>NC_134206.1:5715781-8215781 GCF_965140235.1 Caretta caretta
TGATAGAAAGTAAACTAGATTTTTCTACAATTGTTGT
Organism: Caretta caretta; assembly: GCF_965140235.1. Taxonomy (NCBI): domain Eukaryota; kingdom Metazoa; phylum Chordata; order Testudines; family Cheloniidae; genus Caretta; species Caretta caretta. The sequence goes on from NC_134206.1 coordinate 5,715,819, forward strand.
ATTCAAGAGTTTGTAACAAACTAAGAATATACATTAAAATTTTAAACCTAACCAGTGGCCCTTAAGTCACTTGACAGAATATGTGAGAACATGTTAGTATTAAAGCTGAGTGGGTCTAATATTTATTTAATTCTCTTTTTTATATATAGGAGTTAGATACAGTGCTCCTATGACTTAATTTCTAAGTTATTATCTGCAAAAAAACCCTACAGTTTTCAGGTGCCTAAGGAGCCCCTGGAATCACGGTTAGAGTCCCCCCACCCCAATCTGAAATGCTACCCCTGCCTTTCTTCATTAAAATAAAGAGATTGAGCTTCTTGAGTCTATCACACTAAGGCAGGTTTGATAATCCTTTAATCATTCTTGTAGCTCTTTTTTGAACCCCTCTCCAGTGCATCAACATTCCTCTTGAACTGAACACACCAGATCTGTACACAGGATCCCAATAGTGGTCGCACCAGTGCCAAACACAGAGGTAAAATCTGTTGTTCCACAGTTTGGCATTGTCATAAATATAAAGGGAAGGGTAAACCCCTTTAAAATCCCTCCTGGCCAGAGGAAAAATCCTCTCACCTGTAAAGGGTTAAGAAGCTAAAGGTAACCTCGCTGGCACCTGACCAAAATGACCAATGAGGAGACAAGATACTTTCAAAAGCTGGGAGGAGGGAGAAAATCAAAGGGTCTGTGTCTGTCTGTATGATGCTTTGGCCAGGGACAGAACAGGAATGGAGTCTTAGAACTTTTAGTAAGTAATCTAGCTAGGTATGTGTTAGATTATGATTTCTTGAAATGGCTGAGAAAATAGCTGGGCTGAATAGAATGACTATTCCTGTCTGTGTGTCTTTTTTGTAACTTAAGGTTTTGCCTAGAGGGATTCTCTATGTTTTGAATCTAATTACCCTGTAAGGTATCTACCATCCTGATTTTACAGAGGTGATTCCTTTACTTCTATTAAAAGTCTTCTTGTAAGAAAACTGAATGCTGTTTCATTGTTCTCAGATCCAAGGGTTTGGGTCTGTGGTAACCTATGCATATTGGTGAGGATTTTTACCAAACCTTCCCCAGGAAGTGGGGTGCAAGGCTTGGGAGGATTTTGGGGGGAAACTACGTGTCCAAACTACATTTCCCAGTAAACCCAGATAAAGTTTGGTGGTGGCAGTGGAAATCCAAGGGGAAAGGGTAAAATTAATTTGTACCTTGGGGAAGTTTTAACCTAAGTTGGTAAAAGTAAGCTTAGGAGGTTTTCATGCAGGTCACCACATCTGTACCCTACAGTTCAGAGTGGGGAAGGAACCTTGACAAGGATAGAAAAGGTGGCCAATGTTTTTTTGTCTCCCATGTCACCAGCACTGGGGTCAGGTGATGAACTGACCCTTCATTTGATGAACACTCTGATTATCCTCACACGAAGGTGTTTGCTTTTCACACTGTACACAATTGGGTTCATCAGGGGTGGGACCAGCATAGAGATGTAGCCCAGGATAATCTCAGGCATGGGAGAAGAGCCCTCCCTGAATCTGTGTATCACAGACAATCCGATTGCTGGTGTGTAGAAGAGCAGGACGGCGCAGAGGTGGGAGACGCAGGTGTTCAGGGCCCTGAGACACTCTGTGTGGGACGTGATGCTTAGCACTATTTTGAGGATCATCACATAAGAGAGAAAGATAAGCAGCGAGTCCAATCCCATCGTTAAGAGTTTAGTAAACAAGCCATAGATGTTATTGACTGTGATATCTGAACAAGCCATCTTCATGACCTCATTGTGCACGCAGTACGAATGGGAGACGACATTGTCTCGACAGTATCGGAACCGTTTCAGGAGAATGGGGAGTGGGAGAGTTACAGCCACTCCTCTTAACACACACACCAGTCCCATCTTGCCTATTCTTGGCAGGGTTAAGATAGAAGCATATCTCAGTGGGTAACAGATCGCGATGAAGCGGTCAAAGGCCATCAACAAGAGCACGGAGGATTCAATGCATTGAAGTGAGGGGATGAAGAGCAGCTGGGTAAAACAGGCATCCAGGCTGATCTCCCTAGAGTTAAACAAGTATATTCCCAGTATCGTCGGCATGGTGGCTATCAATAAGCCAAGGTCTGCGATGGCCAACATGGAAAGGAAAATGTACATAGGCTCGTGGAGGCTTGGATCTGTTTTTATAATGAACAGAATGACTGAATTTCCTACTATTGAAATAGCATACATGAAGCAGAAGGGGATAGAAATCCAGAGATGGATGTCTTCCTGCCCAGGTATCCCAGTGAGAAAGAACACTACAGAGTTGAATTTGGTGTCATTGACAGCTGACATAATGTACTGGGCAGGTCCAGGGAGTTTTGAACTTTACTTCCTGAAAGGAAAAAGGAGAGGAGACTAGATGAGATTTAATGAGACATCTTTCTGCTCTCAGTGAAGTCTAGAGACTCCCAGAGGCTCAAGGAAGATCAGCAAAAACATAGTCTTGGATTTACACCATTGAAAGGAAGATAGGCACTGCCAAACCTGTTATCCCAGTATCCAGTAGCCAGTTCCAGATGCTGCAGAGGAAGGTGGAAGAAGCCCTGCAATACGCAGCTCTGAGATAACCTGCTCCAAGGGAAATTTTCCCCCTGACACACACTAGTTAGACATATTTGTGGTGTAAATCAGGAAGGTTTATAGCCCTTCCAAGAGTTTTTTTTTTTTTAAACCCTCACTACTCTAACTGGATATTCTGGTTACTCATATAAACATCCATTCCCTCTTTGAATCCTGCTAAGTTCTTGGTCTCTTTGATATCTTGTGACTGTGAGTTCTGCAGTCTACTTGAGCACTGTGTGATTTTATAATTGTGATCTTGACACAGACACCGTGTCTGGCCCTCCTCTTCTGAGTGTAGCCCATTCTATCATGACATGTATGTAAACACTGGCAAGTGCATGGTGAAAATGGTATTTATGTGTCCTGCATTCAGGGTATTTATACATGTTTCATTGCCTCATGATATCTTTTTTTATTTTCTCCACTCCTGAGAGTTTAAGTTATACCACTGCCTCTTTGCAGTTTTTGGGGATAAATTCTTAGGGCCAGGTTCTTAATTCAATAACATTGACTTCAACTGCACCACTCCAGATTTGCATGTGTAAATTCAATCAGAACCAGGCTCTATTATCTTTCTGTTACCAAATGCTCCTGGTGATACACTCTGACACCCAAAAATCCCTCCAAGAGAAGCGCTTTGCCTGGCCAGCGTTGACTAAATCCAGGGAGTTCAATCATCCTACAAGCCTCTCTTCATAGAATATCAGGGTTGGAATGGACCTCAGGAGGTCATCTAGTCCAACCCCCTGCTGAAAGCAGGACCAAGCCCCAAATCTCCCCCTCAAGGACTGAACTCACAACGCTGTGTTTAGCAGGCCAATGCTCAAACCACTGAGCTATCCCCTCCTCACATAACCTGCGTCCTCACCCCATGCAAGGTTCTATAGATATCTGACAAGTTACAAGCTAACACAAACAGTTAATTCAGCTCTGTGTGGGAGGTGTCAGGGTTCCCTCTCCACTCTGAACTCTGGGGTACAGATGTGGGGATCCACATGAAAGACCCCCTAATATTATTTCTACCGGCTTAGGTTAAAACTTCCCCAAGGCACAAATCCTTTCCTTGTCCTTGGCCGGTATTGCTGCTACCACCAAGTGATTTAGACAAAAATCCAGGAAAAAGGGCCACTTGGAGTCCTTGTTTCCCCAAAATATTCCCCCAAGCCCCTTCATCCCTTTTCCAGGGGAGGCTTGAGAATAATATTCTAACCAACTGGTTACAAAGTGAGAACAGACCAAACCCCTGGGTTTTTAGTACACTAAATATCAATCAGGTTCTTAAAAGAAGAATTTTAATTAAAAAAAAAAGTAAAAGAATCACACCTGCAAAAATCAGAATGGAAGGTAACTTTACAGGGTAAATAAAGAGATTTAAAACACAGAGGATTCCCCTCTGACTCTGCTTTCCAGTTACAAAACAGGAATAAAACTCCCTCTTAGCATAGGGAAAATTCACACACTAAAACAAAATTTAATCTAAAGCATTTCCTTGTCTTTACTTACAATTTCAGTAATTTTAGATGTATCATTTCAGGTATGTTTACAGGAGATGATTTTTACCTGCTTGTTCTCTCTCTCCGTCCGGACAGGGAAGGAACAACAAAGAGAGCACAAACAAAACCTCCCCCCCCCAAGATTTGAAAGTATCTTCTTTCTTTATTGGTCCTTTTGGTCAGGTGCCAACCAGGTTATTTGAGCTTCTGAACCTCTTACAGGTAAAGGAGGGATTTTATACTACCCTTAGCTGTATGTTTATGACAGGAGAGGTTGACATCACAAATGGGTGAATATTTCTGACACTGGTGTTGCACTAATATCCAGCTGAGTGTGCACATTTATTTTGCCATGCTCCTGTGAGAGGTGATGGATTTAAGTTACATACAATCCCTATTACACTCCCCTTTCCTGAACTGCAGCTCTATTCTATGTTGAAACACAGACCAAGAGTTCTGTTCATTTATGACAAGTCTTGCAGAGTTATTGAGTGCATGACCCTGAATGTAAGTGCTAGAAACAGCTTCTGGACAGTTACCAAGGGACAGTATCATACAACTGTTCACAGAACAAAGAGTTCACAGCATAAACCATTTCAAACAGTATGTGGAGTACTTCTGAAATATTTTCTAAAGCAAAAGCCATTAAGTAGTAAAGTGACCACTGCTGCTTTCTGTAGTGACTCCAACAACTCTGCTGTTAGCTTTCAATATACATGCATGCCATGAAAGTTTGGTTTGAAATATTTGTATTAAGTTTTGGTATAACATTTACACATCTGTACTTTAGTACACATATTTAGTCCACCAATTATTTCCCCTTTGATCTGCTTTCAGAGATGATTTCTCAGGTTAGAGTGGGACTTAAAATGGAGCGTCTGTCATTGGGATTTCTTCACAACCTGAAAAGATCACAGCATCTCACCCCTCATTGAGTCGCTTGTCAACAAACAAAAGTCTAGTAGCTCCCCTGTCCCTGGGTCAATAGCTGACTGGTTCTCCGCAGTTTCTGTTCTGTCAGTCTGTAGCCTGTATCCAGAGCGGTAACAGGCATCGGGGTCAGTATAGAAAAAAATCATTCCCTGAGCTCTCATGCTATAGTACATAGTGACCCCAGCAGCTGTTAGTCACGGTGAGGGTTTGAAGGAAGTGGTTTTCAAAGTCAAATGCAGGAGAATTCATGGAAATGGAACTGCATTTCCCACAGGAAAGTAGTCTATTGTTCTCTCTCTCTCTTTCTCTGTCTCTGTCCTGTATTCCTAAAATACATAGCACTTTAAAATGATATTGGGACAGACATGGAGCTGAGATGCCATAATAATGTGTAGGTTAAACCCAGTTCTGGGGATGTTTGCTTATAGCTATATTGGGTTAACAACTGAGATGGCTATTGAAACCAGTATGGCTTTTCTATATTTAATAGCAGGCTGCTGGAAAACAAGAAGGAAGGGAAGGAACAGCAGAAGAAAAAAAAAAACATCTCTCAGTAAGGACTTCAGGGAGGTTGAGAGACAACACCGGAGCTACAGCGTGGGAAGAGCCTATTTCCAGGCTCAAGCCAGGTTACCCAGTTTGTTTTGTTAGTGCTGGGAGTCTGTAGAGAGGTGGGGCTGCTGTTGCTGAGAAACTTTTCAGACTGACAGGCACAGACAACACTGGGGAAGACTCAAACCCCTCAGCCTGCCTGGTCCCTGTCAGAGAGGGAGGGCTGGGAGTCAAGCCTTTTGTTTGAAAACCCTCTTATCCCCCCATGTTACTCTTCATTCCTACTGTTCACATTAAACGGTATTCTGGTTCAAGAAGGCTGGCTGGTCACTCATCTCACGACTGCTCACATCCTCCTAAAGGGAAGAACCGCAGGTGTCGAACCCACTCGAACCGGCAGGGCAAGCACAGTCGAATTGCAGTGTGCGGTACCCCAGGGGATAGTCTGAGGGTGGGAGGATTGCGGGATTCCACCCCATGAGAGGAAAGGGTACGAGGACTGACATGTGGCACTCGGAGAACAGAGGGGGGAATAGATGCTGGTAGGCCGGTAACTCTGAGGGTTATCTACATGAGAGAGATTCTAGAGCTCTCAGCCAGACAGGAAATAGCAATATGCCTCATCAGACCTTTCACCGCAGAGCAATCAGCTCTGAATTCCTGCACTCACAATTAACCTGGAGAATAAAAACTTTGAAAATGCATTTGATGATTAAATTTCCAGCAGCAAATAAACCTTAGGTGATAGGAGAACTAGTCAGTGATATTCTGTGGGTCTCCTCGCACTCAGCCCCTGGCAGCATCTGGCCCAGAGCACACAGCACCTATACAAATATGGCCCCTTGAGAAATCCTGACACAGGGCATTGGGGTTTTAACACTCTGAGCTCTTTTTGAATCTCAGATTTCTGTGTAGCTTCAAGAACCCAGCGTAGAGCATGGGTACATTTAGGGGAGGGGTTCCCAAGCTACCTAGCGCTGCCTGCCCTCCAGCCCCTGTCACTGAGACACACCGACAGCCCATCTGAATCCTCTGCTGTTGCACAGAAAATCTGCAACTGGAAACAGCTTCCAGCCTTTCCCCTTCACTTCACATTTTAAAGATAGTGGAACCTGCCAACATACCCAATTCCTACTAGAAGGGGAGCCGCTGACACCAGAGGTCTTCACCCTAAGGGACAAGGAGTCACCAGACAGTTTGCACAGGCAGGAGACAGTATCTGTTCAGATGCGGGGGATCTCTCTTTATGAAACATGCTTGAACAACCCCTTGGGGGCCACTTGGCCATCAGGGAAACTCAGCTGCTTGGCTTTGTGTGCACCAGCTTTAACCCCCACTACGGCCAATGGCAAACTGCAGGAGAACAAATCACAGGGGATGCGTAGTCATGCTACCCTATTGGACTGTAGTGCAAGACCTGCTAGACAGTCTATACCTGGAATACAGGCTTGCCATCACTGTTTGTGTGGTTCAGATTTTTCAAATGGATACATTGGGGGTGGCTGCGTGGTAATGATGATGCTATCACAGCTGTGATCCTGCTGAAATGAAATAATAAAATAATAATAATAATAATAAACAATATAATATAGGACAAGATTTCGCCCAAGCAGGGTGCAGGCCAGGGAAGGGAGATTCCACAAGGCTCCCGACATGGAAATATCCCTTGGATCATCCCTTCTCCCTGAGGAATGAAAAGAGGGACCCAGGATCCAAAGCTATGCACAGATCTCAGTCATCCACTTCCAGCTCGGCCTACCCATGATCTCTGTGCCTGCACACCTGCTCTAGGACCCTCTCCAGGCCGGTGGTAGCACAGATTCCTTAGAGATGTGCTACCAGGGCCTGCCACAGTAGCCACTGCCCACAGGATCTGCTTAAGGGGGCGTTGTACAGGGTGGAGGGGGCTGAGGAGGTAGTATGTGATACTCATCTGCCTGGGTTCATCAGTAATGTCCCTGGAGTCCATGTAGATTATTGATGAACACAGGAAGCTTAGTGACACAGACCACTGTGACAGATTGTCACCACAGGCATGTAGTCTGGGAGCCATGGGAACCACTGGGCGCCTTAACCATCCCACTTGTCTGGCCAATCTTACACTGCTTTCTTAATAACATACCAGCCTCTGCAATCTCTGTTATCACCCAGCAGGACAGCAGGTGGGGCACACACCCAAATGAGCTGTCTGAGTGCTTTACCTAAAAGAAAGTTAAAGTCAGGCAGAAGACAACAGCCAATTTCCAAGCTCCCCCGCCTTTCAACCTTGCTGGAGTCTAAACCCAGCATTATACCCTCTTGCACTGCACAGGTGCCTGTATAGTGTAGGCTCATTAATAAAGATCACTTTCCCATTGATGTGGGAATGATATGCAACAGCATTTGGACACAGAGCTGAGATTTTTGCCAGACACATTGCTCAAATCATGCTGGTAAAGATAAAGCAAAAATATATATATATATTAACTACAAAAGGATGGATTTTAAGTGATTATAAGTGATAGCAAACAGATCAAAGCAGATTACCTGTCAAATAAATAAAAATGCTAACTAAGCCTAACATACTAGATCGATTGGATATAAATTATCAGTTTCTCACCCTGACTGGTGATACAAGCAGTCCACCAAGTTTCCATGTGCAGGCTAGAAATCCCTTTAGCCTGGGTCCATCATTTCCACCAGGTCAGTCTTTCTTCCTCAGGTGTTTGAAGGAGGTCGCTTGTGTGGGGAGTGAGTCCAAGAAATGATGTCACTCTCCCCCTTACATAGTTTTTCCACAGAGAACAAAAAGTTTGTCCTTTGTTTCAAGACAAGTTCCCAGTCCAGTGTGTGGAAAAATACAAGTACCAAAATGGAGTTCAGTATCACGTGGTCTGTTCCCATGTCCTTGGATGCCCTGTTGAGTCATAGCATCCATTACTGATAGGCTGGCTGAAATGTTCACAGGAAAGCTAACCTCTTCCATGGTCCATTGTCTTTGTTTATGAGCCATCTATATTTTAGTCACGGCTATTTTTAGTAAAAGTCTTGGACAGGTCACGCACAGTAAACAAAAATTAATGGCCTATAACCTGTCCATGACTTTTGCTATATACTACTAATTAATCGTGGGGTGCTCAGGGGGAGGGGATGGGGTGGCAAACTGCGAGGAAGGCAGAGGCACTGGTACTGGGGAATGGGGGTTGGCAGGGCTGGCAGGCTCCCTACCCACCTCCATGGGTCCCGGCAACTCCTACGCACAGGGGAACTGTAGCCAATAAGAGCTATGGGTGTGGGGTCTGTGGGTGCGGGCAGCACACGGAGCCCCCTGGCCTCTCCTTCTAAGAGCTGCAGAGACATCCCAGAGGGAGACAGGGTTCCCCCCACCACGAGGTAAGAGCCACCCCACACTACAATCCCCTGCCTCTAGCCCTGAGTCCACTCCCAAACACCAAAACTGCTGCTGCTGGCCCAGGTCCTTTCTTTCTCTTTCTTTCTTCATTTCTTTGCCTGGCAGTTCCCTGGGTAGTTTCTTTGACTCGATTTCTTGCTCTTTGAATTCCAAAATTCTCTGTTGGGCAGCTGCTTCAGCTTTCTTCTGAGTTTCCATATCTTTTATCTGTAATTCTTTTAACTCCAAAAGTCTTTTATGTTCCTTTTCTTTTTCTTCTGCCTGAAAATCCTATTCAACATATTGTAACAAAGTTCCTCCTCTACCTTGGTGGGTCCTGCGCTTTTTGGCGGGTTTTGCTTGCCTCAGAGATTCATGGCAGCCCTCAGTTTGGCCACTTTCATGGCTCAAATCTGCCGTTCACTCAGATAACCTCATCACTGGCCAGTATGGGGGAAAAAGAGTAAGAACAATCCCCGCAGTTTCTGCTGATCCACCATGTGGGTGAGGGACCAGCTCAGAGACCTTCACCTCTGGTGGAAGCTCCTGTGTTGGGTCAGGAGTTGGGAGGTTTGGGGGAAACCCGGGTCCACCCTCTACCCTGGATTCCAGCCCAGGGCCCTGTGGAATGCAGCTGTCTGGAGTGCCTCCTGGAACAGCTGTGTGACAGCTACAACTCCCTGGGCTACTTCCCCATGGCCTCCTCCCAACCCCTTCTTTGTCCTCACGACAGGACCTTCCTCCAGATGTCTGTTAACACTTGTACTCCTCAGTCCTCCAGCAGGACGTCCTCTCACTCCCAGCTCCTTACGCGCACACCTCACTAACTGGAGTGACAGCCTTTTTAAACCAGGTGTCCTGATTAGCCTTAATTAGTTCTAGCAGCTTCCCAATTGGCTACAGGTGTCCTAATTAGCCTGCCTGTCTTAATTAGTTCTAGAAAGTTCTTGAGTGTTCTGGAATGGTCCCTGTTATCTTACCCAGGGAAAAGGGATCTGCAAACCTGGAACTAATGTATCTACCTTCGACCACTCTCTTGTCGCCATCTGGTTTGACCCTGTCACAATATTCATAAATGATCTGGAAAAAGGGGTAAACAGTGAGGTGGCACAATTTGAAGATGATACAAAATTATTAAAGATAGTTAAGAGCCAGGCAGACTGCGAAGAGCTACAAAAGGATCTCTCAAAACTGGGTGACTGGGCAATGAAACGGCAGATGAAATTAAATGTTGATAAATGCAAAGTAATGGACATTGGAAAGCATAATCCCAACTATACATATAAAATGATGGGGTAAATTAGCTGTTACCACTCAAGAAAGAGATCTCAGAGTCATTGTGGATAGTTCTCTGAAATCATCCATTCAATGTGCAGCAGCAATCAAAAAAGCAAACAGAATGCAGGGAATAATTAACAAAGGGATAGATAATAGGACAGAAAATATCATGTTGCCTCTATGTAAATCCATGGTATGCCGACATCTTGAATACTGAGTGCAGATGTGGTCGCCCCATCTCAAAAAAGATATTTTGGAATTGGAAAAGGTTCAGAAAAGGGCAACAAAAATTATTAGGGGTATGGAACAGCTTCCATATGAGTAGAGGTTAATAAGACTGGGACTTTTCGGCGTGGAAAAGATACGACTAAGGGGGGATATGATTGAGGTCTATAAAATCAAGACTGGTGTAGAGAAAGTAGATAATGAAGCGTTGTTTACTACTTCTCATAAAACAAGAACTGGGGTCACCCATTAATGGCTATTAGCCAGGATGGGCAGTGATGGTGTCCCCATCCTCTGTTTGCCAGAAGCTGGGAATGGGCGACAGGAGATGGATCATTTGATGATTACCTGTTCTGTTCATTCCCTCTGGGGCACCTGGCATTGACCACTGTAGGAAGACAGGATACTAGGCTAGATGGACCCTTGGGCTAACCCAGTCTGGCCGTTCTTATGTTCTTAATTGTCCCACTGTTTGAGCTGGGAGCAACACCCCATCAATGCTAAACTTTTATCACCAAGCAGGTCTGACTGGACACCTCAGTTTCTTCCATTTGGGTGCTTTTGACCAGAGCTACACAATCACCCCCAGCCTACTTAAAAGTAGTAGCTATATTAACAGACAACATAAAGCATTAGAGAAAATGATTTTAAAATAACAGGCAGCTGTCACATATCTACACTCATCTATCTCATGTATCACTACAAGCTAAGTTACTCAGGCTTTCCCAAGGATTTCTTGGGACCAATGGTGTAGCTAGAACAGAAAAACTGGGTGGGCCCACCTTTCAGGTGGGCAGGCAATGACAGGGGGCCTGCATCCCCCCACAGAGGCAGATTAGGATTTGTGGGGCCCTGGCTGGCCCAGGACAACTGGGGGTCCCTCCCCACCCCTTCTGCAGCCCCACTCCTTCCGCTTTGGGGTATGGGGGCTTGCTGCTCCCGGTGTTCCTGTGGATTAGTGGGATCAGGGCAGGGGGAATTGTCCCACTTCCCCTACGCAGCACTCCTGCAGGGGAGCAGGGTTGGGATGAATGGGAGTGACCCACTTCCCCTGTCCAGCGATCCTGCCTGCCAGTGGGTCCAGGTGGGGCTTCTCCCACTCCCCCCCTGCGCTCTTCCCATGCTCCGACCCACTCCCCGTGAGGAGAGGCAGGTGGAGGGAGTAGAGCAAGCACCCATGCTCGGACCCTGCTTATCCACAGGAGTGCTGGGTAGGTGGAGCTGACTGGGGCTGCTCCATTGGCCCAGACCCAGTTGCTAATATGCTATTGGCCCAGACCGGCACCCACAAGGCACACCTCATTTGGGCTGGGTGACTAGGGCATCATCACATGAGACTGGCAGGAGAGGGACACAGCTGGACACCGAGCTGCAGTCGGGAGTCCCAGCCAGTGGATTGGGAGGCTTTGCCCCAATTTGGGTGGGCCTGGATGCTAAACAGGTGGGCCATGGCCCACCCAGGCCCACCCATGATGACGCCCCTGCTTCGAACCCAGCCTAGTTTCCCTGTGTCCCCGACAGCATCTTCCCATCTGTTTGCCCCTTTCTTTTGGAAGCAGCCTTTGCTGAAACCTGTGTGAGCCTGGGACCAGCCACCGTAGTGCTCAGCCATGTCCATGTTACTGGGAGAAGGTGTGAAGCTGACCTTTGCCCTGAGACTGCTTTCGCCCAACGAGACAGTCTAAGATGAGGAGCCCATGGCTGCTGCTCCATTGTTTGGCAGTTAGACCCATTGTGCCTCAATGGCTGCAAACACCGGTCTGGTGACTGTGCTGAAAGGCTTGACTTTATCGTGACTATCCAACATTCCCCTCAGAAATCCACTACCTACCCCTCACTGTCTCTCCTGAGCACACCCACATCTGCCACAGACACCCAAGTGCTGGAGTCACGGGGCTTCTCAGAAGCCAGTTGTCACTGGAGGCTGTGGTAAGAGGCCTTTTATAGACAAATGTTGCTCTGTGGAACCCTGACACAGCCCTGATCTTAGGGTCTCAGAGTATCTGAGCACCTTGAATGTATTTATCCTCACACCACCACTGTAAGGGAGGGCAGGGCTATTATCCACCTGTGCAGGGGGTCAGAGACAGCCCAGGGCTTGCCTACAGTCACACATGGCAAAGGAATCAAACCCAGCTGACTGGAGTTGCAGAGCCGTGCCCAGACAACAGGACCAGCCTTCCAGCCATTTGAGCGGTGACAGGCCCGGCTGGATTCTCTGCTATACCAGCAGAGCTCCTGCCTTCGCCATAGAGAGCAGGGACGGCAAGGAGCCAGTTAGAGGGGTTTGATTTGCTGGCCTGTTCTCCTCCCTGCCTCAGTGGGGTTTAGAGCAGCCTAGGGGCTGAGCTAAACTCTGCCCACTGGTAACAGCTTTCAAGTGCATAGCTCACTCTTGCTAAGTCCTTGGGGATGGGAGCCACACCAGAGTGCCCCCTAGTGGCCTGAGGCAGCCCTGCATACACCCTGCCCTTCCCTCTAAGGTCCGTGCAATAATTTACTCTCAGCCCGGAGTACTTAAAACAAGAGCCCCCTTTGTGGGGTCACATTAACTCAGTCTTCTCTAAAACACAAGATCTCCTACCCTCCAGCCCCATTCTTCTGCTTTCCGCAGGAGCCCCCCACAAAACTTCTTTTTGGGGTGAGCATAGGTTCAGGCTTGCTGCAACCCCTGTTCCCTTTCTGCAGAGGCACCGCTCCCGGTCCCATCTCTTCCAACCAGGCCATTCCCCCTACTCCTCCACTTCCCCTGATGCTCCACCCCTGCCCCCACAGCCAGGCCACCTGCCAGGCTGTGGTAAGAGCTATCCTGGGAGCCAAGGCTGGTGTGGGGAGCTCCAGATTCTCCCTCTTCTCTGGAGTGCATCTTGGGGGGCAGGAACATAGGCTGGGGGCTTCCCTTGGGCCCCACAGCCCTCTATCAAGTGCAGGTGGAGGATCGGGGCTCCTGACAGTGGCTCTAGCTCCCCAGACACCTTTTACCATAGCCTGGCTTTAGCTTCTGGCCTGGAGAATGGAAGGAGCGTTGAGGGAAGAGGAGGAGCAGAGGGTGGGGCCACACAGTGGAAGAAGAGGGGCAGGGGCAGCATCACAGAAGGGGTGGGGATCCTGCCTCTGTCCCTTTTTTCATTTTGAAGAGGTGGTCACCGTACAGTGAATGGGCTGGGCTGGGATAGGAGCCAGCTGTGACTCTGTTGGGGAGATGAGGACCGTTTCCGCTCTTTTTCATTTCTGGGGAAGCACAAATGGGGGGAGGAGGAGGAGGAAACCCGGGCCTGAGTCTCTTGCCAGGACTCCTGTGTGTCAGGCCCTCACTCACATAGCAAGCTCTGCCCTGCCTCCGTGGGGAGTGCACTCAGAGGTGTGCTGTGTGCAGAGCTATTAATGGTCTTAGGGGCTTTGCCTGAATGGTTTCTCCGGCGGCTCCTGCTTTAATCATGTCTCCGACGTGACTCAGTCACAAGCACCTGGCTGAGGTCGTGGGGGAAGGGTGCCCCTGGAACAGCCCCTGTCCACAGCTGGTGCAGCCCCCCTAGATCACACAGCATGCAGATCTTTCGGGAAGAGCCAGGACTGTGACAGCAGAACACCTCTGCATTGTTTTTCATGGCCTGTGAATGTTTAAATACAGACGGGACAGGGAAAGGCCGGGTGTAATAGGAAACAACATCCACATCCCTTCTCTTTATTGACTGTATCAATAAGAATTCTGAGGTTGGAGCAGCCATTGACACAGCTCTTTATGGGACAACATCCCACCATTCCCCTGGCTATGCAAGAACAAAGTCACTTTTCAAATGCTGCTGCCTGACTTGGTCTCCTTCACCCTGTGCACTGTCCTCCCTCATCAACCGCTCTCCAGTTGCTTCAGGCCTTAGACCCCGTCTGAACCTGTCTCTGCGTAGTGGAGATCATAGTTCAGGTCATTCTAGATTTAAGGGTCCAGGATGGAATAGGTGGCCTGTATTTTTTATCTCCCATATCAACAGTGCTGGAACCGGATGATGAAGTGACACTTCACTTGACGAACACCCTGATTATCCTCGCACGAAGGTGTTTGCTTTTCACGCTGTACACAATTGGGTTCATCAGGGGTGGGACGAGTAGGTAGATATAGCCCAGGAGAATCTGAAGCAGGGGAGAAGAGCCCTCGCCGAATCTGTGTACCACAGACAGGCCGATCATTGGCGTGTAGAAGAGCAGGACAGCGCAGAGGTGGGAGACACAGGTGTTCAGGGCCCTAAGACATTCCGCGTGGGATGTGATGCTCAGCACTGCTGCGAGGATCATCACATAAGACAGAAAGACGAGCAGCGAGTCCAGACCCACCGTCAAGAGTGCAACAGACAAGCCATAGATGCTGTTCACTCTGATATCCGAACAAGCCATCTTCATGACGTCCTGGTTTATGCAATAGCAATGGGAGAGGACGTTGGATCGACAATATTGCAACCGTTGAAGGAGAATAGGGAGTGGGAGTATTACAGCCACCCCTCTTAGCACACACACCTGTCCCATCTTTCCTATTCTTGGCAGGGTTAAGATAGAAGCGTATCTCAGCGGGTCACGGATCGCGATGAAGCGGTCAAAGGCCATCAGCAAGAGCACGGAGGATTCAATGCATTCAAGCAAGTGGATGAAGAACAACTGGGCAAAACAGGCATTGAGGCTGATCTCTCTAGAGTTAAACAAGACTATACCCAGTGTCGTGGGCATGGTGGATATCGATAAGCCAAGGTCTGTGACGGCCAACATGGAAAGGAAAATGTACATGGGCTCGTGGAGGCTTGGATCTGTTTTTATAATGAACAGAATGACTGAATTTCCTACTATGGAAATAACATACATTAAGCAGAAGGGGATAGAGATCCAGAGATGGAAGTCTTCCAGCCCTGGTATGCCGGTGAGAAGGAACACTGCAGCATTGAATTTGGTGTCATTGACAGCTAACATAATGTACTGGGCAGGTCCGAGGAGTTCTGAACTTTCCTTCCTAAAAGGAAAAAGGACAGGAGACTAGATAAGATTTAATGAGATATCTTTCTGCTCTCAGTGAAGTCTAGAGACTCCCAGGAGTACAAGGAAGATCACCAAAATATAGTCTTGGAATTACACAACAAATAGGAAGATAGGCATTGCCAGAGTGGATCAGACCCATTGCCCATTTAGCCTAATATCCAGTGGCCAGTTCCAGATGCTTCAGAGGAAGTGGAAGACACCCTGCAATAGGCAGGTTTGAAATAACTCACACTCACTAATTAGACAAATAGTGCAGTGTAAATAAGGAAGGTTTAGAGCCCATCCAAAAAATTTTGAAACAATCCTCATTACTCTAATTACTCTATATAAACATCCAGTCCCTCTTTGAATCCTGCTCAAGTCTTGGCCCCATTGATGTCTGGTGGCTGGGAGTTCCACAGCTTACTTGAGCGCTGTGTGATTTTACAATTGTGGCTTTCCCACAGACAATCTTTCTGGCCCTACACTTCTGAGTGTGGCCCATTGTATCATGAGATGTGTGTAAACACATGGCCAGTGCATGGGTTAAACTGTCATTGTATTTATCTGTCCTGCACTGAAGCTATTTATAAACGTGTTTCATTGCCTCATGATATATCCTTTTTTATTTTCTCCACTCCTGAGAGTCCAAATTAAGCCACAGCCACTTTGCAGTACGTGAGATCCATTCTTAGGCACACGTTCTTAATTCAATAACATTGCCTTGAACGGCATCACTCCAGATGTACCTGTATAAATTCAATCATAACTAGGCTCTGTTAACTTTCCCTTACAAAATTCTCCCGGTGATACGCTCTGACCCCCCCAGATCGATACAAGAGGAGCTGAAGTGCTTTGCCTGGCATATGTTGACTGAATCCAGAGAGTTCAGTAATCCTACAGCTTTCTCTTCATCCTCACAGGACCTGCATCCTCTCCCCATGCAATGGTCTGTAGATATTTGGCAAGTTACAAGCTAACATAGACATTTACTTCAGTTGGGCGGGTGTGGGGTTAGTGTCACATATGGGTGAATGGTGAAAACAGTAGCTTTGCACTAATATCCGGCTGAATTTGCAAGTTACTTCAGCCATGGTCGTGTAAGAGGTCATGGGCATAAATTCCATATAACCACTATTATGCTCCCCTTTCCTGCACCTCAGCTCTACTCTGCTGAAACACAGACCAGCAGCTCTTTTGTCTCATGACTTTTTGGAAAGTCTTGCACAGGTATTGCAGAGGGATTGTGTTCTTGACCCTGAACATAAGTGTTAGAAACAGCTACTGATCAGTTACCAGGTGAAGGAATCGTACAACTGTTCACTGAACAAAGGGTTAAGAGCACAAACCCACTGCAAACAGTACGTAGAGTATTGTAGCTCCTCTGTCCTCTGTCAGTTAATAGCTGACTGGTTTCCCACAGGTTCTGTTCTCTCAGTCTGCAGCCTGTATCCGGAGTGGTAACAGGCATTGGGATCAGTATAACATTTTTTTATTCCCTGAGCTCTCACTCCCTGGTACATAGTACCCCCAGGAGCTGTTATTCAGGCATGATGAGGGTTTGTAGAAAGTGGAGTTCCAAGTCAAATGTGTGAGTATTCATGGAAACGGAACTTCATTTCACACAGGAAAGTAGTCTATTGCTCTCGTTCTCTCTCTCTCTCCTTCTCTCTGTCTCTGAGTGTCTCTGTCCTGTATTCCTAAAATCCATAGCACCTGTAAATGGCATTGGCACAGGCGTGGAGCTGAGATGCCATAATTAATGCCTAGGTTAAACCTAGTTCTGGGGATGTTTGCTTATAGCTATCTTGGGTTAACTACTGGGGTGTTTATGCTATGGCAATACTGGGTGAAACCAGTATGGCTCTTCTTAATGTAATAGCAGGCTGCTGCAAAACACGAAGGAAGGGAAGCAACAGCTGAAGAAAAGCCATTTCTCAGCGAGCACTTCAGGGAGGTTGAGAGACAACACTGGAGCTACAGGCTGGGAAGAGCCTATTTCCGGGCTCCAGCCACGTGACCCAGCTTGTTTTGTCAGTGCTGGAAGTCTGTAGAGAGGTGGGGCAAGTGTTGGTGAGAAATTTTTCAGAATGACAGGCTCAGAGACCACTGGGGAAGTTTGAAGACCCTCAGCCTGCCTGGCTCCCCGTTAGAGTGGTAGGATTTGGGGTCAGACGCGTACAGACTGGTTTTTGAAAATCCTCTTATTTTCCCATGTTATGCTTTATTCCTACAGTTCACATTAAACAGCACTTTGGTTGAAGAAGGCTGGCTGGTCACTCATCTCACCACTACTCACGGTCTCCCAGAGGGAAGAACCACAGGTGCTGAACCACTCGGACCTGCAGGGCCAGCCCAGTCAACCCTCAGTGTGCTGTGCCATAGGGTCCAGTCTGAGGGTGGGAGTATCGTGGAATGCGATCCCATGAGAAGGCAGGGTATGAGGCCCGACATGTGGCACTCAGAGATCAGAGAGCGGGAAGAGATGCCAGTAGCCCGGTAACTCTGAGGGTTATCTACATGAGAGAGATTCTAGCACCCTCAGCCAGTCAGGAAATAGAAATATTCCTCATCAGACCTTTCACCGCAGAGCAATCAGCTCTGAATTCCTGTGTTCACAATTAACCTGGAGAATAAATCCTTTGAAAATGCATTTGCTGCTTAAATTTCCAGCAGCAAATAAACCTGAGGCAACTGGGGAAGTAGTCACTGATATTCTGTGTGGTCTCCTCGCGCTCAGCCCCCAGCAGGATTGGGCCCAGAGCACACAGCACCTCTAGAAATGGGACCCCTTGAGAAGTCCTGACTCAGGGTTTTGGGGTTTTAACACTCCAAGCTCATTTTGAATCTCAGATTTCTGTGTAGCTTGAACAACCCACTGAGGTCCATGGACAGATGTAGCGGTGGGGTTCCCAAGCTACCTAGCGCTGCCTTTCCTCTTCAGCCCTGTCAGTGAGTCACCCCCACAGCCCAGCTGAGTCCTCTGCTACTGCAAAGCATATCCACAAATGGAAACAGCTTGCAGCCTTTCCCCTTCACTTCGCATTTTAAAGATACTGAAACCTTCCAACGTACCCAATTCCTGCTAGAAGGGGGGCCGCTGACACCAGAGGTCTTCACCCTAAAGGACAAGGAGTCATAGAAGAGATTGCATGCGCAGCGGGCAGTCTCTGTTCAAAGAGAGAGGCAGCTGCCTTTATGAAGCATGCCTGCACATTCCCTTGAGGTCCACTTGGCCATCAGGGAACCTCAGCTGCTTGGCTTCGTGTGCACCAGCTTTAACCCCCGTCACGGCAAATGGAAAACTGCAGGAGGCCAAATCACAGGGGATGCGTGTTGATCCTACCCAACTGGACTGCAGTGCCAGCCCTGTGAGAGAATCTATTCCTGGAATACAGGGTTTTCATCACAGTTTGTATGTTTCTGATTTGTCACATGGATACCTTGGGGGTGGCTGCGTGTTAACAATGATGCTATCACAGATATGATCCTGCTGACATGAAATAAAATAAATTATAATGAAATAAAATAAATAAATAAATAAATAAATAAATAAATAATAATAATAATAATAATAATAATGTAGCAACAGATTCGTCCTCTGCATCCCCCTTTCCTACATTACAAACCCAGGGTGCAGGCCAGGGAAAGGAAATTCCACAAGGCTCCCGACATGGAAATATCCCTCAGATCGTTCAAATAGGAAAGGTCCCTTCCCTTCTCCCTGAGGAACGAAAAGAGGGACCCAGGATCCAAAGTTATGCACAGATCTCAGTGATCCACTTCCAGATCGGCCTACCCATGATCTCTGGGCCTCCACAACTGCTCTAGGACGCTCTCCAGGCCGCTGGTAGCGCAGATTCATTGCAGATGTTCTACCAGGGCCTGCCACAGTAGCCACTGCCCACAGGATCTGCCTAAGGAGCATTGTACAGGGTGCAGGGGTCTGTACAGAGATGGGAAGTTTGGTTAGTGTAACTAATGGGCACAAGAACCCAGCCATGGACTGGTTGGGAGGTTTAGATCATTCCATACCCCGAGTGCAGCCATAGGCTCAGTCAGTGAAAGCTTTGTTCATGTTACAAGTAAAAGGGAGATGAGAAACCTCCAGTTTCTCTTGGGGATCCAAAATGTCAACTTTGTAAACAAAGGCTGTTCCGTATATATCCCACATTGAGGTGAAAGTCCCCTATATTAATGAGTTTGCATGGTACAGATCCCTGTGCAGTACAAGATGGTATAACTGTGGGCTTATTCTCCAGAAAGGGTGTAAGGCTGAGGAGCTGGGAAATTGGCTATTGTCTCCTATTTGTCCTTCAGTGGCTTAGGTAAAGCATTCTGGTAGCTCAGCTGGGCTTGTGGTGCCATCTGCTGTCGTGCTGGGTGATAACAGGGCCTGGAGAGTCTGACTCTGTCACCAGCAGAGCCGTGTGAGAGAGGCCAGCCCAGCTGAAGTGTTAAGGGCCTCAGCAGTTCCACCAGTTCCTAGACTGCACCCAGGATTGACAACCCATCACAGAGGTTTTAGAACAAACTGCGAAGAGTTACAAAGGGATACCACAAAACTCGGTGATTGGACAACAAAATGGCAGATGACATTCAGCGCAGATAAATGCAAAGTAATGAGCATTGGAAAACATAATCCCAATTATACCTGTGAAATGATCTTTCCAAATTAGCTGTTACCACACAGGAAAGAGATCATGGAGTCACTGTGGATAGTTCTCTGTAAAAATCTACTCAGTGTGCAGCAGAAGTCAAAAAAAGCTCATAGAATGTTGGGAACCATGGTTTCCAGATATAATTGACCTGGACGGGCTAAGTCTGCCCTGGTGCAGCTGTGGCTGCTGGCCGCCGGTTGTAGGGTTTGCCCAGGGAATTTTTTGCTTATTATTATGCACCATGCATTTTCCAGTGTGAGTGGGGAGGCAGTATGTGTTACTCATCTTCCTGGGTTCATCGGTGATCTCCCTGGAGTCCATGGAGATTACTGATGAACCCAGGAAGATGAGTAACACAGACTGCTGTGACAGATTGTCACCCCGGGAATGTAGTCTGGGAGCAATGGGAACCACTGGGCACCTTAACCCTCCAACTTCTCTGGCCAATCTAACACTGCTTTCTTGGTAACACGGCCAGCTTCTGCAATCTCTGTTATCACCCAGCAGGACAGCAGGTGGGGCCACATACCCAAATGAGCTGCCTGAGTGCTTTACCTAAGCCACTCAAAGTCAGGCAGGAGACAACAGCCAATTTCCAAGCTCCCCCGCCTTTCAACCTTGCTGGAGTCTAAACCCAAAATAATACCCTCTTGCACTGCACAGGTGCCTGTACAGTGTAAGCTCATTAATAAAGATCACTTTTCCATTGATGTGGGAATGATATGCAACAGCATTTGGACACAGAGCTGAGATTTTTGCCAGACACATTGATCAAATCATGCTGGTAAAGATAAAGCAAAAAAAATATTAACTACAAAAGGATGGATTTTAAATGATTATAAGTGATAGCAAACAGATCAAAGCAGATTACCTGTCAAATAATTAAAAATGCTAACTAAGCCTAACATACTAGATCGATTGGATATAAATTATCAATTTCTCACCCTGACTGGTGATACAAGCAGTCCACCAAGTCTCCATGTGCAGGCAAGAAATCCTTTTAGCCTGGGACCATCATTTCCACCAGGTCAGCCTTTCTTCCTCAGGTGTTTGAAGGAGGTCGCTTGTGTGGGGAGTGAGTCCAAGAAATGATGTCACTCTCCCCCTTACATAGTTTTCCCACAGAGCGGGGACCCTTTGTTTCAGGACAAGTTCCCAGCCCAGTGTGTGGAAAAATACAAGTACCAAAATGGAGTTCAGTGTCATGGGATCTGTTCCCATGTCCTTGGATGCCCTGCTGAGTCATAGCATCCATTACTGATAGGCTGGCTAAAACATTCACAGGACAGCTAAGCTCTTCCACGGTCCATTGTCTTTGCTTATGAGCCATCAGCAAGGCTATGTTTTAGTCATGGTATTTTTGTAAAAGTCATGGACAGATCTCGCGCAATAAACAAAAATTCATGGCCCGTGACCCCAAAGTAAAATTTGGGCAGAGGGCTGTGGGTGCCCTAGGGGTGGTGGACTGGGGGCACCGCATGTGCTGAAGGGGGATGGCCTGGGACCACTGCTGGTGCTGGGGTGGGCGGGCAGGTTGTGCCACATGGTCCGGGAATCCTGCTGGTGGTGGTGGGGGGCAGGAAACAGCGCCGCGCTGGCCCACATGCTTTCTCCAATTGATTTAATCATTTGATTAAAAATAATTGTGATTAATTTCACAATTAATTGCACTGCTAAACAATAATAGACTATCATCTATTAAATATTTTGCATTTTTTCTCCATTTTCAAAAATATTGATTTGAATTATGACACAGAATACAAAGTGTACAGTGCTCACTTAATATTTATTTTGGATAAGTAGCTCATGTCGTCTCAGATTTAAGGGTCCAGGATGGAATAGGTGGCCCATATTTTTCGTCTCCCATGTCATCAGCGCTGGAGTCAAATGTTGAACTGACTTTTCACTTGAAGAACACCCTGATTATCCTTGCACGAAGGTGTTTGCTTTTCATACTGTACACTATTGGGTTCATCAGGGGCGGGAGGAGAAGGTAGATATAGCTCAGGAGAATCTGAAGCAAGGGAGAAGAGCTCTCACCGAATCTATGTATCAAAGAGAGGCCGGTCATTGGCGTGTAGAAGAGCAGGATGGCGCAGAGGTGGGAGATGCAGGTGTTCAGGGCCCTAAGACACTCCGCATGGGACATGATGCTCAGCACTGCTGCGAGGATCACCACATAAGAGAGAAAGATGAGCAGTGAGTCCAGCCCCACCATCAAGAGTGTAACAGACAAGCCATAGATGCTGTTTACTCTGATATCCGAACAAGCCATCTTCATGACATCCTGGTTTAAGCAGTTGCAATGGGAGAGGACATTGGATCGACAATATTGCAACCGTTGAAGGAGAATAGGGAGTGGGAGTATTACAGCCACCCCTCTTAGCACACTCACCAGTCCCATCTTGACTATTCTTGGAAGGGTTAAGATGGAAGCATATCTCAGTGGGTTACAAATCACGATGAAGCTGTCAAAGGCCATCAGCAAGAGCACAGGGGATTCAATGCATTCAAGCAAGTGGATGAAGAACAACTGGGCAAAACAGGCATTGAGGCTGATCTCTCTAGAGTTAAGCAAGAATAAACCCAGTGTTGTCGGCATGGGGCATATCGATAAGCCAAGGTCTGTGATGGCCAACATGGAAAGGAAAATATACATGGGCTCGTGGAGGCTTGGATCTGTTTTTATAATGAACAGAATGATTGAATTTCCTACTATGGAAATAACA
Organism: Caretta caretta; assembly: GCF_965140235.1. Classification (NCBI taxonomy): domain Eukaryota; kingdom Metazoa; phylum Chordata; order Testudines; family Cheloniidae; genus Caretta; species Caretta caretta. The sequence goes on from NC_134206.1 coordinate 5,738,639, forward strand.
TACATTAAGCAGAAGGGGATAGAGATCCAGAGATGGACATCTTCTTGACCAGGTATCCCAGAGAGAAGGAACATGCAGAGTTGAATTTAGTGTCATTGACAGCTGACATAATGTACTGGGCAGGTCCGAAGATTTCTGAACTTTCCTTCCTAAAAGAAAAAAGTACACGAGACTAGATGATATTTAATGAGACATCTTTCTGCTCTTAGTGCAAGTCTAGAGACTCCCAGAAGCTTAAGGAAGATCAGAAAAAACATAGTTTTGGATTTACAAATCAAATAGAAAGAAAGGCATTGCCAGAGTGGATCAGACCCACAGTCCATCTGGCGTAGTATTCAGTGGCCAGTTCCAGGTACTTCAGAGGAAGTGGAAGACACCCTAAATAGGCAGCTTTGGAATAACCTGCATCCACTAATTAGACAAATTTTGTGGTGCAAATCAGGAAGGCTTAGAGCTCATCAAAGAGTTTTTGAAACAATTCTCACTATTCTAATTATATTTTCTGGTTATCTATATAAACAACTAGTCCCTCTTTGAATCCTGGTAAACTCTTGGCCCTATTGATATCTTCTAACTGGGAGTTCCACAGCCTACTTGAGCGCTGTATGATTTTACAATTGTGACTTTCCTACAAACACTCTGTCTGGCCCTCCACTTCTGAGTGTGTTCCATTGTATCATGTGTGACAAAGTTCCTGCTCTACCTTGGTGGGTCTTGCGCTTATTGTCGGATTTGCTCACCTTGGAGCTTCACAGCAGCCCTCAGCTTGGCCGTTTTTCTGAATTCACAGTCTAGGTCGACTCCTCCTGTGTCTGACCAGGAGATGGGAGGATTTGGGGGGAATTCGGACCCGCCCTCTACTCCGGGTTCCAGCCCAGGGACCTGTGGAATGCAGCTGTCTAGAGTGCCTCCTGGAACAGCTGTGTGACAGATACAACTCCCTGGGCTACTTCTCCATGGCCTCCTCCCAACACCTTTCTTATCCTCACCACAGGACCTTCCTCCTGGTGTCTGATAATGCTTGTACACCTCTGTTCTCCCACAGTCCGCATTCTCACTCTCAGCTCCTAGCGCCTCTTGCTCCCAGCTCCTCACATGCACACCACAAACTGAAGTGACCTCCTTTTTAAAACCCAAGTGCCCTGATTAGCCTGCCTTAATTGACTCTAGCAGCTTCTTGATTGACTGCAGGTGTTCTAATCAGCCTGTCTTAATTGTCTCCAGAAGGTTCCTGACTGTTCTGGAACCGTCCCTGTTACCTTACACAGGGAAAAGGGACCTACTTAGCCTGGGGCTAATATATCTGCCTTCTATTACTCTCCTATAGCCATCTAGTGCTACCCTGTCACACATGAGAAGTGTATAAACACATGACAAGTGCTTGGGGAAAACTGTTCTTTATCTGTCCTGCACTGAAGCTATTTATAAACGTGGTTTATTGCCTCATTGTATATACTTTTCTATTTTCTCCACTCATGAGAGTCCAAATTAAGCCATTGCCTCTTTGCAGTACATGAGATACATTATTAGGCACAAGTTCTTAATTCAATAACATTGACTTGAATGGCATCACTCCAGATTTACCTGTACAAATTCAATCAGAACCGGGCTCTGTTAACTTTCCCTTACCAAATGCTCCCAGTGATACACTCTGACCCCCCCAAACCCTTCCAAGGGAAGTTGAAGTGCTTTGAATGGCTAATGTTGTCTGAATCCAGAGAGTTCAACCATCCTACAGGCTTCTCTTCATTCTCACAGGACCTTCGTCCTCTCCCCATGCAACGGTCTGTAGATATCTGGCAAGTTACATGCTAAAATGGAGTTACTTCAGCTGGGCAGGGTAGGGATTGCTATCACAATGGGTGAATACTGCAAACACTGGTGTTGCACTATTATCCAGTTAAGTGTGCAAATTACTTCAGCCATGCTCATGTGAGAGGTGATTGGCATAAATGACTTACAACCGCAGTAACACTCCCCTTTCCTGCACCTCAGCTCTACTCTTTGCTGAAACATTGACCAGCGGTTCTGGTCTCTCAGAACTTTCTTGAAAGTCTTGAACAAGTATTGCAGCATTATTATGTGCATGACCCTTAATATAACTGTCAGAAAATAGCACAAACCTATTGCAAAAAGTATGTAGAGTATTTTTGAAATACGTTCTAATGCAAAAGTCATTAAGTCATAAAGTCACCACTGCTCTTTCCTGTAGATATTCCAACAACTCTGCTGCTAACTTTTGATATACAGGCATGGCATGAAAATTTGGTTTGTAATATTTAAACTACAAAGAAGAGCTTTGGCATAACATTTTCATATCTCTTCTTTAGTACACACATGTCAACCCATTCTTTCTCCTCTGATCTTCTTTCAGAGATTTCTCAGGTTAGAGTGGGTCTTAAAATGTAGCGTCTGTCATCTGGATTTCTTCAGAACCTGAAAAGATAGCAGCATCTCAGTCCTCAGTCAATCATTTGTCAACAAACAAAAGTAAAGAAGCTCTTCTCTCCCTGGGTTTAAAGCTGACCTTTGCACCTCAGGTTCTGTTCTGTAGGTCTGTAGTCTATATCGGGAGTGGTAAAAATCATTGGGGTCAGTATAGAAAATATTCATTCCCTGAGCTCTCACTCTCTAGTACATAGTATCCCCAGCACCTGTTATTCAGCCACCATGAGGGTTTGAAGGAAGTGGATTTCAAAGTCAAATGCATGAGTATTCATAGAATCATAGATATCAGGGTTGGAAGGGACCCCAGAAGGTCATCTAGTCCAACCCCCTGCTCAAAGCAGGACCAATTCCCAGTTAAATCATCCCAGCCAGGGCTTTGTCAAGCCTGACCTTAAAAACCTCTAAGGAAGGAGATTCTACCACCTCCCTAGGGAACGCATTCCAGTGTTTCACCACCCTCTTAGTGAAAAAGTTTTTCCTAATATCCAATCTAAACCTCCCCCACTGCAACTTGAGACCATTACTCCTCGTTCTGTCATCTGCTACAATTGAGAACAGTCTAGAGCCATCCTCTTTGGAACCCCCTTTCAGGTAGTTGAAAGCAGCTATCAAATCCCCCCTCATTCTTCTCTTCTGCAGGCTAAACAATCCCAGCTCCCTCAGCTCTCCTCATTCATGGAAATGGAACTTCATTTCACACATTAAAGTAGTTGTCAAGGTTCCTTCCCCACTCTGAACTCTAGGGTACAGATGTGGGGACCTGCATGAAAACCTCCTAAACTTACTTTTACCAGATTAGGTTAAAACTTCCCCAAGGTACAAATTATTTTACCCTTTGCCCCTGGACTTCCACTGCCACCACCAAACTTTATCTGGGTTCCTGAGAAAACGTAGTTTGGACATGTCTGTCCCCCGAAAATCCTCCCAACCCTTGCACCCCACTTCCTGGAGAAGGTTTGGTAAAAATCCTCACCAATTTGCATAGGTGACCACAGACCCAAACCCTTGGATCTGAAAACAATGAAAAAGCATTCAGTTTCCTTACAAGAAGACTTTTAATAGAAGAAAAAAAAAGAATCACCTCTGTAAAATCAGTATGGTAGATACATTACAGGGTAATTAGATTCAAAACATAGAGAACCCCTCTAGGCAAAACCTTAAGTTACAAAAAAGACACACAGACAGGAATATTCATCCTATTCAGCACAGTTATTTTCTCAGCCATTTAAAGAAATCATAATCTAACACATACCTAGCTAGATTACTTACTAAGTTCTAAGACTCCATTCCTGTTCTGTCCCTGGCAAAAGCATCATACAGACAGCCCCAGACCCTTTGTTTTTCCCCTCCTCCCAGCTTTTGAAAGTATCTTGTCTCTTCATTGGTCATTTTGGTCAGGTGCCAGCGAGGTTACCTTTAGCTTCTTCACCCTTTACAGGTGAGAGGATTTTTCCTCTGACCAGGAGGGACTTTAAAGGGGTTTACCCTTCCCTTTATATTTATGACAGTAGTCTATTGTTCTCTCTCTCTCTCTGATATCAGGGAGTAGCTGTGTTAATCTGTATCCACAAAAAAACCTAAGGAGTCGGGAAGGAATCTGTTAGTGTTTAAGGTGCCACCGGACTTCTTGTTGTTTCTCTCTCTTTGACAGTCTCTGTCCTGTATTCATAAAATCCGTAGCACCTGGGAATGGCATTGGGTCAGACGTGGGGCGGTGCTGCCATAATGAGTGTGTGTGTTAAACCCAATTCTTGGATGTTTCCTTTAGAGCTATATTGGGTTAACAATTGGGATGTTTATGCGATGGCTATATTGGTTTAACTCAATCTGGTTCTTAGTTTAATCTCAGGCTGCTGGAAAACAAGCAGGGCAAGAAGGAACAACTCAAGAAAAGCCATCTCTCAATAAGCACTTCAGGGAGGTTGAAAGACAACACCGGAGCTACTAGCTGGGAAGAGCCTATTTCTGGGCTCCAGCCACGTTACACAGCTTGTTTTGCTAGCGCTGGGAGTCTGTCCAGAGGTCGGGCAGCTGTTGCTGAGAAGCTCTTCAGATTGACAGACACAGAGACATCTGGGAAAGTCTGTCAGCTTTTGGCCTGCCTGGGTCTTCGTCAAAGTGGGAGGGCTCAGGGACAGAGATGTGTACAGACTGTTGGCTGAAAACTCCCTTCTTCTCCCATGTTAGTCTTTTTCCCTGCTGTTCAGGTTAAACAGTATTTTGGTTCAAGAAGGCTGGTCACTCGTCTCATCACTGCTCCCAGATTCCCAGACAAAAGAACCACAGGTGCCAAACCTTCTTGGATGTGCTCTATCCGCAGTTGACACACAGTGTGCTGTAGCCCAGGATCCAGTCCAAGGCTGGGAGAATCCTGGGATTCCAGCCCATGAGAGGGCAGGGTACAAGTCCTGACACTGGGAAATCGGAAACCAGAGATGGGGCAGAGATGCAGATAGTCCTGTAATTCTGAGGGGTATCTACAGGAAAGAAATTCTGGCGCCCTCAGCCAGTCAGGAAACAGAAATATGCCGTATTGTAGCTATTACCACAGAGTAACATAGCTCTGAATTCCTGCATTCACAATCAAGCCAGAGAATAAAATCTTTGAAAATGTATTTTCTGATTAAAGTTCCAGAAGCATATAAACCTGAGATGATTTGGAAACTAGGCACCGATATTCCGTGGGGTCTCCTATAGCTCAGCCCCTGGCAAGATCGGGCGCAGGGCACAGAACACCTCTAGAACTGGGACCCCTTGAGAAATCCTGACTTGGGGCATAGGGGTTTTAACACTCCGTCCTCACTTTGAATCTCAGATTTCTGTGTAGCTTGAATAACCCACCATAGACTCTGGGCAGATGTAGAGGAGTTTCCCAAGCTAGTTAGCACTGCCTGCCCTCCAACTCCATCACTGAGTCACTCAGAGAGCCCAGCTGAGTCCTTTGCCGCTGCACAGAACATCTGCCAATGGAAACAGCTTCCAGCCTTTCCCCTTCACTTTGCATTTTAAAGACAGGGAAACCTGCCAACGTACCCAATTCCTGCTAGAAGGGGAGCTGCTGACACCACAAGTCTTCACGGTAAATGACAAAGAGCCGTCAGAGAGCTTGCACAGGCAGCAGGCAGTATCTATTCAAACAGGGAGGCTCTTTATGAAGTATGCTCGCACCTTCCCTTGGGGGCCACTTGGCCATCAGGGAACCTCATCTGCTTGGCTTAGTGTGTACCAGCTTTCACCTCCTCATGGCCAGTGGAAACTTCAGGAGGCCAATTAACAGGGGACGTGTGGTGATCCTACCCGAGTGGACGGCAGCGCAAACCCTGCTGCAGGGTCTATTCCAGGAATCTGGGCTTGTCATCTTTGTTCCTGTAGTTCTGATTAGTCACATGGCTACCTTGAGGGCAACCGAGTGCTAACGGTCATGATGTCAGAGCTGTGATCTTGCTGAAATAAAATAAAATAGAATAATAATAATAATAACAATAGTAACAATTATATAGGACCAGATTTTTCTGAGCAGCCTCTTTTCTGCATTACAAACTCAGCGTGCAGCCAGGGAAGGGAGATTCCACAAGGCTCCATAGAAGGAAATTTCTCTTAGATCTTTCCAGGAGGGGGGTTCCTTTCCCTTCTCTCCGAGGTATAAAAAGAGGGACCCATGATCCAGGGATCGCCAAAGTTATGCACAGTCTCACAGTGATCCACTGGTAGCTAAGCCCACTCACCCACAATCTGTGGGCCTCCACAACTCCTCTAGGACCCTCTCCAGCTCTCTGCTAGCACAGGTTCATCAGAGATGTGCTACCAGGGCCTGTCGCAGTAACCACTGTCCACGGGATCTGGTGAAGGGATGTTTTACAAGGTGGACTAGGCCATACAGAGATGGGAAGGCTGGTTAGAGGAGCTGATGTGCACAATACCTTAGCCAGAGACTGGCTGGATTTTTCTAATTTTCCATATACAGAGGGAAGCTATAAATTCAGTCAGTGCAACCTTCATTTATGTTGCAAGGGAGAGGAATATGAGAAGTCTTCAATTTCTCTTGGAGATCCAAAATGTCAGCTCTGTAAACAAATGCTCTTGCCTATCTATCCTACACTAGGATAGATTGCACCCTCATCAAGTTTGCGGATGATATTAAGCTGTGGGGAGAGGTAGATACACTGGAGGGTAAGGATAGGGTCCAGAGTAACCTAGACAAATTGGAGGATTGGGCCAAAAAAATCTGATGAGTTTCAAAAAGGACAAGCCCTTAGTACGGAAGAACCCCTTGCACTGCTACAGTCTGGGGACCAACTGGCTAAGTGACAGTTCTGCAGAAAAGGACCTGGGTCTTACAGTGGACAAGAAGGTGGATATGAGTCAGCAGTGTGCCCTTCTTGCCAAGAAGGCTAACAACATTTTGGGCTCCATTAGGAGGAGCATTGCCAGCAGATCGAGGAAAGTGATTTTACCCTTCTATTCATCACTGGTGAGGCCACATCTGCACTACTGCATCCAGTTTTGTTCCCCCCACTACAGAAAGGATGTGGAAAAATTGGAGACAGTGAGGAGAGGCTGAGGGAAATGGGCTTATTTAGTTTGCAGAAGAGAAGAGTGAGGGGGGGATTTGAGAGCAGCCTTCAACTACCTGAAGGGGAGTTCTAAATAGGATGGAGCTAGGCTGTTCTCAGTGGTGGCACATAACAGAATAAGAAGCAATGATTTCAAGCTGCAATGTGGGAGGTCTTGGTTGGATATTAGGAAACACTGTTTCACTCGGAGGGTGGTGAAGCACTGGAATGGGTAACCTAGGGAAGTGGTGGAGTCTCCATCCTTAGAGATTTTTAAGGCCCAGCTTGACAAAGCCCTGGCTGGGATGATTTAGCTGGGGTTGTTCCTGCTTTGAGAAGGGGATTGGACTAGTTAACCTCCTGAGGTCTCCTCCAAATCTAATCTTCTATGATACATTAAGGGGAAAGTGACCTCTATTAATGAGTTTGCATTGTACAGATACCTGTGCATTGCATGACAGTATAATTCTGGGTTTATTCTGCAGAAAGAGTGCAAGGCAGGGGAGCTGGTAAATTGGCTGTTGTCACCTATTTGTGTTTGAGTGTCTTAAGTAAAGCAAAAAGAAAAGGAGTACTTGTGGCACCTTAGAGACTAACCAATTCATTTGAGCATGAGCTTTCGTGAGCTACAGCTCACTTCATCGGATGCATACTGTGGAAACTGCAGAAGACATTATATACACAGAGACCATGAAACAATACCTCCTCCCACCCCACTCTCCTGCTGGTAATAGCTTATCTAAAGTGATCATCAAGTTGGGCCATTTCCAGCACAAATCCAGGTTTTCTCACCCTCCGCCCCCCCCCCCCCACACACACACAAACTCACTCTCCTGCTGGTAATAGCCCATCCAAAGTGACCACTCTCTTTAAAATGTGTATGATAATCAAGGTGGGCCATTTCCAGCACAAATCCAGGTTTTCTCACCCCCCCACCCCCCTCCAAAAACCACACTCACAAACTCACTCTCCTGCTGGTAATAGCTTATCCAAAGTGACCACTCTCCTCACAATGTGTATGAAAATCAAGGTGGGCCATTTCCAGCACAAATCCAGGTTTTCTCACCCCCCCAACCCCCTTTTTTCAAAAAAACACACACACAAAAACTCACTCTCCTGCTGGTAATAGCTTATCCAAAGCGACCACTCTCCCTACAATGTGCATGATAATTAAGGTGGGCCATTTCCAGCACAAATCCAGGTTTTCTCACCCCCCCACCCCCATACACACACAAACTCACTCTCCTGCCGGTAATAGCTCATCCAAAGTGACCACTCTCCCTACAATGTGCATGATAATCAAGGTGGGCCATTTCCAGCACAAATCCAGGTTTTCTCACCCCCTCCCACCCCCATACACACACAAACTCACTCTTCTGCTGGTAATAGCTCATCCAAACTGACCACTCTCCTTACAATGTGCATTATAATCAAGGTGGGCCATTTCCAGCATAAATCCAAGTTTAACCAGAACGTCCGGGGGGGGGGGGGGGTAGAAAAAAATGAGGGGAAATAGGCTACCTTGCATATGAAGGTCATAGAATCATAGAATCATAGAATATAAGGGTTGGAAGGGACCCCAGAAGGTCATCTAGTCCAACCCCCTGCTCAAAGCAGGACCAATTCCCAGTTAAATCATCCCAGCCAGGGCTTTGTCAAGCCTGACCTTAAAAACCTCTAAGGAAGGAGATTCTACCACCTCCCTAGGTAACGCATTCCAGTGTTTCACCACCCTCATAGTGAAAAAGTTTTTCCTAATATCCAATCTAAACCTCCCCCACTGCAGCTTGAGACCATTACTCCTCGTTCTGTCATCTGATACCATTGAGAACAGTCTAGAGCCATCCTCTTTGGAACCCCCTTTCAGGTAGTTGAAAACAGCTATCAAATCCCCCCTCATTCTTCTCTTCTGCAGGCTAAACAATCCCAGCTCCCTCAGCCTCTCCTCATAACTCATATGTTCCAGACCCCTAATCATTTTTGTTGCCCTTCGCTGGACTCTCTCCAATTTATCCACATCCTTCTTGAAGTGTGGGGCCCAAAACTGGACACAGTACTCCAGATGAGGCCTCACCAATGTCGAATAGATCAAGGTCGCTATCTTACAACAAAAAAACTTCAAATCCAGACTCCAGCGAGAAACTGCTGAATTGGAATTCATTTGCAAATTGGATACTATTAATTTAGGCTTAAATAGAGACTGGGAGTGGCTAAGTCATTATGCAAGGTAGCCTATTTCCCTTGTTTTTTTCTAACCCCACCCCCCACCCCCCGATGTTCTGGTTAAACTTGGATTTATGCTGGAAATGGCCCACCTTGATTATCATGCACATTGTAAGGAGAGTGGTCAGTTTGGATGAGCTATTGCCAGCAGGAGAGTGAGTTTGTGTGTGTGGTTTTTGGAGGGGCGTGGGGGGGTGAGAAAACCTGGATTTGTGCTGGAAATGGCCCACCTTGATTATCATACACATTTTAAAGAGAGTGGTCACTTTGGATGGGCTATTACCAGCAGGAGAGTGAGTTTGTGTGTGGGGGGGCGGAGGGTGAGAAAACCTGGATTTGTGCTGGAAATGGCCCAACTTGATGATCACTTTAGATAAGCTATTACCAGCAGGAGAGTGGGGTGGGAGGGGGTATTGTTTCATGGTCTCTGTGTATATAATGTCTGCTGCAGTTTCCACAGTATGCATCCGATGAAGTGAGCTGTAGCTCACGAAAGCTCATGCTCAAATGAATTGGTTAGTCTCTAAGGTGCCACAAGTACTCCTTTTCTTTTTGCGAAGACAGACTAACACGGCTGTTCCTCTGAAACCTGTCATTAAGTAAAGCACTCAGGTAGCTCAGATATGTGGGTGGCACCACCTGCTGTTGTGTTGGGTGATAACAAGGCCTGGAGATGCTGGCTGTGTGACCCCCAGAGCAGCATGAGTGAGGCCAGCCCAGCTGAATTGTTGGGGGCTCAGCAGTTCCACCGGCTCTCAGACTACACCCTGGTCATAACCAGTCACAGAGATTTTCGTACAAACTGATAAATTAAACAGTAAAAGTCACCAGGACCAGATGATATTCAGTCAAGAGTTCTGAAGGATCTCAAATATCCAATTGCAGAACTACTAAATGTGGTATGAAATCTAACCTTTAAATGGGCCTCCCTACCAGATGACACAAACAGCTAATGTGATACTGATTTTTTTTAAACAGTCTCCAGAGGTGATCCTGGAACTGCAGGCCACTAATCCTAATATCAGTACCTCACAAATTGTTTGAAACTAAAGTAAAGAAGAGAATTAACAGAGGTATACATGAATATGACTTGTTGGAGAAGAGTCAACATGGCTTTTGTAAAGGGAAATCATACCTTACTAATCTACAAGAATTCTTTGAAGGGGTCAACAAAAATGTTGACAAGGGTGATCCAGAGGATATAGTGTACTTTTGAACTTTCAGAAAGCCTCTGACAAGGTCCCTCACTAAAGGCTCTTAAGAAAAGTAAGCAGTCATAGGCTAAGAAGAAAGGTCATCTCCTGGATCAATTACTGCTTAAAAGATAGGAAACAAAGGTAGGAATAAATGGTGAGTTTTCAGAATGGAGAGAGGTAACTAGTTGTGTCCAAGAGAGAGCTATACTGGGAACAGTGCTGTTCCACATATTCATAAATGATCTGTAAAAATGGGTAAGCAATGAGGTGCCAAAATTTGCAGAGGAGACAAAATTATTCAGTATAATTAAGTCCAAAGCAGACTGCGAAGAGTCACAAAGGGATCTCACAAACTCAGTGGCTGTGCAACAAATAGGCAGATGAAATTCAGTGTGGATAAATGCAAAGTAATGTACACTGGAAAAGATAATCCCCACACTATCTGTAAAATGATGGTTCCATATTAGATGTTACCACTCAAGAAAGAGATCTTGGAGTCATTGTGGATATTCCTCTAAAAACATCCTCTCAATGTGCAGAGGCAGTCAAAAAAATCTAACACAATATTGAGAACCATAGGTGGCAGATGTAATAGGGCAGGACAGGCTGAGCGCCCCGATGCCAAACACCAATTGTGGGGTTTGCACAGGGAAGTTTATGCTTATTATTATGCGCCATGCAGGTTCCAGGATGGCTGAGGAGGCAATGTGAGGTCCTGAGCTTCATGGGTTCATTAGTAATCTCCCTGGACTCCATGTCGATTACTGATGAACCAGGAGGCTGAATAACACATGCTACTGTGACAAGTTGTCACCCCCGCGGTGTAGTCTGAGAGCTGTGGGAACCGTTGTGCCCCTGCACTCTCCAGCTATGCTGGCCAGTCATATACTGCTTTGTTGGGGACACAGTGAGCCTCTGCAAACCGTGTTATCCCCCAACACGACAGCAGGTGATGCCACACACCCATCTGAGCCTCCTGAGTGCTTTACCTTCGCCACTCAAAGACAGGCAGGAGACAACAGCCAATTTCGAAGCTCCCCCACCTTGCACACTCTCATGCTCATGGAGAGGTTGAGAGTCAAGATCTGACAGAGGAGCACTGCAGAACCACTCTGTTCGGCCAGGCAATGCTCTCCAGATCCTTCACTCTCTGAGAGCACGACCTGATGCCTCCTCTTACTGCCGAGCTGTAGAAGGGACCCAGAACTCCCTTGTCAAAGGGGGCTGTGCTAATGACAGGCCTCATCACCAGGGGTGTTGGGAAGAGTTCAAGTTCTCCAACCAGTGCCCCAAATCCTCCTTATGAGGAATACAGAGTTGAAATCTCTCTAAGGCACTTAGCTGTGGCCCCAATTATTGTATCATCTGAGCACCTCATAATCTCTAACATATCTATCAGTACAACACCCAGTGTGGTAGGGCCGTGCTACTAACACCACTGGGCAGATCCAAAGGCTAGAAGGCACCACTGGGATCTCCTAGTCTGACAGCCTGTATAGCACAGGCCCGAGACCTTCTCCACAATAAATCCTTGGGCAGAGCTGTTAGAAGAACATCCTCCCTTTGCTTAACAATTGCTAGTGATGGAGAATCTACCACGGCCCTCGGTAAATTGTTCCAATGGTCAATTAACATCATTGTTAAAACATGACACCTTAGTTCCAGACTGAATGTGTCTATCTTCAGCTTCCAGCCATTGGAGTTTGTTGTAACTTTCTCTACTAGATTGTTAAACATTGTTCCTCATGGAGGTTACTTACAGGCTGTGATCAAGTCACCCCTTCACCTTCTCTTTTTTAAGATACATAGGTTGAACTCCTTGAGTCTGTCACTATAAGGCAGATTTTCTAATAATTTAATCATTCGCTGGGCTCTTCTCTGAACCCCTTTCCAATTTATCAACATCCTTCTTGAACTGTAGACACCAAACCTGGACAGAGGATATGAGCAGTGGTCACACCAGTGCCAAATACAGAGGTAAAATGACCTCTCTGCCCCTACTTGAGATTCCCCTGGTTGCACAATCTGGATTGCACTAGCATTTTTCTCTGTAGCGCCACAATGGGAGCACTTGTTCAGCCAATTATGATCCTCAAGTCTTTTTCAGAGTCACTGCTTCCCAGGAATGGGTCTTCCATCCAGTAAGGATGGCCTGCATCCCTACTCCTCGATGTACACTTTGAGCTGTATCAAAACACATATTGCTGAAGCACCAAGTGAGTGGCCCTCAGTCACAGAAGAAGTTTGTGGAAGAGCCTGGAACTGAAGTCAGTTCTTCCGAGTCCCGGGCTAGCATGTTAACCCCAGGACTCCTGTGTGTCAGGCCCTCACTCACATAGCAAGCTCTGCTCTGCCTCAGTTGGGAGTGGGCTCAGAGGTATGCTGTGTGTAGAGCCATGAATGGGAGTAGGGGAGTTGCCAGAATGGCTTCTCCTGGGGCTCCTGCATTAATCATGTCTTTGACACGACTCATTCAGAAACACCTGGCTGAGGGCGTAGAGGTAGAGTGGGTATCTGTGCACCTGGAATAGCCCCTGTCCACAGCTGCTGCAGCCCCCATAGATCACACAGTACCCAGAGCTCTCAGGAAGGGCCAGGACTGTGACAGCAGAACACCTCTGCACCGTTTTTCATGGCCCGTGAATTTTTAACCACAGACGGGACAGTGACAGGCCAGGTGTAATAGGAAACAACACTCACATCCCTTCTTTTTATTGACTGTATCGAGAGGAACTCTAAGGCCGGAGCAGCCATCGATAAAGCTCTTTATGGGCCAACATCCCACCATTCCCCAGGCTCTCCACGAACAAAGTCACTTTTTAAATGCTGCTGCCTGCCTTGGTCTCCTTCACCCTATGCGCTGTCCTCCCTCACCAACCGCTCTCCAATTGCTTCAGGCCTTAGACCCTGTCTGAACCTGTCTCTGCATAGTGGAGATCAGTAGCTCATTTCATTTTAGATTTAAGGGTCCAGGATGGAATAGGTGGCCCGTGTTTTTCGTCTCCCATGTCAACAGCACTGGAGCCGGATGATGAACTGACACTTCACTTGACGAACACCCTGATTATCCTCGCACGAAGGTGTTTGCTTTTCACGCTGTACACAATTGGGTTAATCAGGGGTGGGACAAGGAGGGAGATGTAGCCCAGGATAATCTTAAGAAAAGGAAAAGAGCCCTCCCCTCTTCTGTGTACCACAGACAGGCCGATCATTGGTGTGTAGAAGAGCAGGACAGCGCAGAGGTGGGAGACGCAGGTGTTCAGGGCCCTGAGGCACTCTGCATGGGACGTGATGCTCAGCATTGTTTTGAGGATCATCACATAAGAGAGAAAGATAAGCAGCGAGTCCAGCCCCTCTGTCAAGAGTGTAACAGACAAGCCATAGATGCTGTTCACTCTGATATCCGAACAAGCAATCTTCATGACGTCCTGGTTTATGCAGTAGCAATGGGAGAGGACATTGGATCGACAATATCGGAACTGTTGAAGGAGAAAAGGGAGTGGGAGCATTACAGCCATCCCTCTTAGCACACACAGCAGTCCCATCTTGCCTATTCTTGGCAGGGTTAAGATAGAAGCATATCTCAGCGGGTCACAGATCGCGATGAAGCGGTCAAAGGCCATCAACAGGAGCACGGAGGATTCAATGCATTCAAACGAGTGGATGAAGAACAGCTGGGCAAAACAGGCGTTGAGGCTGATCTCTCTAGTGTTAAACAAGTATATACGGAGTGTTGTCGGCATGGTGGATATTGATAAGGCAAGGTCTGTGATGGCTAATGTGGAAAGGAAAATGTACATGGGCTCATGGAGGCTTGGATCTGTTTTTATAATGAACAAAATGACTGAATTTCCTACTATGGAAATAACATACATTAAGCAGAAGGGGATGGAGATCCACAGATGAACGTCTTCCTGCCCAGGTATCCCGCCGAGAAGGAACACTGCAGCGTTGAATTTGGTGTCATTGACAGCGGACATAATGTCCTGGGCAGGTCCGAGGAGTTCTGAACTTTCCTTCCTAAAAGGAAAAAAGACAGGAGACTAGATGATATTTAGTGAGACATCTTTCTGCTCTCAGTGCAAGTCTAGAGATTCCCAGGAGGTCAAGGATGATCAGCAAAAACATAGTCTTCGATTTACTCAACAAATAGGAAGATAGGTATTGCCAGAGTGGATCAGACCCATAGTCCATTTTAACAAGTATCCAGTTGCCAGTTCCAGATGCTTTGGAGGAAGTGTAAGATGCCCTGGAATAGGCAGCTTTGAAATAACCTGCACCCACTAACCAGAGAAATTTTGCAATGCCAATCAGGAAGGTTTAGAGCCCATCCAAGAGGTTTTGAAACAATCCTTACTGCTCTATTTTTTTTCTGGTTAGCCATATAAACATCCAGTCCCTGTTTGAATCCTGCTAAACTCTTGGCCCCATTGATATCTTCTAACTGGGAGTTCCACAGCCTACTTGAGCGCTGTGTGATTTTACAATTGCGACTTTACCACAGACAATCTTTCTGGCCCTCCACTTCTGAGTGTGGGCAATTGTATCATGGCATGTGTGTAAACAAGTGCATGGGTTAAACTGTCATTGTATTTATCTGTCCTGCACTGAAGCTATTTATAAACGTGTTTCATTGCCTCATAATATATCCTTTTTTTTATTTTCTCCATTCCTGAGCGTGCAAATTAAGCCACTGCCTCTTTGCAGTACGTGAGATATACATTCTTAGGCACAAGTTCTTAATTTAATAACATTGTCTTTAATGGCATCGCTCCAGATTTACCTGTATAAATTCAATCAGGACCGGTCTCTGTTATCTTTTCCTTACCAGATGCTCCCGGTGATATGCTCTGACCCCCCAAAATCCCTCCAAGAGGAGCTGAAGTTTTTGCCTGGCCTATGTTGACTGAATCCAGAGAGTTCAATCATCCTAAAGCTTTCTCTTCATCCTCAGAAGGCCTTTATCCTCTCCCCATGCAAAGGTCCGTAGATATTTGGCAAGTTAAAAGCTAACACAGTTTCTTCAGTTGGGCGAGTGTAGGATTAGCATTACATATGGGTGAATAGTGAAAACACTAGGTGTGCACTAATATCCGGTTGAGTGTGCAAGTTACTTGAGCCATGCTCGTGTAAGTGGTTATGAGGGTATATTACATACAACCATTATTACACTTTCCTGAACATTATTACCCTTTCCTGAACCTCAACTCTATTCTGCTGAAATACAGAACAGAGGTTCAGTTCCCTCATGACTTTTTGGAAAATCTTGCACAGATATTGAAGAGGGATTGTGTTCTTGACCCTGAATGTAAGTGTTAGAGACAGTGTCATGAAAGTTTGGTTTCTAATATTTGTATTATAATGAAAAGTTTTGGCATAACATTTAGACATCTGTACTTTCATACACACATGTGAACCCATTCTTTCCCCTCTGATCTTCTTTCAGAAATGATTTCTCAGGTTATAATGTTACTTAAAATGTAGCGTCTGTCATGTGGATTTCTTCAAAACCTGAAAAGATTGCAGGATTTCAGCCCTCAGTCAATCATTTGTCAGCAAACAAAAGTCTAGTAGCTCCTCTGTCTCTGCGTTTAAAGCTGACCGGTTCACCTCAGGTTTTGTTCTGTAGGTTTGTAGTCTATATCTGGAGTACCAAGCATTGGGGTCAGTATACAAAATATTCATTCCCTGAACTCTCACTCTCTAGTACATAGTAACCCCAACACCTGTTATTCCAGCACCATGAGGGTTTGCAGGAAGTGGATTTCAAAGTCAAATGCATGAGTATTCATGGAACTGCATCTCACACATTAAAATAGCCTATTGAGCTCTCTCTCTCTCTCTCTCTCTCTCTCTCTGACCGTCTCTATCATGTATTCATAAAATACGTAGCACCCAGGAACAGCATTGGGTCAGATGTGGAGCTGAGCTGCCATAGTTAATCTGTATGTTAAACTTAATTCTTGGGATGTTTCCTGTTTAACTATATTGGGTTAACTCTTGGGATGATTATGCCATGGCTATATTGGTTTAACACAGTCTTGTTCTTCTTAATTTAATCACAGGCTGCTGGAAAACAAGCAGGAAGGGAAGCAACAGCTCAAGAAAAACCATCTCTCAACAAGCACTTCAGGGAGGTTGAGAGACTACACTGGAGCTACAAGCTGGGAAGAGCCTATTTCCAGGCTCCAGCCACGTTACACAGCCTGTTTTGCCAGCACTGGGAGTCTGCCCAGAGGTGGGGCAGCTGTTGCTGAGAAGCTCTTCAGACTGACAGACACAGACACCACTGGGGAAGTCTGTCGGCCTTCAGCCTGCCTGGGTCCCTGTCAGAGTTGGAGGGCTTGGGGTCAGAGATGTGCACAGACTGTTGGCTGAAAATTCTCTTATTCTCCCATGTTAGTCGTTTTCCTGCTGTTCAGGTTAAACAGTATTTTGGTTTAAGAAGGCTGACTGGTCATTCGTCTCATCACTGCTCACAGACTCCCAGACAAAAGAACCACAGGTGTCAAACCCTCTCAGCCCTGCTCTACCCAAAGTATGCTGTAGCCCAGGGTCAGTCCGAGGGTGGGAGGATCCTGGGATTATAGCCTATAAGAGGGCAGGGTACAAGGCCTGACATTTGGAACTCGGAGACCAGAGATGGCGCAGAGATGCAGATAGTCCTGTAATTCTGAGGGGTATCTACAGGAAAGAAATTCTGGAGTCCTCAGCCAGTCAGGAAACAGAAATATGCCCTATGGTGCCTGTTACCACAGAGTAACATGGCTCTGAATTCCTGCGTTCACAATCAAGCCAGAGAATAAAAACTTAGACAATTTATTTGCTGATTAAATTTCCAAGAGCATATAAAACTGAGGCGAATTGGGATATTCCGGGGGGACTCCTAGTGCATAACCTTGGTAGGATCAGGCCTACAGCACACAGCAACTCTAGAAAAGGGACCCCTTGAGAAGTCCTGACTTGGGGCATAGGGGTTTTAACACTCCGTCCTCATGTTGAATCTCAGATTTTTGTGTAGCTTGAATAACCCACCATGGACTCCGGGCAGATGTAGAGGAGTTTCCCAAGGTACCTAGAGCTGCCTGCCCTCCAACCCCATCACTGAGTCACTCAAAGAGCCCAGCTGAGTCCTTTGCCGCTGCACAGAACATCTGCCAATTGAAACAGCTTCCAGCCTTTCCCTTTCACTTTGCATTTCAAAGATAATGAAACCTGCCAACGTACCCAGTTCCTCCTAGAAGGGGAGCTGCTGACACCACAAGTCTTCACGATAAATGAAAAGGAGCCATCGGAGAGCTTGCACAGGCAGCTGACAGTATCTATTCAAACAGGGAGGCAGGTGTCTTTATGAAGTATGCTCGCACCTTCCCTTGGGGGCCACTTGGCCATCAGGGAACCTCATCTGCTTGGCTTAATGTGCACTAGATTTAACCCCGCCACGGCCAATGCAAACTTCAGGAGGGCATTTAACAAGGGACGTGTGGGGATGCTGCCCAACTGTTCTGCTGCACAAGCCCTGCTGCAGGGTCTAGTCCAGGAATCTGGGCTTGTCATCAATGTTCCTGTGGTTCTGATTAGTCACATGGCTACCTTGAGGGTGGCCGAGTGCTAACGGTATTGATGTCAGAGCTGTGATCTTGCTGAAATAAAATAAAATAAATAATAATAATAATAATAATAATAATAATAATAATAATAATAATAATAATAATGGACCAGATTTTTCTGAGCAGCCTCTTTTCTGCATTACAAACCCAGCGTGCAGCCAGGGAAGGGAGATTCCACAAGGAATTTTATCTTAGAACATTCCAGGAGGGGAGGTCCCTACCCTTCTCCCTGAAAAATGAAAAGGGGGACTCAGGATCCAAGGATCCCCAAAGTTATGCACAGATCTCAGTGATCCACTGGAAGCTAGGCCCCACTCCCATAATCTCTGGGCCTCCACACCTGCTCTAGGACCCTCTCCAGCTCCCTGCTAGCACAGGTTCATCAGAGATGTGCTACCTGGGCCTGTCACAGTAGCCACTGCCCACAGGATCTGGTGAAGGGATGTTTTACAAGGTGGAGGGGGCTGTACAGAGATGGGAAGGCTGGTTAGAGGATCTGATGTGCACAATATCTTAGTGGGAGGTTTCTACCTTCCCATATACAGAGTAAAGCCATAAACTCAGTTGGTGCAACCTTCATTTATGTTGCAAGGGAGAGGAAGATGAAAAGCCTCCAATTTCTCTTGGGGATCCAAAATGTCAGCTCTGTAAACAAACACTCTTTGCCTATCTATCCAACACTGGGATAGATTGCACCCTCAGCAAGTTTGCAGATGACATTAAGCTGTGGGGAGAGGTAGATATGCTGGAGGGTAAGGATAGGGTCCAGAGTGACCTAGACAAATTTGGAGGATTGGGCCAAAAGAAATCTGATGAGGTTCAACAAGGACAAGTGCAGAGTCCTGCACTTAGGACAGAAGAATCCCATGCACCGCTACACACTAGGGACCAACTAGCTAAGCTGCTTGCTCTTCAGATCTTTTGAATTAGGTACACAGTATCGCCAAGCCCCATTCAACAAGTACGAGTCACACCCTCAAAAATGATGCAATTGGATTTATAATAATGGGATTTAAAAATACGCTAATGTGGGGTTTGTTTTCATGTGTCTGTGGTTTCTCAGCCTTTTGGGGTGCAATTGATTAAGGGTTTCTATCTTTTCTTCAACTATTTTGTTTTTTAAATTCTTAGGAAAACTGAAAGCTGAGATTCCTGCATGGTGTCCAGCTTCCAGAAGTTGGGGCTCTAAGAAAGACAGGAAATAGTGCGAGACTCCCAATAAAATCTCAGTTGCTGGCACTGATAGCAGTATCTCAAGCAGAGCACCCACAAAAGGAAGGCACTGAGGTTTCGTTAGTGGATATTTCTCGTCACAAACTGACATAGGTGATTTTTCCCTCTGCAGCGGGCTACAGAGTCCCCTGTTGCGAGGAACAGAGTTATGCTACAGACAGCCAAACATAACAGTGATGGGCTCGAAGAGTCACTGGATCCTGTGGTACAGCTCACATGTCCTCTCCCATTGTTCAGGCAGGAAACATGTACATGTCCAGTAATCAAGGCCACACACACTATTAATAGAAAGGGCCGTGACCCAAGCCCAGCTCCAAGTGGCTTGCTGCTCTCTATTGGACCCAAACAACCCTCAACCCAGATCCAGCGAACCAAAACTTGGTGATGATGGAAATTGGGATGCAGGATTTGAGTTCTATCTCCAGTGCTAGAGCAGATTTCATTACTCATGGAGAAGTTGTGGGTCAAGATCTGACAGAGGGGCATTGCAGCAGGGCTCTGTTCATCCAGGCAATGCTCTCCAGATCCTTCACTCTCTGAAAGCACATACTGATGCCCACTTTTACTGCCAAGCTGCAGGAGGGATCCAGAACTCCCTCGTCAATGGGTGTTGTGTTAATGACAGGCCTCATCACCAGGGGTGTTGGGAAGAGTTCAGGTTCAGGTTGCAGACGGTACTAAACTGCTCAAGATAGTTAAGACCAAAGCAGACTGTGAAGAACTTCAAAAAGATCTCACAAAACTAAGTGATTGGGCAACAAAATGGCAAATGAAATTTAATGTGGATAAATGTAAAGTAATGCACATTGGAAAAAATAACCCCAACTATACATACAATATGATGGGGGGTAATTTAGCTACAACTAATCAGGAGAAAGATCTTGGAGTCATCATGGATAGTTCTCTGAAGACGTCCACACAGTGTGCCGTGCCAGTCTAAAAAGCAAACGGGATGTTAGGAATCATTAAAAAAGGGATAGAGAATAAGATGGAGAATATCTTATTGCCCTTATATAAATCCATGGTACGCCCCCATCTTGAATAATGCATACATATGTGGTCCCCTCATCTCAAAAAAGATATATTGTCATTGAAAAAGGTTTAGAAAAGGGAAACTAAAATGATTAGGGGTTTGGAACTGGTCACATATGAGGAGAGATTAAAGAGGCTAGGACTTTTCAGCTTGGAAAAGAGAGACTAAGGGGGAATATGATAGAGGCATACAAAATCATGAGTGGTGTGGAGAAAGTGAATAAGGAAAAGTTATTTACTTGTTCCCATAATATAGGAACTAGGGGCCACCAAATGAAATTAATGGGTAGCAGGTTTAAAACAAATAAAAGGAAGTTCTTCTTTACTCAGCGCAGTCAACCTGTGGAACTCCTTGCCCAAGGAGATTATGAAGGCTAGGACTATAACAGGGTTTAAAAGAGAACTTGATAAATTCATGGAGGTTAAGTCTATTAATGGCTATTAGCCAGGATGGGTAAGGAATGGTGTCCCTAGCCTCTGTTTGTCAGAGGGTGGAGATGGATGGCAGGAGAGAGACAACTAGATCATTACCTGTTTGGTTCAGTCCCTCTGGGGCAGCTGGCATTGGCCACTGTTAGAAGACAGGTATTGGGCTACATGGACCTTTGGTCTGACCCAGTATGGCCATTCTTATGTTCTCCAATCAGTGCCCCAAATCGTCCTTATGAGAAATACAGAGTTGAAATCTCTCTAAGGCACTTAGCTGTGGCCCCAATTATTGCATCATCCCAGCGCCTCACAATCTCTAACATATTTAACAGTACAACACCCTGTGTGGTAGGGCAGTGCTACTAACACCACTGGGCATATCCGAAGGCTAGAAGGCACCATTGTGATCACCTAGTCTGACCCGCTGCATAGCACAGGCCAGAGACCTCCCCCACAATAAATCCTAGGGCAGAGCTGTTAGAAGTACATCCTGCTTCCATTTAACAATTGTTAGTGATGGAGAATCTACCATGGCCCTTGGTAAATTGTTCCAATGGTCAATTAACATCATTGTTAAAACATGACACCCTAGTTTCAGTCTGAATTTGTCTAGCTTCAGCTTCCAGCCATTGGAGCGTGTTGTAACTTTCTCTACTAGATTGAAGGGCCCATTGTTAAACGTTGTTCCCCATGGAGGTTACTTACAGGTTGTGATCAAGTCACCCCTTCACCTTCTCTTTTTTAAGATACATAGGTTGAGCTCCTTGAGTCTATCACTATAAGGCAGATTTTCTAATAATTTAGTCATTCTCTGGGCTCTTCTTTGAACCCCTCTCCAATTTTCAACATCATTCTTGAACTGTACACACCAGAACTGGACAGAGGATCCGAGCAGTGGTTGCACCGAACCATACTTCCTCTCTAGGGCTAGTGACCGTGTGTGTGTGGGGGGGGAGACAGCTGAACTAGACCCCCAATGGCTCCGTCACCTTAAATTCTATGACTCTATGAATCATTATTTTGAGACAATCATTATCTTGGATGCAAATCCTCTCATCATAGAGGAGAGGAAAGTGATCAGGAACAGTCAGCATGGATTCACCAAGGGCAAGTCATGCCTGAATAAACTAATTGCCTTCTATGACAAGATAACTGGTTCTGTGGATGAAGGCAAAGCAGTGGACGTGTTGTTCCTTGACTTTAGCAAAGCTTTTGACACTGTCTCCCACAGTATTCTTGCCAGCAAGTTAAAGAAGTATGGGCTGGATGAATGGACTATAAGGTGGATAGAAAGTTGGCTAGATTGTTGGGCTCAACAGGTAGTGATCAATGGCTCCATGTCTATTTGGCAGCCGGTATCAAGTGGAGTGCCCAAGGGTTGGTCCTGGGGCCGGTTTTGTTCAATATCTTCATAAACGATCTGGAGGATGGTGTGGATTGCACTCTCAGCAAATTTGCAGATGACACTAAACTGGGAGGAGAGGTAGATACACTGGAGGGTAGGGGTAGGATACAGAGGGACGTAGACAAATTGGAGGATTGGGCCAAAAGAAATCTGATGAGGTTCACCAAGGACAAGTGCAGAGTCTTGCACTTAGGATGGAAGAATCCCATGCACCGCTACAGACTAGGGACCGAATGGCTAGGCAGCAGTTCTGCAGAAAAGGACCTAGGGGTGACAGTGGATGAGAAGCTGGATATGAGTCAACAGTGTGCCCTTGTTGCCAAGAAGGCCAATGGCATTTTGGGATCTATAAGTAAGGGGACTGCCAGCAGATTGACGGACGTGATCATTCCCCTCTATTCAACATTGGTGAGGCCTCATCTGGAGTACTGTTGTCCAGTTTTGGGCCCCACACTACAAGAAGGATGTGGACAAATTGGAAAGAGTCCAGCGGAGGGCAACAAAAATGATTAGGGGACTGGAACACATGACTTATGAGGAGAGGCTGAGGGAACTGGGGATGTTTAGTCTGTGGAAGAGAAGAATGAGGGGGGATTTGATAGCTGCTTTCAACTACCTGAAAGGGGGTTCCAAAGAGGATGGATCTAGACTGTTCTCAGTGGTAGCAGATGACAGAACAAGGAGTAATGGTCTCAAGTTGCAGTGGGGGAGATTTAGGTTGGATATTAGGAAAAACTTTTTCACTCCGAGGGTGGTGAAACACTGGAATGCATTACCTAGGGAGGTGGTAGAATCTCCTTCCTTAGAAGTTTTTAAGGTCAGGCTTGACAAAGCCCTGGCTGGGATGATTTAGTTGTTGATTGGTCCTGCTTTGAGCAGGGGGTTGGATTAGATGACCTCCTGAGGTCCCTTGCAACCCTGATTGTCTATGATTCTATGAACATGAAGAAGTCACTACTCTGAATGCTGATAGGCACTAAACAATTATATATGCTGCCAAGAAGAATGGGGATTATCACAGTAAATCCAGGATATATGGTGTCTTCTGCCTCTAAACCAGGTTCTTTCCTGTCTTCGGGGGAATCTCACAGTTGTCCCACTCTTTGACCTGGGAACAACACCACATCTATTCTAAATGCTTATCACCAAACAGGTCCAACTGGACACCTCACTCTCTTCCCTTTGGGTGCTTGTGACCAGGGCTGTATAGTCACCACCAGCCTCCTAAAAACTAGTAGGTTTATTGGCAATGCATTGTTTTAAAATAACAGGCAACTGTCACACGTCTATACTTCTCTATCTCACGTATCACTACAAGCTAAATTAGATAGGCTTTACTGTGAAGATAGAGAAACAGAATTGGCCCAACATTCATTCTTTTGCATAGCTAAGGATCTCTTGGGACCCAGCCTAGATTCCCTGTGTCTCTGAGAGCATCTTCCCATCTGTTTGCCCTTCTCTTTTGGAAGCAGCCTTTGCTGAAACCTGTGTGAGCCTGGGCCCAGTCACCATAATCTGTGTCTGAGTTAAAGCGCCAAGGTGTGAAGCTGACCTTTGCCCACAGACTTCTCCCAGCCTGACGTCTAAGATGAGGCCCCTGTATCTGTTGCTCCCTTGTTTGACAGTTAGACCCATTCTACCTCAATGGCTTGCAAACACGGGTCCAGCGACTGTGCTGAGCCGCTCGGCATCCCCGTAATGGTCCAACACTCCTCTCAGGAATCCAATTCTTACCCTTCACTGTCACCCCCGAGCACTGCCACATCTGCCACAGACAGCAACGTGCTGGACTCATGGGGTTTTCCAGAAGCCAGCTGTCACAGGAGGCTGTGGTAAGAGGCCTTTTATAGACAAATGTCAGAGGCGTTACTCTGTGGAACCCTGACACCGCCCTGATCTTAGGGTCTCAGAGTATCTGAGCACCTTGAATGTATTTATCTTCCCACCATAACTGTGAGGCAGGGCAGGGCTATTGTCTACTTGTGCAGAGGCTCAGAGAGAGCCAAGGGCTTGCCCACAGTCACATGTTGGAAAGGAATCAAACCCAGATGTCTTGAGTCACAGAGCAGTGCCCAGGCCACAGGGCCAGCCTTCCAGCCATCTGAGCGGTGACAGGCCCAGCTGGATTCTCTGCTGTACCAGCATCGCTCCCCATTTCGCTGTAGAGAGCAGGCATAGCAAGGAGCCAGTTACAGGGCGTTTGTTTGCTGGCCTGTTCTCCCCATGCCTCAGTGGAGTTGAGAACAGCCTGGGGGCTGAGCTAAACTCCGCCCAGTGGTAATAGCTTTCGAGTCCACAGCTCACTCTGGCCAAGTCCTTGTGGATGGGGGTCACCCCAGTGTGCCCCCTTGTGGCCTGAGGTAGCCCTGAAGGTACCCTGCCCTTCCCTCTAAGGTCCTTGCGATGACTTACTCTCGGCCTGGAGTACTTAAAACAAGAGCCCCCTTTGATGGTTCGTATTAATTGAGTCTTCTCTAAAACACAAGGTCTCCTCCCCGCCGCCCCATCCTTCTCCTTTCCTCAGGAGCCCCCGACCAAACTCCTTTTTGGGGTGAGTATTGATGCAGTCTTGCCGCAACGCCTGTTCTTTTTCCCCAAAGCCCCGCCCTCTGTCCCATTTCTTCCCACTAGGCCCTTCCCCTACTCCTCCACTTCCCCTGAGGCTCCGCTACACCAGGACCCCAGGCTACTGTGGGGAGCCCCAGACTTTCCACCTACCCTGGGGTGCATCCTGGGGGGCAGGGACACAGGCCGGGGGCTTCTTTTGAGCCCCCCAACCCTGTGTCCCAGGCAGGTGGAGGATGTGGGGCTCCTCACAGTGGCTCGAGCTCAGTGGGCACTTTTTACCATGGCCTGGCTTTAGCATCTGGCCTGGAGAGGGGGTGGAGGTTTGGGAGAAGAAGAGGAGCAGAGGGTGGGGCCTCATGGGGAAGAAGAGGGGCAGGGGCAGCATCACAGAGTGGGTGGGACTCCTGCCTCTGTCCCTCTTTTGATTTTGAAAACGCGGTCACACTACAGTGAATGGGCTGGGCTGGGATAGGAGACAGCTGTGTCTCTGTTGGGGAGATGAGGACCGTTTCCACTCCTTTTCATTGCTGGGACAACAGAAATGGAGGGGAGGAAGCATGAACCTGGTTCTGTGTCTCTTGCCAGGATTCCTGTGTGTCAGGACCTCACTCACACATGCAGCTCTGTCCTGGCTCAGAGGTGTGCTGTGTGCAGAGCCATGAATAGGGGTAGGGGGTTTGCATGAATGGCTTCTCCTGAGGCTCCAGTGTTAATCATGTCTCTGACATGACCCAGTCAGAAACACCTGGTTGAGGGCATAGGGGAATGGTGGGTGTCCGTGCCCATGGAATAACCCATGTTCACAGCTGGTACAGCGGCCAGGGATCACACAGCACCCAGTGTGCTCAGGAAGGGCCAGGACTGAAACACCAGAAGAGCTCTGCACTGTTTTTCATGGCCTGTGAATGTTTAACCAGAGACGGGAGAGTGACAGGCCAAGTGTAATGGGAAACAACCTCCACATCTCTTCTCTTTACTGTCTGTATCAAGAGGAATTCTGAGGTCGGAGCAGCCATCGATACGGCTCTTTGTGGGCCAACATCCCACCATTCTCCAGGCTCTCCACGAACAAAGTCACTTTTTAAATGCTGCTTCCTGTCTTGGTCTCCTTCCCCCAGTGCACTGTCCTCCCTCACCAGCCACTCTCCAATTGCTCCAGGCCTTAGACCCTTTCTGAACATGTCTCTACATAGTGGAGATCAGTAGCTCATTTCATTTTAGATTTAATGGTCCAAGATGGAGTAGGTGGCCCGTGTTTTTCATCTCCCATGTCACCAACGCTGGAGCCGGATGATGAACTGACACTTCACTTGACGAACACCCTGATTATCCTCGCACGAAGGTGTTTGCTTTTCATGCTGTACACAATTGGGTTCATCAGGGGTGGGACAAGGAGGGAGATGTAGCCCAGGAGAACCTGAAGCAAGGGAGAAGAGCCCTCCCCGAATCTGTGTATCACAGACAGGCCAATCATTGGCGTGTAGAAGAGTAGGACGGCACAGAGGTGTGAGATGCAAGTGTTCAGGGCCCTAAGACATTCCGCGTGGGATGTGATGCTCAGCACTGTTGTGAGAATCATCACATAAGAGAGAAAGATGAGCAGCGAGTCCAGCCCCTCTGTCAAGAGTGCAGCAGACAAGCCATAGATGCTGTTCACTCTGATATCCGAACAAGCAATCTTCATAACATCCTGGTTTATGCAGTAGCAATGGGAGAGGACATTGGGTCGACAATATTGGAACTGTTGAAGAAAAATAGGGAGTGGGAGCATTACAGCCATCCCTCTTAGCACACACACCAGTCCCATCTTGCCTATTCTTGGCAGGGTTAAGATGGAGACATATCTCAGCGGGTCACGGATAGCGATGAAGCGGTCAAAGGCCATCAACAGGAGCACGGAGGATTCAATGCATTCAAATAAGTGGATGAAGAACAGCTGGGCAAAACAGGCATCGAGGCTGATCTCTCTAGAGTTAAACAAGTATATACCCAGTGTTGTCGGCATGGTGGATATCGATAAGGCAAGGTCTGTGATGGCCAATATGGAAAGGAAAATGTACATGGGCTCGTGGAGGCTTGGATCTGTTTTTATAATGAACAGAATGAGTGAATTTCCTACTATGGAAATAACATACATTAAGCAGAAGGGGATAGAGATCCAGAGATGGATGGCTTCCTGCCCAGGTATCCCGCTGAGAAGGAACACTGCAGAGTTGAATTTGGTTTCATTGACAGCTGACATAATGTCCTGGGCAGGTCCGAGGAGTTCTGATCTTTCCTTCCTAAAAGGGAAAAGGACAGTAGACTAGATGATATTTAATGAGACATCTTTCTGCTCTGAGTGCAAGTTTAGAGACTCCCAGAAGCTCAAGGAAGATCAGAAAAAACATAGTTTTGGATTTACAAATCAAATAGAAAGAAAGGCATTTCCAGAGTGGATCAGACCCACAGTCCATCTAGCGTAGTATCCAGTGGCCAGTTCCAGATACTTCAGAGGAAGTGGAAGACGCCCTAAATAGGCAGCTTTGAAATAACCTGCACCCACTAATTAGACAAATTTTGCAGTGCAAATCAGGAAGGTTTAGAGTCCATCCAAGACTTTTTGAAACAATTCTCACAACTCTAATTGGATTTTCTGAGTAACCATGTAAACATCCAGTCCCTCTTTGAATCCTGCAAAACTCTTGGCGCCATTGATATATTGTAGCTGGGAGTTCCGCGCCCTACTTGAGCGCTTTGTACTTTTACCATTGTGGCTTTCCCACAGACACTCTTTCTGGCCCTCCACTTTTGAGTGTGGCTCATTGTATCATGAGATGTGTGTAAACATATTGCAAGTGCATGGGAAAAACTGTCATTGTATTTATCTGTCCTGCACTGAAGCTATTTATAAACCTGTTTCACTGCCTCATTGTATATACTTTTTTTTATTTTCTGCACTCCTGAGAGTCCAAATTAAGCCACAGCCTCTTTGCAGTACATGAGATCCATTCTTAGGCACAAGTTCTTAATTCAATAACATTGCCTTGAATGGCATCACTCCATATTTACAATTACAATCACCCCAGATTTCCCTGTATAAATTCAATCAGAACAAGGCTCTCTTAACTTTCCCTTACCAAATGCTCCTGTTGGTACACTCTTACCCCAAGAATCCCTCCAAGAGGAGCTGAAGTGCTTTGCCTGGCCTGTGTTGACTGAATCCAGAGATTTCAATCATCCTAAGGCCTTCTCTTCATCCTCACAGGACCTGCATCCTCTCCCCGTGCAACAGTCTGTAGATATTTGGCAAGTTACAAGCTAACGCAGATAGTTACTTCAGTTGGGCAGGTGTGGGGTTAGCATCATATGTCGATGACTAATGAAAACACTAGGTTTGTGCTAATATCCAGTTGAGTGTGCCGGTTACTTCAGCCATGCTCATGTAACAGGTGATGTGCGTAAATTTCATAAATCACTATTACACTCCGCTTTCCTGCACCTCAGCTCTACTCTGCTGAAACACAGATCAGTGGTTCTGTTGTCTCATGACTTTTTGGAAAGTCTTGCACAGGTATTGCAGAGGGATTGTGTTCTTGTCCCAGAATGTAAGTGTTACAAACAGCTACTGGTTAATTACCAGGTGACGGAATCATACAACTGTTCAATGAACAAAAGGATACTAGCACAAACCCATTGCAAACAGTATGTGGAGTACTTCTGAAATACTTTCTAAAGCAAAAGCCATTAAGCAGTAAAGTTACCCCTACTCCTTCCTGTAGAGAGATTCCAACAACTCTGCTGCTGGCTTTCGATACACATGCATGTCACGGAAGTTTGGTTTCTAATACTTGTATTACAATGAAAAGTTTTGGCATAACATTTACACCTCTGTACTTTAGTACACTCATGTCAACCCATTCTTTCCCCTCTCATCTTTTCTCAGAGATGATTTCTCAGGTTTTAGTGGGACTTAAATATAGCATCTCTCTTCCGGATTTCTTCACAACCTGAAAAGATTGCAGTGTCTCAGCCCTCATTCAGTCACTTGTCAGCAAACAAAAGCCTAGTAGCTGCTCTGTCCCTGGCTTAATAGCTAATTGGTTGTCCCCAGGTTCTGTTCTGTCAGTCTGAACGCTGTACCTGGAGCAGTAACAGGCATTGGATGGCTCTAGACTGTTCTCAGTGGTAGCAGATGACAGAACAAGGAGTAATGGTCTCAAGTTGTAGTGGGGGAGGTCTAGGTTGGATATTAGGAAAAACATTTTCACTAGGAGGGTGGTGAAACACTGGAATGCGTTACCTAGGGAGGTGTTGGAATCTCCTTCCTTAGAAGTTTTTAAGGTCAGGCTTGACAAAGCCCTGGCTGGGATGATTTCATTGGGGATTGGTCCTGCTTTGAGCAGGGGGTTGGACTAGATGACCTCCTGAGGTCCCTTCCAATCCTGATATTCTATGATTCTATGACTCTATGATTGGGATCACTATACACATATATATCACTCTCTAGTACACAGTAACTCCAGCACCTGTTATTTAGCCACGAGGAGGGTTTTCAGGAAATGTATTTCAAAGTCAAAAGCATGAGTATTCATGGAAATGGAACTTCATTTCCCACAGGAAAGTAGTCTATTGCTCTCTCTCTCTCTCTCTCTTACTGTCTCTGTCCGGTATTCATTAAAACCGTAGTGCCCAGGAACCGCATTGGGTCAGACATGGAGCAGAGCTGCCATAAAGAATGTGCATATTGAGGCCAATTCTGGGGATGTTTGCTGTATAACTATGTTGGGTTAACTATTGATATGTTTGCATTATGGCTAGATTGGGTGAAACCAGTATGGCTCTTTTTAGTTTAATAGCACGCTACTTGAAAACAAGCAGGAGGCAAAGCAACAGCTCAAGAAAAGCCATCTCTCAGTCAGCGCTTCAGGGAAGTTGAGACACAACAGTGGAGCTAAAAGCTGGGAAGAGCCTATTTCCAGACTCCAGCCACATTACACTGTGTCTATTGCCAGCACTGGGAGCCTGTCCAGAGTTGAGGCAGCTGCTGCTGAGAGGCTGTTCAGACTGACAGGGACAGACACTGCTGGGGAAATATGAAGGCTCTCAGCTTGCCTGTGCCCCCATCAGAGTGGAAGGGCTTGGGGTCACAGAAACGTACTGACTGTTGTTTGAAAACCCTCTTATCCTCCCATGTCATGCTTTATTCCTACTGTTCAGATTAAACAGTATTTTGCTTCATGGCTGGCTGGTCACTCATCTCGCCACTGCTCACAGAGTCCCAGAGGGAAGAGCCACAGATGCCGAACCCACTCTGACCTGCTGGACAAACACAGCTGACCCGCAGTGAGCTGTAGCCCAGAGCCCAGTCTGAGGGTGGGAGAATGGCGAGATTCCACCCCATAAAAGGCAGGGTACGAGGCCTGACATCTTTCACTCAGAGATCAAAGAGGGGGCAGAGATGCAGGTAGGCCTGTAACTGTGAAGGGTATGTTCCATGCAGAAGTGCTGGAGCCCTCAGCCAGTCAGGAAATAGAAATATGCCTCAACTGACCTCTTACCACAGAGCAACGCAGCTCTGAATTCCTGCCTTCACAATCAAGCCAGAGAATAAAACTTCTGAAAATTCATTTGCTGATTAAATTTCCAGGAGCAAATACACCTGAGGCAATTTGTGAACTAGTCACTGATATTCTGTGGCGTCTCCTCATGCTTAGCCCCTGACAGGATTGGGCCCAGAGCACATGGCTCCTCTAGAAATGGGACCCCTAGAGAAATCCTGACTTGGGGCATCAGGGCTTTAACACTCTGAATTTGCTTGGAAACTCAGATTTCTGTGTAGCTTGAATAACCCTCAGAGGAACATGGGCAGATGTGGGGGAGGGGTTCCCAAGCTCCCTACTGCCGCTTGCCCTCCAGCCCCTGTCAGTGAGTCACCCCGACAGCCCCGCTGCGTCCTCTGCCACTGCACAGAACATGTCCAAAACGGAAACAGCTTCCAGCCTTTCCCCTCTCACATTTTAAAGATAGTGAAACCTGCCAACGTACCCAATTCCTGCTAGAAGGGAGCCGCTGACACCAGAGGTTTTCACCCTAAAGGACAAGGAGTCATCGGAGAGGTGACATGGGCAGCAGGCAGTCTCTGTTCAGATAGGGAGGCAGGTGTCTTTATGAAGCATGCCGGCACATTCCCTTGAGGGCCACTTGCCCATCAGGGAGCCTCAGCTCCTTGGCTTAGAGTGCACCAGCTGTAACCCCCATCACAGCCAAAGGCAAACTACAGGAGGCAAAATCACAGGGGACGTGTGGTGATCCTACCCAGCTGCATTGCAGCCCAAGCCCTGCTGCAGACTCTGCTCCTGGAATCTCGGCTTGTCATCACTAAGGCTCCGTTTTTGTCGTGGATGACATGGAAGTCACAGATTCCATAACTTTCTGTGACCTCTGTGACTTCTGAAGCAGCCCCATATGGCTGGCCCAGGAGCCACCTGAGCAGCTCGGGCAGCCCCCAGGTCTGTTGCACTAGCTGCTGCTGGGGCAGTCTCAGGCCCCCCTGTGCCCAAGCAGCAAGAGTTTGGGTGTAGGGGGGCTCAGGGATTGGGATGGATGCTGCTGCTTACCTGGGCCATCTCCTGTTCCTCAGCTCCCCTAGCTCCTCATGCTGCCTCTTCTGGCAGCCGGGCACCACCCTTTCAGCTGCCATTAGTTATCACTGGTCCTATGGTTCTGATTAGTCACATGGCTACCTCGTGGGCAGCCAAGGGGTAATGATGATGCTGTCACAGCTGTGATCTTGCTGAAATAAAAGAAAATAGAACAGTAATAATATAGGCCCAGATTTCTCCCTGGCAGCCCCTTTCCTGCATTACAAACCCAGAGTGCATGCCAGGGAAGGGAGATTCTCCAAGGCTATATACCATAAGGGGGGTTCCAAAGAGGATGGAGCTTGGCTGTTCTCCGTGGTGGCCGATGATAGAACAAGGAGCAATGGTCTCAAGTTGCAGTGGGGGAGGTCTAGGTTGTATATTTGGAAACACTACTTCACTAGGAGGGTGGTGAAGCAGTGGAATGGGTTACATAGGGATGTGGTGGAATCTCCTTATTCAGAGGTTTTTAAAGCCCGGTTGGGATGATTTAGTTGGTGTTGGTACTGCTTTGAAGCAGGGGGTTGGACTAGATGACCTCCTGAGGTCTATTCCAACCCTAATCTTCTATGATTCTATGATTATATATCATCTAGTCTCCTGTACATTTTCTTTTAGGAAGGAAAGTTCAAAACTCTGTGGATCTGCCCAGTACATTATGTCAGCTGTCAATAACACTAAACACAACTCTGCAGTGTTCCTTCTCAGCGGGATACCTGGGCAGGAAGCCATCCATCTCTGGATCTCTATCCCCTTCTGCTTAATGTGTGTTATTTCAATAGTCGGAAATTCAGTCATTGGCTTCTTTATAAAAACAGATCCATGTTAGCCATCCCAGACCCTGGCTTATCGATAGTCATCATAGCCACAATATAGGGGGACGGATAGCTCGGTGGTTTGAGCATTGTTCTACTAAACACAGGATTGTGAGTTCAATCCTTGAGGGGGGCCATTCAGGGATCTAGGGCAAAAGTTTTGGATTGGTCCTGCTTTGAGCAGGGGGTTGGACTAGATGACCTCATGAAGTCCCTTCCAACCCTGATAGTCTATGACACTGGGCTTATTCTGGTTCAACTCTAAGAAGATCAGCCTCAATACCTGATTTGCCCAGCTGTTCTTCATCCACTCACTTTCATTCATTGAATTCTCTGTCCTCCCGTCAATGGCCTTTGACCACTTTGTTGTGATCCATGAACCACTGAGATATGCTTCTAACTTAACCCTGCTGAGAATAGCCAAGATGGGACTGGTGTCTGTGCTAAGAGGGGTGGCCTTAATATTCCCACTCCCCTTTCTCCTGAAACGGTTCTGATACTGTTGAGCCAAGGCCAATGGCATTTTGGGATGTATAAGTAGGGGCATAGCAAGCAGATCGAGGGACATGATCGTTCCCCTCTATTCGACATTGGTGAGGCCTCATCTGGAGTACTGTGTCCAGTTTTGGGCCCCACACTTCAAGAAGGAGGTTGAAAAATTGGAAAACGTCCAGCGGAGGGCAACAAAAATGATTAGGGGTCTGGAACACATGACTTCTGAGGAGAGGCTGAGGGAACTGGGATTGTTTAGTCTGTGGAAGAGAAGAATGAGGGGGGATTTGATAGCTGCTTTCAACTACCTGAAAGGGGGTTCCAAAGAGGATGGCTCTAGACTGTTCTCAATGGTAGCAGATGACAGAACGAGGAGTAATGGCCTCAAGTTGAAGTGGGGGAGGTTTAGGTTGGATATTAGGAAAAATGTTTTCACTAAGAGGGTGGTGAAACACTGGAATGTGTTACCTAGGGAAGTGGTGGAATCTCCTTCCTTAGAAGTTTTTAAGGTCAGGTTTGACAAAGCCCTGTCTGGGATGATTTCATTGGGGATTGGTCCTGCTTTGAGCAGGGGTTGGACTAGATGACCTCCTGAGGTACCTTCCAAGCCTGATAGTCTATGATTCCTATTGCCTGCAGCAAGAGGCCATGAAGATGGCTTGTTCAGACATCACAATCAACAGAATCTATGGCTTGTTCAGAATAGTCTCCATGGTGGGGTTGGACTCGCTGCTGATCCTCCTCTCTTACGTGATGATCCTCAAAAGAGTGCTGAGCATTGCGTCTCACGTGTAGTGTGTCAGAGCCCTGAACACCTGTGTCTACCACCTCTGCACTGTCCTGCTCTTCTACGCACCAGAGATTGGTTTGTCTGTGATAGGCAGATTCAGGAATAGCTCTCCTCCCTTACTTCAGATTCTCCTGGGCTATGTCTGCCTGCTCATCCCTCCCCAATCATGTACAGTGTGAAACGCTAACACTTTTGCGCGAGGATAATCAGGGTGTTCATCAAGTGAAGGGTAACTACATCACCCGGCTCTAGAACTGTTGACACGGGAGATGAAACCACAGGCCACCTATTCCATCCCAGATGCTTATATCTGAGAAGACATGAGCTACTGATTTCCATTCTGTAGAGAGAGGTTCAGAAGGGTTCTAAAGCCTGGAGCAATGGGAAAGGGGCTGGTGAGTGAGGACAGTGCATTGGGGGAAGGAGACCAAGGCAGGCAGCATTTACAGATTGACTGTGTTCATGGAGAGCCAGGAGACCAGTGGGATTCTGGCCCATAATGATCTGTATTGGTGGCTGCTCCCTGTGCTCTTGGAAGCCGTTACCACTGGGCAGAGGTCAGCCCAGCCCCAAGGATGCTCCAAACTCTTCTGTGGCAGGGGGAGAACAGACCAGAGAATGAAACTACTGCAACACAGCACACGGTGAGGGGGAGCTATGCTGCCACTGCAGTGAATCCAGCCAGGCCTGTCACTTCTCAGATGACTGGAAGGCTGGTCCTGTGGACTGGGCACTGCTCTGCGACCCAAGAGAGCTGGGTGTGATTCCATTGCTGTGTGAAACCATGGGCAAGCCATTGGCTGTCTCTGAGCCTCTGCACGGGTGTATAATCGCCCTGCCCTGCCTCACAGAGGTGGCAAAAGAATAAATACAATGGCCATGGGGGCCTCATCTTGACCATCTGTCTGGGAGAAAGCAGTCTGAGGGCAAAGGTCAGCTTCACACCTTGATCCTGTAACACAGAAATAGCTGAGCACTACAGTGAGTGAGCCCAGGCTCACACAGGTTTCAGCAAAGGCTGCTTCCACAAGAAAGGGGCAAACAGATGGGAAGATGGTCTCAGAGACACAGGGAAACTAGGCTGCGTCCCAAGAGGTCCTTGGCCTCCCAAAAGAAGGTAAGTTGGTCCAGTTCTGTTTCTCTATCTTCAGAGCAAAGCCTGTCGAACTTAGCTTGTAGTGATACTTGCAATAGATTAGTATAGACGTGTGAGAGCTGCCTTTTTTTAAGCATTTAGCAGAGTTGGGGGTTTTGTTCCCAGCTCAAAGAGAGGGACAATTGTGAGATTCCCCCCCAAGACAGGAAAGGACCTGGTTTATAGTGTAAAGAGATCATATATCCCAGTTTTACTTGATGGCTAGAAGTGAGCTTTTGTTACTGCACAGCATGCAGAAGAATCAGAGAGGGCAGTGCAGAACGGGGAAGAAAATTGGTAGCATGTGACGTCCAGAAGAAAGAGGAGAACCCATGTACCCCCATTGCAGATAGAGGCAAGACACCGTTTTCAGGGTCTTTGCACAGGTACTACATTGGAGAGTGGTTTGGAAGAGTCATTGGAAGGAAGAGAACAAAAGGAGACCCCATCAACCAGAAGGCATGGGTTATATTGTCCTAGGGATGGGGGTTCCATGACCACCACTCCCAAGAGGAGGAGACGGGTGGTGGTGGTCGGGGACTCCCTTCTAGGGAGGACGTAGTCACCCATCTGCCATCCAGACCAGGAAACAATAGTAGTGTGATGCTTTCCTGGACGTTGTTACGAATTACACCTGGTAGGACACGCACACAACTGCTGCGAATTATACCTGGTAGGACACCCACACAAATGCTACGAATTACACCTGGTAGGACACGCACACAAATGCTGTGAATTATACCTGATAGGACACGCACAGTTCGAATCTAGGCTGAGGCACATAAACAAAGTCCACAACTGCAGAGTTCCCAAAAGACACTAAGTTTATTACGGTCGAGCGTGGTGCCCCCCTGCTAGCCAGGAGGGGACCCTGAATACAGATTATACAAAGGTTATATACTTTTTAGCAAAGCATGTTGCTCTTGTGCATCGGAAACCTTAGTCAATAAACAAACCCTTGTCTTATCTACCACCGATTCCTGCTTGGTGCATTCTTCGTGCTATACCAGTATGTTAATTACACAGCATGGTCCTAAAGCCATGCATCAGTAACCTTTATTATCAGGATGGGAGGCCTCACATCAAGGCCAAGAGACAAGGAATTAGAGACTGACAAAAACCAGATACTGGGAGTCAAGGCAGGCTGGAGACAAGGAGGAGGATTTTCACAGGGATTCAGTATCTAAGGATCACTCCTCCTGGTGTATGATGCGCTGGCATTTAAACAATGGTGAGCCCCAAACCAAAATGGAGTCACATGTGCTAACTTTTCCTTAACAACGTAGAATTCAGGATGTGATGGAGTGTCTGCCAAGACTGATCAAGCCCTCAGATTGCTACCCCTTCCTACTTCTCCACATGGGCACCAATGATACTGTCAAGAATGACCTTGAGCAGGTCACTGCAGACTATATGGCTCTAGGAAGAAGGATAAAGGAGTTTGTGATGCAAAGTGGTGTTTTCATCCATCCTCCCTATTGAAGGAAAAGGGCAGGTAGGGACTAATGAACTGTAGAAATAAATGTGTGGTCACACATGTGGTGTCAGAGAGAGGGCTTTGGATCCTTCGACCATGGGATGTTGTTCCAGGAAGAAGCATTGCCAGGAAGAGATGGGATCCACCTACCAGAGAGAGGGAAGGCTGGCTAACATAGTGAGGACAGCTTTAAATTAGGTTCACATTAGGATGGAGACCTAAGCCCTGAGGTAAGTGGGGAAGTGGGTTGTATTTTAAAGCGTTAATGAGGGCATACAAATAAACCGTCCTGATGTGCAGAAAGAATAGCAAAGATGGCAGGCGACCAGCTTGGCTTAACAGCTCAATCTTTGGTGAGCTTAAACACAAAAAGGAAGCTTACAAGAAGTGGAAATTTGGACAGATGAATAAGGAGGAGTATAAAAATATTGCTCGAGCATGCAGGCGTGTAATCAGGAAGGCCAAAGCACAATTGGAGTTGCAGCTAGCAAGGGATGTGAAGGATAGTAAGAAGGTCTCTACATGTATGTTAGCAACAAAAAGAAGATCAGGGAAAGTGTGGGACCCTTACTGAATGGGGGAGGCAAGCTAGTGACAAATGATGTGGAAAAAGCTAAAGTACTTAATGCTTTTTTTGCCTTCGTCTTCACAGACAAGGTCAGCTCCCAGACTGCTGCACTGGGCAGCAGAGTATGTGGAGGAGGTGAGCAGCCCTCACTGGTGAAAGAACAGGTTAAGGACTATTTAGAAAAGCTGGACATGCAGAAGTCCATGGGGCTGGATCTAATGCATCCGAGGGTGCTGAGACAGTTGGCTGATGTGATTGCAGAGCCATCGGCCATTATTAAGACATTTATGTCAGGGAGGTGCTAGAAGTCACGGAATCCATGACTTTCAGAGATCTCCATGACATTCTTCGCTTCAACCCCAGGGGCCAAGGCACTAGAGCTGGCAACCAGCAGGGCCCCAAGACGGCTCCAGCGACAGGCAAGGGCCTCCTCATGAGGCCCCCTGCAAGGTTACACCAACAGGTGACAGCCTCCTGAGAAGGCTCTCCTCAGGGTTCCAGTGATGGGTGACAGCCTCGTGCAGGGATGGGGGGGGGGTATTTAACCATTGGAACAATTTACCAAGGGCCATGGCAGATTCTCCATCACTGACAATTGTCAAATCAAGGCAGGAGGTTGTTGTAACAGCTCTGCCCTAGGATTTATTGTGGGGGAGGTCTCTGGCCTGTGCTCTATAGGTCGCCAGACTTGGAGATCCCAGTGGTGCCTTCTAGCCTTTGGATCTGCCCAGTGGTGTTAGTAGCACTGTCCTATCGCACGGGGTGTTGTGCTGATAAATATGTTAGAGATTGTGAGGCGCTTGGAAGCTACAATAATTGGGGACAGAGCTAAGTGCCTTAGAGGGATTTCAGCTCTGTGTGCCTCATACGGGCGATTTGGGGCATTGAGTGGAGAACCTGAACCCTTCCCAACACCCCTAGGTGATGAGGCCTGTCATCAGCACAGCCCCTTTGATGAGGGAGTTCTGTGCCCCTCATGAAGCTCAGCAGTAAGAGGGGGAATCAGGACGTGTTTTCAGAGAGTGAAGGATCTGGAGAGTGTTGCCTGGCTGAACAGAGCCCTTCTGGGCTGCCCCTCGATCTGATCCTGACCCCCACCTGCTCCATGATCAATGAGAGCCGCTCTAGGGCTAGAGGTAGACCTCACACCCTGCATCCAAATTTCCAAGATCATCAAGTTTGGGAGTACCTAGATTGGGGGAGGCGTTGTGTGGGTCCAATAGAGAGCTAGCAGCAGGATTGTGGAGCTTGGCTTGGGTCACTCCCAGGTCCATTAAGAATGTGAATGACCTTGCTTACCGAGTGTGTGCATGTCTCATGCCTGACTAGGGGAGGAGACCCTCTGAGCTGTGCCTCAGGAACCCAATCACTCTGCGAGCCCGTCACTGTTATGTCCGGCTGTCTGTGGCATAACCCTGTTCCTTACAACAGGAGGCTCTGCAGCCAAGTGCAGAAGGAAACAATGTGTCTGCAACTGATGATCTGTGTGACCACTAACTAACCCTCAGTGACTGTGTTTGTGGGTGATCCGCATGAGATCCTGCCAGCTGCACCAGCTCTTGCAATTTCACTTGCACTATAAAGTCTTGCGCTATTTCCTGTCTTTCTTAAAGCCCCATCGTCTCGAATCAAGACACTGCGCGGGAATCTCACCTTTCAGTATTGACAGGCCCGGCTGGATTATCTGCTGTGCCAGCAGAGCTCCCTCTGTGCTGCAGAGAGCAGGGATGGCCAGGAGCCAGTTACAGGGGTTTGAGTCTCTGGCTTGTTCTCCCTCTGCCTCAGTGGAGTTTAGAGCAGCCTGGGGGCTAAGCTGACTTCCGCCCGTTGGTAACGGCTTCCAGGAGCACAGATCACTCCGGCCAAGTCTGAATTCC
Source organism: Caretta caretta (assembly GCF_965140235.1). Classification (NCBI taxonomy): domain Eukaryota; kingdom Metazoa; phylum Chordata; order Testudines; family Cheloniidae; genus Caretta; species Caretta caretta. The sequence continues at coordinate 5,777,113 of NC_134206.1, forward strand.
CTGCGGTGCTGCTCTGTGCCTACCTGAAACTCATGGGTGGCACCAGCCTCTTCTCAGTGGGGAGGGGGATGAGGAGGTTCTTAGCCCCCCTCACCACAAGGCCCTGCTCCTGCTCCTCTTTCCCCCGCTGGCAGCTGGAGGGTCCGGGGTTCCCCACAGTGGCCCTTTCTACCTGGGCAGCTCTTACCACGGCTTGGCTCTGGCTTCCGGCCTGTCTAGTGGATGGGATTTGGGGGGAAGAAGAGGGGGAAGGGCGTGGTCACAGAGTGGATGGGGCTCTTGCCTGTGTCCCACTTTTACCTTTAGAAAAGGGGGCCATCCTACACTGAATGGGCTGGGCTGGGATAGGAGCGAGCTGTACCTCTGATGGGGAGCTGAGGCCTGTTTCCACTCCTTTGCATTGCTGGGTCAGCACCAACGGAGGGGACAGGGTGGGAATATGGGCCAGAGTCTCTTGCCAGGACTTGTGTGTCAGACCCTCTCCCACAGACACAGCTGTGGTCCACATCTGGGGCATTACGGTTAGATGGGGGTGCACTCTGTAGGAGTGCGGCATGCAGAGCCATAAACGGGCATGGAGGGGGTGGGCTGTCTGAATGGCTTCTCCTGGGGTTCCTGTGTTAATCATGTCTCTGACATGACTCAGTCATAAGCACTTGCCTGAGAACAGAAGGGAAGGTTGAGTGACCATGCCCCTTGAATAGCCCCTGAACACAGCTGGTGCAGCGGCCATGGATTAAGGCCAATGGCATTTTGGGATGTATATGTAGGGGCATTGCCAGCAGAGTGAGGGATGTGATCGTTCCCCTCCATTCGACATTGGTGAGGCCTCATCTGGAGTACTGTGTCCAGTTTTGGGCACAAGAAGGATGTGGAAAAATTGGAAAGAGTCCAGCGGAGGTCAACAAAAATGATTATGGGACTGGAACACATGACTTATGAGGAGAGGCTGAGGGAACTGGGATTGTTTAGTCTGTGGAAGAGAAGAATGAGGGGGGATTTGATAGCTGCTTTCAACTACCTGAAAGAGGGTTCCAAAGAGGATGGCTCTAGACTGTTCTCAGTGGTAGCAGATGACAGAACAAGGAGTAATGGTCTCAAGTTGCAGTGGGGGAGGTTTAGGTTGGATATTAGGAAAAACTTTTTCACTAGGAGGGTGGTGAAACACTGGAATGCATTACCTTGGGAGGTGGTGGAATCTCCTTCCTTGGAAGTTTTTAAGGTCAGGCTTGACATAGCCCTGGCTGGGATGATTTAGTGGGGGATTGGTCCTGCTTTGAGCAGGGGGCTGGACTAGATGACCTCCTGAGGTCCCTTCCAACCCTGATATTCTATGATTCTATGATCAGGCAGCTCCCAGCGCACTCAGGAAGGACAAGGACTGTGACAAAAGAACAGCTCTGCACCTTTTTTCATGGCCCATGGATGTTTAACCAGAGACGGGTCAGTGACAGGCCAGGTGTAATGGGAAACAGCATCCACATCCCTTCTCTTTATTGACTGTATCGAGAGGAATTCTGCTGTCGGAGCAGCCATCGATACGGCTCTTTATGGGCCAACATCCCACCAGTCCCCTGGCTGTCCACGAACACAGTCACTTTTTAAATGCTGCTGCCTGCCTTGGTCTCCTTCCCCTAGTGTGCTGTCCTCCCGCACCAGCCCCTCTCCCATTGCTCCAGGTATTAGACCCTGTCTGAACCTCTCTCTACAGAGTGGAGATCAGTAGTTCATGTCGTCTTGGATGTAAGGCTTCAGGCTGGAATAGGCGATCCGTGTTTATCATCTCCCTTATCAGCATCGCTGCAGCTGGTTCATGAACTGACCCTTCACTTGATGAATGCCCTGATTATCCCCGCACGCAAGTGTCTACTTTTCACGCTGTACACAATTGGATTAATCAGGGGTGGGACGAGCAGGGAGATATAGCCCAGGACCGTTTTAAGCAAGGGAGATGAGCCCTTTCCAAATCTGTGTATCACAGCAAGGCCGATCTCTGCTGAATAGAACATCAGGACAGCGCAGAGGTGGGACACACAGGTGTTCAGGGTCCTGAGGCACTCTGCATTGGACGTGATGCTCAGCACTGTTTTGAGGATCATCACATAAGAAAGGAAGATGAGCAGCGAGTCCAACCCCACTGTTAAGAGTGTAACAAACAAGCCATAGATGTTATTCACTGTGATATCTGAACAAGCCGCCTTCATGACCTCTTGATGCAGGCAGTAGGAATGGGAGAGGACATTGGCTCGACAGTATCGGAACCTTTTCAGTAGAAATGGGAGTGGGAATATTACAGCCACACTTCTTAGCACAAACACCAGTCCCATATTGTCTATTGTCTGCAGAGTTAAGATGGAGGCATGTCTCAGTGGGTTACAGATCGCGACGAAGCGGTCAAAGGCCATCAGCAAGAGCATGGAGGATTCAATTAATTGAAGCAAGTGGATGAAGAACAGTTGGGCAAAACAGGCTTTGAAGCTGATCTCCCTCGAGTTAAACAAGTATATGCCCAGTATTGTCGGCAAGGTGGATATCGATAAGCCAAGGTCTGTGACGGCCAACATGGAAAGGAAAATGTACATGGGCTCATGGAGGCTTGGATCTGTTTTTATAATGAACAGGATGACTGAATTTCCTACTATGGAAATAACATACATTAAGCATAAGGGGATAGAGATCCAGAGATGGACGTCTTCCTGCCCAGGTATCCCGGTGAGAAGGAACACAGCAGGTGTGAATTTGGTGTCATTGACAGCTGACATACTATACTGTGCAGGTCCAAGAAATTTTTAACTTTACTTCCTGAGAAGAAAAAAGAACAGGAGACTAGATGATATTTAACAAGACATCTTTCTGCTCTCAGTGCAAGTCTAGAGACTCCCAGGAGCTCAAGGCAGATCAGTAAAAAATATCGTCTTGGATTTACAGCACCAAGAGAAAGACAGGCACTGCCAGACTGAATCAGACCTGTAATCCATATAGCCCACTATCCAGTGGCCAGTACCAGATCCTGCAGAGGAAGGTGGAAGAAGCTACCCAATAGGCAGCTATGTGATAACCTGCTCCCAGGGAAAATTCCCCTCCCCCTGCCCCGACACCCAATAGTTAGACATATATTGTGCTGTAAATCAGGAAGATTATGAGCCCTTCCAAGACTTTTTAAAAAAAAATCTTCACTGCTGTAATTAAATATTCTGGTAACCCATATATGCATCCAGTCCCGCTTTGAATCCTGCTAAGCTCTTGTCCCCATTGACACCTTGTGGCTTTAAATTCCGCAGCCTACTTGAGCGCTGTTTGATTTTAAAGTTGTGACCTTCACAGAGACACCCTTTCTGGCCCTCCACTTCTGAAGTGTGGCCCATTTTATCTTGACATGTGTGTAAACATATGGCGAGAGCATGGTGAAAGCTGTCATTATATTTATCTGTCCTGCACTGAAGCTATTTATAAACATATACAATGCCTCATTTTAAATATATATAATTTTCTCCACTCCTGAGAGTTTAAATTATGCCACTGCCTCTTTGCAGTACCTGGGATAATATTTTAGGGCCAGGTTCTTAATTCAGTGACACTGGCATCAAAAGTATTGCTCCAGATTTACATGTGTAACGTCAATCAGAACCGAGCTCTATTAAATTTCCCTTACCAAATGCTCCCAGTTATACGCTCTGACCCAAAAAAAACTCTTCCAAGAGAAGCTGAAGTGCTTTGAATGGCCAGTGTTGACTGAGTCCAGAGAGTTCAACCATCCCACAGGCTTCTCTTCATCCTCACAGAACCTGCATCCTCTCACCATGCAGTGGTCTGTAGATATCTCAAAAGTTACAAGCTAAAACAGAGTTACTTCAGCTGGGAAGGGGAGGGGTTGCCATCACAAATGGGTATTCAAATGGGTGAATACTGCAAACACCGGTGTTGCACTAATATACAGTTAAGTGTGCAAGTTCCTTCAGCCATGCTCATGTAAGAGGTGACAGGCATAAATGACTTACAACCACGGTAACACTCCCCTTTCCTGCACCTCAGCTCTACTCTTTGCTGAAACATTGGCCAGTGGTTCTGGTCTCTCAGGACTATTGGAAAGTCTTGCACAAATATTGCAGAGTTATTGTGTACATGACCCTTAATGAAACTGTTAGAAAATAGCACAAACCCATTGCAAACAGTATGTAGAGTATTTCTGAAATAATTTCTCAAGCAAAAGTCATTAAGCAGTAAAGTTACCACTGCTCCTTCCTGTAGATATTCCAACAACTCTGCTGCTAGCTTTTGATATACATGCATGTCATGAAAGTTTGGTCTGTAATATATAAATTACCATGAAAAGTTTTGGCATAGCTTTTACAAATCTATTCTCTAGTATACACATGTCAACCCATTCTTTCTCCTCTGATCTTCTTTCAGAGATTTCTCAGGTTAGAGTGGGTAGCACCTCTCATCTGGATTTCTTCAGAACCTAAAAAGATCTCAGTGTCTCAGTCCTCAGTCAATCGTTTGTCAGCAAACAAAAGTCTAGCATGCAAAAGGTGTCCAGTTCTCCTCAGGTTCTGTTCTGTAGGATGGTAGTCTATATCCAGAATAGTAACAAGCATTGGTGTCAGTATATAAAATATTCATTCCCTGAGCTCTCACTCTCTAGTGCATAGTAACCCCAGCACCTGTTATTCAGGCACCATGAGGGTTTGCAGGAAATGGATTTCAAAGTCAAATGCATGAGTATTCATGGAAATGGAACTTCATTTCACATGTGAAAGTAGTCTATTGCTCTCTCCCTCTCTCTCTCTCTCTCTCTGCCTGCCTATGTCCTGTATTCGTAAAGTATGTAGCACCTGGGAGTGGCATTGGGTCAGACATGGAGCAGAGCTGCCATAATTAATGTGTATGTTAAACCCTGTTCTTGGGATGTTTCTTGTATAGCTATATTGGTTAACTATTGGGATGTTTATGCTATGGCTATATTGGTTTAACCCAGTCTGGTTCTTCTTAGTTTAATCATAGGCTGCTTGAAAACAAGCAGGAAGAGAAGCAACAGCTCAAGAAAAGCCACCGCTCAGTCAGCACTTCAGGAAGGTTTAGAGAAAATACCGGAGCTACAAGCTGGGAAGAACCTATTTCTGGGCTCCAGCCACGTTATGCAACTTGTTTTTTCAGGGCTGGGAGTCTGTCCAGAGGTGGAGCAACTATTGCTGAGAAGCTCTTTTGATTGACAGACACAGACACCTCTGGGGAAGTCTGTCGGCCTTGGGCCTGCCTGGGTCCTCATCAGAGTGGGAGGGCTTGGGGTCAGAGATGTGCACAGACGTTGGCTGAAAACGCTCTTATTCTCTCATGTTAGTCTTTTTTCCTGCTGTTCAGATTAAACAGTATTTTGGTTCAAGAAGTCTGACTGGTCACTCGTCTCACCACTGCTCACAGACTCCCAGAGACAAGGAGCACACGTGTCAAAACCTCTCAGACCTGCAGTACTAACAGCTGACACTGCTGTAGCAAAGGGTGGGAGGATGGGAGGCTCCTGGGATTCCACCCCATGAGAGGGCAGGGTACAGGACCTGACATCTGAAATTCGGAGACCAGAGAGGAGGCAGAGATGCGGGTAGCCCTGTAACTCTGAGGGGGTCTCTACACGGAAGAAATTCTGGATCCTACAGCCAGTCAGGAAACAGAAATATGCCCTATCATACCTATTACCACAGAGCAACATAGCTATGAATTCCTGCCTTCACAATCATGTCAGAGAACAAAACCTGTGAAAATTTATTTGATGATTAAATTTCCAGCAGCAAATAAACCTGAGGCGATTTGGGACCTAGTCGCTGATATTCTGTGGGGTCTCCTATCGCTCAGCCTCTGGCAGGATTGGGCCCAGAGCAGACTGCATCTCTAGAAATGGGAGCCCTTGAGAAATCCTGACTTGGGGCATCGGGGTTTTAGCACTCTGGCCTTGCTTTGAATCTCAGATTTCTGTGTAGCTTGAAAAATCGACCATTGACCCTGGGCAGATGTAGAGGAGTTTCCCAAGCTACCTAGCACTGCCTGCCCTCCAGCCCCATCACTGAGTGACCCTGAGATCCTCTGCCACTGCACAGAACATCTGCAACTGGAAACAGCTTCCAGCCTTTCCCCTTCACTTCACATTTTAAAGACAGTGAAACTTGCCAACGTACCCAATTCCTGCTAGGCGTGGAGATGCTGACACCAGAGGCAGCTTCACCAGAGGTCTTCACCCTAAAGGACAAGGAGTCACTGGAGAGGTTGCAGGGGCAGCAGACAGTATCTGTTGAGATAGGGAGGCAAGTGTCTTTATGAAGCATGTTTACACATTTCCTTGGGGGTCACTTGGCCATCAGGGAACCTCAGCTGCTTGGCTTCGTTTGCACCAGTTTTAACCCCATCATTTCCAATGCAAATTTTGGGAGGCCAATTAACAGGGTACGTGTGGTCATCCTACCCAAGTGGATGGCAGTGCAAACCCTGCTGAAGGCTCTAGTCCTGGAATCCGGGCTAGTTATCACTGTTCCTGTGGTTCTGATTAGTCACATGGCTACCTCGAGGGCCGCCGAGTGCTAACGGTCACTATGTCACAGCTGTGATCTTGCTGAAATAAAATAGAATAGTAATCGTAATTATTAATAATAATAGTAATAATAATAATTAATAATAATATGGGACCAGATATTTCTCGGCAGCCTCTTTTCTGCATTACAAACCCAGAGTGCAGCCAGGGAAGGGAGATTCCACAAGGCTCCGTAGAAGGAAATTTCTCTGAGATCATTCCAGGAGGGGAGGTCCCTTCCCTTCTCCCTGAGAAATGAAAAGGGGGACTCAGGATCCAGGGATCCTCAAAGTTATGCACAGATCTCAGTGATCCACTGGTAGCTAGGCCCCACTCCCATAATCTCTGGGCCTCCACACATGCTCTAGGACCCTCTCCAGCTCCCGGCTAGCACAGGTTCATCAGAGATGTGCTACGTGGGCCTGTCACAGTAGCCACTGCCCACGGGATCTGGTGAAGGGATGTTTTACAAGGTGGAGGGGGCTGTACAGAGATGGGGAGGCTGGTTAGAGGATCTGATGTGCACAATATCTTAGTGGGAGGTTTCTACCTTCCCATATTCAGAGTGAAGCCATAAACTCAGTTGGTGCAACCTTCATTTATGTTGCAAGGGAGAGGAAGATGAAAAGCCTCCAATTTCTCTTGGGGATCCAAAATGTCAGCTCTGTAAACAAACACTCTTTGCCTATCTATCCAACACTGGGGTAGATTGCACCCTCAGCAAGTTTGCAGATGACATTAAGCTGTGGGGAGAGGTAGATATGCTGGAGGGTAAGGATAGGGTCCAGAGTGACCTAGACAAATTTGGAGGATTGGGCCAAAAGAAATCTGATGAGGTTCAACTGGGACAAGTGCAGAGTCCTGCACTTAGGACAGAAGAATCCCATGCACTGCTACACACTAGGGACCAACTAGCTAAGCGACAGTTCTGCAGAAATAACCTGGGTCTTACAGTGGACCAGAAGCTGGATATGAGTCAGCAGTCTGGCCTTCTTGACAAGAAGGTTAACGGTATATTGGGCTCCATTAGTAGGAGCATTGCCAGCAGATCAAGGGAAGTGATTATTCCCCTCTATTCATCACTGGTGAGGCCACATCTGGAGTATTGCATCCAGTTTTGGGCCCCACACTACAGAAAGGACATGGACAAATTGGAGAGAGTCTAGCACAGGGCAAAGAAAATGATTAGGGGGCTGGGGCACATGACTTATGAGGAGAGGCTGAGGGAACTGGGGTTGTTTAGTCTGCAGAAGAAAAGAGTGAGGGGGGGATTTGATAGCAGCCTTCAACTACCTGAAGGGGGGTTCCAAAGAGGATGGAGCTCGGCTGTCCTCAGTGGTGGCAGATGACAGAACAAGGAACAATGGTCTCAAGTTGCAGTGGGGAAGGTCTAGGTTGGCTATTAGAAAAAACTATTTCACTAGGAGGGTGGTGAAGCACTGGAATGGGTTACTCAGGAAGGTGGTGCAATCTCCATCCTTAGAGGTTTTTAAGGCCCATTTTGACAAAGCCCTGTCGGGGATGATTTTGTTGGTGTTGGTCCTGCCTTGAGCAGGGGGTTGGACTAGATGACCTCCTGAGGTCTCCTCCAACTCTAATCTTCTATTTTTCTATCTTCTTCATTTATGTTACTCCGGAAAGGCAGATGAGACACCTCCAATTTCTCTTGGGGATCCAAAATGTCAGCTCTGTAAAGAAAGGCTGTTGCATATCTCTCCCACATTGAGGGGAAAGTGACCTCTATTAATGAGTTTGCATTGTACAGATCCGTGATGGTAAAGATAAAGCATAAAACAAGTTTATTAGCTACAAAAAGATGGATTTTAAGTGAATATAAGTCAGTGGTTCTCAAACTTTTTTTCAAGGACCCCTTGAAAATTACTGAGGGTCTTGTTGGACCACTTAATGATCTTTCCAGATGTTATTTGTACTGTTAGCTAAGTATTGTAAAACGCTTTGTATAAAAGTACTATATAAAAATAATTAACATGTTTTTGTTCTACAAATAAAAGCCAACTCTCCCCAACATCCACAGCTCTGGAGCTGGGGAAATTTGCCTCTTTCTCTGGCTGTCGCAGCCTTGAACATCTCAAATTCCCCCACCTCTCTTCTCATCCCACTGCCCCCTCCACCTACCCCCTATTTCCCACAAGGCCACCGCCTCACCTTACATGTTCATCTTCTCCAGGGTCCAGGCATGTAATTAGTGGAGCCAAGTCTGCACAGCTCCACTAATTAGGCGGATGGCCCTTCATTTTCTTGTGTGCAGCCGCCCAGGCATGGACCTTAGAGGGAACTATCCGCAGTCCACCTGAATGGAGCTCATGGACCACTGGTGATCCACTGATTTCTGACATATTGCTGAGGCACAAAGGGACTAAGTGAGTTGTCCAAGGTCACAGCAGAAGTCTGTGGAAGAGCCTGGAACTGAAGCCAGTTCTTGTGAGTCCCAGGCTAGCACTTTAACCATCCTTCCTCTCTGGGGTTAGTGGCTGGGGACAGGGCAGCTGGCAGCTCAGCATGCTGAGATTACCTGAAACTAAAGAAATTAAACTACTGTGACATCACTGAACTGGAAACAAAGAACAATTCCTTTTCCAAATAATAACACATAGTCAATGAGGAGTATTTGTGGCACATTAGAGACTAACAAATTTATTTGAGCATAAGCTTCATCAGATGCATGCAGTGGAAAATACAGTAGATAGATAGATAGATAGATAGATAGATAGATAGATAACATGAAAAAATGGGAGTCACCATACCAACTCTTTACGAGACCAATTGATTAAGGTGTGCTCCATTGTCTACAGCCAAGCTCTAAGATACAACCGCATTTGCTCCAACCCCTCAGACAGAGACAAACACCTACAAGATCTCCATCAAGCATTCTTATAACTACAGTCCCCACCTGCTGAAGTGAAGAAACAGATTGACAGAGCCAGAAGAGTACCCAGAAGTCATCTACTACACGACAGGCCCAACATAAAAAGTAACAAAACTCTACTATCCATCACCTTCAGCCCCATGTGCCAGCAATGCCCCTCCGCCATGTACATGGGCCAAACCACACAGTCTCTATGCAAAAGAATAAAGGGACACAAATCAGATGTCAAGAATTATAACATTCAAAAACCAGTCAGAGAACACTTCAGCAACCCTGGACACTCAATTTACAGACCTAAAAGTCGCAATTATTCAACAAAAACACTTCAAAAACAGACTCCAACAAGAAACAGCAGAACAGCAGAACTGCAAATTGGACAGCATTAAATTAGGCTTGAATAAAGATTGGGAGTGATTGAGTCATTACACTAACTGAAAACTATTTCCCCATGCTAATTTCCCCCATAATGTTACTCACACCTTCTTGTCAACTGTTTGAAATGGTCTATCCTGATTACCACTACAATTTTTTTTTCTCCTGCTGATAACAGCCCACCTTAATTGATTGGTCTAGTTGAGTTGGTATGGCAACCCCTATTTTTTCATGTTCTCTGTATTTATATATCTTCCTACTGTATTTTCCACTGCATGCATCTGATGAAGTGGGCTTTAGCCCACCAAAACTTGTGCTGAAATAAATTTGTTAGTCTCTAAGGTGCCAAAAGTACTCCTTGTTCTTTCTGCTGATACAGACTAACACGGCTACCACTCTCAAACACACAGTCATGCATTCTCCTGAATCTATTGACGGACAAATCCATTGGCCCGGGTACGGAGCAGGGTCACAATGGACAAGCAGCTCCACATGAGCTCCCAGTGTGATGCAAAATGGGCAAATGTGACCCATAGAGACATAAGGATGGGAGGGACCTCCTGGGTGAATGAGCCCAGTCCCCTGTTATGGCAGGAGACCCTGGCATATTGTCTGGTGCATAAACTTGCCAAACTCCATCTTAAAATCAGCTGGGTGGTTTGCCCCCCACTGGTCCTGTTGGGAGGCAGTTTCAGAACTTCCCTCCTCTGATGGTCAGAAATCTTTTCTTTTCCAGCCTCAGTTTACTCCTGGCCAGTTTGTCCCCATTTGTTCTTGTGCCAACACTGTCCTTTAGTTTCAGGAACTCATCTGCCTCTCTGGTTTGTACCCCCAATGTATTTATAGAGCAAACAGATTCCTGCTCAGCCTGCCTTCTGAAATGCTAAACCAGACAAGCTTTTTAAGTCTCCACATAAGACCGGCCCTTCATTGCCCTGATCACCGAAGGAGACCTTCTTTGCCCCTTTTCCAGCCTGAATTCTTCTTTCTGGAATATGAGTGACCAGAATTTCACAGAGTTTACCAGAGGAGGTCTCACCAATGCCTGGTATAAGGATATTAATATTTCCCTATCTCGCCTTACACATTCTAGGATCTCATTTCTCTTTTTCACAGCTGCATAACATCAGTGGCTCACAGTCATCCTGGGACTGACTAATACACAAAGGTCTTTCTCCTCCTCTGTCATTTCCATCTTCACTTGGCTGTATAAACAGGGGTGTAGTGAGCAGAAGTAGGGAAGTCTGAGAGCTGACTTGATAATAGTGCACAAACACAGGCATAGGACAAAACATTGAGTACAACCTGGCTCTTTAATCTAGCAGAAAAAGGTATAACAGGAACGAATGGCTGGAACCTGAAGCCAGACAAATTAAATCTGGAAATGAGGCACACATTTTTAACGGTGAGGGTGCTTAACCAGTGGAACAAACTCCCAAGGGAAGTGGCAGATTCTTCTGATAACTCAAAATCAAGACTGGATGCCTTCCTAGAAGATACAGTTTAGATGAAGAAAGTTATGCATGAGTGAAACACAAGTCATTGGGCTCAATACAAGTCTTGCCAGCACAGAGTTCCCGAGCAAGCAACAGCTGGGTTCATTGCCCGGTATGTGTCGCACCAATGACCACAATGGGGTGGAGAAGCAGAGAGATTTATTTGGAGCTCCAAATAGGGCACAGGGAGACTGAGCTGTCTCAAATCCTGCCCCAGTACAGCAGATTCCAGTATACATTTTATACCTTTTCCTACTTCACTACACAAGCTTATGCAACCAATTACCTGTTGCCCCGTACAATACCGTAGCCAATCAGCTAAAGTAGCCAGTTGTGTTTTTTCTCAGTAGCATTGCCCGAGCCTTGCCTTATTTGGTCCTATTTGTTACTAGTTTTTGCTAAACATTTCTGCCTTATCTATCTGTTTCCCAGGCCGAAGCTGGCCTTGGCTGGTGAGCCGTGTGCAAACCTGTCTGTTTGTATGCTAGCTTCCTCAGAGTTATGCAGGATCACAGAGGGTTCAAGAAGCAATGGGGCCTTCATTTATCTGGGCCTAGACTCCTGGTCTTCCACCCTCCCAAGTTACCTAGTGCAGTGCCCAGTGTCCCCAACACAAGTGTAACTAGGTGAAATTCTGCAGGCAGTCAGACTAGATGATTTAATATTCTATTCTGGCCTTAAATTCTATGACTTTATGAATCATTGTCTTGAGTGGCTCACTACCTTGGATGCAACTTGAGCAAGTTGCTACTCTGAATGCTAATAGGCACTCAACAAAGATATACGCTGGCCAAGAAGAAACAGGATTGTCACAATAAAACCAGGATATATGGTCTTGTTACTCTCTAAATCTGGTACTTTACTGTGTTGGGAGGAATGTCACAGTTTAATCATGATAGGTGTGGAAAAAGTAAATAAGGAAGTGTTATTTACTCATTCGCATAATAAAGGAAATAGGGGGCACCAAGTGAAATTAATAGGCAGAAGGTCTAAAATAAATAAAAGGAAGTATTTCTTCACACAACGCAGAGTCAACCTGTGGAACTCCTTGCCAGAGGATGTTGTGAAGTCCAAGACCATAACACGGTTCAAAAAAGAACTAGATAAATTCATGGAGGATAGGTCCATCAATGACTATTAGCCAGGATGGGCAGGGATGGTGTCCCTAGCCTCTGTTTGCCAAAAGCTGGGAATAGGTGACAGCACATGGAGGACCTGATAATTGCCTTTCTGTTTATTTCCTGTGGGGCACCTGGCATTGGCCACTGTTGGAAGACAAGATACTGGGCTAGATGGAACATTGGTCTGACCCAGTAAGCCCATTCTTATGTTCTTAATTGTCCCACTCTTCAAGCTGGAAACAACACACCATCTACGCTAAGTGCTTGTCACCAAGCAGGTCCCAGTGGACACCTCAGTTTCTTCCCTTTGGGTGCTAGTGACCAGAGCTATACAGTCACCCCCAGCCTCCTTAAAACAAGTAGGTTTATTAGAAAAGAGCACAAAACATTAGAGAAAATGGTTTTAAAATAACAGGGAGCTGTCACACATTTACACTTATCTATCTCAGCTATCACTACAAGCTTTGCTCTGGAGATAGAGGAACAGAACTGGCCCAGCTTACATTCTTTGAGAAGCCAAGGAGTTCTTGGGACCAGTGGCATAGCTAGAACTGGAAAACTGAGTGGGCCACCTTTCAGGGGTGGGGTTACAGAGGGTACGGGAATCCTGCATGTGTCCCACTTTTGCCTTTTGAAAAACAGTCACCCTACACTGAATGGGCTGGGCTGGAAAAGGAGCTAGCTGTGCCTCTGTGGGGGAGTTGAGGACCATCTCCACCCTTTTTTCAAGCATCTGGGGCAGTACAAATGAAGGAGAGGAGAAGAGAATTTTGCCTTGAGTCTCTTGCCAGGTCTTCTGTGTGTCAGACCCTCACTCACACGTGCAGATCTGCTCTGCTTTGGTGCGGAGTGTGCTCAGCAGGTATGTGATGTGTACAGACATCAACGGGGCTCCCTGAATGGCTTCTCCTAGGGCTCCTGCATTAATCATGTCTCTGACATGACTCTGTCACAAGGATGTGGCTGAGGGCATAGGGGAAGGGTGGGTGTCTGTGCCCCTTGAATATCCCTGTCCACAGCTGATGCAGTTCTCATAGATCACACAGCACCCAGAATGCTCAGGAAGGGCTAGGGGTGTGACTGCAGAACAGCTGTTCTCAGGGCCCGTGGATGTTTAGCCAGAGATGGGACAGTGACAAGCCAGGTGTTATGGGAAACATCATCCAACCCCCTTCACTTTATTGAATGTATCAACAGGAGTTCCAAGATCGGAGCAGACTCCGATATGGCTCTTTATGGTCCAGCATCCCACGAGTCACCAGGCTCTCCATGAACACAGTCACTTTGTAATGCTGTTGCCTGCCTTGATCTCCTTCCCCCAGTGCACTGTCATCTCTCACCAGCCTCTCTCCCATTGCCCCAGGCCTTAGACTCCACCTGAACATCTAGCTACACAGTGCAGATCAGTAGCTCATGTCGTCTCGGATGTAAGGGTACAGGATGGAATAGATGGTTCATGTTTTCTGGCTACCATGTCACCAGTGTTGGAGCTGGATGATGAACTGACCCTTCACTTCACGAACACACTGATTATCCTCGCACAGAGGTGTTTGCTTTTCACGCTGTACACAACTGGGTTCATCGGGGTGGAACCAGCAGGTAGATGTAGCCCAGGAGAATCTGAATCAAGGGAGGAGAGCCCTTTCCAAATCTGTGTAACACAGACAAGCCGAGCATTGGCATGTAGAAGAGCAGAACAGCGCAGAGGTGGGAGACACAGGTGTTAAGGGCCCTGAGGCACACCACGGTGGATGCGATGCTCAGCACTGTTTTGAGGATCATCACATAAGAGAGGCATATGAGCAGTGAGTCTAACCCCACCGTTAAGAGTGTAGTAAACAAGCCATGGATGCTGTTGATTGAGATATCCGAACAAGCCATCTTCATGACGTCCTGGTGCAGGCAGTAGGAATGGGAGAGGACATTGGCTCGACAGTATTGGAACTGTTTCAGGAGAAAGGGGAGTGGGGTATTATGGCCACCCTTCTTAGCACAAACACCAGTCCCATCTTGGCTGTTCTCGGCAGGGTTAAGATGGAGACATATCTCAGCTGATCACGGATTGCAACAAAGCGGTCAAAGGCCATCAACAAGAGCATGGACATTGGTGAGGCCTCATCTGGAGTACTGTGTCCAGTTTTGGGCCCCACACTTCAAGAAGGATGTGGATAAATTGGAGAGAGTCCAGCGAAGGGCAACAAAAATGATTAGGGGACTGGAACACATGAGTTATGAGGAGAGGCTGAGGGAGCTGGGATTGTTTAGCCTGCAGAAGAGAAGAATGAGGGGGGATTTGATAGCTGCTTTCAACTACCTGAAAGGGGGTTCCAAAGAGGATGGCTCTAGACTGTTCTCAATGGTAGCAGATGACAGAACGAGGAGTAATGGTCTCAAGTTGCAGTGGGGGAGGTTTAGATTGGATATTAGGAAAAACTTTTTCACTAAGAGGGTGGTGAAACACTGGAATGCGTTACCTAGGGAGGTGGTAGAATCTCCTTCCTTAGAGGTTTTTAAGGTCAGGCTTGACAAAGCCCTGGCTGGGATGATTTCATTGGGAATTGGTCCTGCTTTGAGCAGGGGGTTGGACTAGATGACCTTCTGGGGTCCCTTCCAACCCTGATATTCTATGATTCTATGATTCTATGGAGGATTCAATGCATTGAAGTGAGTGGATGAAGAACAGCTGGACTAAACAGGCATTGAGGCTGATCTCCATAGAGTTAAATAAGAATATACGCAGTGTTGTCGGCATGGTGGTTATTGATATGCCAAGGTCTGTGATGGCCAACATGGAAAGGGAAATGTACATGGGCTCATGGAGGCTTGGATATGTTTTTATAATGAACAGAATGAGTGAATTTCCTACTATGGAAATAACATACATTAAACAAAAGGGGATAGAGATCCAGAGATGGATATCTTCCTCCCCAGTATCCCTGTGAGATGGAACTCTGCAGAGTTGAATTTGGTGTCACTGACAGCTGACATAATATACTGGGCAGGTCCGAGGAGTGCTGAACTTTACTTCCTGAAATGAAAAAGAACAGGAGACTATATGATATTTAACAAGACATCTTTCTGCTCTCAGTGCAAGTCTAGAGACTCCAAGGATATCAAGCAATATCAGCAAAAACATAATCTTGGATTTACACCACAAATAGGAAGATAGACACTGCCAGATTGGAGCAGACCTGTAGTCCATCTAGCCCAATATGCAATGACCAGTTCCAGATGCTTCAGAGAAAGGTGGAAGAAGCCCTACAATAGACAGGTATGAGATAACCTGCTCCCAGGGAAAGTTTCCCCCTTACACCCATTAATCAGACACATTTTGCGATGGAAATCTGGAAGGTTTAGAGCCCTTCCAAGAGTTTTGAAAACTATCCTCACTACTGTAATGGAATGTTATCATTACCCATAAAAATATCCAGTCCGTCTTTGAATTCTTCTAAGCTCTTGGCCCCATTGATACCTTGTGGCTGGGAGTTCTATAGCCCATTTGAACACTTTGTGATTTTACAATTGTGACTTTACCAAAGACACCCTTTCTTGCTCTCCACTTCTGAGTGTGGCCCATTGTACCATGATGTGTCTAAAAACAAGGAAAGTGCATTGTACTTATCTGTTTTACTACCATCTCTTAATTCAGTAACGCTGACTTGAACTGCATCACTCTAGATTTACATGTATCAGAGGGGAGTCGTGTTAGTCTGTATCCACAAAAACAATGAGGAGTGCGGTGGCACCTTAAAGACTTACAGATTTATTTGGGCATGAGCTTTCATGGGTTAAAAAAAAACACTCTTCAAAGGCAAATGAATCTGATGCATCTGAAGAAGTGGGGTTTTTACCAACGAAAGCTGATGCCCAAATAAATCTGTTAGTCTTTAAGGTGCCGCCAGATTGATATGGTAAATTCAATCAGAACTGGGATCTGTTAACTTTCCCTTACCAAATGCTCCCCCGATACACTCTGACCCCCAAGAATCCCACCAAGAGGAGCTGAAGTGCTTTGCCTGGCCAATGCTGACTGAATCCAGAGAGTTTGATTGTTGTACAGACTTCTCTTCATCCTCACAGGACCTGCATCTTGTCACCATGCAAGGGTCTGTAGATATCTGGCAAGTTACAAGGCAGTTAATTCAGCTGGTTGGGTGAAGGGCTGACATCACAAATGGGTGAAAAGTGCAAACACTAGGTTTCCACTACTATCCACTTGAGTTTGCATGTTACTTCAGCCATGCTCGTGTAACAGGTGATGGGCGTAAATTACATACAACCACGATTACATTCCCCTTCCCTGCAACTCAGCTCTACTCTGCTGAAAGGGAGACCAGGGATTCTGTGCTCTCGTGACTTTTTGGAAGTCTTGCACAGGTATTTCAGAGGGGTTGTGTTTATGGCCCCGAATGTCAGTTTTAGACACTGCTTCTTGTCAGTTTCCAGGGGACAGAATCATCCAACTGTTCACTGAATGAAGAGTTCATAGCACAAACCCTGTGGTGCACTTCTGGAATAATTACTAAAGTAAAAGCCATTAAGCAGTAATTTTACCCCTGCTCCTTCCTGTAGAACAACTCTGCTGCTGGTTTTTGATACACAGGCATGTCATGAAAGATTGATGTGCAATATTTGTATTACAGTGAAAAGTTTTGGCATAATTTTTACACATCTGTACTTTAGTACACACTTGTCAACCCATTCTTTAGCTTTTGATCTTCTTTCAGAGATGATTTCTCAGGTTAGAGTGGGACTACATTTGTTATCTGGATTTCTTCAGAACCTGAAAAGATTGCAGCGTCACAGCCCTCATTCAGGTGCTTGTCAGGAAACAAAAGTCCAGTAGCTCCCCTGTCCCTCAGTTAATAGCTTCCTGGATCTCCTCAGGTTCTGTTCGGTCAGTCTGTAGCCTGTATCCAATGTGTTAATAGGCATTGGGATCAGTATAGAAAATATTCCTTCTCTGAGCTCTCACTCTTTCGTACATAAAAAGAACAGGAATATTTGTGGCACCTTAGAGATTAACAAATTTATTAGAGCATAAACTTTCATGGACTACAGCCCACTTCATTGGATGCATACAATGGAACATATAGTAAGAAGATATACAGAGAAGATGGAAGTTGCCATACAAACTGTAAGAGGCTAATTAATTAAGATGAGCTATTATCAGCAGGAGAAAAAGACTTTTGTGGTGATAATCAAGATGGCCCATCTAGACAGGTGACAAGAAGGTGTGAGGATACTTAATGTGGGGAAATAGATTCAATATGTGTAATGACCCAGCCACTCCCAGTCTCTATTCAAACCCAAGTTAATGGTATCTAGTTTGCATATTAATTCAAGCTCAGCAGTTTCTCGTTGGGGTCTGTTTTTCAAGCTTTTGTGTTGAAGAATTGCCACCCTTAAGTCTTTTACTGAGTGGTCAGAGAGGTTGAAGTGTTTTCCTACTGGTTTTTGAATGTTACGATTCCTGATGTCAGATTTGTGTCCATTTATTCTTTTGTGTAGAGACTGTCTGGTTTGGTCAATGTACATGGCAGAGGGGCGTTGCTGGCACATGATGACATATATAACATTGGTAGATGTGCAGGTGAACGAGCCCCTGATGGAATGGCTAATGTGATTAGGTCCTATGATGGTGTCACTTGAATAAATATGTGGACAGAGTTGGCCTCAGGCTTTGTTGGAAGGATAGGTTCCTGAGTTAGTGTTTTCATTGTGTGGTGTGTGGTTGCTGGAGAGTATTTGCTTCAGGTTCAGGGGCTGTCTGTAAGTGAGGACTGGTCTGTCTCCCAAGATCTGTGAGGGATCATTTTTCAGGATAGATTGTAGATATTTGATGATGTGCTGGAGGGGTTTTAGTTGGGGGCTGAAGGTGACAGCTAGTGGCATTCTGTTATTTTCTTTGTTCGGCCTGTCCTGTAGTAGGTGACTTCTGGGTACTCTTCTGGCTCTGTCAATCTGTTTTTGCACTTCAGCAGGTGGGTATTGTAGTTTTAAGGATACTTGATAGAGATCTTGTAGGTCTATGTCTGTGTCTGAGGGATTAGAGCAAAGGCGGTTGTATCTTAGAGCTTGGCTGTAGACGATGGATCGTGTGGTGTGTCCGGGATGGAAGCTGGTAAGTAAGTATAGTGGTCAGTAGGTTTCCGGTATGGGGTGCTGTTTATGTGACCATCACTTATTAGCACTGTAGTGTCCAGGAAATGGACCGCTTGTGTGGATTGGTCTAGGCTGAGGTTGATGGTGGGATGGAAATCGTTGAAATCATGGTGGAATCTCTCAAGGGATTCTTTTCCGTGGGTCAAGATGATGAAGATGTCATCAATGTAGCACAAGTAGAGTAGGGGCGTTAGGGGACAAGATCTAAGGAAGTGTTGATCTTAGTCAGCCATAAAAATGTTGGCTTACTGTGGGGCCATGCGGGTACCCATAGCAGTGCCACTGACTTGAACGTATATATTGTCCCCGAATGTGAAATAGTTGTGGGTGAGGACAAAGTCACAAAGTTTTCCGAGCCTTGGGGGTGCACCTATTTCAGAGTTTCTAGCTTTTCTGAAACTGAATTTTTCAGAAAATGGAAAGCTGAAGTTCCTGCACTGTCTCTTGATCCCAGAAATTGGGGATTTAAAACAGACAGGAAATAGTGAGAGTCTCCCAATAAAATCGCAGGAGCTGGCATTGCTGGCTATCTTTGAAGAGGATCACCCACAAATGAAGGCACTGAGGGTTACTTAGTGGACATTTCTGGTCACATAGTCCATCGGTGGCAGAGACACTGTGTCCCTCTGCATTGGACTACAGAGCCACCAGTGGTAGGGACCTAGGTTACCCCACAGACAACTAGACATAACAGTGATGGGCTCGCAAAGTCACTGGGTACCTGGTGCACAGCTCAGAGGATCTGCTCCAGTTTCTCAGATATGAGATATATACACATCGCCTAAGCATGGACATGCACATTCCAAATAGAAAGGGGGCATGACCGAAGCCCAGGTCCAAATGCCTGCTGCTCACTCGCACTTGCACACAAACAACCCCCTCCCATGGATTCAGCTGTCCCCAAACTTGCTGATGATGGAAATTTGGATTCAGGGTATGAGGTCTATCTCCAGTGCTAGAGCAGCTCTCAGTGCTCATGGAGCAGGTGCGGGGTCAGGATCAGACCAAGGGGGAGCCCAGCAGGGCTCTGGACAGCCAGGTAATGCTTTCCAGGTCCTTTGCTCTCTGAAAGAACATCCTGATTCCCCTCTTGCTGCTGAGTTGTAGGAGAGGCCCAGAACTCCCTTGTCAAAGGGAGCTGGGCTAATGACAGGCCTCATCACAAAGGGGTGTTGGGAAGAGTTCAGGTTCTCCACCTAGTGCCCCAGATCATACTTTTGAGGCATAGAGAGCTAAAATCTCTCTAAGCCCTGGTCTGCACTAGAAGTTGAGGTCGAATTTAGCAGCATTAAATCGATTTAACCCTGCACCCATCCACACAACGAAGCCCTTTTTTTTTACTTAAAGGGCTCTTAAAATCGATTTCCTTACTCCATCCCTGACAAGAGGATTAGTGCTGAAATCGGCCTTGCCGGGTCGAATTTGGGGTACTGTGGATGCAATTAGACGGTATGGGCCTCTGGGAGCTATGGACAACGATCTCCACTCAGATGCACTGGCCAGGTAGACAGGAAAAGGCCCGCGAACTTTTGAATTTCAATTTCCTGTTTGGCCAGCATGGCAAGCTGCAGGGACCATGCAGAGCTCATCAACAGAGGTGACCATGATGGAGTCTCAGAATCACAAAAGGGATCGAGCATGGACCGAACGGGAGGTACGGGATCTGATCACTGTACGGGGAGAGGAATCCATGCTTATCAGAACTCCGTTCCAGTTTTCGAAATGGCAAAACATTTGTCAAAATCTCCCAGGGCATGAAGGACCTGAAGCCATAACAGGGACCCGAAGCAGAGCCGTGTGAAACTTAAGGAGCTGAGGCAAGCCTACCAGAAAACCAGAGAGGCGAACGGCTGCTCCGGGTCAGAGCCCAAAACATGCCTCTTCTATGATGAGCTGCATGCCATTTTAGGGGGTTCAGCCACCACTACCATGTTGTTTGACTCCTTCAATGGAGATGGAGGCAACACAGAAGCAGGTTTTGGGGATGAGGAAGATGATGATGATGGGGTTGTAGATAGCTCACAGCAAGCAAGTTGAGAAACCAGTTTTCCCAACAGCCAGGAACGGTTTCTCACCCTGGACCTGGAGCCAGTACCCCCCAAACCCACCCAAGGCTGCCTCCTGGACCCGCCAGGAGGAGAAGGGCCCTCTGGTGAGTGTACCTTTTAAAATACTATACATGGTTTAAAAGCAAGCATGTTAATAATTAATTTGCCTTAGCATTCGTGGCTCTCCTGGATATACTCCCAAAGCCTTTGCAAAAGGTTTCTGGGGAGGGGAGCCTTATTCTATCCACCATGGTAGGACATTTTACCACTCTAGGTCAGTAGCACGTACTCGGAAATCATTGTAGAACAAAGCATTGCAGTGTATGTTTGCTGGCGTTCAAACAACATCTGTTCTTTATCTCGCTGTGTTATCCTCAGGAGAGTGATATCATTCATGGTCACCTGGTGGAAATAGGGTGATTTTCTTAAGGGGACTGTCAAGGTTCCTTCCCCACTCTGAACTCTAGGGTACAGATGTGGGGACCTGCATGAAAACCTCCTAAGCTTACTTTTACCAGGTTAGGTTAAAACTTCCCCAAGGTACAAATTATTTTACCCCTTGGATTTCCATTGCCACCACCAAACTTTATCTGGGTTCCTGAAAAAACGGAGTTTGGACACGTCTTTCCCCCCAAAATCCTCCCACCCCTTGCACCCCACTTCCTAGGGAAGGTTTGGTAAAAATCCTCACCAATTTGCATATGTGACCACAGACCCAAACCCTTGGATCTTAGAACAATGAAAAAGCATTCAGTTTTCTTACAAGAAGACTTTTAATAGAAGTAGAAAAGAATCACCTCTGTAAAATCAGGATGGTAGATACCTTACAGGGTAATTAGATTGAAAACATAGAGAATCCCTCTAGGCAAAACCTTAAGTTACAAAAAAGACACACAGACAGGAATATTCATTCTATTCAGCACAGCTATTTTCTCAGTCATGTAAAGAAATCATAATCTAACACATACCTAGCTAGATTACTTACTAAGTTCTAAGACTCCATTCCTGTTCTATCCCCGGCAAAAGCAGCATACAGACAGACCCAGACTCTTTGTTTTTCTCCCTCCTCCCAGCTTTTGAAAGTATCTTGTCTCCTTATTGGTCATTTTGGTCAGGTGCCAGCGAGGTTACCTTTAGCTTCTTAACCCTTTACAGGTGAGAGGATTTTTCCTCTGGCCAGGAGGAATTTTAAAGGGATTTTACCCTTCCCTTTATTTTTATGACAGCACATTCAGAGGTTCCTGCTCGGCTGTTTGCCTGTGGCTGAACAGAAATGTTCCTCGCTGGTAGGAGAGGGTGGAGGGTGGAGGGGCTAGCCACACGCTGGGGAGAGGCAAAATGCGACCTTGGAACAAAAGCACATGTGCTATGTATGTAATGTTAACAGCAAGGTTTACCATGAAAGAGTGTACCCATTGTTCTATAAAATGTGTCTTTTTAAATACCACTGTCCCTTTTTTTTTCTCCACCAGCTGCATGTGTTTCAAGGATCACAGGATCTTCTACTTCCCAGAGGCTAGTGAAGATTAGAAGGCGAAAAAAACGCACTCGAGATGAAATGTTCTCTGAGCTCATGCTGTCCTCCCACACTGACAGAGCACAGACGAATGTGTGGAGGCAGGCGATGTCAGAGTGCAGAAAAGCACAATATGACCGGGAGGAGAGGTGGCAGGCTGAAGAGAGTAAGTGGCGGGCTGAAGAGAGGGCTGAAGCTAAAAGGTGGTGGCAGCATTATGAGAGGAGGCAGGATTCAATGCTGAGGCTGCTGGAGGATCAAACTAATATGCTCCAGGGTACGGTTGAGCTGCAGGAAAGGCAGCAGGAGCACAGACCCCCTGTGAAACCAACTGCCCTCCTCCCCAAGTTCCATAGCCTCCTCACCCAGATGCCCAAGAACTCAGTGCGGGGGCCTCCGGCCACCCAGCCCCTCCACCCCAGAGGATTGCCCAAGCAACAGAAGGCTGGCATTCAATAAGTTTTAAACTTTTAAACTTTTAAAGTGCTGTGTGACCTTGTCCTTCCCTCCTCCACCACCCCTCCTGGGCTACCTTGGTAGTTATCCCCCTATTTGTGTGATGAATTAATAAAGAATGCATGAATGTGAAACAACAATGACTTTATTGCCTCTGCAAGCGGTGATCAAAGGGAAGTGGGGAGGGTGGCTAGCTTACGGGGAAGTAGAGTGAACCAAGGGGTGGGGGGGTTCATCAAGGAGAAACAAACAGAACTTTCACACCACAGCCTGGCCAGTCATGAAACTGGTTTTCAAAGCTTCTCTGATGCGCACCGTGCCCTCCTGTGCTCTTCTAACTGCCCTGGTGTCTGGCTGTGTGAAACCAGCTGCCAGATGATTTGCCTCAACCTCCCACCCTGCCATAAACATCTCCCCCTTACTCTCACAGATATTGTGGAGCGCACACCAAGCAGTAATAACAGTGGGAATATTGGTTTCGCTGAGGTCTAAGCGAGTCAGTAAACTGCGCCAGCGCGCCTTTAAACGTCCAAATGCACATTCTACCACCATTCTGCACTTGCTCAGCCTGTAGTTGAACAGCTCCTGACTACTGTCCAGGCTGCCTGTGTACGGCTTCATGAGCCATGGCATTAAGGGGTAGGCTGGGTCCCCAAGGATACATATAGGCATTTCAACATTCTGAACAGTTATTTTCTGGTCTGGGAATAAAGTCCCTTCCTGAAGCTTTTGAAACAGACCAGAGTTCCTGAAGGTGCGAGTGTCATGTACCTTTCCCGGCCATCCCACGTTTATGTTGGTGAAACATCCCTTGTCATCCACCAGTGCTTGCAGCACCACTGAAAAGTACCCCTTGTGGTTTATGTACTCGCCGGCTTGGTGCTCCGGTGCCAAGATAGGGATATGGGTTCTGTCCATGGCCCCACCACAGTTAGGGAATCCCATTGCAGCAAAGCCATCCACTATGACCTGCACATTTCCCAGGGTCACTACCCTTGATATCAGCAGATCTTTGATTGTGTTGGCTACTTGCATCACAGCAGCCCCCACGGTAGATTTGCCCACTCCAAATTGATTCCTGACAGACCGGTAGCTGTCTGGTGTTGCAAGCTTCCACAGGGCTCTTGCCACTCGCTTCTCAACTGTGAGGGCTGCTCTCATCTTGGTATTCTTGCGCCTCAGGGCAGGGGAAAGCAAGTCACAAAGTTCCATGGAAGTGCCCTTACGCATGCGAAAGTTTCGCAGCCACTGGGGATCGTCCCAGACCTGCAACACTATGCGGTCCCACCAGCCTGTGCTTGTTTCCTGGGCCCAGAATTGGTGTTCCACCGCATGAGCCTGCCCCATTAGCACCATGATGCCCACATTTCCAGGGCCCATGCTTTCAGAGAAATCTGTGTCCATGTCCTCATCACTCTCATCACCGCACTGACGTCACGTACTGGCCCGGTTTCGCTTTGCCAGGTTCTGGTGCTACATATATTGCTGGATAACGCATGTGGTGTTTAATGTGCTCCTAATTGCCAAAGTGATCTGAGCGGGCTCCATGCTTGCCGTGGTATGGCGTCTGCACAGAAAAAAGGCGCGGAATGATTGTCTGCCGTTGCCCTGATGGAGGGAGGGGCAACTGATGACATGGCTTACAGGGTTGGCTTACAAGGAATTAAAATCTACAAAGGGGGTGGCTTTGCGAGAAACTGAATGGCCCCCTCAAGGATAGAACTCAAAACCTCAAGGATAGAACTCAAAACTGCGTTTAGCAGGCTGTTGATTTCACAGAGGGAGGGAGGGAGGAGAAAATGAATACAAAACAAATCTGGTCTGTTTTTTGTTTTGAGCCACTTCATCTATCTTTATACATCTTGCTGGAAGCAGACTGTGCAGTACGACCGCTAGCCATCATCATCTCCTGGGTGCTCGGCAGAAGACAGTGCAGTATGAGGACTAGCCATCGTCTTCTGCTAGCTGCAGATTAAAAGACAGTGCACTGCTGATAGGACTCAATCGCCATGAGACGAAATAAGGGAAATGACCTGGCTGAGTCACTCCCATGTTTGCCCAGGCGCCTGGTTAAAAGAGCACCTAGGACTACATCGACGATGGCTACCAGTCATACTGCACTGTCTGCTGCCAATAGGCAATAAGCTGCTGCTGTGTAGCAATGCAGTACCATGTCTGCCAGCACCCAGGAGACATATGGTGATGGTGAGCTGAGCGGGCTCCATGCTTGCCGTGGTATGGCGTCTGCACAGGTAACTCAAGAAAAAAGGCGCAAAACGATTGTCTGCCCTTGCTTTCACGGAGGGAGGGAGGGAACAGGGGCCTGACGATATGTATCCAGAACCACCCGCAACAATGTTTTAGTCCCATCAGGCACTGGGATTTCCACCCAGAATTCAAAATGGCGGCAGAGACTGCGGGAACTCTGGGATAGCTACCCACAGTGCAACACTCCGAAAGTCGACGGTTGCCTCAGTACTGTGGACACACCCCGCCGACTACATGCACTTAGAGCATTTGTGTGGGGACACACACAATCAACTGTGTAAAAATGCTTTCTACAAAACCAACTTATATACATTCAACCTAATTTCGTAGTGTAGATATACCCTAAGGCACTTAGCTCTGACTCCAAGAGCTATTGTAGCATCCAAGAGCCTCGCAATCTGTAACATGTTTATCAGCACCACACCCCATGTGGTAGGGCGGTGCTGTTAATACCACTGGGAAGATCCCAAGGCCAGAAGGCACCATTGTGATCACCGAGTCTGAACACCCGCATAGCACAGGCCAGAGACCTGCCCCACAATAACTCCTAGAGCAGAGCTGTTAAAACAATCTCCTGCCTTGATTAAACAATTGTCAGTGATGGAGAATCTACCACAGCCCTTGGTAAATTGTTCCAATGGTTAATTACCTCATAGTTAAAAAAATTGCACCTTAGTTTCAGTCTCAGTGTGTCTAGCTTCAGCTTCCAGCCATTACATCCTGTTATAACTTTCTCTGCTAGACTGAAGAGCCCATGGTTAAATGTTTGTTCCTCATGCAGGTACTTACAGTCTGTGATCAAGTCACCCCTTCACCTTTTCTTCATTAACCTACATAGATTTTGCTCCTTCAGTATCTATTACAATACGGCAGGTTTTCTAATCCTTTGAGCTCCTGTTCAGCTGATTATCCACTATGGTCCCCCAATTCTTTTTCAGAGTCACTGTGTGATGGGGTGGATCACAGAAAACCTTTTGGGAACTGCCAAGTGATGTGCTGAGACTACTTGTAACCCATTTTCCCTGCCAGCTTGGGACTCCAGAACCTTGCCAGTTTGAGTCAGATATGCTAGCCTGGTACAAAGCCAGACCCAGGTCTGAACCACATCCACCAAAAACTGCAGGCTTAACTGAAAACAGCTTAAGAAGTGTCTCTAACACTCAGATGCCCAGCTCCCAATGGGGTCCAAACCCCATATAAATCCATTTTACCCTGTATAAAGGTTAAACAGGGTAAACTCATAATTTGTTTGCCCTCTATAATACTGAAAGAGATGCATAGCTGTTTGCCCCTCCCCCGGTATTAATACATACTCTGGATTAATTAATAAGTAAAAAGTAAAGGAGTACTTGTGGCACCTTAGAGACTAACCAATTTATCTAAGGTGCCACAAGTACTCCTTTTCTTTTTGCAAATACAGACTAACACGGCTGTTACTCTGAAATAAGTAAAAAGTGATTTTATTAACTGCAAAAAGTAGGATTTAAGTAGTTCCAAGTAATAAAAGACAGAACAAAGTGAATTACCAAACAAAATAAAACAAAACACACAAGTCTAAACCTAACACTCACACCCCCTTGAATATTGTCCTTTGTTCCAGTTTCTTTCAGGCATCCTTTCGGGGTGGAGAGGCTATCCCTTGAGCCAGCTGAAGACAAAATAGAGGTGTGCCCCAGAGGCTTAAATAAACTTTCTCTTGTAGGTGAAGACTTGCTCCTCTCTCCTATGCAAAATCCAGCTCCAAGATGGAGTTTTGTTGCCACATGGGCAAGTCACATGGCTGTGCATGATTCAGTTTTTACAGGAAGCAGCCATTGCCCACATGCTATCTTGAATGTCTCCAGGAAGACTTCTTATGTGGATTGCAGTCTTCCAAGATCCATTGTCAGTTAAGTGTTTCTTGACTGGGCACTTAATTTGCACATTCCTTTCTCAAGAAGCTGACCAAATGCTTTACTAAGGCTACTTAAACTCAAAGAAGTACACAGCCAATATTCATAACTTCTAATACAAAAATGATACATGTATACAAATGGGATGAATATATTAAGTCGATCATAACCTTTGCAGAGATATGTTACATGGCATATGTAGCATAAAACACATCCCAGTTATGTCATATTTACATTCATATGCATATTTCCATAAAACATTATGGGGTGCATCACACACTGCTTCCCTGATATTGGGTGCCCCATCTGGTAAGGGTGGCCTGCATACCTTGTTCCTAAATGTACACCTTTACATTGAGCTGTTTTAAAACACATATTGCTTAGGGACACAGGGACTAAGTGAGTTGCCCAAGGTCACAGAAGAAGTCAGTGGAAGAACCTGGAATGGAAGCCAGTTCTTCTGAGTCCCAGGCTAGCACGTTAACCACTGAACCATCCTTCCTCTCTAGGGCTAATCCTGTGGATGGGACAGCTGGTGGCTCAGCATGCCGAGATTACCAGAAACTCAGGGAACTACACTCCTGTGACATCGCTACACAGGAACCCAAGAACAATTCCTTTTCCAGATGATAACGCTGAGTCATGTGTTCTCCTGAATCTACTGAGGGACAAATCCATCGGCAAGGACCCAGAGCAGGGTCATAGTGCACAAGCTCCCGGTGTGACGCAAAATGGGTGAATGTGACCCATAGGGACATAGGACTGGAAGGGACCTCCTGGGTCAATGAGTCCAGTCCCCTTCTATGGCAGGCGACCCTGGGATAACATCCATTGCATGGACCTGTCAAGCTACGTCTCAAAAACCAGCTGGGTTGTTTTCCCCCCAGAACTCCTGTTGGGTGGCTGTTCCAGAGCTTTCCTCCTCAGATGGTCAGAAACCTTCTTCTCCTTTCCAGCCTGAGTTTAGTCCTGGCCAGTTTCTCACAATTTCTTCTTTTGTCCACACTGTCCTTTAGTTTCAGGAATTTGTCTCCTGCCCTGGTGCTTACCCCTCCCCCCTGATGTATTTATAGAGCAATCCAATTCCTGCTCAACCTGTGTTGTGCTAGGCTAAACCAATCACGCTCATTATGTCTCCACCTAAGACAGGCTCTCCATTGTCCTGACCATCCTAAGAGACCTTCTCTGCATCTCTTCCAGTTTAAATTAATCTTTCTGGAATAGAAGTGACCAGAATTTACATAGTTTGCCAGAGGAGGTCTCATCAGTGTGTTGTATAAGGATATTAACACTTCACTATCTCACTTGACACATTCTAGGACCTCGTCTTCAGGACCAGCCTTTGGGTTGGGAGGTATGGGCGGCTGCCCATGGCAGCCTGCCAAAGAGGGCGCAAGGAGCAGAGTTTGTCTCGGTAATGGGTTAATAGTGGTGCCGGTGGTGCCATGACTCTGTCTCCGTGCTCAAAAGGGGCCCTGGCCTGCTGGCCCGGCCTGGCACTCCACTTGCATGCTGTGGCCAAGCGGCCATGCTACTGGTTCCACTCCCCACCCCGCCCCTCCTGCCCCGCTCCTCTTGGCCAGCTGGCCCAGGGATTCTCCCTGCCCCCTCCCTCCCACGCCCAATTGCTCCTCTCCATCAGCAGGCCAGCTGAGGGCTCCTGCCAGGGACTGGTGTGGAGAGGAGCCCCCAGGTGCTGCAACTCCTCTGTGGCCCCACCTCCACCCCCCAGAAGCTCTTACCACTTCGCAGAGCAAGTGCTGGAGGGTGGGGGGAGGAGGCTTGGCAAGCCCAGGTCAGGGGTTTTTGGCTGCTGTATGCCACGTACAGCTGGGCTCCCTGGTTGCAGCCGCGTGAAACCCCTGCCTCCCCCCTGGGCTCTTGGTCCCCTGCCTGGCCTGGGGCAGTGCTGGTGGGAGGGTGATGTGGACACAGCTCGCCTGCCCTGGCCCTACCACTCTTCGAATGCGGAGGCCCAGAGGTGTGGGGATCCTGGACCATGCTGGACAGGAGGCGACACTGGCAGCCAGATGATGGGCACCCCAACCAGTGAGTGCTCCTTGCTACCATTAACCCCCTTGACCCGGGCCCTGCGGTACAACTGGAGTTCCTTTGCCCCATCCCCCCACCAGGGCCCCTACGGGAGATTTGAGCCCTCTGCCTTCCTGAGATGCTCTGGACCACCCGTGCTCCAGGCCAACTGGGGAGCTGCACACGGCAAGCTGCAGCCAGGTGTGGCACAGCCTGATTCAGGTTGGTTTGGAGGAGAATGGAACAGATCAACAGCAGGGGGTGGCTCTGGCATGTGTGTGTCTGTGGAGGGGGGTGAGAGTGGTCTGGCTGGGGACTCAGGGGTTCTGGCTTGGGAATAGAAGTTTGGGATCAGCCCTGTTCTGGTAGGCAGGGGGCCAACAATGGAGGTGGGAGGGTGTGCGAATGGCTTCTCCTGGGGCTCCTGTGTTAATCACGTCTCTGTCACGACTCAGTCACAAGCACCTGGCTGAGGCCATGGGGGAAGGGCAGATGTCCGTGCCCCTTGAATGGCCCCTGTCCACAGATGGTGCAGCCCTCATGGATCACGTAGCACCCAGAGCGCTCAGGAAAGGCCAGGTCTGCGACTACAGAACAACCTTCCCAGCTTTCTTCATGGCTCCTGGATGTTTAACCAGAGACGGGACAGTGACAGGCCAGGAGTAATGGGAAACAACATCCACGTCCCTTCTCTTTACTGACTGTATCAACAGGAATTCTGAGGTTGGAGCAGCCACTGATACGGCTCATTATGGGCCAACGCCAGTCCCCTGGCTCTCCACAAACAAAAGACCTTTTTGGAACGTCTCTCTACAGAGTTCAGAGGAACAGCCGTGTTAGTCTGTATTCGCAAAAAGAAAAGGAGTACTTGTGGCACCTTAGAGACTAACCAATTTATTTGAGCATGAGCTTTCGTGAGCTACAGCTCACTTCATCAGATGTATACCGTGGAAACTGCAGCAGACTTTATATACACACAGAGAATATGAAACAATACCTCCTCCCACCCCACTGTCCTGCTGGTAATAGCTTATCTAAAGTGATCAACAGGTGGCCCACCTGTTGATCACTTTAGATAAGCTATTACCAGCAGGACAGTGGGGTGGGAGGAGGTATTGTTTCATATTCTCTGTGTGTATATAAAGTCTGCTGCAGTTTCCACGGTATACATCTGATGAAGTGAGCTGTAGCTCACGAAAGCTCATGCTCAAATAAATTGGTTAGTCTCTAAGGTGCCACAAGTACTCCTTTTCTTTTTTCTCTACAGAGTGGAGATCAGTAGCTCATGTCATCTCGGATGTAAGTGTTCAGGATGGAATAGGTGGCCCATGTTTTTCATGGCCTATATCACCAGCACTGAAGTCAGGTGATGAATTGACCCTTCACTTGATGAACACCCTCATTATACGTGCACGAAGGTGTCTGCTTTTCAAGCTGTACACGATTGGGTTCATCAGCGGTGGGACCAGCAGGTAGACATAGCCCAGGAAAATCTGAAGGAAGGGAGGAGAGCTGTTCCCAAATCTGTGTATCACAGACAAGCCGATCTCTGGTATGTAGAAGAGCAGGACGGCGCAGAGATGGGAGACGCAGGTGTTCAGGGCCCTGAGGCACTCCGTGTGAGATGCGACACTCAGCACAGTTTTGAGGATCATCACATAAGAGAGAAAGATGAGCAGTGAGTCCAGCCCCTCCGACAAGAGTTTAATAGACAAGCCATAGATGCTGTTGACTGTGATATCGGAACAAGCCAGCTTCATGACCTCCTGGTGCAGGCAGTAGGAATGGGAGAGGACATTGGCTCGACAGTATCGGAACCGTTTCAGGAGAAAAGGAAGTGGGATGTTAAGGGCCACCGATCTTAGCACAAAGAAAAGTCCCATCCTGGCTATTCTTGGTGGGGTTAAGATGGAAGCATATCTCAGTGGGTTACAGATCGCGATGAAGCGGTCAAAGGCCATCAACAAGAGCACAGAGGATTCAATGTATGAAAGCGAGTGGATGAAGAACAGCTGGGCAAAACAGGCATCAAGGCTGATCTCCCTGGAGTTAAATAATAATATCCCCAGTATCGTCGGTATGGTGGATATCGATAAGCCAAGGTCTGTGACAGCCAACATGGAAAGGAAAATGTACATGGGCTCATGGAGGCTTGGATCTGTT
Organism: Caretta caretta; assembly: GCF_965140235.1. Classification (NCBI taxonomy): domain Eukaryota; kingdom Metazoa; phylum Chordata; order Testudines; family Cheloniidae; genus Caretta; species Caretta caretta. The sequence continues at coordinate 5,808,087 of NC_134206.1, forward strand.
TTTATAATAAACAGAATGACTGAATTTCCTACAATGGAAATGACATACACTAAGCAGAAGGGGAAAGAGATCCAGAGATGCACGTCTTCCTGCCCAGGTAACCCAATGAGAAGGAACACTGCAGATTTGAATTTGGTGTCATTGACAGCTGACATAATGTACTGGGCTGGTCCAAGGAGTTTTGAGCTCTACTTCCTGAAAGGAAAAGGAACAGGAAACTACATGACATTAAGCGAGACATCACTCTGTTCTCAGTGCAAGTCTAGAGACTCCCAGGAGCTCAAGGAAGATCAGCAAAACCAAAGTCTTGGATTTACACCACCGGCATTGCCAGACTGGATAAGACCTGTAGTCCATCCAGCCCAGTATCCAGTGGCAAGTTGCAAATGCTGCAGAGGAAGGTGGAAGAAACCCTGAAATAGGCAGTTATGAGATAAACTGCTTCCAGGGAAAGCTTCCCCCTGACACCCACTAGTTAGATTTTGTGGTGTAAATCAGGAAGGAGCCTTTCCAAGACTTTTTTAAACAATCCTTGTTAGGATATAGATATTCAGGCCTGCCTGTAAAGGCCTATACTTTAAGAATGTAGGTATATATTTATAATTTAGCTAGTAATAGAGGTACACAAGAAAGAACCTGTGTAAGGGCCTTCTCTCACTGTGACAGTCTGAGGCCAATGCCTTTGGCTAAGCAGCAGAGGCTGCCATAGGCTGGGAAGAGTACGGTCACATCCTCACATCCCAAACTAGTCGGTATGGGGCTGTTAGCAAGGTGATCCGATCTATCACCTCCAGAGAAAGGGAAGAGCCTAGAAGATGTAAAAGGAAATTTAGTTTGACAGTTCTGTTTGGTAAGAACTCACTTATCAATAGACACAGCTGGGAAACCCTTATGTCTTTATAGATGTCATTGTGAAATCCTCACTTCTGTATTGTTTTGTCATTATAGTTCCCACTTTGCTGTTGTTTATTGGCATGGTCTCTGTCTGGTTCTGTAACTGTTTCTGTCTGCTGTATAATTAATTTTGCTGGGTGTAAACTAATTAAGGTGGTGGGATATAATTGGTTAGCTAATCATGTTACAATATGTTAGGATTGGTTAGGTAAATTTCAGTAGAATGATTGGTTAAGGTAGAGCTAAGAATATTACTATATAAATTAGGGGCAAACAGGAAGTAAGTTGGGATTCAAAAATAAGGAAAAAGGAACTTGGATTTAAGCTTGCTGGAAGTTCACCCCAATAAACATTGAATTGTTTGCACCTTTGGACTTCAGGTATTGTTGCTCTCTGTTCATGCGAGAAGGACCAGGGAAATGGGAGAGTGAAGGAATAAGATCTCCAACAATTGTCACTACTGTAATTGGATTTTCTGGTTAGCCATATAAACATCTGATCACTCTTTGAATACTGCTAGACTTTTGGCCCCCTGGATATCTTGTGGCTGGGTGTTCCACAGCCTACTTGAACACTGTGTGCCTTTGCAATTGTGACTTTCCCACAGACCCCTTTTCTGGTCCTCCATGACTTATTGTGGCCCATTGTACCACGATATGAGTCTAAACACATGGCTAGTTCATGCTGAAAACGGTATTTGTATCTATGTGTCCTGGACTGAAGTTATTTATAAATGTGTTTCATTGCCTCATTATATATATAATTTTCTCCACTCCTGAGAGTTCAAACTATGCCATTGCCTCTTTGAGGTATAAGAGAGAAATTCTTATTGCCATTTTCTTAATTCAATAATATTGACTTCAACTGAGTCACTCCAGATCTACATGTGTAAATTCAATCAGAACTGGACTCTATTTACTTTCCCTTACCAGAACGCTCCTGGTGATATGCTCTGACCACCAAGGATCCCTCAAAGAGAAGCTGAAGTGTTTCCCTGGCCAATGTTGACTAAATCCAGAGAGTCTGGTCATCCTACAGGCTTCTTTTCTTAGTTACAGGACCTGCATCCTCTCCCCATGCAGGAGTTTGTAGATATTTGGCAAATTACAAGCTAACATATAGAGTTACTTCAGCTAGAGGGGAGAGCATCCTAAATGGGTGAATAGTGCAAACACTAGGTTTCCAATAATATCCAGTTCAGTGTGCAAATTACTTGAGCAATGCTCCTGTAAGAGGTGAATGTAAGTGTTAGAAACAGCTTCTGGTCTGTTACGAAGAGGCAGAATCATACAGCTATTCACTGAAAACAATTTCATAGCATAAACCATTTGCAAACAGTGTGTGGAGTACTTCTGATATACTTTTGCAAGCAAAAGTCATTAAGCAGTAAAGTGACCACTGCTCCTTCGTGTAGACATTCCAGCAACTCTGCTGCTGGCTTTCAATATACATGTCATGAAAGTTTGGTTTGTAATGTTTGTATTACAATGGAAAGTTTGGGCATAACGTTTCCACATCTGTACTTTAGTACACACATGTCAACCTTTTCTTTCTCCTCTGATCTTCTTTCAAAGATGATTTATCTGGTTAGAGTGGGACTTAAAATGCAGCATCTCTCTTGTGGATTTCTTTAGAACCTGAGAAGATCACAGTGTCTCAGCCCTCATTCAGTCTCTTGTCAGCAAACAAAAGTCTAGTAGCTCCCCTGTCCCTGGGTTAATAGCTGTCTGGGTCTCCTCAGGTTCTGTTCTGTCAGTCTGTAGCCTGTACCCAGAGCGGTAACAACCACTGGGATCAGTGTATGAAATATTCATTCCCTGAACTCTCACTCTCTAGTACATAGTAACCCCAGCACCTGTTATTCAGGCACCATGAGGGTTTGCAGGAAGTTGATTTCAAAGTCAAAAGCATGAGTATTCATGGAAATGGAACCTCATTTCACATGTGAAAGTAGTCTATTGCTCTCTCTCTCACTCTCTTTCTTTGACTGTCTCTGTCCTGTATTCATAAAATCCGTAGCCCCTGGGACCGGCACTGGGACAGACATGATACTGAGTTGCCATAACAAATGTGTGTGTTAAACCCAGTTGTTAGGATGTTAGCTGTATAACTATATTGGGTTAACTTTTGGGATGTTTATGTTATGGCTCTATGGATGAAACCAGTATAGCTCATGTTAGTTTAGTAGCAGGCTATTGGAAAACAAGCAGGAAGAGAAGCAACAGCTCAAGAAAAGCCATCTCTCAATAGGCACTTCAGGGAAGTTGAGAGACAACACTGGAGCTACAAGCTGGGAAGAGCCTATTTCCGGGCTGCAGCCACATCACAGAGTTTGTTTTGCCAGGGCTAGGAGTCTTTTCAGAGGTGGGACAGCTATTGCTGAGAAGCTTTTCAGACTGACAGGCACATACAGCACTAGGGAAGTCTGAAGGCACTCAGTCCACCTGAGTCCCCATCAGGGTGAGTGGGTTTGTGGGTCAGAGATGTGTACAGACTGTTCTTTGAAAACCCTCTTATTTTCCCATGTTACACCTTATTTCTCCTGTTCAAATTAAACAGTGTTTTGGCTCAAGAAGGCTGCTGATCACTCATCTCACCACTACTCACAGACTCCTAGAGGGAAGAGTGACAGGTGCCGAAGCCCCCCACTGGCACCTACTGGGAAAGCACAGTGGACGTGCATTGTGGTGTAACCCAGGTCCCAGTCTGAGGGTGGAAGGATCGTGGGATTCCACCCCGAGAGAGGGCAGGCCATGAGGCCTGACATCTGGCATTGAGAGAGCAGAGAGCAGACAGAGATGCCAGTAGCCCAGTAGCTCTGAGAGCTATAGCTTTCAGGAGATTTTAGAGCCCTCAGCCAGTCAGGAAATAAAAATATTCCCTATCGGACCTGTTACCACAGATCAACACTGCTCTGAATTCCTGCCTTCATAATCAAGCCAGAGAATAAAATCATTGAAAATGCATTTGCTGATTAAATTTCCAGGATTAAATAAACCTGAGGCAATTTGTGAACTAGTCACTGATATTCCGTGGTGTCTCCTCTCACTCAGCCCCTGGCCGGATAGGGCCCAGAGCACACAGCACCTTTAGAAATGGGACCCCTTGAAAAATCTTGACTTGGGTCATTGGGGTTTTAACACTCCGAGCTCGCTTTGAATGCCAGATTTCTGTGTAGCTTGAACACCCCACTGTGGAACATGGACAGATGTGGGGGAGGGGTTCCCAAGCTACCTAGCGCTGCCTGCCCTCCAGCCCCGACACTGAGTCACCCTGACAGCCCAGCTGAGTCCTCGGCCACTGCACAGAACATCTGCAAATGGAAACAGTTTCCAGCCTTTCCCCTTCACTTCACATTTTAAAGACAGTGAAACCTGCCAACGTACCCAGTTCCTGCTAGAAGAGGAGTTGCTGACACCAGAGATCTTCACCCTAAAGGACAAGGAGTCATCGGTGATGTTGCACGGGCAGCAGGCAGTATCTGTTCAGATAGGGAGGCAGCTGTCTTTATGAAGCATGTTTGCACATTCCCTTGGGGGCTCTTGACCATCAGGGAACCTCAGCTGCTCGGCTTAGTGTACACCGGATTTAACCCCTGTCACGGCCAATCGCAAAGTGCAGGAGGCCAAATCACAGAGGATGTGTGGTGATGCTGCCCAACTACACTGCAGCAAATGCCCGGCTTCAGGATCTATTCCTGGAATCTGGGCTTGTCGTCACTGTTCATATGGTTCTGATTAGTCACATGGCTTCCTCAAGGGCGACCAAGTGGTAACAATGATGCTGTCACACCTGTGATTGTTCCAAAATAGTAACATTAATAATAATAATAATAATAATAATAATAATAATAATATAGGAGCAGATTTCTCCCCAGCAGCCCCCTTTCCTGCATTACAAACCCAGGGTTCAGGCCAGGGAAGGGAGATTCCATGTGGTTCCATAAATAGACATTTCCCTTGGATTGTTCCAGGAGGGGAGGTCCCTTCCCTTCTCTCTGAGGAATGAAAAGTGGGACCCAGGATCCAGGGATCCCCATAGTTAGGCACAGATCTCAGTGATCCATTGCTAGCTAGGCCCCCACAATCTCTTGGCCTCCACAGATGCTCTAGGACCCTCTCCAGCTCCCTGCTAGCACAGGTTCATCAGAGATGTGCTGCCAGGGCCTGTCACAGTAGCCACTGCCCACAGGATCTGCTGAAGTGTCATTGTACATGGTTGGAGGGGGTTGCACAGAGATGGGAAGCTAGTTAGAGAAGCTGAAGGGCACAAAACCACAGCCTAGACTGGTCAGGAGATTTTGACCTTTCCATATATAGAGTGCAGCCAGAGACTCCATCAGTGAAACCTTCATTAATGTTATGAGGAAGGAGGAGATGAAAAGCCTCCAATTGCTCTTGGGGATCCAGGCATCTGCAGGTGGGCAGCATCATGGCAGCTGAGCTTTCAGAGAAACACGATCCATTTTCTATGAAAAATCACCCCAAAAAGTAGATGAAAAGGAAACATTTTAGTTTGCTCAAAATTTTTCATAGAAGGAAAAACTCTCTGTTTTTCAACCTAGCTCTACCTCAAACCATGAACCTCTGTCCCTCATACTACTGGACCACAGGCCTAGGTGCCAGCACAAGCCACCCATAAGTCTCCGACACTGAGCAGCCCCTGGACCTCTGCTAGGGTGTATATGTCAGTTCTATTCTAATAGATTGGTAAGGTATGATTTCCCTTTTCAAAAGCCATGTTAATTAAAGCCAAAGAGGATGGCTCTAGACTGTTCTCAATGGTAGCAGATGACAGAACGAGGAGTAATGGTCTCAAGTTGCAGTGGGGGAGGTTTAGATTGGATATTAGAAAAAACTTTTTCACTAAGAGGGTGGTGAAACACTGGAATGCGTTACCTAGGGAGGTGGTAGAATCTCCTTCCTTAGAGGTTTTTAAGGTCAGGCTTGACAAAGCCCTGGCTGGGATGATTTAACTGGGAATTGGTCCTGCTTTGAGCAGGGGGTTGGACTAGATGACCTTCTGGGGTCCCTTCCAACCCTTATATTCTATGATTCTATGATTCTTCCCCAACAAATCATGTTCACGTATGTGTCTGATAATTCTGTCCTTTACTATAGTTTCAACCAATTTCCCTTGTACTGAAGTTAGGATTACTGGCCTGTAGTTTCTGGGATTACCTCTGGAGCATTTTAAAAAAATCAGAATCACATATGCTATTTGCAAGTATTCTAGTGCAGAGGATGATTTAAGTGATAGGTTATCATAGAATAGAATAGAATAGAATAGAATAGAATAGAATATCAGGGTTGGAAGGGACCCCAGAAGGTCATCTAGTCCAACCCCCTGCTCAAAGCAGGACCAATTCCCAATGAAATCATCCCAGCCAGGGCTTTGTCAAGCCTGACCTTAAAAACCTCTAAGGAAGGAGATTCTACCACCTCCCTAGGTAACCCATTCCAGTGTTTCACCACCCTCTTAGTGAAAAAGTTTTTCCTAATATCCAATCTAAACCTCCCCCACTGCAACTTGAGACCATTACTCCTCATTCTGTCATCTGCTACCATTGAGAACAGTCTAGAGCCATCCTCTTTGGAACCCCCTTTCAGGTAGTTGAAAGCAGCTATCAAATCCCCCCTCATTCTTCTCTTCTGCAGGCTAAACAATCCCAGCTCCCTCAGCCTCTCCTCATAACTCATGTGTTCCAGTCCCCTAATCATTTTTGTTGCCCTTCGCTGGACTCTCTCCAATTTATCCACATCCTTCTTGAAGTGTGGGGCCCAAAACTGGACACAGTACTCCAGATGAGGCCTCACCAATGTCGAATAGAGGGGAACGATCACGTCCCTCGATCTGCTCGCTATGCCCCTACTTATACATCCCAAAATGCCATTGGCCTTCTTGGCAACAAGGGCACACTGCTGACTCATATCCAGCTTCTCGTCCACTGTCACCCCTAGGTCCTTTTCCGCAGAACTGCTGCCTAAATTATATACCACATTTTATATGTTCTTCAACATGAGTTCCTTCAGAACTCTTGGGTGAATATCATCTTGTCCTTGTGACTTTTACTGTTTAATTTATCAGTTTGTTCTAAAACCTCTGTGATGGGTTACCCCCAGGGTGCAGTTTGGGAGCTGTCGAATCGCTGAGACACCTACCCAATCAGCTGGGCTGGCCTGTCTCACACTGCTCTGCTGGTGACCCAGCCAGCCTCTCCAGGCTCTATCACCCAGCATGACAACAGGTGGAGTCACACAACCTGCTGAGCTACCTGAGTGACTACCTCAGCCACTCAAGGACAAACAGGCGACAACAGCCGATTTCCCAGATCCCCAGCCTTGCACACTTGTTGGAGTATAAACCCAGAATTATAACATCTTCCACTGCACAGGCGTTAATGCAAACTCTTTAATATAGGTTGCTTTCTCCTTGAAGTGGGAAAGATATGCAACAGCCTTTGTTTACAGAGCTGAGATTTTCCCAGACACTTCACCCAAAACACACCGGTTATGGTAAAATATAAAACAAATTTATTAACTACAGAAAGATAGGTGTTGCATGGTTATAGGTGATATGAACAGATCAAAGCAGGTTAACTAGCAAATAAACAAAACTTCAAATTAAGCCTAATATATTAATTAGATAGAATTTGAAGTAGCAATTTTTCACCAAGTTTACATATGAGGCTAGAAATCCTTTAGCTTGGGACCAGCTTCACTCAGTTCAGTCTTTGTTCCTCAGCTGTTTCCAGGAGTTCTGTTGTGTGGGGAGTGAGGCCAAGAGATGATGTCTCTCATCACCTTATAAAGTTTTTCCATATGGCAAGAAGGCTTTCTATTAAACTAAGGTCCTGGCCCAGTTGGAGGAGAAATACAGGTATCAAAATGGAGTTCCGTGTCATGTGGTCTGATTACATGCCCATGCATGCCCTTCTAAGTCATAGCAGCCATTACTCATAGGCTCACTGAAATGTTCACTGGAAGGCTAATCTCTTCCATGGTCAATTATTTTTGTTGATGAGGCATCAGCACCGTCTACCTTCTTCATTTTTGTACCTGAAATGCTTGTTGTGGGTGTGACGTTGCACTCCATATGTTTTATGGAAATATGCTTATGGATGTGAATATGATGTAACTGGAATATGCTTTATGCAAAAGGTCTCTTGTGAAGTATTATAACAAATGTTATAACCTACTGAATATATTCCTCCTATTTGTATGCATGTATCATTCTTGTATCTAAAGCTAGAAATATGAAGTATAACTCTGAGGTCCTATTGTAATTATGCACAGTGTGGGCCATTAATGATGGTTTAGAATCTTGATGGCTTCCATTGAGTAGGACAGTTGGTTGTAAATGGTTTATTTACCTGTATGCCTTCCTGCCTTCCTGGGCCAACCCAGGAAGAATGAAGACTAGGGGTCTTACAGTGACTTGTGACCATGTCACATGATACTGGAATCCATCTTAATCCTTGTACTTTTGCATTGATACAGCGGGGGTGGGGACAAGCACAGACAAAAGATTCCCGCCTTGTGCCAAAGCTATAAAACGGGGTGGAGCAGTAGAAAAAGGGCTGCCAGTCATGAAAAAAAATCCTGCTTACCACCTGAGATGTTGGCTGGAATTAACAAGAACTGCATCGGGGTAAGGATTGGGCCCAGACTAGGAAGGAGTCTAGTCTGTGAAAGAAGCTTATTGGAATATCTTTGAGGGTGAGACATTACCTGTAATCAGTTTCTTAAAGTATTAGGCTTAGACTTGCATGTTTTGTTTTACTTTGCTTTGTGACCTACATTTTTCTGTCTGCTATTACTTGAAACCACTTAAATCCTACTTTTTATACTTAATAAGATCACTTTTGTTCATTAATAAACCCAGAATAAACGATTAATACCTGGGGGTACAAATAGCTGGCATATCTCTCTATCAGTGTTATAGAGAGTGGACAATTTATAAATTTACCCTGTATAAGCTTTAGACAGAGTAAAACAGGTTTATTTGAGGTTCAGGCTCCCAGAAAGGCGGTATGCTGGACGTTGGGAAAGTCCCTTTTAAGTGAGAAGCCCCTGGACTGAGTGAATCTCAGTTTCAGTGAACTGCAGAAAGGCTTGGCCCAACCTCTTGGTCTGTGCTGGAACTGACTGGAGTGTCTAACTCAACAAGACAGCAGTGGAGGGGTGCCTGTTCTGTCAGGAGGGTTGTTCTCAGTGGTATCCCAGCAATGGATTTATTTGGGGTTTGGATCTCATTGGGAATTGGGTGTCTGGGTGTTGGAAACAGGTAACCTACTGAGCTGTTTTCAGTTAACTCTGTAGCTTTCGGGGTGTGGACCAGACTCTGGGTCTGTGTTGCAGGAGACCAGTGTTTCAGGCACAACAAGACAGGGTTCTGGAGTCCCAAGCTGACAAGGAAAACGGTCTCAGAGGTAATTTCAGCACATCATGTGACAGTCCCAAGGGGATCTCTGTGACTGAACACCTCACAGTGGGCGTTACACAGATTAAGCACACTTGAAATATAGATATGTAGTCAATATTCATAACTTCAGGTACAAAAGTGATACATGCACACAAATAGGATAATCATATTCAGGAAACCATAACCTTTCCAATGACACCTCATAAGACATATCTTGTATCAGAGGTATCATAATTATGTCATAATCATACCACTGTGTTGAATGTTGAGATTCCCGGACAGTGTCTTGATCCCAGCAGTTGGGGCCTTCAGAAAGAGAGGAAATAGTATGAGACTCCCAATAAAATCCCAAGAGGACGCTGCTGGCTGTATCTCAAGCGGAGCACCCACAAATGAAGGCACTGATGGTTAGTTAATGGATGTTTCTGGTCACACAGCCCATGAATGGCAGAGATGCTGTTGACCTGTGCCCTGGGCTACAGATCCCCCGGTTCTTAGGAAGATGATTAGGCCACAGACCACCGGCTATAAAAGTAACTGGCTCACAGAGTCAGTGAGCACCTGAAGCACAGCTCAGAGTGTCTCCTCCTCATGTTCAGGCATGAGACATGCACATGCCGGCTAAGCAAGGCCATGCACTTTATTAACAGAAAGGGGCGTGACCCAAGCCCAGCTCCAAATGCCTGCTGCTAGCTCACTATTGGACCCAAACAACCCCCTTCCCTAGATTAAGCTACCCCCAAACTCGGTGATGTTGGAAATTTGGATGCAGCGTGTGAGGTCTATCTCCAGCACTAGAAGGGCTCTCACTGCTCTTGGCATAGGTGGAGGGTCAGGATCAGACTGAAGGGCAGCCCAGCAGGGCTCTGTTAGGCCAGGCAAAGCTCTCCAGATCTTTCACTCTCTGAAAGCGCGTCCTGATTCCTCCTCTTACTGCCAAGAGGCAGGAGGAGCCCATAACTCGCTCATCAAAGGGGGGTGTGCTAATGACAGGCTTCATCACCAACGGGTGTTGGGAAGAGTTCAGGTTCTCCACCCAATGCCCAAAATCGCCCTTATGAGGCATACAGAGCTGAAATCGTTCGAAGGCACTTAGCTCAACCTCCAATTATTGTAGCGTCCAAGCACCTGGCAATCTGTAAGTTATTTATCAGTACAACACTGCTTGTGATGGGGCACTCCTACTGACACCACTGGGCAGATTGCAAGGCCAGATGGCACCATTGCTATCTCATAGTCTGACCGCCTTTATAGCACAGAGCAGAGACCTGCAACAAAATGAGACCTAGAGCAGAGCTGTTAGAAATACATCCTGACTTGATTTAACAATTGTCAGTGATGGAAAACCTACCACGGCCCTTGGTAAATTGTTCCAATGGTTAGTTACCCTGATTGTTAAAAAAGATTGCACCTTCTTTTGAGTTTGAATGTGTCTAGCTTCAGCTTCCAGACATTGCATCCAGTTATAACTTTCTCTGCTAGACTAAAGAGCCCATGGTTAAATGTTTGTTCCTCATGCAGGTACTTACAGTCTGTGATCAAGTCACCCGTTAACATTAAGCTACATAGATTGAGCTCCCTCAGTCTAGCATGTCTCCTATCCTTTAATCATTCTTGTGGCTATTCTCTGACCCCTAACCAATTCATCAACTTTCTTTTTGAACTCCAGCACCAGAACTGGACACAGGATTCCAGCAGTGGTCGCACCAGTCTCAAATACAGAGGGAAAATAACCTCTCTTCTCCTATTCAAGATTCCCATGGTTGTACCTCCTGAATTGCACTCACTTTTTTGGCCGTAGCCTCACACTGGGAGCTCCTGTTCAGCTGATTATCCACTATGGTCCCCCAATTCTTTTTCAGAGTCACTGCTTCCCCGGGATTGGATCTCCAATCTAGAAATAATGGCCTGCATCCTTTGTTCCTAGATGTACACCTTTACATTGAGCCATATTAAAACAAGTATTACTTAGGCACACAGGGACAATGTGAGTTGATCAAGGTCACAGAAGAAGTCAGTGGAAGAACCTGGAATGGAAGCCAGTTCTTCTGAGTCCCAGGCTACCACTTTATTCATTTAACCATTCTTCCTCTCTGGGGTTAATCCTGGGGAGGGGGCAGCTGACAGCTCAGCATGCTGAGATTACCAGAAACTCAGGGAATTACACTCCTGTGACATCGCTACACAGGAACCCAAGAACAATTCCTTTTCCAGATGATAACGCTGAGTCATGTGTTCTCCTGAATCTACTGAGGGACAAATCCATCGGCCAGGGCCCAAAGCAGGGTCATAGTGCACAAGCAACTCCACGTGAGCTCCCGGTGTGACGCAAAATGGGCGAATGTGACCCATAGGGACATAGGACTGGAAGGGACCTCCTGGGTCAATGAGTCCAGTCCCCTTCTATGGCAGGCAACCCTGGGATAACATCCATTGCATGGACCTGTCAAGCTACGTCTCAAAAACCAGCTGGGTTGTTTTCCCCCCAGAACTCCTGTTGGGTGGCTGTTCCAGAGCTTTCCTCCTCAGATGGTCAGAAACCTTCTTCTCCTTTCCAGCCTGAGTTTAGTCCTGGCCATTTTCTCCCAATTTCTTCTTTTGTCCACACTGTCCTTTAGTTTCAGGAGTTCATCTCCCTCCCTGTTGTTTACCCCTCTGCCCCATATATTTATAGAGCAATCCGATATCTGCTCAACCTGTGTTGTGTTAGGCTAAACCAGACAAACTCATTGAGTCTACATGTAAGACAGGCCCTCCATTGCTATGACCATACGAGGAGCCCTTCTCTGCACCTCTTCCAGTTTAATTTTTTTTTTTTTTGGAACAGGAATGACCAGACTTTTACACAGTTTGCCAGAGGAGGTCTCATCTATGCATTATATAAGGATATTAAGACCTCCCTATTTCACCTGACACATTCTAGGATCTCATCTTCAGGGCTGGCCTTTGGGGTGGGTGGAATGGATAACTGCCCAGGTCAGCCCGCCAAAGAGGGCACCATGAGCAGGGTTTGTCTCCTCCCCCCAGAAGCTTTCACTACTTTGCAGAGTGAGTGTGATGGGGAGGCTCGGCAGGTATGGCTGCTGCATGCCACAAACTGCTAGGCTTCCCGGTTTCACCTGCGTACAACCCCTACCTCCTCCCTTGGATCTTGGTCCCCTGCCTGGCCTGGGGCCATGCTGGTGGGATGGTGCTGTGCATGAAGCTCCCCCAGCCCTGTTTGCCTGCCCTGGCCCCACTACTATTAGAATGTGGAGGCTTGGGAGCGTGGGGGTCCTCGACCATGCTGGGAAGGAGGCAGCACTGGCAATCAGTGAACAGGCACCCCCACCAGTGGATGCTCCTTTCTACAGGTAACCCCCCTCGGCCCATGCCAAGCAGAGCAACGTGAATCCCTTTGCCCCATCTCCCCACCAGGGCCCCTGTGTGACACCTGAGCCCCTGCCCTCCTGAGATGCTCTGGACCACCTGTGCTCCAGGCCCAGTGCAGAGCTGCACACACCAAGCTGCAGCAAGGTGTGGAACAGACTGATTCAGTTTGGTTTGGAGGAGAACAGGGGATGATCAACAGCAGGGGATGGCTCTGGAGTGCGGGGGGCCGAGAGTGGGCTGGCTGGGGATTCAGGGGTTCTGGTTTGGGAATAGAGGTTTGGGAGGAGCCCTGTTTTGGTAGGCAGAGAGCAATCAATGGGGGTAGGGGGACTACGCGAATTGCTTTTCCTGGGGCTCTGGTGTTAATCATGTCTCTGACACGACTCATTCAGAGACACCTGGCTGAGGGCGTGGGGGAAGAGGGGGTGTCCCTGCCCCTTGAATAGCCCCTGTCCACAGCTGGTGCAGCCCCCATGGACCACGCAGCACCCAGAGTGCTCAGGAAGGCCCAGGACTGTGACTACAGAACAGTTCTGCAGCTTTTTTCATGGCCCTCGGATCTTTAAGCAGAGACGGGACAGGGACAAGCCAGGTGAAATGGGAAACAAAATCCATACCCCTTCTCTTTACGGACTCTATAGGCAGGAATTCTGAGGTTAGAACGGCCACCGATACAGATCTTTATGGGCCAACATCCTACCAGTGCCGTGGCTCTGCACAAAAACTGTCACATTCTGTATACCGCTGCCTGCCTTCATCTCCCTTCCCCAGTTCACTGTCCTTCCTCACCAGCATGGGCGGGGGAGTCCCTCTCACATGGCTCCAGGCCTTAGATCCCTTCACAACCTCTCTCTACCCAGCGGAGATCTGTAACTCATGTAATCTCAGATGTAAGTGTCCAGGATGGAATAGATGGCCCGTGTTTTTCATGGCCTGTGTCACCAGCACTGGAGCCAGGTGATGAACTGACCCTTTGTGACGTTCCCCTCTCATATTGTCTGGACCGGTGACCTGCTAGGTCACTCCAATCCTCGACTCAGTGACCCAGGCTTACCGTGCTCTGCTGTGAGAACCCCCACTCCTGGGCTGTTCATGCACAGCCTCTGGCATGTAAGCTGCTCCCAGCTACTTGCAACCGAATGACACTAGCCAACGATTCCAGACGCAATGCTAGAAACCTCCATCTTGCAGTGACCAGTTATGCCCTCTGGACGCTGAAAGCTTATATGAGTTCGTCAATTTAACAAAGAAATTGATGTGCACCAGGCTTGTTATCCCAAAGGGAGTCTCTGACACACTTCAAACCACACACAGAGCTTCAGGTAGAATAAACAAACAGCTTTATGAACTGCAAATTTTAAGTGATTATAAGTCAAAGCATAACAAGTCAGATTTGGTCAAATGAAATAAAAGCAAAATGCATTCTAAGCTGATCTTAACACTTTCAATGCCCTTACAAACTTAGATGCTTCTCACTACGGAGTGGCTGGTTTCTCTTCAGCCAGGCTCTCCCCTTTGATCAGCGCTTCAGTTGATTGGTGGTGGTGCTGTCTATAGATGTAGATGGAAGAGAGAGGAACAGTGTGGCAAATATCTCTCCCTTTTATCATGTTATTTCTTCCCTCTTGACTTTGCCCTCTGCCCTTCAGAGTCAGGTGAGCATTAGCTCATCACAGTCCCAAACTGACCAAAGGAAGGGGGGTGACTCACTCGAGAGTCCAACAGATCCTTTGTTGTTGCCTAGGCCAGTGTCATTTGTTTCTGTGAGGCAGGGCTTGGTTTCTCCCATACATGCCCTGATGAGATATGAACTGCCCCTCTGCTCTTGGGGAGTTTTTGTTTGGGCTTGTTTTAAGCCATTAAGATACATTTTCAGCCTCATAACTATATACATGAAATTATAACATATAACATTATTATGACATTACTGTAACAACAATTACTATAACATCAGTATAACAACAATGCTCAGTGCATCATGGGCCTTCCAAAGACACCCGACATGACAAACTTTGCATTGGATACCACACAATCATATTATAAGGATGAACATGGAGATGCAGGGGGTTCCCCTGAGGCACAGAGTGTCATACCCTTTACTTGATGAACTGCTCTGGTTATCCGTGCACAAAGGTGTTTGCTTTTCACGCTGTACACTATTGGGTTCATCAGGGATGGGACCAGCAGGTAGACATAGCTCAGGAGAATCTGAAGGAAGGGAGAAGAGCTATTCCTGAATCTGTGTATCACAGACAAGCCTATCTCTGGTATGTAGAAGAACAGGATGGCACAGAAGTGGGAGATACAGGCGTTCAGGGCTCTGAGTCTCTCCATGTGGGATGCAACACTCAGCAGAGTTTTGAGGATCATCACATAAGACAGAAAGATGAGGAACAAGTCCAACCCCACAATTTAAGAGTTCAATAGACAATCCATAGATGCTGTTGACTGTGATATCAGAACAAGCCATCTTCATGACGTCCTGGTGCAGACAGTAGGAATGGGAGAGGACATTGGTTCAACTGTACCAGAACCATTTCAGGAGAATGGGCAGAGGGAATATTAGGGACACCCATCTTAGCTCAAAGAAAAGTCCCATCCTGGCTATTCTCGGTGGGGTTAAGATGGAAGCATATCTCAATGGGTTACAGATCGTGATGAAGTGGTCAAAGGCCATCAACAAGAGCACAGAGGATTCAATGCATGAAAACGAGTGGATGAAGAACTGCTGGGCAAAACAGGCATTGAGGCTGATCTCCCTAGAGTTAAATAATAATATCTCCAATGTTATCGGTATGGTTGATATTGATAAGTCAAGGTCTGCGACAGCCAACATGGAAAGGAAAATGTACATGGGCTCATGGAGGCTTGGATCTGTTTTTATAATGAACAGAATGACTGAATTCCCTACTATGGAAATGAAATATATTAAACAGAAGGGGCTAGAGATCCGGAGATGTAAGTCTTCCTGCCCAAGTATACTGGTAAGAATGAACACTACAGAGTTGAATTTGGTGTCATTGACAGCTGACATAATGTACTGTGCAGGGAGTTTTGAGCTTTTCTTTCCGAAATGAAAAAGAACAGGAGACTACATGATACTCAGCAAAACATCATTCTGCGCTTAGTGCAAGTCTAGAGACTCCCAGGAGCTCAAGGAAGATCAGCAAAACCAAAGTCTTGCATTTACACCACCATTAGGAATATAAGCACTGCCAGACAGAATCAAACCTGTAGTCCATCAAGCCCAGTATCCAGTGGCAAGTTCCAGATGCTTCAGTGGAAGGTGGAAGAAACCCTGCAATAGGCAGCTATGAGATAACCTGCTCTCAGGGAAAATTTCTCCCTGAAACCCATAAATTAGACATATTTTGTGGTGTAAATCAGGAAGGTTTAGAGCCCTTCTAAGACTTTTTAAAACAATCCTCACTACTGTAATTAGATTTTCTGGTTAGCCATATAAGCATCCACTCCCTCTTTGAATCCTGCTACACTCTTGCCCCCCTTGATATCTTGTGGCTGGGAGTTTCACAGCCTACTTGAGCACTGTGTGATTTTACAATTGTGACTTTCCCACAGACATCCTTTTTGGCCCTCCACTTCTGGCTATGCCCCATTGTATAGTGACATGAGTCTAAACACAGGGCCAGTTTATGGTGAAAATATTCTTTGATCTATGTGTCCTGGATTGAAGATATATATTATATATATAATTTTCTCCACTCCTGACAGTTCAAATTATGCCACTGCCTTTTTGCAGTACATGAGAAAAATTCTTATTGCCATTTTCTTAATTCAATAATATTGACTTTAACTGCATCACTCCAGATCTACATATATAAATTCAATCAGAACTGGGCTCTATTTACTTTCCCTTATCAGATGCTACCAGTGATACACTCTGACCTGCAAGAATCCCTCCAATGGAAGCTGAAGTGTTTCCCTGGCCAATGTTAACTGAATCCAGAGAGTCTGATCATGCTACAGGCTTCTCTTCATCCTCACAGGACCTGCATCCTCTCCCCTGCAGGAGTTTGTAGATATTTGTCAAGTTACAAGCTAACACCTAGTGTTACTTCAAACTGGGCGGGGAAGGGGACGACATCACAAATGGGTGAATAGTGCAAACACTAGGTTTGCATTAATATCCAGTTGAGTGTGCAAATTACTTGAGCAATGCTCCTGTAAGAGGTGATGGGCGTAAGTTAACACAACCACTAATACACACTCCTTTCCTATACCTGAGGTCTACTCTTTGCTGAAACACAGACCAGTGGTTTTGTTTTGTCAGGAATTTTTGGAAAGACTTACACAAACCTTCAAGAGCGATTGAATGCATGACCTGAAATGGAAGTGTTAGAAACAGCCTCTGGTCTGCTACTAAGAGATGGTATCATACAACTATTCACTAAACATGATTTCATAGCATAAACCCTTTGCAAACAGTATGTGAAGTACTTCTGATATACTTTTGAAAGCCAAACCATTAAGCAGTGAAGATACCACTGCTCCTTCCTGTAGAGATTTCAACAACTCTACTGCTGGCTTTCAACATACAATCATGTCATGAAAGTTTGGTTTGGTAATATTTTTGTTACAATGGAAAGTTTTGGCTCAGGGCATCAGGGCATCAGGGTTTTAACATTCCAAGCTCACTTTAAAAGTTAGATTTCTGTGTAGCTTGAACACCCCACTGTGGAGCATGTGCAGATGTGGGGGAGGGGTTCCCAAGCTACCTAGCGCTGCCTGTCCTCCAGCCCCGTCATTGAGTCACCCCGACAGCCCAGCTGAGTCCTTGGCCGCTGCACAGAATATCTGCCAATGGAAACAGCTTCCAGCCTTTCCCCTTCACTTCACATTTTAAAGATATTGAAACCTGCCAACGCACCCAATTCCTGCTAGAAGAGGAGCCTCTGACACCAGAGGTCTTCATCCTAAAGGACAAGGAGTCATCAAAGCGATTGCATGGGAAGCAGTCAGTATCCTGTTCAGATAAGGAGGCAATTGTCTTTATGAAGCATGCCTGCACATTCCCTTGGGGGCCACTTGGCCATCAGAGAACCTCAGCTGCTCGGCTTAGTGTGCAAAGGTTTTTAACCCCATCATGGCAAAGTGCAGGAGGCCAAATCAAAGGGGATGTGTGTTTATGCTACACAACTGGACTGCAGTGTCCACCCTGCAGGCTCTACTCCTGGAATCCGTGCTTGTTGCTACTGTTCAAATGGTTCTGATTAGTCACATGGCTACCTTGGGGACGGCCGAGGGGTAACGGTGATGCTGTCTCAGCTGTGATCTTGCTGAAATACAAGAACATAGAATAATAATAATAATATAGGAGCAGATTTCTCCCTGGCAGCCCCCTTTCCTGCATTACCAACCTAGGGTGCAGGCCAGGGAAGGGAGATTCCACAAGGCTCCGTACAGGGAACTTTCCCTCGGATCATTCCAGGAGGGAGGTCCCTTCCCTTTTGCCTGAGGAATCCAGGGATCCCCATAGTTAATCACAGATCTCAGTGATCCATTCATAGCTAGACCCACCGATCCACAATTTCTGGACCTCCACACCTCCTCTAGGACCCTCTCCAGCTCCCTGCTAGCACAGGTTCATCAGAAATGTGCTACCAGGGCCTGTCACAGTAGCCACTGCCCACAGGATCTGCTGATGGGGCATTGGACAGGGTGGATGGGGCTACACAGAGATTGGAAGGCTGGTTAGAGTAGCTGATGGGCACAGTACCCCAGCCACGGATTGGTCAGGAGGTTTTGACCTCTCCATACCCAGAATGCAGCCAGAGACTCCGTCAGTGCAACCTTCGTTTATGTTTCGAGGAAGAGGCAGATGAAAAGCCTCCAATTTCTCTTGGGAATCCAGGCACCTACAGCTGGGAAGCATCATGACAGCTGAAATTTCAGAGAAAAATGACCCATTTTCTATGAGAACTCACCTCAAAAAATGGATGAAAAGGATACATTTTAGTTTGGGTCAATATTTTTGGTGGGGAAAATAAACTCTCTGTTTTCCAGCCCAGTTCCCAGGGCTGAAATCGTTCTAAGGCATTTAGCTCTGGTTCCAATGACTGTAGCATCCAAGCGCCTCACAATCTATAACATTTATCAGTACAACACGCCATGCAGTAGCTCAGTGCTATTAATACCACTGGGCAAAAACATAAGGAAGATGCTGACCCATCTTAAGGAGAAGGGCAGGAATAACAGCATGATGGATAGAGATATTTTGAGCAAATCAACATGTACAAGGTAACGGGCGGCCCTTGGCTATGTCAGTGGGTGGTGTTAGGATATAGATATTCAGGCCTGTCTGCAAAGGCCTGTACTCTATGAATTTAGGTGTATTCTTATCACTTAGCTAGTTCTAGAGGTATAAAAGAAAGAATCAAAGTCACTGTCTATCGGTGTAAGGGCCTTCTCTTACTGTGACAGTCTGAGGCCCTGTTCTTTGGCTAAGCAACAGAGGCAGCCATAAGCTGGAAAGCAACCGGTCACCTCCTCACATTCCAAACTAGTCACATTGAAAGAAGGTGCTATTGGGCTGTTAGGATACAATCCTGTCCTGATAATGCCTATCGCCTCCAGAGAAAGGGAAGTGCCTAGAAGATATAAAAGGAAACTTAGTTTGATAGCATCCTGTCTGGCAAGAACTCACTTATCAATAGCCGGGATGTGAAATCCGCACTTCTGTATTGTTTTGTCATTATAGTTCCCACTTTGCCATTGTTTGTCTGTATAATCTCTGTCTGGTTCTGTGATTGTTTCTATCTGCTGTATAATTAATTTTGCTGGGTGTAAATTAATTAAGATGGTGGGATATAATTGGTTACATAATCATGGTACAATATGTTAGGATTGGTTAGTTAAATTTCAGGAAAATGATTGCTTAAGGTATAGCTAAGCAGAACTCAAGTTTTACTATATAGTCTGCAGTCAATCAGGAAGTGGGTGGGTGTGTGGGTGGGAAATGGGAACAGGGAATGGGGATGGGGAAATCATTTGGCTAAGGGCAGGAATTGGAACAGGGACACAGGTGTAAGGCTCTGTAGTGTCAGAGCTGGGAAGGGGGACACTAAGGAAGGAAACTGGAATCATGCTTGCTGGAAGTTCACCCCAATAAACATCAAATTGTTTGCACCTTTGGGCTTCGGTTATTGTTGCTCTCTGTTCATGCGAGAAGGACCAGGAAAGTAAGTGCGTGAAGGAATAAGCCCCCTAACATCTTGTAACTTGATTATTTAACCAATTATATTCCACCACCTTAATTAGTTTACACCCAGCAAAATTAATTATACAGCAGACAGCAACAATCACAGAACCAGACAGAGATTATACAAACAAACAATGGCAAAGTGGGAACTATAATGACAAAACAATACAGAAGTGAGGATTTCACATCCCGGCTATTGATAAGTGAGTTCTTGCCAGACAGGATGCTATCAAACTAAGTTTCCTTTTACATCTTCTAGGCACTTCCCTTTCTCTGGAGGGGATAGGCACTATCAGGACAGGATTGTATCCTAACAGCCCAATAGCACCTTCTTTCAACGTGACTAGTTCGGAATGTGAGGATGTGACCGGTCACTTCCCAGCTTATGGCTGGCTCTGCTGCTTAGCCAAAGGCCTTTGCCTAAAAACAGGGCCTCAGACTGTCACAGTAAGAAAAGGCTCTTACACAGGCAGACAGTGATTTTGATTCTTTCTTTTATACCTCTATAATTAGATAAGTGATAAGAATACACCTAAATTCTTAGAGTATAGGCCTTTACAGACAGGCCTGAATATCGATATCCTAACAAAGACGTTTATGGCAGGGTGGGAGATTGAGGCAAATCGTCTGGCCGCTGATTACACGCAGCCAGACACCAGGGCAATTAGAAGAGCACAGCAGTGTGCGCTGTGCATCAGAGAAGCTTTGAAAACCAGTTTCATGACTGGCCAGGCTACTGTGTGACAATTCTGTTCGTTTCTCCTTGATGAAAACCCACCCCCTTAATAGCCCAGGAGGGGTGGGAGAAGAGAGAGTCACTGGGTGGGGTGGTGGATGAGGTGGATGAGGGGAGGAGGGAAGGACAAGGCCACACTGCACTTCAAAATGCATTGAATGCCAGCCTTCTGTTGCTTGAGAAGTCCTCTGGGGTGGAGTGGTTGGGTGCCTGGAGGCTCCCCCACGCCCGCGTTCATGGGCGTCTGGGTGAGGAGGCTATGGAGCTTGGGGAGGAGGGAGGGCGGTTACACAGGGGCTGCAGTGGCGGTCTGTGCTCCTGCTGCCTTTCCTGCAGCTCCACCAGACTCCAGAGCATATCAGTTTGATCCCCCAGTAGACTCAGCATTGCATCCTGCCTCCTGTCATGATGCTGCCACCACCTCTCCTCTTGCTCCCGCAACCTCTCATCTTGCTCATCCCTCCTGTCCTCGTGTTCATTTTCTGCTTTCCTGGACTCTGCCAAAGTTTGCCTCCATGCATTCTGCTGAGCTCTTTCAGTGTGGGAGGACTGCATGAGCTCAGAGAACATTGCATCGCGAGTACATTTTTTTCACCTTCTTATCTGCACTAGCCTCTGGAACGGAGAGATAGGGGAAGCATTGAAACATTTCCAGCTGCGGGAGGAAAAAATGGGAGAGTAGTATTTAAAGATACACATTTTAGAGAACAATGGGTAGACTCTTTCACGGTGAACCAAGCTGTTAACATTACATATCACGTGTGATTTGGGTACAAGGTAGTATTTTGCCTCTTATGTTGAGGGTTGAGGGCCTGACGGTTTGGTGAGAGAGATCACACACACAGGGCTGGGCAACAGAATTTGGAGTTGAAGGCAGCCATGGTAAGCCACAGTCTTTTGGCTTCTTCAACCTTCATAACATGTGGGAATGGTTTCAAACAGCAGTGCCCTCCTTTCCCATACCAAGCACCCATTAGGTTGGCCATTTAAAAGGAGGGATTGCGGTTTTTTTCAGTTAATATGCAGCACAAACCCAACTAAGGCCCCACCAATTCTCTGGGATGATCACTTCACCCATCCTCCCACCGCATGACTAGTATCAGGGAAGATCCCTGCCAGCCAAACACGAACAGTTCAGCATGAACGGATCCCCTCGCCACCGCATGGCTAAAAGTGGGGATGATTTCTTTTCAGCCACAGACAAACAGCCCAGCAGGAAAGGCCACCTCTGAATGTCCCCTTAAGAACGTTCCTGGAGTATTTCCGCTCCATCCCCAGACACGTTAACAGATTTTTCCAGTAACTGTACTGGCTGCGAATGCATCCCAAGACTTCAGGGCAAATTAATCATTAAATATGCTTGCTTTTAAACCCTGTATTATATTTACAAAGGTACACTCACCAGTGGGGCCTTCTTTGGCTTCATGGTCCAGGAGCCCACATTGGGAGGGTTGGGAGGGTATTAGCTCCAGGGTGATAAACAGTTCCTGGCTGTCGGGGAGAACGGTTTCTCTTCTTCCCTGTTGTGCCCTATCCTCCTCCTCCTCCTCAACATCATCTTCTTCATCCCCAAAATCCTCACCCTGTTGTGTGAGACTCCCCCCTTGCAGGTATCCACGGAAGGGGTGGGGTAGTGGTAGGGGCACCCCCTAGAATGGCATGCAGCTCATCATAGAAGCGACATGTCTGGGGCTCTGACCCAGAGCGGCCATTTGCCTCTTTGGTTTTTTGGTAGGCTTGCCTGAGCTCCTTAATTTTAACATGGCACTGCTGCGGGTCCCTGTTCTGGCCTCTGTCCTTCATGCCCTTGGAGATTTTTTCAAATATTTTGGCATTTCATCTTTTAGAATGGAGTTCTGATAGCACGGATTCCTCTCCCCATACAGCAATCAGATCCAGTACCTCCCGTTCGGTCCATGCTGGAGCTCTTTTGAGATTCTGGGACTGCATGGTCACCGCTGCTGATGAGCTCAGACAGCTGCAGCAGCACAGGAGCCAGCAAACAAAGCTGTAAATAGGGGAGTTTGAGGGGGAGTTTGTCTTGAGGTGCTTGTTCGGGGTTTGTTTTTGCTGTGGGGGGTGGTGTTTTGGTTTGGTTTGTGTTTCCCAGGTGAACAGGATTTAGGTGGGAAGGTGAAGACAGACACAGAGGCAGCAGTGGGAGTGACTCATGTAGTGGAAGACACAATGAAGATGACTGGATGTGGAAGCTGTGGTATGTACATGGTCCTGGAGGGGGGACCTGGTAAGAGTTTTGTCTGCATGAAATGCCATCTGATAGAGCTGATGGAGGAAAAGATCTGAGGTTGAGATGCAGGTGGAGAGTCTGGAAGAGTTTAGGAAGGGGTTTGTGTAGATTATGGAGGTATCTAAAGGGAAAAGCTCAGACTTGCTGGTGGAATTAGGGCTGGGGAATTCTGAGGGGAGACTGGGTGAGGAAAGTGGTCAGTGGAAGCATGTGACTAAAAGAACCAGGCAGAGGAAAAGATGGGCTAGTGAAGGAGAAATAGAGCTCAAGAATAGGTTTGCAGAGTTGGAAAATGAAGAAGGGGCTCATCAGGTAGTCACTGAAGGTGGAAGGGCAAGGAAGAAGAGAAGAGCGGCTAGTCCTATAGGCTCTGGCTCCCTGGGTAGCTCTTACCATGGTCAGGTTCTGGCTTTGGGCCTGGAGAGGGGTGGAGCCTCAGGTAAAGAGGAGGAGCAGGGGGTGGGGCTTGGGGGAAGGGATGGGGAAGAGGGATTGGCCTTGGGGGAGCAGGGGCTCGGTGAATGTGGAGACGTGACTCTTGCATAAGTTCTGCTTCTGCCTTTGGAAAAAGTGGTCACCCTACACTGAATGGGCTGGGCTGGGATAGGAGCCAGCCTTGCCTCTGATGGGGAGCAGATTCCCTTTTCCACCCCTTTGCATTGTTAGGACATCACAAACAGAGGGGAGGAGGAGGGAATCTGGGCCTGAGTCTCTTGACAGGACTCCTGTGTGTCAGACCCTCACTCGCACACGCAGCTCTGCCCTGCCTCGGTGAGGAGTGGGCTCAGCAGGTGGGTGGTGTACAGAACCATCAGTGGGGAGGCGGGGACATACTGCCGGTATGGCTTCTCCTGGGGCTCCTGCTTTAATCATGTCTCTGACACAACTCAGTCACAAGCACCTGGCTGAGGGAGTAGTGGACGGGTGGGTGTCCCTTGAAAAGCTCCTGTCCACAGCTGCTGCAACCCTCATGGATCACGCAGCAGCCAGAGCACTCAGAAAGAAGCAGGACTGTGACTGCAGAACACCCCTGCAGCTTTCCTCTTGGCCAGTGGAAGTTTAACTAGAGACGGGACAGTGACAGGCCAGGTGTAATGGGAAACAGCATCCGCATCCCTTCTCTATATTGACAGTATCGACAGGAACTCTGAGGTCAGAGCAGCCACTGATTCAGATGTTTATGGGCCAACATCCCACCAGTCCCCTGGCTCTCCATGAACACAGTCACTTTGTAAATGCTCCTGCCTGCCTTGGTCTCCTACCCCCAGTGTGCTAGCCTCCCTCACCAGTGGGTGGCGGTGGACCCATATCCCATTGCTCCAAGCCTTAGACTCCATCTAAACTTCTCTCTATAGAGTGGAGATGAGTAGTTCATCTCATCTCAGAAGTAAGGGTCCAGAATTAAATAACTGTCCGTGTCCCATGTTTTTGTCTCCTTTGTCACCAGCGCTGGAGCCGGGTGATGAACTGACCCTTCACTTGACAAACAATCTGATTATTTTCTCACGAAGGTGTTTGCTTTTTACGCTGTACACGACTGGGTTCATCAGGGGAGGAACGAGCAGGTAGACATAGCTCAGGAAAATCTGAAGAAAGGGAGAAGAGCTATTCCCGAATCTGTGTATCAGAGTCAAGCTTATCTCTGGTGTGTAGAAGAGCAGGACAATGCAGAGGTGGGAGACGCAGGTGTTCAGGGCCTTGAGGCACTCCGCCTGGGACGTGATGCTCAGCACTGTTTTGAGGATCATCACATAAGAGGAAGATGAGCAGCGAGTCCAACCCCATAATTAAGAGTGAACCAGACAAGCCATAGATGCTATTGACTGTGATATCGGAACAAGCCAGCTTCATGACCTACTGGTGCAGGCAATAGGAATGGGACAGGACATTGGCTCGACAATATCGGAACCATTTCAGAAGAAGGGGGAGTGGGATTATTACGGCTACTCCTCTTAGCACACACACAAGTCCCATCTTGGCTATTCTCTGCAGGGTTAAGATGGAGGCATATCTCAGTGGGTTACAGATTGCAACGAAGCGGTCAAAGGCCATCAACAAGAGCACAGAGGATTCAATGCATTGAAGTGAGTGGATAAAGAACAGCTGGGCAAAACATGCATCGAAGCTGATCTCCCTTGAGTTAAACAAGAGTATGCCCAGTATCGTTGGCATGGTGGCTATAGATAAACTAAGGTCCATGACGGCCAACATGGAAAGGAAAATGTACATGGGCTCATGGAGGCTTGGATCTGTTTTTATAATGAACAGAATGACTGAATTTCCTACTATGGAAATAACATACATTAAGCAGAAGGGGATAGAGATCCAGAGATTCAAGTCTTCCCGCCCAGGTATGCAGGTGAGCAGGAACACTGCAGAGTTGAATTTGGTGGCATTGACAGCTGACATAATGTACGGGGCAGGTCTGAGGAGTTTTGAACTTTTCTTCCTGAAAGGAGAAATAACAGGAGACTGGATGACATTTAGTGGGACTTTTTTCTGCCCTCACTGCAACTCTAGAGACTCCCAGGAGCTCAAGGGAAGGTCATGCCTGACTAATCTAATCGCCTTCTATGATGAGATTACTGGTTCTGTGGATGAAGGGAAAGCAGTGGATGTATTGTTTCTTGACTTTAGCAAAGCTTTTGACATGGTCTCCCACAGTATTCTTGTCAGCAAGTTAAGGAAGTATGGGCTGGATGAATACACTATAAGGTGGGTAGAAAGCTGGCTAGATTGTCGGGCTCAACGGGTAGTGATCAATGGCTCCATGTCTAGTTGGCAGCCGGTATCAAGTGGAGTGCCCCAAGGGTCGGTCCTGGGGCCGGTTTTGTTCAATATCTTCATAAATGATCTGGAGGATGGTGTGGATTGCACTCTCAGCAAATTTGCGGATGATACTAAACTGGGAGGAGTGGTAGATACGCTGGAGGGGAGGGATAGGATACAGAAGGACCTAGACAAATTGGAGGATTGGGCCAAAAGAAATCTGATGAGGTTCAATAAGGATAAGTCCAGGGTCCTGCACTTAGGACGGAAGAACCCAATGCACAGCTACAGACTAGGGACCGAATGGCTAGGCAGCAGTTCTGCGGAAAAGGACCTAGGGGTGACAGTGGATGAGAAGCTGGATATGAGTCAGCAGTGTGCCCTTGTTGCCAAGAAGGCCAATGGCATTTTGGGATGTATAAGTAGGGGCATAGCGAGCAGATCGAGGGACGTGATCGTTCCCCTCTATTCGACATTGGTGAGGCCTCATCTGGAGTACTGTGTCCAGTTTTGGGCCCCACACTTCAAGAAGGATGTGGATAAATTGGAGAGAGTCCAGCGAAGGGCAACAAAAATGATTAGGGGTCTGGAACACATGAGTTATGAGGAGAGGCTGAGGGAGCTGGGATTGTTTAGCCTGCAGAAGAGAAGAATGAGGGGGGATTTGATAGCTGCTTTCAACTACCTGAAAGGGGGTTCCAGAGAGGATGGCTCTAGACTGTTCTCAATGATAGCAGATGACAGAATGAGGAGTAATGGTCTCAAGTTGCAGTGGGGGAGGTTTAGATTGGATATTAGGAAAAACGTTTTCACTAAGAGGGTGGTGAAACACTGGAATGCGTTACCTAGGGAGGTGGTAGAATCTCCTTCCTTAGAGGTTTTTAAGGTCAGGCTTGACAAAGCCCTGGCTGGGATGATTTAACTGGGATTTGGTCCTGCTTCGAGCAGGGGGTTGGACTAGATGACCTTCTGGGGTCCCTTCCAACCCTTATATTCTATGATTCTATGATTCTATGAGCAAAAACATAATCTTGGATTTACACCACCAATAGGAAGATAGGCACTGCCAGACTGAATCAGAACTGTAGCCCATATAGCCCAGTATCCAGTGGCCAGGTCCAGATGATTCAGAGGAAGGTGGAATAAGCCCTGCAATCAGCAGCTAAGAGATAACCTGCTCCCAGGGAAAGTTTCCCCCTCACACCTATTAGTGAGATATATTTTCTGGCAGCCTACTTGAGCGCTGTTTGATTTTACAATTGTCATCTTCACACAGACACCCTTTCTGGCCCTCCACTTCTGAGTGCAGCCCATTGTATCATGACATGTGTGCAAACACATTCCAAGTGCATGGTGATACTGGTCATTGTAATTATCTGTCCTGGATTGAAGCTATTATAAATGTGTTTGCCATTTTCCAGCACATGGGATAAATTCTTAGGGCTAGGTTCGGAATTCAGTATCATTGACTTCAATGATATCACTCCAGATTTACATGTGTAAATTCGAAGACAACCAGGCTGTATTAACTTTCCCTTACCATATTCTCCCGGTGATACACTTTGACTCCCAAGAATTCCTCCAAGAGGAGCTGAAGTGCTTTGCCTGGCCAGTGTTGACTGAATCCAGAGAGTTCAATCATCCTATAGGCTTCTCTTTATACTCACATGACCTGCATCCTCTCCCCATGCAATGGTCTGTAGATATCTGCAAAGTTACAAGCTAACACAGACAGTTACTTCAGCTGGGCAGGGGAAGGGTTGGAATCACATATTGGTGAATAATGCAATCACTAGGTTTGCACTAATATCCATTTGAGTGTGCAAGTTACTTCAGCCATGCATGTGTAAGGCCTGGTCTACACTAGGGGGTGGGATCAATCTAAGATATGCAACTTTAGCTATGAGAATAGCGTAGCTGAAGTCGACGTATCTTAGATAGACTTACTTCGCGTCCTCGCAGCCGCTGCTCCCCCGTCGACTCCGCTTCTGCCTCTCGCCGTGGTGGAGTTCTGGAGTCGACAGCAGAGCGATCGGGGATCGATTTATCGCGTCTATACATGTGATGGGTGAAAATTACATACAATCACTATTACACTCCCCTTTCCTGCACCTCAGCTCTATTATTTCCTGAAACATGGACCAGCGGTAAGGCTCTCGTGACTTTTTGGAGAGTTTTGCACAGGTATTACAAAGGGATAATGTTCACGACCCCAAATGTAAGTGTTAGAGACAGCTTCTGGTCATCTTCCAGGAGACAGAATTGTAGAACTGTTCACTGAACAAAGAGTTAACAGCTGAAACGATTGCAAACCCTATTTGGAGTACTACTGAAATATTTTCTAAACCAAAAGCCATTAAGCAGTACAGTTACTGTTGCTCCTTCCTGAAGAGATTATAACAACTCTGCTGCTGGCTTTCAACATACATGCATGTCATGAAAGTTTGGTTTGTAATATTTGTATTAAAATACAATGTTTTGGAATAATATTTACACATCTGTACTTTAGTACACACATGTCAACCCATTCTTTCCCCTCTGATCTTCTCTCAGAGATGATTTCTCAGGTTAGAGTGGGACTTAAAATGGAGCATCTGTCATTTGGATTTCTTCAGAATGAGAAAAATTCGTAGCATCTCAGCCCTCATTCAGTCGCTTGTCAGTAAAGAGTAGTCTAGTAGCTCCTCTGTCCCTGGGTTAATAGCTGACTGGTTCTCCTCAGGTTCTGTTCTGTCAGTCTGTAGCCTGTATCTGGAGTGGTAACAGGCATTGGGATCAGAATAGAAAATATTCATTCCCTGAGCTCTCACTCTCTAGTACATAGTGACCCCAGCAGCTGTTATTCAGGCACGATGAGGGTTTGCAGGAAGTGGATTTCGAAGTCAAATATATGAGTATTCATGGAAATGGAACTTCATTTCCCACAGGAAAGTAGTCTGTTGCTCTCTCTCTGTCTTTTGTTTCTCTCTCAATCTCTCGCTCTCTCTGACTGTCTCTGTCCTGTATTGACATGGAGCTGAGCTGCTATAATGAATGTTGTCAAGGTTCCTCCCCCACTCTGAACGCTAGGGAAGAGAGTGGGGACCTGCATGAAAACCTCCTAAGCTTATCTTTACCAGCTTAGGTCAAAACTTCCCCAAGGTACAAAATATTCCACCCTTTGACCTTGGATTGGCCGCTACCACCACCAAACAAATACTGGTTACTGGGGAAGAGCTGTTTGGAAACATCTTTCCCCCCAAATACTTCCCAAAACCTTGCACCCCACTTCCTGGACAAGGTTTGGTAAAAAGCCTCACCAATTTGCCTAGGTGACTACAGACCCAGACTCTTGGATCTTAAGAACAATTAACAATCCTCCCAAAACTTGCACCCCCCCCTTTCCTGGGAAATGTTGTATAAAAAGCCTCACCAATTTGCATAGGTGACCACAGACCCAAACCCTTGGATCTGAGAACAATGAAAAAGCATTCAGTTTTCTTACAAGAAGACTTTTAATAGAAATAGGAGTAAATAGAAATAAAGAAATCCCCTCTGTAAAATCAGGATAGTAGATACCTTACTGGGTAATTAGATTCAAAACATAGAGAATCCATCTAGGCAAAAACTTAAGTTACAAAAAAGATACACAGACAGGAATAGTTATTCTATTCAGCACAATGCTTTTCTCAGCCATTTAAAGAAATAATAATCTAACACATACCTAGCTAGATTACTTACTAAAAGTTCTAAGACTCCATTCCTGGTCTATCCCTGGCAAAGGCAGCATAAAGACAGACCCACAGACCCTTTGTTTCTCTCCCTCCTCCCAGCTTTTGAAAGTATCTTGTCTCCTCATTGGTCATTTTGGTCAGGTGCCAGCGAGGTCACCTTTAGCTTCTTAACCCTTTACAGGTGAGAAGTTTTTTCCTCTGGCCAGGAGGGATTTTAAAGGGGTTTACCCTTCCCTTTATATTTATGACAAATGTGTAGGTTAAACACGGCACACCTGGTGGCTGACCTTTGTGACTTTGTCCTCACCTGCAACTATTTCACATTTGGGGACAATGTATACCTTCAAGTCAGCGGCATTGCTATGGGTACCCGCATGGCCCCACAGTGTGCCAACATTTTTATGGCTGACTTAGAACAACACTTCCTCAGCTCTCGTTACCTAATGCCCCTACTCTACTTGTGCTACATTGATGACATCTTCATCATCTGAACCCATGGAAAAGAAGCCCTTGAGGAATTCCACCATAATTTCAACAATTTCCATCCCACCATCAATCTCAGCCTGGAACAGTCCACACAAGAGATCCACTTCCTGGACACTATGGTGCTAATAAGCGATGGTCACATAAACTCCACCCTATACCAGAAACCTACTGACCGCTATTCCTACCTACATGCCTCCAGCTTTCACCCAGATCACACCACACGATCCATCATCTGCAGCCAACCTCTATGATACAACCACATTTGCTCCAATCCCTCAGACAGAGACAAACACCTACAAGATCTCTATCAAGCATTCTTACAACTACAATACCCAACTGCTGAAGTGAAGAAACAAATGACAGAGCCAGAAGAGTACCCAGAAGTCACCTACTACAGGACCAGACCCCAACTAAAAGCTCTCCAGCGCATCATCAAAGATTTACAACCTATCCTGAAAAATGATCCCTCACTCTCACAGATCTTGGCAGACAGACCAGTTTTCGCTTAAAGACAGCCCCCCAACCTGAAGCAAATACTCTCCAGAAACCACACACCACACAACGAAAACACTAACCCAGGAACCTATCCTTCCAACAAAGCCCGATGCCAACTCTGTCCACATATTTATTCAAGTGACACCATCATAAGACCTAATCACATTAGCCATTTCATCAGGGGCTCGTTCACCTGCACATCTACCAATGTTATATATGCCATCATGTGCCAGTAATGTCCCTCTGCCATGTATATTGGCCAAACCAGACAGTCTCTACACAAAAGAAAAAATGGACACAAATCTGACATCAGGAATCATAACATTTCAAAAACTGGTCGGAGAACACTTCAACCTCTCTGGCCACTCAGTAAAAGACTTAAGGGTGGCAATTTCGCAACAGAAAAGCTTCAAAAACAGACTCCAATGAGAAACTGCTGAGCTTGAATTAATATGCAGAGTAGATACCATTAACCTAGGTTTGAATAGAGACTGGGAGTGGCTGGGTCATGACACATATTGAATCTATTTCCCTATGTTAAGTATCCTCACACCTTCTTGTCAACTGTCTAAATGGGCCATCTTGATTATCACTTCAAAAGTCTTTTTCTCCTGCTGATAATAGCTCATCATAACTAATTAGCCTCTTACAGTTTGTATGGCAACTTCCATCTTCTCTCTATGTTATATATAATCTTCTTTCTATATGTTCCATTCTATGCCTCCAATGAAGTGGGCTGTAGCCCACAAAAGCTTATGCCCAAATAATTTTTTTACTCTCTAAGGTGCCACAAGTACTCCTGTTCTTTTTGCAGATACAGACTAACATGGCTGCTACTCTGAAACCTGTTCTTTGGATGTTTGCTATAGAGCTGTATTCGGTTAACTATAGGGATGTTTATATTATGGCTATATTAGGTTAAACCAGACTGGAATCTCTTAGTTAAAAAAGCCTGGTGGAAAACAAGCAGGAAGGGAAGCAACAGCTGAAGAAAAAACATCACTCAGTAAGGATTTCAGGAAAGCTGACAGACGACACCGGACTACTAGCTGGGAAAAGCCTAATTCCAGGCTCCAGCCATGTTACACAGCTTGTTTTGCCAGCACTGGGAGTCTGTCCAGAGCTGGGGCAACTGTTGCTTAGAAGTTCTTCAGACTGACATGCACAGGCACCGGTGGGGAAGGCTCAAGGCCCTCAGCCTGCCTGGGTCCCCGTCAGAGAGGGAGGGCTTGGAGTCAAGACTTCTGTTTGAAAACCATCTTATTCGCCAATGTTATGCTTTATTCCTACTATTCATATTAAACAGTACTTTGTTCTAGAAGGCTGGCTGGTCACTCGTCTCACCACTAGTCACAGACTCCCAGAGGAAAGAATCATAGGTGCCGAACCCATTCGGACCTGCAGGGCAAGCCCAGTCCACCCGCAGTGTGCGGTAGCCCAGGTCCCAGTCTGAGGGTGGGAGGATCATGGGATTCCCCTCCATGAGAGGGAAAGCCATGAGGCCTGACCTATGGCACTTGGAGACCAGATTGGGGGCAGAGATGCAGGTAGCCCTGTTACTATGAGAGGTGTCTACAAGGCAGAAATGCTGGAGCTCTCAGCCAGTCAGAAAACAGAAATATGCCCTATCGGACCTGTTACCACAGAGCTCTGAACTCCTGACTTCACAGATCAGCCAGAGAACTAAATCATTGTAAATGCATTTGCTGATTATATTTCCCTGAGAAAATAAACCTGAGATAATTTGTGAACTACTCACTGATATTCCGTGCGGTCTCCTCTCACTCAGCCCCTGGCAGGATTGGGCCCAGAGCACATGGCACCTCTAGAAATGGGACCCCTTGAGAAATCCTGACTCAGGGCATCGGGGTTTTAACTCTCTGACCTTGCTTTGAATCTCAGATTTCTGTGTAGCTTGAATAATTGACCATTGACCCTGGGCAGAGGTAGAGGAGTTTCCCAAGCTACCTAGTGCTGCCTGCCCTCCAGCCCCATCACTGAGTGACCCCGAGATCCCAGCTGAGTCCTCGGCCACTGCACAGAACATCTGCAACTGGAAACAGCTTCCAGCCTTTCCCCTTCACTTCACATTTTAAAGACAGTGAAACCTGCCAACTTACCCAATTCCTGCTAGATGAGGAGTCGCTGACACGGGAGGTCTTCACCCTAAAGGACAATCAGTCATCAGAGATGCTGCATGGGCAGCAGGCTGTATCTGTTCAGATAGGGAGGCCAGCTGCCTTTATGAAGCATGCCTGCACATTCCCTTGGGAGCCACTTGGCCATCAGGGAACCTCAGCTGCTCGGCTTTAACACCTGTTACGACCAAAGGCAAACTTCAGGAAGCCAAATCACAGGGGATGTGTGGTGATGCTACACAACTTGACTGCAGTGCCAAGCCCTGCTGCAGGCTCTATTCCTGGAATTTGGGCTTGTCATCGCAATTCGTATGTTTCCAGTTAGTCACATGGCTACCTCGAGGGCGGCCGAGTGGTGATGGTAATGCTGTCACAGTTGTTATCTTGCTGAAATAAAATGAAATAGAACAATAATAATATGGGACCAGATTTCTCCCGGGCAGCCCCCTTTCCTGAATTACACACCCAAGGTGCAGACCAGAGAAGGGAGATTCCACATGAAATCTCCGTACATGAAAATTTTCTTTGGATAGTTTGAGGAAGGGAGGTCTCTTCCCTTCTGTCTGAGAAATGAAAAGGGAGACCCAGGATCCAGGGATCCCCAAAGTGAGGGACAGATCTCAGTGATCCATTGCTAGTTAGGCCCACCGACCCAGAATCTCTTTGCCTCCACAACTCCTCTAGGACCCTCTCCACCTCCCTGCTACCACAGATTCATCAGAAATGTGCCATCAGGGCCTGTCACAGTAGCCACTGCCTGCAGGATTTGCTGAAGGGATGTTCTACAGGCTGGAGGGGGCAGCACAGA
Source organism: Caretta caretta (assembly GCF_965140235.1). Lineage (NCBI taxonomy): Eukaryota > Metazoa > Chordata > Testudines > Cheloniidae > Caretta > Caretta caretta. The sequence goes on from NC_134206.1 coordinate 5,841,389, forward strand.
ATCATAGAATCATAGAATATCAGGGTTGAAAGGGACGTCAGGAGGTCACCTAGTCCAACCCCCTGCTCAAAGCAGGACCAATCCCCAACTAAATCATCCCAGCCATCGCTTTGTCAAGCCTGACCTTAAAAACTTTAAAGGAAGGAGATTCCACCAACTCCCTAGGTAACGCATTCCAGTGCTTCACCATCCTCCTAGTGAAAAAGTTTTTCCTAATATCCAATCTAAACCTCCCCCACTGCAACTTGAGACCATTACTCCTTGTTCTGTCATCTGCTACCACTGAGAACAGTCTAGATCCCTCCTCTTTGGAACCCCCTTTCAGGTAGTTGAAAGCAGCTATGAAATCCCCCCTCACTCTTCTCTTCCGCAGACTAAACAATCCCAGTTCCCTCAGCCTCTCCTCATAAGTCATGTGTTCCAGTCCCCTAATCATTTTTGTTGCCCTCCGCTGGATGTTTTCCAATTTTTCCACATCCTTCTTGTAGTGTGGGGCCCAAAACTGGACACAGAACTCCAGATGAGGCCTCACCAATGTCAAATAGAGGGGAATGATCACGTCCCTCGATCTGCTGGCAATGCTTCTACTTATACATCCCAAAATGCCATTGGCCTTCTTGGCAACAATGGCACACTGTTGACTCATATACAGCTTCTCATCCACTGTAACCCCTAGATCCTTTTCTGCAGAACTGCTGCCAAGCCATTCGGTCCCTAGTTTGTAGAGTTGCATGGGATTCTTCCTTCCTAAGTGCAGGACTCTGCACTTGTCCTTGTTGAACCTCATCAGATTTCTTTTGGACCAACCCTCTAATTTGTCTCAGGCTCTCTGTATCCTATCCCTACCCTCCAGCGTATCTACCACTCCTCCCATTTTAGTATCATCTGCAAACTTGCTGAGGGTGCAATCCACACCATCCTCCAGATCATTAATGAAGATATTGAACAAATCCAGCCCCAGGACCGACCCTTGGGGCACTCCGATTATACCGGTTGCCAACTAGACATGGAGTCATTGATCGTGATCCATTGAGCCCGACAATCTAGACAGCTTTCTATGCACCTTATAGCCCATTCATCCAGCCCATATTTCTTTAACTTGCTGGCAAGAATACTGTGGGAGACCATGTCAAAAGCTTTGCTAAAGATAAGGAACAACACGTCCACTGCTTTCCCCTCATCCACAGAGCCAGTTATCTCGTCATAGAAGGCAATTAAATTAGTCAGGCATGACTTGCCCTTGGTGAATCCATGCTGACTGTTCCTGATCACTTTCCTCTCCTCTAAGTGCTTCAGAATTGATTCCTTGAGGACCTGCTCCATGATTTTTCCAGGGACAGAGGTGAGGCTGACTGGCCTGTAGTTCCCAGGATCCTCCTTCTTCCCTTTTTAAAAGATGGGCACTCCCCCGATCGCCATGAGTTTTCAAAGATAATGGCCAATGGCTCTGCAATCACATCCACCAATTCCTTTAGCACTCTCGGATGCAACGCACCCGGCCCCATGGACTTGTGCTCATCCAGCTTTTCTAAATAGTCCAGAACCACTTCTTCCTTCACAGAGGGCTGGTCACCTCCTCCCCATGCAGTGCTGCCCAGTGCAGTAGTCTGGGAGCTGACCTTCTTCGTGAAGACAGAGGCAAAAAAAGCAGTGAGTACATAAGAGTTTTCCACATTCCCTGTCACTAGGTTGCCTCCCTCATTCAGTAAGGAGCCCACACTTTCCTTGACTTTCTTCTTGTTGCTAACATACCTGAAGAAACCCTTCTTGTTACTCTTAACATCTCTTGCTAGCTGCAACTCCAGGTGTGATTTGGCCTTCCAGATTTCACTCCTGCATGCCTGAGCAAATATTTTTGTACTCTTCCCTGGTCATTTGTCCAATCTTCCACTACTTGTAAGCTTCTTTTTTGTGTTTAAGATCAGCAAGGATTTCACTGTTAATCCAAGCTGGTCGCCTGCCATATTTACTATTCTTTCTACACATCAGGATGGTTTGTCCCTGTAAACTCAATAAGGATTCTTTAAAATACAGCTAGCTCTCCTGGACTCCTTTCCCCCTCATGTTATTCTCCCGGGGTATCTTGCCCATCAGTTCCCTGAGATTGTCAAAATCTGCTTTTCTGAAGTCCAGGGTCCGTATTCTGCTGCTCTCCTTTCTTCCCTGTGTCAGGATCCCGAACTTGATCATCTCATGGTCACTGCCTCCCAGGTTCCCATCCACTTTTCCTTCCCCTACTAATTCTTCCCGGTTTGTGAGCAGCAGGTCAAGAAGAGCACTGCCCCTAGTTGGTTCCTCCAGCACTTGCACCAGGAAATTGTCCCCTACACTTTCCAAAAACTTCCTGGATTGTCTGTGCACCGCTGTATTGCTCTCCCAGCAGATATCAGGGTGATTGAAGTTTCCCATGAGAACCAGGGCCTGTGACCTAGTAACTTCCGTTAGTTGCTGGAAGAAAGCCTCGTCCACCTCCTCCCCCTGGTCCAGTGGCCTATAGCAGACTCCCACCACGACATCACCCTTGTTGCTCACACTTCTAAAGTTAATCCAGAGACACTCACGTTTTTCTACGGTTTCATACCGGAGCTCTTAGCAGTCATACTGCTCCCTTACATACAGTGCAACTCCCCCACCTTTTCTGCCCTGCCTGTCCTTCCTGAACAGTTTATATCCACCCATGACAGTCCTCCAGTCATGTGAGTTATCCCACTAAGTCTCTGTTGTTCCAATCACATCCTAATTCCTTGACTGTGCCAGGACTTCCATTTCTCCCTGCTTGTTTCCCAGGCTTCTTGCATTTGTGTATAGGCACTTCAGATAACTTGCTGTTTGCCCTGATTTCTTAGTATGAGGCAGGAGCCCTCCCCTTTCCCATTCTCATGCTCATGCTTCCTCCCAGTATCCCATGTCCCCACTTACCTAAGGACTTTGGTCTCCTTTCCCTGTGACCTAGTTTAAAGCCCTCCTCACTAGGTTAGCCAGTCTGCTTCCAAAGATGTTCTTCCCTCTCTTCATTAGGTGGAGCCCGTCTCTTCCTAGCACTCCTCCTTCTTGGAATGCCATTCCATGGTTAAAGAATCCAAAGCCTTCTCTCCGACACCACCTGCGTAGCCATTCATTGACTTCCACAATTCGATGGTCTCTACCCAGGCCTTTTCCTTCTACGGGGAGTGTGGACGAAAACACCACTTGCACCTCAAACTCCTTTATCCTTCTTCCCAGAGCCACGTAGTCTGCAGTTATCCGCTCAAGGTCATTCTTGGCAGTAAAATTGGTGCCCGCATGGAGAAGCAGGAAGGGGTAGCGATCCAAGGGCCTGATGAGTCTCAGCAATCTCTCCGTCACATCGTGAATCCTAGCTCCTGGCAAGCAGCAGACTTCTCAGTTTTCCCAGTCGGGGCGGCAGATAGATGACTCAGTCCCCCTAAGGAGAGAGTCCCCGACCACCACCACACACCTCCTCCTCTTGGGAGTGGTGGTCGTGGACACCACTTCCCTAGGACAGTGCATCTCATGCCTTCCAATCAGCGGAGTCTCTTTCTGTTCCCTTCCCTCAGATGTATCATCTAGTCCACTCTCCGCATTAGTACCTGTGGAGAGAACATGAAAATGGTTACTTACCTGTATCTGCGCTGCTGGTACATGGACGCTCCCCTTTCTTCTTCTGGAGGTCACATGCTGCCAAATTTCTTCACCGTCCTCCTGTCCCCCCTGCGCAGCCTGCTCTGAATCTTCAGAACATTGTGCCCATAGAAGCATATCCTGCCGTCTGTCCAGGAAATCTTCAGTTTCTCTTATGCAACACTGGGTCGATACTTGTTTCTCCACCTTGAACCTTCTCTTCTAATATGGAGACCAGCTTGAACTTTGTACAGACAAAGTCACTTCTGTCCTGTGGAAGAAAGACAAACATGGTACATCCAGTGCAGGTCACAACAGCTGAATGCTCCCCATCCATATTACCTTCCTTCTCCGAGCTTCCTCAGGAGTTGTAGAAACTACTCAGAGAAGCCGGAAAGATGTAAACCTTAGTGGGCTTTCCTCCCAGGCAAAATCCCTCTTTTAGCCTCTCTGCTGTTCACCACTCAGATGGGAAGGATGGGTTCGCATCAGATGGGAAGGCTGGTTAAAGTAGCTGATGGGCACAATACCCCAGCCGCAGGCTGATTGAGATATTTTGACATTTCCATGCTCCGAGTACAGCCATAGACTCTGTTAGTGAAACCTTCATTTATGTTATGAGGAAGAGGCAGGTGAAAAGCCTCTGATTTCTCTTGGGGATCCAGGCAGTTGCAGCTGGGCAGCATCACTGATGAAAATTGTATGTGACTGTATGCCAGGGTGGGGGGGGAAGCACTCTGTTTTCCAGCCCAGCTCTGGCTCAAACCATGAGACTCTATCCCTCCTGCTACAGGACCACACTCCCAGTTTGCAGTAATAGCCTCCCGATCAACCTCCCACACTGAGCAGCCCCTTGGGGTGACCATATTTCCCAAAGAGAAAACAGGAGACATCCCGATTCCCACCCAAGGCCCCCTGACCCCATGCAAGGCTGTTGCCCATCCCTGGAATGCTGTAGGGGCCCCCTCAGGTTTCAGGAGGCTGTACTCTCCCCGTGGCAGGAATGCTGCATCCCCACCCCAGCTGTGCCTCACCCCCTGAACATTTCTCTGCTCCCTACTTCCCCACTTTTTTGACAGAAGTGGGCATTTGTCCTGTTTTCTGTTGACACCTGATCAAGTCTGCAAGAGCAAACGGGAGAAAGCCTCCTTTTGAAAAAAAAACAAATTGGGTAGGCTGGGACAGGGCTTAAAAAAGGGACTGTCCCAGCAAAAACGAGATGTGTGGTCATCCTACCATGGAATCTTCTAGGGTGGCTACACCAGCCGTATAACAGAAGGACCCCCTGGGAAAAAAAAAACTTGCTTGGAGTCCATCCATAAGAGGAATAATTTAAGAACATAAGTAAGGCCATATTTGGTCAGACCAAAGGTCCATCTAGCCCAGTGCCCTGTCTTCTGACCGTGGCCACTTCAGATACTTCAGAGGGAAAGAACAGAAGGGGGCAATTATCAAGTGGTCCATCCTCCCGCGTCTACTCCCATCTTCTGACAGTCAAAGGTTTACAGACACCCAGAGTAGGGGGTTGCATCCCCGACCATCTTGGCTTATAGGCACCTATGAGCCTCTCCTCCATGAACTTACCTATTTCTTTTTTGGACCCAGTTATACTTTTGGCCTTCACAACATCCACTGGCAATGAGTTCCACAGGCTGACTGTGCATTGTGTGAAGAAATACTTCCTTTGGGCTGTTTTAAACCTGATGCATATTAACTTCATGGATGACCCCTGGTTGTTGTGTTATGTGAGGGGGTAAATAACACTTCCTGATTCCCTTTCTCGACACCACTCATGATTTTATAAACCTCTGTTAATCTCTCACCATATGGAAGCTGTTCCCATACCCCTAAATGTTTTTGTCACCCTTCTTTGTATTTTTCCAACGCTAATATATCTTTCTTGAGATGGGGGTGACCATAACTGCACAAACTATTCAAAGTGTGGGCGTACCATGGATTTATATTGAGACATACATTTCTGTCTCATTATCTATCCCTTTCCGATTGGTTTCCAAAATGGGTGGTGGGTGGAGCCCCTTTAAGGGAGGCTACCCCCCTGGCCCTACTTTTTCTGCCTGAGACCCCCCCCCATTCAGAGTAGTGACCCTCCACCCCCTCCCAGAGAAGCCCAGAGCCTCCACAGCCCCCGTGGCTGGAACCCTGAGACCCACCCATTCCCCTGTAGTTGGAGGAGCCTCAGGCTGGCTGGAGTCTCCCCAGCCATGCTGTGTCTCCTCTCCTGAGACTCCAAGGCACCCCGGGGAAAAGCTTGTCTCTTCCGAAAGAACCTGAGCTTTTTATATTGGCCATGCAGGTTCCAGGGCAGGTGAAGAGCGGTTGTGACGTTGCCCCCCACCCCCATATTCATAGAATCATAGAATCATAGAATCATAGAATATCAGGGTTGGAAGGGACCCCTGAAGGTCATCTAGTCCAACCCCCTGCTCAAAGCAGGACCAATTCCCAGTTAAATCATCCCAGCCAGGGCTTTGTCAAGCCTGACATCATAGTGGTATCATTATAATATGATTATAATATTATAATATCATTATAATATGATTATGACATAATTATACTAGATCTTGTACAAAAAACATCTTGTGGGGTGTCTATGAAAAAAGTTGTGATTTCCAGAATATGATGATCCTAGTTGTGTGCATGTATCATTTTTAAATCTGAAGTTATGAATATTAACTATGTACCTGTATTTCAAATGTAGAGGGTCTCGTCCTCATGTTCAGGCATGAGACATGCACATGCCGGGTAAGCAAGGCCATGCGCTTTCTTAATAGAAAGGGGCATGACCCAAGCCCAGCTCCAGATGCCTGCTGCTAACTCTGTATTGCAACAAAACAACCCTCTCCCCCTGACCCTGCTACCCCCAGACTTGGTGACATTGTTAATTTGGATGCAGGGTGTGAGGTCTATCTCCAGCTTTAGAGAGACTCTCAGTGCTCATGGAGCCGATGAGGGTCAGGATCAGACCAAGAAGTAGCCAGCAGGGCTCTGTTCAGCCAGTCAATGCTCTCCAGATCCTTTGCTCTTTGAAAGCATGTCCTGATTCCCCCTCTTACTGCCGAGCTGCAGAAGGGGCACAGAACTCCTGCGTCAAAGGGGTTGTGCTAATGACAGGCCTCAACACCAACGGGTTTTGGAAAGAATTCAGGTTCTCCACGTAGTGCCCCAAATCATCCTTATGAGGCAAACAGAGCTGAAATCTCTCTAAGGCACTTAGGTCTGGCTACAATTATTGTAGCGTCCAAGATCCTCGCAATCTATAACATGTTTATTAGTAGAACACCCCGTGCGGTAGGTCAGCGCTATTAACACCACTGGGCAAAGATAACAAGAAGATGCTGACCCATCTTAAGGAGAAGGGCAGGAATAACAGCATGATGGATAGAGATGTTTTGATAAAACCAACATGTACAAGGTAAAGGGCGGCCCTTGCATACATCAATGGGTGGCACCCTAACACATTAGAAGATGGCACCCTGTTACTTCAGGGGTGATACGTAACTTGTTTGTTTCTGTGTATAAAGATGTATCTCAAAGGCAATGTCTTTGTCTGGCTGAGGGGAGAATAGAAAGTCCCTCCATTCACTGAGCCAGTCAATTGTCACAGGCATACATGTGTTCTTGTACCTGTAATCACTGAGCTGGGGCATTAGCATTGTGCCTCGTTGGCAATAAACCGGACCAAGTGCCTTCACTGAAAACCAAATCTGTGGATTTATTGGGTGGTTTGCTCAAGGTCTTCTGTGCCAGCTGGCTGTGCAGAGCTGTGACAACACTCAGGGAGAAAACACATGCATAGCGGAACATCTGTCAACTCAGCACTGGCGATCCCTGACTGCTGATCTGGTAAGTAAGCTAGCTGTCCTCTGTAGGAATCATGATCATAGAATCATAGAATCATAGAATATCAGGGTTGGAAGGGACCTCAGGAGGTCATCTAGTCCAACCCCCTGCTCAAAAGCAGGACCAATCCCCAATTAAATCATCCCAGCCAGGGCTTTGTCAAGCCTGACCTTAAAATCTTCTAAGGAAGGAGATTCCACCACCTCCCTAGGCAACGCATTCCAGTCTTTCACCACCCTCCTAGTGAAAAAGTTTTTCCTAATATCCAACCTAAACCTCCCCCACTGCAACTTGAGACCATTACTCCTTGTCCTGTTCTCTTCCACCACTGAGAATAGTCTAGAACCATCCTCTCTGGAACCACCTCTCAGGTAGTTGAAAGCAGCTATCAAATCTCCCCTCATTCTTCTCTTCTGCAGGCTAAACAATCCCAGTTCCCTCAGCCTCTCCTCATAAGTCATGTGTTCCAGACCCCTAATCATTTTTGTTGCCCTTCGCTGGACTCTCTCCAATTTATCCACATCCTTCTTGTAGTGTGGGGCCCAAAACTGGACACAGTACTCCAGATGAGGCCTCACCAATGTCGAATAGAGGGGGACGATCACGTCCCTCGATCTGCTGGCTATGCCCCTACTTATACGTCCCAAAATACCATTGGCCTTCTTGGCAACAAGGGCACACTGTTGACTCATATCCAGCTTCTCGTCCACTGTCACCCCTAGGTCCTTTTCCGCAGAACTGCTGCCTAGCCATTCGGCCCCTAGTCTGTAGCTGTGCATTGGGTTCTTCCGTCCTAAGTGCAGGACCCTGCACTTATCCTTATTGAACCTCATCAGATTTCTTTTGGCCCAATCCTCCAACTTGTCTAGGTCCCTCTGTATCCTATCCCTACCCTCCAGCGTATCTACCACTCCTCCCAGTTTAGTATCATCTGCAAATTTGCTGAGAGTGCAATCCACACCATCCTCCAGATCATTTATGAAGATATTGAACAAAACCGGCCCCAGGACTGACCCCTGGGGCACTCCACTTGACACCGACATGATCTAACATGGCAGAAAACTGTGTGTTAGGGAATCCCCTTAACCCCTCCCTACAATTCCCCAGAGAGTTTAATAAAGGATAGATGTACTGGGTTGCTAGCAAAGAGGTCCATATGAATTTTAAAAATATAGTAGGGAAGAAACATGTAATGAAATCTGTAAGGCTAGGGCAAAGACTGTATCCTTGAAACATAGAATATTGCAAACTATAACCATGGCTGTTAAATGGTTAAGACAACACGTCACAACATTGGCGGGGCAAGTAACACAAACCAAAAAAAAGAAGTTAAAAGAAGCAGGAGAATGCACTAAGCCCTGGAATTCTCCTGCTCCACTTGCAGGGCGGCAAGCAGTACAGAGACAGCAAGCACTGGAATAGAATAAAACACTGGAAAGAGCTGTAAGGAACCTACAAGAAATAGGTGTACCATCCCCTGTTATAAGTATTTGTGGTCAACTGCAGGCTTCAGGTAGCTCCCCTGTTCTTGAGGAGTGGGGACAGAAATGGAAAAGTGTGTCCCTAGCAAAATTAAAAGATGAAACAACAAACAAACAAAGAGAAAACGAGGTAAACATTTTGCTTTAAATAAATCCAGTAAATTAATAATTTTAACCCTTCAGGAATGTAGCAGCTAGAATTACTCCTAACTTTTTTAAAGATATGAGGGCCAAGCAACAGAAGAGCATACTCTGCTTCTAATCCTAACCACTAGCTAATATTTGAAACACGGGCTTTCCTTATTTCCATATAGCTGAGTTTTAAAATAAAGGTTAATATAAACCAATAAAAATGCCTTAAGTTACTAAATTAATATAAGGAGTACTTGTGGCACCTTAGAGACTAACCAATTTATTTGAGCATGAGCTTTCGTGAGCTACAGCTCACTTCGAAGTGAGCTGTAGCTCACGAAAGCTCATGCTCAAATAAATTGGTTAGTCTCTAAGGTGCCACAAGTACTCCTTTTCTTTTTGCGAATACAGACTAACACGGCTGTTCCTCTGAAACCTGTCATTATGCAAGGCACTAAATTAATATAACAAATTTGGCAAATAATATAAATTTTATCAATGTTATTAAAGTATTTAAATAACAAAATAATAACTTTCTTAGTTGAATATTTAACCCTTTTGTTTACATGTCTGTTATTTTAAATGCATTGCTTTGATAACTAAATTCTTAATGCCTTATTTTGTATAGTTATAAAGAGAATTCTTGTGCCATTTGTTTTTAATTGTAAATTGTTCTGTATGTCAAGTATGTTGTCCTGTGTTGTATTTTGTGTGCCATGTAACTACGTTTCATTATTTTTATTTAGTGGCAACCCCTTTTTAATGGCGCCACACTATTTTAATATCATGGTTGGGGTATAACCGTCATAATATTATTAATACCATTGTTTGCAAAGTTCAAAAAGGTCACAGTTATAAATATGTGTACATGTATTTCTGCCTCAACAAATGATAAATTACAAACAACGAGAATTCCATTTTATTAATCACAGTTTTTATTTATTTTTTTTATATTCAAAGAAAAAAATGTAAAGGGAAACCTCAACATTAAGGTAAAGGTAATAATAACAAAATGTCAATCTCTTGTTTGGGTTTCTTGTTAAAAATAACAATTTGTGCATAAAGCTAACCAAACTATTTCAACAAGTTTCCACCTTTGGCTCCCAGAGACTACCAAGTGTCATGAAAATTGAAAATACTCAAAGTGTTTGCATAAACCTGTATTTAAAATGTATTTTAGTTCAATTTTTTATTTTCTTTTAATGTTATGTCAAAGTAGTAGTTGCTAAAGTTTGTGCTTCTAAATGGTTAAAAGTGGAATTGGTGTCACAAGCAAATTAATGCTAAAAAGGTTGGTAAAAATTATGTGACTAACTCTTTTGCTAAAACAGAGTGCTCAACAGGGGAAAGGAATTCACCTATTTTAGCATATTTAGTATCAAATATTAGTAATGCACGTCAATTGAAAATGAATGTCTACACAACAATTGCTAAAGTATAGCTTGTGTGATAAAAGACTTGGTCCCTAGTACATTGTAAACACAGTAAGTTAATCGGTGTATTAAGTTTGGGTTACTGAAAACAAGAGAAATATAAAGAAGGAAAAACTTTATTATGTTAACTAATTTAAACTGCTTAAGCTTGCATCCTATAGAACAAAGACACCAAAAGATATCAGTATACAGTGAAGGAACCCCCAAGAATCAAGAAAAGGAAAATTAAGTGCTTTATAATTAAGAGACAATTAATTATATAATTAAAATATAATTAAGGTCAAATACACTTCAACCTACGATATATGGACAATTAAGTTGGCAATCAGCTAAAAAAATCACTGTCAGTTAATTTAAACTTGTCTACTATGTAAAAACAGCGGTATTATCCCTGCATTGTATTATTGCTGTACATCATTTACAATGTGCCTAACATTGCTAAACTCTTTAACCAATACCCAGGTGTCATAAATATAAAGGGAAGGGTAAACCCCTTTGAAATCCCTCCTGGCCAGGGGAAAGCTCCTCTCACCTGTAAAGGGTTAAGAAGCTAAAGGTAACCTCGCTGGCACCTGACCAAAATGACCAATGAGGAGACAAGATACTTTCAAAAGCTGGGAGGAGGGAGAGAAACAAAGGGTCTGTATGTCTGTCTATATGCTGGCTTTCTGCTGGGGATAGACCAAGAATGGAGTCTTAGAACTTTTAGTAAGTAATCTAGCTAGGTATGTGTTAGATTATGATTTCTTTAAATGGCTGAGAAAAGAATTGTGCTGAATAGAATAACTATTTCTGTCTGTGTATCTTTTTTGTAACTTAAGGTTTTGCCTAGAGGGGTTCTCTATGTTTTGAATCTAATTACCCTGTAAGATATCTACCATCCTGATTTTACAGGGGGGGTTTCTTTATTTCTATTTACTTCTATTTTTTATTAAAAGTCTTCTCGTAAGAAAACTGAATGCTTTTTCATTGTTCTCAGATCCAAGGGTTTGGGCCTGTGGTCACCTATGCAAATTGGTGAGGCTTTTTATACAACATTTCCCAGGAAAGGGGGGGTGCAAGTGTTGGGAGGATTGTTCATTGTTCTTAAGATCCAAGGGTCTGGGTCTGTAGTCACCTAGGCAAATTGGTGAGGCTTTTTACCAAACCTTGTCCAGGAAGTGGGGTGCAAGGTTTTGGGAAGTATTTTGGGGGGAAAGACGCGTCCAAACAGCTCTTCCCCAGTAACCAGTATTAGTTTGGTGGTGGTAGCGGCCAATCCAAGGACAACGGGTGGAATATTTTGTACCTTGGGGAAGTTTTGACCTAAGCTGGTAAAGATAAGCTTAGGAGGTTTTTCATGCAGGTCCCCACATCTGTACCCTAGAGTTCAGAGTGGGGGAGGAACCTTGACACCAGGTTAAAAATCAACAAATGAATGGCAGCAAACAACATGAAGGGAAGGAAAAAACAAAGTGGTAAAAAAAAATATGTTACACAGTAATTACAAATTGGGTGAACCAATTCCCTGTTAGTACCAGTCATAATTTGGATGAATGACACTGCACCCTAACTGAGGGGCATGTTATTGAGGCCTTATAGGAGAGGCCTGGTATGAGGCCTGAGGTCTGGGCTAATGTAGTCAAAACTTTGCAGCCAAAAAGCAAAGTGAAGTTGTGAGCAAGAGGCAGGCCCGGCTCACAGAATCTTGGAAGAAGAGGGCTGATATTTCAGAAACACACATTCCTAAGTAGTGATAGTCACAAGAATATGTAGGCAAACACATTCCAGAAAGAGGTACTAGAACACCCAGATTCCAAACACATTCCCCTAAGACAACAGGAATACGCTGACTCTTCTTAAGGATAAGATCAGGATAACAGCATGATAGATCAAGATGTTTTGATTGAACCAATATGTACAAGATAATGGGCAGCCCCTCTTTACGTCAGTGAGTGGCACCATGATACGTCAGGAGTAATACATAACTTGTTTGTATCTGTGTACACAGATGCAACTACCTGAAGGGGAGTTCCTAAGAGGATGGAGCTTGGCTGTTCCCAGATAACAGAACAAGAAGCAATGGCCTCTAGTTGCAGTGGAGGAGGTCTAGGTTGGGCATTAGGAAACACTATTTCACTAGGACGGAGGTGAAGCACTGGCATGGGTTACCTAGGGAGGTGGTGGAATCTCCATCCTTAGAGGTTTTTAAGCAGGAAATTGGACTAGATGACCTCCTGAGGTCTCTCCCAACCCTAACATTGGCCAAACCGGACAGTCTTTATGTAAAAGAATAAATGAACACAAATCAGACGTCAAGAATTATAAACCAGCTGGAGAACACTTCAATCTCTCTGGTCACTCGATTACAGACCTAAAAGTGGCAATTCTTCAACAAAAAGACTTCAAAAATAGACTCCAACAAGAGACTGCTGAATTGGAATTAATTTGCAGACTGGACACCATTAAATTAGGCTTGAATAAAGACTGTGAGTGGATGTGTCATTACACAAAGTAAAACTATTTCCCCATGTTTATCTCCCCCTGCCCCCATTGTTCCTCACACCTTCTTATCAACTGCTGGAAATAGCCCACCTTGATTATCAATACAAAAGGTTTTTTTCCTCTCCTGCTGGTAATAGCTCACCTTACCTGATCACTCTCCTTACAGTGTGTATGGTAGCTCCCATTGTTTCATGTTCTCTATGTATATATATCTCCCCATTGTATTTTCCACTGAATGCGTCCGATGAAGTGAGCTGTAGGTCACGAAAGCTTATGCTCAAATAAATTTGTTAGTCTCTAAGGTGCCACAAGTACTTCTTTTCTTTTTATTATTCCATGTATCTCAGAGGTAATATATTTGTCTGGCTGAGGAGAGAATGGAAAGTCCTGCCATTCACTGAGCTGTAATGAAAGTGTATGTTAAACCAGGTTCTTGGTGTGTTTGCTTTATAGCTATGTTGGGTTAACTATTGGGATGTTTATGTTATAGGTCTATTAGGTTAAACCAGTATAGCTCTTCTTAGTTTAATATCAGGCAGCTTGAAAACAAGCAGGAAGGGAAGCAATAGCTCAGGAAAAGCCATCGCTCAGTCAACACTTCAGGGAGGTCGAGAGACAACACCGGAGCTACAAGCTGGAAAGATCCTATTTCCGGGCTCCAGGCACATTACACAGCTTGTTTTGCCAGTTCTGGGAGTCTGTCAAGAGGTGGGGCAGCAGTTGCTGAGAAACTCTTCGGACTGACAGGCGCAGACACCTTTGGGGAAGTCTGAAGGCCCTCGGCCTGCTTGGGTCCCCATCAGAGTGGGAGGGCTTGGGGTCAGAGATGTATACAGATGGTTGTTTTAAAACCCTCTTATTCTCCCACTTTACACTTTATTTCTACTGCTCAGATGAAACAGTATTTTGGTTCGGGAAGTCTGGCTGGTCACTTGTCTCACAGCTCCCAAAGGGAAGAACCACAGGTGCCGAACCCACTCAGACCTGCAGGGCAAGCCCAGTCGCCCGCACAGTGTGTTGTAGCCCAGGGCCCAGCCTGAGGGTGGGAGGATCGCAGGATTCCACCTCATGAGAAGGAAGGTTACGAGGCCTGACATCTGGCATTTGGAGACCAGAGAGGGGGCAGAGATGCAGGAAGTCCGGTAACTCTGAGGTGTATCTACAGGGCAGAAGTGCTGGAGCCCTCAGCCAGTCAGGAATCAGAAATATGCCCTATCAGACCTGTTACCACAGAGCAACGCAGCTCTGAATTCCTGCCTTCACAATCGAGCCAGAAAATAAAACCTTTGAAAATGCATTTACTGATTAAATTTCCAGGCGCAAATGAAGCTGAGGGGATTTGGGAACTAGTCACTGGTATTCTGCAGGCTCTCCTCTGGTTCAGCCCCTGTCAGGATTGGGCCCAGAGCACATGGCACCTCGAGCAATGGGAGCCCTTGAGATATCCTATCTCGGGGCATCAGGGTTTTAACACTCTGAGCATGTTTTGAATGTCAGATTTCTGTGTAGCCTGAACAACCCACCCTGGTGCATGGGCAGATGTAGGGGAGGGGTTCCAAAGCCTGCCCTCCCGCCCTGTCCATGAGTCACTCTGACAGCCCAGCTGAATCCTCTGCCACGGGACAGAACATCTGCAAATGGAAACAGCTCGTAGCCTTTCCCCTTCACTTCATACCCAATTCCTGATAGAAGGGGAGCCAGTGACATCAGAGGTCTTTGCACTAAATGACAAGGAGTCATCGGAGCGGTTGCATGGGCAGCAGGCAGTATCTGTTCAGACAGGGAGGCAACTCTCTTTATGAAGCGTGCTCGCACATTCCCTTGGGGGCGACTTGGCCATCAGGGATACTTGTTGATGCTGTCCAAATAGACTGAAGCACCAGTCCTGCTGCAGGCTCGACTCCTGGAATCCGGGGTTGTCATCACTGCTCATATGTTTTCGATTAGTCACATGGTTACCTCAAGCGTGGCCAAGGGATAATGATGATGATGTTAGAGCTATGATCTTGTTGAAATAAAATAAAATTGAACAATAATAATATTGGACCAGATTTCTCCCCGTCAGCCCCCTTTCCATCATTACAGACCCAGGAAACAGGCCAGGGAACTGAGCTTCCACATGTCTCTCTGCATGGAAATTTCCCTCAGATCATTCCAGGAGTGGGGGTCCCTTCCCTTCTCCCTGAGGAATGAAAAGGGGGACCCACATTCCAGGGATCTCCACAATGAGGTACAGATCTCAGTGATCCATTGGTAGCTAGGCCCACCCACCCAAAATCTTTATGACTCCACACCTGCTCTAGGACCCTCTCCGCCTCCCTGCCAGCACAGGCTCATCAGAGATGTGCTACCAGGGCCTGTCAGAGTAGCCACTGCCCACAGGATCTGCTGAAATGGGGTTGTACAGGGTGGAGGTGGCTGCACACTGATGGGAAGGCTGGTTAGAGAAGCTGATGGGCACAATACCCCAGCCCTAGACTGGTGCAGAGGTTTCAACACTTCCATTCTCAAAGCGCAGCATAGACACCATCAGTGCCACCATCATTTATGTTACGAGGACGAGACAGATGAAAAGCCTCCAATTTCTCTTGGGGATCCAGGCAGCTGCAGGTAGGCAGCACCATGGCAGTTTAACTATCAGAGAAAAAGTATCCGTTTTCAATGCCAACTCACCCAAAAATTTGTATGAAAAAGAGACATTTTAGTTTGGGTCAAAATTTTTCATGGGGGAAAAAACTCTTTGTTTTCCAGCCGAGCTCTAGCTCAGACCATGAACCTCTGTCCCTCGTGCTACAGGACCACACCCCGAGGGAGTAGCAGTACCCCCCCATCAGCCTCTCACACTGAGCAGGCCCCGGATGTCTGCTAGGGTGGCTATGCCAGCTCTGTAGCAGAGGGAACCCCTGGAAATGGCCTATCTGAAGGAGCCCCTCCATCAGTGGAACAATTTATGATGATAAGAGCAGGCTTATTGGGTCAGACCAATGGTCCATCGAACCCAGTGCCATGTGTTCTGACAGGTACCCATGCAGATACTTCAGAAGGAATGAACAGAACAGGGCAATTATCGAGTGATCCATCCCCTGTCACCTACTTCCAGCTTCGGACAGTCAGAGGTTTAGAGATACCCAGAGAATCACCATTGTGGGTACCCCATGTTGAAAACAGGAGGTGCTCCTACCCCTGAAATGGACCTTTACTGGAGGTGTCCAGTGGGCCTGCTTGGTGATAAGCATTTAGCACAGATGGGGTGTTGTTCCCAACTAGAAGAGTGGGACAATTAAGAACACAAGAACGGCCATAGTAAGTCAGACCAATGTTCCATATAAACCAGTATCCTGTCTCCTGTTTTTATTGTGACAATGCCGATCATTCTTGGCCAGCGTCTATCTTTGTCGAGTGCCTGTCAGCATTCAGAATAGCAACTTTTTCCAGTTGCATCCCAGATAATGATCCACTCAAGACAATGATTCATAGATACACAGAATTTAAGGCTAGAAGAGACCATTAGATCATCTAGTCTGACCTCCAGAATTTTACCCAGTTACCTCGATATTGAGCCCAATGACTTGGGTTTGACTAATTAATAACTTCTGTTCCTCTGAAGTGTATCTTCCAGTAAGTCATCCAGTGTGGGATTGGAGGTCTCAGGAAAATCCATCACCTCTGTTGGGAGTTTTTTTGACTGGTTAAGCCCCCTCACTCTAAAAAAATGTGTGCCTCATTTCCAAATTTAATTAGTCTGCTTCAGTTTCCAGCCATTGGTTCTTGTTATACCTTTCCCTGATAGATTAAAGAGCCCATTATTACCCAGTATTTTGTCCCCGTAAAAGTGCTTGTACCTCTCAATCTTCTCTAATTCTTCTTACTACAGCCCAATTTCTACAGCCAAGGGGAGGTTGTAAATGATAGAGAAGGAGAATGACCTGGGTGTATTAAGAATGAGGAGTACTTGTGGCACCTTAGAGACTAACAAATTTATTTGGACATAAGCTTTCGTGAGCTAAAGCCCACTATATCAGATGCATAGAGTGGAACATACAGAAGGATTTTATATATATATATATAGAGAGAGAGAGAGAGAGAGAGAGAGAGAGAGAGAGAGAACATGAAAAGATGGGGGTTGCCATACTAACTCTAAGAGACAAATCAATTAAGGTGAGCTATTATCAGCAGGAGGGAAAATAAACTTTTGTAGTGATAATCAAGATGTCCCATTACAAACAGTTGACAAGAAGGTGTGAGTAACAGTAGGGGAAAACAGATTTAAGTTTGTGTAATGACCCATCCACTCCCAGTCTTTATTCAAGCCTAATTTAATGGTATCCAGTTTGCAAATTAATTCCAATTCAGCAGTTTCTTGTTGGAGTCTGTTTTTGAAGGTTTTTTGTTGAAGAATTGACACTTTTAAGTCTGTTACTGAGTGACCAGAAAGATTGAAGTGTTCTCCTACTGCTTTTTTAATGTTACGATTCCTGATGTCAGATTTGTGTCCATTTATTCTTTTGCATAGAGACTGTCCAGTTTGACCAATGTACATGGCAGAGGGGCATTGCTGGCACATGATGGCATATATCACATTGGTGGATGTGCAGGTGAACGAGCCTCTGATAGTGTGGCTGATGTGATTAGGCCCTATGATGGTGTCCCCTGAATAGATATATGGACATAGTTGGCAACGGGCTTTTGCAAGGATAGTTTCCTGAGTTAGTGTTTTTGTTGTGTGGTTGCTGGTGGGTATTTGTTTCAGGTTGTGGGGCTGTCTATAAGGGAGGACTGGTCTGTCTCCCAAGATCTGTGAGAGTGAGGGATCGTTCTTCAGGTTAGGTTGTAGATCTTTGATGATGCGCTGGAGAGGTTTTAGTTGGGGGCTGAAGGTGACAGCTAGTGGCAGGATGATTGTGAGCCACTGATGTGATGAGGCTGTGAACAAGGCAAATGAGATCCTAGAATGTGTCAGGCAAGATAGGGACATATTAATATCCTTATACCAGGCACTGGTGAGACCTCCTTTGGCAAACTGTGTAAAATTCTGATCACTCCTATTCCGGAAATAAGAATTCAGACTGGAACAGGTGTAGGGCTCCTAAGATGGTCTTGGCAAGGGAGGTTTTGTATTTTGAGGAGACTGAAGGAGCTAGGCTGGTTTAGACATAAAGCAGGCTGCACAGGGATTGGATTGCTCTATAAATACATGGGGGGGGGGTGAACACCAGGCTGGGAGATGAGCTCCTGAAGCTGAAGGAGAGTAGTGGCAAAAGAACAGATGGGGAGAAACTGGCCAGGAGTAAACTGAGGCTGGAAAGCAGAAGGAGGATTCTGACCATCCGAGGAGGGAGGTTCTGGAACAGTCTCCCAACAGGAGAAGTGGAGGGCAAACAACCCAGCTGGTTTTAAGATGGAGCTTGACAGGTTTATGCACCGGATGAGATGCCAGGGTCACTTGCCATAGCAGGAGACTGGGCTGATGGACCCAGGAGGTCCTTGAAGGCCTATGTCCCTCTGGGACACAGTAGCCTTGTCATAAAAATAAAGGGAAGGGTAACCACCTGTCTGTATACAGTGCTATAAAATCCCTCCTGGCCAGAGGCAAAACCCTTTCACCTGTAAAGGGTTAAGAAGCTAAGGAACCTCGCTAGTACCTGACCAAAATGACCAATGAGGAGACAAGTTACTTTCAAATCTGGAGGGGGGGGGGGGCAAAGGGTCTGTCTGTCTGTGTGATGCTTTTGCCGGAAACAGATCAGGAACGCAGTCTGAGAACTTCTGTTAGTTAGTAAGTAACCTGGCTAGAAATGTGTTAGATTTCCTTTTGTTTAAAAGGCTGGTAAATAAGTTGTGCTGAATGGAATGTATATTCCTGTTTTTGTGTCTTTTTGTAACTTAAGGTTTTGCCTAGAGGGATTCTCTATGTTTTGATTCTGATTACCCTGTAAGGTATTTACCATCCTGATTTTACAGAAGTGATTCTTTTACCTTTCCTTTAATTAAAATTCTTTTAAGATCCTGATTGATTTTTCATTGTTCTTAAGATCCAAGGGTTTGGGTCTGTGTTCACCTGTACAAATTGGTGAGGATATTATTATCAAGCCTTCCCCAGGAAAGGGGGTGTAGGGTGGGGGGGTATTTTGGGGAAAGATGTCTCCAAGTGGGCTCTTTCCCTGTTCTTTGTTTAACACGCTTGGTGGTGGCTGCATAGGGTTCAAGAACAAGGCAAAGTTTGGACCTTGGGGAAGTTTTTAACCTAAGCTGGTAAAATAAGCTTAGGGGGTTTTCATGCAGGTCCCCACATCTGTACCCTAGAGTTCAGAGTGGGGATGGAACCTTGACAAGCCTATTTTGAGAAACAACGGGAGTTCATGTGAAGTTGCTTTCCCATTATAACACCTGCTTTGTGTCCTTGCTGATGGATTAGTCCCCCAATACATTCAGGAGAAAGCATGGCTCAGTGTTATCATCTGGAAAAGGAATTGTTCTTGGGCTCCTGTTTTGTGATATCAAGAGAGTTTAATTCCCTGAGTTTCTGGTAATCTCAGCACGCTGAGCTGCCAGCTTCCTCTTCCCCAGCCAGTAGCCCCAGAGAGGAAGGATGGTTCTGTGGTTAAAGTGTTAGCCCGGAACTCAGAGGAACTGTCTTCAGTTTGAGACTCCTCCAAAGACTTCTTCTGTGACCTTGGGCTACTCACTTAGTCCTTCTGTGCCTCTTCACAATGGCTGAATGTAAATGTGTACATCTAGGAACAAGGGATGCAGGACATTCGTACCAAATGGGCAACACAATCCTGGGAGCAGTTACTCTGAAATAGACTTGGGGATCATAGTGGATATTCAGTTGAACATGAGCTCCCAGAGAAAGTCCACAGCCAGAAAATTTAGTATAATCTGGGACATAGAAGCAGGGGAATCTCGATTCAGAACAGAGAGGTTATTTTACCTCTGTATTTGGCACTGGTGAGACCACAACTGGAATACTGTGTCCAGTTCTGGTGTCTACAGTTAAAGAAGGATGTAGATAAATTTCAGATGGTTCAGAAAAGAGCCATGAGAATGAACAAAGGATTAGAAAACCTGGTTTATACGGATAACATAAAGGAGCTCAATCTATTCAGTTTAATGAAGGGAAGGCTAAGAGATGACTTGATCAGAGTCTGAAAGTTACTGCATGAGGAACAAACATTTAGCAATGGGCTGTTCAATCAAGCAGAGAAAGTTATAACAGGATCCAATGTCTGGAAGCTGAAGCTAGACACATTCAGACTGGAACTAAAGTTTAATTTTTTAAACAATGAGGGTAAATAACCGTTGGACAATTTAACAAGTGCTGTGGTAGATTCTCCATCACTGACAATTGTTAAATCAAGACAGGGTGTTTTTCTAACAGCTCTGCTCTAGGACTGCATTGGGGGCAGTTCTCTGGGCTGTGCAAATCAGGGGGTCAGACTAGATGATCACAATGATGTCTTCTGTCTTGGGATCTGCCCAGTGGTGTTAATAGCATGGCCTTACCGCACGGGGTGTTGTCTTGATAAATATGTTACTGATTGTGTAACACTCGGACCCTACAAAAATTGGGGCCAGAGCTAAGTGCCGTAGGGAAATTTCAGCTCTGTATGCCTCATGAGGATGATTTGGGGCACTGGGTGGAGAACCTGAACTCTTCCCAACAACCTTTGCTGATGAGATCTGTCATTAGCACAGCACCCTTTGATGTGCGAGTTCTGGGACCCTCCTGCAGCTTGGCAGTAAGAGGGGCTCAGAACATGCTTTCAGAGAGCGAAGGATCTGGAAAGAGTTGCCTGGCCAAACAGATCCCTGCTGGGCTGCCCCTCAGTCTGATCCTGACCCCCACCTGCTCCATGAGCACTGAGAGCCGCTCTAGCACTGGAGATAGACCTCATACCCTGCATCTAAATTTTCATCATCACCAAGTTTGGGAACAGCTGGATCTGAGGGAGGGGTTTTTTTGTGTCCAATAGAGAGCTAGCAAGAGGCACTTGGAGCTTGGCTTAGGTCATGCTTGTGAGTGGGGTTGTAATGCCACTCAGGTGCTCTCAGAGGTGGTGTGTAATTTTCCCAGGTTATTGGGTGGGGGTTGAGCTGCTTGTGTACTTCATTGTATTGTTGAAAAGAAACCCCTAGAAACTGAACTCAGCCCTGGTTGCTGCCAGCTCCACCTGGCCAAAGCATGACACCTGTTAAACTTCATTTTTAAACCAGCTGGGTTGTTTTTTTTCTTCCTCTGGGGAGGCTGTTCAAGAACCTCCCTCCTCGTATAGTCAGAAACCTCCTTCTCCTTTCCAGCCTCAGTTTCTCCCCATTTATTCTTGTGCCACTCTGTCCTTTAGCTTCAGAAGCTCATCACCCTCCCTAGTGTTAACTCCCTCCCCCTGCCCCTAGTGTATTTATAGAACAATCTGATTCCAGCACAGCATCCACTGTGTTAGGCTAAACCAGCCAAGCTCTTCTAGTCTCATCATAAGACAGGCTGTGCATTGCCCTGACAATCCTGGAAGCCCTTCTCAGCTCCTTTTCCAGACTGAATTCTTCTTTATGAAATATATATGACCAAAATTTTACACAGTTTTCCAGAGGCGGTCTCACTAGTGCCTACTATAAGAATATTAATAGTTTCCCATCTCACCTGACAGATTCTCAGATCTCATTTGCTTTGTTCACAGGCATATCACATTGGTGGCTCAGTCTTTCTAGGATCAACTAATACACCCAGGTCTTTCTCCTCCTCAATCCTTTTCAACTTACACTTGGTGTATAAACTGGCGTGTAGCGAGTAGAAGTAGGGAAGACTGAGAACTGACTCAATGAATCATAGAATCATAGAATATCAGGGTTGGAAGAGACCTCAGGAGGTCATCTAGTCCAACCCCCTGCTCGAAGCAGGACCAATCCCCAATTAAATCATCCCAGCCAGGGCTTTGTCAAGCCTGAACTTAAAAACGTCTAAGGAAGGAGATTCTACCACTTCCCTAGGTAATGCATTCCAGTGTTTCACCACTCTCCTAGTGAAAAAGTTTTTCCTAATATCCAACCTAAACCTCCCCCACTGCAACTTGAGACCATTACTCCTTGTCCTGTCATCTTCTACCACTGAGAATAGTCTAGAACCATCCTCTTTGGAACCACCTCTTAGGTAGTTGAAAGCAGCTATCAAATCCTCCCTCATTCTTCTCTTCTGCAGACTAAACATCCCCAGTTCCCTCAGCCTCTCCTCATAAGTCATGTGTTCCAGACCCCTAATCATTTTTGTTGCCCTTTGCTGGACTCTCTCCAATTTTTCCACATCCTTCTTGTAGTGTGGGGCCCAAAACTGGACACAGTACTCCAGATGAGGCCTCACCAATGTCGAATAGAGGGGAACGATCACGTCCCTCAATCTGCTCGCTATGCCCCTACGTATATATCCCAAAATGCCATTGGCCTTCTTGGCAACAAGGGCACACTGTTGACTCATATCCAGTTTCTCGTCCACTGTCACCCCTAGGTCCTTTTCCGCAGAACTGCTGCCTAGAAATTCGGTCCCTAGTCTGTAGTGGTGCATTGGATTCTTCCATCCTAAGTGCAGGACCCTGCACTTATCCTTGTTGAACCTCATCAGATTTCTTTTGGCCCAATCCTCCAATTTGTCTAGGTCCCTCTGTATCCTAACCCTACCTGCCACCGTATCCTAGTTTAGTATCCACTCCTCCTAGTTTAGTATCATCCGCAAATTTGCTGAGAGTGCAATCCACACCATCCTCCAGATCATTTATGAAGATATTGAACAAAACCGGCCCCAGGACCGACCCCTGGGGCACTCCACTTGATACCGGCTGCCAAGTGGACATGGAGCCATTGATCACTACCCGTTGAGCCCGACAATCTAGCCAACTTTCTACCCACCTTATAGTGCATTCATCCAGCCCATACTTCTTTAACTTGCTGACAAGAATACTGTGGGAGACCGTGTCAAAAGCTTTGCTAAAGTCAAGAAACAATACATCCACTGCTTTCCCTTCATCCACAGAACCAGTAATCTCATCATAGAAGGCGATTAGATTAGTCAGGCATGACCTTCCCTTGATGAATCCATGCTGACTGCTCCTGATCACTTTCCTCTCATATAAGTGCCTCAGGATTGATTCCTTGAGTACCTGCTCCATGAATTTTCCGGGGACTGAGGTGAGGCTGACTGGCCTGTAGTTCCCAGGATCCTCCTTCTTCCCTTGACTCTATACACTTTCAGAGAAACAAAATACCAGCTACTAATGGGCTCTTCCATCTATAAGGGAAAGGTATAACAAAGAAAAATGGCGGGAAACTGAAACCAGAAAAAATAAATTTGGAAACGAGGCACACCTTTTTAACAGCAAGAGTGCTTAACCAGTGCAAAAAACTCCCAACGGAGGTGAAAACGAGGAGTCCTTGTGGCACCTTAGAGACTAAGACATTTATTTGGGCTTAAGCTTTCATGGGCTAAAACCCATTTCATCAGATGCATGGAGTGAAAAATACAGTAAGCAGAATATATATTCTAGCACATGAAAAGATGGGAGTTGCCTTACCAAGTGGGGGGGTCAGTGCTAATAAGCCAATTCATTTAAAATGAAAATGTTTTCTCAACAGTTGACAAGAAGGGATGAATACCAAGGGTGGTGGATCTCTTGATACCTCCAAATCAAGGCTGGATGCCTTCCTGGAAAATATGCTTTAGATGAACAAAAATTATGCATTAGTCAAACAGAAGTCATTGGGTTCAGTACGGGGGTAAATTGGTCTCCTTCCCCCACTGCACTGTCCTCCCTCACCAGCTGTCTCAGCCCACTGCTCCAGGCCTTAGACCCCATCCGAACTTTTCTCTAAAGAGTGGAGATCAGTAGCTCATGTAATATTGGGTGTAAGGGTCCACCATGGAATAGGTGGCCATGGCCCATATCATGAGCACTGGAGCTGGGTGATGAACTGGCCATTTACTTGACGAACATCCTGATTATTCTTGCACGAAGGTGTTTGCTTTTCACACTGTACACAATGGGGTTCAGCAAGGGAGGGAGCAGCAGGGATATGTAGCCCAGGAGAATCTGAAGCAAGGGAGAACAGCTATTCTCAAATCTGTGTATCACAGACAAGAAGATGTCTGGTGTATAGAAGATAAGGACAGCGCAGAAGTGGGAGATGCAGGTGTTCAGGGCCCTGAGGCACTCAGAGTTGGATGCGATACTCAGCACTGTTTTGAGGATCATTATATAAGAGAGGAAGATGAGCAGTGAGTCCAGACCCATTGTTAAGAGTTTAGTAAACAAGCCATAGATATTGTTGACTGTGATGTCCGAACAAGCCATCTTCATTACCTCCTGGTGCATGCAGTAAGAATGGGAGAGGACATTGTCTCGACAGTATTGGAACTGTTTCAGGAGAATGGTGAGTGGGAGCATTACTGCCACTCCTCTTAGAACACACACTAGTCCCATCGCGGCTATTCTCGGCAGGGTTAAAATGGAGTTATATCTCAGCGGGTCACAGATCGCGATGAAGCGGTCAAGGGCCATCAGCAAGAGCACTGAGGATTCAATGCATTGAAACAAGTGGATAAAGAACAACTGGGCAAAACAGGAGTCGAAGCTGATCTCCCTAGAGTTAAACAAGTATATGCCAAGTATCGTCGGCATCGTGGCTATCGATATGCCAAGGTCTGTGGTGGCCAACATGGAAAGGAAGATGTACATGGGCTCATAAAGGCTTGGATTTGTTTTTATAATGAACAGAATGACTGAATTTCCTACTATGGAAATAACATACATTAAGCAGAAGGGGAGAGAGATCCAGAGATGCCTGTCTTCCTGACCAGATAGTCCGGTGAAAAGGAACACTGCAGATTTGAATTTGGTGTCATTGACAGCTGACATTATTTACTGCGCAGATCCAAGGAGTTTTGAACTTTCCTTCCTGAAAGGAAAAAGAACAGGAGACTAGATGATATTTAACGAGACATCTTTCTGCTCTCAGTGCAGGTCTAAAGACGCCCAGGAGCACAAGAATAATCAGCAAAAACAGTCTTGGATTTACACCACGAATAGCAAGATAGGCATTTCCAGACTGGATCAGACCTGTAGTCCATCTAGCCAAGTATCCAGTGGCCAGTTCCACATAACCTGCTCCCAAAGTTTCCCCCAACACCCACTACTTAGAGATATTTTGTGGTGCAAATCAGGAACGTTTACAGCCATTCCAAGAGTTTTTGAAACAATCCTCACTATGCTAATTGGAATTTCTGGTTACCCATATAATCGTGCAGTCCCACTTTGAATCCTACTAAGCTCTTGGCCCCATTGCTATATTGTGGCTGGGAATTTGGCAGCTTACTTGAGCGCTGCGTAATTTTACAATTGTGACCTTCACACAGACATGCTTTCTTGTCCTCCACTTCTGCGTGTGGCCCATTGTATCATGATATATATACAAACACATGGCAAGTGCATGGTGAAAACTGTCATTATACTTATCTGTGCTGCACTGATGATATTTATAAATGTGTTTTATTACCTCATTTTATATAGACATATTTTTTTCTCCACCCCTGAGAGTCTAAATTATGCCACTGCCTCTTTGCAGCACATGGGATAAATTCTCAGGGCTACATTATGAATTCACAAACATTGACTTCAGCTGTGTCACTCCAGATTTACATGTGTCAATTCGATCAGAACTTGGCTCTATTCACTTTCCCTAAAAAAATACTCCCAGTGATACATTCTGACCCCCAAGAATCCCTCCACGAGAAGCTGAAGTGATTTGCCTGGTCAATGTTGACTGAATCCATAGAGTTTGATTATCCTACAGGTTTCCCTTCATCCCCACAGGAACTGCACCCTCTCCCCATGCCAGGGTCTGTAGCTATATGGCAAGTTACAAGCTGACATTTCATCTGGGTGGGGGAGGGGTTTGCATCAGAAATGTGTGAATAGTGCAAACAGTAGGTTTGCACTAATACCCTCTTCAGTGTTTAAGTTACTTCAACCATGCTCATGTAACAGCTAATGGTGAAAATTACATACAACCCCTATTACACTCCCCTTTCCTGCCCCTCTGCTCCGCTCTTTCCTGAAACACAGACCAGCAGTCTTTTTCTTAAGACCTTTTTGGAAAGTCTTGCACAGGTATTGCAGAGGTATTGTGTTCATGACCCTGATTAGAAACAGCTTCTTGTTCGTTACTAGGAGACAATATCATACAACTAATCAACATATTTATTAATGATCTGGATGATGGGATGGATTGCACCCTCTGGAAGGTCACAGATGACACTAAGCTGGGGGTACAGGTAGATACACTGGACAGTAGGGATTGGGTCCAGAGTGACCTAGACAAATTGGAGGATTGGGCCAAAAGAAATCTAATGAGGTTCAACAAGGACAAGTGCAGAGTCCTGCACTTAGGACGGAAGAATCCCATGCACTGCTACAGGCTGAGGACCGACTGACTAAGCAGTAGTTCTGCAGAAAAGGACCTGGGTATTACAGTAGATGAGAAGCCGGAGATGAGTCAGCCAAGAAGTTGCCAAGAAGGCTAACTGCATATTGGGCTGCATTAGTAGGAGCATTGCCAGCAGATCGAGGGAAGTGATTATTCCCCTCTATTTGGCAATGGTGAGGCCACACCTGGAGTATTGCGTCCAGTTTCGGGCCCCCCACTACAGAAGGGATGTGGAGAATTTGGAGAGAGTCCAGCGAAGGGCAACGAAAATGATCAGGGGGCTGGGGCACATGACTTATGAGGTGAGGCTGAGGGAACTGGGTTTGTTTAGTCTGCAGAAGAGAAGAATGAGGGGGGATTTGATAGCTGCTTTCAACTACCTGAAAGGGGGTTCCAAAGGCGATGGATCTAGACTGTTCTCAGTGGTAGCAGATGACAGAACGAGGAGTAATGGTCTCAAGTTGCAGTGCAGGAGGTTTAGGTTGGATATTAGGAAAAACTTTTTCACTAGGAGAGTGGTGAAGCACTGGAATGCGTTACCTAGGGAGGTGGGTTGAATCTCCATCCTTAGAGGTTTTTAAGGCCCGGCTTGACAAAGCCCTCGCTGGGATGATTTAGTTGGTATTGGTCTTGCTTTGAGCAGGGGGTTGGACTAGATGACATCCTGAGGTCTCTTTCACCCTAATCCTCTATGATTCTGTGATTCACTGAACAAGGAGTTCATAGCACAAAACCTTTCCAAAAAGTGTGAGGGTTATTTCTGAAATAATTTCTAAACCAAAAACCATTAGGCAGTAAAAATACCACTGATCCTTCCTGTAGAGATTCTAACAACTCTGCTGCTGGCTTTCGATATACATGCATGTCATGAAAGTTTGATGTGTAAAATTTGTATTACAATTAAAAGTTTTGACATAACATTTAAACATCTGTACTGTAGCACACACATGTCAACCCATTCTTTCCCCTCTGATCTTCTCTTAGAGACGATTTTACAGGTTAGAGATCACAGTGTCTCAGTCCTCATTCAGTAGCTTGTCAGCAAACACAAGTCTAGTATCTCCCCATGTCCCTGGGTTAATAGCTGACTGGTTCTCCTCAGGTTCTGTTCTGTCAGTCTGTAGGCTGTACCCGGAGTGGTAACAGGCATTGGTATCAATACAGGAAATTTCCGTTCCCTGAGCTCTCACTCTCTAGTACGGGGTGGGCAAACTTTTTGGCCTGAGGGCCACATCGGCGTTGCAAAACTGTATGGAGGGCTGGTTGGGAAGGCTGTGCCTCCCCAAACAGCCTGGCCCCTGCCCCTATCAGCCCCTCCCACTTCCCACCCCTTGGCTGCCCCCCTCAGAACCCCCAACCCATCCAACTCTCCTTTTCCCCTGACCACCCCCTCCCAGGTCCCCTGCCCCATCCTCCCCCTGGGACCCCATCCCCATCCAACCCCCCCTGCTCCCTGACCCTGACTGCCCTCCAGGATCCCCTGCCCCTTATCCTATCCCCTGCCCCCTTGCCATGCAGCTCAGAGCGGCAGGAGCTTGCAGCCACGACGCCTGGCTGGAGCCAGCCATGCCGCCCGCACTGCCCGGCAGGAGTGGCAGGCCATAGCACTGGCGATGCGGCACGCTGAGGCTGCGGTGGGGCGGGGGGGCAGCAGGGGAGGGGCCGGGGGCGAGCCTCCCCAGCTGGGACCTCAGGGGCCAGGCAGGACGGTCCCGCAGGCCGGATGTGCACCGCGGGCCGAAGTTTGCCCACCTCTGCTCTAGTACATAGCAACCACAGCAGCAGTTACTCAGCCAGGATGAGGGTTTGCAGGAAGCGGATTTGAAAGTCAAATGCAGGGGTATTCATGGAAATGGAACTTCGTTCCCCACAGGAAAGCAGTCCATTGCTCTCTCTCTCTGACTGTCTCTGTCCGGTATTCATCGAATCTGTAGCATCCGGAACCGGCACTGGGACAGACAAGGAGCTGAGCTGCCATAATGAGTGTGTGTGTTAAACCCAGTCCTGGGGATGCTTGCTGTCTGACTATATTGGGTTAACCTTTGGGATGTTTATGTTACGGTGATATTGGGTGAAACCAGTGAGGCTCTTCTTAGTTTAATATCAGGCTGCTGGAGAACACGCAGGATGGGAAGCCAAAGGTCAAGGAAAGCCGCCTCTCAGTCAGCAGTTCAGGGAGGCTGAGAGACAACGCCGGAGCTACAAGTTGGGAAGAGCCTATTTCCAGTCTGCAGCCACATTACACAGCTTGTTTCCCAGTGCTGGGAGCCTGGTCCAGAGATGGGGCAGCTTTTGTTGAGAAGCTCTTCAGACTGCAAGGACAGACACCGCTGGGGAAACCTGAAGGCCCTGGGCCTCCCCATGTCTGCATCAGTGTGGGAGGACTTGTGGTCAAAGACATGTACAGACTGTTGTTTGAAAACACTCTTATTCTCCCATGATAACTCTTTCTTCCTGCTGTTTGATTAAACATTATTTTGGTTCAAGAAGGCTGATTGGTCACTCGTCTCAGCATTAGTCACATGCTCACAACAGGAAGAACCACAGGCGCCGAACCCACTGGAACCTGCTGAGCAAGCCCAATCCCCCCAGAGTGTGTTGTAGCCCAGGGCCCAGTCTGAGGGTGGGAGGATCGCGGGATTCCAGCCCATGAGAGGGAAGGATACGAGGTCTGACATCTGGCATTTTGAGACCAGAAAAGGGGCAGACATGCAGGTAGTCCTGTAACTCTGAGGTGTCTCTACAGGGCAGAAGTGCTGGAGCCCTCAGCCAGTCAGGAATCAGAAATATGCCCTATAGGATTTGTTACCACAAAGCAACACAGCTCTGATTACCTGCCTTCACAATCAAGCCAGAGAATAAAACCTTTGAAAATGCATTTGCTGGTTCCATTTCCAGGAGCAAATAAACCTTAGGTGAGTTGGGAATTAGTCACGGATATTCTGTGGGGTCTCCTCTCACTCAGCCCCTGGTAGAATGGGGCCCAGAGCACAGGACAATGGGACCGCTCTAGAAATGGGAGCCCTTGAGAAATCCTGACTCGGAGCACTGGGGTTTTAACAGTCTGAGCTCACTTTGAATGTCAGGTTTCTGTGTAGCTTGAACAACCCACCGTGGAGCATGGGCAGATATAGCAGAGGGGTTCCCAAGCTACCTAGCACTGCCTGACCTCCAGCCCCATCCATGAGTCACAACGACAGCTAAGCTGAGTCCTTTGAAGCTACACAGAATATCTGCCAATGTTAACAGCTTTCAGCCTTTACACATCACTTCGCTTTTTAAAGATAGTGAAAAGTGCCAACATACCCAATTCCTGCTAGAAGTTTAGCCACTGACACCGGAGATCTTCACCCTAAATGACAAGGATCCATCAAAGAGCTTACACGGGCAGAAGGCAGTATCTGTTCATATCGGGAGGCAACTTTGTTTATGAAGCATGCTTGCAAATTTCCCTTGGGGGCCACTTGGCCATCAGGGAAACTCAGCTGCTTGGCTAAGCGTGCACCAGCCTTAACTCCTCTCATGGCCAAAGTCAGACTGCAGGAGGCCAAATCACAGGGGATGTGTGGTGATGCTACACAACTGGGCTGCAGCAGAAGGCCTACTGCAGTCTCTACTTCTGGAATCCGGGCTTGTCATCACTGTTCCTATGGCTCTGATTAGTCACAGGGCTACCCCGGGGGTGGTGAGTGGTAACAATGATGCTGTCAGAGATGTGATATTGCCAAAATTAAATAAGTAAATAAATAAATAATGTGGGACCAGATTTCTCCCCGGCAGCTGCCTTTCCTGCATTGCAAACCTAGGGTGCAAGCCACAAAAGGGAGATTCTACAAGGCTCCATACATGAAAATTTCCATTGGATCATTCCAGGAGGCGAGGTCCCTTCTCTTCTCCTGAGGAATGAAAGACAGGACCCAGGATCTAGGGGTTCCCAAAGTTATGCATAGATCTCAGTGATTCATTGTTAGCTAGGCCTATCCACCCACAATCTCTGGGCCTCCACAACTACGTTAGGACCCTGCTGGCACAAGTTCATCAGAAATGTGCGACCAGGGTCTGTCATAGCAGCCACTGCCCAGAGGATCTGCTGAAGGGACGTTGTACGGGAGGGCGGGGGTGTGCACAGAGAAGGAAAGGCTGGTCAGAGTAGCTGATGGGCACAATGTCCCAACTATAGCCTGGGCAGGAGAGTTTGACCTTTCCATACCCAGAGTCCAGCCATAGAAGTAACAAACTTTGACCAATGGGCTGTTCAATCAAGGAGAGAAAGTTAAAACAGGATCCCATGTCTGGAAGCTGAAGCTTGACAATTTCAGACTGGAACTAAGTTTAATTTTTTTAAACAACGAGGGTAAATAACCATTGAATGATTTATCAAGTGCCATGGTAGATTCTCCATCACTCACAATTGTTAAATCAAGACAGGATGTTTTTCTAACAACTCTGTTCTAGGACTGCTTTGGGGGCAGGTCTCTGGCCTGTTCTATGCAGGGGGTCAGACTGGAAGATCACAGTGGGGGCTTCTGGTCCTGGGATCTGCCCAGTGGTGTTAATAGCACGGTCTTACCGCACAGGGTGTTCTCTTGTTAAATTTGTTAGATTGTGATACACTCGGACCCTACAATAATTGGGGCCATAGCTAAGTGCCTTAGAGAGATTTCAGCTCGGTGTGCCTCATGAGGATGATTTGGGGCACTGGGTGGAGAACCTGAACTCTTCCCAACACACCTTGCTGACAAGGCCTATCATTAGCACAGCTCCTTTGATGAGCGAGTTTTGGGCCCCTCCTGCAGCTCGGCAGTAAGAGGAGGAATCAGGACATGCTTTCAGAGAGAGAAGGATCTGGAAAGAGTTGCCTGGCCAAACAGATCCCTGCTGGGCTGCCCCTTGGTCTGATCCTTACCCGCATCTGCTCCATGAGCACTTAGAGTTGCTCGAGAACTAGAGATAGACCTCATAGCCTGCATCCAAAATTCCATCATCACGAAGCTTGGGGACAGCTGGATCTGAGGGAGGAGATTGTTTGTGTCCAATAAAGAGCTAGCAAGAGGTACTTGGAGATTGGTTTGGGTCATGCTTTTGAGTGGGGAAGTATTGCCTCTCAGGTGCTCTCAGAGGTGGGGTGTAATTTTCCCAGCTTTCTGGGTGGGGCTCGAGCTGCTTGTGTACTGCATTGTATTGTTGTAAAGGAACCGCTAGAGATTGAAACCTGCCCTGGTTGCTGCCGGCTCCACCTAGCCAAAGCATGACACCTGTTAAACTCCATGTTTAAACCAGCTGCATTGTTTGCCCCCCACTGCTCCTCTTGGGAGGCTGTTCAAGAACCTCCCTCCTCGTATGGTCAGAAACCTCCTTCTCCTTTCCAGCCTCAGTTTCTCCCCATTTATTCTTGTGCCAACACTGTCCTTTAGCTTCAGGAGCTCGTCACCCTCCCTAGTGTTAACTCCCTCCCTCACCATCCCCCACCAATGTATTTAGAGAGCAATCTGATCCCAGCACAACCTCTGTTGTGTTAAGTTAAACCAGCCAAGCTCTTCCAGTCTCATCATAAGACAGGCTTTTAATTGCCCTGACCATCCTAAAAGCCCTTCTCGGCTCCTTTTCCAGTCTGAATTCTTCTTTATGGAATAAATATACATGACCAAAATTTTACAGTTTTCCAGATGAGGTCTCACTGGTGCCTAATATAAGGATATTAATACTTTCCTATCTCACCTGACACATTCTAGGATCTAGTTTGCTTTGTTCACAGCCATACCACATCGGTGGCTCACAGTCATCCTAGGATCAACTACTACACTCAGGTCTTTCTCCTCCTTTATCCTTTCCAACTTACCCTTGGTGTATAAACTGGGGTGTAGTGAGTAGAAGTAGCGAAGACTGAGAACTGACTTGATAACGCTGTACAGAAACGAAATACTAGCTATTAATGGGCTTTTCCGTCGATAAGGGAAAGGATAACAAAGACCAATGATTGAAACCGAAGACAGAAAAAATAAATTTAGAAAAGAGGCACACATTTTTAACAGCGAGGGCGCTTAACCAGTGCAAAAAACTCCCAACAGAGGTGGTGGATCTCCTGGTACCTCCAAACCAAGGCTGGACGGTTTCCTGGAAAATATGCTTTAGATGAACAAATATTATGCATTCTTCAAACAGAAATCATTGGGCTCAGTATGGGGGTAAATTGGTCTCCTTTCCCCACTGCACTGTCCTCCCTCACAAGCAGTCTAGTCCATTGCTCCAGGCCTTAGACCCCGTGTGAACTTCTCTCTACAGAGGAAAAAGAAAAGGAGTACTTGTGGCACCTTAGAGACTAACCAATTTATTTGAGCATGAGCTTTCGTAGCTCACGAAAGCTCATGCTCAAATAAATTGGTTAGTCTCTAAGGTGCCACAAGTACTCCTTTTCTTTTTGCGAATACAGACTAACACGGCTGTTCCTCTGAAACCTCTCTACAGAGGGGAGATCAGTAGCTCAAGTCATACTGGATTTAACAGTCCGGCATGGAATAGGTGGCAATGGCCTATGTCACGAGTGCTGGAGCTGGGTGATGAACTGACCCTTCACTTGATGAACACCCTGATTATTCTTGCACGAAGGTGTTTACTTTTCACACTGTACACAATTGGGTTCAACAAAGGGGGGAGCAGCAGGCAGATGTAGACCAGGAGACTTTGAAGCAGGGGAAAAGAGTTTTTTCCAAATCTGTATATCACAGACAAGAAGATGTCTGGTGTATAGAAGATAAGAACAGCGCAGAGATGGGAGACACAGGTGTTCAGGGCCCTCAGGCACTCAACATTGGATGCGATACTCAGCACTGTTTTGAGGATCATTATATAAGAGAGGAAAATGAGCAGCGAGTCCAGACCCATTGTTAAGAGTTTAGTAAACAATCCATAGATAATGTTGACTCTGA
Organism: Caretta caretta; assembly: GCF_965140235.1. Taxonomy (NCBI): domain Eukaryota; kingdom Metazoa; phylum Chordata; order Testudines; family Cheloniidae; genus Caretta; species Caretta caretta. The sequence goes on from NC_134206.1 coordinate 5,874,794, forward strand.
TATCTGAACAAGCCATCTTCATGACATCCACATGCAGGCAGTAGGAATGGGAGAGGATATTGGCTCGACAGTATCGGAACCGTTTAAGGAGTAGGGGGAGTGGGAGTATTACGGCCACCCCCCTTAGCATACACACCAGTCCTATCCTGGCTATTCTCGGCAAGGTTAAGATGGAGGCATATCTCAGCGGTTCATGGATCGCGATGAAGCGGTCAAAGGCCATCAGCAAGAGCACTGAGGATTCAATGCATTGAAACAAGTGGATAAAGAACAACTGGGCAAAACAGGCATCGAAGCTGATCTCCCGAGAGTTAAACAAGAATATGCCCAGTATCGTTGGTATGGTGGCTATCGATAAGCCATGGTCTGTGGCGCCCAACATGGAGAGGAAAATGTACATGGGCTCATGGAGGCTTGGATCTATTATTATAATGAACAGAATGACTGAATTTCCTAATATTGAAATAACATAAATTAAGCAGAAGGGGAGAGAGATCCAGAGATTTTGGACGTCTTCCTGCCCAGGTATCCCGGTGAGAAGGAACACTGAAGATTTGAATGTGGTGTCATTGACAGCCGACATTATGTAGTGTGAAGATCCAATTTGTTTTGAACTTTCCTTCCTGAAAGAAAAAGAACAGGAGACTAGTTGATATTTAACAAGACATCTTTCCACTCTCTGTACAATTCTAGAGACTCCTAGAAGCTAAAGAAAAATCAGCAAAAACAAAGTCTAGGATTTACACGACCGATACCAAGATAGACATTCGCAGAGTTGATGAGACCTGTAGTCCATCTAGCCCAATATCCACTGGCCAGTTCCAAATGCTTCAGAGGAAGTTGGAAGGAGTTCTGCAATGGGCAGCTATAAGATAACCTGCTCCCAAAGTTCCCCCCTGACACCCACTAGTTAGAGATATTTTGTGCTGTAAACCAGGAAGGTTTAGAGCCATTCCAAGAGTTTTTAAAACAGTCATCACTTGTGTAATTTGATTTTCTGATTACACATATAAACATCCAGTCTCTCTGAATCCTGCTCGGAACTTAGTCACATTGATAGCTTGTAGCTGGAAGTTCTGCAGCCTACTTGAGCACTGTGTGATTTTACAATTGTGACCTTCCCACAAACACCCCACTTCTGAGAGTGGCCCATTGTATAAAGTGCATTCTATTTATTTATTTATTTATTTATTTCTTTATAATTAATTAATTAATTAATTAATTAGTTTCTCCACTCCTGAAAGTCCAAATTATGCCACTGCCTCTTTTCAGCACATGGGATAAATTCCCAGGGCCATGTTATGAATTTACTAACTTTGACTTCAGCTGAGTCACTCCAGATTTACATGTGTCAATTCGATAAGAACCAGGCTCTATTCATTTTCCCTAAACAAATGCTCCTGGTGATACACTCTGACCCCCAAAAATCCTTCCAGGAGAAGCCTAAGTACTTTGCCTGGCCAATATTGACTAAATACAGAAATTTTGGTCATCCTACAGGTTTCTCTTCATCCTCACAGGAACTGCTCCTTCTCCCAGTACAAGGTTCTGCAGCTATCTGCAAAGATACAAGCTGACAAGAAGAGTTACTTCATCTGGGCTTGGAAGGGGTTGGCGTCACAAAGTGTGAATAGTGCAAACAGTAGGTTTGCACAAATATCCTCTTCAGTGTGCAAGTTACTTCAGCTATGCTCATGTAACAGCTAATGGTAAAAATTACATACAACCCCTATTACACTCCCCTTTCCTGCCCCTCTGCTCCGCTCTTTCCTGAAACACAGACCAGCCGTCTTTTTCTTAAGACCTTTTTGGAAAGTCTTGCACAGGTATTGCACAGGTATTGTGTTCATGACCCTGATTAGAAACAGCTTCTTGTTAGTTACCAGGAGACAGTATCATACAACAATTCAACACCTTTATTAATGATCTGGATGATGGGATGGATTGCACCCTCAGCAAGTTCACAGACGACACTAAGCTGGGGGTAGAGGTAGATACGCTGGACGGTAGGGATAGGGTCCAGAGTGACCTAGACAAATTGGAGGATTGGGCCAAAAGAAATCTGATAAGGTTCGACAAGGACAAGTGTAGAGTCCTGCACTTATGATGGAAGAATCCCACACAATGCTACAGGCTGAGGACAGACTAGCTAAGCAGTAGTTCTGCAGAAAAGGACCTGGGGCTTACAGTGGATGAGAAGCTGGATATGAGTCAGCAGTGTGCCCTTGATACCAAGGAAGCTAATTGAATATTGTGCTGCATTTGTAGGAGCATTGCCAGCAGATCGAGAGAAGTGATTATTCCCCTCTAATCGGCACTGCTGAGGCCACATCTGGACTGTTGAGCCCAGTTTTGCACCCACCACTACAGAGAGGATGTGGAGAATTTGGAGAGAGGCCAGTGGAGGGCAACGAAAATGATCAGGGGGCTGGGGCACATGACTTATGAGGTGCATAAGTGCATCCAACGAAGTGAGCTGTAGCTCACGAAAGCTTATGCTCAAATAAATTGGTTAGTCTCTAAGGTGCCACAAGTACGCCTTTTCTTTTTGAGAATACAGATTAACACGGCTGTTACTCTGAAACCTGGACTTATGAGGTGAGGCTGAGGGAACTGGGCTTGTTTAGTCTGCAGAAGAGAAGACTGAGGGGGGATTTGACAGCAGCCATCAACAACTATCAGAAGGGGCGTTCCAAAGAGGATGGAGCTTGGCTGTTCTCAGTGGTGATAGATGACAGAAGAAAGAGCAATGGTCTCAAGTTGCAGTGGCGGAGACCTAGGTTGGATATTAGGAAATAGTTTAGGTTACAGTGGGACTTAAAATGTAGCGTCTGTCTGCTCGATTTCATCACAACCTGAAAAGATTGCAGTATTTCAGCCCTCATTCAGTCCCTTGTCAGCAAACAGAAGTCTTGTGGCTCCTCTGTCCCTGGGTTAGTAGCTGACCGGTTCTCCTCCAGTTCTGTTCTGTCAGTCTGTAGCCTGTATCCAGAGTGATAACAGGCACAGGGATCAGGATAGAATTCTTTAGTACATACTAACCCCGTCAGCTGTTATTCAGCCAGGATGAGGGTTTGCAGGAAGCGGATTTGAAAGTCAAATGCATGAGGATTCATGGAAATGGAACTTCGTTTCCCACAGGAAAGTAGTCCATTGCTCTCTCTCTCTCTAACTGTCTCTGTCCGGTATTCACAAAATCCGTAGCACCTAGAAACGGCACTGGGACAGACAAGGAGCTGAGCTTACATAATGAATGTGTGTGTTAAACTCAGTTTTCTCTAGAGGTATATTAGGTCAACTTTTGGGATGTTTATGTTATGGCTATATTGGGTGAAACCAGTGTGGCTCTTCTTAATTTAATAGCAGGCTGCTGGAAAACAAACAGGATGGGGAGCTACAGCTCAAGAAATGCCATCACTCAGTCAACACTTCAGGGAGGCTGAATGACAACACTGGAGCTACAAGTAGGAAAGAGCCTATTTCCAGGCTCCAGCCACGTTACACAGCTTGTTTTCCAGTGCTGGGAACCTGTCCAGAGATGGGGTAGCTTTCACTGAGAAGCTCTTGAGACTGCAAGGACAGACACCACTGGATAAACCTGAAGGCCCTGGGCCTGCCCGTGTCTGAATCAGAGAGGGAGGGCTTGGGGTCAGAGAGTTTTACAGACTGTTCTTGTAAAACCCTCATATTCTCCCATGTTAAGCTTTATTCCTACCGTTCAGATTACACAGTGTTTTGGTTCAAGAAGGCTGACTGGTCACTCGTCTCAGCACCGGTCACAGTCTCCTAGAGGGAAAAAACACAGGTGCCAAACACAATCGGACCTACTGGGCAAGCAGAGTCCCCCCACAGTGTGTTGTGGCCCACGGCCCAGTCTGAGGAAGTGCAGATCGCAGGATTCCACCCCATGAGAGGTAAGGATATGAGTTCTGACTTGTTGCACTTGGAGACCAGAGAGGGGGAAGACATACAGGTAGTCCTGTAACTCTGAGGGGTATCTACAGGGCAGAAATGTTGAACCACTCAGCGAGACAGGAAACAGTAATATGTCCTATCGTACCTGTAACCACAGAGCAACGCAGCTCTGAATTCCTGCCTTCACAATCGAGCCAGAGAATAAAACCTTTGAAAATGCATTTGCTGGTTCCATTTCAAGGAGCAAATAAACCTGAGGCGAGTTGGGAACTAGTCATGGATATTCAGTGGGATCTCCTGTCACGCAGCTCCTGGTAGGATCGGGTCCAGAGTACACAGGAATGGGACCCGTCTAGAAATGGGACCCCTTGCAAAATCCTGACTCAGGGCATCGGGGTTTTAGCACTGCAAGCTCACTTTGAATGTCAGATTTCTGTGTATCTTGAACAACCCACCGTGGAGCATGGGCAGATGTAGGAGAGGGGATCCCAAGCTACCTAGCGTTGCCTGCCCTCCAGCCCCATCACTGAGTAACCCCGACAGCCCAGCTGAGTCCTTTGCCACTGCACAGAGCATCTGCCAATGGAAACAGCTTTCAGCCTTTGCATATCACTTTGCTTTTTAAAGATAGTGAAACCTGCCAACGTACCCAATTCCTGCTGGAAGTTTAGCCACTGACACCAGAGGTCTTCACCCTAAATGACAAGGAGCCATTGAAGAGCTTACATGGGCAGGAGACAGAAACTGTTCATCTAGGCAGGCAACCGTGTTTATGAAGCATGCTTGCACATTCCCTTGGGGGCCACTTGGCCATCAGGGAACCTCAGTTGCTTGGCTTCGTGTGCACCAGCTTTAACCTTGTCATGGCCAATGGCAAAGTGCAGGAGGCCAAATCACATGGAATGTGTGGTGGTGCTACACAACTGAACTGCAGAGGAAGCCCAACTGCAGGCTCTGTTCTGGGCATCTGGGCTTGTCATCACGGTTCATATGATTCCAACTTGTCACATGGCTACCCCGGGGGTGCTGAGTCATAACGATGATGCTGTCACAACTGTGATATTTCTGAAATAAAATAAATAATTATAATAATAATCATAATATAATTAATATGGGACCAGATTTCTCCCTGGCAGCCCTCTTTCCTGCATTACCAACCCAGGGTGCAGGCCAGGAAAGGGGGATTCCACAAGGCTCCATATATGAAAACTTCCATCAGATGATTCCAGGAGTCAAGGTCCCTTCCCTTCTCCATGAGGAATGAAAGGTGGGACCCAGAATCTAGTGGTCCCCAAAGTTGTGCATAGATCTCAGTGATCTACTGGTAGCTAGGCCCACTCTCCCACAACATCCGGGCCTTCACAATTGCTTTAGGACCCTCCTCAGCTCCCTGCTAGCATAGGTTTATCAGAGATGTGCTACCAGGGCCTGTCACAGTAGCCACGCCCATAGGATCTGCTGAAGGGGCGTTGTACATGGTGGAGAGGGCTGCACAGAGATGGGAGGGCTGGTCAGAGTAGCTGATGAACACAATACCCCATTCTAAGACTGGGCAGCAGATTTTGACCTTTCCATACATAGAGTCCAGCCATAGACTCAGTCAGTGCAACCTTTGTTTCTGCTGCGAGGAAGCAGCAGATGAAAAGCCTCCAATTGCTGTTGTGGAGCCAAGAAGCTGCAACTGGGCAATATCAGGGCAGCTGAGCGTACAGAGAACAATGATCCATTTTCTATGAAAACTCACCCTAAAATATGGATGAAAAGGAAACAGTTTGGGTCAAAAATTTAAATGTGAGGAAAATCTCTCTCTTATCCAGCCCAGATCTAGCCTCTGTCATCACTAGACCCCATCAGCATCCCACACCGAATAGCCCCTAGACGTTGGCTAGGGTGGTTTTGCCACCTCTGTAAGACTGGCAGCCCCTGGAAATGGCCTGTCTGTAGCAGACCATCGATCAGAGGAACAATTTAAGAACATAAGAAACGGCCTTATTGGGTCATACCAATGGCCCATCTCGCCCAGTGTCTTGTCTTCTGACAGTGGTTAGTGCCTATATCTCAGAGGGAACTAACAGTTGAGTGCAATTATCGAGTGATCTAGCCCATGCGTCTGCTCCCAGCTTCTGACTGTCAGAGGTTTCGAGACACCCGGAGCATGGAGCTTCATCCCTGGTCATCTTGGCTAATAGCTATTGATGGACATATCCTCCATCAACTTATCTAGTTCTGTTTTCAACCAGTTATTCTTTTGGTTTCAGAACATCCCCTGGCAATGAGTTCCACAGCTGATGGTACTTTGTGTAAAAAGTACTTTCTTCTGTTTGTTTTAAACCTGCTGCCTACTAACTTTCTTGGGTGACCCCTGGTCCTTATAAAGGGGTAAATAACACTTCATGATTCACTTTCTCCACAGCGATTTTATAGAACTTTATTATATCCCTGCTTAGTCTTCTCTTTTTCCAAGTTGAAATGATTCAGGCTTTTTAATGTCTCCTCTTATGGAAGCTGTTCCATACCCCTAAACATGTGTCTCATGCTTCTCTGTAGTTTAGGTAACAGGGTCTGGAGCGCAGTGCAAGGTGGTATAGTTTGGGGTTTATACTCCAGCAAGGTTGCAAGGTTGGATAGCTGGGAAATCGGCTGTTGTCTCATGCCTGTCTTTGAGTGGCTTTGGTAAAGCACTCCAGAGGCTCAGTGCGGTGCCACCTTCTGTCATACTGGGTGATAGCAGGGCTTGACGAGGCTGACTGTGTCACCAACAAAGCAGTGTAAGATTGGCCAGCCCAACTGGGGGGTTGAGGGGCAAAAATGGTCCCACAGCTCCCAGACTTCTCCCTGGGGGTGACAATCTGTCACATGTGTTACTCAGCTTCCTGGTTTCATCAGTAATCTCGATGGAATGCAGTGAGATTACTGAAGAAGCTCAGTAGCACCTACTGCCTCCTTAGCTACCCTGGAACCTGCATGGCACATAAGAATAAAGAGTTTCCTGTGCGAACCCTGCAAGTGCTGGGCAGTGGCCACAGATGCACCAGGGGAGGCTTAGCCTGTCTTGACCTACTATATTCACCACCTCTGGTTCTCTACATTCTGTTCGCTTTTTTGACTGATGCTGCACACTGAGTGGATGTTTTCAGAGAACTCTCCACAATGACATCAAGATCTCTTTTATGAGTGGCAACAGATAATTTGGCACCATCATTTTGTCTGTACAGTTCAGATTACATTTTTCCAATGTAAATGTGTGTTATTTTGCATTAATCAACACAGAATTTCATCTGCCATTTTGTTGCCCAGTCTCCAAGTTATGTGAGATCCCATTGTAACTTTTCACAGTCTGCTTTGCACTTAAATATATTGAATAATTTTATCTCATCTGTAAATTTTTCCACCTCATTGCTTACCCCTTTTTCCAGTTCATTTATGAATATGTGGAAGAGCACTGGTCCCACTCCAGACCCCAGGACGAACCCACAATTTACTTCTCTCCATTCTGAAAACTCACCATTTACTCCTAACCTTTGTTTCCCATCTTTTAACTGGTTACTTATCCAGGAGGGACTCTTCCTTCTTTTCTCATGACTCCTTACTTTTCTTAAGAGCCTTTGGTGAGGGACCTTGTCAAAGTTTTTCTGAAAGTCCCAGTACACAATATCATCTTGATCACCCTTGCACACATGTTTGTTAGTCCGCTCAAAGAATTCTAATAGATTGGTGAGGCATGATTTTCCTTTGCAAAAGACATGTTGACTGTTCGGCAGCAAATGATGTTCATGTGCGTGTCTGATGATTCTGTTCTTTACTATAGTTTAAATCAATTTGCCTGGTACTAAAGTTAGGATTACAAGCCTATAATTGCTTGGATCACCTCTGTAGCCATTTTTAAAATCAGCATGATATTAGCTATCAGTCACCTGGGACAAAGCCTGACATATACAACAGTTAGTAGTTCTGAAATTTGATATTAGAGTTCCTTTGGAGCTATTGGGTGAATGTCATCTGGTCCTGCTGTCTTTTAATGTTTAGTTTATCAGTTTCTTCAAAAACCTCTGTGATGGGTTGTCCCCCATGGGATGCAATCTGGAAGCTGGTGGAATCACTGAACCGCCTATCCATTCATCTCAGCTGGCCTTTCCACAATGCTCTTCCGGTTACACAACCAGCTGCTCCAGACCCTGTTATCATCCAACATGACAGCAGTTGGTGCCAAAACCCAACTGATCTACCTGAGTGCTTTACCTAAGCCACTCATGGATGAACAGGAGACAACAGCCAATTTCCCATCTCCCCAGCCTTGCACCCTTGCAGAAGTATAACCCCCGAATTATGCCATCTTGTACTGCACAGGGATCTGCACAATGCACACTCATTAATGTAGGTGACTTTCCCCTCAATGTGGGAAAGATATGCAAAACATTTATTGACAGAGCTGAGATTTTCCAAGACACTTCACTCAAAACACACTGGTTATGAGAAAACATAAAACAAGTTTATTAAGTAGAGAGATAGATTGTAAGTGATTATAAGTATGGCAAGCAGATCCAAGCAGATTACGTAGCAAATACATAACAATGCAAAATGAGCCTAAAATACTAGATAGACTGGATATGAATTAGTAATTTCTCATGCTGGCTGGTGATAGAAGCAGTCCACCAAGTTCTCATACACAGGCTAGAAATCCCTTTAGCCTGGGATCAGCACTTCTCCCGTTCAGACTTTTTTCTTCAGTTGTTTCCAGGAGTTCTCTTGTGTGGAGAGTGAGCACAAGAGAGGATGTCACTCCCCACCTTGTTTAATTTTTCAATATGGCAAGAACCCTTTGTTTCAAGCCAAGTTCCCAGCCCAGTTTGTGAAAAAATATGTGTACCAAAATGGAGTTCAGTGTTATATGGTCTGGTCCCCTGCCCTTGCATGCCCTGCTGAGTCGTACAGCCATTACTCATAGGCTGGCTGAAACATCACAGGAAAGCTAAGCTCTTTCATGGTCCATAGCTTTGCTGATGAGCCATTCACACTGTCTATCTTCTTCATTGTTGTACTTGAAAGGCAACTTGTGGGTGTTACCCAGAGTAAGCACATCTGAAATACAGATTCACATTTATTATTCATAACTTCAGGTACAAAAATGATACAAGTGCACAAATAGGATAATCCTAATCTGCTCATCATAACTTTTCCAGTGACACCTCTCAAGACATATCTTGTACCAGATGCATCAGAATTATGTCATAATCATCTCATAATCATACCACTATGATGAATATGGGGTGCAGCATCACAACCTCCTCTACTGACACCTCAATGTGGGGAGTTCCTAAGATATGTCACCTGAAAAGAATGGCTCAGGTGTGGGAATCTCCCTCTCATCCTCTGCACTGAAGACTAAGGCAAAACATTCATTTATCCTCTGCACAACAGCCTCATATTTCTCGAGTACTCCTTTAGCACCTCACTTTGCCAGTGGCCTCAGTCATTGTTTGGCTGGCTTACCGCTTCTAACGTACGTTTAAAAATTTCACTTCATTTTTGTGTCTTTTGCTCATTGCTTTTCAGACCTCTTACACTAGGGACTCCGTATCGCAAAGCCCCTTCATTAAGTGTGAGTCACATCACTAAAAATATCATGAGATTGGTTTAGAAATAATGAGAAGTAAATATAGACTAGTGTGGAGTTCATTTAAACTTGACTGTGGTTTCTGAGCCATTGGGGTCACCTGCTTCAGGTTTTCCAGCTTTTCTTCAGGTCACTTGTTTAAATAATTTTTTTTGAAGATAAACAAAAGATGAGAATCCTGCACAGTGTCTTGATTGCAGAAGTTGGGGCTTTTAGAAAGACAGGAAATAGTGTTCTAGAGTAACAGCCGTGTTAGTCTGTATTCGCAAAAGGAAAAGGAGTACTTGTGGCACCTTAGAGAGTAACCAATTTATCTGAGCATAAGCTTTTGTGATCTACAGCTCACTTCATCAGAAATAGTGTGAGATTCCCAATAAAATCCCAAGAGGTGGCAATGCTGGCCATATCTAGTGGATCACGCAAAAATGAAGGTACTGAGAGCTGGTTAATTGACATTTCTTGTCACACAGACCATCAGTGGTAGAGATGGTGTGTCCCTCTGCACTGGATTACAGAGCCCTAGGTTATAAGGAACAGGGTTATGACACAGGAAGGCGGACATAACAGTGACAGGCTCACAGAGTCACTGGGTACCTGAGACACAGCTCAGAGGTAAGCAAGGCTGTAATAAATATAAAAGGAAGGGTAAACCCCTTTAAAATCCTTCCTGGCCAGAGGAAAAATCCTCTCACCTGTAAAGGGTTAAGAAGCTAAAGCTAACCTCGTTGGCACCTGACCAAAATGACCAATGAGGAGACAAGATACTTTCAAAAGCTTGGAGGAGGGAGAGAAACAAAGGGTCTGTGTCTGTCTGTATGCTGCTTTTGCTGGGGACAGAACAGGAATGGAGTCTTAGAACTTTTAGTAAGTAATCTAGCTAGGTATGTGTTAGATTATGATTTCTTTAAATGGCTGAGAAAAGAGCTGTGCTGAATAGAATGACTATTCTTGTCTGTGTGTGTTTTTTGTAACTTAAGGTTTTGCCTAGAGGGATTCTCTATGTTTTGAATCTAATTACCCTGTAAGGATCTACCATCCTGATTTTACAGAGGTGATTCCTTTACTTCTATTAAAAAGTCTTCTTGTAAGAACACTGACAGGTTTCAGAGTAACAGCTGTGTTAGTCTGTATGCGCAAAAAGAAAAGGAGTACTTGTGGCACCTTAGAGACTAACCAATTTATTTGAGCATGAGCTTTCGTGAGCTACAGCTCACTTCATCAGATGCATACCGTGGAAACTGCAGCAGACTTTATATACACACAGAGAATATGAAACAATACCTCCTCCCACCCCACTGTCCTGCTGGTAATAGCTTATCTAAAGTGATCATCAGGTGGGCCATTTCCAGCACAAATCCAGGTTTTCTCACCCTCCACCCCCCCACACAAATTCACTCTCCTGCTGGTGCTAGCCCATCCAAAGTGATAACTCTTTACATAATCAAGTCGGGCTATTTCCTGCATAAATCCAGGTTTTCTCACATCCCCCCCACCCCCATACACACACAAACTCACTCTCCTGCTGGTAATAGCTCATCTAAACTGACCACTCTCCAAGTTTAAATCCAAGTTAAACCAGAACATCTGGGGGGGGGGGGGGGTAGGAAAAAACAAGAGGAAACAGGCTACCTTGCACAATGACTTAGCCACTCCCAGTCTCTATTTAAGCCTAAATTAATAGTATCCAATTTGCAAATGAATTCCAATTCAGCAGTTTCTCGCTGGAGTCTGGATTTGAAGTTTTTTTGTTTTAAGATAGCGACCTTCATGTCTGTGATTGTGTGACCAGAGAGATTGAAGTGTTCTCCGACTGGTTTATGAATGTTATAATTCTTGACATCTGATTTGTGTCCATTTATTCTTTTACGTAGAGACTGTCCAGTTTGACCAATGTACATGGCAGAGGGGCATTGCTGGCACATGATGGCATATATCACATTGGTGGATGTGCAGGTGAACGAGCCTCTGATAGTGTGGCTGATGTTATTAGGCCCTGTGATGGTGTCCCCTGAATAGATATGTGGGCACAATTGGCAACGGGCTTTGTTGCAAGGATAAGTTCCTGGGTTAGTGGTTCTTTTGTGTGGTATGTGGTTGTTGGTGAGTATTTGCTTCAGGTTGCGGGGCTGTCTGTAGGCAAGGACTGGCCTGTCTCCCAAGACTTGTGAGAATGTTGGGTCATCCTTTAGGATAGGTTGTAGATCCTTAATAATGTGTTGGAGGGGTTTTAGTTGGGGGCTGAAGGTGACAGCTAGTGGCGTTCTGTTATTTTCTTTGTTAGGCCTGTCCTGTAGTAGGTAACTTCTGGGAACTCTTCTGGCTCTATCAATCTGTTTCTTTACTTCTTCAGGTGGGTATTGTAGTTGTAAGAAAGCTTGACAGAGATCTTGTAGGTGTTTGTCTCTGTCTGAGGGGTTGGAGCAAATGCGGTTGTATCGCAGAGCTTGGCTGTAGACGATGGATCGTGTGGTGTGGTCAGGGTGAAAGCCGGAGGCATGCAGGTAGGAATAGCGGTCAGTAGGTTTCCGGTATAGGGTGGTGTTTATGTGGCCATTGTTTATTAGCACTGTAGTGTCCAGGAAGTGGATCTCTTGTGTGGACTGGACCAGGCTGAGGTTGGTGGTGGGATGGAAATTGTTGAAATCATGGTGGAATTCCTCAAGGGCTTCTTTTCCATGGGTCCAGATGATGAAGATGTCATCAATATAGCGCAAGTAGAGTAGGGGCTTTAGGGGACGAGAGCTGAGGAAGCGTTGTTCTAAATCAGCCATAAAAATGTTGGCATACTGTGGGGCCATGCGGGTACCCATAGCAGTGCCGCTGATCTGAAGGTATACATTGTCCCCAAATGTGAAATAGTTATGGGTAAGGACAAAGTCACAAAGTTCAGCCACCAGGTTAGCCGTGACATTATCGGGTATAGTGTTCTTGATGGCTTGTAGTCCATCTTTGTGTGGAATGTTGGTGTAGAGGGCTTCTACATCCATAGTACCCAGGATGGTGTTATCAGGAAGATCACCGATGGATTGAAGTTTCCTCAGGAAGTCAGTGGTGTCTCGAAGGTAGCTGGGAGTGCTGGTAGCGTAGGGCCTGAGGAGGGAGTCTACATAGCCAGACAATCCTGCTGTCAGGGTGCCAATGCCTGAGATGATGGGGCGCCCAGGATTTCCAGGTTTATGGATCTTGGGTAGTAGATAGAATATCCCAGGTCGGGGTTCCAGGAGTGTGTCTGTGCGGATTTGATCTTGTGCTTTTTCAGGAAGTTTCTTGAGCAAATGCTGTAGTTGCTTTTGGTAACTCTCAGTGGGATCATAGGGTAATGGCTTGTAGAAACTCGTTTTGGAGATCTGCCGAGCAGCCTCTTGTTCATATTCCGACCTATTCATGATGACAACAGCACCTCCTTTGTCAGCCTTTTTGATTATGATGTCAGAGTTGTTTCTGAGGCTGTGGATGGCATTGCGTTCCGCATGGCTGAGGTTATGGGGCAAGTGATGCTGCTTTTCCACAATTTCAGCCCGTGCACGTCGGCGGAAGCACTCTATGTAGAAGTCCAGTCTGCTGTTTCGACCTTCAGGAGGAGTCCATCTAGAATCCCTCTTTCTGTAGTGTTGGCAGGGAGACCTCTGTGGATTAGTATGTTGTTCAGAGGTATTTTGGAAATATTCCTTGAGTCGGAGACGTCGAAAATAGGATTCTAGGTCACCACAGAACTGTATCATGTTCGTGGGGGTGGAGGGGCAGAAGGAGAGGCCCCGAGATAGAACAGCTGCTTCTGCTGGGCTGAGAGTATAGTTGGATAGGTTAACAATATTGCTAGGTGGGTTGAGGGAACCATTGCTGTGGCTCCTTGTAGCATGTTGTAGTTTAGAAAGTTTAGTGTCCTTTTTCTTTTGTAGAGAAGCAAAGTGTGCGTTGTAAATGGCTTGTCTAGTTTTAGTAAAATCCAGCCACGAGGAAGTGGGGTGGGAGGTGGTATTGTTTCATATTCTCTGTGTATATATAAAGTCTGCTGCAGTTTCCACGGTATGCATCTGATGAAGTGAGCTGTAGCTCACGAAAGCTCATGCTCAAATAAATTGGTTAGTCTCTAAGGTGCCACAAGTACTCCTTTTCTTTGTAAGAACACTGAATGCTTTTTCATTGTTCTAAGATCCAAGGGTTTGGGTCTGTGGTCACCTTTGCAAATTGGTGAGGATTTTTACCAAACCTTCCCCAGGAAGTGGGGTGCAAGTGTTGGGAGGATTTTGGGAGGAAAGACGTGTCCAAACTACGTTTCCCAGTAAACCCAGATAAAGTTTGGTGGTGGCAGTGGAAATCCAAGGGCAAAGGGTAAAATTAATTTGTACCTTGGGGAAGTTTTAACCTAATCTGGTAAAAGTAAGCTTAAGAGGTTTTCATGCAGGTCCCCACATCTGTACCCTAGAATTCAGAGTGGGGAAGGAACCTTGACAAAGGCCAATCAGATTGTTAATAGATAGGGTTGTGACACAAGCCCAGCTCCAAATGTCCACTGCTAATTCCCTATTGGACACAAAGAAACATGATCCAGCTACCCCCACACTTGGTGATGATGCAAATTTGTGTGCAGGGTTTGAGGTCTATCTCCAGCGCTCATTGCTCATGGAGCAGATTGGGGTCAGGATCAGACCGAGGGGCAGCCCAACAAGACTCAGTTTAGCCAGGCAACACTCTACAGGTCCTTCGCTCTCTGAAAGCACGTCCTGATTCCTCCCTCTACAGCCAAGCTGCAGGAGTGGCCCAGAACTCCAACGTCAAAGGGTGCAGTGCTAATGACAGACCTCATCACAGAGGGTTGATGAGAAGAGTTCAATTTCTCCACCCAGTACCTGAAATCATCCTTATGAGACAAACAGAGTTAAAATCTCTCATATGAACACAAGCTATGCCCAGGCATGTCATTGGGCTCAATACCGGGGGTAACGGGGTGAAATTCTGCAGGAGGTCAGACTAGATGATCTAATGGTCCTTTCTGGCCTTATATTCTATGTATCTATTAATCATTGCCTTCAATGGATCATTATGTTGGATGCAGTTTGAAGAAGGGTTGCTCTCCTTTATGCTGATAGCCACTCAATAAGGATAGATACTGCCCAAGGAGAACTGGAAATGTCACAGTAAAACCATGTATATAGTCTCTTTACCCTATAAACCAGGTCCTTTCTTGTCTTTGGGGGATATCACAACTGTACCGCTCTTCCAGCTGGGAACAACGCCCATCTATGCTAAACGCTTATCACCAAGCAGGTCCAACTGGACACCTCAATCTCTTCCCTTCGGATGCTTGTGACCGGAGCTATACAGTCATCAACCGCCTCCTTAAATCTATTAGGTTTATTAGCAAACAACACAAAGCATTAAAAGAAATAGCTTTAAAATATCAGGCAGTAATCACATGTCTACACCTGTCATCTATCTGAGGTATCACTGCAAGCTAAGTTAGACAGCCTTTGCTCAGGAGATAGAGAAACAGAGCTGGCCCAACTTACATTCTTTTGGGAAGCCAAGGAGCTCTTGGGACCCAGCCTAGTTTCTGTGTGTCTCTGAGAGCATCTTCCCCTCTGTTTGCCCCTTTCCTGTGGAAGCAGGCTTTGCTGAAACCAGTGTCAGCCTGGGTCCAATCACCATAGTGCTCAGCCGTGTCTGTGTTACAGCCCCAAGGTGTGGAGCTGACCTTTGCCCTCTGACTGCTTTCTCCCAGCCAAACTGTGTAAGATGAGGCCCCCGTGGCCGTTGCTCAATTGCTTGTCAGTTAGACCCATTCAGCCTCAAGGGCTCGCAAACACAGGTCCAGTGACTCCGCTGAAACTCCCAGCATAACTGTGACATTCCAACACTCCCCTCAGAAATTCACTACTCACCCCTCACTGTCATTCCTGAGCACCCCCACATCTGCCACAGACACCACGGTGCTGGAGTCAGGGGGCTTCTGCTGGGCTGATCTAAGCCCAGTGGTAACGGCTTGCAAGAGCACAGCCTACTCTGGCCAAGGCCCTGTGGTAGGGGCCAAGACAGAGTGCCTCTTGGGGCCTGAAATAGGGGCACCCTGTCCTCCCCAGAAAGGCCCTTGTAATGATTTACTCTCAGCCTGGGATACTTAAAAAAAGAGTCCCTTTTGTGGGGTCACATTAATTAAGTCGTCTCCAAAACACAGGCTCTCCTATCCTCCTGTTCCATCCTCCTCCTTTTCTCAGGAGCCCTCCACCTCCTGCTTGCTGGGGTCAGTCTTGTTTCAGGCTTCCTGCAGCCTAGCTGGCTTCTCGCCATCTGCTACCCATGATATCACAGTCCCTTTCCCCTGGGCTGAGCGAGGGCAGCTGTCTGTCCCCTGCTGGAGTGGCCCATGTTTTGAGAGAGGATGCAGCCTGCCTGCCCTCCTAAGGCTCCTCCTCTTTCGCATGGAGTGAAGGGAGTCATGCCCTGCCCTACAAGACCCTTGTCCCAGGTCCTTAAAAACAATAGCCTGGGATTTCCTAAAGTACTAACTATTCCCCGGGACCATCTTCCTATCTCCCACAAGCTGGCTCTACAAAGCTTCTCGCAGCTCTAAAAGTCACAGGAATCTAAAAGGGCTACACCCTGGGATTGACTGACCCCCCTTAATCTTTGCAACCCCTAAAGGGGACAGTCCCCAACATCCACCTCCAATGGCCACTGATTTAGGGTGGATCACACATCCCCAATTGGGCAGAAGAGTCCCAAAATGAAGTGTTCAAGTCCCAGTGTGGGCTGAAAGACTCCGGAACAACATTTGTCCTGAATTCCCTGTGGTGCCAATCCACACCTGCTCATGGACACAGCCACCTTTTTCAGTGTTGGGGGGTGAGGTCCTTAGCCCCACCTTGCTATGAGGCCCCACCCTGCTCCTCTTTCCCCTAAAGCTGTGTCCCCTGAACGGGGCAGGTGGGGGGGTCTCGGTTTCCCCAGAGAGGCACTTGATCCCTGGACTTCTTTTAATAACAGCCTGGCTCTGACATCCAGCCTGGTCAGTGGGTTGGGCTTTGGGGAAGAGAAGGAGCAGGCGGCGGGAGTTCAGGGGGAAGAAGAGGGCCAGGGGTGAGGCCATGGAGGGGGCAGGGCTTCTGCATGTGTCTTGCTTTTTCCTTTTTTGAAGGTGCTCACCCGACACTGAAAGGGCTGGACTGGGACAGGAGATAGTTGTGACTCTGTTCTACCGCTTTGCATGGCTTCTCTTGCGGCTCCTGCATTAATGAAATCTCTGGTATGACTCAGTCAAGAGCACCTGGCTGAGGGCATAGGGGAAGGTTGGGTGTCCGTGCCCCTTCAATAGCCCTGTCCACAGCTGGTGCAGCTCTCATGGATCACACAGCAGCCAGAGTGCTCAGGCAGGGCCAAGACTGTGCCCACAAAATGGCATTGCAGCTTTTTTCATGGCTCAAGGATGTTTAACCAGACATGGGACAGTAAGAGGCCAGGTGTAATGGGAAACAAAATCCAAATCCCTTGTCTTTATTGAGAGTATTGTCAGGAATTCTGAGGTTGGAGCAGCCACTGCTATGGCTCTTTATGAGCCAATATCCTACCGATCCCCTGGCTCTCCATGAACACAGTCACTTTGTGAATGCTGCTGCCTGCCTTGGTCTCCTTCCCCCAATGCCCTCTCCTCCCACAACACTGGGTGGAAACAACCCCTTTACCATTGCTTAAGGCCTTAGTCCCCATCTGCATGTGTCTGTACAGAGTGGATATCAGTAGCTCATGTAATCATAGAATATCAGGGATGGAAGTGACCTGAGGAAGTCATCGACTCCACCCCCCTGCTCAAAGCAGGACCAATCCCCAACTTTTGCCCCAGATCCCTAAATGGCCCCCTCAAGGATTGAACTCACATCCCTGGGTTTGGCAGGCCAATGTTCAAACCACTGAGCTCTCCCTCCCCCCATAATCAGAAGTATAAGGGTCCAGGATGGAATAGGTTTCCGTCTCCAATGTTCCCTCTAATTTTTGACAGGCCGTGTGTGGCAAAAAATGTCTTCTCTGCAAATTTTTGTGCTTCTGTGCAAATTGTTGTGCATGCAGTGTTTCACCATCTGCGCGGGGTTTAGGATCTGTGTGAGCACACACACGCGCACAGCTTAGGGGCAACAGTGGCTATGTCCTGTGTTTCTTGTTTCCTTTGCTACCAGTATTGGGACCGGAAGATAAACTGACCCTTCACTTCACGAACACCCTGATTATCCTCGAACGAAGGTGTTTGCTTTTCACACTGTACACAACTGGGTTAATCAGTGGAGGAACCATCAAGTAGACATAGCCCAGGACAATCTGAAGCAAGGGAGAAGAGCCCTTCCCAAATCTGTGTATCAAAGTGAGGCTGAACTCTGGCGTGTAGAAGAGCAGAACAGCGCAGAGGTGGGAGACGCAGGTGTTCAGGGCCCTGAGGAACTCCTTGTGGGACGCGATGCTCAGCACTGTTTTGATGATCATCACATAAGAGAGGAAGATGAGCAGTGAGTCCAACCCCACTGTTAGGACCGTAGTAAACAGACCATAGATGTTGTTGATTGTGAAGTCTGCACATGCCATTGTCATGACCTCCATGTGCAGACAGTAGGAATGGGAGAGGACATTGGCTCGACAGTATTGAAACCTCTTCAGGAGAAGGGGGAATGGAAGTATCACAGCCACCCCTCTTAGAACACACACCAGTCCCATCTTGACTATTCTCGGCAGAGTTAAGATGGAGGCATATCTCAGTGGGTCACGGATCGCGATGAAGCGGTCAAAAGCCATCAACAAAAGCACAGAGGATTCAAAGCATTGAAACAAGTGGATAAAGAACAACTGGGCAAAACAGGCATCGAAGCTGATCTCCCGAGAGTTAAACAAGAATATGCCCAGTATCGTTGGTATGGTGGCTATCGATAAGCCAAGGTCTGTGAAGCCCAACATGGAAAGGAAAATGTACATGGGCTCATGGAGGTTTGGATCTATTATTATAATGAACAGAATGACTGAATTTCCTAATATTGAAATAACATAAATTAAGCAGCAGGGGAGAGAGATCCAGAGATTTTGGACGTCTTCCTGCCCAGGTATCCCGGTGAGAAGGAACACTGAAGATTTGAATGTGGTGTCATTGACAGCTGACATTATGTAGTGTGAAGATCCAATTTGTTTTGAACTTTCCTTCCTGAAAGAAAAAGAACAGGAGATTAGCTGATATTTAACAAGACATCTTTCCACTCTCTGTACAATTCTAGAGACTCCCGGGAGCTAAAGAAAAATCAGCAAAAACAAAGTCTAGGATTTACACGACTGATACCAAGATAGACATTTGCGGACTGGATGATACCTGTAGTCCATCTAGCCCAGTATGCACTGGCCAGTTCCACACGCTCCAGAGGAAGGTGGAAAGAGTTCTGCAATGGGCAGCTATAAGAAAACCTGCTCCCGATGTTTCCCCCTGACACCCACTAGTTAGAGATATTTTGTGCTGTAAATCAGGAAGGTTTAGAGCCATTCCAAGAGTTTTTAAAACAGTCCTCACTTGTGTAATTTGATTTTCTGGTTACCCATATGTCGAGGTTCCTCCCCCACTCTGAACTCTAGGATACAGATGTGGGGACCTGCATGAAAACCTCCTAAGCGTACTTTTACCAGCTTAGGTTAAAACTTCCCCAAGGTACAAATTAATTTTATCTTTTGTCCTTGGAATATCCACTGCCACCACCAAACTCTAACTGGGTTTACTGGGAAACATAGTTTGGACACGTCTTTCCCCCCAAAATCCTCCCAACCCTTGCACACCACTTCCTGGGAAAGGTTTGGTAAAAAATCCTCACCAATTTGCATAGGTGACCACAGACCCAAACCCTCGGATCTGAGAACAATGAAAAAACATTCAGTTTTCTTACAAGAAGACTTTTAATAGAAATAGAAGTAAATAGAAGTAAAGAAATCCCACCTGTAAAATCAGGATGGTAGATCCTTACAGGGTAATTAGATTAAAAACATAGAGAACCCCTCTAGGCAAAACCTTAAGTTACAAAAAAGACACACAGACAGAAATAGTTATTCTATTCAGCACAATTCTTTTCTCAGCCATTTAAAGAAATCATAATCTAACACATACCTAGCTAGATTACTTAATAAAAGTTCTAAGACTCCATTCCTGGTCTATCCCCGGCAAAAGCAGCATATAGACAGACAGACAGACCCTTTGTTTCTCTCCTTCCTCCCAGCTTTTGAAAGTATCTTGTCTCCTCATTGGTCATTTTGGTCAGGTGCCAGCGAGGTTACCTTTAGCTTCTTAACCCTTTACAGGTGAGAGGATTTTTCCTCTGGCCAGGAAGGATTTTAAAGGGGTTTACCCTTCCCTTTATCTTTATGACACCATATAAACATCCAGTCTCTCTGAATCCTGTTCGGTTCTTAGTCACATTGATAGCTTGTAGCTGTAAGTTCTGCAGCCTACGTGAACACTCTGTGATTTTACAATTGTGACCTTCCCACAGACACCCTTTCTGGCCCTACACTTCTGAATGTGGCCCATTGTATAAAGTGCAATTTATTTATTTATTTATAATTATTTTATCTACTCCTGAAAATCCAAATTAAGCCACTGCCTCTTTTCACCACATGGGATAAACTCCCAGGGCCACGTTCTGAATTTCCTAACTTTGACTTCAGCTGAGTCACTCCAGATTTACATGTGTCAATTTGATAAGAACCAGGCTCTATTCATTTTCCCTAAACAAATGCTCCTGGTGATAAACTTCATCCATACTCATGTAACAGCTAATGGTGAAAATTACATACAACCCCTTTTACACTCACCTTTCCTTCACGTGTGCTCCACTCTTTCCTGAAACACAGACCAGTGGTTTTTTTCTCAAGACTTTTTGGAAAGTCTTGCACAGGTATTGCAGAGGTATTGTGTTCATGATCCTGATTAGAAACAGCTTCTTGTTCGTTAACAGAAGATAGTATCATACAACTATTCAACATCTTTATTAAAGATCTGGATGATGGGATGGATTGCACGCTCAGCAAGTTCACAGACGACACTAAGCTGGGAGCAGAGATAGATACACTGGAGGGTAGCGATAGATTCCAGAGTGACCTTTAGAAATTGGAGGATTGGCCAAAAGAAATCTGATGAGGTTCAACAAGGACAGGTGTAGAGTCCTACACTTATGATGGAAGAATCCCACACAATGCTACAGGCTGGGGACAGACTGGCTAAGCAGTAGTTCTGCAGAAAAGGACCTGGGGCTTACAGTGGATGAGAAGCTGGATATGAGTCAGCAGTGTGCCCTTGATACCAAGGAGGCTAATTGCATATTGGGCTGTATTTGTAGGAGCATTGCCAGTAGATCGAGGGAAGTGATTATTCCAATCTATTCGGCACTGGTGAGGAGACATCTGGAGTATTGCGCCCAGTTTTGGGCCCACCACTACAGAAAGGATGTGGAGAATTTGGAGAGAGTCCAGTGGAGGGCAACGGAAATGATCAGGGGGCTGGGGCACATGACTTATGAGGTGAGGCTGAGGGAACTGGGCTTGTTTAGTCTGCAGAAGAGAAGATTGAGGGGGGATTTGATAGCAGCCATCTACAACTATCTGAAGGGGCATTCCAAAGAGGAAGGAGCTTGGCTGTTATCAGTGGTGATAGATGACAGAAGAAAGAGTAATGGTATCAAGTTGCCGTGGGGGAGACCTAGGTTGGATATTAGGAAATAGGTTAGGTTAGAGTGGGACTTAAAATGTAGTGTATGTTTTCTGGATGTCATCACAAGCTGAAAAGATTGCAGTGTCTCAGCCCTCATTCAGTCACTTGTCAGCAAAGAAAAGTTTAGTAGCTTCTCTGACCCTGGGTGAATAGCTGACCGTTCTCCTCCAGCTCTGTTCTGTCAGTCTGTAGCCTGTATCCAGTTTGGTAACAGGCACAGGGATCAGGATAGAACTCCCCTAGTACATAGTGTCCCCGTCAGCTGTTATTCAGCCAGGATGAGGGTTTGCAGGAAGTGTATATGAAAGTCAAATTCATGGAAATGGAACTTCGTTTCCCACAGGAAAGTAGCCTGTTGCTCTCTCACTCTCTAACTGTCTCTGTCTCGTATTCATAAGATCCGTAGCACCCAAGAACGGCACTGGGACAGAAAAGGAGCCGAGCTTCAAAAATGAATGTGTGTGTTAAACGCAGTTTTCTCTAGAGCTATATTAAGTTAACTTTTGGGATTTTTATGTTATATCCATATTGGGTGAAACCATTATGGGTCTTCTTAGTTTAATAGCAGGCTGCTGGAAAACAAACACTATGGGAAGGCACAGATCAAGAAAAGTCATCACTCAGGCAGAACTTCAGGGAGGTTGAGTGACAACACCAGAGCTATGGGTTGGGAAGAGCCTGTTTCTGGGCTCCAGCCATGACAAACAGCTTGTTTTCCAGTGCTGGGAACCTGTCCAGAGATGGGGCAGCTTTTCCTGAGAAGCTCTTCAGACTGCAATGACAGACACCACTGGGGAAACCTGAAGGCCCTGGGCCCACCTGTATCTGAATCAGAGTGGGAGGACTTGGGGTCAGAGAGGTGTACAGACTGTTCTTGTAAATCCCTCTTATTCTCCCATGTTAATCTTTATTCCTACCGTTCAGATTACACAGTGTTTTGCTTCAAGAAGGCTGGCTGGTCACTCGTCTCAGCACTGGTCATAGCCTCCCAGAGGGAAATACCACAGGGGCCGAACCCAATCGGACCTACTGTGCAAGCAGAGTCCCCCCACAGTGTGTTGTGGCCCACGGCCCAATCTGAGGATGTGCAGATCGCAGGATTCCACCACATTAGAGGGAAGGATACGAGGTCTGACATGTGGCACTTGGAGACCAGAGAGGGGCAGATATCCAGGTAGTCCTGTAACTCTGAGGGGTATCTACAGGGCAGAAATGTTGAACCACTCAGCCATTCAGGAAACAGTAATATTCCCTATCATACCTCTTACCACAGAGCAATGCAGCTCTGAATTCCTGCCTTCACAATCGAGCCAGAGAATACAACCTTTGAAAATGCATTTGCTGGTGCCATTTCCAGGAGCAAATAAACCTGAGGCGATTTGGAAACTAGTCATGGATATTTGGTGGGGTCTCCTGTCACTCAGCCCTTGGTAGGTTTGGGCCCAGAGTACACAGGAATGGGACCCCTCTAGAAATGGGACCCCTTGAAAAATCCTGACTCAGGACATCAGTGTTTTAGGACTGCAAGCTCACTTTGAATGTCAGATTTCTGTGTAGCTTGAACAACCCACCGTGGAGCATGGGCAGATATAGGGGAGGGGATCCCAAGCTACCTAGCGTTGCCTGCCCTCCAGCCCCATCACTGAGTCACCCCGACAGCCCAGCTGAGTCCTTTGCCACTGCACAGAGCATCTGCCAATGGAAACAGCTTCCAGCCTTTACACATCACTTTGCTTTTTAAAGTTAGTGAAACGTGCCAACGTACCTAGACGGGGAGCCGCTGACACCAGAGGTCTTCACCCTAAATGACAAGGAGCCGTTGAAGAGCTTACATGGGCAGGAGGCAGAATCTGTTCATCTAGGTAGGCAACTGTGTTTATGAAGCATGCTTGCACATTCCCTTGGGGGCCACTTGGCCATCAGGGAACCTCAGTTGCTTGGCTTCGTGTGCACCAGCTTTAACCTTGTCATGGCCAATGGCAAAGTGCAGGAGGCCAAATCACAGGGAATGTGTGGTGATGCTACACAACTGGACTGCAGAGGAAGCCCTACTGCAGGCTCTGTTCCTGTAATGTGGGTTTGTCATCACTGTTCGTATGGTTCCGATTAGTCACATGGCTACCCCGGGTGTGGTGAGTGGTAACGATGATGCTCTCACAATTGTGATATTGCTGAAATAAAAGAAATAATAATAATAATTAATAATATAGGACAAGATTTCTCCTCGGCAGCCCTCTTTCCTACATTACCAGCTCAGGGTGCAGGTCAGGAAAGGTAGATTATCATGGGGGAGGGATAGCTCAGTGGTTTGAGCTTTGGCCTGCTAAACCCAGCATTGTGAGTTCAATCCTTGAGGGGAACATTTAGGGATATGGGGCAAAAATTGGGGATTGGTCCTGTTTTGAGCAGGAGGTTGGACTAGATGACCTCCTGAGGTCCCTTCCAACCCTGATATTCTATGATTCCACAAGGCTCAGTACATGGAAATTTCCATCGGATCATTCCAGGAGTCGAGGTCCCTTCCCTTCTCCCTGAGGAATGAAAGTCGGGACCCTAGATCTAGGGGTCCCCAATGATGTGCATAGATCTCAGTGATGCACTGGTAGCTAGGCCTACTCTCCCACAATCTCTGGGCCTTCATAATTGCTTTAGGACCCTCCCCAGTTCCCTGCTAGCACATGTTCATCAGAGATGCGCTACCAGGGCCTGTCAAAGTAGCCACTTCCCACAGGATCTACTGCAGGGGCATTATACAGTGTGGAGGGGGCTGCAGAGAGGTAGGAGGGCTGGTCAGAGTAGCTGATGAACACAATACCCCAGCCCTAGCCTGGGCAGGAGATTTTGACCTTTCCATACACAGAATCCAGCCATAGACTCAGTCAGTGCAAACTTTGTTTATGTTGTGAGGAAGCAGCAGACGAAAAGCCTCCAATTGCTTTTGTGGAGCCAAGAAGCTGCAGCTGGGCAATATCAGGGCAGCTGAGCGTACAGAGAACAATGATCCATTTTCTATGAAAACTCACCATAAAATATGGATGAAAAGGAAACATTTCAGTTTTACGTCAGAAATTTAAATGTGGGGAAAATCTCTCTCTTATACATCCCAGATCTAGCCTCTCTCAGCACTAGACCCCATCAGCATCCCACACCGAACAGCTCCTAGATGTTGGCTAGGGTGGTTTTGCCACCTCTGTAAGACTGGCTGCCCCTGGAAATGGCTGGTCTGTAGCAGCCCATCTATCAGAGGAACAATTTAAGAACAGAAGAATGGCCTTATTGGGTCATACCAATGGCCCATCTCACCCAGTGTCCTGTCTTCTGACAGTGGTTAGTGCCGATAGTTCAGGGGGAACTAACAGATGAGTGCAATTATGAATTGATCCATCCCTTGTGTGTGCTCCCAGCTTCTGACTATCAGAGGTTTAGAGACACCCAGAGCATGGAGCTTCATCCCTGATTATCTTGACTAATAACTACTGATGGACATATCCTCAGTCAACTTATCTAGTTCTGTATTAGAACAAATATTCTTTTGGCTTCAGAACAGCCCCTGGCAATGAGACAACAGCCCCCCAACCTGAAGCAAATACTCACCAGCAACCACATACCACACAACAGAACCACTAACCCAGGAACCTATCCTTGCAACAAAGCCCGTTGCCAACTGTGCCCATATATCTATTCAGGGGACACCATCACAGGGCCTAATAAAATCAGCCACACTATCAGAGGCTCGTTCACCTGCACATCCACCAATGTGATATATGCCATCATGTGCCAGCAATGCCCCTCTGCCATGTACATTGGTCAAACTGGACAGTCTCTACGTAAAAGAATAAATTGACACAAATCAGATGTCAAGAATTATAACATTCATAAACCAGTAGGAGAACACTTCAATCTCCTGGTCACGCGATTACGGACATGGAAGTTGTGATATTACAACAGAAAAACTTCAAAACCAGACTCCAGTGAGAGACTGTTGAATTGGAATTCATTTGCAAATTGGATACTATTAACTTAGGCTTGAATAGAGACTTGGAGTGGCTAAGTCATTATGCAAGGTAACCTATTTCCCCTTGTTTTTTCCTACCCCCCCCCAGACATTCTTGTTAAACCCTGTATTTGTGCTGGAAGTGGCCCACCTTGATTATCGTACACATTGTAAGGAGAGTGATCACTTTAGATAAGCTATTACCAGCAGGAGAGTGGGGTGGGGGGAGAGAAAACCTTTTGTAGTGGTAAACTCCCATTTTTTCATGCTTTGTGTGTATAAAAAGATCTTCTGTACTTTCCACAGTATGCATCCGATGAAGTGAGCTGTAGCTCACAAAAGCTTATGCTCAAATAAATTGGTTAGTCTCTAAGGTGCCACAAATACTCCTTTTCTTTTTATTATATCCCTGTTTAGTCTTCTCTTTTTCCAAACGGAAATGTTCCAGGATTTTTAATGTAACCTCATATAGAAGCTGTTCCATACCCCTGAACATTTTTGTCACCTTTCTCTGTACTTTTTCCAATTCTAATATATCTTTTTTGAGATGGGATGAACAGAACTGCACAAAGTATTCAAGGTGTGGGTATACCATGGATTCATATAGAGACATCACAATATTTTCTGTCTTATCATCTATCCCTTTCCTTACAATTTTCAACATGAGCAGTGAGTGGAGTCCTCTGGCCCCACTCCTTCTGCCCCACCCCCACAGTTGGAATGTCATCCCCACCCCCCAATCCCAGAGAATCCCAGAGCTTTCACAGACCCCATGGCAGACCCCAGATGTTGGAGGCTCCCCGGGCTGGCCAGAGTCCCCTCAACCATGCTTACCCTACTTTCTTGAGACCCCAAGTTGCCCCAGGGGAGATGCTTGTCTCTTCCCAAAGAACCTCAGCTTTTAATATGCCCAATTCAGGTTCCAGGATAGCTGAGGAGGTGGTTGTGAAACTGCCCCCAATATTAATCATAGTTGTATGCTGATGATATGATTATGAAATAGTTATATGCTTTTTGTACAAAAATGTCTTGTGAGGTTCCTATGGAAAAAATATGGTTTCCAGAATATGATGATCCTATTTATATCCTTGTATCATTTTTGCATCTGAAGTTATGAATATTGAGTATGTATCTGTATTTCAAATGTCATTATACCTGAGTGACACCCACTAGGCAAAATACTTATGGTCCAGACAGCTGGTTGAGAAGGGCCTATTCCTAGTAATGGGACATAAGGGGAAACAACAGTCTGGAGGAGAAGTTTATACGCCATCTGGTGAACCTTCAGGAGGAACCTCAGGACTGTGTATGGATAACGCCTGCTATGACACTGCAGCACATGCAAGGGCATGGAACCAGACCACAGGACACTTAACTCCATTTATATTTTTCTGCTATATAATATGGGGAGTGACAGCATCTCTTGGCCTCACTCCTGGGGGAAGTGCTAGTCCTAGGCTAAAGGGATTTCTCGTCTGCATATGGAAACTTGGCGGACTGGTTGTATCATCAGGCAGGGTGAGAAATTGTTAATTCATATCCAATCTACCTAGCATGTTAGCCTTCATAGAATCATAGAATCATAGAATATAAGGGTTGGAAGGGACCCCAGAAGGTCATCTAGTCCAACCCCCTGCTCGAAGCAGGACCAATTCCCAGTTAAATCATCCCAGCCAGGGCTTTGTCAAGCCTGGCCTTAAAAACCTCTAAGGAAGGAGATTCTACCACCTCCCTAGGTAACGCATTCCAGTGTTTCACCACCCTCTTAGTGAAAAAGTTTTTCCTAATATCCAATCTAAACCTCCCCCACTGCAGCTTGAGACCATTACTCCTCGTTCTGTCATCTGATACCATTGAGAACAGTCTAGAGCCATCCTCTTTGGAACCCCCTTTCAGGTAGTTGAAAGCAGCTATCAAATCCCCCCTCATTCTTCTCTTCTGCAGGCTAAACAATCCCAGCTCCCTCAGCATCTCCTCATAACTCATGTGTTCCAGACCCCTAATCATTTTTGTTGCCCTTCGCTGGACTCTCTCCAATTTATCCACATCCTTCTTGAAGTGTGGGGCCCAAAACTGGACACAGTACTCCAGATGAGGCCTCACCAATGTCGAATAGAGGGGAACGATCACGTCCCTCGATCTGCTCGCTATGCCCCTACTTATACATCCCAAAATGCCATTGGCCTTCTTGGCAACAAGGGCACACTGCTGACTCATATCCAGCTTCTCGTCCACTGTCACCCCTAGGTCCTTTTCCGCAGAACTGCTGCCTAGCCATTCGGTCCCTAGTCTGTAGCTGTGCATTGGGTTCTTCCGTCCTAAGTGCAGGACCCTGCACTTATCCTTATTGAACCTCATCAGATTTCTTTTGGCCCAATCCTCCAATTTGTCTAGGTCCTTCTGTATCCTATCCCTCCCCTCCAGCGTATCTACCACTCCTCCCAGTTTAGTATCATCCGCAAATTTGCTGAGAGTGCAATCCACACCATCCTCCCGATCATTTATGAAGATATTGAACAAAACCGGCCCCAGGACCGACCCTTGGGGCACTCCACTTGATACCGGCTGCCAACTAGACATGGAGCCATTGATAACTACCCGTTGAGCCCGACAATCTAGCCAGCTTTCTACCCACCTTGTAGTGCATTCATCCAGCCCATACTTCCTTAACTTGCTGACAAGAATACTGTGGGAGACCGTGTCAAAAGCTTTGCTAAAGTCAAGAAACAATACATCCACTGCTTTCCCTTCATCCACAGAACCAGTAATCTCATCATAGAAGGCGATTAGATTAGTCAGGCATGACCTTCCCTTGGTGAATCCATGCTGGCTGTTCCTGATCACTTTCCTCTCATGCAAGTGCTTCAGGATTGATTCTTTGAGGACCTGCTCCATGATTTTTCCAGGGACTGAAGTGAGGCTGACTGGCCTGTAGTTGGCCTTAGTTAGCATTTTTGTTTATTTGCTAGGTAATCTGCTTTGAGTGTATTTCTATCACTTTTAATCACTTAAAATCCATCTTTTTGTAGTTAATAAACCTGTTTTATGCTTTAACTTTACCAGTGTGTTTTAAGTAAAGTGTCTGGGGAAGATCTCAGCTCTGTGTAAAATGGCTGTTGCATATCTTTCCCATATCAAGGGGAAAGTGACCTATATTAATGAGCTTATGCTGTACAGACACTTGTGCAGTGCAAGAGGGTATAAATTTGGGTTTATACTCCAGAAAGGGTGGAAGGCTGGGGAGCTGGGAAATTGGCTGTTGTCTCCTGCCTGCCTTTGAGTGGCTTAGGTAAAGCACTCAGGAGGCTCAGTTGGGTGTGCGGTGCCACCTGCTGTCATGTTGGGTGATAGCAGGGCTTGTGGAGGCTGACTGTGTCACCAGCAAAGCAGTGTAAGATTGGCCCGCCCAACTGGAGGGTTAACGGGCAGAGCGGTTCCCACAGCTCCCAGACTGCCCCCTGGGGGTGACAGCCTGTCACAGCAGTATGTGTTACTCATCTTCCTGGTTTCATCAGTAATCTCCATGGAATGCAGCAAGGTTACTGAAGAAGCTGAGTAGCACATATTGCCTCCTCAACTACCCTGGAACCTGCATGGCACATAAATAATAAAAAGTTCCCTGTGCAAACCCTGCAACTGCTGGGCAGTGGCCACAGCTGCACCAGGGGAGGCTTAGCCTGTCTTGGCCTATTACATTCACAAGCTATGGTTCCCAACTGTTTTGATTACGTTTTTCCAATCTGTCTAATTTTGCATTAATCAACACTGAATTTCATCTGCCATTTTGTTGCCCAATCTCCAAGTTTTGTGAGATCCCTTTGCAATTCTTCACAGTCTGCTTTGCACTTAAATATATTGAATAATTTTATATCATCTTCAATTTTTTCCACCTCATCACTTATCCCTTTTCCCAGTTCATTTAGGAATATGTGGAACAGCACTGGTTCCACTCCAGACTGCAGGATGACTCCATGATTTACCTCTCTCCATTCTGAAAACTGACCATTCACTCCTACCCTTTATTTCCTATCTTTTAACCAGTTACTTATCCAGAAGAGATCCTTCCTTCTTTTCCCATGACTGCTTATGTTTCTTAAGAGCCTTTGATGAGAGATCTTGTTGAAGTTTTTCTGAAAGTCCAAATACACTATATCATCTGGATCACCCTTGCCCACATATATGTTGACCCGCTTAAAGAATTCTAACAGATTGGTGAGGCATTCCCTTTGCAAAAGACATGTTGAGTGTTCCACAGCAAATAATGTGTCTGATAATTCTGTTCATTACTATAATTTAAATCAATTTGCCTCGTACTAAAGTTAGGATTTCAGGCCTATAATTGCTGGGATCACCTCTGGAGTCTTTTTTAAAAATCAGCATGATATGAGCTATTTGTCAGTCACCTGGTACAAAGCCTGATTTAAGTGATAGGTTACATATCACAGTTTGTTGTTCTGAAATTTGATATTAGAGTTCCTTCAGAACTATTGGGTGAATGTCATATGGGCCTGGTGACTTTTAATGTTTAGTTTATCAGTTTGTTCTAAAACCTCTGTGATTGGTTGTTCCCCACATCTGGATGCCAGTGGAATCACTGAACTCCGTATCCATTCAGCTTGGCGGGCCTCTCTGCAATGCTCTTCTGGTGACACAACCATCCCCCCAGGCCCTGTTATCATCCAACATGAGCGCAGTTGGCGTCGCACAACCAACTGAGCTACCTGAGTGCTTTACCTAAGCCACTCAAGGACAAACAGGAGAAAACAGCCAATTTCCCATATCCCCAGCCTTGCACCCTTGCTGAATTATGAACCCAGAATTATGCCATCTTGTACTGCAAAGGGATCTGCACAATGCATGCTCATTAATATATGTCACTTTCCCCTCATGTGGGAAAGATATTGAAGAAACTTTATTGACAGAGCTGAGATTTTCCAAGACACTTCACTCAAAACACACTGGTTATGATAAAACATAAAGTCTATTAACTAGAGAAAGAGAGATTTTTAGTGATAAGTGATAGCAAGAAGATCCAAGCAGATTACTTAGAAAATAAACAAAAATGCAAACTAAGCCTAAAATACTAGATAGACTGGATAGACTTTGGACTCAGACTGCTTTCTCCGAGCCAGACATGTAAGATGAGGCCGCCATGGCCATTGCTCCATTTCTTGTCAGTTAGACCTTGTTAGGGGGCTTATTCCTTCACCCACTTCCTTCCCCGGTCCGTCTCACATGAACAAAGAGCAACAATACCCGAAGTCCAAAGGTGCAAACAATTCAATGTTTATTGGGGTGAACTTCCAGCAAGCATGATTCCAGTTTCCTTCTTTAGTATCCTCCTTCCCAGATCTGACACCACAGAGCCTTACACCTGTGTCCCTGTTCCCATTCCTGCCCTTAGCAAAACATGATTCCAATTTCCTTACCCCCATTCCCTGTTCCCATTTCCCCCCTTTAGCAAAACTTGATTGCAATTTCCTTACCCCTATTTCCTATTCCCATTTCCCCTTTTTAGCAAAACATGATTGGAATCCATGATTGGAATCATGTTTTGCTAAAGGGGGAAATGGGAACAGGGAATGGGGGTAAGGAAATTGGTTAGTCTCTAAGGTGCCACAAGTACTCCTTTTCTTTTTGCGAATACAGACTAACACGGCTGTTACTCTGAAACAGAGACAGGACAGTGACAGGCCAGGTATAACAGGAAACCTCATCCATGTCCCTTGTCTTTATTGAGAGTATTGACAGGATTTCTGAGGCTGGAGCAGCCACCGATATGGCTCTTTCTGCACCAACATCCTACCGGGCCCCTGGCTCTCCACGAACACAGTCACTCTGCAAATGCTGCTGCCTGCCCTGGTCTCCTTCCCCCAGTGCCCTGTCCTCCCTCACCAGTGGGTGGAGACAACCGCTATACCATTGCTTCAGGCCTTAGACCACATCTGAACCTGACTGTGCAGAGTGGAGATCAGTAGCTCATGTCATCACAGATATAAGGGTCCAGGATGGAATAAGTCACCATGTCTTGTGTTTCTTGTTTCCTATGACACCAGCACTTGAGCTGGGTGATAAACTGACCCTTCACTTAACAAACACCCTGATTATCCTCGAACGAAGGTGTTTGCTTTTCACGCTGTACACAACTGGGTTCATCAGAGGAGGAACCAGCAGGTAGACATAGCCCAGGACAATCTGAAGCAAGGGAGAAGAGCTCTTCCCAAATCTGTGCATCAAAGTCAGGCTGATCTCAGGTGTGTAGAAGAGCAGAACAGCACAGAAGTGGGAGACGCAGGTGTTCAGGGCCCCGAGGAACTCTTTGTGGGATGTGATGCTCAGCACTGTTTTGAGGATCATCACATAAGAGAGGAAGATGAGCAGTGAGTCCAACCCCTCTGTTATGATTGTAATAATCAAGCCATAGATGTTGTTAACTGTGATGTCTGCACATGCCAGTGTCATGATCTCCATGTGCAGGCAGTAGGAATGGGAGAGGACATTGGCTCGACAGTATCGGAACCATTTCAGGATAAAGGGGAGTGGGAGTATCACGGCCACCCCTCTTAGAACACACAGCAGTCCCATCTTGGCTATTCTCGGCAGAGTTAAGATGGAGGCATATCTCAGTGGGTGACTGATGGCAACAAAACGGTCAAATGCCATCAACAAGAGCACGGAGGATTCAATGAATGTAAATGAGTGGATGAAGAACAGCTGAGCAAGACAGGCATTGAGGCTGATCTCCCTTGAGTTAAACAAAAATACACCCAATATTGTTGGTATGCTGGCTATCAATAAGCCTAGGTCTGTGACAGCCAACATGGAAAGGAACATGTACATTGGCTCATGAAGGCTTAGATCTGTTTTTATGATGAACAGAATGAGTGAATTTCCTACTATCGAAAAAGCATACATTAAGCAGATGGTGACAGAGATCCAGAGATGGATGTCTCCCTGCCCAGGTATCCCAGTGAGAAGGAACACTTCGTAGTTGAATTTGGTGTCATTGACAGCTGACATAATGTACTGGGAAGGTCTGAGGCGTTTTGAGCTTTTCTTCCTGAAAGAAAAAAGAATAGGAGATTAGATGACTATATGATATTTAACAAGATATCATTCTGCTCTCATACTCCTAGGAGGTCAAGAAAGATGAGCAAAAGCATAGTCTTGGATTTACACCACTGATAGGAGGATAGGCATTGCCAGACTGTATCAGACCTGTAGTCCATCTAGCCGAGTATCCAGTGGCTAGTTCCAAATGCTTCAGAGAAAAATGGAAGAAGCCCTACAATAGGCAGCTAAGAGATAACCTGCTCCCAGGGAAAGTTTCCCCTGACACCCACTAGTTAGACATATTTTGCAATGTAAATCAGGAACATTTATAGCCCTTCCAAGAAACTAAAAAAAAAAAAAATCCTCACTTTTGTAGTTGACTTTTCTGGTCATCCATATAAACTTCCAGTCCCTCTTTCAATCCTGCTAAGCTCTTGGCCCCGTTGATATCTTGTGGCTGGGAGTTCCACAGCCTACTTGAGCACTGTGTGATTTTACAGTTGTGACCTTCCCACAGACACCCTTTCTAGCTCTCCACTTCTGAGTGTGGCCCATTGTATCATGACAGGTGTATAGACACATGGCAAGCGTATGGTGAAAACCATCATTGTATTTATCTGTCCTACATTGAAGCTATTTATAAACGTATTTCATTGCTTCATGAAAGAAAGAAAGAAAGAAAGAAAGAAAGAAAGAAAGAAAGAAAGAAAGAAAGAAAGAAAGAAAGAAAGAAAGAAAGAAAGAAAGAAAATCTCTGGGTAAGGATAAAAGGGGTAAAAAACAAGGGTGATGTTATGGTTGGGGTCTACTACAGACCACCTGACCAGGAAGAAGAGGTGGATGAGGCTTTTTTTAAACAAATAACGAAATTATCAAGAGCACAGGACTTGGTGTTGATGGGGAATTCACCTACCCAGACCTCTATTGGGAAAATAACACAGCAGGGCATAGGTTATCCAACAAGTTCTTGGAATGTATTGGAGACATTTTTTTTATTTCAGAAGGTGGAGAAAGCTACTGTGGGGGAGGCTGTTCTAGATTTGATTTTGACAAATAGGGAAGAATTTGAAAGCAGAAGGCAGTTTGGGTGAAAGTGATCATGAAATGGTAGAGTTCATGATTCTAAGGAATGGTAGGAGGGAGAACTGCAGAATAAAAGCAGACTTTAGCAAAATCAGGGAGTTGGTAGGTAAAATTCCATGGGAAGCAAGTCTAAGGGGAAAAACAATTGAAGACTGCTGGTAGTTTTTCAAAGAGACATTATTAAGGGCACAAGAGCAAACTATCCCACTGCATTGGAAAAATAAGAAGTATGGCAAGAGACCACCCTGGTTTAACCAGGAGATCTTCAATGATCTAAAAGTCAAAAAAGTGCCTACAAAAAGTGGAAACTTGGTCAAATTACAAAAGATGAATAAAAACAATTAGAAAAGCCAAGGCACAAAATGAGATCAAACTAGCTAGGGACATAAAAGGAAACAAGAAAACATTCTGCAAATACATTAGAAGCAAGAGAAAGACCAAGGACAGAGTAGGCCCGTTACTCAATGAGGGAGGAAAGAGAATATCAGAAAATGTGGAAATGGTAGCGGTGCTCAATGACTTCTTTGTTTCAGTTTTCACCAAGGAGGTTGGTGGCGATTAGACATCTAACATAGTGAATGCCAGTGAAAATGAGGTAGGATCAGAGTCTAAAATAGGGTAAGAACAAATAAAAAATTACTTAGACAAGTTAGATGTCTTCAAATCACCAGGGCCTGATGAAATGCATCCTAGAATACTCAAGAAGCTGACTGAGGAGATATCTGAGCCATTAGCAATTATCTTTGAAAAGTCCAAATGATCTGGACAAACTGGAGAAATGCTCTAAAGTAAATAGGATGAAATTCAATAAAGACAAATGTAAAGTACTCCACTGAGGAAGGAACAATCAGTTGCACACAAACAAAACGGGAAATGACTGCCTATGGAGGAATACTGCGGAAAGGGATCTGGAGGTCATAGTGGGTCACAAACTATACATGAGTCGACCGTGTAATGCTGTTGCAAAAAAAGCAAACATCATTCTGGGGTGTATTAGCAGGAGTATTGTAAGCAAGACATGAAAAGTAATTCTTCCACTCTACTCCGCACTGATTAGGCCTCAACTGGAGTATTGTGACAAGTTCTGGGTGCCACATTTCAGGAAGGATGTGGACAAATTGGAGAAATTCCAGAGAAGAGCAACAAAAATGATTAAAGGTCTAGAAAAAATGACCTATAAGGGAAGATTGGGTTTGTTTAGTCTGGAGAAGAGAAGTCTGAGAGGGGACACGGTAATAGTTTTCAAGTATGTAAAAGGTTGTTACAAGGAGGAAGAAAAATTGTTTTTCTTAACCTCTGATGATAGGAGAAGAAACAATGGTCTTACATTGCAGCACGGGAGGTTTAGGATGGAGATTAGGAAAAACTTCCTAACAGTCAGAGTGGTTAAGCACTGGAAAAAATTGCCTAGGGAGATTTCAGAGGAACAGCCGTGTTAGTCTGTATTCGCAAAAAGAAAAGGAGTACTTGTGGCACCTTAGAGACTAACCAATTTATTTGAGCATGAGCTTTCGTGAGCTCACGAAAGCTCATGCTCAAATAAATTGGTTAGTCTCTAAGGTGCCACAAGTACTCCTTTCCTAGGGAGATTGTGGATTCTCCATCATTGGAGACTTTTAAGAGAAGGTAAGACAAACACCTGTCAGGAATGGTCTAGATAATATCTAGTCCTGCCATGCATGCAGGGGACTGGAGTAGATAACCTCTTAAGGTCCCTTCTAGTTCTATGATTCTATATATATATACAATTTTCTTCACTCCTGAGCGTCCAAATTATGTCACTGCCTCTTTGCAGCACATGGGATAAATATTTAGGGCCAGGTTCTTAGTTCAATGATATGAATTTCAATGGTGCCACTCCACATTTACATGTGTAAATTCAATCAGAACCAGGCTCTATTAACTTTCCCTTACCAAATGTTCCCAGTGATACATTCTGACCTTGAAAAATTCCAAGAGAAGCTGATGTCCTTTGCCTGGTCAATGTCACAGACAGTTACTTCAGCTGGGGGAGGGAGGGGTTGGTGTCACAAATGGGTGAATAGTGGAAAAACTGGGTTTTCACTAATATCCAGTTGAGTGGCAAGTTACTTCAGCCATGTTCTTGTAAAGGTAATGGGAGTAAACTACATTAAAGACAATATAATTTCCTGCACCTCAGCTCGACTCTTTGCTGAAACACAGACCAGCAGTTCTGTTCTCTGAGTACTTTTACAAAAGTCTTTCACAGGTAATACAGAGGAATTGTGTTCATGACCCTAAATGTAACGTTAGAAACAGCTACTGGTCTTTTACCAGGAGACAGTATCATACTACTGTTCACTGAACAAAGAGTCCAATACCACAAACCCTTTGCAAACAGTTTGTAGAGTACTTCTGAAATACTTTCTAAAGCAAAAGCCATTAAACAGGTAAGTTACCACTGCTCCTTCCTGCAGCAATTCCAAGAACTTTGCTGCTGGCTTTTGACATGCATTCATTTCACGAAAGGTTGGTTTTGAAATATTTGTATTGCAATGAAATATTCTGTCACAAGATTTACACATTTGTACTTTCATACACACATGTGAAAACCACTGGTACCAAACCTAGCTGGACCTGCTGGGCAAGCACAGATGATCCACAATATGCGGTAGCCCAGGGCCCAGTCCAGGGTTGGGAAAATTGTGAGATTCCACCCCATGAGAGGGCAGGGGTGGAACCTCAGCTGCTTGGCTTAGTGTGCACCAGCTGTAACCCCAGTGACAGCAAATGGAGAACTGCAGGATGCCAAATCACAGGGGATGCGTGGTGATGCTACCCAACTGGACTTCAGCTCAAGCCCTATTGCAGGCTCTATTCCTTATGGTTCCAATTAGTCACAAGACTACATTGGAGGCGGCCGAGTGGTAACGATGATGCTGTCACAGCTGTGATCTCACTGAAATAAAATAAAATAAAATAAAATAAAATAAAATAAAATATAATAAATAATCATAATTATAATGTAGGACCAGATTTCTCCCTGGCAGCGCCCTTTCCTGCATTACAAACTCATGGTGCAGGGCAGGCAAGGGAGATTCCACAAGGCTCCCTATATGGAAATTTCTCTCAGATTTTTCCAGTATGGGAGGTCCTTTCCCTTCTCCTTGAATGTAAAGGGGACCCAGGATCCAGGGATCTCCAAAGTTAGGAACAGATCTCAGTTATCCACTTGTAGCTAGGGCCACCCACCCACAATCCCTGTGCCATCCACTACTGCTCTAGGACCCTATCTATATCCCTGCTAGCACAGGTTCATCAGAGATGTGCTACCAGGGCTTGTCCTTGAATACTGCATGCAGATGTGGTCGTCACATTTCAAAAAAAAGATGTATTGGAATTGCAAAAGGTTCAGAAAAGGGCAACAAAAATTATTAGGGGTATAGAATGGCTTCCATATGAGGAGAGATTAATAAGACTGGGACTTTTCAGCTTGGAAAAGAGGCAACATAAGGGGGATATGACAAAGGTCTATAAAATAATGAGTGGTATAGAGAAAGTCAATAAGGAAGTGTTAATTACTGCTTCTCATAATACAAGAACAAGGGGACATCAAATGAAATTAATACATAGCAGGTTTAAAACAAACAAAAAAAAGTATTTTTTCATGCAATGCACTGTCAACCTCTGGAACTCCTTGGCAGAGGGTGTTGTGCAGGCCAATTCTATAACGGGGTTCAAAAGGAAGCTACATAGATTCATGGAAGATAGGTCCATCAATGGCTATTACGCAGGATGGGCAGGAATGGTGTCCCTAGCCTCTGTTTGCCAGAAGTTGGGATTGGGTGACAGGGCATGGATCACTTGATGATAACCTGTCTGTTCGTACCCTTTGGAATTGGCCACTGTCAGAGGACAGGATACTGGGCTTAATGGACCCTTAGTCTTACCCAGTACAGCCATTCTTATGTTTGTATTTAAGGGTTTCTACAGGTATGTTAGCAAGAAGACAAAGGTCATGGAAAGTGTGGGCCCCTTACTGAATGGGGGAGGCAACCTAGTGACAGAGGATGTGGAAAAAGCTAATGTACTCAATGCTTTTTTTGCCTCTGTCTTCACGAACAAGGTCAGCTCCCAGACTACTGCACTGGGCAGCACAGCATGGGGAGGAGGTGACCAGCCTTCTGTGGAGAAAGAAGTGGTTCAGGACTATTTAGAAAAGCTAGACAAGCACAAGTCCATGGGGCCAGATGTGCTGCATCCGAGGGTGCTAAAGGAGTTGGTGGATGTGATTGCAGAGCCATTGGAAATTATCTTTGAAAACTCATGGTGACTGGGGGAGGTCCCGGATGATATAGTGCCCATCTTTAAAAAAGGGAAGAAGAACAATCTGGGGAAATAAAGGCCAGTCAGCCTCATCTCAGTCCCTGGAAAAACCAGGTAGCAGGTCCTCAAGAAATCAATTTTGAAGCACTTCGAGGAGAGGAAAGTGATCAGGAACAGTCAGCATGGATTCACCAAGGGCAAGTCATGCCTGACTAACCTAATTACCTTCTGTGAAGAGATAACTGGCTCTGTGGATAAGGGGAAAGATGTGGACGTGTTATTCCTTGACTTTAGCAAAGCATTTGATATGGTCTCCCACAATATTCTTGCCAACAAGTTAAAGAAGTATGGACTGGAAGAATGGACTATAAGGTGGATAGAAAGTTGGTAGATTGTCAGGCTTAACGGGTAGTGATCAATGGCTCCACGTCTAGTTGGCAGCTGGTATCAAGCGGAGTGCCCCAAGGGTCGGTCCTGGGGCCGGTTTTGTTCAATATCTTCATAAATGATCTGGAGGATGGGGTAGATTGCACCCTCAGCAAGTTTGCAGATGGCACTAAACTGGGAGGAGAGGTAGATACGCTAGAGGGTAGGGATAGATTACAGAGGGACCTAGACAAATTGGAGGATTGGGCCAAAAGAAATCTGATGAGGTTCAACAAGGACAAGTACAGAGTCATGCACTTAGGACGCAAGAATCCAGTGCACCGCTACAGACTGAGGACTGAATGACTAGGCAGCAGTTCTGCAGAAAAGGATCTAGGGGTTACAGTGGATGAGAAGCTGGATATGAGTCAGCAGTGTGCCCTGGTTTCCAAGAAGGCTAACGGCATTTGGGGCTGTATAAGTAGGAGCATTGCCAGCAGATTGAGGGATGTGATCATTCCTCTCTATTTGGCATTGGTGAGGCCTCATCTGGAGTTCTGTGTCCAGTTTTGGGTCCCACACTACAAGAAGGATGTGGAAAAATTGGAAAGAGTCCAGCAGAGAGCTACAAAAATGATGAGGGGGCTGGATGAGGAGAGGCTGAGGGAACTGGGATTGTTTAGCCTGCAGAAGAGAAGAATGAGGGGGGATTTGATAGCTGCTTTCAACTACCTGAAAGGGGGTTCCAAAGACGATGGATCTAGACTGTTCTCAGTGGTAGCAGATGACAGAACAAGAAGTAATGGTCTCAAGTTGCAGTGGGGGAGGTTTAGGTTGGATATTAGGAAAAACTTTTTCACTAGGAGAGTGGTGAAGCACTGGAATGCATTACCTAGGGAGGTGGGTTGAATCTCCATCCTTAGAGGTTTTTAAGGCCCGGTTTGACAAAGCCGTGGCTGGGATGATTTAGTTCGTGCTGGTCCTGCTTTGAGCAGGGGTTTGGACTAGATGACCTCCTGAGATCTCTTTCAAGCTAATATTATATGAGTCTATGATTCTATCCAATAGGGTACCTTTGGGTCCATTATCTCCCACAATGACTGTTATCCTAAACCTTCTAGTTGAATCCCATCTTAATCTAATTTCCATTTCCCAATCCTGAGGCCCAGTTTCCAGTGGGAGAAAGTTGTAAATATTGTAAATAGAACTTGTGATTTTACTCAATATGTATCAGATATCATCTCCTTTATTGGGGAAGGAGTGACAGGAAAAATGTATCATTCAATAGAAATAGCTATACCCAGAGAGAGAGTGAAGATTTTTTGTAGTAAAGAACAAATGCTTCAGATAGATCAGGTGGCTGAGCCAGTAATATTGGGGACTCTATTTTGAAGATAAATCAGTTTATTTTGGATTTAATGACTGGAGTTCTGTGACATATGCCCGGCTGGATGGAAAGTGTCCTGACAGC
The DNA here is from genome assembly GCF_965140235.1 of Caretta caretta. Taxonomy (NCBI): domain Eukaryota; kingdom Metazoa; phylum Chordata; order Testudines; family Cheloniidae; genus Caretta; species Caretta caretta. Next base: position 5,914,293 of record NC_134206.1, read on the forward strand.
AGGGTACATTCCAAGAATAAGTGCCACAGAAGCAGTGGAGGAGATTATACTGGATCAACGGGATGTGGGTAAAGGAGTTTCCCAATGTATGGGTTAAGAATAAAGCAGAATGTGGTAAAATTGAAGCACGTGTGAAAATCATGGGGAACAAAATGCCACCAGAGAGACAATATAAATATCCTGTGCAAGCAGAGGCAGGAATTGAGAAAATAATTGAAACATTAGCACAACAGGGAGTGATTGAAAAGGGGAATTCCACATACAATAGCCCAATTTGGACCATATTAAAAAGCCTCAGGAAAGTGGAGATTGACAGTGGATTTTAGACAAATTAATACAACTACCCCCACTATGGCACCAATATTTGCAGATCTAACTCAGGTAATGGCAAGAATACAGGGGGCCCCTAAATGGTTCTCTGTCAGAGATTTGGTAAATATTTTTTTCGCTATCCCATTGTATCCTGATTCCTGGGACTACTTTGTTTTCACTAAAAGAAAAGGAGTACTTGTGGCACCTTAGAGACTAACCAATTTATTTGAGCATGAGCTTTCGTGAGCTACAGCTCACTTCATCAGATGTATACCGTGGAAACTGCAGCAGACTTTATATACACACAGAGATCATGAAACAATAGCTCCTCCCACCCCACTGTCCTGCTGGTAATAGCTTATCTAAAGTGATCATCAGGTGGGCCATTTCCAGCACAAATCCAGGTTTTCTCACCCTCCACGCCCCCACACAAATTCACTCTCCTGCTGGTGCTAGCCCATCCAAAGTGACAACTCTTTACATAATCAAGTCGGGCTATTTCCTGCATAGATCCAGGTTTTCTCACATCCCCCCCACCCCCATACACACACAGACTCACTCTCCTGCTGGTAATAGCTCATCTAAACTGACCACTCTCCAAGTTTAAATCCAAGTTAAACCAGAACATCTGGGGGGGGGGGGGTAGGAAAAAACAAGAGGAAACAGGCTACCTTGCATAATGACTTAGCCACTCCCAGTCTCTATTTAAGCCTAAATTAATAGTATCCAATTTGCAAATGAATTCCAATTCAGCAGTTTCTCACTGGAGTCTGGATTTGAAGTTTTTTTGTTTTAAGATAGCGACCTTCATGTCTGTGATTGTGTGACCAGAGAGATTGAAGTGTTCTCCGACTGGTTTATGAATGTTATAATTCTTGACATCTGATTTGTGTCCATTTATTCTTTTACGTAGAGACTGTCCAGTTTGACCAATGTACATGGCAGAGGGGCATTGCTGGCACATGATGGCATATATCACATTGGTGGATGTGCAGGTGAACGAGCCTCTGATAGTGTGGCTGATGTTATTAGGCCCTGTGATGGTGTCCCCTGAATAGATATGTGGGCACAATTGGCAACGGGCTTTGTTGCAAGGATAAGTTCCTGGGTTAGTGGTTCTGTTGTGTGGTATGTGGTTGTTGGTGAGTATTTGCTTCAGGTTGCGGGGCTGTCTGTAGGCAAGGACTGGCCTGTCTCCCAAGACTTGTGAGAGTGTTGGGTCATCCTTTAGGATAGGTTGTAGATCCTTAATAATGCGTTGGAGGGGTTTTAGTTGGGGGCTGAAGGTGACCGCTAGTGGCGTTCTGTTATTTTCTTTGTTAGGCCTGTCCTGTAGTAGGTAACTTCTGGAAACTCTTCTGGCTCTATCAATCTGTTTCTTTACTTCTGCAGGTGGGTATTGTAGTTGTAAGAAAGCTTGACAGAGATCTTGTAGGTGTTTGTCTCTGTCTGAGGGGTTGGAGCAAATGCGGTTGTATCGCAGAGCTTAGCTTTAGACGATGGATCGTGTGGTGTGGTCAGGGTGAAAGCTGGAGGCATGCAGGTAGGAATAGCGGTCAGTAGGTTTCCGGTATAGGGTGATGTTTATGTGGCCATTGTTTATTAGCACTGTAGTGTCCAGGAAGTGGATCTCTTGTGTGGACTGGACCAGGCTGAGGTTGGTGGTGGGATGGAAATTGTTGAAATCATGGTGGAATTCCTCAAGGGCTTCTTTTCCATGGGTCCAGATGATGAAGATGTCATCAATATAGCGCAAGTAGAGTAGGGGCTTTAGGGGACGAGAGCTGAGGAAGCGTTGTTCTAAATCAGCCATAAAAATGTTGGCATACTGTGGGGCCATGCGGGTACCCATAGCAGTGCCGCTGATCTGAAGGTATACATTGTCCCCAAATGTGAAATAGTTATGGGTAAGGACAAAGTCACAAAGTTCAGCCACCAGGTTAGCCATGACATTATCGGGGATAGTGTTCTTGACGGCTTGTAGTCCATCTTTGTGTGGAATGTTGGTGTAGAGGGCTTCTACATCCATAGTGGCCAGGATGGTGTTATCAGGAAGATAACCGATGGATTGTTGTTTCCTCAGGAAGTCAGTGGTGTCTCGAAGGTAGCTGGGAGTGCTGGTAGCGTAGGGCCTGAGGAGGGAGTCTACATAGCCAGACAATCCTGCTGTCAGGGTGCCAATGCCTGAGACGATGGGGCGCCCAGGATTTCCATGTTTATGGATCTTGGGTAGTAGATAGAATATCCCAGGTTGGGGTTCCAGGGGTGTGTCTGTGCGGATTTGATCTTGTGCTTTTCCAGGAAGTTTCTTGAGCAAATGCTGTAGTTGCTTTTGGTAACTCTCAGTGGGATCATAGGGTAATGGCTTGTAGAAACTCGTGTTGGAGAGTTGCCGAGCAGCCTCTTCGTTGCCAATTGTGCCCACATATCTATTCAGGGGACACCATCACAGGGCCTAATAACATCAGCCACACTATCAGAGGCTCGTTCACCTGCACATCCACCAATGTGATATATGCCATCATGTGCCAGCAATGCCTCTCTGCCATGTACATTGGTCAAACTGGACAGTCTCTACGTAAAAGAATAAATGGACACAAATCAGATGTCAAGAATTATAACATTCATAAACCAGTCGGAGAACACTTCAATCTCTCTGGTCACGCAATCACAGACATGAAGGTCGCTATCTTAAAACAAAAAAACTTCAAATCCAGACTCCAGCGAGAAACTGCTGAATTGGAATTCATTTGCAAATTGGATACTATTAATTTAGGCTTAAATAGAGACTGGGAGTGGCTAAGTCATTATGCAAGGTAGCCTGTTTCCTCTTGTTTTTTCCTCCCCCCCCCCCCCCCCCAGATGTTCTGGTTTAACTTGGATTTAAACTTGGAGAGTGGTCAGTTTAGATGAGCTATTACCAGCAGGAGAGTGAGTTTGTGTGTGTATGGGGGTGGGGGGGATGTGAGAAAACCTGGATCTATGCAGGAAATAGCCCGACTTGATTATGTAAAGAGTTGTCACTTTGGATGGGCTAGCACCAGCAGGAGAGTGAATTTGTGTGGGGGCGTGGAGGGTGAGAAAACCTGGATTTGTGCTGGAAATGGCCCACCTGATGATCACTTTAGAAAAGCTATTACCAGCAGGACAGTGGGGTGGGAGGAGGTATTGTTTCATATTCTCTGTGTGTATATAAAGTCTGCTGCAGTTTCCACGGTATGCATCTGATGAAGTGAGCTGTAGCTCACAAAAGCTCATGCTCAAATAAATTGGTTAGTCTCTAAGGTGCCACAAGTACTCCTTTTCTTTTTGCGAATACAGACTAACACGGCTGTTCCTCTGAAACCTTTGCTTTCACTGTTAATGAACAACAGTACTTGTTTAAAATAGTTCCCCAGGGCCTACAATGTGCTCCAGCTATTGCGCACCAGCAAGTGATGTGAATGCTGGATCAATTATCCAAAGAGGATCGGGAGAATACGTAGATGACAGATTAGTGGGGCCGGGGGGGGGGGGGGGGTACTGAAGAGGAGGTGACTGAGCAGACTAGAAAAGGGTTGAGACTCATCCAGTAAATGGGTTTCAAGGCTACTGAAGAGAAAACCCAACTAGTGCAGAGGAGAGTGAATTATTTGGGGTGGCCCTAGGGCAACAAGGAATTCAGGTGATTAACAAAAGGTGAAACCGTCAATGCATTTACCAAGGCCAGAGGAGTCTCATGCATTGAGGGTGATGTTAGGAGGGTTTAACTATTCAAGGAAACATATCTGGAATTTTGACTCTATAACTGGACCTTTGTGGCATTTACTAAAAAAGAAAGTAGAATGGGAGTAGGGGCCTGAACAAGAAAAAGCTTTCTGTCATTTAAAACAAGCCTTGATGCAAGCTCCAGCATTGAAATTCCCAGAGATAAACAAACCGTTTGTGATTACGTTGGCAGCAACCCAATAGAGTCTAGTGGCAGCATTGATGCAGGAAATTGACAGGAAATTAATCCCATATGAGTCTAGAAGATTAACCCCTCTGGAGCAGCAATTTGGGATCTGTGAAAGAGAATGTTTAGCTGCTGTGTGGGCCATTGAAGCTTTTGCTTTGACTACTGGCACAGCCCCTGTTTTAATACAAATACCTCACTCTCCCCTGAAGTATATTTTATCAGGGAAACTTCAGGGGAAGGAGTATCGAATACCAGGATGGCCCAATGGATCTTGATGTTAACTAGCAGAGGTGTTACTTAGGAGAATGACAAACAAGCAATGATGTTACCATATGCCTTCTTGACGGAAGGAGAGGAGCATGAATGCCCACTTCCAGAAAGAAAAGGAGTACTTGTGGCACCTTAGAGACTAACCAATTTATTTGAGCATAAGCTTTCGTGAGCTACAGCTCACTTCATCGGATGCTTATGCTCAAATAAATTGGTTAGTCTCTAAGGTGCCACAAGTACTCCATTTTTGTTTGCGAATACAGACTAACACGGCTGTTACTCTGAAACCTGACACTTCCAGAAACTGAACTAAAGTTAGTTGAAGAAACACCCCTGGTAGATGAAGTGTTAAACCTCAGAGAAAAAGAGGTTTGGTTTGCGTATGGTAGTTCATACCATGAGAACTCTAAGCCATACATGGGATATGCTGCTGTACAAATTGATGGGGAAACTATTTCTGGTTATATGAGTATGACTTCAGCTCAGGGAGCAGAGGTCAAAGCTCTTAGTGATCTGCTTAACCAGACAAAATAATGTTGCAGACTGTCTTTATGTCTATATGAATTCAGACTTTATGGGACACAGACTGGGGTTTGGAAAAAGAATAATTGGGAAACAGCTGAGGGGGAAAAAGTTGGTCAGAAGGGAGGACTGGAAATCTATCTATGATTGGTTAAAAAAAAAAAACAGAAAATTAAGAATAAGACATATTAAAGGTCATCAAAACCAAGAAGGGCATGAAAAATATTGGAATGATAAAGCGGATGCTTTAGCTAAATTAGCTGCAAAGTTATGGGAGTTATGGTAGTTACGAGAGCTCAAGCCATAAAACAGGAGGTTAAACCTGAGGAAAGATGGGGAAATTGGAATATACAAGGTGGCTATGTGGTGAATAAGAAAACAGGAGAGGTAAAGTGGGTACCTGACAAACATCAAAGAGAAGAGATTATTAACCTGTGTCACTCTATGGCCCACCAAGGAATAGAGAATACTCTCTTTCAAGTAAAAACAAATTGGATTATGGCCTAAGGTGTGAAAGCATGTAGAAAACTTTGTTAAAAACTGCATAAGGTGTGCAGCAGATGGGAATAGACCATCAAATTCAGGACCCTTGTTCCACAAAGAATTGTGGGATCATGGAGTAGAACACAGGTTGATTATATTGATAAATTGCCTAAAACCCAAAAGGGGGAATAGTATTTATTAGTGATAGATTCCTTTTCTGGATGCGTGGAGGTGATTCCCACCCGAAATCATACTGCAGAGGCCACTGTCAAATAGTTGTGGGAAGTAGTGTTTAGTAAATATGGAACTCCAAAAGTAATTGATTTAGATAATGGGCCATATTTTGTAGGATAAGTAATTAAAAGTTTATTAAAAGCTTTAGGAATAAAGCAACAACTACATATCCCCTATCATCCTCAATTGTCAGGGACAGTAGAAAGGATGAATGACTTGCAATGACTTCCTCTCAGCCAGGGATACTTAAAAGAAGAGCCCCCTTTGTGGGGTCTCATTAATTCAGTCTTCTCCAAAACACAAACTCTCCTACCCTGCAGCCCTACTGGCTTCTCCCCAGCTGGTCCCCGTGATAGCTCAATCCCTTCCCAACTGAGTGAGGGCAACAGTCCTTCCCTTGCTGGTATCACCCATGTTGTGGGAGAGGATGCAGCCTGCCCTCCCTCCTAAGCCTCCTCCTGGTTGGCAGGCAATGATGGGAGCCATGCCCTGCCCTGCACGACAAGGTCCCAGGCCCTTAAATAAACAGAAGCCTGGGATTTCCCAAAGCATTAACTACTCCCAGTGACCATCTTTTTCTCTCCCACTAGTTGCTTCTACTGGGACTCTGCCAGCTTCAAAAGTCACAGGAACCTTAAAGGGCCACACCCTGGATCAGGGGTTGACTGACCCCCCTAATCTCTCCTACCCTAAAGGGGATAGTCCCCAACACACCACTTCTAATGACCACTGAATTAGGGTGGACCACCAACCCTGAATTGGGCAGGAGACTCCCAAAATGCAGAGTTCAAGTACCAGTGTGGGGTGAACGACTCCGGAACAGCATTTGTCTGGAGGATGGTGTGGATTGCACCCTCAGCAAGTTTGCAGATGACACTAAACTGGGAGGAGTGGTAGATATGCTGGAGGGGAGGGATAGGATACAGAAGGACCTAGACAAATTGGAGGATTGGGCCAAAAGAAATCTGATGAGGTTCAACAAGGACAAGTGCAGAGTCCTGCACTTAGGACGGAAGAACCCAATGCACAGCTACAGACTAGGGACCGAATGGCTAGGCAGCAGTTCTGCGGAAAAGGACCTAGGGGTGACAGTGGATGAGAAGCTGGATATGAGTCAGCAGTGTGCCCTTGTTGCCAAGAAGGCCAATGGCATTTTGGGATGTATAAGTAGGGGCATACGGAGCAGATCGAGGGACGTGATCGTCCCCCTCTATTCGACATTGGTGAAGCCTCATCTGGAGTACTGTGTCCAGTTTTGGGCCCCACACTACAAGAAGGATGTGGATAAATTAGAAAGAGTCCAGCAAAGGGCAACAAAAATGATTAGGGGTCTGGAACACATGACTTATGAGGAGAGGCTGAGGGAACTGGGATTGTTTAGTCTGCGGAAGAGAAGAATGAGGGGGGATTTGATAGCTGCTTTCAACTACCTGAGAGGTGGTTCCAGAGAGGATGGTTCTAGACTATTCTCAGTGGTGGAAGAGGACAGGACAAGGAGTAATGGTCTCAAGTTGCAGTGGGGGAGGTTTCGGTTGGATATTAGGAAAAACTTTTTCACTAGGAGGGTGGTGAAACACTGGAATGCGTTGCCTAGGGAGGTGGTGGAATCTCCTTCCTTAGAAGTTTTTAAGGTCAGGCTTGACAAAGCCCTGGCTGGGATGATTTAATTGGGGATGGGTCCTGCTTTTGAGCAGGGGGTTGGACTAGATGACCTCCTGAGGTCCCTTCCAACCCTGATATTCTATGATTCTATGATTCTATACCTGAAAGGGGGTTCCAAAGAGGATGGCTCTAGACTGTTCTCAGTGGTAGCAGATGACAGAACAAGGAGTAATGGTCTCAAGTTGCTGTGGGGGAGGTTTAGGTTGGATATTAGTGTAAGCAGAGTCAGGATGAACTCCACCCTGACATCTGGTGGAGAGGTGTGGCAAGTTGTGGAAAAGAACTTCAGGGGTCGATCTCATTTGCATAGGCACACCCACCCCGCCTAGAATGAGGCCATAGCTGCCCAAATGGTCACTTTGGCTGCTGTGGGATCCCCAGTGTCTCTATTATTGGGGTAGGAAGAATACATTGTTATTACCCTGGTTATGGGAACTGTGCTTGGAACTGTACTTGGCCTTTTGTTATGATGGAGGGACTCACCATCAACTAAGTATCACTCGCTAGGCAAGGGTCTGTGAATTGAGAGAGGCTGGGGATAAGTATTAATATTTGGTGGCATGGGCCCCTTCGTGAGGGCCTTACATGCTAATTGCACTTCCTCCTCTCTCCACTGTGGAATATCAGAGCTAATTTTGATTTCATTAGAAGTCTAGTTACAGGCTGCTGAGCTCACTTTGGCCTAATAATGCACCAGCACTGAGGCTCCCCTACTACAAGCTGAATTCACCAAAGAGCTGAACTGACTAAAAGCTAAAATTGCTGAGCATTGTGTTAAGTAGTGGGGGAGCCTGAAGATATATTGTGGAGCAGTTTGCAGGGTGGCTGGAGTGCCTTGTGGACAGGCTGGTGGAGCAGTTCGTAGGACAGTGGGAGCTGCTGGTGGGACGTGGGGCAGTTTGTGGACCGGATGGTGGAGCAGTTTGTGGAACGGCGGGAGCTGCTTGTGGGCCGCGGAGTGGAGCTGAGCGAAGCAGTTTGTGGGGCGGCTAGCGGAGCGGAGCGAAGAGAAGGCCTATGGAGCTGTGGGGCGGTCAGCTTCAGATCATGTAAGGTGCCTCTTACCCCCGTCCCATCTCCACCCAGGTTGGGAGGTAAAGCTCCACAGATAAACTTTTGAACTCTGGGGCTGCCCTGACCAGGGACAGAGACTTTTGGGTCATTGGACTTTTGGGACTTTGGGTGATTTGGGGTTGCTTGACTCAAGAACCAAAGGGAAAGGGGCATGCCCCAATTTGCTTGGGGTGTGTTTTTTTGCTCATGGGTTGTGTTATGAATCCTGTTGGTGGTGTTTCCCCAACATAATGCCACATTGTTTCTCTCTGTTATTAAAAGCCTTTTTGCTACACTCAGTCTCTGTGCTTGCGAGAGGGGAAGTATTGCCTCTTGGAGGCGCCCAGCGGGGGTGGTATATATTTGTCCCAGGTCACTGGGTGGGGGCTCGAGCTGGTTTGCATTGTGTTATTGGAATGGATCCCCTAGATATTGAACCCGGCCCTTGTTGCTGCCAACTCTGATGGGCAGAAGTGTTACATTAGGAAAAACTTTTTCACTAGGAGGGTGGTGAAACACTGGAATGTGTTACCTAGGGAGGTGGTGGAATCTCCTTCCTTAGATGTTTTTAAGGTCAGGCTTGACAAACCTGTGGCTGGGATGATTTAATTGGGAATCGGTCCTGCTTCGAGCAGGGGGTTGGACTAGATGACCTCCTGAGGTCCCTTCCAACCCTGATATTCCATGATTCTATGATAGTCCTGAATTCCCTGCGGTGCCAATCCATACCTGCTCATGGACAGATCCACCCTTTTCACTGTTGGGGGGCTGAGGAGGTCCTACCCCTCCCTTGCTATGAGGCTGTGCCCCCCGACCAGAGCTGGTGGAGGTTCCGGGGTTTCCCAGAGCACCGTGTACTACCTGGGCTCCTCTTACCGCAGCCTGGCTCTGACATCCAGCCTGGTCAGTGGGCAGGGCTTCGGGGAAGAGAAGGAGCAGGAGGTGAGAGTTAGGGGGGAAGAAGAGGGTCAGGGGTGAGGCCATGGAAGGGACAGGGATCCTGCATATGTTCTGCTTTATCTTTTTGAGAAAATGGTCACTCTACACTGAATGGGTTGTGCTGAGATAGGAGATCGCTCTGACTCTGTTGGGGAACTGAGGCCTGTTTCTACCCCTTTGCATTGCTGGGACAACACAGATGGAGAGGAGTGGAATATGGGCCTGACTTGCCAGGACTTCTGGCCTGACTTGCCAGGACTTCTGTGTGTCAGACCCTCTCTCACACAGCCACCTCTGCTCTGATTCAGTGTGAAATGGGCCCAGCAGGTGTGTGGTGTGCGAAGCCATCAATGGGGAGCAGGGGGTGTTATCTGAATGGCTTCTCCTGGTGCTCCAGTGTTAATAATGGTTCTGACATGACTCACTCCCAAGCACCTGGCTGAGGGGGTAGGGGAAGGGTCTGTGTCTGTGCCCCTTGAATAGCTGCTGTCCACAGCTGGCATAGTCCCTGTGGATCATGAAGCACCCACAATGCTCAGAAAGGGCCAGGACTGCACGAAGAACCAAGAGTGCTCAAGAAGGAGAAGGACTGTGAATGCAGAACAGCTCTGCAGCTTTTTTCATGGCCCATGGACGCTTAACCAGAGATGGGACAGCGACAGGCCAGGTGTAATGGGAAACAACCTCCACATCCCTTCTCATAGTGACTTTATTCGCAGAAATTGTGAGGTTGGAGCAGCCACTAATACAGCTCTTTATGAGCCAATATCCCACCTGTCCCCTCGCTCTCCATGAACACAGTCACTTTTCAAATGCTGCTGCCTTCCTTGGTCTCCTTCCCCTACTGTGCTGTCCTCCCGCACCAGCGGGTGAGGATGGCCCCTCTATTATAGCTTCAGGTCTTAGACCCTGTCTGAACCTCTCTCTACAGAGTGGGGATCAGTAGTGTTAGGATATAGATATTCGGGCCTGTCTGCAAAGGCCTGTACTCGAAGAATTTAGGTGTATTCTTATCACTTGGCTAGTTCTAGAGGTATAAAAGAAAGAATCAAAATCACTGTCTGCCAGTGTAAGGGCCTTCTCTTACTGTGACAGTCTGAGGCCCTGTTCTTAGGCTAAGGCCTTTGGCTAAGCAGCAGAGGCAGCCATAAACTAGGAAGCGACCGGTCACATCCTCACATTCCAAACTAGTCACAATGAAAGAAGGTGCTATTGGGCTGGATACAATCCTGTCCTGGTAATGCCTATCCTCTCCAGAGAAAGGGAAGTGCCTAGAAAATGTAAAAGGAAACTTAGTTTGAATCATAGAATCATAGAATCAAAGAATATCAGGGTTGGAAGGGACCCCTGAAGGTCATCTAGTCCAACCCCCTGCTCGAAGCAGGACCAATTCCCAGTTAAATCATCCCAGCCAGGGCCTTGTCCAGCCTGACCTTAAAAACCTCTAAGGAAGGAGATTCTACCACCTCCCTAGGTAACGCATTCCAGTGTTTCACCTCCATCTTAGTGAAAAAGTTTTTCCTAATATCCAATCTAAACCTCCCCCCCTGCAACTTGAGACCATTACTCCTCGTTCTGTCATCTGCTACCATTGAGAACAGTCTAGAGCCATCCTCTTTGGAACCCCCTTTCAGGTAGTTGAAAGCAGCTATCAAATCCCCCCTCATTCTTCTGTTCTGCAGGCTAAACAATCCCAGCTCCCTCAGCCTCTCCTCATAAGTCATGTGTTCTAGACCCCTAATCATTTTTGTTGCCCTTCGCTGGACTCTCTCCAATTTATCCACATCCTTCTTGTAGTGTGGGGCCCAAAACTGGACACAGTACTCCAGATGAGGCCTCACCAGTGTCAAATAGAGGGGAACGATCCCGTCCCTCGATCTGCTCGCTATGCCCCTACTTATACATCCCAAAATGCCATTGGCCTTCTTGGCAACAAGGGCACACTGCTGACTCATATCCAGCTTCTCGTCCACTGTCACCCCTAGGTCCTTTTCCGCAGAACTGCTGCCACCTAGCCATTCGGTCCCTAGTCTGTAGCTGTGCATTGGGTTCTTCCGTCCTAAGTGCAGGACCCTACACTTATCCTTATTGAACCTCATCAGATTTCTTCTGGCCCAATCCTCCAATTTGTCTAGGTCCTTCTGTATCCTATCCCTGCCCTCCAGCGTATCTACCACTCCTCCCAGTTTAGTATCATCCGCAAATTTGCTGAGAATGCAATCCACACCATCCTCCAGATCATTTATGAAGATATTGAACAAAACCGGCCCCAGGACCGACCATTGGGGCACTCCACTTGATACCGGCTGCCAACTAGACATGGAGCCATTGATCACTACCCGTTGAGCCCGACAATCTAGCCAACTTTCTACCCACCTTATAGTGCATTCATCCAGCCCATACTTCCTTAACTTGCTGACAAGAATACTGTGGGAGACCGTGTCAAAAGCTTTGCTAAAGTCAAGAAACAATACATCCACTGCTTTCCCTTCATCCACAAAACCAGTAATCTCATCATAAAAGGCGATTAGATTAGTCAGGCATGACCTTCCCTTGGTGAATCCATGCTGGCTGTTCCTGATCACTTTCCTCTCATGCAAGTGCTTCAGGATTGATTCTTTGAGGACCTGCTCCATGATTTTTCCAGGGACTGAGGTGAGGCTGACTGGCCTGTAGTTCCCAGGATCCTCCTTCTTCCCTTTTTTAAAGATTGGCACTACATTAGCCTTTGATTAGTTTGATAGCATCCTGTCTGGCAAGAACTCACTTATCAATAGCTGGGATGTGAAATCCTCTTCTGTATTGTTTTGTCATTATAGTTCCCACTTTGCCATTGTTTGTCTGTATAATCTCTGTCTGGTTCTGTGATTGTTCCTGTCTGCTGTATAATTAATTTTGCTGGGTGTAAACTAATTAAGGTGGTGGGATATAATTGGTTACATAATCATGTTACAATATGTTAGGATTGGTTAGTTAAATTTCAGGAAAATGATTGGTTAAGGTATAGCAAAGCAGAACTCAAGTTTTACTATATAGCCTGCAGTCAATCAGGAAGTGGGTGGGTGGGTGTGGGGAAAATGGGAACAGGGACTGTGGGTAAGAAAGTTGGAATCATGTTTTGCTAAAGGGGGAGATGGGAACAGGGAATGGGGGTAAGGAAATTGGAATCCTGTTTGGCTAAGGGTAGGATTGGGAACAAGGACACAGCTTTAAGGCTCTGTGGTGTCAGAGCTGGGAAGGGGAACACTAAGGAAGGAAACTGGAATCATGCTTGTTGGAAGTTCACCCCAATAAACATTAAATTGTTTGCACCTTTGGACTTCGGGTATTGTTGCTCTCTGCTCGTGCAAGAAGGACCAGGGAAGGAAGTGGGTGAAGGAATTAGCCCCCTAACATCTTGGTGCTATGACTCAGATGCATCGCATCGAATAGGTGAGTGGCATCCTGTAAGTCTCCCTCCCCAACAGTCCGCGCAGCTGCTTGGAGGGGGTATCACGAACTCTCGTGATGGTAGTTGCGGGTTCTGGCAAGCCAGGGTAAAGGATTTTTTGTATAAATGGATAAGGAAGAACCAGGGCCCATACCAGGTGCAGGGGTCAACCTGGGATGAGATTAAAAAGGAAATGGAGAAAGTGTTAGGGGACCCAGAGGGATAGGGTTGGCTGAGGAGTCCACCCTCCTTGGTATATGGCTAGTGGAAGAAGGTCCCTGCCCATGGGGACTGAATGCCTTCCAGGGAAAGGAGGCACTTCAGTCTGCTTGTGAGAGGTTTGAAGTAAGGGCAGCATTATGGGAAGCTGCCAGGAATCAAGTTTGGTGCTGCTTCAGCAAGGGCTGCTGAAGGGTTGTAAATTAGTTAGGGGCAGTGAAAGATGATGTGGCACAAAAGGGTTTAAAGTCAAAAGCAGAGTTAACAGAAGACCTTTAGAGACTGGACCTGGGACTTGGTCCTGGGACTTGGTCCTGGGGGAGTGGAGAGAAAGAAGGAAAAAAAAAAGATTCAAAGTGCAACCTGCCTTTCCACACTCTTTTGTTTTTCTGAAGTTTTAATGGAGGGTACTTTGGATACGTATGTGAGATGTCAAGAAGGAAGTTTTTGTTTAATGATAAAACCCAGTTATATAAATGTAACTGTATGTGCAACTCTGTGCAGTCACATTGGATGGAAGCTTGGTCATTAAATTATCCAAGTGGGTCAGGTCAAGTGGCTACTATCACCACTACGCTTCTGTCCCCAGAAGCCTTTACAGCTATTCTGAGGAAAAATGGGCCCTTTTCCCACAGAAATGGTCTATAAGGGGCTGATGCAGGCAGCAGGCTGAGAGAGAATCTGAGCAAAATTATTTGATTATTGGGTAATGTAATCAAAATCACTAAAGGATGGAAGGGGTTTCTATTGGAACTTAACTTGGCTGACCCTGGTTGTGTCTAGTTGTACAAGATGCCAGGGTAATTGGGGTACAGTTGTATAAAAGAGTAATCACAGTGCAAGAAATGTTAGGCAAAAGAGAATTTTGTGTGGTAGAAGAGAAGGAAAAGGGGAGGAATGATGGGAACAGTGAGCCTTGGGGTGGCTCTGGGGGATGAGATTGTTGCTTTGGTGGGTGTGCATGAAAACTCTGTGGGCATGGGGGAGGCAGTTACACCTTGTGTAAAATTAATTTGGCTAATATAATGTTATGGAGGTTAAACTATACGGAAGGAATTTGCATTTTCCCAGGATGTGTGCAGTGTATATTGGAGAAGGGGTAAAAGAAATGCAAATAAAACATGGTACTTCAATAAAATCCTAATAGGGCTCCAAAAGGAGCCACAATAGGTTGTGCTTTCTTTTTCAGATCTCTGTGTGTTTCGGAGCAGGAGATGAAAGTAATCAGAACTCTAGTGGAAGTGGAATGTTTCCCTTTCAAGACAGTCTCTAAACTGCTAACAGCTTTGGATCCAGAAGCAAGCTAGTAAGCCTCTGTGTGTAAATGCAAATTACCTAGCTGATGGGCACAAAGGAGCTGCAAATAATGAATATATCTGGTCAGCAAACAAGCTACTAGAAGACTCAGATTATGGCCCTCCAGGAAAGGAAGGTGAAAAAAACAAGTCAAGCCTAAAAATAAGGGGGACAGGTTAACCTTAAGGGTGTGTGTGTGTGTGTGTGTGTGTGTGTGTATACAGTGCTAAAATCTGAAGCTGTCTCTCAGCTATTACCTGAGAATAAACTTAAAGCTTGGTACAGCAGAGAAACTATTGCAAACATGGTCTGTTGTACAAGAGGGGAATCTGAGTTACACCACCTCATGAATTTCATAACTGACCAGTGAGTGGGATAATTCACTAGCCTGACTATAGAACAAAATAAGGACAGCCTGGAGGTAATTCTTCTGGTTTTCCTGCAATTAGCAAGGAAGTTTGTAAAAGAAAGTGGTATTATTATTAAGCAATAATCTGTCCCCACCATGAGGGTGGAAACTGTTTCTTTTGTTTTTCAGACACTCTACAAGCAAGCTGGAGCCAGTGGAAGAATAACTCAGAATACCATGGATGTATGTTTTGTGTTGTTTGTCTGTGGTGTTTGTCTTGTTGCACTGTTGTGTTTTAATGAACAGAAAATCTCATGATGTGGGTGGGGGATGGCTTCAAAAGGCTGACCCTGGGGGGAGATGTGTATGGGAATGCAAAATGCTCAACTAGGAGGCCAGCATCTGTGTAATAGCTACTGTGGTACCTGGAAATGGAATGGCAACTAAGGTGGCCCCCACAAGCCCTATGGAAATAATGAGAAGGGGAGGAGCTCACTGGGAATCAATGGAGGGGTGTGCAAAATAGTGTAAATCAATAGAAGATGTTTGGATGTGCCCTTCTCCTATGACTATGGAGGAGCAGGATCAATGGCCTATGCAAGGGGTGGACAACTGGGTGTACTGTGTATAAGGTGTTTTGCTGGGAATGTACATATTACTGGGGGCACAATTACACCAGCCCATAACCAAACTACACACATCTATATGCTGCTATCTGGACTTTGGTGCACAAATGGATCTGTGAATCTTATTGCTGCGAATAATCAAACGAGGGCATACTGCCTGATTCCATACCAAGTGGTGAAGCTGGTTTGGACAATATCCCATTTCTCTGTGAACATTCAGTGGACTTATGATATGGACAAAAGCAAGCAAAACCTGCAGGGGCAGCTTGTAGCAACTGCCAGCAACTGGACACATAAGATCGTGACCCCGTCGAAGGAGGAGAGGCAGTGTTTTGGGGGTGTCTCGG
Source organism: Caretta caretta (assembly GCF_965140235.1). Taxonomy (NCBI): domain Eukaryota; kingdom Metazoa; phylum Chordata; order Testudines; family Cheloniidae; genus Caretta; species Caretta caretta. Next base: position 5,929,972 of record NC_134206.1, read on the forward strand.
ATGTTGGACCATACTGCAGTGGTCAGGACTCAGTGTTGCTATGGATTTTGTATTGTTAACTGTACTTGTGTTACGTTGCATAGGGAGATAACCTATAAGTAATGTAGTAAGCCCTCCAAACCCTACAGTGTACTAGACAACCCGGACCCAACCTTCTCGGGCCCGCTATAATGGGAAGTCTGGAACACCAATTGGAATAGGTGTGGTATGCCCGTACGAGAGAAGGTGCAGGGCACTATACTACACAAGGGGCAGTGGGACAAATGGAATAGAGACACCTTCCCCCTTGATGCCTGTCCCTATCAGGAAATGAGTCGCCATATGTCCTATGCTTTTCCAGGGATACCTGGGCAGGAGGATCCCAAAAGGAAAAAAAAGGGGTGGAGTGTTAGGATATAGATATTCAGGCCTGTCTGCAAAGGCCTGTACTTTAAGAATTTAGCTTGTATTCTTATCACTTGGCTAGTTCTAGAGGTATAAAAGAAAGAATCTTTCTGTCTGCACTGTCTTCTGGTGTAAGGGCCTTCTCTTACTGTGACAGTCTGAGGCCCTGTTCTTAGGCTAAGGCCTTTGGCTAAGCAGCAGAGGCAGCCATAAGCTGGGAAGCGACCGGTCACATCCTCACATTCCAAACTAGTAACATTGAAATAAGGTGCTATTGGGCTGTTAGGCACTATCAGGACAGGATTGTATTCCTATCACCTCCAGAGAAAGGGAAGTGCCTAGAAAATGTAAAAGGAAACTTAGTTTGATAGCATCCTGTCTGGCAAGAACTCACTTATCAATAGCTGGGATGTGAAATCCTCACTTCTGTATTGTTTTGTCATTATAGTTCCCACTTTGCTATTGTTTGTTTGTATAATCTCTCTGGTTCAGTTATTGTTCCTGTCTGCTGTATAATTAATTTTGCTGGGTGTAAACTAATTAAGGTGGTGGGATATAATTGGTTACATAATCATGTTACAATATGTTAGGATTGGTTAGTTAAATTTCAGGAAAATGATTGGTTAAGGTATAGCAAAGCAGAACTCAAGTTTTACTATATAGCCTGCAGTCAATCAGGAAGTGGGTGGGTGTGTGGGGGGAAAATGGGAACAGGGAATGTGGGTAAGGAAATTGGAATCATGTTTTGCTAAAGGGGGAGATGGGAACAGGGACACAGGTGTAAGGCTCTGTGGTGTCAGAGCTGGAAAGGAGGACACTAAGGAAGGAAACTGGAATCATGCTTGCTGGAAGTTCACCCCAATAAACATCGAATTGTTTGCGCCTTTGGACTTCAGGTATTGTTGCTCTCTGTTCATGAGAGAAGGACCAGGGAAGGAAGTTGGTGAAGGAATAAGCCCCCTGACAATGTGTATACACAAATGGCAAGTGCATGGTGAAAATGGTGATTGTACTTCTCTGTCCTGCTTTTAAGCTATTTATAAACATGTTTCATTGCCTCATTATATATATTTGTTTTATTTTCTCTGCTCCTGAGAGTTCAAATTATGCCACTGCCTCTTTGCAGCACATGGGATAAATTTTCAGGGTCTGGTTCTGAATTCAGTAACATTGACTGCAATGGCATCACACCAGATTTACACGTGTAAATTCGATCGGAAGTGGGCTCTATTAACTTTCCCTTGTCAAATGCTCCCAATGATGCACTCTGACCCCCAAGAATACCTCCAAGAAAAGTTGAAGTGCTTTGCCTGGCCAATGTTGACTGAATCCAGAGATTTCGATCATTGTACAGTCTTCTCTTCATCATTACAGGACCTGCACCCTCTACCCATCCAAGGGACAGTAGATATTTGGGAAGTTAACACAGACCGTTTTTTCTGCTGGGCGTGGAGGGGTTGGCGTAAAAAATGGGTGAATAGCGCAAACACTGGGTTAGCACTAATATCCAGTTGAGTGTGGTAGTTACTTCAGCCATGCTTGTGTAAGAGGTGATGGAGGTAAATTACGTAAAAACCACTATTACATTCCCCTTTCCTGCACCTCAGCTCTACTCTTTGCTGAAACAGAGACCAGCAGTTCTGTTCTCTCAGGACTTTTTGGAAAGTCTTGCACAGATATTGTAGAGTTATTGTGTGCACGGCCCTGAATGTTCACTGAACAAAGAGTTAATAGCACAAACCCATTGCAAACAGTATGTGGAGCACTTCTGAAACACTTTCTAAAGCAAAAGCCATTAAGTAGTAAAGTTACCACTGCTCCTTCTTGTAGTGACTCCAACAACTCTGCTGCTGGCTTTCAATATGTGTGCATGTCATGAAATTGTTTTTGTAATATTTTATTACAGTGAAAAGTTTTGTCATAACATTTACACAGCCGTACTTTGACACACACATGTCAACCACAGGTACTGAACCCAGCAGGACCTATTGAGTAGCCAGAGTGCTCAATGCTACATCCGCAGTGTGTTGTAGCCCAGGGCCCAGTCTGAGAGTGGGAGAATGGCTGGAGTTCACCCCATGAGAGGGCAGGGTATGAGTCCTGTCATTTGACACTCAGAAACCAGAGAAGAGGCAGAGATGAACGTAGCCCTGTAACTCTGAGGGGTATCTTCAGGGCAGAAGTGCTAGAACCTTCAGCCAGTCAGGAAACAGAAATATGCCCTATTGGACCTGTTACCACAGATCAAAGCAGCTCTGAAGTCCTGCATCCACAATCAAGTCAAAGAATAAAATTGTTGAAAATGCATTTTCTGATTAAATTTCCAGGAGAAAATAAACCTGATGCAATTGGGGAACAAGTCACTGATATTCTGTGGGGTCTCCTTTTGCTCAGCCCCTGGCAGAATTGGGCCCAGAGCACACGGCACCTGTAGAAATGGGACCCCTTGAGAAATTGTGACTCGGAGCATTGGGGTTTTAACCTCCCAACTCACTTTGAATGTCAAATTTCTGTGTAGCTTAAATTACTCACTGTGAAACATGGGCAGATGGAGGGGAGGGGTTCCCAAGCTACCTAGCGCTGCCTGCCCTCCAGCCCCATCATGAGTCACCCCGACAGCCCAGCTGTGTCCTCTGCCTCTGCACAGAACATCTGCAAATGTAAACAGCTTCCAGCCTTTCCCCTCCACTTCATATTTTAAAGACAGCGAAACCTGCCAACGTACCCAATTCCTGCTAGAAGAGGAGCCGCTGACACCAGAGGTCTTCACCCTAAAGGACAAGGCGTCATCGGAGCGGTTGCACGGGCAACAGGCAGTCTCTGTTCAGGCAGGAAGGCAACCGTCTTTATGAAGCATGTTTACACAGTCCCCTGGGGGCCACTTGACCATCAGGGAACCTCAGCTGCTTGGCTTCCTGTGCACCAGCTTTAAACCCCGAGAGAACCAACGGCAAAGTGCAGGAGGAGAAATCACAGGGAATGCATGATGTTGCCACCCAATTGGACTGCAGAACCAGCCCTGCTGCAGGGTCTATTCCTACAACTGGGGCTTATCATCACTGTTAGTCACATGGCTACCTCGAGGGCGGTTGAGTGGTAATGATGATGCTGTCACAGCTGTGATCTTGCTGAAATAAAATAGATTGATAATATTAATATAGGAGCAGATTTTTCCCCAGCAGCCCCTTTCCTGCATTACAAACCCAGGGTGCAGGCCAGAGAAGGGCGATTCCACAAGGCTGCATATATGGAAATTTCCCTCAGATTCTTCTAGTAGGGGAGCTCCCTTCCCTTCTCCCTGAGGACTGAAATGGGGACTCAGGATCCAGGAATCCCCAAAGTTATACCCACATCTCAGTGATCCACTGGGAGCTAGGCCCCCCACCCACAATATCTGGGCCTCCCCAACTGCTCTCGGACCCTCTCCAGCTCCCTGCTGGCTCATCAGAGATGTGCTACCAGGGCCTGTCACAGTAGCCCACAGAGATCGGGAGAGTGGTTGGTGTAGCCGAAGGGCACAAATCCTCAGCCATAGACTGGTCAGGAGGTTTTGACCTTTCCATGCCCAGAGCGCAGCCAGAGACTCCACCAGTGCAAACTTCATTTATTTTATGAAGGAGAAGCAGATAAAAAGCCCCAATTTCTCTTGGGGATCCAGGCAGCTGCAGCTGGGCAGCATCATGGCAGTTGAACTTTTAGAGAAAAATGATCCATTTTCTATGAAAACACACCCCAGATAATGGATGAAAAGGAAACATTTTAGTTTGGGTAATACTCTTTTTGTGTGTGAGGGCAAGGCGGGGTGGGGACCTCTCAGTTTTCCAGCCCAGCTCTAGCTTGAACAGTGAGCCTCTGTCCCTCGTCCTACAGGATCACACCCCTAGGTGGCAGCACTAGCCCCGATTAGCTTGTCACCATGCTATTCCCAGGTAGTAAGTGTTTTATGAATACAGGACATAGACACTCAGAGAGAGAGACCAATAGACTACTTTCATGTGTGAAATGAAGTTCCATTTCCATGAATACTCATGCATTTACCTTTGAAATCCACTTCCTGCAAACCCTCATCACGCCTGAATGACAGATCTGGGGTCACTATGTACTAGAGATCGAGAGTTCAGGGAATTAACAAATTCTATACCGATCCCAATGCCCTTTACCACTCCGGATGCAGGCTACAGACTGACAGAACAGCACCTGAAGAGAACCAGTCAGCTATTAACCCAGGGACAGAGGAGCTACTAGACTTAATTTACTGACAAATGATTGAATATGGGCTGAGATGCTGCAATCGTTTCAGGTTCTGAACAAATCCTGATGACAGACACTACATTTTAAGTCTCACTCTAACCTGAAAAATCATCTCTGAGGGATGATGAGACAGGAAGGAATGGGTTGGCATGTGTGTACTAAAGAGCAAACGTGTAAATGTTATGCCAGAACTTTTCATTATAATACAAATATTGCAAGCCAAATGTTCATGACATGCATATATATTGAAAGCCAACAGTAGAGTTGTTGGAATATCTACAGGAAGGAGCAATGGTAACTTTAGTGCATAAAGGCTTTTGCTTTAGAAAGTATTTCAATAGTATTCCAAATAGTGTTTCTAATGGGCTTGAGCTATTAATTCTTTGTTCAGTGAACAGTTGTATGATTCTGTCTCCTGGTAATTGACCAGAAGCTGTTTCTAACACTTACATTCAGGGTCACGAACAAAATCACTCTGCAATACCTGTGCAAGTCTTTACAAAAAGTCCTGACAGAACAGAACCGCTGGTGAGTGTTTCAGTAAAAAGTAGAGCTGAGGTGCAGGAAAGAAGAGTGTAATAGTGGTTCTATATCATTGTGGCAGGTTGGATCACAGAAAGCCCCTTGGGAACTGCCACCTCTGAGTCCATTTTCCCTGGCACCTTGGGACTTTAGTAGACTGCCTGGTTTGAGCCAGACACACTAGCCTGCTACAAACTCAGACCCACGTTTGAACAACGTCCCCCAAAAGCTGCAGTCTTAACTGAAAACAGCTTGAGAAGTGTTCCTGTCTCCAACTCTCAGATTCCGAGCTCCTAATGGGGCTGAAACCCCAAATAAATCCATTTTACCCTATATAAAGCATATACAGGGTAAATTCATAAATTGTTCGCCCTCTATAACATTGATAGAGAGAGATGCACAGCTGTTTGCTCCCCCACTCCCAGTATTAAAACATACTCTGGGTTAATTAATAAGTAAAAAAGTGATTTTATTAAATACAACAAATAGGATTTAAGTGGTTCCAAGTAATAACAGACAGAACAAAGTGAATTACCAAGCAAAAGAAAATAAAACATGCAAGTCTAAGCTTAGTACAGTAAGAAAGTGACTACAGATGAAATCTCACCCTCAGCGATGTTCCAATAAGTTTCTTTTACAGACTAGTCTCCTTCTAGTCTGGGTCCAGCAATCACTCACACCCTGTGATTACTGTCCTTTGTTCCAGTTTCTTTCAGGTATCCTTTGGGGGTGGAGAGGCTACCTCTTGAGCCAGCTGAAGACAAAATGGAGGGGTCTCCCAGGAGCTTAAATTGACTTTCTCTTGTGGGTGGAGACCCCCTCCTCTCTCCTATGCAGAATCCAATATACCCCAAATTAAAAAAAAAACAACAGTAAAATAACTAAAAAAGAATCTCCATGGCTTAACAACCAAGTAAAAGAATCAGTGAGAGATAAAAAGGCATCTTTTAAAAAGTGGAAGTCAATTCCTAGTGAGGTAAATAGAAAGGAGCATAAACACTGCCAGATTAAGTGTAAAAATGTAATAAGAAAAGCCAAAAAGGAGTTTGAGGGACAGATAACCAAAAACTCAAAAGGTAATAACAAAATGTTTTTTAAGTCCATCAAAAGCAGGAAGCCTTCTAAACAACCAGTGGGGTCCCTGGACAATCGAGATACAAAAGGAACACTTAAAGACAATAAAGTCATTGCAGAGAAACTAAATTAATTTTTTGCTTCAGTCTTCACGGCTGAGGATGTTAGGAAGATTCTCAAACCTGAGCCGTCCTTTGTAGATGACAAATCTGAGGACTTGGCACAGTTTGAAGTGTCACTAGAGGAGGTTTTGGAATTAATTGAGAAACTTAACAGTAACAAGTCACCGGGACCAGATGGCATTCGCCCAAGAGTTCTGAAAGAACTCAAATGGGAAATTGCGACACTATTAACTATGTTTTGTAACCTGTCCTTTAAATCAGCTTCTGTACCCAATGACTGGAAGATAGCTAATGTAAAGCCAATATTTAAAAAGGGCTCTAGAGGTGATCCCGGCAATTACAGACTGGTAAGTCTAACGTCAGTACCGGGAAAATTAGTTGAAACAATAGTAAAGATTAAAATTGTCAATTACATAAAAGAACATAAATTGTTGGGCAAAAGTCAACATGGTTTCTGTAAAGGGATATCATGTCTTACTAATCTATTTAGTGACTATTTAGAAAAGCTGGATGTGCACAAGTCCATGGGGCTGGATGCGTCGTATCCGAGAGTGCTAAAGGAGTTGGCGGGTGTAATTGCGGAGCCATTGTCCATTATCTTTGAAAACTCATGGCTATCCGGGGAAGTCCCGGACAACTCGAAAAAGGCTAATGTAGTGCCCATCTTTTAAAAAGGGAAGAAGGAGGATCCTGGGAACTACAGGCCAGTCAGCCTCACCTCAGTCCCCGGAAAAATCATGGTGCAGGTCCTTAAGGAATCAATTCTGAAGCACTTAGATGAGAGGAAAGTGATCAGGAACAGCCAGCATGGATTCACCAAGGGCAAGTCATGCCTGACTCATCTAATTGCCTTCTATGATGAGATAACTGGTTCTGTGGATGAAGGGAAAGCAGTGGATGTGTTGTTCCTTGATTTTAGCAAAGCTTTTGACACTGTCTCCCACATTATTCTTGTCAGCAAGTTAAAGAAGTATGGGCTGGATGAATGCACTATAAGGTGGGTAGAAAGTTGGCTAGATTGTCGGGCTCATAGAATCATAGAATATCAGGGTTGGAAGGGACCTCAGGAGGTCATCTAATCCAACCCCCTGCTCAAAGCAGGACCGATCCCCAATTTCCAGTTTTTCCACATCCTTCTTGTAGTGTGGGGCCCAAAATTGGACACAGTACTCCAGATGAGGCCTCACCAGTGTCAAATAGAGGGGAAAGATCACGTCCCTCGATCTGCTGGCAATGCCCCTACTTATACATCCCAAAATGCCATTGGCCTTCTTGGCAACAAGAGTACACTGTTGACTCATATGCAGCTTCTCTTCCACTGTCACCCCTAGGTCCTTTTCCGCAGAACTGCTGCCTAGCCATTCGGTCCCTAGTCTGTAGTCGTACATGGGATTCTTCTGTCCTAAGTGCAGAACTCTGCACTTGTCCTTGTTGAACCTCATCAGATTTCCTTTGGCCCAATCCTCCAATTGTCTGGGTCCCTCTGTATCCTATCCCTACCTTCCAGCGTATCTACCACTCCTCCCAGTTTAGTGTCGTCTGCAAACTTGCTGAGGGTGCAATCCACATCATCCTCCAGATCATTTATGAAGATATTGAACAAAACCGGCCCCAGGACTGACCCTTGGGGCACTCCGCTTGATACCAGCTGCCAACTAGACATGGAGCCTTTGATCACTACCCGTTGAGCTGCTCAGTCAGGGCGGGTAGCTGAGGAAGGAGGTCGCCCAGTGGAGGCTCCAGCCCAGGAGCAGTGGCGACTCGTACAGGAGGGAGCCGAGGGGCCAAGAAGTGTGACCAGAGACTGGCAGCTGTGGGAACTCCAGGGAGTGCAGGGGGATGAGAAACCTGAAGACCCTGATGCCACAGGGACTGCTAAGTTTGGAGAACTGGTAGGAAGTGACCCAGGAAAGGGAAGGGAGTGGTATCTCCTACCACTCTGAGGGCAGCTTGTTGTGGTAGGATTCCCGCTGACCCGGGACAGATCACACCGTCAATGACAGGGCCCTGGGTTGGAGCCAGTGAAGGTGGGTGGGCCCAGGCTCCCCTACCGGGGGTCTCTAACCACCCCGCCCTTTTTTGTGATGACGTAGTTCACCGACCCCTCTCTTACCTCAAAGGAGATAGATGAACTCCAGCCACAGGGCCGCACTATCCTACGAGGGGAAGAGGACTTAGAAGGACTCTGGACCTCAGGCCACACTGCTTTAGGTGCGTACTATAGAGACTCCGGCTGCTAGGCCACGCTATCCCACCAGGGGAAGACAGTTTTGGAGACTCTGGCCATTGGGCCACGCTACTTTAGGAGTGCACTATAGAGACTCTGGCTGCTAGGCTTCGCTATCCCACCATGGCAAGAAGATTTAGAGGGACTCTGGACATTGGCCCATACAGCCCTGACTACAGGAGAGGTTGTAAACCAGGGTAAAAGCCGGAAGGTGGGGTTAACCTCTCCCCACCCCTGGAATCAAAAGAGTTGACAAGGTACAAAACCCGCCACAGGGTGTAACGTCACAATAATTTTCCAATTTTTCAAAAAAATCCTGAGAGAACAGAATGGCTGGTCTGTGTTTCAGCAAAGTCTAGAGCTGTGGTGCAATAAAGAGGTGTGTGATGCATGGCTAGAAAGGGTTGAACATCCTGCAAAATAAACAACCCACAGAAGACACGTGGGGAGATAATGTTTGTGTTTTTGTATATTTACATTTGTATAAGTAGCATGGAAAATGTAATCAACAGCCCCTGTCAGTGCTGTATTCTGATAATTTGGAGGTCAAAAGAACATCCTATCATGTAAATGAATTGTAAACACGGGATATCTCAGTATTCATCTCTCTTTGAAATGTACTGTGAATGGTGGAGAACAAGCAAATTACCTTATGTTAATTTGTATAGCTAAGTAATGGTGATGGACCTCCTTCAAAGTCATCCTAATGACCTTTTGTTCCCTGAGGAATTCCAAATTGTCAAAAGACATCAAATTATATAAAAGATGCTTGGGTCCTGATTCTGTCATCTCAGATCTGCTTAGACTTCATCAGGGGAAGTTTGAGTTGCAAGACTGAGGTCCCAGGTATGCTTGTACGCCCTGAATATGAGATTTGGACATTAAACTATGACCTATGAACTGAATTATAAAGGAACTCTTTGCAGCTATGAAGCTCACCATCTCTGTGATGAAACTGCACCTCAGTGAACTGAACTCATGTCTGGATGGATAGTGATATTTTAACCGTACTCTCTCTCTCTCTCTTGTTTTTTAATACATTTTAGTTTAGTTAATGAGTGTCTGTCTGGTATCTCAGAAGTAAATCTGGCATTAGATAGGGCTCAGACAAATGATTCTCTAGAGCAAATTAAAGTTGGTGATCAGGTTAAAGCCCTAACTGAGGAAGGAAAGGATACAGTCTTGGTGAGTGATGAACTGTTGGCTAGTAAAGCCTGGAAAAGTAAGCCTGACCCAGGTAAAAGTGGTGTGCTTAAAGTAGCTCATGTAATAAGACACTATTTGTGGAAAACAGCAATTTATCCGTTAAGGGAGGGGAAGGCAAAAAAAAAATTAGAAGAGCATAAGCAGCCTTCTGAGCTGATGGCTTTGTCTAATCAGCAATTTAGGAAGGCAAGGTTAGTGGAACAAGAGTATCCCTATATCTTACCTGTTACCAGTGTGGAGAATTGTGACAGTGAAGGAAATGTTCCTCTGTCTGTAAGGCGTAATGACTTGACCATGAAGGGAGCTACCCCAATCTCCAAGCAATTGTCCCTGAACAGCCCTGTGTGCTGTGACAAGGGGAATGAGATCCCAAGCTGGTTGTCTCTTAAAGGAGAATGTTTCTCCAGGTCGAGGTCCTTTCAGCTGAGAGAGACCCCCTCATTTGGGACCATTTAAGCAGAGTTCTGCTCACCTTTGTTCATACAATAAAGAAAATAACATTGATAACAACATTTCACTAACCCTGCATTCAGTACGACAGTGATTTGTAACCCAACAGCAGCCAAAGTAGATCACTTTGAGCAATACCGCACTATCAGCTGGATATCTAGGCAGACTATGTGTGTTCATGTAAATACCATTTGCTTCTGAAGTCTCTACCACTCCGAGCTAGTCATCGGGGGGGACTCATTCAGACCCTCCTTAAAAAGTCTTATGAACCAAACATATGCCAGGGTCGCCTGCCAGAGAAGGGGACGGGGCTTATTTACCCAGGTGGTCACTTCCAGGCTTATGTCCCTATCGGTCACATTTGCCCATTTTGCATCACACTGGGAGTTCATATGGAGTTGCTTGCCAACTGTGACCCTGCTCTGCACCCTGGATGATGGATTTGCCCCTCCACAGATTCAGGAGAAAAAGCATGACTCAGCGTTTTCATCTGGAAAAGGAATTGTTCTTGGGCTCCTATTTAGTGATCTCACAGGAGTTTAATTCCCTGAGTTTCTGGTAATCTCAGCATGCTGAGCTGCCAACTGCCCCCTCTCCAACCACTAGCCCCAGAGAGGAAGGATGGTTCAGGGCTTAAAGTGCTAGCCTGGGACTCAGAAGAACTGGCTTCAGTTCCAGCCTCTTCCACTGACTTCTTCTGTGGCCTTGGGCAACTCACTTAGTCCCTCTGTGCCTCAAAAATATGTTTTTTTTTAATATGGCTCAATGTAAAAGTGTACATCTGGGAACAAGGGACGCAGGCCATCCTTACTGGATGGGGGACGTGATCCTGGGAAGCAGTGACTCTGAGAAAGACTTGCACGTCATAGTGGATAATTATCTGAAAATGAGCTCTTAGTGGTGTGCAATGGCTGGAAAAGCCCATGAAATCCAGGATGTACAACCAGGGGAATCTCGAGTAGAAGCAGAGAGGATATTTTACCTTGGTATTTGGCACAGCTGGGAGCACTGCTGGGATATTGCGTCCTGTTCTATTGTTTACAGTTCAAGGAAGACATGGATAAATTGGAGGGGGGTCAGAGAACAGCTAAGAGAGTGATTAAAGGATTAGAAAACCTGCCTTAGAGTGATACACTGAAGAAGCTCAATCTGTTTAGCTTAACGGAAAGGGGTGTTAATGTTAAGAGGTGACTTGACCAAAGTCTGTAAGAGCCTGCATGAGGAACAAACATTTAACAATGGGCTCTCCAGCCTAGCAGAGACATGATCCAATGGCTGGCAGATGAATCAGACACATTCGGAAAGGAACTAAAGTGTTTTTTTTTTCTTTTTTTTTAAGAATAAGGGTAATTGACCATTGGAACAATTTACCAAGGGCCGTGGTAGATTCTCCATCACTGACAATTGTTAAATCACGGCAGGAGGTTGTTTTAACAGCTCTGCTCTAGGAGTTATTTCGAGGGAGGTCTCTGGCCTCCGCTATACAGAGGTTCAGACTAAGGGATCACAATGGTGCCTTCCAGCCTTGGAATCTGCCTAGTGGTGTTAACAACATTGGCCTACAGCATGGGGTGTTGTACTGATGAATATGTTACAGATCGAGAGGTACTCAGATGCTACAATAATTGGGGCCATAGATAAGTGCCTCTCCTACCCCCCAGCCCCATCCTCCTCTTTAACTCAAAAGCCCCCAGTGACATCCTTGCTGGGGTCTGCATTGGTTCAGGGTTGCTGCATCCCCTGCTTCTTACTTTCCCCTTACACCCTACCCCCCTGTTCCTCCCCTTATCCTGAGGCCCTTCCCCCGTTCCTCCTCTTCACCTCAAGCCCCTGGCCCCAGCCTGGCCGGAGTCGGGTTGTGGTAAGAATTGGCCAGGGAGCCCAGGCCATTGTTGGGAGCCCTGGACTCCCCACCTTTAATTTGTGGTGTGTCCTGGTGGGTGGGAACACAGGCTGGGGGCTGTTCTTAGATTCTTAGGCCCAAGGAAGGTGAATTGAGAATCATAGAATCATAGAATATCAGGGTTGGAAGGAACCTCAGGAGGTCATCTAGTCCAACCCCCGGCTCAAAGCAGGACCAATCCCCAATTAAATCATCCCAGCCACGGCTTTGTCAAGCCTGAACTTAAAAACTTCTAAGGAAGGAGATTCTACCACCTCCCTAGGTAACCTAAACCTCCCCCACTGCAACTTGAGACCATTACTCCTTGTCCTGTCATCTTCTACCACTGAGAATAGTGTAGAACCATCCTCTTTGGAACCACCTCTCAGGTAGTTGAAAGCAGCTATCAAATCCCCCCTCATTCTTCTCTTCTGCAGACTAAACAATCCCAGTTCCCTCAGCCTCAGTCTCATCAGGGCTCTCTGGACATCTCTTACCACAGCAAGGCTCCAGCTTCCAGCCTGGGCAGGGTCAGGGCCATGGGGGAAGTGGAGGAGGAGAGGGTGGTGCCTCAGAGGGAAGAAGAGCAGCAGGGGTGGTGCTGAGATAGGAACTAGCCAGGTCTCTGTGTGGGAGCTGAAGTCATTGTCACACCTTTCCATTATGGGGACAGAACAAAGGGAGGGTAGGGGAGAGAATATGGGCCAGAGTCTCTTTCCAGGATTCAAGTGTGTCAGACGTCCACTCACACACGCAACTCTGCTCTGCCTCAATGGGCAGTGGGCTCAGCGAGTGTGCGGTGTGCAGAACCAGCAATAAGGAGGGAGGGGGCTGCCTCAATGGCCTCTCCCAGGGCTCCTGCATTAATCATGTTTCTGACATGATTTAGTCACAAGCACCTTTCTGAGGGTGTAGGGGAAGGTTGGGTGTCAGTGCCCCTTGAATAGCCCCTGTCCACAGCTGCTGTAGCCCTCATGGTTCACACAGCACCCAGAGCTCTCAGGAAGAAGCAGGACTGAGACTGCAGAACAGCTCTTCAGCTTTTTTCATGGCCCCTGGATGTTTAACCAGAGATGGGACAACGACAGGCCAGATGAAATGGGAAACAACATTCACATCCCTTCTCTTTATTGATGGTATCAACAGGAATTCTGAGGTCAGAGCAGCCAAGGATACAGTTCTTTATGGGCCAACATCCCACCAGTACCCTGGCTCTCCAGAAACACAATAACTTTATTAATCTCACTGCTTCCCTTGGCCTCCTTCCCCCTTTGCATTGTCCTCCCACCCCAGTGGATAGGGGCACCCCTCTCCCATTGCGCCAGGGCTTAGACCTCATCTGAACCTTTCTATAGAGTCGAGATAAGTAGCTCATATCATCCCATATGGAATAGGTTGCCCATGCTTTTTGTCTCCCATGTCACCAGTGCTGTAGCCAGGGGATGAAGTGACCCGTTACTTGAAGAAGACCCTGATTATCCTTGCACGAAGGTGTTTGCTTTTCACGCTGTACACGATTGGGTTCATCAGGGGTGGGACCAGTAGGTAGACATATCCCAGGACAATCTGAAGCGAGTGAGAAGAGCTATTCCCGAATCTGTGTATCACTGGCAAGCCGAGCATTGGTGTGTAGAAAAGCAGGACAGCGCAGAGGTGGGAGACACAGGTGTTCAGGGCCCTGAGGGACTCCACATGTGATGTGATGCTCAACACTGTTCTGAGGATCCTCACATAAGAGAGGAAGATGAGCAGCGAGTCTAACCCCACTGTCAAGAGTGCAATAGACAAGCCATAGATGCTGTTGACTCTGATATCTGAACAAGCTAACTTCATGACCTCTTGGTGCACACAGAAGGAATGGGAGAGGACATTAGCTCGACAGTATTGGAACCGTTTCAGGAGAAAGGGGAGTGGGAATATTAGGGCCACTGCCCTTAGCACAAACAGCTGTGCCATGTTGGCTATTCTTGGCAGGTTTAAGACGGAAGCATATCTTAGGGGGTTGCAGATTGCGACAAAGCGGTCAAAGGCCATCAACAAGAGCATGGACGATTCAATGTATGAAAGCGAGTGGATGAAGAACAGCTGAGAAAAACAGGCATCGAGGCTGATCTCCCTAGAGTTAAACAAGAATATGCCCAGTATCGTTGGCATGGTGGCTACTAATAAGCCAAGGTCTGTGATGGCCAGCATGGAAAGGAAAATGTACATGGGCTCATGAAGGCTTGGATCTGTTTTTATAATGAACAGAATGACCGAATTTCCTACTATCGAAATAAGATACATTAAGCAGAAGGGGATAGAGATCCAGAGATGGACGTCTTCCTGCCCAGGTATCCCAGTGAGAAGGAACACTGCAGAGTTGGATTTAGTGTCATTGAGAGCTGACATCATGGACTGGGCAGGTCCGAGGAATTTTCAATTTTCCTTCCTGAAAGGAGAAAGTACAGGAGACTAGAAGATATTTAATGAGACACCTTTCTGCTCTGAGTGCAAGTCTGGAGATTCCCAGGAGCTCAAGGAAGATCAGCAAAAACATAGTATTGGGAAGATAGGCATTGTAAGACTGGATCATACCTGTAGCCCATCTAGCTCAGTATCCAGTGTGCAGTTCCAGATGCTGGAGAGGAAGGTGGAAGAAGCCCTGTAATAGGGAGCTATGAGATAACCTGCTTCCAGAGAAAGTTTCCCCCTGACACCCACTAGTTAGACATATTTTGTGGTGTAAATCAGGAAGATTTAGACCCCTTCCAAGTCTTTTTTTAAAACAATCCTCACTACTGTAATTGGATTTTCTGGTAACCCATATAAACATCCTGTCCCTCTTTGAATCCTGCTAACCTCTTGGCCCCATTGATATCTTGTTGGGAGTCTGGCAGCCTACTTGAGCACTGTATGATTTTACAATTGTGACCTTCACACAGACACCCTTTCTGGCCCTCCACTTCTGAGTGTGGCCCATTGTATCATGACCTGTATAAACACATGGCAAGTGCACTGAAAACGGCTACTGTATTTATCTGTCCTGCTTTTAAGCTATTTATAAACATGTTCCATTGCCTCATTGTAGATATATATTTATTTTCTCCACTATTGAGACTCCAAATCATTCAAGTTTCAGTGCATATTTGGCAAGTTACCAGCTAACACTGATAGTTACTTTAGCTGGGTGGGGAAAGGGGCTGGCATCAGAGATGGCGGAATAGTGAAAACACTAGGTTTGCGCTAATATCCAGTTGAGCGTGCAACTTATTTCAGCTATGCTTATGTGACAGGTGATGTGCATAAATGTTATATAACCACTTTTACACTCCCCTTTCTTTGTAGTGCAGTGGGCTAGCTTGCCTTTATCATATTCACTGCTTTGCATGATATGCTACTTTGCATTACATTCAGCAGTGATGCAAGAAACCAATAGGCCTGTAAGTCATTAGCCTCAGAAAGTTATCATAAGGCTTAAGGCCTATGAAATTTGAACAGATAATCTTTACACAAATAAACAGCCCAACTAGTTGGAAAACCCCAAGTATTTTGGGAGCTGAAAATAGAATTTAAGGGGAACATCTGACCACAGGTGCATATGTACATGATTTCAACCACAGAAGTGTCCTGGAAACAAATTGACGTATGTAACAGATATATGAGATCCATCTAAGACTACATCTTTTCTCACAAGTTTCTTATTTTCTTATGGGTTTAATTATTTGTTTTATGATAATAAGTTTATATTAGACTATATTTTGGTTGTAACACAAGTGACCTACTGGCCACATCCTGTGCGTTGTTCTAAGTCAAGGTTAGCGTACATATATTTTGGATCTTTCACTTAGATAGATGGTAATGAGCTAAAGCATAAGACCCATATATGGTTGTGACCTTTAACACAGAGGATGCATTGAAGTTGGTTGGCATAGGGACTTTCCTAAGTTCATACCCTTTTAAACTTAACGGGTACACCACAACTTGGAAAGAACTGAAATAACCAGTTAGGACAGAAATAACAAATGTGATACCCAACCACAAAAAGGCTATGGTAAAGAATAGACATGTATGATAATAAGTTGAGATTATTGATATGTTAACCTATAGGAAGAAGACACTCCAACATTAATAAAGTGAGGAAACACAAATAAAGCAAAGGGGGAAAATCTCCTACTGAATATGTATCAAACATAACAGCATCAGCATAACTTATTATAAAATGGCACCACAGGCTAGGGGTGATAGGAGAAAGAGATGTAATCCTTGGGAGGTGCCAGAATGATGACCACTGGTGATGATGGGGAACGTGATGGTGAGAAGGAAGATAATGACTAACACTTCAGGTTGTCCTACAAGAGATTGTGTGAGTATTGGGATGTGCAGATGTACATTATTTAGTATCTCTATCTACCTTACTGAGTTGGGGTGTTCGTGGTTGTGCTAAATGTATATTTATATTTATATTTAATAAACAATATTTGAAAATATGAAGGAGTTCCTATAGTATGAGTGTGCAAATGTGGATATCATGGTTCCCAACTATATAACAATTTAAATAATACTGGGGCTGATCTTGGGACAAGAACCCTTCAACCTTCAAATTAACTACTGGGGATTCTTAAGTAATCAATATAATTAATAAACAATCTAAAGATTGGGGAACAGAGTGGCACCCGAAATGGGACCCTGAGAGGCACAAAGGAACAACCTCCCTGCCGGGAAAGGAAACTCTAAGTTGAAGTTGAAATCCAAGGACCTCTCAGTCAGAATTTGATGCCAGTCAGAAACACTACACAACTCCCCAGGGACTTCCTCTGTTTCCTCAGCTGTTTCCTTTCTGTTTCTTTGCCTATAGTACACTATTTGTACTTTTCTTAACTGATGAATTCTGCAGTAGAGGGAGGAATATGTCCCTAGGGGAAACAGTAGACATAGACACAAAGGGGAGCACAAGGTTTTGACCATCAGACTAACTTAGCATACCTTGTGGGTGACCACCTGTCTCCCACCATTAGGTATCCTTGGATATTGTAATTGTGTAAGGACCCCTTGTCAAGGTTCCTTCCCCACTCTGAACTTTAGGGTACAGATGTGGGGACCTGCATGAAAGACCCCCTAAACTTATTCTTACCACCTTAGGTTAAAAGCTTCCCCAAGGTACAAGCTTTGCCTTGTTCTTCAACCTTATGCTGCTACCACCAAACTTTTTAAATAAAGAACAGGGAAAGAGCCCACTTGGAGACATCTTCCCCCAAAATATCCCCCCAAGTCCTACACACCCTTTCCTGGGGAAAGCTTGATAATAATATCCTCACCAATTTGTACAGGTGAACACAGACCCAAACCCTTGGAGCTTAAGAAAAATGAAAAATCAATCAGGTTCTTAAAAGAAGAATTTTAATTAAAGAAAAGGTAAAAGAATCACCTCTGTAAAATCAGGATGGTAAATACCTTACAGGGTAATCAAATTCAAAACATAGAGAATCCCTCTAGGCAAAACCGTAAGTTACAAAAAGACACAAAAACAGGACTATACATTCCCTCCAGCACAGCTTATTTTACCAGCCATTAAACAAAAGGAAATCTAAAGCATTTCTAGCTAGATTATTCACTAACTTTACAGGAGTTGTGAGGCTGCATTCCTGATCTGTTCCCGGCAAAAGCATCACACAGACAGACAAACCCTTTGCCCCCCCACTCCAGCTTTGAAAGTATCTTGTCCCCTCATTGGTCATTTTGGGTCAGGTGCCAGCGAGGTTACCTTAGCTCCTTAACCCTTTACGGGTGAAAAGGTTTTGCCTCTGGCCAGGAGGGATTTTATATCACTGAATACAGAAAGGTGGTTACCCTTCCCTTTATTTTTATGACACACCTCATTGCACTCCAAGGGCATACTCATTGGGTATTATTGACTAGTCCCTGCGGTTAGAATCTGGCAAGGAGATTCCTTTATACACGTGTTAAGGAGGCTTTTTAAGTTGAATTGTGATAATATTACGGTACCAGAAGAACTTAAAATGGCAATTGCAGACTGCCCAGTTACCCACATTCCATGGCGGCCGGGTAGTTGATTTATGTTGATTTATGTTGATTTAACTATTATGTTTTAATAGTTAACAAGAGGCCACAATAACTCAGAACTTGTATAGTTCTAGCTACCTTATTTCAGTCTCCTCAGTTCTCTTGGGCTGCATCCAAATCCATCTACTACCTTGCTGCTCAGTAGGTCCCAACTCGGTAATAACCTCTCGATCAGCTAAGAGCACATTAGCCATCTAGGCAAGAGAGAAAGAGAACAGAACCCACCCTCCCCTCCACTGTTTCCCCTTCCAATTTGTTTAAGTAATTGTTGAAACTGGCATAGTGCGAAGTGTTAATTAGACTAGTTAGTAGAATTTATTTCAGCTCATTAGGAGTAGGAGTTGAAGGAGAATGGAGTAGTTACCCGAGATTTCTGGTAACCAGTTGTGGTTGACCAAAATACAGCATAAAAATAGAGCTGTAGAGCTACTGTGGTTTAACTTTTGGGAAGTGTATGCCATAGCTATTTTGGATTAAGCCAGTATGGCTCACCTTAGTTTAATCGGAGGCTGCTGGAAAACAAGCACGAAGGGAAGCAACAGCTGAAGAAAAGCCATTGCTCAGTGAGCACTTCAGGGAGGTTCAGAGACCACACAGAAGCCTCAAGTTGGGAAGAGACTATTTCTGGGCTCCAGCCAGCTTACACGGCTTGTTTTTGCCAGAGCTGAGAGTGTGTCCAGAGGTGGGGAGAAGCTCTTCAGACTGACAGGCACAGACACTGTTCGGGAAGTCTGAAGGCCCTTGGTCTGCCTGGGTCCCCATCAGAATGGGAGGGTTTGGGGTCAGAAATGTGTACAGACTTTTGTTGGAAAATCCTTTTATTCTCCCATGTTACACTTTATTCCTACTCTTCAGATTAAACAGTATTTTGGCTCTCGAAGGCTGGCTGGTCACTCGTCCCACCACTAGTCACAGGCTCCCAGAGGGAAGAACCACAGGTGCCAAATGCACTCGCAAGCACAGTCAACACGCAGTGTCCTGTAGCCCAGGGCCCAGTCCGAGGGTGGGAGGATCGTGGGATTCCACCCCAATAAAAGGCTGGGTATGAGGCCTGACCTCTGGCACTCACAGACCAGCGAGGGGGACAGAGACGCTGGTCACCCTGTAACTCTGAGGGGTATCTACAGGGTAGAGATTCTAGAACCCTCACCCAATCAGGAAACAGAAATATGCCCTATTGGACCTTTTTCCACAGAGCAACACAGCTCTGAAATCCTGCATTCACAGATGAGCCAGAGCATAACAAAATTAAAAATGCATTTGCTGATTAAATTTCCAGCAGCAAAAAAACCTGCGGCGATTTGGGAATGAGTCTCTGATATTCTATGGGGTCTCCTCTCGCTCAGCCCCTGGCAGAATCTGTCCTAGGTCACACGGCACCTCTAGAAATGGGACCCCTTGAGAAATCTGGACTAGGGGCATTGCGGTTTTAACACTCCGAGCTCGCTTTGAATGTCAGATTTCTGAGTAGCTTGAATATCCCAAGGTGGAGTAAAGGTAGATGTAGGGGAGGGGTTCCCAAGCCACCTAGTGCTCCCTGCCCTACAGCATCATCACTGAATCACCCCTACAGCCCAGCTGAGTCCTCTGTCGCACTACAGAACATCTGCCAATGGAAACAGCTTCCAGCCTTTACCCTTCACTTCACATTTTAAATATAGTGAAACCACATTTTAAATAACATACCCAGTTCCTGCTAGAAGGGGAGCCGCTGACATTAGAGGTCTTCACCCTAAAGGACAAGGAGTCATCGGAGAGGTTGCACGGGCAGCATGCAGTCTCTGTTCAGATGAGGAGGAAGGTGTCTTTATGAAGCATGGCGGCACATTCCCTTTGAGGGTCACTTGACCACAAGGGAACCTCAGCCGCTTGGTTTTTGTGCACCAGCTTTAACCCTCACCACAGCCAATGGCCAACTACAGGAGGCAAAATCACAGGGGACGTGTGGTGATGCTGCCCAACTAGACTTCAGTGCCAGCCCTGATACAGGCTGTGCTCCTGGAACCCAGGCTTGTTATCACTGTTCGTATGATTCTGATTAGTCACATGGCTACCTCGAGGGTGGCCGAATGGTAACAATAATGCTGTCACAGCTGTGATCTTGCTGAAATAAAATAGAATAAATAAATTAATTGTGACGGGTTGGATCACAGAAACCCCCTTGGGACTGCCAACTGATGTGCCAGCACTTCTTCTGCCCCTGCTTTCCCTGATCGCTTGGGACTCCGGAGCCATGCCTGGCTGGGCCAGACGCGCTGGCCAGCTACAAAAACAAGCCCAGGTCTAAGCCATGTCCCACAAACTGCAAGCTCAACAGAAAGCAGCTTAAGAAGTGTTCCTTTCTTTAACGCTCAGATGCCCAACTCCCAGTGGGGTCCAAATCCCAAATAAATCTATTTATCTGTTTTACCCTGTATAAAGCTTATTGTTCACCCTCTATAACACTGATAGAGAGATATGCATAGCTTTTTCCGTCCCCCCCCCCCAATATTAATACATTCTCTGGATTAAATAATAGGTAAAAAGTTATTTTATTAAATACAGAAAGTAGGATTTAAAGTGGTTCCAAGTAATAGCAGGCAGAACAAAGTGAATTAACAAGAAAAATAAAATAAAACACGCAAGTCTATGCCTAATACAGTAAGAAAACTGAATACACATAATGACAGGTTTCAGAGTAACAGCCATGTTAGTCTGTATTCACAAAAAGAAAAGGAGTTCTTGTGGCACCTTTGAGACTAACCAATTTATTTGAGCATGAGCTTTCGTGAGCTACAGCTCACTTCATCGGATGCATACTGTGGAAACTGCAGAAGACATTATATACACAGAGACCATGAAAAAATACCTCCTCCCACCCCACTCTCCTGCTGGTAATAGCTTATATAAAGTGATCATCAAGTTGGGCCATTTCCAGCACAAATCCAGGTTTTTTCACCCTCCGCCCCCCCCACACATGAACTCACTCTCCTGCTGGTAATAGCCCATCCAAAGTGACCACTCTCTTTAAAATGTATATGATAATCAAGGTGGGCCATTTCCAGCACAAATCCAGGTTTTCTCACCCCCCCACCCCCCTCCAAAAACCACACACACAAACTCACTCTCCTGATGGTAATAGCTCATCCAAAGTGACCACTCTCCCTACAATGTGCATGATAATCAAGGTGGATCATTTCCAGCACAAATCCAGGTTTTCTCACCCCCACACACACAAACTCACTCTCCTGCTGGCAATAGCTCATCCAAACTGGTCACTTTGGATGGGCTATTAATAGCAGGAGAGTGAGTTTGTGTGGCGGGGGGGCGGAGGGTGAGAAAACCTGGATTTGTGCTGGAAATGGCCCGACTTGATGATCACTTTAGATAAGCTATTACCAGCAGGAGAGTGGGGTGGGAGGAGGTATTGTTTCATGGTCTCTGTGTATATAATGTCTTCTGCAGTTTTCACAGTATGCATCCGATGAAGTGAGCTGTAGCTCACGAAAGCTCATGCTCAAATAAATTGGTTAGTCTCTAAGGTGCCCCAAGTACTCCTTTTCTTTTTGTGAATACAGATAAAACCTCACCCTCAGAAGTGTTCAAGTAAGCTTCCTTTTACAGACTAGTCTCCTTATAGTCTGGGTCCAGGAATCACTCACGCACCCCGTGATTACTGTCCTTTGTTCTAGTTTCTTTCAGGCAGCCTCACCACCCCCAAGGATATCTCTTGAGACAGCTGAAGACAAAATGGAGGGATCTCCCAGGGGCTTATGTAGACCTTCTCTTGTGGGTGGAGACCCCCTTCTCTCTCCTATGCAAAGTCCAGCTCCAAGATGGAGTTTTGGAGTCACATGGGCAAGTCACACGTCCATTCATAACTCAGTTTTTACAGGCAGCAGCTATTGTTCACATGCTACCTTGAATGTGCTCCAGTAGACTTCTTATGTGGATTGGAGCCTTCCAAGATCCATTGTCCATTAAGTGTTTCTTGATTGGGCACTTAACTTGCACATTCCTCTCTAAAGAAGCAGACAAAATGCCTTACTAAGACCTACTTAAAATCAGACAAGTACACAGCTAATATTCATAACGTCAAGTACAAAAATGATAGATGCATACAAATAGGAGGAATGTATTCAGTAGATCATAACCTTTACAGAGATATGTTACATGGCATATGAAGCATAAAACATATTCCAGTTATGTCATATATAAATTCATAAGCATATTCCCATAAAGCATTATGGGGTGCAACGTCACAGTAATAATAATAATAATAATAATAATAATAAATAATAAAATACGACCAGATTTCTCCCCAGTATCCCCCTTTCCTGCATTACAAACCCATGGTGCAGGCCAGGGATGCGAGATTCCACAAGTGTCCTTACATGGAAATTTCCCCGAATCATTCCAGGAGGTCAGGTCCCTTCCCTTCTCCATGAGCTATGAAAATGGGACCCAGGAACAAGGGATCCCCATAGTTATGCACAGATCTCAGTGATCCACTGGTAGAAAGGCCCACCCTCCCACAATCTCTGTGCCTCCCAAACTGCGGTAGGAGCCTCTCCAGCACCCTGCTAGCACAGGTTCATCAGAGATGTGCTGCCAGGGCCTGTCACAGCAGCCACTGCCCGCAGGAACTGCTGAAGAGGCATTGTACAGGGTGGAGGGGGCTGCACAGAGATGGGAAGGCTGGGTAGAGTAGCTGAGGGGCACAATACCACAGCCCTAGACTGGTTGGGAGGTTTTGACCTTTCCATGCCCAGAGCGCAGCCAGAGATTCCGTCAGTGCAACCTTCATTTACATTATGAGGAAGAGGCAGATGAAAAGCCTCCAATTTCTCTCAGGGATCCAGGCAGCTGCAGGTGGGCAAAGTCATGGCAGCTGAGCTTTCAGAGAAAAAAATATCCATTTTCTATGAAAACACACCCCAAAAAATGGATGAAAAGGAAACATTTTAGTTTTGATCAACAATTTTTTTTTGAGGGGGGTACGGTTTTCCAGCCCAGCTCTATCTCAAACCAACAGCCCCGGTCGTGCTGCAGGACCACACCCCTAGTTGGCAGCACTAGCCCTGCATCAGCCTCCCACTCTGAGCCGCCTCTTAGCGTGATCATATTCCCCAAAGAGAAATCAGGAGACCCCCAGATGCTTGCACTAGGCCTCTCGCCCATGGGGACGCTATCGCCCATTGCTGGAACTGATTAGGGGTCCCCTCAGGCTTCAGGAGGCTGTCACTTGCAGCTGGAATGCTGCCTTCCCCACCCCCCGGGTCTGACTGACCCCCTGCGAGGGGCTGGCATCTCCACTCACCTCCCCCAAACATTTCTCTACTGTCCCCTTCCCCACTTTTTGGAGAGAATTAGGCATTTGTCCGATTTGCTGTTGATAACTGATCAGGTCAGCAAGAGCAACAACACAAATGCCTCCTTTTGGAAAAAAAAAGGTCATGTCGGATGGGACAGGGCTTAAATAGGGGATTGTCCTGGCTAAAGTGGGATGTATGGTCACCTTACCACGGACATCGCCTAGGTTGGCTACATCAGCTCTATAACAGAGAAGCCTGTGGAGAAGGCTTGTCTGCAGAAGCCCACCAACCAGTGGAACAATATAAGAACATAAGAATGGACATATGGATTCAGACCAATGGTCCATCTAGCCCACTGTCCTGTCTTCTGATAGTGGTCAGTGCAGCCACTTCAGATGGAAGGAACAGAACAGGTCAAATGTCTCCTCCCTTCCTCTGGCAGTCAGAATTTAGAGGCACCCACAACATGAGGCTGCATCCCTGACCATCTTGTCTAATAACCATTGATGGACCTATCCTCCATGAACTTACCTAATTCTTTTTTGGACCCAGTTATAGTTTTGGCCTTCACAAATTCCCCTGGCAATGAGTTCCACAAGCTAACTGTGTGTTGTATGAAGAAATACTTCCTTTTGTTTGTATTAAACCTGCTACTCATTAACTTCATGGGTGATCCTTGGTTGTTATGTTTTGTGAAGGGGTAAATAACATTTCCTGATTCACTTTCTCCACACCTCTCATGATTTTATAGACCTCTATCATATCCCCCCTAAATCAGCTATTTTCCAAGCTGAAAAGTTTGAGTCTTTTTAATCCCACCTCATATGGAAGCTGTTCCATACCCCCAAACATTTCTGTTGTCCTTCTCTGTACTTGTTCACTTCTAATATATATATATATATATATATATATATATATATATATATATTGGGTGACCAGAACTGCACAAAGTATTCAAGGTCTGGGTGTAGCATTTGTTTATATAGAGGCAATATTATATTTATTTCAGTTATTAACTTTGCCTTTCCTAATGGTTCATAATATTCTGTTTGCTTTTTTTTTTTTTTTTTGACTGCTGATGAACACTGAGTTCATATTTTCAGAGAACTATCCACAATGACTCCAATATCTCTTTCTTGAGTGGTAACAGCTAATTTAGACCCTCTCATATTATATGTATAGGTGGGATTATGTTTTCCAATGTGTACTGCTTTGCACTTATCAACACAGAATTTCATCTGCTGTTTTTTTGCCCACTTACCCAGTTTTGTGAGATCCCTTTGAAATTCTTCATAATCTATTTTGGACTTGAGGCAATCATGAGAAGATCATGAGGCAAAAGACACTGCCCCACTCACTCTGGAGTGGGTGTCCTGCTCACAGCTTTATGTTAATGAATCCTGCTTGTGACATTTTCCCTAATTAATGTTGGGTGACTTCCCTCCTTTCATTAAAAGTTTCTTTTCTATACTCAGACTCTGTGCTTATGAGTGGGGAAGTATTTTCTCTCAGAGGCACCTGGGGTGGGTGTGCAAATTTCCAAGGTTACTGGGTGGGGGCTTGAGCCGCTTCTGTGTTGTATTGTTGAAAAGGATCCACTAGATATTGAGCTCGGCCTTGGCTCCTGCCAGCTCCACCTGGCAGAACGGCAACACCTGTCAAGCTCTATCCTAAAATCAGCTGGGTTGGCCCGCAAATGCTCCTGTTGGGAGGCTGTCCCAGAACCTCCCTCATCAGATCAGAAACCTCCTTCTCCTTTCCAGCCTCAGTTTAGTCCTGGCGAGTTTCTCCCCATTTGTTCTTATGCCAACACTGTCCTTTAGCTTCAGGAGCTCATCTCCCGCCCTAGTGTTTACTCCACCGATGTCTTTACAGAGCAATTTGATCCCCACTCAGCCTGCCTTGTGTTAAGCTAAACCATACAAGCTCATCCAGTCTCCCCGTAAAACAGGCTCTCATTGCCCTGACCATCCTAGGAGCCCTTCTCTGCACTGTTCCATTCTGAATTCTTTTTTTTTTTTTTGCTTGTTTTGCTTGACACATTCTAGGATGTCATTTGTCTTGTTCACAGCTGCATCACATCAGTGGCTCATAGTCATCCTAGGAATGTCTAATGCACCCAGTTGTCTAATGCACTCTGTTGTTTCCAACTTACTCTTTGCTGTATAAACTTGGATGTAGTGAGTAGAAGTAGGGAAGATTGAGAGCTGACTTGATAACCGTGTACAAGCACTTTCACAGAGACAAAATACCAGCTAGCTCTTTAATCTAGCAGGGAAAGTTTTATAACAAGAAGCAATGGCTGGAAACTGAAGCCAGACAAATTAAATTTGGAAATGAGGCACACATTTTTAACAGTGAGGGTGCTGAACCAGTGCAATAGACTCCCAAGACCGGATGCCTTCCTGGAAGATACCCTTTAGATGAACAAAAGTTATGCGCAACTCATACACAAATCATTGGGCTCAGTATGGGGGTAAAAGAGTGAAATTCTGTAGCTTGTGCTATACAGGAGGTCAGACTCACTCTCTTCCGTTCGGCTCATCTGACCAGAGCCACACAGTCACTACCAGCCTCCTTAAAACAAGTAGTTTTATTAGCAAACAGCACAAAGCATTAAAAAAAAATAGTTTTAAAATAACAGGCAGCTGTCACACATCTACACTCATCTGTCTCATATATCACTACAAACTAAGTTAAACAGGCTTTGCTCTGGACATAGAGAAACAGAACTGGCCCAACTTACATTCTTTCGGGAAGCCAGGGAGCTCTTGGGGCCCAGCCTAGTTTCCCTCTGTCTCTGAGAGCATCTTCCCCTCTGTTTGCCCCTGTCACGAGGAGGCATGGCCTCCCTCCGAGAGTGACAAGTAGGAACCACAACACGCCCGCTGGTGGGCCAAACCAGCAGGGGCACATCCCGTAGCTCAATTGGTCTGGAGCCACCACAGGAGAGAGACATATCCTGCCTGCTGCTGGAACCTGCAGAGGTGCTGCCGGGGCCTCCTCCTGAGGACTGGCCACAGTTCCCTGGGCCGCCGGCCAACTGAGAGGCTGAGGAACTGTTGGGGTTGCCGCCTATGCATTGGCCAGCATTCCCCAAGATGATGGGCGCAGGTACACCTGAGTAGGAGAGCAGGAATCAGCCCAGGGATACCAGGCAACTGTCTGGTTGGGAAGTAGCGTGATACAAGGACAGTGTGTTGCAGATGGATTCTCGCTGACCCAGGGCCCTTAGCTGGGACACAGTGGAGTTGGGCAGGCCCACATCCCCCCCTGCCACCTCACCCTGAGGGTGGCAGAGCTCCCCCTCCTCGGGCCCCACTGCCACATTCTCCAGCCCCTAGACTTTTTGGTGCTCACCCTTACCTGGGCCACTACACTACTTAGCCTCTCTGCCTTCATTACAGGCCAGAGCCTAGCCATTGCTTTCCTGTCCTGCCCTTACTGGGCCTGGGGATCATGGACTGCTTGGCCGCTTTGCCCTGATTGCACGATTGAGCCCACTCATTGGTTACTGCCCCACTCTGGCTGAGGGCCTGGGGCTCAAAGACGACGTAATTGCTCTGTCCTGCGCCCAGGTCATAGCCCACCTATCTGTTGGGTGCCATACTGTTCTGCTTGGCCATAGGACTGGAACACAAGGTGTAACTTATTCCCTGCTTTTTGAGCTCACCTTTACAGGTATGCAACAGAGAAGAGACTGACAAGGAGGGACGGCAAAACAGTCTACAGGCCCTTTCTTGTGAAGCAGCCTTCTCTCAAAGACTCCCTGTGTGAGCCTGGGCCCAGTCACTGTAGTGATCAGCTGTGTCCATGTTTCAGGGCCAAGGTGTAAAGCTGATCTTCACCCTCAGACTGCTTTCTCCCAGCCACACCATCTAAGATGAGGCCCCCTTGGCCATTGCTCAATTGTTCGGCAGTTACACCCATTCAGCCTCTATAGCTGCGACCACCGGTCTGGTGACTGTGCTGAAACCCCTGGCGTCCCAGGGACAATTCTACACTCTCCTCAGAAATCCACTACCTACCCCTCACTATCACCATGGAGCACCCCCACATCTGCCACAGACACCAACGGGCTGTAGTCACAGGGCTTCCCAGAAGCCAGCTGTCACAGGAGGCTGTGGTAAGAGCCCTTTAATAGACAAATGTCTGAGGTGTTGGTCTGTGGAACCCTGACACCGCCCTGATCTTAGGGTCTTGGAGTATCTGAGCACCTGGAATGTCTTTATCCTCCTGCCACCGCTGTGAGGCTATTTCCCACCTGTGCAGAGGCTCAGAGACAGCCAAGGGCTTGCCCATGGTCACACATGGAAAAGGAATCAAACCCAGCAGTCCTGTGTCGGAGAGCAGTGCCCAGACCACAGGACCAGCCTTCGAGCCATCTGAGCTGTGACTGGCCTGGTTGGATTCTCTGCTGCACCGCCAGAGCTCCGCGCTGGTGCTTCAGAGAGAGGGGATGGCAAAGAGCCAGTTACAGGGATTGATTCACTGGCCAGCTCTCCCCCCGCATCAGCAGAGTAGCCTGGGGATTGGGCTGACCTCTGCCTAGTGGTAAACGCTTCCAAGAGCACAGGACACTCCGGCCAAGTCCTTGCAGATGGGTATCACCCCAGAGTACCCCCTTGGGGACTGAGGTAGCCCTACAGGAACCCTGCCCTTCCCTTTAAGGTCCTTGTATTGATTTACTCTCAGCCTGGAATACTTAAGAGATCACTTTGTGGGGTCACATTAATTCAGTCTCCTCCAAAACACAGCCTCTTCTACCCTCCTTTACTCAGGAGCTCCTGCTTTCTGGAGTCTGCATCAGTTCAGGCTTGCCACACCCACTACTCCATCTCTTCCCCTGAGGCCCTTCCCCTACCCCACTTCTTCCCTAAAGGCCCTGCCCCTTGTTCCTCCCCTTCCCCTGAGGCTCCAGCCCCCAGCCAGGTCGGAGCTAGTCTGTGGTAAGAGCTGCTCAGGGATCCCAAGCCCCTGTGGGGAGCTCCGGACTCTCCACCTTTCCTGGATTTTAAGTTCTGGGGGTCGGGGACACAGGCTGGGGGCTTTTCTTGGGTCCTACAGTGAACCGCCAAGGGCATGTGGAGGGTTTGGGTCTCCTCAGAGTGCTCTGGATCCTTGGGCAACTCGCACCATGGCCCAGCTCTGGCTTCTGGTCTGGAGAGGGTGCGGAGCCTTCACCAGTGAGGGGGACCAAGGGGTGGGGTCTTGGGGGAAGATATGGGGCAGAGGGAGGGGGGACTCATAGGAAGAGGAAGAGTAGGGGATGAGGCCTGAAAGAGAGAGGCAGTGGGGACGGTGCTCCTGCATGTGTCCCTCTTTTGCTTTTTGAAAAGATGGTCACTCTAGACTGAATGGGCTGGGCTGGGATTTGAGCTAGACATGCCTCTGCGGGGTAGTTGAGGAATATTTCCAACCATTTTCATTCCAGCACAAATGGATGGCAGGAGAAGGAAATCTGGGCTGAGTCTCTTTCCAGGGCTTCTGTCTGTCAGACCCTCACTCACACACATAGCTCTGCTCTGCCTCAATGAGAAGGGGGCTCAGCACATGTGTGGTGTGCAGAGCCATCAACGAGGCTAGCGGGAGAGGGGGAAGGTGCCTGAATAGCTGCTCCTGGGGCTCCTCCATTAATCATGTGTCTGACACGACTCAATCACAATCACCTGGCTGAGGACGTAGGAGAAGGATGGGTGACCATTTCCTTTCTATAGCCCCTGTCCATAGTTGGTGCAGCGCTCATGGATTACACAGCACCCAGAGGGCTCAGGGAGCACCAGGACTGTGACTACAGAATAGCTCTGCAGCTTTTTTCGTGGCCCATGGATGTTTAACCGAAGACAATGGGATATTGACAGGCCAGGTGTAATGGGAAACAACACCCACATCCCTTCTCTTTATTGAATGTATCGACAGGAATTCTGAGTTCAGAGCAGCCACTGATTCAGGATATTTATGGGCCAACATGCAACCAGTCCCCTGGCTCTCCACGAACACAGTCACTTTGTAAATCCTGCTGCCGCCTTGGTCTCTTTCACTCAGTGTGCTCTCCTCCCTCACCAGGCCCTGTCCCACTGCTCCAGGCCTTAGACCCTGTCTGAACATCTCTCTACACAGTGAAGATCAGTAGTTCATGTCTTCTCAGATGTAAAGGTCCAGGATGGAATAGGTGGCCATGGCCCTTGTTTTTCATCTCTTGTTTCACTAGCACTGGAGCCAGCTGATGAACTGACCCTTCAGTTCAGTTCAGTCCAGAAAAGCTGGACGTGCACAAGTCCATGGGGCCGGACGAGTTGCATCCGAGAGTGCTGAAGGAATTGGCGGCTGTGATTGCAGAGCCATTGGCCATTATCTTTGAAATCCCGTGGCGAACGGGAGAAGTCCCGGATGACTGGAAAAAGGCTAATGTAGTGCCAATCTTTAAAAAAGGGAAGAAGGAGGATCCTGGGAACTACAGGCCAGTCAGCCTCACCTCAGTCCCTGGAAAAATCATGGAGCAGGTCCTCAAAGAATCAATCCTGAAGCACTTGCATGAGAGGAAAGTGATCAGGAACAGCCAGCATGGATTCACCAAGGGAAGGTCATGCCTGACTAATCTAATCGCCTTCTATGATGAGATTACTGGTTCTGTGGATGAAGGGAAAGCAGTGGATGTATTGTTTCTTGACTTTAGCAAAGCTTTTGACACGGTCTCCCACAGTATTCTTGTCAGCAAGTTAAGGAAGTATGGGATGGATGAATGCACTATAAGGTGGGTAGAAAGCTGGCTAGATTGTCGGGCTCAACGGGTAGTTATCAATGGTTCCATGTCTAGTTGGCAGCCGGTATCAAGTGGAGTGCCCCAAGGGTCGGTCCTGGGGCCGGTTTTGTTCAATATCTTCATAAATGATCTGGAGGATGGTGTGGATTGCACTCTCAGCAAATTTGCGGATGATACTAAACTGGGAGGAGTGGTAGATACGCTGGAGGGGAGGGATAGGATACAGAAGGACCTAGACAAATTGGAGGATTGGGCCAAAAGAAATCTGATGAGGTTCAATAAGGATAAGTGCAGGGTCCTGCACTTAGGACGGAAGAACCCAATGCACAGCTACAGACTAGGGACCGAATGGCTAGGTGGCAGCAGTTCTGCGGAAAAGGACCTAGGGGTGACAGTGGACGAGAAGCTGGATATGAGTCAGCAGTGTGCCCTTGTTGCCAAGAAGGCCAATGGCATTTTGGGATGTATAAGTAGGGGCATAGCGAGCAGATCGAGGGACGTGATCGTTCCCCTCTATTCGACATTGGTGAGGCCTCATCTGGAGTACTGTGTCCAGTTTTGGGCCCCACACTTCAAGAAGGATGTGGATAAATTGGAGAGAGTCCAGCGAAGGGCAACAAAAATTATTAGGGGTCTGGAACACATGAGTTATGAGGAGAGGCTGAGGGAGCTGGGATTGTTTAGCCTGCAGAAGAGAAGAATGAGGGGGGATTTGATAGCTGCTTTCAACTACCTGAAAGGGGCTTCCAAAGAGGATGGCTCTAGACTGTTCTCAATGGTAGCAGATGACAGAACGAGGAGTAATGGTCTCAAGTTGCAGTGGGGGAGGTTTAGATTGGATATTAGGAAAAACTTTTTCACTAAGAGGGTGGTGAAACACTGGAATGCGTTACCTAGGGAGGTGGTAGAATCTCCTTCCTTAGAGGTTTTTAGAGGTCAGGCTTGACAAAGCCCTGGCTGGGATGATTTAACTGGGATTTGGTCCTGCTTCGAGCAGGGGGTTGGACTAGATGACCTTCTGGGGTCCCTTCCAACCCTTATATTCTATGATTCTATGATTCTATGATTCACTTTTTGAATGCCCTGATTATCCTTGCACGGAGGTGCTTGCTTTTCACGCTGTACACAATTGGGTTCATCATAGGTGGGACCAGCAGGTAGATGTAGCCCATGAGAATCTGAAGCAAGGGAGAAGAGCTATTCCCGAATCTCTGTACTATGGACAAACCAATCCCCGATATGTAGAAGAGGAGGACAGCAGAGAGGTGGGAGACACAGGTGCTCAGTGCCCTGACGCTCTCCGCATGGGAGGCAATATTCAGCACTGTTTTCAGAATCATCACATAAGATAGGAGGATGAGCAGCAAGTCCAATGTCACTGTGGAGACTGTGACAAACAAGCCATAGATGCTGTTGACTCTGATATCCGAACAAGCCATCTTCATGACCTCTTGGTGCAGGCAGTAGGAATGGGAGAGGACATTGGCTTGACAATATCGGAACCGTTTCAGGAGAAAGGGCAGTGGGAATACTACAGCCACCCCTCTTAGCACAAACACGAGCCCCATCTTCGTTATTCTCGGCAGGGTTAAGATGGAAGCATATCTCAGTGGGTTAGAGATCGCAACAAAGCGGTCAAAAGCCATCAACAACAGCACCGAGGACTCAATGAAAGTAAGAGAGTGGATGAAGAACAGCTGGGCAAAACAGGCATCGAGGCTGATCTCCCTAGAGTTAAGAAAGAATATGCCCAGTGTTGTTGGCATGGTGGCTATCGATAAGCCAAGGTCTGTGATGGCCAACATGGAAAGGAAAATGTACATGGGCTCGTGGAGACTTGGATCTCTTTTTATAATGAAAAGAATGACTGAGTTTCCTACTATAGAAATAACATACATTAAGCAGAAGGGGACAGATATCCAGAGATAGACGTCTTCCTGCCCATGTATCACAGTGAGAAAGAACACTTCAGAGCTGAATTTGGTGTCATTGACAGCTGACATAATGTACTGGGAGGTCCGAGTAGTTTTGAACCTTTCCTCCTGAAAGGAAAAACAACAGGAAACTAGATGATATTTAACAATCAGTTTTTAAGGTCAGGTTTGACAAAGCCCTGGCTGGGATGATTTAATTGGGGATTGGTCCTGCTTTGAGCAGGGGGTTGGACTAGATGACCTCCTGAGATCCTTTCCAACCCTGATATTCTATGATTCTATGAATCAATCTTTCTGCTCCCAGAGCAATTCTAGAGAGTCCCAGGAGCTCAAGGAAGATCAGCAAAAAAACTTAATATTGGATTTACACCACATATAAGAAGACAGGCATTCCCTGACTGGGTCAGACCTGCAGTCCATCTAGCCCATTATCCACTGGCCAGTTCCAGATGCTTCAGAGGAAGCCAGAGGAAGCCCTGTAATAGAAAGCTATGAGATAACCTGCTCCCAGGGAATGTTTTCCCCTGACACCCACTAATTACACATATTTTCTTGTGTTAATCAGGCAGGTTTATGATCTTTCCAAAAAAATTTAAAACAATCCTCACTAATTTAATTGGATTTTCTGGTTACCCATATAAACATACAGTTCCTCTTTGAATCCTACTAAACTCTTGGGTCCATTGACAACTTGTGGCTGGGAGTTGTGCAGTCTCCTTGAGCCCTGTGTAATTTTACAATTGTGACCTTCCCGCAGACACCTTTCCTGACCCTCTGCTTCTGAGTGTAGCCCATTGTATCATGCAATGAGAAGTGCATGGTGAAATCTTTCATTGTACTTATCTGCCCTGCATTGAAGCTATTTATAAAAATGGTTAATTGCCTCATTATATAGTTTTTATTTTCTCTACTCCTGAGAGTCCAAATTATGCCACTGCCTCTTTGTAGCACTTGGGATGAATTCTCAGGGCCAGGTTCTGATTTTAATAACAAGTGACTTCAACTGCGTCACTCCAGATTTACATGTGTAAATTCGATCAGAACTAGGCTCTATTAACTTTCCCTTACCAAATGCTACCGGTGATACTCTCTGATCCCCAAGAATCCCTCCAAGAGAAGTTGAAGTGCTTTGCCCAGCCAACATTGAAAGAATTCAGAGAGTTCAATCATCCTACAGGCTTCTTTTCATCTGCACAGGACCTGCATCCTCTCCCCATGCAAGGGTCTGTAGATATCTGGAAAGTTACAAGCTAACACAGACAGTTACTTCAGCCAGACGGGGGAGACATCCCAAATGGCTGAATAGTGCAAACACTAGGTTTGTACTAATATCCAGCTGAGTGTCCTAGTTACTTCAACCATGCCCCTGTAAGAGGTGATATGTGTAAGTTACATACAACCACTAGTACCAGTTGGACAGGCAGAACTGCAGGGTCTCAATACAAGGATGAGACAATGATGTAGGGAAGAGAGATTTAAGTTTATTAAGAACTGGGGAAACTTTTGGCAAAGGGGAGCCTCTACAGGAAGGATGGGCTCCGCCTAAACCAAAAATGGAACCAGATTCCTGGAACTTAAAATGAAAAAGGTTGTGGAGAAGTTTTTGAACTGAGGGCTACGTGTGTGACGACAGGTATACAGAAGTATGTGGTTTGGACAGAGACATCTGTTTGGGGAGGATTAATTAAAGGAGATTCCCTATGTCACAGTAAGGAGGAGAAGATGAACGATGATAAAATATGGGTAGGATCTGATGAGAAACAGTCAATTACATCATGTTATGGCAGACAGCTAAAAAGTGACCATTTTAAGTGCTTATATACACTGGCTAGAAGTCTAAATAATAAAATGGGTGAAGTAAATTCCTCGTATAAAATGAGGATATTGATATAATAGGCATCACTGAAGTTAGGTGGAATGAGTATAATCAATGGGACACAACAATACCAGGATACAAAAAATATCGGAAGGACAGATCAGGTCATGCTGGTCGGGGAGTGGCACTATATGTGAAGGAAAGGATTGAATCAAATGAAGTAATAATCTTAAGTGAACCAAACGGTACCATAGAATCTCTATGGATAGTAATTCTATGCTTGAATAATAAGAATATAGCAGTGGGAAATGTACCATAAACTGCCTGTCCAGGATGGTGATAGTGACTGTGAAATGCTCAGAGAGATTAGAGAGGCAATAAAAATTAAAAAAAAAAAAAAAAAACCTCAATAATAATGGGAGATTTCAACTATCACCGCATTGACTGTGTACATGTCACCTCAGGACATGATGCAGTGATCAAGTTTCTTGACACCATAAAGGACTGGTTCTTGGAGCAGCTAGTCCTGGAAACCACATGAAGAGAGGCAGTTCTTGATTTCGTCCTCAGTGGGACACAGGATCTGGTCCAAGATGTAAATATAGCTGGACCACTTGGTAATAATGTCCATAATATAATTAGATTTAACATCCCTATGGCAGGGAAAACACCACAGCTGCCCAACACTGTAGCATTTCATTTCAGAAAGGGGGACTACACAAAAATGAGGAAGTTAGTTAAACAGAAATTAAAAGGCACAGTGCCAAAAGTGAAATTCTTCCAAGCTGCATGGAAGCTTTTTAAAGACATCATAATAGAGACTCAACATGAATATCTACCCCAAATTAAAAAAAAAAAAACATAGTAAGATAACAAAAAAAGTGCCACTGTGGCTAAACAACAAAGTAAAAGAAGCAGTGAGAGGCAAAAAGGCATCCTTTAAAAAGTGGAAGTTAAATCCTAGTGAGGAAAATAGAAAGGAGCATAAAACCTGGCAAGTGAAGTGTAAAAATATAATTAGGAAGGCCAAAAATGAATTTGAAGAACAGCTAGTCCAAGACTCAAAAAGTAATAGCAAAAAATTCTTTAAGTAAATCTGAAGCAGGAAGCCTGCTAACCAATGGGGCCACTGGATGATCAAGTTGCTAAAGGAGCACTCAAGGATGAGAAGGCCATTGAGGGGAAACTAAATGAATTCTTTGCATCAGTCTTCAAAGCTGAGGATGTGAGGGAGATTCCCAAACCTGAGCCATTCTTTTTAGGTGACAACTAGGAGGAAATGTCCCACATTCAGGAGTCGGTTAGAGGATGTTTTGGAACAAATTGATAAACTAAACAGTAATAATTCACCAGTACAAGATGGCATTCACCCAAGAGTCATGAAGGAAGCCAAATGTGAAATTGCAGAACTACTAACTGTGGTTTGTAACCTATCATTTAAATCAGTTTCTGTACGAAATGTTTGGAAGATAGCTAATGTGATGCCAATTTTTTTAAAATGGCTCCAGAGGTGATTGTGGAAATTGCGGGCCGGTAAGCTTGACTTCAGTACCAGGAAAACTGATTGAAACTATAGTGAAGAACAGAATTGTTAGACACATAGATGAGCATAATATGTTGGGGACGAGTCAACATAGTTTTTGTAAAGGAAAATCCTGCCTCACCAATCTACTAGAATTCTTTGAGAGGGTCAACAAGCATGGGGACAAGGGGTACCAGTGGGTAGAATGTACTTAGATTTCCAGAAAGCCTTTGACAAGGTCCCTCACAAAAGGCTCTTAAGCAAAGGAAGCAGTCAGGGAATAAGAGGGAAAGTCCTCTCATGGATCAGTAACTGATTAAAAGATAGGAAACAAAGGGTAGGAATAAATGATCAGTTTTCAGAATGGAGTAAAGTAAGTAATGGTGTCCTCCGGAGTTTGTACTGGGGCCAGTACTATTCAACACATTCATAAGTGATGTGGAAAAGGGGGTAAAGAGTCTGGTGTCAATATTTGCAGATGATTCAAAACTACTCAAGATAGTGAAGTCCAAAGCAGACTGTGAAGAGTTACAAGGCAACTCACAAAACTGGGTGACTGGGCAACAAAATGGCAGAAAAATTCAATACTGAGAAATGCAAAGTAATATATTGGAAAACATAATCCCAGCTGTACATATAAAATGATGGGGTCTAAATTAGCTGTTACCACACAAGAGAGAGATCTTGGAGTCATTGTGTATTGTTCTCTGAAAACACTCACTGAATGTGCATCAGTAGTCAAAAAAGCGAACAGAATGTTGGGAATCATTAAGGTAATAAACCAGAAAATATCATATTGCCTCTATATACATCCATGGTATATCCACATCTTGAATACTGTGTGCAGATGTGATCGCCCCATCTCAAAAAAGACATACTGGAATTGGAAAAGGTTCTGAAAAGGGCAACAAAAATTATTAGGGGTATGGAACAGCTTCCGTATGAAGAGAGATTAATAAGATTGGGTCTTTTTAGCTTGGAAAAGAAAGGACTAAGGGGGAACAGGACAGAAGTGTATAAAATCATGATTGGTGTGGAGAAAGTGAATAAGGAAGTGTTGTTTACTCCTTCTCATAACACAAGAACTATAGGTCACCAAATGAAATTAATAGGAGCAGGTTGAAAACAAACAAAAGGAAATATTTTTTTTCACACAATGCACAGTCAACCTGTGGAACTCCTTGCCAGAGGATGTTGTGAAGGCCAAGGATATAAAAGGGTTAAAAAAAGAACTAGATAAATTCATGTAGGATAGGTCCATCAATAGCTATTAGTCAAGATGGGCAGAGATGGTGTCCCTAGCCTCTGTTTGCCAGAAGCTTGGAATGGGTGACAGGAGATGATTACCTCTTTTTATTCGTTCCCTCTGTGGCACCTGGCATTGGCCACTTTTGGAAGACAGGATACTGGGCCAGACGGACCTTTGGCCTGACCCAGTATGGGTGATCTTATGTTCGTATGTTCTGAATTTAAGTATTAGAAAGAGCTTCTGGTCAGATTCTTCGAGACAGTATTATACTACTATTCTCTAAACAAGGAGTTAATTGCACAAACCCATTGCAAACAGTATGTGAAATACTTCTCAAATATTTTCTAAAGCAAAAATCATCACATTTACACATCTGTACTTTAGTACACACATGTCAACCCATTCTTTCCCTCTGATCTTCTCTCAGAGATGATTTTTCACGTTGGAGTGGGACTTAAAATGTAGTCATCTGTCATCTGGATTTCATCACAACCTGAAAAGATCCCAGTATCTCAGCCCTCATTCAGGCACTTATCAGCGAACAAAAGTCTAGTAGTTCCTCTGTCCCTGGGTTAATAGCTGACTGGTTCTCCTCAGGTTCTGTTCTGTCATTCTGCAGCCTGTACCCAGAGTGGTAACAGGCATTGGGATCAGTGTGGAAAATATTCCTTTTCTGAGCTCTCACTCTCTAATACAGTTGTTTTGAACCTTTTTTTCATTTGCAGAGCCCTAATACATTTTGAATGGAGGTAGACATAGTCTGGAGACACCCCCCCAGTGGCCCACCGACTACATGTTGAAAACCACTAGTCTAGTACATAATAACCACAACACCTTTATTCAGCCACAAATAGGCATTGCATTAAGTGCATTTCAAAGTCAGATCCATGTGGAACTTCATTTCCCACAGGAAAATCGTCTATTGCTCTCTGACTGTCTCTGTCCTGTATTCATAAAATCCATACCACCCAGGAACGCATTGGGTCAGGCATGGAGCTGAGCTGCCATAACGAATGTGTACATTAAACCCAGTTCTTGGGATGTTTCCTGTAGGGATATATTGGGTTAATAGCAGGCTGCTGGAAAACAAGCAGGAAGAGAAGGAACAACTCAAGAAAAGCCATCGCTCAGTCAGCACTTCAGGGAGGTTGAGAGACAACACCGGAGCTACAAGCTGAGAAGAGCCTATTTCTGGGCTCAAGCCATATTACACAGCTTGTTTTGCCAGTTCTGGGAGTGTGTCCAGAGCTGGGGCAGCTGTTGCTTGGAAGCTCTTCAGACTGACAGACACAGATATGGTGGGGAAGTCTGAAGGCCCTCGGCCTGCCTGGGTCCCCATCAGAGTCCGAGGGTTTGGGGTCAGAGACGTGTACAGACTGCTGTTTGAAAAGTAGGTCAGTTAATTCATCGCAGTTAACTCATGCGATTAAGACAAAAAAATAATCTCAATTAATCACAGTTTTAATCACACTCTTAAACAATAATAGAATATCAACTGGAATTTATTAAATATTTGGGATTTTTTCTACATTTTCGAATATATTGCTTTCAGTTACAACCCAGAATACAAAGTGTACAGTGCTCACTTTACATTATTATTTTTATTACAAATATTTGCACTGTCAAAAGACAAACAAAATAAATAATATTTTTCAATTTACCTCCTGCAAGTACTGTAGAGTAATCTCTTTTCTCATGGATGTGCACTTTACAAATGTAGGTTATATTTGTTACAGAACTGCACCCAAAAACAAAACAGTGTAAAACTTTTGAGTTTACAAGTCCACTCGGTCCACTTCTTGTTCAGCTAATCGCTAAGACAAAGAAGTTTGTTTACATTTATAGGAAATAATGCTCCCGCTTCTTATTTACAATGTCACCTGAAAGTGAGAACAAGTGTTTGCATAGCACTACTGTAGCCGGCATTGCAAAATATTTACTTTCCAGGTATGCTAAATAAGTATATGCTTTGGCCACCATTCCAGAGGACATGCTTACATGCTGATGAGGCTTGTTAAAAAAATAATGCGTTAATTACATTTGTGACTGAACTCCTTGGGGAAAAATTGTATGTCTCCTGCTCTGTTTAACATGCATTCTGCCATATATTTGTGTTATGGCAATCTGAGATGTTGACCCAGCACACGTTGTTCATTTTAAGAACACTTTCACGGCAGATTTTACAAAACACAGAGAAGGTACCAATGTGAGATTTCTAAAGATAGCTACAGCACTCGACCAGAGGTCTAAGAATCTGAAGTGTTTTCCAAACTCTGAGAGGGACGAGGTGTGGAGCATGCTTTCAAAAGTCTTAAAAGAGCAACACTCCAATGCGGAAACTACATAACCTGAACCACCAAAAAAGAAAATCAGCCTTCTGCTGATGGCATCTGATTCAGATGATCCAAATAAACATGCTTCAATCCACTTTGCTTTGGATCATAATCGAGCAGAACCCATAAAAAGCATGGATGCAAGTCCTCTGGAACGGTGGTTGAAGCATCAAGGGAAATATGAATCGTTTGAGCATATGGCACAAAAATATCTTGCGATGACAGTTACAAAAATGCCATGTGAGCACCTGTTCTCACTTTCAGGAGACATTGTAAATATGAAGCAGGCAGTTTTATCTCCTGCAAATGTAAACAAACTTTGTGAGTGATTGGCTGAACAACAAGTAGGGCTGAGTGGACTTGTAAAATTCTAAAGCTTTACACTGTTTTATTTTTGAGTGCAGTTATTTTTTTCTACATAATACTATATTCGATGAATTGTAAAAATAAGTGAATTGAAAAATTGTTTCTTTTTTACAGTGCTCATATCCACAAGAAAAAATAAATATAAAGTGTGCACTGTACACTTTGTATTCTGTGCTGTTATTGAAATCATTATATTTGAGACAGTAGAAAATATCCAAATATATTTAAATGAATGGTGGTCATCTGGCATGAGGAGACCAGAGAGGGGGCAGAGATGACAGTAGCCCTTTAGCTGTGAGGGGTATCTACAGGGCAGAGATTCTAGAGCCCTCAGCCAGTCAGGAAACAGAAATATGTTCTATTGGACCTATTACCACAGAGCAACGCAGCTCTGAAATCCTGCCTTCACAATCGAGCCAGAGAATAAAACCTTTTCAAATGAAAATGCATTTGCTGATTTAATTTTTAGGAAGAAATAAACCTGAAGTGATTTGGGAACTATTCACTGATATTCTGGGGGGGAAGGGGTCTCTTCTCACTCAGTCCCTGGCAGAATCGGCCCAGACCATCTGACACCTCTAGAAATGGGAGCCCTTGAGAAATCCTGACACAGGGTATCAGGATTTGAACACTCTGAGCTCGCTTTGAATGTCAGATTCTGTGTAGATTGAGTAGCCCACTGTGGAGCATGGGCAGATGGAGGGGAGGGGTTCCCAAGCTACCTAGCGCTGCCTGCCCTCCAGCCCCGTCACTGAGTCACCCCGACAGCCCAGCTGAGTCCTCTGTCACTGCACAGAACATTTGAAAATGGAAACAGCTTCCAGTCTTTCCCCTTCACTTTGTATTTTAAAGACAGTGAAACCTGCCAACATACCCAATTCCTGCTAGAAGGGGAGCCGCTGACACCAGAGGTCTTCACCATAGAGGACAAGGAGTCGTCGGAGAGGTTGCATAGGCTGCAGACAGTATTTGTTCAGACAGGGAGGCAACCGTATTTATGAAGCATGTTTGCACATTCCCTTGGGGGCCACTTGAACCATCAGGGAACTTCAGCTGCTTGGCTTAGTGTGCACCAGTTTTAACCCCCATCATGGCCAATGGCAAACTGAAGGATGCCAAATCGCAGGGGGTGGGTGGTGATCCTATCTACTTGGGCTGCAGTGTGAAGCCTGCTGCAGACTCTATTCCTGGAATCTGGGCTTGTAATCATTGTTCATATGGTTCCGATTAGTCACAGGGCTACCTCGAGTGTGGCCAAATGGTAACGATGATGCTGTCACAGCTTTCATCTTCTGAAATAAAATAAAATAGAATCATAATAATAATAGAAGACCAGATTTCTCCTCGGCAACCCCCTTTCCTGCATTACAAACCCAGGGGGCCAGCCAGGGAAGAGAGAACCCACAAAGCTCCCTACATGGAAATTTCCCTCAGATTGTTCCAGGAGGGGAGGTCCCTTCCCTTCTCCCTGAGGAATGAAAAGGGGACCCAGGATCCCCAAAATTATGCATAGATCTCAGTGATCCTTTGGGAGGTAGGACCCCTCACCCGCAATCTCTGGGCCTCCACACCTGCTCTAGGACCCTCTCCAGCTCCTGAATAGCACAGGTTCATCAGAGATGTGCTACCAGGGCCTGTCACAATATCCCACAGAGATGGGGAGAGTGATTAGTGTAGCTGAAGGGCACAAATCCTCAGCGATAGACTGGCAGGAAGGTTTCAACCTTTCCATACCCAGAGTGCAGCCATAGACTCCATCAGTGCAACCTTTTATTATGTTATGAGGGAGAGGCAGATGAAAAGCCTCCAATTTCTTTTGGGGCTCCAGGCAGCTGCAGCTGGGCAGAAATATGGCAGCTGAGCTTTCAGAGAAAAATGATCTGTTTTCTATGAAAATTCACCCCCAAAAATGGGTGAAAGTGAAACGTTTTAGTCTGGGTCAACATTTTTCGTTTGGGAGCAATCTCTCTGTTTTCTACCCCAGCTCTAGCTCAAACCATAAGCCTCCATCCTTTGTGCTACAGGACCACACCCCTAGGTAGCAGGACTAGCCCCCACATCAGCCTCCCACACTCAGAAGCCCCTGGACATTTGCCAAGGTGGCTATGGCAGCTCTATAGCAGAGGGATACCCTGGAAAAGGCTTGTCTGCAGCAGCCCATAGAGCAGTGGAATAATTTAAGAACATAAGAACGGTCATATTCGGTCAGACCAATGTTCCTTCTAGCTCAGTGTCCTGTCTTCTGACTGTGGCCCGTGCAGATACTTCTGAGGGAATGAAAAAAAAAGGTCAATGATCGATTGATCCATCCGCTGTCATCTGCTTCCGTCTTCTGGCAGACAGAGGTATAGACACCCAGATCATGGGGTTGCGTCCCTCACTATCTTGGCTAATAGCTACTAATGGACCTTCATGAACTTCCCTAATTCTTTTTTAGACCCAGTTATAATTTCGGCCTTCACAACATCCCCAGCAAGAAGTTCCACAGATTGACTGTGCGTTGTGTGAGGAAATACTTCCTTTTGTTTATTTTAAACCTGCTGCTCATTAACTTCATGGGTAATTGCTGGTTGTTTTGAAGGGGTAAATAACACTTCCTGATTCACTTTCTTCACACCACTAATGATTTTATAGATCTCTATCATATCTCCCTAGTCTCTTTAATCTCTCCTCTTATGAAAACAGTTCCATATCCCTAATCATTTTTGTTCCCCTTCTTTGTTCTTTTCCCAATTCTAATATATCTTTTTTTGAGATGAGGTGACCAGAACTGCACAAAGTTATCAAGGTATGAGAGTACCATGGATTTATACAGAGTGGATGGAGAATAGCTGGGCAAAACAGGCATCGAGGCTGATCATCCTAGAGTTAAACAAGAATATACCCAGTATGGTCAGTATAGTGGCTATCAATAAGCCAAGATCTGTGACGGCCAACATGGAAAGGAAAATGTACATGGGCTTATGGAGACTTGGATCTGTTTTTATAATGAACAGAATGACTGAATTTCCTACTGTCGAAATAAGATACATTAAGCAGAAGGGGATAGAGATCCAAAGATAACATCTTCTTGCCCAGAGATCCTGCTGAGAAGGAACACTGCAGGTGTGAATTTGGTGTCATTGACAGCTGACATAATGTACTGGACAGATCTGGGGAGTTTTTACTTTTCCTTCCTGACAGGAGATTAGATGATATTTCACTAGACATCATTCTCCTCTCATTGAAAGTTTAGAGTCCCCCAGGAGCTCAAGGAAAATCAGCAAAAACATAGTCTTGGATTTACACCACCGCTAGGAAGATAGGCACTGCCGGACTGGATCTGACCTGCAGTCCATCTAGCCCAGTATCCAGTGGCCAGTTCCAGATGCTGCAGAGGAAGGTGGAAGAAGCCCTGCAATAGGCAGATATGATATAACCAGCACACAGGAAAAGTTTCCCCTGACACACAGTAGTTCAGGAGTTGTCATACTGGGGGTTGTCGCCCCTCAGGTGGTTGAGAGGTTACTTCATGGGAGGTCACGAACTGTCAATTCCAGCCCAAAACTCGCTTTGCCTCCAGCATTTATAATGGTGTTAAATATATTAAAATGTTCTTAATTTATAAGGGGGGGGGGGTCGCACTCAGAGGCTTGCTATGTGAAAGGGGTCACCAGTACAACAGATTGACAACCACTGCACTAGTTAGACATATTTTCTGGTGTAAATGAGGAAGGTTTAGAGCCCATTGAAGACTTTTTTTTTAAAATATGCTAACTACTGTAATTGGATTTTTTAGTAACCCATATAAACATCCAGGCTCTCTTTGAATCCTGCTAGGTTCTTGGCCCCATTGATCTCTTCTGACTGGGAGTTCCACAGCGTAATTGAGCACTATGTAATTTTAAAATTGTGACCTTCCCACCAACACACTTTCTGGTCCATTGTATGATGACATGTATAGTAAAGTAAAGAACAAAATTGTTGACACACAGATTAACATAATTTGTTGAGGAACAGTCAACATGTATTTTTGTAAAGGGAAATCATGCCTCACCAATCTACTAGAATTCTTTGAGGGGGTCAACAACCATGTTGACCCGGGGGATCCAGTCCATATAGTGTACTTAGATTTCCAGAAAGCCTTTGACAAGGTCCCTTACCAAAGGCTCTTAAGAAAATTAAGCTGTCATGGGATAAGAGGGAAGTCATCTTATGGATTGGTAACTGGTTAAAAGATAGGAAACAAAGGGTAGTAATAAACGGTACATTTTCAGAATGGAGAGTTGTAACTAGTGGTGTTCCCCAGGGATCTGTTCTGGGACCAGTCCTATTCAACATATTCATAAATGATCTGGAGAAAGGGGTAAACAGTGAGGTGGCAAAATTTGCAGATGATACAAAACAACCCAAGATAGTTAAGTCCAAAGCAGATGGCGAAGAGCTTTAAAAGGGTCTCACAAAACTGGTTGAATTGGCAGATGAAATTCAATGTTGATAAATGCAAAATAATACACATTGGAAAGCATAATCCCAACTATATATATACAATGATGAGGTCTAAATTAGTTGGTACTATTCAAGAGACAGGGATTGTGGATAGTTCTCTGAAAACATCCATTCAATGTGCAGAAGCAGTAAAAAAAAACCAAATAGAATGTTGGGAATCATCAAGAAAGGGATAGATAATAAGACAGAAAATATCATATTTCCTCTATATAAATCCATTGTATGCCCAGATCTTCAATACTCTGTGCAAATGTGGTCGCCCCGTCTCAAAAAAGATATATTGGAAGTGGAAAAGGTTCAGAAAAGGGCAACAAAAATGATTAAGGGTATGGAACGGCTGCCATATGAGGAGAGATTAATAAGAGTGGGACTTTTCAGCTTGGAAAAGACACGACTAAGGGGGAATATGATAGAGGTCTATAAAATCATGACTGGTGGGAAGAAAGTGTTATTTACTCCTTCCCATAACACAGGAACTAGGGGTCACCAAATGAATTTAATAGGCAGCAGGTTTAAAACAAACAAAAGGAAGTATTTTTTCACACAACACATAGTCAACCTGTGGAACTCCTTGCCAGAGGATATTGTGCAGGCTAAAACTTTAACAGGGTTCAAGAAAGAACTAGATAATTTCAGGGAGCATAGGTCTATTAATGGCTATTAGCCAGGATGGGCAGGGATGGTATCCCTAGCCTCTGTTTGCCAGAAGCTGGGAATGGGTGAAGGGATGTGAGTCATCTGGCATTGGCCACTTTTGGAAGACAGGATACTGGGCTAGATCGACCTTTGGTCTGACCCAGTCTGGCCGTTCTTATGTTCTATGTTCTTCAATTTCTTCAGAACTCTTGGGTGAATCCCATCTGGTCATGGTGGCTTAATACTGTTTAATTTATCGGTTTGTTCTAAAACCTCCTCTCCTGATACCTAAACGTGGGACAGTACCTCAGATCTATCATCTAAAAAGAAAGACTCAGGCATGAGAATCTCCCTCACATCATGTGTAGTGAAGACCTATGCAAACAGTTCATTTAGGCT
The DNA here is from genome assembly GCF_965140235.1 of Caretta caretta. NCBI lineage: Eukaryota > Metazoa > Chordata > Testudines > Cheloniidae > Caretta > Caretta caretta. Next base: position 5,974,953 of record NC_134206.1, read on the forward strand.
CTCCGCAACAGCCTTATCTTCATTGAGCGCTTCCTTTAGCGCCTTGATCATCCAGTTTCCTGACTGACTGTTTGGCAGCATCCTGCTTCTGAAGTACTTTAAAAAACTTGCTGTTAGGTTTTGTGTCATTTGCTAGTTGCTTTTCAGATCTTGTGAACTATGCATGTATTATCACCATGTCCCATTCAAAAATTGTGAGTCACACACCCAAAAAATCATGAGACTGATTTAAAAACAATGAGATTTTAAAATATACTAATGTGGGGTTTGTTTACACATGCCTTTGGTTTCCGAGCCTTTGGGCTGCTTCAGATTTCCTAGCTTTTCAGCCACAGGTGACAGCCTTTGGAGACCTGAGGGTGCCCCATGCAGGATTCCAGCAATGGGCGACAGCTTCACACGGGGGGCTCAAGCGAGCATCTGGGGAACATGTGCTTTTTCTTTGAGAAATATGGTCATTCCAAGAAGCTGTTCACTGTGTGAGGATGATGCGGGGTGTGGAGGGAGGTGGCTAGTGCTACCTGTAACAGAAGGTCCTGTAACAGAAGGGACAGAGGCTCCTGGTTTAAGCTAAAGCTCAGCTGGAGTCCCCACCCCCATAAAAAAATTTCACCCAAACTAAAATGTTTCCTTTTCACCCATTTTTTGGGATGAGTTTTCACAGAAACTGGATCATTTTTCTCTGAAAGCTCAGCTGCCATGATGCTTCCCAGCTGCAGCTGCCTGGATTCCCAAGGGCAATTGGAGGGTTTTCATCTGACTCTTCCTTGAAACATAAATGAAGGTATCACTGACGGAGTCTCTGGCTGCACTCTGGGTATGGAAAGGTCAAAAGCTCCCAACCAATCTGTGGCTGGGGTACTGTGCCCATCAGCTACTCTAACCAGCCCTCCCATCTCTGTGCAGTCCCTTCCACCCTGAACAATGCCCCTACAGCAGATCCTGCGGGCAGTGGCTACTGAGACTGGCCCCGATAGGACATCTCTGATGAACCTGTGCTAGAGGGAGCTGGAGAGGGTCCTAGAGCAGTTGTGGAGGCCCAGAGATTGTGGGTGGGAGACCTAGCTACCAGTGGATCACTGAGATCTGTGCATAACTTCGGGGATCCCTGGATCCTGGGTCCCCCTTTTCATTCCTCTGGGAGAAGGGAAGGGACCCCACCTCCTGGAACAATCTGAGGAAAGTTTCCTGTAGGGAGCCTCGTGTAGTATCCCTTTCTTGGCCTGCACCCTGGGATTGTAATGCAGGAAATGGGGCTGCCGGGGAGAAATCCGCTTCTATATTATTTATTATTATTAATTATTATTATTATTATTCTATTTTATTTTATTTCAGCAAAATCACAGCTGTGATAGCATAATTGTTACCACTTGCCACTCCCGAGGTAGCCATGTGGCTAATCAGAATCATCGGAACTGCGATGAAAATCCCAGATTCCAGGAGCAGAGCCTGCAATAGGGTTTGCACTGCAGTCCAGTTGGGCAGCATCACCACAAGTCCCCTGTGATTTGGCCTCCTGCAGTTTGCCATTGGCTCTGACAGGGTTAAATCTGGTGCACATGAAATGAAGCAGCTGAGGTTCCCTGAGGGCCACATGGCCCCCAAGGAAATGTGTGGGCATGCTTCATAAAAACTGTTGTCTCCTTATGTGAAGAGGTACAGCCTGCTGCCTTTGCACCTCTCCGATGACTCCTTGTCCTTTAGGGTGTAGACCTCTGGTGTCAGCGACTCCGCTTCGAGCAGGAACTGGGTACGTTGGCAGCTTTCACTGTCTTTAAAATGTGAAGTGAAGGGGAAAGGCTGGAAGCTGTTTCCATTTTCATATGTTCTGTGCAGCGGCAGAGGGCATTCAGCTGGGCTGTCGGGGTGACTCAGTGATGGGGCTGGATGGCAGGCAGAACTAGGTAGCTTGGGAACCCCTCCTCTCCATCTGCCCATGCTCCCTGGTGGGTTGTTCAACCTACACATAAATCTGACATTAAAAGCGACCTCGAGTGTTCAAACTCCGATGCCTCGAGTTAGGATTTCTCATTGGGTCTCAGTTATAGAGGTTCTGTGTGCTCTGGGCCTGATCGTGCCAGGGGCTGAGAAAGAAGCGACCCCACAAAATATCAATGACTAGTTCCCAAATTGTGTCAGGTTTATGAGCTCCTGGAAATTTAATCAACAAATGCATTTTCAAAGGTTTTATTCTCTGGCTCGACTGTGAAGGCAGGAATTCAGAGCTGTGTTGCTCTGTGGTAACAGGTCCAACAGGGCATATTTCTGCTTTCTTAGTGGCTGAGGGCTCCAGCACTTCTACCCTGCAGATAACTCAAAGAGTTATATGGCTTCCAGTATCTCTGCTTCCACCCTTGTCTCCTAGCGTCAGATGTCAGGCCCTGTACCCTTCCCTCTCGATCCTCACACCCTCAGCCTGGGATCTGCAGGTTGTCTGTGCTTTCCCACCAGTCCAAGTTGGTTTGGCACCTGTGATTCTTCCCTTTGGGAGTCTGTGACTAATGGTGAGACGAGTGACCAGCCAGTCTTCTTAAACCAACATACAGTTTAATCTCAACAGCAGGAAGAAAGCACATGGTGGAATAAGAGGGTTTTCAAACAACAGTCAGTACATGTCTCTGACCCCGAGCCCTCCCAATCTGACAGGGACCCAGGTAGGCCGAGGGCCTTCAGGTTTCCCCAGTGGTGTCTCTGCCTGTCGGCCTGAAGAGTTTTTCAGGAACAGCTGCCCCACCTCTGCACAGATTCCTAGTGCTGGTGAAACAAGCTGTGTAATGTGGCTGGAGCCCGGAAATAGGCTCTTCCCAGCTCGTAGCTGCAGGGTGGTCTCTCAACCTCCCTGAAGTGCTTATTGAGAGGTGGCTTTTCTTGAGTTGTTGTTTCCCTTCCTGCTTGTTTTCTAGCAGCCTGCTATTAAACTAAGAAGAGCCATAATATAGCCATAACATAAACATCCTAATAGCTAACCCAACGTAGCTCTTCAGCAAACATCCCAAGAACTGGGTTTAACGTACACATTCATTATGGCAGCTCAGCTCCATGTCTGTCACAATGCTGTTCCTGGTTGCTATGGATTTTATGTTATGAATACAGGACAGAGACAGTCAGAGAGAGAGAGAGAGAGAGAGAGAGAGAGAGCAGTAGACTATGGTGCCTGAATAACAGTTGCTGGGGTCACTACGTACTAGAGAGTGAGAGCTCAGGGAATTAATATTTTCTATGCTGATCCCAATGCCTGTTACCACTCCGGATACAAGCTAGACTGTGTGACACTCTGTACCTCAGGGGAACACCCTACACTCCCATGTTCATCTTTATAAAATGATTGTGTGGTGCCCAATGCAAATTTTTTCATGTTGGGTGCCTTCAGAAGGCTCACAATACTTATCCTGGTTGTTATAGTGATGTTAGAGTAAATGTTAGAGTAATGTTATTGGTTATAATTTCATGTGTATAGTTATGAGGCTGAAACTGTTTCCTCATGGCTTAAAGCAAGCTCAGGCAAAAACTTTCCAAAGCAGAGGGGTAGTTCACACCTCATCAGGGCAGGTATGGGAGAAACACAGCCCAGCCTCACAGGAGCAATGGACGCTGGCCTAGGCAGCAACAAAATTAACCTATTAAACCCTTGAAGGAGTCACCCCCCTTCCTTTGGTCAGTTCGGGACTGCGATGAGGTAATGCACACCTGACTCTGAAGGGGGGAGGGGCAAAACCAAGAGGGAAGAAAGGACAAGATAAAAGGGAGAGACATTTTCCATGCTCTTCATCTCTCTTCCACCTCCATCTACAGACCCACACCAAGTGACTGAAGTGCTTATCAAAGAGGAGAGCCTGGGTGAAGAGCAACCAGACAGCCTGTGGTGAGGAGCATGTAAGTTTTTAAGGACATTGAAAGTGATAAGATCAACTTAGAATGCATTTTTCTTTTATTTCATTTGACCAAATCTGACTTGTTATGCTTTGACTTTAATCACTTAAAATTTATCTTTGTTGTTAATAAATCTGGAAACAGTGCATTTAGTCTGAAGCATGACAGAGATTCCCCTTGGGATAACAAGGCCTGGTACATATACAATCTTTAAAAAAGGGAAGAAGGAGGATCCTGGGAACTACAGGCCAGTCAGCCTCACCTCAGTCCCTGGAAAAATCAAGGAGCAGGTCCTCAAAGAATCAATCCTGAAGCACTTGCATGAGAGGAAAGTGATCAGTAACAGCCAGCATGGATTCACCAAGGGAAGGTCATGCCTGACTAATCTAATCGCCTTTTATGATGAGATTACTGGTTCTGTGGATGAAGGGAAAGCAGTGGATGTATTGTTTCTTGACTTTAGCAAAGCTTTTGACACAGTCTCCCACAGTATTCTTGTCAGCAAGTTAAAGAAGTATGGGCTGGATGAATGCACTATAAGGTGGGTAGAAAGCTGGCTAGATTGTCGGGCTCAAGGGGTAGTGATCAATGGCTCCATGTCTAGTTGGCAGCTGGTGTCAAGTGGAGTGCCCCAGGGGTCGGTCCTGGGGCCGGTTTTGTTCAATATCTTCATAAATGATCTGGAGGATGGTGTGGATTGCACTCTCAGAAAATTTGTGGATGATACTAAACTGGGAGGAGTGGTAGATACACTGGAGGGGAGGGATAGGATACAGAAGGACCTAGACAAATTGGAGGATTGGGCCAAAAGAAATCTGATGAGGTTCAATTAGGATAAGTGCAGGGTCCTGCACTTAGGACGGAAGAATCCAATGTACCGCTACAGACTAGGGGCTGAATGGTTAGGCAGCAGTTCTGCGGAAAAGGACCTAGGGGTGACAGTGGACGAGAAGCTGGATATGAGTCAGCAGTGTGCCCTTGTTGCCAAGAAAGCCAATGGCATTTTGGGATGTATAAGTAGGGGCATAGCGAGCAGATCGAGGGACGTGATCGTTCCCCTCTATTCGACATTGGTGAGGCCTCATCTGGAGTACTGTGTCCAGTTTTGGGCCCCACACTACAAGAAGGATGTGGATAAATTGGAGAGAGTCCAGCAAAGGGCAACAAAAATGATTAGGGGTCTAGAACACATGACTTATGAGGAGAGGCTGAGGGAGCTGGGATTGTTTAGTCTTCAGAAGAGAAGAATGAGGGGGGATTTGATAGCTGCTTTCAACTACCTGAAAGGGGGTTCCAAAGAGGATGGCTCTAGACTGTTCTCAGTGGTAGCAGATGACAGAACGAGGAGTAATGGTCTCAAGTTGCAGTGGGGGAGGTTTAGATTGGATATTAGGAAAAACTTTTTCACTAAGAGGGTGGTGAAACACTGGAATGCGTTACCTAGGGAGGTGGTAGAATCTCCTTCCTTAGAGGTTTTTAAGGTCAGGCTAGACAAAGCCCTGGCTGGGATGATTTAACTGGGAATTGGTCCTGCTTCGAGCAGGGGGTTGGACTAGATGACCTTCTGGGGTCCCTTCCAACCCTGATATTCTATGATATACATTTCTTTGTTAAATTGACGAACTCATATAAGCTTGCAGTGTCCATCGGGCGTAACCGAAGTTATTGGCTAGTGTCATTCGGTTGCAAGTAGATGGGAGCAGCTTACATGTTAGAGGCTGTACATGAACAGCCCAGGAATGAGGATTCTCACAGCAGAGAAGTGTAAGGCTGGCTCCCAGAGTTAAGGATTGGAGAGACCTAGCAGATCACTGGTCCAGATAACACCAGAGGGGAACGTCACAGACTGACAGAACAGAACCTGAGGAGACACAGTCAGATATTAACTCAGGGACAGAGGAGCTAGTAGACTTTTGTTTGCTGGGAAGAGACTGAATGAGGGCTGAGATGCTGTGATCTTTTCAGGTTGTGAAGAAATCCAGGTAAGAGATGGAGTACTTGTGGCACCTTAGAGACTAACCAATTTATTTGAGCATGAGCTTTCGTGAGCTACAGCTTACTTCATCGGATACATACCGTGAAAACTGCAGCAGACTTTATATATACACAGAGAATATGAAACAATACCTCCTCCCACCCCACTGTCCTGCTGGTAATAGCTTATCTAAAGTGATCATCAGGTTGGGCCATTTCCAGAATGGATTTTTTACCTTCAGTCCTTTTGGTACGATGTCCATCTGTTTGCATTTGGAAAGGAAGATGATGTCTGTCTGTATCTGTACAAGTTTTTTTCATGCAGGACAGTGGGGTGGGAGGAGGTATTGTTTCATATTCTCTGTGTATATATAAAGTCTGCTGCAGTTTCCACGGTATGCATCCGATGAAGTGAGCTGTAGCTCACGAAAGCTCATGCTCAAATAAATTGGTTAGTCTCTAAGGTGCCACAAGTACTCCTTTTCTTTTTGCGAATACAGACTAACACGGCTGTTACTCTGAAACCAGATAAGAGATGCTGCATTTTAAGTCCCACTCTAACCTGAGAAATCTCTCAAAGAATATCAGAGGAGAAAGAATGGGTTGACAAGTGTGTACTAAAGTACAGATGTGTAAATGTTATGCAAAAAGTTTTCATTGTAATACTAATATTACAAATCAAACTTTCATGACATTCCTGTATATCGAAAGCCAGCAGCAAAGTTGTTGGAATCTCTACAGGAAGGAATACAGGAATACAGGACGGTGTCTGGGGTGTCCCTGCAGTGGGGGGAGGGACAGCTCAGTGGTTTGAGCATTTGCCTGCTAAACCCAGGGTTGCGAGTTCAATCCTTGAGGGGGCCATTTAGGGATCTAGGGCAAAAATTGGGGATTGGTCCTGCTTTGAGCAGCGGGTTGGACTACATAACCTCCTGAGGTCCCTTCCAACCTTGATATTCTATGATTCTATGAATAGTGGTAACACTACTGCTTAATGGCTTTTGCTTAAGAAAGAATTTCAGAAGTGCTCCACATATTGTTTGCAATGGGTTTGTGGTATTAACTGTTTGTTCAGTGAACAATTGTATGGTACTATGTCCTGGTAACTGTCCAAAAGCTGTTTGTGACACATTCAGCATCATGAACACAATGCTTCTGCTATTCCTGTACAAGACTTTGCAAAAAGTCCTGAGAGAACACTGTCTGTTTTTCAGTAAAGAGTCGATCTGAGGTGCAGGAAAGGGGACTGTAAGAGTGGTTGTATATAATGCATGCCCATCACCTGTTTCATGAGAATGGCTGAAGTAACTTGCACATGCAAATGGATATTAGTGTAAACATAGTGTTTTCACTAAAAGAAAAGGAGTACTTGTGGCATCTTAGGGACTAACAAATTTATTTGCGCATAAGCATCGTGCACCCGATGAAGTGAGCTGTAGCTCACGAAAGCTTATTCTCAAATAAATTTGTTAGTCTCTAAGGTGCCACAAGTCCTCCTTTTCTTTTTGCTAATACAGACTAACAAGGCTGCTACTCTGAAACCAGTGTTTTCACTATTCACCCATTTGTGATGCCATCCTCTCCCACATCCAACTAAAGTAACTGTCTCTGATAGGCTGTAACTGCCCAGATATCTACAGACCCATGCATGGGGAAAGGATGCAGGTCCTGTGAGGATGAAGAGAATCCTGTAGGATGATGAAATTTTCTGGATTCAGTCAACCCTGGCCAGTTAAAGCACTTCAGCTTCTCTTGAAGTGATTCTCGGGGGGGTCAACTTGTATCACTGGGAGCAGTTGGTAAGGGAAAGTTAATAGAGCCCGGTTCTGATTGAATTTACACATGCAAATCTGGAGTGACACAGTTGAAGGCAATGCTTTTGAATTCAGAACTTGGCACTAAGAATTTATCCCATGTGCTGCAAAGAGGCAGTGGCATAATTTGGACTCTCAGGAGTGGAGAAAATAAAGAATATATATAACGAGGCAATGAAACAAGTTTATAAATCGCTTCAATGCAGAAAACAGATAAATACAATAACAATTTACCCCATGCACTTGCCATGTGTTTACACACAAATCATGATATACTGGGGCACATTCAGAGGTGGAGGCCTGTAAAGGGTGTTTTTTTGCAGGAAAGTCATAATTGTAAAATCAAACAATACTCAAGTAGGCTGCAGAACTACCAACCGTAATATATTAATGGTGCCAAGAGCTTAGCAGGATTCATAGAGGGACTGGATGTGTTTATATGAGTGACCAGAAAATCCAAATACAGTAGTGAGGATTTTTAAAAAAATCCTCTTGGAAGGGCTCTAAACCTTCCTGATTTACTACCCAAAAATGTCTAATTAGTAGGTGTCAGGGGGAAATTGTCTCTTGCAGCAGGTTGTCTCATAGCTGCCCATGCAGAACTTCTTCCACCTTCCTCTGCAGAATCTGGACTTGGCCACTGGATAGTGGGCTAGATGGACTATAGGTCTGATGAGGTCTGGCAGTGCCTATCTTCCTATCAGTGGTGCAAATCCAAGACTGTGTTTTTGCTGATTTTCCTTGAGCTCCTGGGAGTCTCTAGACTTCCACCAAGAGCAGAAAGATGTCTAGCTACATATCACCTAGTCTCCAGTTCTTTTTCCTTTCAGGAAGGAAAGTCCAAAACGCCTCGGGCCTGCCCAGTAAGTTATGTCAGCTGTCAATGACACCAAATTCACACCTGCAGTGTTCCTTCTCACCGGGATACCTGGACAGGAAGACGTCCATCTCTGGATCTCTATCCCCTTCTGCTTAATGTATCTTATTTCAATAGTAGGAAATTCAGTCATTCTGTTCATTATAAAAACAGATCCAAGCCTCCATAAGCCCATGTACATTTTCCTTTCCATGTTGGCCATTTCAGACCTTGGCTTATCCATAGCCACCATACCAACAATGCTGGGTATATTCTTGTTTAACTCTAGGGAGATCAGCTTTGATGCATGTTTTGCCCAGTTGTTCTTCATCCACTCCCTTCAATGCATTGAATCCTCCGTGCTCTTGTTGATGGCCTTGGACCGCTTCATTGCAATCCGTGACCCGCTGAGATATGCCTCCATCCTAACCCTGCCAAGAATAGCCAAGATGGGACTGGTGTGTGTTCTAAGGGGGGTGGCTGTAATACTCCCACTCACCATTCTCCTGAAACAGTTCCAGTATTGTCGAGCCAATGTCCTCTCCCATTCCTACTGCCTGCACCAGGAGGTCATGAAGATGGCTTGTTCAGATATCAGAGTCAACAGTATCTTTGGCTTGTTTACCAAACTCGTAACGATGGGCTTGGACTTGCTGCTCATCTTCCTCTCTTATGTGATGATCCTCAAAACAGTGCTGAGCATCACATCCCATGCTCAATGCCTCAGGGCTTTGAACACCTGTATCTCCCACCTCTGTGTCATCCTGCTCTTCTACACACCAGACATCAGCATGGTTGTGATGTACAGATTCTGGCATAGCTCTTCTTACTTGCTTCAGATTGTTCTGAGCTACATCTCCCTGCTGGTCCCGCCCCTGATGAACCCAGTCGTGTACAGCGTGAAAAGCAAACACCTTCGTGCACGGATAATCAGGGTGTTTTTCAAGTGAAGGGTCAGTTCCTCACCTGGCTGCAGCGGTCGTAACACAGGAGACAAAGAATACCAGCCAGGATCACCTATTTCATCCTGGATCGATACATCCAAGATGATATGAGCTACTGACCTCCACTCTGTAGAGAGAGGTTCAGATGGGGTATAAAGCAGTGGTTTTCAAACTTTTTTTCTGGGGACCCAGTTTAAGAAAATGGTTGATGCCCATGGCCCAACGGTGCTAGGGATGAGGGTTTTGGGGTGTGTGAGGGGCTCAGGGCTGAGGCAGAGAGTTGGGATGCAGGGGTGAGGACTGCGGGGTAGGGCCAGTGATGAGGGGTTCAGGGTGTGGGAAGGGGCTCTGGGCTGGGGTAGGGGGTTGGAGTTTGGGAGGGGGTCAGGGATCTGGGCTGGGGGTGCAGGCTCTGAGGTGGGGCTGGGGATGAGGGGTTTAGGGTGCAGGAATGGATTCCAGGTTTGGTGGAGGCACAGGGCTGGGGAAGAAGATTGGGGCACGGGTTGGGGTGCAGACTTACCTCTGGCAGCTCCCAGTCAGCAGCGCAGTGGGGGTGTATCATAACCATACAGCTGAGGGTAGGCTAGAATTCCTCCTTACCTGTAAAGGGTTAAGAAGTTCAAATAATCTGGTTGGCACCTGACCAAAAGGACCAATGGGGAAAGAAGATACTTTCAAATCGGGGATGGGGTGAGGCTTTGTTTGTGCTCTGTGTTGTGCGTTCTTTGGGGAAGTGGAGAAGCATCAGGTCAGAAAACTCCTTCTCCTAAAATCATCCTAAAATGAGTCTCAATATTGCAAAAAGAGTAAGTAAATAGGAAAGGCGTCTTAGATTATATTTTGTTTTTAGCTTGTGAATTTTCCCTGTGCTAAGAGGGAGCTTTATCCCTGTTTTTTGTAGCTTTAAAGTTTTGCCTAGAAGGGAATCCTCTGTGTTTTGAACCTGATTACCCTGTAAAGTTACTTTCCATCCTGATTTTACAGAGGTGCTTCTTTTACTTTTTTTTCTTTATAATAAAGTTCTGTTTTTTAAGAATCTGGTTTACCTATTTGGTTGGTAGATTATTCTCAAACCTCCCCAGGAAAGGGGGCGATGGGACCTGGGGGGATATTTTAGGGAACAGGAACTCCAAGTGGTCCTTTTCCTGAATCTTTGTCTTACTCACTTGGTGGTTGCAGCAGTACCATCCAAGGACAAGGAAGGATTTGTGTTTTGGGGAAGTTTTTTACCTAAGCTGGTAGAAATAAGCTTAGGGGGTCTTTCATGTGGGTCCCCTAATCTGTACCCTAGAGTTCAGAGTGGGGAGGGAACCCTGACAGGGTGCTAAGGCAGCCTTCTTGCCTGTCCTGGCACCTTGGACCTCGCTGCGCCCCAGAAGTGGCCAGCAGCATGTCCAGCTCCTGGGTGGAGGTGCACAAGCGGTTTTGTGTGACTCTAGCGTGCAGGTACTGCCCCTCACCCCCGCAGTTCCCATTGGCTGGTTCCAGGCCAATGGGAGTGCAGAGCCAGTGCTCGGGATGGGAGCAGAGCATAGACCCCCTTGGCCCCTCCTGCCTAGAAGGAGGACCTGCTGCTGGCCTCTTCCAGGGTGCAGCGTGATGTCGGAAAAGGTAGGGACTAGCCTGCCTTAGCTGGGCAGCTCCACCAACGGACGTCTTGATGTCCCGTTTGGCGGTGCTGGCCAGAGCAAGGCGACCCAGTGACTTCCATGCCGCGCTCCAGTACTAGGTCGCGACCCACGGTTTGAAAAACACTGGTCTAAGGCATGGAGCAATGGACAAGGGGCTGTCCCCACGCACTGGTGAGGGAAGACAGGGCACTGCGGGAAGGAGACCAAGGCAGGCAGCATCATTTACAAAGTGAGTTTGTTCATGGAGAGTCAGGGAACAGGTGGGATGTTGGCCCATCAAGAGCTTTATCTCTAGCTGCTCAAATCTCAGAATTTCTCTCAATGCAGTTAATAAAGAGAAGGGCCGTGGATGCTGTTTCCCGTTACACCTGGCCTGTCCCTGTCCTGTCTCTGGTTAAACATCCAGGGGCCATGAAAAAAGCTGCAGAGCTGTTCTTCAGTCACAGTCCGGGCCCTTCCTGAGTGCTTTCTGTGCTGCGTGATCCATGGGGCAGCCCACTCCTCACCAAGGCAGGGCACAGCTGTGTGCGAGCGCAGGTCTGCCACAGAGGAGTCCTGGCAAGAGACTCAAGCCCAGATTCCCTCCTCCTCCCGTCCGTTTCTCTTGCCGCAGTTGTTTTGAAAGGGTTAGAAAGAGTCCTCAGCTCCTCCACCGATGAATGGCTATTCCATCCTGGACCCTTACACCTGAGATGACATGCGTTACTGATCATCTCTCTATAGACAGAGGTTCAGACAGGGTCTAAGGCCTGTGGCCAGCAGAGAGGCTCTGATGTTGGAGGACAGGGCACTGCGGGAAGGAGACCAAGGCAGGCAGTAGCATTTACCAGGTCCATGGAGAGCCAGGGGTCCAGTGGGATTTTGGCCCATTAAGAACCATATCAGTCGCTGCTTAGATTTTGTCAATGCAGTCAATAAAGAGAAGGGATGTGGATGCTGTTTCCCGTTACACCTGGACTGCCACTGTCCCGTCTCTGGTTAAACATCCAGGGGCCATGAAAGAGCTGCCTCGGTGAGGAGTGGGCTGAGCAAGTGTGCGGTGTGCAGAGCCATCAACAGGGATGGGGAGGTTTCCTGAATGGCCTTTCCTGGGCTCCTGCCTTAATCATGTCTCTGCAGCAGCTGTGGACAGGGGCCATTCCAGGAGCACGGACACCCACCCTTCCCCTACGCCTTCAGCCAGGTGCTTGGGACTGAGTCATGCCAGAGACTTGATTAATGCTGGAGCCCCAGGAGAAGCCATTCAGGCAGCCCCTCGCCCACTGATGGCTCTGCACACCTGCTGAATTCACCCCCATCTGACTGCAATGCTCCCTAGCCAGAGCAGAGCTGCATGTGCTAGTGAGGGTCTGACACGCAGGAGTCTTGGCAAGAGACTAAGGCCCAGGCTCCCAACCTGGCTGCTCCGTTTGTGCTGCCCCAGCAATGCAAAGGGGTGGAAACAGGCCTCAGCTCCCCCACAGGGGCACAGCTCACTCCTATCCCAGCCCAGCCCATTCAGTGTAGGGTGACCACCATTCAAAAGGCAAATGTGGGATACATGCAGGAGCCACATACCCTCTCTCATCCCACCCTGTCCCTCCTCTTCCCCCTCTTCCCCATCCTCTACCCCATCTCTTCCCCCCAAGACTCCACGCCCTGCTCCTCTTCATTACCCAATTCTTCACACCTTCTCCAGGCCAGAAGCTAGAACCAGCCCATGGAAAGAGCTGCCCAGGGAGCCAGAGCCACTGTGAGGAGCCCCAGACCTTCCACCTGCCCTAGGCAGGGGCCTGGGGGACATGAGAGAAGCCCTCAGCCTCTTTGACTGCCCCCCAGGGCTCACAGCCAAGGGAAGATGGAGAGTCCAGGGCTCCCCATATGGTAGTGGTGTTCCAGGGCAGCTGTTACCATGGCCTGGCTCTGACCTGGCAGGGAGATGGAGCCTCGGGGGAAGTGGATGAGCAGTGGTGTTACGAATTACACCTTGTAGGACACGCACACAACTGCTGCGAATTATACCTGGTAGGACACGCACACAAGTGCTACAAATTACACCTGGTAGGACACGCACACAAGTGCTACGAATTACACCTTGTAGGACATGCACACAAATGCTGCGAATTATACCTGATAGGACACGCACACCAGTGCTGCGAATTATACCTGATAGGACACGCACAGTTCGAATCTAGGCTGAGGCACAGAAACAAAGTCCACAACTGCAGAGTTCCCAAAAGACACTAAGTTTATTACGCTTGAGCGTGGTGCCCCCCTGCTAGCCAGGAGGGGACCCTGAATGCAGATTATACAAAGGTTATATACCTTTTAGCAAAGCATGTTGCCCTCGTGCATCGGAAACCTTAGCCAATAAACAAACCCTTGTCTTATCTACCACCTATCCCTGCTTGGTGCATTCCTCGTGCTATACCAGTATGTTAATTACACAGCATGGTCCTAAAGCTATGCATCAGTAACTTTTATTATCAGGATGGGAGGCCTCACATCCAGGCTAAGAGACAGGAGTTAGAGACTGACAAAAACCAGATAGTGGGAGTCAAGGCAGGCTGGAGACAAGGAGGAGGATTTTCACAGGGATTCAATATCTAAGGATTACTGCTCCTGGTGTATGATGTGCTGGCATTTAAACAATGGTGGACCCCAAACCAAAATGGAGTCACATGTGCTAACTTTTCCTTAACAGTGGGCAGGGTCTAGCTGGAAGTGATGAGGTAGGGGCGGAGTCTCAGGGGAAAAGGAGAAGCAGGAGGTGCATCAAGCCTGAACCAATGCTAACCCCAGCAAGGAGGTCGGTGGGGGGCTCATTAGTAAAGGAGGAGGGTGGGGCTGGAGGGTAGGAGAGCCTGTGTTTTACAGAATCATAGAATCATAGAATCATTGAATATCAGGGTTGGAAGGGACCTCAGGAGGTCATCTAGTCCAACCCCCTGCTCAAAGCAGGACCAATCCCCAATTAAATCATCCCAGCCAGGGCTTTGTCAAGCCTGAACTTAAAAACTTCTAAGGAAGGAGATTCTACCACCTCCCTAGGTAACGCATTCCAGTGCTTCACCACCCTCCTAGTGAAAAAGTTTTTCCTAATATCCAACCTAAACCTCCCCCACTGCAACTTGAGACCATTACTTCTTGTTCTGTCATCTGCTACCACTGAGAACAGTCTAGAACCATCCTCTCTGGAACCACCTCTCAGGTAGTTGAAAGCAGCTATCAAATCCCCCCTCATTCTTCTCTTCCACAGACTAAACAATCCCAGTTCCCTCAGCCTCTCCTCATAAGTCATGTGTTCCAGACCCCTAATCATTTTTGTTGCCCTTTGCTGGACTCTCTCCAATTTATCCACATCCTTCTTGTAGTGTGGGGCCCAAAACTGGACACAGTACTCCAGATGAGGCCTCACCAATGTCGAATAGAGGGGAACGATCACGTCCCTCGATCCCATAGGTCCTTTTCCGCAGAACTGCTGCCTAGCCATTCGGTCCCTAGTCTGTAGCTGTGCATTGGGTTCTTCTGTCCTAAATGCAGGACCCTGCACTTATCCTTATTGAACCTCATCAGATTTCTTTTGGCCCAGTCCTCCAATTTGTCTAGGTCCCCCTGTATCTTATCCCTGCCCTCCAGCGTATCTACCACTCTTCCCAGTTTAGTATCATCTGCAAATTTGCTGAGAGTGCAATCCACACCATCCTCCAGATCATTTATGAAGATATTGAACAAAACCGGCCCCAGGACCGACCCCTGGGGCACTCCACTTGACACCGGCTGCCAACTAGACATGGAGCCATTGATCACTACCCGTTGAGCCCGACAGTCTAGCCAGCTTTCTACCCACCTTATAGTGCATTCTTCCAGCCCATACTTCCTTAACTTGCTGACAAGAATACTGTGGGAGACCGTGTCAAAAGCTTTGCTAAAGTCAAGAAACAATACATCCACTGCTTTCCCTTCATCCACAGAACCAGTAATCTCATCACAGAAGGCAATTAGATTAGTCAGGCATTAATTCAGAAGACTGAATTAATGTGACCCCACAAAAGAGGCTCTTGTTTTAAGTATTCCAGGCTGAGAGTAAGTCATTGCAAGGATCTTAGAGGGAAGGGCAGGGTGGCTGCAGGTCTACATCAGGCCCCAAGGTGGCACTCTGGGATGGCCCATGTCCGCAGGGACTTGGCCAGAGTGTGTTGTGCTCTTGGAAGCCATTACCACTGGGCGGAAGTAAGCCCAGCCTCCAGGCTGCTCTAAACTCTGCTGTGTCAATGGAAGAACAGGCCATAGAATCAAACCCCTGTAACTGGCTCCTGGCCCTCCCTGCTCTCTACAGTGCAGCTGGGCCTGTCACAGCTTGGAAGGCTGGTCCTGTGGTCTAGGCACTGCTCTGCAACGCAAGAGAACTCCACTGCAACTCAAGAGAGATGGGTTTGATTACCTGCCACGTGTAACCATGGACAAGCCACTGGCTGTCTCTGAGCCTCTGCACACGTGGATAATAGCCCTGCCCTGGCTCACAGAGATGGCAGGAGGATAAATTCATTCAAGGTGCTCAGATAGTCCTGATCTTAGGGTCTCAGACTGTGTCAGGGTTCCATAGAGCAACACCTCTGACATTTGTCTATAAAAAAGGCCTCTTCTCACAGCCTCCTGTGACAGCTGGCTTCTGGGAAACCCCATGACTCCAGCTCTTTGGTTTCTGTGGCAGATGCTGGAGTGCTCGGGGGTGACAGTGAGGTGTAGGTAGTGGATTTCTGAGGTTAGTGTTGGAATATCATGGGGATGCCGAGCGTTTCAGCACAGTCACCGGACCAGTGTTTTCAAGCCCTTGAGGCTGAATGGGTCTAACTGATGAGCAACAGCCACAGGGCTGTTTTGTTTATTTACTAGGTAATCTACTTTGATCTGTTAGCTATCACTTATAATCACTTAAAAATCTATCTTTCTGTAGTTAAAAACCTTGTTTTATGTTTTATCATAACCAGTGTGTTTTGAGTGAAGTATCTAGGAAAATCTCAGCCCCGTAAATAAAGGATGTTGCATATCTTTCACACTTTGACTAGAAAGCAGCCTATATTAATGAACTTACGCTATAGAGAATCCTGTGCAGTGCAAAATGGAATAATTTTTGGTTTATACTCCAGCAATCTGCAAGGCAGGGGAACTGTGAACTTGGCTGTTGTCTCCTGCCTGTCTTTGAATGGCTTAGTTAAAGCACTCAGGCAGCTCAGCTGGGTGTATGACAGCACCTGTTGTCATGTTGGGTGATAACAGGGCTTGGAGACACTGGCTGTGTCATCATCAAAGCAGTGTAAGTTTGACCAGCCCAGCTGGAGGGCTAAGCAGCATAGCAGTTCCCACAGCTCCCAGACTGCACCCCCTGGGTGACAACCTGTCACAACTGTTTGTGTTACTTAGCTTCCTGGGTTCATCAATAATCTCCATGGAGTCCAGTGAGATTAGTGATGAAGCCAGGAAACTGAGTAGCACATACTGTCTCCTCAGCAACCCTGGAATCTCCATGGCACATACTAATAAGCAAAAACTTCCCTGTGTGTGGCGGTTCAGTGATGAGACAGAACACAGCTTTATGCAAGCAAACAGGCTGGTCAGCTGAGATGGGTCGTTCTGCCCCCCCGCCTTCCACCTTCTCCTTTTATTATATTTCTCCCCCTAAGCATTACACACTGCTACACAAAGGAATGTATGCCATTAATTCATATACTTAGTTACCATCCCCTATCTACTACAATCCTGGTTCTCAGGCCTTGAGCCCAGGCTAAGAAAGCCTCCCACAGTTGCTGTCCAAACAATCAAGTTCTCATGGTTCATATCTAGCCCTTGTCCTTGGATAGAGCAATGTGTGCATTGCTTCTACGAAACAGTCAGGGTGTGCCCCGCCTGCTTCCAGGTGGAATAGCTAAACATTAACCCTTCATCTCCCCGTTTTTTATTTATTGATATTTGGCCATCTCATGGTAGCCGTCAATTTGTTTTGTCATGCTATTTAACTCCCAGACAGACAAGGACATAACCTGGGGAGCTTTCCAGGGCAAAATTTTACAAAGTCTTAACAAGGAAAGAATACATTGTACACAGCAGCAGCAAAAAAAATAAGCCCAATGATTACAAGCACAAAATAACCAAAAGCTCAACATCTGCAATATAATCATCTAAAAGGGGTACACTTCTTTTACTACAATTGTTACCAGCAAAAGGCAATATAAATATCATTCTACTAAGACAGCAAAGGGTGCCATCACTTAAATTTGCAGGAATATAATTAAAGGTGCGTGAACCGCAAGTAAAAACCCATCCTGATGGTAGGATGATATGGCCATAATTATATGAAACATAAACAGCATGGGAACAATTTAAAAGGGGTTGAGAAATTTTTCGACAGCCCAAGGGCACCTTTGTACTAGTGCAGTTAACTACACGCGCACAGGTAACATTTGCTATTGAAGCCAATCTTTCCCATATGTTATATGTCATTCGGGCTTATAACGGGGGAGGCGCTTCCGAGCCAACCCCTACAGGAAATAGCAGGCACAAAAGGCACACAATCATCACAGAATTAGCAGTGATTTGGGCGAGAATCGCCACAAACAAAGTCTCAGGAGTCTCTGGCTGTTGATCTGCTGCCAGCCTTCGTTGGGCCGCGGCGACCAATGCTTTTACTGCTCCCCATATCACGGGCCGGTTTGGGACACTACACCTCCTCCGTTTCCGTCCCGTCGTTGTCAACTCGGGGGGCAACGCGGTCTCCTCCAAGGTCAGCTGAAACTCCGGTATGGGGTTCGATAGTCCCTGGTGCCACGCCATGTTGGTTAAGTGCCGGTCGCACACACCGAGCTGGAACCCACAACGGTCCTGCAGGGAGAGACACAGCAGCATATCCCCGACCCCAAGTGATTAGAGGTGCTGGGCCCAGCCACTGTGGATCGGGCAGCTGACGGTAAAAGACACGCGGTCTTTCCAGTACCTCAGATTTGTGAAAATGCCGATCCGCAGGGGTCTGCTGATCTGCGTTCAGTGTTAAATTATTTAAAGTAAACAAGAGGATATGCATTTGTTGTTAAATGTCTCCTAAGGTTCGGAGATGCAGCTCCCCTTGTTTTAATTGTTTATCTAGCAAGGTTTTGAGTGTGCGATTGGCACGTTCAACAATGGCTTGGTCCGTGGAATTATAAGGGATTCCGTGTGTAAGACGGACGTCCCAGTGGGCACAAAAGGTGGAGAGGGCTGCAGAGCAGTAGGCTGGGGCATTATCTGTTTTAATTTGGCAGGGGCGACCCATAACAAAAAGGCAGGCCAGCAAATGGTGAATAACTTTGTTAGTGACTTCCCCACGTTGTGGGGAAGCCCAAAAGAAAGCCTAAATAAGTATCAACGGAAACATGTAAAAACAAATAGGGGCGGAATTGTGGCACATGAGTAACATCCATCTGCCACAGCTGATTTGCTGCGGTACCTCGGGGGTTAACGGCATAAGAAAAAGTAGGAGCAGCAGCAGCACAGTGGGGGCAGGAACGAACAATGGAACGTGCATGATCAGCAGGAATGTGAAACTGCCGGGCCAAAACAGAGGCAGACTGATGAAAAAAGGCATGGCTTTCAATGGGGTCAGAAAAAAGGGAATTTACCCAGTGGCCCAGGCAGAGGGGTATGACTGCAAATATGAGCAACAAAGTAAGGGAAATGACAAGTGGCAAAAAGGTGCTGCAAAAACAAAAACAGGCGAAGGAGGTCTGCATCAACCTGAGGGGTAATGAGGGCAAGGGGTAAATGATCAATTACCTAATAAACATAATAGGTATCCACAATTAAATTAAACGGACAATCAGCAAAAGGTTGAAAGGCCAAAATAACAGCAGCTAATTCTGAGGGCAAAGGGGGATGGTAAAAAAAAAAAACAATCTTTTAAATCTAACACACAAAGTTGATCGGTTTGAGGAATTAAATTTGGATTTGGCAAGCCAAATTGCAAGGGGCCCATAGGTTGGATGCGTTTATTTATTTCCCTTAAATCATGTAACAGTCGCCAAGCACCCGATTTTTTCTTAATAACGAACACCGGGGTGTTCCAGGGACTAGTGGAGCTCTCCAGTCGCTGTGCTTGCAAATGCTGCTGCACAAGCGAATGAAGTGCTTTTAGCTTTTTTAGAGGGAGGGGCCACTGATCAATCCATACGGGCTCTAAGGATTGCCATACCAAGGGTAAGGCGGAGGGCACGGTGGGTGAGGGAGGGTTTTGGGCCATCAGATGTTAATATCGAGGGTGGTGTCTAACTTTGTAAGTAAATCACGGCCCCAAATATTGAGGTGGACAGGGAGCACAAAAGGGCGGATAGTAGCAAGGGTACGGCCTCCCGGTTTAGAGACCGTGACCCAAGACAAACTTTGGCGCCCGGGTTTACTACCCCCGATCCCCCACAATTCTTTAGAAGGAACCATAGGCCAATTAACCGGCCACTCCAGATCACGAATCACCGTAACGTCAGCTCCAGTGTCCACCAGCCCTGTAAAAGGAACATCATCTAAGAGAAGTGTTAACTGAGGCTTCGAGGGGCGGACTGACATTGACAGAGCAACAAGTGGAGAAGACGCGCTGTGAGACGGCGAGTGAGACAACGTCGATCCAAAGCCGCCTCCGCCCCGAGTTCGATCCTCGGCAGCTGGCACCTGATAGGGGACTAAAATCAATTGTGCAATTGACCGTCCACGCGGGAGCGACTGTGGAAGATGAGTCCACACCTGAACCTTAATAATGCCAGTGTAATCAGCATCAATGACCCCTGGAATGACAAAAAAACCCTGTTTCCCAACATGTGAGCGAGGGAGAACAAGACCTACAAAGCCGGCAGGGAGAGGTCCCGTCACCTGTGTAGGTATGGCACAGACCTCCCCTGGCAGCCGAAAGTCAGTGTCCTCCTGCATGATCAAATCAAGCTCTGCACTTCCAGCAGTCGCCGCCCTCATAGAGTCTACGGATTCCAAGGCAGAGGAGCGGTTGTCTGAGTAGGAAACACCCCCGTTTGGCCCTGGGTTCGGGGGGGACCCGTCGCGCGGTTTCCCGACCCGCTACGACACTGATTAGCCCAGTGATAACCTTTCCCACACTTGGGGCACTTCTTTGAGGGTCGGGCTGGTGCCTTAGATGAGCGGCACTCCCGCTGAAAATGACCCTCCTTACCACAGCGGTAACAACGCTTCCCCTCCTTCCCAGTTTTTCTCAGGGCGGCAGCCAGAACTCCAGCCTTGTGGGCTTGTGGCTTGTGTGCCAATGTTCTGGCACGCCCGCAGCATGTCTGAGAGCTCTCAGACAAAGCTTTTGGTAGGCTTGCCTGAATCTGGGACCTTCTTGAAAGCATGCTGGGCACAGGTGGAAATAATGGGGAAGACGGCCTGAGGGAGTTGAGACTGCATCTCAATAGTAGCAAACGGGCCCTCCCCTACCAAATGCTCATAAATGATACCGCGCTCTCTATGTACCTGAGCTTGGCGTTCTGCCATCTGCCGATACTCACTAAGCCAAATAACATACTGACTGGGTGACAACATCATGCGCAGCAGCGTTTTCCAATCCTCAGGGATTAGGGAGTACCCAGTACCCATCCCTTCAATGAGACCACGCACAAAGGTGCTAGTCAGGCCAAATTCACGAATTGCTTTCTTTACCTCTCTAACCACCGAGTATGGCAAAGTGGTCCAGGTGCCCACGGGGTTGCCCCGGTCATCATTCTGCCAGGTCACCGGGCAAACGGAGACCAGATCAGCCAGCTCCTCCGCTGTAAGATCTGATCGAGCTTTCGCTGCGTGAACCATTTGTTGCACCAGCGAAAGCTTCTGAGCAGATGCAGATGACCCTCCGGGGGGCCCCACGGGGGGAGGGTGATCACACACCGGCTCCGGTGGGGAAGGCCAGGGAGGCGGTGGTAATAGAGGCACTGGGGGCGAAGCAGGGGGAGGGATGGCTGCAGGAGCGAACGGGGGCGGCGGGATCGGCAGCCCCTCTGTTGGTGCTGGAGAGGGCCTTTCTGAGGCGACACGCTGTGTCGCATCGCCAGGAGTGGGGATGGCTGCAGGAGCAGACGGGGGCGGCGGGATCGGCAGCCCCTCTGTTGGTGCTGGAGAGGGCCTTTCCGAGGCGACACGCTGTGTCGCATCGCCAGGAGGGGGGATGGCTGCAGGAGCGGATGGGGGCGGCGGGATCGGCAGCCCCTCTGTTGGTGCTGGAGAGGGCCTTTCCGAGGCGACACGCTGTGTCGCATCGCCAGGAGGGGGGATGGCTGCAGGAGCGGACGGGCGTGGCGAGATCACCAGCCTCGCGAGGGAGGGCCTGTCAGAGGCGACAAGCTGTACCACATCGCGGCAGAGGTGCCAGGCATGTAAAGCCTGCACGGGCGCCCGAGGCTCTTCGTGCAATGTCTGGCTCAATTGCTCCCAGTCTGCTAGCTTAATTCTTCCGGCTTCAGGATACCACGGGCACTTGGCACGCACCTCCTGTAGCAGGAGAGTAAGTGCTCGAGCCGGGCAGTCATGCTGAGCCTTACGCAGCAAATACTGCAGCTCATTGCGGTGTTGCACTTGCAAAGCAGAGAGGGAGCTTCCCATACTTACCACAATGAAAAATACTCACCGGGATCCACGAAGCGGATGAGTGACGCGTCTGAAACCCTTGCCGGGCGAGGTGAGTGCTGCGGGCCCCACGTTTGGGCGCCAGTTGTGGCGGTTCAATGATGAGACAGAACACAGCTTTATGCAAGCAAACAGGCTGGTCAGCTGAGATGGGCCGTTCTGCCCCCCTGCCTTCCACCTTCTCCTTTTATTATATTTCTCCCCCTAAGCATTACACACTGCTACACAAAGGAATGTATGACATTAATTCATATACTTAGTTACCATCCCCTATCTACCACAATCCTGGTTCTCAGGCCTTAAGCCCAGGCTAAGAAAGCCTCCCACAGTTGCTGTCCAAACAATCAAGTTCTCATGGTTCATATCTAGCCCTTGTCCTTGGATAGAGCAATGTGTGCATTGCTTCTACGAAACAGTCAGGGTGTGCCCCGCCTGCTTCCAGGTGGAATAGCTAAACATTAACCCTTCACCTGTGCAAACCCCGCAACAGGGGGCAGATGTCCATAGCTATGCCAGGAAAAAATTACCCTTTCCTGGCCCATTATGTCTGCCCCCTATGGTTCCCAACATTCTCTTAGCTTTTTTGACTGCCACTGTCCTCTGAAAACTGCAAACTGAGCAGATGTTTTCAGAGAACTATCCTCCATGGCTCCAAGATCTTTTTCTTGAGTGGTAACAGCTAATTTGGAACCATCATTTTGTATGTAGAGTTTGGATGATGTTTTCCAATGTGCAGTACTTTTCTTTTATCAACTCTGAGTTTCATCTGCCATTTTGTTGACCAGTCTGCTTTGGACTTAAGTATATTGAATAATTTTGTCTTGTCTGCCAGTTTTGCCACCTTATTGCTTACCCCTATTTCCAGATCATTTATGAATATCTGGAACAGCACTCGTCCCAGTACAGATCCCTGTGAGACACCACTGGTTACCTCTCTCCATTCTGAAAACTGACCATTTATTCCTACCCTTTGTTTCCTGTCTTTTAATCAGTTACTGATAAATGAGAGACCCTTTCTTCCGCAAATGCTTACTTTTCTTAAGAGACTTTGGTGAGGGACCAAAGGCTTTCTGAAAGTCCAAATACAGATCACCCTTGCCCACATTTTTGTTGACCCGCTCAAAGAATTCTAATGATTTCCCTGTGCAAAAGGCATGTTGATTCTTCCCCAACAAATCATGTTCATGTGTGTGTCTAATAATTCTGGGTTTTTTTTACTATAGTTTCAACCAATTTGCCTGGTACTGAAATTAGGATTACAGGCATGTAATTTCTGGTATCGCCTGTGGAGTCTTTTTAGAAATCAGCATCACCTTAGCTATTTCCCAAGCATCTGGTACAGAGGTTGATTGAAGTGACAGGTTACATACCACAGTTAGTAATTCTACTTTTTCATATTTGAGTTCCTTCAAAACTCTTGAGTGAATATCATCTGGTCCTGGTGACTTATTACTGTTTCATTTATCAGTTTGTTCTAAAACCTCTGTGAAGGGTTCTCACCCCCGGGGTACAGACTTGGAGCTGTTGGAATCACTGAGCCCCCTAACCATTCAGCTGGGCTGTCCTCTCTCATACTGCTCTACTTTTGACACAACAAATCTCTCCATGCCCCAGCATGACAGCAGGTGGTGCCACATACCCACTTGAGATACCTGAGTCCTTTACCTAAGCCACTCCAGGAAAAACAGGACACAAGAGCCAATTTGCCAGCTCCCCAGATTACCTAGCTAATAAGCAAAATGCAAAATAAGCCTAACATGATAGATAGATATGAATTAGCAATTTCTCACCCTGTCTGATGATACAAGCCATCCACCAAGTTTTCATATGCAAGCTAGAAATCCTTTTAGCCTGGGACCAGCACTTCCCCCAGTTCAGTCTTTGTTCCTCAGGTGTTTCCAGGAGTTCTCTTGTATGGGGAGTGAGGCCAAGAGATGATGTCATATCCCATCTTACCGAGTGGAAAAATACAGATACCAAGATGGAGTTTAGTGTTATGTGGTCTGGTCACATGCCCTTGCATTCCCTGCTGAGTCAAAGCGGCCATTTTCCATAGGTTGTCCTAAGTGTTCTCAGGAAGGCTCACCAGGTGGGGGATAAGCTTCTCCTAGGGCCCATTGTTTCCACTAATGGCCCATGGCCCTGAATAAGCCCTTCACAACCTGCTGCCTAAACTGGAAGCATTTTGCCTAGTGGGTGTCACCCAGATGTAACTACATTTGAAATATAGATACATAGTCAATATTCATATCTTAAGAGACAGAAGTGATACATGAACAAAGATAGGATCATAATATTCTGCAAATCACAACTTTTCCATGGACCCTCAAAATACTCATTTTGTACAAGATGCATTATGACTATATTGTAATCATATCATAATTATTAGGGCTACAATTATATCACAGAGGTCACAGAAGTCACAGAGTCCTTGACTTCCTGAGACCTCCACAACATTTTCTGCCCTAGGTCTGGACTGCTATCAGCAGGCAGCCCCACAGCTCACAGCCACTACTGTCTGCAGCCCCCCGCAGCTCCTAGCTACTGGGCAGCAGGGGACCCTGGAGATCCATGGGGCCCCCAGAGCACCCACTCACTGCAGGCACCTGGGGTCCCCCCTGAAGCCCAGCCACAGTGGGCATTGCGGGAACAGCCCCTGGCAGCCCAGCTGTGGTAGGTGACCCCCTCAACAGCCCAGTTGCGGGGACCCTGCAGGAGCCCAGGTGCATCAGGTGCCAGGAGCTCCCCAAGCAGCCCAGCCAACAGGGCAGGGATTGGATGCAGATTGGATCCCACAGCAGCCCAGCCTCATCTCTTCCTCGGAGGCTCGGCCCCCAGCTTGGCCAGACCCAGGCTGCGGGACGAGCATCCCAGGGAGCCCAGGCCACTGTGGGGAGTGCCATATTCTCCACCTTCCCTTGATGGCATGCCCTGGGGGTTGGGGACATGGGCTGGGGGTTGCTTTCGGGCCCCCTGGCCTTCCTGACCATGGCAGGTGAAACATCCGGGCTCCCTAGGCAGCTGTTACCATGGTCTGGCTCATGCCAGGGGGGAGTGGTTTGAGCATTGGCCTGCTAAATCCAGGGTTGTGAGTTCAACCCTTGAGGGGGCCATTTAGCGATGTGGGGCAAATATTGGAGATTGGTCCTGCTTTGAGCAGGGGGTTAGACTAGATGACCTCCTGAGGTCCCTTCCAACTCTGATATTCTATGATTCTAAGCTTCCAGCCTGGCCAGGATCAGAGCCTTGGGAGAGGAAAAGGAGCAGGGGGTAGGGCCTCAGGGGGAAGAGGAGGGACATGGGGAGTTCCAAAGCTGTTTTGTTTTTGCCTTTTGAAAAGGTGGTCACCCTACAGTGAATGGGCTGGGCTGGGATAGGAATTAGCCATGCCTCTGTGGGGAACCTGAGGTCATTTCATAGAATCATAGAATCATAGAATATCAGGGTTGGAAGGGACCCCAGAAGGTCATCTAGTCCAACCCCCTGCTCGAAGCAGGACCAATTCCCAGTTAAATCATCCCAGCCAGGGCTTTGTCAAGCCTGACCTTAAAAACCTCTAAGGAAGGAGATTCTACCACCTCCCTAGGTAACGCATTCCAGTGTTTCACCACCCTCCTAGTGAAAAAGTTTTTCCTAATATCCAATCTAAACCTCCCCCACTGCAACTTGAGACCATTACTCCTCGTTCTGTCATCTGCTACCATTGAGAACAGTCTAGAGCCATCCTCTTTGGAACCCCCTTTCAGGTAGTTGAAAGCAGCTATCAAATCCCCCCTCATTCTTCTCTTCTGCAGGCTAAACAATCCCAGTTCCCTTAGCCTCTCCTCATAACTCATGTGTTCCAGAGCCCTAATCATTTTTGTTGCCCTTTGCTGGACTCTCTCCAATTTATCCACATCCTTCTTGTAGTGTGGGGCCCAAAACTGGACACAGGACTCCAGATGAGGCCTCACCAATGTCGAATAGAGGGGAACGATCACGTCCCTCGATCTGCTTGCTATGCCCCTACTTATACATCCCAAAATGCCATTGGCCTTCTTGGCAACAAGGGCACACTGCTGACTCATATCCAGCTTCTCATCCACTGTCACCCCTAGGTCCTTTTCCGCAGAACTGCTGCCTAGCCATTCGGCTCCTAGTCTGTAGCGGTGCATTGGGTTCTTCTGTCCTAAGTGTAGGACCCTGCACTTATCCTTATTGAACCTCATCAGATTTCTTTTGGCCCAATCCTCCAATTTGTCTAGGTCCTTCTGTATCCTATCCCTCCCCTCCAGCGTATCTACCACTCCTCCCAGTTTAGTATCATCCGCAAATTTGCTGAGAGTGCAATCCACACCATCCTCCAGATCATTTATGAAGATATTGAACAAAACCGGCCCCAGGACCGACCCCTGGGGCACTCCACTTGACACCGGCTGCCAACTAGACATGGAGCCATTGATCACTACCCGTTGAGCCCGACAATCTAGCCAGCTTTCTACCCACCTTATAGTGCATTCATCCAGCCCATACTTCCTTAACTTGCTGACAAGAATACTGTGGGAGACCGAGTCAAAAGCTTTGCTAAAGTCAAGAAACAATACATCCACTGCTTTCCCTTCATCCACAGAACCAGTAATCTCATCATAAAAGGCGATTAGATTAGTCAGGCATGACCTTCCCTTGGTGAATCCATGCTAGCTGTTCCTGATCACTTTCCTCTCATGCAAGTGCTTCAGGATTGATTCTTTGAGGACCTGCTCCATGATTTTTCCGGGGACTGAGGTGAGGCTGACTGGCCTGTAGTTCCCAGGATCCTCCTTCTTCCCTTTTTTAAAGATTGGCACTACATTAGCCTTTTTCCAGTCATCCGGGACTTCCCCCGTTCGCCACGAGTTTTCAAAGATAATGGCCAATGTCTCTGCAATCACAGCCGCCAATTCCTTCAGCACTCTCGGATGCAACTCGTCCGGCCCCATGGACTTGTGCACGTCCAGCTTTTCTAAATAGTCCCTAACCACCTCTATCTCCACAGAGGGCTGGCCATCTCTTCCCCATTTTGTGATGCCCAGCGCAGCAGTCTGGGAGCTGACCTTGTTAGTGAAGACAGAGGCAAAAAAAAGCACCCCTTTGCATTTCTGGGACAGCACAAACGGAGGGGAGGAGGGAGGAATCTGGGTGAGAGTGACTTGCCAGGACTCCTGTGTTTCAGATCCTCCCTCCCACACTCAGCTCTGTTTTGCCTCGGTGAGGAGTGGGCTCAGCGGGTGTGTTGGGTGCAGAGCCATCAACGGGGGAGAGTCTGACTGAATGGCTTCTCCTGCGGATCCTGCATTAATCATGTCTCAGACATGACTCAGTCTTAAGCACCTGGCTGAGGACGTGGGGGAAGGGTGGGTGTCCATGACCCCTGAATAGACCCTGTCCACAACGGTTGCAGCATGGCTGGGTCATGCAGCACCCTGAGTGCTCAAGAAAGGCCAGGACTATGACTACAGAACAGGTTTGCAGCTTCTTGTTTCATGGCTTGTGGATGTTTAACCAGAGATGGGACAATGTGACAGGCCAGGTATAATGGGAAACAAGATCCACACCACTTCTCTTAGTGATTGTATTTGAAGGAATTCTGAGATTGGAGCAACAACTGATATGGCCCTTTATTAGCCAAGATCCCACGGGTCCCCTGCTTCTCCACGAATATACTCACTTTGTAAATGTTGCTTCCTACCTTGGTCTCCTTCCTCCACTGCACTGTCCTCCCTCACCAGCCCCTCTCCCATTCCTTCAGGCCTTAGAACCTGTCTGAACCTCTCTGTAGAGAGTGGAGATAGCAGCTCATGTCACTATTGCAGGAGCCGGGTGATGAACTGGCCCTTCACTTGACGAACACCCTTATTATCCTTGCACGAAGGTGTTTGCTTTTCATACTGTACACGATTGGATTCATCAGTGGTGGGACCAGCAGGTAGACATAGCCCAGGAGAATCTGAAAGAAGTGAGAAGAGCTGTTCCCAAATCTGTGTATCACAGAAAGACCAATCACTGGAATGTAGAAGATCAGGACGGCGCAGACATGGGAGATGCAGGTGCTCAAGGCTCTGAGGCTCTCTGCGTGGGATGTGATGCTAAGCACTGTTTTGAGGATCATCACGTAAGATAGCAGGATGAGCAGTGAGTCCAGCCCCACTGTGGAGACTATTATGAACAAGCCATAGATACTGTTGACTGTGATGTCCGAACAAGCCAACTTCATGACCTCCTGGTGCAGGCAGTAGGAATGGGAAAGGACATTGGCTTGACAGTATCGGAACCGTTTCAGGAGAAAGGGGAGTGGGAATGCTAAGGCCACCGCTCTTAGCACAAGCACCAGTCCCATCTTGGCTATTCTCAGTGGGGTTAAGATGGAAACGTATCTCAGAGGGTCACAGATGGCGATGAAGCGGTCAAAGGCCATCGACAAGAGCACAGAGGATTCAATGAATGAAAGAGAGTGGATGAAGAACAGCTGAGCAAAACATGCATCAGGGCTGATTTCCCTAGAGTTAAACAAGTATATGCCCAGTATCGTCGGTATGGTGGCTATGGATAAGCCAAGGTCCGCGACGGCCAACATGGAAAGGAAAATGTACATGGGCTCATGGAGGGCTGGATCTGTTTTTATAATGAACAGAATGACCAAATTTCCTACTATGGAAATAACATACATTAAGCAGAAGGGGATAGAGATCCAGAGATGGATGTCTTCCTGCCCAGGTATCCCGCTGAGAAGGAACACTGCAGAGCTGAATTTGGTGTCATTGACAGCTGACATAATGTACTGGGCAGGTCCGAGGAGTATTGAGCTTTCCTTCCTGAAAGGAAAAACAACAGGAGACTAGATTATATTGAACGAGACATCTTTCTTCTCTCAGTGCAAGTCTAAAGACTTCCAGGAGCTCAAGGAAGATCACCAAAACATAGTGTGGCAGAGCTCCAACCTTGCCCCCATGGGTCCCGCACTTCCAGGCTGTTTATTATGTAGGCATATTCTTAATATTTGTAATTCTGCTTATAACATTTCATAGAATCATAGAATCATAGAATATAAGGGTTGGAAGGGACCCCAGAAGGTCATCTAGTCCAACCCCCTGCTCGAAGCAGGACCAATTCCCAGTTAAATCATCCCAGCCAGGGCTTTGTCAAGCCTGACCTTAAAAACCTCTAAGGAAGGAGATTCTACCACCTCCCTAGGTAACGCATTCCAGTGTTTCACCACCCTCTTAGTGAAAAAGTTTTTCCTAATATCCAATCTAAACCTCCCCCACTGCAGCTTTGAGACCATTACTCCTCGTTCTGTCATCTGCTACCATTGAGAACAGTCTAGAGCCATCCTCTTTGGAACCCCCTTTCAGGTAGTTGAAAGCAGCTATCAAATCCCCCCTCATTCTTCTCTTCTGCAGGCTAAACAATCCCAGCTCCCTCAGCCTCACCTCATAAGTCATGTGTTCCAGACCCCTAATCATTTTTGTTGCCCTTCGCTGGACTCTCTCCAATTTATCCACATCCTTCTTGTAGTGTGGGGCCCAAAACTGGACACAGTACTCCAGATGAGGCCTCACCAATGTCGAATAGAGGGGAACGATCACGTCCCTCGATCTGCTCGCTATGCCCCTACTTATACATCCCAAAATGCCATTGGCCTTCTTGGCAACAAGGGCACACTGCTGACTCATATCCAGCTTCTCGTCCACTGTCACCCCTAGGTCCTTTTCCGCAGAACTGCTGCCTAGCCATTCGGTCCCTAGTCTGTAGCTGTGCATTGGGTTCTTCCGTCCTAAGTGCAGGACCCTGCACTTATCCTTATTGAACCTCATCAGATTCCTTTTGGCCCAATCCTCCAATTTGTCTAGGTCCTTCTGTATCCTATCCCTCCCCTCCAGCGTATCTACCACTCCTCCCAGTTTAGTATCATCCGCAAATTTGCTGAGAGTGCAATCCACACCATCCTCCAGATCATTTATGAAGATATTGAACAAAACCGGCCCCAGGACCGACCCCTGGGGCACTCCACTTGACACCGGCTGCCAACTAGACATGGAGCCATTGATCACTACCCGTTGAGCCCGACAATCTAGCCAGCTTTCTACCCACCTTATAGTGCATTCATCCAGCCCATACTTCCTTAACTTGCTGACAAGAATACTGTGGGAGACCGTGTCAAAAGCTTTGCTAAAGTCAAGAAACAATACATCCACTGCTTTCCCTTCATCCACAGAACCAGTAATCTCATCATTTGTAATTCTCCTATTTGAAATAATTGTAAATCTGCAATATTGATTTGCAACTCCAGTTTATAATATTTGTAATTCTGCTTATAACATTTGTAATTCTCCTATTTTCTGCTTATAACATTTGTAATTCTTCTATTTGAAATAATTGTAAATCTGCAATATTGATTTGCAACTCCCCATAACTGTTGCCGGTGTCTGTGTTAAAGTTTGCAAACCTTCAATTGACTGTAAGTACCTTGTGAGCCATTAATTAACCCTAAGCGGTACTTTGTGATTAAGATAGACACCTGCAAACCTAAACCACTCAATTAACACTACTCTCTCTCTAAACTGATACTTTGTTATTGAGATTGACGCTTGTAAACCTAAACCGCTCAATTGATTCTACTCTCTCTGAGTTGACAACTTTCTCTTGATTGTAATTGAGATTGACGCTTATGAATGTAAACCACTCAATTAACCTTACTTTCAAAAATGGTTATGCTCAATTGACTCTACTCTGTAAACTGATACTTTGTAATGGAGATTGACATGTTTTCTTGTTATTGTAACAACAACCACGAAAAGCCGTTAATTGGAGCGGCGCTCATAGAAATATCACATAGAGACTCCCACCCTCCATAGTTTGTATCAGGAATGTTAAAAGAGTGGGAGTCTCAAATAAATAACATATTTGCATGTTAAAAGAAAGTTAATACTGAAGGAATGTTAAGAGACAGAGAGTCTCAAATAAATAACAATACTCGGTGAAATGATAAATGTGTTCTTATTAGAGTAAAGAATGTGTGTGAATGAATGGTGGGTGTTAAGGAAAAGTTAGCACATGTGACTCCATTTTGGTTTGGGGCCCACCATTGTTTAAATGCCAGCACATCATACACCAGGAGCAGTAATCCTTAGATATTGAATCCCTGTGAAAATCCTCCTCCTTGTCTCCAGCCTGCCTTGACTCCCAGTATCTGGTTTTTGTCAGTCTCTAACTCCCTGTCTCTTGGCCTTGATGTGAGGCCTCCCATCCTGATAATAAAAGTTACTGATGCATGGCTTTAGGACCATGCTGTGTAATTAACATACTGGTATAGCACGAGGAATGCACCAAGCAGGGATAGGTGGTAGATAAGACAAGGGTTTGTTTATTGGCTAAGGTTTCCGATGCACGAGGGCAACATGCTTTGCTAAAAGGTATATAACCTTTGTATAATCTGCATTCAGGGTCCCTTCCTGGCTAGCAGGGGGGCACCACGCTCGAGCGTAATAAACTTAGTGTCTTTTGGGAACTCTGCAGTTGTGGACTTTGTTTCTGTGCCTCAGCCTAGATTCGAACTGTGCGTGTCCTATCAGATATAATTCACAGCACTGGTGTGCGTGTCCTATCAGGTATAATTCGCAGCATTTGTGTGCGTGTCCTACCAGGTGTAATTCGAAGCACTTGTGTGCGTGTCCTACCAGGTGTAATTCGAAGCACTTGTGTGCGTGTCCTACAAGGTGTAATTCGTAACAGTGGGTTTGGAATAATCGGGGAAGTGCCAGCCTAGGAATTCGGTATCAATCAGCCGAAGAAGGCGCCAGGTGGAAACAACCAGAGAACCCCCGGAGGGCATACTGTGATCCACCCAACCAATTCAAAGGATGAAGAAAGCTGAAGAGCACCTGACAGCCGTCCTGGAGCCGTCATGACTAACAATATGACAAAGCAATTTCCATGGACTGGCATAGGAAGAAATTCCTATAAAACAGACTCTAAGGACTGGTTTCAGAGGAACAGCCGTGTTAGTCTGTATTCACAAAAAGAAAAGGAGTACTTGTGGCACCTTAGAGACTAACCAATTTATTTGAGCATGAGCTTTCGTGAGCTAAAGTGAGCTGTAGCTCACGAAAGCTCATGCTCAAATAAATTGGTTAGTCTCTAAGGTGCCACAAGTACTCCTACTCTAAGGACTGAGAACTTTGAGTCTCTGGTTCTGCCACTACCCTTCAGGAGCATCAGATGCTCATCTGACACAGACTCGGCTCCACTCTTGTGTACAGGCTACCTGGCCAGTACTCTGTCACGAGCAAATCCTAGGCTGGTAACTATAACCCTTATGCAGAACTGGTATGAATGAATGAATGAATATATATATATAGTTAAATAAGGAATAAGCAATGATACAACAATGTGAGGTTTATATATATATTTCTTTTTATTATTATATTTACAATAAATGTGGCATTTTGCCTGGTCCCTTTAATAAGATCCTGCTGTTTCTTTTATTTTACTGGTATAACAATACTAGCTTCAGAGGCTCATCCATTTAATATTTTTACTTTATTTGATTCTATGCTTTCTTTAACGTATAGTGCCACTACCCCACCAGCACCACCTGTTCTGTCCTTACAATAGATTTTGTATTCTGGTATTATTGTGTCGCATTGATTATCCTCATTTCACTACGTTTCTGTGATGCCTGTTATATCAATAGCCTCACTTCATAGAATCATAGAATCATAGAATATCAGGGTTGGAAGGGACCCCTGAAGGTCATCTAGTCCAACCCCCTGCTCGAAGCAGGACCAATTCCCAGTTAAATCATCCCAGCCAGGGCTTTGTCAAGCCTGACCTTAAAAACCTCTAAGGAAGGAGATTCTACCACCTCCCTAGGTAACACATTCCAGTGTTTCACCACCCTCTTAGTGAAAAAGTTTTTCCTAATATCCAATCTAAACCTCCCCCACTGCAACTTGAGACCATTACTCCTCGTTCTGTCATCTGCTACCATTGAAAACAGTCTAGAGCCATCCTCTTTGGAACCCCCTTTCAGGTAGTTGAAAGCAGCTATCAAATCCCCCCTCATTCTTCTCTTCTGCAGGCTAAACAATCCCAGCTCCCTCAGCCTCTCCTCATAAGTCATGTGTTCCAGACCCCTAATCATTTTTGTTGCCCTTCGCTGAACTCTCTCCAATTTATCCACATCCTTCTTGAAGTGTGGGGCCCAAAACTGGACACAGTACTCCAGATGAGGCCTCACCAATGTCGAATAGAGGGGAACGATCACGTCCCTCGATCTGCTCGCTATGCCCCTACTTATACATCCCAAAATGCCATTGGCCTTCTTGGCAACAAGGGCACACTGCTGACTCATATCCAGCTTCTCGTCCACTGTCACCCCTAGGTCCTTTTCTGCAGAACTGCTGCCTAGCCATTCGGTCCCTAGTCTGTAGCTGTGCATTGGGTTCTTCCGTCCTAAGTGCAGGACCCTGCACTTATCCTTATTGAACCTCATCAGATTTCTTTTGGCCCAATCCTCCAATTTGTCTAGGTCCTTCTGTATCCTATCCCTCCCCTCCAGCGTATCTACCACTCCTCCCAGTTTAGTATCATCCGCAAATTTGCTGAGAGTGCAATCCACACCATCCTCCAGATCATTTATGAAGATATTGAACAAAACAGGCCCCAGGACCGACCCTTGGGGCACTCCACTTGATACCGGCTGCCAACTAGACATGGAGCCATTGATCACTACCCGTTGAGCCCGACAATCTAGCCAGCTTTCTACCCACCTTATAGTGCATTCATCCAGCCCATACTTCTTTAACTTGCTGACAAGAATACTGTGGGAGACCGTGTCAAAAGCTTTGCTAAAGTCAAGAAACAATACATCCACTGCTTTCCCTTCATCCACAGAACCAGTAATCTCATCATAAAAGGCGATTAGATTAGTCAGGCATGACCTTCCCTTGGTGAATCCATGCTAGCTGTTCCTGATCACTTTCCTCTCATGCAAGTGCTTCAGGATTGATTCTTTGAGGACCTGCTCCATGATTTTTCCAGGGACTGAGGTGAGGCTGACTGGCCTGTAGTTCCCAGGATCCTCCTTCTTCCCTTTTTTAAAAATTGGCACTACATTAGCCTATTAGACTTAATACGAAGCACTCTAGTTTCTGTGATGGCTATTATATCAATGTCCTCATTAAATACAAGCCACCCTAGTTCACCCATCTTAGTATTTAGACTTCTAGCATTTGTATATAAGCACTTAAAATTGTCACTTTTTAGCTTTCTGCTATTATGTGATGTAATTGAAAGAGACTCTTTTTCATTTGACTATTTCTCATCAGATCCTACCCGTATTTTATCATCTTCCATCTTCTACTCACTAGGACATAGTGAATCTCCATTAATAGATCCCCTCCTAATGGATGTCTCTGTCCAAACCATGTGCTCCTCTGCAGATGCCAGCTTTCCCCCAGCCCTTACTTTAAAAACTACTCTACAACCTTTTTAATGTTAAGTGCCAGCAATCTGGTTCCATTTTGGTCTGACCCAGTTTAGCCATTCTTATGTTCTTATGTGCTGAATATAAGTGTTAGAAATGGCTTCTGGTTTGTTACCAGGAGACCGTATCATGCAACTGTTCACTGAACAAAGAATTAATAGCACAAACTCATTGCAAACAGTATGTGGAGTACTTCTCAAATACATGTAAACCCATTCTTTCCTCTCTGATCTTCTTTCAGAGATGATTTCTCAGGTTAGAGTGGGACTTAAAAAGTAACATCTGTCATCTGGATTTTTTCAGAACCCAGCATCTCAGCCATCAGCCAACCACTTGTCAGCAATCAAAAGTCTAGGAGCTCCTCTGTCCCTGGGTTAATTAATAGCTGACTGGTTCGCCTCAGGTTCTGTTCTGTCAGTCTGAAGCCTGTACCCAGAGTGGTAACAGGCACTGGGATCAGTACATTAAATATTCACTCTTTGGGCTCTCAATCTCTAATACAGTGGTTTTCAACATTTTTTCATTAGTAGAGCTCTAATAAATTTTGAATGGAGGTGTGAATACCTTTGGAAATGTTAGACATTGTCCGCAGACCCCCATGGGCCACAGACCAGAGGTTGAAATCCACTGGTCTAGTAAAGTGGCAATTCTTCAACAAAAAAAAAAACCTTCAAAAACAGACTCCAACGAGAGACTACTGAATTGGAATTAATTTGAAAACTGGATACAATTAACTTAGGCTTGAATAAAGACTGGGAGTGGATGTGTCATTACACAAAGTAAAACTATTTCCCCATGTTTATCCCCCCTCCCGCCCACTGTTCCTCACACGTTCTTGTCAACTGCTGGAAATGGCCCACCTTGATTATAGCTACAAAAGGTTCCCTCCCACCCCCGGCTCTCGTGCTGGTAATAGCTCACTTTACCTGATCACTCTTGTTACAGTCTGTATGGTAACATCCATTGTTTCATGTTCTCTATGTATATAAAATCTCCCCACTGTATTTTCCACTGGATGCATCTGATGAAGTGAGCTGTAGCTCATGAAATCTTATGCTCAAATAAATTTGTTAGTCTGTCAGGTGCCACAAGTCCTCCTGTTCTTTTTGTGGATACAGACTAACACAGCTGCTACTCTGAAACCTACATAGTAACCCCAGCACCTGTTATTCAGCCATGTTGGGGGTTTGCAGGACGTGTATTTCAAAGTCAAATGCATGTGAAATTCCATTTCCCACATGAAAGTAGTCTATTGCTTTCTGGCTGTCTCTGTCCTGTATTCATGAAATCTGTAGCACCCAAGAACAGTATTGGGACAGGTATGGAGCTGAGCTGCCATAAAGAATGTGTATGTTAAGCACAGTTCTTGGGATGTTTTCTGTAGAGCTGTATTGGGTTAACTACTGTAGTGTTTATGTTATGGCTACATTAGGTGAAACCAGTGTGGCTCTTCTCAGTTTAACAGCAGGCTGATGGAAAAGAAGCAGGAAGGGAAGCAACAGCTCAAAAAAAGCCATCTCTCAATAGGCACTTCAAGGAGGTTGAGAGACAACACTGGAGCTATAAACTGGGAAGAGCCTATTCCCAGGCTCCAGCCACAGCACATTGCTTGTTTTGCCAGCGCTGGGAGTCTGTCCAGAGGTGGGGCAGCTGTTGCTGAGAATCTCTTCAGAATGACAGGGACAGACACCGCTGGGGAAGTCTGAAAGTGCATGGCCTGCCTGGGTCCCTGTCTGAAAACCCTCATTCTCCCATGTTACACTTTATTCCTGCTGTTTAGATTAAACACTATTTTGGTTCACAAAGGCTGGCTGGTCACTCGTCCCACCACTAGTCACGGGCTCACAAAGGGAAGAACCACAGGTGCCGAACCCACTCAGACCTGCTCGGCAAGCACAGTCAACCATGACTGTGCTGTAGCCAGAGCCCAGTCTGAGGGTGGGAGGATCGCAGGATTCCACCCCATGAGAGATAAAGCTACAAGGCCTGACATGTGGTACTCATTGACCAGAGAGGGGGCAGAGATGCCAGTAGCCCTGTAATTTTGAGATGTCTCTACAGGGCATAAGTCCTGGAGCCCTCAGCCAGTCAGGAAACAGAAATATGCCCTATCGGACTTGTTACTACAGAGCAACGCAGCTCTGAATTCCTGCACTCACAATTGTCCATGACAATAAAACCTTTGAAAATACATTTGCTGATTAAATTTCCAGGAGAAAATAAACCTGATGCAATTTGGGAACTAGTCACTGATATTTCGTGGGGTCTCCTCTTGCTCAGCCCCTGGCAGGATCGGGCCCAGAGCACACAGCAACTCTAGAAATGGGACCCCTGGAGAAATCCTGACTCGGGGCATCAGGATTTTAACATTACAACCCGCTTTGAATGTCAGATTTCTGTGTAGCTGGAATAATTCACCATGGAGCATGGGTATATGTAACGGAGGGGATCCCATGCTACCCTAGCGCTACCTGACCTCCAGCCCCTTCACTGAGTCACCCCGAGAGCCCAGCTGTGTCCTCTGCCACTGCACAGAACATCTGGCAATGGAAACAGCTTTCAGCCTTTACCCTTCACTTCACATTTTAAAGATAGTGAAACCTGCCAACATACCCAGTTCCTGCTAGGCGTGGAGATGCTGACACCAGAGGTCTTCACCCTAAATGACAAGGAGTCATCAGAGAGATTGCACTGGCAGCAGGCAGTATCTGTTCAGATAGGGATGTGACTGTCTTTATGAAGCCTGCCTGCACATTCCCTTGGGGGCCACTTGGCCATAAGGGAACCTCAGCTGATTAGTTTAATGTGCACCAGCTTTAATCCTTGGTTCATTCTAGTACGGGAAAAACTTCCTAACTGTCAACGTAGTTAAGCGATGGAATAAATCACCCATGGAGGTCAGGGTGGTTAATGACTGGAATAAATTGCCTAGGGAGGTTGTGGAGTCCCCGTCATTGGAGATTTTTAAGAGCAGTTTAGACAAAGACCTGTCAGGGATGGTCTAGATAATACTTAGTCCTGCTATGAGCACAGGGGTCTGGATTCAATGACATCTACAAGTCTCTTCCAGTCCTATAATTCTCCCAGAGGAATAAGCAAGGGGCCCCAGGATCCAGGGATCTCCATAGTCAGGCACAGACCTCAGCTATCCACTTGTAGGTAGGTCTAGCCACCCACAATCTGTGGGCCTCCACAACTTCTCTAGGACCCTCTCCATCTCCCGGCTAGCACAGGTTAATCAGAGATGTGCTACCAGAGACTGTCACAGTAGCTACTACCCACCTTCATAGACATGGGAAGGCTGGTTAGAGTAGCTGATGGGCACATACATCAGCCATAGCCTGGCAGGGGTGTTTCGACCTTCCCATACTCAGAATGCAGCCATAGACTCCGTCAGTGCAACCTTAATTTATGTAATGAGGAACAGGCAGATAAAAACCTCCAATTTCTCTTGGGGATCCAGGTAGTTGCAGCTGAGCAGCATCATGGCATAAGAACATAAGAACTAAGAACGGCCATACTGGGACAGACCAAAAGTCCATCTAGTCCAGTTTTCTGTCTTCTTACAATGGCCAATGCCAGGTGACCCAGAGGGAATGAACAGAACAGGTAATCATCAAGTGATCCATCCTCTGTCGCCAATTCCCAGCTTCTGACAGAGAGCGGCTAGGGACACCACCCCTGCACATCCTGCCTAATAGCCATTGATGGACCTATACTCCATGAACTATCTAGTTATTTTTTGAGTCCTGTTATACTCTTGGCCTTCACAACATCCTCTGGCAAGAAGTTCCACAGGTTGACTGTGCATTGTGTGAAAAAACAGCTGGCAGCTGAGCTTTCAGAGAAAAATGATCCATTTTCTATGAAAACTCGCTGAAAAAAAAAAAAGGATGAAAAGGAAACATTTTAGTTTGGGCCAACATTTCTCATGGGGGAGGCGAAGAGAGTGTATTTTCCAGCCCAGCTCTAGCTCAAACCATGGGCCTCTATCACTCATGCTACAGGACCACACCCCTAGGTGACAATACTAGCCTCCATCAGCCTCCCTCACAGAGCAGCCCCTGGACATCTGCTAGTGTGTCTTTATGCCAGCTCTATATCAGAGGGATCCCCTGGAAATGGCTTCTCTGCAGCAGTCCATCCATCAATGGCACAATTGAAGAACATAATAACTTGCATATTGGGTCAGGCCAATAATTCATCTAGCCCAGTGTCCTGTCTTCTGGCACCGCCCATGTAGATACTTCAGAGGGAATGAACAGAACAGGGCAATTATTCAGCCATCCATCACCAGCCATCAGCTGTCAGATTCTGGCAGTCAGAGGTTTACAGACACCCAGAGCCTGGGCTGCATCCCTGACCATATTGGCTAATAGCCATTGATGGACTTATCCTCCATGAACTTATCAAATTCTGTTTTGGACCCAGTTATACTTTTGGCCTTCACAACATCCCTTAGCAATAAGTCCCACAGGCTGACTGTGCATTCTGTGAAAAAGAACTTCCTTCTGTTTTTTGTTTTTTTTTGTTTTTTAAACCTGCTGTCTAGTAACTTCATTGGGTGAGCCCTGGTTCTTGTGAAGGGGTAAATAACACTTCCTGTTTCATTGTCTTCACTCCACTCATGAATCTATAGACTTCTATCATGTCCCCCCTTAGTGGTCTTTTTTCCAAGCTGAACGGTCCCAGTCTTATTAATCCCTCTTCATATGGAAGATGTGCCATACCCCTAAAGATTTTTCTTGCCCTTCTCTTTACTTTTTCCAGTTCAAATATGTATATTTTGAGATGGGGCAAACAGAACTACGCGCAGTATTCAAGGTGTGGGTATACCATGGATCTATACAGAGGCAACATGATATTTTCTCTCTTGTTACCTATACCTTTCCTAATGATTCCCAACACAGGCAGCAGGTAGAGCCTACATTTGGGGATGCTATCCCCCATGGCCTCACCCCTTTTACCCAAGGCACAATCCTCCCACCCCCGCAGCCAGAGCGCAAAGCTCCCCACCCCCATCCTGGAGAAGCCCAGAGCCTCCCGAGCCCCCTAGGCTGGAGCCCCGAACCCCACCCAACCACGGACCGGCCAGAGCCCCGCCTCCCAGCCATGCAGCGCCTCCTCTCATGAGACCCAAGTCACCCCACCGGAAAAGCTTGTCTCCTCCAAAGAACGTGAGCTTTTTATGTGCCGTGCAGATTCCAGGGCAGGGGAGGCGGCCATTGTGACACTGCCCCCATGTGATTATGACATAGTTATGATGCATTGAGTACAAAACATATCTTGTGAGGTGTCTATGGAAAAGTTATGATTTGCAGAATACGATGATCCTAGTCGTAAGCATGTATCATTTTATGTCTGAAGTTATGGATGTTGACTATGTATCTTTATTTCAAATGTAGTTGCGCATGGGTGACACTCACTAGGCAATGTACTTCCAGTCAAGACAGCTGGTTCTGAAATGCTTATTCAGGATAATGAATCATTAGGGGGAAGAATAGTCCCGAGGAGAAGCTTGTCCCCCACCTGGTGAGCCTTCCTGAGACTGCTCCAGACAGCCTATGGCTAATGGCTGCTATGACTCAGCAGGGCATGCCAGGGCATGGGACCAGACCATATGACACTAAACTCCATTTTGCTACCTGTATTTTTCCACTGTATAAGGTGGGGTGTGACTGCAAGCATAAGCCAAACGTGAAGAAATTGCCTCAAGTAAATTGTACTTCATTTTGTTTATTTTGCTTTATACTCCATTTTGATAGCTTTGAATTAGTAAGAAGAAATTGTTCTGAGTTTATTCTTTGTTGATTGTACTAATGATTTTAATGCTTACTGTTTGGTATGTGAGTGAAGAATGTATGGGAATTAACTAAGAAAAGACAGCTGGGCCGGATGGTCAAGGCGGGAGTGGAGGAGTCGAGAGGCACCAAATTTCATCTGTCTGGCAGATTGACAACCCTAACGCAAAGGCAGACACCCCAAGGACAAGATAAAGAGTGGAGCAAGAGGGATGAGATAAGAAACAGCTGCAGATAACTCCCAGTAACAACCCAAATGAAGTTGATTGGAGCAACCTTGACTAACAGCTCCTATGTAACACAGCAAGGTCCAGACACTTGGGTAGGAACTTATTAGTGTAAAAGAAGGGTGTGTTGCCATGGCACTTTGGGTTCATTCTACATCAATATTGGCTCTTTGAATGTGTTTGACAGAGGCCCAGCTCCCCTCTCTTGTGTGCAGTTTCAGCTGGGCACTGGAACTGACCAAGCAACACTAAGGACTGGTAACTATAAAATCCAGCTGCAGAACCTTTGGGAGCGGGGGGGGGGGGGGATGGGGGGAGGGGTGGTGAATGGAATCATATGCTGATTTTAATGCTTAAATTGTACTCTCAATAAATGCGGCATATTGCCTTATCCTCTTTAAAAGATTCCATGTGCTTCTTATGAGCATAACATGACATCATCTCTTGGCCGCACTCCACAAACAAGAGCACTCCTGGAAATACCTGAGGAACAAAGACGGAGCTGGGGTGGCGGGGTGGGGGTGGAGTGCTGGGTCCCAGGCTAAAGGGATTTCTAGCCTGCATATGGAAACCTGGTGGACAGTTTGTATTATCATTCAGGCTAACAAACAGAGGTTGGCTGTCTCACCAAAAAAGCAGTGCAAGATTGCCAGCACAGGTTAAGGGGCACAGCCTGGAACTTGTACGGTACATAAAAAGACTCAAAAACTTCTCTGTGCAAACCCTGCAACTGGTGTCCAGTGGCCACAGCTGTGCCAGAGGAGGCTTAGCCTCTCCTGGCCTATTATATCCACCACCTATTGTTCCCAACATTCTGCTAACTTTTTTTGACTGCTGCTGCACATTGAGCAGATATTTTCACAGAACTATCCACAGTGACTCCAAGGTCTCTTTTTTTGAGTGCTAACAGCTAATTTGGAACCATTATTGTGTATGTGTAGTTGGGATTATATGTTTCCAATATGCATTACTTTGCGTTTATCATCACTGAATTCCATCTGCCATTTTGTTGCCCAATCACAACGTTCTCTGAGATCCCTTTGTAATTCTTCACAGTCTGCTTTGGACTTAAGTATATTGAATAATTTTGTCTCGTCTGAAATTTTGTCACCTCACTGCTTATACTTTTTCCAGATCATTTATGACTAGGTTAAACAGCACTGGTCCCAGTACAGATCCCTGTGGGACACCATTAGTTACTTCTCTCCATTCTGAAAACTGACCATTCATTCCTACCCTGTGTTCCCTATCTTTTAACCAGTTACTGATCCAGGACAGAAACTTCCTCCTTATCCAATGACTGCTTACTTTTCTTAAGAGCCTTTGGTGGGGGACCTTGTCAAAGGCTTTCTGAAAGTCCAAGTACACTATATCCTCTGGATCATCCCTGCTCACATTTTTGCTGACCTGCTCAAAGATTTCTAATAGATTGGTGAGGCACGATTTCCCTTTGCAAAAGCAATACTGACCCTTCCACAACAAATCATGTTCATGTATGTGTCTGATAATTCTGTTATTTACTATAGTTTCAACCAATATGCCTGCTACTGAAGTTAGTATTAGTGGCCTGTAATTACTGGGATCATTCCTGGGCCTTTTTTTTAGAAATGAGCATCACATTAGCTATTACCCAGTCATCTGGTACAGAAGCTGATTTAAGTGACAGATTACATACCACTGTTGGTAGTTCTGCAATTTGACGTTTGAGCTCCTTCAGAAGTCTTGGGTCAATATCATCTGGTCCTGGCGACTTTTACTGTTTAATGTATTAGTTAATTTTAAATCTCTGTGATGGGATATAACCCCGTAATGCAGTCTGGGAGCGGGTGGAACCGCTGGGGAACAGCCGTTCAGCTGGGCTGGCCTCTCTCACACTGCTCTGCTAGTGACACGACCAGCCTCTCCAGTCCCTGTTATCACCCAACAAGACAGCAGGTGGTGCTGCACACCGAACTGAGCTACCTGAGTGCTTTACCTAAGCCACTCAAAGACAAATAGGAGACAACAGCAAATTTTCCAGCTCCCCAGCCTTGCACACTTGCCGCAGTATAAACCCAGATTTATACCACCTTGCACTGCACAGGGATCTGCACATTCCAAACTCATTAATATAGGTCCCTTTCCCCTCGATGTGGGATAGATATGCAACAGCTCTTTTTTTTTACAGAGCTGAGGTTTTTCCAGACACTTCACTCAAAACAAACGTTATGAGAAAACATAAAACAAGTTTATTAACTACAGAAAGATAGATTTTAAGAGATTATAAGTGATAGCAAACAGATCAAAACAGATTACCTGGCAAATAAACAAAACTGCAAATTAAGGCTAACATACTAGATAGATAGGATTTGAATTAGTCATTTCTCACCCTGACTGATGAAACAAGCAGTGCACCAAGTTTGCATGCACAGGTTAGAAATCCCTATAGCCTGGGACCCCAACATCCCCCAGTTCAGTTTTGTTCCTCAGGTGTTTCCAGGAGTTCCCTTGTGTGGGGAGTGAGGCCAAGAGATGATGTCACTACCCACCTTAAGTGTTTGTTCCATATGGTAGGAACCCTTTGTTTCAAGCCAAGTTCCCAGCCCATAGTGTGAGGTTACATTAACAACAATGTGTTAACCCTTGAGGGCTCAGCAGAGTGCTAGTTAATTATTGAGAAGTAAGGCATTCCCTGGGAACTATCCCACCCTCTGACTCCACCACCTCATCCAAGCTTCACAATCATCATCGTTGTGTACAGTATTAAACTGTTTAAAACTTATAGTGTGTGTGTGTGTGTGTGTGTATATATATATATATAGTCTTTTGTCTGGCAAAAAAAAAAAAATTCCCTGGAACATAACCCTATTTACAATAATTCTTATGGGGAAACTGGATTCACTTAACATCGTTTCACTTAAAATAGCATTTTTCAGGAATACAACTACAACGTTAAGTGAGGAGTTACTGTGTATTTTTTAAAATAATGTAAAAATGTGAGGGCTCTGGGGTGGGTATGGTGACGAGGGGTTAAGGGGTATAGGAGGGGCTCATGCAGAGGTGCAGCGGTGAGGGTTGTGGAGTGGGACTGGGGTGTGGGGGGGCTCAGGGATAAGGCAGAGGGTTGGAGTGCAGGCTCTGGGTTGGGGCAGGGCTGGAGATGAGGAGTTTGGGGTGCAGGCAGGCCAAAGAGGAGGACTCCCCCCAGCCCTCTCCCCACTGGCAGCAGCGAGCTCCAGGGGAGGGGCCCCGTCTCCTCTCACAGCAGCACATTCACCTCACGCCACAGTCGCTGTGTGTGCTCCTTGGTCTCTTCTCAGGCCCAGGAAGCCCCTTCGCCTCCCCTGTGGTGGGTGCTGGGGATGATGGGGGACAGAGGGCTGCCATCACATTGGGCCTCGTTCTCTGCTGCTGCCCCTCATTGTAGCCTCACTGGGGGTGGGGCTGCCCCGGCCCATCATGGTGCAGGAGCGGTGACTGTGAGCGGGGGGACCCCATGTGTTGGTGGAGGGTCCCACCAGAAAATGAAAGGGTCTGAGGCGGAAGGGCAGTCTCAGGGTCAGCCTGCCCTGGCACCAGTAGTTGGGGGCACTAGGACCCTGCACCATCAGTTGGAGAGGCAGAGATGCTCCGGGCCCGGGGGAGGTGCATGGGGGCAGCAAGTGGGGGCTGGGGGACACTCACGGGAGGCATGTGGGTGCAGCAGGTGGGGATGGGGGAGAGACCCGGCCCCAAACATTGCTGGAGCCCGGGCACCATGGGCCCATACAACTCTCCACCCCTGCCAAGGAGTTCTTGGGACCCAGCTTAGTTTCCCTGTGCCTCTGAGAGCATCTTCCCATCTGTTTGCCCCTTTCTTGTGGAAACAGCCTTTGCTGAAACCTGTGTGAGCCTGGTTCCAGTCACTGCAGTGCTCAGCCACGTCGTGATAGAGCACCAGGGTGTGAAGCTGACTTTTGCCCTGAGACCTTTCTCCCAGCCAGACCATCTGAGATGAGGCTGCCATGATTGTCTCTCCATTGTTTGGCAGTTAGACTCCATGAGAGGCCAACACTCCACTCAGAAATACACTACCTACCCCTC
This sequence comes from Caretta caretta, assembly GCF_965140235.1. Lineage (NCBI taxonomy): Eukaryota > Metazoa > Chordata > Testudines > Cheloniidae > Caretta > Caretta caretta. Next base: position 6,019,266 of record NC_134206.1, read on the forward strand.
ACTGTCACCCACAAGCTCCCTCACATCTGCCACAGACACCAAGGAGCTGGAGTCACGGGGCTTCCCACATGCCCGCTGTCACAGGAGGCTTTTGATAAAAGGCCTTTTACAGACAAGTTTCAGGGACGTTGCTCCGTGGAACCCTGACACAGCCCCTGATCTTAGGGTCTCGGAGAATCTGAGAACCTTGAATGTATTTATCCATCCGCCACCACTGTGAGGCAGGGCAAGGCTACTATACACCTGTGCAGAGGCTCAGAGAGAGCCAATGGTTTCCTGACTGTCACATAGAGCAAGGGAATCAAATTCAGCTGTCTTGAGTCGCAGAGCCATGCTCAGACCAACTGGCCCAGCCTTCCAGCCATCTGAGCAGTGACAGTTACAGGGGTTTGATTCGCTGGCCTGTTCTCCCCCTGCCACATCAGAGTTTGGAGCAGCCTGGGGGCTGGGCTGACCTCTGCCCATTGGTAATGGCTGTCAAGAGCACAGTCCACCCCGGACAAGTCCCTGAAGATGGGTGTCACCCCAAAGTGCCCACTTGTGGCTTGAGGTAGCCCTGCAGGCACCCTGCCCTTATATTTTGGAGAAATCTGTAGAAATGTGACCCCACAAAGGAGGCTCATGTTTTAAGTATTCCTTAAAAGAGAATAAGTCATTACAAGGACCTTAGAGATAAGGTCTTCTAGCCTCTGGCCCCATCCTCCTCCTTTACTTAGGAGCCACCCACCTCCCTGTTTGCTGGGCTCTGCATTGGTTCAGGCTTGCTGCACCTCTTTTTCCCCTAAAGCCCTGCTCCTGCCCCATCCTTCCCCTCAGGTCTCACCCTCTGTTCCTCCTTCTCCCCCAAGGGTCCATTGCCAGGCCAGGGCCGGGCCATGGTAAGAGGTGCCTTGGGAGCCCAGGCCGCTGATGGGAGTCCCAGACAATCCATCTTCTGGGTTGTAGGTCCTAGGGGGTGAGGACACAGGCTGAGGGCTTCTCTCGGGGCCCCCAGAGCCCTCTCCAGGGCAGGTGGAGGGTCTGGGGCCCCTCACAGTGGCTTTAACTCCCTGGGCAGCTCTTACTGTGGCTGGCTCTGGCTGGTGGGTGGAATCTCAGGAAAAGAGAAGTAGGGGGTGGGGTGCTGGGGGAATAGAAGGAGCAGAGGGTGGGGCTACAAGGGGGCAGGGGCGGGGTCACAAAGGGGATGGGGCTCCTGCTTGTGTCCCACTTTTGCTTTTTGAAAAGTTGGTCACCATACACTGAATGGGATAGGCTGGGATAGGAGCTAGCTGTGCCTCTGTGAGGGAGCTGAGGCCCGTTTCCATTGCATTGCTGGGGCAGCACGGATGGAGTGGCCGGGAAAGGAATCTGGGCCTGACTCTCGTGCCAGGACTCCTGGGTGTCAGACCCTCACTCGCACAGCCAGCTCTGCTCTGCTTCGGTGGGGAGTGGGCTGATCAGGTCTGCTGTGCTCAGAGCCATTAATGGGGGGTTGGAGGGTTGCCTGAATGGCTTTTCCTGGGCTCCTGCGATAATCATGTCTCCCACACGACTCAATCACAAGCGCGTGGCTGAGGGCGTGGGGGAAGGAGGGGTGTCCGTGCCCCTGGAAAAGCCCCTGTCCACAGCTAGTGCAGCCCCCATGGATCACGCAGCACCCAGAGCGCTCAGGAAGGGCCAGGACTGCGGCAGCAGAACAGCCCTGCAGCCTTCTTCATGGCCTCTGGATGTTTAACCAGAGACGGGACAGGGACAGGCCAGGGGTAACGGGAAACAGCATCCAAACTGTTAGAGAAGAGAGCAGGATGACCCAGAGGCGGATTTGAGTATGGGTGTCTTTATTGCGATACTTGTTGCCCTTGACCTAATTGTCGAGTAAGCACTAGATTAGTTACTGTACAGCCTTTATATCTAAGTTACTCTGTAAACGCCTACATCTGTTACAACACCCCAAAACCATTATTAAGTAGTAGAAACACCCATACTATTAGTATACCCACCCCTATCTATTATTCACAGCATTATGCATGTTATACAGGCATTATTACCTTGAAAATACATTTCTTTGCAGTAATTTGTTGCTACATGGTCCCTTAATCAGCAGTTCTCAGGGGAGGGAGAAAGGGGCCATGAGCAGTTTTTGTTTATGTAGCTGGGAAAGGAAGGGAGGGGGAGAGAACAGTTCTTTACACAAAGGGTATCCTTTTGACAATTACATTTCTTATGCAGCTGCAACACTTACTTATTCCCAACAAGCTGAAAGGGATGGCGAGGGATGACACTTAGCTATTAAGTGAAGAAATGGGGCCTGCCTGTGACTTTACTCCCCAATAACGTACCAGCACACAAGCGGTTTCCCATGTCTCTACTTAACCCTTACATATCCCAACACAAACCCCTTTACTTTGTTGAGTTCATAGGCAGGAATTCTGAGGTCAGAGCAGCCACCCATATGGCTCTTCATGGGCCAACATCCTACCAGTCCCTTGGCTCTTCATGAACACGGTCACTTAGTAAGTGCTACTGCCTGACTTGGTCTCCTTCCCCAGTACCCTGCCCTCCCTCATGAGGCCCTCTCCCACTGCTCCAGGTCTTAGAACCAGTTGGATCCTTTCTCTACAGAGTGGAGATCAGTAGCTCATGTCGTCTCAGACGTAAGGGTCCAGGATGCAATATGTGGCCCTGGCTGTGGCCTATGTTTTTCATCTCTCACGTCGCCAGCGGTGGAGCCAGGTGATGAACTGACCCTTCACTTGAAGAGTGCTCTGATTATCCTCACACGAAGGTGTTTGCATTTCACACTGTAAACGATTGGGTTCATCAGGGGCGGGATCAGCAGGGAGATGTAGCCCAAGAGAATTTGAAGTAAGGGAGAAGAGCCCTTTCCGAATCTGTATAACAGAGACACACCGATCTCTGGTGTGTAGAAGAGCAGGACGGCACACAGGTGGGAGATACAGGTGTTCAAGGCCCTGATGCACTCTGCGTGGGAAGCGATTCTCAGCACTGTTTTGAGGATCATCACATAAGAGAGGAAAATGAGCAGTGAGTCCAACCCCATAGTTAAGATCTTAGCAGACAATCCGTAGATGCTGTTGACCGTGATATCTGAACAAGCCATCTTCATGACGTCGTGGTGCAGGCAGTGGGAATGGGAGAGGACATTGGTTTTACAGTATTGGAACTGTTTCAGGAGAAGGGGGAGTGGGACTACTACAGCCAACCCTCTTAGCACACACAACAGTCCCATCTTGGCTATTCTCGGTGGGGTTAAGATAGAGCCATATCTCAGCGGGTCACGAATTGCAATGAAGCGGTCAAAGGCCATCAACAAGAGCACAGAGGATTCAGTACATTGAAAAAAGTGGATGAAGAACAGCTGGGTGAAACAAGCATTGAGGCTGATCTCCCTAGAGTTAAACAAGTATATCCCCAGTATCGCTGGTATGGTGGCTATTGATAAGCCAAGATCTGTGATGGCCAACATGGAAAGGAAAATGTACATGGGCTCATGGAGGGCTGGATCTGTTTTTATAATGAACAGAATGACTGAATTTCCTACTATGGAAATAACATACATTAAGCAGAAGGGGATAGAGATCCAGAGATGGACATCTTCCTGCCCAGGTATCCCGCTGAGAAGGAACACTGCAGAGCTGAATTTGGTGTCATTGACAGCTGACATAATGTACTGGGCAGGTCAAGGAGTATTGAGCTTTCCTTCCTGAGAGGAAAAAGAACAGGAGACTAGATAATAGTTATCTATACATTTTTCTGCTCTGAGTGCAAGTCTAGAGACTCCCAGGAACTCAAGGAAGATCAGCAAAAACATAGTCTTGGATTTACACAATTGATAGGAAGATAGGCACTGCCAGACTAGATCAGATCTGCAGTATATCTAGTGCACTATCCAGTGTCCAGTTCCAGATGTTTCGGAGGAAGGTGGGAAAAGCCATTCAATAGGGCGCGATGAGATAATCTGCTCCGGGGAAAAATTTCCCCAACACCCAATAATTAGACATATTTTGCTGTGTAAATCACGAAGGTTTAGAGCCCTTCCAAGACTTTTTAAAACAATCTCACTACTATATTTGGATTTTCTGGTTACCCATATAAACATCCAGTCCTTCTTTGAATCCTGCTAAATTCCTGGCCCCCTTGATATCTTGTGGCTGGGAATTCTGCAGCTTACTTCAGCACTGTGTGATTTTACAATTGTGACCTTCCCACAGACACTCTTTCTGGCCCTCCACTTCTGAGTGTGGCCCATTGTATCATGATTTGTGTGTAAACACATGGCAAGTGCATGGTGAAAAAATTAATTGTGCTATTCTGTCCTGCATTGAAGCCATTTATAAATGTGTTTCATTGCCTCATTGTATATACTTTTTTATTTCCCTCCACTCCTGAGAGTTCAAATTATGCCACTGCATCTTTGCAGTACATGCAATAAATTCTTAGGACCAGGTTCTTAATTCAGTAACAGTAACATCAAATGCATCACTCCAGATTTACACATGTAAATTCGATCAGAACTGGGCTCCATTAACTTTCCCTTAAGAAATACTCCCAGTGATACACTCTGACCCCCAAGAATCCCTCCAAGAGAAGAGGCAGTGCTTTGCCTAGCCAGTAAATCCAGAGAGTCTGATCATCCTACAGGCTTCTCTTCATCCTCACAGGATCCGCATCCTCTCCCCATGCAAGGGTCTGTTGATATCTGGCAAGGTACAAGCTGACAACAGATGGTTATTTCAGCTGGGTGGGGTTGATGTAAAAAATGGGAGACTATGCAAACACTATGTTTGCAGTAATATCAATCTGAGTGTACAAGTTACTTCAGCCATGCATGTGTAAGAAGTAATGGCTGTAAATTACATACAACCACTATAATACTCCCCTTTCCTGCACCTCAGCTTCACTCTTTTCTGAAACACAGGCCAGCAGTTCTGTTCTCTCAGGACTTTTTGGAAAATCTTGCACAGGTATTGCAGATGGATTGTATTCATGACCCTGAATGCAAGTGTTAGAAACAGCTACTGGTCAGTTACCAGGAGAGAGTATCATCCAACTGTTCACTGAACAAAGAGTTAATAGCACAAACCCATTGCAAACAGTATGTGGAGTACTTCTGAAATACTTTCTAAAGCAAAAGCCGTTAAGCAGTAAAATTACCACTGCTCCTTCCTGTAGAGATTCCAACAACCCTGCTGCTGGCTTTCGATATACAGGCATGCCATGAATGTTTGGTTTGTAATATTTGTATTACCCTGAAAAGTTTTGGCTTGTAATATTTACACATCTGTACTTTAGTACACACATGTCAACCCATTCTTTCCCCTCTGACCTTCTTTCAGAGATGAGTTCTCAGGTTAGAGTGGGGCATGAAATCTAGCATCTGTCATCTGGATTTCATCACAACCTGAAAAGATTGCAGTGTCTCAGCCCTCATTCAGTCCCTAGTCAGCAAACAGAAGTCTAGTAGATCCTCTGTCTCTGGGTTAATAGCTGACTGGTTCTCCTCAGGTTCTGTTCTGCCAATCTGCAGCCTGTATCCGGAGTGATAACAGGCATTGGGATCAGTATAGGAAATATTCATTCCCTGAATTCTTACTCTCTAGTACATAGTAACCCCAGCACCTGTTATTCAGATGTGATGTGAGTTTGCAGGCAGTGGATTTCATGTAAAATGCATGAGTATTCATGGAAATGGAACTTCATTTCACATATGAATGTAGCCTATCCCCCCCCCCCTCTCTCACTGCCTAAGTCCTATATTTATAAAATTTGCAGCACCCGGGAATAGCACTGGGATAGACGTGCAGCTGAGCTGCCATAATGATATGTGTATGTTAAACCCAATTATTGTGATGTTTGATATATGGCTGTATTTGATTAACTATTGGAATGTTTATGTCACGGCTATAGTGGGTTAAACCAGTATGCCTCTTCTTCGTTTCATAGAGGGCTGCTGGAAAACAAGCAGGAAGGGAAGCAACAGCTCAAGAAAAGCCATCTCTAAATCAGCACTTCAGGGAGGTTGAGAGACAACACGGGAGCTGCAATTTCGGAAGAGCCTATTTCTGGGCTCCAGGCACATTCCACAGCTTGTTTTGCCAGCACTGGGAGTCTGTCCAGAGGTGGGGCAGCTGCTGCTGAGAAGCTCTAAAGACTGACAGGCACAGACACCGCTGGGGAAGTCTGAAGGCCCTCGGCTTGCCTGGTCCCTGTCAGAGTGGGAGGGTTTGGAGTTCAATGTAAAAACTGCTGTTTGAAAACCATCTTATTTTCCCATGTTACGCTTTATTCCTACTGTTTGGATACAAGCAGGGAGAACTGGAGGTCCTGGTGATGTCAAGGAACTATGACGTGATTGGAATAACAGAGACATAGTGGGATAACTCACATGACTGGAGTACTGTCATGGATGGTTATAAACTGCTCAGGAAGGACAGGCAGGGCAGAAAAGGTGGGGGAGTAGCACTGTATGTAAGGGAGCAGTATGACTGCTCAGAGCTCTGGTACGAAACTGTAGAAAAACCTGAGTGTCTCTGGATTAAGTTTAGAAGTGTGAGCAACAGGAGTGATGTAGTGGTGGGAGTCTGCTATAGACCACCGGACCAGGGGGATGAGGTAGATGAGGCTTTCTTCCGGCAGCTCACGGAAGCCACTAGATCGCATGCCCTGATTCTCATGGGTGACTTTAATTTTCCCGATATCTGCTGGGAGAGCAATACAGCGGTGCATAGACAATCCAGGAAGTTTTTGGAAAGCGTAGGGGACAATTTCCTGGCGCAAGTGCTAGAGGAGCCAACTAGGTGGGGCGCTTTTCTTGACCTGCTGCTCACAAACCGGGTAGAATTAGTGGGGGAAGCAAAAGTGGATGGGAATCTGGGAGGCAGTGACCATGAGTTGGTTGAGTTCAGGATCCTGACACAGGGAAGAAAGGTAAGCAGCAGGATACAGACCCTGGACTTCAGGAAAGCAGACTTCGACTCCCTCAGGGAACGGATGGCCAGGATCCCCAGGGGACTAACTTGAAGGGGAAAGGAGTCCAGGAGAGCTGGCTGTATTTCAAGGAATCCCTGTTGAGGTTACAGGGACAAACCATCCCGATGAGTCGAAAGAATAGTAAATATGGCAGGCGACCAGCTTGGCTTAATGGTGAAATCCTAGCGGATCTTAAACATAAAAAAAAAGCTTACAAGAAGTGGAAGGTTGGACATATGACCAGGGAAGAGTATAAAAATATTGCTCGGGCATGTAGGAATGAAATCAGGAGGGCCAAATCGCACCTGGAGCTGCAGCTAGTGAGAGATGTCAAGAGTAACAAGAAGGGTTTTTTCAGGTATGTTGGCAACAAGAAGAAAGCCAAGGAAAGTGTGGGCCCCTTACTGAATGAGGGAGGCAACCTAGTGACAGAGGATGTGGAAAAAGCTAATGTACTCAATGCTTTTTTTGCCTCTGTTTTCACTAACAAGGTCAGCTCCCAGACTGCTGCGCTGGGCATCACAAAATGGGGAAGAGATGGCCAGCCCTCTGTGGAGATAGAGGTGGTTAGGGACTATTTAGAAAAGCTGGACGTGCACAAGTCCATGGGGCCGGACGAGTTGCATCCGAGAGTGCTGAAGGAATTGGCGGCTGTGATTGCAGAGACATTGGCCATTATCTTTGAAAACTCGTGGCGAACGGGGGAAGTCCCGGATGACTGGAAAAAGGCTAATGTAGTGCCAATCTTTAAAAAAGGGAAGAAGGAGGATCCTGGGAACTACAGGCCAGTCAGCCTCACCTCAGTCCCTGGAAAAATCATGGAGCAGGTCCTCAAAGAATCAATCCTGAAGCACTTGCATGAGAGGAAAGTGATCAGGAACAGCCAGCATGGATTCACCAAGGGAAGGTCATGCCTGACTAATCTAATCGCCTTTTATGATGAGATTACTGGTTCTGTGGATGAAGGGAAAGCAGTGGATGTATTGTTTCTTGACTTTAGCAAAGCTTTTGACTCGGTCTCCCACAGTATTCTTGTCAGCAAGTTAAGGAAGTATGGGCTGGAAGAATGCACTATAAGGTGGGTAGAAAGCTGGCTAGATTGTCGGGCTCAACGGGTAGTGATCAATGGCTCCATGTCTAGTTGGCAGCTGGTGTCAAGTGGAGTGCCCCAAGGGTCGGTCCTGGGGCCGGTTTTGTTCAATATCTTCATAAATGATCTGGAGGATGGTGTAGATTGCACTCTCAGCAAATTTGCGGATGATACTAAACTGGGAGGAGTGGTAGATACGCTGGAGGGGAGGGATAGGATACAGAAGGACCTAGACAAATTGGAGGATTGGGCCAAAAGAAATCTGATGAGGTTCAATAAGGATAAGTGCAGGGTCCTGCACTTAGGACAGAAGAACCCAATGCACCGCTACAGACTAGGAGCCGAATGGCTCGGCAGCAGTTCTGCAGAAAAGGACCTAGGGGTGACAGTGGATGAGAAGCTGGATATGAGTCAGCAGTGTGCCCTTGTTGCCAAGAAGGTCAATGGCATTTTGGGATGTATAAGTAGGGGCATAGCAAGCAGATTGAGGGACATGATCGTTCCCCTCTATTCGACATTGGTGAGGCCTCATCTGGAGTACTGTGTCCAGTTTTGGGCCCCACACTACAAGAAGGATGTGGATAAATTGGAGAGAGTCCAGCGAAGGGCAACAAAAATGATTAGGGGTCTGGAACACATGACTTATGAGGAGAGGCTGAGGGAGCTGGGATTGTTTAGTCTGCAGAAGAGAAGAATGAGGGGGGATTTGATAGCTGCTTTCAACTACCTGAAAGGGGGTTCCAAAGAGGATGGCTCTAGACTGTTCTCAATGGTAGCAGATGACAGAACGAGGAGTAATGGTCTCAAGTTGAAGTGGGGGAGGTTTAGATTGGATATTAGGAAAAACTTTTTCACTAGGAGGGTGGTGAAACACTGGAATGCGTTACCTAGGGAGGTGGTAGAATCTCCTTCCTTAGAGGTTTTTAAGGTCAGGCTTGACAAAGCCCTGGCTGGGATGATTTAACTGGGAATTGGTCCTGCTTCGAGCAGGGGGTTGGACTAGATGACCTTCAGGGGTCCCTTCCAACCCTGATATTCTATGATTCTATGATTCTAATAGTATTTTGGTGCAAAAAGGCTGGCAGATCACGTGTTTCATCACTACTCTGAGACTCCTAGAGGGAAGAACCACAGGTGTCAAACCCACTCGGATCTGCTGGACAGGCACAGTCAGCCTGCAGTGTGTTGTAGCCCAGGGCCCAGCCTGAGAGTGGGAGGATCGCGGGATTCCACCCCATGAGAGGGCAGGGTATGAGGCCGGAGGTGGGTTAGAGATGCCAGTAGCCCTGTAACTTTGAGGAGAATCTACAGGACAGAGATTCTAGAGCTTTCAGCCAGTCAGGAAACAGAAATATGCCCTAGCAGACCTGTTACCACAGACCAATGCTGCTCTGAATTCCTGTGTTCACAATAGACCCAGAGAATAAAATCTTTGAAAATTCATTTGGTGATTAAATTTCCAGAAGCAAATATACCTGAGGTGATTTGCAAACTAATCACTGATATTCCATAGGGGATCCTCTGGATCAGCCCCTGACAGAATTGAGCCCAGAGCACACTGGACCTCCAGAAATGGGACCCACTGAGAAATCCGGACCCAGGACATCAGAGTTTTAACACTCTGAGACCATTTTGAGTCTGTGTATCTTAAATAGCCCAGTGTGCAGCATAGGCACATATGGGGGAGGGGTTCCCAAGCCACCTAGCGCTGCCTGCTCTCCAGACCCTGTCACGGAGTCACCCCGACAGCCCAGCTGAGTCCTCTGCTGCTGCACAGAACATTGACACATGTAAACAGCTTCCAGCCTTTCCCCTTCACTTCTCATTTTAAGACAGTGAAAGCTGCCTACGTACCCAGTTCCTGCTAGAAGGGGAGTTGCTGACACCAGAGTTCTTCACGGTAAAGGACAAGGAGCCATCGGAGAGGTAGCACTGGCAGCAGGCAGTATCTCTTCAGATAGGGAGGCAGGTGTCTTTATGAAGCATGTTTGCACATTCCCTTGGGGGCCACTTGGCCATCAGGGAACCTCAGCTGCTTGGCTCAGTGTGCACCAGCTTTAACCTCAGTGAGAGCCAATGGCAGACTTCAGGAGGCCAAATCACAGGGAATGCATGGTGATGCTTCGCAAATGGACTGTAGCCCCAGCCCTGCAGCAGGCTCTATTACTGGAATCCAGGTTTGTCATCACTGTTCCTGTGGTTCTGATTACCCACATGGCTACCTCAGTGGCAGCCTCGTGATAACGATGAAGCTGTCAGAGCTGTGATCTAATAATAAATAAAATAATAATAATAATTATTATTAATAGACTATTTTCTCCTCAGCAGCCCCTTTTCCTGCATTACAATCCCATGGTGCAGGCAGGGAAGGGCGATTCTATAAGCTCCAGACATGGAAATTTGTTTCGAATCATTCCAATAGAAGAAGTCCTTTCCTGTTGTGAAAGGCCTATTTAGAGTAATGGGACATTAGGGGAAACAATAGACCCTAGGAGAAGCTGATTCCCCTCCTGGTGAGTCTTCTTGAGAATGCTCCGGACAGCCTATGGAAAATGGCTACTTTGACTCAGCAGGGCATGCAAGGGCCTGAGACCAGTCCATATCACATTAAACTCCATTTTGCTCCATTAAACTCCATTTTTCTACCTTTATTTTCCCACTATATAAGATGGGATGTGACATCATCTTTTGACTCACTCCCCACACAGGGAACAGCTGAAAAACAGCTGAGGAACAAAGATTGAACTGTGGGAAGTGCTGGTTCTAGGCTAAAGGGATTTCTACCCTGCATATGGAATTTGGTGGACTGCCTGTATCATCAGTCAGAGTGGAAAATTGCTAATTCACATCCAATCTACCTAGTATGTTAGGCGTAATTTGCATTTTTGTTTATTTGCTAGGTGATCTGCTTTTATTTGTTTGCTATCAATCACTTATAATATATCCATCTTTTTGTAGTTAATAAACTTGTTTTATGCTTTATCTTACTAGCATATTTTGAGTGACATGTTTGGGAAAATCTCAGCTGTTTGTGCAAAGGCTGTTGCATATTTTCCCCACATTGAGGGGAACACGACCTATATTAATGGCTTATACTGTATGAACACCTGTTCAGTGCAAGACAGTATAATTATCAGTTTATACTTCAGCAAGGGTGAAAGTCAGAGGAGCTGGGAAATTGGCTGTTTTCTCCTGCCTGTCTTTGAGCGGCTTAGGTAAAGCACTCAGGTAGCTCATCTGGGTTTGCTGCTCCACCTGATGTTGTGTTGGGTGATAACATTGCTTGAAGAGGTAGCTCTGTCACCAATAAAGCAGTGTAAGGTTGGCCAGCCCAGATGGAGGGTTAAGGGGCACAGTGGTTGCACAGCACACAGACTGCACCCCAGAATTGACAACTTGTCACAGCGGTATGTGTTACTCAGCTTCCTGGTTTCATCAGTAATCTTTGTGGAGTCCAGGGAGGTTACTGATGAACCCAGGGAGCTGAGTAAAACATATTGCCTCCTCAGTCACCCTGGAAACTGAATAGCACATAATAATAAGCAAAAAATTTCCTGGGCAAACACTGCAACTGGCATCTGGCAGCTGCCGCTGTGTCAGGAGAGGCTTATCCTGTCCTGGCCTATTATGTCCATGTAGCAGGGTAGTCACCTGTTCCAGGCCTGAAAGGGTTACAGCCAGCCCTAGGAGAGGGCTGGGGCTGTGAGCCAAAGGCTAGGCTGATGGGGAAAGACAGCCACAGCTGGGGCCACACCCCAATCAGGCCACAGCTAGCCTTATAAAAGGCTGTGAGCCAGGCACTCAGGGAGTCTCTCTCTAGCTGTGAAGAGATGGGATTGGCTGCTTAGGAGCTCACCAGGGTACCTAGAGTGAAGCAGGGTTGGGGAAAGGCCAGAGGAGCTGGGAAGCTCCAGGCTGGAACCCCCCCCGGCCCCCAGACTGCAGGTGTTGCTGAAAGCCTAAAGCAGGTACTGGGGTTGCAGAGGGGCAGCCCAAGGTTAGGCGAAGGCAGCAGGTCCAAACCCTCCTTACCAATGAAGAGTGGTACAGACTGAAGTCTGCCCCAGTGTGTTGGGGCTAGATGAGGACCAGCAGTAGCTGGTGAGGAATGGTGGGGATTCCCTAGGGAGGGGAGACTCAAACTGGGGGGTTACTACAGGGGACAGAGCCCTGATGTAGAGGGGCAGTCGGGTTTGGGAGGGACATGGGAGCCTAAAGCAACTGGGACACTGACCTGCAGAGGGCACTCCAGAGGCTGGAGAGCTAATTCCCAGGCTGACCATTAGGAGGCACTGTGAAGTGAGCTGTCGCTCATGAAAGCTTATGCTCAAATAAATTGTTTAGTCTCTAAGGTGCCATAAATACTCCTTTTCTTTTTGATTGCTACAGTCCACCACCTATGGTTCCCAACATTCTGTTAGTTTTTTTTTTTTTGACTACCACTGCACATTGAGTGGATGTTTTAAGAGAACTATCCACAATGACTCCAAGATCTCTTTCTTGAGTGGTAACAGCTAATTTAGATCCCATCATTCTGTATGTACAGTTGGGATTATGTTTTTCCAATGTGCATTTCTTTTCATTTATCCACATTAAATTTTATCTGCCATTTTGTTGCCCAGTCATCAAGTTTTGGGAGATCCATTTGTAACTCTTTGCAGTATGCTTTGGACTTAAGTATATTGAGTTATTTTGTCTTGTCTGCTATTTTTGACACCTCCCTGCTTATCCCCTTTTTCCAGATAATTTATAAATATGTGGAACAACCCTGGTCTCAGTACACATCCCTGTGGGACACCACTAGTTACCTCTCTCCCTTCTGAAAATTGACCATTTATTCCTACCCTTTGTTTTGTATTTTTTTAAGCCATGACTCATCCAGGAGAGAACCTGCCTTCTTATCCCATGACTGCTTACTTTCTTAAGAGGCTTTGGTGAGGGAACTTGTCAAAGGCTTTCTGAAAGTCAAATACACTATATCCTCTGGATCAGCCTTGCCCACATTTTGTTGATCCTCTCAAAGAATTCTAATAAATTGGTGAAGCAAGATTTCCCTTTGCAAAATCCATGCTGGCTCTTCCACCGTAAATTGTGTTCATGCATGTGTCTGCTAATTATGTTTCTTACAAGAGTTTCAACCAATTCGTTTGGTACTGAAGCTAGGATTACTGGCCTGTAATTGCTGGGATCACCTCTGGAGCCTTTTTCAAAAAAATCAGCATTACATTAGCTATTTGCCAGTTGTCTGGTACAGAGGCTGATTTAAGAACATAAGAATGGCCCTACTGGGTCAGACCAAAGGTCCATCTAGCCCAGTACCCTATCTTCTGATAGTGGCCAGTGCCAGGTGTCCCAGAGGGAATGAACAGAACAGGTAATCATCAAGTGATCCATCCCCTGTCACTCTTCCCAGCTTCTGGCAAACAGAGGCTAGGGACACCATTCCTGCCCATCCTGGCTAATAGCCATTAATTGGCCTATCCTCCATGAATTTATCTAGTTCTTTTTTGAAAACTCTTTTAGTCTTGGCCTTCACAACATCCTCTGGCAAGGAGTTCCACAGGTTGACTGTGCATTGTGTGAAGAAATACTTCCTTTTATTTGTTTTAAACCTGTTGCCTTTGTATTATTTTCTATTATCATTTCTACAGTGCAAATATTTCTAAACAAAAGAAATAGTATTTTTCACTTCACCTCACATAAGTACTGTAGTGCAATTTCTTTATCATGAAAGTGCAACTTACAGATGCAGTTTTTTTGGTTACATAACTGCATTCAAACAAAACAATGTAAAACTTTACAGTCTACAAGTCCACTCCGTCCTATTTCTTGTTCAGCCAGTTGCTAATAGAAACAAGTTTATATTTATGGGTGATAATTCTGCCCATTTCTTAATTACAATGCACCTGAAAGTGAGAACAGGCATTTGCATGACACTGTAGTAGCTGGCATCACTAGATATTTACGTGCCAGATGTGCTAAAGAAAATTTTTTGGACTATCTGTGGAACATAATGTGGGAAAATGGGACCAAACAAAACCAGGTGTGAGGGGAAACCTTTTGACATGAAATTTGAAATATGGTGGGAAAATGGTAAAAATTTGACATGGGACTATTTAAAACCAGGGGACCTGAACACTCTGAATTGAACTTTGCTTTAATGTAACCACTCTAGAAGTGACTCATGAACAAGAGCTGACTGTCATGTGAGGTGGAATGAGTCGATGTATCTTAAATTATGACTATACGACATTATGGTGAATCCTTCCATAATGGCAAAATTGAGTTACTCCAGAATACTTAATGGTGGGGGATGCATTATTGTTGATCAAACGATCTGGCTGGAGGGATTGCAACTGAACATGAGTTACTTTCATTGTTAACATGACAGCAACAATGGGGAGATGGAGCTAAAAGATGTAAAAAAGGTGTAGGAGAATATATTGTGGGTGGCATTGGTAGTGGGGTCGGGGTATTGAATTAGTTTAATATTGAGACATTACGAGGGAAAAATCAACCTTGAGTGAGATTTTGGGAGCCATACGGATGCATGTAATACAAACTTTTGGTACATGATCAGAGAAAGAAATAAGGAATATAGTGCTCCAATTAAAAAAGCACAAGCCTTGGAAATATCTCTAAATGTGAGTTTGAGTGTCAGAAATTAATAAGACTGCATTAGCAATACAATGTTTACAGATGCAAACTTATGGGATACAGTATATAGAAAGGATGGTCAATCTACTGAGTAAGGGCAGTGGCCCTTTGAGTGGTTTAAAGACTCCCATATATGGAAACATTGAATTATAGGATGGAAGAAACACCTTGGACTTAATTTTAATCAAACCACTCTCAAAGGGGATTGGAAGGGCAGAATGCTATTACATAATATTGGGAAAAAAGAAGAGTTGCAATGACCTGGGTGCTGCCAATGATTAACGGAGAATTATGGCAAATAAAAATAAGTGGAACACATTTGATCCAGGAAGAGGGGGGCCATATATTGATGGAATTGACAGAACATTGTGTGGAGTGAGGCAAAATAAATGGGTGTGCTCACAGATAACTTGGTCCCTAGAGGGATATCTAAACCATTCAAGTGGACAACATATAATGCAATATTTAGCCCTTAATGGCACAAAAGTGTTTGATTTTAGGCAATGGGTGTATTTCTGTGGGTCACCATTGAAAAATATATGTTTTGGGGAAATAGGACAGAAAAAGGTCCAACTGAGTCATGCAAATGTAATGGAGATTATTATTGAAGGAACTGTTAATCAGGCACCCTTATTTTTAAAAAAAGAAATTGTCTGGGAACCAAAAGATGTGGACTAGTCTTTGAATCTAGCGATACATTGGGAACAACGGGAGGAATTGGTTGACAAAATTGAAAGAATAAAGCAATATGCAAAGGATGTATCTAAATCTGCCCAGTTAGGAAAGATAAGTATTTTGTTGCATAATGGTCAAATATTAAAATTAGGAAAAGAAGGGAACGAATTGACAGTCCACCATTGGCCCTGTGAGACAGTATTAAAAGCCTTACTAAGGTCAAGATATACCACATCTATCCCCCCTATCCACAAGCCATTTTACCCTTTGAAAGAAGGCTATCTGGTTGGTTTGACGTGATTTGTTTTTGACAAATCCATGCTGACGGTTACTTATCACCTTATTTTCTTCTAGATGTTTGCAAATTGATTTCTTAATTATTTTCTCCATTATCTTTCCATGTACAGAAGTTAAGCTGACTGGTCTGTAATTCCCTGGGTTGTCCTTATTTCCCTTTTTATAGATTGGCATTATTTTTGCCCTTGTCCAGTCTTCTGGAATCTCTCCCATCTACTGCGATTTGTCAAAGATAATTGCTAATGGCTCAGATATTTCCTCAGTCAGCTCCTTGAGTATCATAGGATGCATTTCATTAGGCCCCGGTGACTTTAGGAGATCTAACTTGTCCAAGTAATTTGTAACTTCTTCTTTCCCTATTTTAGACTCTGATCCTTCCTCATTTTCACTGGCATTAACTATGTTAAATATCCATTCGCGATCAAACTTCTTGGTGAAAAACAAAAGTCATTAAGAACCTCTGCCATTTCCACATTTTCTGTTGTTGTCTTTCCCCCCTCATTGAGTAACAGGCTTACTCTGTCCTTGGCCTTCCTCTTGCTTCTAATGTATTTGTAGAATGTTTTCTTGTTACCCTTTATGTTTCTAGCAAGTTTGATCTTGTTTTGTGCCTTGGCCTTTCTAATTTTGTCCCTGCATACTTGTAGTATTTGTTTATATTTGTTAGAATATAGATATTCAGGCCTGCCTGTAAAGGCCTATACTTTAAGTACTTAGGTATATTTTTATCACTGTTTTTATACCCCTGTAACTAGCTAAGAATCAAAATCACAGTCCACTTGTGTACAGGCCTTCTCTCACTAGGAGAGTCTGAGGCCTTGTTCTTAGGCTAAGGCCTTTGGCTAAGCAACAGAGGCAGCCATAAGCTGGGAAGCAAATGGTCACATCCTCATTCCTAACCAGTCACACTGAAATAAGGTGGTATTGGGCTGTTAGGAAGATGATCCTGTCCTGATAGTGTCCATCACCACCAGATAAAGAAACCGTTCTTAAGAGGGTTAAAGAAAACTTAGTTTGATAGCATCCAGTCTGGCAAGAAATCACTTATCTATGGTTGTGGTTTTGAAATCCTCATTTCTATATTATATTTTCTTTATGGCCCCCACTTTTCTCTTGTTAATCTGTCTGTTTCTCTAATTGTTTCTGTCTGCTGTATAATGTTGTTAGGTGTAAGTTAATTAGGGTGGTGGGATATAATTGGTTAGAAAATTATGTTACATGTTAGGATTGGTTAGTTAAATGTCAGTAAAATGATTGGCTAAGGTATAGCTGAGAATATTACTATATAAACTGGGACCAAACAGGAAGTGGGGGGGAAGGGAAATTGGAATCATGTTTGCTAAGGGGGGAGAAATGGAAACATGGACCAGAGACACAGACAAGGCTCTGTGGAGTCAGAGCTGGGAAGGGAACACTGGGGAACAGACTCTATTGGCAAATAGTGATAAACCTGACTGGCGTGAAGGGTTTTGGAATATGCTTGCTTCAAAACTAAACCCAATAAACATTGCATTGTTTGCACTTTGTACTTCTGGTCTTCAGGTTTCTGTTTGTGCCAAGAACCAGAGGAGAGGGTGCAGGGAAAGCCCTCTAACAATATTCATCCTTTGTAATTTGACCTTGTCAAGGTTCCTCCCCCACTCTGATCTCTAGGGTACAGATGTGGGGACCTGCATGAAAACCTCCTAAGTTTACTTTTACCAGCTTAGGTTAAAACTTCCCCAAGGTACAAATTAATTTTATCCTTTGTCCTTGGAATATCCACTGCCACCACCAAACTCTAACTGGGTTTACTGGGAAATGTACTTTGGACACATCTTTCCCCCCAAAATCCTCCCAACCCTTGCACCCCACTTCCTGGGAAAGGTTTGGTAAAAATCCTCACCAATTTGCATAGGTGGCCACAGACCCAAACCCTTGGATCTGAGAACAATGAAAAAGCATTCAGTTTTCTTACAAGAAGACCTTTAATAGAAACAGAAGTAAAGGAATCACCTCTGTAAAATCAGGATGGTAGATACCTTACAGGGTAATTAGATCCAAAACATAGAGAACCCCTCTAGGCAAAACCTTAAGTTACCAAAAAGGTACACAGACAGGAATAGTCATTCTATTCAGCACAGCTATTTTCTCAGCCATTTAAAGAAATCATAATCTAACACATACCTAGCTAGATTACTTACTAAAGTTCTAAGACTCCATTCCTGTTCTATCCCCAGCAAAAGCATCATACAGACAGCTACAGACCCTTTGTTTCTCTCCCTCCTCCCAGCTTTTGAAAGTATCTTGTCTCCTCATTGGTCATTTTGGTCAGGTGCCAGTGAGGTTACCTTTAGCTTCTTAACCCTTTACAGGTGAGAGGATTTTTCCTCTGGCCAGGAGGGATTTTAAAGGGGTTTACCCTTCCCTTTATATTTATGACAGACCTAGTTTCCACTTTTTGTAGGACTTTTTAAGATCATTGACAATCTCCTGCTTAAGCCAGGGTGGTCTCTTGCCATATTTCCTATCTTTTCTATGCAGTGGGATAGTTTGCTCTTGTGCCCTTTGTAATGTCTCTTTGAAAAACTGCCAGCTGTCTTCAATTGTTTTTCCTTTCAGACTTGCTTCCCATGGGATCTTACCTACAAACTCCCTGACTTTGCTGAAGTCTGCCTTCTTGAAATCCATTGTGTTTATTTTGCTGTTCTCCCTCCTACCATACCTTAGAATCATGAACTCTGTCATTTCATGATCACTTTCACCCAAGCTGCATTCCACTTTCAAATTCTCAACCAGTTCCTCCCTATTTGTCAAAATAAATTCTAAAATAGCCTCTCCCGTAGTAGCTTTCCCCACCTTCTGAAATAAAAAAATGTCTCCAATACATTCCAAGAACTTGTCTGATAATCTGTGCCCTGCTGTGTTATTTTCCCAACAGAGGTCTGGGTAGCTGAAGTCTCCCATCACCACCAAGCCCTGGGCTTTGGATGTTACTTTTTAAAAACAAAAAAGCCTCACCCACCTCTTCTTCCTGGTTAGGTGGTCTGTAGTAGACCCACACCATGATATCACCCTTGTTTTTTACCCCTTTTATCCTCATCCAGAGACTTTCAACAAGCCTGTCTCCTATTTCTATCTCAACCTCAGCCCAAGTGTGTACATTTTTAATATATCAGGCAACACCGTGTCACACCTCTCCCCTTAGTTTACTGCTGGAGGGTTTGTCACTGATGAATGTGGAGGCAGTGTGTCTAAGTTTCTCTTTAGCTTTTGGCTATACAATTTCCAAGTGTTACCAAACATTGTAGTGTCACTATCAGGTGTTATTGCAAAGTTCTGTGTTTCTTTTTCTGGGTTGCCAGAATACTTTTTTTGTGCAACATTGTTAACTTAAGGCAGATATTAATGTCTTCTAGAATGTACATATTTTAGCGTTTAGCAATTAATGCCATGAGGTGTGCCTCAGTTTCCCCTTCCACACAGCAGACCTGGTTTGTTATGGTTTTCCTGCTCTGACAAGTTTTAAGCCTGTTTACAGATAATAGCTGAGAAACAGTATCCTTTTAGGGGTTCTTTGTGTTGCCCGATATTTAGATTATGTATTAATTATATTGATTACTTAAGAATCCCCAGTTAATTACTTTGCAGGTTAACAGATTCTTGTCCCAAGATTGGGCCTCATATTATTTAAATGGTTATATAGTTGGGAACTCGGTTGTGCACAGTTGCAACATTCACACTATAGGAACTCTTTTATATTTACAAATATAGTTTATTAATACATTTAGCACAGTCACAAACACCCCAACTCAGTAAGGTAGAGATACTACAGAATGTACATCTGCACATCCATATACTCACACCATCCCTTATAGAACAACTTAAAGTGTTAACCACCATCTTCCTCATCATCATCCCCTTCCACATCACCAGTGGCCATCACTCTGGCACCTCCCAAGGACTACATCTATTCTACTTCCCTGAGGCTGCAATGCCACGTTTATAATATGTTATGCTGATGCCATTATGTTTGATACATAGAATCATAGAATATCAGGGTTGGAAGGGACCTCAGGAGGTCATCTAGTCCAACCCCCTGCTCAAAGCAGGACCAATCTCCAACTAAATCATACCAGCCAGGGCTTTGTCAAGCCTGACCTTAAAAATATCTGAGGAAGGAGATTCCACCACCTCCTTAGGTAGTGCATTCCAGTGTTTCACCACCCTCCTAGTGAAAAAGTTTTTCCTAATATCCAACCTAAAGATCCCATACTGCAACTTGAGACCATTACTCCTTGTCCTGTCATCTGCTACCACTGAGAACAGTCTAGAGCCATCCTCTTTGGAACCCTCTTTTAGGTAGTTGAAAGCAGCTATCAAATCCCCCCTCATTCTTCTCTTCCGCAGACTAAACAATCCCAGTTCCCTCAGCCTCTCCTCATAAATCATGTGTTCCAGTCCCCTAATCATTTTTGTTGCCCTCCGCTGGACTCTTTCCAATTTTTCCACATCCTTCTTGTGTGTGGCTCAAAACTGGACACAGTACTCCAGATGAGGCCTCAACAATGTTGAATAGAGGGGAATGATCACATCTCTCTATCTGATGGCAATGCCCCTACTTATGCATCCCAAAATGCCATTGGCCTTCTTGGCAACAAGGGCACACTGTTGACTCATATCCAGCTTCTCCTCCACTGTAACCCCTAGGTCCTTTTCTGCAGAAATGCTGCCGAGCCATTCGGTCCCTACATATTCAGTAGGGGATTTTTCCCCTTTTCCTTATTTGTATTTCCTCAACTTACTAATGTCAGTGTCTTTTTCCTATAAGTTAGTGTATCAATGATATCCACTTATGATCATATACTTCAATTTGTTACCATGGCCCTTTTGTGGTTAAGTATCGCATTTGTTATTTCTGTCCTAACCAGTTATTTCAGTTCTTTCCAAGTTTGAAGTTGCAGTGTACATGTTCATACCCTTTTAAATTTAACTTAGGGGAACTCCTATGCCAACTTCCTTTAATGCATTCTCTATGTTAAATGTCGCAGCCATATATGGACTTTATCCTTTAGCTTCTCACCATCGATCTAAGTGTAAGGTCCCAAATCAAAATTATATATAAAATATTAGTTACAATTAAATTGTTCATTGAGAAACACACCTTTTTTATGACTGATATTTGCAAAGATTGAACCACCACTGGTGTCTTATATGGACACACCCATGGGGGTTAAACCCTAATTATAAATACTGTGATACCACAAAGAAAAATGTTTTATTAATATTTTTATTAGTATGTATATTCTTGTGTGATAAATATATTTTTGTTGCAACAAAAACTCCCCCCAAAAGCATAATTTAGTCATGTTACACAAAACATAGAACAAACAGACAAGTAATTACAACCCTACCACCATTGGATTAAACATTGTTCAGAGCAGGTCCAGGAAACCGAAGGGTTGAAATCATTAATCATTTCGGGTTTGCACATTGGTTTGCCTATAAAATAGGTCTAATGATTTAGTTAGGAGCCAAATATTTTTGGTGACGTTAGACCCTAGATTAAAATACAGGTGGGTAAGAGACAAATATTAACATAGATTCAAATGTTAATTTAATATTAAAGGGAAACTTGCAAGAAATAAGTCAAATATTTTCTTTTGGTGCAGTAAGACTTGTAACAGTAACTATGATTTACGTTGTGGGTAGAAAAGGCTGCTGCACTTCCTGTGTAAAGCAGAAAAATTATACATTGCTGGCTTATACAATACAAATTTATATAATACTGAGTATGTTTGAAATCACAACTAACTTGGTACCTATTTTTGGAATCACGATGCACAGCAACTGATTTAAAACCCAAAGTTGTGTGACTGCAATTTGCTAATACAAATATGCAAGTAACAAAACAACGATTATTTTCACCTAAGGGGAGTTACCCTCACTACTTTTCCTTTTGCCTACCACTTACAGGTTGTGGGGTGGGGGAGGTAGTAAGCAAGAGTTTGCTTTGTCTTGTACATGTACATTAGACATAGTCCAAATGAATTAAAAGGATGCTGAATTAGATATTCTACAAGTTTTTAATTTTAATATTATTCTGTCAGAAGCAATTCACTTTGCCTACTTCCTTTTTTCTCCCAAACACTCAGAAGCATTTCCCCTGCAGTTTATACAGGAACCTGTTAGCTGCTCATCTAAGATTGTGACTTTTTGTTTCCTGTTGGCTTAGGGTGCCTACCTACCAGTGGATCACTGAGATCTGTGCATAACTTTGGGGATCCCTGTATTCTGGGTCACCCTTTTCATTGCTCATGGAGAAAGAAAGGGAAAGGAAGGGACCTCCCCCACCGGAATGATCTGAAGGAAATTTCCCTGTACATATGTAACCCACACACCTTCTGGGTGTGGTTCTCCATCTGATCAGTGACACTGAGACCACTTAAAGAGAGAGAGATAAAATGAGGCCCCACTTCTAAAGCCAACAGACTTTGGTTACCGGCAGGTGGGATTGAACCAGAGACCTCTGGAGCTAAGTGCATGAGCCTCTACCACATGAGATAAAAGGAATCTTCCTTTTAGTTAAGGCTGTAAAGCAGACTCATTCACACCTGCTCTAGGACCTTCTCCAGCTCCCTGCTAGCACAGGTTCATCAGAGATGTGATACCAGGGCCTGCCACTGCCTGCAGGGTCTGCTGATGGGGCATTGGACAGGGTGGATGGGGCTACACAGAGATGGGAAGGCTGGTTAGAGTAGCTGATGGACACAATACCACTGCTATAGACTGGTCGGGAAGTTTTGTTGTTTCTATAGCCTGTGTGCAGCCACAGCCTCAGTCAGTGAAACCTTCATTTCAGAGTCATTGTTTCCCAGGATTGGTCCACCATCTGGTAAGGATGGCCTGTGTCCCTTGTTCCTAGATGTAAACCTTTACATGGAGCCATATTAAAAGCACATATTGCTGAGATGGCAAGGGACTAAGTGAGTTGCCCAAGGTCACAGAAGAAGTCTGTGGAAGACCCTGGAACCAAAGCCAGTGCTTCTGAATCCCAGGCCAGCACTTTAACCACCAAACCATCCTTCCTCGATGGGGCAAATGGCTGGGAAGGAGGCAGCTGCCAGGTCACCATGCTGAGATTACCAGAAATTCAGGGAATTAAACTCCTGTGACATCACTAAACAGAAGTCCAAGAACAATTCCTTTTCCGGATGATAACGCTGAATCATGATCCCTCCTGAATCTGAGGGAGAAATCCATTGGCGAGGGCCCAGGGTAAGGTGATGGTGGATATGCAACTCCACATGAACTCCCAGTGTGATGCAAAATAGGCTAATGTGACCCATAGTGAAATAAGCCAGGCAGGGACCTCTTGGATCAATGAGCCCAGTCCCCTGCTATGGCAGGTGACCCTAGCATATCGTCTGGTACATAAGCCTGTGTCAGCATGGTGTGAATGAGTTCTCCCCTGACAGCAGGCTGGGACAGGGAGAGACTTTGGGAGCAAACTGTATTTACATGAACATTTACTCTGCCTAGATATCCAGCAGATAGAGAGGTCCTCAAAGTGTTAACTTTGGCTGGTATTGGGTTACAGATCACTGTAGTGCTGAATACAGGGGATAGTGAAATATTGTTACCAGTGTTATTGTCTTTATGGTATGAATAAAGGGGAACAGAACACCGCTTAGCCTGTCCCAAATGACATGGTCACCCTCAGCTGAAAGAAACTGGCTAAACCAGGGTCTCGAATACCTAAGCTTTGTTAGAGCAAGAGGGGTGGGGACAGGTGCCCAGACAAGAAATGTGGACTTTCCCTAAGTGTCCCCAGTCTAGTTTAACTTATTCTTCCCCACTGTTCAAAGATAGAGTTAAAGACGCTTCTTTGGGAGCTGTTTGTTATTTTAAGTGCTGAAATCACTTGTGGTGGGACAGTGTCTCTGCCTGGCCTCCTACAAGCTGGAAATATCTAAGAACCAACAATCACTAAAAGAAAAGGAGGACTTGTGGCACCTTAGAGACTAACCAATTTATTTGAGCATAAGCTTTCGTGAGCTACAGCTCACTTTATATGAATGCATCCAATGAAGTGAGCTGTAGGTCACGAAAGCTTATGCTCAAATAAATTTGTTAGGCTCTAAGGTGCCACAAGTCCTCCTTTTCTTTTTTGTGAATACAGACTAACACAGCTGCTACTCTGAAACAATCACTAAGAGACTGACCTGCAGAGGTCACAGTGGAGGGGCAGGTGTCAGCAGAAGGGACCTGACAGTCACCCAGCAGGAGCAGAATGAGCAGCTGGCAGAGTGGCTACAGAGGTGGCTACAGGGCAGCCAGCCAGAGCAAGTTCTCAGATGGCAGAGCAAGCAAGATGCCTTCTTTCCCGGGTAGATGCACCTCGGAGCCCTGGGTCCTCCCTGACCAAGGACAACGACAGTGAGTGGAGTGACGTGAGGGCACAGAGAGGGGCACAGTAAAGTAACTGTTGGTAGAACTCAAGAACATGAGGCAGAAGACAATGCCCCAGGCACTCCGGGGTGGGGTGTCCTGCTCACAGTTTTATGATCATGAATCCTGCTTGCGGCATTTTCCATAATTAATGTCTGGTGACTTCCCTCCTTTCATTAAAATTTTCTTTTCTGCCCTTAGACTCTGTGCTTGTGAATGGGGAAATATTGCCTCCCACAGGCACCCAGATGTGGGGTGCAATTTTCCCAGGTTACTTGGTGGGGACTTCAGCCAATTCTGTGTTGTATTGTTGAAAAAGAACCCCTAAAGACTGAACCCAGCCCTGGTTGCTTCCCATTCCACCTGGCAGAACGGTGACACCTATCAAGCTCCATCTTAAAACCAGCTGGGTTGTTCACCCCCGCAATGCTCCTGTTGGGAGGCTGTTCCAGAACCTCCCTCCTCAGATGGTCAGAAATCTCCATCTCCTTTCCATCCTCAGTTTAATCCTGGACAGTTTCTACCCATTTGTTTGTTTGCCAACATTGTCCTTTAGCTTCAGGAGCTCATCTTCCTCCCTGATGTTCCCCCCCCCCAATGTATTTATAGAGCAATCTGATCCCTCTCAGCCTGTGTTGTGTTAGACTGAACCAGCCAAGCTCTTCCAATCCCCTTGAAGCCAGGCCCTCCATTGACCTGACCATCCTAGAAGCCATTCTGCAAACCTGTTCCAGCCTGAATTCATCTTTCTGGAATAGGAGTGACCAGAATTCCATCCCACCACCAACCTCAGCCTGGTCCAGTCCACACAAGAGATCCACTTCCTGGACACTACAGTGCTAATAAACAATGGCCACATAAACACCACCCTATACCGGAAACCTACTGACTGCTATTCCTACCTACACGCCTCCAGCTTTCACCCTGACCACACCACACGATCCATCGTCTACAGCCAAGCTCTGCGATACAACTGCATTTGCTCCAACCCCTCAGACAGAGACAAACACCTACAAGATCTCTGTCAAGCTTTCTTACAACTACAATACCCACCTGCAGAAGTAAAGAAACAGATTGATAGAGCCAGAAGAGTTCCCAGAAGTTACCTACTACAGGACAGGCCTAACAAAGAAAATAACAGAACGCCACTAGCCGTCACCTTCAGCCCCCAACTAAAACCCCTCCAACGCATTATTAAGGATCTACAACCTATCCTAAAGGATGACCCAACACTCTCACAAGTCTTGGGAGACAGGCCAGTCCTTGCCTACAGACAGCCCCGCAACCTGAAGCAAATACTCACCAACAACCACATACCACACAACAGAACCACTAACCCAGGAACTTATCCTTGCAACAAAGCCCGTTGCCAATTGTGCCCACATATCTATTCAGGGGACACCATCACAGGGCCTAATAACATCAGCCACACTATCAGAGGCTCGTTCACCTGCACATCCACCAATGTTATATATGCCATCATGTGCCAGCAATGCCCCTCTGCCATGTACATTGGTCAAACTGGACAGTCTCTACGTAAAAGAATAAATGGACACAAATCAGATGTCAAGAATTATAACATTCATAAACCAGTCGGAGAACACTTCAATCTCTCTGGTCACGCAATCACAGACATGAAGGTCGCTATCTTAAAACAAAAAAACTTCAAATCCAGACTCCAGCGAGAAACTGCTGAATTGGAATTCATTTGCAAATTGGATACTATTAATTTAGGCTTAAATAGAGACTGGGAGTGGCCAAGTCATTATGCAAGGTAGCCTGTTTCCTCTTGTTTTTTCCTACCCCCCCCCCCAGATATTCTGGTTTAACTTGGATTTAAACTTGGAGAGTGGTCAGTTTAGATGAGCTATTACCAGCAGGAGAGTGAGTTTGTGTGTGTTTGGGGGTGGGGGGGAAGTGAGAAAACCTGGATCTATGCAGGAAATAGCCCGACTTGATTATGTAAAGAGTTGTCACTTTGGATGGGCTAGCACCAGCAGGAGAGTGAATTTGTGTGGGGGGGTGGAGGGTGAGAAAACCTGGATTTGTGCTGGAAATGGCCCACCTGATGATCACTTTAGATAAGCTATTACCAGCAGGACAGTGGGGTGGGAGGAGGTATTGTTTCATATTCTCTGTGTGTATATAAAGTCTGCTGCAGTTTCCACGGTACACATCTGATGAAGTGAGCTGTGGCTCACGAAAGCTCATGCTCAAATAAATTGGTTAGTCTCTAAGGTGCCACAAGTACTCCTTTTCTTTTTGCGAATACAGACTAACACGGCTATTCCTCTGAAACCTGTCAGAATTTTACACAGTTTCCCAGAGGAGGTCTCATCAGTGTCTGGTATAAGGATAGTAATACGTCCCTATCTCGCCTGACACATTCTAGGATCTCACCTGCCTTGTTCACAGCCGCATCACATCCGTGGCTCACAGTCATCCTGGGACTGATTAATACACCCAGGTCTTTCTCCTCCTCTGTTGTTTCCATTTTCCCTTGGCCGTATAAACAGGGGTGTAGTGATTAGAAGTAGGGAAGATTGAGACCTGACTTAATGACCGTGTACGAGCACTTTCACATGGACAAAATACCAAGTACTAACGGGCTCTTTAATCTAGCAGGGGAAGGCATAACAAGAACCAATGGCTGGAAACTGAAGAAAGACAAATTAAATTTGGAAATGAGGCACACATTTTTCAGTGAGGGTGCTGAACCACTGGAACGAACTCCGCAGGGAGGTGGTGGATTCTCCTGCTATCTCCAAACCAAGACTGGATGCCTCCCTGGAAGATACGCTTTAGAGGAACTCAAGTGATGCATTAGTCAAACACAAGTCATTGGGCTCAATAGGGGGAAATTCTGCAGCCTGTGCTATACAGGAGGTCAGACTAGATCTGTGGTTCTCAAACATTTTGTGTCACACCTGCTTCTTTGTGTCTGTAGTAGTTTAAGCCCCCCTTCCACCACACAAATACATATACGGATATATGCAGGGGTGGGGCTTCACTACAATCAGTTTTGGCTTCATTGTTTTTCATTTGAGGGGTTTTTTTGTTGCTGTTGCACGGATGAGCCAACGATCCATTGGAATACCGAAGAACAGCAAAACTGTGTTTGTGGTCCCTGCTTACAATGAAATGTGCACACCGCACCGTAGCAAACGGACCCATGTACGGGAGGCACTGACTTTATATAATGCTATGCAAGTGTAACGCTGACAGACCCTGGTTGTCAGTGGGTGGGATCGAACCTGGGACCTCTGGAGCTTAGTGCATGAGCCTCTACTTCATGAGCTAAAAGCAAACCGGCTCTTAGCTAAGGCTGCAGAGCACATTCATTTTAGCTCTGTCTCTAAGGGATCTTGTTGCCAATAGATGGGGCAGAACACCACAACCAGGAGGTGTTTGGGTTACATAAGCTTAACAGAAATCTGTCAAAATGCACAGCGCCGTCTGAGGACTGGATCTGTCTGGAGGAATCAGCTTGACTAGTTATTCATTGCTGTGGGTAAAATGTGCACAGGGAAGGATTTTCCCTAAAGCCTTTCACCCTCCCCCCTGCCCCCGAATACATTCTGCACCCCCCCCCCCCAGGAAGGCCCGCCCCACCAGTTTGAGAAACTTTGGACTAGATGTTCTAGTGACTCCTTCTGGCCTTAAATTCTATGACTCTGTGAATCATTGCCTTGAACAGATTGTTATCTTGGATGCAACTTGAATAAATTGCTCCTCTGAATGCTGACAGGCACTCAACAAGGATAGACCCTGGTCATGAAGAACCAGGATTGTCAGAATAAAACTGGGATATATGGTCTCTTTACCCTCTAAACCAGGTTGTTTCTTGTGCTGGAGAGAATCTCACAACTGTCCCACTCTTTGAGCTGGTAACAACACCCCATCCATGCTAAACACTTATCACCAAGTGTCATAAATATAAAGGGAAGGTTTCAGAGTAACAGCCGTGTTAGTCTGTATTCGTAAAAAGAAAAGGAGTACTTGTGGCACCTTAGAGACTAACCAATTTATTTGAGCATGAGCTTTCGTGAGCTACAGCTCACGAAAGCTCATGCTCAAATAAATTGGTTAGTCTCTAAGGTGCCACAAGTACTCCTTTTCTTTTTGCATAGAGGGAAGGGTAACCACCTTTCTGTATACCGTGCTACAGTGGCTTCACACCGTCAAGGACAATAACAAAAAACTTCTTCAATGGAGTTTAGCTCTCCAAGATTTTGATTTTGAAATACAACACTTTTCAGGAACTTCTAACAAAGTGGCTGATACACCCTCCAGTGAAAGTTTCCCAGAATCAACTGATTAAAATCGTCCTTGAAATGTGGAAAATATTGATAGTTTTTATATAGTCAGTAGTATATCTAAAGGTACATGTGTCTTATTAACTCTGTTTTCTCCTAGAGCTCCAGGAAGAAATCACAGCCAGTGTGGAACCGGCTGTCCGACACTATCTGTGATTTGGGGGGCATGTCATAAATATAAAGGGAAGGGTAACCACCTTTCTGTATACCGTGCTATAAAATCCCTCCTGGCCAGAGGCAAAATCCTTTCACCTGTAAAGGGTTAAGAAGCTCAGGTAACCTGGTTGGCACCTGACCCAACATGACCAATGAGGGGACAAGGTACTTTCAAATCTGGACGAAGGGGGAAAAAGGCCTTGGTCTGTCTGTGTGATACCTTTGCCGGGAACAGATCAAGGATGCAAGCCCTCCAACTCCTGTAAAGTTAGTAAATAATCTAGTTAGAAAATGCGTTAGGTTTTCTTTGTTTTTTTGCTTGTGAAATTCGCTGTGCTGGAGGGAATGTATATTCCTGTTTTTGTGTGTTTTTGTAATTTAAGGTTTTGCCTCGAGGGATTCTCTATGTTTTGAATCTGACTGCCTGTGAGATTATCTTCCATTCTAATCTTACATAGTGTTTCTTTTATCTTTGTTCTAATAAAGTTCTGTTTTTAAAGAATCTGATTGGGTTTTTAGCATCCTAAGGAACCCAAAGCTGGTCTGTGCTCAACTTGTTTATTCACAAGCCTCCCCAGGAAAGGGGGTGTAAGGGCTTGGGGGGATTGCTGGGGGAAGAGGAACTCAAAGTGGTCCTTTTCCCTGATTCTTTGTTAAATCACTTGGTGGTGGCAGCATTCCTAGCCCAAGGACAAATAGAGATTTGTGCCTTGGGTAAGTTTTTAACCTAAGCTGGTAGGGGGTCTTTCATGTGGGTCCCCACAACTGTACCCCAGAGTTCAGAGTGGGGAAGGAACCCTGTCACCAAGCAAGTTCCACTTTTCCCTTCGGGTGCTTGTGACTAGAGCTAAACAGTCATCCCCAGTGTCCTTAAAACTAGCAGTTTTATTAGGAAACAGCACAAAGCGTTTGCAAAAATGGTTTTAAGATAGCAGGCAGCTGTCACATGTCTACACTGATCTATCACTACAAGCTAAATTAGACAGGCTTTGGTCTGGAGATACAAGAACAGAAGTGGCCCAACTTACATTCTTTTGGGACACCAAGGAGCTCTTGGGACCCAGACTAGTTTCCCTGTGTCTCTGAAAGCACCTTCCCATCTGTTTGCCCCTGTAGTGATGAAGTGTGGACTCCCTCCGAGAGTGACAAGGATGGATGGCAATACCCCTGCTGGTGGGCCGAACCAGGAGAGCCACGTCTACCCTGCCAGAAGCAGAAGGGTGGGACAGGAAGAAGTACAAAAGGTGGGTTCCACAGCTCAGTTAAGGGGGAGCCACCACAGGAGACAGATGCAGCCCGCCTCCTCTGAAGCCTGCAGAGGAGCTGCCAGGGCCCTTGCTTGAGGACTGGCCAGAGTTCCCCAGGCTGCTGGCTGACCGAGACACTGAGGAGCTTTTGGGGCTGCCTCCTGTGGACTGGCCAGCATTCCCCGAGATGATGGGCATGGGTACACCTGAGAGGGAGAGAGGAAGCAGCCCAAGGAAACTGGGCAACCAGCTGGTTGAGAAATGGACTGATACAAGATCAGTGTGTTGTGGCTGGATCCTTGCTGACCCGGTGGCTGGGATACGGTTGAGATGGGCAGGTCCCCGTCTCCCCTGCCACCCCACCCCGGGGCTGGCTGTACTCCCCCTCCTTCGGCCAGAAGGCCTGTGCTTCTCAGGCCTCCTACCCGCATTCTCGAGCCTCTACACTTTATTGGTGCTCACCCTTACCTGGCCTGCTAGACTGCTTTTCCTCTGCCTTCACTATGGCTTTGCTGCCCTGTGCTTACTGGGCCTGGGGCTCATAGACTGCTTAGCCGCTCTGCCCTGATTGCAAGAGGGAGCCTACTCATTGGCTACTGTCCCACTCTGGCTGAGGACCCGGGGCTCAAGGACTACTAAATTGCTCTGTCCTGCTTGCAGGTCAGACCCTACCAATTGTTGGTTGCCGTACTGTTCTGCCCGGCCGTAGGACTGGAACACAAAGTGTAGCTAATTACCCGCTTTGAGCGCATCTTTGGAGGTACGTGACAGCAAGAAGGTGTGGCCTACAGCCCCTTTCTTGTGGAAGCAGCCTTTTCTCAAAGCCTCCCTGTGTGAGCCTGGGTCCAGTCACCACTGCGCTCAGCCATGTCCGTGTTACAGGGCCAAAGTGTGGAGCAGACCTTTGCCCTGAGACTGCTTTCTCCCAGCCAGACCATCTTAAATGAGGCCCCCATGGCCTTTGCTTCATTGTTTGGCAGTTAGACCCATTAAGCCTCAATGGCTGGCAAACACTGGTCGGGTGACTGTGTTGAAATGCTCATCATCCCTGTGACACTCCCCTCAGAAATCCACTACCTACCCCTCACTGCTACCTCCGAGCAACCCCACATCTGCCACAGAAAACACAATGCTGGAGTCAGGGAGCTTCCCAGAGGCCAGCTGTCACAG
This sequence comes from Caretta caretta, assembly GCF_965140235.1. Lineage (NCBI taxonomy): Eukaryota > Metazoa > Chordata > Testudines > Cheloniidae > Caretta > Caretta caretta. The sequence goes on from NC_134206.1 coordinate 6,050,276, forward strand.
GAGGCTGTGGTAAGAGGCCTTTCACAGACAAATGTCAGGGGTGTTGCTCTGTGGAACCCTGACACCGCCCTGATCTCAGGGTCTCAGAGTATCTGAGCACCTGGAATGTATTTATCCTTCTGCCAGCACTGTGAGGTAGCGTAGGGCTATTATCAGAGACAGCCAATGACTTGCCCACAATCACACTAGGCAAGGGAATCAAACCCAGCTGTCTTGAGTCACAGAGCCATGCCCAGATCACAGGACCAGCCTTCCAGCCATCTGAGTGGTGACAGGCCCGGCTGGATTCTCTGCTGCGCCAGCAGAGCTCCCCCCGGCACTGCAGAAAGTGGGGATGGCCAGGAACCAGTTGATTCCTTGGCCTTTTCTCCCACTGCCTCAGCGGAGTTTAGAGCAGCCTAGGGGTTGGGCTGACCTCTGCCTGGTGGTAACGGCTTTCAAGAGCACAGCACACACTGGCCAAGTCCCTTCTATGGTCCTTGCAATGACTTACTCTCAGCCTGGGATATTTAAAACAAGAGCCCGCTTTGTGGGGTAGCATTAATTCAGTTTTCTCCAAAACACAAGGTCTCCTACCCTCCAACTTCTCCCTCCTCCTTTACTCAGGAGCCCCCGCTTGCTGGGGTCAGTGTTGGTTCAGTCTTGCCACACCCTCTGCTCCTCCTTTTCTCCCTGAAGCCCCGCTTCCTGCCCCATCTTCCCCTGAGGTCCCATCTCTGCCCCATCTCTTCCCACTATGCCCTGCCCTCCACTCCTCCACTTCCCTTGATGCTCTGCCCCCTGCCAGGTCGGAGCCGGGCTACAGTAAGAGCTACCCCAGGATCCCAGGCCACTGTGGAGAGACCCAGACTCTCCTCCTTCCCTGGGTTGTACATCCTGGGGGGTGGGGACACAGGCTGGGGGCTTCTCTTGAGCCCGCCAGCCTCCTGTCCAGAGGAGGGTGGAGGGTCTGGAAATCCTCTCAGTGGCTCTGGCTACCTGGGCAGCTCTTACCATGGCCTGGCTCTGGCTTCCGCACTGGAGAGGCGGCAGAGCTTCAGGGGAAAAGGAGGAGCAGGGGTGGGGTCTCGGGGGAAGAGGCGGGCAGAGGGAGGTGCCTCAGGGGAAGAAGATTAGTCGGATGTAGGGTGTCAAGGTGGAAGAAGAGGGGCAGGGGCGGGGACTCAAAGGGGACGGGTCTCCTGCATGGGTCCTGCTTTTGCCTTTTGAAGAGGTGGTCACCCTACACTGAATTGGCTGGGCTGGGATAGGAGCCAGCTGTGCCTCTGTGGGGGAGCTGAGGCCTGTTTCCACCCCTTTGCAAGCAGCTGGGGCAGCACAAACGGAGGGGCCAGAGAGGGAACCTGGGCCTGAGTCTCTTGCCAGGACTCCTGTGTGTCAGACCCTCACTCGCACACGCAGCTCTGCCCTACCTGAGGGGCATGACAGTTGGAGAGGGGTGGGCTCAGCAGATGTGCTGTGTGCAGAGCCATCAACGGGGGGACGGGTTGCCTGAAGGGCTTCTCCTGGGGCTCCTGCGTTAATCATGTCCCTGAGACGACTCAGTCTCAAGCACCTGGGTGAGGGCATGGGGGAAGGGTGCGGGACTGTGTCCTTTGAATAGCCCCTGTCCACAGCTGGTGCAGCCCCCAAGGATCACGCAGCTCCCAGAGCGCTCAGGAAGAGGAAGCACTGTGACAGCAGAACAGCCCTGCAGCTTTTTTAATGGCCCCTGGTTGATTAACCAGATACGGGACAGTGACAGGCCAGGTGTAATTGGAAACAACATCCACGTCCCTTGTTTTTATTGACTGTAATGTTGGGAATTCTGAGGTCGGAAGAGCCACCAATACAGCTCTTTATGGGCCAACATCCCACCGGTCCCCTGGCTCTCCATGAACACAGTCGCTCTGTAAATGTTGCTGGCTGCCTTGGTCTCCTTCCCCAGAACACTGTCTTCCCTCACCAGCCCCTCTCCCTTTGCTCCAGGCCTTAGAACCCATCTGAAACTTTCTCTACAGTATGGAGGTCAGAAGCTCATGTCGTCTCAGATATAAGCGTCCAGGACACACTAGGTGGCCCGTGTTTTTCGTCTCCCATGTAATCAGCACTGGAGGAGGGTGATGAACTGACCCTTCACTTGACGAACACCCTGATTCTCCTGGCACGAAGATGTTTGCTTTTCACGCTGTACACAATTGGATTAATCAGGGGCGGGACAAGCAGGGAGACGTAGCCCAGGAGAATCTGAAGCAAGTGAGAAGAGCTATTCCCAAATCTGTGTATCACAGCAAGGCCAATCTCTGGTGTGTAGAAGAGCAGGACGGCACAGAGGAGGGAGATGCAGGTGTTCAGGGCTCTGAGGCACTCCCTGTGGGATGTGATGCTCAGCACTGTTTTGAGGATCATCACATACGAGAGAAAGATGAGCAGTGAATCCAGCCCCACCGTGAAGAATGTAAGAAACAACCCATAGATGTAGTTGACTCTGATGTCTGAACCCACCCTCTTCATAACATCTTGGTGCAGGCAGTAGGAATGGGAGAGGACATTGGCTCGACAGTATTGGAATTGTTTCAGGAGAAAGGGGTGTGGGAGTATTACAGCCATCCCTCTTAGTACAAGCACCAGTCCCATCTTGGCTATTCTTGGCAGGGTTAAGATGGAGGTATATCTCAGTGGGTTACGGATCGCGATGAAGCGGTCAAAGGCCATCAACAGGAGCATGGAGGATTCAATTTTTGAAAGCGAGTGGATGAAGAACAGCTGGGTGAAACAAGCATCGAGGCTGATCTCCCTAGAGTTAAACAAGAATGTGCCCAGTGTTGTCAGCATGGTGGCTATGGATAAGCCAAGGTCCGTGATGGACAACATAGAAAGGAAAATGTACATGGGCTCATGGAGGCTTGGATCTGTTTTTATAATGAACAGAATGACTGAATTTCCTACTACTGAAATAATATACATTAAAAAGAAGGGGATAGAGATCCAGAGATGGACGTCTTTCAGCCCAGGTATGCCAGTGAGAAGGAACACTATAGAGTTGGATTTGGTGTCATTGACAGCTGACATAATGTACTGGGCAGGTCCGAGGAGTTCTGAACTTTCCTTCCTGAAAGGAGAAAGAATAAGAGACTAGATGATATTTAACGAGACATCTTTCTGCTCTCAGTGGATATTTAAAGACAGCAAAGAGCTCAAGGAAGATCAGCAAAAACATAGTCTTCGATTTACACCACTGATAGGAACATAGGCATTCCCAGACTGGATCAGACCTGTAGTCCATCTAGCCCGGTATCCAGTGGCCAGTTCTAGATGATTCAGAGGAAGGTGGAAGAAGCCCTGCAATGGGCCGCTATGAGATAACCTGCTCTCATTGAAAATTACCCCTGACACCCACTAGTTAGATATATTTTGTGGTGTAAATCAGGAAGAGTTTATTGGAATTCTAAGACTTTTAAAAAAAAAATCTTCACCAGTATAATTGGATTTTTTGGTTACCCATATAAACATCCCATCCCACTTTGAATCCTGCAAAGCTCTTGGCCCCATTGATATCTGGTGGTTTGGAGTTCCGCAGCCTACTTGAGCACTTTGTGATTTTACAATTGTGACCTTCCTACAGACACTCTTTCTGGCCCTCCACTTCTGAATGTGGCCCATTGTAGCATGACATGTGTGTAAACACATGGTAAGTGCATGGTGAAAACCGTCAATGTATTTCTCTGTCCTGCATTGAAAGTGTTTATAAATGTGTTTCGTAGCATCATTATATGTATTTTTTTTTTATTTTCTCTAGTCCTGAGAGTTCAATTTTTTCCACTGCTTCTTTGTAGCACATGGGAGAAATTCTTAGGGCCAGGTGCTTAATTCAATAACATTGATTTTAACTGCATCACGCCAGATTTACATGTGTAAATTCAATATATGTGCTGATCCCCAAGCATCCCTCCAAGAGAAGCTGAAGTGCTTTCCCTGGCCAGTGTTGACTGAATCTAGAGAGTTCAACATCCTACAGACTTCTCTTCATCCTCACAGGATCTGCATCTTCTCCCCATAAAAGTGTCTGTAGAGATCTGGCAGGTTACAAGTTAACACAGACAGTTACTTCAGCTGGGCGGGTGACAGGTTGGCGTCACAAATGCATGCATAGTGCAAACACTAGGTCTGCACTAATATCCAGTTGAGTGTGTAAGTTACTTTAGCTAAGCTCGTATAACATGTGATAGGAGTTAATGCCGTACAACCACTATTACACTCCCCTTTCCACCACCTCAGCTCTACTCTTTGCTGAAACACAGGCCAGCAGTCCTGGTCTCTCCTGACATGTTGGAAAGACTTGCACAGGTATTGCAGAGTTATTGAGTGCACGACCCTGAATGTAAGTGTTAGAAACAGCTTCTGGTCGATTACCAGGAAATAATATTATACAGCTCTTCACTGAACAAAGTGTTAATAGCACAAACCCTTTGCAAACAGTATTTGGAGTACTTCTGAAATACTTTCTACAGTAAAAGCCATTAAGCAGTAAACAGGTTTCAGAGTAGCAGGAATGTTAGTCTGTATCCACAAAAAGAACAGGAGGACTTGTGGCACCTTAGAGACAAACACATTTATTTGAGCATAAGCTTTCCTGAGCTACAGCTCACTTCATCGGATGAATTCAGTGGAAAATACAGTAGGGGGAATTTATATACACAGAGAACATGAAACAATGGGTGTTACCATACACACTGTAAGGAGAGTGATCAGGTAAGGTGAGCTATTACCAGCAGGAGTGGTAGGTTTCTTACTGGAAACCTACTGACCACTATACTTACCTACATGCCTCCAGCTTTCATCCAGACCACACCACATGATCCATTGTCTACAGCCAAGCTCTACGAAACAACTGCATTTGCTCCAACCCCTCAGACAGAGACAAACACCGACAAGATCTCTATCAAGCGTTCTTACAACTACAGTACCCACCTGCTGAAGTGAAGAAACAGATTGACAGGGCCAGAAGAGTACCCAGAAGTTACCTACTACAGGACAGGCCCAACAAAGAAAATAACAGAACGCCACTAGCCATCACCTTCAGCCCCCAACTAAAACCTCTCCAACATATCATCAAGGATCTACAACCTATCCTGAAGGACGACCCATCACTCTCACAGATCTTGGGAGACAGGCCAGTCCTTGCTTACAGACAGCTCCCCAACCTGAAGCAAATACTCACCAGCAATCACACACCACACAACAGAACCACTAACCCAGGAACCTATCCTTGCAACAAAGCCTGTTGCCAATGGTGCCCACATATCCATTCAGGGGACACCATCACAGGGCCTAATCACATCAGCCACAATATCAGAGGCTCATTCATCTGCACATCCACCAATGTGACATGTGCCATCATGTGCCAGCAATGCCCCTCTGCCATGTAAATTGGCCAAACCGGACAGTCTCTACGTAAAAGAATAAATGGACACAAATCAGATGTCAAGACTTATAACATTTAAAAAAACAGTCGGAGAACACTTCAATCTTTCTGGTCACTTGATTACAGACCTAAAAGTGGCAATATTGCAACAAAAAAAATCTTCAAAAACAGACTCCAACGAGAGAATGCTGAATTGGAATTAATTTGCAAACTGGATACAATTCACTTAGGCTTGAATAAAGACTGGGAGTGGATGTGTCACTACACAAAGTAAAACTATTTCCCCATGGCCCCCCACCCCCACTATTCCTCACATGTTCTTGTCAACTGCTGGAAATGGCCCACCTTGATTATCACTACAAAAGGTTTTTTTTTCTCTCCTGCTGGTAATAGCTCACCTTACCTGATCACTCTGGTTACAGTGTGTATGGTAACACCCATTGTTTCATGTTCTCTGTGTATATAAATTCCCCCTACTGTATTTTCCACTGAATTCATCCGATGAAGTGAGCTGTAGCTCAGGAAAGCTTATGCTCAAATAAATGTGTTAGTCTCTAAGGTGCCACAAGTACTCCTGTTCTTCTTGAGCAGTAAAGTTCCAATGCTCCTTCCCATAGAGAGATTCCAACAACTCTTCTGCTGGCTTTCAATATACATACATGTCATGAAAGTTTGCTTTGTATTATTTGTATTACAATGTTTTGGCATAACATTCACACAACTGTACTTTAGTACACACATGTCAACTCATTCTTTCCCCTCTGATCTGCTTTCAGAGATGAGTTCTCAGGTTAGAGTGGGACTTAAAATGTAGCATCTGTCTTCTGGATTTCTTCACAACCTGAAAAGATCGCAGCATCTCACCCCTCATTCAGTCCCTTGTCAGCAAACAGAAGTCTAGTAGCTCCCCTGTCCCTGGGTTAATAGCTGACTGGTTCTCCTCAGGTTCTGTTCTGTCAGTCTGTAGTCTGTCTCCGGAGTGGTAACAGGCACTGGGATCAGTGTAGAAAATATTAATTCCCTGAGCTCTCACTCTCTAGTACGTAGTAACCCCAGCACTGGTTATTCAGGCACGATGGGGGTTTGCAGGAAGTGGATTTCAAAGTCAGATGCATGAGTATTTATGGAAATGAAACTGCATTTCATACATGAAAAGAATCTCTCTCTCTCTCTCTCTCTCTCTCTTCTCCTACCCTCTCTGCCCCCCCTCCACCCTGAATTCATAAAATAAGTAGCACCTGGGAATGGCATTGGGACAGACATGAAGCTGAGCTGCCATAAAGAATGTGTATGTTAAGTCCAGTTCTTGGGATGTTTGCTGTGTAGCTATATTGGGTTAACTATTCGGATATTTTTGTTATGGCTATATTAGGTGAAACCAGTTTGGATCTTCTTAGTTTAATAGCAGGCTGCGAAAAATAAGCAGAAAGGGAAGCAACAGCTCAAGAAAAGCCATCACTCAGTCAGCACTTCAGGGAGAACGAGAGACAACACCAGAGCTGCAAGCTGTGAGGAGCATATTCCCAGCACTGGGAATCTGTCCACAGCTGGAGCATCTGTTGCTGAGAAACAATTCAGAGCTGACAGGCACAGAGAGCGCTGGGGAAATCTGAAGGTCCTGGGCCTGCCTGCATCCCCGTCAGAGCGGGAGGGTTTGGGGTTACAGATGTTGTCATAAATATAAAGGGAAGGGTAAACCCCTTTGAAATCCCTCCTGGCCAGGGGAAAGCTCCTCTCACCTGTAAAGGGTTAAGAAGCTAAAGGTAACCTCGCTGGCACCTGACCAAAATGACCAATGAGGAGACAAGATACTTTCAAAAGCTGGGAGGAGGGAGCAAACAAAGGGTTTGTGTCTGTCTGTGTGCTGCTCTTTGCCAGGGACAGACCAGGAATGGAGTCTTAGAACTTTTAGTAAGTAATCTAGCTAGGTATGTGTTAGATTATGATTTCTTTAAATGGCTGAGAAAAGCATTGTGCTGAATAGAATAACTATTTCTGTCTGTGTATCCTTTTTGTAACTTAAGCTTTTGCCTAGAGGGGTTCTCTATGTTTTTGAATCTAATTACCCTGTAAGATATCTACCATCCTGATTTCACAGGGGGGATTTCTTTATTTCTATTTACTTCTATTTTTTATTAAAAGTCTTCTTGTAAAAACTGAATGCTTTTTCATTGTTCTCAGATCCAAGGGTTTGGGTCTGTGGTCACCTATGCAAATTGGTGAGGCTTTTTATCCAACATTTCCCAGGAAAGGGGGGGTGCAAGTGTTGGGAGGATTGTTCATTGTTCTTAAGATCCAAGGGTCTGGGTCTGTAGTCACCTAGGCAAATTGGTGAGGCTTTTTACCAAACCTTGTCCAGGAAGTGGGGTGCAAGGTTTTGGGAAGTATTTTGGGGGGACAGACGCGTCCAAACAGCTCTTCCCCAGTAACCAGTAATTGTTTGGTGGTGGTAGCGGCCATTCCAAGGATAACGGGTGGAATATTTTGTACCTTGGGGAAGTTTTGACCTAAGCTGGTAAAGATAAGCTTAGGAGGTTTTTTCATGCAGGTCCCCACATCTGTACCCTAGAGTTCAGAGTGGGGGAGGAACCTTGACAGATGTGTACAGACTGTTGTTTGAAAACCCTCTTATTCTGCCACATTATGTTTTATTCTTACTGTTCAGATTAAACAGTGTTTTGGTTCAAGAAGGCTGGCTGGTCACTCGTCTCACCACTAGTCACAGACTCCTAAAGGGAAGAACCACAGGTGCCGAATGCACTCGGTCCAGTTCGGCAATCACAGTCGTCAAGCAGTGTGCTGTAGCCCAGGGCTCAGTCTGGGGGTGGAAGAATGGAGGGATTTAGTCCCATCACAGGGAAGGCTATGAGGCCTGTCATCTGGCACTCAGAGACCAGAGAGGGGACAGAGATCCAGGTAGCCCTGTAACCGTGAGGGGTAGCCACAGTGCAGAAGGCTGGAGACCTCAGCTTGCCAGGAAATAGAAATATGCCTCATCGGATCTGTTGTCACAAAGCAATCAGGTCTGAATTCCTGTGCTCACAATTAAGTCAGAGAATAACATCTTTGAAAATTCATTTGGTGATTAAATTTCCAGGTGCAAATAAACCTGAGGCGATTTGGGAACTAGTCACTGATATTCCGTGGGGTCACCTCTCTCAGACCCTGGCAGGATCAGGCCCAGAGCACAGGGCACCTCTAGACATGGGACCCCTAGAGAAATCCTGACTCGGGGAATCAGGGTTTGAACATTACAACTTTGCTCTGAATGTCAGATTTCTGTGTAGCTTGAATAGCCCACCCTGGAGCATGGGCAGATGTGGGGGAGGGGTTCCCAAGCTACCTAGCGCTGCCTGCCCTCCAGCCCCATCACTGAGTCACCCCGACAGCCCCGCTGAGTCCTCTGCCTCTGCACAGAACATCTGCCAATGGAAACGGTTTGCAGCCTTTCCCCTTCACTTCACATTTTAAAGGTAGTGAAACCTGCCGGCGTACCCAGTTCCTGCTGAAGGGGAGCTGCTGACACCAGAGGTCTTCACCGTAAAGGACAGAGGGTCACTGGGGAGATTGCATAGGCAGCAGGCAGTATCTGTTGAGATCAGGGAGGCAACTTCCTTTATGAAGCATGCTTACACAACTCCTTGGGAGCCACTTGGCCATCAGGGAACCTCACCTGCTTGGCTTATTGTGCACCAGATTTAACCCCCATCATGGCCAATGGCAAACTGCAGGAGCCCAAATCACAGGGGATGTGTGGTGATGCTACCCAACTGAACTGCAGCCCAAGCCCTGCTGCAGGCTCTGCTCCTGGAATCTGGGCTTTTCATCACAATTCCTATGGTTCTGATTCGTCCCATGACTACCTCGGGGGCAGCTGAGTGGTAAATCACAGCTGTAATCTTTCTGAAATAATATAAAAGAGAATAATTATAATAATAATATAGGACTAGATTTTTCCCCAGCAGCCCCCTTCCGTGCATTACAAACCCAGGGTTCAGGCCAGCGATGGGAGAGTCCACATGGCTCCCTACATGGAAATTTCCTTCCAATCGTTCCAGGATGGGAGGTCCCTTCCCTTGTCCCTGAGGAATGAAAATGAAAAAGGGGCCCCAGGATCTATGGTCCCCAATGTTATACACAGATCTCAGTGATCTAGCGAGGCCCACCCAAAATCTCTGTGCCTCCACAACCCTCTCCAGCTCCCTGCTAGCACAGGTTCATCAGAGATATGCTACCAGGGCCTGTCACTCTAGCCACCTCCAGCAGGATCTGCTGAGGGGGCGTTGTACACTGTGGAGGGGACTGCACAGAGATGGGAGGGCTGGTTAGAGTAGCAGATGGGCACAGTACCCCAGCCACGGACTGGTCGGGAGGTTTCGACCTTTCCATACCCAGAATGCAGCCAGAGACTCCGTCAGCAAAACCTTCATTTACATTACGAGGGAGATGCAGATGAAAAGCCTCCAATTTCTCTTGGAAATCCAGGCAGCTGCAGCTTGGCAGCATCATGTCAACTGAGGTTTCAGAGAATGATCCATTTTCTATGAAACCTCACCCCAAGAAGTGAATGAAAAAGGAAACATTTCAGTTTGGGTCAAAATATTTCGGGGGTCGGGGGGAGACTGTTTTCCAGCCCAGCTCTAGATCAGACCATGAGCCTCTGTCCTTTGTGCTACAGCACCACACCCCTAGGTGGCAGCACTAGCTCCCCATCACCCTCCCACACTGAGCAACTCCTGGACATCTGCTAGGGTGGCTAAGCCAGCTCTATAACAGAGGAAGCCCCTGGAAAAGGCTTGATTGCAGGAGCCCATCCCCCAGTGGAGAAATTTAAGAACATAAGAAAAGCCATATTAAGTCAGACCCATGGCCCATCTAGCCCAGTGTCCTGTCTTCTGACCGTGGCCTGTGCAGATACTTCAGATGGGATGACCAGAACAGGGCAATTATCAAGTGATCCATCCCCCATTGTCTGCTCTCAGAGGTTTAGAGACACCCAGAGCATGAGGTTGTGTCTCTGACCACCTTGGCTAACACCTATTGATGGTCCTATCCTCCATGAACTTATCTAGTTCTTTTTTGGATCAGTTATACTTTTGGCCTTCAAAACAACCCCTGGCAATGAGTTCCTCAGGCTGACTGTTCATTGTGTGAAAAAAGTACTTTCTTTTGTTTGTTTTAAACCTGGTGCCTACTAACTTCATTGGGTGACCCCTAGCATTTGTGAAGGGGTAAATAACACTTTCCTTATATACTTCCTCCACACCAATCATGATTTTATAGACCTCGATTATACCCCCCCTTACTCATCTCTTTTGCAAGCTGAACAATCCCAATCTCTTTTCGTATGGAAACTGTTCCATACCCCTAAATATTTTTGTCACCCTTCTCTGTACTGTTTCCTATTCCAATATATCTTTTTTTGAGATGGGGCGACCAGAACTGCATGCAGTATTCAAGATGTGGGCATACCAGGGATTTATATAGAGGCAATATAGTTTCTGCCTTATTACCTATCCCTTTCTTAATGATTCTCAACATTCTGTTAGTGTTTTTTGACTGCTGCAGCACATGGAGTGGATGTTTTCAGAGAACTATCCACAATGACTCCAAGATCTCTTTTTTCTCTAAAAACAGCTAATTTAGACCCCATCATTTTGTATGGCTAGTTGGGATTATGTTTTCCAATGTGTATTGCTTTGCATTTATCAACACTGAATTTCATCTGACATTTTATTGCCCATTTAACCCATTTTGTGAGATCCCCCTTTGTAACTCTTCATAATCTTCTTTGGATTTATGTATTGTCATAAATATAAAGAGAAGGGTAACAACCTTCCTGTATATAGTACTATAAAATCCCTCCTGGCCAGAGGCACAAAATCCTTTTACCTGTAAAGGGTTAAGAAGCTGAGGTAACTTGGCTGGCACCTGACCAAAAGGAGCAATAAGAGGACAAGAGACTTTCAAATCTGGTGGCGGGGGGAGGCGGGGAAGGCTTTGTCTGTCTATTCTGGGTGCTTGCTGGAGAGAGATCAAGAAAGCAAGCAATCCAACTCCATTAGAATTAGTAAGTACTAGCAAGGAAATGCATTAGTTTACTTTTGTTATGGCTTGTGACTTTCTCTGTGCTGAGAGGAAGGTCTATTCCTGGTTTTCTTTTTGTAGCTTTAAAGTTTTGCCCAGAGGGAAATCCTCTGTGTTTTAAATCTGATTGCCCTGTGAGATTAGCTTCCATTCTAATTTTACAGAGGTGCTTCTTTTACCTTTTTTCTTTCTAATAAAATTCTGTTTCTTTTAAGAACCTGACTGATTTCTCTATTGTCCTAAGACCCAATGGTTTGGGTTTGTGATCACTTTGTAATCAATTGGTTAGGATATTATTCTCAAGCCTCCCCAGGAAAGGAGGTGTAAGGGCTTGGGGAGATATTTTGGTGAATAGAAACTCCAAGTGGTCCTTTCTCTGATTCTTTGTTAAATCACTTGGTGGTGGCAGCATACCCTCCAAGGGCAAAAAATTTGTGCCTTGGGGAAGTTTTAACCTAAGCTGGTAGAAATAAGCTTAGGGTGTCTTTCATGTGGATCCCCATATCTGTACCCTAGTGTTCAGAGTGGGGAGGAAACCCTGAAGTATATATTGAGTAGCTTTGTATCATCTGCACATTTTGCCACCTCCCTCTTTACCTCTTTTTTCCAGATAATTTATGAATATGTTGAATAGGACTGGTCCCAGTACAGACCCCTGGAGGACACCACTATTTACCGCTCTCCATTCTGAAAACTGACCATTTATTGCTTCCCTTTGTTTCCTAACTTTTAAACAGTTACTGATCCAGGAGAGAACCTTCCCTCTTATTCCATGACTGCTTACTTTTCTTAGGAGCCTTTCATGAGGGACCTTGTCAAAGACTTTCTGAAAATCCAAGTACACTGTGTGCCCTGTATCACCGTTGCCCACATGTTTGTTGACCCCTCAAAGAATTATAATAAATTGGAGAGGCAGGATTTCCCTTTGAAAAGCTGTGTTGATTCTTCCCCAACAAAGTGTGTTCATTCTGTTCTTTACTATAGCTTCAGCAAATTTGCCTGGTACAGAAGTTAGGCTTACCAGCCTGTAGTTGCCAAGATCTCCTTTGGCGCCTTTTTTAAAAAATCAGCATCACAGCTCCAATCATCTGGTACAGAGGCTGATTTAAGCGATAGGTTACATACCACAGTTAATAGTTCTTCAATTTGGTATTTGAGTTCTTCAGAACTCTTGGGTGAATCCCATCTGGTTCTGGTGACTTATTACGCTTTAATTTATCAGTTTGTTCCAAAACCTCCTCTACTCACACCTCAGTGTGGGACGGTTCCTCAGATTTGTCACCTAAAAAGAATGGCTCAGGTTTGAGAATCTCCCTCACATCATCTGTAGTGAAGACCGATGCAAAGAGTCCACTTAGCCTTTCTGCAAAGGTCTTGTCTTCCTTGAGTGCTCCTTTAACCCCTCGATCTTCCAGTGGCCCCCCTCAGTATTTGGTAGGCTTACTGCTTCTGATGTACTTTAAAAATGTGCTTTTAGTTTTTGTGTTATTTGCTAGTTGCTTTTCAGATCTTTTGAACCACGTACACACGATCACCAAGCCGCACACAACAAGTATGAGTCATGCCCACCAAAAAAAAACCATGAGATTGATTTAAAAATAATGAGATTTTAAAATATACTAATGTGGGGTTCACTTTCATTTGCATTGGTGTCTGAACCTTTGGGGTGCACCTGCGTCAGGTTTTCTAGCTTTTCTGCAATTCACTTTAAAAAAAACAAAAAAAAAGTTTAAAAAAAACCCTGAAAGCAGAGATTCCTGTGTGGTGTCTAGATCCCAGAAGTTGGGGCTTTAAGAAAGACAGGAAATAGTGCGAGACTGCCAATAAAATCCCCAAAGGGGGCGCTTCTGGCCCTACCTCAGGTGGAGCACCCATAAACGAAGGCACTGAAGGTTAGTTAGTGGACATTTCTGGTCACACAATCCATTAGTGCAGAGACGTTATTTCCCTCTGCACTGGGGTATGGAACAGGGTTATGCCACAGACATCTGGACATAACAGGTACTGTTATGGCAGGCACAGCTCAGAGGGTCTCCTCCTCTTGATCAGGCATGAGAAGTGCATACACAGGGTAAGCAAGGCCATGCACATTCTTAATAGAAAGGGGTGTAACCCAAGCCCAGCTCCAAATGCCTGCTGCTAACTTTCTATTGCACCAAAACAACCCCCTCCCCCGATCCTGCTACCCCCAATCTTGGTGATGATGGAAATTTGGACGCAGGGTGTGAGGTCGATCTCCAGCGCTGGAGCAGCTCTCACTGTTCATGGAGGGGGTGGGGGTCAGGATCAGACTGAAGGGCAGCCCCGCTGGGCTCTGTTCAGCCAGGCAACACTCTCCAGACCCTTCACTCTCTGAAACCACGTCCTGATTCCCACTATTGCTGCCGAGCTGGAGGAGGGGCCCAGAACTCCCTCGTCAAAGGGGGCTGTGCTGATGACCTCATCACCTCATCACCAAGGGCCTCATCACCAAGGGGTGTTGGGAAGAGTTCAGTTCAGTTCAGTTCTCCAACCAGTGCCCCAAATTATTATTATGAGGCACACAGAGCTGAAATTTCCCTAAGGCACTTAGCTCTGGCCCCAGTTATCGCAGTGTCCGAGCGCCTCTCAGTCTGTAACATATTTGTCAGTACAACACCCCATGCAGCAGGGCTGTGCTAGTAACACCACTGGGCAGATCCCAAGGCCAGAAGACACCACTGTGAGCACCTTGTCCGACCCCTGCCTAGCACAGGCCAGAGACCTGCCCCACAATAACTCCTAGAGCAGAGCTGTTAAAACAACCTCCTGCCGTGATTTAACAGTTTTCAGTGCTGGAAAATCTACCAGGTCCCTTGGTAAATTGTTCCAGTGATTAATTACCCTCATTGTTAAAAAAATTACTACTTAGTTCCAGTCTGAATGTGTCTAGCTTCAGCTTCCAGCCATTGGATCCTGTTATAACTGTCTCTGCAAGACTGAAGGGCCCATTGTTAAGCTTTTGTTCCCCATTCAGGTACTTACAGACTGTGATGAAGTCACCCCTTAACCTTCTCTGGACACAGTTTGGATGGGTCATTCAATCCTTTGTGCAGAGCTTCAGTAGGTAGTAATGGTCCTCTAGAGGTAAGAAGACAAAATGGAGAAGACAAAATGGAGAAGATGCAGCTGCCTTTTATAGTCTTTTGCCAGAAGGCTTGTGCTTCCTTTGTTTCAAACAGGAGCTGCCCAGCACATGGCTTGGAAGCCTTTTCTGTCCATAGGCACGCCCCTGCATGCCTTGCTGAGTCATAAGGTGTATCTGCCTTCTCTCAATGGGTCAATTGTACAGCTGATGGTCCTTTAATGGGCCATCAAGCAGGTTACACAGTGCTGATGCCAGACTGTCTGAGGTGTCACCCAGAAGCATAGCACAAGTTTGAACTATAGACATACATACATGTCTATAACTCATAATACAGAGGTGATACGAGCATATAAACAAGATTATCATATCTGGCAAATTATAACATTTTTGAAGATATCTTACATGGCATATCTAGCATAACTCATTGCAATTTTACAATATTGTTATTCATAATATTCTAAAGTGTCCCCCAGATTCCATACAGCGTCACAGCTCCATCTGAAAACAAGCTCAGCTTTTGTCCCCCAATCTCCACTGGTCCTGTTGGGAGGCTGTTCCAGAACCTCCCTGCTCGGATGGTCAGAAACCTCCTTCTCCTTTCCAGCCTCAGTTTGCTCTTGACCAGTTGATCCCCGTTTGTTCTTGTGCCAACACTGTCCTTCAGCTTCAGGAGCTCGTCTCCTGCCCTGGTGTTTACCCCTCCCCTGCCCCAATGTTTTTATAGAACAATCTGATCCCTGCTCAGCCTGTGTTGTCTTAGGCTCAACCAGCCAAGCTCTTCCAGTCTCCTCATGAGCCAGGCCCTCCATTGCTCTGACTATCCTAGGAGCACTTCTCTGCACCTGTTCCAGTCTGAATTCTGCTTTCTTGAATACGATTGACCAGAAATTTACAGTTTGCCAGAGGAGGTCTCACCAGTGTCTTGTATAAGGATATTGTAGTGATGCGTGGACTCAGCGGTGCGGCGCTTCCTGCTGGTCATCCAGGGAATTAGCTGACCAACTGTCAGAGCACCCTCTGCCGGCCAATGTCCCACCTGTCGCTGACCCCGTGTCTCTCCCCCGGATCCCGGTGCCCCTTCTCTCGAGGTCCTGCCCTTGGCAGTACGCCCACAGTCTCTGGGTCTCCCCTCCCTGGGAAACCCCCCAACCCTCTATCCCCACCTCGCCGCAGTCAGTGGCTTCTGCCAGTCACCATCTACTGGGGCAGACTGCAGTGTACAAGCCATTCATCATCGGCCAGGAGGGTTTGGACCTGCTGCCTTTGCCTCACCTTTGGCTGCCCCTCTGCAACCCCAGTACCTGCTTTAGGCCTTCAGCAAGGCCTGGAGTTTTTTCCAGCCTGGAGCTTCCCAGCTCCTCTGGCCTTTCCCCAGCCTTGCTTCACTCTAGGTACCCTGGTGAGCTCCCCAGCAGCCAGGCCCGTCTCTCTCAACAACTAGAGAGAGACTCTCCTGAGCTCCTGGCTCACAGCCTTTTATAGGGCCTGCTGTGGCCTGATTGGGGCATGGCCCCAGCTGTGGCTGCCTTCCCCATCAGCCTAGCCATTCGCTCACAGCCCCAGCCCTCTCCCAGGGCTGGCTGTAACCCTTTCGAGCCCGGAGCAGGTGACCATCGTGCTACAGATATATATATATACACACACCCCACCCCCCGAATACATTCCACACATCCCCAGGGGGGCCCGCCCTCAGTCTGAGAATCTCTGGACTACATGATCTAATGGCTCCTTCTGGCCTTAAATTCTATGAATTTCATGAATCACTATCCTGAGTGGATCATTATCTTGGATGCAGCTTGAACAAGTTGCTACTCTGAATCATGATAGGCACTCAACAAGGATAGACACTGGACAAGAAGAATCAGAATTGTCACAATAAAACCGGGATATATCATCCCTTTACTCTCTAAACCCGGTCTTTCCTGTCTTGGAGGAAGTCTCACAATTGTCCCACTCTTCGAGCTGGGAACAAAACCTCATCTATGCTAAACGCTTATCACCAAGCAGGTCTGACTGGACACCTTAGTCCCTTCTCTTCAGGTGCTTTAGACCAGAGCTATACAGTAACCCCCAGACTCCTTAAATCTAGTAGTTTTATTAGTAAAGAGCACAAAGCATTAGAGAAACAGAAAGTTGGCTAGATTGTTGGGCTCAACGGGTAGTGATCAATGGCTCCATGTCTAGTTGGTAGCCGGTATCAAGTGGAGTGCCCCACGGGTCGGTCCTGGAGCCAGTTTTGTTCAATATCTTCATAAATGATGTGGAGGATGGTGTGGATTGCTCCCTCAGCAAGTTTGCAGATGACACTAAACTGGGAGGAGAGATAGATACACTGGAGGGTAGGGATAGGATACAGAGGGACCTAGACAAATTGGAGGATTGGGCCAAAAGAAATCTGATGATATTCAACAAGGACAAGTGCAGAGTCCTGCACTTAGGATGGAAGAATCCTATGCACCACTACAGAATAGGGACCAAATGGCTAGGCAGCAGTTCTGCAGAAAAGGACCTAGGCGTTACAGTGGACAAGAAGCTGGATATGAGTCAACAGTGTGCCCTTGTTGCCAAGAAGGCCAATGGCATTTTGGGATGTATAAGTAGGGGCATTGCCAGCAGATCAAGGGACGTGATCGTCCCCCTCTATTTGACATTGGTGAGGCCTCATCTGGAGTACTGTGTCCAGTTTTGGGCCCCACACTACAAGAAGGATGTGGAAAAATTGGAGAGAGTCCAGCGAAGGGCAACAAAAATGATTAGGGCTCTGGAACACATGAGTTATGAGGAGAGGCTGAGGGAACTGGGATTGTTTAGTCTACGGAAAAGAAGAATGAAGGGGGATTTGATAGCTGCTTTCAACTACCTGAAAGGGGGTTCCAAAGAGGATGGATCTAGACTGTTCTCAGTGGTAGCGGATGACAGAACAAGGAGTAATGGTCTCAAGTTGCAGTCGGGGAGATTTAGGTTGGATATTAGGAAAAACTTTTTCACTAGGAGGGTGGTGAAACACTGGAATGCGTTACCTAGGGAGGTGGTGGAATCTCCTTCCTTAGAAGTTTTTAAGGTCAGGCTTGACAAAGCCCTGGCTGCTTTGATTTAGTTGGGGATTGGTCCTGCTTTGAGCAGGGGGTTGGACTGGATGGCCTTCTGAGGTCCCTTCCAACTTCCCCAGCCACTCCACTCTGCCAGCTGTCCCATGAGCTGCTCCAGCTGTCCCGCAAACTGCTCCGCAATATATCTTCAGGCTCCACCACTACTTAAAACAACACTCAGTGATTTCAGCTCTTAGTAATTTTAGCTGTTTTGTGAATTCAGCTCATAATAGGGGAGCCTCAGTGCTGGTGCACCATTGGCCCAAAGTGAATTCAGATCAGCAGCCTGTAACTAGACTCCTAATGGAATCAAAATTAGCTCTGACATTCCACAGTGGAGGGAGAAGGAGGTCCAATTGGCATGTAGGGCCCTCACCAGGGGCCCATACCACCAGGTATTAATACCTGTCCCCAGCTTCTCTCAATTAACTGCATTTTGGAACCCATGTCCTTTGCCTAGCAAGTGCGAGTCCCTCAAGTACAGTTCCACTGTCCTTGATTCACATAATCAGGATAATAACAATTTATTCTTCCTGCCCCAATAAGAGAGAAACTAGGGATCCCACAGCAGCCAAAGTGACCATTTCAGCAGTTATGGGCTCATGCTAGGCGGGGTGGGTGTGCCTATGCAAATGAGATCAACCCCTGAAGTTCTTTTCCACAAGTTGCCACAACTCACCATCAGTTGTCAGGGTGGAGGTCATCCTGACTTTGCTTACCCATACATTAAGCAGAAGGGGATAGAGATCTAGACATGGACGTCTTTCTGCCCCAGTATCCTGGTGAGAAGGAACACTGCAGAGTTGAATTTGGTGTCATTAACAGCTGACATAATGGACTGGGCAGGTCCGAGGAGTTTTGAACTTTCCTTCCTAAAAGGAAAAAGAACAGGAGACTAGATGATATTTAACAAGTAGGGCTGTCAAACAATTAAAAAAAAATAATTGCAATTAATATTGTGATTAATCACACTGTTAAAAACTAATAGAATACCATTTATTTAAATATTTTGATGTTTTCTACATTTTCAGATATAGTGATTTCAATTACAACAGAGAATACAAAGTGTACAGTTCTCACTTTATTTTTATTAAAAATATGTATGCTGTAATAAACAAAATAAATAGTATTATTCAATTCTCCTCATACACGTACTGTAATTAAATCTCTTCATCATGAAAATTGAACTTGCAAATGTAGAATAATTTACAGAAAAAACACATTCTAAAATAAAACACTGTAAAAGTTTAGAGCCTACAAGTCCACTCAGTCCTATTTCTTGTTCAGCCAATCGCTCAGACAAACAAGTTTGTTTACATTTGCAGGAGATAATGCTGACTGCTTCTTGTTTACAATGTCATCTGAAAGTGAGAACAGACATTTACATGGCACTGTTGTAACCGGTGTTGCAAGATATTTATGTGCCAGATTCATGAAACATTCATATGTCCCTTCATGCTTCAACCACCATTTCAGAAGATTTGTCCATGCTGATGACAGATTCTGCTTGATAATGATCCAAAGCAGCGTGGACCAATGCATGTTCATTTTGATCATCTGAATCAAATGCCACCAGCAGATGGTTGATTTTCTTTTTTGGTGGTTCGGGTTTTGTAGTTTGTGCATTGGAGTGTTGCTCTTTTAAGACTTCTGAAAGCATGCTCCACACCTTGATCCCTCTTATATTTTGGAAGGCACTTCGTCCAAAAGAAAATTAGTAAACCTTGGGTTGAGTGCTGTAGCTATCCTTAGAAATCTCACATTGTTACTTTCTTTGTGTTTTGTCAAGTCTGCAGTGAAAGTGTTCTTACAATGAACAACTTGCTGCGTCATCATCTGAGACTACTGTAACATGAAATATATGTCAGAATGTGGGAAACACAGAGCAGGAGACAGACTATTCTCCTCCAAGCAGTTCAGTCAAAAAAGTAATTAGCATATTTTTTAACAAGAGTCATCAACATGGAAGCATGTCCTCTGGAATGGTGGCCAAAGGATGAAGGGGCATACACATTTTTAGCATATTTGGCATGTAAATACCTTACAGTGCTGGCTACAAAGTGTCATGTGAACACCTGGTCTCACTCTCAGGTGACATAAGTAAATGAGAAGTAGGAAGCAGTATCTCCCATAAATGTAAACAAACTTGTTTGTCTTAGTGATTTCCTGAACAAGAAGTAGGACTGAGTGGACTTGTAGGCGCTAAAGTTTTACATTGTTTTGTTTTTGAGTGCAGTTATGTAACCAAAAAACCCATACATTTGTAAGTTGCACTTTCACGATAAAGAGATTACATTATGGTACCTGTATGAGGTGAATTCAAAAATACTATTTATTTTGTTTATCATTTTTACAGTGCAAATATTTACAGTGCAAGTAAAAATAATATAAAGTTATCACTATATACTTTTTTCAGAGGAACAGCCGTGTTAGTCTGTATTCGCAAAAAGAAAAGGAGTACTTGTGGCACCTTAGAGACTAACCAATTTATTTGAGCATGAGCTTTCGTGAGCTACAGCTCACTTCATCAGATGTTTACCGTGGAAACTGCAGCAGACTGTTGATCACTTTAGATAAGCTATTACCAGCAGGACAGTGGGGTGGGAGGAGGTATTGTTTCATGATTTCTGTGTGTATATAAAGTCTGCTGCAGTTTCCACGGTAAACATCTGATGAAGTGAGCTGTAGCTCATGAAAGCTCATGCTCAAATAAATTGGTTAGTCTCTAAGGTGCCACAAGTACTCCTTTTCTTTTTACTATATACTTTGTATTCCGAGTTGTAATTGAAATCAATATATTTGAAAATGCTGAAAAAATCCAAAAATATTTAATACATTTCAATTGGTGTTCTATTGTTTAACAGTGGGATTAAAACTGTGATTAATCATGATTAATTTTTGGTTAGTTAATCATATGAATTAACTGTGATTAATCAATAGCCCTATTAACAAGACATCTTTCTGCTCCCAGTGCAAGTCTAGAGATTCTCAGGAGCTCAATTAAGATCAGCAAAAACGTACTCTTGGATTTACACAACCAGTAGGAAAATAAGCACTGCCAAACTGGATCAGACCTGTAGTCCATCTAGCCCAGTATCCAGTAGCCAGGTCCAGATGCTTCAGAGGAAGGTGAAAGAAGCTCTACAATAAGCAGCTATGAGATAACTTGCCCCCAGGGAATGTTTCCCCCTGACACCCACTAGTTAGACATATTTTGTGTGTCAGTTAGGAAGGTTGAGAGCCCTTGTAGAACTGATCAATGAAATTGTTTTTAATTGTTCACTTTATTAATATAACTTCATAAGTAAAGTTTTATGAATGAAACTACATTCATTCATAAAACCAGGTACCCCAATAACTGGCTAATTGAGTTTCACTTTCAATCCAATTGCTGCTTAAATCGCTGAAACTTGCACTGTTTCAACATTGTAACCTCTGCTCACTGTTTGTCGTTCATTATACTTGTCTATATTGTAACTCAAACTCCATTTTAACCTGTCCCAAACTCCATTTTGAAATGCTCACTCCATTTTGTAAAAGCTTGCTGCAACCTTCATTTTTGCAAAACCTGGCCGTAATCTTATTAGTTTAGTTTAGGTGCGTGAATGAGGTATGTATGGATAATGGAATCAACCTCCAGCCCCAGCCAGACTTGATGAAATAAAGTTCAAACACCAATGGCTGAAGATGCAGACAACAACCCTAACCAAGTAAGAAGGGTCCACCCTAAAAAGAAAAGAACAACAAAAGTACAATGGAAGGAAGATCAAAGTCAGGTTCCAGGCTGAAAGTCATGTTTGCAATTGATGGGTGATCAATCACACTGAACCCGGAGGCAGTGTGACACAGCAAAACCTATAGACTTTGGATTCAAACTAAAAACCTTTTTCTGAAAAGTCAACACAGTATTGAAATGTGATGCTTATCTGATGCAGAGAGTAGATGAAATATTAGAATAGTTGTGAGCTGCCAGATAGATATCCACTTTAGACCTTACAAAGGGATATTGGCAAATACTTTTGATGCCAGAATCCTGGGAGAAGAAAGCTTTTTCCACACCCTTCAGTTTGCATCAATTAAGGACCACTTCATTTGGCCTTCACAGAGTGACATTGACTTTTCAGTGGCTAGTGCACTGTATATTCCAACTGCCTGGGCAGTATGCAGCGGTACACTGCTATGATCAATTGAAAATGGTTTTTGGTCCCCTGTGTGGTAGCAGCATTCCCACACATAGTGCAGATGGCAGTACATTACACCCAGAATAATAATTAAAAAAAACTATTGTCAATTGCTAGGTTGTACAGTCTGCAAGACTCAGTTTGCCTTGACAATCTGAGCTCCTTTGTTATTGGCGAATATTTTCTTCTGTCCCGGGGGCGGCTCTCAAGTTGTAGTTCTCCAGGGTCTATTTTCTGCTCTTCCCCCTGCTCACGGAGCTAAGGAAATTGTCTGTGAGTCCTGGCCAACCAGAGAGTTCTCAGGGGAATCATAAAGGTCACTGTCCGGCATGCTGAGTGTCAGACGTGAGATTCATACACTGATACTTAGGGCTCCGCTTTCCTGTGGCAGTAAGGATATTTCCTCTCTTTGCTGAGTGGATTTTGGTGAGTTGCCTGTTTCTGCATTAAAGTTAGTGCTGAGGGTTGTTAAGGAAAAGTTAGCACATGTGACTCCATTTTGGTTTGGGGCCCACCATTGTTTAAATGCCAGCACATCATACACCAGGAGGAGTAATCCTTAGATATTGAATCCCTGTGAAAATCCTCCTCCTTGTCTCCAGCCTGCCTTGACTCCCAGTATCTGGTTTTTGTCAGTCTTTAACTCCCGGTTTCTTGGCCTTGATGTGAGGCCTCCCATCCTGATAATAAAAGTTACTGATGCATGGCTTTAGGACCATGCTGTGTAATTAACATACTGGCATAGCACAAGGAATGCACCAAGCAGGGATAGGTGGTAGATAAAACAAGGGTTTGTTTATTGGCTAAGGTTTCCGATGCACGAGGGCAACATGCTTTGCTAAAAGGTATATAATCTTTGTATAATCTGCATTCATGTTCCCCTCCTGGCTAGCAGGGGGGCACCACGCTCGAGCGTAATAAACTTAGTGTCTTTTGGGAACTCTGCAGTTGTGGACTTTGTTTCTGTGCCTCAGCCTAGATTCTAACTGTGCATGACCTATCAGGTATAATTCGCAGCACTGGTGTTCGTGTCCTACCAGGTATAATTCGCAGCAGTTGTGTTTCAGAGGAACAGCCGTGTTAGTCTGTATTCGCAAAAAGAAAAGGAGTACTTGTGGCACCTTAGAGACTAACCAATGTATTTGAGCATGAGCTTTCGTGAGCTACAGCTCACTTCATCAGCAGTTGTGTGCGTGTCCTACAAGGTGTAATTCGTAACAGGGTTCAGGAAGGGTTCCAGGGTTCAAGTCAAGAACCATCTAGCCAGGAATTCACCAGCGTGGTGACTTGAACTGTTTAGTATTTAGTAGTACAATACTAAACAGTTCATGAGATTTACAATGGGAAATACAAATGTATTGGAAGTAGTTTAGGCAAATATTTGTTTTTCAGATCAGTTCCTTGTCTCTTACTGTGTCCTTCTATCTGTCTTGGTAGCTTTCTTTTTTGGGCTGTGTGGTTTTACCTCTGTTCCCTCAAGTTTTCCAGTTCAGCAACGTCATTGTCCTTTTAGGAAGTTCAGCCAAAGCCTCTGCAGTGGGTATCTGTGAACCAGAGGGTTCACAACAAGAATGGGTCACACACTGGCCAGATTCTGCTCTCACATTCTGCCTTCACAGTGGGCTCCCTGACAGCAAAATCAGGGCACATATGTTTTGGAATCCGCATCTTTCATGATTTTCACAGCTGGTAGCCAAACGATAAACATTAAGGGTGAAATCTTGGTCCTACTCAGATCAACGGCAAACTCTAAACACGGCCAGGAGTTCACCCTAAATCCACATGTAGGGACTTAAATAAATGTCCTGATTTACATGGGCCATGAGCCTCCAGTGACTTCTAGGGCCGGGTGAGCTTATCTGGACAATGATGAACTGACAGGAGAGCTGCTGAAATCTCACATTCACATGCTTAGAGGTTCAGAACTATCAGGAGAACATTTTTTTTCTGAGGGGAGAAAGGGGTCAGCTCTTTCTGTGTCCCTGCATCTCTGGAAAGGATGAGAATCCCCAAAGGCAGTAATAATAACCAGGTGGTGTTGGAAAACTCACCAGGGAGTTCCCAGAATGCACAGTGTGTCTGTCTGTGTGTGTGGACATCCTGCCTTATGTACAGACCAAAGATGCATATTGAGGCCTCCTGGGGTGGGGTGTGTGAGTTAGACTGTATTGTAATTTCTACCACACTGTAGCAGAATGTTTCTCACAGCTTCCCCCATCCGGACTATCCCTCTTCCTGTGAGCAACCCCTCTACAGCCCCATGGTAACATCAGCAATTGCCAACATGGAAAAGCAGCCTCAGGAAGGGGTGTCTGGGTTTCTAACGGGCTGCAATATGTTAAAGCTTCATGTCATTTTGAGAAAGAGTTACTCACACTGGATGCTTTTAGTCTCCAAGTCCTCTGACCCTCCCGCCAGGTCTGTCCCTTTCTCCTTCCCTGCACAGGCTGAGTTGTTGCTGATCTCCCCCTTTTCCCCAGCGCAGACACTGAGTTTAACCTCGTCTATGGAGGTATTGCTGTGAGCTGTTGCTGTGGGATCTGGCACCTGCTTTGGGTCCTGGGTGAGGGGTATCACTGTGTGGCTGTATGTGGGTTCTGGGGATGGGGGACATACATGGAAAGTTGGACAACATTGGGTACTATGGGGCAGGTGGCAAGTGGGGGTATATGGACAGGCAGGAAGAGTTGGATGTTCTGGGGCAGGCAGGGTGTACGTGGACAGGAAGACAGCACTGGTTCATGTGGGGACTGGGAGCAGGGAGTACAGGACAGGCGAGCAAATGCTGGGTGTTTAGGGAGCAGGAAGCGGCATGCACATGATGAGGCAGGCAGAGCTGTTGAAATTGAATTGTTCTTTGTGATTGTTGGTTCAAGGCCAGCACAGGGACCTTTCCTGGCCTTGAATGCGTGTTGGCGGGCCTCAGAGTCTCTCTTCCCTTGCAAGCCACAGAGCTGCAGCCTGGATGTCACAACCTTTATTCAGTTTTGTTTCCAGTTGTTTTTGTTATGTAACTTCAGACATTTCACCTTTGAAAGGAACCAATGATCTTTGCTTCTCAGATGGTTCAATCTCCCATTATACTCTGACCCCCTGTCCCTTCTCTCCTACCCAACCCCGAGTGCCCTGATTCCAACAGCACGCTGGGCGCTAGTGTTTGCTCCATGCTTTCCAGTCATCCCTGGCTCCCCCAACCTTCGAGCCGCCCCACACTCCCCACATATTTTCCTCTGCAAGGGGTTAGGTGCCTCCCATCACATCTGCTCCCTTGGTCGGGGGGTAATCAGTGACTGCGTCTCACCAGTGAGAATCTCAAACACCGCCTGAGGCTTCGGGGACTGCTACACAGGAACAACTCGCAAGCCGAGAAATTTGCGCAGTACATAATGAGAGCTGGAAACTCTGGGACACGTAAGGGCCTAAATAAATACAGCTGCCATGTGCAGGAGCCACTGGCAGATGCCTGAAACAATGGACCACTGGGACACAAATGTTAAACCAAGACATTCTGGGACCATTTGTTAGCCAGCTCTGTTCCTCATTCATGGCGCGGGTTGTACATACATTCCTCAGTGCAGTGATTTTATGGGCTCAACTCATTACGTTTCTCACCTCAAACGTTCATCCATGCAGTGTGTCACGGGATCCCTCTGTCTCGTGAAAAACACACCTAGTGTCACATTTCGCAGGCACCACAATCACAGGAGAATTTCTCCCCATAGGGCTAAATTCACCAGTGTTACGCATAGAAAAAATGCCTTCAGGAAGCTCAGGCACGAGCTTGCAGGCAAAACGCCTCCACCTGCCTCCTGAGGGCATGTTTGTCGTTTCCAAGGCCAGAAGGGACTGTTGTGCTCATGTATTCGGACCTCCTGCATAGCACAAGCCAGAGACGTGCCTTGAAATAATTTGCGTTTGAAGTAGAGAAGATCTTTTAGAGCAGTGGTTCCTAGCAAGGGTATACGTACCCCTAGGGGTGCACAGAGGCCTTCCAGCAGGTACTTCAACTCCACTAGGTATTTGCCTAATTTTACAACAGGCTACATGAAAAGTAGTAGCAAAGTTGGTACAAACTAAAATTTCATACAGACTTGTTTATACTGCTCTATATACTGCACACTGAAATGTAAGTAAAATATTTGTATTCCAATGTATTTACTTTATAAGCACATGGTAAAAATTAGAAAGTAAGCAATTTTTCAGTAAGAGAATGCTGAGTCACTTGGGTATTTTTATGTCTGATTTTGTAAGCACGTAGTTTTTAGGTGAGGTGAAACTTGGAGTACACAAAACAAATCAGATTCCTGAAAGGGATACAGTAGTCTGGAAATGCTGAGATCCATTGCTGGAGAGAAACATCCAATCTTGATTTTAAAATTGTTCCCATGGTTAATTACTCTCACCATTTGAAAAGTGTATACCTTATCTCCAGTCAGAATGTTTCCAACTTCAACTTCCACCCATTGGATTGTGTTAGACCTTCCTCTCCTAGACTGAAGAGCTCACATTAAATATCGGTTCCCCACGTAGGTACTTAGAGACTGTGACCGAGTCTCCCCTTAACACTCTAAGGCAGGTGTTTAATTCTTTACTCATTCTGGTGGCTCGTCTCTCAACCCTCCTTCTTGGATTGTGGATACCAAGAATGGATACAGGATTTCAGCAGCAGATGCACTAACGCCAAATACAGAGGTAAAATAACCTCTCTGCTCCTACTTGGTGTTCCCTTGGTTATTATCCCAGGATCACGTTAGCTATTTTGGCCACATGGTCACACTGGGAGTCTCATGGCAAGCTAATTATCCCTTCACACCCCCAAATCTTGTTCAGAGTCATTGCACTTCCCACGATTGAGACCAGCATCTTTGTCACTCAGACAAAGCAGGGTGCTTGCAAGAAAGTGTCTCACCAAAAGAAACAAGGGAAGTAACAGAGGTGCGGGCCTGTAGCCCTAAATACCAAGACCCTTGTGACCTTCATGCTCATTCTGTTGGCCGCAAAGTCATAGCCCAGCAGGATAATGTCTGTTTCCATGGTGGAAACTTCGCTCCTTTCTAACATATGAACTTCATAGTGGATCAGACCTATGGTCCATTTAGTGCAGTGTCCTCTGTCTGAGAATGACAGCCCCAGGTGCTGCAGTAGAAGGTGTAAGAAACCCAGCAGCAGGTTGATAGGGGATGCCTTAACCATCCTGAGGGTGTCACCCTAATGCCTAACAGCTAGAGATTGACTGGTTCCCTGAACCACATTGGCGTATAGGCTTTCCAAAATATTTATTTCGCTGTAAGTATTGTAAATGGATAGTCTTGTGTTGTCAGAGAGGGAGAACACATTCTTTATCTACTCTCTGCCAGTCATCCCCCTGAAAACTCTCTACCAGTCAGTAATGTATAGAATTTTCTCATATCCCTCTTATTTATCTCCTTTGTAAGGTAACAATTCCAGTCTTTTCAACTTTTCTCTCTGTATGAGAGTTTAACCAGGCCCTTGATCATTCTCACGGCCCTTCCCTGAATCCCTCTAGTTCTTCAATACCCCGTGAGAGAAAGGTGCACCGTACCTCACAGAGGAGTCTAGAGGAGAGTGAAACATAGACTAGCTGATCTCATGGCATTGTATTTTCTGTATGATTCCCCATCCCATTCTTCTTCGACACAATGTTTTTCTTAGTTTCTGCTTGCACTGTGATTAGGGTTTCACAAAGCTGTGTACCGTGTCTTGTACTGAATTCATACAATTAAATTAGAACCACGTAAAGTGTTTGAGGACCTCAAGCTTTTCCCTCTAAAAGGCATACATACTGAAGATATTTACATTGAAGTTCATCGGTCATCATGCCACCCATTCACCTGGCTTAGATATCTTCCTCTGAGGACTTCTCTTTCCTTGAATATGACCTAAATAATCTGGTGCCATAAGCAAATGTCCCCACCTCACTGTTCACCCCCATTTCTAGATTATTAATAACTATAAAATATTTACCATACTATTTGTTGTCAGATGTGTAACCCCCCTCACTCTGCTTCTCTCCCTTCACAGGCACCTTGAGCATTTCTGAACCTGGTCAACGCCTCAGCCACCTCATGGCAGGTTTCAACCTCACCCCCTCTGACCCTTCCCCATTTATCCTAATGGGCATCCCAGGCCTGGAAGCTGCCTATGTCTGGATTTCCATCCCTTTCTCTATGTTCTACATTATCGGCCTGTTTGGAAATTGTATGGTTCTGTTTGTTGTAGGAAAAGAGCAGACCCTGCACAAGCCAATGTACTGGCTGCTCTGCATGCTGGCACTCACAGATATCGGCATGTCTACCTCCGTCATTCCAAAGGCACTTTGTATATTTTAGTTTAATTTGAAAGGCATTACTGTGGGTGGCTGCCTCACCCAGATGTTCTTCCTTCACATGGTTACTGTGTTGCACCCATCCATACTTGTGACAATGGCCTTTGATCGCTATGTTGCCATATGCAACCCTCTAAGATACACGACCATACTCACCAATGCATGAATAGATAAGCTAGGTCTTGTGGGTTTGATAAGGGCTGTTCTCTTCATTGCGCCCATGCCCCTGCTCCTCAGCAGGATGCCATTCTGTGGCAACCACATTATCCCCCACACATACTGTGAGCACATAGCTGTGGCAAAGATGTCATGTGGGGATATCACAGTCAACAGGGACATATGGTTTGGTGACAGCTCTTGTAGTCATCTGGTTAGACCTGATGCTCATTGTGCTGTCCTACGGTCTGATCATCAGGGCTGTCCTCAGAATCTCCTCCAAGAAAGACCACCAGAAAGCCCTTAACACCTGCACAGCTCACATCTTTATTATTCTGATGTCTTATATTCCCTGTCTCTTCTCCTACCTGACACAAAGGTTTGGTCAAGGACTTGCTTCCCATGTACACGTCACCTTCGCTAACTTCTATCTCCTTGTGCCCGCCATGCTCAACCCTATCATTTATGGGGTCAAAACCAAAGAGCTTCGTGACAAAGTGGGCAAATACACCTGCAGAAGTTGATTGCCGGGGGCCACTGACTTTAAAGCTGTGTGATAAGAGGGGAAAGGATATCTCCTCACTAATCAAGGGTGCTCTGCCCCAGTTTGGCTGAGCTCAGCATTATGGAAGTTCAGAGTCTGAGAAGCTCCTCACATCTAACATCTTATCCCTCCATCACTAAGCACTGCTCTCTTCATTGTTGAGTTCCCTCTCTCTGACCATCACCTGACTGCTTTCATTGTCACCCACCAGCCCCCACACACTCACCCCGTCACTTGGCCTTTCTGTGACTACCAGACTACCAGAAGATATTGCAACTTTCTGACATAGGGTGGGTTTCCATTAGTCCCTCTCTGAACAGGGTTCTTGATCAGTTCGACAAAGTGAAGCTATACTGATGAACCAGACTGTTAGATCACCAAAGACAAAGTAAGAAGCTACAATGCTGAACTTTTAAAATCATATATACAGCGATCCAGTGAGCTAAATTTACTGTGGGAACTGAGGACATTCTTCTAGAACTTGTTGATGAGAGGTGTGAAACTGTGTTTTTGAACCAGACTGATGTGTTAAAATATTGCCTTTGAGTCACATTACTTACCACTTTGTGCAGGCAATTTTTCAGTTGCTTTCAGCTGGAACTTTCAAAACACACACTAACCTTTTCCATTGTCAAAGACATCAAGAGTAGGTGTCGAAATTTCATGTTGGAGTTTGTGAAACAGGGATTATCACCAAACATCTAGGTGACTGAATTGCTTGCAGTACTAAGTCCTTCTACTGCACTCAGCCCTGCACGAGCTAGATTGGCTAATATCTCATTTTTACCATTGGTTTGTGAACACCTTGGACAACTGGAGTAGCAGTGGAGAGTTTTGTCGATGGTTCACTGGCCTCATACTCAGGACAACCAAGTTGAGCAGTTTTGGGTTGAAGTTCTCAAACACATGTTTTTTTTCTGGTTCATCTGAGAAAACAGTCTTTCAACTGCAGTGTTGCTAAAAGGTAGGGACAGCAACTAAAGAGCAAACAAGCAAAGTTCAATAAAGTCTTTGTCCCCAGTGGCACCCATGTGTTTTTCAGCTTCAATATAAAACTGCTCAGCACGGTTGTCCTCAATATGAGGCCAGTGAACCATAGGCAAACACAAAGCCATCATTTCTTTTCAAGACAAAATTTGAACTTTGACTCCCAACACTGAATGCCATTAGAAATAAATACCATAATAATTTTATTGTTGTTTTTGTACTACATACATTGTGGGCTCCTTTTGTTAATTAAAAAAAAAAACCTTTGCTGAAAGAAGTGCATTGGGCTATTATCAGGTTAGTTTTTAAGTGATATTGGGCTATGAATGTAGTAGAAATCTGTCATCCCCAGACCAGAGGGTCCAGAAAAACAGCCCAGAAGGCAGAGCTGGGACTGAGGCAGAGCAGATGAAGAAGGCAGAGGTGGGGAGCAGTAGCAGACCAGAGCCAGGATTTGGGGCAGCGTGGGAGCCAGGGCAAAAGTATAGCAGGGAGCTGCAGGGCCAGAGCTAGGATAGTGGATGCTAGCCACAACACAAGTAACAGGGGAGCTGAGAACAAAGAGCATCTGGGAAGAGCAAGGTAAGGAGCTTATATGCAGAGGGACCATCACAGGGAGAGGTTGCTTGACAGGAGGGCTTTGAAGGCTGAACTCAGAAGGGCATGAATCTGATGGAAGGGCAGATGCTGGGGAGAAGGTTCCTGCCACCTAGAGCCCGAGGGCGTGTGGCCATTGCCAGAGCAGGTATCTTACCTGCGGTATCACTTCAGAGCAGGCTGGAGACTTTTGCTGGAGCACCAGATGGTGTGGTGGGGGGTGCAGAGAAGGGACCATGACTCTCCCACTTTTGAGAGTGGATGGGCTTGGTAAATATGCTTTTTGCCACATGTCTGAACCTCTGCCCTTCTTCTTCACTCTGAGGTTATGCCCCTGGCCAGGCCAGAAGGTGGAGCCCAGGCCAGGTGAAAGCAGCCCAGGACCCTGGGCAGCTGTGGGGATGGGGGAGGACAAGAGAAGCCCCATGCCCATAGCCTTGCCCCCTGCCCCCCCCGCCTCGGGCAGATGGAGGGTCCACAGCTCCCCAAAGCTGCCAACCCCAGGCAGCTCTTACCACTCTTCCGCCACTGAGGTCCTACGTCCAGGCCAGGTCGGAAGCCAGAGGCAGGTCAGTGTAAGAGCCATGCGGACATCTCTGGGGAACCGGACACCTTCCATCATCTCTGAACAGGGCTTTCCAGGGGCAGGGACATGTGTTGGAGGCTGCTTTTGGCCCCCATCCCCACCCCCAGAGGCCCAGGCCCTCCAACACAGATCTGGTTTCCAACTTGGCCGATGAGGGGTATTGAGGGGAAAAGGAGGGCTAGGGACAGGAACACGGAGGGGACAGGGCCTTGTGGCCCTCCAACTTTTAGTAATACTCTATCGCCACTGGGGATTGGGATGTGTGAGGATCAGACTGTGAACTTTTCTTATGTCCCAGAGACACCTATCTGTGGTGTCTCCCTGCCCATAGGTGAATTGACCCTCAGAGGGAAGCCAGAGGAAAGGGTGAATAGGAAGACTGCCAGAGAAAAAGAGAGGGCAAGAGCCAACAGATGAACTGTGCACGATCTGAGGGGGGAGACCTGTTGTAAAGGGACGAGACCTGGCTGTGCTACTACCATGTAAGGTGGGAAAGGACTATCTGGAGCCCAGGAGCACTGGAGGCCCCACAGCCCAGGGAGGGGGGAGCAGCTACAGCAAGTGGCAGCCATGACAGGGACTACCAGAGATGGGAGCATAGATTCATAGAAGTTTGGAGTTGGAAGACACCTCAGTCCAGTCCAAACACCTGCTCAAAGCAGGACCAACTCCAACTAAATCATCCTAGCCAGGACTTTGTCAGGTTAGGCCTTAAATACCTCTAAGGATGGAAACCAGCTCCCTAGGTAATGCATTCCAGTGCTTTACCACCCTCCTAGAGAAATAGTGTTTCCTAATATCTAACCTAGACCTCCCCCACCGCAATTTGAGACCATTGCTCCTTGTTCTGTTATCTGCTACCACTGAGAACAGCTGAGCTCCATCCTCTTTGGAGCCCCCCTTCAGGTAGTTGATGGCTGCTATCAAATCCCCCCTCACTCTTCTCTTCTGCAGACTAAATAAGCACTGTCCCCTCAGCCTCTCCTCGTAAGTCATGTGCCCCAGCCCCCTAATCATTTTTGTTGCCCTCTGCTGGACTCTCTCCTATTTGTCCACATCCCTTGTGGAGTGGGGGCCCCAAAACTGGGCACAATACTCCAGGTATGGCCTCACTAGTGCCGAGTAGAGGGGATTAATCACTTCCCTTGATCTGTTGGCAATGCTGCTACTGATACAACCCAGTACATCATTAGCCTTCTCAGCAATGATGGCACACTCTTGACTAATATCCAGCTTTGCGTCCACTGTATTCCCCGGGCCCTTTTCTGCAGAACAGCCGTTTAACGTGTCGGTCCCCAGCCTGTAGCAGTTCATGGGATTCTTCCATCCTAATTGCAGAACTCTGCACTTGTGCTCATTGAACCTCATCAAATTTCTTTTGGCCCAATCCTTTAATTTATCTAGGTCACTCTGGACCCTATCACAGCCCTCCAGCGTATCTACCTTTCCTCTCAGCTTAGTGTCATCTGCAGACTTGCTGAGGGTGCAATCCATCCCATCATCCAGATCATTAATGAAGATGTTGAACAAAAATGGCCCCAGGAATGACTTCTGGGCACTATGCTGACACTGGCTGCCAATTAGACATTGATCCATGAATCACTACCTGTTGACCCCGATGATCTAGACAGCTTTCTATCCACTCTATAGTCCATTCATCCAGCCAATACTTTAACTTGCTGGCAAGAATACTCTGGGAGACTATATCAAAAGTGTTACTAAATTCAAAGATATATCACGTCCACTGCTTTCCCCATATCCACAGAGCCCTTTATCTCATCATAGAAGGCAATCATGTTGGTCAAGCATGACTTGCCTTTGGTGAATCCACATTGACTGTTCTTGATCACCTTCCTCTCCTCCAAGTGTTTCAAAATGGTTTCCTTGAGGACCTGCTCCATGTATTCCACAGTATTTTTGCTAGCAAGTTGCCCAAGTTACAACTCACTTCTACTTCCCCTACCAATTCTTCCTGTTTGTAAGCAGCATGTCAAGAGGTGCTTGACTTACTTAGTTGGTTTCTCCAGCACTTGTACCAGGAAATTGTCCAGAACACTCTCCAAAACTTCCTGGATTGTCTGTATTGCTCTTCCAGCAGATGTCAGCGTGATTGAAGTCCCTCATGAGAAACAGGGTCTGTGATTTGGAAACTTCTGCTAGTTGTCCAAAGAAAACTTCCTCTAACTCCTCCTCCTGGTCTGGTGACCTATAGCAGATGCCCAGCACGACATCACCCTTGTTACTCTTGCTTCTAAACTTAACCCAAAAACTCTCAACAGTCTTTTTCTCCAGTTTCATACTGGAGCTCTGAGCAATCATACCGCTCTCTTACATGCAGTGAAAGTTCTCCCCTCCCCACTGTCAGAAAGTGACTGGTTTCTCTGTTATGATTAAGATAGACTTAATTCTTCACTCCAGCCCACTGTCCATAGGGCCCTGTTGTGAGACGTTCCCTTCAGGACTCCACTCCCTGGTCTGTACAGAGCCGGTCATGCCTGGAAACAGACTCCTAAGAGGGAATAACTTTTGGTAAGAGGGTGGCCTTCTCAGCAGCTCAAACTTCCTGCTGGTTGATCCCCCCACAGCAGAGTCAATGCTGGGCCTTAAAAATCTTTAAAGATGGAGATTCCACCACCTTCCTGGGAGACAAAGGATTCCCACCTTTGTAAATCCTATTTAAGGGTCGGGAGGAAAGCAAACAGGGCTCCTCCCCTCCATGGCTGTCTGCCCAAGAAGAAAGACTGCAAGAGCCACCTGAAGGGAAGGCAAGGGGTCCAGTCTGAAAAGGAATATAACTGGAATTTTGAACCCCCAAAACTTTGCAACCTGCCT
Source organism: Caretta caretta (assembly GCF_965140235.1). Lineage (NCBI taxonomy): Eukaryota > Metazoa > Chordata > Testudines > Cheloniidae > Caretta > Caretta caretta. The sequence continues at coordinate 6,084,191 of NC_134206.1, forward strand.
AAAATAACATTTAGGGTGAGAATTTATATGTTGTAACCTGTTTTTAAAGTATATTAAGCTCAGTTTGCCTGCTTTGTTTACTAAAAACACCTGTTATAGTTAATAAATTTATTACTGGTTTATAATATAACCCAGTTTATGTGATTTCTAATGGGGGGGGGGGGTTGAGAAGTCGTGCATATTCTCGTCCATATTGAGAGAAGAGGCAAATTTAATATTATTTTGGGTGTGTACCCCAAGGGAGGTGGACATCTGGGTGCTGTAGCAAGTACCATAAACTGAGACTTCCCAGAGCAGATCTCTGTCTCTCTGTGCAGCTGGGTGTAACCCTATCTGTGTGCTTGGCTGGAAGAGGCTAGTGAGCCTGGCCCAGCAAGACCAGGTAAGAAAGGGCCCAGGCTGACAGAATAGGCTGACTCAGTGTTATCTCAGCACACCAGGTGACATCCCAGCCGGTCCAACCCATGACAAATGCATACTAAGCTTAAGATCTTAAAAAGACTGGTGATCTTAATGAGACAGTGTGTGGTGTCATCTGCTGTGGTGTTGGGTGGTAACAAGGCCTGGAGAGTCTGAATCATCAGAAAAGCAGGGTGAACAAGGGGAAGCCCAGCTGAGTGGTTAGAGAGATACAGCAGTTCCCACGGCTCCCAGAGTGAACTCCGGGGTTGACAACCCATCACACTCATACTTCCAGAGTCCAAATTAGGCCCCCAGGCACCCATCACACAAGCATGGAGGTGGGACCGTAGCCCAAACAAATGATCCAGATGTAGCCGTTGTTTGATTCCTTTACCACTGTGTTCTCACCCCATCAGGGCACACCTACCTAAAATACCACCATAGTGCAATGGCCCCAGGGCAACAGAATAGGGAAACTCCAAAGCTATTCACTCCTAAAATGTGGGACACCATGTGAGATGAACTGCAGGTCATTTTGGCCCTGGGAGTGGTGAAGGAATCACAGAGTGGGTGGAGAAATCCCATGGTACTAGTTCTGATGCAGAACAACACCACCCGTTTCTGCATTGATTTCTGAAAGATCAACACAGTATTGAATTTGATGCTTACCCGATTCAGAGAGTAGCTGAAATATTAGCATAGTCTGAGCTGCCTGATATATATGCACTTTAGACCTCAAAAGAGGATACTGGCAAAGAGCTTTGATACCAAAATCCTGGGAGAAGAAAGCCTTTTTCATGCCCTTCAGCTTTCATCAATTCAGGATCACGTCATTTTTCCTCCACATTGTTGCAAGTGACTTTTCAGATCCCAATGGACTGGATATTTCAAGGGGATGTGTGATATGCAGCAGTACGCTGCTACAGTCAATTGAAAATGGCTTTTGATCCTGTCCGTTGTGGCAGCATTCCCACCCAGAGTGCAGATGGCAGCACACTACACAGAAAAAACGAACCTATTGTCAATTGCTAGGTTGAACAGTCTGCAAGACTCAGTTTGCCCTGACAATCTGAGCCCCTTTTATCAGAGAATATTTTCTTCGGTCCCAGGGGAGGCTCTCAAACCGAAGTTCTCCAGGGTCTATTTTCTGCTTTTCCCGCTGCTCACAGAACCGAGGGAATTGTCTGGGAGTCCTGGCCAACTGGAGAGTCCACAGGGACTGCACAGGGGAATCATAAAAGACGCTGTCCAGCTCGCTGAGTGTCAGACATGAGATTCATACACTGATTCTCAGGGCTCAATCTTCCTGTCATAGTAAGGATATTTCCTCTCTCTGCTGAGTGGGATTTCGGTGAGTAACCTGTTTCTGCATTAAAATTAATGCTGAGGACTCAGGAAGGGCTCCAGGGTTCAAGTCAAGAACCGTCTGGGCAGGAATTCACCAGCAAGAAGACTTGAACTGTTTAGTGTCAGAAACATCAAGGGATTTACCAGGTAAAATTGAAACTATAAATGTATTGGAAAGAGTTTAGACAAATCTTTGCTTTTAAGATCAGTTCCTTGTCTCTCATTGTGTCCTTCTATCTGTCTCAGTAGCTTCCTTTTTGGGGCTGTGTGATTTTTCCTCTGGCTTGCTCAAGTTTTCCAATTCAGCAACTTCACTGGCCTCTTAAGAAATGAAGCCAAAGCCTCTGTGGCAGGTATCAGTTACCAGAGGGTTCACAACAAGAATGGGTCACACACTGGCCAGATTCTGCTCTCACATTCCGCCTACAGTGGGTCACTCCAATTGACACTGGCCTCCCTGAGATCAAAATCTAGGCCCCGTGTTTGGGAATCCTCCTCTTTCATGCCTGGTCCCAGAACCGCCACACAAATGGAGTTTCCTTCAGATACTTTCTGAGCACAACAAAATAATGCTCACACACGAGTGGCAAATACCAGGGCACCTGTGCTGGTTTTCTTGTTGCACCCATAGACACAGCATAAAGCTTTGCAGACTGCTACACAGGAACAACTCACAAGCGAAGAAGTTTACACAAGGAGAGTTGGAAACTCTGGGACATGTGAGGGCCTAGATAAATACAGCTGCCGTGTGCAGGAGCCACTGGCAGATGCCTGAAACAATGGACCACTGGGACCCACAGTTAAATCCAGGACACTCTGGCAGCCATTTCTAAGCCAGCTCTGTTAGCCATTCACAGTGATGCTTGTACATACATTCCTCACTGCAGAGATTTTATGGGTTCAGCTTATTCTTTTCCTCATCTAAAACATTCATCCATGCAGTGTGTCATGGGATCCTGCAGCTTCGTGAAACACCCACGTAGTGTAACATTTCCAAGGCTCCACAGTTACAGGAGAATTTCTCCCCATAGGGATCTATTCATCACTGTCAAGAATAGAAAAAAATGCCTTCAGTAAGCTCAGGCATGAGCGTGCAGGGAAAATGCCTCCAACTGCCTCCTGAGGACATGTTTGTAGATTCCAAGGCCAGAAGGGACCATTGTGATCACGTAGTCTGACCTCCTGCATAACACAGGCCAGAGACCTGCCCTGACTTAATTCACATTTGAACTGGAGAAGATCTTTTAGAGCAGTGGTTCTCAACAAGGGTACATGTCCTAGACAAATTAGAGGATTGGGCCAAAAGAAAATGATGAAGTTCAAGAAGGACAAGGGCAGAGTCCTACACTTAGGAAGGAAGAATCCCATGCACTGCTACAGACTAGGACCGAGCAGCTAGGCAGTAGTTCTGCAGAAAAGGACCTAGGGGTTACAGTGGACGAGAAGCAGGATATGAGTCAACAGTGTGCCCTTGTTGCCAAGAAGGTTAACGGCATTTTGGGCTGTATAAGTAGGAGCATTGCCAGCAGATACAGTCCAGTTTTGGGCCGCACACTACAAGAAGGATGTGGAAAAATTGGAAAGCATCCAGCGGAGGGCAACAAAAGTGACTAGGGGGCTGGAACACATGATTTATGAGGAGAGGCTGAGGGGACTGGGATTATTTAGTCTGCAGAAGAGAAGAATGAGGGGGGATTTGATAGCTGCTTTCAACTACCTGAAAGGGGGTTCCAAAGAGGATGGATCTAGATTGTTCTCAGTGGTAGCAGATGACAGGACAAGGAGTAATGGTCTCAAGTTCCAGCTGGGGAGGTTTAGGTTGGATATTAGGAAAAACTTTTTCACTAGGAGGGTGGTGAAGCACTGGAATACATTACCTAGGGAGGTGGTGGAATCTCCTTCCTTAGATATTTTTAAGGTCAGGCTTGACAAAGGCCTGGCTGGGATGCTTTTAGTTGGGGATTGGTCCTGCTTTGAGCAGGGGGTTGGACTAGATGACCTCCTGAGGTCCCTTCCAACCCTAATATTCTATGATTCTATTATTCTATGTACTGGGAGGGGTGCACAGAGGCCTTCCAGGCAGTTGGTATACTCCTCTAGATAGTTGCCTAATTTTACAACAGGCTACATGAAAAGTAGTAGCCAAGTCAGCACAAACTAATATTTCATACAGACTTGTTTATACTGCTCTATATACTATACACCGAAATATAAGTAAAATATTTGTATTCCAATTTATTTACTTTATAAGTACATGGTAAAAAATTAGAAAGTAAGCAATTTTGCAGTAAGAGAATGCTGTCTCACTTGGGTATTTTTATGTCTGATTTTGTAAACAAGTAGTTTTTAGGTGAGGTGAAACTTGGAGTACACAAAACAAATCAGACTCCTGAAAGGGATACAGTAGTCTGGAAATGCTGAGACCCATTGGTGGAGAGAAACATCCAATCTTGGTTTAAAAATTCTTCCCATGGTTAATTACTCTCACCATTTGAAAAGTGTATACCTTATCTCCAGTCAGAATGTGTCTAACTGAAACTTCCAGCCCTTGGATAGTGTTAGACCTACCTCTCCTAGACTGAAGAGCTCACATTAAATATTGGTTCCCCATGTAGGTACTTAGAGACTGTGACCAAGTCTCCCCTTAACACTCTAAGGCAGGTGTTTAATTCTTTCCGTATTCTTGTGGCTTGGCTATGAACCCTCCTTCTTGAACTGTGGACACCAAGAATGGATACAGGATTCCAGTACCAGGTGCATTGGCACCAGGTACAAAGGCAAAATAATTTCTCTGCTCCTACTTGAGATTCCCCCAGTTATCGCCCCAGGATCGCATTAGCTATTTTGTCCACACTGTTACACTGGGAGTCTCATGTTTAGCTAATTATCCCTTCACACCCCCAAATCTTGTTCAGAGTCATTGCACTTCCCATGATAGAGACCAGCATCATTATGTCTCAGGCAAAGCTGGGTGCCTGCAAGAAAGTGTCTCACCAAATGAAAGAGAGGAAGTAACAGAGGTGCGGGCCTGTGGCCCTAACTACAAAGACCTTTGCGCTCTTCATATCCATTCTTTTGAGCACAAAGTCATAGACCAGCAGGATAATGTCTGTTTCCATGGGGGAAACTTGGATCGTTTCCAACATAGGAATAGCATCATGGATCAGATCTACGGTCTAGTCATCTAGTCCACTGTCCTCTCTCCAACAGAGACAGCTTCTGGTGTTGCAGAAGAAGTTGTAAGAAACCCAGTAGTGGGTAGATGAGAGGATGACCTGACCATACTGAGGGTGTCCCCCTAATGCCTAACACCTAGAAATTGGCATGTGTCCAGAAAAACATGGGGGTATAGCCTTTCCAAAATATTTATTTAGTTGTAAATATTATAACTAGATAGTCTCCTATCCATGTAAATGTCCAACTCTTCCTGATCATTGCTTAGCTCATGGCCCCAACTATGTCTTGTGACAATGTTTTCCTCAATCTAATTAGGCATTGAGTGGAAAAAGCATTCTATTTATCTGTTTTGAATGTGCCACATTTCAGTTTAATTGAATGTCCTCTTGATCTTGTATTATCAGACAGGGAGAACACTTTCTCTATCTACTCTCCACCAGTCATCCCTCTGAAACCTCTCTACAAGTCAGTAATTTATAGACTTTTCTCATATCCCCTCTTATTCATCTCCTTTGTAAGGTTACAATCCCAGTCTCCTCAATCTCTCTCTATATGAGAGTTTCCCCAGGCACTTGATCATTCCTGTTGCCCTTCCGTTAACCCCTCTAGTTCTGCAATACCCTGTGTGAGAAGAGTGCCCAGTACTACATAGAGGAATCCAGAGGAGGGTGAAAAATCAACTGACTGATCTCAGGGCATTGTATTTTCTGTATGATTTCCCATCCCACTCCTCCTGGATCCCAATGTTTTCCTTAGTTTCTGCCATGCTTGCACTGTGAGCAGGACTTCACAAAGCTGTGTACAGTGATGCCCAGGTCCCTGTACTGAATTCATATAGACAAATTAGAACCTCAAAAGATGTTTGAGGAGTACACATGTTTCCCTCCAATGGCATAAATGTTGCAGTTATTGACATCCAAGTGTATATGCCATCATGCTGCCCATTCACCTAGCTTCATTAGTTCTCTCTGAGGACTTCTCTGGACTTGACTATAACCTATCTGTAAATGCTCCCACCTCACTGCGCACACCCCTTTCTAGATTGTTCATACCTATAACATATTGAAGTACTAATTCTTATAAACTGTGTAAACCCCCGCCCCTTGTTGTGCTTCTCTCCCTTCACAGACAACTTGAGCATTTCTGAGCCCGATAGACGCATCAACCACCTCATGGCAGCTTTCAACCTCACACCCTCTGACCCTTCACCATTTATTCTAATGGGCATCCCAGGCCTGGAAGCTGCCCATATCTGGATTTCCATCCCTTTCTCTATGTTCTACATTATCAGCCTGTTTGGAAATTCCATGGTTCTGTTTGTTGTAGGCAAAGAGCAGAACCTGCACAAGCCAATGTACCTGCTGCTCTGCATGCTGGCACTCACAGATATCGGCATGTCTACCTCTGTCATTCCAAAGGCACTTTGTATATTTTGGTTCAATTTGAAAGGCATTACTCTGAATGGCTGCCTCACCCAGATGTTCTTCATTCATGCAGTTTCTGGTATGCAGTCAGCCGTCCTTGTGACAATGGCCTTCGATCGTTACATTGCCATATGTAACCCTCTGAGATATGCCACCATCCTCACCAATGCACGAATAGCCAAGCTAGGTCTTGTGGGTTTGATAAGAGCTGTTCTCTTCATTCTGCCCCTGCCCCTGCTCCTGAGCAGGCTGCCATTCTGTGCCAACCACATTATTCCCCACACATACTGTGAGCACATAGCTGTGGCAAAGATGTTGTGTGGGGACATTACAGTCAACAGGACATATGGTTTGGTGACAGCACTTGTAGTCATCTGGTTAGACCTGATTCTCATTGCACTGTCCTACGGTCTGATCATCAGGGCTGTCCTCAGAATCTCCTCCAAGAAAGACCACCAGAAAGCCCTCAACACCTGCACCGCCCACATCTGTGTGATTCTGATGTCTTATACTCCGACCCTCTTTTCTTACCTGACACAGCGGTTTGGTCAAGGAATTGCTTCCTATGTACATGTCACCTTCGCTAACTTCTATCTCCTTGTCCCCCCCATGCTCAACCCTATCATTTATGGTGTGAAATCCAAAGAGCTTCGTGACAAAGTGGGTAAATACACCTGCAGAAGGTGATCACTGGGGGCCACTGACTTCAAAGTTGTGTGACAAGACGGGGAAAGGATAATTCCTCATTAATCAAGGGTGCTCCTAGTTTGGCTGAGCTCAGCATTATGGAAGTTCAGAGTCTCACACCTAAATCACCATTAAGTTTCCTCTCTCTGACCATCACCTGGCCTCTTACAAATGTCACTCATCAGCTCCCAACCCCACACAACCTGTCACTCAGCCTTACTGTGACTACCAGACCACCAGAAGATACTCCACATTTCTGACAGAAGGTGGTGTTAGGTGAGGAAAGTTAAATATGAAACAGTTATGTCAACCTAACCAAAGTCAGGCTAAGAGAGGCTGCTGGGAAAGCCTCTGACAGCAGAATGAAGGGCTATTTGTTGAAGTTACAGGGAGTGAGAGAAAAAAGGGAGGCTTGCATTCCTGCATGTTTTTACCAGATGTTCTGGCTGGGAACCATCCTTGAGATACAGAGGCGTTGTTTTCCACTCCCTGTTCCTGTGTTATGTCTGTTTTAACTCCTCATCTCCTGGTTGACACCCATACCGTTAGTGCGGCATTGTGATTTGCTGAAAGTTATATACAATAGGGGATAGAAATATATGCATAATGGAGTAAGAGGATTTTACCTAATATAGAGAAGGGGTGGGCTGCTTTATGAATAAATTTGTGACGCGACGGAACTGTTTATAAAAACCTATTCATTTTACTTAAGAGGCTGCTGGTTCTCTTTGGAGACGGGCTGCTCTCTATTGTTGTGTGCACTCTTCAATAAAGAGCTTTGTGTTCGGACCTTGCTGGTGTTGCCTGTCTCTGTCTCTGGTCAGACAACGAACCGTGCCATCTGGGGTTCGAGTCCTCCACAGTGGGTTTCCATTAGTTCCTATGTGAACAGGGGTCTTAATCAGTTCGACAAACTGAAGCTACACTTTTACATAGCCAAAGAAAGAAACTACAGTGCTGAACAGTTATCCTGTGACCAAAATTTACCTGATATTTCTGCTTTCAGTTCTGCTGTAATCCTGGAGAATAAACCAAACATTTCAGTTGGAAAGTATGAATGTATTAAAGTTGCTGCAGGAATTGTGGCTAGAGCTTGTTGCTGAGAGTTGTGAAAACATGTGTTTTTGACAACTGGACTGATGTATTAAACTATGATATCACCTTTGAGTCACATTACTTAACAATTTCCACAGTCTATTTTAGATTTGCTTTCACCTGGACCTTTCAAAACACACACTAACCAGTGTCAAAGACATCAAGAGCAGGTGTAGAAATTTCATGTTGGAGTTTGTGAAACAGGTGAAACAGGGATTAACAGCAAACGTCAGGGTGATTGAATCACTTGAAGCACAAGGTCCTTCTACTACACTGAGGACCTGCACGAGCTTGATTGGCTAATATCTCATTTTTGCCATTGGTTTGTGAACACGTTGGACAATTGGAGTAGCAATGGAGAGTTTTGCCGACGGTTCACTGGCCTCATACTCAGGACAACCAATCTGAGCCATGTGGGCAGTTATGGGGAGATGCGGACATCTGCTTAGGGGGTGGAAACATGATGTCAAACACATGGATGCTGCTGGGGACAAAGACTTTATTGAACTTGGCTCGTTTGCTATTTTGTTGCTGTTCCTACCTTTTTGCAACCCTGCAGTTCAAAGACTGTTTCTCAGATGAACTTAATATAAACAAAACTGCACAATAAGACGCAAGAGGAACTTTTAGAAAACATTCTTCATGTTAGGGCATATATGTGACAACACAACTTCTCTTGTGAACAGTTTGCACCAACAAAAGAAATGATTGCACTGATCTCTACCGATGTATGACCAGAAGTATTCTACTTCCAACGAAGACGAAATATTGCATATCAGAGACTAACAGTAACATACTAATTCAACACAAAATATGGAGATTGACTACCATCATTGAATGCCATTAGAAATAAATACCATATTAATTTTACTATAGTTTTTGTACTACATACATTTTGGTTTCCTTTTGGATTATTTTATCACTGTCATTCTGTGTTTCTGTTTGAAACACTTACCATTCCTCAATCAGAATACAAGTACCAGTAGCGGGGGTTGAATTTGATTGTCATCTCATCTCTTTGTTCCTATGGTGGGCAAACTCCTGTTGTGCCTTGTAGCTTTTTTTTTTTTTAATAAGTATCTAATTTGTACTAGGTGTCTATCGAAAATTTTCATTTATTTCTTGATGTATACATCAGTGTGTTAATAAAAAAAAACAAACTTTGTTTAAAGAAGGATTGGGCTACTTTTACATCATTTATAAGTGATATTGGGCTATGAATGTAGTAGAAATCTGTCATCCACAGACCAGAGGGTCCAGAAAAACAGCCCAGAAGGCAGAGCTGGGACTAAGGCAGAGCAGCAGCACTGAGGAAGAAGGCAGAGGTGGGGAGCAGGAGCAGACCAGAGCAAGGAGTTGGGAGCAGTGCAGGAGCCAGGGTAAATCTATAGCAGGGAGTTGCGGGGCCAGAGCCAGGATAGTGGATGCCGATCCTTGCACAAGTAACACGGCAGCTGAAAACAAAGAGCAGCTGGGAAGAGCAAGGTGAGGAGGTCATATGCAGATTGCCCAGTGCAGGGAGATGTTGCTCAACAGAAGGCTTTGAAGGCTGGACTCAGAAGGGCATGAGTCTGATGGGAGGGCACATGCTGGGGAGAAGGTCCCTGCCACCTAGAGCCTGAGGGCATGTGCGACTGCCAGAGCAGGTATCTTACTCACGGTTTCACCACAGCACAGGATGGACACTTTTGCAGAAGCACCAGATTGGGGAGGGAGGTGGAGATGGGACCAAGGTCCCCTCATATTTGAAAGTGAAGGGGCCTGGGAAATCCAACATTCTTCACAGTCCCAGACCCCTGCCCCTCCTCTTCACTCCAAGGTTATGCCTCCAGCCAGGCCACAAGCTGGACCCAGGCTGGGTAAGAGCAGCCCAAGAGCATGGGCAGTTGTGGGGATCTGCAGAGCTTCCACTTATCCAGGGGTGGGGGGACCCCGGAGCACCCTCTGGGCCGTATCCTTGCCCCCTGGTTCCCCCGCCTAGGGCAGATGAAGGGTCCGCAGATACCCACAGATGCCCAGGCAGCTCTTAACATGGCCCGGATTTGGCTCTTCAGGTACTGAGGTACTGCCTCCAGGCCAGGCCAGAAGCTGGAAGCAGGTCAGAGTAAGAGCCATGTGGGCAGTTATGGGGAGATGCGGACATCTGCTTAGGGGGTGGAAACATGAGTTGGGGGCTGCTCTTGACCCACACCCACATTGCAAGAGGCCCAGGCTCTTCGACCTGGCTCTGACTTCCGACCTTGCCAATGAGCGGTATTGGGTGGAAAAGAAGGGGCAGGGGCCAGGACATGGAGGTCCCACTTTTAGCAATACTTCATCTCCCCTGAGCCTGGGACATGTGAGGAACAGACTGTGAACTTTTCTTATGTCCCAGAGACAGCTATCTATGGTGTCCCAATGCCCATGGGTGGGTTAATCCTGAGAGGGAAGCCAGAGGAAGGGCTGCATAGGAAGAATGCCAAGAAAACAAGAGAGGGCAAGTGCTGGGAGGTTAAGGGTAGACAGTCCAACTGTGCATTGTCTGAGGGGGGAGACCTACAGTAGAGGGATGATTCCTTGCTCTGCTGCCACCGTGGGAGGACTATGTGCAGCCCAGGAGGACTGGAAGCCCCTCATCTTAAGGAGGGAGGAGCAGCTACCGAAAGTGGCAGCCATGACAGGGAATATCCAGAGATGGGAGCAAAGATTCACAGAATCATAGAATATTAGGGGTGGAAGAGACCTCCTGAGGTCATTTAGACCAACACCATGTTCAAAGCAGGACCAACCACAATTAAATCATCTCAGCCAGGCCTTTGTCCAGCCTGGCCTTAAAGTCCTCTAAGGGGAGGATAGCTCAGTGGTTTGAGTATTGGCCTGCTAAACCCAGGGTTGTGAGTTCAATCCGTGATGGGGGCAATTTAGGGGTCTGGGGCAAAAATTGGGGATTGGTCCTGCACTGAGCAGAGGGTTGGACTAGGTGACCTCCTGAGGTCCCATCCAACCCTGATATTTTATGATTCTATGGAGATTCCACCACCTCCCTAGGTAACCCATTCCAGTGCTTCACCACCCTCCTAGAGAAATAGTGTTTCCTAATATCCAGCCTAGACCTCACCCTGATCCACTGCAATTCGAGACCATTGCATCTTGTTCTGTCATCTGCCAGCACTGAGAACATCCAAGCTCCATCCTCTTTGGAACGCCCCTTCAGGTAGTTGAAGGCTGCTATGAAATCCCCTCTCACACTTCTCTTCTGCAGACTAAACAATCTCAGTTCCCTCAGCCTCTCCTCGTAAGTCATATGCCCCAGCCCCTGATCATTTCCGTTGCCCTCCGCTGGACTCTCTCCAATTTGTCCACATCCCTTCTGTAGTGGGGGGGACCAAAACTGGAGGCAATACTCCAGAAGTGACCTCATCAGTCCCGAATAGAGGAGAATAATCCCTTCCCTTGATCTGCTGGCAATACTCCCACTAATGCAGCCCAATCAGCCACCAACCTTATGGGAAAGAAGGGCGCACTGATGACTCATATCCAGCTGCTCGTCCACTGTAATCCCCTGTAGAACAGCTGCTTAACAAGTCAGTCTCCAGCCTATATTTGTTCATGGGATTCTTCCATCATAATTGCAGGACTCTACACTTGTCCTTGTTGAATCTCATCAAATTTCTTTTGGCCCAATCCTCCAATTTGTCTAGGTCAGTCTGGACCCTATCCCTACCCTACAGCTTATCTACCTCTCCCCACAGCTTAGTGTCATCTGCAAGCTTGCTCAAGGTGCAAACCAAATCATTAATAAAGATCATCAACATAAATGTCCCCAGGAAAGACCCCTGGGGCACTGCGCTTGATACTCGCTGCCAACTAGACATAGACCCATTGATCAATACACGTTGAACCCGATGATATGGCCAGCTTTCTATCCACCTTATAGTCCATTCATAGAATCCAATCTTTTTTAACTTGCTGGCATGTGTACCATGGAAGCTGGTAACAAAAGCTTTGCTAAAGTCTAGTTATATCACGTAAATCATTTTCCACATATCCACAGTGCTAGTTATCTCAACACAGAAGTGAATCAGGTTGGTTGGGCATGACTTTACCTTGGTGAATCCATGCTGACTCTTCTTGATCACGTTCCTCTCCTCTAAGTGCTTCAAAATGGATTCCTTGAGGACCTGCTCCATTATTTTTTTCTTGGGACTGAGGTGAGGCTGACCGATCTGTAGTTACCGGGATTCTCCTTCTTCCCTTTTTTTAAAGATGAGCACTATATTTGCCTTTCTCCAATGGTCTGGAACCTCTCCTGATGGTTCTGAGTTTTAAAAGATAATGGCCAATAGCTCTGCAATCACATCATTCAACTGCCTCAGCACCCTTGGATTCATTGGATCCAGAATCATGGACTTGTGCATCTCAGGCTTTTCTAAATTGTCCTTAACCTGGTCTTTCAACACTAAGGGCTGTTCACCTCCTCCACACACTGTGCTGCTCAGTGCAGCAGTCTGGGAGCTGACCTTTTCTGTGAAGACGGAGGCAAAGAAACGTTGAGTACTTCAGCTTTTTCCACATCATCAGTCACTAGCTCGCCTCCCCCATTCAGTAAGGGTCCCACACTTTCTTCTTCTTGCTAACATACCTGTAGAAACCTTTTGTGTTACCCTTCACATCCATTGCTAGCTGCAACTCCAGTTGCGCTTTGGCCTGCCTGATTAAACCTTTGCATGCTCAAGCAATATTTTTAGACTCCTCCCTTGTCATCTGTCCAAGATTCCACTTCTTGTAAGCTTCCTTTTTGTGCTTAAGCTAACCAAATATTTCTATTTTAAGCCATGCTGGTTGCCTGCCATATTTGCCAATTTTTCTGCATATTGGGATGGTTTGTTCCTGAATCCTCAATAAGGCTTCCTTAAAATTCTTTGCATTGCTCCAGTCATATGAGTTACCCCACCAAGTCTCTGTTATTCCAATTCCTAGGGGAGCATGAGAAGTAACTGTGGGTTCTGCACTTGGAGGTGAAGGGACCTGGGTGAGCTGTGTTTGGTCTGATTGTGTCATTGAGGGGTGTGTGGCTAGGAGACCTGGGTCTCTCAGACCAGGTATCTGAAGTGAATGGGGTTAATCACTCCTCGCAAGAACAGATCTTGGATTTGCTGATCTTCTACCTGGACCTGGAAGCAGTCAACAGTGGAGACCTCCTCTTCCAGGTTTTACTGTCCCACCCCCATCGCCCTGCCCTAGAGACAGAGGGCCCGTCACCAGAGATCGGTCCTAGCTGGTGTCAGTCTAAGATCTTCTGGACAATTGGTATCAGGACTGGGAGCACAGCAATGCTTCTCTCACATCTGTGGCCCCATTGTAGAGTAAGATAACTGTGCCCTTGGACCACGGGCAGAGACCATAACGAGTGAGACAGTGCAGCCCTGCCATGCACAGAGTTCATAGACAATGGCTATGTTTCCTAGGTGGTTACCATTGTTTGCTGGTGGGAAAATGAGAAAAATTTGCCTAGAGATGGGTTTATTTTGAAGTTTGTACATGCGCAGTGGGTTGTTTGCCTCGGAGCATAGAGAGCAGGACAGAGGAGAGTTGGTTTGTTCCTCAGACAGTGAAGGACAGCAAACAAGGGACCCCTAGCCTTGTGATCCCGAGGGCCTTGGTAGCAAGAACAGAGTTAGCATTATGGCAAACCATATAGAGCATGTTTTTACTATTGTGTATGTGTGCTAAAGTATCTCTCAGTAAACAATAGGAAAGGAGTACTTGTGGCACCTTAGAGACTAACCAATTTATTTGAGCATGAGCTTTCGTGAGCTGTAGCTCACGAAAGCTCATGCTCAAATAAATTGGTTAGTCTCTAAGGTGCCACAAGTACTCCTTTTCTTTTTGCGAATACAGACTAACACGGCTGTTCCTCTGAAACCTGTCAGTAAACAATGTGTGTTTTATGGAGCGGGTCTCCTAGTCTCTTAACGAAAACCCCTTGGTGCAGAAACCCATCCTTACCAGCAGGGTAACACCAGGAGGTCATGAAACCTCATCAGACTTTCCCTGGCACTGGCCAAAACAGCCATCAATCGATCCAGGAAGATAACACTGCCCAAGGAGTTTCCCTCAAAAGATGTGAAGCCACCAAGCAGTCTGACATGTGACAAGGCCTGGAAATGTGGCTACTTAACAGTCTTCACAGCAGGTGTATTTAAAGACTTCAGAGATTTGTGTCTGAGAGAGCAACCCACACCCAGCATTCCACAGTCAAACGCAGAGGCACAAACCGTGGCACCAACGGCTGCTAAACAGGATCATGGCCACCGGGATGGGGTCAGTGTTCCCTATAAGCTGCATGCCTGCACAACAGTCCATCAAGGGCCACACCCTTGATTATTACAGCCACGTCCATCCTCAGCGACAGCGACTTGTGTTTACCTTGTTAGTTTCAGTCAAAGAAAGGGAGAGGGTGAAGAGAAAACCCTTTCACACCCGGTGTCTGCTGTTTGAAATTTGATGATTTAAGTAAGCCCTCGGGTAGCTCAGTTTGGGTGTGTGGTGACATTTGCTGTCCTGTTGGGTCATAACATGGCCTGGCGAGGCTGAATCACCAGCAAAGCAGTATGAAAAAGGGCCAGCTCAGCTGCGTGGTTAGAGAGGAATAGCAATTTCTAGGGCTCCCAGACTGAACTCTGGGGCTGATAACCCATCACACTCATACTTTCTGGAGCCCAAATTAGAGCCCCAGGCACCTGTAATGCAAGCATGGAGAAGGGACTGTATCCAGAACAAAATATCCAGATATAGCAGTTGTTTGATTCCAAAACACCACAGTGAGTGGAGAAGTCCCATTGTACTAGTTCTCACACAGGATTTCACAACCCCTTTTCTGCATCAATTTCTGAAAGATCAAGAGAATATGGAAATTTTATGATTACCCTATGCAGAGAGGAGATGAAATATTAGAAGGGTTTGAGCTTCCAGATGTATATCCACTTTAGTCCTCACAAACAGATACTGGCAAATAGCTTTGATACCAAAATTGTATGAGAAAAAAGACTTTTCCATACCCTACATCTCGCATCAATTAAAGATCACTTCATTTGGCCTTCACATAGTGGCATTGACTTTGCAGCTGATAATGCACTGTATATTCCAACTGGATGGGCAGTATGCAGTGGTACACTGCTATGATCAGTTGAAAATGATTTTTGGTCCCATATCTTGTGGCAGCATTCCCACACACAGTGCAGATGACTGTACATCATCATTTGCTAGGATGAACAACAGACAGCAAGACTCAGTTGGCCCTGACAATCTTGAGCCCCTGGTATCAGCAAATCATTTCTTTGCTCCCAGGGGAGGCTCTCCAGCTGAAGTTCTCCAGGGTCTATTTTCTGCTCATCCCACTGCTCACAGAGCCAAGAGAATTGTTTGGGAGTCCTGGCCAATCTGAGAGTCTGCAAGGACTGTACAGGGAATTATAAAAATCGCTGCCCAGCATGGCGAGTGTTAGACATGTGAGATTCATACCTTGATTCTTAAGGCTCTTCCTTCCTGTTGATGTAAGGAGATTTCTTCTCTCTGCTGAGCAGGATTTTGGTGAGTTGCCTGTTTCTGCATTAAAGTTAGTGCTGAGGGTTCAGGAAGGGTTCCAGGGTTCAAATCAAGAACCATCTGGGCAGGAATTCAGCAGCACGGTGACTTGAACTGTTTAGTATTGTCAGAAACACCAAGGGATTCACCTGGTAATATTGGCACTATACATGTATTGGAAATAGTTTAGACAGTTATATATTTTTAAAATCAGGTCCTTGTCTTTTACTGTGTCCTTCTATCTGTCTCAGTAGCTTTCTTTTTGGGGCTGTGTGGTTTTTCCTCAGGTTCGCTCATGTTTTCCAGTTCAGCAACTTCATTGGCCTCTTAAGAAGTGAAGTCAAAGCTGTTGCAGAGGGTTCACAACAAGAATGGGTCACACCCTGGCCAGATTCTGCTCTCCCATTCTGCCGTCACTGGGTCACTCCAGATTGACACTGGCCTCCCAGAGAGCCAAATCAGAGCCCATGTGTTTAGGAATCCCATCTCTCATGCTTGGTCCCAGAAGGTCACATAAACTGGGAGTTTCCTTCAGACTCTTTCCGAGCACAACAAAATAGTGCTCTCTGTAGCAGGACCCACTGAGATCTATGGCACACTCCCAACACAGTCACTCTAAATCGACATGTATGGACTTAAATAAATGTCCTGATTTACTCCGGCCACAAGCCTCCAGTGACTTCAGCTGGAGTGGTCCTGTGGCCTCTTAGCATGGGTGAGTTCATTTGGATCAAAAATAACAACTGACAGGAGTCTTGCTGAAATCTCACACTCACGGACGTATAGGTTCAGAACAATAAGCATAACAATTTTTTTGTGTGCGGAGAGGGGTCTCCTCTCTCTGTGCCCCGGCATCTCTGGTTCTGGAGAGGACAAGAAAAATGAAAAGAAAAGCATCTTTCTGGCTTAGAGGAAACCAGGCGGTGTTGGAAATCTCACCAGGGGAGGTCCCAGAACGCACAGTGTGTGTGTGGTGGTGGGGGAAGGACGAGGGGGGGATGTACTGTATCCAGATCACAGTGGCGTGGGGTCCTGAAAACGGTCGAAATAGGGAACGGACACCCTGCCTAATGCACAGACCAGCAAGGCGTAATGAAGCCTCCTGGGCCATGGGGGGTGTCTCAGACAATAATGTAATGTGGACTACACTGTAGCAGATTGCCTCTGACACCATCCCCCACAGGGACCACCCTTCCCCTGTGAGCAACCGCACTACAGCCTCGTGGTGATGTCAGCAATTGCCAAGATGGAAAAGCAGCCTCAGGAAGGGGTGTCTGGGTTTCTAACGGGCTGCAATATGTTAAAGCTTTGGGTCTTTTGAGGAAGAGTTACACAGGCTGGTTCTTTTTAGTCTCCACGTCCTCTCTCCCTCCCGCCAGGTCTGTCCCTCTCTCCTTCCCTGCATAGGCTGAGCCCCTGCTGCTGGGGTTCCCTTCACCCCAGTTCAGGCGGATCTGCCTCGTTGCCCTGTGCAGGCAGACAGTGAGTTTACCCTAGACTGAGGAGGTATTTCTGTGAGCTGTCGCTGTGGGGTCTGGAACCTAGTTTTTGTCCCGGGTTAGTGGAATCACTGTGTGGCAATAGTGAGAGTTGTGGGGATGGGGGACATACATGGACAGGCGGGAGGTGTTCGGTGTTGTGGGACAGGCGCGAGGTGTACACAGGCAGGCGGGGAGCGCTGGGTGTTGTTGGGCAGGCAGGGGGTGTACACAGACAGGCGAGCAAATGCTGGGGGTTGTGGGGGCTGGGAGCAGGGTTTACATGGACAGGTGGGGAGTACTGGGGGTTGTGGGGTAGGCAGGAGGTGTTCATGTACAGGTGGGCAAACGCTGGGGGTTGTGGGAGTGGGGTGTATATGGATAGGTGGCCAGTGCTGTGGGCAGTGGGGCAAGCAAGGGTTACACGGACAGGTGGACAGTACTAGTTCGTGTGGGGATGGGAAGTTTGTGTACATGGACAGGTGGACAGCACTGGTTCGTGTGGTGACCGGGAGCAGGGAGTACATCGACAGGCGAGCAAACACTGGGTGTTGTGGGGGTGGAGAGCTACATTTACATGATCAGGCAGACAGAGCTGTCGAAATTGGATTTTCCTTTGTGATTGTTGGTCCAAGGCCAACACTGGTAACTTTCCTGGCCTTGAATGCATGTGGGTGGGTCTCAGGGTCTCTCTTCCCTGGCAAGCCACAGAGCTGCAGCCTGGGTGTCACAACCTTTACTCTGTTTTGTTTCCAATTGTTGTTGTTGTTAAATAACTTCAGGCGTTTCACCGGTGAAAAGAACCGTTGATCTTTGCTTCTCAGATGGTTCAGTCTCCCATTATACTCCAAGGCCCTGTCCATACTCTCCTTCCCCATCTCAGGGTGCCCCGATTCCAACAGCACGCTGGGCGCTAGTGTTTGCTCCATGCTTACCAGTCATCCCTGGCTCCCCCAACCTCCGAGCTGCCCTCTGCCCACCACAGCTCTTCCTCCGCAGTGGGTTAGGTCCCTCCCGTCACACCTGCTCCCTTGGCTGGGGGGAGACCAGTTACTGCATCTCACCAGTGAGAAGCTCACACACGAGCGGCAAATACCAGGGCACCCTGTGCTGCACCCATAGACACCGCATGAAGCTTCGGGGACTACTACACGGGACCAACTCACAAGCCGAGAAGTTTTCACATTATATAAAGAGGGCTGGAAACTCTGGGACACGTGAGGGCCTGGATAAATACAGCTGCCGTGTGCAGGAACCACTGGAAGATGCCTGAAACAATGGACCACTGGGAGCCAGACGTTAAACCCAGGGCACTCTGGGATCATTTCTAAGCCAGCTCTGTTAGCCATTCACGGTGATGCTTGTACATATATTCCTCAGCGCAGAGATTTTATAGGCTCAGGTTATTCTTTTTCTCACCTAAAACATTCATCCATGCAGTGTGTCACGGGATCCCGCAGCCTCATGAAATACACACCTATTGTCACATTTCCCAGGCACCACAATCACAGGAGAATTTCTCCCCATAGGGCTAAATTCACCTCTGTCATGAACAGAAAAAATGCCTTCAGTAAGCTCAGGCACGGGTGTGCAGGCAAAATATCCCCAGCTGCCCCCTGGGGACATATTCGTAGATTCCAAGGCCAGAAGGGACGTTTGTGCTCATGTATTTTGACCTCCCGCATAACACAGGCCAGAGACCTGCTTTGAAATAGTTTGTGTTTGAACTAGAGAAGGTCTTTTACAGCAGTGGTTCTCAACAAGGGTATACGTACCCCTAGGGGTGCACAGAGGCCTTCCAGGGGGTATGTCAACTCCTCTAGATATTTGCTTAATTTTACAACAGGCTACATGAAAAGTAGTAGCGAAGTCAGTACAAACTAAAATTTCATACAGACTTGTTTATACTGCTCTATATACTATACACCGAAATATAAGTAAAATATTTGTATTCCAATTTATTTACTTTATAAGTACATAGTAAAAATTAGAAAGTAAGAATTTTGCAGTAAGAGAATGCTGTGTCACTTGGATATCTTTATGTCTGATTTTGTAAACAAGTAGTTTTTAGGTGAGGTGAAACTTGGGGTACGCAAAACAAATCAGACTCCTGAAAGGGATACAGTAGTCTGGAAATGCTGAGACCCATTGGTGGAGAGAAACATCCAATCTTGGTTTAAAAATTCTTCCCATGGTTAATTACTCTCACCAGTTGAAAAGTGTATACCTTATCTCCAGTCAGAATGTGTCTAACTGAAACTTCCAGCCCTTGGATAGTGTTAGATCTTCCTCTCCTAGACTGAAAAGCTCACATTAAATATTGGTTCCCCATGTAGGTACTTAGAGACTGTGACCAAGTCTCCCCTTAACACTCTAAGGCAGGTGTTTAATTCTTTCCGTATTCTTGTGGCTTGGCTATGAACCCTCCTTCTTGAACTGTGGACACCAAGAATGGATACAGGAGTCCAGTACCAGGTGCATTGGCACCAAATACAAAGGCAAAATAATTTCTCTGCTCCTACTTGAGATTCCCCCAGTTATCGCCCCAGGATCACATTAGCTCTTTTGTCCACATGATAACACTGGGAGTCTCATGTTTAGCTAATTATCCCTTCACACCCCCAAATCTTGTTCAGAGTCATTGCACTCCTCATGATAGAGACCAGCATCATTATGTCTCAGGTAAAGCTGGGTGCCAGCAAGAAAGTGTCTCACCAAAAGAAAGAGAGGAAGTAACAGAGGTGCGGGCCTGTAGCCCTAAATAGCAAGACCCTTGTGCTCTTTGTGACCATCTGTTGAGCACAAAGTCATAGACCAGCAAGATAATGTCTGTTTCCATGAGAGGAACTTGACTCCTTTCCAACATAGGAATTGCATCATGGATCAGACCTACGGTCCATCAAGTCCAGTGTCTTCCGTCTGACAGTGACATTTCCCAGTGATGTAGAAGAAGTTGTAAGAAACCCAGCAGTGGGCAGAGGAGGGGATGACCTGACCATCATGAGAGTGTCTCCCTAATGCCTAACAGCTAGAGATTGGCTTGTTCCCAGAAACACATTGGTGTATGGGCTTTCCAAAATATTTATTTTGCTGTAACTATTGTAACTGATCTCACTATCCATGTAAATGTCCAAACACTTCCTGATTTTTGCTTAGCTCATGGGCCCAGTTATGTCTTATGACAATGAGTTCCTCAGTCTAATTAAGCATCAGGTGAAGAAAGCATTCTTTTTTTATCTGTTTTGGATTTGCCACGTTTCAGTTTAATTGAATGTCCTCTTTATCTTGTATTATCAGACAGGCAAAACACATTCTCAATCTACGCTCTACCAGTCATCCCTCTGAAACCTCTCTACAAGTCAGTAATTTATAGACTTTTTTCTCATATCTCCTCTTATTCATCTCCTTTGTAAGGTAACAATCCCAGTCTCATCAATCTCCCTCTATATGAGAGTTTCCCCAGGCACTTGATCATTCTCGTTGCCCTTCTGTGAACCCCTGTAGCTCTGCAATACCCTGTGTGAGAAGGGTGCCCAGTACTACACAGAAAAGTCCAGATGAGGGTGAAACATCGACTGACCAATCTCATGGCACTGTATTTTCTGTATGATTTCCCATCCCACTCCTCCAGGATCCCAATGTTTTCTTTAGTTTCCTCTGTGCTTGCAGTGTGAGTAGGACTTCCCAAAGCTCTGTAATGTGTCACCCAGATCCCTGTACTGAATTCATATAGACAAATTAGAACCTCATGAGATGTTTTAGGAGTGCACAGTTTCCCCTCCAATTCCCTCCAGTTCTTGAAATCCAAGTTTATATGCCATCGTGCCACCCATTCACCTGGATTGGTTAGCTCCTTCTGAGGACTTCTCTGGACTTGAGTATCACCTAAATAATCTGGTGCCATCTGTAAATGTCCCCACCTCACTGCTCACCGCTCCTTCTAGATTGTTAATAACTATAAAATATTTACCGTGCCATTTCTTATAAATTGTGTAAACCCCCTTGCTTTGCTTCTCTCCCTTCACAGGCACCTTGAGCATTTCTGAGCCCAATCGATGCATCAACTACCACATGGCAGCTTTCAACCTCACCCCATCTGACCCTTCACCATTTATCCTAATGGGCATCCCAGGCCTGGAAGCTGCTCACATCTGGATTTCCATTCCTTTCTCTACATTCTACATTATCGGCCTGTTTGGAAATTTCATGCTTCTCTTTGTTGTAGGCAAAGAGCAGATCCTGCACAAGCCGATGTACCTGCTGCTCTGTATGCTGGCAGTCACAGACATTGGCATGTCTACCTCCGTCATGCCAAAGGCACTGTGTATATTATGGTTTAATTTGAAAGGCATTACTGTGGGTGGCTGCCTCACCCAGATGTTCTTCATTCACGCAGTTTCTGTTATGCAGTCAGCTGTCCTCGTGACAATGGCCTTCGATCGTTACGTTGCTATATGTAACCCTCTGAGATATGCCACGATCCTCACCAATGAACGAATAGCTAAGCTAGGGCTTGTGGGTTTGATAAGAGCTGTTTTCTTTATTCTTCCAATGCCCCTACTCGTGAGCAGGCTGCCATTCTGTGCCAACCGTACTATCCCCCACATGTATTGCGAGCACATGGCTGTAGCAAAGATGTCATGTGGGGACTTCACAGTCAACAGGATGTACGGCTTGGTGGTAGCATTTGTGGTCATTGGGTTAGACCTGACGCTTATTGCCCTGTCCTACAGTCTGATCCTCAGGGCTGTCCTCAGAATCTCCTCCAAGAAAGCCCACCAGAAAGCCCTTAACACCTGCACATCCCACATCTGTGTGATGCTGATGTCTTATACTTCCTGCCTTTTTACCTACCTGACACAGAGGTTTGGTCAGGGAATTGCTTCCCATGTGCATGTCACCTTTGCTAACTTCTATCTCCTTGTCCCTCCCATGCTCAACCCTATCATTTATGGAGTTAAAACCAAAGAGCTTCGTGATAAAGTGGGCAAATACCCCTGCAAAAGGTAATTGCTGGGGGCCACTGGCTTCAGGCTGTACCAAAAGGTGAAAGGACATTTCCTCATTAATCAAGGGTGCTCTGTCCCAGTTCTGCTGAGTTCAGCATTTTGGAAGTTCAGCGTCTGAGAAGCTTCTCACACTTAACATCACGAAGCCCTGCTCTCTCTGATGCCGAGTTCCCTCTCTCTGACCATCACCTGATTTCTTTTAGCAGCACCAATCAGCCCCCAATCCCACACACCCTGTCATTCGGCCTTTCTGTGACTATCAGACCACCAGAAGATACTCCACTTTTCTGACAGAAGGTGGGTTTACATTAGTTCCTGTGTGAACAGGGTTCTTAGTCAGTTGGACAAACTGAAGCTACACTTTTACATAGCTAAAGACAAAGAAAGAAACTACAGTGCTGAACAGCGATCTGGTGAACTAAATTTACCTGATTTTTCTACTTTTAATTTTTAATATTTCAGTTTGAAAGTGCAAAGATAGTAAAGTTGCTGCAGGAATTGAGGCTAGAGCTTGTTGGTGAGAGTTGTGAAACTGTGTGTTTTTGAGAACCGGACTGATGTGTTAAACTATGATATCGCCTTTGTTTCAAGTTACTTACCACTTTGCACAGTTTCTTTCAGCTCGACCTTTCAAAGCACACCCTAACCATTCCCATTGTCGAAGATATCAAGAGTAGTAAATTGTTGAAATTTCATGTTGGAGTTTGTGAAACAGGTGAAACAAGGATTATTACCAAACATCCAGGTGATAAAATCACTTCCAGAACTAAGTCCTTCTACTGCACTCAGCCCTGCACGAGCTTGATAGGCTAATATCTCATTTTTGCCATTGGCTTGTGAACACCTTGGAAAATTGGAGTAGCAGTGGAGAATTTTGCCAATGGTTCACTGGCCTCATACTCAGGACAACCAAATTGAGCAGTTTTGAGTTGAAGTTGTCAACACATGGATGCTGCTGGGGACAAAGACTTTATTGAACTTGGCTGTTTCCTCTTTTGTTGCTGTCTCTACCTTTTTGCAACACTGCAGTTCAAAGACTGTTTCTCAAATAAACTTGATAAAAACAAAACTGCACAATAAGATGCAGGAGAAATTTTTAGAAAACATTCTTCATGTTAGGGTGTATAAGCATTGACACAACTTCTCTTACGAACAGTTTGCACCAACAAAAGAAATAATTGAATGGTTTCTGCTGATGTATGACCAGCACCAGAAGCATTCTTTTTTCAACTAAGACAGCGAGGATGAAATGTTGCATTTCAGAGACTAACAGTAACATACTAATTCAACATAACATATGGAGATTGACTACCATCCTTGAATGCCATAGAAATAAATACCATAATAATTTCACTATAGTTTTTGTACTACATACATTTTAGTCTCTTTCTGGGTTGTTTTATCACCATCATTTTGTGATTTGTCTGAAAAAGTTACCAGTCCTCAGTCAGGATACAAGTACCAGTGGGGTGGGGTGGAGGGTTGAATTTGATTGTCATCTCATAGCTTTGTTCCTAAGGTGGACAAACTCCTTCTGTGCCTTGTAGTTTTTAAAGAAAATAAATATCTAATTTGTACTAGGTATTTAATGAAAATTTTCACTTGTTACTTGATGTATACACCAATGTGTTAATAAAAAATAAAAGGTTTGTTTAAAGAAGGATTGGGCTTCTTTTAGGTTAGTTTTTAAGTGCTATTGGGCGATGAATGTAGCAGAAATTTGGCAACCTCAGACAAGAGGGTCCAGAAAAACAGCCCAGAAGGCAGAGCTGGGCCGGAGACAGAGCAGCAGCACTGAGGAAGAAGGCAGAGGTGGGGAGCAGGAGCAGATCAGAGCCAGGAGCTGGGACAGTGTAGGAGCCAGGGCAAGACTATAGCAGGGAGCTGCAGGGCAAGACCCAGGATAATGGATGCCAACCGTGGCGGAAGTAACATGGCAGCCAAGAACAAATAGCAGCTTGGAAGAGCAAGGTGAGGACATGTGCATTGGGTCCAGCAGAGGGAGATGTTGCTCGACAGGAGGGCTTTGAAGGCTGGACTCAGAAGGGACGACTTGAATCTGATGGAAGGGCAGATGATGGGGAGAAGGGTCCTGCCACCTAGAGGCTAAGAGAATGTGGCCACTGCCAGGATAGGTGCCTGACCTGTGGAGGCTGAAGTCTTGGGCAGCAGCACCAGATGAGGGAGGGTGATGGAGAAGGGACCAAGGTCCTCCCAGTTTTGAGAGTGGACGGGCCTGGGAAATCCATCATTCTCCCCAGGCCCATGCCTCTGCCCCTCCTCTTCACTCTGAGGTAATGCCCCCAGCCAGGCCAGAAGCTGGAGTTCAAGCTGGATAAGAGCAGCCCAGGAAGCTGAGGGGAGCTGCAGAGCCTCCACCTGCCTGGGGTGGGGGGAATCAAACCCTGGCCCATGTCCCTTCCCCCAGGACCCCACACAGAGGGCAAAGGGAGGGTCTTACAATGGCCCGGTTTCAGCTCTTGGGTGACTGAGGTCCCGCCCGCAGGCAAGACCAGAAGCTGGAGGTGGCTCAGTGTAAGCCATGAGGGCAGCAGTGGGGAGCCATGGACCCTCCATCTGCTCTGGATGGGGCTTTCCAGTGGGTGGAGACATGGTTGGAGGCTGCTTTTGGCCCACACCCCCACCCCAAGAGGCCCAAGGCTCTCTGACACTGCTCTGGCTTCCAACTTGGCCAGTGAGGGGTATTGGGTGGAAAAGGAGGGGCCATGGAGGTCCAAATTTTAAGTAATACTCCATCACCCCTGGGCCTGGGACATGTGAGAAATGGACTGTGAACTTTTTTTATGTCCCAGAGACGGCTATCTGTGGTGTCCTGGTGCCCATGGGTGGGTTAATCCTAAGAGGGAAGGCAGAGGAAGGGCTGCATAGGAAGAATGCCAAGAAAACAGAGAGGGCAAGTCCTGGGAGGCTAAGAGTAGACAGCCAAACTGTACATGGTCTAAGGGGGAGACCTGCAGTAGAGGGATGATTCCTGGCTCTGCTGCCACCGTGGAATGACTATCTTGAGCCCAGGAGGGCTGGAAGCCCCGCATCTT
Organism: Caretta caretta; assembly: GCF_965140235.1. Taxonomy (NCBI): domain Eukaryota; kingdom Metazoa; phylum Chordata; order Testudines; family Cheloniidae; genus Caretta; species Caretta caretta. The sequence continues at coordinate 6,109,432 of NC_134206.1, forward strand.
AGGGAGGGAGGAGCAGCTACAGAAAGTGGCATTCATGACAGGGAATATCCAGAGATGGGAGCATAGATTCATAGAATCATAGAATATCAGTGTTGGAAAAGACCTCAGGAGGTCATCTAGTCCAACCCCTTGCTCAAAGCAGGACCAGCCACAACTAAATCATCCCAGCTAAGGCTTTCTCAAGCCAGGCCTTAAAAACGTGAAAAGATGGAGATTCCACCCCCTCCCTAGGTAATGCATTCCAGTGTGTCACCACCCTCCTAGTGAAACAGTGTCTTCTAATATCCTACCTAGACCTCCCCCACTGCAACTTGAGACCATTGCTCCTTGTTCTGTCATCTGCCATAACTGAGAACAGCCAAGCTCTGTCCTCTTTGGAACCCCCCTTCAGGTAGTTAAAGGCTACTGTAAAATCCCCACTCAGTCTTTTCCTCTGCCAACTAAATAAGCTCTGTTCCCTCAGCCTCTCCTCATAAGTCATCTGCCCCATCAGCCTCCTCTTATGTCATTGTCATAAATATAAAGGGAAGGGTAAACCCCTTTAAAATCCCTCCTGGCCAGAGGAAAAATCCTCTCACCTGTAAAGGGTTAAGAAGCTAAAGGTTACCTCTCTGGCACCTGACCAAAATGACCAATGAGGAGACAAGATACTTTCAAAAGCATTCAGTTTCCTTCTTCTTGTAAGGAAACTGAATGCTTTTTTCATTGTTCTAAGATCCAAGGGTTTGGGTCTGTGGTCACCTATGCAAATTGTTGAGGATTTTTACCAAACCTTCCCCAGGAAGTGGGGTGCAAGGGTTGGGAGGATTTTGGGGGGAAAGACGTTTCCAAACTACATTTTTTCAGGAACCCAGATAAAGTTTGGTGGTGGCAGTGGAAGTCCAAGGGCAAAGGGTAAAATAGTTGGTACCTTGGGGAAGTTTTAACCTAAGCTGGTAAAAGTAAGCTTAGGAGGTTTTCCTGCAGGTCCCCACATCTGTACCCTAGAGTTCAGAGTGGGGAAGGAACCTTGATAGTCATATTCAGTAGCCCCTAATAATTTTAATTGCCCTCCTATGGTCTCCCTTCAATTTGTCCACATCCTTTCTGTAGTGGGGGGCCCAAAACTGGACACAATACTCCAGATGTGGCCTCAGGAGTACTGAATCGAGGGGAATAATTACTTCCCTTGATCTGCTGGCAATGCTCTTACTAATGCAGCCCAATGAGCAGTCAGTCTTCTGGGCAAGAAGGGAACACTGCTGACTCATATCCTGCTTCTTATCCACAGTAATCCCCATGTCCTTTTCTGCAGAAAAAGTCACCAGCTTGTAACAGTGAACAGAATACTTCCTTCCTAAGTACAGGACTCTAAAATTGTACTTGTTGAAACTCATCAGATCTCTTTTGGCTCAATCCTCCAATTTGTCTGGCTCACTCTGGACCCTACCCTTACCCTCCAGCGTATCTACCTTTCCCGCCACCTTAGTGTCTTCTGAGAACTTGCTCAGGGTACTATCCATCCCATCATCCAGTACATTAAGAAAGATGATGAACAAAAATGGCCCCAGCACAGACCCCTGGGGCACTGCGCTTGATAGTGGCTACCAACTAGACATCAACCCATTCATCACTCCTGTTGAGCCTGACAATCTAGTCAGCTTTCTATCCACCTTATAGTCCATTCATCCAATCTGTATTTTTTTAACTTGCTGGCAAGTTTACTATGGGAGACAGTAACAAAAGCTTTGCTAAAGTCTAGATATATCATGTCCACCACTTTTCACATATCCACTGGGCCAGTTATCTCATCATAAAAAGAAAAGGAGTACTAGTGGCACCTTAGAGACTAACCAATTTATTTGAGCATAAGCTTTCGTGAGCTACAGCTCACTTCATCGGATGCATTCAGTGGAAATTACAGTGAGGAGATTTGCATACACACAGAACATGAAAAAAGTGGGTGTTATCATACTCATTGTAAGGAGAGTGATCACTTAAGATGGGCTATTACCAGCAGGAGAGCAGGGGGTGGGGGGCATTCTATCTGCTACCCAAGATCCATAAACCTGGAAATCCTGGATGCCCTATCATCTCAGGCATTGGCACCCTGACAGCAGGATTGTCTGGCTATGTAGACTCCCTCCTCAGGCCCTACGCTACCAGCACTCCCAGCTATCTTTAAGACACCACTGACTTCCTGAGGAAACTACAATCCATCGGTGATCTTCCTGAAAACACCATCCTGACCACTATGAATGTAGAAGCCCTCTACACCAACATACCACACAAAGATGGACTACAAGCCATCAGGAACAGTATCCCCGATAATGTCACGGCAAACCTGGTGGCTGAACTTTGTGACTTTGTCCTCACCCATAACTATTTCACATTTGGGGACAATGTATACCTTCAGATCAACAGCACTGCTATGGGTATCCACATGGCCCCACAGTATGCCAACATTTTTATGGCTGACTTAGAACAACGCTTCCTCAGCTCTCGTCCCCTAATGCCCCTACTCTACTTGCACTATATTGATGACATCTTCATCATCTAGACCCATGGAAAAGAAGCCCTTGAGGAATTCCACCATGATTTCAACAATTTCTATCTAACCATCAACCTCAACCTGGACCAGTCCACACAAGAGATCCACTTCCTGGACACTACTATGCTAATAAGCGCTAATAAGCGATGGTCACATAAACACCACCCTATACCAGAAACCTACTGACCGCTATTCCTACCTACATGCTTCCAGCTTTCACCCAGACCACACTACATGATCCATCCATCTACAGCCAAGCTCTATGATACAACCACATTTGCTCCAATCCCTCAGACAGAGACAAACATCTACAAGATCTCTATCAAGCATCCTTACAACTACAATACCCACCTGCTGAAGTGAAGAAACAAATTGGCAGAGCCAGAAGAGTTCCCAGAAGTCACCTACTACAGGACAGGCCGAACAAAGAAAATAACAGAACGCCACTAGCCATCACCTTCAGCCCCCAACTAAAACCTCTCCAACGTATCAGCAAGGATCTACAACCTATCCTGAAGGACGACCCATCACTCTCACAAATCTTGGGAGACAGGCCAGTCCTTGCCTACAGACAGCCCCCCAACCTGTAGAAAATACTCACTAGCAATCACACACCACACAACAGAACCACTAACCCAGGAACCTATCCTTGCAACAAAGCCTGTTGCCAACTGTGCCCACATATCTATTCAGAGGACACCATCACAGGGCCTAATAACATCAGCCACACTATCAGAGGCTCGTTCACCTGCACATCTACCAATGTGATATATGCCATCATGTGCCAGCAATGCCCCTCTGCCATGTATATTGGTCAAACTGGACAGTCTCTATGTAAAAGAATAAATGGACACAAATCAGATGTCAAGAATTATAACATTCATAAACCAGTCGGAGAACACTTCAATCTCTCTGGTCACGCAATTACAGACCTAAAGGTCATAATATTACAACAAAAAGACTTAAAAAACAGACTCCAACGAGAGACTGCTGAATTGGAATTAATTTGGAAACTGGATACAATTAACTTAGGCTTGAATAGAGACTGGGAGTGGATGTGTCATTACACAAAGTAAAACTATTTCCCCATGTTTATTTCCCACCCCCCACCCCCCACCGTTCCTCAGACGTTCCTGTTAACTACTGACAATGGCCCACCTTGATTATCTCTACAAAAGGTTTACTCCCCCTCCCCCCCCCCCCGCTCTCCTGCTGGTATTATCTCATCTTAAGTGATCAGTCTCCTTACAATGTGTATGATAGCACCCATTTTTTCCTGTGCTGTCTGTATATAAATCTCCTCACTGTATTTTCCTCTAAATGCATCCGATGAAGTGAGCTGTAGCTCACGAAAGCTCATGCTCAAATAAATTGGTTAGTCTCTAAGGTGCCACAAGTACTCCTTTTCTTTTTGCGAATACAGACTAACACGGCTGCTACTCTGAAACTTATCTCATCATAGAAATGAATCAGGTTGGTCAGGCAAGACTTGCCCTTGATGATTCCATATTCACTGCTCCTGATCACCTTCCTCTCCTCCAAGTGCTGCCAAATGGATTCATTGAGAACCTGCTCCATGATTTTTCCAGGGACTGAGTTGAGGCTGACAGGTCTGTAGTTTCCAGGATTCTCCTTAATTACTTTTTTAAAAGATTGGCAAGATATTTGCCTTTTTCCAGTTGTCTGGAACCTCCCCGGATCGTTCTGAATTTTCAGAGATAATGGCCAATGGCTCTGTAATCACATCAGCCAACTCCCTCAGCACCCTTGGATACATTAGATCCAGACTCATATACTTGTACATGTCCAGCTTTTCTAAATGGTCCTTAGCCTGTTCTTTCACCCCTCAGGTCTGCTCACCTCCTTGCCATACTGTGCTGCCCAGTGCAGCAGTCTGGGAGCTGACCTTGCCTGTGAAGACTGAGGCAAAGAAAGCATTGAGTACTTCAGCTTTTTCCACATCACCTGTCACTAGGTTGCCTCTCCCATTCAGTAAGGGTCCCACACTTTCCTTGACCACCTTCTTGCTGCTAACATACCTGTAGAAACCCCTCTTGTTACCCTTCACATCCCCTGGAAGCTGCAACTCCAATTGTGGTTTGGCCTTCCTGATTACACCCGTGCATGTTTGAGCAATATTTTTATACTCCTCCCTAATCATCTGTCCAAGTTCCCACTTTTTGTAAACTTCCTTTTTATGTTTAAACTCATCAAAGATTCCTGTTTTAGCCAAGCTGCTTGAATATTTGTTATTTTTTCTGCACATTGGGGTGGTTTGTTCCTGCACCCTTAATAAGGCTTCTTTAAAATACAGCCAGCTCTCTTGGGCTCCTTTCCTATTCATATGAGCTTCCCAGGGTGTCCTGCCCATCAGTTCCCCAAGGCAGTCAAAATCTGCTTTTCTGAAGTCCAGGATTCATATTTTGCTACTCTCGTTTCTTCCTTTTGTCAGGATTCTGAACTCAACCATCTCATGGTCACTGCTGCCCAGGTTGACACCCACTTCTACTTCCCCTACCAATTCTTCCCTGTTTGTGAGCAGTAGGTCAAGAGGAGCATGGCTCCTAGGTGGTTCCTCCAGCACTTGCACCATAAAGTCATCCTCAGCAGTGTCCAAATACTTCCTGGATTGTCTCTGCATTTCTGTATTGCTCTCCCAGCAGCTGTCAGGGTAATGGATCCCATCTCTTCCTAGCAATCCTACTTCCTGGAACAGCATCCCATGGTCAAAGAATCCAAAGCCCTCTCTCCGACACCACCTGCATAACCACACATTTACCTCCACCATTTGATGGTCCTTACCTGGGCCTTTTCCTTTAACAGGGAGGATGAACGAGAATATGACTTGTGCCTTAAACTCCTTTATCCTTCTTCCCAGACCATGTAGTCTGCAGTGACCTACTCAAGGTCACTCTTGGAAGTATCATTGGTGCCCAAGTGGATAAGTAGGAACGGGTAAATCTCCGAGGGCTTGATCAGTCTTGGCAGACACTCCGTCACATCAGCACCCAGCCAGAATGGGGTGGAAAGGCCCAGAGTTAACAATGGCCAGTGGCATCCCATCCCCTCTGCATCTGGCACGCACATCAATGTGGCCATGGCCAGATCCCACACCACCCCCTGGGACTAGGAATCTGCTGATCCAGCTTGCCTCAGTGGCTGGGTCACATCCAGCCCTGGGCAGCAGCCTCTGTGTGATGGCCACATGCACCCTCTACTCAGAGATTGGGAAAGAACGTGAACCCACTGAGGAGACACAAGAGATCCTAATGGATAATCAAAGGCTTGCCTAACCCTTGCACTGGGACTGTGGTGGGGATTAGTGGGATCATGCTGACAGCTCTGGAAAAGTGATGACTGAGGTAGGTTCCTCCCTACCATTAAAGCATTCAGGGGGTTGTACTGAGGTAGTTTCTGGGCTGGGGGTCACTGTCCACAGAGGGACTGGCTGGGTCTTTGCTTCTTCACGTTTTTCACCAATGATGTAGAGAACTTTTTTTTTTGCTCAGACTTTGATCTCCGGAGGCTGAATGAAGAAAATCACTGCAGTCCTGGGCCCTTCTTAGGCTGAGTCACAGGAAAACCTTTGTAGTATAAGGAAAAGTCATAGTACAAGATCAGAATAGGAAACCTGCCAAGGGGAGCTCAGTTCAGAGTCACCATCACCCACTTGTCTCTGGCAGAAGTCCCTCGATAACCATTTCTGTGCAGGAAGGGCAAAATCCCAAATGCAGAAAAGGGACAGAAACATCACTGGACTGTGTCCTATATTGAGGCCTGGTCCACACTGGGGGGGTGGGTGAGCTAAGTCGGTCTAAGTTACACAACTTCAGCTATGAAAATAGCACAGCTGAAGTTGACGTACTTACCATGGTGTCTTCAGTGCGGTAGGTTGACCGCTGCCGCTCCCCCATCGACTCTGCTCTGGTGGAATACCGGAGTCGATGGGAGAGCGCTCGGTGGTCTATTTATCGCGTCTTCACTAGACCTGGTCAGGGGCCCCATTTCACATTTTGAGGGGTGGGGGGGGTACTTGAATCATGATTCCAGGGGCTACTTGGGCACCTGAAATCTCAAATTAGCTGACAGGAGCACTAATTCCTATATAAAGAAAAGTAAATAAATATTAGACTCACTCAGCTCTAATATTAACATGTTCCATTATCTTCTGGTAAGTCCCTTAAGTCAAGGGACACGGGTTAGGTTTCAAATTTTAATGTATATTTCAACTTTATTACTAATTCTTGAAGACGACAATTGAAACACTCGCAGAAAAACCTAGGTTGCTTTCTATCACTTTTTTTTTGTCATTCTCCAAGCTTGGTGTAGATCATCTAACTTTTGGAAACACGCTACTAGGGCAAGGCCCTGTGAGTTAGTACTGTTAGGGCACTACACATAGTAAACTGGAAACTGACTTTAAACAGAAGTGAAACTGACCCTTTCAAATCACTTTCACGGTATTGCCAACCCCAGACCTTCAAAAATCAGGAATCAGGCTCACCAAAAATCATGAGATTAGGTAAAAATAATAGCTTTGGTGTTCTTTTTATTTGCCGTCTGCTTTTTAAGCCTTGAAAGTGCGCTGGGGTCACATTTTGAATCTTTTTCTCCACAGCCACAAGGGCTAGAAACGTCATTGTTCTTTAAGACCTCCATGACCTCAGACCAGTGCCTTAGTAACAGAATTTTGAAGGATTTTAGGCATCCAAAGATGCAGCTAGGCATCTAGTGGGGTTTACAAAGCACCCAACCATCTAGACAGTTTTGAAAATCGCACTAGGTGCCTAAATGACTTGAAAATCTGGCTGCTAGTCTCTCGGTGCCTCAGTGCCCCACCTGTACAATGGGGATAACAGCACTGATCTACCTCACCAAGGGGCTGTGAGGGGAACTCGGTTAGACACTGTGAGGTGCTCAGATACTATGGTGATAGGGACACATATGTACCACAGGTAAAGTGGGAATTTCTCTATACCACTGATAGCCCTTCCCTCGGTTTTGGCCCCTTCTTTTCACCTATATCCCTCATGTCTCCCTCTTTTCTAAACGTAATCTTGGCTCAGAGGCCTTGGCTGTATTTCTTCTTTTGACTCCACAGCATAATCTCATCAACATCCCGCACCTCCTGCAGGGGGATTCCTGTTTTACAGGCTCACCTAAGGACTTCCAGATCCTTATTTTAATTCCCAGCACTTTCTTACCTTAATCACTGTGCCTCTGTTTGTAAACAAAACACTGAGTCCCTGCTCCAGGGACACAAGCTGGGAGAAGCACCTTTATGAAGAACTCACATTCCACACTAATGCTGTGGAATTAAGAACTCCACCTAGGAGCACACCTCTTGTACGAAATGGGGAAGGGGCAGGAGTTCACCCTTGCCCTTGTTCCCCAAATGTCACCTCCGGTCTAGACGTCAGAGAATCCACATGGAAGAGTGAGAATCATAGAATCATGGAATATCAAGGTTGGAAGGGACCTCAGGAGGTCATCCAGTCCAAAACCCTGCTCAAAGCAGGACCAATCCCCAACTAAATCATCCCAGCAAGGGCTTTGTCAAGCCTGACCTTAAAAACCTCTAAAGAAGGAGATTCCACCACCTCCCTAGGTAACCCATTCCAGTGCTTCACCACCCTCCTAGTGAAAAAGTTTTTCCTAATATCCAACCTAAACCTCCCCCACTGCAACTTGAGACCATTACTCCTTGTTCTGTCATCTGGTGCCACTGAGAACAGTCTAGATCCATCCTATTTGAACCCCCTTTCAGGTAGTTGAAAGCAGCTATGAAATCCCCCCTCATTCTTCTCTTCCACAGACTAAACAATCCCAGTTCCCTCAGCCTCTCCTCATAAGTCATGTGTTCCAGCCCCCTAATCATTTTTCTTGCTCTCTGCTGGACTCTTTCCTTCTTGTAGTGTGGGGCCCAAACCTGGACACAGTACTCCAGATGAGGCCTCACCAATGTCGAATAGAGGGGAACGATCACATCCCTCGATCTGCTGGCAACGCTCCTACTTATACAGCCCAAAATGCCATTGGCCTTCTTGGCAACAAGGGCACACTGTTGACGCATATCCAGCTTCTTGTCCACTGTAAACCCCAGGTCCTTTTCTGCAGTACTGATGACTAGCCATTCAGTCCCTAGTCTGTAGCAATGCATGGGATTCTTCCGTCCTAAATTCAGGACCCTGCACTTGTCCTTCTTGAACCTCATCAGATTTCTTTTGGCCCAATCCCCTAATTTGTCGAGGTCCCTCTGTATCCTATCCCTACCCTCCAGCGTATCTACCTCTCCTCCCACTTTAGTGTCATCTGCAAACTTGCTGAGGGTGCAATCCATTCCATCCTCCAGATCATTAATGAAGATATTGAACAAAACCAGCCCCAGGACCCACTCTTGGGGCACTCCCCTTGATACCAGCTTCCAACTAGATATGGAGCCATTGATTACTATCTGTTGAGCTGGATGTCTGTTGAGCCCGATGATCTAGCCAGCTTTCTGTCCACCTTATACTCCATTCATCCAGCCCATACTTCTTCAACTTGCTGGCAAGAATACTGTGGGAGACTGTATCAAAAGCTTGCTAAAGTCAAGGAATAACACATCTACTGCTTTCCCCTTATCCACAGAGCTGGTTATCTCGTCATAGAAGGCAATTAGATTAGTCAGGCATGACTTGCCCTTGGTGAATCCATGCTGACTGTTCCTGATCACTTTCCTCTCCTCAAAGTGATTCAAAATTGATTCCTTGAGAACTTGCTCCATGATTTTTCCAGAAGAAGTAACTGTGGGTCTTTCAGTTTGAGATGAAAGGACCTAGGCGAGTTGTGTTTGGTCAGATTGTGTCACCGAGGGGGGTGTGGCTGGATCGCAAGGGACCCCAGCCTTGTGATCCGAAGGTCCCTGGTTGCAAGAAAAGAGCTATGATTACGCTAAGCCATACAGAGCACGTGTTTACTACTGTGTATGTATGCTACAGTATCACTTAGTAAGTGACGTCTTTTTTATGGAGCGGGTCTCCTAGTCTCTTACCAAAAGCCACTTGGTGCAGAACCCCACCCTTACCAGCAGGGTAACGCCATGAAGTCACAAGACCTCATCAGATTCTCCCTGGCACTGGCCAAAACAGCCAGCAATCGACCCAGGAGGACGACACTCCACAAGGAGTTTCCCTGCGACTGAGGGGGTCTGTTTCTGTTCCTTAGCTGTCCTACACACCTGGGCAGCGTTCAGAGGTGGTTAGGGACTATTTAGAAAAGCTGGACGTGCACAAGTCCATGGGGCCGGACGAGTTGCATCTGAGAGTGCTGAAGGAATTGGCGGCTGTGATTGCAGAACCATTGGCTATTATCTTTGAAAACTCGTGGCGAACGGGGGAAGTCCCGGATGACTGGAAAAAGGCTAATGTAGTGCCAATCTTTAAAAAAGGGAAGAAGGAGGATCCTGGGAACTACAGGCCAGTCAGCCTCACCTCAGTCCCTGGAAAAATCATGGAGCAGGTCCTCAAAGAATCAATCCTGAAGCACTTGCATGAGAGGAAAGCGATCAGGAACAGCCAGCATGGATTCACCAAGGGAAGGTCATGCCTGACTAATCTAATCGCCTTTTATGATGAGATTACTGGTTCTGTGGATGAAGGGAAAGCAGTGGATGTATTGTTTCTTGACTTTAGCAAAGCTTTTGGCACGGTCTCCCACAGTATTCTTGTCAGCAAGTTAAGGAAGTATGGGCTGGAAGAATGCACTATAAGGTGGGTAGAAAGCTGGCTAGATTGTCGGGCTCAACGGGTAGTGATCAATGGCTCCATATCTAGTTGGCAGCCGGTATCAAGTGGAGTGCCCCAAGGGTCGGTCCTGGGGCCGGTTTTGTTCAATATCTTCATTAATGATCTGGAGGATGGTGTGGATTGCACTCTCAGCAAATTTGCGGATGATACTAAACTGGGAGGAGTGGTAGATACGCTGGAGGGCAGGGATAGGATACAGAAGGACCTAGACAAATTGGAGGATTGGGCCAAAAGAAATCTGATGAGGTTCAATAAGGATAAGTGCAGGGTCCTGCACTTAGGACGGAAGAACCCAATGCACAGCTACAGACTAGGGACCGAATGGCTAGGCAGCAGTTCTGGGGAAAAGGACCTAGGGGTGACAGTGGACGAGAAGCTGGATATGCGTCAGCAGTGTGCCCTTGTTGCCAAGAAGGCCAATGGCATTTTGGGATGTATAAGTAGGGGCATAGCGAGCAGATCGAGGGACGTGATCGTTCCCCTCTATTCGACATTGGTGAGGCCTCATCTGGAGTACTGTGTCCAGTTTTGGGCCCCACACTTCAAGAAGGATGTGGATAAATTGGAGAGAGTCCAGCGAAGGGCAACAAAAATGATTAGGGGTCTGGAACACATGACTTCTGAGGAGAGGCTGAGGGAGCTGGGATTGTTTAGCCTGCAGAAGAGAAGAATGAGGGGGGATTTGATAGCTGCTTTCAACTACCTGAAAGGGGGTTCCAAAGAGGATGGCTCTAGACTGTTCTCAATGGTAGCAGATGACAGAACGAGGAGTAATGGTCTCAAGCTGCAGTGGGGGAGGTTTAGATTGGATATTAGGAAAAACTTTTTCACTAAGAGGGTGGTGAAACACTGGAATGCGTTACCTAGGGAGGTGGTAGAATCTCCTTCCTTAGAGGTTTTTAAGGTCAGGCTTGACAAAGCCCTGGCTGGGATGATTTAACTGGGAATTGGTCCTGCTTCGAGCAGGGGGTTGGACTAGATGACCTTCTGGGGTCCCTTCCAACCCTTATATTCTATGATTCCTCTGGGCAGCCTCAGTGACTCCTTGGACTCCTTTTTCGGTACAGCCGGCACGTTCCACGAATGTCCCCATGCTGCTCCGGAGCTTAAGCCTTTCACACACCTGCCCATTTCCGTTTCCCCATTTTGTCCCTGTCAAGGCTGTTTCCCCACTTGGACACTTCGAGTGCAGAAGGTGGGGGCCTGCAAAAGACCTTAAAAGTTCTTGCTGCTTATGGGTGGCATTAAAACTCCCCAAGGTTACAGATTCCCTGGCCTTGGACTATTATTGCTACCACCACCCAAATGCTAAAACCTCCTTGAAAACCCAGGATGGCACACTTGGGAATTCCTTCCTGTGAGGTGCCCTCAAGCTCCCTGGAGAGAGCTTGAAAAAAAATCCAGCTGTTGATACCAACTGAGAAGTATGGAACTTTATTTCCTCTCAGTAATTTGGCTGAGCGGTCTTAGGCATGTGCGTGCAGAATCTCCACCTTCTGGGACACAGGAATCAGATCAAGTTCTTAAAAGAGTGATTTTTATTAAACAAAATAAAACAGATCTGGCAAAACATTGCTTGGTTGCTAGGTGTCATAGAACAATTGAAAAAATTTTAAAAACACAGAGAACTGCTTCCCTGGGATTCAGCTTGTAAAGTAACAGTACAAGGGGGAAGTTACATGTGCTCAGCAGAGAGACCCAACAAACCCAAAATAAAGAAATAACCTGATTGTGTCTGAATAAACATTCCCTCTTCTACTCACATATCTGTAGTTCAAGATTTCGCCATTTCCTAGGCATGGATGTCACTGGATTCTCCATGCCTGGCTGTTGGCTTACTTCAACTCCTTCCGGCAGCCTTGCCTCCCCAACACAACAGGAACAACAGGAAAAGAAAGGGCTGTGGCTGCCAATTCAAAATCAATGCTTTGTTTTCATTGGCTCTCCTGGCCTCCTGCCAACTCACTTTCTGCTTCCCTAAGCATTCCTGTGAATCTGGGACTCTACAATTTTAACCCTTACAGGCAAGGCAATTAATAGGTAGGTCTAAAGAATGAACAATGACTGAGAAAGATTCTAACTAACTGAATGGCTGGAAAATCCAGAAAAATGGTGTTCCCTCCACCCCCAATCACCAATCCCAAATAGTAGGTTCCCACAGCCAGGCAGTTAGCGCCCAGAGGGCTCTGCCCACCTCTCTGGGATTTCAAGTGGCCCAGAAAATCCCCTGAGGAGAAGTTTCTAGCTGCACAGATTTCCATATTGACACTGCCAAACTTGTTACAAAAAGTCTCGAAAGATGTGAGGCCACCGAGCAGACCGACACCACCGAGAAGAATGACATGTAACAAGACCTGGAAATGTTGCTACTAACAGTCTTCACAGCAGGTACATTTAAAGACTTCAGGGATTTGTGTCTGAGAGAGCAATCCACACCCAGCATTCCACAATCAAACAACACACACACAAACCGTTCCACCAAGGGCTGCTAAACAAGACCATGGCCATCAGGATGGGGTCAATGTTCCTTCTAACCTGCAGGCCTGCACAACGGTCTACCAAGCGCCACACTCCTGATTCCTGCAGCCACGCCCATCCTCAGTGATGGCAACTTGTGTTTACCTTGGTAGATTCAGTCAGAGAAAGGGAGAGGGTGAAAGGAAAACCCTCTAACACCCGGTGTCTGCTGTTTGTACTTGGGTGGCTTAAGTAAGCCCTCGGGTAGCTCAGTTTGGGTGTGTGGTGCATTCTGCTGTTGTGCTGGGTGATAACAGGGCCTGGAGAGGCTGAATCACCAGCAAAGCAGTATGGAAAAGGGCCAGCCCACCCGGGTCATTAGAGAGGAATAGCAGTTTCCAGGGCTCCCAGACTGTACCCTGGGGCTGACAACCCATCACACTCATCCCTTCTGGAGCCCAAATTAGGCCCCCAGGCACCTGTGACTCAAGCATGGAGCAGGGACTGTATCCAGAACAAAAGGTCGATATATGGCAGTGTCAAGGTTCCTCCCCCACTCTGAACTCTAGGGTACAGATGTGGGGACCTGCATGAAAAACCTCCTAAGCTTATCTTTACCAGCTTAGGTCAAAACTTCCCCAAGGTACAAAATATTCCACCCGTTGTCCTTGGACTGGCCGCTACCACCACCAAACTAATACTGGTTACTGGGGAAGAGCTGTTTGGACGCGTCCTTCCCCCCAAAATACTTCCCAAAACCTTGCACCCCACTTCCTGGACAAGGTTTGGTAAAAAGCCTCACCAATTTGCCTAGGTGACTACAGACCCAGCCCCTTGGATCTTAAGAACAATGAACAATCCTCCCAACACTTGCACCCCCCCTTTCCTGGGAAATGTTGGATAAAAAGCCTCACCAATTTGCATAGGTGACCACAGACCCAAATCCTTGGATCTGAGAACAATAAAAAAGCATTCAGTTTTTTACAAGAAGACTTTTAATAAAAAAAAAAGTAAATAGAAATAAAGAAATCCCCCCTGTAAAATCAGGATGGTAGATATCTTACAGGGTAATTAGATTCAAAAACATAGAGAACCCCTCTAGGCAAAACCTTAAGTTACAAAAAAGATACACAGACAGAAATAGTTATTCTATTCAGCACAATTCTTTTCTCAGCCATTTAAAGAAATCATAATCTAACACATACCTAGCTAGATTACTTACTAAAAGTTCTAAGATTCCATTCCTGGTCTATCCCCGGCAAAGACCCAGCATACAGACAGACACAGACCCTTTGTTTCTCTCCCTCCTCCCAGCTTTTGAAAGTATCTTGTCTCCTCATTGGTCATTTTGGTCAGGTGCCAGTGAGGTTACCTTTAGCTTCTTAACCCTTTACAGGTGAGAGGAGCTTTCCCCTGGCCAGGAGGGATTTCAAAGGAGTTTACCCTTCCCTTTATATTTATGACAGGTAGTTGTTTGGTTCCTTTACCCCTGTGTTCTCACTCCAGCAGGGCATAACAATGTAAAACACCACAGTGAGTGGAGAAGAACCATTGAACTAGTTCTCACACAGGATTGCACAACCTCTTTTCTGCATCGATGTCTGAAAGATCAATAGAATATTGAAATTTGATGATTACCTGATGCAGAGAGGAGATGAAATATTAGAACAGTTTGATCTTCCAGGTATATAGCCACTTCAGACCTCACAAAGGGATATTGGCAAATACCTTTGATTCCAGTATCCTGGTTGAAGAAAGCGTTTTCCACGCTCTATGACTTGCATTAATTAAGGATGACTTCATTTGGCCTTCACAGAGTGGCATTGACTTTTCAGAGGCTAATGCGCTGTATATTACAACTGCATGGGTGGTATGCTGTGGTATACTGCTATGATCAGTTGAAAATGGTTTTTGGTTCCGTATCTTGTAGCCACACATACTGTGAAGAATCCAATGCACCGCTACAGACTAGGGGCCGAATGGCTAGGCAGCAGTTCTGCGGAAAAGGACCTAGGGGTGATAGTGGATGAGAAGCTGGATATGAGTCAGCAGTGTGCCCTTGTTGCCAAGAAGGCCAATGGCATTTTGGGATGTATAAGTAGGGGCATAGCGAGCAGATCGAGGGATGTGATCGTTCCCCTCTATTCGACATTGGTGAGGCCTCATCTGGAGTACTGTGTCCAGTTTTGGGCCCCACACTTCAAGAAGGATGTGGATAAATTGGAGAGAGTCCAGCGAAGGGCAACAAAAATGATTAGGGGTCTGGAACACATGACTTATGAGGAGAGGCTGAGGGAGCTGGGATTGTTTAGTCTGCAGAAGAGAAGAATGAGGGGGGATTTGATAGCTGCTTTCAACTACCTGAAAGGGGGTTCCAAAGAGGATGGCTCTAGATTGTTCTCAATGGTAGCAGATGACAGAACGAGGAATAATGGTCTCAAGTTGCAGTGGGGGAGGTTTAGATTGGATATTAGGAAAAACTTTTTCACTAGGAGGGTGGTGAAACACTGGAATGCGTTACCTAGGGAGGTGGTAGAATCTCCTTCCTTAGAGGTTTTTAAGGTCAGGCTTGACAAAGCCCTGGCTGGGATGATTTAACTGGGAATTGGTCCTGCTTCGAGCAGGGGGTTGGACTAGATGACCTTCTGGGGTCCCTTCCAATCCTGATATTCTATGATTCTATGATTCTATGCAGACAGCAATGCATTACACACAGTAAAGAAAAAAACATTGTTAATTGCTAGGCTGAACAACAGAATGCAAGACTCAATTTGCCCTGACAATCTGAGCCCCTGGTATCGGGGAATCATTTCTTCACTCCCGGGGGAGGCTCTCAAGCTGAAGTTCTCCAGGGTCTGTTTCTGCTCATCCCACTTGCTCACGGAGCCGAGGGGATTTTCCAGGAGTCCTGGCCAACCTGAGAGTCTGCAGGGACTGTACAGGTGAATCATAAAGATCACTCCCTAGCACGTCGAATGTCAGACTTGTGAGATTCATTCGCTGATTCTCAGGGCTCTGCCTTGCTGTTGCCCTAAGGAGATTTCTTCCCTCTGCTGAGCAGGATTATGGTGAGTTGCCTGTTTCTGCAGTAAAGTTAGTGCTATGGGCTCAGGAAGGTTTCCAGGGTACAAGTCAAGAACCATTTGGGCAGGACTTCAGCAGCACGGTGACTTGAACAGTTTATTATTGTTAGATACACCCAGGGATTTACCCAGTAAAATTGAAACTACAAATGTACTGGAAATAGTTTAGACAAATATTTGTTTTTAAGATCAGTTCTTTGCCTCCTACTGTGCCCCTCTATCTGTCTCAGTAGTTTCCTTTTTTGGGCGGTGTGATTTTTTTATGGTTCACTCAATTTTTCCAATTCATCGACTTCACTGACCTATTAGGAAGTGCAGCCAAAGCCTCTACAGTGGGTTTCTGTGTTACCAGGGGTTCACAACAAGAATGGGCCGCACACTGGCCAGATTCTGCTCTCGCATTTGACCTTCACTGGGTCGCTCCAGATTGATGCTGTCCTCCCTGAGAGCCAAATGAGGGCCCACTTGCTTTGGAATCCCCATCTTTCATGCCCGGTCTCAGAATGCCACGTAAATTGGGGCTTTCCTTTAGACTCCTTCAGCACCCTTACAGAAGAGTGTTCTCAGTAGCAGGACCTGAAGCCGTGATTTTTGAAGCCTGTAGCTGAAAGTTAAAAACTCAGGATGAATCTGATCCCATTGAGGTCAATGGCAAAGCTCTGAAAACAGCCAGGAGTTTACCCTAAATCCACATGTAGGGTCTTAAATAAATAGCCTGATGGTACACTGGTCATTAGTCTTCAGTGACTTCAACTGGAGTCGTCCTGAGCCCTCTAAGGAAGGGTGAGCTCATTTGAACCAAAATGAACTGAGAGGAAAGTTACTGAAATCTCAAACTCACAGGCTTAGAGATTCAGAACGATTAGGATAACAATTTTTTTCAAGGAGAGAGAGGAGACTGCTCTCTCTCTCCCCCAGCATCTCTGGCTCTGGAGTGGTTCAGAAGCACTAAAAGGCGATAAAAATAAAAGAGGCATAATGAGGCCTCGGGGGGGGGGAGGGGTGTCTCACACTGGAATGTAATGTGGACCACACTGTAGTAGATTGCCTCTGACAATCCCTTATCCCGTGAGCAACCCCACTACAGTGTCGTTACAGTGGCAATTGCCAACACGGAAGGGATGTCTGTGTTTCTAACGGGCTGCAATACGTTAAAGCTTTGTGTCATTTTGAGGAAGAGTTACTTTTAGTCTCCTCGTCCTCTCTCCCTCCCATCGGGTCTGTCTCTCTCTCCTTCCAGGACAGGCTGAGCTGTTGCTGCAGGGGTTCCCTTCAGCCCCAAGAAAGGCTGTTCAGTCTGATCCCCCCTTTTTCCCAGGTTAAACTCAGGCAGACACTGAGTTTAACCTGGTCTGAGGAGAGATTTCTGTGAGCTGTTGCTGTGGGGTCTGGCACCTCAGTGAGGGGTATCGCTGTGTGACAGGAATGGAAGTTGGGCAGGGTGGGGACCTGCCCTGGCAAGCCACAGAACTGAAGACTGGGTGTCACAACCTTTACTCAGTTTTCAATCCAACTTCTTGTTATGTAACTTCAGGCATTTCGCCAGTGGAAAGAACCACTGATGTTTGTGTGACACTGCATCCCATGTAGGTACTTGCAGACTGTTATCAAGTCAGCCCTTCACCATCTTTTTTAAACTACACAGATTGAGATCTTTGAGTCCATCACTATGAAGCAGGTTTTCTGCTCTTTTATTAATTCTTGTGATTGTTCTCTGAACTCTCTTCAGTGTATTATGATACAGCATGGCGAGAGGCCAGCAGGATAGTGTTAGAAGGGAGCCTTATTCCCTGTAGAGGGAATAAAGTTTACTCTAGACCAATTAAAGCACCTGAAGCCAGTCACATGATAAAAAACCCCTGCTTCAATCAGACAAGAGGAGGAGTTGAAGCACAGTGGATTGGTGTTGGAGCAGAGAGCAGTTTGGAGGAGTTGAAGCAGAGTGGATTAGTGTTGGAGCAGAGAGCAGTGTGGAGGAGTTGAAGCAGAGTGGATTGGTGTTGGAGCAGAGAGCAGTTTGGAGGGAAGCAGAGGAGAGTTTGGAGAAGTGCTGCGGTGGGCTAAGAAGACTAAGACCCTAGATAAAGGGACACCTGGTTTGTACAGAGGGAGGGCAAGGAGCCCCACAACCTGAAGGGCAGGAGGGGGAAGTAGCCCAGGGGAAGGAACCGCTACTTCTAGTGGTTTACCGCTATCCCTAGGGCCCCTGGGCTGGGACCCGGAGTAGAGGGCGGGCCCGGGTCCCTCCCTCTCCACTCCCCTCCTCTAGGACACTAGTGGGGCAGTTAATACCCCAGTTCAGGGGCAAGAAACAGTGCCCTGAACCCCCCACCCCCGCAAGAAGAGAAAACGTGAGACTCATCATAGTAGTGATGGCAATTTGCAACAGTATCGACATCCATCTTCAACGATGGACACCAGAACTGGACAGAGGATTCCAGCAGCTGTTGCTCCAGTGCGAAATATACATGTAAAAAACTTCTCTACCTCTCCTTCAGTCAGATTTCCCTGGATATCATCTCAGGCTCTTTGGCCACACGGTCACACTGGGAGCTCGTGTTTAGCTAATTACCCCTTCATGCCCCCAAATCTAGTTCAGAGTCATTGCACTTCCCACGATATCCCCCCATCGAGTGAGGATTGGCTACATTCTTTGTTTCTAGATGTAGATATCCAGCATTAGAACACCTACTGGTTGCTTCGACCCAGTTTGCCAATCAACCCAGATTGCTCTGAGTCAGTGACCTGTCCTCTTCATTATTTACCATCCCCCACTTTTTGTGTCATCTGCAAACTTCATCAATATTCAGGCATAAGAAGGTAAGCACCAGAGTTGCTGACACATGTCTCTGCTTACACTAGCCAATTAACGCCTGTAACCCACCAGAAATTGTCTCACCAAAGAAACAAGTTGGAAGGGAGCCAAGTTGCTGACCTATAGCCCGAAATACCACAACACTTGTGCCCCTAGTACCCATTCTCTTGAGTACACAATTATAGCCCAGCATGATTATGCCTGTTTCCATGAGGGAAACTTGGCTCCCTTCCAACACAAGAACTGCATTGTGGATCAGACCTATGGTACATCTAGTCTAGTGTCCTCTTTCCGACAGTGAGAGTCCCAGGTGCTTCAGTACAAGGTGTAACAACCTAGGAGTGAGTGGATGGGGGGTTGACCTGACCATCATGAGGTTGTCACCCTAATGCCTAACAGCTAGAGATTGGCTTGTGCCCTGAAACACATTGGCATATAGGCTTTCCTAAATATTTATTTTGCTGTAACTATTGTAACTGGATAGTCTCACTATCCATGTAAATGTCCAAACACTGACTGATCCTTGCTTAGCTCATGGACCCAATTATGTCTTGTGACAATGAGTTCCTCAGTTTAATTAGGGATCAAGTGAAGAAAGCATTCTTTTTTTATCTGTTTTGAATTTGCCACATTTCAGTGTAATTGAATGTCCTCTTGATCTTTTGTTGGAGAATAGATAGAGCATGTGTTCTCGCTCTCTCCTTCCAGTCCGTATTTTACAGACTTTTCTCATATCTCCTCTTATTTCTCATATCTCCTCCTTTGTAAGGTAACAATCCCAGGCTTTTCAACCTCTCTCCTTGATCATTCCCTGAACCCCTCTAGTTCTGCAATATCCTGTGTGAGAAGGGTGACCAGTACTACACAGAGGAGTCCAGAGGAGAGTGAAACATTGTCTGACTGATTACCCATAACTATTTCACATTTGGGGACAATGTATACCTTCAGATCAGCGGCACTGCTATGGGTACCCGCATGGCCCCACAGTATGCCAACATTTTTATGGCTGATTTAGAACAACGCTTCCTCAGCTCTTGTCCCCTAAAGCCCCTACTCTACTTGCGCTATATTGATGACATCTTCATCATCTGAACCCATGGAAAAGAAGCCCTTGAGGAATTCCATCATGATTTCAACAATTTCCATCCCACCACCAACCTCAGCCTGGTCCAGTCCACACAAGAGATCCACTTCCTGGACACTACAGTGCTAATAAACAATGGTCACATAAACACCACCCTATACCGGAAACCTACTGACCGGGACACCATCACAGGGCCTAATAACATCAGCCACACTATCAGAGGCTCATTCACCTGCACATCCACCAATGTGATATATGCCATCATGTGCCAGCAATGCCCCTCTGCCATGTACATTGGTCAAACTGGACAGTCTCTACGTAAAAGAATAAATGGACACAAATCAGATGTCAAGAATTATAACATTCATAAACCAGTCGGAGAACACTTCAATCTCTCTGGTCATGCAATCACAGACATGAAGGTCGCTATCTTAAAACAAAAAAACTTCAAATCCAGACTCCAGTGAGAAACTGCTGAATTGGAATTAATTTGCAAATTGTATACTATTAATTTAGGCTTAAATAGAGACTGGGAGTGGCTACGTCATTATGCAAGGCAGCCTATTTCCTCTTGTTTTTTCCTACACCCCCCCCCCCCAGATGTTCTGGTTTAACTTGGATTTAAACTTGGAGAGTGGTCAGTTTGGATGAGCTATTACCAGCAGGAGAGTGAGTTTGTGTGTGTATGGGGGTGGGGGGGTGTGAGAAAACCTGGATTTGTGCTGGAAATGGCCCACCTTGATTATCATGCACATTGTAGGGAGAATGGTCACTTTGGATGAGCCATTACCAGCAGGATAGTGATTTTGTGTGTGTGGTTTTTGGGAGGGTGGTGAGGGGGTGAGAGAACCTGGATTTGTGCAGGAAATGGCCCAACTTGATTATCATGCACATTGTGTAAAGAGTTGTCACTTTGGATGGGCTATCACCAGCAGGAGAGTGAATTTGTGTGGGGGGGGGGGTGGAGGGAGAGAAAACCTGGATTTGTGCTGGAAATGGCCCAACCTGATGATCACTTTAGATAAGCTATGACCAGCAGGACAGTGGGGTGGGAGGAGGTATTGTTTCATATTCTCTGTGTGTATATAAAGTCTGCTGCAGTTTCCACGGTATACATCTGATGAAGTGAGCTGTAGCTCACGAAAGCTTATGCTCAAATAAATTGGTTAGTCTCTAAGGTGCCACAAGTACTCCTTTTCTTTTTTCTCAATACATTGTATTTTCTGTATGATTCCCCATCCCACTCCTTCTGGGTTCCAATGTTTTGCTTAGTTTCTGTCCCTGCTTGCACTGTGAGGAGGGTTTCCCAGAGCTGTGTAGCATGATGCCCAGCTCCCTGTCCTGAGTTCATACTGTTAAATTACAACCTTGTTAGGTGTTTGAGGAGTTCAAGCTTTTCCCTCCAATGTGAATACATGTTTC
This sequence comes from Caretta caretta, assembly GCF_965140235.1. Lineage (NCBI taxonomy): Eukaryota > Metazoa > Chordata > Testudines > Cheloniidae > Caretta > Caretta caretta. Next base: position 6,130,610 of record NC_134206.1, read on the forward strand.
AGTTATTAACATTGAAGGTAATGTGCCATTCACCTGGCTTGGTTAGCTCCCTCTGAGGACTTCTCTGGACTTGACTATGACCTAAATAAGTTGGTGCCATCTGCAATAGTTGCCACCTCGCTGTTCAGCCCCATTCTAGGTTGTTAATAACTATGAAATGTATTTTTTTTATAATTGTTATAGAGTGTGTAAGCCCCTCACTATGTTTCTGTCCCTTCACAGGAACCTTGAGCATTTCTGAACCTGATTGACATATTGACAACCTTATGGCAGATTTCAATCGCACACCCTCTGACCCTTCAACATTCATCCTAATGGGCATCTCTGGGCTAGAAGCTGCTCACATCTGGATTTCCATCCCATTCTCTATGTTCTACATTATTGGCCTGTTAGGAAATTTCATGCTTCTGTTTGTGGTAGGCAAGGAGCAGTCCCTCCACAAGCCGATGTACCTGCTGCTCTGCATGCTGGCACTCACAGACATCTGCATATCTACCTCCGTCATGCCAAACGCACTGTGTATATTTTGGTTTAATTTGAAAGGTATTACTGTGCATGGCTGCCTCACCCAGATGTTCTTCCTTCACTCAGTTTCTATTATTCAGTCAGCTGTCCTCGTGACAATGGCCTTTGATCGCTATGTTGCCATATGTAACCCTCTGAGATACGCCACCATCCTCACCAATGCACGAATAGCTAAGCTAGGGCTAGTGGGTTTGATAAGAGCTGTTCTCCTCATGCTGCCCCTGCCCCTGCTTCTGAGTAGGCAGCCATTCTGTGACAACCACATTATCCCCCACACATATTGTGAGCACATGGCTGTGGTGAAGATGTCATGTGGGGAAACCACAGTCAATAAGATGTATGGCTTGGTGATAGCATTTGTAGTCTTAGGGTTAGATCTTATGCTCATTGCCCTGTCCTACAGTCTGATCATCAGGGCTGTCCTCAGAATCTCCTCCAAGAAAGCCCACCAGAAAGCCCTTAACACGTGCACAGCCCACATCTGTGTGATGCTAATGTCTTATCCTCCCTTCTTCTTTTCCAGTCTGACACATAGGTTCGGTCAGGGCATCGCTCCCCACATTCATATTATCTTAGCCAACCTCTATTTCCTCCTCCCCACCATGCTCAACCCTGTCATCTACGGCGTCAAAAACAAAGAGCTTCGTGAGAAAGTGGTCAAATGCACTTGCAGAATGTGCTTTCTCAGGGGCCACTGACTTTAAAACTTTCTGACAAGAGGGGGAAAGGATATCCCCTTGTTAATCATGGGTGCTCTCTTCTAGTTAGGCTAAACTCACCATTGTGGAAGTTCATAGTCTGAGAAATTCCTCACACCTAATGACTTATCACTCCATCATCAACCAGTGCTCTCTCCATTGCTGAGTTCCCTCTCTGACCATCACCTGACCTCTTTCAGCATCACCCATCAGCCCCAACCCCTGTCACTTGGCCTTTCCATGACTTTCAGACCACCAGAAGATAATGCAGCTTTCTGGCGTAAGGTGGCTTTGCATTAATACCTGTGTGTAGAGGATTCTTGATCAGTTTGACAGACTGAATCTATGCTTCTACATAGCCAAAGACAAAGAAAGAAACAACAATGCTGAACTTCTTTTTCATATGTTCAGAGATCTGGTGAGTAAAATTTACCTGATTTTCCTATGTCCAGTGATTCGGGAAGCCTGTAGGATAAACCAAATATTTCAACTGGAAAGTGATAATACAGGAAAGCTGCTGCAGGAATTGAAGACATTCTTCTAGAGCTTATTGGTTAGATTTGTGAAACTGTGTATTTTTGAGAACGGGACTACTGTATTAAACTACAACCAAAACCATTGAGCTGCTCTCAGGTTGGAACTTTCAAAACAGACACTAACAGTTCACACTGTCGAAGATGTCAAAATAGGTGTCGAGATTTCATGTTGGAGTTTTTGAAACAGATGAAACAGAGATTGCCACCAAATGTTGAGGTGATTGAATCCTTCTACTGCGCTCAGCTCTGCATGAGCTAGGTTGGCTGATATCTCATTTTTGCCATTGGTTTGTGGAGAGCTTGGACAGTTGGAGCAGCAGTGGAGAGTTTTGCTGATGGTTCACTGGCCTCATGCTCAGGAATACCAAGTTGAGCAGTTTGGGGTTGAAGTTCTCGAAAACACGGATTCAGCTAAGGACAAAGACTTTAGTGAACTTGGCTTGTTTGCTCTTTCATTACTGTTGTTACCTTTTAGCAATGCTGCAGTTGAATGATTGTTTTTTCTCAGATGAATTTGATATAAACAAAATTGTGCAAGAAGATGCAAGAGGAACTTATAGAAAACATTCTTATTAGGGCACATATGCAATGACACAAAATCTGTTGTGAACAGTTTGCACCAAAGAAAGAAATAATTGCAGTGGTCACTGCTGATATATGAGCAGTAGGAGGAGCATTCTACTCCCAATGAAGACATCGAGGATGAAATGTTGCCATTTAGAGATTAACAGCAACAAGCTAATTCAACTCAAAATATGGACGTTGATTACCATCATTGAATGCCATTAGAAAAAACATAACATAATAATGTGATTTTTTGTTTTTAGACTACATAAGTCTTGGGCTACTTTTGGATTATTTTTAATACAGTCATTTTTTTAAACACCTGTCAACCCTCAATTGGGATACTCGTACCAGTACTGGGGGGTTGATTTTGTTTGTCATCTCATAGCTTTGCTGCTAAGGTGCATCAACTCCTGCTGGGGCTTGTAGCTTTTTAAAAAGAAATCAAATCTGTACTAGATATCTAATGAAATCTTCCATTTCTTTCTTGATGTATAGGCCAATGTGTTGATTAAAAAATATCCGTTTGCTTCAAGAAATAGAGCTAATTTGGGGTTAGTTTTTAAATGACTTTGGGCTAATAATGCAGTAGAAATCTGGCAGTCTTTCAAGCTGAGCTGGAGGGAGAGCAGCAGCAGCCAGAAACATAAGGGGCAGAGAAGCAGCCCAGAAGGCAGAAGGGTGTACGTGTATGAGATGGAAGGACAGATGCTGGGGAGAAGAATACTGCAACCTAGAGCCTAAGGGAGTATGACCATCACCAGGACAGATGCCTCACTTACAGTATCAGGCAGAGCAGCCACGGCCTGGGTAGGAGGCACGGGACATGTGAGGAACAAACTGGGAACATTTCTTACATACCAGAATTAGCTGTTTGTGGTGTTCCCCATGCCCGCAGAGTGGGGTTACTTGTTTCTTGAACATTTCTCTTTTTTTTTTCATTTTTTTAACCATTATTGTTTAGTAAAATATATTTGGTTTGAACATAATGTCATGATCAGAGAGTCACGGAAGCATTTGGTGTGAAGAGGGCACACTGGAGTGGGTCCACCCTAGCACCTGTCCTAAGTGACCACAATGAGACTGGTGCTTCAGCCTGCCAGGAATTCTGGGACCAGCCATGTCATCATTACAAGGACTTTGCTACACAGGAGAGTGTAAGGGGAGTGTGACGGGTTGGATCACAGAAAACCCCTGGGAGCTGCTGCCTGATGTGCCAAGATTACTTCTGCTCCTGCTTTCCTGCCCCTAGCAGCTTACGACTTCAGAGCCCTGCCTGGTTTGAGCCAGACCCACTAGCCTGCTGCAAACCCAGACCCAGGTCTGAACCACTTCCCCTAACAGCTGCAGGCTTAACTGAAGGCCAGTTAAGAAGTGTTCCTGCCTTTGACACTCAGATGCCCAATTCCCAATGGTGCCAAACCCTAAATAAATCCCTTTTACCCTGTATAAAGCTTATACAGGGTAAACTCATACATTGTTCACCGTCTATAACACTGACAGAGAGATATGCACAGCTGTCGTCCCCCCCGCCCCCTGCAAGTATTAATACATACTCTGGGATAATTAATAAATAAAAAGTGATTTTATTAAATACAGAAAGTAGGATTTAAGTGGTTCCAAGTAGTAACAGACAGAACAAAGTGAATTACCAAGTAAAAGAAAATAAAACACACAAATCTAAGCCTAATACAGTAATAAAACTGAATACAGATAAAATCTCACCCTCAGAGATGGTTCAATAAGTTTCTTTCACAGACTGGACACCTTCCCAGTCTGGGCACAATTCTTTCCCCTGGTACAGCCCTTGTTCCAGCTCAGCTCAGGGTATCTGGGGGATTGCTCATGATGGACTCCTTTTGTTCTGTTCCACCGCTTTTATATCTTTTGCATAAGGTGGGAATCCTTGGTCCCTCTCTGGGTTCCCATCCCTTCCTTCTCAATCGAAAAGCACAAGGTTAAAGATGGATTCCGGTTCAGGTGACATGATCACATGTCATGGTAAGACCCCAAGCCTTCATTCCTCCCACCCTGACTCAAGGAAGACATGACTGCAAATAGAGACATCCCAGTCAATTGTCTAGCTTCATGGGAGCCATTAAGATTCCAAACCACCATTAATGGCCCACACTTTGCATAATTAAAATAGGCCCTCAGAGTTATATTTCATATTTCTAGTTTCAGATACAAGAGTGATACATTTATACAAATAGGATGACCACACTCAGTAACTTATAAGCTTTGTAATGATACCTTACAAGAGACCTTTTGCATGAAGCATATTCTAGTTACATTATATTCACACTCATCATTATTTCATAAAATAATATAGAGTGCAAAGTCATAGGGAGTCGTTGAGTTTAGGCAGGTCTCTGGGTAAAGGGAGTGGGAGTGGGGACTCAAACCCTTTCACTAGCCAATTCTCCTGGGTAGTGCAGAAGCCAGGAAAGTTTCCCACAACAGCAGGACCATTGCCCTTCATACAGTACGGAATGGGACAAACTAGATTTTGGGCTGGATTTTAGTGATGTATAAAGAGAGGTGTAACTTGTGAAATCTTCATATAAAGGAAAAAAGCTGAAGTGTGTAACTTTGGGAAGCACACTTTCTGCGTAAGATGAATGTAACATCACTGCACGAGACGGCTTCCCAGAGACTGGTATTGTATAAATCCTTTTTCTGGTACTATTTTATTATGGGTTTAGAGCAGTAAAAATGACACTGTTTATTTGACTTCTTGAATATATTTCGTAAGAAATGAAAGCTTTGTCAAAAAATTGACTATACAGTTGATCAACAACCAGTATGAATCACTCCTTTTTCTCATATTCAATATTTAGACATAATGAAGGCACCCATGGAAATAATTCTTCTCAGTAAAAGGGCCGATGAAGTTTACGAGCCTTCAGCATTAAAGAAATCAATGGGAAATGTTAGTTCTGTTTTTCGTATTATGCGCCAAAGAAAGATTCTGGAAAGCCTTCCTGAGGATTCTGAGAACTGCCTCTGAGTCATGGTTGTGGTAATTCAGGGCAGTCAGGAATAACTGCTCCCGTTTCCTCCCACTGCTCAAGGGAATTCACATGAGTGTCTTAACAGACAACATACCATGTACGTATTGCGTAATTAAATCGGGAGGAGCCAGGTTGCCCTCCCTCCGCACAGAAGCACTACAATTATTAATCTGGGGCATTTCCCACAGTATCACACTATCGACAGCCTACCTTCTGGGGCACAAAACCGGACAGCAGACAGGCTGAATCGCAAGTTCCCAGAGCCCCAGAACTCGCTGCATTTGTCACTGAATAGAAGCGGTTTCTCCTACATCATCCAACAATGAAATGACATTAGACCCTCGCAGATAGCAGTTGTCTTGGGAAAGCATGTGTCAGGGCAATGTCAGCCACAGCTACCCCAGAACCAGCTTGGGTACTTTCTGATAGTAGCCCGGTTTGATCTGCTCTCTGTCAAGGCAGAGCTGACCTTTAAGGGTGGCGATGGAATGGACAGCCCAGGGCTCCGGTGAATGTGAATCCCAGGGCTATAGTATATAAGCCTGTGTCTCAGTCAGTAGTGAAGAAGAGACACCGGAAAGCTGGGTGAGCTGCCCCAGTAGCTGTCTGGGGAGACTAGGCCAAACTTTCTGCTAAGAAATTGGGAAAGTGGCTGGGAAGGGACCCAGTCTATGCAAACAAAATAGACATTGGGGAAGGGTTGATCTATGAAGGGAAGCCAGAGGAAGGGATTCATAGGAAGAGTGCCAGGGAAACAGAGAGGGCAAGAGCTGGGGTGGAAGGGTCTAAGGGTAGATAGCCCAACTGTGCATCATCCGAGGGGGAAGACCTGTGGTAGAGGGATGAGTCCTGGCTGTGTTGCCACTGTAAAAGGAGGGGAAGGACTCTCTGGAGCCCAGGAGGCCTGGAACCCCACAGCCCAGGAAGGTGGAGCAGCTACAGCAAGTGTCAGCAATGACAAGGACTTGATACAAATGCCCTCAAAGATGTGTGACAAGGCCTGGAAATGTTGCTACTAACAGTCTTCACAGCAGGTACATTTAGAGACTTCAGGGATTTGTGTTTGAGAGAGCAATCCACACCCAGCTTTCCGAAATCAAACACATGGGCACAAACCCTTTCACCAATGGCTGCTAAATGAGACCGTGGCCACTAGGATGGGGGGGTGACGTCAGTGCTCCCTCTAAGCTGCACACCTGCACAACAGCCAATCAAGTTCTACGCACTTGTTTATTACACCCACGTCCATCATCAGCCACGATGACTTGTGTTTATCTTGGTAGATTCAGTCAGAGAAAGCAGCAGGGTGAAGGTAAAACCCTCTAACACCCAGTGTCTACTCTTTGTACTTGCAAAAAGAAAAGGAGTACCTGTGGCACCTTAGAGACTAACCAATTTATTTGAGCATAAGCTTTTGTACTTTGAGCTTTGTACTTAGGTGACTTAAGTAAGCCCTTGGGTAGCTCAGTTTGGGTGTGTGGCACCATCTGCTGTCGTGTTGGGTGATCACAGGGCCTGGAGAGGCTGAATCACCAGCAAAGCAGCGTGGAAAAGGACCAGCCCACTGGGTGGTTAGAAGGTCGCAGCAGTTTCCATGGCTCCCAGACTGCACCCCGGGGCCGATAACCCATCACACTCATACCTTCAGCATCCAAAATTTGGCTCCCAGGCACCTGTGACGCAAGCATGGCGCAGGGACTGTATAAAGTCCAAAAGATCCAGATATAGTGGTTGTTTGATTCCTTTACCCCTGTGTTCTCATCCCAGCAGGGCATAACAATGTCAAACACCACAGTGAGTGGAGAAGAACCATTGAACTAGTTCTCACACAGGATATCACAGTCCCTTTTCTGCATTGATGTCTGAAAGATCGACACAGTATTAAAATTGGATGATTACCCGATGCAGAGTGGAGATGGAATATTAGAACAGTTTGGTCTTCCTGATGTATATCCACTTTAGACCTCAGAAAGTTATACTGGCAAACACCTTTGATACCAGAATCCTGGGAGAAGAAAGCCCTTTTCATGCCCTATGGCTTGCATCAATTGAGGATCACTTCATTTGGCCTTCACAGAGTAGCATTGACTTTGCATGGGCAGTATGTCTTGCTATGCTGCTACGATCACTTGAAAATGTTTTTTTGTCCCGTATCTTGTAGCAGTATTCCGCACGTAGTGCAGATGGCTGTACATTATACCTGGAGGAAAAAAAAAAAACATTGTCAATTGCTAGGCTGAACAACATTCTGCAAGACAGTTTACCCTGACAATCTTCAGCCTCTGGTATCAGCAATTTATTTCTTCACTCCCGGGGGAGGCTCTCAAGCTGAAGTTCTCCAGGGTCAATTTTCTGCTCTGCTCATGTCTCATGGAGCCGAGGGAATTATCTGGGATTCCTTGCCAATCTGAGAGTCTGCAGGGACTGTATAGTGGAATCATAAAACTCACTGCCCAACATGGCGAGTGTCAGACATGTGAGATTCATACCTTGATTTTCAGGGCTCTCCCTTCCTGTCACTGTATGGAGATTTTTTTTCTCTGCTGAGCAGGATTTCGGTGAGTTGCCTGTTCCTGCACTAAAGTTATTGCTAAGGGCAGAGGAAGGGCTCCAGGGTGGAAGTGAAAAACCATCTGGGCAGGAATTCACCACCACTGTGACTTGAACTGTTTGTTTAGTATTGTCAGAAACACCAAGGGATTTACCTGGTAAAATTGAAAGATCATATTGAGATAGTTTATACAAATATTTGTTTTTAAGATGAGTTCCTTGTCTCTTACTGTGTCCTTCTATCTGTCTCAATAGCTTCCTTTTTTGGACGGTGTAGTTTTTCCTCTGGTTCACTCATTTTTTTCCAATTCAGCAACTTCACTGTCCTATTAGAAAGTGCAGCCAAAGCCTCTGCAGTGAGTATCTGTGTTACCAGAGGTTTCACAACAAGAATGGGCCGCACAGTGGCCAGATTCTGCTCTTGCATTCAACCTTCACTGGGTCACTCCAGATTGACGCTGGCCTCCCTGAGAGCCAAATCAGGGCCCACGTGTTTTGGAATCCCCATCTTTCGTGCCTGGTCTCATAATGCCATATAAACTGGGGGTATCCTTCATATACTTTCAGCACCTTTACAGAAACGGGCTTACTGTAGCAGGACCCGAACCCATGATTTTTGCAGCTTGTAGCAAAAATTTAAAAACTCAGGGTTAATCTGATCCCATTGAGATCAATGGCAAAGCTTTGAAAACAGCCAGGAGTTCACCCTAAATCCATATGTAGGGACATAAATAAATAGCCCTATTTACACCAGTCATTAGCCTCCGTGACTTCAACGGGAGTCGTGCTGCAGCCTCTAAGGCTGGGTAAGTTTGTTTGAATCAAAATAAACTGACAGAACAGTTGCTGGAATCTCAAACTTTTTTCCAGAAAGAATTTCTATAACTTCAACTTCCAGCCATTGGATCCTGTTGCACCTCTGTATGCCAGCTTGAAAAGCCTATCATTAAATATTGGTTCCCCATGTAGGTACTTACAGACTGTTATCAAGTCACCCCTTAACCATCTTTGTTAAACTACACAGATTGAGAGCTTTGAGTCTATCACTATAAGGCAGGTTTTCTAATCTTTTACTAATTCTTGTGACTCTTCTCTGAACCTTCTTTATAGAATCATAGAATATCAGGGTTGGAAGGGACCTCAGGAGGTCATCTAATCCAACCCCCTGCTAAAAGCAGGACCAATCCCCAATTTTTGCCCCAGATCCCTAAATGGCCCCCTCAAGGATTGAGCTCACAAACCTGGGTTTAGCAGGCCAATGCTCAAACCACTGAGCTATCCCTCCCCCACAGTGTATCAACATCTATCTTTAACCATGCACACCAGAACAGGACAGAGGATTCCAGCAGTAGTCACACCAGTGCCAAATATACAGGTAAAATAACTTCTCTACTTCTCCTTCAGATTTCCCTGGTTATCATCTCAGGCTCTTTTTCGCCACATGGTCACACTGGGAGCTCATGTATAGCTAATTACCCCTTCATGCCCCCAAATCTGGTTCAGAGTCATTGCACTTCCCAGGATATCTCCCCATCATATGAGCATTGCCTACATTCTTTGTTTCTAGGTGTAGATATCTACATGGCTATATTAGAACACATGTTGGTTGCTTTGGCGCAGTTTGCCAAACAATTCAGATTGCTTTGAATCAGTGACCTGTCCTCTTCATTATTTACCTCCCCCCCAAATATTGCATCATCTGCAAACTTCTTCGATATTCGGGCATAAGAAGGGTTGGCAGGTGAGCTGCTGACACATGTCTCTTCTTACACTTGTTTGTTAACACCTGTAATTTATGCCTCAGACCACGCTGGGTGCCTGCAAGAAAGTGTCTCACCAAACGAAATGAGGGAAGTGATAGAGGTGCCGGCCTGTACTTGTGCCCCGGTGCCCATTCTCTTGAGTACAAAGTCATAGGCCAGCATGAGAATGTCTTTTTCTATGACAGAAATTTGCCTTCTTTCCAATATAGGAACTGCATTGTGGATCAGATCTATGGTCCATGTAGTCCAGTGTCCTTTCTCTAACAGTGAAAGCCACAAAATCTGCAGTACAAGGTGTAAGAAATCCAGCAGTTGGTTGATGGAGGGGGATGACCTGAATATCATGAGGGTGTCACCCAAATGCCTAACAGTTAGAGATTGGCTTGTGTCCTGAAACACATGCCTGTATAGGCTTTCCAAAATATTCATTTAGCTGTAACTATTGTACCTGGAGAGTGTCACTATCCGTGTATATGTCCAAACCCTTCCTGATTCTTGCTTAGCATCTGGCCTCAACTTACTTTTGTGGCAACAAGTTCCTCAGTCTAATTAGGCATCAAGTGAATATACCATTCTTTTTTTATCTGTTTAGAAGTCACGATGTTTCAATGTAATTGAATGCCCTCTTGAACTTGTGTTGGAGAGTAAATGGAGCACGTGTACTCCATCTCTCCTTCCAGTCAGTATTTTATAGACTTTTCTTATACCTCCTCTTATTCATCTAACTTGTAAGGTAACAATCCCAGTCTTTTCAACCTTTCTTCTTGAGTATTCTCATTGCCCTTCCCTGAACCCCTCTAGTTCTGAAATATCCTGTATGAGAAGGGTGACCAGTACTACACAGAGGAGTCCTGAGAAGGGTGAAACATTGACTGACTGATCTTATGGCATTGTATTTTCTGTATGATTTCCCATCTCACTCCTCCTGGATTCCAGTGTTTTGCTTAGAATCATAGAATCATAGAATATCAGGGTTGGAAGGGACCCCAGAAGGTCATCTAGTCCAACCCCCTGCTCAAAGCAGGACCAATTCCCAGCTAAATCATCCCAGCCAGGGCTTTGTCAAGCCTGACCTTAAAAACCTCTAAGGAAGGAGATTCTACCACCTCCCTAGGTAACGCATTCCAGTGTTTCACCACCCTCTTAGTGAAAAAGTTTTTCCTAATATCCAATCTAAACCTCCCCCACTGCAACTTGAGACCATTACTCCTCGTTCTGTCATCTGCTACCATTGAGAACAGTCTAGAGCCATCCTCTTTGGAACCCCCTTTCAGGTAGTTGAAAGCAGCTATCAAATCCCCCCTCATTCTTCTCTTCTGCAGGCTAAACAATCCCAGCTCCCTCAGCCTCTCCTCATAAGTCATGTGTTCCAGACCCCTAATCATTTTTGTTGCCCTTCGCTGGACTCTCTCCAATTTATCCACATCCTTCTTGAAGTGTGGGGCCCAAAACTGGACACAGTACTCCAGATGAGGCTTCACCAATGTCGAATAGAGGGGAACGATCACGTCCCTCGATCTGCTCGCTATGCCCCTACTTATACATCCCAAAATGCCATTGGCCTTCTTGGCAACAAGGGCACACTGCTGACTCATATCCAGCTTCTCATCCACTGTCACCCCTAGGTCCTTTTCCGCAGAACTGCTGCCTAGCCATTCGGTCCCTAGTCTGTAGCTGTGCATTGGGTTCTTCCGTCCTAAGTGCAGGACCCTGCACTTATCCTTATTGAACCTCATCAGATTTCTTTTGGCCCAATCCTCCAATTTGTCTAGGTCTTTCTGTATCCTATCCCTCCCCTCCAGCATATCTACCACTCCTCCCAGTTTAGTATCATCCGCAAATTTGCTGAGAGTGCAATCCACACCATCCTCCAGATCATTTATGAAGATATTGAACAAAACCGGCCCCAGAACCGACCCTTGGGGTACTCCACTTGATACCGGCTGCCAACTAGATATGGAGCCATTGATCACTACCCGTTGAGCCCGACAATCTAGCCAGCTTTCTACCCACCTTATAGTGCATTCATCCAGCCCATACTTCCTTAACTTGCTGACAAGAATACTGTGGGAGACCGTGCCAAAAGCTTTGCTAAAGTCAAGAAACAAGACATCCACTGCTTTCCCTTCATCCACAGAACCAGTAATCTCATCATAAAAGGTGATTAGATTAGTCAGGCATGACCTTCCCGTGGTGAATCCATGCTGGCTGTTCCTGATCACTTTCCTCTCATGCAAGTGCTTCAGGATTGATTCTTTGAGGACCTGCTCCATGATTTTTCCAGGGACTGAGATGAGGCTGACTGGTCTGTAGTTCCCAGGATCCTCCTTCTTCCCTTTTTTAAAGATTGGCACTACATTAGCCTTTTTCCAGTCATCCGGGACTTCCCCGGTTCGCCACGAGTTTTCAAAGATAATGGCCAATGGCTCTGCAATCACAGCCGCCAATTCCTTCAGCACTCTCGGATGCAACTCGTCCGGCCCCATGGACTTGTGCACGTCCAGCTTTTCTAAATAGTCCCTAACCACCTCTATCTCCACAGAGGGCTGGCCATCTCTTCCCCATTTTGTGATGCCCAGCGTAGCAGTCTGGGAGCTGACCTTGTTAGTGAAAACAGAGGCAAAAAAAGCATTGAGTACATTAGCTTTTTCCACATCCTCTGTCACTAGGTTGCCTCCCTCATTCAGTAAGGGGCCCACACATTCCTTAGTTTCTGTCCCTGCTTGCTCTGCGAGCAGGGTTTCATAGGGCTGTGCACCATGACACCCACGTCCCTGTCCTGAGCTCATACAGTTAATTTAGAAGCTTGTTAGGTGTTTTAGGAGTTCAAGCTTTTTCCTCCAATGGGCAGATATGTTGCAGTTATTGACATTGAAGGTCATGTGCCATTCACATGGCTTGGTTAGCTCCCTCTCAGGACTTCTCTGGACTTGACTAGAACCTAAATAATTTGGTGCCGTCTGCAAATGTTGCCACCTCACTGCTCACCCCCCATTCTATATTGTAAATAGCTAACAAATATTTGTTATAAACTGTGTAACCCCCTAACTGTGATTCTTTCCCTTCCCAGGGACCTTGAGCATTTCTGAGCCCAATTGACTGATCAATCACCTCATGGCAGCTTTCAACCTCACCACCTCTGACATTTCACCATTTATCCTAATGGGCATCCCTGGCCTCGAAGCTGCCCACATCTGGATTTCCATCCCGTTCTCTATATTCTACATTATTGGCCTGTTTGGAAATTTCATGCTTCTATTTATTGTAGGCAAAGAGCAGACACTCCACAGACCGATGTATCTGCTGCTCTGCTTGCTGGCACTCACAGACATCGGCACATCTACCTCTGTCGTGCCAAAGGCACTGTGCATATTTTGGTTCAATTTGAAAGGCATTACCGTAGGTGGCTGCCTCACCCAGATGTTCTTCCTTCATTCAGTTTCTATTATGCAGTCAGCTGTACTCGTGACAATGGCCTTTGATCGCTATGTTGCCATATGTACCCCTCTGAGATATGCCACCATCCTCACCAATGCAAGAATAGTTAAGCTAGGGCTTGTGGGTTTGATAAGAGCTGTTCTTTTCATTCTGCCCCTGCCCCTTATTCTGAGTAGGCAGCCATTCTGTGACAACCCCATTATCCCCCATACGTACTGCGAGCATATAGCTGTGGCGAAGATATCATGTGGAGACACCCTTGTCAACAGGACGTACGGCTTGGTGGTAGCATTTGTAGTCATTGGGTTAGATCTGACACTGGTTGCCCTGTCCTACAGTCTGATCATCAGGGCCGTCCTCAGAATCTCCTCCAAGAAATCCTGTCTGAAAGCCCTGAACACCTGCACAGCCCACATCTGTGTGATGATGACATCTTTTACTCTCTTCTTTTTCTCCACTCTGACACACCGGTTTGGTCAGAGCATCACTCCCCATGTTCACATAATCTTGGCAAACCTCTTCTTCCTCATCCCCCCCATGCTGAACCCGATCATTTATGGGGTCAAAACCAAAGAGCTCCGTGACAAAGTGGTCAAATACACCTGCAGAAGGTGATCACCTGGGGCTCTTGATTTTAATCATCTAGGGCAAGAGGAGAAAGGAGATCTCCTCATTAATCAAGGGTGCTCGGTCCCAGTTTGGCTGAGCTCAACATTGTACAAGTTAACAGACTGAAAAGTTCCTCACACCTCATGTCTTATCACTCCATCACCAAGCACTGCTCTCTCCGTTGCGGAGTTCCCTCTCTCTGACCATCATGTGATCTCATTCGGCATCACAAATCAGTCCCCAACCCCACACAACCTGTCACTCAGCCTTTCTGTGACTTCCAGAAGATACTGCAGGTTTCTGAAGCCTGGTGGCTTTGCATTAGTCCATCAGTTTGATTAACTAAAGCTGTGCTTTCAGATAGCCAAAAACAAAGAAAGAAACTAAAATGCTGAATTTCTTTTTATATGTGCAGTAATCCAGTGAGGAAAAATTTACCTGATTTTGCTATGTCCAGTAATTCAGGAAGCCTGGAGGAAAAATCAAATGTTACAGGTGGAGAGTGTTAATGTAGGAAAGCTGTTGCAGGAATTGAGAACTTTCTTCTAGAGCTTGTTGGTGAGAGTTGTGAAACCATTTATTTTTGAGAATGGGCCTGATGTATTAAACTATGACAATACCTGTTGAGTCAAATTACTGACCACTTTGCACAGTCGCTTTTCTGCAAAAATGTTCAGAACTGACACTGACTGCTCACTTTGTCAAAGATGTCAAAAGTAAATGCTGAGATTTCATACTGGCGTTTTTGAAACAGATGAAACAGAGATTGCCACCAAATGTTGAGGTGATTGAATCGCTTGCACTACTAAATCCTTTTGCTGAACTCAACTTGGAATAACCTAGATTGGCTGATATCTCATTTTTGCCATTGTTTTGTGGAGAGTTTGGACAGTTGGAGCAGTAAAGGAGAGTTTTGCCTATGGTTCACTGGTCTCATGCTCGGGAAAAACAAGTTGAGCAGTTTGGGTTTGAAGTTCTCGAACACATGGTTTTGGCTGTAGACAAAGACTTCAGTGAACTTGGCTTGTTTGTTCTTTCATTACTATTGCTACCTTTCAGCAACACTTCAGTTTAATGGTTGTTTTTTTTCAGATAAACTTGATAAAAACTAAACTGTGCAACAAGATACTTGAGGAACTTTTAGAAAATATTCTTATTAAGTTCTATATGCAATGACGAAAATCTGTTGTGAAGAGTTTGCACCAATCAAAGAAATGATTCCTCTGGTCATTGCTGATATATATGAGCAGCAGAAGAAGCATTCTACTCCCAAAGAAGACAGAGAGTATGAACAGAACATACCTTTTAGAGACTAACAGTAGCAAACAAATTCAACTCAAAATTGGCTTACATCATTGCATGCCTTTAAAAATGAATAACATAATAATATGATTGTTGGTTTTAGACTACCTATGTTTTTGGCTACTTTTGTGTCAGACACAGAAGGAGTTGACCAGGACAGTGAGTTCATGAAAACAGCCAAGCTGAGGGCTACTGTGAAGCTCCAAGGTGAGCAAATCCGTCACTAAGTGCAAGATCCACCAAGGTAGAGGAGGAAATTTGTCACACGTCATTCTGTTTTTTGTTTCAAACACCTGTCAACCCTCAATCGGGAAACTAGTTAAGAGATAAGAATACACATAAATTATTAAAGTATAGGTCTTTGCAGACAGAACTGAATATCTATGTCCTAACATGCTCCAAAGAAAGATTTTGGAAATGGTAAATGCTTTTTCAAAACTGCTACAACCCAGACACACAGACCTATACAAAGTAGCAGTATTATTTCCCACAGCCACTGAACTTTTAGCTACATTTGAAAATGAAGTCCAAGAAGCCAAACATTCAACAAGTCAATTATCAGGAAAATGGGGCAGAGAAATCAAATCTGAAATGAAGTGCTTATGGAAGGCAAAAATACAGGGAAGCAGCTCATGTGGCCACTGACAGAGCAGATCCCTTACCTGCAGTATCATCACAGTTTAGATCCAGGGCTGGGGCAGGAGGCCTGGGCTGTGTGAAGAACAAACTGGAAATATTTCTTACATCCCAGAGAATGCTGTTTGTGGTGTTTCCCATGCCCCCAGAGCAAGGTTCCTTGTTTCCTTGAACATTTCTTATTTTTTTCTCATTTTAAAATTGATATTTATTAAATTATATTTGCTTTCAACTGAGTGAAGTGATCAGTGGGTCAGGGAAGCGTCCAGTGTGAAGAGAGTACCATATAGTGAGAACACTCAAGTCCCTGTCCTATGTGACTATAATGAGAATGGGTCTTCAGTTAGCCAGGAATCCTGGACCTAGCTATGTTACCATTTCCACACTGGAGTGAGGAAGGGGAGTCCTTGAGGTGAGGCAGGTATCTGGGTAAAGGGAGTGGGATTGGGGACCCAGACCCTTTCTCTAGCCAATTCAACTGTAGTAGTGCAGAAGCCAGGAAAGTTCCCCACAATAGTTCCCCACTTACATTAGGGATGTGGGACAAATGGCTGGGTTGGATTTTAGTGATGTGTAATGAGATGTGTAACCTGTGACATCTTCAAATAAATGATAAAAGCTGAAATGTGTAACTTTGGGGAACACACTTTCTGCCTAAGGTGAATGTAACATCACTGCATGAGACGGCTTTCCAGAGGCTGGTATTGTATAAAAACTTTTCCCTGTATTATTTTATTAATGGATTAGAGCAGTAAACCAGACATTGTTTATTTGCCCTCTTGAACATATTTCATAACAAATCAAAGCTTGGTCAAGGAACTGATTACACAGTTGATCAACAACCAGAAATAATTCTTCTGAGTAAAAGGGCCGATGAAGTTTACGAGCCTTCAGCATTAAAAAAAATAATGGAAAATGTTAGTTTTGTTTTTCTCATTGTGCTCCAAAGAAAGACTCTGGAAATGGTAAATGCTGTTTCAAAATTCCTACAACCCAGTGACACAGACCTATCCAAAGTAACAGTATTATTTCCCACAGCCACCGAACTTTTATCTACATTTGACAATGAGGTCCAAGAAAACAAACATTCAGCAAGTAAATGGGGCAGAGAAATCAAGTCTGAAGAGAAGTACTTAAGGAATGCAAAAATACTGGAGAGCAGCTCATTTTGTGGCAGAGCAGGGAGCAGAGCACACCTGCTACTGGGAGCTACAGGGGAGATGAGCTGAGGGAAGGCAGAATATCTCCCTGAATAGTAATATCACTAGGAGGGTGGTGAAGCACTGGCATGGGTTACCTAGGGAGGTGGTGGAATCTCCATCCTTAGACTTTTTAGGGCCAGGCTGGACAAAGCCCTGGCTGGGATGATTTAGTTGGTGTTGGTCCTTCTTTGAGCAGGGGTGTCAAGATTCCTTCCCCACTCTGAACTCTAGGGTACAGATGTGGGTACCTGCATGAAAACCTCCTAAGCTTACTTTCACCAGCTTAGGTTAAAACTTCCCCAAGGTACAAATTAATTTTATCCTTTGAACCTGGATTTCCACTGCCACCACCAAACTTTAACTGGGTTTACTGGGAAACGTAGTTTGGACACGTCTTTCCCCCAAAAATCCTCCCAACCCTTGCACCCCACTTCCTGGGGAAGGTTTGGTAAAAATCCTCACCAATTTGCATAGGTGACCACAGACCCAAACCCTTGGATCTGAGAACAATGAAAAAGCATTCAGTTTTCTTACAAGAAGACTTTTAATAGAAGTAAAGGAATCACCTCTGTCAAATCAGGATGATAGATACCTTACAGGGTAATTAGATTCAAAACATAGAAAATCCCTCTAGGCAAAACCTTAAGTTACAAAAAAGACTCACAGACAGGGATAGTCATTCTATTCAGCACAGTTCTTTTCTCAGCCATTTAAAGAAATCATAATCTAACACATACCTAGCTAGATTACTAACTAAAAGTTGTAAGACTCCATTCCTGTTCTATCCCCGGCAAAAGCAGCATACAGACAGACACAGACCCTTTGTTTCTCTCCCTCCTCCCAGCTTTTGAAAGTATCTTGTCTCCTCATTGGTCATTTTGGTCAGGTGCCAGCGAGGTTACCTTTAGTTTCTTAACCCTTTATAGGTGAGAGGATTTTTCCTCTGGCCAGGAGGGATTTTAAAGGGGTTTACCCTTCCCTTTATATTTATGACAAGGGGGTTGGACTGGATCACCTCCTGATTTATCTTCCAACCCCAATCTTCTATGATTCTATGATAACTGCCCAAAGGTACCTTTCTGAGGGAAGGGAGGGTTGCTGCAGGGGCAGCCTGAGAAGGAAGCATTCATCTTCAATATGAACTCTAGGCTTGATGGATCCCCTATACTTGCTGTTTGGACTACCCCAGCAGGGGAGATCCCTTGGACTGAGCTGGCCCTGCAAGCAGAGGAAGTTGCCCCCAAGGAGAAGACATTTGCAGGGAGGTGGTAAGAAGTGACCCAGAGAAGGCCTCCTCTTACACCCTGACACACCAATATTCACCACTGTCATGTAATTAGGGTATGTTTTGTTTAAGGTATGCCTTGTGAGGTGTTATTCTAAAAGTCTTCATCTGCTAGACGGTAATATCTCGTATGTGCTATCATTGCGTGTAAAGTTTTGAAGTGTGGCTATGAATGTGTTGCTGAAACATGTCCTGAGGTTGAAAACACCGACCAGCAGCCTTTCGGGTATGACAGTAAAAAAGTCAAAAAAATGTTAATGGCTTATTGAGGAAATACAAACAAGCACAAGGAAATGTGTACAATAGAAACCTCTCAGAGATCACACTACCCAATCGGAAACACCTGAGAAAAAAAGACTGAACTGTGGGAAGTGATGGTCCCAGCCAACAAGGATTTTCAGTCTACCTATGAAAGCCTAGGCAACTTGTGCCTTAAGAATCTGCCAGCCTGTTTCACACTCACTGTGAGAATTTGCTAATTTATGTCGTACCTATCTAGTGTGTTCAGCTCAGTTTGTGTTTTTTTGTTTATTTACTAAAGTAATCTGCTTTGATCTGTTTGCTATCCCTTATAATGACTTCAAACTTACCTTTTGTAGTTAATAAACTTATTTTTTGTCTATAACATAACCCAGTGTGTGTAATTCAAATCTGGGCGGCGCAAGAAGCTGTACACATCTCTAAACTGAGGGAGAGGCTGAATTTTTATGAGCTTGCTCTATGCAGAACATTCTCTACAGTTGAAAATAGTATTATTTTAGGTTTATCCCCCAAAAGGGGTGAGCATATGAGTTCTGCGTGAGTCCTCTCACACAGAGCTGACGTCAGTCTGTCTGCTGCAGGGTGTTTTCCTACCTGGGTGTGTTTGCAGCAGGAGACTGGAGAGCCTAATTCAGCAAAACAGGAAGAGGAAATCCAGACGGGTGCATCAGGAATGGCTTTGTGAAACCCCGTAAATCAGGTGGCATACAGGATGGGGTGGTCAAGCTCCTGACACCACCTTGGCTTTCAGAGGACTGACAGCCCCCAAAAGGCACTGGGTCAAAGCTGGCTGCCCTGACTCAGGCAGATACGGGCAGCCTGAGTCATGGCTTACCATGGCCGTAGAGGAGATGGAGTGAGCTGTTACCAATGGCCCTGGCTACTGAGAGAATCTCATTCCCTGCCACAAGTTCCCCCCACCCCAATGGCCACCTCAGCCCAGTAGGCCTCCTGGCTGTGGTGGGAATGCAGCCCCACAGTGATGGGGACCATTTTGGTGAGATGACATCCCTCACCGCCACACATGGTTCTCGTCTTTACACCCCTCACCTCCCTTGGTGCCAGACACCACCCCTTTGTCATTGTATTCAGGCCCATAGTGCCCTGAGGGTCATGATCCCACGGCAGGGTTTCTTAGTCATGGTGTGTCCCAGGAGAAATTACTTCAGCAGCCCATTTGCTACCATCCTGTGGGGCTTCAGTCTCCAGTGTGAGCTTGAATCAGGGCACTTGGAATCCCAGCACTGAGTCCATGAGGCTAGCGTGGGCCATGATGGGGTTCTTATGGACACCACACATTTGTGGCACGATGGTGCATCACCCATGGCACAGTCTACCTGCCAGCCCTCACTCCATGCCCATGTACAGCACCAAACTGGGAGCCACCTGTCTTGTCACTCCACTTAAAATAAGACATCCGTAGAGATACTGGATGAGCACACAATCTGGTAAGCTCGCCACCCCCCTAAAGAGATGGGCAGAGCAGGGAGGGATTAGATGGGTCACACTGACTGCTCTGGGAGAGCAATGACTGAGGTAGGTTCCCCCCCTCACCATTAAAGCATTCAGGGTTTTGTACTTGAGCTGGTTCCTGGGTTGGGAATCACTCTGCATAGAGGGATTGGCTGGTTCTTTGCTTCTCCATGTTCTCCACTAGGTTGGGCTGAAGTAGTGATTAGATTTTTTTTTTTGCCTAGACTTTGATCTCCTGGGGCAGAATGAAAAAAAAAATCACTGCAATACTGTGCCCTTGTTAAGCTGAGTCGCACGTAAATCATTGTATAAGTAAAGTCATCCTACAATTTCAAAATAGGAAAGCTACCAAGAGGAGCTCGGCTCACAGTTACCCCCACCCATTTGTCTCCAGCAGAAGTCTCTCAATAACCATTTCTGTGCAGGAAGGGCAAAATCCTAAATGCTCATATAGCCTCAGTAGGTAGCAATGGCTACAAATTTATATCTAGATTTGACAGCCAGCTTACTGTCCCACCCCCATTTCCCGACCCTGGTGGCAGAGGGCCCCTTACCAGAGAATGGTCCTAGCTGGTGTCAGCCTAAGATCTTCTGGACAATGGGTATCAGGACTGGGAGCACAACAGTGCGTGCCCTTCTGCCACATCCGTGGCCCCATTGTAGAGTAAGATAACTGTGCCCTTGGACCATGGGCAGAGACCATAGCTAGTGAGACAGTGCAGCCCTGCCATGCACAGAGTTCGTAGACAATGGCTATGATTACTAGGTGGTTACCATTGTTTGCTGGTGGGAAAATGAGAAAAGTTTTCCTAGAGATGGGTTTATTTTGAAGTTTGTACATGTGCAGTGGGTTGTTTGCCTCAGAGCATAGAGGGCAGGACATAGGAGAGTTGGTTTGTTCCTCACACAGTGAAGGACAGAAAACAAGAGACCCCTAGCCTTGTTATCCGGAGGGCCTTGGTAGCAAGAACAGAACTGGCATTACGATGAATCATACAAAAGATGTTTTTACTATTGTGTATATATACTTCCATACCACTCAGTAAATGACATGTTTTATGGAGAGGGACTCCTAGTCTCTTAAGCACAGCCTCTTGGTGCTGAACCACATCCTTACCAGCAGGGTAACACCACTGAGTCACAAGATCTCATCAGACTGCTCCTGCCACTGGTGAAAACATCCATCAATCAATCCTGGAGGACAACACTCCGCAAGGAGTTTCCCTGTGACCACAGTGTTACTCGGGGTTTTTTCAATCCAAAGCTCTTGGTAACTTTTACTCTGTGCGAGGTGGTGTCAGGAAATAAATCAAGGGAGAGACGGCTGTCTGACAGATAGATGGCTGGCACAAACAGGGCAACACAAGAGTGCTTTCACTTAAAGTTAAACTTTACTTAGTTTCAAGCACTTACACACATCCACAAAGAGTTAGGAAAACACCCCCAACCCTCAATAATTACTGACGTTGAGTGTGGCTCTTGAGTAGCACAGCGACAGGCTTCCATGGGCCAAAGTTCCATCTGCCGGTGGGGACACCAAGATGTGTCCAGATGGAGAGTCCCTGAAGAAACCCTCCCAAAGAGTCCAACTAATTCAAACTTCCCCCATAATTTCTACGTAAGGAATACAATGAAAACTTGTTAAGCAAGCAGTTTTAAAGGTCAAGCAAGAGGTTTCCTTCTGGTGATCGATTAACCAGGTGTATTTTTTTCAGAGTTTGCACTCCTTGATGCCCCTGTAACCCTTCTGCCCATCAGAGTTGGCAGCAACAAGGGCCGGGTTCAATATCTAGGGGATCCATTCCAATAACACAATGCAAACCAGCTCGAGCCCCCACCCAGTGACCTGGGACAAATATATACCACCCTCGCTGGGCGCCTCCAAGAGGCAATACTTCCCCTCTCACAAGCACATAGTCTGAGTGTAGCAGAAAGCCTTTTAATAACAGAGAGAAACAATGTGGCATTATGTTGGGGAAACACCACCAACAGGATTCGTAACACAACCCATGAGCAAAAAAAAAAACCACCCCAAGCAGATTGGGGTGTGTCCTTTCCCTTTGGTTCTTGAGTCCAGCAACCCCAAATCACCCAAAGTCCCGAAAGTCCAATGACCCAAAAGTCTCTGTCCCTGGTCATAGAATCATAGAATCATAGAATATAAGGGTTGGAAGGGACCCCAGAAGGTCATCTAGTCCAACCCCCTGCTCGAAGCAGGACCAATTCCCAGTTAAATCATCCCAGCCAGGGCTTTGTCAAGCCTGACCTTAAAAACCTCTAAGGAAGGAGATTCTACCACCTCCCTAGGTAACGCATTCCAGTGTTTCACCACCCTCTTAGTGAAAAAGTTTTTCCTAATATCCAATCTAAACCTCCCCCACTGCAACTTGAGACCATTACTCCTCGTTCTGTCATCTGCTACCATTGAGAACAGTCTAGAGCCATCCTCTTTGGAACCCCCTTTCAGGTAGTTGAAAGCAGCTATCAAATCCCCCCTCATTCTTCTCTTCTGCAGGCTAAACAATCCCAGCTCCCTCAGCCTCTCCTCATAACTCATGTGTTCCAGACCCCTAATCATTTTTGTTGCCCTTCGCTGGACTCTCTCCAATTTATCCACATCCTTCTTGTAGTGTGGGGCCCAAAACTGGACACAGTACTCCAGATGAGGCCTCACCAATGTCGAATAGAGGGGAACGATCCCGTCCCTCGATCTGCTCGCTATGCCCCTACTTATACATCCCAAAATGCCATTGGCCTTCTTGGCAACAAGGGCACACTGCTGACTCATATCCAGCTTCTCGTCCACTGTCACCCCTAGGTCCTTTTCTGCAGAACTGCTGCCTAGCCATTCGGTCCCTAGTCTGTAGCTGTGCATTGGGTTCTTCCGTCCTAAGTGCAGGACCCTGCACTTATCCTTATTGAACCTCATCAGATTTCTTTTGGCCCAATCCTCCAATTTGTCTAGGTCCTTCTGTATCCTATCCCTCCCCTCCAGCGTATCTACCACTCCTCCCAGTTTAGTATCATCCGCAAATTTGCTGAGGGCAGGGCAGCCCCAGAGTTCAAAAGTTTATCTGCAGAGGTTTACCTCCCAACCTGGGTGGAGATGGGGGGGGAGAGAGAAGTAAGGGGCACCTTACATGATCTGAAGCTGACCGCCCCACAGCTCCATAGGCCTTCGCTCCACCAGCCGCCCCGCGAACTGCTTCGCGCGGCTCCGCTCCACTGCTCCACCAGCTGGTCCACGAACTGCTCCGCTCCACATCCCATAAGCAGCTCCCTCCATCCAATGAACTGCTCCACCAGCCTGTCCACAAGGCACTCCAGCCGCCCCACAAACTGCTCCACAATACATCTTCAGGCTCCCCCACTACTTAACACAATGCTCAGTGATTTCATCTCTTAGTCAGGTCAGCTCTTTGGTGAATTCAGCTTGTAGTAGGGGAACCTCAGTGCTGGAAAGTGAGCTCAGCAGCCTGTAACTAGACTCCTAATGGAATCAAAATTAGCTCTGATATTCCACAGTGGAGAGAGGAGGAAGTGCAATTAGCATGTAAGACCCTCACCCAGGGACCCATGCCACTAAGTATTAATACTTGTCCCCAGCCTCTCTCAATTCACAGAGTTTTGGAACACATGTCCCTTGCCTAGCGAGTGCGACTTAGTTGATGGTGAGTCCCTCCATCATAACGAAAGGCCAAGTACAGTTCCAAGCACAGTTCCCATAATCAGGGTAATAACAATGTATTCTTTCTGCCCCAAAAACAGAGACACTAGGGATCCCACAGCAGCCAAAGTGACCATTTGGGCAGCTATGGCCTCATTCTAGGCGGGGTGGGTGTGCCTATGCAAATGAGATCGGCCCCTGAAGTTCTTTTCCACAACTTGCCACACCTCACCACCAGATGTCAGGGTGGAGCTCATCCTAACACTGCTTACACCCCTAAAATGCATGTATCAGCAATTTAAACACAATTCTTATCAGGAAGGATGTGGGGGTCAAGCTACACTTTCTCTTGCATCCAAAAGCTTGGTTAAGCTGAGGCTGCTGTATGGCGATTTATGGCCTGCTTACTTGACTGCTTGCAGCAATGAGCAATAGTGTTTTCACGCAGTATACTGGTTTGCCAAAATCTCCCTGTGCAATAGGGGCTCTGTTTCCGTTCCTTAGCTGTCTTACACACCTGAGCTGCGTTCCTCTGGGCAGCCTCACTGACTCCCTGGACTCCTTTTTTGGTGCAGCTGGCACGGTCCAGGAGTGTCCCCAACCTGCTTCTGAGCTTAAACTTTTTAAAACACAAGCCCATTCCTGTTTGCCCCTTCTTTGTCAAAATAGTAAATTCCAGTCCCGGGCAGATAGCACCTGGAGGGCTCTATCCATTTACCTGGGATTTGAATTTGCCCAGACAATCCCCTCACGAGAAGTTTCTGGATGCAGAGGTTCCCTTATTGAAACTGCCCAACTTGATACAAAAAGCCCCCAAAGATGGGAGGCCAAAGCAGACTGACATGTGACAAGGCCTGGAAATGTTGCTACTAACAGTCTTCACAGCAGGTGCATTTAAAGACTTCAGGGATTTGTTTTTGAGAGAGCAATCCACACCCAGTGTTCCACAATCAAACACACTGGCACAAACCGTGGCACCAAGGGCTACTAAACGAGACCATGGCCACCAGGATGGGGTCAATGTTCCCTCTAAGCTGCTCACCTGCACAACAGTCCATCAAGTGCCACACACTTGATTATAACAGCCACGCCAATCCTCAGCGACCTTACTTTGTGTTTATCTTGATAGATTCAGTCAGAGAAAGGGAGAGGGTGAAAGGAAAACCCTCTAACACCCAGTGTCTTCTGTTTGAAATTTCATGGCTTAAGTAAGCTCCCAAATAGCTGAGTTTGGGTGTGGCGCCATCTGATGCCGTGTTATGTGACAACAGGGCCTGGAGAGGCTGAATCACCAGCAAAGCAGTGTGGAAAAGGGCCAGCCCAGCTGGGTGGTTAAAAGGTCTCAGAAGTTTTCATGGCTCCCAGACTAAGCCCAGGGACGATAAACCACCACACTCACACCTTCAGGATCCAAAATTCAGCCCCCAGGCATCTGTGATGCAAGCATGGGGAAGGGACTGTATCCAGTCCAAAAGATCCAGATATAGTGGTTGTTTGATTCCTTTACCCTTGTGTTCTCACCCCAGCAGTGCATAACAACATCAAACACCACAGTGAGTGGAGAAGTCCCACTGTACTAATTTTGACACAGGATAGCACAACCCCTTTTCTGCATCGATTTCTGAAAGATCAACACAATATTGAACTTTGATGATTACCTGATGCAGAGAGGAGATGAAATATTAGAAGGGTTTGAACTTCCAGATGTATATCCACTTTAGACTGCACAAAGGGATACTGGCCAATAGCTTTGATACCAGAATCCTGGGAGAAGAAAGTGTTTTACTTCATAGAGGTTAATGCCCTGTACATTACAACTGCATGGGCAGTATGCAGCTACAATCGATTGAAAATGTTTTTTTGTCCCGTATCTTGTGGCAGTATTCCCACACACAGTGCAGATGGCTGTACATTATACACGGGGGGAAAAAACCCTTCATCAATTGCTAGACTGAACAACATTCTGCAAGACAGTTTACCCTGACAATCTTCATCCCCTGGTATCAGCAAATTATTTCTTCACTCCCGGGAGAGGATCTCAAGCTATAGTCCTCCAGGGTCTATTTTCTGCTCTGCCCATGGCTCATAAAGCCATGGGAATTGTCTAGGAGTCCTGGCCAATCTGAGAGTCTGCAGGGACTGTACAGGGGAATCATAAAAATCACTGCCCAACATGGCAAGTGTCATATATGTAGGGCTCTTCCTTCCTGTCACTGTATGGAGATTTCTTCTCTCTGCTGAGCAAGATTTCGGTGAGTTGCCTGTTCCTGCACTAAAGCTATTGCTAAGGGCAGAGGAAGGGCTCCAGGGTACAAGTGAAGAACCATCTGGGCAGAAATTCACCAGCACTGTTTGTTTAGTATTGTCAGAAACACCAAGGGATTTAGCTGGTAAAATTGAAAGTACATATGTATTGCAGATAGTTTAGACAAATATTTGTTTTTAAGATCAGTTCCTTCTCCCTTACTTCATCCTTATATCTGTCTCAAGAGCTTCCTTTTTGGGGAGGTGTGGTTTTCCTCTGGTTCACTCAATTTTACCAATTAAGCGATTTCACCGACCTGTTAGGAAGTGTAGCCAAAGCCTTTGCAGTGAGTATCTGTGTTACCAGGAGGTTGACAACAAGAATGTGTCGCACACCGGCCAGATTCTGCTCTCGCATTTGACCTTCACTGGGTCACTCCAGATTGATCCTCGTCTCCCTGAGAGCCAAATCAGGGCCCACATGTTTTGGAATCCCCATCTTTCATGCCCGGTCTCAGAACGCCACAAAAACTGTGGGTTTCCTTCATTCACTTTCAGCACCCTTACAGAAGTGGGCTCATTCTAGCAGGACCCAAACCTGTGATTTTTGCAGCTTATAGCCAAAAGTTAAAAACTCAGGGTGAATCTCGTCCCATTGAGATCAATGGCAAAGAGAACTTTTTTAGAAGAGCAAAAAAAGATAAGAGAACAACTCTGTAAGATCAGAAGGGAAGATAATCTTACAGGCAATCAGATTCAAAACACAGAGAATCCCTCTAGGCAAAACCTTACGTTACAAAAAGACACAAAAACAGGAATACACATTTCCTCCAGCACAGTGAATTTACAAGCCAAAACAAAGAAAAACCTAATGCATTGTCTAGCTAGATTACTTACTAAATTTACAGGCGTTGGAGGGCTTGCATCCTTGATCTGTTCCTGGCAAAGGTCTCATAGAGACAGACCAAAACCTTTTCCCCTCCCTCCAGATTTGAAAGTATCTTGTCCCCTCATTGGTCATTTTGGGTCATGTGCCAGCCAGGTTACCTTAGCTTCTTAACCCTTTACAAGTGAAAGGATCTTGCCTCAGGCCAAGAGGTATTTTATAGCACTGTATACAGAAAGGTGGTTATCCTTCCCTTTATATTGATGACATGAACTAAGAGGAGAGTTACTGGAGTCTCAAATTTATTTCCAGACAGAATTTCTATAACTTCAGCTTCCAGCTATTGGATTCTGTTACACCCCTGTATGCTAGCCTGAAAAGCCTATTATTAAATATTGGTTCCACGTGTAGGTACTTACAGACTTTTATCAAGTCACCCCTTAACCATCTTTGTTAAACTACACAGATTGAGATCTTTGAGTCTATCACTATAGGGCACATTTTCTACTCCTTTTCTAAATCTTGTGATTCTTCTCTAAAGCCTCATCAGTGTATCAACATCCATCGTTAACCATGGGCACCAGAACCGGACACAGGATTCCAGCAGCAGTTGCACCAGTGCCCAATATAAGGGTAAAATAACATCTCTACTTCTCCTTCAGATTTCCCTGGTTATCATCTCAGGCTCTTTTGGCCACAAGGTCACACCGGGACCTCATGTTTAGCTAATTACATGTTCATGCCCCCAAATCGAGTTCAGAGTCATTATCCTTCCCATGTTTCAGAGTAGCAGCCGTGTTGGTCTGTATTCACAAAAAGAAAAGGAGGACTTGTGGCACCTTAGAGACTAACACATTTATTTGAACATAAGCTTTTGTGAGCTACAGCTCGCTTCATTGGATGCATTCAGTGGAAAATACAGTTGGGAGATTTATATACACAGAGAACATGAAACAATGGATGTTACCATACACACTGTAACGAGAGTGATCACTTAAGGTGAGCTATTACCAGCAGGACAGTGGGGGGAGGGGGGACCTTTTGTAGAGATAATCAAGGTGGGCCATTTCCAGCAGTTGATAAGAATGTCTGAGGAACAGTGGGGGGGGGGGGGTAGAGGGGGGGAATAAACATGGGAAAATAGTTTTACTTTGTGTAATGACCCATTCACTTCCAGTCTCTATTCAAGCCTAAGTTAATTGTATCCAGTTTGCAAATTAATTCCAATTCAGCAGTCTCTCGTTGGAGTCTGTTTTTGAAGACTTTTTGTTGAAGAATTGCAACTTTTAGGTCTGTAATCGAGTGACCAAAGAGACTGAAGTGTTCTCCAACTGGTTTTTCAATGTTATAATTCTTCACGTCTGATTTTTGTCCATTTAATCTTTTACGTAGAGACTGTCCAGTTTGACCAATGTACATGGCTGGCACATGATGGCATATATCAGATTGGTGGATGTGCAGGTGAACAAGCCTCTGATAGTGTGGCTGATGTGATTAGGCCCTATGATGGTGTCCCCTGAATAGATATGCGGACACAGTTGGCAATGGGCTTTGTTGCAAGGATAGGTTCCTGGATTAATGGTTCTGTTGTGTGGTGTGTGGTTGCTGGTGAGTATTTGCTTCAGGTTGGGGGGCTGTCTGTAGGCAAGAACTTGCCTGTCTCCCAAGATCTGTGAGAGTGATGGGTCATCCTTCAGGATAGATTGTACATCCTTGATGATGCGTTGGAGAGGTTTTAGTTGGGGGCTGAAGGTGATGGCTAGTGGCGTTCTGTTATTTTCTTTGCTGGGCCTGTCCTGTAGTAGGTGACTTCTGGGTACTCTTCTGGCTCTGTCAATCTGTTTCTTCACTTCAGCAGGTGGGTATTGTAGTTGTAAGAATGCTTGATAGAGATCTTTTAGGTGTTTGTCTGTCTGAGGGGTTGGAGCAAATGTGGTTGTATCGTAGAGCTTGGCTGTAGACAATGGATCGTGTGGTGTGGTCTGGATGAAAGCTGGAGGCATGTAGGTAGGAATAGCGGTCAGTAGGTATTTTCCACTGAATGCATCCGATGAAGTGAGCTGTAGCTCACGAAAGCTTATGCTCAAATAAAGTTGTTAATCTCTAAGGTGTCACAAGTACTCCTTTTCTTTATGCTTCCCATGATATTGCCGCATCATGTGAGCATTGCCTACATTCTCTGTAAATATCTATATGTCTATATTAGAACACATGTTAGTTGCTTCCACCAAGTTTTCCGATCAAACCAGATTTCTCTGAATCAGTGACCTGACCTCTTCATTATTTATCACCCTGCAATTATTGCATCATCTGCAAACGTCTTCCATATTCCAGCATGAGAAGGACTAGCATGTGCGCTGTTGACACATATCTCTGCTTACACTTGTCAGTTACCACCTGTCACTTTTCCCTCAGACAAAGCCGGGGGCCTGCAACTGTCTTTCTTTCAGGCACTGATTTGTGCCCCCGGTGCCCATTCTCTTGGGTACAAAGTCATGGACCAGCATGAGAATGTATTTTTCCATGAGGGAAACTTGGCTCCTTTCCAACATAGGAACTGTGTCATGGATCAGACCTATGGTCCATTTAGTCCAGTGTCCTCTCTCTGACAGTGAGAGCCGCAGGTGCTGCAGTACAAGGTGTAAGAAACCCACAGAGGGATGACCTGACTATCAGGAGGATGTCACCATAATGCCTAACAGTTAGAGATTGGCTTGTGTCTTGAAACATGTGGCCATATAGGTTTTCCAAAATATTCATTTAGCTGTAACTATTGTAACTGAATAGTGTCACTTTCCATGTATATGTACAAAACCTTCCTGATTCTTGCTTAGCGCCTGACCTCAACTTTGTTTTGTGGCAACGAGTTCCTCAGTCTAATTAGGCATCAAGTGAATATACCATTCTTTTTTTATCTGTTTTGAATTTGCCATGTTTCAGTGTAATTGAATGTCCTCTTGATCTTGTGATAGAGAGAAGATCGAGCACGTGTTCTCCCTCTCTCCTTCAAGTCAGTATTTTACAGACTTTTCTCATATCTCCTCTTATTCATGTCCTTTGTAAGGTAACAATACCAGTCTTTTAAACCTCTTTCTTTCATCATTCTCATTGCCCTAACTTGGACCCCTCTAGTTCTGAAATATCCTGTGTGAGAAGGGTGACCAGTACTACACAGAGGAGTCCTGAGGAGGGTGAAACATTGACTGACTGAACTCATGGGATTGTATTTTCTGTATGATTGCCCATCCCTCTCCTCCTGGTTTCCAGTGTTTTGCTTAATTTCTGTCCCTGCTTGCTCTGCAAGCAGGGTTTCATAGGGCTGTGCACCATGACACCCACGTCCCTGTCCTGAGCTCACACAGTTAAATTACAACCTTGTTAGGTGTTTTAGCAGTTCAAGGTTTTTACTCCAATGGGCATACACGTTGCAGTTATTGACATTGAAGGTCATGTGCCATTCACATGGCTTGGTTAGCTCCCTCTCAGGACTTCTCTGGAATTGACTAGAACCTAAATAATTGGGTGCCGTCTGCAAATGTTGCCACCTCACTGCTAACCCCCCATTCTAGATTGTTAATAACTATGAAATATTTGTTATAAACTGTGTAACCCCCTAACTGTGATTTTCTCCCTTCACAGGAACCTTGAGCATTTCTGAGCCCGATTGACTGATCAATCACCTCATGGCAGCTTTCAACCTCACCACTTCTGACACTTCACCATTTATCCTAATGGGCATCCCTGGCCTCGAAGCTTCCCACATCTGGATCTCCATCCCTTTCTCTATATTCTACATTATCGGCCTGTTTGGAAATTTCATGCTTCTGTTTGTTGTAGGCAAAGAGCAGTCCCTCCACAAGCCGATGTATCTGCTGCTCTCCATGCTGGCGCTCACAGACATCGGCACATCTACCGCCGTCGTGCCAAAGGCACTGTGCATATTTTGGTTCAATTTGAAAGGCATTACCGTAGGTGGCTGCCTCACCCAGATGTTCTTCCTTCATTCAGTTTCTATTATGGAGTCAGCTGTCCTCGTGACAATGGCCTTTGATCGCTATGTTGCCATATGCATCCCTCTGAGATATGCCACCATCCTCACCAATGCAAGAATAGTTAAGCTAGGGCTAGTGGGTTTGATAAGAGCTGTTCTCCTCATGCTGCCCCTGCCCCTGCTTCTGAGTAGGCAGCCATTCTGTACCAACCGCATTATCCCCCACACGTACTGCGAGCACATGGCTGTGGTGAAGATGTCGTGTGGGGACACCACTGTGAACAGGATTTACAGCTTGGTGATGGCATTTGTAGTCATTGGGTTAGATCTGACACTGGTTGCTCTGTCCTACAGTCTGATCATCAGGGCTGTCCTCAGAATCTCCTCCAAGAAATCCTGTCTTAAAGCCCTGAACACCTGCACAGCCCACATCTGTGTAATGATGACATCTTTTACTCTCTTCTTTTTCTCCACTCTGACACACCGGTTCGGTCAGCACATCACTCCCCACATTCACATCATCTTGGCAAACCTCTTCTTTCTCATCCCCCCTGTGATCAACCCGATCATTTATGGGGTCAAAACCAAAGAGCTTCATAACAAAGTGGTCAAGTACATCTACAGAAGGTGATTGCCTGGGGCCATTGACTTTAATCCTCTGGGACAAGATGGGGAAAGGAGATCTCCTCAATAATCAAGGGTGCTCTGTCCCAGTTCGACTGAGCTCCACATTGTACAAGTTAACAGACTGAAAAGTTCCTCACACCTCATGTCTTATCACTCCATCACTAAGCACTGCTCTCTCCGTTGCGAAGTTCCCTCTCTCTGACCATCACATGATCTCATTTGACATCACCCATCAGTCCCCAAACCCACACAACCTGTCACTCAGCCTTTCCGTGACTTCCAGACTACCAGAAGATACTGCAGCTTTCTGAAGCCAGATGGCTTTGCATCAGTCCCTGTGTGAACAGGGTTCTTGATCAGTTTGAAGAAATAAAGCTATGCTTTCAGATAGCTAAAAACAAAGAAAGAAACTGCAATGCTAAACTTCTTTTTCATATGTGCAGTGATCCAGAGAGTAAAATCTACCTAATTTTGCTATGTCCAGTAATTCAGGAAGCCTGGAGGATAAACTAAATGTGACAGGTGGAAAGTTATAATGTAGGAAAGCTGCTGCAGGAATTGAGAACATTCTTCTAGAGCTTTTTGGTGAGAGTTTTGAAACCATTTATTTTTGAGAATGAGACTGCTGTAGTAAACTATAACAATAACTGTTGAGTCAAATTACTGACCACTTTGCACAGTCGCTTTTCTGCAAAAATGTTCAGAACCGACACTGACTGCTTACGTTGTCAAAGATGTCAAAAGTAGATGTTGAGATTTCATATTGGCATTTTTGAAACAGATGAAAAACAGAGATTGCCACCACATGTCGAGGTGATTGAATCCCTTGCAGTACTACATCCTTCTACTGCGCTCAGCTTGGCATAATCTAGATTGGCTGATATCTCATTTTTGCCATTGGTTTGTGGAGACCTTGGACAGTTGAAGCAGCAGTGGATAGTTTTGCCGATGGTTCCCTGGCCACATACTCAGGAAAACGAAGTTGAGTAGCTTGGGGTTGAAGTTGTCAAACACAAAGATTCGGCTGAGGACAAAGACTTCAGTGAACTTGGCTTGTTTGCTCTTTCATTAATGTTGCTACCTTTTAGCAATGCTTCAGTTTCATGATTGGTTTTTTTTCAGATTAACTTCATAAAAATAAAACTGTGCAACAAGATTCTAGAGAAACTTTTAGAAAATATTCTTATTAAGTTCTATATGCAAAGACAAAAATATGTTGTGAAGAGTTTGCACCAATGAAATAAATGATTGCTCTGGTCATTGCTGATATATATGAGCAGCAGCAGAAGCATTCTTCTGCCAACAAAGACAACGAGTATGAAATTTTGCCCTTTTGAGACTAACTGTAACAAACTAATTCAACTCAAAATATGGACATTGGCTTACGTCATCGAATGCCATTAAAAATAAATAACATAATAATGTGATTGTTGTTTTTAGACTACCTACGTTTTCTGCTGCTTTTGTGTTATATTTAACACTGTCATTCTCTTCTTGTAGTTTTAAACACCTGTCAACCCTCAATCGGGATACAAATACCAGTACTGGGGTTTTCATTTTGAATTTGATTGTCATCTCACAGCTTCTTTGCTAATGTGCACCAACTCCTGCAGGACCTAGTATTTTTTTTTTTTTAAACATCATATATGTGCTAAATATCTAATCAAATCTCCATTCCTTTTTTGATGTATAGTCCAATGTGTTAATTAAAAAGAACCCCATTGTTTTAAGAAATAGATTGAGCTATTTCTGGCTTAGTTTTTAAGTAACTTCGGGCTAATAATGCAATAGAAATCTGGCAATTATTCAAGATAAGCTGGAGGCAGAGCAACAGCAGCCAGAAACAGAAGGGCCAGAGAAGCAGCCCAGACAGCAGAACTAGCTGGTGTGAATCTGAGAGGTTCTGGACAATTGGTTCAAGGACTGGGGAGCACAACAGTGCTTGCCCTTCTCTCATATCCATGGCCCCACTGAAGAGTAAGATGACTGTGCCCTTGGACCATGGGCAGAGATCATAGCTAGAGAGACAGTGCAGCCCTGCCATGCACAGAGTTCATAGACAATGATTATGATTAGTAGGTGGCCACCATTGTTTATTGGTGGAGAAATGAGAAAAGTTTGCTTAGAGACGGGTTTGTTTTGAAGTTTGTAAATACACAGTGGGTTGTTTGCCTCAGAGCATAGAGGGTAGGACAGAGTGGGGAGTTGTTTTATTATTCAGACACTGAAGGACAGCAAGCAAGGGACCCCTAATCTTGTGATCTGGAGGGCCCCCATAGCAAGAACAAAGCTGGCATTATGATGAATCATACAGAGCATGTGTTTACTATTGTGTATATATGCTTCCGTATCACTCAGTAAATGACATGTGTTTTATGGAGAGGTCTCCTAGTCTCTTAACCAAAGCCCCTCCATGCTAAAGCCCACCCTACCAGCAGGGTAACACCATTGAATCAGAAGACCTCATCAGACTGCTGGCACTGGCCAAAACAGCCATCAATCCATCCAGGAGGACAACACTCCGCAAGGAGTTTCCCTGCGACCATAGTGTTACCCGGGGTTCTTTAAATCCAAAGCTCTTGGAAACTTTTACTCTGTACAAGGTGGTGTCAGGAAATAAATCAAGGGAGACATGGCCATCCAACAGATAGATGGCTGGAACAAACAGAGTGCTTTCACTTAAAGCTAAACTTTACTTAGTTTTACACACATCCTGTCATAAATATAAAGGGAAGGGTAACCACCTTTCTGTATACAGTGCTATAAAATCCCTCCTGGCCAGAGGCAAAGTCCTTTTACCTGTAAAGGGTTAAGAAGCTCAGGTAACCTGGCTGGCACCTGACCCATAATGACCAATGAGGGGACAAGATACTTTCAAATCTGGAGGCGGGGGAAAGGCTTTTGTCTGTCTGTGTGATACCTTTTCCAGGAACAGATCAAGGATGCAAGCCCTCCAACTCCTGTAAAAAGAAAAGGAGTACTTGTGGCACCTTAGAGACTAACCAATTTATTTGAGCATGAGCTTTCGTGAGGTGCCACAAGTACTCCTTTTCTTTTTGTGAATACAGACTAACACGGCTGTTACTCTAACTCCTGTAAAGTTAGTAAATAATCTAGCTAGAAAATGTGTTAGGTTTTCTTTGTTTTGGCTTGTAAAATTCACTGTGCTGGAAGAAATGTGTATTCCTGTTTTTGTGTCTTTTTGTAACTTAAGGTTTTGCCTGGTGGGATTCTTTATGTTTTGAATCTGACTGCCTGTAAGATTATCTTCCATTCTGATCATATAGAATTGTTCTCTTGTCTTTTTTTGTTCTTCTAATAAAGGTCTGGTTTTTTTTAAGAATCTGATTGGGTTTTTTGGGTGTTAAAAATCAAGGCTGGTTTGTGCTCATCTTGTTTATTCTCAAGCCGCCCCAGGAAAGGGGGGTGTAAGTCTTGGGGGGATATTTTTGGGAAATAGGAACTCCAAATAGTCCTTTCCCATGTTCTTTGTCTAAATCACTTGGTGGTGGCAGCATACTGTTCAAAGACAAGGCAAAATTTGTGCCTTGGGAAAGTTTTTAACCTAAGCTGGTAAAAATAAGCTTAGGGTTTTTTTCTTGTGGGTCCCCACATCTGTAACCTAGAGTTCAGAGTGGGAGGGAACCCTGACACATCTGCAACAGGTTAGTAAAGCACCCCCAACCCTTGATAATTACCAAAACTGAGAGTGGCTCTCGAGTTGCACAGGGACAGGCTTCCATTGGCCAAACTTCCATCTGCTGGTGGGGACCCCAAGATGTGTCCAGACTGAACGTTCCTGAAAAAACCCACCCAAAGAGTCCAACTAATTCAAATTTCCCCCCTAATATATATATATATATATATATATTAGTAATACAATGACATGTCACTTAAAGAAATCTTGTTAAGCAAGCAGTTTTTTGAGGTTAAGCAAGAGGTTTCCTTCCCGATGAGTCGAAAGAATAGTAAATATGGCAGGCGACCAGCTTGGCTTAATGGTGAAATCCTAGCGGATCTTAAACATAAAAAAGAGGCTTACAAGAAGTGGCAGATTGGACCTATGACCAGGGAAGAGTATAAAAATATTGCTCGGGCATGTAGGAATGATATCAGGAGGGCCAAATCGCACCTGGAGCTGCAGCTAGTGAGAGATGTCAAGAGTAACAAGAATGGTTTCTTCAGGTATGTTGGCAACAAGAAGAAAGCCAAGGAAAGTGTGGGCCCCTTACTGAATGAGGGAGGCAACCTAGTGACAGAGGATGTGGAAAAAGCTAATGTACTCAATGCTTTTTTTGCCTCTGTCTTCACTAACAAGGTCAGCTTCCAGACTGCTGCGCTGGGCATCGCAAAATGGGGAAGAGATGGCCAGCCCTCTGTGGAGATAGAGGTGGTTAGGGACTATTTAGAAAAGCTGGACGTGCACAAGTCCATGGGGCCGGACGAGTTGCATCCGAGAGTGCTGAAGGAATTGGCGGCTGTGATTGCAGAGCCATTGGCCATTATCTTTGAAAACTCGTGGCAAACGGGGGAAGTCCCGGATGACTGGAAAAAGGCTAATGTAGTGCCAATCTTTAAAAAAGGGAAGAAGGAGGATCCTGGGAACTACAGGCCAGTCAGCCTCACCTCAGTCCCTGGAAAAATCATGGAGCAGGTCCTCAAAGAATCAATCCTGAAGCACTTGCATGAGAGGAAAGTGATCAGGAACAGCCAGCATGGATTCACCACGGGAAGGTCATGCCTGACTAATCTAATCGCCTTTTATGATGAGATTACTGGTTCTGTGGATGAAGGGAAAGCAGTGGATGTATTGTTTCTTGACTTTAGCAAAGCTTTTGACACGGTCTCCCACAGTATTCTTGTCAGCAAGTTAAGGAAGTATGGGCTGGAAGAATGCACTATAAGGTGGGTAGAAAGCTGGCTAGACTGTCGGGCTCAACGGGTAGTTATCAATGGTTCCATGTCTAGTTGGCAGCCGGTATCAAGTGGA
The DNA here is from genome assembly GCF_965140235.1 of Caretta caretta. NCBI lineage: Eukaryota > Metazoa > Chordata > Testudines > Cheloniidae > Caretta > Caretta caretta. The sequence goes on from NC_134206.1 coordinate 6,166,871, forward strand.
GTGCCCCAAGGGTCGGTCCTGGGGCCGGTTTTGTTCAATATCTTCATAAATGATCTGGAGGATGGTGTGGATTGCACTCTCAGCAAATTTGCGGATGATACTAAACTGGTAGGAGTGGTAGATACGCTGGAGGGGAGGGATAGGATACAGAAAGACCTAGACAAATTGGAGGATTGGGCCAAAAGAAATCTGATGAGGTTCAATAAGGATAAGTGCAGGGTCCTGCACTTAGGATGGAAGAACCCAATGCACAGCTACAGACTAGGGACCGAATGGCTAGGCAGCAGTTCTGCGGAAAAGGACCTAGGGGTGACAGTGGACGAGAAGCTGGATATGAGTCAGCAGTGTGCCCTTGTTGCCAAGAAGGCCAATTGCATTTTGGGATGTATAAGTAGGGGCAAAGCGAGCAGATCGAGGGACGTGATCGTTCCCCTCTATTCGACATTGGTGAGGCCTCATCTGGAGTACTGTGTCCAGTTTTGGGCCCCACACTTCAAGAAGGATGTGGATAAATTGGAGAGAGTCCAGCGAAGGGCAACAAAAATGATTAGGGGTCTGGAACACATGACTTATGAGGAGAGGCTGAGGGAGCTGGGATTGTTTAGCTTGCAGAAGAGAAGAATGAGGGGATTTGATAGCTGCTTTCAACTACCTGAAAGGGGGTTCCAAAGAGGATGGCTCTAGACTGTTCTCAATGGTAGCAGACGACAGAACGAGGAGTAATGGTCTCAAGTTGCAGTGGGGGAGGTTTAGATTGGATATTAGGAAAAACTTTTTCACTAAGAGGGTGGTGAAACACTGGAATGCGTTACCTAGGGAGGTGGTAGAATCTCCTTCATTCGAGGTTTTTAAGGTCAGGCTTGACAAAGCCCTGGCTGGGATGATTTAACTGGGATTTGGTCCTGCTTCGAGCAGGGGGTTGGACTAGATGACCTTCTGGGGTCCCTTCCAACCCTTATATTCTATGATTCTATGATTCTATGATTCTATGATTCTATGATTCTGGTCATCGATTAACCAGGTGTGTTTTTTTCAGAGTTTGCGCGCCTTGAGGCCCCTAAAATGCATGTATCAGCTATTTCAACAGAATTCTTATCAGGAATGACGCGGGGTCAAGCTGCCCTTTAAGTGGTACCCAAAACCCCCTTCCCTCCTGACTTGGTTAAGTTAAGGCTGCTGCATGGCCAATTTATGGCCTGCTGACTTGGCTGCTTTTAATAGTAATCAATAGTGGTTTCAGACAGTTTACTGGTTTGCCATAATCTCCCCGTACAGTTCCCCTCCTTAAAGGTCACCTTTCATAGAATCATAGAATCATAGAATGTAAGGGTTGGAAGCGACCCCAGAAGGTCATCTAGTCCAACCCCCTGCTCGAAGCAGGACCAATTCCCAGTTAAATCATCCCAGCCAGGGCTTTGTCAAGCCTGACCTTAAAAACCTCTTAGGAAGGAGATTCTACCACCTCCCTAGGTAACGCATTCCAGTGTTTCACCACCCTCTTAGTGAAAAAGTTTTTCCTAATATCCAATCTAAACCTCCCCCACTGCAACTTGAGACCGTTACTCCTCGTTCTGTCATCTGCTACCATTGAGAACAGTCTAGAGCCATCCTCTTTGGAACCCCCTTTCAGGTAGTTGAAAGCAGCTATCAAATCCCCCCTCATTCTTCTCTTCTGCAGGCTAAACAATCCCAGCTCCCTCAGCCTCTCCTCATAACTCATGTGTTCCAGACCCCTAATCATTTTTGTTGCCCTTCGCTGGACTCTCTCCAATTTATCCACATCCTTCTTGAAGTGTGGGGCCCAAAATTGGACACAGTACTCCAGATGAGGCCTCACCAATGTCGAATAGAGGGGAACGATCACGTCCCTCGATCTGCTCGCTATGCCCCTACTTATACATCCCAAAATGCCATTGGCCTTCTTGGCAACAAGGGCACACTGCTGACTCATATCCAGCTTCTCGTCCACTGTCACCCCTAGGTCCTTTTCCGCAGAACTGCTGCCTAGCCATTCGGTCCCTAGTCTGTAGCTGTGCATTGGGTTCTTCCGTCCTAAGTGCAGGACCCTGCACTTATCCTTATTGAACCTCATCAGATTTCTTTTGGCCCAATCCTCCAATTTGTCTAGGTCCTTCTGTATCCTATCCCTCCCCTCCAGCATATCTACCACTCCTCCCAGTTTAGTATCATCCGCAAATTTGCTGAGAGTGCAATCCACACCATCCTCCAGATCATTTATGAAGATATTGAACAAAACCGGCCCCAGGACCGACCCTTGGGGCACTCCACTTGATACCGGCTGCCAACTAGACATGGAACCATTGATAACTACCCGTTGAGCCCGACAATCTAGCCAGCTTTCTACCCACCTTATAGTGCATTCTTCCAGCCCATACTTCCTTAACTTGCTGACAAGAATACTGTGGGAGACCGTGTCAAAAGCTTTGCTAAAGTCAAGTAACAAGACATCCACTGCTTTCCCTTCATCCACAGAACCAGTAATCTCATCATAAAAGGCGATTAGATTAGTCAGGCATGACCTTCCCTTGGTGAATCCATGCTGACTGTTCCTGATCACTTTCCTCTCATGTAAGTGCTTCAGGATTGATTCTTTGAGGACCTGCTCCATGATTTTTCCAGGGACTGAGGTGAGGCTGACTGGCCTGTAGTTCCCAGGATCCTTCTTCTTCCCCTTTTTAAAGATTGGCACTACATTAGCCTTTTTCCAGTCATCCGGGACTTCCCCCGTTCGCCACGAGTTTTCAAAGATAATGGCCAATGGTTCTGCAATCACAGCCGCCAATTCCTTCAGCACTCTCGGATGCAACTCGTCCGGCCCCATGGACTTGTGCACGTCCAGCTTTTCTAAATAGTCCCTAACCACCTCTATCTTCACACAAGGGGGCCTTTATATGATTGCTGTCACACCTTTTTTTCTGGATGCACCTAGCTGAGATCCAATGACAGCTGAAGGCTCTCAGCTGAAACCGAGCAAATGATCTTCTTATTGGCTTTCCATACCAGCATAGCAATTGACAAGTGATAGCTCCATTTCCCTTTTAAGGGAGGGGCAACAAGTTCGATATGTTCCTTTCCTGGTGGTACGATTGCTGGTGGGAGCAACCACTGACTCATCTGTCAGGGGACTTGCAATTGCCAGCTTTTGCGCCAGGTCCAGCATGTCATTAGGCTGGTAACAAAAACCACTACTATTTGGCACCCCAAGATAACTATGATGGAGTGTAGGGACAAATTCTGGATGCCTTTGCCAGTGGGCGACCAGACTAATAACACTTCCCACCAGAGGCGTGACAGGTCCTGGTCAATTCTTGCAAATACCCATTTAATTCTATTGGCATTATGATGCACGGTAACCATGACTCTGCGCTCTTCCTGTTTTGCAGTATATAGCCAGTTCTGGGTAGGGGCCCAAAAAAATCAATGTGCAGTCAGGCCTATGGCCCCTCTATTCTTTGATGTCTCAGAGGACCTTTGATTATTTTGGGATCAGCATTATGGGCTGCACATAGTAGACAGTTATTCACAAACTGTACTACGTCACTGCTCATGTGTGGCCACCAGCTGGCAGACTACAATCAGGTTAAGGTTTTCTCTGCTCCTAGGTGTCCCCCATCGTGAGCTAGGGAAATCATTTCTATTCTTACGGCTACAGGAACCACCCAGACTGCTTCTGGTTCCTTAGTTGCTCAAATTAATTTTGATTCATTCTGCCACACTTTCCACTCCTGGTGCTTTCCCTTTTTCACTAATTCTGTCAGGCCTGGATCCTGGCTTTAGAGGCTTTATTAAATTTATTTGAACTGAGTCTCCTTTTCTGGCTGCTGCTATAGGACCACCAACCCCAATTCTTGGCTGCCACAATTTTCTTTCGTAGCCACCCTCCTTGCTTCCTTATCTGCCCGATTATTCCATTTTGACTCCTCAGTCCCCTTCCTGTGTGATCTGACTTTTCTCAAGTGAACGACAGTATCCCAGGCCTCCGCCAATGCCCACATATATGTCAGTTTGTCAGCATGGACTATGGGTTACCTATCTGTAGACCTCATCCCTCTCTTTTTCCATTCTGGAACCCAATCCACTAGGGACCAAAGGACCCAGTCTGAGCCTGGGAAAATGGCTACCTCCTGAGTGGTGGGGGTATTTTCGAGGGCTACTGCTATAGCCACAATTTTGGCTGCTTGGGCACAATATGGTGTATGCTGTCCCCTCAGCACCTCAGCCGTAGGCACTTTTACAGCAGCGAAGCCTGCAAGGATGACTGTTTTCATAAAAACAAGAGCTGTCAACAAACCAAACAATATCTGCTATTCCCAGCATCTCACTCAGCATGGCCGCTCACTTGAAGAGTGACAGCTCCTGAGGCAGTGGCTCAGATAACGGGCATTTGTGCTCTTTCCCCTCTATCAGGAAGCTGTAAGGGATTGAGGACAGTACTGGGGTTTTATCCATATCTACATTTTTGTTTAACAAAGCAAGGGTCCATTTTGCCAAATGAGGACTGGCTAGGTGGCCGTTGTTGATTTTACTAATGAGTACATACTTCACTAGGGAGTGGGTTGTTTTTAGTCACACAGGGGACAAACCCACCAGGTATTCCCAATGCTTCTGCATTCCTCCAATCTGTGCTGCTTCTGTCAGAGACGTAGCTCTGAGAGCATCAGATTCTGCCTTCAAATTAATCCCTTCACTTTCCTTTTAGCTCTGATTCTTTCCAATTTCTGCACCTGGTCTTTTAGCTGATCTATCTCCTGATCCAGTGATGTCTCAACTATCCACAACCCCTGTAAAGCAGCCTTTTTCATTGCCCTAACATTCGGACCTCCCCACTTTCCCGCACTAACCCAGACAGCCCGTTAATTGTGCAGCTGCAGGAAGGCTCTGGGGCCAATGAAGGCTTCCAGGGTCCGTTACCCCCATACTCTTCAACAAAATCTCTCAAGCTGTTTCCCAACATCATTTTCAACTGTTCTTTCTTTCCAGTTGGATCCCTGTCTCTGGACGTAATTACTCCACTGAGCAGGCAACCAGCCTGAGTTCTGAGTCCCAGTAACGGAATCTATCCATAAATTAGCTCACGAACTGTGACACGGGAACTTGTAGGGAGCGACCCCATCCCACCGTCTTTTACCTCCAATTGCAAGGGACAAACTACAAATTGTTTTCACCATCTGTCTCCTTCCTCTATACAATCTTTGCTGGGGCCTCCAAATTCTGTTACCCGGGGTTCTTTCCAGGGCTGTATTAACTTTTTGTCACCCAATGCCAAACATATTTGTGAGCCCCCATGGGACAAGGTGCAGGAGGGCGGGATGGTCAGTCTCCAGAGAAAAGGGCGGGTTTGGGGCAATGAGGCACAGTGCAACGGGAGCATCCCTGCTCTGCACAGCCCAGCAGGAGGGCACTGTTTATGAACTTGCAGCTGCCTGAGGCAAACTGGGCTGCCCATCCCTGTGCTGCCAGCATGCCCCTTCCCCTTGAGGGTGGGCCCGCACCACACCACCCCCCTTCCCAGTGCCCACCCTTATGCCTAGCCCCCACCCCTCCCAGAGACCTTCCTCGCTGGCCTCCCAAAACAACTGCACAGCACACTGTACACAACGCTCACCCAGCATCTTCCTGCCCATAGACCTCCCCACTGCCCACCACCTTCCTCACAGTCCCACCATCACAGCTGCACAGAACCGCATATTCCTGAGGGGATTCTGCACCAAAAAATTAAAAAGTCTGCGCACAATATCTTAAAATTCTGCACATTTATTTTTGTCAATAAATAAATGTGGATGCTCCAACTGGGCAGTGGGGAGCACAGGCCACTGGTGACATGGAGGTGGGAGATTACCCTGCAGGCTCCCTCTACCCCACCCCAGGACAGGGACTTAGCAGTGAGGCTGCACCCGACCCTGACACAGTACAAGGGACAGGCCTGCCCCAGAAAAACCCTGGGGCTCTGCCCCTCTGTGCCAGGTGCACTAGGTAGGGTGAGCAGGCTCAGCCTGACAGCAGGATCCAAGTGCAGCGGGACTTAGTGTGGCGGGATCCAGGTGGGGGTAAGAGAGTTCTCTGGGGGGCAGTCTGGGTGCGGGCGGCTCAGTGGGAGATCTGGATGCACAGAAGCTCATTGGGGGGTTTCCAGGTGCAGGGGCAAAGGGACTCTGCAGGAGACTGAGGTGAAGGTGTTTGCGGCTCAACGGGGGGGGGGGGGGGGATCCAGGTGCAAGTGGTTGGGACTCAGTGCATAGAGTATCGGGGGGGAGGGCTCTTTGGGTGGTACAGATGCAGGGGAGGTGTGGCTTGTCAGGGTGAGTGTTCAGTGGGCCTGCTTAAGAGAGGAGGCCCAGCTACTGCCAAGGGGATGCTGCATGCTGGGCTCCAGATTCCCCCGTGCCCCTGCTTTTCCCACCCCCTTCCCTTCCCCAACCCATGCCCCTTCCCCACTGCCCCATCTCCTCCCCACCACATCCCCTTCCTTCCCCCTGCCTCTTCTCCCCACCCCTGCTTCCCCTATCCCCTTCTCTTCCCTATCCCATGCCCCTTCCCTACAACTCCTTCTCCTCCCCAGCTTGGGGGGCAGGGGGGAAACTGCCCCCCAGCACTCACCAGTGGCACAGCTTGGAGCTGGCAGAGCGGTCTGGGGCCAGGTCACTCCACTTCCTGCTGTCTGGTGATTGCAGGGTCAGCCTGACCCCGCACTCACGGGGCGATGGGAAGTGGAGTGACATGGCCCCAGACCGCTCTGCTCTGCTTCCCTGGCTCCCAGCCTTGGGACTTGGAGGGCAGAGGGGAACTGTCCCCCAGCACTCACCAGTGCATAGCTGGGAGCCAGCAGGGCAGAGTGGGCTGGGTCCAGGTCACTCCACTTCCCACCATCTGGTGAGTGCAGGGCTTGCCCTAACCATGCTGCAGTCCCCCAGGACACAGAGCTCAGGTGAGGGGGTTTGCGGGAGAAAGGGATGGAGTGGGGATGGGGCTGGGGAGAGAGCAGGGGTCAGAAGAGGCAGGGCGGGGGCACAGCAGGGCAGCTTTACTGACCAGCTCAGCCAGCCGGGGTGATCGGGCTGCCCAGGGCCCCTTCTGACTCTGGGCCCAGCGCCATGACACCACTGCTGCCATGGTTAACCCAGTACTCGTTCTTTCAACCCAAAACTCTTGGAAACTTTTACTCTCTATGAGGTGGTGTCAGGAAATAAATCAGGGGAGACACGGCCATCCGACTGATAGATGGCTGGCACAAAAGAGCAACACAAGAGTGTGTTCACTTAAAGCAAAACTTTACTTAGTTTCAAGCACTTACACATGTCTGCAACAGGTTACTAAAACACCCCAAACCCTCGATGATTACTGAAGTTGAGTGTGGCTCTCAAGTAGCACAGCAACAGGCTTCCATGGGCCAAACTTCCGTCTGCCGGTGAGGACACCAAGATACGTCCAGATGGAGAGTTCCTGAAGAAACCCACCCAAAGAGTCAAACTAATTCAGAATTTCCCCCCTAATTTATACATTAGGAATACAATGACATGTCACTTAAAGGAAACTGATTAAGCAAGCAGTTTCGAGGTCAATGAAGAGGTTTCATTCAGGTGATCGATTTACCAGGTGTGTTTTTTCAGAATTTGCATGCAACGAGGCCCCTAAATTGCAGGTATCAGCAATTTCAATGGAATTCTTATCAGGAAGGATGTGGGGGTCAAGCTACCCTTTCTCTTGCACCCAAAAGCTTGGTTAAGCTGAGGCTGCTGTATGGCGATTTATGGCCTGCTTACTTGACTGCTTTCAGCACTAAGCAATAGTGATTTCACGCAGTTTACTGTTTGCCAAAATTTCCCTGTGTAATAGGGGGTCTGTTTCCGTTCCTTAGCTGTCTTACACACCTGAGCTGCGTTCCTCTGGGCAGCTTCACTGACTCCCTGGACTCCTTTTTTGGTGCAGCCAGCATGGTCCAGGAGTGTCCCCATCCTGCTCCTGAGCTTAACCCTTTTAAAACACAAGCCCATTCCCGTTTGCCCCTTTTTTTGTCCCAAATAGTAAATTCCAGTCCCAGGCAGTTAGCACCCAGAGGGCTCTACCCACTTACCTGGGATTTGAATTTGCCCAGACAATCCCCTCACGAGAAGTTTCTGGATGCAGAGGTTCCCTTATTGAAACTGCCCAACTTGATACAAAAAGCCCCCAAAGATGGGAGGCCAAAGCAGACTGACATGTGACAAGGCCTGGAAATGTTGCTACTAACAGTCTTCACAGCAGGTGCATTTAAAGACTTCAGGGATTTGTTTTTGAGAGAGCAATCCACACCCAGTGTTCCACAATCAAACACACTGGCACAAACCGTGGCACCAAGGGCTACTAAACGAGACCATGGCCACCAGGATGGGGTCCATGTTCCCTCTAATCTGCGCACCTGCACAAGAGTCCGTCAAGGGCCACACACTTGATTATAACAGCCACGCCAATCCTCAGCGATGTTACTTTGTGTTTATCTTGGTAGATTCAATCAGAGAAAGGGAGAGGGTGAAGGGAAACCCTCTCACACCCAGTATCTGCTGTTTGAAATTTGGTGGCTTAAGTAAGCCCTCAGGTAGCTCAGTTTGGGTGTGTGGCACCATCTGGTGTCGTGTTGGGTGATAATAGGGCCTGGAGAGGCTGAATCACTAGCAAAGCAATTTGGAAAAGGGCCAGCCCAGCTGAGTGGTTAGAGGGTTGCAGCAGTTTTCACGGCTCCCAGACTCAACCCCGGGGACGATAATGCACCACGTTCATACCTTCAGGATCCAAAATAATGCAATGACGCAAGCATGGGGCAGGGACTGTATCCAGTCCAAAAGTTCCAGATTTAGCAGTTGTTTGATTCCTTCACAACTGTGTTCCCACCCCAACAGGGCATAACAACGTCAAACACCACAGTAAGTGGAGAAGTCCCACTGTACTAATTCTGACACAGGAAAGCACAACCCCTTTTTTGCATCGATATATGAAAGATCAACTCAATACTGAACTTTGATGATTACCTGATGCAGAGAGGAGATGAAATATTAGAAGGGTTTGAACTTCCAGAGGTATATCCACTTTAGACAGCACAAAGGGCAAATAGTTTTGATACCAGAATCCTAGGAGAAGGAAGTGTTTTCCATGTCCTACGGCTTGAATAAATTAAAGATCACTTCATTTCGCCTGCACAGAGTGGCTCTGACTTTGTAGACGTTAATGTGCTGTACATTACAACTGCATGGGCAGTATACGATCAATTGACAATGTATTTTTGTCCCATATCTTGTGACAGTATTCCCACACATACTGCAGATGGCTATACATTACACACAAGGAAGAAAAAAACTATTGTCAATTGCTAGGCTGAACAACATTCTGCAAGACAGTTTACCCTAACAATCTTCAGCCTCTGGTATCAGCAATTTATTTCTTCACTCCCGGGGGGAGGCTCTCAAGCTGTAGTTCTCCAGGGTCTATTTTCTGCTCAGCCCATGGCTCATGGAGCCAAGAGAATTGTCTGAGAATCTGGGAGTCTGCAGGGACTGCACAGAGGAATCATAAAAATCATTGCCCAACATGGCAAGTGTCAGATATGTGAGATTCATACTTTGATTCTTAGGGCTCTTCCTTCCTGTCACTGTATGGAGATTTCTTCGCTCTGCTGAGCAGGATTTCGGTGAGTTGCCTGTTCCTGCACTAAAGTTTTTGCTAAGGGCAGAGGAAGGGCTCCAGAGTACAAGTGAAGAACCATCTGGGCAGGAATTCACCAGCACTGTTTGTTTAGTATTGTCAGAAACACCAAGGGATTTGCCTGGTAAAATTGAAAGTACATATGTATTGGAGATAGTTTATACAAATATTTGTTTTTAAGATGAGTTCCTTGTCTCTTATTGTGTCCTCCTATCTGTGTCAATGGCTTCCTTTTTTGGGCGGTGTGGCTTTTCCTCTGGTTCACTCAATTTTTCCAATTCAGCGACTTCACTGCCCTACTCGGAAGTGCAGCTGAAGCCCTTGCAGTGGGTTTCTGTGTTACCAGAGGTTTCACAACAAGAATGGGTCGCACACTGGCCAGATTCTGCTCTCGCATTCGGCCTTCACTGTGTCACTCCAAATTGACACTGCCCTCCCTGAGAGCCAAACCAGGGCCCACGTGTTTTGGAATCTGTTAGGATATAGATATTCAGGCCTGTCGGTAAAGGCCTCTACTCTAAGAATTTAGGTGTATTCTTATCACTTGGCTAGTTCTAGAGGTATAAAAGAAAGAATCAAAATCACTGTCTGCCAGTGTAAGGTCCTTCTCTTATTGTGACAGTCTGAGGCCCTGTTCTTAGGCTAAGGCCTTTGGCTAAGCAACAGAGGCCGCCATAAGCTGGGAAGCGACCGGTCACATCCTCACATTCCAAACTAGTCACATTGAAATAAGGTGCTATTGGGCTGTTAGGAATACAATCCTGTCCTGATAGAGCCTATCACCTCCAGAGAAAGGGAAGTGCCTAGAAAATGTAAAAGGAAACTTAGTTTGATAGCATCCTGTCTGGCAAGAACTCACTTATCAATAGCTGGGATGTGAAATCCTCACTTCTGTATTGTTTTGTCATTATAGTTCCCACTTTGCTATTGCCGATGAAGTGAGCTGTAGCTCACGAAAGCTCATGCTCAAATAAATTGGTTAGTCTCTAAGGTGCCACAAGTCCTCCTTTTCACTTTGCTATTGTTTGTCTGTATAATCTCTGTCTGGTTCTGTGATTGTTTCTATCTGCTGTATAATTAATTTTGCTGGGTGTAAACTAATTAAGGTGGTGGGATATAATTGGTTACATAATCATGTTACAATATGTTAGGATTGGTTAGTTAAATTTCAGGAAAATGATTGGTTAAGGTATAACTAAGCAGAACTCAAGTTTTACTATATAGTCTGCAGTCAATCAGGAAGTGTGTGGGTGGGTGGGGGAGACTGGAACAAGGAATGGGGGTAAGGAAATTGGAATCATGTTATGCTAAGGGCAGGAATGGGAACAGGGACACAGGTGTTAGGCTCTGTGGTGTCAGAGCTGGGAAAGGGGACACTAAGGAAGGAAACTGGAATCATGCTTGCTGGAAGTTCACCCCAATAAACATTGAATTGTTTGCACCTTTGGACTTTGGGTATTGTTGCTCTCTGTTCATGCGAGAAGGACCAGGGAAGTAAGTGGGTGAAGGAATAAGCCCCCTAACAGAATCCCCATCTTTCATGCCCGATCTCAGAATGCCACATAAACTGGGGGTATTCTTCATACACTTTCAGCACCCTTACAGAAGTGGGATTACAGTAGCAGGACCCGAACCAGTGATTTTTGCAGCTTATAGCCGAAAGTTAAAAACTTAGGGTGAATCTCATCACATTGATATCAATAGCAAAGTGCTGAAAACAGTCAGGAGTTCACCCTAAATCCACATGTAGGGACATAAATAAATAGCCCTATTTACACCAGTCGTTAGCCTCCAGCGACTTGAACTGGAGTCATGCTGTGGCCTCTAAGGATGGATACGCTTATTTGAATTAAAATGAACTGACAGGAGAGTTACTGGAATTTGAAACTTATTTCCAGACAGAATTTCTGTAACTTCAACTCCCAGCCATTGGATCCTGTTAAACATCTGTATGCTAGCCTGAAAAACCTATTATTAAATATTGGTTCCCTGGGTAGGTACTTACAGACTCTTATCAAGTCACCCCTTAACCATCTTTGTAAAACTGCACAGATTGAGATCTTTGCATCTATCACTGTAGGGCAGTTTTTCTGCTCTTTTAATAAATCTTGTGATTATTCTCTGAAACTCTTCAGTGTATCAACATCCGTCTTTAACCATGGGCACCAGAACTGGAGACAGGATTCCAGCAGCAGTTGCACCAGTGCCAAATATAGAGGTAAAAAAAGGTCTCTACCTCTCCTTCAGATTTCTTTGGTTACCATCTCAGGCTCTTTTGGCCACAAGGTCACACCGGGAGCTCATGTTTAGCTAATTAACCATTCAAGCACACAAATTCACAGTCCTTGCACTTCCTATGATATCCCTCCATCATGTGATCACTACCTACATTCTTTGTAGATACCTACATGGCTATATTAGAACACATGTTGGTTGTTTTATCAAGGTTCCTTCCCCACTCTGAACTCTAGGGTACAGATGTGGGGACCTGCATGAAAACCTCCTAAGCTTACTTTTACCAGCTTAGGTTAAAACTTCCCCAAGGTACAAACTATTTTACCCTTTGCCCTTGGACTTCCACTGCCACCACCAAACTTTATCTGGGTTCCTGAAAAAATGTAGTTTGGACACGTCTTTCCCCCCAAAATCCTCCCAAAACTTGCACCCCGCTTCCTGGGGAAGGTTTGGTAAAAATCCTCAACAATTTGCATAGGTGACCACAGACCCAAACCCTTGGATCTTAGAACAATGAAAAAGCATTCAGTTTCCTTACAAGAAGACTTTTAATAGAAGTAAAGGAATCACCTCTGTAAAATCAGGATGGTAGATACCTTACAGGGTAATTAGATTCAAAACATAGAGAATCCCTCTAGGCAAAACCTTAAGTTACAAAAAAGACTCACAGACAAGAATATTCATTCTATTCAGCACAGCTATTTTCTCAGCCATTTCAAGAAATCATAATCTAACACATACCTAGCTAGATTACTTACTAAGTTCTAAGACTCCATTCCTGTTCTGTCCCTGGCAAAAGCAGCATACAGACAGACACAGACCCTTTGTTTTTCTCCCTCCTCCCAGCTTGTGAAAGTATCTTGTCTCCTCATTGGTCATTTTGGTCAGGTGCCAGCGAGGTTACCTTTAGCTTCTTAACCCTTTACAGGTGAGAGGATTTTTTCCTCTGACCAGGAGGGATTTTAAAGGGGTTTACCCTTCCCTTTATATTTATGACATGATTCGACCAAGTTTTTCAATCAATCCAGATCGATTGATCAATCCAGTGACCTGACCTCTTCATCATTTATCACCCCCCAAGTTTTGCATCATCTGCAAACTTCTTCGTTATTCCGGCATGAGAAGGGTTGGCAAGTGAGCTGTTAACACATGTCTCTGCTTACACTTGTCAGTTAACACCTGTAACTTTTCCCTGAGCCAAAGCCGGGTGCCTGCAAGAAAGTGTCTCACTAAAAGAAACAAGGGACATAACCGAGGTGCCGGCCTGTAACCCAAACCACCAAAACACTTGTGCCCCCAGTGCCCATTCTCTTGAGTAAAAAGTCATAGCCCAGCATGAGAATGTCTTTTCCCATGAGGGAAACTTGGCTCCTTTCCAATACAGTAACCGTATCATCAATCAGACCATTTATTCCAGTGTCCTCTCTCTTACAGTGAGAGCCATAGGTGCTGCAGTACAAGGTGTAAGAAACCCACAGAGGGATGACCTGACTTTCAGGAGGGTGTCACCGTAATGCCTAACAGTTAGAGATTGGCTTGTGTCTTGAAACATGTGGCCATATAGGTTTTCCAAAATATTCATTTAGCTGTAACTATTGTAACTGAATAGTATCACTTTCCATGTATATGTACAAAACCTTCCTGATTCTTGCTTAGCGCCTGACCTCAACTTTGTTTTGTGGCAACAAGTTCCTTAGTCTAATTCGGCATCAAGTGAATATACCATTCTTTTTTTATCGTTTTGAATTTGCCAAGTTTCAGTGTAATTGAATGTCCTCTTGATCTTGTGTTAGAGAGTAGACTGAGCACGTGTTCTCCCTCTCTCCTTCCAGTCAGTATTTTACAGACTTTTCTCATATCTCCTCTTATTCATCTCTCTGTAAGGTAACAATTCCAGTCTTTTCAACTTCTCTCCTTGATCATTCTCTCTGCCCTTCCCTGAACCCCTCTAGTTCTGAAATATCCTGTGTGAGAAGGGTGACCAGTACTACACAGAGGAGACCAGAGTAGGGTAAAAGATTGTCTGACTGATCTCATGGCATTGTATTTTCTGTATGATTTCCCATCCCTCTCCTCCTGGATAACAATGTTTTGCTTAGTTTCTGTCACTGCTTGCTCTCCGAGCAGAGTTTCATAGGGCTGCACACCATGACACCCAGGTCCCTGTCCTGAGCTCATACAGTTAATTTAGAAGCTTGTTAGGTGTTTCAGGAGTTCAAGCTTTTTCCTCCAGTGGGCATACATGTTGCAGTTATTGACATTGAAAGTCATCTACCATTCACATGGCTGGGTTAGCTACCTCTGAGGACTGCTCTGTACTGGACTATCACAGAAATAATTGGGTTCCATCCTTAAATGTTGCCACCTCACTGCTCACCTCCCATTCTAGATTGTTAATAATTATGAAATATTTGTTATAAAGTGTGTAGCCCCCTAACTGTGCTTTTCTCCCTTCACAGGCATGTTGAGCATTTCTGAGCCCAAATGACACCTTGACCTCCTCATGGCAGCTTTCAACCTCACCCTGCCTGACCCTTCAACATTCATCCTAATGGGCATCCCTGGCCTAGAAGTTGCTCACATTTGGATCTCCATCCCTTTCTCTATATTCTACATTATCGGCCTGTTTGGAAATTTCATGCTTCTGTTTGTTGTAGGCAAAGAGCAGACCCTACACAAGCCAATGTACCTGCTGATCTGCATGCTGGCACTCACAGACATCGGCACATCTACCGCTGTTATGCCGAAGGAACTGTGTATATTTTGGTTCAAGTTCAAAGGCATTACTGTGGGTGGCTGCCTCACCCAGATGTTCTTCCTTCACTCAATTTCTATTATGGAGTCAGCCGTCCTCGTGACAATGGCCTTTGATCGCTATGTTGCCATATGTAACCCTCTGAGATATGCCACTATCCTCACCAATGCAAGAGTAGCTCAACTGGGGCTCGTGGGTTTGATAAGAGCTGTTCTCCTCATGTTGCCCTTTCCCCTGCTTCTGAGTAGGCAGCCATTCTGTGCCAATCGCATTATCCCCCACACGTACTGCGAGCACATGGCTGTGGCAAAGATGTCGTGTGGGGACACCACTGTCAACAGGACATATGGCTTGGTGATGGCCTTTGTTGTCATTGGGGTAGATCTGACACTGGTTGCCCTGTCCTACAGTCTGATCATTAGGGCTGTCCTCAGAATCTCCTCCAAGAAATCCTGTCTGAAAGCCCTCAACACCTGCACAGCCCACATCTGTGTGATGATGACATCTTTTACTCTCTTCTTTTTCTCCATTCTGACACACCGGTTCGGTCAGAGCATCACTCCTTACGTTCACATCATCTTGGCAAACCTCTTCTTCCTCATCCCCCCCATGATCAACCCGATCATTTATGGCGTCAAAACCAAAGAGCTGCGTGACAAAGTGGTCAAATACATCTGCAGAAGCTGATCGCATGGAGAAAATTGACTTTAATCCTCTGTGACAAGATGGGGAAAGGAGATCTCCTCAATAATCAAGGGTGCTCTGTCCCAGTTCGACTGAGCTCCACATTGTACAAGTTAACAGACTGAAAAGTTCCTCACACCTCATGTCTTATCACTCCATCACCAAGCACTGCTCTCTCCGTTGCGAAGTTCCCTCTCTCTGACCACCATGTGAACTCTTTTGGCAGCACCCATCAGTCCCCAACCCCACACAGCCTGTCACTCAGCCTTTCTTTGGCTTCCAGAGTACCAGAAGATACTGAAGCATTCGAAAGCAAGGTGGCTTTGCATTAGTTCCTGTGTGAACAGGTTCTTGATCAGTTTGATGAACCAAAGCTATGCTTTCAGATAGTCAAAAACTAAATAAGAAACTACAATGCTGAACTTCTTTTTCATGTGTGCAGTGATCCAGAGAGTAAAATCTACCTAATTTTGCTATGTCCAGTTATTCAGGAAGCCTGGAGGATAAACTAAATTTTACAGGTTGAAAGTGATAATGTAGGAAAGCTGCTGCAGGAATTGAGAACATTCTTCTAGAGCTTGTTGGTGAGAGTTGTGAAACGATGTATTTTTGAGAACAGGACTTCTGTGGTAAACTATGACAATACCTGTTGAGTCAAATTACTGACCACTTTGCACAGTCGCTTTTCAGTAAGAATTTTCAGAACCAACACTAACTGTTCACATTGTCAAAGATGTCAAAAGTAGATGTTGAGATTTCATATTGGCATTTTTGAAACAGATGAAACAGAGATTGCCACCACATGTCGAGGTGATTGAATCCCTTGCAGTACTAAGTCCTTCTACTGCGCTCAGCTTGGCATAATCTAGATTGGCTGATATCTCATTTTTGCCATGGGTTTGTGGAGACCTTGGACAGTTGAAGCAGCAGTGGATAGTTTTGCCGATGGTTCCCTGGCCACATACTCAGGAAAACCAAGTTGAGCAGTTTGGAGTTGAAGTTGTCAAACATAAAGATTCGGCTGAGGACAAAGACTTTAGTGAATTTGGCTTGTTTGCTCCTTCATTACTGTTGCTACCTTTTAGCAACGCTTCAGTTTAATGGTTATTTTTTCAGATGAACTTTATAAAAACAAAACTGTGCAACAAGATACTAGAGGTACTTTTAGAAAATACTCTGATGAAGTGAGCTGTAGCTCACGAAAGCTCATGCTCAAATAAATTGGTTAGTCTCTAAGGTGCCACAAGTACTCCTTTTCTTTTTGCGAATACAGACTAACACGGCTGTTCCTCTGAAACCTCTTATTAAGGTGTATATGCAATAAAGGAAATCTGTTGTGAAGAGTTTGTACCAATGAAATAAATGATTGCTCTGGTCATTGCTGATATATATGAGCAGCAGCAGAAGCATCCTACTCCCAAAGAAGACAGCGAGGATGAAATGTTGCCCTTTTGAGACTAACTGTAACAAACTAATTCAACTCAAAATATGGACATTGGCTTACGTCATCGAATGCCATTAAAAATAAATAACATAATAATGTGATTGTTGTTTTTAGACTACCTACGTTTTCTGCTGCTTTTGTGTTATATTTAACACTGTCATTCATTGTTGTAGTTTCAAACACCTGTCAACCCTCAACCGGAATACAAATAACAGTACTGGGGTTTTCATTTTGAATTTGATTGTCATCTCACTGCTTCGTTGCTAATGTGCACCAACTCCTGCAGGAGCTAGTAGCTTTTTATAAAAAAAAAAATCAAGTTTGTACTAGATATCTAATGAAATCTTGTTGAGGCCTCGTCTGGAGTACTGTGTCCAGTTTTGGGTCCCACACTACAAGAAGGAGGTGGAAAAATTGGAAAACGTCCAGCGGAGGGCAAGAAAAATGATTAGGGGACTGGAACACATGACTTATGAGGAGAGGCTGAGGGAACTGGGGATGTTTAGTCTATGGAAGAGAAGAATGAGGGGGGATTTGATAGCTGCTTTCAACTACCTGAAAGGGGGTTCCAAAGAGGATGGCTCTAGACTGTTCTCAGTGGTAGCAGATGACAGAACGAGGAGTAATGGTCTCAAGTTGCAGCGGGGGAGGTTTAGGTTGGCTATTAGGAAAATCTTTTTCACTAGGAGGGTGGTGAAACACTGGAATGCATTACCTAGGGAGGTGGTGGAATCTCCTTCCTTCGAAGTTTTAAAGGTCAGGCTTGACAAAGCCCTGGCTGGGATGATTTAATTGGGGATCAGCCCTGCTCTGAGCAGGGGGTTGGACTAGATGACCTCCTGAGGTCCCTTCCAACCCTGGTATTCTATAATTCTATTTCTTTCTTGATGTATAGGCCAATGTGTTAATTAAAAAGAACCCTTTGTTTTAAGAAATAGATTTAGCTACTTCTGATTTATTTTTTATGTCTCTTTGGGCTAATAATGCAGTAGAAATTTGACAATTATTCAAGCTGAGGTGGAGGCAGAGCAACAGCAGCCAGAAACAGAAGGGCCAGAGAAGGCGCCCAGACCGCAGAGCTGGGCTGGAGTCAGACCAGCAGTGCTGAGGCGGAACTGGGGATCTGCAGCTGGAGCAGACCAAACCTGAAAGTTGGGTCGGCACAGACTAGCTGTGCCAACGGGGACAGAGAGCTGAGCTACAACTGGGAGCTGTAGTGACAGTGACAGGATAGTGGATGCTGGCCATGCCACAAGTAGCACAGCAACCGAGCACAACGAGCAGCTGGGGAGAGCAAGGTGGGGCCATGGGCAGAGGGCCCAGCACAGGGAGACGTCACCAGACAGGCTGGATTAAGAAGGGGGTATGTGAATCTGAAGTTAGAGAAGATGTTAGGGAGAGTGGCCCCGCCTCTTAGAGACTGAGGGCATGTGGCCACTGAGAGAGAAGATGCCTTATGTGCAGTATCATCACAGCTTGGAGCCAGGACCTGGGCAGGAGTCCTGGGAAGTGTGAAGAACAAACTGAAAATGTTTCTTACGTCCCAGAGTCGGCTGTTTGTGGTGTTTCCCATGCCCACAGAGCGAGGTCCCTTGTTTCCTGGAACATTTCTCATTTTTTCATTTTGTTTAAATTGATATTTAATAAATTATATTTGGGTTGAACCTAGTGAAGTGATCAGTGGGTCAGGGAAGCGTCCAGTGTGAAGAGAGTACCCTGGAGTGAGGACACTCTACTCCCTGTCCTAAGTCACTATGAGGAGAATGGCTCTTCAGCCTGCCAGGAACCCTGGGCCCAGCTGTGTCACCAGTGACATCTTCATATAAATGATAGAAGCTGAAATGTGTAACTTTGGGGAGCACGCTTTCTGCCTAAGGTGAATGTAACATCACTGCATGAGATGTCTTCCCAGAGACTGATATCATATAAAAACTTTTCCCTGTATTATTTTATCGATGGGTTACAGCATCCAATGTGAAGAGAGTACCCTGGAGTGAGGACACTCTAGCCCCTGTCTTAAGTGACTATGATGGGAATGGATCTTCAGCTTGCCTGGAATCCTGGGCCCAGCTCTGTCACCATTTCCACACAGAAACTGTGGTAGGGGAGTCCTTGAGGTGAGCAATGTCTCTGGGTAAAGGAAGTAGGAGTGGGGACCCGGACCCTTTCTCTAACCAATTCAACTGGTGTAGTACAGAAAAAGTTCCCCACTTACATTAGGGACGTGGGACAAACGGCTGGATTGGATTTTAGTAACGTGTAATGAGAAGTGTAACCTATGACATCTTCATATAAATGATAAAAGCTGAAATGTGTAACTTTGGGGAGCACACTTTCTGCCTAAGGTGAATGGAACATGAGATGGCTTCCCATACGCTGGTATCGTATAAAACCTTTTCCCTGTATTATTTTATTAATGGGTTAGAGCAGTAAACCTGACATTGTTTATTTGCCCTCTTGAACATATTTCATAACAAATCAAAGCTTGGTCAAAGAATTGACTACACAGTTGATTAACAACTAATATGAATCACTCCTTCCTCTCAGATTCAGTATTTAGACATAATGAAGGCACCCACTGAAATAGGTCTCCTGAATAAAAGGGCCGATGAAGTTTACAAGCCTTCAGCATTAAAATAAAAGGAGGACTTGTGGCACCTTAGAGACTAACAAATTTATTTGAGCATAAGCTTTCGTGAGCTACAGCTCACTTCATCGGATGCATTCAGCATTAAAGAAATTAATGGAAATTTTAGTTTTGTTTTTTCTCATTGTGCTCCAAAGAAAGTTTCTGGAAATGGGAAATGCTGTTTCAAAACTGCTACAACCCAGAGACACAGACCTATCCAAAGTAGCAGTATTATTTCCCACAGCCACTGAACTTTTAGCTATGTTTGAAAATGAGGTCCAAGAAGCCAAACATTCAGCAAGTAAATGATTAGGAAAATGGGGCGGAGAAATCATGTCTGAAGAGCTGTGCTTAAGGAAAGCAAAAATACAAGGGAACAGCTCATTTTGAGGCAGAGCAGGGTGGAGAGCAGAGCTGCTACTGCCAGCTGCAGGGGGGATGAGCTGTGGGAAGGCAGAATATCTCCCTGAATAGCGATATCACTAGGAGGGTGGTGACTACCACACATCTGTGGCACGGTGGTACATCACCCATGGCACAGTCTACATGCCAGCCCTCCCTCCATGCCCATGTACAGCGCTGAACTGGGAGTGACCTGTCTTGTCACCCCACTTAAAATAAGACACCCCTAGAGATACTGAAGGAGAGCACACAATCCGTTAAGCTTGCCAGCCCAGTAAAGAGACGGGAAGAGGGGGGAGGGATTAGTTGGGTCACGCTGATTGTTCTGGGAAAGAAATGAATGAGGTAGGTTCCCTCCCCACCATTAAATCATTCAGGGTTTTGTACTTGAGGTGGTTTCTGGGCTGGGAGCCACTGTGCACAGAGGAATCGGCTGGTTCTTTGCTTTTACATGTTCTGTACCAGGCGGGGTTGAAGTGGAGATTATTATTATTAATTATTATTATTTTGCCCACACTTTGATCTCCTGGGGCAGAATGAAAAAAACAATCACTGCAATCCTGGGCCCTTCTTAGACTGAGTCTCAGGTAAATCGTTGCCATATAAGGAAAAGTCGTCCCACAATTCCAAACGAGGATAACTATTTCTGTGAAGGAAGGGCAATATGCCAAATGCCGAAAAAGGGACACGCAAACATCACTAGACTCTATCCCACTTGGAGTTTGAGCTTCTTCTTTCATATGGCCTGGGTAGGTAGCAATGACTACAAATTTATATCTGGATTTCATAGCTAGCACATTGCCACAGCAGCGTGAGGCTGGATTAGGTGTGATCTCAGACTGAACTTTTCCCCACATTCGGTCAGTGCCCTCACAAGGGTACCCTCTTCTGGTCTAGACATCAGAGAATCCAGAGAGGAGAGTCCTAGGGGAGCATGAGAAGTAACTGAGGGTCCTGCACTTGGAGGTGAAGGGAACTGGGTGAGCTGTGTTTGGTCTGATTGTGTCATTTAGGGCCATGTGGTCTCTCAGAGCAGGTGTGTGAAGTAAATGGGGTTAAACTGTCCTTGCTAGAACCGACCTTGGAGCTGCTGATCTTCTACCTTGACTTGGAAGCTGCCAATAGTTGAGACCTCCTTTTCCAGGCCTTACTGCCCCACCCCCATCTCCCTGCCCTGGCGGCAGAGGGCCCCTCGCCAGAGGTCGGTCCTAACTGGTGTCAGTCTGAGACCTTCTGGACACTGGGTACCAGGACTGGGAGCACAACATGCTTCTTTCACATCTGTGGCCCCATTGTAGAGTAAGATAACTGTCCTTTGACCTCGTGCAGAGACAGTAGCTTATGAGACAGCCCTGCCATGCACAGAGTTCATAGACAATGGTTATGATAGTAGGTGCTTACCATTGTTTATGGGTTGGAAAATGAGAAAACTTTGCCTACAAATGGGTTTATTTTGAAGTTTGTATATGCACAAGGGGTTCTTTGCCTCAGAGTGTAGAGGGTAGGACAGAGAGGTGAGTTGGTTTGTTATTCAGACACTGAATGACAGCAAACAAGTGATCCCTAGCCTTGTGATCCGGAGGGTCCCCAGTAGCAAGAACAGAGCTGGGATTAAGGTAAACCATATAGAGCAGGTTTTTATTATTGTGTATGTATGCTACAGTATCACAAAAGTAAATGATCTCTGTTTTATGGAGTGGGTTTCCTAGTCTCTTAACCAAAACCCCTTGGTGCAGAACCCCACCCTTACCAGCTGGGTAACACCATGAAGTCACAAGACCTCATCAGACTTTCCCTGGCACTGGCCAAAACAGCCATTAATAAGTCCAGGGGGATGACAGTCCACAAGGAGGTTCCCTGTGACTGAGGAGGTCTGTTTCTGTTCCTTAGCTGTCTTACACACCTGGGCAGCATTCCTCTGGACAGACTCACTGACTCCCTGGAGTCCATTTCTGGTACAGCTGGCATGGTCCAGTAGTGGCCTCATCTTGCTCCCAAGCTTAAACCATTCACGCACATGCCTGTTTCTGTTTATCCCTGTTTTGTCCCAAATAGTCGATTCCCAGTCCTGGGACCTTAACTCCCGGAGGGCTCTGCCTACTGTACTAGGATTTCAAATGGCCCAGACAATCCCCTTGTCAGGGTTCCTTTCCCTCCCCATTAGTTCCTTTGGTCAGGTACCAACCAGGTTACTTGAGCTTCTTAACCCCTTACAGGTAAGGAGGAATTTAGGCTACCCCTATGGTTATGACACCCGTGAAGAGAAGTTTGTGGATGTAGCGGTTCCCTTATTGACTCTGCCCAACTTGATACAAAAAGCCTCTGAAAATGTGAAGCCATGGAGCAGACTGATGTGTGACAAGGCCTGGAAATGTGGCTACTAACTGTCTTCACAGCAGGTACATTTGAAGACTTCAGGGATTTGTGTCTGAGAGAGCAATCCACACAAAGGGTTCCGCAATCAAACAACACGGGCACAAACCATGACACCAAGGGCTGCTAAACGGGACCATGGCCACCAGGATGGGATCAGTGTTCCCTGTAAGCTGCGTGTCTGCACAAGAGTCCATCAAGGGCCACACCCTTGATTATCACAGCCACACACATCCTCAGTGATGGCAACTTGTGTTTACCTTGGTGAATTCAGTCAGAGAAAGGAGAGGGTGAAGGGAAAACCCTCTAACACCTGGTGTCTGCTGTTTGTACTTGGGTGGCTCAGGTAAGCCCGCAGGTAGTTCAGTTTGGGTGTGTGGCACCATCTGCTGTCATGCTGGCTGATAACAGGGCGTGGAGAGGCTGAATCGCCAGCAAAGCAGTGTGGTTAGAAGGGTGCAACAGAGTGAACCCCAGGGGTAAGAACTCATCACACTCATACCTTCCGGAGCCCAAATTAGGCCCCCAGGCACCTGTGACACAAGCATGGGAAAGGGACTATATCAAGGCCAAAAGATCCAGATATAGGAGTTGTTTGATTCCTTTACCCCTGTGTTCTCACCCCAGCAGGGCATAAAATGTAAAAAACCACAGTGAGTGGAGAAGTCCCATTGTACTAGTTCTCACACAGGATAGCACAACCCCTTTTCTGAAAGATGTCTGAAAAATCAACAGAATATTGAAATGTGATGATTACCTGATGCAGAGAGGAGATGGAATATTAGAACATTTTGAGCTTCCAGCTCTATAGCCATTTTAGACCTCACAAAGGGATACTGGCAAATATCTTTAATACCAGAATCCTGGAAGAAGAAGAAGAAGAAGAAGAAGAAAGCCTTTTCCATACCCAACAGCTTACATAAATGAAGGATGACTTCATTTGGCCTTCACAGGGTGGCATTGACTTTGCAGAGGCTAATGCGCTGTATATTACATCCGCGTCAGCAGAACATAGCAGTCCCCTGCTACGATCAATTGAAAATAGTTTTTGGTTGTGTATCTTGTGCCAGTATACCCACGTGTAGTGCAGACGGCAGTACTTTACACACAGAGAAAAAAAAAAACACACATTGTCAATTGCTAGGCTGAACCACAGTGTGCGAGGCTGAGTTTGGCCTGACAATCTCCCTGGTATCAGCAAATAATTTCTTCACTCCCGCGGGAGGCTCTTAAGCTGTAGTTCTCCAGGGTCTGTTTTCCGCTCATCCCACTGCTCACAGAGCCAAGGGAATTGTCCGGGAGTTCTGGACAATCTGAGAGACTGCAGGGAGTGTACAGGGGATTCATAAATGCCACTTCGCAGCATGGTGAGTGTCAGACATGTGAGATTCATACCTTGATTCTTAGGGCTCTGCCTTCCTGTCACCGTAAAGAGATTTCTTCTCTCTGATGAGGTGGATTTTGGTGAGTTGCCTGTTTGTGCGCTGAAGTTAGTGGCAAGGGCTCAAGAAGGATTCCAGGGTAAAAGTCAAGCACTTGAACTGTTTAGTATTGTCAGAAATACCAAGGCATTTTCCTGGTAAAATTGAAACTACAAATGTACTGGAAACAGTTTAGTCAAATATTTGTTTGTAAGATCAATTCCTTCTCTCTTACTGTGTCCTTCTAACTGTCTCAATAGCTCCCTTTTTTAGGCAGTGTGATTTTTTCCTCTGGGTCCCTCAATTTTTCCAATTCAGCAAATTCACTGCCGTATTAGGATGTGCAGCCAAAGTCTCTGCAGTGGGTATCTGTGTTACCAAAGGGTTCACAACAAGAATGGATTGTACTCTGGCCAGATTCTACTCGCACATTCCGATTTGCGTCACTCCGAATTGAAACTGGCCTCCTAAGAGCAAAATCAGGACCCACGTGTTTTGGAACCCCCATCTTTCATACCCTCTGAACACCACATAAACTTATGGTTTACTTCAGATTCTTTCAGCACACTAACAGAAACATGATCTCTGTAGCAGGACCTGAACCCGTGATTATTGCAGCTGGTAGCTGAAAGTTAAAAACTTAGGGTGAATCTGGTCCCATTGAGATCAATGGCAAAGCTCTGAAAACAGCCAGGAGTTCACCCTAAATCCACATGTAGGGTCAGAAATAAATAGCCTGATTTACACTAGCCATGAGCCTCCAGTGCCTTCAACTGGAGTTGTCCTGTGACCTCTAAGGATGGGTGAGCTTGTTTAAATCAAAATGAACTGACAGGGGAGTTGGTGAAATCTCAATCTCACGGGCTTAGTGATTCAGAACTGTTAGGATAATATTTTTTTCTAGGTGGGAGAGGTGTCTGTTCCCTCTGTCCCCCGACATGTTGGGTTCTGGAGTAGATGAGAAGCACTAAAAGGCAATAAAAATGAAAGCATATTTCTGCCATAGAGGAAACCACGTGGGGTTGGAAATCTGAGCGGGGGAGGTCCAGGAATACACAGTGTGTGTATGGGGAGGGGGGGCAGGGGGCATCTTGGATCCAGATCACAGTGGCATAGAGTGCTGAAACTGAACGAAATATGGAGTGGACATCCTGCTTAATGCTCAGATCAAAGAGGCATAATGAGGCCTCTTGGGGGGTGAGGGAGGTCTCTCAGACTGGAATGGAATGTCTCAGACTGTAGCAGATTGTCTCTGACACCATCCGCCATCCCTCCTCCCATGAGCAGCCCTACTACAGACTCCTGGCAACATCAGCAATTGCCAACATGGAAAAGCAGCCTCAGGAAGGGGTGTCTGGGTTTCTAACCGGCTGCAATATGTTAAAGCTTTGTGTCATTTTGAGGAAGAGTTACTGATGCTGACGACTTTTAATCTCCACATCCTCTCTCCCTCCCGCCGGGTCTTTCCCTCTCTCCTTCCAGCACAGGCTGAGCTGCTGCTGGGGTTCCCTTCACCCCCAGAAAGGCAGTTCAGGCTGATCTCCCCTTTTCCCCGGTGCAGGCAGACACAGAGTTTAACCTGGTCTGAGGAGGGATTTCTGTGAGCTGTTGCTGTGGGGTCTGGCACCTGAGTGAGGGGTATCGCTGTGTGGCAGGGATGGAAGTTGTGCAGGGTGGGGACCTGCTCTGGCAAGCCACAGAACTGCAGCCTGGGTGTCACAACCTTTACGCAGTTTTCAATCCAACTGTTGTTCTGTAACTTCAGGCATTTCGCCAGTGGAAAGAACCATTGATCTTTGTGTGGCACGGCACCCCATATTCTTCATAGTGATATTATGATGTGATCTTGGGGGTCTGTGGGTGTTCCACTTTTAGTCTAGGTAGCTGGTTGGGGAGGGCCTAATTAGGGAAATGAGACATAAGAGAAAACAATAGGATTTAAGAAAACCTTATCTCCCACCTGTTGAGCATTTCTGAGTATTTCTCCAGGCAGCCTATAAGTAAGGATAAGATTTAGTCATGGGCATTTTTTTGAATAGAGTCATGGACAGGTCACAGGCAATAAATGAATATTCACAGCCCTGTGACCAGTCCATGCATTGTACAACATACCCCTGACTAAGTTTTTGGTGTTCTGGAGGAGTCTGGGGCACAACTGCTGCTCTGAAGGGAGGCTCTGGGGCACCCACTGGTGCTGGGTGCAGTCCAGGGTAATCGCTTATTCTGGGTGGGGCCTCGGAGGTGTCCTCTGGTGTTGAGAGGGGGCTTCCAGGGTGCCCACTGGTGCTCAGGGGGGATGGCAAATGACCACAGCAGCCAATGCTAGCGGGGGTCATCCCAGAAGTGCCGCAATTCTGCTGGTGGGGGGGGCAACACCGCCAATCCGGGACCACTGCACCGTTGCAAGCGAGAGTTGTCTGTGACTGCCGTGCTGCAACCTGGTAGGGGGTGGCTCATCCAGCCTCTGACAGCCACGCTGCTGCTAGCGTGGGGGAGTCCGGGACTATCACTTCTGCTGGCAGCCAGCGGCCCAGGACCGCCACTGTTGCAGGTCTGGGGGTGGTGCCGTTGGCACAAGGTCCACCCGTGCTTCTCGGGTGGACTTTGGTCAGTTGCCCCTGCAGAAGTCACGGAGGTACCGAAAATCATGGAATCTGTGACTACTGTGACCTCCGGGACAAACTAGTAGCCTTACCTAAAAGTCATGGATGCTATGACTCTACAATGGCATGTGAACAGGCCACATAATTCTGGACACAATCTTGGGGAGTCTGTACTTTTCCCACAAACTGGTCTGGGAATCAAGTTTTGAAACAAAGGGTTCTCTCCATACACTAAAGCTATATAAGGCAGGGAGTGACATCGTCAGTGGTTCTTCATTCCCCACAGAAGAAGACTCCTGGGAACAACTGTGGAAAAAAGAGTGAACTGGAAGAAGTGCTGGACCCAGACTAAAAAGATTTCTAGCCTGTGTATGAAAACCTGAGAAACCCAAGCTGGAAAGCAAATACAGCTTGTGCCTTGAGTTTGTTCCAGACTGCTTGTTTCATCAATCAGGGTAAGAAACTGCTAAATCATAGTCAATCTAAACAGTATGCTAAGCTTAGAAACATAGAATCATAGCATATCCAGGTTGGAAGGGACCTCAGGAGGTCATCTAGTCCAACCCCCTGCTCAAAGCAGGAACAATCCCCAACTAAATCATCCTAGCCTGGGGTTTTTCAAGCCTGACCTTAACAACCTCTAAGGAAGGAAATTTCACCACCTCCCTGGATATCCCATTCCAGTGCTTCACCAACCTCCTAGTAAAAAAAGTTTTTCCTAATATCTAACGTAAACCTCCCCCACTGCAATTTGAGACCATTACTCCTCATTCTGTCATCTGGTGCCACTGAGAACAGTCTAGATCCATCCTCTTTGGAACCCCCTTTCAGGTAGCTGAAAGCAGCTATCAAATCCCCCCTCATTCTTCTCTTCTGCAGACCAAACAATCCCAGTTTCCTCAGCCTCTCCTTATAAGTCATGTGCTCCAACCTCCTAGTAATTTTTGTTCCTCTCCGCTGGATGTTTTCCAGTTTTTCCACATCCTTCTTGTAGTATGCAGCCCAAAACTGGACACAGTACTCCAGATGAGGTCTCATCAATGTCGAATAGAGGGGAATGATCACGTCCCTCTATCTGCTGGCAATGATCCTACTTATACATCCCAAAATCCCATTAGCCTTCTTGGCAACAAGGGCACATTGTTGACTCATATCTAGCTTCTTGTCCACTGTAACCCTTAGGTCCTTTTCTGCAGAACTGCTGCTAGCCATTCGGCCATTTGTTTATTTTCTAAGTAATCTGCTTTGATCTGGTTGCTATCCCTTAAAATCACTTTAAATCTATCTGTTGTAGTTAATAAACTTGTTTTTTATGTTTTAATCTATACCCAGTATGCCTTGAAGTGAAGTGTCCGGGGGGGTGGGGGGAGGGGAATCTTAGCTTGGTTACCACAAGTGTGCATTGTCTTCCCCACATTCAAGGAGGGTCAAACAGGGTAAGTAATTCATACTGGTCAGCATTTGGACCAGGGTAGGATGGTACAGCTCTGGAATCCTAGGCTAGGGAGTTGGTGGTTATTTTGGCTCTAGTCTCTACATTGCTGGTTCATGCAGTGGCTGGTCAGGGAGCCTGGGTTTGTCCTTTCCTGTGTGAATGCTGGTAAAGGTGTAGGACCTGGACTGAGTCTGCAGTGGGTCACAACAGCACACTGAGACAGGGATCCAAGGCTGGTGAGTCAAAGGGATCAGTGGCACCCAGTTCCAGTTGCTCCTCAACTGCTTCAATCTCCCATCATACTCTGATGCCCTCTCTGTACTCTACTTTCCCATCCCAAGCTTCCCTGATCCCCAAAACATTCTGGTCACCAGTATCTTTTCCGTGCTACCCTGTCATCCCTGGCTCCCAATAACTCTGAGCTGCCTCACACTCCCCACAACTCATCTTCTGCAGAGGGTGAATTGCCTCACATCACACCTGCTCCCTTGGCTGGGGGGTCATCAGTGACTGTGTCTCAACGGTGAGAAATTTCACACAGGAGTGGGAATTTCCCAAGCAGGCACCTGTGCGACTTCTCTTGTTACGCCAATACACACCGTGTGATACTTCAACTACTGCTACACAGGAACAACTCGTAAGCTGAGAAGTATGCACACTGCATAATGAGAGCGGAGAACTCTGGGACATACCTGAAACAGTGGACCACTGGGACACGGATGTTAAACTCAGGATGTTCTGGGACCATTAGTCAGACAGCTCTGTAAGTTAATGGTGAGAGTTGTACATTCATTCCCCAGTGCAGAGATTTTATGGGTCAAGTCATTATTTTTTTCATCTAAAACGTCCATCCATGCAGTGCCTGATGGGACCCATCAGACTTGTGAACTACACACTTAGTGTAACACTTCCAAGGTGTCACAGTCAAATGAGAATTTCTCCACATATGGCTAAATTCAACACCTTCATGAATAGAAAAAATGCCTTCAGTAAGCTGAGGCACGAACTTGCAGGGAAAATGCCTATATCTGACTCCTGACAGGACCGGTAGATTCCAAGGCCAGAAGGATCATCTAGTCTGTATAACACAGGGATGTATAACACAGGCCTCAGAATTTCCCCAAAATAATTCCTAGAGCAGATCTTTTAGACAAACTTCCAACCTTGATTTAAAAATTCTCAGTGACAAAAATCTGCCAGAACCCTTGATAAATTGTTCCAATGCATAATTATTCTTACCATTTAAAAATGTATGACTTATTTCCAGACAGAATTTCTATAACTTCAACTTCCAGCTGTTGGATCCTGTTACACCTCTGTATGCTAGCCTAAAAAACCTATTATTAAATATTGGTTCCTTGTGTAGGTAATTACAGACCATTATCAAGTCACCCCTTAACCATCTTTGTTAAACTGCACAGATTGAGATCTTTGCATCTATCACTGTAGGGCAGTTTTTCTGCTCTTTTATTAAATCTTGTGATTCTTCTCTGAAGCTCTTCAGTGTATCATCATCCATCTTTAACCATGGGCACCAGAACTGGAGACAGGATTCCAGCATCCTCTCTCAGATAGTGACAGCCCCAGGTGCTGCAGTACAAGGTGTAAGACACCCAGCAGTGGGTTGATTCAGGGGGAGGACCTGACCATCATACTATTATTCTATGACACTATAGTGTCATACTATTGCCTAACAGCTAGAAATTGGCTTGTGCCCTTCAACACATGGGCATATAGACTTTCCAAAATATATATTATGCTGTAACTATTGTACTTGGATAGTGTCACTATCCAAGTAAATGTTCAAACCCTTCCAGATTCCTGCTTAGCTCATGGCTTCAAATACTTCTTGTGACAATGAGTTCCTCAGTTTAATTAGGCATCAAGTGAAGAAAACATTCTTTTTTTATCTGTTTTGAATTTGCCATGTTTCAGTTTTATTGAACGTCATCTTGACCTTACGTTAGAGAGTAGATTGAGCATGTATACTCCCTCTCTCCTACCAGTCAGTAATTTACAGACTTTTCTAATATCTCCTCTTATTTTTCTCCTTAGTAAAGTAATGATCCCAGTCTTTTCAGCCTCTCTCCTTGATCTTTCCCTGAACCCCTCTAGTTCTGCAATATCCTGTGTGAGAAGGGAGACCAGTACTACACAGAGGAGTTCAGAGGAGAGTGAAACATTGTCTCACTGATCTCAATACATTGTATTTTCTGTATGATTCCCCATCCCACTCCTTCTGGGTTCCAATGTTTTGCTTAGTTTCTGTCCCTGCTTGCACTGTGAGCAGAGTTTCACCGAGCTGTGTACCATGATGCCCAGATCCCTTCCCTGAATTCATACAGTTAAATTACAACCTTGTTAGGTGTTTGAGGAGTTCCAGCCGTACCCTCCAATGGGCATAAATGTTGCAGTTCTTGACATTGAAGGTCATGTGCCTTTCACTTGGCTTGGTTAGCTGCCACTGAGAACTGCTCTGGGCTTGACTATGACCTAAATAATGTGGTGCCATCTGTAAATGTTGCCACCTCACTGCTCACCCCCTTTCTACATTGTTAATAGCTATAATATATTTACCATACTATTTGCTATAAAGTGTGTAACCCCCCTCACTGTGCTTCTCTCCCTTCACAGGAAGCTTGAGCATTTCTGAGACTGATCAACGCATCAACCACCTCATGGCAGATTTCAACCTCACCCTGCCTGAATCTTCAACATTCATCCTAATGGGCATCCCTGGCCTAGAAGTTGCTCACATTTGGATTTCCATTCCTTTCTCTATGCTCTACATAATCAGCCTGTTGGGAAATTCCATGGTTCTGTTTGTTGTAAGCAAAGAGCAGACCCTGCACAAGCCCATGTACCTGCTACTTTGCATGCTGGCACTCACAGATATTGCTGTGTCTACCTCCGTCATGCCGATGGCACTGTGTATATTTTGGTTCAATTTGAAAGGCATTACTGTGGGTGGCTGCTTCACCCAGATGTTCTTCCTTCACTCAGTTTCTATTATGGAGTCAGCTGTCCTTGTGACAATGGCCTTCGATCGCTATGTCGCCATATGTAAACCTCTGAGATATGCCACCATCCTCACCAATGCAAGAATAGCTAAGCTAGGGCTTGTGGGTTTGATAAGAGCTGTTCTCTTAATTCTGCCTCTGCCCCTGCTTCTCAGTAGGCAGCCATTCTGTGCTAACCACATTATCCCCCACACGTACTGCGAGCACATAGCTGTGGTGAAGATGTCGTGTGGGGACACCACTGTGAACAGGACGTACAGCTTGGTGATGGCATTTATAGTCACTGGATTAGATCTGACACTGGTTGCCCT
Source organism: Caretta caretta (assembly GCF_965140235.1). Classification (NCBI taxonomy): domain Eukaryota; kingdom Metazoa; phylum Chordata; order Testudines; family Cheloniidae; genus Caretta; species Caretta caretta. The sequence goes on from NC_134206.1 coordinate 6,197,876, forward strand.
GTCCTACAGTCTGATCATCAGAGCCATCCTCAGAATCTCCTCCAAGAAAGCCTACAAGAAAGCCCTGAACACCTGCACAGCCCACTTCTGTGTGGCAATGACGTCTTTTACTCTCTTCTTTTTCTCTGCTCTGACACACCGGTTTGGTCAGCACATTACTCTCCATGTTCACATCATCTTGGCCAACCTCTATGTCCTCCTGCCCCCCATACTCAACCCGATCATTTATGGGGTGAAAACCAAAGAGCTTTATGACAAATTGGTCAAATACACCTGCAGAAGGTGATCTCTTGGGGCCAGTGACTTTTATCCTTTGTGACAAGAGTGGGAAAGGATTTTGCCTCATTAATCAAGGGTGCTCTGTCCAAGTTTGTCTGAGCTCAACATTGTACAAGTTCAGAGTCTGAAAAGTTCCTCACACCTAATATCTTATCATCGCATCACCAAGCACTGCTCTCTCTGTTGCGTAGTTCCCTCTTTCTGACCATCACCTGATCTCTTTCAGCATCACCCATCAGTCCCCACCCCCATGTCACTCAGCTTTTCCATGACTTCCAGACTACCAGAATGTTGGAGACACCAGGGCATGGCCACTAGTTAAGTTAAGGGGATGGAAGGCCATAAGAGTCAAGGAGGTCTCCCTGCCGAAGGCCTAAGGGCTTCTTCTCAACCCCCCTCAATAGAATTCAGGCCTGGCTGGTTTGAGTAAGCTCTTTTGGTCTTAAAACAATGTTGCAGTTGTAGATAATGCCTTATAGTGTAAGGTTTGCTGATGCCAAGTTAAAGATAATAGGAGAGACAGTTACAAGGCCAGACAAAATGTGCTGGTTGTTTAAGTTGCTAGGAATGCTTGTTAGAGGTTGCAGGAAATAAATATTGTTGTAACCCATATAAGGAAGGCAGAGTATTTGTGCAAAGTTTTAATTGGCTGATGTGTAGAGAGTAGCATTAAGGAATATAAAAGTGTGTGTAATGACCTGCTCTGGTGTGCACGATTTGAGATTCTATTCTCCCTGTACCTTGTTTGCAGCTGCAAATAAACTTTTCTGCTTCTCCACCCCATTGTGATTATTGAGTGAAACACACCAGGTAACAAACCCCTGCTGTTGTTTTGCCTCTGGGCACTGGGTGCCGGCAACAAGAAGATACTGTAACTTTTTGAAGCAAGGGGCTTTGCATTAGCTCTTTGTGAACAGGGTTCTTAATCAGTTTGACGCACTAAAGCTATGCTGTCAGATAGCCAAAAACAAAGAAAGAAACTACAATGGTAAACTTTTTTTCTTTTTTTCTTTTTCATATGTGCAGTGATCAAGTGAGTAAAATTTATCTGATTTTGCTATGTCCAGTAATTCAGGAAGCCTGGAGAATAAACCAAATGTTTCAGTGGGAAAATGATAATACAGGAAAGTTGCTGCAGTAACTGAGAACATTCTCCTAGAGCTTGTTGGCGAGAGTTGTGAAACCATTTATTTCTGAGAATGGGACCGCTTTATTAAACGATGACCAGAACCGTTGAGTCAAATTACTCACCACATTGCTCAGTCGCTTTCCAGCTGGAACTTTCAAAACAGACACTAACTGTTCACATTGTTGAAGATGTCAAAACAAGTGTCGAGATTTCATGTTGGAGTTTTTGAAACAGATGAAACAGAGATTGCCACCAAATGTGGAAGTGATTGAATCCCTTGCAGTACTAAATCCTTCTACTACGCTAAGCTTGGCACAACCTACATTGGCTGACATCTCATTTTTTGCGATGAGTTTGTGGAGACCTTGGACAGTTGAAGCAGCAATGGAGATTTTTGCCTATGATTAGCTCAGGAAAACCAAGCTGAGCAGTTTGGGGTTGAAGTTCTCAAACTCATGGATTTGGCTGAGGACAAAGACTTCAGTGAACTTGCCTTGTTTGCTCTTTCATTGTTGTTGCTACCTATTAGCAACATGGCAGTTGAATGAATTGCACAAGAAGATACTATTGGAACTTTTAGAAAATATTCTTATTCAGAACGGGTCATTACATGTTCCCCATGCTAATTTTTCCCCCTACTGTTACTCACACCTTCTTGTCATCTGGTTGAAATGGGCCATCTTCATTATCATTACAAAAGGTTTTTTTTCCTGCTGATAATAGCCAACCTTAATTGATTTGTCTCATTAGAGTTGGTATGGCAAACCCCATGTTTTCATGTTCTCTGTATATATATATATATATATCTTTGTATTTTCCACTCCATGTATCTGATGAAGTGTGTTTTAGCCCACAAAAGCTTATGCCCAAATAAATGTATAAAGAAAAGGAGGACTTGTGGCACCTTAGAGCCTAACAAATTTATTTGAGCATAAGCTTTCATGAGCTACAGCTCACTTCATCGGATGCATTCAGTGGAAAATGCAGTGGGGAGATTTATGTACACAGAGAACATGAAACAATGGGTGTTACCATACACACGGTAAGGAGAGTGATCAGGTAAGGAGAGCTATTACCAGCAGGAGAGCTGGGGGTGGGGGGAAACGTTTTGTAGTGATAATCAAGGTGGGTCATTTCCAGCAGTTGACAAGAACATCTGAGGAACAGCCGGGGGGGGGGGGGAGTGGTGTCGGGTGGGGGGGGAGGGGGAATAAACATGGGGAAATAGTTTTACTTTGTGTAATGACCCATCCACTCCCAGTCTTTATTCAAGCCTAAGTTAATTGTATCCAGTTTGCAAATTAATTCCAATTCAGCAGTCTCTCACTGGAGTATGTTTTTGAAGTTTTTTGTTGAAGGATTGCCACTTTTAGGTCTGTAATCAAGTGACCAAAGAGATTGAAGTGTTCTCCGACTGGTTTATGAATATTATAATTCTTGACATCTGATTTGTGTCCATTTATTCTTTGACGTAGATACTGTCCAGTTTGGCCAATGTACATGACAGATGGGCATTGCTGGCACATGATGGCATATATCAGATTGGTGGATGTGCAGGTTAATGAGCCTCAGATAGTGTGGCTGATGTGATTAGGCCCTATGATGGTGTCCCCTGAATAGATATATGGGCACAGTTGGCAACGGGCTTTGTTGCAAGGATAGGTTCCTGGGTTAGTGGTTCTGTTATGTGGTGTGTGGTTGCTGGTGAGTATTTGCTTCAGGTTGGGGGGCTGTCTGTAGGCAAGGACTGGCCTGTCTCCCAATATTTGTGAGAGTGATGGGTCGTCCTTCAGGATAGGTTGTAGATCCTTGATGATACGTTGGAGAGGTTTTAGTTGGGGGCTGAAGGTGATGGCTAGTGGCGTTCTGTTATTTTCTTTGTTGGGCCTGTTGTGTAGTAGGTAACTTCTGGGTATTCTTCTGGCTCTGTCAAACTGTTTTTGCACTTCAGCAGGTGGGTATTGTAGTTGTAAGAATGCTTGATAGAGATCTTGTAGGTGTTTGTCTCTGTCTGAGGGATTGGAGAAAATGTGGTTGTATCGTAGAGCTTGGCTGTAGACAATGGATTGTGTGGTGTGGTCTGGATGAAAGCTGGAGGCATGTAGGTAAGTATAGCGGTTAGTAGATTTCCGGTATAGGGTGGTGTTTATGTGACCATTGCTTATTAGCACAATAGTGTCCAGGAAGTCGATCTCTTGTGTGGACTGGACCAAGCTGAGGTTGATGGTGGGATGGAAATTGTTGAAATTATGGTGGAATTCCTCAAGGAATTCTTTTCCATGGGTCCAGATGATGAAGATGTCATCAATGTAGTGCAAGTAGAGTAGGGGCCTTAGCGGATGAGAGCTGCGTCAGCCATAAAAATGTCGTCATATTGTGGGGCCATGCGGGTACCCATAGCATTGCCGCTGATTTGAAGGTATACATTATCCCCAAATGTGAAATAGTTATGGGTGAGGACAAAGTCACAAAGTTCAGCCACCAGGTTTGCCATGACATTATCGGGGATACTGTTCCTGACGGCTTGTAATCCATCTTTCTTGATGTACAGGCCAATGTGTTAATTAAAAAAAAACCCTTTGTTTCAAGAAAGAGATGGGTTTTGTTAAGGAAAAGTTAGCACATGTGACTCCATTTTGGTTTGGGGCGCACCATTGCCTAAAAGCAAGCACATCATGCACCAGGAGGCATGTTCCTTAGATACTGCATTCCTGTGAAAATCGTCCCCCTTGTCTCCAGCCTGCCTTGACTCCCAGTATCTGTTTTTTTGTCAGTCCCTAACTCCCTATCTCCTGGCCTTTGATGTGAGACCTCCCATCCTAATAATAAAAGTTACTGATGCATGGCTTTAGGACCATGCTGTGTAATTAACATACTGGTTTAGCACAAAAAATGTACCAAGCAAAAATAGGTGGTAGATAAGAAAAGGGTTTGTTTGTTGGCTAAGGTTTTCGATGCACAAGGGCAACATGCTTTGCTAAAAAGTATATAACCTTTGTATAATCTGAATTCGGGGTCCCCTCCTGGCTAGCAGGGGGGAACCACGCTCGAGCGTAATAAACTTAGTGTTCTTGTGGGAACTCTGCAGTTTTGGACTTTGTTTCTGTGCCTCAGCCTAGATTCAAACTGTGCGTGTCCTACCAGGTGTAATTCTCAGCAGTTGTGTGCGTGTCATCTCAGGTATAATTTGTAACAGTTTACTTTTAGGTTAGTTTTTAAGTCACTTTGGCCTATTAATGCAGTAGAAATCTGGGAAAGCTGAGCTGGAGGCAGGGCAGCAGCAGCGAGAAACACTGAGCCAGAGGAGTCAGAACTGGGATGGAGGCAGAGCAGTGGTGCTGAGGCAGAGCTGGGGGGCTGCAGCTGGAGCAGACCAGAGCCGGAAGCTGGGTCAACACAGACCAGCTGCACCCATGGGGAGCCAGGGCTGAGCTACAGGGAGGAGCTGCGGAGCCAGAGCCAGGATAGTGGATGCCGGCCATGTCAAAAGTAACCCGGCAGCCGAGCGGAATGAACAGCTGGGGATAGCAAGGTGGGGCTTTGGGCAGAGGGCCCAGCACAAGGAGACGTCACCAGACAAGTGGGCCTCGAAGGATGGATTCAGAAGTGGGTATGTGAATCTGATGGAAGGACTGATGTTTGCCTGGGATTGGTGAGTATCCGAGTGCGTGTTTGCTGAGTAAGTATCCGAGTGTGTGTTTGCTGGGAGGGCAGTGTGAGAGCCTGAGCGAGTGCCTGATTGGCTGGTAGCCTGCAGGGGGTGAGCATTGGGGCTGTCTGTTTGTTTGTTTCAGGGAAGCCTGGTTGTTTAAAAATAGCCAGAGCTTCGCGAACCAGCTGAGCAGCGGGGAACAGCAGAACAGCACACAGCAGGAGTTTGCCTGGGAGTTCGCCTGGAGTGAGCCCAGTGAGGCTTACATCTTGCCAACTTCTCTGAGGAAGATCATAGTAGGAAGATGATATGGAAGGGGGGGGGGGGTTCAGCTGTTGTGACCTCCACTGGATGTGCCATGTTTGTCTTTCTTCCGCAGGACAGAAGCGACCTTGTCTGTACAAACTGAAAGCTAGTATCCATATTGGAAGAGAAGATTGAAGGTCTGGAGCAACAGATAACGACCCTGCGCTGCATACGAGAAACTGAGGATTTTCTGGACAAAAGTCAGGATAGACTTCTACGGGCACAGAGCTCTAAAGTTTTAGAGCAGGTTGCACAGAGGAGCCAAAAGGCCAGTGAGGAAGCTTGGCAACATGTGACCTCCAGAAGAAGAAGGGGGAATGTCCGGGTTCCAGTAACACAGACACAGGTAACTAACCGCTTTCATGTTCTCTCCACAGGTACCATTGAGGAGAGTGGACCAGATGATCTGTCTGGGGGGAGAAAGCAGAAGGAGACTCCGCTGGTTAGAAGGCACGAGATGCTATGTCCTGAGATTGGGGGTTCCACGACCACCACTCCCAAGAGAAGGAGGCGGGTGGTGGTGGTCGGGGACTCTCTCCTCCGGGGGACTGAGTCATCTATCTGCCACCCTGACCGGGAAAACCGAGAAGTCTGCTGCTTGCCAGGGGCTAAGATTCACGATGTGACGGAGAGACTGCCGAGACTCATCAAGCCCTCGGATCGCTACCCCTTCCTGCTTCTCCACGTGGGCACCAATGATACTGCCAAGAATGACCTTGAGCGGATCACTGCGGACTACGTGGCTCTGGGAAGAAGGATAAAGGAGTTTGAGGTGCAAGTGGTGTTCTCGTCCATCCTCCCCGTGGAAGGAAAAGGCCTGGGTAGGGACCGTCGAATCGTGGAAGTCAACGAATGGCTACGCAGGTGGTGTCGGAGAGAAGGCTTTGGATTCTTTGACCATGGGAAGGTGTTCCATAAAGGAGTAGTGCTGGGCAGAGACGGGCTCCATCTTACGAAGAGAGGGAAGAGCATCTTTGCGAGCAGGCTGGCTAACCTAGTGAGGAGGGCTTTAAACTAGGTTCACCGGGGGAAGGAGACCAAAGCCCTGAGGTAAGTGGGAAAGCGGGATACTGGGAGGAAGCACAGGCAGGAATGTCTGTGAGGGGAGGGCTCCTACCTCATACTGAGAATGAGGGGCGAGCAGCGGGTTATCTCAAGTGCCTATATACAAATGCACAAAGCCTTGGAAACAAGCAGGGAGAACTGGAGGTCCTGGTGATGTCAAGGAATTATGACGTGATTGGAATAACAGAGACTTAGTGGGATAACTCACATGACTGGAGTACTGTCATGGATGGTTATAAACTGTTCAGGAAGGACAGGCAGGGCAGAAAAGGCGGGGGAGTAGCACTGTATGTAAGGGAGCAGCATGACTGCTCAGAGCTCCGGTACGAAACTGCAGAAAAACCTGAGTGTCTCTGAATTAAGTTTAGAAGTGTGAGCAACAAGAGTGATGTCGTGGTGGGAGTCTGCTATAGACCACCGGACCAGGGGGATGAGGTGGATGAGGCTTTCTTCCGGCAGCTCGCGGAAGCTACTAGGTTGCACGCCCTGGTTCCCATGGGTGACTTTAATTTAACTGATATCTGCTGGGAGAGCAATACAGCGGTGCATAGACAATCCAGGAAGTTTTTGGAAAGCGTAGGGGACAATTTCCTGGTGCAAGTGCTAGAGGAGCCAACTGGGGGGGAGCTTTTCTTGACCTGCTGCTCACAAACCGGGAAGAATTAGTGGGGGAAGCAAAAGTGGATGGGAATCTGGGAGGCAGTGACCATGAGTTGGTTGAGTTCAGGATCCTGACACAGGGAAGAAAGGTAAGCAGAAGGATACAGACCCTGGACTTCAGGAAAGCAGACTTCAACTCCCTCAGGGAATGGATGGGTAGGATCCCCTGGGGGACTAACTTGAAGGGGAAAGGAGTCCAGGAGAGCTGGCTGTATTTCAAGGAATCCCTGTTGAGGTTACAGGGACAAACCATCCCGATGAGTCGGAAGAATAGTAAATATGGCAGGCGACCAGCTTGGCTTAAAGGTGAAATCCTAGCGGATCTTAAACATAAAAAAGAAGCTTACAAGAAGTGGAAGGTTGGACATATGACCAGGGAAGAGTATAAAAATATTGCTCGGGCATGTAGGAATGAAATCAGGAGGGCCAAATCGCACCTGGAGCTGCAGCTAGCGAGAGATGTCAAGAGTAACAAGAAGGGTTTCTTCAGGTATGTTGGCAACAAGAAGAAAGCCAAGGAAAGTGTGGGCCCCTTAATGAATGAGAGAGGCAACCTAGTGATAGAGGAGGTGGAAAAAGCTAATGTACTCAATGCTTTTTTTGCCTCTGTCTTCACGAACAAGGTCAGCTCCCAGACTGCTGTGCTGGGCATCACAACAAGGGGAATAGATGGCCAGCCCTCTGTGGAGAAAGAGGTGGTTAGGGACTATTTAGAAAAGCTGGACATGCACAAATCCATGGGGCCGGACGAGTTGCATCCGAGAGTGCTGAAGGAATTGGTGGCTGTGATTGCAGAGCCATTGGCCGTTATCTTTGAAAACTCGTGGCGAACGGGGGAAGTCCCGGATGACTGGAAAAATGCTAATGTAGTGCCAATCTTTAAAAAAGGGAAGAAGGAGGATCCTGAGAACTACAGGCCAGTCAGCCTCACCTCAGTCCCTGGAAAAATCATGGAGCAGGTCCTCAAAGAATCAATCCTGAAGCACTTACATGAGAGGAAAGTGATCAGGAACAGTCAGCATGGATTCACCAAGGCAAGGTCATGCCTGAGTAATCTAATCCCCTTCTATGATGAGATTACTGGTTCTGTGGATGAAGGGAAAGCAGTGGTTGTATTGTTTCTTGACTTTAGCAAACCTTTTGACACAGTCTCCCACAGTATTCTTGTCAGCAAGTTGAAGAAGTATGGACTGGATGAATGCACTATAAAGTGGGTAGAAAGTTGGCTAGATTGTCGGGCTCAACGGGTAGTGATCAATGGCTCCATGTCTAGTTGGCAGCCGGTGTCAAGTGGAGTGCCCCAGGGGTTGGTCCTGGGGCCGGTTTTGTTCAATATCTTCATAAATGATCTGGAGGATGGTGTGGATTGCACTCCCAGCAAATTTGCGGATGATACTAAACTGGGAGGAGTGGTAGATATGCTGGAGGGCAGGGATAGGATACAGAGGGACCTAGACAAATTGGAGGATTGGGCCAAAAGAAATCTGATGAGGTTCAATAAGGATAAGTGCAGGGTCCTGCACTTAGGAAGGAAGAACCCAATGCACAGCTACAGAGTAGGGACCGAATGGCTAGTCAGCAGTTCTGCGAAAAAGGACCTAGGGGTGACAGTGGACGAGAAGCTGGATATGAGTCAGCAGTGTGCCCTTGTTGCCAAGAAGGCCAATGGCATTTTGGGATGTATAAGTAGGGGCATAGCGAGCAGATCGAGGGACATGATCGTTCCCCTCTATTCGACATTGGTGAGGCCTCATGTGGAGTACTGTGTCCAGTTTTGGGCCCCACACTACAAGAAGGATGTGGATAAATTGGAGAGAGTCCAGCGAAGGGCAACAAAAATGATTAGGGGTCTGGAACACATGACTTATGAGGAGAGGCTGAGGGAACTGGGATTGTTTAGTCTGCGGAAGAGAAGAATGAGGGGAGATTTGATAGCTGCTTTCAACTACCTGAGAGGTGGTTCCAAAGAGAATGGTTCTAGACTATTTTCAGTGGTAGAAGAGGACAGGACAAGGAGTAATGGTCTCAAGTTGCAGTGGGGGAGGTTTAGGTTGGATATTAGGAAAAACTTTTTCACTAGGAGGGTGGTGAAACACTGGAATGCGTTACCTAGGGAGGTGGTAGAATCTCCTTCCTTAGAAGTTTTTAAGTTCAGGCTTGACAAAGCCCTGGCTGGGATGATTTAATTGGGGATTGGTCCTGCTTTGAGCAGGGGGTTGGACTAGATGACCTCCTGAGGTCCCTTCCAACCCTGATATTCTATGATTCTATGTTAGGGAGAAGGGTCCTGCCTCCTACAGCCCTTGGGCGTGTGACCATTGCCAGAGCAAGTGTTGGACCCACAGGATCAACACAGCATAGCCAGGACCTGGGCAGGAGACCTGGGACATGTGAGGAATAAACTGGAAACATTTTTCTCATCCCAGAGACAGCTCTTTGTGGTGTTTCACATGCTCATAGAGTGAGGTTCCATGTTTCCTTGAACATTTCTCATTTTTTCATTATTTTTTTTTCAATTGCTGTTTAATAAATTATATTTGGGTTGAACTTAGTGTAGTTATCAGTGGGTCAGGGAATCGTCCAGTGTGAAGAGAGTGCCCTGGGGTGGGAACAACCTAGTCCTTGACCTAAGTGACTATGAGACTGGGTCTTCAGTCTGCCAGGAATCCTGGGCCCAGCTGTGTCACCATTTTCACACAGGAAAGTGGAAGGGGAATCCTTGAGATGAGGTAGGCTTCTGATAAAGAGAGTGGGAGTGCGGACTTAGACCCTTTCACTTGGCAATTCCCCTGGGGTAATGCAGAAGCCAGGAATGTTCCCCACACTAAACTAGGGAACTGGGACAAACTGAGGGTTGGATATTAGTAACGGTGCTGGAATTATTTTTAGGATGGGGGTGCTGAGCTGCACCACCCTTACCCTTGTCCATGCAGTGCCCCTCATTGCCCAAGGCTGCAGTCAGAGCTTGGGGCAGTTGTGAAGACCTGGGCCACGGTGGGACCCCGGGCGGCAGAACCCTCAGGTTCAGCAGATGGCATGCCCCCAGTGGGTGGTGGGCCTCAGGGGCTCGGCAGAGCCTGTGAGCGTGGTGGGATGCCGGGAGCAGCAGAACCTGCTGGGTCCATCAGCTGGACTGGCACTGGCAGAGCTAACGGGGACCTGGGGCCAGCCCTGGGCATGGGAACACCAGGTGCAAAACCTGGGGGGCTGCAGTATCCCCTGGACCCCTACTTTCCGTGCCTATGAATATTAATCACGGGTGAAGAGATGTGTAACTTGTGAAGTCGTCATATAAATGATAAACCTTGAAATGTATAACTTTGGGAAGTGACCAGAGCACACAGGTAAGTAAAAAACATGGAGACCTGACAGAAGGGTCAGAATTTGGGGAGAGCATGACTGTTATAGTAGGGATAAAGGAGAGGCAGCACAGATTTGGAGGTGCGGGGGATCAAATCAGTATCTTAGATGTCTGTATACTTATGTGAGATGTATGCGGAATTAGAAGGAAGAACTTGAAATACTAGTAAATAAATCAAAACTATGACAGAGCTGGCATCACAGAGACTTGGTGGGATAATATGTATGACTGAAATATTGGTATAAAAAGGTACAGCTTGCTCAGGAAGGACAGACAGGGGAAAAGGTGTTGCTTATATATTAAAAATGTACACACTTGGACTGAGGTTGAGTTGGAAATAGGAGACAGACTTCCTGAAAGTCTCTGGGTAAGGATAAAAGGGGTAAAAAACAAGGGTGATGTGATGCTAGGGGTCTACTACAGACCATCTAACCAGGAAGAAGAGGTGGATGAGGCTTTTTTTAAACAACTAACAAAATCATCCAAATCACAGGGCTTGGTGGTGATGGGGGACTTCAACTCCCCACACCTCTATTGGGAAAATAACACAGCAGGGCAAAGGTTATCCAACAAGTTCTTGGAATGTACTGGAGAGTTTTTTTTTATTCCAGAAGATAGAGAAAGCTACTGGGAAAGAGGCTATTCTAGATTTGATTTTGACAAATAGGGAGGAACTGGTTGAGAATTTGAAAGTGGAAGGCAGCTTGTGTGAAAGTGATCATGAAATGGTAGAGTTCATGACTCTAAGGAATGGTAGGAGGGAGAACAGCAAAATAAAGACAATGGATTTCAAGAAGGCAGACTTCAGCAAATTCTGGGAGTTGGTAGGCAACTCCCAAGATCCCATGGGAAGCAAGGGTAAGGGGAAAAACAATTGAAGACAGTGGGCAATTTTCCAGAGACATTATTATGGGCACAAGAGCAAACTATCCCACTGCATAGGAATGATAGGAAGTATGGCAAGAGACCACCCTAGTTTAACCAGGAGATCTTCAGAGATCTAAAAATCAAAAAAGAGTCCTACAAAAAGTGGAAAATAGGTCAAATAACAAAGGATGAAATAAACAAATAACACAAATATTTAGGGACACAATTAGAAAGGCCAGAGCACAAAACAAGATCAAACAAGCCAGAGACATAAAGGGTAACAATAAACCATTCTACAAATACGTTAGAAGCAAGAGGAAGACCACGGACATGGTAGGCCCGTTACTCAATGAGGAGGGAAAACAATAACAGAAAATGTGGAAATGGCAGAGATGCTTATGACTTCTTTGTTTCGGTTTTCATCAAGAAGGTTGGTGGTGATTGGATGTCTAACATAGTGAATTCCAGTGGAAAATGAGGTGGGATCAGAGGCTAAAATAGGGAAAGAACAAGTTTAAAATTACTTAGACAAATTAGTTGTCTTCAAGTCACCATGGCCTAATGAAATGCATCCTAGAATATTCACACAACTGATTGAGGAGATATCTGATCCCTTAGCAATGATCTTTGAAAAGTCATGGAAGACAGGAGAGATTCACAAAGACTGGAAAGAGGCAAATATAGTGCCAACCTATACAAAGGGAAATAAGGGCAACCCGGGCAATTACAGACCAGTCAGCTTAATTTCTGTATCCCGAAAGATAATGGAGCAAATAATTAAGGAATCCATTTGCAAACATCTGGAAGATAATAAGGTGATAAGTAATAGTCAGCATGGATTTGTCAAGAACAAATCATGTCAAACCAACTGGAAAGCTTCCTTTGACAAGGTAACAAGCCTTGTGGATGGGGTGAAGTGATAGACATGGTATATTTTGACTTAAGTAAAGCTTTTGACACTGTCTCGCATTACCTTCTCATAAACAAACAAGGGAAATAAAACCAAGATGGTGCTACTATCAGGTGGGTGCATAACTGGTTGGAAAACCATTTCCAGAGAGTAGTTATCAGTGGTTCACAGTGATGCTGGAAGGGCCCCGCAGGGATCAGTTCTGGGTCCAGTTCTATTCAATATCTTCATCTGATTTAGATAATGGCATAGAGAGTACACTTAGAAAGTTTGTGGATGATACCAACCTGAGAGGGATTGCAAATGCTTTGCAGGATAGGATTAACATTCAAAATGATCTGGACAAACTGGAGAAATGGTCTGAAATCAATAGGATGAAATTCAATAAGGACAAATCCAAAGTACTCCACTTAGGAAGGAACAATCAGTTGCACACATACAAAATGGGAAATGACTGCCTAAGAAGGAGTTCTGCGGAAAGGGAAAGGGAAAGGGAAAGGGAAAGGGAAAGGGAAAGGGAAAGGGGGTCATAATGGATCACAAGCTAAATATGAGTCAACAGTGTAACACTCCTGCAAAAAAAAGGGAATATCCTTCTGGGATGTATTAGCTAGAGTGTTGTAAGCAAGACACGAGAAATAATTCTTCCACTCTACTCTGCATTGATTAGGCCTCAGCTGGAGTATTGTGCCCAGTTCTGGGTGCCACATTTCAGGAAAGATGTGGACAAAGGTCTAGAAAACATGACCTATGAAGGAAGATTGAAAAAACTGGGTTTGTTTAGTATGGAAAAGAGAAGACGGAGAGGGGGCATGATAACAGTTTTCAAGTACCTCAGAGGTTGTTACAAGGAGGAAGGAGAAAAATTATTCTCCTTAGCCTCTGATGATAGGACAAGAAGAAATGGTCTTAAATTGCAGCAAGGGAGGTTTAGGTTGGACATTAGGAAAAACTTGCTAACTGTCAGGGTGGTCAACCATTGGAATAAATTGCCTAAGGAGATTGTGGAATCTCCATGATTGGAGATTTTTAAGAGCAGGTTAGACAAACACCTGTCAAGGATGTTCTAGATAGTGCTGGTCCTGTCATGAGTGCAGGGGCCTGAACTTGATGGCTTTTAGAGGTCACTTCTAGTCCTATGATTCTATGATTCTAAGGAACTTAAATGTGAAATTGCAGAAGTACTAACTGTCATCTGTAACCTATCATTTAAATCAGCTTCTGTACAAAAGGACTGGAGGCTAGCTCATGTCACTCCAATTTTTCAAAAGGGCTCCAGAGGTGATCCCAGAAATTACAGACCAGTAAGCCTGACTTCAGTCATGGGCAAAGTTGTGGAAACTAAAGTAAAGAACAAAATTATCAGACACATAGATGAACATAATTTGTTGGGGAAGAGTCAACATGGTTTTTGTAAAGGAAAATCATGCCTCACCGATCTACTAGAATTTTTCGATGGGATCAACAAGCATGTGAACAAGGGGATCCAGTGGATTTTGCATACTTAGATTTTCAGAAAGACTTTGACAAGGTCCCTCACTAAAGGCTCTTAAGCAAAGTAGGCTATCATGGAATAAGAGGGAAGGTTCTCTCATGGATTGGTAACCGGTTTAAAGGTAGGAAACAAAGGGTAGGAATACATGGTCAGTTTTCAGAATGGAAAGAGGTAAATTGTGGTGTCCAGCAGGGATCTGTACTGGGCCCAGTCCTATTTAACATATTCATAAATGATCTGGAAAAAGGAGAAAACAGTGAGGTGGCAAAATTTGCAGAAAACACAAAACTATTCAAGGTAGGTAAGCCCCAGGCAGCCTGCGAACAGCTACAAAAGGATCTCTCAAAACTGGGTGACTAGCCAGCTAAATGCAAAACAATGCACATTGGAAAACATAATTCCAACTATACATATAAAATGATGGGGTCTAAGTTAGCTGTTATCACCCAAGACAGAGATCTTGGAGTCATTGTGGATAGTTCTCTGAAATCATCCATTCGGTGTGCAGCGGCAGCCCAAAAAGTGAACAAAATGTTGGGAATCATTAAGAAAGGGACAGATAATAAGACAGAAAATGTCATATTGCCTCTGTATAAATCTCTGGTACTCCCACACCTTGAATACTGCGTGCAGATGTGGTCGCCCCATCTCAAAAATATATATATTGGAATTGGAAAACTTTCAGAAAAGGGCAAGGAAAATATTAGGGGCATGCAACAGGTGCTTTATCAGGAGACATTAATAAGACTGGGACTTTTCAGCTTGGAAAAGAGATAACTAAGTAGGGATATAATAGAGGTCTATAAAACCATGACTGGTGTGGAGAAAGTAAAGAAGGAAGAATAAGGGGCCACCAAATGAAATTAATAGGTAGCAGGTTTAAAACAAATAGAGGGAAGTATTTTTTCACACAACACACTGTCAACCTGTGGAACTCTTTGCCAGAGGATGTTGTGAAGGCCAAGACTATAACAGGGTTAAAAAAAGAACTAAATAAATTTGTAGAGGAGAGGTCCATCAGTGGCTATTTGCCAGGATGGGCAGGGATGTTGTCCCTAGGCTCTGTTTGCCAGAAGCTGGGAATGAGAGACGGGATGGATCACTTGATGATTCCCTGTTCCGTTCATTCCCTCTGGGGCACCTGGCACTGCCCACTGTCAGAAAACAGGATACTGGGCTAGATGGACCTTTGTTCTGACACAGTCTGGTCATTTTTATGCTCTTAAGACTGAGAGGGGACATGGTAACAGCTTTCAAGTACATAAAAGCTTGTTGCAAGGAGGAGGGAGAAAAATTATTCTCCTTAACCTCTGAGGATAGAACAAGAAGCAATGGGCTTTAACTGCAGCAAGGGAGGTTTAGGTTGGACATGAGGAAAAACTACCTAACTGTCAGGGTAGTTAAGCACTGGAATAAATTGCCTAGGGAGGTTGTGGATTCTCCTTCACTAGAGATTTTTCAGAGCAGGTTAGACAAATACCTGTCAGGGATGGTCTAGAATCTAGATAATACATAGTTCTGCCATGAGTGCAGGGAACTGGACCAGATGACCTCTCAAGATCCCTTCCAGTTTTATAATTCCATAATAGTACACATGGAATTTTGGCTCAACAAAGCACAGCCATCTCCAGGTCTGTCAGTCTGGCACCTCTCACAAGAACTAACTTCTCTTTGAGAAAAAAAAATCAGACTCAAATCCTGACTGAGAGCAAGTCAGTGCCAGTCCCCTGACTCACATAATTACACCATTCAAACCAGCTCTGAGGTGGACGATTGCTGAATATTCCAAAACATTTTGAGAATTGTGTTACCCTTTAATCCTGGAAGCTGCACCAGTGAAAAACTGAGTCGGTGCAGAAATACTTCAGATCATTTACCTTTTAAGTATTTTCCATTTGTGCTGGTCGAGCTAAAACATGTAACAGTGCAATCCATGGTGATTCCCAGTTGATTAACTCATCCTCAAGAGCTTTTACCAGGTGCGCTATAAATACTTCCACACTGCGTGTCTGACAGAGAGAGGGAATGTTTCTGCGCAGTGTTCAAACTCTGCTTCCTCAGGAGCAGATGATGAACACTCCCCAGCTTCTACTTTAGTGGCTTGGTAAGTTCACTTTGTTCTGTCTGGTACTACTTGGAACCACTGAAATCCTACTTTCTGTATTTAATAAAATCACTTTTTACTTATTAATTAACCCAGAGTATGTATTAATACTTGGGAGGGGGGCAAACAGCTGTGCATATCTCTCTATCAGTGTTATAGAGGGTGAACAATTTATGAGTTTACCCTGTATAAGCTTTATACAGGGTAAAATGGATTTATTTGGGGTTTGGATACCATTGAGAGTTGGGCAGCTGAGTGTCAAAGACAGGAACACTTCTGTAAGCTGCTTTCAGTAAAGCCTACAGCTGTTAGGGGACGTGGTTCAGACCTGGTCTGGGTTTGCAGCAGGCTAGTGGATCTGGCTCAAACCAGGCAGGGCACTGAAGTTCTAAGCTGACAGGACAGGAAAGCAGAGGCAGAAGTAGTCTTGGCACATCAGGCAGTAGCCCCCAGGGGATTTCTGTGATCCAACCCATCACAGTCACTACCCCCGTTGATGGACCTATCCTCCATGAATTTATCTAGTTTTTTTTTTAACCCTCTTAGAGTCTTGGCTTTCATAACATCCTCTGGCAAGGAGTTCCACAGGTTGACTGTGTGTTGTGTGAAAAAAATCCTTCCTTTTGTTTGTTTTCAACCTGCTGCCTATTAATTTCGTTTGGTGACCCTCTAGTTTGAGATTACAAGAAGAAATAAATAACACTTCCTTATTTACTTTCTCCATACTAGTCATGAGTTTATAGACCTCTATTATATCCCTGGGTAGCTGTCTCTTTTCCAAGCTGAAAAGTCCCAGACATGATAACATTTTTCAAGTGCATAAAAGTTTGTTACAAGAAGGAGGGTGGATTTTTTTTTCTCTTTAACCTCTGAGGATAGGACAAGAAGCAATGGTCTTAAATTGCAGCAACAGAGGCTTAGTTGGACATTAGGAAAAACTTCCTAACTGTCAGGGTAGTTAAGCACTGGAACAAATAGCTAGGGAGGTTGTGGAATCTCTATCCCTGGAGATTTTGAAGAACAGGTTAGATCAGGGATAGTATAGGTCACCTGCCGGGAATGGTCTAGTTATTGCTTAGTCCTGCCTTGAGTGCAGGAGGCTGGACTAGATGACCTTCTGAGGTCCCTTCCAGTCCTACATTTCTATGATTCTATAAATGGGAGTTAGCAAGCAACAGTCAAACATGAATGAATCCCATTCAAATATAAGATAGGCAGGCAAGCAATTGCATATTGACAAAATGTACAAATGCTTACATACAAGAGCTAAAAGTCTAAATGCTAATACTAGAGTGCCTGGTATTAAATGAGGACATTGATATAATTGGTATCACAGAAACTTGGCAGAACAATGATAATCAATGGGACACAGTAATACTAAGAAAAGGAGTACTTGTGGCACCTTAGAGACTAACCAATTTATTTGAGCATGAGCTTTCGTGAGCTACAGCTCACTTCATCGGATGCATACCGTGGAAACTGCAGCAGACTTTATATACACACAGAGAATATGAAACAATACCTCCTCCCACCCCACTGTCCTGCTGGTAATAGCTTAAAGTCTGCTGCAGTTTCCACGGTATGCATCTGATGAAGTGAGCTGTAGCTCACGAAAGCTCATGCTCAAATAAATTGGTTAGTCTATAAGGTGCCACAAGTACTCCTTTTCTTTTTGCGAATACAGACTAACACGGCTGTTCCTCTGAAACCAGTAATACTAAGGTACAAGATATATAGGAATGACAGAATAGATTGCACTGGTGTGGAAGTGGCACTATATGTGAAAGAAAGTATAGAGTCAAATAAAGTAAAAATCAAAACTGTACCATAGAATCTCTATGGATAGAAATTACATTCTAGAAAAATCAAAGTATAGGTAGGTATTCCATTCCTCTGACCATCCTCGTAGCCTTTCTCTGCACTGGTTCAGTTTGAATTCATTCCATGATCTGGAGGATGGTGTGGATTGCACCCTCAGCAAGTTTGCAGATGACATTAAATTGGGAGGAGTGGTAGATACGCTGGAAGGTAGATATTGGGTACAGAGGGACCTAGACAAATTAGAGGATTGGTCCAACAGAAATCTGATGAGGTTCAACGAGGACAAGTGCAGAGTCCTGCAACTTAGGACGGAAGAATCCCATGCACCACTACAGACTAGGGACCGAATGGCTAGGCAGCAGTTCTGCAGAAAAGGACCTACGGTTTACAGTGGACGAGAAGCTGGATATGAGTCAAGAGTGTGCCCTTGTTGCCAAGAAGGCTAACGGCATTTTGGCCTATATGAGTAGGAGCATTGCCAGCAGATCAAGGAACGTGATCATTTCCCTCTATTCAGCATTGGTGAGGCCTCATCTGGAGTACTGTGTCCAGTTTTGGGCCCCACACTACAAGAAGTATGTGGAAAAATTGGAAAGCATCCAGCGGAAGGCAACAAAAATTATTAAGGGACTGGAGCACATGATTTATGAGGAGAGGCTGAGGAAACTAGGATTATTTATTCTGCAGAAGAGAAGAATGGGGGGGGATTTGATAACTGCTTTCAACTATCTGAAAGGGGGTTCCAAAGAGGATGAATCTAGACTGTTCTCAGTGGCACCAGATGACAGAACGAGGAGTAATGGTCTCAAATTGCAGTTGGGGAGGTTTAGGTTAGATATTAGGAAAAATGTTTTCATTAGGAGGGTGTTGCCAAGAAGGCCAATGGCATTTTGGGATGTATAAGTAGGGGCATAGCGAGCAGATCGAGGGACGTGATCGTTCCCCTCTATTCGACATTGGTGAGGCCTCATCTGGAGTACTGTGTCCAGTTTTGGGACCCACACTTCAAGAAGGATGTGGATAAATTGGAGAGAGTCCAGCGAAGGGCAACAAAAATGATTAGGGGTCTGGAACATATGAGTTATGAGGAGAGGCTGAGGGAGCTGGGATTGTTTAGCCTGCAGAAGAGAAGAATGAGGGGGGATTTGATAGCTGTTTTCAACTACCTGAAAGGGGGTTCCAAAGAGGATGGCTCTAGACTGTTCTCAATGGTATCAGATGACAGAACGAGGAGTAATGGTCTCAAGTTACAGTGGGGGAGGTTTAGATTGGATATTAGGAAAAACTTTTTCACTAAGAGGGTAGTGAAACACTGGAATGCGTTACCTAGGGAGGTGGTAGAATCTCCTTCCTTAGAGGTTTTTAAGGTCAGGCTTGACAAAGCCCTGGCTGGGATGATTTAACTGGGAATTGGTCCTGCTTTGAGCAGGGGGTTGGACTAGATGACCTTCTGGGGTCCCTTCCAACCCTTATATTCTATGATTCTATGATTCTATGATTCTATGAAGCACTGGAATGGGATATCTAGGGAGGTGGTGGAATCTCCTTCCTTCGAAGTTTTTAATGTCAGGCTTGACAAAACCCTTGCTGGGATGATTTAGTTGGGGATTGTTCCTGCTTTGAGCAGGGGGTTGGACTAGATGACCTTCTGAGGTCCCTTCCAAACCTGACATTCTATGATTCTATGATCTTTCTTATACATCATGTACCAGAACTGCATACAGTATTCCAGGTGAGGTCTCACCAATGCCTTGTACAATTGCAATAACACTTCCCTGTCACTATTTGAAATACCTCCCCTGATGCATTTTAGGATTTTAATAGCATTTTTCAGAGCTGCATCACATTGGTGACTCATAGTCATCCTGTGATTGACCAACACACCCTGGAACTTTTTCTTTCTGTTTGTGCAAGAGTGGATGGGGTGAGTTCTGCTGCAACCTTAACTGACTATAAACATAGTTTTTGTCTGACAACAAAAAATCTTCTCACTGGAAGGTTGCAGTGTATCCCTGCTTTGTTTCTTATAATTCAAAGCCCTCACACAGAAGAACCCCAAAGCAGAGAGAGAGAAAACAGGCTGATCCCTAAGGCAGAGATGCCCAACTTACCTGACCTTACTCTACTGATTCTGATCTCTCACTTCCCTACAGAGCTCCTTTCCTACAAGCAGGACCAGTAAACCCCTTGTAAATTAAAGTGACAGTCCACAATTCCAACACAGTTTTAAAGCACACCACAGACTTCATACCTGATCTGGATCCTAGGCAGCTGAGCAGAGGACAGGCCATGGAGGAAGCTCACATTTGCTTCTCAGAGGCTGCTGCAACCCCATGGCTGGGCCAGGTGGTGCAGCCTCCTTCTGGGGGGCAGGATGGGATGATTTATAGCCATTGATTCCTTGGCCTAACCCTTCTCCCAGCTCACCCAGGCCTTACTGCTCACAGCCCCTGTGTATAGGAACAGCCATGGAGTGGAGTTCGTCAGCGAAGTTGCCTCTCATTATTGTCAACCCAAAGCATTCAACATCCATGGGACAGATTCCTCCCCACACACAAAAAAATCATGAGATTGACAGAAAAGTCATGTGATCCTAGCAGTAATTATTAATTTATTATTATTACTATTGCAGGACCTTTCAGCTGCCTTCCGTTTTGTGTGTGCAGTGTCCTTGTAGCCGTGTTGGCTACAGGATATTAGAGTGTCAAGGTAATATTCTGTTTTTTGAACATTTAGAGGGCAGTTGCCATCCCCAATTCATATGTGAGCATTTCAGGTTTCAATCCCAACCTTAAACGCACCAACAGACATGCGGGTCTCCAGTTAATCTCTCCTGCTGTTCTGTCCCTCCCTGTCCTTCTAGCCTTCTCCCTTCCTTCCTTATCACCCTTATCACCCTTACTGCCCCCACTCAGTCGTCTGCTACTCTTGCATTCCCTCTCCCTGCTCCTCCACTCGCGTGAGTATTTATCCTCACTTTCCACTCACATTGTCTCTCTCTGCTCCCTCCTCCCCTGGTCCTCTGGCCACTTCTGGTATTAAAATCTATGAATATTCCAG
Organism: Caretta caretta; assembly: GCF_965140235.1. Taxonomy (NCBI): domain Eukaryota; kingdom Metazoa; phylum Chordata; order Testudines; family Cheloniidae; genus Caretta; species Caretta caretta. Next base: position 6,218,585 of record NC_134206.1, read on the forward strand.
TGTTGTTGAAAGGTACTGCCCTAGAAATTTGGGATTACAGTTGAACCAGGAGCAAATGTTTTCCTTTGTTTCAGAGAGGGGAGGGGTTCTGTGGGAAGAGAGGATCTAGAGTGTGGGCTGAGCAGCCAGGAGGGAGGATCCATATGAACATACTAACCAGTAGAGGAGGTTTGAGCTGAACTTCCTGTTTTATTATTGCTAATTTCTGCATTAAGAAAACTAAACCCCAAGAAGGGGGAGAGCTTGTATAACACACGGGACAGGGTGTGTTACATTTTCCTCTGTGCCTGATCCTGACAATACAGATCTGTTACAGCTCTCAGCTAAAGCCTCTGGTCCTTTTGCTCAAGCTCACTGGGTCTTGCTTTTAACTGTGGATGTTCCCAGGCCAAAGTGTCTCTGGACTTCCAATTCCAGTCCTGGCTGAACCATGGGACGTGAGGAGGCAGGTGAAAAATGTCAAATGAAATAGAAAAGAACACGTGGAGCTGGCGGAGCTAAATGCACAGGCCAGAGCTCTCCAGAAAGTTCCAGGCTGGCTTTAGAAGTGGACAGATGTTTATGTGGGAGCTAACATTTTTCAAAATCAGTTTGCCAAATAGAGGAGGGTGCAGGAGTGGAGATTGGAGAAGAACACTGAGAATTGACAACCCAGAACATAGCACATTAAAGATATAGATGTCCTTATTATGTCTTAATAGTTTGGGTCCAGATCCTCAGCTGGTGTAAACGGGTGTAGCATCACTGATGTCAATGGACCAGATACTCAACTGGTGCAAATTGGCAAGCTCCAGTGATATCAATGGATCAGATCATCAGCTGATGTAAATTGGTGTAGTTCTGTTAAGATCTAAGGACCAGATCCTTAGCTGGTGTAAACAGGTGTAGCACCAGTCATGTCAATGGGCCAGATCCTGAACTCATGTAATTCAGAGCAGCTCCATGGAGGTCAATGGAGCTGAGCTGATTAACACTAACTAAGAATCTGGTGCTTGATGTGCAGCACTTATAGGGTTAAAGGACACACAGAAATGTTTTGTTCCCAGATGATCAGCAGCCCCTGGGGAGTTTTTTAAGGGAACCCATATAACAGTGCCACAGGGAGAGCCTGACAGGCACTGCATGCTCTGCATGAAAACCCTACATGAATCTCATCCCTGTCTGGTGAAGAGCATCCCCATTTCCTGCTCTCTGTTCATGCCTGAATTTGGTGAGTATGTCGGTTCATAGAATCATAGAATCATAGAATATCAGGGTTGGAAGGGACCTCAGGAGGTCATCTAGTCCAACCCCCTGCTCAAAGCAGGACCAATCCCCAATTAAATCATCCCAGCCAGGGCTTTGTCAAGCCTGACCTTAAAAACTTCTAAGGAAGGAGATTCTACCACCTCCCTAGGTAACGCATTCCAGTGTTTCACCACCCTCCTAGTGAAAAAGTTTTTCCTAATATCCAACCTAAACCTCCCCCACTGCAACTTGAGACCATTACTCCTTGTTCTGTCATCTGCTACCACTGAGAATAGTCTAGAACCATCCTCTCTGGAACCACCTCTCAAGTAGTTGAAAGCAGCTATCAAATCCCCCTTCATTCTTCTCTTCCACAGACTAAACAATCCCAGTTCCCTCAGCCTCTCCTCATAAGTCATGTGTTCCAGACCCCTAATCATTTTTGTTGCCCTTCGCTGGACTCTCTCCAATTTATCCACATCCTTCTTGTAGTGTGGAGCCCAAAACTGGACATAGTACTCCAGATGAGGCCTCACCAATGTCGAATAGAGGGGAACAATCACGTCCCTCGATCTGCTCGCTATGCCCCTACTTATAGATCCCAAAATGCCATTGGCCTTCTTGGCAACAAGGGCACACTGCTGACTCATATCCAACTTCTTGTCCACTGTCACCCCTAGGTCCTTTTCCGCAGAACTGCTGCCTAGCCATTCGGTCCCTAGTCTGTAGCTGTGCATTGGGTTCTTCCGTCCTAAGTGCAGGACCCTGCACTTATCCTTATTGAACCTCATCAGATTTCTTTTGGCCCAATCCTCCAATTTCTCTAGGTCCCTCTGTATCCTATTCCTGCCCTCCAGCATATCTACCACTCCTCCCAGTTTAGTATCATCCGCAAATTTGCTGAGAGTGCAATCCACACCATCCTCCAGATCATTTATGAAGATATTGAACAAAACCGGCCCCAGGACCAACCCCTGGGGCACTCCACTTGATACCGGCTGCCAACTAGACATGGAGCCATTGATCACTACCCATTGAGCCCGACAATCTAGCCAACTTTCTACCCACCTTATAGTGCATTCATCCAGCTCATACTTCTTTAACTTGCTGACAAGAATACTGTGGGAGACCGTGTCAAAAGCTTTGCTAAAGTCAAGAAACAACACATCCACTGCTTTCCCTTCATCCACAGAACCAGTAATCTCATCATAGAAGGCGATTCCTCTGGTGCAATACATGGGTCTGTGCAATACATAGGTTGGATTCTGAGCTCAGTTACACTGGGGTACATCTGACATTGACTTTCCTGGTTTGACTCCAGATTTATACTAGTGTGATGGAGGGGAGAAGCTGCCCCAGAATACCCTGAATCTTGTAGAATTCTAAAAGAGGGACTAATGCTAATGACTCACCGGCCTCACAGGTGTATCGTGAGGCTTCATTAATGTATTAAGATGCTGAAGGGAAGGCCAAGCACTCGGAAAACTTGGAAAGGGACTACCAGAAAATTCTTTATGCGGTGTCAATTCTCAAGCCTGCTGCTTAGAGTTTCACCCTGAATGTCTGAAATCAGGGTTCCCACATTGTGTCCCATGATCCCACTTCAGAAGAGCACTGTGTCCACAAGATACAAAGTATACACATCTCACTGGCAGGAGTATATTCTGTTTTTACACAGCAAATGAAATAAGGTTGTGATCATTCACACCTAGTCTCATATGGAATTAGAGTGGTCTAATATCGAACAGAGTGAGATCAACATTTATTATAAACAATAATCTGGTCTGACCTCCTGCCTACCTAAACCATAGAATTTCACATGGTAATTCCTGCATCAGATTTATAACATCTGGCTAGGAGAGTTTACAGTTGTGGATGGGAACACACAGGATCTAATATCCCACAGATTATGACTTGATTCATAGTGTTAAGGCCACAATGGACCTTTAGATCATCCAGTCTGCCCTTCTGTCTAGCACAAGCCATTCCCGTTCATCCAATTACCCTTTTATTGAGTCCAGTAAGTTACATTCGACTAAACCAAAACATTTGCTTGGCTAAAACATCTTCCAGAAAGGTGTCCGGTCTTGGTCTGAAAATAATGAAGATGGAAAATTCACCACTTCCTTTGTGAGTTTGTTCCAATGGTTCATCTCCATTCCTGTTTAAAAATGGTGAATAATTTCTAATTTCAGCTTGTCTGAATTCAGCTTGAAGACAGGGGATCTTGCTGTGTGTTTCTCTGCTAGATTAAAGAGTTCATTAGTACCCTTTGTGTTTGCCCCAGAAAAGTCCTTACACACATCTCTTTTTCAATAAGATGAACAGACAGTTCTTTAAGTCTCTCATGTGAGGCATTTTCTTTCTCCCTCAAATTAGTTATGTGGCTCTTTGTGGCACCCTCTCTAATTTTTCAACATCCTTTTTAAAATGAGGGCACCAGAGCTGGATGCAGCATCCCAGTGTTGGTCTCACCAATGCCCACTAGAGGTAAAATCTCCTCCCTGCACTCTGGTCACTACCCCCGTTCATATATCCAATGATTGCATCATCCCTAGCATCACTCTGGAGCTCGTCCTCAGTTGCTTGTCCACTATGACCCCATAATCCCTTTCAGAGTCACTGCCTCCCAGGATATAGTCCCCCAAACGGTAGGTCTGCCTGCATTCCTTGATCGGAGATGTCTATCTTTGCTTTTGGCAGTATTCAGATGCATGTTGTTCGAATGGGCCCAGCTTGCCCGGATGTCTCTGTGGGACGGTGCCCTGTCCTCATTATTTACTGCCCCACCAATCTTTGTGCCGCTCACAAATGTTACCAGCAGTGATTTTACATTGATATAAAAATAGATGTCAGATTCTGATCTCACCTACACTGGTGTAAATCTGGAACAATGCCATTGTGTTTCCTGATTTGACACCAGATTTGCAGACTGGCTTGACTCCAGATTTGTGCACATAATTGAAGAGAGTTGATATGCCTACCAATCACATGCACTAAGAACACAGAAAACCATTCAGCAGACTGCCCTGCTCACTCTATCTCCAACAGCGAATTCAGACAATACAGTTGGAAGGAGAAACTCCAGTTAGGAAGATGAATCTGATGGCTGTGCAGGAGTAAATCTAAGGAGAGAGGAAGTGAAGATGCTTGGCATTGTAGCCAGAAAAAGGGAGAGGAAAAAAGCGGGGAAAGGTAGTGCATCGTCTTTTATTCACAATGAGTCAAAGTGAAGTGGGACCCTGGATTTATTATTTTTGGGGTGTAACCTGGTCTAAAGATTATGAATTAAATTCCAAGTCTTGTCCCAAGATCAGGCCCAGTCAGATTCTTATTAAATTTGCCTCTTCCACAGAGCACCCCCCCCAAGCTCCTCGCCCTCCCTTCCTGACCTCATTTGTGGTGCTCCAGAAGCTCTGGGAGGGTGGGGGAGGAGTTACTGAATTCAGGCCCACCGGCTTTTCCCCAGCGAGTGCTCCGGCCCCAGATCCCAGTTAACAGAGTTTTCAGGATATTAAAGTGTCGGATAACACTGCTTGTACTATATAATGTACTGCATGTTTGGGGGAGGAGGTGGAAAGAGGCAGGATGGGGGCAGAGTGGGGCCAGAGCCTGGGATGGAGAGGGGGTCCAGCACCCCGAGGGATACCACAGAGTCAGTGCCTCTGTCATAAAAATAAAGGGAAGGGTAACCACCTTTCTCTATACTGTGCTATAACATCCCTCCTGGCCAGAGACAAAACCCTTTCACCTGTAAAGGGTTAAGAAGCTAAGGAACCTCACTGGCTCCTGACCCAAAATGACCAATGAGAGGACAAGATACTTTCAAATCTGGCTGGGGGTGGGGGAGGCAAAGGGTTGTCTGCCTGTGTGATGCTTTTGCTGGGAACAGATCATGAATGCAGTCTCACAACTCCTGTAAAGTTAGTAAGTAATCTAGCAAGAAATGCATTAGATTTCCTTTTGTTTAATGTCTGGTAAAATAAGCTGTGCTGGAGGGAATGTATAGTCCTATTTGTGTGTCTTTTTGTAACTTATGATTTTGCCTAGAGGAATTCTCTATGTTTTGAATCTGATTACCCTATAAGGTATTTACCATCCTGATTTTACAGAGGTGATTCTTTTTCCTTTTCTTTAATTAAAATTCTTCTTTTAAGAACCTGATTGATTTTTCATTTTTCTTAAGATCCAAGGGTTTGGGTCTGTGTTCACCTGTAAAAATTGGTGAGGATTCTTATCAAGCCTTCCCCAGGAAAGGGGGTGTAGGGCTTGGGGGGATATTTTGGGGGAAGATGTCTCCAAGTGGGCTCTTTCCCTATTCTTTGTTTAAATCACTTGGTGGTGGCAGCATACTGTTCAAGGACAAGGCAAAGTTTGTACCTTGAGGAAGTTTTGAACCTAAGCTGGTAAGAATAAGCTTAGGGGGTCTTTCATGCAGGTCCCCACATATATACCCTAGAGTTCAGAGTGGTGAAGGAACCTTGACACCTCTCTCTCCAGAGGCTGCACGGTCTGTAAATATTTCCCGGTACAGTGCACAAGTCCTGTCAACTGAAGTCATTCAAATGGGAACGTCAGGTAATAGGTTTATAGCTCGCAAGAGCTCATTGGGTGATAGAGGATACATTCCTTTTTGGCTTGTGCACTGCAAAGAAAATTATTGGCATTATTACAGCAGGGAAATGAGAGACCGAGAAGGGTCAAGGAGAAGGTTTTCCATTGTCCAGTGATCTGGGGCATGTCAGATTTTATGTACCTACCTTCATATATATTAGGGACAGAAAGGTCCATTGCTGTCACCTGTACTGAGCTTCTGCAAAACACAGACCAGGGAATTTCACTCAGCAAATTCTAGTGTTGAGCCCAGCACCCAGTGGCTGAATGAGAGTGTATCTTTCAAACTAGGTATGCAGTATCACCCAGCCCTGTTCAACACGTATGAGTCTCACCCCCAAAAATCATGAGATAGGTTTTAAAATAATGACATTTTAAAATACATGAATGTGGGGGTCGTTTTCATGTGCCTTTGGTTTCTCAGCCTTTGAGATGCATCTGCTTCAAGTTTTCTAGCTTTTCTGAAACTCACTTTTTAAAAAGAAACTTTTTAAAGAAAACTGAAAGCTTAGGTTCCTGAGCAGTGTCTTGATTCCAGAAGCTGGGGCTTTAAAAAAGACAGGAAATAGTGTGAGACTCCCAATAAAATCCCAGGAGCTGGCGCTGCTGGCTGCACCCACAAATCAAAGTACTGACGGTTGGTTAGTGAACATTTCTGGACACACAGTCCATCTATGCAGTGACACTGCTTCCCTCTGCACTGGGCTACAGAGCCTCTTGTTGTAAGGAACAGGGTTAGACCACAGACAGCCGGACATAACAGTGATGGGCTCGCAGAGCCACTGGCTCCTGAGGAACAGCTTAGAGGGTCTCCTCCTCTTCCTCAGGCATGAGTCATGCACACACCGGCTAAGCAAAGCCATGCAGATTCTTAATAGAAAGGGGCGTGACCCAAGCCCAGCTCCACGTGCCTGCGGCTAGCTCTCTATTGGACCCAAACAACCCCTTTCCCAGATCCAGCAACCCGCAAACTTGGTAATGTTGGAAATGTGGATGCAGGGTGTGAGGTCTATCTGCAGCTCTAGAGGGGCTCTCAGTGCTCATGGAGGGGGTGAGGGTCAGGATCAGAGTGAGGGGCAGCCCAGCAGGGCTCTGTTTAGCCAGACAACACTCTCCAGATCCTTCACTCTCTGAAACCACATCCTGATTCCCCCATTGCTGCGGAGCTTCAGGAGGGGCCCAGAACTCCCTCGTCAAGGGGTGCTGTGCTAATGACAGACCTCATCACCAAGGGGTGTTGGGAAGAGTTCAGATTCTCCACCCAGTGCCTATATGACTGGGACCCCTTTGCTCCAAACCAAGTTCCTAGCTGAGTTTATGGAAAAATACAGGCACCATAATGGAGTTCAGTATCATGTGATCTAGTCAAATGCCCTTGCATGCTTCCATGAGTCATGGCAGCCATTATTCATAGGATGAATGAATGTCTCAGGACAGTTCATCAGGTGAAGATAAGATTTCCCCATGGCCCATTGTCTTTGTTGATGGGCCATTCAATTGGAATAGGCTATTCAGAGTGTGCTGGCAGACTGTGGGTAAAGCTTTGTGCATGTTACCCAGGTGCAAGCACGTTTGAAATACAGATACATGGTCAATATGAATGACTCCCTATACAAAAATTATACATATTCATACAAAATAGAATAATTATAGTCAGCAAACCATAACTTTTCCATAGACACCTCACATTACATATCTTGTACAAGATGCATAATAATTCTATCATAATCATTTTATAATCATGAATAAGATGAATAAGATGAATTTGGGGTGCAGACTGAGACAGTATTTACAGAGCAATCTGATCCCCACTCAGCCTGCATTTTGTTAGGCTGAATCAGCCAAGCTCTTTCAGTCTCCACGTAAGCCAGGCCCTCCATTCCCCTGCCCATCCTAGGAGCCCTTCTCTGCACCTGTTCCAGTCTGAATTCATCTTTCTTGAATACAAGTGACCAGAATCTTACACAGTTTGCCAGAGTCTCACCAGCACCTTGTATAAGGATATTAATATTGCCCTGACACATTCTAGGATCTTATGTGCCTTGTTCACAACCATGTCACATTGGCAGCTCACAGTCATCCTGATTCCTGGGGTTGACAAATACACCCTGGTCTTTCTCCTCCTTTGTTGTTTGCAGCTTATCCTTGGCTATATAAACAGGGGTATACTGAGTAGAAGGTACATGGTGATCTTACTTCTGGATACGTCACTGGTGAGACCAATGTTTGAATACTGAATCCAGATCAGGTGCCCAGATTGAAAAATTGGAGAGGGTGCAGAATAAAAGATTGTAGGGCTGGAGAAAATGCTGGACAGTGAGAGACTTGAAGAGCTAAATCTGCAAAAGGAAGGCTGAGAGCTGACTTGATGACAGTGTACAAGCACCATCACAGGGACACAATACCAGCTACTAATGAGCCCTTTAACCTAGCAGGGAAAGGTATAACAAGAACCAATGGGTGGAAACTGAAGCCAGACAAATGAAATTTGGAAATGAGGCACACGTTTTTAACAGTGAGGGTTCTTAACCACTGGAACAAACTCCCAAGGAAGGTGGTGGAGTCTCCTGATACCTCCAAATGAAGACTGGATGCCTTCCTGGAAGATACACTTTAGAGGAACACAAGTGATAACGACAGGTTTCAGAGGAACAGCCGTGTTAGTCTGTATTCGCAAAAAGAAAAGGAGTACTTGTGGCACCTTAGAGACTAACCAATTTATTTGAGCATGAGCTTTCGTGAGCTACAGCTCACTTCATCAGATGTTTACCGTGGAAACTGCAGCAGACTTTATATACACACAGAGAATATGAAACAATACCTCCTCCCACCCCACTGTCCTGCTGGTAATAGCTTATCTAAAGTGATCAACAGGTGGGCCATTTCCAGCACAAATCCAGGTTTTCTCACCCTCCACCCCCCCACACAAATTCACTCTCCTGCTGGTGCTAGCCCATCCAAAGTGACAACTCTTTACATAATCAAGTCGGGCTATTTCCTGCATAGATCAAGGTTTTCTCACATCCCCCCCACCCCCATACACACACAAACTCACTCTCCTGCTGGTAATAGCTCATCTAAACTGACCACTCTTCAGGTTTAAATCCAAGTTAAACCAGAACATCTGGGGGGGGGGTAGGAAAAAACAAGAGGAAACAGGCTACCTTGCATAATGACTTAGCCACTCCCAGTCTCTATTTAAGCCTAAATTAATAGTATCCAATTTGCAAATGAATTCCAATTCAGCAGTTTCTCGCTGGAGTCTGGATTTGAAGTTTTTTTGTTTTAAGATAGCGACCTTCATGTCTGTGATTGCGTGACCAGAGAGATTGAAGTGTTCTCCGACTGGTTTATGAATGTTATAATTCTTGACATCTGATTTGTGTCCATTTATTCTTTTACGTAGAGACTGTCCAGTTTGACCAATGTACATGGCAGAGGGGCACCTGCACATCCACCAATGTGATATATGCCATCATGTGCCAGCAATGCCCCTCTGCCATGTACATTGGTCAAACCGGACAGTCTCTACGTAAAAGAATAAATGGACACAAAACATCTGATGAAGTGAGCTGTAGCTCACGAAAGCTCATGCTCAAATAAATTGGTTAGTCTCTAAGGTGCCACAAGTACTCCTTTTCTTTTTACAAGTGATAATGTTAGTTAAACACAAGTCATTGGGCTCAATACAGGGGTAATTGGGTGGAATTCTGCAGCCTATGATATACAGGAATGATCTAACGGTACTTTCTGGCCTTAAATTCCATGAATCATTGTCTTGAGTGGATCTTTATCTGGGATGCAACTTGAAAAAGTTGCTACTCTGAATGCTGATTGGCACTGAGCAAGTATATATGTTAACCAAGAAGAATTGGGTGAGGTAAATGGGATGGGTGGGTGTAGCACACATTTTACAGACACCTAACCAGTCAGTTAGCTATAAAAATCCTTCTTAGTAGCTGTTCTCTACTTGCCTTACCTGTAAAGGGTTAAGAAGTCTCACTGAAATGCTTAGGTAAGAGGAAGTGAGTTTGCACCTGGCCAAAAGATCCAATGGGAAGACTAAAAACTTTTAAAATTGGGGGGAAAAAAATCCTTCCCTTTGTGGTGTTCTCTCGGTTGAAGAGACACAGAGAGCAGTAGGTATGCCGTAGGGCTTGGGCCAGGTATGAAAAATCATCAGCATCATCACTAGAAACTACTCATTTGGAACCACAGATATGTAAGTAGATAAGGAAATGTTTAGTTAGATGTGATCTGGTTTATCTCTTTATTTTGGTCTTGTGGATTGCTCTGTGCTAACACAGGTACCTTTGTTTTCTTTTGTAACCTTTAAGCTGGACCCCAAGAAAGCCACTCTTGGTGTTTAATCCTTGCAGTTGCTCTTTTAATATCTAGCAACAGCCTGATTTTCCAGATGTGTTCTCCTTCTATCTTTTTAAATTAAATTTACCTTTTTTAAGAACATAATTGGATTTCTGTATCTTAAAAGATCTCTGCACCTGTTTTTCAGTTAGCTAGTAGCAACAGCTGGTTTCTTTTTCTTTTCCCTTTTCTCTGCTTTTCCCTAGATGAGGGATGAAAGGGCTTGAGGGTACCCCAGAGGAAAGAATTCCCAAATGCACCTTCCTGGCTCTCCAAGGGGTTCTGCACTTGGGTGGTGGCAGCACGACTAACCAAGGCCAGGGGCATCTGTAACCTTGGGAGTTTAATACAAATATAGAAGTGGCAAGTATTCATTTTTTAAAGTCCTCGCGGGTCCCTGCTTTCTGCACTTGAAGTGCCAGAGTGGGGAATCAGCCTTGACACTGGAATATATGGTTTCTTTATCCCCTAAACCAGGCCCTATCTTGTCTTGGGGGGAATCTCACAATTGTCCCACTCTTGGAGCTAGGAACAACATCCCATCTATGCTAATGCTTATCACCAAGCAGGTCTGATGGGACCTCAGTCGCTTCCCTTTGGATGCTTATGACCAGAGCAATCAGCCTCCTTAAAACAGATAGGTTTATTAGTAAACAGAACAAAGCATTAGAGAAAATAGTTTTAAAATAACAAGCAGCTGTCACACGTCTACACTCACCCATCTCACATACCACTGCAAGCTAAGTTCGACAGGCTTTGCTCTGGAGATAGAGGAACAGAACTGGACCAACTTACATTCTTTTGGGAAGCAAAGGAGCTCTTGGGACCCTGCCTAGTTTCCCTGTGTCTCTGGGAGCCTCTTCCCATCTGTTTGCCCCTTTCTTGTGGAAAGAGCCTTCGCTGAAACTTCTGTGAGCCTGGGCCCAGGCACCATAGTGCTCAGCTGTGTCTGTGTTTCAGGATAAGAAGCCTCTTGTAGACAAATGTCGGAGGTGTTGCTCGTTCGAACCCTGAGATAGCCCTGTGTGACAGACTTCTCCCTCCTCTAGGGTGCCACCTGATGTACTGGGGTATCACTGAGCCCGCCTGGGCTCTCTTACACTGTCCTGCTGAGCCAGGCCCTCAAGCCTCCTCCAGCACACACTGACATGGGTAGGGACACATCCAGCTGCAGAAAGCCACAGACACTGAAATCAGCTCTGCATAGGAAGACTCAGCTCAGGAATTGCCCAGCACTCAAATACATACCCCATCAGGAGTGTAACCCAAAATTGTATTTTCCTGAGCTGCACAGAGAACTGTACAGCACCCCCTCCCTGAATGTGGAGGAATATACGCACAGCTCCCCTTGTCCATTATGAATTCCACAACCTGGGTTTTAGAATAAACAAAAACAAGTTTATTAACCACAGAAAGAAAGATTTAAGTGATTATAAGGTACAGCAATCAGATCAAATTGGATTACTGAGCAAATAAAACAAACACCCAAACTAAGTTTAATGCACTAAAGAAACGGGTGACAAGTAGCAAGTAGTCATTTCTATCCCTACATTTTATTTTAAGCAGGTTGCAGAGTTTCTTGCTTGCAGCATAGAACTCCAGGTATTTCTTTCACAGGCCAGACACCTTCTAGCCTGGGTCCAGTCCTTTCTTCCCCAGATCAGTCTTAGGTGTTTTAAGCAGTCATCCTGGGTGGGGATTCTGTGAAGAACCGACCCTGATTAACTCAATTCTATGCCTTACATAAGATTTATGCAGGGCAGGAATCTTTTGTTTCCCAGTTTGATCCTCACCCCTTATTTTTGGAAAAATACTAGCAGGCCAAGATGGGGTCCAGTACCAGGTGATATGATCACATGAGGCTGCAGTGCCAGAACAGCATCCCAGGAAGCTTCTCAGGAAGGTGGGATATTAGCATCTTCAAACTCCTATTATTCTCCCTAATGACCCATCAGGCTGATTGCTTAATATGTGGTGGGTGTTCTCCAGGTGTAAACACAGCTGTAATTGTTACATAGTCAATATTCCTGACTTCAGAGACAGGAATGATACGTGCATACAAATAGGATAATCGTATCCAGTAAATCATAACCTTTCCAATGATACCTTACATGATTCATCTTGCATAAAATACATCCTAGGTATGCTATAATCATCTCATAACAATATTTCTATGAAAAATATGGGACGTAGTGCCACACCCAGATCTTAGGGTCTCACGTGGCTCCCTTGTGAGAGAATCTTAGCACACTGAATGTATATATCTTCTCACCAACGCTGTAAGGAAGGGCAGGGTTATTACCCACCTGTGCAAAAAGAACAGGAGGACTTGTGGCACCTTAGAAACTAACAAATTTATTAGAGCATAAGCTTTTGTGGGCTAGAACCCACTTCATCAGATGCATAGAATGGAACATATAGTAAGAAGATATATACACATACAGAGAAGGTGAAGTTGCCATACAAACTGTAAGAGGCTAATTAATTAAGATGAGCTATTATCAGCAGGAGAAAAAAAAAACTTTTGTAGTGATAATCAAGATGGCTCATTTAGACAGTTGACAGGAAGGTGTGAGGATACTTGACATGGAGAAATAGTTTCAATATAGAGGCTCAGAGACAGCCAATAGCCCACGGTCTCCTGGGGAAGGGAATCAAACCCAGCTCTGTTGAGTCACAGAGCAATGCACAGACCACAGGCAGCGTTCCAGCCATCTGAGCGGTGACAGGTCCGGCTGGACTCAGAGAGCAGGGAGGGCAAGGAGCCAGTTACAGCGGTTTGATTCACTGGCCTGTTCTCCCACTGCCTCAGCAAAGTTTAGAGCAGCCTGAGGGTTGGGTGGAACTCCGCCCAGTGGTAATGGCTTCCAAGAGCACATTCCACTCTGTCCAAGTCCCTGCAAACAGGGGCCACCCCAGATTGACTCCTTGTGATCTGACGTAGCCGTGTAGGTGCCCTGTGCTTCCCTCTAAGGTCCTTGCAATAACTGAGTCTCAGCATAGGACACTTAAAACAAGAGCCCCCTTTGTGGGGTCGCATTTATTCAGTCTTTTCCAAAACACAAAGGTCTCCTAACCCTCAGCCCCACCTTCCTCCTTTACTCAAGAGCTACCCACCGCCCTGCTGGCTGAGGTTAGCATTGATTCACTTGCTGCACCCGCTGCCCATTCTCTTCCCCTGATACCTTGCCCCCATCACTTCCTACCTGGCACTTCCCCCTGCTCCTCCACTACCCCTGAGGTTTTTCCCCCTGGCCAGGCCAGAGCTGGGCTGTGGTAAGAGCTGCCCTGGGAGCGCAGGCCTCTGTTGGGAGCCTCAAACTCTACAACTTCCCTAAGGGTGTGCATCTGGGGTGGGGGTGAGGGCGGAGTCACAGGCTAGGGGCTGCTCTCGGGCCCCCCAGTCACTAGCCCAGGGCAAGAGGAGGGTCTGGGGCTCCTCACAGTGGCTCTGGATCCTGGGCAGCTCTTAGGGCAGCTGGTCTCTGGTCTTGGCCTGGAGAGGGGGAAGAGCCTCAGGTAAAGAGGAGGAGCAGAAGGTGTGGTTTGGAGGAAGGGATTGGTCAGAGGGAAGTGCCTCAGGGGAAGAAGAGGAGCAGGAGCAGGGTCAATGCAGTATGTGGCTCCTGCTTTTGCTTTTTGAAGAGGTGGTCACCCTGCACCGAATGGGCTGATCTGGGATAGGAACTCACTGTGCCTCGGTGGCGAAGTTGAGGATCGTTTCCACCCTGCAGCAGGGCAAAGGAAGGGGAAGAGTAGGAGGGAATTTGGTCCTGACTCTCTTGCCAGGACTCCTGTGTGTCAGACCCTCACTCACGTGCTCTGCCCTGCCTACATGAGTAGTGGGTTCAGCAGATGTGTTGTGTGCAGAGCCACCAACAGGGTTGGGTGGGGGGCTATGTGAATGGCTTCTCCTGGGGTGCTGGCGTTAGTCATGTCTCTGACATGACTCAGTCATTAGGACTTGGCTATGGGGGTAGGGGAAGGGTGGGTGTCCCTACCCCTTGAATAGCTCCTGGCCACAGCTGGTGCAGCACCCATGGATCACTCAGCACCCAGAACGCTCAGGAAGGGGCAGGACTGAAACTGAAAAAACAGCTCGGCACTTTTATTTTGTGACCCCTGGATGTTTAACCAGAGACGGGCCAGTGATGGGCCAGTTAAAATGCAAAACAACAGCCACATCCCGTCTCTTTATTGACTGTATTGAGAGGAATTCTGAGGTTGGAGCAGCTGCCAATACAGCTCTTTATGGGCCAACACTCCACCATTCCCCTGGCTCTCCAGGAACATAGTCCTTTTGTAATTGCTGCTGCCCGCCTTGGCCACCCTTCCCCAAGTGCACTAGCCTCCCTCACCAAGAAGCAGGAACAGCCCCTATTCCATTATTCCAGGCCTTAGATCCCGCTTGAGCCTCTCTCTACAGAGTAGAGATCAATAGCTTATGTCATCTCGGATGTAAGCGTCCAGGATGGAATAGGTGGCCCCTGGTTTTCATCTCCCATGTAACCAATGATGGAACCAGGTGATGAACTGACCCATCACTTGACAAACATCTTGATTATCTGCTCGCGAAGGTGTTTGCTTTTCACACTATACACAATTGGATTCATCAGAGGTGGGACCAGCAGATAGACATAGCCCAGGAGAATCTGAAGTAATGGAGGAGACGCCTTTCCAAATCTGTGTAACACAGATAAGCCGATCTCTGGTGTGTAAAAGAGCACAACAGCACAGAGGTGGGACACACAGGTGTTCAGGGCCCTGAGGCACTCTGTGGGGGACGCAACTTTCAGCACTGTTTTGAGGATCATCACATAAGAGAGGAAGATGAGCAGCGAGTCCAACCCCACCATTAAGAGTGTAATAAACAAGCCATAGATGCTGTTGACTGTGATATCTGAACAAGCCAGATTCATGACCTCCTGGTGCAGGCAGTAGGAATGGGAGAGGATATTGGCTTGACAGTATTGGAACCGCTTCAAGAGAAAGGGGAGTGGGAATGTTAGGACAAACCCTCTTAACACAAACAACAGTCCCATCTTGGCTATTCTCGGAAGAGTTAAGACGGAAGCATATCTCAGTGGGTTAGAGATCGCAACAAAGCGGTCAAAGGCCATCAACAAGAGAATGGAGGATTCAATGAATGACAGAGAGTGGATGAAGAACAGCTGGGCAAAACAGGCATCAAGGCTGATCTCTCTAGAGTTAAACAAGTATATACCCAGTATCGTCGGTATGGTGGTTATCGATAAGCCAAGGTCTGTGACAGCCAACATGGAAAGGAAAATGTACATGGGCTCATGGAGGCTTGGATCTGTTTTTATAATGAACAGAATGACTGAATTTCCTACTATTGAAATAACATACACTAAGCAGAAGGGGATAGAGATCCAGAGATGTATGTCTTTCTGTCCAGGTAGTCCGGTCAGAAGGAACACTGCAGCATTCAATTTCGTGTCATTGACAGCTGACATAATGTACTATGCAGTTCCCAGGAGTTCTGAACTTTCCTTCCTAAAAGGAAAAAGAACAGCAGACTAATTGATATTTAATTACACATTTTTCTGCTCTGAGTGCAAGTCTAGAGACTCCCAGGAGTTCAAGGAAGATCAGCAAAAACATAGCCTTGGGTTTACACTACCAATAGGAAGACAGGCACTGCCAGACTGGATCAGACCTGTGGTCCATATCGCCCAGTGTAAAGGTTCCTTCCCCACTCTGAACTCTAGGGTATAGATGTGGGGACCTGCATGAAAGACCCCCTAAGCTTATTTTTACCAGCTTAGGTTAAAACTTCCCCAAGGTACAGTCTATTTTACCTTTTGCCCTTGGACTTTATTGCTGCCACCTCCAAGCATCTAACAACTATAACTGGGAAAGAGCCCACTTGGAAAAGTCTTTCCCCCAAAAATCCTCCCAAGCCCTACACCCCCTTTCCTGTGGAAGGCTTGATATAAATCCTCACCAATTTGCATGGGTGAACACAGACCCAAACCCTTGGATCTTAAGAACACTGAAAAAGCAATCAGGTTCTTAAAGGAAGAATTTTAATTGAAGAAAAAGTAAAAGAATCACCTCTGTAAAATCAGGATGGTAAATACCTTACAGGGTAATCAGATTCAAAACATAGAGAATCCCTCTAGGCAAAACCTTAAGTTACAAAAAATATACAAAAACAGGAAAATACATTCCATCCAGCAGAGCTTATTTTATCAGCCATTTAAACAAAACAGAATCTAACGCATATCTAACTAGATTGCTTTTTAACCCGTTACAGGAGTTCTGACCTGCATTCCTGCTCTGGTCCCAGCAAAAGCAACAGACAGCGAGAGCCCTTTGTTTCCCCCCCACTCCAGCTTTGAAAGTATCTTGTCTCCTCATTGTCCTTTTGGTCAGGTGCCAGCGAGGTTATTTTAGCTTCTTAACCCTTTACAGGTGAAAGGGTTTTTCCTCTGGCCAGGAGGAGTTTAAAGGTGGTTAGCCTTTCCTTTATATTTATGACACCCAGTGGCCAGTTACAGATGTTTCAGTGGAAGGTGAAAGAAGCCCGGCAATAGGCAGCTCTGAGATAACTTTCTCCAAAGGAAAATTTTCCTCTGACACCCACTAGTTAGACATATTTTGTGATATAAATCAGGAAGGTTTAGAGCCCTTACAAGACATTATTTTAAAAAGCCTCACTACTATAATTCGATTTTCTAGTTACCCATATAAACATCCCGTCACTCTTTGAATCCTCTAAGCTCTTGGCCTCTGTGATATCTTTTGACTGTGAGTTCCACAGCCTATCTGAGCACTGTGTGATTTTACAATTGTGACCCTCATACAGACACCCTTTCTGGCCCTCCACTTCTGAGTGTGGTCCTTTGTATCATGACATGTAGGTAAACACATGGCAAGTGCATGGTGAAAACGGTATTTATGTGCCCTACATTCAAGCTATTTATAAATGTGCTTCATTGCCTCATTATATATATATATATATATATATATATATATATATATATATATATATATATATATATATATAATGTTCTCCTCTCCTGAGAGTTTAAATTATGCCACTGCCCCTTTGCAGTTTTTTGGGATAAATTCTTAGGGCCGGGTGCTTAATTCAATAACAGTGACTTCAACAGCATCACTTCAGATTTACATTTGTAAATTCAATCAGAACCAGGCTCTATTAACTTTCCCTTATCAAATGCTCCCAGTGATACACTCTGACCCCCAAGAATCCCTTCAAGAGAAACTGAAGTGTTTTGCCTGCCCAGCGTAAACTGTATCCAGAGTTTTATAATCCAGAGGCTCCTTTTCATTCTCACAGGACCTAAATGCTCTCCCCATGCAATGGTCTGTAGATATCTGGCAAGTTACAAGCTAACATAGACAGTTACTTCAGCTAGGCAGGGGAGGGGTTGGTGTCACGAATGAGAGAATAGCGTAAACACTAGATTTGCACTAATATCTAACTGAATGTGCAAGTTACTTCAGCCATTCTTGTGTAAGAGGTGATGGGATTAAATTATATACAACCAATATTACTCTTTTCTGCTCCTCAGATCTACTCTTTGCTGAAACACAGACTAGCTGTTCTGGTCTCTCAAGACTTTTTGGAATGTCTTGCGCAGGTATTGCAGAGGGATTGTGTTCATGACCCTGAATGTAGAAACAGCTTCTGGGGATAGTATCATACAACCAATGATGAACTGCCAAAATCTTTACAACTGGTTCCCTCCTCACCCCATGAGGGGGTCGTTGCCCACCCCCGCTCCCTGGGACTCCTGCCCCATCCAACCCCCTCCCCGTCCCCTGACTGCCCCCAGAACCGGGCAGGAGGGTTTCATGGGCCACCGTAGTTGGTGCCCACCCCACCCCTAAGAGCCAGAGGGACCTGCCGGGGGGCGAGGTGGGGAATCCCAGGGGTGCTTACCTGGGAAGCATCCGGCAGCTCCCTTTGGCTTCTAGGGGTGGGGGAGTGTAGCTAGGGGAGGAGCAGGGGGAGCGGCCGCTCCCCCCTACTGACCACATCAAAAGTGGCTCCTTAGGCGCCGACCCTGTGGGTGCTTCGGGGTTGGAGCACCCACAGGGAAAATTTGGTGGGTGCAGAGCACCCACTGGCAGCTCCCCGCCCTGCACCCGGCCCTAGCTCACCTCCGCTCCACCTCTGCCCCTGAATGTGATGCCCCGGTCTGCTTCTCCGCGCCCCCACCCTGGCTTCCCATGAATCAGTTGTTCAGCAGGAAGCCTGGGAGGGCTGAGAAGCAGGTGGTGGCTTCCCGCTCAGGCCGAGGGTGGTGGAGGTGAGCTGGGGTGGGGATCAGTTCCCCTGCACCTGCGCCCCCCCCCCCCCCCGGTTACCTGCCGCAGCATGGGCGGCCCTCCTCAGGCCCCCACCCCCACCCCAGCTCACCTCCACCTCCCTGGGCCTGAGCGGGAAGCTGCCACCTGCTTCTCCACCCTCCCCAGCTTCCCGTGTGAACAGCTGATTTGCGGGAAGCTTGGAGGGGGCGGAAAAGCGGAGCGGGGCAGCGTATTCAGGGGAGGAGGTGGAGGCAGAGCGGAGGTGAGCTGGGCTGGGGGTGGGGTGGGGAGCTGCCGGTGGGTGCTCTGCACCCACCAAATTTTCTCCTTCGGTGCTCCAGGGCTGGAGCACCCATGGAGTCGGCACCTAAGGTGCCACTTTGGGCCGGTTAAATTTAGAAGCCCTTTTAGAACCGGTTGTCCCTCACGGAACAACCGGTTCTAAAAGGGCTTCTAAATTTAACAACCGGTTCTAGCGAACCGGTGCAAACCGGCTCCAGCTCACCACTGCATACAACTGTTCACTGAAGAAAGAGCTAATAGCACAAATGCATTGCAAACAGTTTGTGGAGTACTTCTGAAATACTTTCTAAAGCTTAAGTCATTAAGTAGTAAAGTGACCACTGCTCCTTCCTGTAGAGATTCCAACAACTCTGCTGCTGGCTTTCAATATACATACATCTCATGAAAGTTCGGTTTGTAATATTTGTATTACAATTAAAAGTTTCAATATAACAAATCTTCTTTCAGAGAAGATTTCTCAGGTCAAAGTGGGACTTAAAAAGTAGCATATGTAAACAGGGTCTGAATGAACTATCCCCTCACAGCTAACTATCCCCTCACAGCTACCTGAAAGGGAGAGAGACTTGAGGAGCAAACTCTATTTACATGAACACACCTACTGTCCCTAGATATCCAGCAGATAGAGAGATGTTACTCAAAGTGTTCAACTTTGGCTGATGCACAGATCCCTTAGTACTGAATGCAGGGGCAGTGAAATACTGTTATTAATGTTGTTGTCTGTATTGTATGAATAAAAGGGAGCAAAAGTATGCTTAACGAGTCCCAAAAAAGGTGGTCACCTTCAGCTGAATGTATCTCTTTAAGCCAGGGGTTTGAATGCCAGAGCCCTGTAAAAGTAAGAGGGGTGGGGGGCAGGTATCCCAGGCAGAAGTTGTGGGCTCTCTTTAAGGTCCCTGGTATGGTTTAATCTGTTCCCCCCCACCGTTCAAAGATAGAGCTGAACAGACTCCATTAGGAGGCTTTTTTATTGTAAGTGCTTAAATGAGAGCTGAAATCACTGGCGGTGGAAAAGCATTTCTGTCCAGCCTTCTAAAGTTGACAGTCATGAAGAGCTGTCAATCACTAAGCGACAGACCTGCAGAGGTCACAGCAGAGTGGCAGGTGGCAGCAGAAGGTAACTGACAGTCAACCAGCCAGAGTAGAGCAAGTGGTTGGTGGGGCAGCCAGGAGAGAGGAGCCATGGCTGGCGGAGTGGGAGAAAGCAAGGTGCCTTCTTCCCCGGGTGGGAGGTGAACTCGCACAGCTGCACCTCTGAACCCTGGGGCCTCACTGACCAAGGAGAACCACTGTGAGTGGGTGTGGTGAAGGAGCACAGAGGGGCACAGTAAAGGAACTGTGGGTTGTAGAACTCAAGGGCACAAGGCAAAAGACACTGCCCCAGGCACTAAGGGGTGGGTGTCCTGCTCACAGTTTTAGGATTATGAATCCTGCTTGTGGCATTTTCCCTAATTAATGTCAGGAGACTTCTTCCCTTTTATTAACAGTTTCTTTTCTACACTCAGACCCTGTGCTTGCAAGAGTGACGTATTGCCTCTCAGACGTCCCCAGGATGGGTGTGTAATTTTCCCTGGTTACTGAGTGAGGGCTCAGCCCTCTTCTTTGTGGTATTATTGTAAAGGAAACCCTAGTTATTGAACCCGGCTCTGGTTGCTGCCGGCTACACCTGGAAGAAGGGTTACATGTATGTCATCTGGATTTCTCCAGAACCTAAAAAGATCACAATGTCTCACTCTTCAGTCAGGTTTCTAGTAGCTCCTCAGAACCTGAGGAGAACCAGTCAGCTATTAACTCAGGGACAATCACTCTGTAGCCTCTATCCGGGGTGGTAACAGGCATTGCGATCAGTGTAGAAAACATTAATTACCTGGGCTTTAACTCTCTAGTACATAGTAAACCCAGCACCTGTTTTTCAGGCATGATGAGGGTTTGCAGGAAGTGCATTTAAAAGTCAAATGCAAGTGGAACCTCATTTCCCATATGAAAGTAGTCTATTGCTCTCTGACAGCCTATGACCTGTATTCATAAAATCCATAGCAAACTGGAATGGTATTGGGACAGACATGGAACTGAGCTGCCATAATGAATGTGTAGGTTAAACCCAGTTCTGGGGATGTTTATGTTATGGCTATTTGGCGTTAACTATCGGGATGTTTATGTTATGTCTATATTAGGTGAAACCAGTGTGGCTCTTCTTAGTTTAGCAGCAGGCTGCTGGAAAACAAGCAGGAAGGGAAGCAACAGCTCAAGAAAATCTGTCGCTCAGTGGCCACCACGGGGAGATTGAGAGACAACACTGGAGCTACAAGCTGGGAACGTGGGAAGAGCCTATTTCCAGGCTCCAGCCATATTACCCAGCTTGTTTTGACAGCACTGGGAGTCAGTACACAGGTGGAGCAGCTGTTGTGAGAAGCTCCTTAGACTGACAGGCACAAACACGGCTGGGGAAGTCTGAAGCCCCTCGGCCTGCCTGGGTTCCCATCAGAGCGGGAAGGCTTGGGGTCAGAGATGTGAACAGATTGTTGTTTGAAAACCCTCTGATTCTCCCATGTTACACTGCTGTTCAGATTAAACAGCATTTTGGTTGAAGAAGGCTGGCTGGTCACTCATCTCACCACTAGTCACAGACTCCCAGAGGGAAGAACCACAGGTGCTGAACCCACTTGGACCAGCTTAGCAAGCACAAGTGACCTGCAGTGTGCTGTAGCCAGGGCCCAGTCTGAGGGTGGGAGGATCGCAGGATACCACCCCATGAGAGGGAAGGCTACGAGGCCTGACATCTGGCACTTGGACACCAGAGGGGGGTCAGAGATGCTGGTAGCCCTGTTATTCTGAGGGATCTCTTCAGGGCAGAAAGGCTGGAGCCCGCAGCCAGTCAGGAAATACAAATATGCTTCATCGGACCTGTTACCACTGAGCAACGCAACTCTGAATTCCTGAGCTCACAATTAAGCCAGAGAACAAGACCTTTGAAAATGCATTTGCTGATTAAATTTCCAGGAGCAAATAAACCTGAGGCGATTTGGAAACTAGTCACTGATATTCTGTGGGGTCACCTCTCACTCAGCCCCTGGCAGGATCAGGCCCAGAGCACACAGCTCCTCTAGAAATGGTAGCCCTTGAGAAATCCTGACTAGGGGCATCGGGGTTCTAACACTCCGAGTTCACTTTGAATGTCAGATTTCTGTGTAGCTTAAATGATCCACCATGGAGCATGGGCAGGTGTAAGGGAGCTACCCTCCAGCCCCATCACTGCATTACCCCGACAGCCCAGTTGAGGCCTTTGCCTCTGCACAGAAACTCTGAAAAAGAAACAGCTTCCAGGCTTTCCCCTTCACTATGCATTTTATAGATAGTGAAACCTGCCAACGTACCCAATTCCTGCTAGAAGAGGAGCCGCTGACACCAGAGGTCTTCACCCTAAAGGACAAGGAGTCATCAGAGAGGTAGCATGGGCCGCAGGCAGTATCTGTTCAGAGAGGGAGGCAGCTGTCTTTATGAAGTGTGCTTGCATATTCCCTTGGGGGGTCGCTTGGCCATCAGGGAACCTCAGCTGCTTGGCTCAGTGTGCACCAGCTTTAACTCCCGTCTCAGCCAATGGCAAACTGCAGGAGGCCAAATCACAGGGGACGCCTGCTTATGCCCGCCAACCTTACTGCAGTGCCAGTCCTGCTGCAGGCTCTATTCCCGGAATCCGGGCTTGTCATCACTATTCATATGATTCCGATTAGTCACATAGCTACCTTGGGTGGAGCGAAGTGGGAACAATCATGCTGTCACAGCTGTGATCTTGCTGAAATAAAATAATAATAATAATCATAATAATTAATAATAATATAGGACCAGATTTCTCCCCTGCAGCCCCTTTCCCTCTATTGTAAACCCACGGTGCAAGCCAGGGAAGGCAGATTCCACAAGGTTCCCTACAGGGAAATTTGCCTCGGTTCTTTCCAGTAACAGAGGTTCCTTCCCTTCTCCCTGAGGAATGAAAAGGGGACCCAGGATCCAGGGATCCCCAAAGTTATGCACAGATCTCAGTGATCCACTTGTAGCTCAGCCCACCCACAATTTCTGTGGCTCCACAACTGCTTTCGCTCCCTGCTAGCACAGGTTCATCAGAAATGTTCTACCTGGGCTTGTCACAGTAGACGCTGCCCGCAGTATCTGCCGAAGGGGGCATTGCACAGGGTGGAGGAGACTGCACAGATATGGAAAGGCTGGTTAGAGTAGCCATAGACTGGTTGGGAGGTTTCGACCTTTCCATTCCCAAAGTGCAGCCATAGACGCAGTCACTGCAACCATTGTTTATGTTACGAGGGAGAGGCAGATGAAAAGCCTCCAATTTCTTTTGGGGATCCAAAATGTTAGCTCTGTAAACAAAGGTTGTTGCATATCTATCCCACTTCAAGAGGAAAGTGACCTATATTAACGACTTTGCATTATACAGATCCCTGTGTAGTGCAAGATGGTATAATTCTGGATGTATGCTCCTGCAAGAGTGCAAGCCTGGGTAGCTGGGGAATTGGTTGTTGGACTAGATGACCTCCTGAGGTCCCTTCCAACCCTGATATTCTATGATTCTATGATTCCTGTTTGTCCTTGAGTGGCTTAGGTAAAGCACTCAGGTACCTTAGTCATGTGTGTGGTACCACCTGCTGTTGTGTTGGGTGACAACAGGGCCTGGAGAGGCTGGTTGTGTCAGCAGCAGATCAATGTGAGAGAGGCCAGCCCAACTGAATGATTAGGGGTCTCTGCAGGTCCACGGAATCCCAGCCTGCACTCCGGGGGTGACAACCCGTCAAAGAAGTTTTCGAACCAACTGATAATTTAAAAAAGAAAAATCACCAGGACCAGATAATATTCACCCAAGAGTTCTGAAGGAACTCAAGTATCAAATTGCAGAACTACTAAATGTAACCTATCACTTGAATCAGACTCTGTACTGGATGATTCGCAAATAGCTAATGTGATGCTGATTTTTTAAAAAGTCTCCAGACGTGATCCCAGAAATTATAGGCCAGTAATCCAAACTTCAGTACGAGGTAAATTGGTTGAAATTATAATAAAGAACAGAATTTTCAGACAAATACATGAACATGATTTGTTGGAGAAGAGTCAACACTGCTTTTGCAAAGGGAAATCATCCCTCACCAATATATAAGAATTCTTTGAGTTGGTCAGCAAAAATGTGAGCAAGGGTGATCCAGAGGATATAGTATACTTGGACTTTCAGAAAGCCTTTGACAAGGTCCCTCACCAAAGGCTCTAAAGAAAATTAAGCAGTCATGGGATAAGAAGGATGGTTCTCTCATGGATCAGTAACTAGTTAAAACACTGGTGTGGAAACAAGGGTTAAAGGATTTGACTATAGGCTCCTCAGTTATGTCAAGACAGAGCACAGTCAAGCTAATTCTGAAGTCTCATAATGCGAGACTTGGGAAAGCAGACTCTGTGTCTGAAGCGGGCGGGAAACAACGCAGATTCAGTGTGACTTAATCTTGAAGATAATGATGTTGTGAGAACAGAAGTGAGACAGAAGTGAGAAAATAATGGAATGGACAGGCCATAACATAAATAAATTGCAGATGTTTTTAATTAATGCATTCCATAAAAGAGTATAAATGTTGGTGGCTTATTGTTTGTACTTTGGAGAAACTGAGGCAGAGATGCTCTCTGTCAGCTGTATTTCTTCCCTGGCAATTAGAATCATAGAATCATAGAATATCAGGGTTGGAAGGGACCCCAGAAGGTCATCTAGTCCAACCCCCTGCTTGAAGCAGGACCAATTCCCAGTTAAATCATCCCAGCCAGGGCTTTGTCAAGCCTGACCTTAAAAACCTCTAAGGAAGGAGATTCTACCACCTCCCTAGGTAACGCATTCCAGTGTTTCACCACCCTCTTAGTGAAAAAGTTTTTCCTAATATCCAATCTAAACCTCCCCCACTGCAACTTGAGACCATTACTCCTCGTTCTGTCATCTGCTTCCATTGAGAACAGTCTAGAGCCATCCTCTTTGGAACCCCCTTTCAGGTAGTTGAAAGCAGCTATCAAATCCCCCCTCATTCTTCTCTTCTGCAGGCTAAACAATCCCAGCTCCCTCAGCCTCTCCTCATAACTCATGTGTTCCAGACCCCTAATCATTTTTGTTGCCCTTCGCTGGACTCTCTCCAATTTATCCACATCCTTCTTGTAGTGTGGGGCCCAAAACTGGACACAGTACTCCAGATGAGGCCTCAATTGCCTGAAATAAAGCTGTCTCTGATTTTGTTGCATTCCAACCTGGCAGTGAGGATTTATTTTCTTCCACATTGGAAACAAAGGGTAGGCATAAATGGTCAGTTTTCAAAATGGAGAGAGGTAACTCGTGGTGCCCCACAGGGTTCTATACTGGGACCAGTGCTGTTCCACATATTAATAAATGATCTGGAAAAGTGGTAAGGAGTGAGATGACAACATTTGCAGACAAGACAAAATTATTCAATATACTTAAGTCCAAAGGAGACTGCGAAGAGTTACAAAGGGATCTCACAAAATTTGATGGTTGGGCAACAAAATGGCAGATGAAATTCAGTGTAGATAAATGCAAAGTAATGCACATTAGAAAACATACTTCCAACTATACCTACAAAATGATGGTTCCAAATTGGCCATTCCACTCCAGAAAGAGATCTTGGAGTCATGTATCATTCTCTGAAAACATCTGACTAATGTGCAGAGGCAGTCAAAAAAGCTAACAGAATGCTGGGAAAAATAGATGGTGGATATAATAGGCCAGTACAGGATAAACCTCCCCTGTCACAGCTGTGGCCGCTGACCACCAGTTGCAGGGTTTACCGAGGGAAGTTTTTGCTTATTATTATGCACCATGCAGGTTCCAGTGTGGCTAGGGAGGCAGTATGTGTTACTCGGCTTCCTGGGTTCATCAGTGATCTCCCTGGACTCCATAGAGATTACTGATTAACCCAGGAAGCTGAGTAGCATATACCACTGTGAGAGATTGTCACCCCTGGGGTGCAGTCTGGGAGCTGTTGGAACCCTTTTAATCACTTAAAATCCATCTTTCTGTAGTTAATAAATTTGTTTTATGCTTTATATTTACCAGCATGTCTTGAGTAACATGTCTGGTGAAAATTCAGCTCTATCTACAAATGCTGTTACATATCTTTCCCACATCAAGGGAAAGTAACCTATATTAATGACTTAGATTAATAATGATGCTGTACAGATACCTGTGCAGTGAAAGATGGTATAATTCTAGGTTTATACTCTAGGAAGCATGCCGGGGGGAGCTGGGAAATTGGCTGTTGTCTCCTGCCTGTCTTTGAGTGGCTTAGGTAAAGCACTCAGGCAGCACAGTTGGGTTTGTGGCGCCATCATCTGATGTCATACTCGGTGATAACAGGGCTTGAAGAGGCTGGCTGTGTTCACCAACAAAGCCGTGTAAAATTGGCCAGCCCAGCTGGAGGGTTAAGGGGCACAGAGGTTCCAACAGCTCCCAGACTGCACCCCAGGGGTGACAATCTCTCACAGCGGTATGTGTTACTCAGCTTCCTGGGTTCATCAGTAATCTCTATGGAGTCCAGGGAGATCACTGATGAACCCAGGAAGCTGAGTAACACATACTGCCTCCCCAGATCAAAGCAGATTACCTATAAAATAAACAAAAATGCAAACTAAACCTAACATACTAGACAGATTAAATATGAATTAGCAATTTCTCATCCTGACTGTTGATACAAGCCATCCACCAAGTTTCCATATGCAGGCTAGAAATCCTTTTAGCCTGGGTCCAGTACTCCCCCAGTTCAGTCTTTGTTCCTCTGGTGTTTCCAGGAATTGTCACCTAAAAAAATAGTTCAGGTGTGGGAATTTCCCTCACGTCCTCTTCCGGGAAGACTGATGCAAAGAATTTATTTAGCTTCTCCGCAATGGCCTCATCTTCCTTGAGTGCTCCTTTACCACCTCAATCGTCCAGTGGCCCCACTCATTATTTGACAGTCTTCCTGCTTCTGATGTACTTTAAAAAAAATGATGTTATTTTTCATTTCATTTGCTAGCTGCTTTTCAGATCTTTTGAACTAGGTACGCCAAGATATCACCAAGCCTCATTCAAGAATTATAAGTCACTCCCCCCAAACCCATGAGGTTGGTAACAAATAAGTAGATTTAAAAATACATGAATGTGGGGTTTGTTTTCATTTGCCTTTTGTGTCCAAGTCGTAGGGATAAGCCACTTCGGATGTTCTAGCTTTTCTGCAACTTTCTTTAAACCATTTCTTTTCTTTTTTTTTTTTTTGAGAAAACAGAAAGCTGAGATTCTGTGCAGTGTCTTGATTCCAGAAGTTGGGGCTTTAAGAAAAAAACAGGAAATCGTGCGAGACTCCCAGTAAAATCCCAGCAGTTGGCGCTGCTGGCTGTATCTCAAGTGGAGCACCCACAAATGAAGGAACTGAGGGTTGGTTAGTGGACATTTCTGGTCACACAGACCAGTGGCAGAGATGCTCTTTCCCTCTTCACTGGGATACAGAGCATCCTGTTGTAAGGAACAGGGTTACACCACAGCCAGCCAGACATATCAGTGACTGTCTTGCAGATTCACAGGTTCCTCAGGCACAGCTCAGAGAGTCTCCTCCTCTTGTTCAGGCATGAAACATGCACAAGCTGGGTAAGCAAGGCCATGCACATTCTTAATAGAAAGGGGCATGACTCAAGCCCAGCTCCAAATGCCTCTGTTGGACCGAAACAGCCCACCCCCATCCAGCAGCCCCCAAAATTGGTGATGATGGCAGTTTGGACGCAGGGTGTGAGGTCTATCTCCAGCACTAGATTTACTATCAGTGCTCATGGAATGGGTGGGGGTCAGGATCAGACTGAGGGGCAGGGCTCTGTTCAGCCAGGAAACACTCTCCAGATCCTTTGCTTTCTTAAAGCACGTCCTGATTCCCCTTCTTACTGCTGAGCTGCAGGAGGGGCTCAGAATTCCCTCGTCAAAGGGGGCTGTGCTAATGACAGGCCTCATCACCAAGGGATGTTGGGACACGTTCAGGTTCTCCACCCAGTGCCCCAAATCTGAGAGCTGAAATCTCTCTAAGGCACTTAGCTATGACCTCAACTATTGTAGTGTCCAAGTGCCTCTCAATCTCTAACATATTTATCAGAACAACACCCCATGCAGTACGGCAGTGTTATTAACAGCACTGGGCAGTGTATCCCTATCTATAGATGATGAATCAAAAATCCTAGTTATTACTTTGAGGGTTGACAGGTTCTTGACCCAAGATCAGGCCCACTATTATTAAAATTATTAAATAGCTGGGGACTGTGACATGCACAGGTGCGACACTCGCATGACAGGAACTCTTTTATATTTACAAATAAATATTTATTAATACATTTGGCAAAGTCACACACACTGTAACTCAGTAAGTTGGACAGAGATAATACAGAAAGTACATCTGAACATCCATACTCACACCATCCCTCGCAGAACAACCTGAAATGTTAGCCATCAACTTCTGTTCCCTCCCAAGGGCTACATCGCTCTCTCCTACTGCCCTGGTATGCCACTTTTCTAATATGTTATTCTGACATTACCATGTCTAATACGTATTCAGTAGGGGTTTCTCCCCTCTTCCTTATTTGTATTTCCTCCCTTTACCAATGTTAAGGGGTCCTTCTTTTAAAGGTTAGTGTATTTATAATTTCACCCCATTATCATACATTTCATTTTGATGCCATGGCACTCGTCCAATTGGATGTTCCATCCCAAAACCTTGCAGAAGCTGGTGTTGGTTCATGTACTGATGTTGTCATGGACAAAATTCCCCCCTACACTCCACTTCCAGTTCCCCACAATTTATGAGTTACTGAAGTTTATATATGCCAAAGTTCGTAGGTCTCAAGCCTCATGCTAACTGCTGAAGGCAATATCTCACATGATACAAACCTGTAAATTCCTTGCATTACTGCTGATTATAATGAAGCAGAATATAATGCAAAGCAGTGAATATAATAGAGGTAAGCTGTCCCCCTGGGCTACAGCAAATCCCCAAACCAGAAGGCACGTATTATGATCACCTGGTCTGACTAATTCTAGAGACAAGCCAGAGACCTGCCCCACAACAGTCCTAAAGCAGAGCTGTTAGAACAAGATTTATCTCCTCCTGCCGTGATTTAACAATTTTCAGTGCTGGAGAATCTACCACGGCACTTGGTAAATTGTTGCAATTACACTCACTGTTAAAAAATTACACCTTAGTTCCAGTCTGAATGTGTCTAGCTTCAGCTTCCAGCCATTGGATCCTGTTATAACTTTTGCTGCTAGATTGAAGGGCCCGTTGTTAAACATGTGTTCCTCATGCAGGTACTTACAGACTGTGACCAAGTCACCCCTTCACCTTCTCTTCATTAAGGTTCTTGAGTGAGCTGTAGCTCACAAAAGCTTATGCTCAAATAAATTTGCTAGTCTCTAAGGTGCCACAAGTCCTCCTTTTCTTTTTCTCTTTAAGGCAGCTTTTCTAATCCTTTAATCATTCTTGTGGTTCACTCCAATTTATCAACATACTTCTTCAACTGTAGACAGCAGAAGTAGATGAGGGGGAGGGATAGCTCAGTGGTTTGAGCATTGGCTGCTAAACCCAGGGTTGTGAGTTCAATCCTTGAGGGGGCCATTTTGGGATCTGGGGCAAAAATTGAGGATTGGTCCTGCTTTGAGCAGGGGGTTGGACTAGATGACCTCCTGAGTTCCCGTCCAACCCTGATATTCTATGATTCTATGACACAGGATCCCAGCAGTGCAAAATAAGGAATAACCTCTCTACTCCTACTCAAGATTCCCCTGGTTGTACATCCTGGATTGCACTAGGTTTTTTAGATGAAACATCGCACTGGGAGCTCATATTCAACTGATTATGACCCCCAAATCTTTTTCAGAGTCACTGCTTCCCAGGATTGGGTCCCCCATCCAGTAAGGATGGCCTGCATCCCTTGTTCCTAGATGTAAACATTTACAATGAGCCGTATTAAAACACATGTTGCTGTGACACACAGGGACAAAGTGAGTTTCCCAAGGTCACAGAAGAATTCCTTGAGTGAGCTTGGACTGAAGACAGTTCTTCTGAATCCCAGGCTAGGCTTTTAACCACTGAACCATCCTTCCTCTCTGGGACTGGTGGCTGGGGAGAGAGCAGCTGGCAGCTCAACATGCTGAGATTACCATAAACTCAGAGAATTAAACTTCTGTGACATCACCAAACAGGAACCCCAAAACAATTCCTTTTCCAGACAATAACACTGAGTCATGCTTTTCTGCTGACTCTATCGAGGGACAAATCCATCAGCCGGGGCACAGAGTGGGGTTACAGTGGACAAGCAACTCCACATGAGCTCCCAGTGTGATGCAAAATGAGCTATTTTGACCCTTAGGGATATAGGCCTGCAAGGGACCTCCTGGCATTTGGTCCAGTGCATAAACCTGTCAAACTCCTTTTCAAACCAGCTAGATTGTTTGCCCCCCACTGTTCCTCTTGGGCAGCTGTTCCAGAGCCTCCCTCCTCTGATGGTCAGAAACCTCCTTCTCCTTCCAAGCCTCCGTTTGCTCCTGGTCAGTTTGTCCCCATTTGTTCTTGTGCAAGCACTATCCTCTAGCTTCAGGAGCTCATCTCCCTCCCCGGTGTTTACCACCACTCTGATCCCCACTCAGCCTGCATTGTGGTAGGCTAAACCAGCCAAGTTGTTCAAGTCTTCTTGTAAGACAGGATCTCCACTGTGCTGACCATCCTAGGAGCCCTTCTCTGAACTTCTGAATTCTTCTTTCTGGAATACGACTTACCAGAATTTTACACAGTGTGCCAGAGGAGGTGTGACGTTATTGACACAAACTTTTGACTGTATAGATCATTGTTGCAACCAAGGTCCTATAGTGGCACCAAAACTTGGACAAAGGAGGTCAAATAAGGTGTATATAAAAAGGTTGTAATTTGCTGGTTATGATTATGCTGCCTGTATGTGTGTATCATTTTGTATTTGAAGTTATGAATATTAGCTAGGTACTTGTATCTCAATATGTTTGATTCTAAAAAGCATCAGTGAAGCATTTGGTTAGCTTCTTGATTTTGTCTCCCTTTACCAGTGCTGGAGCTGGGTGATGAAGTGACCCTTCACTTGATGAACACCCTGATTATCTTTGCACAAAGGTGTTTGCTTTTCAAGCTGTACACAATTGGATTAATCAGGGGTGGGACTAGCAAGGAAAAGTATCCCAGGAAAACCTGAAGTAAGGGAGAAGAGCCCTTCCCGAATCTGTGTATCACAGACAGGCCAATCTCTGGTATGTAGAAGAGCAGGACGGCACAGAGGTGGGAGATACAGGTGTTCAAGGCCCTGAGGCACTCTTTGGAGGACGCGACACTCAGCACTGTTTTGAGGATCATTATGTAAGAGAGCAAGATGAGCAGCGAGTCCAACCCCATTATTAGGAGTTTAGCTAACAAGCCATAGATGCTGTTGATACTGATATCCGAACAAGCCATCTTCATGACGTCCTGGAACAGGCAGTAGGAATGGGAGAGGACATTGGTGCGACAGTATCGGAACCGTTTCAGGAACAAGGGGAGTGGGAATACTATGACCATCCCTCTTAGCACAAACACCAGTCCCATCTTGGGTATTCTTGGCAGGGTTATGATGGAGGCATATCTCAGTGGATTACAAATAGCAATGAAGCGGTCAAAGGCCATCAACAAGAGCACGGCGGACTCAAAGCATTGAAGCGAGTGGATGAAGAACAGCTGGGCAAAACAGGCATTGAGGCTGATCTCCCTAGAGTTAAACAGGTATATGCCCAGTATCGTTGGTATGGTGGCTATGGATATGCCAAGCTCTGTGACGGCCAACATGGAAAGGAAAATGTACATGGGCTCATGGAGGCTTGGTTCAGTTTTTATAGTGAACAGAATGACTAAATTTTCTACTATTGAAATAACATACATGAAGCAGAAGGGGATAGAGATCCAGAGATGCATGTCTTCCTGCTCAGGTAGCCCAGTCAGAAGGAACACTGCAAATTGAAATTTGGTGTCATTGACAGCTGACATAATGTACTGTGAAGGTCCGGAGAGTTTTCAGCTTTCCTTCCTAAAAGAAAAAAGAACAGGAGACTAGATGATATTTAATGATAAATCTTTCTGGTCTCAATGCAAGTCTATAGGTGCCCAGTAGCTCAAGGTAGATCAGCAAAAATATACTCTTGGATTTACACCAATGATAGGAAGATAGATATTGCCAGATTGGATCAGATCAAGCCCTGCAATGGGCAGCTATGAGATAACCTACTTCAAGGGAAAGTTTCCTGGAGACACAGAGTAGTTAGACATATTCTGTGGTGTAAATCAGGAAGGTGTATAGCCCTACTAAGACTTCTTTTAAAAAATCCTTCCTATTGTAATTGAATTTTTTGTTTACCCATAGAAACATTCAATCCCTCTTTGAATCAGGCTAAGATCTTGGCCCCATCAATATCTTGTAGTTGTTAAGTTCCACAGCCTTTTTGAAAACTGTAATTTTAAAGTGATGACCTTCACAGACACACCCTGTCTGGCCCTCCACTTCTGAGTGTGGCCCATTGTAGCTTGACATGTGGTAAACACACGGCAAACGCATGCTGAAAGTGATCAGACCCTGCACTGAAGCTGTTTCATTGCACCAGTAATAATAGTATTTATTTTCCCCACTCCTGAGAGTCCAAATTATACCACTGCCTCTTTCCAGAACATGGCATTAATATTTAGGGCCAGAATCTTAATTCAGTAATATTGACTCCAGATTCAAGTGTGTCTCTCCAGATTTACATATGTGAATTCAATCCAAACCAGGCTGTGTTAACTTTCCCTTACCAAATCCTCCCGGAGATACACTCTGACCCCCAAGAATCCCTCCAAGAGAAGCTGAAGTTCTTTGCCTCTCCGTTCTTGACTCAATCCAGAGAGGTCGATCATCCTACGGACTTCTCTTCATCCTCACATGAACCTCATCCTCTCCCCATGCAACAGTCTGTAGATATTTGGTAAGTTACAAGCCAACACAGACAGTTACTTCAGCTGGGTGAGAGAGGGGTTGGTGTCACAAATGGGTGAAGAGTACAAACACTGGTGTTGCACTAATGTGCCGTTGAGTGTACAAATTCCTTCAGCAGTGCTCCTGTAACAGGTGATTAGTGTGAATTACTTATGACCACTATTACACTCCCCTTTCCCGCACCTCAATTCTACTCTTTTCTGAATCACTGACCGGTGGTTCTTTTCTCTAGTAACTTTTAGGAAAGACTTGTACAGGTATTGCAGAGGGATTGTGTTCATGACCCTGAATGTAAGAGTTAGAAACAACTTCTGGTCAGTTACCAGGAGACAGTATCATACAACTGTTCACTGAACAAAGAGTTAACAGCACAAACCCATTGCACACAGTATGTGGAGTACTTTTGACATACTTATCATAGAATCATAGAATCATAGAATATAAGGGTTGGAAGGGACCCCAGAAGGTCATCTAGTCCAACCCCCTGCTCGAAGCAGGACCAATTCCCAGTTAAATCATCCCAGCCAGGGCTTTGTCAAGCCTGACCTTAAAAACCTCTAAGGAAGGAGATTCTACTTTCTAAAGCCCAAACTGTTAAGCAGTAAAGTTACCTCTGCTCCCTCCTGCAAAGATTCCAGTGACGCTGCTGCTGGCTTTCGACATACATTCATGTCATGAAAGTTTTCTTTGTAATAATGTATTACAATGAAAAGTTTTGGCATAATATTCATACATCTGTACTTTAGTACGCACATGTGAACCACAGGCGCTGAACCCACCAGGACCTGCTTAGCAAGCACAGTCAACCTGCAGTGTGTTGTAGCCCAGGACCCAGTCTGAGGGTGGGAGAATCATGGGATTCCACCCTATGGGAGGGAAGACTATGAGGCCTGACATCTGGCAGAGATGCAGGTAGCCCTGTAATCCTGAGCAGTGTCTATAGGGCAGAAGTGCTGGAGACCTCAGCCAGTCAGGAAATACAAATATTCCCTACCGGACTACTTACCACAAAGCAACGCAGCTCGGAATTCCTACGTTTCCAATCAAGCGAGAGAATAAACCCTTTGAAAATGCATTTGCTGATTAAATTTCCAGGAGAAAATAAACTGGAGACAATTTGGGAACTAGTCATTGATATTCTGTGGGGTTTCTTCTTGCTCAGCCCATGGCAATGTCAGGTCCAGAGCTCATAGCACCTCTAGAAATGAATCACCCCGGCAGCTCAGCTGAGTCCTCTGCCACAGCACAGAACATCTGCAAATGGAAACAGCTTCCAGCTTTTTTCCCTTCATATCACATTTTAAAGATAGTGAAACCAGCCAACGTACCCAATTCCTGCTCAACATGGAGTGGCTGACATCAGAAGTCTTCACCCTTAAGGACAAGGAGTCATTGGATAGGTTACACAGGCAGCAGCTAGTAACTGTTCAGATAGGGAGGCAAGTGTCTTTATGAAGCGTGCTGGCACATTTCCTTGGGGGCCACTTGGCCATCAGGGAACTTCAGCTGCTTGGCTTCGTGTGCACCAGGTTTAGCCCCGTCACAGCCAATGGCAAACTGCTGGAGGCCAAATCACAGGGGATGCGTAATCATGCTACCGAAGAGGACTTGGCTTGTCATCACTCTTTGTATAATTCCAGTTAGTCACAGGGCTACTTTGAAGGCGTTCAAGTGGTAACAATGACGCTGTCACAGCTGTGATTTTGCTGCAATAAAATAAAATATAAAAATAATAATAATTAATAATATAGGACCATATTTCTCCTTGGCAGCCCCCTGTCTTGCATTACAAACCCAGGGTGCAGGCCAGGGAAGGGAAATTCCACAAGTCTCTGTAATGATGCTCCCTTTGGTGGGACACTACTGGGAGTATCAATTCAGGATAAATTGCTTAGAGCAGGGCAGTTACAGCCCAAAACTGGAGTCCCTTTCCTAAATAAGGCACACCAAACCAGCCAAAGAGAGAGGACTTTAGTTTTACCCCACTGGGTAACGAGAAGTTATACAAGCAATTCCCTTAGACACTCCTGTTCCCTTGTATCACCACCAGCACCACTCCTTTTGGGGATGAATGGTTATGAAAACCAATACCCCAGTAAAAGAAAAAAGGTTCCTCTGATCCCAAAGAACCAAGCCCCAGACGCAGGTCAATATACAAGTCAGATCTTACCCACAAATCACACTGTTGCCAATTCTTTAGAATCTAAAATCTAAAGGTTTATGCATAAAAAGAAAGGAATATAGATTAGAGCAAAAACTGGTGAAAGGAATCAACGCCATACAGTAATGGCAAAGTTCTTGGTTCAGGTTTGTAGCAGTGGTGGAATAAACTGCAGGTTCAAATCAAGTCTCTGGAGTACATCCACAGCTGGGATGGGTCATTCAGTGCTTTGTTTAGAGCTTCAGTTTGTAGCAAAGTTCCTCCAGAGGTAAGAAGCAGGACTGAAGTCAAAATGGAGATGATTCAGCTGCCTTTTATAGTCCTTTGACATGTGGCCTGTGCTTCCTTTGTTTCAAACACAAGCTACCCATCACATGGCACAGAAAAATCTTAAGAGTTCTGTCAATAGGCATGTCCCTGCATGTCTTACTGAGTTACAAGATGTATCTGCCTTCTCTCAATGGGTCAATTGTACAGCCGATGGTCCTTAATGGGCCATCAAGCAGGCTATGCAGAGCTGACACCAATTTCTCTGGGGTGTCACACAGAAGCATTTTCATTTGGGTCAAACATTTTCGGTAGGTGTAAAAATCTCTCTGTTTTCCAACCCAGCTGTATCTCAAATTATGAGCCTCTGTCACTCATGCTACACGTCCACATCCCTAGGTGGCAGCACTAACCCCAATCTGCCTCCCACACAGAGCAGCCCCTGGATGTCTGCTATGGTATCTATGCTAGCTCTGTAACAGAGGGATCCCCTGGAAAAGGCTTGTCTGCAGCACCCCACCCATCAGTGGAAAAATGTAAGAACATAAGTCCATATTGGGTCTCAACAATGCTCCATCTAGCCCAGTGTCCTGTCTTCAAACAGGGGACAGTGCAGATGCTTCAGAAGGAAAAAAACAAAATGGGGCAATTATTGAGTCATTCATCACCTTTCCTCTGCTCCCACCTTCTGGCAGCCAGAGGTTTAGAGACACCCAAAGCATGGGGTGTGTCCCTGAGCATCTTGTCTAATAGATATTGATGGTCCTATCCTCCATGAACTTATCTACTTCTTTTTTTTTGGATAGTTATACTTTTGGCCTTCACAACATCTTCTGGCAAACAGTTCCAAAGGGTGACTGTGCATTCTGAGAAAAAGTACTTTCTTTTGTTTGTTTTAAACCTGCTGCCTAGTAACATCATTGGTTGACACTTAGTTCGTGTGAAGGGGTAAACAACACTCCCTTATTCACTATCTCCACACCACTCATGATTCTATGGACTTCTGCCATACCCCCCTGTAGCCATTTCTTTTCCAAGATCAACAGCCCCAGTCTTTTTAATCTCTCTTCATATGAAAGCTCTTCCATACCCCTAAACATTTTTGTTGCCATTCTCTGTACTTTTTCCAATTCATAGAATCATAGAAGATTAGGGGTAGAAGAGACCTCTAGAGACCTCAGGAGGTCATCTAGACCAACCTCATGCTCAAAGCAGGACCAACACCAATTAAATCATCCCAGCCAAGGCTTTGTCAAGCTGAGTCTTAAAAACCTCTAGGATGGAGATTCCACCACCTCCCTAGGTAACCCATTCCAGTGCTTCACCATGCTCCTCATGAAATAGTGTTTCCTAATATCCAACCTAGACCTCCCGCACTGTAACTTGAGACCATTGCTCCTTGTTCTGTCATCTGCCACCACTGAGAACAGCCGAGCTCCTTCCTCTTTGGAACCCCCCCTTCAGGTAGTTGAAGGCTGCTATCAAATCCCCCCTCACTCTTCTCTTCTGCAGACTAAATGAGCCCATTTCCCTCAGCCTCTCCTCGTAAGTCATGTGCCCCAGCCCCCCTAACTAATTTTGTTGCCCTCCGTTGGACTTTCTACAATATATATTTTTGAGATGGTGCAACTGGAACTGCATACAGTATTCCAGATTTGGGCATACTACGGATTGATATAGTGGCATTATGATCTTTTCTATTTTATTATCAACTGCTTTCCTAACGATTTCCAGCATTATGTCTGCATTTTTGAATGCACTTGCACATTAAGTGGATGTTTTCAGAGAACTATGCACAATGACTCCAAGATCTCTTTCTTGAGTGATAACAGCTAATTTAGACCCCATCATTTTATATGTATAGTTGGGATTATGTTTGCCAATATGCATTACTTTGCACCTATCAACACTGAAGTCCATCTGCCATTTTGTTGCCCAGTCACCCAGTTTGGAGAGCTCCTTTTGTAGCGCTTCGTACTCTGCCTGGGACTTAAATACCATGAGTAGTTTTGTATCGTCTGCAAATTTTGCCACCTCACTGTTTACCCCTATTTCCAGATCATTTATCAATATGTTGAACATCACAGGTCCCAGTACAGACCCCTGCAGACACCACAATATACCTCTCTCCCTTCTGAAAACTGACCATTTATTCCTAACCTTTGTTTCATATTTTTAACCAGTTACTGATCCAGAAGAGGACCTTCCTTCTTGTCCCATGACAGGTTACTTTCCCTAAGAGCCTTTGGTGAGGGACCTTGTCAAAGACTTGCTGAAAGTCCAAGTACACTATGTTGGGATGGTGCCAAATTGGTGTGATTTACTGAATGAATGATGTGAGCATAACGTGATATGGCTTAAACATGTCTGGGAGGCTGCAGAGGATCTTGGGAGCAAGGTCACTTTAAGCAGAAGCAAGTGTGATAAAGGACCGTCACAGTCTGTATGTATGATTGAGATTGAACCTATTGGTCGGTAAATATGGGCCCATGGAAAAGTAAATATCACATGTATAAAGTTCCAGCATGGAGCACAAACTGACCTGGTCATAATCACACAGAAACATCACACAGAGAGCCAGAGTGAATGACTGATGAGTGAGTAAACTTGGTATGATCTTTGGTTGGTACTCCCCCATTCCCTTCTAAAATGCTAATTAGGTAAAAATTAGTAACCACATGCCCACTGGACATGCCTGCACCCCCAGCATGCTTGGCCCCTGTCCCCAGCAGCCAAGTCCAGACAGGGAGAGAGCCCTGCCCAACTGCCAGGGAGAGCAGCCAAACCAGCAGGGGAAATGCACAGGGAAAGGACTGAGCCCCCCTTTCCCCCATCCCATAGGTAACATGAGGTGGGGAGAGTAGGGATGGTTGGATAGGTGGCAGGGGGACCCCAAAAGGGTGGTCAGGGGGTGGGGAGCAGGGGTGTTTGAATAGGATGCAGGTGTCCCTCGGGCAATCAGGGGTGGGGAGCGGGGGGGGGGGTTGGATAGGGGTGGAGGTTCTGGGGGGGCTGGATATGGGGCAGGGGCCAGGCCACGCCTCACTGTTTGAGGAGGCAAAGCCTACCCCATCCTTCCCTACCTGGCCCTCCATACAATTTCTGTACCCGATGTGGCCGTAGGGCCAAAAAGTTTGATCACCCCTGGTTTAGAAGAACAGACAAGGAGAAGAGAAGCCTTCTGTAAATTGGTAACCACCTTCTCTGTTTGCAAGGCAGGGACTGTGTGTGGCCAGCACAGTAACTGCTTACATATGTTTGTGAAAAAGAGGTCCACTTAGGAGAATGTATAGCTCTTAATGTATAGCTTTGTCTAACATAGGAGCATTGTGCTTGATATAACTCTTTACTACTTATTTAATTCCTTCTTGATGTCACCAAGCCCTATTCAACAAGTATGAGTCACACACACACACCCCAAAAAATATGAGATTGGTTTAAAGATAATGACTTCTAGATATATACATATATGAGTTTCTTTTTCATTTGACTTTGGTTTTTGAGCCCTTGGGGGGCACCTAATTCAGGTTTTTTAGCTTTTCTGCAACACATTTTTAAAAGAAACTTTGTAAAGAAAACTGAGTGCTGAGATTCCCATGCAGTCCCTTAATTCCAGAAATTGGGGCTTTAGGAAAAAAACAGGAACTAGTACAAGACTCCCAATAAAATCCCAAGGGGGATTCTGT
Organism: Caretta caretta; assembly: GCF_965140235.1. NCBI lineage: Eukaryota > Metazoa > Chordata > Testudines > Cheloniidae > Caretta > Caretta caretta. Next base: position 6,257,582 of record NC_134206.1, read on the forward strand.
TGGCCGTATCTCAAGTGGTGCAGCCACAAATGAAGGCACTGAGGGTTAGTTAGTGAACATTTCATTCATCAGTGAGAGAGACACTTTCCCCTCTGCACTGGGGTACAGAGCCCCCAGGCATCAGACATGAACATGCCAGGTAAGCAAGGCCATGCACATTCTTATTAAAAATGAGTGTAACCCATGCCCAGTTCCAAATACCTGCTGCTTGTTCTCTGTTGGACATTAACAACCCCCCACCCAGATCTAGCTACCCCCAAACTTGGTGATGTTGGAAATTTGGATGCAGGTATGAGGTATCCCCAATGCTGGAGCAGCTATCACTGTTCATGGAGCAGGTGGGGGTCAGGACCTGACCGAGGAGCAGCCCAGCAGGGCTCTGTTTGGACAGACAATGCTCTCCAGATCCTTTGCTCTCTGAAACCATGTCCTGATTCCCCCACCTAACTGCTGAGCTGCAGGAGAGGCTCAGAACTTCCTCTTCAAAGGGTGCTGTGCTGATTTTTTCTTTTGTATGGTGGGAATTGAGCAGCAACTACCATTTCATCTGAAGTAAATGAAGCCAAATGGCTACATCAAGAATAACAGTATTTATTGAAGCAATGCCTCCTTCCTATTTATAAATTGGGCAGTAGGTAGTGATATGAGCCATAATAAAACACCTGTGGCTGACACACAGAGGGACTAAGTGAATTGCCCCAGGAGAAGTCTGTGGAACACCATGGACCTGAAGCCAGTTCTTCTGAGTCCCAGGCCAGCACTGTAACCCCTGAACCATCTTTCCTTTCTGGGGTGACTGGCTGGGGAGGAGGCAATTGGCAGCTCGGCATGCTGCGATTAGCAGAAACTCAGGGAATTAAACTCCTGTGAAATCACTAAACAGGAGCCCAAGAGCAATTCCTTTCCCAGATGATAACGCTAAGTCATGCTTTCTCCTGCATCTATTGAGGGGAAAATCCATCGGCCAGGGCCCAGAGCAGGGTCATAGTGGACAAGCAACTCCACATGAGCTCCCAGTGTGATGCAAAATGAGCTAATGTGACCCAAAGGGACATAGGCCTGGAGGAGACCTCCTGGATCAGTGAGTCCAGTCCTCTGCTATGACAGGTGTCCCCATCATATCACCCAGTGCATAAACCTGTATAAATAGGGTCTAAATGAGTTTTCTCCTCACAGCTATCTGGGAGGGGGAGATACTTCAGGAGCAAACTGTATTTACACAAACACACCTATTCTGCCTAGGTATCCAGCAGATAGAGTGGTGTTGGTCAAAGTGATCAACTTTGGCTGGTGTTGGGTTACTAATCACTATAGTACTGAATTCAGGGTAGTGAAATGCTGTTATCAGTGTTGCTGTCTTTACTGTATGAATAAAGGGGAGCAAAACTGTGCTTAACCTGTCCCAAATGATGGGGTCACCCTCAGCTGAAAGGACCTGATTAAGCCAGGGGCTCAAATGCCAGAGCTCTGTGAAAGTAGGTGGGCTGGGGACAGGTATCCCAGAAAGAAGGTGTGGACTCTCCTTAAGGGTGCCAAGTCTAGTTCAATTTCTTCCTCCCCACTCTTCAAAGGTAGAGCAAAATAGGGTCCATTAGGAGCCTTTGTTATTTTAAGTGCTCAAATGAGAGCTGAAATCAGTTGTGGTGGGACAGCCCAGCCTGCTACAAGCTGAAAATATCTAAGAGCCAACCATCACTAAGGGCTTGTCTACACTGGCAAGTTACTGTGCTAAAACTTTCTCACTCAGGAGTGTGAAAAATCATCCCCATGAGAGCAGCAAGTTTCAGTGCAACGACTTGCCAGTGAAGACAGGCTCCTGGCACTGGGAAGTATGCCCGCTGTCGAGGTACAAACAGAGGTGCCGAGGAGAGATCCATGGCCTCAGTCTATTACCAGGACTCCTGTGTGTCAGACCATTACTCACACATGCAGTTCTGCACTGCCACAGTGGGGAGTGGGCTGAGCACGGGTGCTGTGTACAGAGCCATCAACAGTAGGGGTCAGGTGCCTGGATGGATACTCCTTGGGATTCTGCATTAATTATATCTCTGACATGACTCAGTCACAAGCACCTGGCTGAGGGCATAGGGGAAGAGTGGGGGTCCATGCCTCTTCAATAGCCCCTGTCAAAAGTTGGTGCAGCCCCCATGGATCACGGAGCACCCAGAGCACTCAGGAAAAGCAAGGACTGTGACATTTTCATGGCCCTTGAATGTTTAACCAGAGATGGGACAGTGACAGGTCAGGTGTAATGGGAAACAACATCTACATCCCTTCGATTTATTGTCTGTATCAACAGGAATTCTGAGGTGAAGCAGCCAACAATATGGCTCTTTATGTGCCCACATCCCACTGGCCCCTGGCTTTCCATTAACACAATCACTTTGTAAATGTTACTGTCTGCCTTTGTCTCCTTCCCCCAGTGCCCTGTCCTTCCTCACCAGCCCCTCTCCAATTCTTCCAGGCATTATACCCTACCTGAACCTCTCTCTACAGAGTGGAGAACAGTAGTTTGTGTCATCTTGGATATACAGATCCAGGATATAATATGTGGCTGTGACATGAGTTTTTCATTTCCCATGTCACCAGCTCTGAAGCCAGGTAATGAACTGAACCTTCACTTGATGAACACCCTGATTATCCTTGCATGAAGGTGTTTGCTTTTCAAGCTGTACACAACTGGGTTCATCAGGGAAGGGACCAGCAGAAAGATGTAGCCCAGGAGAATCTGAAGTAAGGGAGAAGATCTCTTCCCAAATCTGTGTATCACAGGCAGGCCGATCTCTGGTGAGTAGAAGAGCAGGACAGCGCAGAGGTGTGAAATGCAGGTGTTCAGGGCCCTGAGGCACTCTGCATGGGACACGATGCTAAGCACTGTTTTGAGGATCATCATGTAAGAGAGGAAGATGAACAGTGAGTCCAACCCCATCGTTCAGAGTTTAGCAAACAATCCATAGATGCTGTTGTCAAGGTTCCTTCCCCACTCTGAACTCTACGGTACCGATGTGGGGACCTGCATGAAAACCTCCTAAGCTTACTTTTACTATCTTAGGTTAGCTTGTCTCCTCACTGGTCATTTTGGTCAGGTGCCAGCGAGGTTACCTTTAGCTTCTTAACCCTTTACAGGTGAAAGGATTTTTCCTCTGGCCAGGAGGGATTTTAAAGGGGTTTACCCTTCCCTTTATATTTATGACACGCCCTGCAAATCTCAGCTAGGGTGAAACGCTGGCTGGGATGTCTTCCTGGAGCGCTTGGAAAAAACAGAGTTAATAAGACACATGCACCTCTAAATATACTACCAAGTACATAAAGATTAACAATATTTTCCACATCTCAAGGACGATTTTAACCAGTTGATTCTGGGAAACTTTCACAGGAGAGTACATCAGCCACTTTGTTAGAATTTCCTGAGATGTGTTGGATGTCGAAATCAATCTTGGAGAGCTAAACTCCACCGAAGAAGTTTTTTGTGATTTCTCTTGGCGGTATGAAGCCACCATAGCACAGCATGGTCGGTTTGCAGGTGGAAACGCCATCCCCAAACATATGGGCATAGCTTTTCCAGAGCGTGGACAATGGCGTAACATTCTTTTTCCCTGACTGACCAGTTGCTTTCCCTCTCAGACAGTTTTTTGCTGAGAAACACTACAGGGTGGAATTCCTGATCAGGTCCTTCCTGCATTAAAACTGCTCCCACACCACGCTCGGACGCATCTGTGGTTACTAGGAACGGTTTGTCAAAGTCTGGGGCCCTTAGTACAGGGTCAGACATGAGTGTTGCTTTAAGCTGGTTAAATGCCTTCTGACACTTTTCGGTCCACTGAACGGCACTTGGCTGTTTCTTTTTGGTTAGGTCTGTCAGTGGGGTGGCAATTTGGCTGCATTGCGGTACAAATCACCTGTAATAACCGGCCAAGCCTAAGAAGGATTGAACCTGTTTCTTTGACCTTGGGACAGGCCACTTTTGGATAGCATCCACTTTGGCCTGTAGGGGGTTGATAGTTCCTTGACCCACCTGGTGTCCAAGGTAAGTCACTCTGTTTAGGCCTATTTGACACTTCTTAGCCTTAAGAGTTAGTCCTGCCTCCCTTATGTGCTCAAAGATTTTTTTGTAGATGTCCAAGGTGTTCTGCCCAGGAATCCGAAAGTATGGCCTCATCGTCAAGGTAGGTGACTGCATATTCTCCTAATCCCGCTAGGGGATCATCTACAAGTCTTTGGAAGGTGGCGGGTGCATTCCACAGCCCGAAAGGGAGTACATTAAATTCATACAGCCCGAGACGTGTGGTGAAGACTGACCTTTCCTTGGCGGATTCATCTAGCAGTACCTGCCAGTACCCGTTGGTTAAATCCAAGGTAGAGATGAACTGGGCCCGTCCCAGTTTCTCTAATAGTTCATCTGTGCGTGGCATTGGATAGTTGTCTGGGCGAGTTACAGCATTTAGCTTACGGTAGTCCACGCAAAAACGTATCTCCCCATCTGGTTTGGGAACTAGAACCACTGGAGATGCCCATGCACTTCCAGAGGGGCGGATTACACTCATCTGTAACATATCCTGGATCTCCCATTCTACAGCAGTTTTAGCTTGAGGAGACACCCGGTAAGGTTGGCCTTTAATTGGGCGAGCATTACCTGTGTAAATGGAGTGGTATGCCCGTTCAGTCAGTCCTGGGGTGGCTGAGAACATCGGCACGTAGCTAGTGCACAGCTCCTTGATCTGCTGTCATTGGATATGCCCAAGGGTCATGGAGAGGTTCCCCTCTTCTACACCACCAGCACTTTTCCATTTGTAGTAGACACCTTCAGGCCACTCAGCGTCATCTCCTCCCTAAGCTGTAAACTGACAAACCTTTAACTCTCTGGAATAAAAGGATTGAAAGGATTAACATGGTACACTTTCGGTTGGAGGTGGGGAATGCTATGAGATAATTAACAGCTCCCAGGGGCTCCTGGACTATGAATGGCCCTTCCCACGATTCTTCCATTTTATGGACCTGGAGTGCCTTTAAGACCATGACTTGGTCCCCTACTTTGAAGGAACGCTCTCTGGCATGTTTATCATACCAGGCTTTTTGCTCTTTTTTAGCATCCTGCAATTTTTCTTTAGCTAGGGCTAAAGAGGTTCAGAGGGTATTTTTTAGGTTGGTTACAAAGTCCAGAATGTTCATTCCTGCAGAGGGTGTAAACCCCTCCCATTGCTGCTTCACCAACTGTAATGGCCCCTTAACCTCGCGGCCATATACAAGTTCAAATGGTCAAAACCCTACACTGGGATGTGGTTCAGCTCTGTCGGCAAAGAGCAACTGCTGCAACACTAGGTCCCAATCATTGGAGTGCTCATTTATGAATTTATGTACCATGGCCCCCAAAGTTCCATTAAACTTCTCCACCATGCCATTTGTTTGATGGTGGTAAGGAGTGGCAACCAAGTGATTCACCCCATGAGCTTCCCAAAGGTTTTCCATGGTTCCTGCCAGGAAATTAGTCCCTGCATCTGTGAGGATGTCGGAGGGCCAACCTACCCTGGCAAAAAGGTCTGCTAGTGCCTGGCACACACTTTTATCCCTGGGGTTTCTTAGAGCTACTGCTTCCGGCCATCGGGTGGCAAAATCCATGAAAGTCAGTACGGACTGCTTTTCTCTGGGTGTCTTTTTTGGAAAACGACCCAGAATATCCACAGCTACTCGCTGAAATGGAACTTCGATGATGGGGAGTGGCTGGAGAGGGGCTTTGACCTGGTCTTGGGGTTTTCCCACTCTTTGGCATACTTCACAAGACCAGACATAGGTAGAAACATCCTTTCCCATTCCCTCCCAGCTTAGGTTAAAACTTCCCCAAGGTACAAACTATTTTACCCTTTGCCCTTGGACTTCCACTGCCACCACTAAACGTTTATCTGGCTTAATTTTTATTAGGAAAGTGTTGTTTCCAAATGTCTTTCCCCCAAAAATCCTCCCAACCCTTGCACCCCACTTCCTGGGGAAGGTTTGGTAAAAATCCTCACCAATTTGCATAGGTGACCACAGACCCAAACCCTTGGATCTTAAGAACAATGAAAAAGCATTCAGTTTCTGAAACGAAGGATTTTAATAGAAGTAAAAAGTAAAAAAGAATCACCTCTGTAAAATCAGGATGGTAAATACCTTACAGGGTAATTAGATTCAAAATATAGAGAGTCCCTCTAGGCAAAACCTTAAGTTACAAAAAGACACACAGACAGGAATAGTCATTCTATTCAGCACAGTTCTTTTCTCAGCCATTTAAAGAAACCATAATCTAACACATACCTAGCTAGATTACTTACTAAAAGTTCTAAGCCTCCATTCCTGTTCTGTCCCCGACAAAAGCATCACACAGATAGACACAGACCCTTTGTTTTTCTCCCTCCTCCCAGCTTTTGAAAGTATCTTGTCTCCTCATTGGTCATTTTGGTCAGGTGACAGCGAGGTTATCCTAGCCTCTTAATCCATTACAGGTGAAAGGATTTTTCCTCTGGCCAGGAGGGATTTTAAAGGTGTTTACCCTTCCCTTTATATTTATGACAGCTGTTGACACTGATATCCGAACAAGTCCTCTTCATGACCTCCTGGTGCAGGCAGTAGGAATGGGAGAGGACATTGGCATGACAGTATTGGAAATGATCCAGGAACAAGGGCAGTGGGAGTACTATAGCCACACCTCTTAGCACACACACCAGTCCCATCTTGGGTATTCTCGGCAGGGTTACGATGGAAGCATATCTCAGTGGGTTACATATAGCGACGAAGTGATCAAAGGCCATCAACAAGAGCACAGAGGATTCATTGCATTGAAGTGAGTGGATGAAGAAGAGCTGGGCAAAACTAGCATCAAGGCCGATCTCCCTAGAATTAAACAAGAATATCCCCAGCGTTGTTGGTATGGTGGCTATCGATAAGCCAAGCTCTGTTATGGCCAACATGGAAAGGAAAATGTACATGGCCTCATGTAGGCTTGGATCTGTTTTTTATAATGAACCGAATGACTGAAGCACTTAGAGGAGAGGAAAGTGATCAGGAACAGTCAGAATGGATTCACCAAGGGCAAGTCATGCCTAACTAATCTAATGGCCTTCTATGATGAGATAACTGGCTCTGTGGATAAGGGGAAAGCAGTGGATGTGTTGTTCCTTGACTTTAGCAAAGCTTTTGTTCAGTGAACAGTTGGATGATACTCTCTCCTGGTAACTGATCAGAAGCTGTTTCTAACATTTACAGTCAAGATTGTGCGCACAATAACTCTGCAAAACCTGTACAACACTTCTGAAAAAGCCATGAGAGAGCAGAAGCACTGGTCAGTATTCCAACAAAGAGTAGACCTGAGGTGCAGGAAAGTGGAGTGTAATGGTGGTTGTAAGTAATTCACACTCATCACCTGTTTCAGGAGCATGGCTGAAGTAACTTGTACACTCAACTGCACATTAGTGCAACACCAGTATTTGCATTATTCACCCATTTATGGTGCCAGTCCCTCCCTCACCCAGCTGAAGTCACTGTCTGTGTTAGCTTGTAACATGCCAAATACCCTTGCATGGAGAGAGGATGCAGGTCTTGTGAGGGTGAAGAGAAGCTTCTTTTAGAGGAATTCTTGGGGATCAGAGTATATCACCAGTAGGATTTTGTTAGGGAAAGTTCTTACAGGCTGGTTCTCATTGAATTTACACATGTAAATCTGGAGTGATGCCGTTGAAGTCAATGTTATTGAATTAAACACCTGCCGCTAAGAATTTATCCTATGAGCTGGAAAGAGGTAGTGGCATAATTTGGACCCTCAGGACAGGGGAAAATAAATAGGATAGTTAATGGGGCAATGAAACACTTTTAGAAATAGCTTCAATGCTGGACAGATAAATACAATGACCTTTTTCAGCATGCATTAGCCATGTGTTTACCACATGTCAATACACAATGGACCACACTCGGAAGTGGAGGGACAGAAAGAGTGTCTGTGTGAAGGTCACAATTTTAAAACTACACACTTCTCAAACAGGCTGCAGAATTCACAGATACAAGATACTGATGGGGCCAAGAGCTTAGCAGGATTCAAAGCGGGACTGGATGTGTCTATGGGTAACCAGAAAATTCAATTACAGTAGTAGAGATTTTTTTTTTAAAAAAAAGATCTTGTTATGGGCTATATACTTTCCTGATTTACACCACAAAATATGTCTAACTAGTGGGTGTCAGGGGGAAACTTTCCCTAGGAGCAGGTTATCTCATAGTTTCCCATTGCAGAGGTTCTTCCACCTTCCCCTGAAGCACCTGGAATTGGCCACCGGACACTGGACTAAATGAACTACTGTTCTGATCCATTCTGGGAGTGTCTTTCTTTCTATCAGTGGTGTAAATCCAAGAGTATGTTTTTGCTGATCTACCTTGAACTCCTGGGCATCTCTTGACTTGCATTGAGAACAGAAAGATGTTTCTTTAAATATCATCTAATCTCCTTTTCTTTTTCTTTTTAGGAAGAAAAGTGGAAAACTCCTAAGGCCTGTCCAGTACATTATGTCATCTGTCAATGACACCAAGTTCCTATTTTCAGTGTTCCTTCTGACTGGGCTACCTGGGCAGGAAGATTTCCATCACTGGATCTCTATCTCCTTCTGCTTCATGCATGTTATTTCAATAGTAGGAAATTCAGTCATAGAATCATAGAGTATCAGGGTTGGAAGGGACCTCAGGAGGTCATCTAGTCCAACCCCCTGATCAAAGCAGGACCAATCCCCAACTAAATCATACCAGCCAGGGCTTTGTCAAGCCAGACCTTAAAAACTTTTAAGGAAGGAGATTCCACCACCTCCCTAGGGAACACATTCCAGTGTTTCACCACCCTCCTAGTGAAAAAGTTTTTCCTAATATCCAACCTAAACCTCCCCCACTGAAACTTGAGACCATTACTCCTTGTTCTGTCATCTGCTACCACTGGGAACAGTCTAGATCCATCCTCTTTGGAACCCCCTTTCAGGTAGCTGAAAGCAGCTATCAAATCCCCCCTCATTCTTGTCTTCCGCAGACTAAACAATCCCAGTTCCCAAAACTGGACACACTACTCCAGATGAGGCTTCACCAAGGTTGAATAGAGGGGAATGATCACGTCCCTCGATCTGCTGGCAATGACCCTACTTATACATCCCAAAATGCCATTGGCCTTCTTGGCAACAAGGGCACATTGTTGATTCATATCCAGCTTCTCGTCCACTGTAACCCCTAGGTCCTTTTCTGCAGAACTGCTGCCGAGCCATTCGGTCCCTAGTCTCTAGCGGTGCATGGGATTCTTGCATCCTAAGTGCAGGACTCTGCACTTGTCCTTGTTGAACCTCATCAGATTTCTTTTGGCCCAAGATTCTAATTTGTCTAGGTCCCTCTGTGTCCTATCCCTACTCTCCAGTGTATCTACCTCTCTTCCCAGTTTAGTGTCATCTACAAACCTGCTGACGGTGCAATCCATGCCATCCTCCAGATCATTTATGAAGATATTGAACAAAACCAGCCTGAGGACCGACCCTTGGGGCACTCCACTTGATACCAGCTGCCAACTAGACATGGAGCCATTGATCACTACCTATTGAGCCCGACAATCTAGCCAACTTTCTATCCACCTTATAGTCCATTCATCCAGCCAATAATTCTTTAACTTGCTGGCAAGAATTCTGTGGGAGACAGTGTCAAAATAGCACAAACCCATTGCAAACATTATGTGGAGTATTTCCGAAACACTTTCTAAAGCCAAAGCCATTAAGCAGTAAAGTTACCACTGCTCCTTTCTGCAGAGATTCCAGCAACTCTACTGCTGGCTTTCGATATACAGGCATGTCATGAAAGTTTTGTTTGTAATATTGTCTTACAGTGAAAAGTTTTGGTATAATATTTCCACATCTGTACTTTAGTACTCACATGACAACCACAGTTGCTGAACCCACTCAGACCTGCTCGGCAGCACAGTTGACCTGCATTTGTAACCCAGGGCCCTGTGAGAGGGCAGGGTATGAGGCCTGACATCTGGCATTCACAGACCAGAGAGGGGGCAGAGTTGCAGGTAGCCCTGTAACTCTTAGAGGTCTCTACAGAGCAGAAATGCTGGAGCCCTCAGCCAGTGAGGAAATAGAAATATGCCCTAGCAGACCAGTTACCACAAAGCAACGCAGCTCTGAATTGCTGTGTACACAATCAAGCCAGAGTGTAAACCCTCTGAAAATGCATTTGCTAATTAAATGTTCAGGAGCAAATAAACCTGAGGCAATTTGGGAAATAGTCACTGAAATTCCGTGGGGCTTCTTCTCACTCAGACCTTGGCAGTATCGGGCCCAGAACACATAGCACCTCTAGAAATGGCACCCCCTCTCACTGAGTCTCCCTGACAGCACAGTTGAGTCCTCTGCCTTTGCACAGAACATCTGCAAATGGAAACAGCTTCCAGCCTTTCCCCTCCACTTCACATTTTAAAGATAGTGAAACCTGCCAACGTACCCAATTCCTGCTAGAAGGGGAGCCACTGACATCAGAGGTCTTCAGCCTGAGAGCAAGTTGTCATCAGAGAGGATTCACAGGCATCAGCTAGTATCTGTTCAGATAGGGTGGCAAGTGTTTTTATGAAGCATGCCTGCACATTCCCTTGGGGTCCACTTGGCCATCAGGGAATCTCAGCTTCTCGGCTTCATGTGCACCAGCTTTAACCCCATCACAGCCAATGGTAAACTCCAGGAGGCCAAATCACAAGGGATTCGTGCTGATCCTGCCCAACCTGACTTAAGTGCCAGCCCAGCTGCAGGCTCTATTCCTGGAATCCAGGCTTGTCATCACTGTTCATATGGCGCCGATTAGTCACATGGCTTCCTAGGGGGCAGCCGAATGATTCCAATGAGGCTGTCAGAGCTGCGATCATGCTGAAATAAAATAAAATAATAATAATATAATATAGGACCAGATTTCTCCCCGTCAGCCTCCTTTTCTGCATTACAAACCCAGGGTGCAGGCCAGAGAAATGAAGGGAGATTCCACAAGGGTCCCCACATAAAAATTTCCCTCAGTTCTTTCAGTAGGGGAGGACCCTTCCCTTCTCCGTGAGGAACAAGGAATAAGAATGAGGATTTTGGAGGGGCGTGTGGGAGTGTCACGGGGATGCCGGGAGTTTCTGCACAGTCACTAGACCTGTGTTTCCAAGTCATTGCAAAGAATGGACTAACAGACACAGGAGCCTCATCTTAGATGGTCTGGCTGGCAGAAAGCAGTCTGAGGGCAAAGGTTAGCTTCACACCTTGACCCTGTGACACACTGAGCACAGAGCACTGTGGTGACAGGGCCCAGGCTCACATGGGTTTCAGCAAGAGTTGCTTCCACAAGAAAGGGGCAAACAGACGGAAAGATGCTCTGAGAGACACAGGGAAACAAGGCTGTGTCGAGGCAGGAGTGTAGCCATGGGTGGACCCCATCTATTTATCATCCAAGCCCAATCCACCAGCTGGGACTCCCGATTCCAGCTTGGTGCCCAGTTGTATCCCTGTCCAGCTGGTGCGGAGCGCTGATTCCTTGGTCTCTTGCCCCAGATGGGGGTGTGCCTTGTGAGGGTGGGTTTGGGTGAGTAGTAGATCAGCCACTAGTCCTGGGCCAATGGTGTCACCCTGCTCCGTTCCACCCACCTGCCTCTCCTGTGGTGAAGTGAGGTCTGGATGCAGGGGATTGCCCCTCTCCCCACACCCGACTGCCGGAGAGCGGCTCAGGGCACTGGAATAGCACTGAGTTTAGGAATGGGGCAATCTCAGAATCACTGGGTGGGGAAGCAGAATAAGCCCCCACTGCCTGACCGCATTCCTGGACCCCACTCCCCTAAGATGAGTGCTGGGTGGAAACCCCTTCACCCTTGACCCCGCTTCCCCAGCAGGAGGAGGGCTGCAGAAGGGAAGGAGAGGAAGCCTCAGTTTTCCTGGCTGAGCCAAGGCCACACAGACCCCTAATCTGCCTCAGGAGATGTGGCTCCTGAAAGCCGTTTCTCTAGCTTCAGAGCAAAGCCTGCCTAATTTAGCTATGTGATCAGGGCCGGATTAACTCTTCTGGGGGCCCAGGGCTATTAGAGTTTGTGGGCCCCCCTTGGCTCCGGTGGACAAAGATGAGGGGTTCAGGTGTGGGAGGGGGCTACGGGTTGAGGCTGGAGGTGGGTGCAGGAGAGGGTGAGGGCTCCAGTTGTGGGTGTGGGCTCTGGGGTGGGTGTGAGGATGAGGTGTTTGGAGTGCAGGAGGGGGCTCAGGGCTGGTGGTTGGTGTGGGGGTCTGGGAGGGAGTTAGGGTTCAGGAGCAGACCGGGGATTGGGGTGCAGGACCTGGGCAGGAGTAAGAGTGCGCAAGGGGGCTTAGGGCTGGGGTGCTCGGTACTGACCTGGGGTAGGTCCCATTTGGTGGGGGGTGCAGGTGGGTCCACACGGCCCTGCGCTTGCCTGCAGGCACCAACCCCTGCAGCTTTGGAAGTAGCTTCTTGACGCTTGCAGTGACACGGCTGTAGTCGGGAGGCGGGGGACGGCAGCTCCCTGTTGTTCTTTCCCATCTTCTGGGAAACAGAGGCTAAGGACTCCACACCTTCCCATCATGGCTAGTAGCCATGGATGGACCCCTCCCCCATGAATGTATGCAGTTCTTTTTTGAACCTTGTTATAGTCTTGGCCTTCACAACATCCTCTGGCAAGGAGTTCCACAGATTCAATGTGCGTTGTGTGAAGAAATACTTCTTTTATTTGTTTTAAACCTACTGCCTATTATTTTCATTTGGTGGCCCCTAGTTCTTGTGTTATGAGACGTAGTAAACAACACTTCCTTCTTTACTTTCTCCACACCAGTCATGACTTTACATACCTCAATCATATTTCCCCTTAGTTGTCTCTTCTCCAAGATAAAAATATACGTTTCCAAGTTACATCCTTCTGGGAAGCCAAGGAGAACTTGGGATCCATTTTAGTTCCCCCATGTCTCTGAGAGCATCTTCCAATCTGTTTACCTCTTTCTTGTGGAAGGAGCATTTGCTGAAACCTGTGTGAGCCTTGTACCCAACCATTGTTCCTCTCTGGGGCTGAGTCATGTTTTCTCCTGACTCTACTGAAGGACAAATCCACCGGCCAGGCCACAGAGCAGGGCCATATTGGACAAGCAACTCCACATGAGCTCCCAGTGTGACTCAAAATGGGCTAATGTGACCAATATGAACATAGGCCTGGAAAGACATCCTGGGTCAGTGTGCCTGGTCCTCTCTTATGGCAGGTGACCCAGGCATATCAACCTGTGAATAAGCCTGTGTACGCAGTGAGTTCTCCCCTGACAGCTATCCAGGAGGGGAGAGACTTCAGGAGCAACCTTTATTTTCATAAACACACTTATTCTGCCTAGGTAGGTATAGAGTGGAGATCAGTAACTCACGTCATCTCAGATGTAAGGGTCCAGAATGGAACAGGTGGCTCATGGTTTTCTTCTCCCATGCCACTGGAGCCAGGTGGTGAACTGACCCTTCACTTGATGAACAGCTTGATTATCCTCGCACGAAGGTGTTTGCATCTCACGCTGTACACTATTGGGTTCATCAGTGGTGGGAGAAGCAGGGACATGTAGCCCAGGAGAATCTGAAGCAAGGGAGAAGAGCCCTTCCCAAATCTGTGTATCACAGACAAGCTGATCTCTGGTGTGTAGAAGAGCAGGAGGGCGCAGAGATGGGAGACGCAGGTGTTCAGGGCCCTCAGGCACTCCTCGTGGGACGCGATGTTCAGCACTGTTTTGAGGATCATCACATAAGAGAGGAAAATAAGCAGTGAGTCCAACCCCATCTGGAAGAGTTTAGTAAACAATCCATAGATGCTGTGGACTGTGATATCCGAACAAGCCATCTTCATGACCTCCTGGTACAGGCAGTAGGAATGGGAGAGAACATTGGCATGACAGTATTGGAACCGTTTTAGGAGAAAGGGAAGTGGAAGTATTAGGACCATTGCTCTTAGCACAGACACCAGTCCCATCTTGGCTATTCTCGGCAGGGTTAAGATGGAGGTATATCTCAGAGGGCTATGGATCGCAATGAAGCGGTCAAAGGCCATCAACAACAGCATAGAGGATTCAATGTATTGAAGCAAATGGATGAAGAAGAGTTGGGCTAAACAGGCATCGAGGCTAATCTCCCTTGAGTTAAACAAATATATGCCCAGTATCGTCGGTATGGTGGTTATCGAAATGCCAAGGTCTGTGATGGCCAACATGGAAAGGAAAATGTACATGGGCTCATGGAGGGCTGGATCTGTTTTTATAATGAACAGAATGACTGAATTTCCTACTGTGGAAATAACACACATGAAGCAGAAGGGGATAGAGATCCAGAGATGTGTATCTTCATGAACCGGTAGCCCAGTGAGAAGGAATATTACAGATTTTATTTCGGTGTCATTGACAGCTGACATAATGTACTGCGCAACTCCGAGGAATTCTGAAATGCCCTTCCTAAAAGAAAAGTAAGAGGAGTTTAGATGATATTAGCAAGAAATCATTCTGCCTTCAATGCATGTCTATGGACTCAGAGAACTCAAGGTAGATAAGCAAAAACATACTGTTGGATTTACATGGTTCTGATTAGTCAGACTGGATCAGACTTGTAGTCCACATCCCCCAGTAGCCAGTTGCCATGTCCAGATGCTTCAAAGGAGGTGGAAGAAGCCCTGAAATAGGCAGCGATGAGATAACCTGTTCCCAGGGAGTTTCCCCCTGACACCCACAAGTTAGACATGTTTTGTAGTGTAAATCAGGAAGGTTTAGAGCCTCCTCAAAACCTTTTTAAAACAATCCTGTCTACTGTAATTGGATTTTCTGGTTACTCAGTCCCTCTTTGAATCCTGCTAAGCTCTTGGCCCCATTGATATCTTGTGGCTGTGAATTCCACAGCCTACTTGCACACTGTATTATTTAACCATTGTGACCTTAGAATATACAAACATAAGAACGGCCATATTGAGTAAGAGAAAAGGTCCATCTAGCCCAGGATCCTGTCTTCTACAGTAGCTTATGCCTGATGCCCCAGAGGGAATGAACAGAACAGATCATCATCGAGTGATCCATTGTCCATGAATTTATGTAGTTCTCTTTTGAACCCTGTTACACCCTTCACACAGACACCCTTTCTCACCCTGCACTTCTGAGTGTGGCCCCTTGTATCATGGCATCTGTGTAAATACATGGTAAGTGCATGGTGAAAACAGTCATTGGATTTATCTATCCTGCACTGAAGCTATTTTTAAATGTGTTTTATAGCTTCATTATGTGAATTCTTTTCTTCTGTGCTCCTGACAGTCTAGGTTATGCAACTGCCTCTTTCCAGGATATGGGATAAATTTTTAGGGTCAGGTCCTTAATTCAATAACAGTGATATCAACAGCTCATGCCACACTTTCATGTGTAAATTTAATCAGAACTGGGCTTTCAACTCACCCTTACCAAAAGCTTCCAGTGATACACTCTAAACCCCAAGAATCCCTCCAAGAGAAGCTGAAGGGCATTGCCTGGCCAATGTTGATGGAATCCAGAGACTTCGATCATCCTACAGGCTTCTCTTTATCCCCCCGGGACCTGCATCCTCTCCCCATGCAACGGTCTGTAGATATTTGGAAAATTACAACCTGACACTGACAGTTATTTCAGCTGGGCAGCAGAGGAGTTGGCATCACAAATGGGTCAATCCTGCAAACCCTGGTATTGCACTTATATCCACTTGTGTGTACAAGTTACTTCAGTCATGCTCATGTAATTGGTGACTGGGGTCAATTACATACAACTACTATACCACTCCCCTTCCCTGCACCTCAGCTAAACTCTTTGTTGAAACACAGACCAGCGGTTCTGGTATCTCATGACTTTCTAGAAAGTCTTGCACAAGCCTTGGAGAGGTATTGAGTGCATGACTCTGAATGTAAGTGTTAGAAACAGCTTCTAGTCAATTAGTTACCAGGAGATAGTATCATACAACTGTTCACTGAACAAACAGGTAATAGCACAAACCCATTGCAAACTGGAGAAGTGAGGTTTTTACCCACGAAAGCTTATGCTCAAATAAATCTGTTAGTCTTTAAGGTGCCACCGGACTCCTTGTTGTTTCTGTGGATACAGACTAAGACGACTACCCTCTGACACTTGACACCATGCAAGGCACTAAATTAAGCCGTATGGAGTGGAAATCCATCAACCTCAACAAAAATCTCACACAGATACAGACAGACATCATCTTCCTCTCCAAGTGCAGATGGATGGACATCATACCAACTGGACTGAAGGTAAAAAATCCATTGCCATCCACATACTCCACTGACTATGGTGAAAGATTGTGCCACACACTCTCAAAGAATCTGAGGAACCACCTGATCAGCATCCTGTGCAGCAGACAGAAGAAGATCAAGAATGAGCCCTCAAAAATGGAGACTCTCATACAAAACCAACCTTCCACACAAACTTCCACGTGGCTGGACTTTACAAAAACGAGACAAGCCATTTACAACACACACTTCACTTCTTTACAGAGGAAAAAGGACAGTAAACTATCTAAACTCCTACATGCCACAGGGGGCTACAACAGTGGTACCCTCAACTCACCTAACAATGTAGTTAATCTATCCAACCGCACACTTAGCCTGGGTGAAGAGTCTGTCCTATCTCGGGGACTCTCTTCCTGCCCCAACACCCCCACAAACGTGGTACTGTTCTGAGGTGATCTGGAAGGCTACATTCGTCATCTTTTACTTAAGGAATATTTTCAACACACCAATAAACAGTGCACTGACCCACAGGACCCCCTCTTACTGTTAGGTGAGAATAATTAAAAATAAAGCAGTTATGCCAACCGAACCAAAGTCAGGCCAATAAAGGTTGCTGGGAAAGTCCCTGAACAAAATAAGTAGAATGAAAGAATACTTGTTTAAGTTGCAGGAATAAAATAAGGGGAGACCTGCATTCCTGCATTTTTGTACCAGATGTTCTGAAAACGGTTTGTTTAGATAAGGAGACACACTGTCTCCACTCCCTGTTTCTGTTCTATCTCTGTTCTTAACTCCTCGTCTCCGGTTTAACAACAATACTAATAAAAAAAGTTTGGTGAGGCATTGCGACTTGCTAAAAGCTATATACAATAGGGGGATAAGTATGCATGCATAATAAAAAAAAAACCTTTTAACTAACGGGGGGGGGGTTTGCTTAATAAATAATCTGTGACGCGATGGAACTGTCTATAAAAACCTACTAGTTTTACCTAAGAGGCAGCTGGTTCTCCTTGGAGACGGACCGCTCTCTATTGTTGTGTGCACTCCTCAATAAAGACCTTGTGTTTGGACCTTGCTGGGGTTGCCTGTCTCTCTGTGGTCAGACAATGAACCGTGCCATCTGGGGTTCAAGTCCTCGACACTACCAACACTACAAGAAGAAGAATTGTGTGTGGACTCCTCCTGACGGTCTAAATGACAGACTGGACTTCTACATAGTGTGCTTCCGCAGATGTGCACAGGCTGAAATTATGAACAAACAGATCCATAACCTCAGCTGTAGAGAACACAACGCCATCCACAGCCTCAGAAACAACTCTGACATTATAATCAAAGGGGCTGACAAAGGAGGTGATGTAATAATAATGAACAGGTCAGATTATGAACAGGAGGCTGCCAGGCAACTCTCCAACACCACATTCTACAGGCTACTATCCTCTTACCCCAGTGAGGAGTAGCAAAAGAAAGTACACCACCCTATACCGGAAACCTACTGGCTGCTATACTTACTGACATGCTTCCAGCTTCCATCCAGGACACATCACATGATCCATTGTCTACAGCCAAGCCCTAAGATACAACCAAATTTGTTCCAATCCATCAGACGGAGACAAACACCTACAAGATCTTTATCAAGCATTCTTAAAACTACAATACCCACCTGGGAAGTGAGAAAACAGATTGACAGAGTGAGACGGGTACCCAGAAACCACCTACTACAGGACAGGACCCACAAGGAAAATAACAGAACACCACTGACCATCACGTACAGCCCACAGCTAAAACCTCTCCAGCACATTATCAACGATCTACACCCTATCCTGGAAAACAATCCCTCACTCTCACAGACCTTGGGAGACAGGCCAGTCCTTGCTTACAGACAGCCCCCAAACCTGAAGCAAATACTCACCAGCAACTACACACCACACCACAGACACACTAACCAAGGAACCAATCCCTGTAGCAAACCTCGTTGCCTACTCTGTCCCCATATCTACTCTAGCGACACCATCAGAGGACCCAACCACATCAGCCACACCATCAGAGGCTCTTTCACCTGCAAGTCTACTAATGTTATATATGCCATCATGTGTCAGCAATGCCCCTCTGCCATGTACATTGGCCAAATCGGACAGTCCCTACGTAAAGCAATAAATGGACACAAATCGGACATCAGGAATGGTAACACACAAAAGCCAGTGGGAGAACACTTCAATCTTCCTGGACATTCCCGAACAGATTTGAAAGTAGCTATACTTAACAAAAAAAGTTCAGAAACAAACTTCAAAGAGAAACAGCAGAACTAAAATTAATTTGCAAATTTAACACCATTAATTTGGGCTTGAATAGGGACTGGGAGTGGCTGGCTCATTACAGAAGCAGCTTTGCCTCTCCTGGAATTGACAGCTCCTCATCTATTGTTGGGTGTGGACTACATCCACCCTGACCGAATTGGCCCTGTCAGCACTGGTTCTCCACTTGTGAGGTAACTCTCTTCTCTTCATGTGTCAGTATATTTATGTCTGCATCTGTAACTTTCACTCCAAGCTTCTGAAGAAGTGAAGTTTTACCCACAAAAGCTCATGCTCAAATAAATCTGTTCGTCTTTAAGGTGCCACCGGACTCCTTGTTGTTTTTGTGGATACAGACTAACACGGCTACCCCATGATACTTGACACCATTGCAAACAGTATGTGGAGCACTTCTGAAACACTTTCTAAAGCCAAAGCCATTAAGCAGTAAAGTTACCCCTGCTCCTTCCTGCAGAGATTCTGACAACTCTGCTGCTGGCTTTCAATATACAGGCATGTGTCAACCACAGGTGCTGAACCCACTCGGACCTGCTCTGCGAGCACAGTTGACCCACACTGAGCTGTAGCCCAGGGTCCAGTCTGAGGGTGGGCGAATGGAGGGATTCCATCCCATGAGCGGGAAGGCTACAAGGCCTGACATTTGGAACTCAGAGACCAGAGACGGGGAAGAGATGCCTGTAGCCCTGTAACTATAGGGCAAGAATATGCCCTCTTGGACCCGTTACCACAAAGCAATGGACCTCCGAATTCCTGAGTTCGCAATCAAGACAGAGAATAAAAGCTTTGCAAATGCATGCGCTGATTACATTCCCAGGAGCAAATAAACCGGAGGCAATTTGGGAACTAGTCGTTGACATTCCTTGGGGTCTCCTGTCACTCAGCCCCTGGCAGGATCGGGCCCAGAGCACACGGAACCTCTAGAAATGGGACCCCTAGAGAAATCCTGACTCGGGGCATCAGGGTTTTAACACTCCAAGCTCTGGTTTCTATGTAACTTGAATAACGCATTGAGCACCGTGGGAACATGCAGGGGAGGGGTGCCCAAGCTACCTAGTGCTGCCTGTCCTCCTTCCCCTGTTACTGAGTGACCCCGACAGCCCAGCGGAGTTCGCTGGGGTGGTACAGAACATCTTCAAATTTAAACAGCTTCCAGCCTTTCCCCTTCACTTCACATTTTAAAGATAGTGAAACCTGCCAACGTACCCAGTTCCTGCTAGAAGGGGAGGTGCTGACACCAGAGGTCTTCACCCTAAAGGACAAGGAGTCATTGGAGATGTTGCACAGGCAGCAGGCCGTATCTGTTCAGACGGGGAGGCAGGTGTCTTTATGAAGCCTGCCTGCACGTTCCCCTGGGGACCACTTGGCCAACAGGGAATCTCAGCTGCTTGGCTTCCTGTGCAACAGATTTAACCCCCAATGGCGAAGTGCAGGAAGCCAAATCACAGGGCCAGTGTGGTGATGCTACCTAACTGGACCAAATAATAAGAGAGGGAACTAGATTGCCTCGTATTAAATGAGGATATTGATATAATAGTCATCACAGAAGCTTTGTGAAATGAGGATAATCAAAGGGTAGAAAATATATCAGATGGACAGAACAGATCGTGCTGCATAGAAGAGTGGCACTGTATGTTATAGAAAGTGTTGAAACAAATGAAGTAAAAATCTTAAATGAACCAAACTCTACCAAAGGATCTCAATGAATAGTAATTCCATTCTCTAATAAGAAGAATATAGCAGTAGGGATATATTTCCAATCAGCAGACCAGGATGTTGATACTGACTGAGTTTTTGCTCTGTGGATCCCTGACACAGAACTGATCTTCTGGTCTCTGAGTATCTGAGCACCTTGAAAAGAAAAGGAGTATTTGTGGCACCTTAGAGACTAACCAATTTATTTGAGCACAAGCTTTCATGAGCTACAGCTCACTTCATCGGATGCATAAAGTGGAAAATAGTGAGGATGTGTTTATACACACAGACCATGAAAAAAAGTGAGGATGTTTTTATACACACAGACCGTGAAAAAATGGGTGTTTATCACTACAAAAGGTTTTCTCTCCCCCCACCCCACCCTCCTGCTGGTACTAGCTTATCTAAAGTGATAACTCTCCTTACAATGTGTATGATAATCAAGGTGGGCCATTTCCAGCACAAATCCAGGGTTTAACAAGAATGTCTGAGGAACAGGGACGAGGGGACCAGGAATACACATTCCCTCCACACAGCGAATTTACAAGCCAAAACAAAGAAAACCTAATGCATTTTCTAGCTAGATTATTTACTAACTTTACAGGAGTTGGAGGGCTTGCATCCTTGATCTGTTCCCGGCAAAGGTATCACACAGACAGACAAAAGCCTTCCCCCCCCCCCCAAATTTGAAAGAATCTTGTCCCCTCATTGGTCATTTTTGGTCAGGTGCCAGGGAGGTTACCTGAGCTTCTTAACCCTTTACAGGTGAAAGGCTTTTGCCTCTGCCAGGAGGGATTTTATAGCTCTGTATACAGAAAGGTGGTTACCCTTCCCTTTATATCTATGATAGCTTCCTTTGTGGGGTCACATTTTTTCAGTCTTCTCTAAAACACAAGTTCTCCTACCCTCCAGCCTGACCAGTCTGTTTTACTCATGAACACCCTATCATCCTTGTTGGTGGTGTCTGCATTGTTTCAGACTTTCTGCAATGCTTTTTCCCTTGAGTCCCCCACCACCCATCTCTTCCCACTAGGCCCTGCCTCCTGCTGCTCCACTTCCCCTGAGGCTCCGCCTCCTGGCCACACCAGAGCTGGGCAGTTGTAAGAGCTATTGTGGTGTTCTCTGATCAAAATATGACCATATAGATCACTTTTGCAACCACTGTTATATATTTACAACAAACTTGTACAAAATGTGAAATGTAAGAGGTCTATGAAAAGGTTATGATTTGCTGGATATGGTTCTGCTGTCTGTCGGCATGTATCATTTTTGTATTTGAAGGTATGACTACTGGCTCTATACCTGGATTTCAAATGTTTGATCCTAACCACAAAGTGGTTAGACTGAAAATCTAGGAGGGAATATTCAAATTAAGGGCTCATCAAGAAACACTTAACTGAAAATGGACCCTGGGAGATGCCCATCTG
This sequence comes from Caretta caretta, assembly GCF_965140235.1. Lineage (NCBI taxonomy): Eukaryota > Metazoa > Chordata > Testudines > Cheloniidae > Caretta > Caretta caretta. Next base: position 6,279,292 of record NC_134206.1, read on the forward strand.
CACTGAATGGACTGTCCAGGGTATAGGTAATTATTTTCTGCTGTGACTAGGCAAAATTATCATGCCCATGTGACTTGCCCAGGTGACTCCAAACCCCAGCTTGTCACCTGTCATTTTCCACCAGCTGTGCTGAGGGCTTTGTTTGAAACAATGGGTTTCCCTTTGCATGGCAGATGCTATAAATGGCTATAAAAGGAAACACCTCAGTTTTGCTTCTTTCCTGCTCACGTCTCTGGACTATGGACTTATACTAATGGGAGCATTCTCTCCGATGGACTGAAGTCTTTCCAATGATTTGGAAGCAACCAGAGACTTATCAAGGCAACAGGTTATTCCAACACTGCTACAAACCTGAAATAAGAACTTCCTATGTAGTGTACATATTTGACTTCTTTAACAAATTTTAAATCTCACCTTTCTTTCTTTCTGTTTGTAAATAAACCTTTAGACTTTAGATACCAAAGGATTGGCATCACCATGATTTTTGGGTAAGATCTGAGTTATATATTGACCTGGGTGTGCGGCTCGTCCTTTGGGATCAGAAGCACCTGCCATTACATTAAATTGGTTTAAAAAAAACACTCATCTTTAAATCTAGCATTTTTGATGGGGATATAAAGACTGGAATATCAAAGGAAACTGCTTTTATGACTTCTTGTTAGCCATTGTGGTCAAACAGAAGTTTACTTTGTGTTGCTGCTTTGGTATATCTCATGGGAGAATAATCACCAATTTTGGGGTCTGTGTGCCTTATTTCTCAGCAGTTTGTCCTGAATTTGGTATTTGCTGTTGTGATCCACCAAAGCATGGTTACAGCTACCCCGGGAGCCCAGGCTGCTGTGGGGATTCCCAGACTCTCCATCTTCTCTGGGGATTCATCCTGAGGGGCAGAGACATAGGCTAGGGCATTCTTTTGTCCCCCTAGTCCCCTGCAGGGGAGCTGGAGGATCTGGGGCTCCTCAAAGAGGCTCTGGCTCCTTGATCAGCACCTTCCATATCCAGGCTCTGGCTTCTGGCCTGGGGAGGGGGTGGAGCCTTGGTGAAAGAGGAGAAGCAGGGAGTGGGGCCTCCAGGGGGAAGAAGAGTGGCAGGGCGGGGTCACCGAGGAGATGGAGATCCTGGCCTGTGGCCTGCTTTTGCCTTTTGAAAAGGTGGTCACCCTACACTGAATGGGCTGGGCTGGGATAGGAGCTAGCTGGGCCTGAGTTGAGGTGAGTTTCTACAGTCTTGCATCGCTAGGGCAGCACAAATGGAGCGGATGGGGAGGGAACCCAGGCTTGAGTCTCTTACCAGGACTCCTGTGTGTCCGACCACTACTCACACATGCAGTTCTGCCCTGCCTCAGTGGGGAGTGGACTGAGCAGGTGCGCTGTGTGAAAAGCCTGGAGGGGATGCCTGAATGGCTTCTCCTGGTGCGCCTGCATTAATCATGTCTCTCACGTGCCTGAGTGTGCAAGAGAAGACTGAGTGACTGTGCCCCTTGAATAGCCCCTGTCCACAGCTGGTGCAGCACCCATGGGTCATGCTAACATAAGAACATAAGAAAGGCCATAGTGGGTCAGACCAAAGGTCCATCCAACCCACTATCCTGTCTACTGACAGTGGCCAATGCCAGCTGCCCCATAGGGAGTGAACCTAACAGGTTATGATCAAGTGATCTCTCTCCTGCCATCTGTCACCCCCCTCTGACAAACAGAGGCTAGGGACACCATTTTTTACCCATCCTGGTTAATAGCCATTAGTGGACTTAACCTCCATGAATTTGTCCAGTTCTCTTTTAAACTCTGTTATAGTCCTAGCCTTCACAACCTCCTCCGACAAGGAGTTCCACAGGTTGACTGTGCGCTGTGTGAAGAAGAACTTCCTTTTATTTGTTTTAAACCTGCTACCCATTAATTTCATTTGGTGGCCCCTAGTTCTTATATTATGGGAACAAGTAAATAACCTTTCCTTATTCACTTTCTCCACACCACCCATGATTTTATAGACCTCTATCATATTCCCTCTTAGTCTCCTCTTTTCCAAGATGAAAAGTCCTAGCCTCTTTACTCTCTCCTCATATGGGACCCCTTTCCAAATCACTAATCACTTTAGTTGCCCTTCTCTGAACCTTTTCTAATGCCAGTATATTTTTTGAGATGAGGGGACCACATCTGTATGCAGTATTCAAGATGTGGGTGTACCACAGGTTTATATAAGGGCAATAAGATATTCTCCATCTTATTCTCTATCCCTTTTTTAATGATTCCTAACATTCCCTTTGCTTTTTTGACTGCCGCTGCACACTGCTTGGACGTCTTCAGAGAACTATCCACGATGACTCCAAGATCTTTCTCCTGATTAGTTGTAGCTAAATTAGCCCCCATCATATTGTATTTATAGTTGGGGTTATTTCTTCCAAAGTGCTTTACTTTACATTTATCCACATTAAATTTAATTTGCCATTTTGTTGCCCAATCACTTAGTTCTGTGAGATCTTTCTGAAGTTCCATCCACATCCCTTCTCTTTATTGACTATCGACAGTAATTGCGAGGTCAGAGCAGCCACCAATACGAATCTTTACGGGCAAACATCCCACCAATCCCCTGGCTCTCCACAAAAAGTCACTCTGTAAATGCTGCTGCCTGGCTTGATCTCCCTCCACCAGTGCCCAGTCCTTCCTCACTATCCGTGTCCTCCCTCACCAGCCTTAGAGTATGTCTACACTACGAAAATATGTCAAATTTATAGAAGTCATTTTTTTTAGAAATCGTTTTATATCGTCGATTGTGTGTGTCCCCACACAAAACGCTCTAAGTGCATTAATTGCATTAACTCGGCGCAGTGCTTCCACAGTACCAAGGCTAGTGTCGACTTCCAGAGCTCTGCACTGTGGGTAGCTATCCCACAGTTCCCACAGTCTCCGCCACCCATTGCAATTCTGGGTTGAGGTCCCAATGCCTGATGGGGCAAAAACATTGTTGCGGGTGGTTCTGGGTACATGTCGTCAGGCCCTCCCTCCCTCTGTGAAAGCAACAGCAGACAATGATTTTGTGCCTTTTTTCCTGAGTTACCTGTGCAGACGCCTAACCACGGCAAGCATGGAGCCCACTCAGCTCACTGTCACCGTATGTCTCCTGGGTGCTGGCAGACGCAGTACTGCATTGCTACACAGCAGCAGTAACCCATTGCCTTGTGGCAGCAGATGGTGCAATAGGCCTGATAACCATCATCATCATGCCTGAGGTGCTCCCGGCCACCTCGGTAAGGTTGGTCAGGAGTGCCTGGGCAGACATGGGCGCAGGGACTAAAATAGGAGTGACTCGACCTGGTCATTCTCTTTAGTCCTGCCAGCAGTCCTATTGCACCATCTTCTGCTGAGCAGCCAGGAGATGAGGATGGCTAGCAGTCCTACTGCACCATCTGCTGCCAGCCAAAGATGTCAGAGATAGATGGAATGGATCAAAACAAGAAATAGACCAGAATTGTTTTGTAGTCATTTGCTCCCCCCTCCATCCCTCCCTTTGTGAAAGCAACAGCTGACAATTGTTTTGGTGAGGTCTGTCAAGGGTACCTTGAAAAGTTTAATGGAGATTCAGTCCTCCCTGAAATACCAGGGGGAGGGATAGCTCAGTGGGTTGAGCATTGGCCTGCTAAACCCAGGGTTTTGAGTTCAATCCTTGAGGGGGCCATTCTGTAAAACAGTTGTTTTTGTTTCTCCTTGATGTAAAGCCACCCCCTTTGTGGATTTTAATTCCCTGTAAGCCAACCCTGTAAGCCATGTTGTCAGTCGCCCCCTCCCTCCGTCAGAGCAACGGCAGACAATCGTTCCACTCCTTTTTTCTGTGGAGACGCCATACCACAGCAAGCATGGAGCCCGCTCAGATCACTTTGGCAATTAGGAGCACATTATACACCACACGCATTATCCAGCAGTATATGCAGCACCAGATCCTGGCAAAGTGCAACCGGGCGAGTAGGCGACGTCAGCGCTGTGACGGGAGTGATGAGGACATGGACACAGACTTCTCTCTCAAAGCACGGGCCCTGGCAATGTGGGCATCATGGTGCTAATTGGGCAGGTTCACGTGGTGGAACGCCAATTCTGGGCCCAGGAAACAAACACAGACTGGTGGGACCGCATAGTGTTGCAGGTCTGTGACGATTCCCAGTGGCTGCGAAACTTTCGCATGCATAAGGGCACTTTCATGGAACTTTGTGACTTGCTTTCCCCTGCCCTGAGGTGCAAGAATAACAAGATGAGAGCAGCCCTCACAGTTGAGAAGCAAGTGGCAATAGCCCTGTGGAAGCTTGCAATGCCAGACAGCTACCAGTCAGTTGGGAATCAATTTGGGAGTGGGAAAATCTACTGTGGGGGCTGCTGTGATGCAAGTAGCCAACACAATCAACGATCTGCTGATATCAAGGGTAGTGACCCTGGGAAATTATGTGCAGGTCATAGTGGATGGCTTTGCTGCAATGGGATTCTCTAACTGTGGTGGGGCCATACATGGAAACCATATCCCTATCTTGGCACCAGAGCACCAAGCTGGCGAGTACATGAACCACAAGGGGTACTTTTCAATGGTGCTGCAAGCACTAGTGGATCACAAGTGGACATTTCAGCAACATCATCGTGGGATGGCTGGGAAAGGTACATGATGCTCGCATCTTCAGGAACTCTGGTCTGTTTCAAAAGCTGCAGGAAGGGACTTTATTCCCAGACCAGAAAATAACTAATGGGGATGTTGAAATGCCTATAGTTATCCTTGGGGACCCAGCCTACCCCTTAATGCCCTGGTTGATGAAGCCATACACAGGAAGCCTGGACAGTAGTCAGGAGCTGTTCAACTACAGGCTGAACAAGTGCAGAATGGTGGTAGAATGTGCATTTGGACGTTTAAAAGTGCGCAGGCGCAGTTTACTGACTCAGTTAGACCTCAGCGAAACCAATATTCCCACTGTCATTACTGCTTGCTGTGTGCTCCACAATATCTGTGAGAGTAATGGGGAGATGTTTATGGTGGGGTGGGAGGCTGAGGCAAATCACCTGGCCACTGGTTACATGCAGCCAGACACTAGGGTGGTTAGAAGAGCACAAGAAGGTGTAGTGTGCATCAGAGAAGCTTTGAAAACCAGTTTCATGACTGGCCAGGCTATGGTGTGAAAGTTCTATTTGTTTCTCCTTGATGAATCCCCCCCCACTTGGTTCACTCTACTTCCCTGTAAGCTAACCACCCTCCCCATCCCTGCTTCGATCACCGCTTGCAGAGGCAATAAAGTCATCGTTGCTTCACATTCATGTGTTCTTAGGTGTCTGGATGAGGAGGCTATGGAACTTGAGGAGGAGGGTGGCTGGTTACACAGGGGCTGTAGCGGCCGTCTGTGCTCCAGCTGCCTTTCCTGCAGCTCAACCATATGCTGGAGCATATTAGTTTGATCCTCCAGCAGCCTCAGCATTGAATCCTGCCTCCTATCATCACGCTGCTGCCACCTTTCAGCTTCAACCCTCTCTTCAACCCTCCACTTACTCTATTCAGCCTGCCACCTCTCCTCCCGTTTTGTGCTTTCCTGCACTATGACATTGTCTGCCTCCACACATTCGTCTGTGCTCTGTCAGTGTGGGAGGACAGCATGAGGTCAGAGAACATTTCATCACGAGTGCGTTTTTTGTTTCTTTTTTGCCTTCTAATCTTCACTAGCCTCTGGGAAGGAGAAGATCCTGTGATCCTTGAAACACATGCAGCTGGTGGAGAAAAAAAAGGGACAGTGGTATTTAAAAAGACACATTTTATAGAACAATGGGTACACTCTTTCATGGTAAACCTTGCTGTTAACATTACATACATAGCACATGTGCTTTTGGTACAAGGTCACATTTTGCCTCCCCCCACCACGTGGCTATCCCCTCACCCCTCCCCGTGGCTAACAGCAGGGAACATTTCTGTTCAGCCAAAGGCACACAGCCCAGCAGGAATGGGCACCTCTGAATGTCCCCTTAAGAAAAGCACCCTATTTCAACCAGGTGACCATGAATGATATCACTTTCCTGAGGATAACAAAGAGAGATAAAGAATGGATGTTGTTTGAATGCCAGCAAACATACACTGCCATGCTTTGTTATGCAATGATTCCCGACTCTGTGCTGCTGGCCTGGAGTGATAAAGTGTCCTACCATGGTGGACGGAATAAGGTTGCCCTCCCCAGAAACCTTTTGCAAAGGCTTTGGGAGTACCTCCAGGAGAGCTTTATGGTATGGAGATGTCCCTGGAGAATTTCCACTCCATCACCAGACACGTTAACAGACTTTTCCACTGGCTGTACTGGCCGCGAATGCCAGGGCAAATTAATCATTAAACACGCTTGCTTTTAAACCATGTATACTATTTAAAAAGGTACACTCATCAGAGGTCCCTTCTCCGCCTGGCAGGTCCAGGAGACAGCCTTGGGTGAGTTCGGGGGGTACTGGCTCCAGGTCCAGGGTGAGAAACAGTTCCTAGCTCTCAGGAAAACCGGTTTCTCTGCTTCCTTGCTGTGAGCTATCTACAACCTCATCATCATTATCTTCCTTGTTCCCCAAACCTGCTTCCGTGTTGCCTCCCTCTCCACTGAAGGAGTCAAACAACACGGCTGGGGTAGTAGTGGCTGAACCCCCTAAAATGGCATGCAGCTCATCATAGAAGCGGCATGTTTGGGGCTTTGATCTGGAGCGGCCGTTCGCCTCTCTGGTTTTCTGGTAGGCTTGCCTCAGCTCCTTAGGTTTCACGCAGCACTGGTTCAGGTCCCTGTTATGGCCTCTGTCCTTCATGCCCTGGGAGATTTTGAAAAAGGTTTTGGCATTTCGAAAACTGGAACGGAGTTCGGATAGCACGGATTCCTCTCCCCATACAGGGATCAGATCCCGTACCTCCCGTTTGATCCTTGCTGGAGCTCTTTTGCGATTCTGGGACTCCATCATGGTCACCTCTACTGATGAGCTCTGCACTCACCTGCAGCTTGCCACGCTGGCCAAACAGGAAATTGAAATTCAAAAGTTCGAGGGCCTTTTCCTGTCTACGTGGCCAGTGCATCTGAGCTGAGAGCGCTGTCCAGAGCGGTCACAACGGGGCACTGTGGGATAGCTCCCGGAAGCCAATACCGTCTAATTGTGTCCACAGTACCCCAAATTTGACCTGGCAAGGCCGATTTCAGCACTAATCACCTTGTTGAGGATGGAGTAAAGAAATTGATTCTAAGAACCCTTTAAGTTGAAAAAAAGGGCTTCATCTTGTGGACGGGTGCAGGCTTAAATCGATTTAACGCTGCTAAAGTCAACCTCAACTCCTAGTGTAGACCAGGGCTTAGACCCCATATGAAACTTTCTATATAGTGGAGATGAGTAACTCATGTCATCTTGGATGTAAGTGTAAGCAGAGTCAGGATGAGCTCTACCCTGACATCTGGTGGTGAGTTGTTGCAGGTTGTGGAAAAGAACTTCAGGGGCTGTTCTCATTTGCATAGGCACACCCACCCCACCTAGATGGTCATTTTGGCTGCTATGGGATCCCCAGTTATTGGGGCAGGAAGAATAAAGTGTTATTATCCTGATTATGTGAATCAAGTACAGTGGAACTGTACTTGGCTTTTTGTTATGATAGAGGGACTCACCATCAACTGCGTAGCACTTTCTAGGAAAGGGACATAGGTTCCAAAACTCAGTGAGGGGAGAGAGGTTGGGGGCAGCTATTTGAACCTTGTGGTATGGGACCCTTGTGAGGTCTCTAATGCCAACTGTACTGTCTTCTCTCTCCACTGTGTAATAACAGAGCTAATTTTGATTCTATTAGGAGTCTAGTTACAGATTGCAGAGCTGAATTCACTTTGAACCAATGGTGCACCAGCACTGGGACTTCCCTACTATAAGCTGAAATCACTGAGTACTGTGTTAAAAGTAACAGGGGGCCTGAAGGTAATTGGTGAGTGGCTCACAGAACTCCTACTGGAGAGGAGCAGCTGGCGGAGTGGCGAGCAGGAGGAGCAGCTGGTGGTGAGGGCTGCAGCAGAAACCCACAGAGAGGCGGGGCAGTCGACTGTTGGAGCATGTAAAGTGCGCCTTTACTCCCCCCCCCCATTTCAACACATGTGTGGTGGGGTTCAAACAGTGCAGATGAACTTTTGAACTCTGGACTCACCAAGGACAGAGACAGAGACATTTGGGTTGCTGGACTTTGGGGTGGTTGGACTTTGGGGGATTTTTTGGTGGCTGGCCTCAAGAACCAAAGGGAAAGGACATGGCCCAATTTGCTTGGGGTGGGTTTTTTCTCATGGGTTGTGTTATGAATCCTGTTGGTGGTGTTTCTCCAACATAATGCCACATTGTTTCTCTCTGTTATTAAAAGACTTTTGCTACACTCACACTCTGTGTGGGCGAGAGGGGAAGTATTGCCTCTTAAAGGCACCTGGGGGGGGAGGTTGTATGTTTTTATCCCAGGTCACTGGATGGGGGCTTGAGCCGGTTTTGCATTGTGTTATTGGAATGGAACCCCTAGACACAGAACCTGGCCCTGGTTGCTGCCAACTCTGACTGGCAGAAGGGTTACATATGGGTCCAGGATGGAATAGGTGGCTCATGTTTTTTGTCTCCCATGTCACTAGAGCCAGGTGGTGAACTGACCCTTCTCTTGATGAATATCCTGATTATCCTCAGACGAAGGTGTTTGATTTTCATGCTGTACACAATTGGGTTCATCAGTGGTGGGAGAAGCAGGGCGATGTAGCCCAGGAGAATCTGAAGTAAGGGATAAGAGCCCTTCCCAAAGCTGTGTATCACAGTCAAGCTGATCTCTGGTGTGTAGAAGAGAAGGAGGGCGCAGAGGTGGGAGACACAGGTGTTCAGGGCTCTCAGGCACTCCTTGTGGGATGTGATGGTCAGCACTGTTTTGAGGATCATCACATAAGAGAGAAAAATGAGCAGCGAGTCCAACCCCATTGTTAAGAGTTTAGTAAACAATCCATAGATGATATTGACTGTGATATCCAAACAAGCCATTGTCATGACCTCCCGGTGCATGCAGTAGGAATTGAAGAGGACATTGGCTCGACAGTATCTGAACCGTTTCAGGAGAAAGGGAAGTGGAAGTATTATGACCATTGCCCTTAGCACAGCCACCAGTCCCATCTTGGCTATTCTTGGCAGGGTTAAGATGGAAGCATATCTCAGCGGGTTACGGATCGCAATGAAGCGGTCAAAGGCCATCAACAAGAGCAGGGAGGATTCAGTGCACTGAAGCAAGTGGATGAAGAAGAGCTGAGCTAAACAGGCATCGAGGCTGATCTCCCTAGAGTTAAACAAGTATATGCCCAGTATCGTCGGTATGGTGGTTATCGATATGCCAAGGTCTGTGATAGCCAACATGGAAAGGAAAATGTACATGGGCTCATGGAGGCTTGGATCTGTTTTTACAATAAACAGAATGACTGAATTTCCTACTATTGAAATAACATACATGAAGCAGAAGGGGATAGAAATCCAGAGATGTGCGTCTCTATGACCGGGTAGCCCGGAGAGAAGGAATATTACAGATTTTAATTTGGTGTCATTGACAGCAGACATATTGTACTGGGCAGGTGCGAGGAGTTCTGAAATGTCCTTCCTAAAAGAAAAATAAGAGGAGATTAGATGATATTTAGCAAGAAATCATTCTGCTCTCAGTGCATGTTTACAGACTCCCAGAGCTCAAGGTAGATAAGCAAAAACATACTGTTGGATTTACATAGTTCTGATTAGTCAGACTGGATCAGGCTTGTAGTCCATCTCCCAGAGTAACCAGTGGCCATGTCCAGATGCTTCAGAGGAAGGTAGAAGAAGTCCTGAATTATGCTGTGATGAGATAACCTGCTCCCAGGGAGTTTCCCCCTGACACCCACTAGATAGATATGTTTTGTGGTGTAAATCAGGAAGGTTTAGAGCCTCTCCAAAACTTTTTTAAAACAATCCTCTCTACTGTAATTGGATTTTCTGATTACTCAGTCCCTCTTTGAATCCTGCTAAGCTCTTGGCCCCATTGATATCTTGTGGCTGTGAATTCCACAGCCTATTTGAGCACAGTATGATTTTACCATTGTGACCTTAGAACATACAAACATAAGAACGCCCATACTGGGTGAGACGAAGGGTCCATCTAGCCTAGTATCTATCTTCAACAGTGACTTATGCCAGGTGCCCCAGAGGGAATGAACAGAACGGTCATCATCCATTAATTTATGTAGTTCTCCTTTGAACTCTGTTATACCCTTCACACAGACACCCTTTCTGGCCCTGCACTTCTGCGTGTGGCCCCTTGTGTCATGCCATCTGTATAAATACATGCAAGTTCATGGTGAAAACAGTCATTGTATTTACCTGTCCTGCACTGATGCTATTTTTAAATGTGTTTTATAGCTTCCTTATCTGAATTCTTTTTTTCTCCACTCCTGACAGTCCACGTTATGCAACTGCCTCTTTCCAGGATTTGGGATAAATTTTTAGGGTCAGGTCCTTAATTCAACAACAGTGATATCAACAGCCTCACACCAGACTTTCATGTGTAAATTCAATCAGAACTGGGATCTATTAACTCACCCTTACCAAAAGCTTCCAGTGATAAACTCTGACCCCAAGAATCCCTTGAAGAGAAGCTGAAGGGCAATGTTGACGGAATCCAGAGATTTTGATCATCCTACAGGCTTCTCTTTATCCCCCCTCCCGCCCGGGGACCTCCATCCTCTCCCCATGCAATGGTCTGTAGATATTTGGAAAATTACAACCTGACACTGACAGTTATTTCAGCTGGGCAGGGGAGGAGATGGCTTCACAAATGGATCAATACTTCAAACCCTGGTACTGCACTTATATCCACTTGAGTGAACTAGTTACTTCAGCCATGGTGACTGGGCTCAATTACACACAACTACTCTACCACTCTCCTTCCCTGCACCTCAGCTAAACTCTTTGCTGAAACACAGACCAGCGGTTCTGGTCTCTCATGGCCTTTTGGAAAGTCTTGCACAAGCCTTGCAGAATTATTGAGTGCATGACTCTGAATGTAAGTGTTAGAAATAGCTTCTAGTCAGTTACCAGGAGACAGTATCACACAAATGTTCACTTAACAAAGAGTTAATAGCACAAACCCATTGCAAACAGTATGTGGAGCACTTCTGAAACACTTTCTAAAGCCAAAGCCATTAAGCAGTAAAGTTACCTCTACTCCTTCCTGCAGAGATTCTAACAACTCTGCTGCTGGCTTTCAATATACAGGCATGACATGAAAGTTTGGTTTGTAATATTTTTATTTTTTGGCATAACATTCACACTTCTGTACCTTAGTACGCACACATCAACCACAGGTGCTGAACCCACTCAGACCTGCTCGGGAAGCACAGTTGACCCACACTGAGTTGTAGCCCAGGGCCCAGTCTGAGTGTGGGAGAATTGAGGGATTCCATCCCATGAGCGGGAAGGCTACAAGGCCTGACATTTTGCACTCAGAGACCAGAGTGGGAGAAGAGATGCCTGTAGCCCTGTAAATATAGTAACTATAGGGCAAAAATATGCCCTTCGGACCTGTTACCACAAAGCAATGCAGCTCTGAATTCCTGTGTTCACAATCAAGCCAGAGAAAAAATGCTTTGGAAAATGCATTTTCTGATTACATTTCCAGGAGCAAATAAACCCAAGTAAATTTGGGAACTAGTCACTGACATTCTGTGGGGTCTCCTGTCACTCAGCTCCTGGCAGAATTGAGCCCAGAGCACAGGGCACCTCTGGAAATGGGACCCCTAGAGAAATCCTGACTTGGGTCATCAGGCTTTTAACACTCCAAGCTCCAGTTTCTGTGTAACCGGAATAACCCACTGAGCACCTTGCTGCCTGTCCTCCTGCCGCTCTTACAGAGTCACTCTGACAGCCCGGCTGACTTCACTGCAGTGGCACAGAACATCTGCCAATGTAAACAGCTTGCAGCCTTTCCCCTTCACTTCACATCGTAAAGATAGGTTTCAGAGGAACAACCGTGTTAGTCTGTATTCGCAAAAAGAAAAGGAGTACTTGTGGCACCTTAGAGACTAACCAATTTATTTGAGCATGAGCTTTCGTGAGCTACAGCTCACTTCATCAGATGTATACCGTGGAAACTGCAGCAGACTTTATATACACACAGAGAATATGAAACAATACCTCCTCCCACCCCACTGTTACCAGCAGGACAGTGGGGTGGGAGGAGGTATTGTTTCATATTCTCTGTGTGTATATAAAGTCTGCTGCAGTTTCCACGGTATACATCTGATGAAGTGAGCTGTAGCTCACGAAAGCTCATGCTCAAATAAATTGGTTAGTCTCTAAGGTGCCACAAGTACTCCTTTTCTTTTATCGTAAAGATAGTGAAACTTGCCAACGTACCCAGTTCCTGCTAGAAGGGGAGCCGCTGACACCAGAGGTCTTCACCCTAAAGGACACGGAGTCATCGGAGAGGTGGCACAGGCGGCAGGCAGTCTCTGTTCAGACAGGGATGCAGGTGTCTTTATGAAACATGCCGGCACAGTCCCCTGGGGGCCACTTGGCCCTCAGAGAATCTCTGCTGCTTGGCTTTGCGTGCAGCAGCTTTAACCCATGTCACAGCCAATGGCAAATTGAAGGAGGCCAAATGATAGGGGACGCGTGGTGATGTTACCTAATTGGACTGTAGCACCAGCCCTGCTGCAGGCTCTATTCTTAGAATCCAGGCTTGTCGTCACTGTACAAATGGTGCCGATTAGTGACATGGCTCCCTCAAGGGTGGCTGAGTGGTAATGATGATGCCGTCACAGCTGTGGTCTTGCTGAAATAAAATACAATAGAATAATAACATGGGGCCTGATTACTCCCTGACAGCCCCCTTTTCAGCATTACAAACCCAGGGTGCAGGCCAGGGAAGGGAAGGGAGATTCCAAAAGGTTCCTCTCATGGAAATTTCCCTCAGTTCTTTCCAGTAGGGGAGGACCCTTCCCTTCTCCATGAGGAACAAGGAATAAGAATGAGGATTTTCGAGGGGTGTGTGGGAGTCTCACGGGGATGCCAAGTCATTGCAAAGAATGGAGTAACAGACACAGGAGCCTCATCTTAGATGGTCTGGCTGGCAGAAAGCAGTCTGAGGGCAAAGGTCAGCTTCACACCTTGACCCTGTGACACACTGAGCACAGAGCACTGTGGTGACAGGGCCCAGGCTCACATGGGTTTCAGCAAGAGTTGCTTCCACAAGGAATGGGCAAATAGATGGAAAGATGGCCTCAGAGACACAGGGAAACAAGGCTGGATCGGAGCCAGGGTGTAGCCATGGGTGGGCCTTGGGGGGCCAGGGGCCACCCATTTAGCATCTAAGCCCAATCCACCAGCTGGGACTCCTGATTCCAGCTTGGTGCCCAGCTGTATCCCTCTCCAGCTGGTGCAGAGCGCTGATTCCCTGGTCTCTTGCCCCAGATGGGGGTGTGCCTTGTGGGGGTGGGTTTGGGCCAGTAGTGGATTAGCCACTAGTCCTGGGCCAATGGTGTCACCCTGCTCCATTCCACCCACCTTCCTTTCCTGAGGTGAAACAAGGTCCGGGTGCGGGGGATTGCCTCTCCCTCCACCTGGCTGTCGTAGAGTGGGTCAGGGCACTAGAATAGAGCTGGGCAGTAGGAATGCGGCAAGTCCAGCATCTCAGAATTGCTGTGGAGGGGAAGCAGAATAAGCCCCCACCACCTCACCACTTGCCCTGACCTCACTCCCCGGCACTAGCACTGGGTGCAAACCCCTTCACCCTTCACCCCATTTCCCCAGCAGGAGAGGGGCTTCAGAAGGGATGGAGAGGGCACCTCGGTTTTTCTGGTTGAGCCAGGGCCACACAAAACCCTAATCTGCCCCTGTAGGGGGCGATGGGGCTCCTGAAAGGTGGGCCCACACAGTTTTCCTGTTCTAGCTACATCACTGTTCCCAAGATCCCATTGGCTTCCCAAAAGAATGTAAATTGGATCATTTCTGTTTCTTTATCTCCAGAGCAAAGCCTGTCTAACTTAGCTTGTAGTGATATAGGAGCAGGGCCGGATTAACTCTTCTGGGGGCCCAGGGCTATTAAAATGTGTTGCCTCCTGTCATAAATATAAAGGGAAGGGTAAACACCTTTAAAATCCGTTGTGGCCAGAGGAAAAACCCTTTCACATGTAAAGGGTTAAGAAGCTAAAGGTAACCTCGCTGGTACCTGACCAAAATGACCAATGAGGAGACAAGATACTTTCAAAGCTGGAGCGGGGGAGAAACAAAGGTTCTCTCTGTCTGTGTGTTGCTTTTGCCGGAAATAGAACAGGAATGGAGTCTTAGAATTTAGTAAGTAATCTAGCTAGATATGGGTTAGATTTTGTTTTGTTTAAATGGCTGATAAAATAAGCTGTGCTGAATGGAATATATATTCCTGTTTTTGTAACTTAAGGCTTTGCCTAGAGGGATTCTCTATGTTTTGAATCTGATTACCCTGTAAGATATTTACCATCCTGATTTTGCAGAGGTGATTCTTTTACTTTTTACTTCTACTAAAAGTCTTCTTGTAAGGAAACTGAATGCTTTTTCATTGTTCTAAGATCCAAGGGCTTGGGTCTGTGGTCACCTATGGAAATTGGTGAGGATTTTTATCAAGCCTTCCCCAGGAAAGGGGGTGTAGGTTTTGGGAGGATTGGGGGTTGGGGGAAGTTTCCAAGCTGGCTCTTTCCCTGTTATATATTTATTAGAAGGTATTTATTGGTGGTGGCAGCAATAAAGTCCAAGGGCAAAAGGTAAAATAGTTTGTACCTTGGGGAAGTTTTAACCTAAGCTGGTAAAAATAAGCTTAAGGGGGTTTTCATGCAGGTCCCCACATCTGTACCCTAGAGTTCAGAGTGGGGAAGGAACCTTGACATGGTGGCAGAGTGGTGGGATTAACTTGAAATCATTTTGAGATCAATTTGAGATTTTTTGAACAAGAAGCACAGATTTAAAATGGATTTTTTTTTCCTTTGGGCTGCTGGAAAGCAGGATTTCAGCTGAAAGGAGGGGTTTGTTGTTTTTTTTTGGTCTCTGCTTTGGGGCCAGAGCAGAGACAAAAGGGAATTGTCTTTTGTGAGCTGGAATTTTCTCTACCTAAAGGTAGGGTAGTTAACCTCCTGCGGGGAAATTCACAAGTCTTCACAGACCTGAAGACTTTTTTTTTTTTTTACCTAAGAGCAACTGCTAGGATAAAGATATTCAAGCCTGTCTGCAAAGGCCTGTACTTTAAGAATTTAGGTGTATTCTTATCACTTGGCTAGTTCTAGAGGTATAAAAGAAAGAATCAAAATCCCTGTCTGCTGGTGTAAGGGCCTTCTCTTACTGTGACAGTCTGAGGCCCTGTTCTTAGGCTCAGGCCTTTGACTAAGCAGCAGAGGCAGCCATAAGCTGGGAAGCGACCGGTCACATCCTCACATTGCAAACTAGTCACATTGAAATAAGGTGCTATTGGGCTGTTAGGCACTATCAGGACAGGATTGTATTCCTATCACCTCCAGAGAAAGGGAAGTGCCTAGAAAATGTAAAAGGAAACTTAGTTTGATAGCATCCTGTCTGGCAAGAACTCACTTATCAATAGCTGGGATGTGAAATCCTCACTTCTGTATTGTCTTGTCATTATAGTTCCCACTTTCCTATTGTTTGTCTGTATAATCTCTCTGGTTCTGTGATTGTTCCTGTCTGCTGTATAACTAATTTTGCTGGGTGTAAACTAATTAAGGTGATGGGATATAATTGGTTACATAATCATGTTACAATATGTTAGGATTGGTTAGTTAAATTTCAGGAAAATGATTGGTTAAGGTATAGCTAAGCAGAACTCAAGTTTTACTATATAATCTGTAGTCAGTCAGGAAGTGAGTGGGGGTGGGTGGGTGAGTGAGGGAGATGGGAACAGGGAATGGGGGTAAGAAAATTTGAATCATGTTTTGCTAAAGGGGGAAATGGGAACAGGGAATGGGAGTAAGGAAGTTGGAATCATGTTTGGCTAAGGGTAGGAATGGGAACAGGGACACAGGAGTAAGTGGTGTCAGAGCTGGGAAGGAGGATACTAAGGAAGGAAACTGGAATCATGCCTGCTGGAAGTTCACCCCAATAAACATCGAATTGTCTGCACCTTTTGACTTCGTGTATTGTTGCTCTCTGTTCGTGTGAGAAGGACCAGGGAAGTAAGTGGGTGAAGGAATAAGCCCCCTAACAGCAACTAGAGGGGTTTCTGTCTATTTGCCTGGAGACAAAGGTGTTAGGGGTTTTTTTTAAGGATTTTTCTGTAGGCAGACAATCACTATCAGAGAACACAGGTATCCGGTCACATCACAGAAAAATTTTATAAGCCAAGTTTTTGTTTGTTTTATTTCTAACTCTCAGGTGTAAAGTTAGTTAAAAACAGAGAGGTAAACATGACAGATCCCAAAGCAGAAGCAGCCAAAGATGCTGCCCACAGGAGAGCTATGGAGGAAAAGGAAAAAGAATGGAAGCATACACTGGAGATGGAGAAGGCAAAGGCTCAGCAGAATAGCAATCCTTCTCCAGGTACCGCTTCACATCCCAGGAAATTCCCCACCTACAAGGCAGGCGATAATACCAAGGCCTTCTTGAAAACTTGGAAAGGGCCTGCCTTGGGTACAGCATCTCTACAGACCAATACATGGTAGAGCTGAGGCCACAGCTCAGTGGACCCTTAGCTGAGGTGGTGGCTAAAATGCCTAAGGAACACATGAACAAGTGTGAACTGTTTAATACCAAGGCGAGAGTCAGAATGGGGCTAAAACCCAAGCATTCCCGTCTGCAGTTCAGAGCCCTAAGGTGGAAACCAGACGTGTCATTTACCGACATGCCTACTGTTAGAGAGCTTATTCTTTCACTCTCCCACTTCCCTGGTCCTTATCGCATGAACAGAGAGCAACAATACCTGAAGTCCGAAGGTGCAAACAATTCGATGTTTATTGGGGTGAACTTCCAGCAAGCTTAAATCCAAGCTCCTTTTTCCTTATTTTTGAATCCCAACTTACTTCCTCTTTGCTCCTAATTTCTATAGTAATATTCTTAGCTATACCTTAACCAATCCTTCTACTGAAATTTACCTAACCAATCCTAACATATTGTAACATGATTGGCTAAGCAATTATATCTCACCACCTGTCATAAATATAAAGGGAAGGGTAAACCCCTTTGAAATCCCTCCTGGCCAGGGGAAAGCTCCTCTCACCTGTAAAGGGTTAAGAAGCTAAAGGTAACCTCGCTGGCACCTGACCAAAATGACCAATGAGGAGACAAGATACTTTCAAAAGCTGGGAGGAGGGAGAGAAACAAAGGGTCTCTGTCTGTCTGTAGTCGTCTTGGCCAGGGACAGAACAGGAATGGAGGCTTAGAACTTTTAGTAAGTAATCTAGCTAGGTATGTGTTAGATTATGATTTCTTTAAATGGCTGAGAAAAGAATTGTGCTGAATAGAATAACTATTTCTGTCTGTATATCTTTTTTGTAACTTAAGGTTTTGCCTAGAGGGGTTCTCTATGTTTTTGAATCTAATTACCCTGTAAGATATCTACCATCCTGATTTTACAGGGGGGATTTCTTTATTTCTATTTACTGCTATTTTTTATTAAAAGTCTTCTTGTAAAAAACTGAATGCTTTTTCATTGTTCTCAGATCCAAGGGTTTGGGTCTGTGGTCACCTATGCAAATTGGTGAGGCTTTTTATCCAACATTTCCCAGGAGAGGGGGGGGTGCAAGTGTTGGGAGGATTGTTCATTGTTCTTAAGATCCAAGGGTCTGGGTCTGTAGTCACCTAGGCAAATTGGTGAGGCTTTTTACCAAACCTTGTCCAGGAAGTGGGGTGCAAGGTTTTGGGAAGTATTTTGGGGGGAAAGACGCGTCCAAACAGCTCTTCCCCAGTAACCAGTATTAGTTTGGTGGTGGTAGCGGCCATTCCAAGGATAACGGGTGTAATATTTTGTACCTTGGGGAAGTTTTGACCTAAGCTGGTAAAGATAAGCTTAGGAGGTTTTTCATGCAGGTCCCCACATCTGTACCCTAGAGTTCAGAGTGGGGGAGGAACCTTGACATGGTGGCACAGTGGTGGGATTAACCTGAAATCATTTGAGATCCAGTTGAGATTTTTTGAACTAGAAATACAGATTTTAAAAAGGAATTTTTTTTTTCCTTTGGAAAGAAAGTCCAGAAAGCAGCTTTGAAACTGAAAGCAGCTTGGTTTCTCTCTGCTTTGTGGCCAAGCAGAGACAAAAGGGGATTATCTTGTGAATTGCAGGTTTTCTTTGCCTGGAGGCAGGGTACTTAACTCCTGCAGGGAAATTCACAGTCTTCCAACCCAGAGGTTTTTTTTTTTCTTTTCTTCCTAAAAGTAAATAGGGGGGGGTGTGCTCTACCCATTTGCCTGGAGACAAAAGTGGCAGGGTTTTTTTTAGGATTTTGATTTTTTTTGTTTTGTTTTGTTTTACAAGGAGCACAGGTTTGAAAAGAAAATTTTTTTTTTCCTTTGGGCTGGGTAAGCAGGTTTCCAAGTAGTTGGAGGTTTTTTGCTTTAATTTGGGCCCAGAGCAGAGACAAGGGAATTGTCTTTTTCTGTAGGCTGACAATCACTATCAGAGAATAGGTATTCTATTCCAGCACAGCAAAATTTTACAGCCAAGTTTTGTTTGTTTATTTCTAAACCTCGGGTGTAAAGTTAGTAAAAACAGAGAGGTTAGAATGGCAAAATCCGCGGCTCGACTACAGCTCGAATTAGCCAAATTTCAGGCTGAGGAAAGACAAAGGGAACATGAAAGACAGATAGAACTCATGCAGCTGAAGAAGGAACAAGAAAGGGAGGCAGAACAACACCAAGAGGCTGCCCACAAGAGGGAAATGGAGGCAAGGAAGCATGTGGAGGAGGAGAGGGAAAAAGAGAGGAAGCATGTGGAGGAGATGGAGAGGATAAAGGCCCAGCAGAATATACCAACAAACCCTAGCAATCCTTCTCCAGGTACCACTTCCCATCCCAGAAAGTTCCCCACCTACAAGGCAGGTGATGATACTGAGGCCTTCTTAGAAAACTTCGAAAGGGCCTGCCTTGGGTACAGCATCTCTACCTGCCAATACATGGTAGAGCTGAGGCCGCAGCTCAGTGGACCCTTAGCTGAGGTGGCAGCTGAAATGCCTAAAGAACACATGAACAAGTATGAACTGTTTAAATCCAAGGCGAGAGTCAGAATGGGGATAACACCCGAGCAGTCTCGTCGGAGGTTCAGAGCCCTAAGGTGGAAACCAGACATGTCATTTACCCGACATGCCTACCACATTGTAAAACATTGGGATGCCTGGATATCAGGAGCAAGTGTTGAATCTCCAGTAAATTTGCCCTTCCTAATGCAAATGGAACAATTCTTAGAGGGTGTTCCTGAGGAAATAGAAAGATACATCCTAGATGGGAAACCCAAAACTGTAATTGAGGCAGGAGAGATTGGAGCCAGATGGGTGGAGGTGGCAGAGAAGAAGAAAACTGGTCGCAGTTGGAGCGGAGACCAGAAGGGACCACCCCAGACCACACCCTATTACCGGGGGCCGCCCAAAGCCCCACCTACCTCCCAAAGAACCCTCCAGACCCCTTATCGTCCCACCACCCCGTTCTCCAGCAACCCTCCTCGCCCCAGTGACCCGTCAGCTGGACGATGTTTTAAGTGTAACGAGCTGGGGCATGTAAAGGCCAACTGCCCCAAGAACCCCAACAGATTACAGTTCATTGCACCGGAATCACACCAGAGGTCCACAGGCCCAGATACCTCCCAGATACCCTTGGAGCGGAGGGAAACTGTGAGTGTGGGCGGGAAGAAGGTCACCGCGTGGAGGGACACCGGAGCACAAGTGTCAGCTATCCATGCTTCCTTAGTGGACCCCAATTTAATCAACCCAGAGATCCAAGTGACGATTCAACCCTTCAAGTCCAACTCTTTCAATTTGCCTACAGCCAAGTTGCCTGTCCAGTACAAGGGCTGGTCAGGAATGTGGACTTTTGCAGTCTATGATGATTATCCCATCCCCATGCTGTTGGGGGAAGACTTGGCCAATCATGTGAAGCAGGCCAAGAGGGTGGGAATGGTCACCCGCAGCCAGGCTAAACAAGCCGTGAGGCCTAACTGTGTTCCGGAAACTTCTATCAGGACCCAGTCAGAGGTGATGGACCTGGACCCCAGGCCAATGTCTGCAACAGCAGTAGTGGATCCAGTCCCAGAGACCCAGACGGAACCAGTCCCAGAACCGGAACCAGCCGAACAACCAACACCAGACCCCGTGTCAGCACTGAATCCAGTACTTGCAACCTCAACACCAGAGGGCCCCACCAAACCTGAACTGGCAGCAGCCGATAACCCGACCCAAGAGGCTCAGCCGGAGCCTGAATCCCAACATAGTGCACCAGCGGAGAGCGGTTCACAGTCAACAGAAACAGCTCCATCCCCTATATCGCTTCCAGAGGGACCAAGCCTAGGTCCACAATCCCATGAGGAACTGATGTCTCCAGCATCAAGGGAACAGTTCCAGACCGAACAGGAAGCAGATGAAAGCCTCCAGAGAGCTTGGACGGCGGCACGGAGCAACCCACCGCCTCTCAGCTCTTCTAATCGATCCAGGTTTGTTATAGAAAGAGGACTTTTATACAAGGAAACTCTTTCTGATGGACAACAGGAAGACTGGCATCCTCAGAAACAGTTGGTAGTTCCAACTAAATACCGGGCCAAGCTCTTGAGCTTAGCCCACGATCACCCTAGTGGCCATGCTGGGGTGAACAGGACCAAAGACCGTTTGGGGGGATCATTCCACTGGGAGGGAATGGGCAAGGATGTTTCTACCTATGTCCAGTCTTGTGAGGTGTGCCAAAGAGTGGGAAAACCCCAAGACCAGGTCAAAGCCCCTCTCCAGCCACTCCCCATCATTGAAGTTCCATTTCAGCAAGTAGCTGTGGATATTCTGGGTCCTTTTCCGAAAAAGACACCCAGAGGAAAGCAGTACATACTGACTTTCATGGATTTTGCCACCCGATGGCCGGAAGCAGTAGCTCTAAGCAACACCAGGGCTAAAAGTGTGTGTCAGGCACTAGCAGACATTTTTGCCAGGGTAGGTTGGCCCTCCGACATCCTCACAGATGCAGGGACTAATTTCCTGGCAGGAACTATGAAAAACCTTTGGGAAGCTCATGGGGTAAATCACTTGGTTGCCACTCCTTACCACCATCAAACAAATGGCATGGTGGAGAAGTTTAATGGAACTTTGGGGGCCATGATACGTAAATTCGTAAATGAGCACTCCAATGATTGGGACCTAGTATTGCAGCAGTTGCTCTTTGCCTACAGAGCTGTACCACATCCCAGTTTAGGGTTTTCCCCATTTGAACTTGTATATGGCCGTGAGGTTAAGGGGCCATTGCAGTTGGTGAAGCAGCAATGGGAGGGATTTACACCTTCTCCAGGAACTAACATTCTGGACTTTGTAACCAACCTACAAAACACCCTCCGAACCTCTTTAGCCCTTGCTAGAGAAAACTTACAGGATGCTCAAAAAGAGCAAAAAGCCTGGTATGATAAACATGCCAGAGAGCGCTCCTTCAAAGTAGGAGACCAGGTCATGGTCTTAAAGGCGCTCCAGGCCCATAAAATGGAAGCATCGTGGGAAGGGCCATTCACGGTCCAGGAGCGCCTGGGAGCTGTTAATTATCTCATAGCATTCCCCACCTCCAACCGAAAGCCTAAGGTGTACCATATTAATTCTCTAAAGCCCTTTTATTCCAGAGAATTAAAGGTTTGTCAGTTTACAGCCCAGGGAGGAGATGATGCTGAGTGGCCTGAAGGTGTTTACTACGAAGGGAAATGTGCTGGTGGTGTGGAAGAGGTGAACCTCTCCATGACCCTTGGGCGTATGCAGCGACAGCAGATCCAAGAGCTGTGCACTAGCTACGCGCCAACGTTCTCAGCCACCCCAGGACTGACTGAACGGGCATACCACTCCATTGACACAGGTAATGCTCACCCAATTAGGGTCCAACCTTACCGGGTGTCTCCTCAAGCTAAAACTGCTATAGAACGGGAGATCCAGGATATGTTACAGATGGGGGTAATCCGCCCCTCTGAAAGTGCATGGGCATCTCCAGTGGTTCTAGTTCCCAAACCAGATGGGGAAATACGTTTTTGCGTGGACTACCGTAAGCTAAATGCTGTAACTCGCCCAGACAACTATCCCATGCCATGCACAGATGAACTATTAGAGAAACTGGGACGGGCCCAGTTCATCTCTACCTTGGACTTAACCAAGGGGTACTGGCAGGTACCGCTAGATGAATCTGCCAAGGAAAGGTCAGCCTTCATCACACATCTCGGGCTGTATGAATTTAATGTACTCCCTTTCGGGCTGCGAAATGCACCCGCCACTTTCCAAAGACTTGTAGATGGTCTCCTAGCGGGATTAGGAGAATATGCAGTCGCCTACCTTGACGATGTGGCCATATTTTCGGATTCCTGGGCAGACCACCTGGAACATCTACAAAAAGTCCTTGAGCGCATAACCTTGACACCACCTTAATTAGTTTACACCCAGCAAAATTAATTATACAGCAGACAGAAACAATCACAGAACCAGACAGAGACCATGCAAATAAACAATAGCAAAATGGGCAAAATAATACAGAAGTGAGGAGTTCACAACTACATCTATAAAGACATAAGGGTTTCCCAGCTGTGTGTATTGATAAGTGAGTTCTTACCAGACAGAAAACTATCAAACTAAATTTCCTTTTACATCTTCTAGGCTCTTCCCTTTCTCTGGAGGTAATAGATCAGATCACCTTCCTAACAGCCCGATATTGACTAGTTTGGAATGTGAGGATGTGACTGGTTGATTCCCAGCTTATGGTTGCCTCTGCTGCTTAGCCAAAGGCCTTAGCCTAAGAACAAGGCCTCAGACTGTCATGGTGAGAGAAGGCCCTTACACAGATTCTTTCTTGTATACCTCTGTTACTAGCTAAATGATAAACATATACCTACATTATTAGAGTATAGGCCTTTACAGACAGGTCTGAATATCTATATCCTAACACCTACCACACTGTGAAACATTGGGATGCCTGGATATCAGGAGCAAGTGTTAAATCTCCAGAAGATTTGCCCTTCCTAATGCAAATGGAGCAGTTCTTAGGGGGTGTTCCTAAGGAAATAGAAAGATACATCCTAGATGGGAAGCCCAAAACTGTAACTGAGGCAGGGGAGATTGGAGCCAAATGGGTGGAGGTGGCCGAAAAGAAAAAAAAACGGTCACAGTTGGAGCGGATACCAGAAGGGACAACCTCAGACCACAGCCTACTACCGGGGGCAGCCCAAGGCCCCAACTACCCCCCAAGGAACCCTCCAGCCACCTTATCATCCCACCACACCATTCTCCAGCAACCCACCTCACCCCAGTGAGCCATCCGCTGGATGATATTTTAAATGTAACGAGCCAGGCATGTAAAGGCCAACTGCCCCAAGAACCCCAACAGATTATAGTTCATTGCACCAGAATCACACCAGAGGTCCTCAGGCCCAGATACCTCCCAGATACCCTCCGAGCGGAGTGTGGATGGGAAGAAGGTCACCGCATGGAGGGACACCAGAGCACAAGTGTTGGCTATCCATGCTTCCTTAGTGGAACCAAATTTCATTGACCCAGAGATCCAAGTGACAATTCAACCCTTCAAGTCCAACTCTTTCAGTTTGCCTACAGCCAAGTTGCCTGTCTGGTACAAGGGCTGGTCAGGAACGTGGACTTTTGCAGTCTATGATGATTATCCCATCCCCATGCTGTTGGGGGAAGACTTGGACAATCATGTGAAGTGGGCCAAGAGGGTGGGAATGGTCACCCGCAGCCAGGCTAAACAAGCCGTGAGGCCTAGCTCTGTTTCGGAAACTTCTACCAGGACCCAGTCAAAGGTGACCCAGACCCCAGGCCAATGTCTGCAACAGCAGTAGTGGATCCAGTCCCAGAGACCCAGACAGAGCCAGTCCCAGAACCGGGACTGGTGGAACAACCAGCACCAGGCCCACTGCCAGCAGGAGGTGGGTGCAGGAGAGGGTGAGGGCTCCAACTGTGCATGTGGGCTCTGGGGTGGGTCTGAGGATGAGGTGTTTGGAGTGCAGGAGGGGGCTCAGGGCAGGGGAGTGGGGTGGGAGTGTGGAGTCTGGGTGGGACTTAGGTTTCAGGAAATGGCTGGGGTTTGGGATGCATGGCCTGGGCAGGAGTATGGATGTGTAAGGGAGCTCAGGGCTGGGGCAGAGGGTTGGGGTGTGGGGCGCTTCCCTGGGGTAGATCCTATTTGGTGGAGGGCTGCAGATGCCTCCACTCAGCCCTGCACTTGTCTGCAGGTACCACCCCCCATGGAAGGAGCTTCCTGACACTCACAGTATCGTGGTTCTAGCTGGGGGGCGGGGGATGACAGTTCCCTGTCACTCATTCCCAGCTTCTGGGAAACAGAGGCTGGGGCACCATACCTTCCCTCTGTGGCTAAGAGCCACTGCTCGACCTCTCCTCCATGAATTTATCTAGTTCTTTTTTGAACCCTGTTATAGTCTTGGCCTTCACAACATCCTCTGGCAAGGAATTCCACGGGTTGACTGTGCATTGTGTAAAGAAATACTTCCTTTTATTTGCGTTAAACCTGCTGCTTATTAAATTTATTTGGTGGCCCCTAGTTCTTCCTTTTTTATTTTCTCCACACCA
Source organism: Caretta caretta (assembly GCF_965140235.1). Classification (NCBI taxonomy): domain Eukaryota; kingdom Metazoa; phylum Chordata; order Testudines; family Cheloniidae; genus Caretta; species Caretta caretta. The sequence goes on from NC_134206.1 coordinate 6,304,052, forward strand.
GTCAGGATTTTATAGACCTCAATCATATCCCCCCTTAGTTGTCTCTTTATCAAGTGGAAAAGTTACATTTCCAAGTTACCTTCATGAATACACTTACTCTGCCAAGGTATCCAGCAGATAGAGTGGTGATGTTCAAAGTGATCAAATTTGGTTAGTGTTGGGTTACAAATCACAGTAGTAAAGAGTGCTTTGAGGGTGAAATGTGAATAAAGGGGAGTAGAACTGTGCTTAACCTGCCCCAAATGAGTGGGTACCCTCAGCTGAAAGTACCACGTTAAGCCATGGGCTCAAATGCCAGATTCCTGTGACGTTAATAGGAGTGGGACAGGTGTCCCATCCAGGATGTGTGAACTCTCCCTAAGGGTTCCAGGTCTGGTTTAATGTGTTCCTACCCACTGTTCAAAGATAGAGCTAAATAGGGTCCATTAGGAGCCTTTTGTTATTTTCAGTGATCAAATGAGAACTGAAATCACTGGTGGTGGGAGGGCATTTCTGCCTGGCCTGCTAAAAGTTGAAAATCACTAAAAGCTGACAACGACTAAGAAGACTGACCTTCCAAGATCAAAGCAGAGATATTGGTGGCAGTAGAAGGGAAGTACCAGTCGTCCAGTGGAGAGGAACTGCGTCTGGCGGGATGGCCAGCCAGATCAAGTGCTCAGTTGGCGGAGCAAGCAAGGTGCCTTCTTCCCCAGGTGGGAGATGAACTCACACATATGCACCTCTCAACCCTGTATCTTCGCTGACCAAGGATGACCTCAGTGAGTGGGGTGAGGTGAGGGAGAAGAGAGGGGCACAGTAAAGGAACTTTTCATTGTAGAACTCAAGCATATGAGGCAGAAGCCACTGCCCCACACACTCTGTCCTGCTCACAGTTTTATGTGTATGTCTCCTGCTTGTGACATTTTCCCTAATTAAGATTGGATAACTTCCCTCCTTTAATTAAAAGTTACTTTCCTACACTCAGAGTTTGTGCTTGTGAGTGGAGAAGTATTGCCTTTCAGAGGCACCAAGGGGTGGGATGTAATTTTCCCAGTTTACTGGATGGGGGCTCAAGACACCTCTGTGATGTCCTGTTGAAAAGGAACCCCTAGAGATTGAAGGCCACCCTGGTTGCTGCTGCCTCCACTTGGCAGAAGGCTGACATCTGTCGAGCTCCATTGTAAAACCAACTGGGTTGTTTGCTCAATACTGCTCCTGATGGGAGGCTGTTCCGGAACATCCCTCCTCGGATGGTCAGAAACCTTCTTCTCCTTTCCAGCCTCAGTTTACTTCTGGTCAGTTTGGCCCCATTTGTTCTTGTGCCAACACTGTATTTTAGCTCCAGGACCTCGTCTCCCTCTCTGTTGTTTACTCCCCTGATATATTTATAAACTAATTGGATCCCCGCTCAGCCTGCCTTGTCTTAGGCTGAACCTGCCAAGCTCTTTCAGTCTTCTCCTAAACCAGGCCCTCCATTGTCTTGACCATCCTAGAAGCCATTCTCTGCACCTGTTCCAGTCTGAATTCTTCTTTCTGGAACAGGAGTGACCAGAATTTTACACAGTTTGCCTGAGGAGGTCTCACCAGAGCCTGGTATATGAATATGAATACTTCCTGTTCTCACCTGAAACGTTCAAGGATCTCATGTGCCTTGTTCAAATCTGAATTACATTGATGTCTCACAGTCACATTTGGACTGACTAATGCACTCACATCTCTCCCCTCCTTTGTTGTTTCCAATTACCCTTGGCTATATAAATAGGAGTGCGGTGAATAGAAGTAGGGAAGATTGAAAGCTGAACTGATGACACTGTAGAAGCACTTTCACAGAGATGAAATACCAGCTATTAACAGGTTCTTTAATCTAGCAGGGAAAGTTGAGTCACACATTCTTCATAGCAAGGGTGCTTAACCAATGGAACAAACTCCCACGAGAGGTGGTGGATTCTCCAGACATCCCCATATCAAGACTGGGTGCCTTCCTGGAAGATAACTTTTAGATTAATACAAGAAATGCATTAGTCAAACACAAGTCATTGTGCTCAATATGGAGGTAACTGGGTGAAATTATGCATCATGAACATGTAGCTACTCTGAATGCTGATAGGCACTCAACAAGGATATATGCTGGCCAAGAAGAATCAGGATTGTCACAATAAAACTCTGATATATGGTCTATTTACCCGCTAAACTAGGTCCTTGCCTGTCATGACAGGTGAAGAGAAAATAGGGAAGTGTTATTTACTCTCTCATAACACAAGAACTAGAGGTCATGAAAATAAATTCATAGGCAGCTGGTTTAAAACAAAGTATTTCTTCACACAACACACAGTCAACCTGTGGAACTCCTTTCCAGAGGATGTTGTGACTACTAAGACTTTAAAACGGTTCAAAAAAGAACAAGTTAGGAGGATTCATGGAGGATAGGTCCCTCAATGGCTATTAGCCTGGATGGTCAGGGATGGTGTCCCTAGATTCTGTTTACCAGAAGTTGGGAATGGGCAACTGGGGATGGATCACTTGATAATTGTCTATTTTGTCCATTCCCTCTGGGGCACCTGGCATTGGCCATTGTCAGAAGACAAGATACTTGGCTAGATATAATATCAGTCTGACCCAGTATGGCCATTCTTATGTTCTTAATTATCCCACTCTTAGAGTTTGGAACAACACCCCATCTCTGCTAAATACTTATCACCAGGCATATCTGACTCAGTCTTTTTCCTTTGGGTACTTGTGACCAGAGCTACCTCGTCACCCCCAGCATCCTTAGAACAAGCAGGTTTAGTAGTAAACAGCACAAAGCATTATAGAAATTGGTTTTAAAATAAGAGACAGCTGTCACATGTCTATATTCATCTATCTCACATATCACTGAAAGTTAAGTTAGGCAGGCTTTGCTCTGGAGATAGAGAAACAGAAAAGGTCCAACTTACATGTAGGTAGAAGCCCAGCAACAGAGATTGGGCTATCCAGTTTATTGCATTCAATGCAGCATGTGGCATATATGGGCATTCGGTGCAAGGAGCTCCCAGCCCTCAGAGACAGTGTATGGACTTTGGAGACGAGGGTGGCTGAATTGGAGAAGCTAAGGGAGACAAAGAGGTACATAGATGAGACTTTCTGGGACAGAGTAGAACAGTCCCTCCCCTACTCTCACACTCTCTGTCCTGTTGAGGAGGATGAAAGTCTCAGAGAAGGAGAATAGTCAACTGGAGCAGAAGGAAATAACCCCTTAGTTGGGACCCTCCTTCCAGATTGTGTTGTGGTGTCCTCTCACATTGAGGATACATCTCCAGGGAAGGGGACTCCAGTTATTAGGAAGAGACAGGTCATAGCTTTTGGGCATTCAATCATTAGAAACATAGATAGCTGGGTTTGTGATGAGTGGGAGAACTGCATGGTTACTGCGGATCTTTCGAGACTTCTAGACAGACTTATGTGTAGTGCTGAGGAATCTGTGGTACATATAGGTATCAATGACATAATGAAGGATAGGAGAGAGGTCCTGGAGGCCAAATTTAGTCTGCTAGGTAAGAGATTGAAGTCCAGTACCTCTGGGGTAGCATTCTCTGAAACATTTCCAGTTCCATGTGCAGGGCCAGTGAGACAGGCAGAACTGCAGGGACTCAAAGCATTGCTGAGATGATGGTGTAGGGAGGAGGGGGACAGATTTATTAGGAACTGGGAAAACTTTTGGGAAAGGAGGAAGCCTATACAGGAAGGCTGGGCTCCTCCTAAACCAAAATGGAAGCAGATTGCTGGCATTTAAAATTAAAAGTGTCATAGAGCAATTTTTAAACTAAGGGCTGGGGGAAAGCCGACAGGTGCAGAGCAGCACGATTTTGGACAGAGACATCCCTTAGGGGATGATCTGTTAATGGAGTTTCTTTATGTCTGTCAGGGTTCCTTCCCCACTCTGAACTCTGGGGTAAAAATGTGGAGACCTGCATGAAAGAACCCCTAAGCTTATCTCTACCAGCTTAGGTTAAAACTTAACCAAGGCACAAAGTCTTTGCCCTTGGACTAGCTAAATGCTGCCACCACCAAGTGATATAACAAACAATCAGGGAAAGGACCACTTGGAGTTCCTATTTTCCCAAAATACCCCCCAAGCACTACACCCCCTTTCCTGGGGAGACTTGAGAATAACCAAGATGAGCACAGACCAGCCTTGGATTTTCAAGACCCAAAAAAACCCAATCAGATTCTTAAAAAAACAGAACTTTATTAGAAAAACAAAAAAAGACAAGAGAACAACTCTGTAAGATCAGAATGGAAGATAACCTTACTGGCAGTCAGATTCAAACTTAGAGAATCCCTCTAGGCAAAACCTTAAGTTACAAAAAGACACAAAACCAGGAATACACATTTCCTCCAGCACAGCGAATTTCACAAGCCAAAACAAAGAAAACCTAATGCATTTTCTAGCTAGATTACTTACTAACTTTACAGGAGTTGGAGGGCTTGATCTGTTCCCAGCAAAGGTATCACACAGACAGACCAAAGCCTTTTCCCCTCCTCCAGATTTGAAAGTATCTTGTCCCCTCATTGGTCATTTTGGGTCACGTGCTGGCCAGGACACCTTCGCTTCTTAACCCTTTACAGGTGAAAGAATTTTGCCTCTGGCCAGGAGGGATTTTATAGCACTGTATGCAGAAAGGAGGTTACCCTTCCCTTTATATTTATGACAATGTCCTAGTAAAGAGGAGAGAATGGAAGATGATAAAATAAAGGTAGGATCTTATGAGTCTATCTGGATATTAAAGGAGGATATTGATATAATAGTCATCACAGAAGCTTGGGGGAATGAGGATAATCAAAGGGTAGAAAATATATCAGATGGACAGAACAGATCGTGGTGGTGGAAGAGTGGCACTGTATGTTAAAGAAAGTGTTGAAACAAATGAAGTAAAAATCTTAAATGAACCAAACTCTATCAAAGGATCACTATGAATAGTAATTCCATGCTCTAATAAGAGGAATATAGCAGTAGGGATATATTACCGATCAGCAGACCAGGATGTTGATAGTGACACAGCCCTGATCTTCTGGTCTCAGAGTATCTGAGCACCTTGAATGTATTTATCCTCCAGTCATCACTGCGAGGCAGGGCCGGGCTGTTATCCACCTGAGCACAGGCTTGGAGACAGCTGATGGCTTGCCCATGGTCACAGACTACAAGAGAATTAAACCCACCTGTCTTGAGTCACAGAGCAGTGCCTAGATCACAGCACCAGGCTTCCAGCCATCTGAGTGGTGACAGGCCTGGATGAAATCTCTGCTTCAGCTGCAGAGCTCCCCCTCCCTGCCATGCTGTCGAGAGCAGGGATGGCAAGGAGCCAGTTACGGAGGTTTGATTCGCTGGCCTGTTCTCCCCCGACCACAGCAGAGTTTAGAGCAGCCTGGATACTTGGCTAACCTCTGCCTGTTTTTAACAGCTTCCAAGAGCACCACACACTCTGGCCATATCCCTGTGGATCAGGGCCACCACAGAGTGCGCTCTGGGTGCTTGAGGTAGCCCTGCAGGCGCCCTGCTCTTTCCTCTAGGGTTCTTGCAATGACTTACTCTAAGCTAGGAAAATCTAAAACAAGAACTCCCTTTGTGGGTTCACATTTATTCAGTCTTCTCCAAAACACAAAGTCTCCTACTTTCCAGCTTGACCAGTCAGGAACACACTATTGCCCTTGTTGGTGGTGTCTGCATTGCTTCAGACTTGCTGCAACCCCTTTTCCCCTGAGCCCCTCCCCGCCATCTCTTACCAGTAGGCCCTGCCCCCCTGCTGCTCTACTTTCTCTGAGGCTCCACCTCCTGGCCACGCCAGAGCTGGGCCATGGTAAGAGCTACTGTGATGTTCGCTTATCAAAATATGACCATGTAGATCACTTTTGCAACCATTGTTATATATTTGCAACAAACTTGTACAAAATGTGGCATGTAAGATGTCTATGAAATGGTTATGTTTTGCTGGTTATGGTTGTGCTGTCTGTCTGCATGTATCATTTTTGTATGTAAAGGTATGACTAATGGCTCTATACCTGGATTTCAAATGTTTGCTCCTGGTAGTATTCAAATTAAGGGCTCATCAAGCCCTTAACTCACAATGGACCATGGGACACGCCCATCTACACTGAATGGACTGTCCTGGAAACGTACTCTCGGGGTATAGGTAATAATTTCCTGCTGTGACTAAGCAAAATTATGCATGGACATGTGATTGCTCATGTAATTCCAAACCCCAGCTTATCACCTGTCATTTTCCACCAGCTGTGCTGAGGGCCTTGTTTGAAACAATGGACTTCCCTCCATGTGGCAGATGCTATAAATTGCTATAAAAGAAACACCTCAGTTTTGCTTCTTTCCTGCTCAAGCCTCTGGACTATGAACTTTTACTAATGGGAGCATTCTAACCAATGGACTGAGGTCCTTCCAATGATTTGGAAGCAACCAGAGACTTATCAAGCCAGCAGCTTATTCCATCACTGCTACAAGCCTGAAATAAGATCTTGGCATTTATTGTATGTATTTGACTCTTTTAACAAATTTTAAATCTCACCTTTCTTTCTTTTTATGAATAAGCCTTTAGATTTTAGATATCAAAGGATTGGCATCAGAATGATTTTGGGGTAAGATCTGAGTTCTATATTGACCTGCGAGTGTGACTTGTCCTTTGGAATCAAATGAACCTGTTATTATATTAAATTGGTTTTAAAGAACCAAACATCTTTAAAACTAGTGTTTTGATGGGGATATAAGGACTGGAATATCTAAGGAAACTGCTTGTATGACTTCTTGTTAGCCATTGTTGTCAAACAGAAATTCACTTTGTGTTGCTACTCTGGTATATCTCATGGGAGAATAATCACCAGTTTTGAGGTCTGTCTGCTCTATTTCTCAGCAGTTTGTCCTGAATTTGATTTTCGCAGTTGTGATCCACAAAAGCATGGTTACAGCTACCCCGGGAGCCCAGGCTGCTGTTGGGATTCCCAGAGTCTCTCCCTTCTCTGGGGATTCGTCCTGAGGAGCAGACACATAGGCTGGAGCATTCTCTTGTCCCCCTAGTCCCCTGTAGGGCAGGTAGATGATATGGGGCTCCTCACAGGGGCACTGTCTCCCTGATCAGGTCTTTCCATGGCCCAGCTCTGGCCTCTGGCTTGGACAGGGGGTGGAGCCTCAGTGGAAGAGGAGGAGCAGGGACTGGACCACCAGGGGAAGGAAGGGGGGCAGGGGCGGGGTCACCGAGGGGTCACTGCCCCCTTTCCCGGCCTGTGTCCCGCTTTTGACTTTTGAAAAGGTGGTCACCCTACTCTGAATGGGCTGGGCTGGGATAGGAGCTAGCAGGTATAGGAGGTAGCCCTAAAACTGAGCTGAGGCCAGTTTCTACAGTTTTGCATCGCTGGGGCAGCACAAATGGAGCGGATGGGGAGGGAACCTAGGCCTGAGTCTCTTACCAGGACTCCTGTGTGTCCGACCACTACTCACACATGCAGTTCTGCCCTGCCTCAGTGGGGAGTGGACTGAGCAGGTGCGCTGTGTGTAAAGCCGTGATTGGAGGGGTTGCCTGAATGGCCTCTCCTGGTGCGCCTGCATTAATCATGTCTCTCACAACATTCAGTCACTAGCACCTGCCTGAGTGTGCAGGAGAAGACTGAGTGACTGTGCCCCTTGAATAGCCCCGTCCACAGCTGGTGCAGCACCCACGGGTCATGCTGCACCCAGAGCGCTCAGGAAGGGCCAGGACTGTGACTGCAGAACAGCTCTGCAGCATTCTTCATGGCCCCTGGATGTTTAATCAGAGACGGGACAGGGACAGACCAAGTCTAATGGGAAACAGCATCCACGTCCCTTCTCCTTATTGACTGTATCGACAAGAATTGTGAGGTCGGATCAGCCACCAATCCCACCAATCCCCTGGCTCTCCAGGAACAGTCACTTTGTAAGTGCTGCTGCCTGCCTTGGTCTCCCTCCCGCAGTGCCCTGTCCCCCCTCACCAGTCTTAGACCCTCTCTACGGAATGGAGATCATGTCATCTTGGATATATGGGTCCAGGATGGAATAGGTAGCCCATGTTTTTCGTCTCCCATGTTGTTAGAGAGCTTATTCCTTCACTCTCCCACATCCCTGGTCCTTTCCGCATGAACAGAGAGCAACAATACCCGAAGTCCAAAGGTGCAAACAATTCGATGTTTATTGGGGTGAACTTCCAGCAAACTTAAATACAAGTTCCTTTTTCCTTATTTTGAATCCCAACTTACTGCCTGTTTGTCCCTAATTTACATAGTAAAATACTCAGCTATACCTTAACCAATCCTTCTACTGAAATTTACCTAACCAATCCTAGCATATTGTAACATAATTTTCTAACCAATTATATCCCACCACCTTAATTAGTTTACACCCAGGAAAATTAATTATACAGCAGACAGAAACAATCACAGAACCAGAAACCATGCAAATAAATATAGCAAAGTGGGATTTATAATGACAAAACAATGCAGAACTGAGGATTTCACAACGACATCTATAAAGACATAAGGGTTTCCCAAGTGCGTCTATTGATAAGTGAGTTCTTACCAGACAGAAACCTATCAAACTAAATTTCCTTTTACATCTTCTAGGCTCTTCCCTTTCTCTGGAGGTGATAGATTGGGTCACATTCCTAACAGCCCCAGATTTCCTTATTTCAATATGACTAATTTGGAAAGTGAGGATGTGACCGTTCGCTTCCCAGCTTATGGCTGCCTCTGCTGCTTGGTCAAAGGCATTAGCCTAAGAACAGGGACTCAGACTGTCACAGTGAGAGAAGACCCTTACACAGATTCTTTCCTTTATATCTCTATAACTAGTTAAATGATAAACATACACCTAAATTCTTAAAGTATAGGCCTTTACAGGCAGGCCTGAATGTCTATATCCTAACACATGCCACAGGAGTCAGGTGGTGAACTGACCCTTGTTAAGGAAAAGTTAGCACATGTGACTCCATGTTGGTTTGGGGCCCACCATTGTCTAAAAGCAAGCACATCATGCACCAGGAGGAGTGTTCCTTAGACACTGCATCCCTGTGAAAATCCTCCCCCTTGTCTCCAGCCTGCCTTGACTCCCAGTATCTGTTTTTTGTCAGTCTCTAACTCCCTATGTCCTGGCCTTTGATGTGAAGCCTCCCATCCTGATAATAAAAGTTACTGATGCATGGCTTTAGGACCATGCTGTGTAATTAACATACTGGTTTAGCACAAGGAATGCACCAACCAGGGATAGGTGGTAGATAAGAAAAGGGTTTGTGTATTGGCTAAGGTTTCCGATGTATGAGGGCAACATGCTTTGTTAAAAGTGTATAACCTTTGTATAATCTGTATTCGGGGTCCCCTCCTGGCTAGCAGGGGGGCACCAAACTTGAGCGTAATAAACTTGGTGTTTTTTGGGAACTCTGCAGTTGTGGACTTTGTTTATGTGCCTCAGCCTAGATTCGAACTGTGCGTGACCTATCAGGTATAATTCTCAGCATTTGTGTGCGTCACCTATAAGGTATAATTCACAGCATTTGTGTGTGTGTCCTATCAGGTATAATTCGTAACACCCTTCACTTCATGAACACCCTGATTATCCTCACACGAAGGTGTTTGCTTTTCACGCTGTACACAATTGGGTTCATCAGTGGTGGGAGAAGCAAGGACATGTATCCCAGGAGAATCTGAAGTAAGGGATAAGAGCCCTTCCCAAACCTGCGTATCATAGACAAGCTGATCTCTGGTGTGTAGAAGAGCAGAAGGGCGCAGAGGTGGGAGATGCAGGTGTTCAGAGCCCTCAGGCACTCGTCGTAGGATGCGATGCTCAGCACTGTTTTGAGGATCATCACATAAGAGAGGAAGATGAGCAGCAAGTCCAGCCCCATCTGGAAGAGTTTAGTAAACAACCCATAGATGCTGTTGACTCTGATATCCGAACAAGCCATTGTCATGACTTCCCGGTGCACACAGTAGGAATGGGAAAGGACATTTGCTCGACAGTATTGGAACTGTTTCAGGAGAAAGGGAAGTGGAAGTATTAGGACCATCGCTCTTAGCACAGACACCAGTCCCATCTTGCCTATTCTCGGTGGGGTTAAGATGGAAGCATATCTCAGTGGGTTATGGATAGCAATGAAGCGGTCAAAGGCCATCAACAACAGCACAGAGGATTCAATGTATTGAAACAAGTGGATGAAGAAGAGCTGGGCTAAACAGGCATCGAGGCTGATCTCCCTAGAGTTAAACAAGTATATGCCCAGTATCGTCGGTATGGTGGTTATGGATATGCCAAGGTCTGTGATGGCCAACATGGAAAGGAAAATGTACATGGGCTCATGGAGGCTTGGATCTGTTTTTACAATAAACAGAATGACTGAATTTCCTACTATTGAAATAACATACATGAAGCAGAAGGGGATAGAAATCCAGAGATGTGCGTCTCTATGACCGGGTAGCCCGGAGAGAAGGAATATTACAGATTTTAATTTGGTGTCATTGACAGCTGACATAATGTACTGGGCAGGTGCAAGGAGTTCTGAAATGTCCTTCCTAAAAGAAAAATAAGAGGAGATTAGATGATATTTAGCAAGAAATCATTCTGCTCTCAGTGTACATCTACAGACTCCCAGAGCTCAAGGTAGATAAGCAAAAACATACTGTTGGATTTACATGGATCAGATTAATCAGACTGGATCAGACTTGTAGTCCATCTCCCCCAGTAACCAGTGGCCATGTCCAGATGCTTCAGAGGAAGATGGAAGAAGCCCTGAAATAGGCAGCTATGAGATAAACTGCTCCCAGGGAGTTTCCCCCTGACACCCACTAGTTAGACATATTTTGTGGTGTAAATCTCCAAAACCTTTTTAAAACAATCCAGTCTACTGTAATTGGATTTTCTGGTTACTCAGTCCCTCTTTGGATCCTGCTAAGTTCTGCGGCCTACTTGAGCACAGTATGATTTACCACTGTGATCTTAGAACATGAGAGCATAGGGACGGCCATACTAGGTGAAATTAAAGGTCCATCTAGACCAGTATCTTGTCTTCGACAGTGGCTTATGCCAGGTGCCCCAGAGGGAATGAGCAGAACAGGTCATCATCAAGTGATCCATTGTCCATTAATTTATGTAGTTCTCTTTTGAACTCTGTTATATCCTTCACACAGATACCCTCACCTCTGAGTGTGGCCCCTTGTATCATGGCATGTGTGTAAATACATGGGAAATGCATGGTGAAAATGGTCATTTGATTTATCTGCCCTGCACTGATGTTATTTTTAAATGTGATTTATAGCTTCATTATATGAATTCTCTTTTTTTCTGCGCTCCTAACAGTCCAGGTTATGCAACTGCCTCTTTCTAGCATATGGGATATATTTTTAGGGTCAGGTTCTTAATTCAATAACAGTGATATCAACAGCCTCATGCCAGACTTTCATGTGTAAATTCAATCAGAATCAGGCTCTATTAACTTACCATTACCAAATGCTCCCACTGATAAACTCTGACCCCCAAGAATCCCTCCAAGAAAAGCTGAAGGGCTTTGCCTGGCCAATGTTGATGGAATGCAGAGACCCTACAGGCTTTTCTTTATCCCCCCGGAACCTGCATTCTCTCACCATGCAGTGGTCTGTAGCTATTGGGAAAATTACAAGCTAACACTGACAGTTATTTCAGCTGGGCAGAGGAAGAGTTGACATCACATAACATACCACACGCCCTGGTATCGCACTAATATCCACTTGAGTGTACAAGTTACTTTCAGTCATGCTCATGTAATTGGTGACAGGGGCCAATTAGATAAAACATCCTTTACACTCCCCTTTCCTAAGCTAAACTCTTTGCTGAAACACAGACCAGTGGTTCTGGTCTCTCACGACTTTTTGGAAAGTCTTGCACAGGGCTTGGAGAGTTACTGAGTGCATGACTCTGAATGTAAGTGTTAGAAACAGCTTCTAGTCAGTTACCAGGAGACAGTGTCATACAACTGTCACTGAACAAAGAATTAATATCACAAACCCATTGCAAACAGTATGTGAAGCGCTTCTGAAATACTTTCTAAAGCCAAAGCCATAAAGCAGTAAAGTTACCACTGCTCCTTCCTGTAGAGATTCTAACAACTCTGTTCCTGGCTTTCGATATACAATCATTACATGAAAGTTCTGTTTGTAATATTTGTATTACAATGAATAGTTTTGGCATAACATTCACACTTCTGTACCTTAGTATGCACATGTCAACCACAGGTGCTGAACCCACTCGGACCTGCTCAGGAAGCACAGTTGACCCACACTGTGCTGAAGCCCAGTGCCCAGTCTGAGTGTGGGAGAATTGAGGGATTCCAGCCCATGAGCGGGAAGGCTACAAGGCCTGACATTTTGCACTCAGAGACCAGAGAAAGGGCAGAGATGCTGGTAGCCCTATAACTATAGGGCAAAAATATGCCCTCTCAGACCTGTTACCATAAAGCAATGAAGCTCTGAATTCCTGAGTTCACAATCAAGCCGGAGAATAAAAGCTTTGAAAATGCATGTGCTGATTAAATTTCCAGGAGCAAATAAACCCGAGTAGATTTGGGAACTAGTCACTGACATTCTGTGGTGTCTCCTGTCACTCAGCCCTGGCTGGATTGAGCCCAGAGCACACGGAACCTCTAGAAATGGGACCCCTAGAGAAATCCTGACTCGGGGCATCAGGGTTTTAACTCTCCAAGCTCCGGTTTCTGTGTAAATTGAATAACCCACTGAGCACCTTGGGAACATGCAGGGGAGGGGTTCCAAAGCTCCCTAATTCTGTCTCTCCTCCTGCCCCTGTTACTGAGTCACTCTGACAGCCCAGCTGAGTTCGCTGCATTGGCACAGAACATCTTCAAATTTAAACAGCTTGCAACCTTTCCCCTTCACTTCATATTGTAAAGACAGTGAAACCTGCCAACGTACCCAATTCCTGCTAGAAGAGGAGCCACTGACACCAGAGGTTTTCACCCTAAAGGACAAGCAGTCATTGGAGTGGTTGCACAGGCAGCAGGCCGTATCTGTTCAAATAGGGAGGCTAGTGTCTTTATGAAGCACGTTTGCATATACCCTTGGGGGCAACTTGGCCCTCAGGGAATCTCAGCTGCTTGGCTTTCTGTGCAGCAGCTTTAACCCCTATCACAGCCAATGGCAAAGTGCAGGAGGCCAAATCACAGGGGACATATGGTGATGCTACCTAATTGGACTGCAGCACCAGCCCTGCTGCAGGCTGTATTCCTAGAATCAGGGCTTGTCCACACAGTCACCAGACCGGTATTTGTAAGCCATTGCGAACAATGGAGCAAAAGACACAGGAGCCTCATCTTAGATGATCTAGCTGGCAGAAAGTAGAATCATAGAATCATAGAATATAAGGGTTGGAAGGGACCCCAGAAGGTCATCTAGTCCAACCCCCTGCTCGAAGCAGGACCAATTCCCAGTTAAATCATCCCAGCCAGGGCTTTGTCAAGCCTGACCTTAAAAACCTCTAAGGAAGGAGATTCTACCACCTCCCTAGGTAACGCATTCCAGTGTTTCACCACCCTCTTAGTGAAAAAGTTTTTCCTAATATCCAATCTAAACCTCCCCCACTGCAACTTGAGACCATTACTCCTCGTTCTGTCATCTGATACCATTGAGAACAGTCTAGAGCCATCCTCTTTGGAACCCCCTTTCAGGTAGTTGAAAGCAGCTATCAAATCCCCCCTCATTCTTCTCTTCTGCAGGCTAAACAATCCCAGCTCCCTCAGCCTCTCCTCATAACTCATGTGTTCCAGACCCCTAATCATTTTTGTTGCCCTTCGCTGGACTCTCTCCAATTTATCCACATCCTTCTTGAAGTATGGGGCCCAAAACTGGACACAGTACTCCAGATGAGGCCTCACCAATGTCGAATAGAGGGGAACGATCACGTCCCTCGATCTGCTCGCTATGCCCCTACTTATACATCCCAAAATGCCATTGGCCTTCCTGGCAACAAGGGCACACTGCTGACTCATATCCAGCTTCTCGTCCACTGTCACCCCTAGCTCCTTTTCCGCAGAACTGCTGCCTAGCCATTCGGTCCCTAGTCTGTAGCTGTGCATTGGGTTCTTCCGTCCTAAGTGCAGGACCCTGCACTTATCCTTATTGAACCTCATCAGATTTCTTTTGGCCCAATCCTCCAATTTGTCTAGGTCCTTCTGTATCCTATCCCTGCCCTCCAGCGTATCTACCACTCCTCCCAGTTTAGTATCATCCGCAAATTTGCTGAGAGTGCAATCCACACCATCCTCCAGATCATTTATGAAGATATTGAACAAAACCGGCCCCAGGACCGACCCTTGGGGCACTCCACTTGATACCGGCTGCCAACTAGACATGGAGCCATTGATCAGTAGTCTGAGCCCTGGTCTACACTACGGGAGTTAGGTGTAATTTAGCCACGTTAGGTCGATTTTAAAATGAATGCGTCTACACAAGCAACCCCGTTCGGTCGACCTAAAGGTCTCTTAAAATGAACTTCTGTACTCCTCTCCAGCGAGGAGAGTAGTGGTAAATCCGACCTTGCTGGGTCAAATTTGGGATGGTGCCTTTTATCCAAACACAAACAGACCAGCATGAACAGGGTCCTTTTACTGTTCCCTTACAAAAATTCCCCTATTTCAAACAGGTAACCATGAATGATATCATTCTCCTGAGGCTAACACGGAAAGATATAGACCCAATGTTGCTTGAAGGCAACCAAAACCCAGGACCATTCACTGCCATGCTTTGTGCTGCAATGATTCCAGACTACTTGCTACTGGCTTGGCATGGTAAAGTGTCTTACCATGTAGGACAAAATAAGGCAGCCCTCCCCAGAAACCTTCTGCAAAGGATTTCAGAGTACCTACAGGAGACCTTCATGGAGATGTCCCTGGAGGATTCCCACTCCATCCCCAGACACGCTAACAGACTTTTCCAGTAGCTGTACTGGCCGCGAATGCATCCCAAGTCTCCACCATGCAGTGGAGGGAGGAATGAAGGGATTATCCCTAATAGCCACGCTGAGGGGTGGGGGGAGGTGTGTGCTGCACATCCACGCGAAAACCACAGCCCCTCCTTTTAAATGGCAAACCCAACTGAAATTGCTTACTATGGAAAGGAGGGCGCTGCAGTTTGAAAACATTCCCACGTGTTATGAAGGCGTTAGAAGCCAAACCCACGTACCCTTTCATTTACCGTGGCTGCCTGGAAACTGAATTCTGTTGCCCAGCCATGTGTGATGTGTCACCATACTGGCAGGTGCTCAATATAAAAGGCAAAATACAACCTTGTACCTAAAGCACGTGTGCTGTCTGCTGTGAATTGCTTGATTCACTGTGAAAGAGTCTCCCTTTTCTTCTCTTAAATGTATCATCTTAAATTTTATCACCTTTTTATCACCCCATAGGTGCAAATGTTTCTATGCTCCCCCTATCATCTCAGTCCCTGAGATTATCACAGATTAGAAGGCCAAAAAAACGCACTCGCCATGACATGTTTTCCGAGCTCATGCAGTCCTCCCACGCTGATAGGGCACAGCTGAATGCATGGAGGCATTCAGTGGCAGAGTCCAGGAAAGCATTAAGTGAGCACGATGAGAAGAGGCAGGATGCAATGCTGAGGCCAATGGGGGAGCAAACGGACATGCTCAGGCATCTGGTGGAGCTGCAGAGAAGCCAGTGAGAGCACAGACCACCCCTACAACCACTTTACAACCACCTGCCCTCCTCCCCAAGTTCCATATCCTCCTCACCCAGACACCCAAGAAAGCAGGGCGGGGGGAGGGGAGGAGGCTCTGGGCACCCAGCCACTGCACTCCAGAGGATGGCCCAAGCAACAGAAGACTGTCATTCAAACAGTTTTGATTTGTAGTGTGGCTACAATAAACAATGTGGCCTTGTCCTTCCCTCCTCCTCCACCCCATCCAACTGCTCCCCCCCCCCCCCCCCCGGGTACCTTATCAGTTGTATCCCTTTTTTATTATTTAATTAAAAAAGAATGCATGGTTTCAAAACAGTAGTGACTTTATTTCCTTTGCCAGCTGTGATAGAAGGGGGGAGGGTGGCTGGCTTACAGGGAATTAAAATCAACAAAGGGGGAGGGTTTGCATCAAGGAGAAACACACACATCTGTCACACCGTAGCCTGGCTAGTCATGAAACTGGTTTTCAAAGCCTCTCTGATGTGCAGAGCACTTTGCTGTGCTCTTCTAATTGCCCTGGTGCCTGGCTGTTCAAAATTGGCAGCCAGGCAATTTGCCTCAACCTCCCACCCCCCAGAAACGTCTCCCCCTTACTCTCACAGATATTATGGAGCACACAGCAAACAGTAATAACAATGGGAATATTGCTTGCACTGAGGTCTAACCTAGTCAGCAAACAGCACCAGCGAGCTTTTAAACATTCAAAGGCACATTCTACCACCATTCTGCACTTGCTCAGCCTATAGTTGAACTGCTCCTTACAACAGTCCAGGCTGCCTATGCATGGCTTCATGAGCCATGGGAGCAAGGGGTAGGCTGGGTCTCCGAGGATAACGATTGGCATTTAAACATCCCCAACAGTAATTTTCTGGTCTGGGAAGTAAGTCCCTTCTTGCAGCTGCTCAAACAGCCCGGAGATCCTAAAGATGCGAGCGTCATGCACCTTTCCCGGCCATCCCACGTTGATGTTGGTGAAACGTCCCTTGTGATACACCAGAGCTTGCAGCACCATTGAGAAGTACCCCTTGCAGTTTATGTACTGGTTGGCAAGGTGCTCCAGTGCCAAGATAGGGATATGGGTTCCGTCTATCGCCCCACCACAGTTAGGGAAACCCATTGCAGCAAAGCCATCCACTATGACCTGGACATTTCCAAGAGTCACTACCCTTGATAGCAGAGTGTCAGGGTTCCCTCCGCACTCTGAACTCTGTAGTACAGATGTGGGGACCCACATGAAAGACCCCTAAGCTTATTTCTACTAGCTTAAGTTAAAATCTTCCCCAAGGCACAAATCCTTTGTCCTTGGACAGATGGTATTATGCCACCACCAAGTGATTTAGACAAGATTCAGGGAAAGGACCACTTGGAGTTCCTATTCCCGCAAAATATCCTCCCAAGTCCCTTCACCCCCTTTCCTGGGGAGGCTTGAGAATAATATCCTAACCAATTGGTTACAAAGTGAGCACAGACACCAACACCCCTGAGTCTTTAGGACACTGAAAATCAATCAGGTTCTTAAAAAAAATATTTAAAGAAAAGATAAAAGAATCACCTCTGTGAAATCAGGAGGGAAGATAACTTGACAGGGTAACAAAGGATTCAAAAGCACAGAGGAACCCCTCTAGATTTAGTTTCAAAGTTACAAAAAACAGGAATAAACCTCCCTCTAGCAAAGGGAAAATTCACAAGCTAAAACAAAAGATAATCTAACACGCCTTGCCTGGCTTTTACTTACTTTTTTTGTAATATTAGAGACATGTTAAGGAGTGTTTGGAGGAGGTGGATTTCTGACTGACTCCCCTCAGTCCAGAGAAAAAACACACAAACAAAGAGCACAAACAAAGCCTTCCTCCCCACCCCCAGATTTGAAAGTATCTTCTTTCCCCATTGGTTCTTTTGGTCAGGTGCCAACC
Source organism: Caretta caretta (assembly GCF_965140235.1). NCBI lineage: Eukaryota > Metazoa > Chordata > Testudines > Cheloniidae > Caretta > Caretta caretta. The sequence goes on from NC_134206.1 coordinate 6,321,673, forward strand.
AGGTTATTTGAAATTCTTAACCCCTTACAGGTAAGGGGGAATTCTAGGCTACTCTTGGCAGTAGGGTTATGACAGTCAGTTATGACAGATGGAAATTGTTGATATCATGGTCACTATGGATGTAGAAGCTGTCATAAATATAAAGGGAAGGGTAAACCCCTTTGAAATCCCTCCTGGCCAGGGAAAAGCTCCTCTCACCTGTAAAGGGTTAAGAAGCTAAAGGTAACCTCGCTGGCACCTGACCAAAATGACCAATGAGGAGACAAGATACTTTCAAAAGCTGGGAGGAGGGAGAGAAACAAAGGGTCTCTGTCTGTCTATATGCTGTTTCTGCCGGGGATAGACCAGGAATGGAATCTTAGAACTTTTAGTAAGTAACCTAGCTAGGTATGTGTTAGATTATGATTTCTTTAAATGGCTGAGAAAAGAATTGTGCTGAATAGAATAACTATTTCTCTCTGTGTATCTTTTTTGTAACTTAAGGTTTTGCCTAGAGGGGTTCTCTATGTTTTGAATCGAATTACCCTGTAAGGTATCTACCATCCTGATTTTACAGAGGTGATTTCTTTACTTCTATTTACTTCTATTTCTATTAAAAGTCTTCTTGTAAGAAAACTGAATGCTTTTTCATTGTTCTCAGATCCAAGGGTTTGGGTCTGTGGTCACCTATGCAAATTGGTGAGGCTTTTTACCAAACCTTGTCCAGGAAGTGGGGTGCAAGGTTTTGGGAAGTATTTTGGGGGGAAAGACGTTTCCAAACAGCTCTTCCCCAGTAACGAGTATTTGTTTGGTGGTGGTAGCAGCCAATCCAAGGACAAAGGGTGGAATATTTTGTACCTTGGGGAAGTTTTGACCTAAGCTGGTAAAGATAAGCTTAGGAGGTTTTTCATGCAGGTCCCCACATCTGTACCCTAGTGTTCAGAGTGGGGAAGGAACCTTGACAGAAGCCCTCTACACCAACATTCCACACAAAGATGGACTACAAGCCATCAGGAACAGTATCCCCGATAATGTCACAACAAACCTGGTGGCTGAACTTTGTGACTTTTTCCTCACCCATAACTATTTAACATTTGGGGAAAATGTATACCTTCAAATCAGTGGCACTGCTATGGGTACCCGCATGGCCCCACAGCATGCCAACATTTTTATGGCTGACTTAGAACAACGCTTCCTCAGCTCTCGTCCCCTAAGGCTCCTACTCTACTTGCGCTATATTGATGACATCTTCATCATCTGGACCCATGGAAAAGAAGCCTTTGAGGAATTCCACCATGATTTCAACAATCTCCATCCCACCATCAACCTCAGCCTGGACCAGTCAACACAAGAGATCTAATTCCTGGACACTACGGTGCTAATAAGAGATGGTCACATAAACACCACCCTATACCGGAAACCTACTGACTGCTATTCCTACCTACATGCCTCCAGGTTTCATCCAGGCCACACCACACGATCCATTGTCTACAGCCAAGCTCTACGATACAACCGCATTTGCTCCAACCCCCTCAGACAGAGACAAACACCTACAAAATCTCTATCAAGCATTCTTACAACTACAATACCCACCTGCTGAAGTGAAGAAACAGACTGACAGAGCCAGAAGAGTACCCAGAAGTCACCTACTACAGGACAGGCCCAACAAAGAAAATAACAGAACGCCACGAGCTATCACCTTCAGCCCCCAACTAAAACCTCTCCAACACATCATCAAGGATCTACAACCTATCCTGAATGACGACCCATCACTCTCACAGATCTTGGGAGACAGGCCAGTCCTTGTGTTGCCAGCACAGCGTGCCTGAGGCAAGCAACAGCAGGGGTTCGTTGCCCGGTATGCGTAACCCAATAATCACAATGGGGTGGAAAAGTTGAAAAGTTTATTTGGAATTCCAAAGAATGGTACAGGGAGAGAAATCTGAAATCCTGCACATCAGAGCAGGTCATTACACACACTTTTATATTCCTTAATGCTACTGCACTAGACATCAGCCAATCAAAGCTTTGCACAAATACTCTGCCTTCCTTATATGGGTTACAACAATGTTTATTTCCTGTAACCTCTAACAAGCATTCCTAGCAACTTAAACAACCAGCACATACTGTCTGGCCTTGTAACAGCCTCCTCCTGTTATCTTTAACTTGGCGTCAGCAAACCTTACACTATAAGGCTTTATCTGCGGCTGCAAAATTGTTTTAAGAGCAAAAGAGCTTACTCAAACCAGCCAGGCCTGAGTTCTGTTAAGGGGGGTTGACAAGAAGTCCTTAGGCCTAGAGCAGGGAGAGTTCCTCTACCCTTATGGCCTTCCATCCCCTCAACTTAACTAGTGGCCATGCCCTGGGGTCCTCAACACTTGCTTACAAACAGCCCCCCAACCTGAAGCAAATACTCACCAGCAAACACACACCACATAACAGAACCACTAACCCAGGATCCTATCCTTGCAACAAAGCTCATTGCCAACTGTGTCCCATATCTATTCAGGGGACACCATCATAGGGCCTAATCACATCAGCCACACTATCAGAGGCTCGTTCACCTGCACATCCACCAATGTGATATATGTCATCATGTGCCAGCAATGTCCTTCTGCCATGTACATTGGTCAAACTGGACAGTCTCTACATAAAAGAATAAATGGACACAAATCAGATGTCAAGAATTATAACATTCAAAAACCAGTTGGCGAACACTTCAATCTCTCTGGTCACTCGATTACAGACCTAAAGGTGACAATACTTCAACCAAAAAATCTTCAAAAACAGACTCCAAAGAGAGACTGCTGAATTGGAATTAATTTGCAAACTGGATACAATTAACTTAGGCTTGAATAGAGACTGGGAGTGGATGGGTCATTACACAAAGTAAAACTATTTCCCCATGTTTATTTCCCCCCACCCCCCGTTCCTCAGACGTTCTTGTCAACTGCTGAAAATGGCCCACCTTGATTATCACTACAAAAGTTCTCCCCTCCCGCTCTCCTGCTGGTAATAGCTCATCTTAAGTGATCACTCTGGTTACAATGTGTATGGTAACACCCATTGTTTCATGTTCTCTATGTATATAAATCTCCCCACTGTATTTTCCACTGAATGAATCCGATGAAGTGAGCTGTAGGTCATGAAAGCTTATGCTCAAATAAATCTTTAGTCTCTAAGGTGCCACAAGTACTCCTTGTTAGAGGGCTTATTCCTTCACCCACTTACTTCCCTGGTCCTTCTCGCATGAACAGAGAGCAACAATACCCGAAGTCCAAAGGTGCAAACAATTCAATGTTTATTGGGGTGAACTTCCAGCAAGCATGATTCCAGTTTCCTTCCTTAGTATCCTCCTTCCCAGCTCTGACACCACAGAGCCTTACACCTGTGTCCCTGTTCCCATTCCTACCCTTAGCCAAACATGATTCCAACTTCCTTACTCCCATTCCCTGTTCCCATTTCCCCCTTTAGCAAAACATGATTCCAATTTTCTTACCCCCAGTCCCTGTTCCCATCTCCCTCACCCACATGCCCATGCCCACCCACACCCACACCCTTCCTCATTGACTACAGATTATATAGTAAAACTTGAGTTCTGCTTAGCTATACCTTAACCAATCATTTTCCTGAAATTTAACTAACCAATCTTAACATATTGTAACATGATTATGTAACCAATTATATCCCACCACCTTAATTAGTTTACACCCAGCAAAATTAATTATACAGCAGACGGGAACAATCACAGAACCAGACAGAGATTATACAGACAAACAACAGCAAAGTGGGAACTATAATGACAAGACAATACAGAAGTGAGGATTTCACATCCCAGTATTGATAAGTGAGTTCTTGCCAGACAGGATGCTATCAAACTAAGTTTCCTTTTACATTTTCTAGGCACTTCCCTTTCTCTGGAGGTGATAGGAATACAATCCTGTCCTGATAGTGCCTAACAGCCCAATAGCACCTTATTTCAATGTGACTAGTTTGCAATGTGAGGATGTGACTGTTCGCTTCCTAGCTTATGGCTGCCTCTGCTGCTTAGCCAAAGGCCTTAGCCTAAGAACAGGGCCTCAATCTGTCACAGTAAGAGAAGGCCCTTACACTGGCAGACAGTGGTTTTGATTCTTTCTTTTATACCTCTGGAACTAGCCAAGTGATAAGAATACACCTAAATTCTATATCCTAACACTCCTTTTTACTGAGAGGAAAGTGACCTATATTAATGATCTTGCATTGTGCAGATCTCTGTGTAGTGCAAGACGGTATGAATCTGGGTTTATACTCCACGAAGGGTGGAAGGCTGGGGAGCTGGGAAATTGGCTGTTGTCTCCTGTTTGTCCTTGAGTGGTTTAGGAATAAAACACTCAGGTAGCTTAGTTGGGTGTGTGGCATCACCTGCTCTCGCGTTGGGTAACAGCGTTGCCTGGAGAAGCCAGCAGAGCAGTGTGAGAGAGGCCAGCCCAGCTGACTGGATAAGGGGGCTCAACAGTTCCATTGGCTCCCAGACTGCACCCCAGGGGGACAACCCATCACAGAGTTTTTACAACAAACTGATAAATTAAACAGTAAAAGTCACTAGGACCAGATGATATTCACCCAAGAGTTCTGCAGGAACTCAAATATCAAATTGCAGAACAATTAACTGTGGCGTGTAACCTATCACTTAAATCAGCCTCTGGACCAGAGGACTGGCAAATAGCTAATGTGATGCTGATTTTTAAAAAAGGCTCCAGAGGTGATCCTGTCACTTACAGGCCTGTAATCCTAGCTTCAGTACAAAGCAAACTGGTTGAAACTATAGTAAAGAACAGAATGATCATAAATGGTCTGGAAAAAGGGGTAAAAAATGAGGGGGCAAAATTTGCAGACGAGACAAAATTATTCAATATACTTAACTCCAAAGTAGAATATGATAAGTTACAAAGGGATCTCAGAAAACTTGGTGACTGGGGAACAAATTTTTTTGCTTGACAAATATAAAGTACTGCATATTGGAAAAAAAATTCCAACTATACATACAAAATGATGGTTCCAAATTAGTTGTTGCCACTCAAAAAAGAGATCTGGGAGTCATTGTGGATACTTCTCTGAAAACGTCTGCTCAATGTGCGGAGGCAGTCAAAAGAAAAGCTAGTTGAATATTGGGAACCAGAGGTGGTGGATATAAAATGCCAGGACAGGCTAAGCCTCCCCTGGTGCAGCTGTGGCCTCCAGATGCCAGTTGTGGGGTTTACACAGGGAAATGTTTGCATATTATTATGTGCCATGTAGATTCTAGTGTGGCTGAGGAGGCAGAATGTGCTACTTAGTTTCCTGGGTTCATTTGTAATCTCCGTGGACTCAATGGAGATTACTGATGAACCCAGGAAGCTGAGTTGGCCAATCCGACTCTGTTTTGCTGGTGACACAGCCAGCCTCTCCAGGCCCTCTCCACCCAACACGACAGTAGGTGGTGCCACACACCCAACTAAGATGCCTGAGTGCTTTACCGAAGCCAATTGTACACAGGCAGAAGACAACAGCCAATTTCCCAGCTTCCCTGCCTTGCCCCCTTGCTGGCGTATTAACCCCAAATTATACTCTCTTGCACTGCACAGGTGTCTGTACACCGGGAAAGATATGCAACAGCCTTTGAACACAGAGCTGAGGTTTTTCCCAGACATGTTACTCAAAACATGCTTGTAAATAAAAAGCATAAAACAGGTTTATGCATGAATTGTACTTGGTTGATGAATACCCCTGGCATAGGTGTGGCAGTGAGATGAGTAGGAGGGCCTTTCTGTAATTCTGGACATTCCACGGAGTTCTATGAATCGTGGTCTTCCCCCTGTGCCCCCTCTATCATTGCCTTTCCCTCTACTTTAAAATATGTATGATTAACTTTGACGTTATCCAAAACCTTAATTTGGATACTGGTTTTATAATTTTTCCTTATTCTTATGCTTTAGATTGTTTATGAATATTGCTTCACTTCTTATTGAGCTTGACATTTGATTCTGTTTTCCCATGATCCATATGCAATTTCATTACTGATTGGCAAAGAGAGAACCTTTCCTCTTATCCCATGACTGCTTATTTTGCTTAAGAGCCTTTGCTGAGGGACCTTGTCAAGGGCTTTCTGAAAATCCAAATACACTATATCCACTAGATCTCCTTTGCCACATGCTTGTTGACCCCCTCAAAGAATTCTAGTAGATTGGTGAGGCATGACTTCCCTTTACAAAAACCATGTTGACTCTTCCCCAACAAATTATGTTCATCTATGTATCTGACAATTTTGTTCTTTACGATAGTTTCAACCAATTTGGCCAATACCGAAGTGAGGCTTACTGGCCTGTAGTTGCCAGGGTCACCTCTGGAGCCCTTTTTAAAAATTGGTGTCACATGAACTATCCTCCAGTCATTTGGTACAGAAGCTGATTTAAACGATAGGTTGCAGATGGCAGTTAGTACTTCTGCAATTTCACATTTGAGTTCCATCAGAACTCTTGGGTGAATGCCATCAGGTCCAGGAGACTTATTACTGTTTAGTTTTTCAATTTGTTCCAAAACGTCCTCTAATGAAACCTCTATTTCGGACAGTTCCTCAGATGTCTCACCCAAAAAGAATGGCTCAGGTTTTGGAATCTCCCTAACATCCTCAACAGTGAAAACTGATGAAAGAATTTGTTTAGCTTCTCCGCAATGGCCTTATTGTCTTTGAGTGCTCCTTTAGCATCTCGATTGTCCAGTGGCCCCTCTTGTTGTTTTGCAGGCTTGCTGCTTCTGATGTATTTAAAAATGTTCTTGCTATTACTTTTGGAGTCTTTGGCTAGCTGTTCTTCAACTTCTTTTTTGGTCTTTTTAATTATATTTTTACACTTCTTTTGCCAGAGTTTATGCTCCTTTCTATTTTCCTCATTTGGATTTATCTTCCACTTTTTATAGGATGTCTTTTTGCCTCTCACTGCTTCTTTTACTTTGTTGTTTAACCATGGTGGCTCTTTTTTGGTTCTTTTACTATGTTTTTTTTTAAATTGGGATATACATTTAAGTTGAGCCTCTATTATGGTGTCTTTAAAAAGTTTCCATGCAGCTGGCAGGGATATTACTTTTGGTACTCTACCTTTTAATTTCTGTTTTTAGCTAGTAATTCTGAGTTAGCGAAGAGGAACGGCTAACAGGGGAGTTTGGTGAGGGAGTTTACAGGGGGAGTGTGAGCAGGGGATAGATACACCTAACATTCTTTGCACTCAAAACACTGCTTGATAAAAACAAATCACCAACAAGTGAACAAGCTTCGAGAGTAAAAAAATAAAGCAGGCAGAAATCCAGCAACAGAGTGGGAGCTACCCAGTTTACTGTATCCAATGCATCATGTATGATTACCTGCCCTGTGGGCTGGTGGTGTATGTGTGCATTCGATGCAAGGAGCTCCTGGACCTCAGAGACCGTGTACAGACTTTGGAAACCAGGGTGGCTGAGCTGGAGGAGCTGAGGGAGACAGAGAGGTACAGAGATGAGGCTTTCTGGGACACAGTAGAATGGCCCCACGCCCAGTCTGACAGCCTCTGTATTGTTGAGGAAGATGAAAGCCTCAGGGAAGGAGAACATCCAACTGGAGCAGAGGGAAAGGACCCCACAGTTGGGACCCTCCTCTCAGATGATGTTGTGGTATCCTCTTGCACTGAGGATACTTCTCTGCAGGAGGGAACTCCAGTTATTAGGAAGAGACAGGTATTAGTAATGGGCAATTTGATCATTAGAAACACAGATAGCTGAGTTTGCGATCATTGGGAGAACCTCATGGTAACCTGCCTGCCTAGTGTGAAGGTTGCGGATCACTTGAGACATCTAGATAGGCTTATGTGCAGTGCTGGGGAGGCGCCGGTGGTCGTGGTACATGTAGGTACCAGTGACATGGGGAAGGATAGGAGAGAGGTCCTGGAGGCCAAATTTAGGCTCCTAGGTAAGAGATTGAAGTCCAGGACCTCCATGGTAGCATTCTCTGAAATGCTTCCAGTTCCACGCACAGGGCCAGTTAGACGGGCAGAACTGCAGGGACTCAATGCGTGGATGAGATGATGGTGTAGGGAGGAGGGTTTAGATTTATTAGGAACTGGGGAAGCTTTTGGGACAGGGGGAGCCTCTACAGGAAGTATGGGCTGCACCTAAACCAAAATGGAACCAGATTGCTGGTGCTTAAAATTAAAAAGGTCGTAGAACAGTTTTTAAACCAAGGGCTGGGGGAAAGCCGACAGGTGCGGAGAAGCATGTGGTTCGGACATCCCTTAGGGGAGCATCTACAATTGGAGATTCCCTATGTCCTAATAAGGAGGAGAGGATGGAAAATGATAAAATACAGGGACGATCTGATGAGAAACTGTCAAATGAAAAATAGTCCCATTCAATTATGTCATGCAATAGGGGACAGCCAAAAAATGACAAGTTTTTAAAATGTTTATATACCAATGCTAGAAGTCTAAATACTAAGATGGGTGAACTAGAGTGCCGAGTATTAAATGAGGATATTGATATAATAGTCATCACAGAAACCTGGTGGAATGAGGATAATCAATGGGACGTGGTAATACTGGGGTACAAAATATATCAGAAGGACAGAACAGGTCGTGCTGGTGGGGGAGTGGCACTATATGTGAAAGAAAGCGTAGAATCAAACAAAGTAAACTGAACTAAATTGTACTATAGAATCTCTATGGATAGTAATTACATGCTTGAAAAATAAGAATATAGCAGGAGGGTTATATTACAGACCACCTGACCAGAATGGTGACAGTGACTTTGAAATGCTCAGAGAGATTAGAGACACTATTAAAAAAAACAAAAAAAAAACCCTCAATAATAATAATAATGAGGGATTTCAACTATCCCCATATTGACTGGGTATATATCACCTCAGGAAGGGATGCTGAGATAAAGTTTCTTGACACCTTAAATGACTGCTGCTTGGAGCAGCTGGTTCTGGAACCCACAAGAGGAGAGTATCATTATCTTTGAAAACTCATGGTGATTGGGGGAGGTCCCGGACGACTGGAAAAAGGCTAATGTAGTGCCCGTCTTTAAAAAAGGAAAGAAGGAAGATCCGGGGAACTACAGGCCAGTCAGCCGCACCTCAGTCCCTGGAAAGATCACGGAGCAGGGCCTCAAGAATTAAATTCTGAAGCACTTAGAGGAGAGGAAAGTGATCAGGAACAGTCAGCAAGGATTCACCAAGGGTAAGTCATGCCTGACCAATCTAATTGCCATCTATGATGAGATAACTGGCTCTATGGATGAGGGGAAAGCGGTGGAGGTGTTATTCATTGATTTTAGCAAATCTTTTGACACAGTCTCCATCAGTATTCTTGCCAGCAAGTAAAAGAAGGATGGGCTGGATGAATGGACTATAAGGTGGATAGAAAGCTGGTTAGATAGTTGGGCTCAACGGGTAGTGATCAATGGGTCCATGTCTAGCTGGCAGCCGGTATCAAGTGGAGTGCCCCAAGGGTTGGTCCTGGGGCCGGTTTTGTTCAGTATCTTCATTAATGATCTGGAGGATGGCGTGGATTCCACCGTCAGCAAGTTTGCAGATGACACTAAACTGGGAGGAGAGGTAGATATGCTCAAGGGTAGGGATAGGATAAAGAGGGACCTAGACAAATTAGAGCCTTGGGCCAAAAGAAATCTGATGAGGTTCAACAAGGACAAGTGCAGAGTGCTGCACTTAGGACGGAAGAATCCCATGCACCGCTACAGAGTAGGGACCGAATGGCTCAGCAGCAGTTCTGCAGAAAGGACCTAGGGATTACAGTGGACGAGAAGCTGGATATGAGTCGACAGTGTGCCCTTGTTGCCAAGAAGGCCAATGGCATTTTGGGCTGTATAAGTAGGGGCATTGCCAGCAGATCGAGGGACGTCATCATTCCCCTCTATTCGACATTGTGAGACCTCATCTGGAGTATTGTGTCCAGTTTTGGGCCTCACACTACAAGAAGGATGTGGAAAAATTGGAAAACTTCCAGCGGAGGGCAACAAAAATGTTTAGGGGCCTGGAACACAAGACTTATGTGGAGAGGCTGAGGGAACTGGGATTGTTTAGTCTGCAGAAGAAAAGAATGAGGGGGATTTGATAGCTGCTTTCAACTACCTGACAGAGGGTTCCGAAAAGGATGGATCTGACTGTTCTCAGTTGTATCAGATGACAGAACAAGGAGTAATGGTCTCAAGTTGCAGTGGGGGAGGTTTAGGTTGGATATTAGGAAAAACTTTTTCACTAGGAGGGTGGTGAAACACTGGAGTGTGTTACCTAGGGAGGTGGTAGAATCTCCTTCCTTAGAAGTTTTTAAGGTCAGACTTGACAAAGCCCTGGTTGGTATGATTTAGTTGGGGATTGGTCCTGCTTTGAGCAGGGGGTTGGACTAGATGACCTCCTGAGGTCCCTTCCAACCCTGATATTCTATGATTCTTTGATTCTTGATTTACATCTGGACACACATGAGTGTTCCAGAGTATAACAGAGCCTCTTGCAATGGAGATTGAATCCGCACTGGGGTCACTTTTATTTTTGCACTACAATAACAAGGTCCAGTGTGCCAGTCGAGCATTAGACACTTATCCATCTTTGAGTCGAGTAGAACGCAAAAATTGGAAGGGTGTGTGCATAGAATGGAAAACTATTAGATTTACGTCAATCAAATGCAAAATGTTTGATTTCCCAGCTGGTGGCTAATAAGTCCTTCACACAATAGGAGTCATTTTCCTGGAAGCATAAGCCATTGGTCTGATTTTTTCATGTCTTTTTTAAGAATCTACTGCTGCATGAGGAGTTGTACTCACAGATACCTCTAGATTATATGGTTTTCTGGGATCTGGGTGATCAGCACAGGTGCCTGCATTACTACTTGCTTTAACTTGACGAATGCATTTATATACTGGGCTGTCCAGACTCAGGCAACTCCCTTTTTCAAAAGATTGTAGAGTGGACCTGCAATGTGAGCAAAGTTAGGTATGAAGTCCCAATGGTATCCTGCTATGCCTAAATATGGGCATAAAAATCTATGTTAATAGGCACAGACAATATCCAAATTGTATCTAGCTTCTGTTGGGCAGTTTGAACTCCTTGAGGCAATGCAATGCCTACAAAAGAAACTTTTGGAACCATTAGTTGTACCTTTGTTGAATTCCACTTGGACTAGGGTTGGAAGAGACCTCGGGAGGTCATCTAGTCCAACTCCCTGCTCAAATCAGGATCAACCCCAACTAAATAAATATTAGTAATACATTGAAAACAGTGGCCCCTCTGAGTCTACATTTTCCTTCGCTTCCTGATTCTAATACTCCATGCATAGATTTGAAATCCAGGGTGTGGGTTCAGTTGCTACTGCAATGGATTGGGCATAGGCATGTTGGTTGTTTAAATTCTGGAATTCATTTGCTGCTGTATTTCTTGCATTTCTCATTTGCGAGAATCTAGTGTTTCCCCTATTTGATGGAGTTCTTTAATAAGCATGTCCATTATAGGACTAAGGGATCAATCAAGTTGGCGTCTCGAGTGAGAGCAGTAACGATTCATGTATGAAATGTTTCCTGCTTGTTGTTGATGAAGATGTTAAGGATTTTGTCCGTATCCCTTCGTTCATGATTTGAGGGTTATAGTATCTGGGATTTTGAATTTGGGGACTTTGTGGTACGGCCCCACTTGGGTTTGATTTGATTTTAATATTACCTGACCCTTTTGGACCAGGTGATTGTTCTTGTCTAACAGTTTGTGGGCCTTTTACTTTAATTACTGATTTACCTGAGCCTCCTTGAGCAACTGCTGTAGGAGGATGAGTTCTTTTGGAACCTTTTTGTTGAGTTTGAATATAGCCATAGGCTTTAGACAATAAGTCCAGAGCTTCTGGAAGCGTGCTCCTGGGTTGACTTTGCCCCGAACTGCTGATAAAGAATGGTTAACAAGCAAATTAATAAATGGTGGTTCTGTTTCCTTTCTAGGCATTTTATTAGATGTCCAGGCTGCAGAAAGTCTGTTATGAAATTCATACAGTGTCTTGCCTTCCTGCTGCTTCATATGAACTACCAAAGGAACTTCTGCCTGGTCTGGATGCATGTTATTTTGCTAACAGACACACAATGTCTCTGAATGATTTTCCCCCTGTTTGAAATTCTGGTAGTCCATAAGTCTTTGCGTCCACTTAACTGTAACATTTCAACTAAATCCTCATTAGCTAACTGGAGCAGTTTCACTACGGTTCCCAAGTGTGCTGGGTGGGCAGCCGCTGGATCTCCCTTTTTCACTGGCCCTACCATTTTTGAAATGATTTCTATGTTTTTTACATTTGTTAACATGGCTACTGGACAGATATGAGTAACTGGATTTGACTGGTTCCACTTTAGAAATTAATTCTTTCTCCTTCTTCATGGTTATACTGGGGAGTCTGGGTTCCATTTCCTCTAAAAGGAATTCTTATCTCCCAAGTTTGGGCAACTTTAACAGTAGATAATTTAGGTGCAGGATCTTGCCTTAACCTTTTACATTTTCTTGGGGCTGGGGTAGGTGCCTGTACCATAGAAAGGTCTGGAACTGGCATGGGTTTCTGTGGAGATTCTGGTTTTGACTCTAAGGTGGCTTGGGGTACAATGGGCATATCAGATTTAAAATCAGTTATGTCACTTGTTCTTTTCATTATTCCTTCTGACTTAGTTCATTTAGAGTTATCAGAAATACTTCCTGGAATCTCAGGTTGCAAAGACTTTTGTTTTTCCTGAGAAGTGCTGTTATCTAAAATTGCTTCCTTACAGTCGTTTACATCAACTTCTATACTTTCCTGAGTTTCTTGTAACAAACAATTGCAGAGGGGTTTGTGACATGTCTGGCTAATGCATTCTTTGTCCCTCTTTCTCCTCACTCTCATGACAGCTACTCATTTATGTTCATTCCATTTCTTGTCTTAAACCTGCAATATTTAATTTTTGAGGAAAACTTTCATTAAGACTTTCTATGACTTGCTTTTTCCTTGCTTCACTACTGACAGCTTCTTCAAATCCTCCATTCTCTCCCCCTGAATCTTCTATGTCTGTGTCTCTGTTTGATACTTCCTCTATTCCTAACTCTCCAGCTTGTTCAGTTGTCTGTTGTTCTTCCTGTCTGAGTTTGGCTCTCAATCTGCTTAGTGGGGGTGAGATTCTTCCTCCGATTTCTGTGGGCTGTTTTTCCCCAGGTTCTGCTATAACTACTGGAACATCTGGAATTATATTTACAACATATAAGGTGGCAATTCCATCTGCACACTATTATTTTCCTCATATGCTTGGGGAATCTGCTCATTTTCACCTTCAATATCTATTACCTGACAATACATATTCTCCAGAATGTCACAAGTTTGTTCTAATGCCCATATTCTGTGAGCTAGCTCTGCTATTCTCACTTCTTGCCTAAATAAATCCTGCCCCATCATTCTGTCTCATCACACCTGGATTTTATTACCGGCCTTTTGCAGCTGTTGCTTGTTGTAGTCTAGGTCTCTTGCCAAACTGTCCCTTTGATCAAGAAGTAAAGAAATTACTTCTCTTGTCCTGCTAGAGAAGCTGTTCTCTCAATGTGTCACTAGTCTCCTGCTCTCTGGACAAGGCTTGGCTTGCCTCTTCCATTTGCTCTACCTTTCTTTTAAATCTTCTCCCCCGGATATTACATGCCATATATACACAACCCATGGCCATTTGTTTCACCTCTTGAGCTTTTTTCTTTATTTTTTCCTTCTCAAAGAGGGAACACATTAAGTTCCAAGGATCTCTATGGGCTCACCAGATGCCACTGCGTGGTCTTCTAACGAATGCCTCCCCCATTAAAATAAATGCCTGTGCAGATAATTTATTCTGTTTCATACTTTTCTTAGAAAAATAATAGAATGTGTCCCTTCCTTGCTCCTGATAAATATTATATAGGGATTTCTCTATTTGAGAAGGGTTTGTGGTGCTTACTTCTACTTCAGCTGTTTACAGCTGTGTCTTAAATGTAAAGGGAAGGGTAACCACCTTTCTGTATACAGAACTATAAAAATCCCTCCTGGCCAGATGCAAGACCCCTTCACCTGTAAAGGGTTAAGAAGCTAAGATAACCTCTCTGGCACCTGAATAAATGACCCAGAAGGAGACAAGATGCTATCAAAGCTGGAGGGGGGAAGGGGAACAAAAGGTCTGTCTGTCTGTGTGATGCTTTTGCTGGGAACAGATCAGGAATGCTCTTCATAACTCTTGTAAAAAGTTAGTAAGAAATTTAGCTAGAAATGCATTAGATTTTCTTTTGTTTAAATGGCTGGTAAATAAGCTGTGCTGAATGGAATGTATATTCCTGTTTTTGTGTCTTTTTGTAACTTAAGGTTTTGCCTAGAGGGATTCTCTATGTTTTGAATCTGATTACTCTGTAAGGTATTTACCTTCCTGATTTTACAGAGGTGATTCTTTTACTTTTTCTTCTATTAAAATTCTTCTTTTAAGAACCTGATTGCTTTTTCATTGTTCTTAAGATCCAAGGGTTTGGGTCTGTGGTCACCTATGCAAATTGGTGAGGATTTTTATCAAACCTTCCCCAGGAAAGGGGGTGTAGGGCTTGGGGGGATATTTTGGGGGAAAGACAGCTCCAAGTGGGCTCTTTCCCTGTTCTTTGTTTAACACGCTTGGTGGTGGCAGCATAGGGTTCAAGGATAAGGCAAAGTTTGTACCTTGAGGAAGTTTTTAACCTAAGCTGGTAAGAATAAGCTTAGGGGGTCTTTCATGCAGGTCCCCACATCTGTACCCTAGAGTTCAGAGTGGAGAAGGAACCTTGACAAGCTGGAATACACCAATAGGAGGGGCAGTGACCAGAGTAACCCCACAAAGTTTTCCTTGATCCTCCATCAGTGGTGTAGTCTAGAGGAGTAATTTGGTAAATCATCTGACTCACTCTGCCATGCCTGATAGGGTTTCTACCCATATGTGAGTGCTAGGATCCTTTTACACAACATATTTTTTTTTCTATTTCTTTCCCCTGAGCTCCATTCTTAAACATCACACAGACAGACAAACAAAACATAAAATGCAAGCAAGTGTAAGTGAAAGCAGGAAGTCTCCCATTTAGTTCATTATGACTTCTGATCTCTCTATATTTTTCCTCAGACTTCTGTTTCTTATTGGTTTCATGTGTTCTCTGGGGCCCCATGTTGCACAGCAAATCTGTAACCTTTTATTTTATTTAATGCTAATCATATTTCAGTGGGTTAGGCTCTGGCACCTAGACTTTTAAGTTTGTTCTAGATTTAGACTTCATAGGAACACGTGAAACCATAGGCAAATAACACATACAATTACAAGAGCGTCTATCTTTTAATAGTTTTATGAAAGTTACCAACAGAGCTATAAATGTTACTGCATATACAATTCCTATAGCTAAGTATGAAGAACTAGTTATACTTACGGCTATATTTACATCCTCGAAGATGATGTTAGAGTCTGCCTGCCCTCTCACGGATTGACCGTGGATATGGGAGTGGTTCCTGCTGGAATTTCCCATAAGAAGAACAGTTTTCCTGCTCTAGACACCCCTTTTTGTACTGTGAGTTTGTTTATACCTACGCTTTATGCATACATATGAAAATGTTAACCCTCTCTTTTTTATTGGTTGGTGGCCCTTGAAACATGAGGAATCCTGAATTCTATAGGCTGGGTAGTTGTTTTTCAAGATTGCTGTAACACATTTGCCCTGTGGTTAGGGCACATGTTAGAGACAATATTTGTTGTTACAGCATTTTATTATTTAAATTTAAATTTCCCAGCTATACATGTGCAATATTACCTCTTTCCCACCATCTTTTGGGTTATTTCTCGGTCATCGACTTGCGCCATCGTTTCTTCTTTTCAAGACCCAAAATAGCTGAGCTACAGTCTTGCAGGCCTCGGCATACAGGCTTTTGCATTTCAGCTTGTCTTACTTATGTCTCCTAGAGAGTTCCTCTTAAAACTGATTCATATTATACAGTTATAAATCTAGAAATCAACTTTAATTAACATACAGCAAACATATGTAATAAAACATATTGATTAATCAGAACATTACACGATAAATGAATACTAAACTAAAATCATTGGCTACACATAGCAGCTATTATCCATAGGTTTCAGAGGGGAGTCGTGTTAGTCTGTATCAGATGAAGTGGGTTATAGTCCATGGAAGCTTATGCCCAAATCAATTTGCTAGTCTCTAAGGTGCCACAAGGACTCCTCGTTATTAGCCATAGGCTGTCTCGAGCATTTTCAGGAAGGCTCAGCAGGTGGGGGATAAACTTTTCCTAGGGCTTATTGTTTCTTCTAATGGCCCATTACCCTGAATAAGCCTTTCACAA
This sequence comes from Caretta caretta, assembly GCF_965140235.1. Classification (NCBI taxonomy): domain Eukaryota; kingdom Metazoa; phylum Chordata; order Testudines; family Cheloniidae; genus Caretta; species Caretta caretta. The sequence continues at coordinate 6,338,016 of NC_134206.1, forward strand.
CCAACTGTCTGGACTGGAAGCATTTTGCCTAGTGGGTGCCACCCAGGTGTACTGACTTTTTAAATACAGATACATAGTCACTATTCATAACTTCATATACAAAATATATACATGTATACGAATAGGATCATCATATTGTGCAAATCATAACTTTTCTATAGACCCTTCACAAGACACATTTTGTTCAAGCTGCATCATAATTATGTCATAATCATATCATAATAATACTACACTGATGAATATGGGGGCATTGTCACAACTGCCTCCTCAGGTTCCTTGGAACCTTTATGGCCCATATAACAACCTCAGGTTCATTGGGAAGAGACAAACCTTTCCTATGGGGCTGCTTGAGATCTCAGGAGGGGAGGTGCGTGAAACCGCTATGGCTTATTGGTAAAAGCAGCCAAGTCAGCAGGCAGTAAAGTGGCCATGCAACAGCCTCAGCTTAACCAAGGCAGGAGGGGAGTGGGTTTTTGGGTGCCACAGAAAGGACAGCTTCCCCTCCCCCACCCCGTGTCCTTCCTGATAAGAATTGTGTTGAAATTACTGATACATTTGTCATCAATATAGAGAGAAGGGTAGCATAAAATCCCTCCTTGGCAGCTATACTCAATCGCCTTACCTTTAAGGGTTTAAGTACTTCAAATAACCTAGTTGGCACCTGACCAGAAGGACCAATGAAAAAAGAACATACTTTCAAATCTGGGGGAAGGTTTTGTTTGTGCTCTCTCTTTGTTGTCCCTCTCCGGACAGAGGGAGAAGCCAAGCAGACACAACATCTCCTGAAAATATACCTCCAATAATCCATCTAAATTCACAGACATTTTAAGTAGGGCAAGGAAATGTGTGAGGTTATCTTTTGTTTTAGCTTGTGAATTTTCCTATGCTAGAGGCAGTTTTATTCCTGTTTTTGTAACTGTGAAGCTGAGCCCAGTTGGGAATCCTCTGTGTTTTAAATCTTCTTACTATCCTGTAAGGTACATCCTGATTTTGCAGGTGTGAGTCTTTTATTTTTTCTTTCTAAATAAAGTTCTTCTTTTAAGAAGCTGATTGATTTCAGTGTCCTGAAGACAAAGGGACTGGTCTGTACTCTAATTGCTAAGGCAATTGATTGGTAGTTTATTCTCAAGCCTCCCCAGGAAAGGAGGTGAAGGCGTTTGGGGGGATTTGGGGTGGGGGTATGGATTCCAAGTGACCCTTCCCTGAATTTTTGTGTAAATCACTTGGTGGTGGCAGCAAAACTGTCCAAGGACAAGGAAAGAAATCCGTGCCTTGGGGAAGTTTTAACCTAAGCTAGTAGACTATAAGCTTAGGGGATCTTTCATGCAGGTCTGAACATGTGCACCCCAGAGTTCAGAGTGGGGGGGAGACCCTGACACATGCATTTTAGGGGCCTCAAGGCATGCAAACTTTGAAAAAAACACACGTGGTTAATCGACGACCTGAAGGAAACCCCTTGCTTGACCTTTGAAACTGCTTGCTTAACACATTTTCTTTAAGTGACATGTCATTGTATTACTAATGTATAAATTTGAGGAGAAAGTGTGAGTTAGGTGGACTCTTCAGGAGGGTTTCTTCAGGGCTCTCCCTCTGGACGCATCTTGTGGTCCCCACTGGCAGGCGGAAGATTTGTCCACTGGAAGGTTCCACTGTGCCATTTGAGAGCCACAATCAGTTTAGGTAATTATCAAGGGTTGGGGGTGTTTTACTAACCTGTGTAAGTGCTTGAGCCTAAGTAAAGTTTAGCTATAAGTGAAAGCACTCTTGTGTTGCCATGTTTGTGCCAGCCATCTATCTGTCAGATGGTTGTGTCTCCCCTGATTTATTTCCTGACACCACCTCGCAGAGAGTAAAAGTTACCAAGAGCTCTGGGTTAAAAGAACCCCGGGTAACAGTGCCTCAGGCAGAAGGAATTGGACCTTGGGGGCTAGTGTCCCTAAATTGGGCCTCCACACTCAGCCCTAATTTGGAATCATTAATAAAGGGATAGTTAATGAGAGAGAAAATATCATCTTGCCTCTATATACATATATGGTATATCCACACCTTGAACATCACATGCAATTCTGGTCACCCCATCTCAAAAAAAGATATATTTGAATTGGAAAAAGTACAAAGAAGGATGACAAAAATGTTTAGGGGTATAGAACAGCTTCCAGATGAAGAGAGACTAAAAAGACTGAGACTTTTCAGCTTGGAAAATGGATGACTCGGGGGGATAGGGTAGCGATCTATAAATTCATGAGTGGTGTGCAGAAAAAGAATAGGGAAGTGTTATTACCCCTTCACTAGAACCAGGGGTCACACAAAGAAGTTAATAGGCAGAAGGTTTAAAACAAAGAAAAGAAAGTACTTTTTCACACAATGCACACTGAACCTGTGCAATCTCTCTTCCCTGTAATGCAGGAAAGGGGACTGCCAGAGAGAAATCTGGTCAAATATTCTTCTTCTTCATTATTTAATTTAAGAACGATCACAGCTGTGACAGCATCATGGTTACCACTCGGCTGCCCTTGAGGTAGCCTTCTGATTAACAGGAGACATAAGAAGAGTGATGACAAGCCCGAATTCCAGGAATAGAGCCTGCAGCAGGGCTGGTGCTGCAGTCCTGTTGGGTAGCATCACTGCGCATCCCCTGTGGTTTGGCCTCCTGCAGTTTGCCATCATCCGTGATGGGAGTCAAAAATGGTGCACACTAAGCCAAGCAGCTGAGCTTCCCTGATGGCCTAGTTTCCCCCAAGAAAATGTGCAGGAATGGTTCATAAAATGCCTCCCTATCTCAACAGATTCTGCTTGCTGCTGATGCAGCCACTCTGATGACTCTTTGTCCTTTAGGGTAAAGACGTCTGGTGTCAGCGGTTCCCCTTCTAGCAGGAATTGGGTACGTTGGCAGCTTTCGCTATCTTTAAAATGTAAAGTGAAGGGGAAAGGCTGCAAGCTGTTTCCATTTGCAGATGTTCTGTGCAGCTCTACGTTGGGCTGTTCAGCCTACACAGAAATCTGAGATTCAAAGTGAGCTTGGAGTGTTAAAACCCTGATGCCACGAGTCAGGATTTCTCATGGGCTCCCATTTCTGGAGGTGCTGTGTGCTCTGGGCCTGATCTTGGCAGGGGTTGTGAGAGCTCAGGTTTATTTGCTCCTGGAAATGAGAGCTGTGTTGCTCTGTGGTACCACGTATGATAGGTCATATTTCTGTTTTCTGACTGGCTGAGGACTCCAGCATTTCTGCCATGTAGATACCCCTCAGAATTACAGACCCTCCTGCCTCTCTGTCCCCTAAGGGCCAAATGTCTGGCCTCATAACTGCCCTGTCAGGCTGTGAAATCCAGAGATCCTCCCACCCTTGAACTGGGCCCTGGCCTACTGCACACTGCGGGTGGACTCTGCTTACCCTGCAGGTCCGAATGGGTTTGGCCCTTGTGTTTCTTCCCTCTAGGAGTCTGTGACTAGTGATGAGGAGAGTGACCAGCCAGCCTGTTAGGATATAGATATTCAGGCCTGCCTGTAAACGCCTACACTTTAAGAATGTAGGTATATGTTTATCGTTTAGCTAGTAATAGAGGTACACAAGAAAGAATCTGTGTAAGGGCCTTCTCTCACTGTGACAGTCTGAGGCCCTGTTCTTAGGCTAAGGCCTTTGGCTAAGCAGCAGAGGCAACCATAAGCTGGGAAGCGACCGGTCACCTCCTCACATTCCAAACTAGTCAATCTGGGGCTGTTAGGAAGGTGATCCGATCTAACACCTCCAGAGAAAGGGAAGAGCCTGGAAGATGTAAAAGGAAATTTAGGTTGGTAGTTTTCTGTCTGGTAAGAACTCACTTATCAATAGACACAGCTGGGAAACCCTTATGTCTTTATAGATGTAGTTGCTATTATTTATTTGCATGGTCTCTGTCTGGTTCTGTGATTGTTTCTGTCTCCTGTATAATTAATTTTGCTGGGTGTAAACTAATTAAGGTGGTGAGATATAATTGCTTAGCTAATCATGTTACAATATGTTCGGATTGGTTAGGTAAATTTCAGTAGAAGGATTGGCTAAGATATAGCTAAGAATATTACTATAGAAATTAGGGGCTAAGAGGAAGTAAGTTGGGATTCGAAAATAAGGAAAAAGGAACTTGGATTTAAACTTGCTGGAAGTTCACCCCCATAAACATTGAATTGTTTGCACCTTTGGACTTCGGGTATTGTTGCTCTCTGTTCATGCGAGAAGGACCAGGGATGTAGGAGAGTGAAGGAATAAGCCCCCTAACACAGCTTTCTTCAAAGAAAGTAGTATTTCATCTGAGCAATAGGAATAACACATAACAGGAGAATGAAGGTTTTCCAAAAACAGATCACAGACAGTCAGAAAGTAATAGATTACCTTAATATGTGAAATGAATTTCCATATGCATTTGACTTCCACATGCATTTCACTGTCACCCCTGAAATCTGGTATTTCTGACACAAGTAAGGTGCTGTAATCACGGGGATCCCAGAAGCCACCTGTCACAGGAGGCTGTGGTCAGAGGCCTTTTAAAAACAAATGTCAGGGGCCTTGCTCTCTGGAACCCTGACTCAGCCCCGATCTTAGACTATCTGAGCACCTTGAATGTATTTATCCTCCTGCCATCACTGTGAGGCAGGGCCGGGATATTATCCACCAGAGACAGCCAATGGTTTGCCCATAGAGGGAATTAAACCCAGCTATTTTGAGTCACAGAGCAGTGCCCAGACCACAGCACCAGCCTTCCAGCCGTCTGATTGTTGACAGGCCCAGATGGCTTCTCTGCTGCACCTGCAGAGCACCCCCTCCCTGCCATGCTGCAGAGAGCAGGGATGGCATGAAGCCAGTTACAGTGGTTTGATGTGCTGGCCTGTTCTCTCCTGGCCTCAGTGGAAGTTAGAGCAGCCTGGGGGCTGGGCTGACCTCCACCTGATTTTAATGGCTTCCAAGAGCACAGCACACTCTGGCCATGTCCCTGCAGATGGGGGCCACACCAGAGTGCTCCTTTGTGCCTTGAGGTGGCCCTGCAGGCACCCTGCCCTTCCCTCTAAGGTCCTTGCAATGACTTACTCTGAGCCTGGAATATTTAAAACAAGGGTTCCTTTTGTGGGGTCACATTTATTCAGTCTTCTCCAAAACACAAGGTCTCCTACCCTCCAACTTCTCCCTCCTCCATTACTCAGGAACACCCTAGCACCCTTGTTGGTGGTGTCTGCATTGCTTCCGACTTCCTGCAAACCGTTTTCCCCTGAGCCCCTGTCATAAATATAAAGGGAAGGGTAAACCCCTTTAAAATCCCTCCTGGCCAGAGGAAAAATCCTCTCACCTGTACAGGGTTAAGAAGCTAAAGGTAACCTCGCTGGCACCTGACCAAAATGACCAATGAGGAGACAAGATGTTTTCAAAAGCTGGGAGGAAGGAGAGAAACAAAGGGTCTGGGTCTGTCTGTATGCTGCTTTTGCCAGGGACAGAACAGGCATGGAGTCTTAGAACTTTTAGTAAGTAATCTAGCTAGGTATGTTTTACATTATGATTTCTTTAAATGGCTGAGAAAAGAACTGTGCTGAATAGAATGACTATCCCTGTCTGTGTGTCCTTTTTGTAACTTAAGGTTTTGCCTAGAGGGATTCTGTATGTTTTGAATCTAATTACCCTGTAAGGTATCTACCATCCTGATTTTACAGAGGTGATTCCTTTGCTTCTATTAAAAGTCTTCTTGTAAGAAAACTGAATGCTTTTTTCATTGTTCTCAGATCCAAGGGTTTGGGTCTGTGGTCACCTATGCAAATTGGTGAGGATTTTTACCAAACCTTCCCCAGGAAGTGGGGTGCAAGGGTTGGGAGGATTTGGGGGGGAAAGATGTGTCCAAACTACGTTTCCCAGTAAACCCAGATAAACTTTGGTGGTGGCAGTGGAAATCCAAGGGCAAAGGGTAAAATTAATTTGTACCTTGGGGAAGTTTATGATTTTCTGGTTATGGTTGTGCTTTCTGTCTGCATGTATCATTTTTGTATTTGAAGGTATGACTATTGTCTCTATACCTGGATTTCAAATGTTTGCTCCTGGGGTAATGCCCACAAAGTAGTTAGCTTGCAATTTTTGGAGGGAATATTCAAATTAACGGCTCATCAAGACATACTTAACTGAAAATGGACCCTGGGAGACGCCCATCTACAATGAATGGACTGTCCTGCAAACGTACTGTCAGGGTATGGGTAATGATTTCGTGCTGTGACTAAGCAAAATTACGGATGGAGATGTGACTTGCAAATGTGATTCCAACCCCCAAATTTTCACCTGTCATTCTCCACTAGCTGTGCTGAGGGCTTTGTTTGAATCAGTTGGTTTTCCTCCACATATCAGATGCTATAAAAGGCTATAAAAGGAAACACCTCCAGTTTGCTTCTTTCCTGCTCAAACCTCTAGACTATAAACTTATACTAATGGGAGCATTCTAACCAATGGACTGAGGTCCTTCCAATGATTTGGAAGCAACCAGAGACTTATCAAGGCAACAGCTTATTCCAACACTGCTACAAGCCTGAAATAAGAACTTCCCATGTAGTGTACGTATTTGACTCCTTTAACCAATTTTAACTCTCACCTTTCTTTCTGTTTGTAAATAAACCTTTAGACTTTAGATACCAAAGGATTGGCATCACCATGATTTTTGGGTAAGATCTGAGTTATATGTTGACCTGGGTGTGCGGCTGGTCCATTGGGATCAGAAGCACCTGTCATTACATTAAATTGTTTTTAAAAAACCACACATCTTTAAATCTAGTGTTTTGATGGGGATATAAGGACTGAATTATCTAAGGAACCTGCTTTTATGACTTCTTGTTAGCCAGTGTGGTGAAACAGAAGTTAACTTTGTGTTCCTGGTTCAGTATATCACATGGGAGAATAATCACCAGTTTTGGGGTCTGTCTGCCTTATTTCTCAGCTGTTTGTCCTTTATTTGGTATTTGCAGTTGTGACCCACAAAAGCAGGGTTACAGCTACCCCGGGAGTGCAGGCTGCTGTGAGGATTTCCGGATACTCCATCTTCTCTGGAGATGCATCCTGATGGGCAGACACATAGGCTGGGGCATTCTCTTGTCTCCCAAGTCCCCTGCCCAGGGCAGGTGGAGAATATGGGGCTCCTCACAGGGGCTCTGGCTCCCTGAGCAACAATTTCCATGGCCCGGCTCTGGCTTCTGGCCTAGATGGGGGTTGGGGGGAAACCTTGGTGGAAGAGGAGGAGCAGAGAGTGGGGCCACCAAGGGGAGGAAGCGGGGCAGGGGTGGGGTCACCAAGGGGATGGGGCTCCTGGCCTGTGGCCTGCTTTTGCCTTTTGAAAAGGTGGTCACCCTATACTGAATGGTCTGGGTTTGGATAGGAACTAGCTGGGTCTGAGTTGAGGCCATTTTATACAGTTTTGCATTGCTGGGGCAGCACAAATGGAGCAGATGGGGAGGGAACCTAGGCCTGAGTCTCTTACCAGGACTCCTGTGTGTCCGACTGTTACTCACACATGCAGTTCTGCCCTGCCTCAGTGGGGAGTGGGCTGAGCAGGTGCACTGTGTGAAAAGCCATTATTGGAGGGGATGCCTGAATGGCTTCTCCTTGTGCTCCAGCACTAATCATGTCTCTGACACCACACAGTCACTAGCAGCTGCCTGAGTGTGCAGGGGAAGACTGAGTGTCCGTGCCCTTTGAATAGCCCCTGTCCCCAGCTGGTGCAGCACCCACGGGTCATGCTGCACCCAGAGCGCTCAGGAAGGGCCAGGACTGTGACTGCAGAACAGCTCTGCAGCTTTTTTCATAGCTGTTGGATGTTTAGCCAGAGACGGGACAGGGACAGGCCATGTGTAATGGGAAACAGCATCCACACCCCTTCTCCTTATTGACTATTGACATGAATTGTGAGGTCGGAGCAGCCACCAAAACGGCTCTTTGTGGGCCAACATCCCACCGATCCCCTGGCTCTCCACAAACAGTCACTTTGTAAATGCTGCTGCCTGCCTTGGTCTCCCTCCCCGAGGGAGTTGTCCTCCCTCAGCATCCCTGTCTCCACTCACAAGCCTTAGATCCCGTCTGAACCTGTCTGCAGAGTTGAGATCAGAAGCTCATGTCATCTCGGATGTAAGGGTGCAGGGTAGACTAGTTGGCCCATGCTTTTCGTCTCCCATGTCACCGGAGCCAGGTGGTGAACTGACCCTTCACTTGATGAACACCCTGATTATCCTCACACGCAAGTGTTTGCTTTTCACGCTGTACACAATTGGGTTCATAAGCAGTGGGAGAAGCAGGGAGATGTAGCCCAGGAGAATCTGAAGTAAGGGAGAAGAGCCCTTCCCAAATCTGTGTATCACAGACAAGCTGATCTCTGGTGTGTAGAAGAGCAGGACAGCGCAGAGGTGGGAGACGCAGGTGTTCAGGGCCCTCAGGCACTCCGCGTGGGACGCGATGCTCAGCACTGTTTTGAGGATCATCACATAAGAGAGGAAGGTGAGCAGCGAGTCCAGCCCCATTGTTAAGAGTTTAGTAAACAATCCATAGATGCTGTTGACTGTGATATCCGAACAAGCCATCTTCATGACCTCCTGGTACAGGCAGTAAGAATGGGAAAGTACATTGGCTCGAGAGTATCGGAACTGTTTCAGGAGAAAGGGAAGTGGAAGTATTATGACCATCGCTCTTAGCACAGCCATCAGTCCCATCTTGGCTATTCTTGGTGGGGTTAAGATGGAAGCATATCTTAGTGGGTTATGGATTGCAATGAATCGGTCAAAGGCCATCAGCAACAGCACTGAGGATTCAATGCACTGAAGCAAGTGGATGAAGAACAGCTGGGCTAAACAGGCATCGAGGCTGATTTCCCTAGAGTTAAACAAATATATTCCCAGTATCGTCGGTATGGTGGTTATCGAAATGCCAAGGTCTGTGATGGCCAACATGGAAAGGAAAATGTACATGGGCTCATGGAGGCTTGGATCTGTTTTTACAATGAACAGAATGACTGAATTTCCTACTACTGAAATAACATACATGAAGCAGAAGGAGATAGAAATCCAGAGATGTGCATCTCCATTACACGGTAGCCCGGTGAGAAGGAATATTACAGAATTTAATTTGGTATCATTGACAGCAGACATATTGTACTGGGCAGGTGCAAGGAATTCTGAAATGCCCTTCCAAAAAGAAAAATAAGAGGAGATTAGATGATATTTAGCAAGAAATCATTCTGCTCTCAGTGCACGTTTACAGACTCCCAGAGCTCAAGGTAGATAAGCAAATCAGATTAATCAGACTGGATCAGACTTGTAGTCCATCTCCCCCAGTAATCAGTGGCTATGTCCAGATGCTTCAGAGGAAGATGGAAGATGCCCTGAAATAGGCAGCTATGAGATAAACTGCTCCCAGGGAGTTTCCCCCTGACACCCACTAGTTAGACATATTTTGTGGTGTAAATCTCCAAAACCTTTCTAAAACAATCCTGTCTACTGTAATTGGATTTTCTGGTTACTCAGTCCCTCTTTGGATCCTGCTAAGTTCTGCAGCCTACTTGAGCACAGTATGATTTTACCACTGTGATCTTAGAACATGAGAACATAGGGACGGCCATACTAGGTGAAATTAACGGTCCATCTAGCCCAGTATCCTGTCTTCGACAGTGGCTTGTGCCAGGTGCCCCAGAGGGAATGAACAAAACAGGTCATCATCAAGTGATCCATTGTCCATGAATTTATGTAGTTCTCTTTTGAACCCTGTTACACCCTTCACACAGACAGCCTTTCTGGCCCTGCACTTCTGAGTGTGGCTCCTTGTATCATGGCATGTGTGTAAATACATGGCACGTGCATGGTGAAAACGGTCATTGGATTTATCTGTCCTGCACTGAAGCTATTTATAAATGCATGTCATTGCCTCATTGTATGCCCTTTTTTATTTTCTCCACTACTGGGAGTCCAAATTGTGCTACTGCCTCTTTGCAGTACATGGGATAAATTCTTATGGACAGGTTCTAAATTTGATAACAGTGACATCAACAGCCACATGCCAGACTTTCATGTGTAAATTCAATCAGTACCAGGCTCTATTAACTCACCCTTACCAAATTCCAGTGATACACTCTGACCCCCAAGAATCCCTCCATGAGAAGCTGAAATGCTTTGCCTGGCCAATATTGACGGAATCCAGAGACTTCGATCATCTTACAGGCTTCTCTTTATCCTCACATGACCTGCATACTCTCCCCCTGCAAGGGTCGGTAGTTATCTGGCAAGTTACAAGCTAACATAGACAGTTACTGCAGCAGGGTTGGCGTCACACATGAGTGAATACTGCAATCACTGGTTTTGCACTAATGTCCTGTTGAGTGTACAAGTTATTTTAGTGATGCTCGTGTAAGAGATGATGGACATAAATTACATATAAACACTATTACAGTCCCCTTTCCTGCACCTTTGCTCTATTCTGCTAAATAACAAACTACTGGTTCTGCTCTCTCATGACTTTGAAATTGCTTTTGCTGATTAAATTTCCAGGAGAAAATAATCCTGATTTGATTTGGAAACTAGTCTCTGATATTTTGTGGGGTCTTCTCTAACTCAGCCCCTGGCAGGATCGGGCCCAGAGCCCATGGCACCTCTAGAAAATGAAACCCTGGAGAAATCCTGACTCGGGGCATCAGGGTTTTGACACTCTGAGCTCGCTTTGAATGTCAGGTTTCTCTGTAGCTTGAAGAGCCCACTGTGGAGCATGAGAAGTTGTAGGGGAGGGGTGCCCAACCTACCTAGCGTTGCCTGCCCTCCAGCCCCATCACTGAGTCACCTCGACAGCCCAGCTGAGTCCTCTGACACCGCACAGAACTTTGACACATGTAAACAGCTTGTAGTCTTTCCCCTTCACTTTGCATTTTAAAGACAGTGAAAGCTGCCAACGCACCCAATTCCTGCAAGAAGGGGAGTTGCTGAGACCAGAGATCTTCACCTTAAAGGAGAAGGAGTCATCGGAGAGCTGAAACAGGCAGCAGGCAGTATCTCTTCAGATAGGGAGGCAGGTGTCTTTATGAAGCATGCCGGCACAGTCCCTTGCGGGACACTTGGCCATCAGGGAACCTCCGCTGCTTGGCTTTATGTGCACCAGCTGTAACCTTCGTCATGGCCAATGGCAAACTGCAGGAGGCCAAATCACAAGGGACGTGTGGTGATGCTGCCCAAGTGGACTGCAGCACCTGCTCTGCCGCAGGATCTATTACTGGAATCTGGGCTTGTCATCACTGTTCATGTGGTGTTGATTAGTCACATGGCTCCCTTCGGAACACCAAGTTGTAACGATGATGCTGTCGCAGCTGTGATCTTGCTGAAATTAATAATAATAATTAATAATTAATAATACTATTGACAAGCCAAGGGTGCAGGCCAGGGAATGGAGAATCCACAATGCTCCATACATGGAAATTACCCTTGGATTGTTATTGCCCTGGGAGGTTGTGGAATCTCCATCACTGGAGATTTTTAAGAGTATGTTAGTCAAATCCCTGTCAGGAATGGTCTAGATAATACTTAGTCCTGCCATGAGCTCAGTGGTCTAGACTGGAAGGGACCTCAAGAGGTCATCTAGTCCTACAATTTTCCCTGAGGAATAACTGGGGGACCCAGGATCTGGAGATCCCAAAGTTATTCACAGATTTCAGTGATCCTCTGATAGCTTGGCCCACCCATGCACAATCTCTGGGTCTCCACACCTGCTCTAGGACCCTCTCCAGCTACCCACTAGCACAGGCTCATCAGAGATGTGCTACCAAGGCCTGTCACAGCAGCCACTGCCTGCAGGATCTGCTGAAGGGGTGTTGTACAGAGTGGAGGAAGCTGCACCGAGATGGGAAGGCTGGTTAGAGTAGCAGAGGGGCATAATACTCCAGCCGTAGACTGGTCGGGAGATTTGAACCATTCCCTGAGTGCAGCCATAGACTCCATCACTGCAACCTTCATTGACGTTATAAGGACGAGGCAGATGAAAAGGCTCCAGTTTCTCTTGGGGATCCAGGCAGCTGCAGCCGGGCACTATCATGGCAGCTGAGCTTTCAGAGAAAAATGATCCATTTTTCTATGAAAACTCACCCCAAAAACGGGTGAAAAGGAAAAAAAAATAGTTTTGATCAAAAAATTGTTTGTGTTTGTGTGTTGGGGGTGAGGGGGGGAGAAGACTCTCTGTCTTCCAGCCCAGCTCTAGCCCATGAGCCTCTGTGACTCCTGCTATAGGACCACACCCCTAGATGGCAGCAATTGTCCCCCATCAGCCTCCCACACTCAGCACTCTCTGGACATCTGCTAGGGTGGCTACGCCAACTCTATTACAGAGGGATCCCATGGAAAAGGCTTGTGTGCCGCAGCCCATCCATCAGTGGAAAAAATCAAGAGCATAAGAAAGTCCATATTGGGTCTCACCAATGCTCCATCTAGCCCAGTGTCCTGTCTTCTGCCAGGGGATGGTGCAGTTGCTTCAGAAGGAAAAAAAACAAAATGGGGCAATTATTGAGTCATTCGTCCCCTTTCCTCTGCTCCCACCTTCTGGCAATCAGAGGTTTAGAGACACGCAGAGCATGGGGTTGTGTCCCTGAGCATCTTGGCTAACTGCTATTGATGGACCTATCCTCCATGAACGTATCTAAATCCCTTTTGTATGGTATGTTTGTTTGAAACCTGTTGTCTAGTAACTTCATTGGGTGACCCTTCGTTCATGTGAAGGGGTAAATAACACTCCCTTATTCACTATCTGCACATCACTCATGATTCTCTAGACCTCTGCCATATCCCCCCTTAGCCATCTCTTTTCCAAGATGAACAGCCCCAGTCTTTTTAATCTCTCTTTATATGAAAGCTCTTCCATACCCCTAAACATTTTTGTTGCCATTCTCTATACTTTTTCCAATTCATAGAATCATAGAACCATAGAAGATTAGGGTTAGAAGAGACCTCAGGAGGTCATCTAGTCCAACCCCATGCTCAAAGCAGGACCATCAGCAACTAAATAATCCCAGCCAGGGCTTTGTCAAGCCAGGTCTTAAAAACCTCAAAGGATGGAAATGTCACCACCTCCCTAGGTAACCCATTTCTTCTCTGTATTTTTTTCAAATTAAAATATTTATATTTTTGAGATGTGGAAACCAGAACTACACACAGTATTCAAGATGATATTTTCTGTTTTATTATCTGTCCCTTCCTAATGGTTTCCAATATTCTATTAGCTTTTTGATAGAATATTTTCAGAGAACAATCCACAATGACTCCATGATCACTTTCTTGAGTGGTAAGAGCTAATTTTGATCCCATCATTTTGTATGTATTGTTGGGATTATGTTTTCCAGTGTGCATTAGTTTGCACTTCTCAGCACTGAACTTCATCTGCTATTTTGTTGCCCAGTCACCCAGTTTTGGAAGATCCCTTCGTAACTCTTTGTAATCTGCTTAGACCTTATTTATATTGAATAGTTTTGTATCATCTGCAAATTTTACCACCTGACTGTTTACTCCCTTTTCCAGGCCTTTTATACATACTTTGACCTGGTGTGTCTAGGTTAGCCCTCATGGAAATGCCCAGGTCAGGGCAGGCTGCAAAAGAGACCTCAGATGCTCCCAAGACTGGTGGGTAAAACTAAAGTTAAACTCCCCACCCAGTCACAAACTGTGCTTCTGATCCCCCACACTGGTTATCAAGATGCAAAAAAGAAATCACACAGCTCCCTTTTATTCCATTTCAGTTTCTGTCTCCCAATCAACACCTAGGTCCAGAACAGTGAGATGTTGTTTAAGAAACTTATACAAGGTGTTCTTCTGACCCCAAGGGCCCTGCCACGTTATCAAGTCAGTATAGGTTTGGATCTTACCCAAAATACCATGCTGCTTTTAGTGTCTAAAACTAAAGGTTTATTATAAAGAAAGAACAAGAAGAGAGATATTAAATGCAAAACCAGTCACATACATACAAAGACTTCAAAATCCATCAGGTTCCTAACAGTATTGGTGAGTTTGCTGGCTTCAAAAAGTCGCCCTGGAAAACATTCACAGATTGGATGGGTCATTCAGTCTTTTGTTCAAAGCTTATTTTGTAGAAAAATTACTCCAGAGAGTAATTACTCCAGTATAGAAGAAGCAGGAATGAAGACAAGAAGCCGGAGTGAAGACAAAATGGAGACGATGCAGCTGATCTTTATAGTCTTTTGCCATGTGGCTTGACATCTTTTGTTCCAGACACAAACTGCCCAGCACATGGACTGCAAGCCTTAGATTTCTGTCCATAGGTATGTCCCTGCATGTCTTGCTGTGTAATAAGGTGTATTCCTTCCCTTCTCTCAATGTGTCAGTTGTATAGCTGATACCCCTTGATGGGCCATCAAGCTGCCTAGGCAGTGCTAATGCCAATCTCTCTGGGGGTGTCACCCAGATGCACAGCATATATCTTACACAGTGCAACTGTCATAACTCATTGCAATTTTACAATATTGGTATTCCTAATATTCTAAAGTGCCTCCCAAATTCCATACCTTGTCACCAATATGTGGAACAGCACTGGTCTGAGTACAGATCTCTGTGGGACCCCACTATTTACCTCTCTCCATTCTGAAAACTGACCTTTTGTCTGAAAACTGACCTTTCCTACCCTTTGTCTCCTATCTTTCAACCAGTTAGTGATCCAGGAGAAAACATTCCTTCTTCTCCCATGACTGCTTACTTTTCTTAAGAGCCTTTGGTGAGGGACTTTGTGAAAGGCTTTCTGAAAATCTAAGTACACTATATCCACTGGAATCCTCTTTTCCACATGCTTGTTGACCCCCTCAATGAATTCTAGTAGATTGGTGAGGCATGATTTCCCCTTACAAAAACCATATTGACTCTTCGCCAACAAATTATGTTCATCTATGTGTCTGACAATTTTGTTCTTTACTATAGTTTCAACCAATTTTCCTGATACTGAAGCCAGGCTTACTGGCCTGTATTGCCGGGTTTGACTCCAAAACTTTTTTTTTTTTAAATTAGCATCACATTAGCTGTTTGCCAGGCATCTGGTACAGAGGCTTATTTAAGCCATAGATCACTACTGCAGTTAGTAGTTCTGCAATTTGGTATTTGAGTTTCATGTGAACATTTTGGTGAATACCATTTGGTCCTGGTGACTTAAATCTGTTTCATTTACCAAAACCTCCTCTGTTAACACGTCAATGTGGGACAGTTCTCAGATCTGTCCGCAAAAAAAAAAAAAAAAAGGCTCATCTCTGGGAATCTCCTTCACATCCTCTGCAGTGAAAACCTATGCAAAGAATTCATTTAGCCTCTCCGCAACAGCCTCGTCTTTCTTGAGTGCACCTTTAGCAACTCAATAGTCCAGTGGACCCATTCATTGTTTGGCCGGCTGACCGCTTCTGGTGTGCTTTGAAAAAAATTGTTACTTTTTGTGTCATTTGCTAGTTGCTTTTCACATCTTTTGAACTAGGTACCAGTATCCACACACCCCATTCCACAAGTATGAGTCACACCCGCAAAAAATCATGAGATTGGTTTAAAATAATGAGATTTCAAAATATACTAATGTGAGGTTTGTTTTCACGCGTCTTTGGTTTCTCAGCCTTTGGGCTCACGTGCTTCAGGTTTTCTAGCTTCTTTGCCACTCACCTTTTAAAATAAAGTTTTTTTTAAGATAACTGAAAGCTGAAGTTCCTGTGAAGTCTCTAGATCCCAGCAGCTGGGGCTTTGAGAAAGACAAGCAATTGTGCGAGACTCCCAATAAAATCCCAAGAGGGCGCCCTGCTGGCCCTAACTAAAGTGGAGCACCCAAACAACAAAGGCACTGAGGGTTAGTTAGTGGACAGTTGGTCAGTGGAAAAGACACTGTTTCCCTCTGTTCCCTCTGCACTGGCTTACAGAGCCCCCCATTGTAAGGCATCCAGCTATGCCTTAGGCAGCCGGACATAACAGCGACGGGCTCGCAGAGTCACTGGTACCTGAGGCACAGCTCAGACGGTCTCTCCTCGTGTTCAGTCATGAGACATGCACAAGCTGGGTAAGCAAGGCCATGCACATTTTTAATTGAAAGGGGCTTGACCCAAGCGCCTTTCTGAATACCTGCTTTCTCTATTGGACCCAAACAACCCCTTCCCCCAGGTCCAGCTACCTCCAAACTTGGTGATGTTGGACATTTGGATGCAGGCTGGGAGGTCTGTCTCCAGGGCGAGAGCAGCTCTCAGTGCTCATGGAGTGGTTGGGGGGTCAGGATCAAACCAAGAGGCAGCCCATCAGAGTTCTGCTCGGCCAGGCAATTCTCTCCAGATTCTTTGCTCTCTGAAAGCGCATCCTGATTCCCCCCTGTTACTGCTGAGCTGCAGGAGGGGCCCAGAACTCCCTCGTCAAAGGGTGCTGTGCTAATGACAGACTTCAACACCAGGGGCTGTTGGGAAGAGTTCAGGTTCTTGATCCAGTGCCCCATATCGTCCTTATTGTGCACACAGAACTGAAATCTCTTAAAGCACATAGCTATGGCCCCAATCATTATAGCATCTTACTGCCTCACAGTCTGGAACATATTTATCCGTGCAACACCCTGTGCGGTACGGCAGTGCTTTTAACACCACTGGGCAGATCCAAAGGCCAGAAGGCACCATTGCCATAACCTAGTCTGACCCCCTGCATCACACAGGCCAGAGACCTGCCCCACAATAATTCCTAGAGTGAGATGTTAAAACAGGGGTCAGCAACCTTTCAGAACTGGTGTGCTGAGTCTTCATTTATTCACTCTAATTTAAGGTTTTGCGTGCCAGTCATACACTTTAACGTTTTTAGAAGGACACTGTAACGTTTTTAGAAGGTCTCTTTCCGTAAGTCTATAATACATAACTAAACTATTGTTGTATGTAAAGTAAATAAGGTTTTTAAAATGTTTAAGAAGCTTCATTTAAAATTAAATTAAAATGCAGAGCCCCCCAGACCGGTGGCCAGGACCCGGGCAGCATGAGTGCCACTGAAAATCAACTCGCGGGCCGCCTTTGGCACGCAGGCCATAGGTTGCCTACCCGTGTTAGAAGAACATCCTGACTTAATTTAACAATTGTCAGTGATGGGAATCTACCACGGCCCTTGGTAAATTGTCCCCATGGTTAATTACCCTCATTGTTAAAAAAATTACACCTTAGTTCCAATCTGACTGTCTCTTGCTTCAGCTTCCAGCCATTGGATTGTGCTTTAACTTTCTCTGCTAGATTGAAGGACCCATTGTTAAACGTTTGTTCCCCAGCGAGGTACTTACAGACTGTGATCAAGTCGCCCCTTAACCTTCTTCTTTTCAGTAAACTAAAGAGTCTGTCACTCTGAGGCAGGTGTTCTAATCCTTTAATCATTCCCGTGGATCTTTTCTGAACCCCTCTCCAGTGTATCAACATACTTCTCGAACTGTTGACAGCAGAACTGGACACAGGACCCCAGCCGTGCTCGCACCAGTCCCAAACACGAGAGGTAAATTAACCTCTGTGCTCCTCCTCGAGACTCCCCTGGTTGTACATCCCAGTTTTTACTAGCTTTTTCAGCCGTAGTGTGGCACTAGGAGCTCATGTTCAGCTGATTATCCACTATGGCCCCCAAGTCTTTTTCAGTCACTGCTTCCCAGCACTGGGTCACTCATCCGGTAAGGATGGCCAGCATCCCTTCTTCCTAGATGTACACCTTTACATTGATACGTGTGAAAACGTGTATGGCTGAGGAATAGAGGGACTAAGTGGATTGCCCAAGGTCACAGAAGAGGTCTGTGGAAGAGCCTGGAACAGAAGCCAGTTCTTCTGAGTCCCAGGCCAGCACTTTAACTGCTTAAGCAACCATCCTCTCTGGGGTAGCGGTTGGGGAGGGGTCAGCTGGCAGCTGAGCGTGCTGAGATTATCAGAAACTCAGGGAATTAAACTCCAGTGACATCACTAAAAAGGAACCCAAGAACAATTCCTTTTCCAGATGATAACGCTGAGTCATGCTTTCTCCTGAATCTGTTGTGGGACAAATCCATCAGCCACAGCTGAAAGCAGGGGTCATAGTGGCCAAGCAACTTCACATTAGCCCCCCAGTGTGATGCAAAATGGGTGAATGTGACCTATAGGGACATAGGTCTGGAAAATACCTCTTGGTCAATGAGCCCAGTCCCCTGTTATGGAAGGCAATCCCAGCATAGTGCCCGCCGCATAAACCTGTCAAACTCTATTGGCCACTGTGGGAGGACAGGATTCTGGGCTAAATGGAACATTGGTCTGATCCAGTCTGGCCGTTCTTATGTTCTTACTTGTCCCACTTGTCGAGCTGGGAACAACACTCCCTGTATGCTAAATGCTTATCACTAACCAGGCCTGACTGCAAAAAGAAAAGGAGTACTTGTGGCACCTTAGAGACTAACCAATTTATTTGAGCCTGACTGGACACCTCAGTTTCTTCCCTTCGAGAGCTTGTGATCAGAGCTATACAAGTTTCCCCAGCCTCCTTAAAACAAGTAGCTTTATTAGCAACCACCACAAAGCATTAGAGACAATGATTTTGAAATAACAGGCAGCTGTCAAGCTCTACACTCGTGTATCTCACGTGTCACTATGAGCTAAGTTAGACAGGCTTTCCTCTGGGATAGAGAACGAGAAATGATCCAACTTACGTTCTTTTGGGAAGCTAAGGGGCTCTTGGGACCAGTGGTGTAGCTAGAGCAGGAAAATTGGGTGGGCCTAGCTTTTAAGTGGGCAGGCAATGACAGGGGGCCCAGCTTCCCCTACAGAGGCAGATTAGGGTTTTGTGGGTTCCTGTCTCAATCAGAAAAAGTAAGGTTCCCTCCCCATCCCTTATATACCCCGCCTCATGCTGGGAAAATGGGGCACAGGGGTTTTCACCATCCCACCCCGCCCAGCGCTCCTACCTGGAAGTAGAGTCAGGGCATGGGAGCTTTTCCTACTCCCCCTCCCCTCCCGGCGCTCCTGCCAGGGAATGTGGTCAGGGCACACGGTCAGGAGGTGGGGGCTTATCCCGCTTCCCCACCCAGCAATTCTTCTGGGGAGCATGTTTGAGATGCTGGGCTTTCCCCACGCCCACCGCCCAGTGCTGTCCCAGCTCCCTGACCCGCAACTTGGCAGCCGTGTGGTGGGAGAGGGGCAGTTGCCCACACCCGGACCTCGCTATCCCGCAGGACTGCCAGGTGGACGGAGCATATCCGGGTGACCCCATTGGCCCAGGATCTGTACCTAATCCACTACTGACCCAAACCCGCCCCCACGAGGCACACCCCCATCTGAAGCGCGAGACCAGGAAATCAGCGCTGGAGACCAGCAGAAGAGGGAAACAGCTGGATACCGGGATTTCCAGCTGGTGGACTGGGGGGCTTTGCCCTGATTTGGATGGGCCAGGATGCTAAGTGGTGGGCCCTGGCCCACTCCGTCCCACCCATGGCTACACCCCTGCTTCGACCCAGCCTAGTTTCCCTGTGCCTCTGAGAGCATCTTTCCATCTTGTGGAAGCAGCTTTTGCTGAAATCCGTGTGAGCCTGGGCCGTGTGAGTCTAGTGCTCAGGCATGACTGTGTTACAAGGCCAAGGTGTGGAGCTGACCTTTGCCCTGAGACTGTTTTCTCGCAGCAAGATATCTAAGATGAGGTCCCAGTGCAGCTTGCTCCATTGTTTGGCAGTTAGATCCTTTCAGCCTCAATGGTTTGCAAACACTGGTCTGGTGACTGTGCTGAAACTCCCGGCATCCCCGTGACACTCCCACACGCCCCTCCAAAATCCCTCTCCTTATTCCTTGTTCCTCAGGGAGAAGGGAAGGGTCCTCCTCTACTGGAACGGTCTCAGGGAAATTTCCACGTAGGGAGTCTTGTGGAATCTCCCTTCACTTCTCTGGCCTGCACTCTAAGTTTGTAATGTAGGACAGGGGGCTGCCGGGGAGAAATCAGATCCTATATTATTAGTATTATAATATTTTATTTTCTTTCAGCAAGATCATAGCTGTGACAGCATCATCATTATCACTCAGCTGCCCATGAGGTAGCCATGTAACTAATCAGAACCATACGAGCAGTGATGACAAGCCCAGATTCCAGGAATAGAGCCTGCAGCAGGGCGGGTGCTGCCGTCCAGTTGGGTAGAATCATTGCGTATCCCCTGTGATTTCGCCTCCTGCCGTTTGCCATTGGCGTGATGAGGGTTAAAGCTCGTGCACACTGAGACAAGCAGCTGAGGTTCCCTGATGGCCAACTGGCTCCCCAGGGAATGTGCAAACATGCTTCATAAAGACACCTGCCTCCCTATCTGAACAGACACTGCCTGCTGCCCGTGCAACCTCTCAGATAGCTCCTTGTCCTTTTGGGTGAAAACTTCTGCTGTCAGCGGCTTCCCTTCTAGCAGGAATTTGGGTATGTTGGCAGGTTTCACCATCTTTGAAATGTGGAGTTTAGGGGAAAGGCTAAAAGCTGTTTCCATTTGCAGATGTTCTATGCAGCAGAAGAGGACTCAGAGGGGCTGTCAGAGTGACTCAGTGTCGGGGCTGGAGGCCAGGCAGCACTAGGAAGCTTGGGAAACCCTCCCCTACATCTGCCCATGCTCCGCTGTGGGCTGTTCAAGCTACACAGAAACCTGACATTCAAAGCAAGCTCACAGTGTTAAAACCCCAGTGCCCCAAGTCAGGGTATCTCAAGGGGTCCCATTTCTAGAGGTAACGTATGCTCTGGATCCAATCCTGCCAGGGGCTGAGGGAGATGAGACCCCACGGAATATCAGTGACAAGTTCTCAAATCGCCTCAGGTTCATTTGCTCCTAGAAATTTAATCAGCAAATGTATTTTCAAAGGTTTTATTTACGGGCTCAATTGTGAATGTAGGAATTCAGAGCTCTGTTGCTCTGTGGTAACTGGTCTGATAGGGCATATTTCTGTTTCCTGATTAGCTGAGGGCACCAGCCTTTCTGCCCTGTAGTTAACCTTCACTGTTACAGAGCTACCAGCATCTCTTCCCTCTCTCGGTCTCTGAGAGCCAGATGTCAGGCCTCGTAGCCTTCCCTCTCATGGGGTGAAATCCCTCCATTCTACAACCCTCAGACTGGTCTCTGGGCTACAGCACACTGTGCATCAACCATGCTTGCAGAGCAGGTCTGAATGGGCTCAGTACCTGTGGTTGACAGGTTTCAGAGTAGCAGCCGTGTTAGTCTGTATCCGCAAAAAGAAAAGGAGTACTTGTGGCACCTTAGAGACTAACAAATTTTGCGTACTAAGGTACAGATGTGTGAATGTTATGCCAAAAATTTTTCATTATATCGAAAGCCAGAAGCAGAGATGTTAGAAACTCTACAGAAAGGAGCAGGGGTAATGCTTAACTGCTTAATGACTTTTGATTTAGAAAGTATTTCAAAAGTACTCCACATCGTGTTTGCAATGGGTTTGCAACTCTTTCTTCAGTGAACAGTTGTACGATACTGACTCCTGGTAACTGAGTAGAAGCTGTTTCTAACACTTATATTCAGAGTCATGCACTCAATACCTCTCCAAGACTCGTGCAAGACTTTCCAGAAAGTCATGAGAGACCAGAAGAGCTGATCTGTGTTTCAGCAAAGAGTTTAGCTGAGGTGCAGGGAAGGGGAGTGGTATAGTAGTTGTATGTAATTGTCCCCCTGTCACCAATTACATAAGCATGGTTGAAGTAACTTGTACACTCAAGTGGATATAAGTTCAATACCAAGGTTTGAAGTATTGACCCATTTGTGATGCCAACTCCTCCCTTGCCCAGCTGAAATAACTGCCAGCGTTAGCTTGTAATTTTCCAAATATCAACAGACAGTTGCACATTGAGAGGATGCAGGTCCTGTGAGGAGGTAGAGAAGCCTATAGGATGGTCAAAGCCTCTGGATTCCATCAACATTGGCCAGGCAAAGCACTTCAGCTTCTCCTGGAGGGATTCTTGGGGATCAGAGTGTATCACCGGGAGGATTTTGTAACAGAAAGTTGATAGAGCCTGGTTCTGATTGAATTTACACATTTAAATCTGGAGTGAGACTGTTGATGTCAATATTATTGAATTAAGAACCTGACCCTAAGAATTTATCCCATATGCTGGAAAGAAGCAGTTGAATAATCTGGACTCTCAAGAGCGCAGAATAAAGTAAGACATATAATGAAGCTATAAAACACATTTATAAATAGCTTCAGTGCAGGACAGATAAATACAATAATCTTTTTCACCATGCACTTGCCATGTGTTTATACAGATGCCATGATACAAGGGGCCATACTCAGATGTGGAGGGCCAGAAAGGATGTCTGTGTGAAGGGTGTAACAGGGTTCAAAAAAGAACTAGATACATTAATGGAGGATAGGTCCATCAATAGCTATTAGCCAGGATGGGCAAGGATGGCTTTACTTGATGATTACCTGATCTGTTCATTCCCTCTAGGGCACCTGGCATTGGCCACTGTCGAAGACAGGATACTTTGGTATGACCCAATATGGCAACTCTTATGTTTTTTATGTTTTAAGGTCACAATGGTAAAATCATACAGTTCTCAAGTAGGTTGCAGAACTCACAGCCACAATATACCAATAGGGCCAAGAGCTTAGCAGGATTCAAGGAGGGGCTGGGTAAGGAGACAATCCAATTACAGTAGGGAGGATAGTTTTAAAAAAAGTTTTCAAGGGGCTCTAAACCTTCCAGATTTACACCACAAAATACATCTAGCTAGTGGGTGTCAGGGGGAAATTCCCTGGGACCAGGTTATCTAATAGCTACCTATTGCAGGGCTTCTTACACCTTCCTCTGCACCATCTGGACATGACCATTGGTTACTGGGCTAGATGAACTAAAAGTCTGATCCAGTCTAACAGTGCCTATCTTCCTATCGGTGATGTGCATCCAAGACTAAGTTTTTTCTTATCTACCTTCAGCTCTGGGGGTCTGTAGATTTGCACTGAAAGCAGAGTGATTTCTCATTAAATACCATCTAATCTCCTCATATTTATTTTTTTAGGTAGGTAATTTCAGAACCCTTCAGACTTGCCTAGTAAATTATGTCAGCTGTCAATGACACCAAATTCAAATCTGCAGTGTTCCTTCTCACTGGGATACCAGGTCAGGAAGACGTCTATCTCTGGATCTCTTTCCCCTTCTGCATAACATATGTTATTTCGATATTAGGAAATTCAGTCATTCTGTTCATTGTAAAAACAGATCAAAGCCTGCATCAGCCCATGTACATTTTCCTTTCCATGTTGGCCACCACAGACCTTGGCTTATCGATATCCACCATGCCAACGATACTGGGCATATATTTGTTTAACTCTAGGGAAATCAGCCTCGATGCCTGTTTAGCCCAGCTATTCTTCATCCATTTTCATCAATGCATTGAAACCTCTGTGCTCTTGTTGATGGCCTTTGATCGCTTCATTGCAATCCGTAACCCGCTGAGATATGCTTCCATCTTAACCCTGCCAACAATAGCTAAGATGGGACTGGTGGTTTTGCTAAGAGCGATGGTCATAATACTTCCACTTCCCTTTCTCCTAAAATGGTTCCGATACTGTCGAGACAATGTCCTCTCCCATTCCTACTGCCTGTACCCAGAGGTCATGAAGATGGCTTGTTCGGATATCACAGTCAACAGCATCTATGGATTGTTTACTAAACTTTTACTGATGGGGTTGGATTCACTGCTCATTTTCATCTCTTATGTGATGATCCTCAAAACAGTGCTGAGCATCGCGTCCTATGCGGAGTGCCTCAGGGCCCTGAACACCTGTGTCTCCCACCTCTGCGCTGTCCTGCTCTTCTACACACCAGAGATCAGCTTGTCTATGATACACAGATTTGGGAAGGGCTCTTCTCCCTTGCTTCAGAATCTCCTGGGCTACATCTCCCTGCTTCTCCCACCTCTGATGAACCCAATTGTGTACGGCGTGAAAAGCAAACACCTTCGTGTGAGAATAATCAGGGTGTTTGTCAAGTGAAGGATTCGTTCATGGGGGGTGGAGGGATAGCTCAGTGGTTTGAGCATTGGCCTGCTAAACTCAGGGTTGTGAGTTCAGTCCTTGAGGGGGCCATTTAGGGATCTGGGGCAAAAATTGGGGATTGGTCCTGCTTTGAGCAGGGGGTTGGACTAGATGACCTCCTGAGGTCCCTTCCAACCCTGATCTTCTGTGTGCTTCTATGTGCTTCATCAGCTGGCTCCACCCCTGTTGACACTGGAGATGAAAATCAGGGGCCACCTATTCCATTCTGGACCCTTACATACAAGATGACATGAGCTCCTGATCTCCACTCTGTAGAGAGATATTCAGGCGGGGTCTAAAGCCTGGACGAATGGGAGAGGGGCTGGTGTGGAGGATAGTATCCTGATGGAAGGAGACCAAGGAGTCCGCATTATGTATAAAGCGACTGTGTTTGTGGAGGGTCAGGGGACCGGTGGGATGTTGGCCCATATCAAGCTGTATTTTTGGCTGCTCTGACCTCAGAGTTCCTGTCGATATAGTCAATACGGAGAAGGGATGGGGCTGTTGTTTCCCATTACACCTGTCACTGTCCCAGCTTGTGTTAAAGATTCAGGGTCCATGAAAAACGGTGCAGAGGTGTTCTGCTGTCACAGTCCTGGCCCTTCCTGAGCGCTCGGGGTGCTGCGTGATCCATGGGGGCTGCACCAGCTGTGGACAGGGGCTATTCCAGGGGCACGGACACCCCTTCTTCCTCCACGCCCTCAGCCCTGTGCTTGTGACTGACAGGCAGCCCCCCACCACCCACGTTGATAGCTCTGCACAGCGCACGCCTGCTGGGCCCACTCCCCACCGAGGCACAACAGAGCTGCTTGTGCGAGCGAGGGTCTGACACACAGGAGTGCTGGCAAGAGACTCAGGCCTAGATTCTCTCCCTGTTCACTCCATTTGTACTGCCCCATCAATGCAAAGGGGTGAAATTGTTCCTCAGCTCCCCCACAGAGGCCCAGCTAGCTCCTATCCCAGCCCAGCCCATTCAGTGTAGAGTGACCACCTTTTCAAGAGGGAAAAAATGGGACAGATGTAGGAGTTATGACCACTCTGTGATGACACACCTGCCCCACTTCTCCCCCCTGCAGGCCCCTCCCTCTGGGAAAGAGCTGAAAAGAGAGTCAGAGCCACTGTGAGGTGCCCCAGATATTGTACCTGCCCTGAGCAGGGGCTGAGGGGCCCAAGATAATGCACTAGCCTATGTGTCTGCCCAGAGAAGATGGAGTGGCCGGAAATCCTCACAGCAGCCTGGGCTCCCGGGGTAGCTGTAACCCTGCTTTTGTGGGTCATAACTGCAAATACCAAATTCAGGACAAACTGCTGAGAAATAAGGCAGACAGACCCCAAAACTGGTGATTATTCTCCCATGTGATATACTAAACCAGGAACACAAAGTTAACTTCTGTTTCACCACACCGGCTAATAAGAAGTCATAAAAACAGGTTCCTTAGATATTCTAGTCCTTATATCCCCATCAAAAACACTAGATTTAAAGATGAGTGGTTCTTTAAATCCAGTTTAATGTAATGGCAGTTGCTTCTGATCCCAAAGGACGAGCCGCACACCCAGGTCAATATATAACTCAGATCTTACCCCAAAATCATGCTGATGCCAATCCTTTGGTATCTAAAATCTAAAGAAAAGTAGTTCTAGTGGCAGCATAGAGATTAACAGACTTATTGTTTTTTTTAAAGAAAGAAGTTAAATTGGTTAAAGGTGTCAAATATGTACAATAAATGCAAAGTTCTTTTTTCAGGCTTGTAGCAGTGTTGGAATAAGCTGCTGGCTTGATAAGTCTCTGGTTGCTTCCAAATCACTGGAAGGACCTCAGTCCATTGGTTAGAATGCTCCCATTAGTATAAATTCTTAGTCAAGAGGCTTGACCAGGAAAGAGGCAAACTGGAGGTGTTTCCTTTTATAGCTTCTGTCATATGGAGGAAAACCCATTGTTTCAAAGAAAGCCCTCAGAACAGCTAGTGGAAAATTGCAGGTGACAAGATGGGGTTTGGAATCACATAAGCAAGTCACATCTCCATCCATAATTTTGCTTAGTCACAGCAGGAAATCATTACCCATACCCTGACAGTACGTTTGCAGGACAGTCCATTCACTGTAGATGGGCGTCTCCCAGGGTCCATTTTCAGTAAAGTGTTTCTTGATGAGCCCTTAATTTGAATAGTCTCTCCAAGATTTGCAGGCTAACTACTTTGTGGACATTACCCTAGGAGCAAACATTTAAAATTCAGGTACAGAGCCAATAGTCATACCTACAAATACAAAGATCATACATGCATACAGACAGCACAACCATAACCAGAAAATCATAATAATTTCATAGACCTCTTACATGTCACATTTTGTAGAAGATTTGTTGCAAATATATATCAGTGTTTGCAAAAGTGATCTATATGCTCTAGGGTGGCCAGGAGGCATAGCCTCAGGGGAAGTGGAGCAGGGGCAGGGCCTATTAAAGCTGGCTAGATTGTCGGGCTCAACGGGTAGTGATCAATGGCTCCATGTCTAGTTGGCAGCCGGTATCAAGTGGAGTGCCCCAAGGGTCGGTCCTGGGGCCGGTTTTGTTCAATATCTTCATAAATGATCTGGAGGATGGTGTGGATTGCACTCTCAGCAAATTTGCGGATGATACTAAACTGGGAGGAGTGGTAGATACGCTGGAGGGGAGGGATAGGATACAGAAGGACCTAGACAAATTGGAGGATTGGGCCAAAAGAAATCTGATGAGGTTCAATAAGGATAAGTGCAGGGTCCTGCACTTAGGACGGAAGAACCCAATGCACAGCTACAGAGTAGGGACCGAATGGCTAGGCAGCAGTTCTGCGGAAAAGGACCTAGGGGTGACAGTGGACGAGAAGCTGGATATGAGTCAGCAGTGTGCCCTTGTTGCCAAGAAGGCCAATGGCATTTTGGGATGTATAAGTAGGGGCATAGCGAGCAGATCGAGGGACGTGATTGTTCCCCTCTATTCGACATTGGTGAGGCCTCATCTGGAGTACTGTGTCCAGTTTTGGGCCCCACACTTCAAGAAGGATGTGGATAAATTGGAGAGAGTCCAGCGAAGGGCAACAAAAATGATTAGGGGTCTGGAACATATGAGTTATGAGGAGAGGCTGAGGGAGCTGGGATTGTTTAGCCTGCAGAAGAGAAGAATGAGGGGGGATTTGATAGCTGTTTTCAACTACCTGAAAGGGGGTTCCAAAGAGGATGGCTCTAGACTGTTCTCAATGGTATCAGAAGACAGAACGAGGAGTAATGGTCTCAAGTTACAGTGGGGGAGGTTTAGATTGGATATTAGGAAAAACTTTTTCACTATGAGGGTGGTGAAACACTGGAATGCGTTACCTAGGGAGGTGGTAGAATCTCCTTCCTTAGAGGTTTTTAAGGTCAGGCTTGACAAAGCCCTGGCTGGGATGATTTAACTGGGAATTGGTCCTGCTTTGAGCAGGGGGTTGGACTAGATGACCTTCTGGGGTCCCTTCCAACCCTTATATTCTATGATTCTATGATTCTATGATTCTATTGGTAAGAGATGGGGGGGGGCTGTCAAGGTTCCTTCCCCACTCTGAACTCTAGGGTACAGATGTGGGGACCTGCATGAAAACCTCCTAAGCTTACTTTTACCAGTTTAGGTTAAAACTTCCCCAAGGTACAAATTAATTTTACCCTTTGCCCTTGGATTTCCACTGCCACCACCAAACTTTATCTGGGTTTACTGGGAAATGTAGTTTGGACACATCTTTCCGCCCAAAATCCTCCCAACTCTTGCACACCACTTCCTGGGGAAGGTTTGGTAAAAATCCTCATCAATTTGCATAGGTGACCACAGACCCAAACTCTTGGATCTGAGGACAATGAAAAAGCATTCAGTTTTCTTACAAGAAGACTTTTAATAGAAGTAAAGAAATCACCTCTGTAAAATCAGGACGGTAGATACCTTACAGGGTAATTAGATTCAAAACATAGAGAATCCCTCTAGGCAAAACCTTAAGTTACAAAAAGGACACACAGACAGGAATAGTCATTCTATTCAGCACAGCTCTTTTCTCAGCCATTTAAAGAAATCATAATCTAACACATACCTAGCTAGATTACTTACTAAAAGTTCTAAGACTCCATACCTGTTCTGTCCCCGGCAAAAGCAGCATACAGACAGCCCCAGACCCTTTGTTTTTCTCCCTCCTCCCAGCTTTTGAAAGTATCTTGTCTCCTCATTGGTCATTTTGGTCAGGTGCCAGCGAGGTTACCTTTAGCTTCTTAACCCTGTACAGGTGAGAGGATTTTTCCTCTGGCCAGGAGGGATTTTAAAGGGGTTTACCCTTCCCTTTATATTTATGACAGGGGCTCAGGGGAAAAAGGGTTGCCGGAAGTCAGAAGCAATGCAGACACCACCAACAAGGGTGCTAGGGTGTTCCTGAGTAATGGAGGAGGGAGAAGTTGGAGGGTAGGAGACCTTGTGTTTTGGAGAAGACTGAATAAATGTGACCCCACAAAAGGAACCCTTGTTTTAAATATTCCAGGCTCAGAGTAAGTCATTGCAAGGACCTTAGAGGGAAGGGCAGGGTGCCTGCAGGGCCACCTCAAGGCACAAAGGAGCACTCTGGTGTGGCCCCCATCTGCAGGGACATGGCCAGAGTGTGCTGTGCTCTTGGAGGCCATTAAAATCAGGTGGAGGTCAGCCCAGCCCCCAGGCTGCTCTAACTTCCACTGAGGCCAGGAGAGAACAGGCCAGCACATCAAACCACTGTAACTGGCTCCATGCCATCCCTGCTCTCTGCAGCATGGCAGGGAGGGGGTGCTCTGCAGGTGCAGCAGAGAAGCCATCTGGGCCTGTCAACAATCAGACAGCTGGAAGGCTGGTGCTGTGGTCTGGGCACTGCTCTGCGACTCAAAATAGCTGGGTTTAATTCCCTCTATGGTCAAACCATTGGCTGTCTCTGGTGGATAATATCCCGGCCCTGCCTCACAGTGATGGCAGGAGGATAAATACATTCACGGTGCTCAGATAGTCTAAGATCAGAGCTGAGTCAGGGTTCCAGAGAGCAAGGCCCCTGACATTTGTTTTTAAAAGGCCTCTGACCACAGCCTCCTTTGACAGGTGGCTTCTGGGATCCCCGTGATTACAGCACCTTACTTGTGGCAGAAATACTGGATTTCAGGGGTGACAGTGAGGGGCAGGGAGTGGATTTCTGAGGAGAGATTTGGAATGTCATAGGGTCTAAAGTCATGCCTCACCAATCTATTAGAATTCTGTGAGGGGCTCAGAAATCATGTGGACAAGGGAGGTCCAATGCATATAATGTATTTAGATCTTCAAAGCCTTTGACAAGATCCCTCACCAAAGGCTCTTAAGCAAACCAAGGTGTCATGGGATCAGAGGGAAGTTCCTCTCATGGATTGGTAACTAGTTAAAGATAGGAAACAAGGAGAGTGATCACTTTAGATAAGCTATTACCAACAGGAGAGTGGAGTTGGGGGGGAGAAAACCTGGATTTGTGCTGGAAATGGCCGACCTTGATTATCATACACATTGAAAGGAGAGTGATCACTTTAGATAAGCTATTACCAAAAGGAGAGTGGGTTTGGGAGGTGGGGGCTGGGGAGAAAACCTGGATTTGTGCTGGAAATGGCCCACCTTCATTATCATACACAGTGTAAGGAGAGTGATCACTTTAGATAAGCTATTACCAGCAGCAGAGTGGGGTGGGGCGAGAGAAAACTTTTTGTAGTGATAATCACCCATTTTTTCATAGTCTGTGTGTATAAAAATATCTTCTGTATTTTCCACAGTATGCATCCGATGAAGTGAGCTGTAGCTCACAAAAGCTTATGCTCAAATATATTGGTTAGTCTCTAAGGTGTCACAAGTACTCCTTTTCTTTTTGCAAAGGTTAGGAAGAAATGGTCAATTTTCAGAATGGAGAGAGGTAAATAGTGGTATCCCCGAGGGGCTCTATCCTGGGACCAGTCCTATTCAACATATCCATAAGTGATCTCGAAAATGGGTGTGACCTTGTACTCCATATGAGTTTATGAAAATATGCTTCTGAGTGTGAATATAATGTAACTGGAATATGCTTGCTGCAAAAGGTCTTTTGTAAGGTATCAATACAAAGCTTATAATCTACTGACTGTGGTTATCCTATTTGTATAAATTATCATTCTTGTATCTGAAACTAGAAATATGAAATATAACTCGGAGGTCTTATTGTAATGATGCAAAGTGTGAGCCATTAATGGTGGTTTGGAATCTTGATGGCTCCCATCAACAAGGACAACTGGTTGTAAATGGCTCTGTTTACTTGCAAGCCTTCCTGTGAGTCAGGCCAGGACAATGAAGGCTTGGGGTCTCACAGGACATGTGACCGTGTCACCTGGTACTGGAATCCATCTTAAACCTGGTGCTTTTCCATTATAGAAGGAGAGGTGGGGACCCAGAGAGAAAAAAGATTCCTGCCTTGTGCCAAAGCTATATAAGGGGGTGGCACAGAACAAAGGGAATGCACTCATGAGAAATCCCCTAGCTACCATCTGAGCTGGAACAAGGAGTGTACCAGGAGAAAGGATTGGGCCCAGACTTGAAAGGAGTGTCGTCTGTGAAAGACGCTTATTGGAACATCTCGGAGGCTGAGAATAATCTGTAATCAGTTTCGTAATGTATTAGGCTTAGACTTGTGTGTTTTATTTTATTTTGCTTGGGAACTTACTTTGTTCTGTCTGTTATTACTTGCAACCACTTAAATCCTACTGTTTATAATGAATAAAATCACTTTTGTTTATTAAATAACCAGAGTAGGTGATTAATACCTGGGGGAGCAAACAGCTGTACATCTCTCTCTATCAGTGTTATAGAGGTGAAAAATTTATGAGTTTACCCTCTATAAGCTTTATACAGAGTAAAACAGATTTATTTGGGGGTTGGACTGCATTGGGAACTGGGTGCCTGGGAGCTAGAGACAGGAGCACATGTTAAGCTGTTTTCAGTTAAGTCTGCAGCTTTGGGGCTGTGGGTCAGACCCTGGGTCTGTGTTGCAGCAGGTTAGCGTCCCTGACTCAACAAGACAGGGTTCTGGAGGCCCAAAGTGGCAGAGGAAATGGGCTCAGAGGCACATCAGGTAACAGTCCCAAGGGGGTCTCTGTGACCGAACCCATCACAGAATAAATGGTCAAATTTCAGAATGGAGAGAGGTAAATAGTGGTATCCCCGAGGGGGTCTATACTGGGACCAGTCCTATTCAACATATCCATAAATGATCGAGAAAAAGGGGTAAACAATGAGGTGGCAAAACTTGCAGATGACACAAAATTGCTCAAGATAGTTAACTCCAGGGCAGACTGCAAAGAGCTACAGAACTGGGTGACTGGGCAACAAAATGGCAGATAAAAAACAGGGTTGATAAATATAAAATGATTGGATTTAAATTGGGTGTTACCACTCAAGAAAGAGATCTTGATGTCACTGTGGGTAGTTCTCTGAAAACATCCACTCAACGTGCAGGGGCAGTCAAAAAAAAACCAAACAGAATATTGGGAATCATTGAGAAAGGGATAGATAATATATCATAAAATATCATATTTTCTCTGTATGAATCCATGGTACGCCCACACCTTGAATACTGCATGCAGATGTGGTCGCCCCATCTCAAATAAGATATATTGGAATGGAAAAAAGTTTCAGAAAAGGGCTACAAAATTATTAGAGTTATGGAATGGCTTCTGTATGAGGAGACATTAACAAGATGGATGTTTCAGCTTGGAAAAGAGACGACTAAAGGGGGTTATGGTAGAGGTCTTTAAAATCATGACTGGTGTGGAGAAAGTAAATAAGAAGGTGTTATTTATAGTGGTCAGCGAATGAAATTAATAGGCAGGAGGTTTAAAACAAATTAAATGAAGTATTTCTTCATACAACATGCAGATAACCTATGGAACTCCTTGCTAGAGGATATTGTGAAGGTCAAGATTATAACAGGGTTCAAAAAAGAACTATGCAAATTCATGGAGGATAGGTCCATCAATGGCTATTAGCCAGGATGGGCAGGGATGGTTTCCATAACCTCTGGTAGCCAGAAGCTGGGAAGGAGTGACAGGGGATGGATCACTTGATGATTCCCTGTTCTGTTCATTCCCTCTGGGGCACCTGGCATTGGCCACTGTCATAAGGCAGGATGCTGGACTAGATTGACCTTTGGTCTGACCCAGTATGCCCATTCTTATGTTCTCATGAAAAATGGTTTTAAAATACCAGGCAGCTGTCACACTTCTACACTCACCTATCTAATGTATCATTACAATCTGAGTGAGACAGGCTTTGCTCTGGAGTTACAGGAACAGAATCAGCCCTAGTTACATTCTTTGGGGAAGAATCTGTGGCACCCAGCCTAGTTTCCCTGTGTCTCTTACCATGGTTCAACTCTGGCTTCTCGCCTGGAGAGAGGGAAGAGCTTTGGGTAAAGAGTAGAAGCAGAGGTTGGAGTGTTGGCGGAAGAGATGTGGCAGAGGGTGGGGTCTCAGGGGAAGAGGAGGAGCAGAGAGTGGGGCATCAAGGGGGAAGAAGGAGGCAGGTGTTGGGTCAGGGTTGGGATAGGAGCTAGCTGTGCCTCTGTGAGGGAGATGAGTCCCATTTCCACCAATTCCCAAGCAGATGGAGCAGGAAAACAAAGGGGAGTAGGAGGGAATCTCGGCCTGAGTCTTGTGCCAGGACTCCTGTGTGTCAGACCCTCACTGACACATGCAGCTCTGCTCTGCCTTGGTGGGGAGAGGGCCGAGCAGGTGTGTGGTGTGCAGAGACATCAACGGTCAGGGGTGGGAGGGCGGACAAATATGTCTCCATGGCTTCTCCTGGGGTTTCTGCATTAATCATGTCTCTGACACGACTCAGTCACAAGCACCTGGCTGAGGCCTTAGGGGAAGGGTGGGTGTCCGTGCCCCTTGAATAGACGCTGTCCACAGCTGGTGCAGCCCCCATGGTTCACACAGCACCCGGAGTGCTCATTAAGGGCCAAAACTGTGACTGCAGAATAGCTCTGTGCCTTTTTTCATGGCCCCTGGATGTTTAACGTGAGCTGGGAGAGTGACAGGCCAGGTGTAACAGGAAACAGCATCCACATCCCTTCCTTTTATTGACTTTATCGACAGATATAGTGAGCTTGCAGTCACCACCAATACTGCTCTTTATGGGCCAACATCCCACTGGTCCCTGGGCTGTCAACGAAAACAGTGATTTCTAATCTCCTTCCCCCAGTACACTGTCCTTCCTCACCAGGAGGTGGGCACAATCCTCTACCTTTGTTCCAGACCTTAGACCCCAGGGCAACCTCTCTCTACAGTGTGGAGATAAATAGCTCATGTCATCTTGGATGTAAGGGTCTTGGCTGGAATAGGAGGTCCTTTTTTTTTCTGTCTCCCATGTCACCAGTGCTGGACCCTGATGATGAATTGACCATTCACTTAATGAAGGCCCTGATTATCCTCACACGAAGATGTTTGCTTTTCACGCTGTACACGATTGGGTTCATCAGGGGCGGGACCAACAGGGAGATATAGCCCAGGAGGATCTGAAGTATGGGAGAAGAGCCCTTCCCGAATCTGTGTATCACAGACAGGCCGATCTCTGGCGTGTAGAAGAGCAGGACGGCACAGAGGTGGGAGACGCAGGTGTTGAGGGCCCTGAGGCACTCTGTGTGGGAAACAACACTTAATACTGTTTTGATGATCATCACATATGAGAGGAAGATGAGCAGCGAGTCCAACCCCATCGTTAAGAGTGTAGTAAACAAACCGTAGATGCTGTTGATTCTGATATCAGAACAAGCCATCATCATGACCTCCTGGTGCAGGCAATAGGAATGGGAAAGGACGTTGGCTCGACAGTATTGGAAATGTTTCAGGAGAAAAGGGAGTGGGATTATTACAGCCACCCCTCTTAGCACAAACATCAGTCCCATCTTGGCTGTTCTTGGCAGGGTTAAGATGGAAGCATATCTCAGCGGGTCACGGATCGCGATGAAGCGGTCAAAGGCCATCAACAAAAGCAGGGAGGATTCAATGCACTGAAGTGAGTGGATGAAGAACAGCTGGGCAAAACAGGCATTGAAGCTGATCTCCCTAGAGTTAAACAAGTATATGCCCAGTATTGTCGGTGTGGTGGATATCGATAAGCCAAGGTCTGTAATGGCCAACATGGAAAGGAAAATGTACATGGGCTCATGGAGGCTTGAATCTGTTTTTACAATGAACAGAATGACTGAATTTCCTACTAATGAAATAGCATACATGAAGCAGAAGGGAATAGAGATCCAGAGATGAATGTCTTCCTGACCTGGTAGCCCGGTAAGAAGGAACATTGCTGATTTGAATATGGTATCATTGAGAGGTGACATAATGAACTGGGGAGGTCCAA
The DNA here is from genome assembly GCF_965140235.1 of Caretta caretta. NCBI lineage: Eukaryota > Metazoa > Chordata > Testudines > Cheloniidae > Caretta > Caretta caretta. The sequence continues at coordinate 6,372,426 of NC_134206.1, forward strand.
GGAGTATTGAACTTTCCTTTCTAAAAGGAAAAAGAACAGATGATATTTAAGAAGACATTTTTCTGCTCTCAATGCAAGTCTAGAGAGCGAAAACAGTCTTGGATATACGGCACCAATAGCAAGATAGGCATTGACGGTTTGGATGAAACCTGTGGTCCATCTAGCCCTGTATCCAGTGGCCAATTCCACATCCTTCAGAAGAAGGTGGAAAAAGCCCTGCAAGAGGCAGCTATGAGATAACCTGAACCCAGGGAAAGTTTCCCCCTGACAAGCACTAATTAGACATATATTGTGGTATAAATCTTGAAGGTTTACAGCCCTTCCTACCATTTTTCAATCAATCCTGATCACGGTAATTGAATTTTCTGTTTACACATATACCCATCCAGTCCCTCTTTGAATCCTGCTAAGCTCTTGGCCACATTTATATCTTGTGGCTGGGAGTTCTGTAGCCTACTTCAGTACTCTGTGATTTTACAGTTGTGACCTTCCCAATTATACCCTTTCTGGCCCTCCAATTCCAAGTGTGGCCCATTGTATCTTGACATGTGTGTAAACACATGGCAATTGCATTGTTAAAACAGTTGTATCTTTTGTCTGTATTGAAGCTATTCATAAATGTGGGGGTTTTGCCTCATTATCTATCGATCTATTGATCTATCTATAATTTTCTCCACTCCTGAGAGTTCAAATTATGCCACTGCCTCTTTTGAGCACATGGGACAAATTATTTGGGGTAGGTGTTTAATTCAATAACATTGATTTCAACAGCATCACTCCAGATTTACATGTGTAAATTCGATCAGAACTGGGTTCTGTTAACTTTCCCTTATCAAATGCTCCCAGTGAAACAATCTGACCCCCAAGAATCCCTCTAAGAGAAGCTGGAGTGCTTTGCCTTGCCAGTGTTCTCTGAATCCAGAGAGTTTGATCCACCTACAGGCTTCTCTTCATCCTCACAGGACCTGCATCCTGTCCTCATGCAAGTGTTTGTAGATATCCACCAAGTTACAAGCTAAGATAGACAGTTACCTCATTTCGGCGGGGGACATGTGGGCATCACAAATGGATGAAGAGTTCAAACAATATATTTCCACTAATATACAGTTGAGTATGCAAGTTACGTCAAGAAGAAAAAGAGTACTTGTGGTACCTTAGAGACTAACACATTTATTTGAGCATAAGCTTTCATGAGCTACAGCTCACTTCATAGGACAAAAGCTTCTGCTCAAATAAATATGTTAGTCTCTAAGGTGCCACAAGTCCTCCTTTTCTTTTTGTGGATACAGACTAACATGGCTGCTACTCTGAAACAAGTTACTTCAGCCATGCTTGTGTAACAGGTGACGGGTGTAAATGACATACAACCATTATGACACTCCCCTTTCCTGCATCTAAGCTGTAATCTGCTGAAACACTGACCAACAGTTCTGTTCTCTCAGGACTTTTTGGAAAGGCTTTCGCAGGTATTGCTGAGCGATTGTGTTCATCACCCTTGAGGTCAGTGTTAGAAACAGCATTTGGTCAGTTACCAGGACATAGCATCATAAAACTGTTCACTGAACAAAGAGTTAATAGCACAAACCCATTGCAAACAGTATGTGGAGTACTTCTGAAATACTATGGAAAGCAAAACCAGTTAAGCAATAAAGTTACCACTGCTCCTTCCTATAGAGCTTATAACAACTCTGCTGCTCGCTTCCGATATACAGTCATGTCATGAACGTTTGGTTTATAATATATGTATTACTTTGCAGCATCTCAGCTTTCATTCAGTCGCTTGTTAGCAAACAATAGTCTACTAGCTCCCCTGTCCCTGGCTTAATAGTTGACTGGTTCTCCTCATGTTCTGTTCTGTCCGTCGGTAGCCTCTATCCAGAGAAGTAACAGGCATTGGAATCACTGTAGAATATATTCATTCCCTGTAGTCTCACTCTCTAGTACATAGTAACCCCAGCACCTGTTATTCAGGCACGATGAGGGTTTGCAGGAAGAGGATTTCAAAGTCAAATGCATGTGGAAATTCATTTCCCATATTAAGGTAGTCTATTGCTTTCTGACTGCCTATGATCTGCTTTTTGAAAACCCTCATTCTCCTTTTATGTGTTATTCCTATTGCTCAGATGAAATACTACTTTGGTTGAAGAAGGCTGGCTGGTCACTCTCCTCACCGCTAGTCACAGACTCCTAGAGGGAAGAATCACAAGGGCCGAACCCATTTGAACCTGCAGGGTAAGCAGAGTCCACCCGCAGTGTGCAGTAGGCCAGGGGCCAGTTCAAGGGTGGGAGGATCTCTGGATTTCACAGCATGACAGGTCAGTTATGAGGCCAGACATGTGGCCCTTAGAGACCAGAGAGGGTACAGAGAGGCAGGAGTGTCTGTAATTCTGAGGGATATATACATTGCAGAAATGCTGGAGTCCTCAGCCAGTCAGAAAACAGAAATATGACCTATCATCCCTGGTACCACAGAGCAACACAGCTCTCATTTCCAGGAGCAAATAAACCTGAGCTGATTTGGGAACTAGTCACTGACATTCCGTGGGGTCTCCTCTCTCACAACCCCTGCCAGGATCGGGCCCAGAGCACATGGCATCTCCAGAAATGGGAGCCCATGAGAAATCCTGACTCGTGGCATCAGGGTTTTAACACTCCGAGCTCACTTTGAATCTCATATTTCTGTGTAGCCTGAACAGCCCAATGTAGAGCATGGGCAGATGGAGAGGAGGGGTTCCCAAGCTACCTAGCGCTGCATGCTCTCCAGCCCCATCACTGAGTGACCCCGACAGCTCAGCTGAGTCCTCTGCCGCTGCACAGAACATCTGCAAATGGAAACAGCTTCCAGCCTTTCCCCTTCACTTCATATTTTAAAGACAGTGAAACCTGCCAACGTACCCAATCCTGCTAGACGGGGAGCTGCTGACAACAGAGGTCTTCACCCTAAAGGACAAAGTAATCAGAGATACTGCATGGGCAGCAGGCTGTATCTGTTCAGATAGGGAGGCCAGCTGCCTTTATGAAGCATGCCTGCAGATTTCCTTGGAGGCCACTTGGCCATCAGGGAAGCTCAGCTGCTTGGCTTTGTGTGCACCAGCTTTAACCCCCGTCATGGCCAATGGCAAATACAAGAGGCCAAATCACAGGGGATGAGTGGTGAGGGACTGCAGCACCAGCCCTGCTTCAGGCTCTATTCCTGGAATTCGGGCTTGTCATCACTCTTCTTATGTCTCCTGTTAATCACAAGGCTACCTCAAGGGCAGCCGAGTGGTAACCATGATGCTGTCACAGCTGTGAGCGTTCTTAAATTAAATAATGAAGAAGAAGAATATTTGACCAGATTTCTTTCTGGCAGTCCCCTTTCCTGCATTACAGGGAAGAGAGATTGTACAGGTTCAGTGTGCATTATGTGAAAAAGTACTTTCTTTTCTTTGTTTTAAACTTTCTGCCTATTAACTTCATTGTGTGACCCCTGGTTCTAGTGTAGGGGTAATAACACTTCCCTATTCTTTTTCTCCTCATGACTCATGAATTTATAGATCTCTATCCTATCCCCCCTGAGTCATCCATTTTCCAAGCTGAAAAGTCTCAGTCTTTTTAGTCTCTCTTCATCTGGAAGCTGTTCTATACCCCTAAACATTTTTGTCATCCTTCTTTGTACTTTTTCCAATTCAAATATATCTTTTTTGAGATGGGATGACCAGTATTGCATGTAGTGTTCAAGGTGTGGATATACCATGTACGTTTACAGAGGCAAGATGATATTTTCTCACTCATTAACTATCCCTTTATAAATTATTCTAAATTAGGGCTGAGTGTGGAGGCCCAATTTAAGGACACTAGCTCCCAAGGTCCAATTCCTTCTGCCTGAGGCACTGTTACGTGGGGTTCTTTTAACTCAAAACTCTTGGTAACTTTTACACTGTGTGAGGTGGTGTTAGGAAGTAAATCAGGGGAGACACGGCCGTCCGACCGATAGATGGCTGGCACAAACAGGGCAACACAAGAGTGCTTTCACTTATAGCTAAACTTTACTTAGGCTCAAGCACTTACCCACATCCGCAACAGGTTAGTAAAACGCCCCCAACCCTTGATAATTACCTAAACTGATTGTGGCTCTCGAATGGCACAGTGGAACCTTCCAGTGGACAAATCTTCCGCCTGCCAGTGGGGACCACAAGATGCGTCCAGAGGGAGAGTCCTGAAGAAACCTTCCCGAAGAGTCCACTTAACTCAAACTTTCTCCTCAGATTTATACATTAGTAATACAATGACATGTCACTTAAAGAAAATGTGTTAAGCAAGCAGTTTCGAAGGTCAAGCAAGGGGTTTCCTTCAGGTCATTGATTAACCAGGTGTTTTGTTTTCAAAGTTTGCATGCCTTGAGGCCCCTAAAATGCATGTGTCAGGGTTCCCCCCCACTCTGAACTCTGGGGTGCACATGTGGGGATCTGCATGAAAGACCCCCTAAGCTTATAGTCTACTAGCTTAGGTTAAAACTTCCCCAAGGCACGGATTTCTTTCCTTGTCCTTGGACAGTTTTGCTGCCACCACCAAGTGATTTACACAAAAATTCAGGGAAGGGTCACTTGGAATCCATATCCCCACCCCAAATCCCCCCAAACGCCTTCACCTCCTTTCCTGGGGAGGCTTGAGAATAAACTACCAACCAATTGCCTTAGCAATTAGAGCACAGACCAGTCCCTTTGTCTTCAGGACACTGAAATCAATCAGCTTCTTAAAAGAAGAACTTTATTTAGAAAGAAAAAATAAAAGACTCACACCTGCAAAATCAGGATGTACCTTACAGGATAGTAAGAAGATTTTAAACACAGAGGATTCCCAACTGGGCTCAGCTTCACAGTTACAAAAACAGGAATAAAACTGCCTCTAGCATAGGAAAATTCACAAGCTAAAACAAAAGATAACCTCACACATTTCCTTGCCCTACTTAAAATTTCTGTGAATTTAGGTGGATTATTGGAGGTATATTTTCAGGAGATGTTGTGCCTGCTTGGCTTCTCCCTCTGTCCGGAGAGAGACAACAAAGATAGAGCACAAACAAAACCTTCCCCCAGATTTGAAAGTATGTTCCTTTTTCGTTGGTCCTTCTGGTCAGGTGCCAACTAGATTATTTGAACTACTTAAGCCCTTAAAAGTAAGGCGATTGAGTATAGCTGCCAAGGAGGGATTTTATGCTGTCCTTCTCTCTATATTGATGACAAATGTATCAGTAATTTCAACACAATTCTTATCAGGAAGGACACGGGGTGGGGGAGAGGAAGCTGTCCTTTCTGTGGCACCCAAAAACCCACTCCCCTCCTGCCTTGGTTAAGCTGAGGCTGTTGCATGGCCACTTTACTGCCTGCTGACTTGGCTGCTTTTACCAATAAGCCATAGCAGTTTCACACACTTTACTGGTTCACCAAAATCTCCCCATACAGCATTAACTCCTGCAGCTTGAGCCCTGATCTCCACCCACCCGTGCATGGTTGCAGGAACCCTGGGTTGGTCGGAGCCCTCACAGCCACACTGCACCTCCCCTCCTGAGATCTCAAGCAGCCCCATAGGAAAGGTTTGTCTCTTCCCAATGAACCTGAGGTTGTTATATGGGCCATGAAGGTTCCAAGGAACCTGAGGAGGCAGCTGTGACAATGCCCCCATATTCATCAGTGTAGTGTTATTATGATATGATTATGACATAATTATGATGCAGCTTGAACAAAATGTGTCTTGTGAAGGGTCTATGGAAAAGTTATGATTTGCACAATATGATGATCCTATTCGTATACATGTATATATTTTGTATATGAAGTTATGAATAGTGAATATGTATCTGTATTTAAAAAGTCGGTATACCTGAGTGGCACCCACTAGGCAAAATGCTTCCAGTCCAGACAGCTGGTTGTGAAAGGCTTATTCAGGGTAATGGGCCATTAGAAGAAACAATAAGCCCTAGGAAAAGTTTATCCCCCACCTGCTGAGCCTTCCTGAAAATGCTCGAGACAGCCTATGGCTAATAACAAGGAGTCCTTGTGGCACCTGAGAGACTAGCAAATTGATTTGGGCATAAGCTTCCATGGACTATAACCCACTTCATCTGATACAGACTAACACGACTCCCCTCTGAAACCTATGGATAATAGCTGCTATGTGTAGCCAATGATTTTAGTTTAGTATTCATTTATCGTGTAATGTTCTGATTAATCAATATGTTTTATTACATATGTTTGCTGTATGTTAATTAAAGTTGATTTCTAGATTTATAACTGTATAATATTAATCAGTTTTAAGAGGAACTCTCTAGGAGACATAAGTAAGACAAGCTGAAATGCAAAAGCCTGTATGCCAAGGCCTTCAAGACTGTAGCTCAGCTATTTCGGGCCTTGAAAAGAAGAAACGATGGCGCAAGTCGATGACCGAGAAATAACCCAAAAGATGGTGGGAAAGAGGTAATATTGCACATGTATAGCTGGGAAATTTAAATTTAAATAATAAAATGCTGTAACAACAAATATTGTCTCTAACATGTGCCCTAACCACAGGGCAAATGTGTTACAGCAATCTTGAAAAACAACTACCAGCCTATAGAATTCAGGATTCCTCGTGTTTCAAGGGGCCACAAACCAATAAAAAAGAGAGGGTTAACACTTTCATATGTATGCATAGAGCGTAGGTAAAAACAAACTCACAGTACAAAAAGGGGTGTCTAGAGCAGGAAAACTGTTCTTCTTATGGGAAATTCCAGCAGGAACCACTCCCATATCCACGGTCAATCCGTGAGAGGGCAGGCAGACTCTAACATCATCTTCGAGGATGTAAATATAGCTGTAAGTATAACTAGTTCTTCATACTTAGCTATAGGAATTGTATATGCAGTAACATTTATAGCTCTGTTGGTAACTTTCATAAAACTACTAAAAGATAGACGCTCTTGTAATGGTATGTGTTATTTGCCTATGGTTTCACGTGTTCCTATGAAGTCTAAATCTAGAACAAACTTAAAAGTCTAGGTGCCAGAGCCTAACCCACTGAAATATGATTAGCATTCAATAGAATAAAAGGTTACAGATTTGCTGCGCAATGTGGGGCCCCATAGAACACATGAAACCAATAAGAAACAAAAGTTTGAGGAATAATATAGAGAGATCAGAAGTCGTAATGAACTAAATGGGAGACTTCCTGCTTTCACTTACCCTTGCTTGCATTTTATGTTTTGTTTGTCTGTCTGTGTGATGTTCAAGAATGAAGCTCAGGGGAAAGAAATAGAAAAAAATAAAAACTGTTGTGTAAAAGAATCCTAGCACTCACGTATGGGTAGAAACCCTATCAGGCATGGCAGAGTGAGTCAGATGATTTACCAAATTACTCCTCTAGACTACACCACCGATGGAGGATCAAGGAAAACTTTGTGGGGTTACTCTGGTCACTGGCCCCCCCTCTTGGTGCATTCCAGCTTGTCAAGGTTCCTTCCCCATGCTGAACTCTAGGATACAGATGTGGGGACCTGCATGAAAGACCCCCTAAGCTTATTCTTACCAGCTTAGGTTAAAAACTTCCTCAAGGTACAAACTTTGCCTTGTCCTTGAACCCTATGCTACCACCACCAAGCATGTTTTTTTTGCCTCTGTCTTCACTAACAAGGTCAGGTCCCAGACTGCTGCGCTGGGCATCACAAAATGGGGAAGAGATGGCCAGCCCTCTGTGGAGATAGAGGTGGTTAGGGACTATTTAGAAAAGCTGGACGTGCACAAGTCCATGGGGCCAGACGAGTTGCATCCGAGAGTGCTGAAGGAATTGGCGGCTGTGATTGCAGAGCCATTGGCGATTATCTTTGAAAACTCGTGGTGAACCGGGGAAGTCCTGGATGACTGGAAAAAGGCTAACGTAGTGCCAATCTTTAAAAAAGGGAAGAAGGAGGATCCTGGGAACTACAGGCCAGTCAACCTCACCTCAGTCCCTGGAAAAATCATGGAGCAGGTCCTCAAAGAATCAATCCTGATGCACTTGCATGAGAGGAAAGTGATCAGGAACAGCCAGCATGGATTCACCAAGGGAAGGTCATGCCTGACTAATCTAATCACCTTTTATGATGAGATTACTGGTTCTGTGGATGAAGGGAAAGCAGTGGATGTATTGTTTCTTGACTTTAGCAAAGCTTTTGACACGGTCTCCCACAGTATTCTTGTCAGCAAGTTAAGGAAGTATGGGCTGGATGAATGCACTATAAGGTGGGTAGAAAGCTGGCTAGATTGTCGGGCTCAATGGGTAGTGATCAATGGCTCCATGTCTAGTAGGCAGCCGGTATCAAGTGGAGTGCCCCAAGGGCCGGTTTTGTTCAATATCTTCATAAATGATCTGGAGGATGGTGTGGATTGCACTCTCAGCAAATTTGCGGATGATACTAAACTGGGAGGAGTGGTAGATACGCTGGAGGGGAGGGATAGGATACAGAAGGACCTAGACAAATTGGAGGATTGGGCCAAAAGAAATCTGATGAGGTTCAATAAGGATAAGTGCAGGGTCCTGCACTGAGGATGGAAGAATCCAATGCACCGCTACAGACTAGGGACCGAATGGCTAGGCAGCAGTTCTGCAGAAAAGGACCTAGGGGTGACAGTGGACGAGAAGCTGGATATGAGTCAGCAGTGTGCCCTTGTTGCCAAGAAGGCCAATGGCATTTTGGGATGTATAAGTAGGGGCATACGGAGCAGATCGAGGGACGTGATCGTTCCCCTCTATTCGACATTGGTGAGGCCAGTTTTGGGCCCCACACTACAAGAAGGATGTGGATAAATTGGAGAGAGTCCAGCGAAGGGCAACAAAAATGATTAGGGGTCTGGAACACATGAGTTATGAGGAGAGGCTGAGGGAGCTGGGATTGTTTAGCCTGCAGAAGAGAAGAATGAGGGGGGATTTGATAGCTGCTTTCAACTACCTGAAAGGGGGTTCCAAAGAGGATGGCTCTAGACTGTTCTCAATGGTAGCAGATGACAGAACGAGGAGTAATGGTCTCAAGTTGCAGTGGGGGAGGTTTAGATTGGATATTAGGAAAAACTTTTTCACTAAGAGGGTGGTGAAACACTGGAATGCGTTACCTAGGGAGGTGGTAGAATCTCCTTCCTTAGAGGTTTTTAAGGTCAGGCTTGACAAAGCCCTGGCTGGGATGATTTAACTGGGAATTGGTCCTGCTTCGAGCGGGGGGTTGGACTAGATGACCTTCTGGGGTCCCTTCCAACCCTGATATTCTATGATTCTATGATTCTATGTTAAACAACGAACAGGGAAAGAGCCCACTTGGAGACGTCTTCCCCCCAAAATATCCCCCCAAGCCCTACACCCCCTTTCCTGGGGAAGGCTTGATAAAAATCCTCACCAATTTGCGCAGTTGAACACAGATCCAAACCCTTGGATCTTAAGAACAATGAAAAAGCAATCAGGTTCTTAAAAGAAGAATTTTAATAGAAGAAAAAGTAAAGGAATCACCTCTGTAAGATCAGGAAGGTAAATACCTTACAGGGTAACCAGATTCAAAATATAGAGAATTCCTCTTGGCAAAACCTTAAGTTACAAAAAGACACAAAAACAGGAATATACATTCCATTCAGCATTTACCAGCCATTTAAAAAAAAAAGAATATCTAATGCATTTCTAGCTAGATTGCTTACTAACTTTTTACAGGAGTTCTGAAGAGCATTCCTGATCTTTTCCCAGCAAAAGCATCACACAGACAGACAGACCCTTTGTTCCCCCACCCCCCTCAAGTTCTGAAAATATCTTGTCTCCTGCTGGGTCATTTTGGTCAGGTGCCAGGGAGGTTATCTTAGCTTCTTAACCATTTACAGGTGAAGGGGTTTTGCATCTGTCCAGGAGGGATTTTATAGTTCTGTATACAGAAAGGTGGTTACCCTTCCCTTTACATTTAAGACACAGCTGTAAACAGCTGAAGGAGAAGTAAGCACCACAAACCCTTCTCAAATAGAGAAATCCCTATATAATATTTATCAGGAGCAAGGAAGGGACACATTCTATTATTTTTCTAAGAAAAGTATGAAACCGAATAAATTATCTGTATAGGCATTTATTTTAATGGGGGAGGATTCGTTAGAAGACCACGCAGTGGCATCTGGTGGGCCCATAGAGATCCTTGGAATTTAATGTGTTCCCTCTTTGAGAAGGAAAAAATAAAGAAAAAAAGCTCAAGAGGTGAAACAAATGGCCATGGGTTGTGTATATATGGCATGTAATATTTGGGGAGAAGATTTAAAAGACAGGTAGAGCAACTGGAAGAGGCTAGCCAAGCCTTGTCCACAGAGCAGAAGACTTGTGACACATTGAGAGAACAGCTTAGCAGGACAAGAGAAGTAATTTCCTTACTTCTTGATCAAAGGGACAGTTTGGCAAGAGACCTGGACCACAACAAGCAACAGCTGCAAAAGGCCGGTAATAAAATCCAGGTGTGAAGAGACAGAATGATGGGGCAGGATTTATTTAGGCAAGAAGTGAGAATAGCTTGTGACATTCTGGAGAATATGCATTGTCAGGTAATAGATGTTGAAGGTGAAAATGAGCAGATTCCCCAAGTAGATGAGGAAAATAATAGTGTGGAGATGGAATTGCCACCTTATATGTTGTAAATATAATTCCAGATGTTCCAGTAGTTATAGCAGAACCTGGGGAAAAACAGCCCACAGGAATCGGAGGAAGAATCTCACCCCCACTAAGCAGATTGAGAGCCAAACTCAGACAGGAAGAACAACAGACAACTGAACAAGCTGGAGAGTTAGGAATAGAGGAAGTATCAAACAAAGACACAGACATAGAAGGTTCAGGGGGAGAGAATGGAGGATTTGAAGAAGCTGTCAGTAGTGAAGCAAGGAAAAAGCAAGTCATAGAAAGTCTAAATGAAAGTTTTCCTCAAAAATTAAATATTGCAGGTTAAAGCAAGAAATGGAATGAACAGAAATGAGTAGCTGTCATGAGAGTGAGGAGAAAGAGAGACAAAGAATGAATTAGCCAGACATGTCACAAACCTCTCTGCAATTGTGCTGTTTGTTACAAGAAACTCAGGAAAGTGTAGAAGATGATGTAAAGGCCTGTAAGGAAGCAATTTTAGATAACAGCACTTCTCAGGAAAAACAAAAGTCTTTGCAACCTGAGATTCCAGGAAGTATTTCTGATAACTCTAAATGAACTAAGTCGGAAGGAATAATGGAAAGAACAAGTGAAATAACTGATTTTAAATCTGATATGCTCATTGTACCCCAAGCCACCTTAGAGTCAAAACCAGAATCTCCACAGAAACCCATGCCAGTTCCAGACCTTTCTATGGTACAGGCACCTACCCCAGCCCTAAGAAAATGTAAAAAGTTAAGGCAAGATCCTGCACCTAAATTATCTACTGTTAAAGTTGCTCAAACTTGGGAGATAAGAATTCCTTTAGAGGAAATGGAACCCAGACTCCCCAGTATAACCATGAAGAAGGAGAAAGAATTAATTTCTAAAGTGGAACCAGTCGAATCCGGTTACTCATATCTGTCCAGTAGCCATGTTAGCAAATGTAAAAAACGTAGAAGCCATTTCAAAAATGGTAGGGCCAGTGAAAAAGGGAGATCCAGTGGCTGCCCACCCAGCACACTTGGAAACTGTAGTGAAACTCCTCCAGTTAGCTAATGAGGATTTAGTTGAAAAGTTACAGTTAAGTGGACGCAAAGACTTATGGACTACCAGAATTTCAAACAGGGGGAAAATCATTCAGAGACACTGTGTGTCTGTTTGCAAAATAATATGCATCCAGACCAGGCAGAAGTTCCTTTGGTAGTTCATATGAAGCAGCAGGAAGGCAAGTCACTGTATGAATTTCATAACAGACTTTCTGCAGCCTGGACATCTAATAAAATGCCTAGAAAGGAAACAGAACCACCATTTATTAATTTGCTTGTTAACCATTCTTTATCAGCAGTTTGGGGCAAAGTCAACCCAGGAGCACGCTTCCAGAAGTGCTGGACTTATTGTCTAAAGCCTATGGCTACATTCAAACTCAACAAAAAGGTTCCAAAAGAACTCACCCTCCTACAGCAGTTGCTCAAGGAGGCTCAGGTAAATCAGTAATCAAAGTAAAAGGGCCACAAACTGTTAGACAAGAACAATCACCTTGTCCAAAAGGGTCAGGTAATAATATTAAAATCAAACCAAACCCAAGAGGGGCCGTACCACAAAGTCCCCAAATTCAAAATCCTGTCGGCTTTCCCCCAGCCCTTAGTTTAAAAACTGTTCTATGACCTTTTTAATTTTAAGCACCAGCAATCTGGTTCTGTTTTGGTTTAGGTGGAGCCCATCCTTCCTGTAGAGGCTCCCCCTGTCCCAAAAGCTTCCCCAGTTCCTAATAAATCTAAACCCTCCTCCCTACGCCATCGTCTCATCCATGCATTGAGACCCTGCAGTTCTGTTTGTCTAACTGGCCCTGTGCATGGAACTGGAAGCATTTCAGAGAATGCTACCATAGAGGTCCTGGACTTCAATCTCTTACCTAGGAGCCTAAATTTGGCCTCCGGGACCTCTCTCCTATCCTTCTCCATGTCACTGGTACCTACATGTACCACGACCACCGGCGCCTCCCCAGCACTGCACATAAGCCTATCTAGATGTCTCAAGAGATCCGCAACCTTCACACTAGGCAGGCAGGTCACCATGAGGTTCTCCCAATGATCGCAAACTCAGCTATCTGTGTTTCTAATGATCAAATTGCCCATTACTAATACCTGTCTCTTCCTAATAACTGGAGTTCCCTCCTGCAGAGAAGTATCCTCAGAGCAAGAGGATACCACAACATCATCTGAGAGGAGGGTCCCAACTGTGGGGTCCTTTCCCTCTGCTCCAGTTGGATGTTCTCCTTCCCTGAGGCTTTCAACTTCCTCAACAACACAGAGGCTGTCAGACTGGGGGTGGGACCGTTCTACTGTGTCCCAGAAAGCCTCATCTCTGTACCTCTCTGTCTCCCTTAGCTCCTCCAGCTCAGCCACCCTGGTCTCCAAAACCCGTACACGGTCTCTGAGGGCCAGGAGCTCCTTGCACAAAGTGCACACATATGCCACCAGCCCACAGGGCAGGTAATCATACATGCTGCATTGGGTACAGTAAACTGGGTAGCTTCCACTCTGTTTGTTGCTGGACTTCTGCCTGCTTTATTTTTTTTTTACTCCCAAGGCTTGTTCCCTTGTTGGTGATTTGTTTTTACCAAGTGGTGTTTTGAGTGCAAAGAATGTTAGGTGTATCTATCCCCTGCTCACACTCCCCCTGTAAACTCCCATGCCAAACTCCCCTTTTAGCCGCTCCTGCTTGCTAGCTCAGAATAACTAGCTGGAAACAGAAATTAAAAGGTAGAGTACCAAAAGTAAAATCCCTGCCAGCTTCATGGAAACTTTTTAAAGACACCATAATAGAGGCTCAATTTAAATGTATATCCCAATTTAAAAAAAAACATAGTAAGAGAACCAAAAGAGAGCCACCATGGTTAAACAACAAAGTAAAAGAAGCAGTGAGAGGCAAAAAGACATCCTTTAAAAAGTGGAAGATAAATCCAAATGAGGAAAATAGAAAATAGCATAAACTCTGGCAAATGAAGTGTAAAAATATAATTAGAAAGACCAAACAAGTAGTTGAAGAAGAGCTAGCCAAAGACTCCAAAAGTAATAGCAAGAACATTTTTAAATACATCAGAAGCAGCAAGCCTGCAAAACAACAAGAGGGGCCACTGGACGATCGAGATGCTAAAGGAGCACTCAAAGACAATAAGGCCATTGCGGAGAAGCTAAACGAATTCTTTGCATCAGTTTTCACTGTAGAGGATGTTAGGGAGATTCCCTAACTTGAGCCATTCTTTTTGGGTTAGACATCTGAGGAACTGTCCCAAATTGAGGTGTCATTAGATGATGTTTTGGAACAAATTGATAAACTAAACAGTAATAAGTCTCCAGGACCTGATGGTATTCACCCAAGAGTTCTGATGGAACTCAAATGTGAAATTGCAGAAGTACTAACTGTAATCTGTAACCTATCATTTAAATCAGCTTCTGTACCAAATGACTGGAGGATAGTTAATGTGATGCCAATTTTTAAAAGGGCTCCATTGGTGACCCTGGCAACTACAGGCCAGTAAGCCTCACTTCAGTACTGGGCAAATTGGTTGAAACTATCGTAAAGAACAAAATTGTCAGACACATAGATGAACAAAGTTTGTTGGGGAAGAGTCAACATGTTTTTTGTAAAGGGAAGTTATGCATCAGCAATCTACTAGAATTCTTTGAGAGGGTCAACAAGCGTGTGGACAAAGGATATCTAGTGGATATAGTGTATTTAGATTTTCAGAAAGCCTTTGACAAGGTCCCTCAGCAAAGGCTCTTAAGCAAAATAAGCGCTCATGGGGTAAGAAGAAAAGTTGTCTCCTGGATCAGTAACTGGTTAAAAGATAGGAAACAAAGGGTAGGAATAAATGGTCAGTTTTCGGAATGGAGAGAGGTAAATAGTGGTGTCGCCCAGGGATCTGCACTGGGCCCAGTCCTATTTAACATATTCACAAACGATCTGGAAAAAGGGTAAACAGTGAGGTGGCAAAATTTGCAGATGATACAAAAGTACTCAATCCTGAAACACTTACATGAGAGGAAAGTGATCAGGAACAGTCAGCATGGATTCACCAAGGGAAGTTCATGCCTGACTAATCTAAAAGCCTTCTATGATGAGATTACTGGTTCTGTGGATGAAGGGAAAGCAGTGGATGTATTGTTTCTTGAATTTAGCAAACCTTTTGACGCAGTCTCCCACAGTATTCTTGTCAGCAAGTTAAAGAAGTATGGGCTGGATGAATGCACTATAAGGTGGGTAGAAAGTTGGCTAGATTGTCGGGCTCAACAGGTAGTGATCAATGGCTCCATGTCTAGTTGGCAGCCGGTGTCAAGTGGAGTGCCCCAGGGGTCGGTCCTGGGGCCGGTTTTGTTCAATATCTTCATAAATGATCTGGAGGATGGTGTGGATTGCACTCTCAGCAAATTTGCGGATGATACTAAACTGGGAGGAGTGGTAGATACGCTGGAGGGCAGGGCTAGGATACAGAGGGACCTAGACAAATTGGAGGATTGGGCCAAAGGAAATCTGATGAGGTTCAATAAGGATAAGTGCAGGGTCCTGCACTTAGGACGGAAGAACCCAATGCACCACTACAGACTAGGGACCGAATGGCTAGGCAGCAGTTCTGCGGAAAAGGACCTAGGGGTGACAGTGGACGAGAAGCTGGATATGAGTCAGCAGTGTGCCCTTGTTGCCAAGAAGGCCAATGGCATTTTGGGATGTATAAGTAGGGGCATAGCGAGCAGATCGAGGGACGTGATCGTCCCCCTCTATTCGACATTGGTGAGGCCTCATCTGGAGTACTGTGTCCAGTTTTGGGCCCCACACTACAAGAAGGATGTGGATAAATTGGAGAGAGTCCAGCGAAGGGCAACAAAAATGATTAGCAAAAAGAAAAGGAGTACTTGTGGCACCTTAGAGACTAACCAATTTATTTGAGCATGAGCTTTCGTGAGCTACAGCTCACTTCATCAGATGCATACTGTGGAAACTGCAGAAGACATTATATACACAGAGACCATGAAACAATACCTCCTCCCACCCCACTCTCCTGCTGGTAATAGCTTATCTAAAGTGATCATCAAGTTGGGCCATTTCCAGCACAAATCCAGGTTTTCTCACCCTCCGCCCCCCCCCCCCCCCACACACAAACTCACTCTCCTGCTGGTAATAGCCCATCCAAAGTGACCACTCTCTTTAAAATGTGTATGATAATCAAAGTGGACCATTTCCAGCACAAATCCAGGTTTTCTCACCCACCCCTACCCCCCTCCAAAAAACACACACACAAACTCACTCTCCTGCTGGTAATAGCTTATCCAAAGTGACCACTCTCCCTACAATGTGCATGATAATCAAAGTGGGCCATTTCCAGCACAAATCCAGGTTTTCTCACTCCCCCACCCCCCATACACACACAAACTCACTCTCCTGCTGGAATGTGTTACCTAGGGAGGTGGTAGTATCTCCTTCCTTAGAAGTTTTTAAGGTCAGGCTGGACAAAGCCCTGGCTGGGATGATTTAATTGGGGATTGGTCCTGCTTTGAGCAGGGGGTTGGACTAGATGACCTCCTGAGGTCCCTTCCAACCCTGATATTCTATGATTCTATGATACTCAAGATAGTTAAGTCCCAGGTAGTCAATGAAGAGCTACTAAAGGATCTCACAAAACTGGGTGACTGGGCAAAAAAATGGCAGATGAAATTTTATGTTGGTAAATGCAAAGTAATGCACACTGGAAAACATAATCCCAACTAAACATATACAATGATGGGGTCAAAATTAGCTGTTACCACTCAAGAAAGAGATCTTGGAGTCATTGTGGATAGTTCTCTGTAATCATCCACTCAAAGTGCAGTGGCAGTCAAAAAAGCAAACAGAATGTTGGGAATCATCAAGAAAGCGATAGATAATAAGACAGAAAATATCATATTGCCTCTATATAATTCCATGGTACATCCACACCTTGAATACTGCGTGCAGATGTGGTCGTCCCTTCTCAAAAAAGATATATTGGAATTGGAAAAGGTTCAGAAAAGGGCAACGAAAATGATTAGAGGTATAGAACGGGTTCCGTATGAGGAGAGATTAATAAGACTGGGACTTTTCAACTTAGAAAAGAGGCAACAAACGGGGGGGATATGATAGATGTCCATAAAATCATGAGTGGTATAGAGAAAATAAATAATGAAAAGTTATTTACTTGTTCCCGTAATATAAGAACTAGGGGCCACCAAATAAAATTAATAGGTAGCAGGATTAAAACAAACACAGGAAAGTATTTTTTCATGCAACACACTGTCAACCACTGGAACTCCTTGCAAGAGGGTGTTGTGAAGGCCAATATTAGAACGGGGTTCAAAAGGAAGCTAGATAGATTCATGAAAGTTAGGTCCATCAATGGTTATTAACTGGGATGGGCAGGTGTCCCTAGCCTAAGTTTGCCAGAAGCTGGGATTGGGTGACAGGGCATGGATCACTTGATGATAACCTGTCTGTTCATTCCCTTTGGGGAACCTGCCATTGGCCACTGTCAGAGGACAGGATACTGGGCTTGATCGACCACACACTACGATTCATAGATCTCAGTGGAATGTCCAGAATTACGGAAACACCCTCCTAGTGATCTCACCGCCGCATCTATGCCGGGGGTATTAATCAACTAACTTCTGGGTACTCTTCTGGGTACTCTTCTTGCACTACATTGATGACAACTTCATCATCTGGACCCATGGAAAAGAAGCCTTTGAGGAATTCCACCATGATTTCAACAATTTCCATCTCACCATCAACCTCAGCCTGGACTAGTCCACACAAGAGATCCACTTCCTGGACACTACAGTGCTAATAAGCGATGGTCACATAAACACCACCCTATACCGGAAACCTACTGACCGCTATGCCTACCTACATGCCTCCAGCTTTCACCCAGACCACACCACACGATCCATTGTCTACAGCCAAGCTCTCTGATACAACCGCATTTGCTCCAACCCCTCAGACAGACAAACACCTAAAAGATCTCTATCAAGCGTTTTTACAACTACAATACCCACCTGTGGAAGTGAAGAAACAGATTGACAGAGCCAGAAGAGTACCCAGAAGTTACCCACTACAGGACGGGTGCAACAAAGAACATAACAGAATGCCACTAGCCATCACCTTCAGGCCCCAACTAAAACCTCTCCAGCGCATTATCAAAGATTTACAACCTATCCTGAAAAAATGATTCCTCACTCTCACATATCTTGGGAGACAGGCCAGTCCTTGCTTACAGACAGCCCCCCAACCTGAAGCAAATACTCACCAGCAAACACACACCGCACAACAGAACCACTAAACCAGGAACCAGATTTCAGAGTAGCAGCCGTGTTAGTCTGTATTCGCAAAAAGAAAAGGAGTACTAGTGGCACCTTAGAGACTAACCAATTTATTTGAGCATAAGCTTTCGTGAGCTACATCTCCTTGCAACAAAGCCCGTTGCCAGCTGTGTCCATATATCTACACCATCATTGGGCCTAATCACATCAGCCACACTATCAGAGGCTCGTTCACCTGCACATCTACCAATGTGATATATGCCATCATGTGCCAGCAATGCCCCTCTGCCATGTACATTGGCCAAACTGGACAGTCTCTACTGTAAAAGAATAAATGGACACAAATCAGACATCAAGAATTATAACATTCAAAAACCAGTTGGAGACACTTCAATCTCTTCGGTCACTCGATTACAGACCTAAAAGTGGCAATTCTTCAACAAAATACTTTAAAAACAGACTCCAACTAGAGACTGCTGAATGTTCTTGTCAACTGCTGGAAATGGCCCACCTTGATTATCACTACAAAAGGTCCCCCCCCCCGGCTCTCCTGCCGGTAATAGCTCACGTTACCTGATCACTCCCGTTACAGTGTGTATGGTAACACCCATTGTTTCATGTTCTCTGTGTATATAAATCTCCCCACTGTATTTTCCACTGAATGCATCCGATGAAGTGAGCTGTAGCTCACGAAAGCTTATGCTCAAATAAATGTGTTAGTCTCTAAGGTGCCACAAGTCCTCCTTTTCTTTTTGCGGATACAGACTAACACGGCTGCTACTTTGATAATTTCAAAGTTATTCATACTTATTTTAAAGTAGAGGTAAAGGCAATGACAGCGGGTGACGGGGCGGGGGTGAGGGGGAACCATGATTCAAAGATCTCAGTGGAATGTCCAGAATTCCAGAAAGGCCCTCCTACTGATCTCACTGCCACACCTACGCTAGGAGTATTAATCAACCAAGTACAATTCATGCATAAACTTGTTTTATGTTTTTTTTTTACCAGCGTGTTTTGAGTAACGTGTCTGGGGAATATCTCAGTTCTGTGCCACACACCCAACTAAGCTACCTGAATGTTTTATTCCTAAGCCACTCAAGGACAAACAGGACAAAACAGCCAATTTCTTAGCTCCCCAGCCTTGCACCCTTGGTGGAGTATAAACCCAGATTTATACTATCTTGCACTGCACAGAGATCTGCACAATGCAAGCTCATTAATATAGGTCACTTTCCTCTCAATGTGGGATAGATTGGCAATGACCTTTGTTTACAGAACTGAGCTTATGGATTCCCAAGAGAAATTGGAGACTTTCCATCTGCCTCTCCCTCACAACATAATGAAGGTTGCACTGGTAGAGTCTATGGCTGCACTCTGGGTATAGAAAGTTTAAAACCTCCTGACCAGTCTAGGGCTGGGGTATTGTGTCCATCCGCTACTCTAAGCAGCATTCCAATCACTGTACAGCCCCTTCCACACTGTACAGCGCTCCTTCAGCAGATTCTGGGGTCAGTGGCTACTGTGGTAGGACCAGGTCACACATCTCTGATGAACCTGTGCTATCCGGGAGCTGGAGAGGGTCCTAGAGCAGTTGTGGAGGCCCAGAGATTGTGGGGAGGTGGCCTAGCTACCAGTGGTCACTGAAATGTGTGTATAACTTTGGGTCCCCCTGGATCCTGGGGCCTCCTGTTATGCCTCAGGGAGAATTGCAGGACTGGAAGGGACCTCAAGAGGTCATCAAGTCCAGACTCCTGGACTCATGGAAGATATAAGTATTATTGAGACCATTCCTGACAGGTGTTTGTCTAACCTGCTCTTCAAAATTACACTGATGGAGATTCCACAACCTCCCGGGGCAATTTATTCCAGCACTTAACCACCCTAACGGAGAGGAAGTTTATATCCTACTGGAAGGATGCAAGGAAATTCCAAGTATGCAGCCTTGTAGACTCTCCCTTTCCGAGCTTGCACCCTGGGTGTGTAATGCAGGAAAGGGGGCTGCCGGGGAGAAATCTGATCCTCTATTAAGTATCAGTATTATTACTATTATTTATTTCAGCAAGATCACAGCTGTGACAGCATCATCATTACCGCTCAGCTGCCCCCGAGGGACTAATCCGAACAATAGGAACAGTGATGAGAAGCCCAGTTTCCAGGAATAGAGCCTGCAGCAGGGCTGGAGCTGCAGTCCAGTTGGGTAGGATCACCGCAAATCCCCTGTGATTTGGCCTTGTCAAGGTTCCTCCCCCACTCTGAACTCTAGGGTACAGATGTGGGGACCTGCATGAAAAACCTCCTAAGCTTATCTTTACCAGCTTAGGTCAAAACTTCCCCAAGGTACAAAATATTACACCCGTTATCCTTGGAATGGCCGCTACCACCACCAAACTAATACTGGTTACTGGGGAAGAGCTGTTTGGACGCGTCTTTCCCCCCAAAATACTTCCCAAAACCTTGCACCCCACTTCCTGGACAAGGTTTGGTAAAAAGCCTCACCAATTTGCCTAGGTGACTACAGACCCAGATCCTTGGATCTTAAGAACAATGAACAATCCTCCCAACACTTGCACCCCCCCTTTCCTGGGAAATGTTGGATAAAAAGCCTCACCAATTTGCATAGGTGACCACAGACCCAAACCCTTGGATCTGAGAACAATGAAAAAGCATTCAGTTTTTACAAGAAGACTTTTAATAAAAAATAGAAGTAAATAGAAATAAAGAAATCCCCCCTGTAAAATCAGGATGGTAGATATCTTACAGGGTAATTAGATTCAAAACATAGAGAACCCCTCTAGGCAAAACCTTAAGTTGCAAAAAAGATATACAGACAGAAATAGTTATTCTATTCAGCACAATTCTTTTCTCAGCCATTTAAAGAAATCATAATCTAACACATACCTAGCTAGATTACTTACTAAAAGTTCTAAGACTCCATTCCTGTTCTGTCTCTGGCAAGAGCAGCACACAGACAGACTCAAACCCTTTGTTTGTCTCCCTCCTCCCAGCTTTTGAAAGTATCTTGTCTCCTCATTGGTCATTTTGGTCAGGTGCCAGCGAGGTTACCTTTAGCTTCTTAACCCTTTACAGGTGAGAGGAGCTTTCCCCTGGCCAGGAGGGATTTCAAAGGGGTTTACCCTTCCCTTTATATTTATGACAGGCCTCCTGCACTTTGCCATTGGCCGTGACGGGGGTTACAGCTGGTGCACACTGAGCCAAGCAGCTGAGGTTCCCTGATGGCCAAGTGACCCCCCAAGGGAATATGCAAACCTGCTTCATAAAGACAGCTGCCTCCCTATCTGAACAGAGACTGCCTGCTGCCCGTGCTACCTCCCTGATGACTCCTTGTCCTTTAGGGTGAAGACCTCTGGTGTCAGCAGCTCCCCTTCTAGTAGGAATTGGGTACGTTGGCAGGTTTTGCTACCTTACAAATGCAAAGTGGAGGGGAAAGGCTGAAAGCTGTTTCCATTTGCAGATGTTCTGTGCAGCAGCAGAGGACTCAGCTGGGCTATCGGGGTGGCTCAGGGAAAGGCTGGTGGACTGGTAGCATGGGGAGCTTGGGAACCCCCCCCACCCCCACTACACCTGCCCATGCTCCTCAGTGGGTTATTGAAGCTACACATAAATCTGACATTCAAAGCGAGCCTGGAGTTTTAAAAAAACACAATATTCCAAATGAGGCTTTCTCAGTGGGTCCCGTTTCTGGAGGTGCAGTGTGTTCTGGGCCCGATCCTGCCAGGGGCTGAGCAACAGGAGACCCCAGGGAATATCAGTTAATAATTCAAAAATTGCCACAGGTTTATTTGCTTTTGGAAATTGAATCAGCAAATACATTTTCAAAGGTTTTATTATTTGGATCGATTATGAATGCAAGTATTCAGAGCTGTGTTGCTCTGTGGTAACAGGTGAGATAAGGCATATTTCTGTTTCCTGAATGACTGAGGGCTCCAGCATTTCTCCTCTGTAGATACCACTAAGAGTTACAGGGATACCTGCATCTCACCCCCCCTCTCTGGTCTACGAGTGCTAGATGTCAGGTAAAGTAGCTACTTTCACATGTGAAATGAAGTTCCATTTCCATGAATACTCATGCATTTATCTTTGAAATCTGTGTCCTCCAGACCCTCATCGTGGCTGAATAACAGGTGCTGGGGTTACTATGTACAAGAGAAGTTTCAGAGTAGCAGCCATGTTACTCTGTATCCGCAAAAAGAACAGGAGTATTTGTGTCACCTTAGAGACTAACAAATTTATTAGAGCATAAGCATTCGTGGGCTATAGTAATGGCCCACTTCATCGGATGCATAGAAGAATATATATATATATACAGAGAAGGTGGAAGTTGCCATAAAAACTGTAAGAGGCTAATTAATTAAGATGAGCAATTATCAGCAGGAGAAAAAAAAACTTTTGCAGTGATAATCAAGATGGCCCATTTGGACAGTTGACAAGAAGGTGTGAGGATACTTATCATAGGGAAATAGATTCAATTTGTGAAATGAGCCAGCCACTCCCAATCTCTATTCAAACCCAAGTTAATGGTATCTAGTTTGCATATTAATTCAGGCTCAAGAGTTTCTCGTTGGAGTCTGTTTTTGAAGCTTTTCTGTTGCAAAATTGCCAACCTTAAATCTTTTACTGGGTGGCCAGAGAGGCTGAAGTTCTCCTACCGATTTCTTAAATGTTATGATTCCTGATGTCAGATTTGTGTCCATTTATTCTTTTGCATTGGCCAATGTGCATGCAGAGGGGCATTGCTGGCATATGATGGCATATATCACATGGGTAGATGTGCAGATGAACGAGCCCCTGATGGAATGGCTAAAGTGATTAGGTCATATGATGGTGTCACTTGAATAAATATGTGGACAGAGTTGGCATTAGGCTTTGTTGGAAGGATAGGTTCCTGGGTTAGTGGTTCTGTTGTGTGGTGTGTGGTTGCTGGTGAGTATTTGCTTCAGGTTGTGGGGCTGTCTGTAAGCAAGGACTGGTCTGTCTCCCAAGATATGTGAGAGTGAGGAATCATTTTTTCAGGATAGGTTGTAAATCTTTGATAATGCGCTGGAGAGGTTTTAGTTGGGGGCTGAAGGTGATGGCTAGTGGCGTTTCTTTGTTGGGCCTGTCCTGTTGTAGGTGACTTCTGAGTACTCTTCTGACTCTGTCAATCTGTTTTTTTCACTTCAGCAGGTGGGTATTGTAGTTTTAAGAATGCTTGATGGAGATCCTGTAGGTGTTTGTCCCTGTCTGAGGGATTGGAGCAAATGTGGTTGTATCTTAGCGCTTGGCTGTAGACAACGGATCGTTGGGCCTGGTTCTGGTTGAATTTACACTTGTAAATCTGGAGTGATGCAGTTGAAGTCATAATTACCGAATTAAGAAATTGGCCCTAAGAATGTACCCCTCTACTGCAAAGAGACAGTGGCATAATATATAATCTGAGGAGTGGAGAAAATTATATATATATATATATATTAGGCAAGGAAACCATGGGTGGTGGAGAACCCCCAACTGGAGGAGGCAAGCCCCCAGCCCTGCCCCTTCCACCCAAGGACCCACCCCTTCCACAACCCCCCCCATGGAGCCAAGCCAGCCCTCATCCGTAGCAACAGGCCATGCCCCAGACTAGTGCCTCCAGCCCCAGAGCACGCCAAGCTCCCCAGCCTCCTCCCTCCCAGTGTGTGGGACAGCCCCAGCCTTTCTGGCCCTGCAGCTTGGGGAACAGGCAGCCATGCGGACCCAGGCGCCAGCCCCAGCACCAGACCAAGAGCAGCCTGCCTCCCCTTGCCTTCCTTACATTCTGCCCATGAAGGAAACACATTAACAAATAGCTTCAATGCAGGACAGATAAATACAATGACCATGTTCACTATGCACCTGCCATGTGTTTACACACATGTCATGGTACATTGGGCCACAATCCAAAGTGGAGGGCCAGAAAGGGTGTCAGTGGAAAGGTCACAACTGTAAAATTGCAAAGTGCCCAATTAGACTGCGGAACTCCCAATCACAAGATAGCAATGGCCCAAGAGCTTAACAGGTTTCAAACAGGGACTGGATGTTTATATGGGTAAACAGAAAATCCAACTACAGTAGTGAGGACTTAACAAAAAAGCTCTTAGAAGGGCTCTAAACCTGCCTAATTTGTACTACAATATATGCCTAATTAGTGGGTCTTGGGGAGAAACTTTCCATGGGAGCAGGTTATCTCACAACTACCTATTTCAGGGCTTCTTTCACCTTCTTCTGAACCATCTGGTATTGGGCATTGAATACGAGCCTAGATGGACTACAGGTCTGATCTAGTCTGGCAATGCCTACGTTCCTATTGATGGTGTAAATCCAAGACCATGATTTAGGTAATATTCCTTGAGCTCCTAGGAGACTCTAGACTTGCACTGAGATCAGAACCATGTCTCATTAAATATCATCTACTCTCATGCGTTGTTTTTTTTTGCCTTTCAGGAAGGATATTTTAAAACTCCTTGGACCTCTCCGGTATATTATGTCAGCTGTCAATGACACCAAATTCAGGTCTGCAGTGTTCCTTCTCACTGGGATACCTGGGCAGGAAGACGTCCATCTCTGGATCTCTATCCCCTTCTGCTTAGTGTATGTTATTTCAATAGTAGGAAATTCAGTCATTCTGTTTATTATAAAAACAGATCAAAGCCTCCATGAGCCCATGTACATTTTCCTTTCAATGTTGGCCATCACAGACCTTGCCTTATCCATATCCACCATGCCTACAACCCTGGGTATATTCTTGTTTAACTCTAGGGAGATCAGCCTGGATGCTTGTTTTGCCCAGCTGTTCTTCATTCACTCACTTTCTTTCATTGAATCATCGGTACTCCTTCTGATGGCCTTTGATCGATTTGTTGCTATCTGTAACCCACTGAGATATGCTTCTATCTTAACCCTTTCGAGAATTGGAAAGATGGGACTGGTGTTTGTGCTAAGAGGAGTGGCTGTTATATTCCCACTCCCCTTTCTCCTTAAACAGTTCCGATACTGTCGAGCCAATGTCCTCTCTCATTGCTACTGTCTGCACCAAGAGGTCATGAAGATGGCTTGTTCGGACATCACAGTCAACTGCATCTATGGCTTCTTTCTTACAGTCTCCATGGTGGGGTTGGATTCACTGCTCATCTTCCTCTCATATGTGATGATCCTCAAAACAGTGCTGAAAGTCGCATCCCGTGCGGAGTGCCTTAGGGCCTTGAACACATGTGTCTCCCATCTCTGTGCTGTCCTACTCTTCTACACACCAGAGATTGGTTTGGCTGTGATACACAGATTTGAGGAGAGCTCTCCTCCATTCCTCAAGGTTCTCCTGGGCTACATCTCTCTGTTTGTCCCACCACTTATGAACCCAATTGTGTACAGTGTGAAAAGCAAACAGCTTCGTGCTAGGATAATCAGGGTGTTTGTCAAGTGAAGGGTCAATTCATCACTTGGCTCCAGGGCCAGTGACATGGGAGATGAAAAACACGGGCCATGACCACCTATTCTATTCAGGACCTTACATCCGAGATGACATGATCTACTGAACTCCACTCTGTAAAGAGAGGTTCAGATTGGGTATAAGGCCTGCAAGAATGGGAGAGGGGCTGGTGAGGGAGGCTAGCAGACTGGGGGAAGGAGACCAAGGCAGGTAGCAGCTTTTACAATCTGTCTGTGTTCATGGAGAGCCGGTGGACCAGTGAGATGTTTGCTCATAAAGAGCCATATCGGTGCCTGCTCCAACCTCACAATTCCTCTTGATAGAGTCAGTAAAGAGAAGGGACGTGGATGTTGTTCCCCATTGTACCTGACCTGTCACTGTTCTGTCTCTGGTTAAACACCCATGAGCCAGGGAAAAAGCTGAGAAATGTTCTGCAGTTCCAGTCGTCGCCTTTCCTGAGTGCTCCTGGTACCGCGTGATCCAACAGCTAAGTTCAGGGGCTATTCAAGTGACACAGTCACCCCCCTTTCCCTCTGCCCTCAGCCAGGTGCATGTGTCTGTGTCGTGTCAGAGACGTGGTTAAAGCAGGAGCCCCAGGAGCAGTAATTTAGGCAGCTCCTCTCCCATTGATGGCTGTGCACCTGATGAATCCACCCCCATCTGACTGTAATGCAACTGAGGCAGAGCAGTGCTGCGTGTGTTATTAGGAAATGGAGAAACTTTTGTGAATGAGGGAGCCTGAACAGGAAGGCTGGGCTCCACCTAAGCCAAAATAGAACCAGATTGCTAGCGCTTAACATTAAGAAGGTCGTAGAGCCATTTATAAACTAAGGGCTGGGGGACAGCTGAGAGGTGCAGAGGAGAACATACTTTGGACAGCGACACCCGTTAGGGAGGATAGATTAATGGAGATTCTCTATTTCCTAGTAAGGAGGAGAGGATGGAAGATGATAAAATACAGGTAGGATCTGTTGAGAAAAAATCCAATTCAAAAAAAGTCCCTTTCAATTACATCACGTAATGCAGAAAGCTAAATAATAAGATGGGTGAACTAGAGTGCCTCGTATTAAATGAGGATATTGATCTAATAGCCATCACAGAAACTTGGTGGAATGAGGATAATCAATGTGACACAGTAATACCAGGATACAAAATATACTGAATGAACAGAATAGGTAATGCTGGTGAGGGAGTTGCACTATATGTGAAAGAAAGTGGACCATCAAATGAAGGAAAAATCCTCAATGAAGCAAACTGTATCATAGAATCTCTATGAGTGGAAATTCCATGCTCTAATGTTAAGAATACAGTGGTAGGGATATATTACTGACCACCTACCCAGGATGGTGATAGTGACTGTGAAATGCTCAGGGCGATTAGAGAGGCTATTAAAATTTTAAAAAAATCATTAATGATAATAATGGGGGATTTCAGCTGTCCCCATACTGACTAGGTACATGTCACTTCAGGACAGGATGCCAAGATAACATTTCTTGACACCATAACTGACTGCTTCTTAGAGCAGCTAGTCCGGGAACCCACAAGATGTTGTGAAGGCCAAGTCTACAACAGGGTTTAAAAAAAACTAGATAAATTCACGGAGGACAGACCCCTCAAAGGCTACTAGCCAGGATAGGCAGGGTTGGTGTTCATAGCCTTTGTTTGCCAGAAGCTTGGAATGGGTAACAGGGGTGGAACACCTGATGTTTGCCTGTTCTGTTCATTCCTTCTGGGGCACCTGACACTGGCCACTGTCTGAAGACAGGATACTGTGTTTGATGGACCTTTGGTCTGACCCAATATGGCCTCCATAGAGCTGGATAATAGCCCTAACCTGCCTCACAGAGTTGGTGAGAGGATAAATACATTCAAAAAGTTATGTGTGAATGTGGATCTGACACACAAGAGACCTTGCAAGAGACTCAGACCCAGATTCCCTCCCTGGCCCTCTGTTTGTGCAGCCCTAGCAATGCAAAGGGGTGAAAATGGTACTCAGCTCCCGCACAGAAGCACGGCTGGCTCCTATCCCAGCCCAGCCCATTCACTGTAGGGTGACCACCTTCTCCAAAGGAAAAAGTGGGACACATGCAGAAGCCCCACCCCCTCTGTGACCCCCAACTATGCCCCTCTATTTCTCATTTGACGACCCTCTCTCTGCCCCGTCCCTTCCCCCAACACCCCACTTCTGACACTCCTCTTTACCTGAGGCATCTGGCTGGGAGAAAACTGTCTGAGCACAAAGATCAGCTTCATGTAACCTGTAACATGACCATGGCTCAGAGCTATGGTGACTGGGCCCATGCTCACAGAGGTTTCAGCAAAGGCTGCTTCCACAAGAAAGGGGCAAACAGAGGGGAAGATGCTCTTAGGGACACTGGGAAACTAGGCTGGGTACCAGGAGCTCCTTGGCATCCGAAAAGAACGTAAGTTGGGCCAGTTCTGTTCCTGTATCTTCAGAGCAAACCTGTCTAACCTAACAGGCAGCTCTCATGTGTCTACATTCATCTGTCTCATGTATCACTGCAAGCTATTTTTTAACCACTTTTCCTAATGCTTTTTTCTGCTTGTTAATAAACCTATTTGTTTTAAGGAGGCTGGGGTGACTGTATCGCGCTGGTCACAAGCACCCGAAGGGAAGAAACTGAGGAGTGCAGTCAGACCTGCGTGGTGAGAAGCATTTAGCATAGAAGGGGTATTGTTCCCAGTTCAAAGAGTGGGACAACATGAGATTCCCCTAAAGAAGGGAGGGGAAAGGGACCATATATCTTTGTTTTACTGTGACAATACCAGTTCTTCTTGGTGAGCGTCTATCCTTGAGTGCCTTTGAATATTCAGAATAGCAGCTTGTTCAGCTTGCAGCCAAGATAAAGATCCACTCAAGACAATGATTCATAGAGTCAAAATATTAAAGGCCAGAAGGAGCGAATAGATTAGAGGTATAGAACAGCTTCCGTATGAGGATAGATTAATAAGACTGGGACTTTTCAACTTGGAAAAGAGGCAACAAAGGGGGGATATGATAGAGGTCCATAAAATCATGAGTGGTATAGAGAAAGTAAATAATAAAAAGTTATTTACTTGTTCCCGTTATATAAGAACTAGGGGCCTCCAAATGAAATTAATAGCTAGCAGGTTTAAAACAAACACAAGAAAGTATTTTTTTCATGCAACACACTGTCAACCTCTGAACCTCCTTGCAAGAGGGTGTTGTGAAGGCCAATACTATAACAGGTTCAAAAGGAAGCTAGATAGATTCATGAAAGTTAGGTCCATCAATGGTTATTAACCGCGATGGGCAGGGATGGTGTCCCTAGCCTTAGTTTGCCAGAAGCTGGGATTGGGTGACAGGGCATTGATCACTTGATGATAACCTGCCTTTTCATTCCCTTTGGGGCACCTGCCATTGGCCACTGTCAGAGGACAGGATACTGGGCTTGATGGATGTTTGGTCTGACTCACTATGGCCATTCTTATGTTCTTCAACTCATGCTGCGAAAACTGGTAGATGCCAGTTATGTGAATAGAAAAAAAATCTCCCCTTTACTGGAGGAATCTAGGGGGGAAGGATGTAAAACATATATTCCAGGCAAAGTTCACTCTTTGCCAATAAGTAATGAAATTGCATTTGGATCATGGGAAAACAGAATCAAATGTCAAAGCTCAAATACAATCTAAAGCATAAGAATAAGGAAAAATATAAAGCCAGTATCCGAATTAAGGTTTTGGATAATGTCAAAGTTATTCATACATATTTTAAAGTAGAGGTAAAGGCAATGACAGTGGGGGAGAGGGGGAACCACGATTCATAGAACTCCGTGGAATCTCCAGAATTACAGAAAGGCCCTGCTCGTCATCTCACTGCCACACCTATGCCAGGGGTATTCATCAACCAAGTACAATTCATGCATAAATTTGTTTTACGCTTTTTATTTACCAGCGTGTTTTGAGTAATGTGTCTGGGGAAAATCTCAGCTCTGTGTTCAAAGGCTGTTGCATATCTTTCCCGGTGTATGGATACCTGTGCAGTGCAAGAGAGTATAATTCTGGGTTAATACGCCAGCAAGGGCGCAAGGCAGGGGAGCTGGGAAATTGGCTGTTGTCTTCTGCCTGTGTGCAATTGGCTTTGGTAAAGCACTCAGGCATCTTAGTTGGGTGTGTGGCACCACCTACTGTCGTGTTGGGTGATAACAGGGCCTGGAGAGGCTGGCTGTGTCACCAGCAAAGCAGAGTCGGATTGGCCAACTCAGCTTCCTGGGTTCATCAGTAATCTCCATTGAGTGCACGGAGATTACAAATGAACCCAGGAAACTGAGTAGCACATTCTGCCTCCTCAGCCACACTGGAACCTACATGGCACATAAAAATAAGCAAAAATTTCCCTGTGCACACTCCACAACTGGCATCCGGAGGTCACAGCTGCACCAGGGGAGGCTTAGCCTGTCCTGGCATTTTATATCCACCACCTCTGGTTCCCAATATTCAGCTAGCTTTTCTTTTGACTACCTCCGCACATTGAGAAGATGTTGTCAGAGAAGTTTGTTGTAAAAACTCTGTGATGGGTTGTCCCCCCTGGGGTGCAGTCTGGGAGCCAATGGAACTGTTGAGCCCCCTTATCCAGTCAGCTGGGCTGGCCTCTCTCACACTGCTCTGCTGGCTTCTCCAGGCAACGCTGTTACCCAACGCGAGAGCACGTGATGCCACACACCCAACTAAGCTACCTGAGAGTTTTATTCCTAAACCACTCAAGGACAAACAGGAGACAACAGCCAATTTCCCAGCTCCCCAGCCTAGCACCCTTGGTGGAGCGTACAACCAGATTCATACCATCTTGCACGGCACATAGATCTGCACAATGCAAGCTCATTAATATAGGTCACCTTCCACTCAATGTGGAATAGATAGGCTGTGAGCTTTGTTTACAGAACTGAGCTTATGGATCCCCAAGAGAAATTGGAGACTTTCCATCTGCCTCTCCCTCACAACATAATGACGGTTGCACTGATGGAGTCTAAGGCTGCACTCTGGGTATAGAAAGTTCAAAACCCCCTGACCAGTCTAGGGCTGGGGTATTGTGTCCATCCGCTACTCTAACCAGGCTCCCCATCTCTGTACAGCCCCTTCCACCCTGTACAATGCTCCTTCAGCAGATCCTGGGGGCAGTGGCTACTGTGATAGGACCAGGTCACACATCTCTGATGAACCTGTGCTATCTGGGAGCTGGAGAGGGTCCCAGAGCAGTTGTGGAGGCCCAGAGATTGTGGGGAGGTGGCCTAGCTACCAGTGGTCACTGAAATGTGTGTATAACTTTGGGTCCCCCTGTATCCTGGGGCCTCCTGTTATGCCTCAGGGAGAATTGCAGGACTGGAAGGGACCTCAAGAGGTCATCAAGTCCAGACTCCTGTGCTCATGGAAAATCTAAGTATTATCGAGACCATTCCTGACAGGTGTTTGTCTAACCTGCTCTTAAAAATTACACTGATGGAGATTCCACAACCTCCCTGGGCAATTTATTCCAGCACTTAACCACCCTAACGGAGAGGAAGTTTATATCCTACTGGAAGGATGCAAGGAAATTCCAAGTATGCAGCCTTGTAGACTCTCCCTTTCCGAGCTTGCACCCTGGGTGTGTAATGCAGGAAAGGGGGCTGCCGGGGAGAAATCTGATCCTCTATTAAGTATCAGTATTATTACTATTATTTATTTCAGCAAGATCACAGCTGTGACAGCATCATCATTACCGCTCAGCTGCCCCCGAGGGACTAATCCGAACAATAGGAACAGTGATGAGAAGTCCAGTTTCCAGGGATAGAGCCTGCAGCAGGGCTGGCCTGCAGTCCAGTTGGGTAGGATCTCCGCAAATCCCCTGTGATTTGGCCTCCTGCACTTTGCCATTGGCCGTGACGGGGGTTACAGCTGGTGCACACTGAGCCAAGCAGCTGAGGATCCCTGATGGCCAAGTGACCCCCCAAGAGAATATGCAAGCACGCTTCATAAAGACAGCTGCCTCCCTATCTGAACAGAGACTGCCTGCTGCCCGTGCTACCTCTCTGATGACTCCTTGTCCTTTAGGGTGAAGACCTCTGGTGTCAGCGGCTCCCCTTCTAGTAGGAATTGGGTACGTTGGCAGGTTTTGCTACCTTACAAATGCAAAGTGGAGGGGAAAGGCTGCAAGCTGTTTACATGTGTCGATGTTCTGTGCCGTGTCAGAGGACTCAGCTGGGCTGTTGGGTTGACTCAGTGAAAGGCTGGTAGAACTGGGGAACTTGGGAACCCCTGCACTACACCTGCCCAAGCTCCTCAAGGGGCTATTGAAGCTACACACAAATCTGACATTCAAAGAGAACTTGAAGTGTTAAAGAACCGCAATATCCCCAATGAGATTTTATCAGTGGGTCCCATTTCTGGAAGTACGGTGGAAGTACCAAAAACTGTTTCTAACACTTATATTCAGGGTCATGCACTCAATAACACTGCAATACCTTTTAAAGACACCCTAAGAGAACCGAATTGCTGGTCAGTGTTTCAGCAAAGGAGCAAAGAATAGAGCTGAGGTGCAGGATAGGGGAGTGTAATAAGGGTTGTATGTAATTGACACCTATCATCTCTTACATGAGCATGGCTGAAGTAACTTGCACCCTCAACTGGATATAAGTGCAATCCTAGTGTTTGCACTATTTACCTTGTGACGCCAACCCCTCCCCTGCCCGTCTGACTATGTTTGCTTGTAACTTGCCAAATACCTACTGACACTTGCATGGGGAGAGGATGCAGATCCTGTGAGGATAAAATGAAGCCTGTAGGATGATCAGACTCTCTGGAGTCAGTCATCATTGGCCAGGCAAAGCACTTCAGATTCTATATGAAGGGATTCTTCTAAGTCAGAGTGTATCACTGGGAGCATTTGGTAGAGAAATGTATTCGGGCCTAGTTCTGATCGAATCTACACATATAAATCTGGAGTGATGCAGTTGAAGTCATTATTACTGAATTAAGAAACTGGCCCTAAGAATTTATCCCTCTACCGCAAAGAGACAATGGCATAATGTAGAATCTGAGGAGTGGAGAAAATAATCTTTCTATCTAATCTATCTATAATATAATAATAATATATATAAAAAATTAGGCAAGGAAACCCTGGGTGGTGTTGAAGCCTCAACTGGGGCAGGCAGGCCGCCAGCCCCGCCCCTTCCACAACCCCCCATGGAGCCAAGCCAGCCCCCCAACCGCCGCAACAGGCCGTTCCCCAGACTATTGCCCCCAGCCCCAGAGCACACCAAGCTCCCCAGCCTCCCTGCTCCCAATTTGAGGTGCAGCCCCAGCCTCTCTGGCCCTGGAGCTCAGGGTCCAGGCAGCCACGTGGACCCAGCTGCCAGCCCCAGCACCAGACCAAGAGCAGCCTGCCTTCCCTTGCCTTCCTTACCCTCTGCCCATGAAGGAAACACATTAATAACTAGCTTCAGTGCAGGACAGGTGAATACAATGACCATTTTCACTATGCACTTGCCATGTGTTTACGCATATGTCATGGTACTGTGGGCCACACTCCAAAGTGGAGGGCCAGAAGGGGTATCAGTGGAAAGTCACAACTGCGAAATCACACAGTGTTCAAGTAGGCTGCAGAACTCCCAACAACAAGATGTTGTTAGGCAAAAGGTTTTTTTTCCCCCAAGAATTAGGCAAGCCCAGACAATACTGAAGGGGGTTTATTCATGGTACGGGGAAGACTGACAAGCAGCTTTGAAAATATGGTGCCATAGGGGCCAGTTATATACATTTTCTTATTAATTTATTTGCATTTATTTGTACATACAGAGACAGACATTGTTACAAATCAAGAGAGAACAGTGAACAAAGATAAAAATAGGAACAGTACGTACATATAGAGTTTATCCTAATTGCATCAAACGTTTATGACTACCTTGCGGGGGAAGGAGGCGGAGTGCGGGGAGGTAGGGATGAGTGCTTACAGATATCCAGGGGGCTGTGAAGGGAGGGTTTGTTCTGTTCTAAGACCTGAGTTACCAGGAGGGCATTGACCATATAAGCTTATCAATTGTTTACAATTGTCCGGGTCCTTGCTACTGAATGCTACTGAAGCATTCCTGCTTGTTCTGTGGTGTTTGTCTTAGCTGTGAGCTAAATTTTAACTTTTGCCTGACAATGCCCTCCTGTTGACATATTGAACTTTTAGATGAGATAAAGTTAATACTTTAAATGCTTTGATATGCATGACTTCTTTTAGGGCTGCCCAAAGGAGGTGGGAGGGAGGAGGGAGAGGGGAATTGGGGGAAGGGGGTAAAGGTAAGAAACATAGTAAGATTTTTAAGCCTGTGTTTAAAGTACTCACACGTGACCAGAGAGGTTAGTAACACAAATATAGAAGCAGCAGAAATTGTTGGTTGGACAATAGTTCATTGGGAGATGGGGATGTAGCATGCATTATGAATGAGATTTTTAGATGGGTGATAGTTGGATTGGAGAGTTGGATTTGAATGCGACCTTTGGTGATGTGGTTATGAACGGTGATAAACGCAGATGCAGCAGCCAGGACCACTTTGAGTAGTAGCTTTTTGGCCAGTTGAACCAGTGTATTGTTTAGGGTTAGGTTGTTATATTATTGAGGAGCCGCTGTTATTTTAGTGAACATATGGCTGGGGAGGTGCACATTCCCTGGGATAAATGAGTTAGTAATTTGCAGGCACTGTAATGGTTCGTACATGTAATAAAATGCAGCAGTGATGAAACACCACTGAGGAGCGGATATTTGTACAGCAATTTTACCATTTGCAAGAGGAAGGACATCCACAACAACAGAAGAGACCAAGGTTAAAGGACCAAGGGTGAAACAGGAATGCACGATGTAACTGTCCGTTTTTGTAAGCATGATAGGTCCCAGGTGGTTTGGTCTGGGGGTAAGCCAAGTGTTTCTTTTTTTTTACTCATTTGCAGCTGCCTTTTGTAGGGAGTTGCACATACTGGCCAGCTTTGAAACAGGTATTTTGTGTTACATGTACCAAGGGCAGGTCCCAGGAGGCTGCATCAGATATGTTTGACAGCAGGATTAAAATGGGGAGTCACATTTAAAAGGATACAATATAAACAAAATGAATTTGTTTATATATTTTAATTTTGGTTTTATGAACTTATGTTGGAATGTTTTGCACTTTTACAGAGGTTTTTGTATGGGCCAATACCATGTGCGTGCCGGAGTATTTTGGCTGAAGTACCCCGGGGTTATATGTTCTTACCATGACCTGATTTCTCTCCTCTACATCCACCCAAGAGGGGGTTTCTGGAGGGTCCTGGGATTAAGAAGGTGCACTTCCACAAGGAACCAGTATGCCTTGCTGAAGTATAGCAGAATAGCAGCTTGTTCAGGTTGCAGCCTTAGGTGTGAGAGGGTATTGCTTGGTAGGTGGAGGGAGTGGGAATAGAATATGATAGAATATCAGGGTTGGAAGGGACCTCAGGAGGTCATCTCGTCCAACCCCCTGCTCAAAGCAGGACCAATCCCCAACTAAATCATCCCAGCCAGGGCTCTGTCAAGCCTGACCTTAAAAAAAGGGAGTTGACTGGTAACTTGGATGGGTGGGCAAAGATGAGCAGGCAGTGAACTGCAAGACAGCTTATTTTTTGCCCAAACCAAGGGGAACCTGGGACATAACACCTGGGAAAAGGGTTCAAGGTATCCCAAGGGAAAGCCTCAGATTTGGCAGTGCAAGAGAAGAAAGAAATGTATTATCTCGGAGAGGAATGGTATGAGTACACATACGTTTATTCGGAACTGTACTTCGAGTGAGGTTAAGAATTGCTGCAAGGTCGCAGAGGACATCCATGCCCAAAATAGTCCCCTGTGCATTTGGAGCTATTTAAAGAAAAGACTGAGTCCAGAAGAATAGATTAGATTTTATAGGAAGAGGATAGCTTTAATAAGCTGTGAGTTGTGCACCTCCTCCACACAATGGTAATATCCTGTTTAGTAGTAAGGAGGGGGAGGTCAGTAATGGAAACAGAGGCATGTGCATGGCTGGCCCCTTATCCATGCCTGTAAGTGTGGCCTCGAGGGATTTATATTTGCATTAGCAGTACTTACAGGCAAAAGTGCGTGTGTGTGTGGCGGGGGCGGGCACTGGATCCTAGCGGGTCATGAAATTTAAAAGCCTGGCCATTTTTTTTTTTTTTTTTTTTGCTTAGGCTTTTGACTAGGCTTTTGGGTCTTGCGCCTGCAGTTCTTTTGGGTATGCCCGAGACACCCACAATTGTAGCAGGCTAAATTACTTTCGCTGTTACCACAGAAACGCGAGTAGCCTCTGTCCTTATTTCTTTAGCTTGTTTGGCTTTGCATTTAGAGGCCCACATACAGATGGATTAATAATCAGAGCCTGGGTTCACTTTTAAATTAAGGTCTGTTTGCAAGTGAGAGTTAAAACCTTTCTTTAAGGTTTTTAGAAAGGCCTGATTCGTTTTCTTTGGGTCTGCAATGCCTGCATTTCTGGGATACATTTCCCTTTTATATTTTTAAAATATTGAGCCGCAGCCTCATTCTTGTCTTGCATGCAGCCCATGATCGGTCCCCAATTACTGGCTTGTTCCCCAAGGCTTCCTGAACAGCTTCCTTAAACTCAGTGCAGGCACGGGTCATATCATTTTAAGATTTAAATGTAACAGAGGCCCAAATGCCGTTTCGGTGTTCTTTTGTAAGGATTTAGGCCCATGATAGATCAGGGCATTTAGCTTTTTTTAAGATATAAAGATTCCTGGGATGTAACGTATAGGTGGCTTAGTTTTTTCCAGAACATTTAATTTGGGGGTTTGGGTTTTAGATTAGGGAGATTTTTTAGTAAGCCCCTCATTTCCCTTGTGCTGAGAGGAGTGTACTTATCAGTATTATGAGCCAGTCTGTTTTCACCTGTCCCGGACCACCCATTATCTTGATTTTCCCTCTTGTGTGCCAGGTTCCAATTTTGAATTTGTTTTTTAAGGTGTTTCCAATTAATTTTATTTTGTTTTTTTATTAGTATCGCTCCTTGAGTCAGGGTCAGTAAAAATACCCTTCTGTTTACTGCAGCATACATTCTGGTGCTCAGTACCTGGCAATGCAGCCGTCGCCTCCAGCGATCCCCACACCCCAAAAACCCTGGCAGTGCAGCCTTCGCCTCCAGTGATCCCTGCACCCGGAAAACTTGGCCACAAACACACGCACATTCAGTCCTCTTGTCTGTGTGTCCTATACGTGGTTCCTATTAAAAAAAAGGAGTGTGAAGGGGTGTCCCAAACCAAGGCGTGCACTAGAGGTCGTAAGTAAAAGGATACTCATCTCTATTCCTGGATGTGAGAAACTCTCTGCGGATTCCTGATCACACCCTGCTCGCTGAGCCAAAACTGTTAAGCAAAAAGATTCTTTTCCCCAAGAATCAGGCAAGCACAGACAATACTGAAGGGGGTTTATTCAGGGTACTGGGAAGACTGACAAGCAGCTTCGAAAATATGGTGCCATTGTGGCCAGTTCTACACATTTTCTTGTTAATGTATTTACATGTATTTATACATATGAAAACAAACATTATTACAAATCAAAATAAAACCCTAAACAAAAATAAAAATGAAAACAATACGTACATATAAAGGTTATCCTATCTGCATCAAACATTTATAACTACCTTGCGGGGGAAGGAGGCAGGGTGGGGGTAAAAATAAGTGCTTACAAATATCCGGTGGGCTGTAAAGGGAAGGTTTGTTCCTTTCTAAAAGCTACATTAGTGGGCAAGCATGAACCATATAAGCTTATCAATTGTTCACAATTGTCAGTGTCCTTGCTACTGAATGCTATTATGGCATTCCTGCTTCTTCTGCTGTTTCTATCTTAGCTGTTAGCGAAATTTTAACTGTTGCCTAACAATATCAATGGGCTCGAGAGCTTAACAGGTGTCAAACAGGGACTGGATGTTTATATGGGTAAACGGAAAATCCAATTACAGTAGTGAGGACTTAGCAACAAAGCTCTTAGAAGGGCTCTAAACCTGCCTAATTTATACTACAATAGATGTCTAATTAGTGGGTCTTATGGACAAACTCTCCCTGGGAGCAGGTTATCTCACAGCTGCCTATTTCAGGGCTTCTTTCACCTTCTTCTGAACCACGTGGTACTGGGTACTGGATATGAGCCTAGATGGACTACAGGTCTGATCTAGTCTGGCAATGCCTATGTTCCTATCGATGGTGTAAATCCAAGACCATGCTTTAGCTTATCTTCCTTGAGCTCCTGGGAGTCTCTAGACTTGCACTGAGATCAGAACCATGTCTCATTAAATATCATCTACTCTCATGTTTTTTTTTTTTTTCTTTCAGGAAGGGTATTTCAAAAGTCCTTGGACCTCTCCAGTATATTATGTCAGCTGTCAATGACACCGAATTCAGCTCTGCTCTGCTCCTTCTCACCGGGATACCTGGGCAGGAAGACTTCCATCTCTGGATCTCTATCCCCTTCTGCTTAGTGTATGTTATTTCAATGGTAGGAAATTCAGTCATTTTGTTCATTATAAAAACAGATCAAAGCCTCCACGAGCCCATGTACATTTTCCTTTCCATGTTGGCCGTCACAGACCTTGCCTTATCCATATCCACCATGCCTACAACCCTGGGTATATTCTTGTTTAACTCTAGGGAGATCAGTCTGGATGCTTGTTTTGCCCAGTTGTTCTTCATTCACTCACTTTCATTCATTGAATCATCGGTACTCCTGTTGATGGCCTTTGATCGATTCGTTGCTATCTGTAACCCACTGAGATATGCTTCTATCTTAACCCTGCCAAGAATTGGAAAGATGGGACTGGTGTTTGTGCTAAGAGGAGTGACCTTAATCTTCCCACTCCCCTTTCTCCTTAAACGGTTCCGATATTGTCGAGCCAATGACCTCTCTCATTGCTACTGCCTGCACCAAGAGGTCATGAAGATGGCTTGTTCGGACATCACAGTCAACTACATCTATGGCTTCTTTCTTAACATCTCCGTGGTGGGGTTAGATTCACTGTTCATCTTCCTCTCATATGTGATGATCCTCAAAACAGTGCTGAAAGTCGCATCCCGTGCGGAGTGCTTTAGGGCCCTGAACACATGTGTCTCCCACCTCTGTGCTGTCCTGCTCTTCTACACACCACGGATTGGCTTGTCTGTGATACACAGATTTGAGGAGGGCTCTCCTCCATTGCTCAAGGTTCTCCTGGGCTACATCTCTCTGTTTGTCCCACCACTTATGAACCCAATTGTGTACAGTGTGAAAAGCAAACAGCTTTGTGCTAGGATAATCAGGGTGTTTGTCAAGTGAAGGGTCAATTCATCACTTGGCTCCAGGGCCAGTGACATGGGAGATGAAAAACACGGGCCACGGCCACCTATTCTATTCAGGACTTTACATCCGAGATGACAAGATCTACTGAACTCCGCTCTGTAAAGAGAGGTTCAGATTGGGTATAAGGCCTGGAAAAATGGGAGAGGGGCTGGTGAGGGAGGCTAGCAGACTGTGGGAAGGAGACCAAGGCAGGTAGCAGCTTTTACAATCTGTCTGTGTTCATGGAGAGCCAGTGGACCAGTGAGATGTTTGCTCATAAAGAGCCATATCGGTGCCTGCTCCAACCTCAGAATTCCTCTTGATAGAGTCAGTAAAGAGAAGGGACGTGGATGTTGTTCCCCATTGTACCTGGCCTGTCACTGTCCCGTCTCTGGTTAAACATCCATGAGCCAGGGAAAAAGGCTATTAAAATGTTTAAAAAATCATTAATCATAGTAATGGGGGATTTCAACTGTCCCCATACTGACTGGGACCATGTCACTTCAGGACGGGATGCCAAGATAAAGTTTCTTGACACCTTAACTGACTGCTTCTTGGAGCAGCTAGTCCTGGAAACCACAAGAAGTTGTGAAGG
Source organism: Caretta caretta (assembly GCF_965140235.1). Taxonomy (NCBI): domain Eukaryota; kingdom Metazoa; phylum Chordata; order Testudines; family Cheloniidae; genus Caretta; species Caretta caretta. Next base: position 6,411,731 of record NC_134206.1, read on the forward strand.
CCAAGCCTATAACAGGGTTCCAAAAAGAACGAGATAAATTCACAGAGTCTGAAGACAGGATACTGGGTTAGATGGACCTTTGGTCTGACCCAGTGTGGCCTCCGTAGAGGTGGATAATAGCCCTGCCCTGCCTCACAGAGGTGGCGAGAGGATAAATACATTCAAAAAGTTCTGTGTCAATGAGGGTCTGACACACAAGAGACCTTGCAAGAGACTCAGGCCCACATTCCCTCCCTGGCCCCTCTGTTTGTGCTGCCCTAGCAATGCAAAGGGGTGGAAATGGTACTCAGCTCCCGCACAGAAGCACGGCTGGCTCCTATCCCAGCCCAGCCCATTCACTGTAGGGTGATCACAGTGAAAAAGCAGCACACATGCAGAAGCCCCACCCCCTCTGTGACCCCCAACCATGCCCCTCTTCTTCCCATTTGAGTCCCCTCTCTCTGCCCTGTCCCTTCCCCCAACACCCCACTCCTGCCACTCCTCTTTACCTGAGACTCCACCTTCTCTTCAGGAGAGAAGCCAGAGCTGGGCCATGGAAAGTATAAGTATAAGTAGGGGCATACGGAGCAGATCGAGGGACGTGATCGTTCCCCTCTATTCGACATTGGTGAGGCCTCATCTGGAGTACTGTGTCCAGTTTTGGGCCCCACACTACAAGAAGGATGTGGATAAATTGGAGAGAGTCCAGCGAAGGGCAACAAAAATGATTAGGGGTCTAGAACACATAACTTATGAGGAGAGGCTGAGGGAGCTGGGATTGTTTAGCCTGCAGAAGAGAAGAATGAGGGGGGATTTGATAGCTGCTTTCAACTACCTGAAAGGGGGTTCCAAAGAGGATGGATCTAGACTGTTCTCAATGGTAGCAGATGACAGAACGAGGAGTAATGGTCTCAAGCTGCAGTGGGGGAGGTTTAGATTGGATATTAGGAAAAACTTTTTCACTAAGAGGGTGGTGAAACCCTGGAATGCGTTACCTAGGGAGGTGGTAGAATCTCCTTCCTTAGAGGTTTTTAAGGTCAGGCTTGACAAAGCCCTGTCTGGGATGATTTAACTGGGAATTGGTCCTGCTTCGAGCAAGGGGTTGGAGTAGATGACCTTCTGGGGTCCCTTCCAACCCTGATATTCTATGATTCTATGATTCTATGAAAGGGCTGCTCAGGGATCCAGAGCCACTGTGAGGAGCCCCAGACCCCCCTCCTGTCCTTGGCATTAGGCTGAAGGGTCCAAAAGATCCCCCAGCCTGCGTCCACAGCCGCCAGTATGCACCGCCTAGGGAAGGTGGAGAGTCTGGCCTCCCTATAATAGTCTGTGCTCTTAGGGCACCTCTTACCATGACCTAGCTGCTGCCTAGCCAAGGGGAGGAGGCTTGGTGGAAGTGGAGGAGCAGGAGGAAGCACCTGGTGCAAAAAGACGAGGCAGGAGGTGGGGCCTCACAGCAGTAGCGAGAGGATAAATACATGGAAGGATGCACAAATACTCTGAGAGCGTAAGATCAAGGCGGTGTCAGGGTTCCACAGACCAACACCTCTGACCTTTGTCTATAAAAGGCTTCTTACCACAGCCTCCTGTGACAGCTGGCCTCTGGGAAGCTCCATGAATCCACCCCTTGGTGTCTGTGGCAGATGTGGGGGTGCTCAGGGGTAACAGTGTGGAGTAGGTTGTGGATTTATGAGGGAGAGCTGGAGCATCATGGGATGGCTGGGAGGTTCAGCAAAGTTACTGGACTTGTGTCTGAGGTGAGATTTGGCGTGTCATGAGGTCTAACTGTCAAGCAACGGGTCAACAGACACGGGGCGGGGGGGGGGGATGTCTCATCTTAGACATCTAGCTGGGAGAAAGCCGTCTGAGCACAAAGATCAGCTTCACCATTTGGCCCTGTAACATGGCCATGTCTCAGAGCTATGGTGACTGGGCCCAGGCTCACAGAGGATTCAGCAAAGGCTGCTTCTGCAAGAAAGGGGCAAACAGAGGGGAAGATGCTCTCAGGGACACTGGGAAACTAGGCTGGGTACCAGGAGCTCTTTGGCATCCCAAAAGAACGTAAGTTGGGCCAGTTCTGTTCCTGTATCTCCAGAGCAAACCTGTCTAACTTAGCTTGCAGTGATACATGAGACAGATGAGTGTAGACATATGAGAGCTGCCTGATATTTTTAAACCACATTTCTTAATGTTTTTTTCTGCTTCTTAATAAACCTATTTGTTTTAGGGAGGCTGGGGTGACTGTATCACGCTGGTCACAAGCACCTGAAGGGAAGAAACTGAGGAGTGAAGCCAGACCTCCATGGTGAGAAGCATTTAGCATGGAAGGGACATTGTTCCCAATTCAAAGAGTGGAACAACATGAGATTCCCCCAAAGAAGGGAGGGGAAAGGGACCATATATCTTTGTTTTACTGTGACAATACCAGTTCTTCGTGGTGAGCATCTATCCTTGAATGCCTTTGAATATTCAGAATAGCAACTTGTTCAGCTTGCAGCCAAGATAAAGATCCACTCAAGACAATGATTTATAGAGTCAAAAAACTAAAGGCCAGAAGGAGCGAATACATTATCTCGACCAGAGCTTCTCAAACGGGAAGGGGCAGGACCCCCTTGGGTGGTGCAGAATGTCTTCATAGAAAGGGATGTAACAAGCTTTAGAGGAAAAGTCTTTCCTGTGTACATCAGGTGAGATGCTGATTTTTAAAATAGGCTCCAGAACTGACACTGGCAACACAGGCCAACTTCAGTACCAAGCAAATTGGCTGAAACTCATAAAGAACAGAATTATCAGACACATAGATGAACATGATTTGTTGGGTAGACTCAACACAGCTTTTCAAAGGGAAATCCTGCCTCACCAATTGACTATAATTCTTTGAGGGGGGAACAAACATGTGGTCAAAGGTGATCCAGAAAGCCTTTGACAAGTTCCCTCCCCAAAGGCGCTTAAGAAAACAGCACTCATGGGGTAAGAAGGAAGGTTGTCTCCTGGATCAGTAACTGGTTAAAAGATAGGAAACAAAGGGTAGGAATAAATGGTCAGTTTTCAGAATGGAGAGAGGTAAATAGTGGTGTCGCCCAGGGATCTGTACTGGGCCCAGTCCTATTTAAAATATTCATAAATGATCTGGAAAAAGGGGTAAACAGTGAGGTGGCAAAATTGGCAGATGATACAAAACTACTCGAGATAGTTAAGTCTCAGGCAGACCGTGAAGAGCTACTAAAGGATCGCACAAAACTGGGTGACTGGGCAACAAAATGGCAGATGCATTTTAATGTTGCTAAATGCAAAGTAATACACATTGGAAAACATAATCTCAACTACACATCTACAACGATGGGGTCGAAATTAGCTGTTACCACTCAAGAAAGAGATCTTGGAGTCATTGTGGATAGTTCTCTGAAATCATCCAGTCAACAAGCAGCGGCAGTCAAAAAAGCAAACAGAATGTTGGGAATCATCAAGAAAGCGATAGATAATAAGACAGAAAATATCACGTTGCCTCTATATAAATCCATGATATGCTCACACCTTGAATACTGCGTGCAGATGTGGTTGTCCCATATCAAAAAAGATGTATTGGAATTGGAAAAGGTTCAGAAAAGGGCAACAAAAATGATTAGGGGGATAGAACAGCTTCCATATTTGGAGAGATTAATAAGAGTGGGACTTTTCAGCTTGAGGCAACAAAGGGGGGAATATGACAGAGGTCTATAAAATCATGAGTGGTGTGGAGAAAGTAAATAAGGAAAAGTTATTTACTTGTTCCCATGATATAAGAACTAGGGGCCACCAAATGAAATTAATAGGTAGCAGGTTAAAATCAAACACAAGAAAGTATTTTTTCATTGAATGCATTGTCAACCTCTGGACCTCCTTGCAAGAGGGTGTTGTGAAGGCCAATACTATAACAGGTTCAAAAGGAAGCTAGATAGATTCATGAAAGTTAGGTCCATCAATGGTTATTAACCGAGATGGGCAGGGATGATGTCCCGAGCCTTAGTTTGCCAGAAGCTGGGATTGGGTGACAGGGCATGGATCACTTGATGATGACCTGCCTTTTCATTCCCTTTGGGGCACCTGCCATTGGCCACTGTCAGAGGACAGGATACTGGGCTTGAGGGACATTTGGTCTGACTCACTGTGGCCATTCTTATGTTCTTCAACTCATGCTGCGAAAACTGGTAGATGCCAGTTATGTGAATTGAAAAAAAATCTCCCCTTTACTGGAGGAATCCATGGGGGAAGGATGTAAAACATATATTCCAGGCAAAGTTCCAGGTGGCAGTGGAAGTCCAAGGGCAAAGGGTAAAATAGTTTGTACCTTGGGGAAGTTTAAACCTAAGCTGGTAAAAGTAAGCTTTGGAGGTTTTCATGCAGCTCCCCACATCTGTACTCTGGAATTCAGAGTGGGGAAGGAACCTTGACAGACTCCAAGATCTCTTTCTTGAGTGGCAACAACTAATTTGGAACCATCATTTTGTATGCATTACTTTGTATTTGTCAAGCAAAAAAAATTTGTTCCCCAGTCACCAAATTTTCTGAGATCCCTTTGTAACTTATCATAGACTACTTTGGAGTTAAATATATTGAATAATTGTGTCTTGTCTGCAAATTTTGCCTCCTCATTTTTTACCCCTTTTCCCAGATCATTTATGAATATGTGGAACCGCACTGGTCCCAGCACAGATCCCTGTGGGAACATGAACAAACCATGTTCATCCATGTGTCTGATAATTCTGTTCTTTACCATAGTTTCAACCAGTTTGCTTTGTACTGAAGCAAGAATTACAGGCCTTGTAAGTGACAGGATCACCAACGCAGCCTTTTTTTAAAAACCAGCATCACATTAGCTATGTGCCAGTCCTCTGGTCCAGAGGCTGACTTAAGTGATAGGTTACACGCCACAGTTAATTGTTCTGCAATTTGATATTTGAGTTCCTGCAGAACTCTTGGGTGAATATCATCTGGTCCTAGTGACTTTTATGTTTAATTTATCAGTTAGTTGTAAAAACTCTGTGATGGGTTGTCCCCCTTGGGGTGCAGTCTGGGAGCTGATGGAACAGTTGAGCCCCCTTATCCAGTCAGCCGGGCTGGCCTCTCTCACACTGCTCTGCTGGCTTCTCCAGACAACGCTGTTACCCAACGCGAGAGCAGGTGATGCCACACACCCAACTAAGCTACCTGAGTGTTTTATTCCAAAACCACTCAAGGACAAACAGGAGACAACAGCCAATTTCCCAGCTCCCCAGCCTTCCACCCTTGGTGAAGTATAAACCCAGATTCATACCGTCTTGCACCGCACATAGATCTGCACAATGCAAGCTCATTAATATAGGTCACCTTCCACTCAATGTGGAATAGATAGGCTGTGACCTTTGTTTACAGAACTGAGCTTATGGATCCCCAAGAGAAACTGGAGACTTTCCATCTGCCTCTCCCTCACAACATAATGAAGGTTGCACTGATGGAGTCTATGGCTGCACTCTGGGTATAGAAAGTTCAAAACCCCCTGACCAGTCTAGGGCTGGGGTATTGTGTCCATCCGCTATTCTAAGCAGCCTTCCCATCTCTGTACAGCCCCTTCCACCCTGTACAATGCTCCTTCAGCAGATCCTGGGGGCAGTGGCTACTGTGATAGGCCCAGGTCACACATCTCTGATGAACCTGTGCTATCCGGGAGCTGGAGAGGGTCCTAGAGCAGTTGTGGAGGCCCAGAGATTGTGGGGAGGTGGCCTAGCTACCAGTGGTCACTGAAATGTGTGTATAACTTTGGGTCCCCCTGGATCCTGGGGCCTCCTGTTATGCCTCAGGGAGAACTGCAGGACTGGAAGGGACCTCAAGAGGTCATCAAGTCCAGACTCCTGGACTCATGGAAGATATAAGTATTATTGAGACCATTCCTGACAGGTGTTTGTCTAACCTGCTCTTAAAAATTACACTGATGGAGATTCCACAACCTCCCTGGGCAATTTATTCCAGCACTTAACCACCCTAACGGAGAGGAAGTTTATATCCTACTGGAAGGATGCAAGGAAATTTCCAAGTATGCAGCCTTGTAGACTCTCCCTTTCCGAGCTTGCACCCTAGGTGTGTAATGCAGGAAAGGGGGCTGCCGGGGAGAAATCTGATCCTCTATTAAGTATTAGTATTATTACTATTATTTATTTCAGCAAGATCACAGCTGTGACAGCATCATCATTACCGCTCAGCTGCCCCCAAGGGACTTACCCGAACAATAGGAACAGTGATGAGAAGCCCAGTTTCCAGGAATAGAGCCTGCAGCAGGGCTGGCCTGCAGTCCAGTTGGGTAGGATCTCCGCAAATCCCGTGTGATTTGGCCTCCTGCGCTTTGCCATTGCCCGTGATGGGGGTTACAGCTGGTGCACACTGAGCCAAGCAGCTGAGGATCCCTGATGGCCAAGTGACCCCCCAAGGGAATATGCAAGCACGCTTCATAAAGACAGCTGCCTCCCTATCTGAACAGAGACTGCCAGCTGCCCGTGCTACCTCTCTGATGACTCCTTGTCCTTTAGGGTGAAGACCTCTGGTGTCAGCGGCTCCCCTTCTAGCAGGAACTGGGTACGTTGGCAGGTTTTGCTACCTTACAAATGCAAAGTGGAGGGGAAAGGCTGCAAGCTGTTTTCATGTGTCGATGTTCTGTGCCGTGTCAGAGGACTCAGCTGGGCTGTTGGGTTGACTCAGTGAAAGGCTGGTAAAACTGGGGAACTTGGGAACCCCTCCACTACACCTGCCCAAGGTGGGAGTCTGCTATAGACCACCGGACCAGGGGGATGAGGTAGATGAGGCTTTCTTCCGGCAGCTCACGGAAGCTACTGGATCGCATGCCCTGATTCTCATGGGTGACTTTAATTTTCCTGATATCTGCTGGGAGAGCAATACAGCGGTGCATAGACAATCCAGGAAGTTTTTGGAAAGCGTAGGGGACAATTTCCTGGCGCAAGTGCTAGAGGAGCCAACTAGGGGGGGCGCTTTTCTTGACCTGCTGCTCACAAACCGGGTAGAATTAGTGGGGGAAGCAAAAGTGGATGGGAATCTGGGAGGCAGTGACCATGAGTTGGTTGAGTTCAGGATCCTGACACAGGGAAGAAAGGGAAGCAGCACGATACGGACCCTGGACTTCAGGAAAGCAGACTTCGACTCCCTCAGGGAACGGATGGCCAGGATCCCCTGGGGGACTAACTTGAAGGGGAAAGGAGTCCAGGAGAGCTGGCTGTATTTCAAGGAATCCCTGTTGAGGTTACAGGGACAAACCATCCCGATGAGTCGAAAGAATAGTAAATATGGCAGGCGACCAGCTTGGCTTAATGGTGAAATCTTAGCGGATCTTAAACATAAAAAAGAAGCTTACAAGAAGTGGAAGGTTGGACATATGACCAGGGAAGAGTATAAAAATATTGCTCGGGCATGTAGGAATGTTATCAGGAGGGCCAAATCACACCTGGAGCTGCAGCTAGCCAGAGATGTCAAGAGTAACAAGAAGGGTTTCTTCAGGTATGTTGGCAACAAGAAGAAAGCCAAGGAATGTGTGGGCCCCTTACTGAATGAGGGAGGCAAACTAGTGACAGAGGATGTGGAAAAAGCTAATGTACTCAATGCTTTTTTTGCCTCTGTTTTCACTAACAAGGTCAGCTCCCAGACTGCTACGCTGGGCATCACAAAATGGGGAAGAGATGGACAGCCCTCTGTGGAGATAGAGGTGGTTAGGGACTATTTAGAAAAGCTGGACGTGCACAAGTCCATGGGGCCGGACGAGTTGCATCCGAGAGTGCTGAAGGAACTGGCGGCTGTGATTGCAGAGCCATTGGCCATTATCTTTGAAAACTCGTGGCGAACCGGGGAAGTCCCGGATGACTGGAAAAAGGCTAATGTAGTGCCAATCTTTAAAAAAGGGAAGAAGGAGGATCCTGGGAACTACAGGCCAGTCAGCCTCACTTCAGTCCCTGGAAAAATCATGGATCAGGTCCTCAAAGAATCAATCCTGAAGCACTTGCATGAGAGGAAAGTGATCAGGAACAGCCAGCATGGATTCACCAAGGGAAGGTCATGCCTGACTAATCTAATCGCCTTCTATGATGAGATTACTAGTTCTGTGGATGAAGGGAAAGCAGTGGATGTGTTGTTTCTTGACTTTAGCAAAGCTTTTGACACGGTCTCCCACAGTATTCTTGTCAGCAAGTTAAGGAAGTATGGGCTGGATGAATGCACTACAAGGTGGGTAGAAAGCTGGCTAGATTGTCGGGCTCAACGGGTAGTTATCAATGGCTCCATGTCTAGTTGGCAGCCGGTATCAAGTGGAGTGCCCCAAGGGTCGGTCCTGGGGCCGGTTTTGTTCAATATCTTCATAAATGATCTGGAGGATGGTGTGGATTGCACTCTCAGCAAATTTGCGGATGATACTAAACTGGGAGGAGTGGTAGATACGCTGGAGGGGAGGGATAGGATACAGAAGGACCTAGACAAATTGGAGGATTGGGCCAAAAGAAATCTGATGAGGTTCAATAAGGATAAGTGCAGGGTCCTGCACTTAGGACGGAAGAACCCAATGCACAGCTACAGACTAGGGACCGAATGGCTAGGCAGCAGTTCTGCGGAAAAGGACCTAGGGGTGACAGTGGACGAGAAGCTGGATATGAGTCAGCAGTGTGCCCTTGTTGCCAAGAAGGCCAATGGCATTTTGGGATGTATAAGTAGGGGCATAGCGAGCAGATCGAGGGACGTGATCGTTCCCCTCTATTCGACATTAGTGAGGCCTCATCTGGAGTACTGTGTCCAGTTTTGGGCCCCACACTTCAAAGGATGTGGATAAATTGGAGAGAGTCCAGCGAAGGGCAACAAAAATGATTAGGGGTCTAGAACACATGACTTATGAGGAGAGGCTGAGGGAGCTGGGATTGTTTAGCCTGCAGAAGAGAAGAATGAGGGGGGATTTGATAGCTGCTTTCAACTACCTGAAAGGGGGTTCCAAAGAGGATGGCTCTAGACTGTTCTCAATGGTAGCAGATGACAGAACGAGGAGTAATGGTCTCAAGCTGCAGTGGGGGAGGTTTAGATTGGATATTAGGAAAAACTTTTTCACTAAGAGGGTGGTGAAACCCTGGAATGCGTTACCTAGGGAGGTGGTAGAATCTCCTTCCTTAGAGGTTTTTAAGGTCAGGCTTGACAAAGCCCTGGCTGGGATGATTTAACTGGGAATTGGTCCTGCTTCAAGCAGGGGGTTGGACTAGATGACCTTCTGGGGTCCCTTCCAACCCTTATATTCTATGATTCTATGATTCTATGATTCCTCAAGGGGCTATTGAAGCTACACACAAATCTGACATTCAAAGAGAACTTGAAGTGTTAAAAAGCTGCAATATCCCCAGTGAGACTTTATCAGTGAGTCCCATTTCTGGAAGTACAGTGTGCTCTGGGCCCGATCCTGCCAGGGGCTGAGTGACTGGAGAACCCATGAAATATCAGTCTGTATTTCAAAATATTGCCACAGGTTTATTTGCTCCTGGAAATTGAATCAGCAAATACATTTTCAAAGATTTTATTATTTGGATTGATTATGAACGCAGGTATTCAGAGCTGTGTTGCTCTGTGGTAACAGCTGAGATAAGGCATCTTTCTGTTATCTGAATGGCTGAGGGCTCCAGCATCTCTGCTCTGTAGATATCACTAAGAGTTACATGGCTACCTGCATCTCACCCCCATCTCTGGTCTCCGAGTGCCAGATGTCAGGGCAAGTAGCCTTCCCTCTCATGGGGTAGAATCTCGCCATCCTCCCACCCTCAGACTGCATCCTCTGGTTCTTCTCTTTGGGAGTCTGTGACCCGTGGTGAGATGAGGGACCAACCAGCCTTCTTAACCCAAACTACTCTTTAATCTGAACAGCAGGAAGAAAGTGTAATATGGGAGAATCAGAGGGTTTTCAAACAGCAGTTTGTGCACATCACTGACCTCCAAACCCTCCTACTCTGATGGGGACCCAGGCAGGCCGAGGCCTTCAGATATCCCCGGAGGTTTCTGTGCCTGTCAGTCTACAGCGCTTCCCAAAGCAGCTGTCCCACCTCTTGCCAGACTCACAGCACTGGCCAAAACAAGCTGTGTGATGTGGCTGGAACCCAGAAATAGGCTCTTCCCAGCTTGTAGCTCCAGTTCTATCTCTCGACCTCCCTGAAGTGCTGACTGAGAAATGCCTATTCTTGAACGGTTGCTTCCCTTCCTGCTTGTTTTCCAGCAGCCTGCTATGAAACTAGGAAGAGCCAAAATGGTTTCAGCCAATAGAGCCATAACATAAACATCCCAATCGTTAACCCAATATAGCTCTACAGCAAACATCCCAAGAACTGGGTTAAACATGTTCATACATTATGGCAGCTCAGCTCCATGTCTGACAGCATGCCATTCCTGGGTGCTACGTATTTTATGGAAACAGGGGGGTTATATGTTCTTACCATGACCTGATTTCCCTCCTGTACATCCGCCCAAGAGGGGGTTTCTGGAGGGTCCTGGGATTAAGAAGGTGCACTTCCACAAGGAACCAGTATGCCTTGCTGAAGTATAGCAGAATAGCAGCTTGTTCAGGTTGCAGCCTTAGGTGTGCGGGGTATTGCCTGGTAGGTGGAGGGAGTGGGAATAGAATATCATAGAATATCAGGGTTGAAAGGGACCTCAGGAGGTCATCTCGTCCAACCCCCTGCTCAAAGCAGGAACAATCCCCAACTAAATCATCCCAGCCAGGGCTTTGTCAAGCCTGACCTTAAAAAAAGGGAGTTGACTGGTAACTTGGATGGGTGGGCAAAGATGAGCAGGCATTGAACTGCAAGACAGCTTATTTTTTGCCCAAACCCAGGGGAATCTGGGACATAACACCTGGGAAAAGGGTTCGAGGTATCCCAAGGCAAAGCCTCAGATTTGGCAGTGCAAGAGAAGAAAGAAATGTATTATCTCGGAGAGGAATGGAGTACACATACGTTTATTCGGAACTGTACTTTGAGTGAGGATAAGAATTGCTGCAAGGTCGCAGAGGACATCCATGCCCAAAATAGTCCCCTGTGCATTTGGAGCTATGTAAAGAAAAGACTGAGTCCAGAAGAATAGATCAGATTTTATAGCAGTAATGGAAACAGAGGCATGTGCATGGCTGGCCCCTTATCCATGCCTGTAAGTGTGGCCTCGAGGGATTTATATTTGCATTAGCAGTACTTACAGGCAAAAGTGCATGTGTGTGTGGTGGGGGCGGGCACTGGATCCTAGCGGGTCATGAAATTTAAAAGCCTGTCCATTTTTTTTTTTTGCTTAGGTGTGAGTAAGGCTTGGCAGCTGGTTCACATACCGTTTGGGACAGGTTGCCCAGGGGTACTTGGCTTGAGCATTCAGCTGCCCAATGTCCTTGCTGAAGTATAGCAGAATAGCAGCTGGTTCAGGTTGCAGCCTTAGGTGTGCGGGGTATTGCCTGGTAGGTGGAGGGAGTGGGAATAGAATATCATAGAATATCAGGGTTGGAAGGGACCTCAGGAGGTCCTCTCGTCCAACCCCCTGCTCAAAGCAGGAACAATCCCCAACTAAATCATCCCAGCCAGGGCTTTGTGAAGCCTGACCTTAAAAAAAGGGAGTTGACTGGTAACTTGGATGGGTGGGCAAAGATGAGCAGGCATTGAACTGCAAGACAGCTTATTTTTTGCCCAAGCCCAGGGGAATCTGGGACATAACACCTGGGAAAAGGGTTCGAGGTATCCCAAGGCAAAGCCTCAGATTTGGCAGTGCAAGAGAAGAAAGAAATGTATTATCTCGGAGAGGAATGGAGTACACATACGTTTATTCGGAACTGTACTTTGAGTGAGGATAAGAATTGCTGCAAGGTCGCAGAGGACATCCATGCCCAAAATAGTCCCCTGTGCATTTGGAGCTATGTAAAGAAAAGACTGAGTCCAGAAGAATAGATCAGATTTTATAGCAGTAATGGAAACAGAGGCATGTGCATGGCTGGCCCCTTATCCATGCCTGTAAGTGTGGCCTCGAGGGATTTATATTTGCATTAGCAGCACTTACGGGCAAAAGTGCGTGTGTGTGTGGCGGGGGCGGGCACTGGATCCTAGCGGGTCATGAAATTTAAAAGCCTGTCCATTTTTTTTTTTTTTTGCTTAGGTGTGAGTAAGGCTTGGCAGCTGGTTCACATACCGTTTGGGACCGGTTGCCCAGGGGTACTTGGCTTGAGCATTCAGCTGCCCAATGTCCTGTGTCCCCACATACAAAACACTGTGAGATAGGGGGAAGGGTGGGGACGGGACCAGGACCAGATTGAAAGGGCAGGGAGGTGCTGCACGGCTTCAATTGGCCATGATTTTGTCCCTGACTAGTCTTTTGGGTCTTGCGCCTGCAGTTCTTTTGGGTATGCCCGAGACACCCACAATTATAGCAGGCTAAATTACTTTTTGCTGTTACCACAGAAACGCGAGTAGCCTCTGTCCTTATTTCTTTAGCTTGTTTGGCTTTGCATTTAGAGGCTCACATACAGATGGATTTATAATCAGAGCCTGGGTTCACTTTTAAATTAAGGGCTGTTTGCAGGTGAGAGTTAAAACCTTTCTTTAAGATTTTTAGAAAGACCTGATTCGTTTTCTTTGGGTCTGCAATGCCTGCATTGCTGGGATATATTTCCCTTTTATATTTTTACAATATTGAGCCGCAGGCTCATTCTTGTCTTGTATGCAGACCACGATTGGTCCCCAATTACTGGCTTTGTTCCCCAAGGCTTTCTGGATGGCTTCCTTAAACTCAGTGTAGGCACGGGTCATATCATTTTTAGATTTAAATGTAACAGAGGCCCAAATGCCGTTTCGGTGTTCTTTTGTAGGGATTTTGGCCTATGCTAGATCAGGGCATTTAGCTTTTGTTAGGATATAAAGATTCCTGGGATATAACGAAAAGGTGACTTACTTTTTTCCAGAATATTAAATTTGGGGGGTTGGGCTTTATATTAGGGAGATTTTTTTAGTAAGCCCCTCATTTCCTTTGTGCTGAGAGCAGTGTACTTATCAGTATTATGAGCCACTCTGTTTTCTCCTGTCCCAGACCACCGATTATCTTGATTTTCCCCCTTGTGTGCCAGGTTCCAATTTTGAATTTGTTTTTAAAGGTATTTCCAATTAATTTTATTTTGGTTTTTATCAGTATCGCTCTTTGAGTCAGGGTCAGTAAAAATACCCTTCTGTTGTATGCTTGCAAGAATACGACGTGCAGAGGAGTTGTGTGGTTTTTTTTAGTTTTGTTTTAGAGCCTTGTTTTTTGCTTTAAACTGACTTAGCTTGCAGTTGCAATCTGCCTTTTGATTTAGCTCTGTTGTAAGAGCCTTTTGGAGTATTTCCAACTTTTGTCATTTTTTTTATATTCACATTCTATCATTACAATCCCCTTCTCTAATTTTTTTTTGGTTTGATTAGACCACCACTTGCTGTCCATTGTACTCATGCCCTTATTTCATTTATTGTTTGCTATTGTTTTTAGAAGCTTTTCATGTTTTCCTTTTATAAAATCAATGAGTCTCCCTCCCACAGAGGGCATTAGTGAGGTTCCCCAGGACCAGTCAATGTGTCTCCTTCCTAGAGGGTATGATTGGGGCACCCTGGGGCATGCCAGCGAGTCCTCCTCCCAGAGAGGGAAACATTGATGCATTCTGGGGCAATTTATACAACATTTTATCCCAGCTTCCTGAAACCCACTTAAGCAGCACTTCAGGGGAGACCAACTGAGCACACCCCTGTACTCAGTTTTACTGCAGCACGCATTCTGGTGCTCAGTACCTGGCAACGCAGCCGTCGCCTCCAGTGATCCCTGCACCCAGAAAACTTGGCCACAAACACACGCACATTCAGTCCTCTTGTCTGTGTGTCCTATATGTGGTTCCTATTAAAAAAAAGGGGTGTGAAGGGGTGTCCCAAACCAAGGCGTGCACTAGAGGTCGTAAGTAAAAGGATACTCATCTCTATTCCTGGATGTGAGAAACTCTCTGCGGATTCCCGATCACACCCTGCTCGCTGAGCCAAAACTGTTAAGCAAAAAGATTCTTTTCCCCAAGAATCAGGCAAGCACAGACAATACTGAAGGGGGTTTATTCAGGGTACCGGGAAGACTGACAAGCAGCTTCGAAAATATGGTGCCATTGTGGCCAGTTCTACACATTTTCTTGTTAATGTATTTACATGTATTTATACATATGAAAACAAACATTATTACAAATCAAAATAAAACCCTAAACAAAAATAAAAATGAAAACAATACGTACATATAAAGGTTATCCTATCTGCATCAAACATTTATAACTACCTTGCGGGGGAAGGAGGCAGGGTGGGGGTAAAAATAAGTGCTTACAAATATCCGGTGGGCTGTAAAGGGAAGGTTTGTTCTGTTCTAAAAGCTAAATTAGTGGGCAACCATTAACCATATAAGCTTATCAATTGTTCACAATTGTCAGTGTCCTTGCTACTGAATGCTATTATGGCATTCCTGCTTCTTCTGCTGTTTCTATCTTAGCTGTTCGCTAAATTTTAACTGTTGCCTAACAATATCAATGGGCTCGAGAGCTTAACAGGTGTCAAACAGGGACCGGATGTTTATATGGGTAAACGGAAAATCCAATTACAGTAGTGAGGACTTAACAAAAAAGTTCTTAGAAGGGCTCTAAATCTGCCTAATTTATACTACAATATATATCTAATTAGTGGGTCTTGGGAAGAAACTCTCCTTGGGAGCAGGTTATCTCACAGCTGCCTATTTCAGGGCTTCTTTCACCTTCTTCTGAACCATGTGGTACTGGGCACTGCATATGAACCTAGAGGGACTACAGGTCTGATCTAGTCTGGCAATGCCTATGTTCCTATTGATGGTGTAAATCCAAGACCATGCTTTAGGTAATCTTCCTTGAGCTCCTGGGAGTCTCTAGACTTGCACTGAGATCAGAACCATGTCTCATTAAATATCATCTAGTCTCATGTTTTTTTTTTTTTCTTTCAGGAAGGGTATTTCAAAAGTCCTTGGACCTCTCCAGTATATTATGTCAGCTGTCAATGACACCGAATTCAGCTCTGCTCTGCTCCTTCTCACCGGGATACCTGGGCAGGAAGACTTCCATCTCTGGATCTCTATCCCCTTCTGCTTAGTGTATGTTATTTCAATAGTAGGAAATTCAGTCATTCTGTTCATTATAAAAACAGATCAAAGCCTCCACGAGCCCATGTACATTTTCCTTTCCATGTTGGCCGTCACAGACCTTGCCTTATCCATATCCACCATGCCTACAACCCTGGGTATATTCTTGTTTAACTCTAGGGAGATCAGCCTGGATGCTTGTTTTGCCCAGCTGTTCTTCATTCACTCACTTTCAATCATTGAATCATCAGTACTCCTGTTGATGGCCTTTGATCGATTCGTTGCTATCTGTAACCCACTGAGATATGCTTCTATCTTAACCCTGCCAAGAATTGGAAAGATGGGACTGGTGTTTGTGCTAAGAGGGGTGTCTGTAGTCTTCCCACTCCCCTTTCTCCTTAAAAGGTTCCGATATTGTCGAGCGAATGTCTTCTCCCATTGCTACTGCCTGCACCAAGAGGTCATGAAGATGGCTTGTTCGGACATCACAGTCAACTACATCTATGGCTTCTTTCTTAACATCTCCATGGTGGGGTTAGATTCACTGTTCATCTTCCTCTCATATGTGATGATCCTCAAAACAGTGCTGAAAGTCGCATCCCGTGCGGAGTGCCTTAGGGCCCTGAACACATGTGTCTCCCACCTCTGTGCTGTCCTGCTCTTCTACACACCACGGATTGGCTTGTCTGTGATACACAGATTTGAGGAGGGCTCTCCTCCATTGCTCAAGGTTCTCCTGGGCTACATCTCTCTGTTTGTCCCACCACTTATGAACCCAATTGTGTACAGCGTGAAAAGCAAACAGCTTCGTGCTAGGATAATCAGGGTGTTCGTCAAGTGAAGGGTCAATTCATCACTTGGCCCCACGGCCACCTATTCTATTCAGGACTTTACATCCGAGATGACATGATCTACTGAACTCCACTCTGGAAAGAGAGGTTCAGATTCGGTATAAGGCCTGCAAGAATGGGAGAGGGGCTGGTGAGGGAGGCTAGCAGACTGGGGGAAGGAGACCAAGGCAGGTAGCAGCTTTTACAATCTGTCTGTGTTCATGGAGAGCCAGTGGACCAGTGAGATGTTCGCTCATAAAGAGCCGAATCGGTGCCTGCTCCAACCTCACAATTCCTCTTGATAGAGTCAGTAAAGAGAAGGGACGTGGATGTTGTTTCCCATTGTACCTGCCCTGTCACTGTCCCGTCTCTGGTTAAACTTCCATGAGCCAGGGAAAAAGCTGAGAAATGTTCTGCAGTTCCAGTGGTCGCCTTTCCTGAGTGCTCTGGGTACCGCGTGATCCAACAGCTGAGTTCAGGGGCTATTCAAGTGACACAGTCACCCCCCTTTCCCTCTGCCCTCAGCCAGGTGCATGTGTCTGAGTCGTGTCAGAGACGTGGTTAAAGCAGGAGCCCCAGGAGCAGTCATTTAGGCAGCTCCTCTCCCATTGATGGCTGCGCACTGCACACCTGATGAATCCACCCCCATCTGACTGTAATGCCACTGAGGCAGAGCAGTGCTGCGTGTGTTATTAGGAAATGGAGAAACTTTTGTGAATGAGGGAGCCTGAACAGGAAGGCTGGGCTCCACCTAAGCCAAAATAGAACCAGATTGCTAGCGCTTAACATTAAGAAGGTTGTACAGCCATTTATAAACTAAGGGCTGGGGGACAGCTGAGAGGTGCAGAGGAGAACATACTTTGGACAGCGACACCCCTTAGGGAGGATAGATTAATGGAGATTCTCTATTTCCTAGTAAGGAGGAGAGGATGGAAGATGATAAAATACAGGTAGGATCTGTTGAGAAAAAATCCAATTCAAAAAAAGTCCCGTTCAATTACATCACGTAATGCAGAAAGCTGAATAATAAGATGGGTGATCTAGAGTGCCTCGTATTAAATGAGGATATTGATCTAATAGCCATCACAGAAACTTGGTGGAATGAGGATAATCAATGTGACACAGTAATACTAGGATACAAAATATATTGAATGAACAGAATAGGTAATGCTGGTGAGGGAGTTGCACTATATGTGAAAGAAAGTGGACCATCAAATGAAGGAAAAATCCTCAATGAAGCAAACTGTATCATAGAATCTCTATGAGTGGAAATTCCATGCTCTAATGTTAAGAATACAGTGGTAGGGATATATTACTGACCACCTACCCAGGATGGTGATAGTGACTGTGAAATGCTCAGGGCGATTAGAGAGGCTATTAAAATTTTAAAAAAATCATTAATGATAATAATGGGGGATTTCAGCTGTCCCCATACTAACTGGGTACATGTCACTTCAGGACAGGATGCCGAGATAACGTTTCTTGACACCATAACTGACTTCTTCTTAGAGCAGCTAGTCCGGGAACCCACAAGATGTTGTGAAGGCCAAGTCTACAACAGGGTTAAAAAAAAAACTAGATAAATTCACGGAGGACAGACCCCTCAAAGGCTACTAGCCAGGAGAGGCAGGGTTGGTGTTCATAGCCTTTGTTTGCCAGAAGCTTGGAATGGGTAACAGGGGTGGAACACCTGATGTTTGCCTGTTCTGTTCATTCCTTCTGGGGCACCTGGCACTGGCCACTGTCTGAAGACAGGATACTGTGTTCGATGGACCTTTGGTCTGACCCAATATGGCCTCCATAGAGCTGGATAATAGCCCTAACCTGCCTCACAGAGTTGATGAGAGGATAAATACATTCAAAAAGTTATGTGTGAATGTGGATCTGACACACAAGAGACCTTGCAAGAGACTCAGACCCAGATTCCCTCCCTGGCCCTCTGTTTGTGCAGCCCTAGCAATGCAAAGGGGTGAAAATGGTACTCAGCTCCCGCACAGAAGCACGGCTGGCTCCTATCCCAGCCCAGCCCAGCCCATTCACTGTAGGGTGACCACCTTCTCCAAAGGAAAAAGTGGGACACATGCAGAAGCCCCACCCCCTCTGTGACCCCCCAACTATGCCCCTCTATTTCTCATTTGACGACCCTCTCTCTGCCCCGTCCCTTCCCCCAACACCCCACTTCTGACACTCCTCTTTACCTGAGGCATCTGGCTGGGAGAAAACTGTCTGAGCACAAAGATCAGCTTCATGTAACCTGTAACATGACCATGGCTCAGAGCTATGGTGACTGGGCCCATGCTCACAGAGGTTTCAGCAAAGGCTGCTTCCACAAGAAAGGGGCAAACAGAGGGGAAGATGCTCTTAGGGACACTGGGAAACTAGGCTGGGTACCAGGAGCTCCTTGGCATCCGAAAAGAACGTAAGTTGGGCCAGTTCTGTTCCTGTATCTTCAGAGCAAACCTGTCTAACTTAACAGGCAGCTCTCATGTGTCTACATTCATCTGTCTCATGTATCACTGCAAGTTATTTTTTAACCACTTTTCCTAATGCTTTTTTCTGCTTGTTAATAAACCTATTTGTTTTAAGGAGGCTGGGGTGACTGTATCGCGCTGGTCACAAGCACCCGAAGGGAAGAAACTGAGGAGTGCAGTCAGACCTGCGTGGTGAGAAGCATTTAGCATAGAAGGGGTATTGTTCCCAGTTCAAAGAGTGGGACAACATGAGATTCCCCTAAAGAAGGGAGGGGAAAGGGACCATATATCTTTGTTTTACTGTGACAATACCAGTTCTTCTTGGTGAGCGTCTATCCTTGAGTGCCTTTGAATATTCAGAATAGCAGCTTGTTCAGCTTGCAGCCAAGATAAAGATCCACTCAAGACAATGATTCATAGAGTCAAAATATTAAAGGCCAGAAGGAGCGAATAGATTAGAGGTATAGAACAGCTTCCGTATGAGGATAGATTAATAAGACTGGGACTTTTCAACTTGGAAAAGAGGCAACAAAGGGGGGATATGATAGAGGTCCATAAAATCATGAGTGGTATAGAGAAAGTAAATAATAAAAAGTTATTTACTTGTTCCCGTTATATAAGAACTAGGGGCCTCCAAATGAAATTAATAGCTAGCAGGTTTAAAACAAACACAAGAAAGTATTTTTTTCATGCAACACACTGTCAACCTCTGAACCTCCTTGCAAGAGGGTGTTGTGAAGGCCAATACTATAACAGGTTCAAAAGGAAGCTAGATAGATTCATGAAAGTTAGGTCCATCAATGGTTATTAACCGCGATGGGCAGGGATGGTGTCCCTAGCCTTAGTTTGCCAGAAGCTGGGATTGGGTGACAGGGCATGGATCACTTGATGATAACCTGCCTTTTCATTCCCTTTGGGGCACCTGCCATTGGCCACTGTCAGAGGACAGGATACTGGGCTTGATGGATGTTTGGTCTGACTCACTATGGCCATTCTTATGTTCTTCAACTCATGCTGCGAAAACTGGTAGATGCCAGTTATGTGAATAGAAAAAAAATCTCCCCTTTACTGGAGGAATCTAGGGGGGAAGGATGTAAAACATATATTCCAGGCAAAGTTCACTCTTTGCCAATAAGTAATGAAATTGCATTTGGATCATGGGAAAACAGAATCAAATGTCAAAGCTCAAATACAATCTAAAGCATAAGAATAAGGAAAAATATAAAGCCAGTATCCGAATTAAGGTTTTGGATAACGTCAAAGTTATTCATACATATTTTAAAGTAGAGGTAAAGGCAATGACAGTGGGGGAGAGGGGGAACCACGATTCATAGAACTCCGTGGAATCTCCAGAATTACAGAAAGGCCCTGCTCGTCATCTCACTGCCACACCTATGCCAGGGGTATTCATCAACCAAGTACAATTCGTGCATAAATTTGTTTTACGCTTTTTATTTACCAGCGTGTTTTGAGTAATGTGTCTGGGGAAAATCTCAGCTCTGTGTTCAAAGGCTGTTGCATATCTTTCCCGGTGTATGGATACCTGTGCAGTGCAAGAGAGTATAATTCTGGGTTAATACGCCAGCAAGGGCGCAAGGCAGGGGAGCTGGGAAATTGGCTGTTGTCTTCTGCCTGTGTGCAATTGGCTTTGGTAAAGCACTCAGGCATCTTAGTTGGGTGTGTGGCACCACCTACTGTCGTGTTGGGTGATAACAGGGCCTGGAGAGGCTGGCTGTGTCACCAGCAAAGCAGAGTCGGATTGGCCAACTCAGCTTCCTGGGTTCATCAGTAATCTCCATTGAGTGCACGGAGATTACAAATGAACCCAGGAAACTGAGTAGCACATTCTGCCTCCTCAGCCACACTGGAACCTACATGGCACATAAAAATAAGCAAAAATTTCCCTGTGCACACCCCACAACTGGCATCCGGAGGTCACAGCTGCACCAGGGGAGGCTTAGCCTGTCCTGGCATTTTATATCCACCACCTCTGGTTCCCAATATTCAGCTAGTTTTTCTTTTGACTACCTCCGCACATTGAGAAGATGTTGTCAGAGAAGTTTGTTGTAAAAACTCTGTGATGGGTTGTCCCCCCTGGGGTGCAGTCTGGGAGCCAATGGAACTGTTGAGCCCCCTTATCCAGTCAGCTGGGCTGGCCTCTCTCACACTGCTCTGCTGGCTTCTCCAGGCAACGCTGTTACCCAACGCGAGAGCACGTGATGCCACACACCCAACTAAGCTACCTGAGAGTTTTATTCCAAAACCACTCAAGGACAAACAGGACACAACAGCCAATTTCCCAGCTCCCCAGCCTAGCACCCTTGGTGGAGCGTACACCCAGATTCATACCATCTTGCACGGCACATAGATCTGCACAATGCAAGCTCATTAATATAGGTCACCTTCCACTCAATGTGGAATAGATAGGCTGTGACCTTTGTTTACAGAACTGAGCTTATGGATCCCCAAGAGAAATTGGAGACTTTCCATCTGCCTCTCCCTCACAACATAATGACGGTTGCACTGATGGAGTCTAAGGCTGCACTCTGGGTATAGAAAGTTCAAAACCTCCTGACCAGTCTAGGGCTGGGGTATTGTGTCCATCCGCTACTCTAACCAGGCTCCCCATCTCTGTACAGCCCCTTCCACCCTGTACAATGCTCCTTCAGCAGTTCCTGGGGGCAGTGGCTACTGTGATAGGACCAGGTCACACATCTCTAATGAACCTGTGCTATCCGGGAGCTGGAGAGGGTCCCAGAGCAGTTGTGGAGGCCCAGAGATTGTGGGGAGGTGGCCTAGCTACCAGTGGTCACTGAAATTTGTGTATAACTTTGGGTCCCTCTGGATCCTGGGGCCTCCTGTTATGCCTCAGGGAGAATTGCAGGACTGGAAGGGACCTCAAGAGGTCATCAAGTCCAGACTCCTGTGCTCATGGAAAATCTAAGTATTATCGAGACCATTCCTGACAGGTGTTTGTCTAACCTGCTCTTAAAAATTACACTGATGGAGATTCCACAACCTCCCTGGGCAATTTATTCCAGCACTTAACCACCCTAACGGAGAGGAAGTTTATATCCTACTGGAAGGATGCAAGGAAATTCCAAGTATGCAGCCTTGTAGACTCTCCCTTTCCGAGCTTGCACCCTGGGTGTGTAATGCAGGAAAGGGGGCTGCCGGGGAGAAATCTGATCCTCTATTAAGTATTAGTATTATTACTATTATTTATTTCAGCAAGATCACAGCTGTGACAGCATCATCATTACCGCTCAGCTGCCCCCGAGGGACTAATCCGAACAATAGGAACAGTGATGAGAAGCCCAGTTTCCAGGAATAGAGCCTGCAGCAGGGCTGGAGCTGCAGTCCAGTTGGGTAGGATCACCGCAAATCCCCTGTGATTTGGCCTCCTGCACTTTGCCATTGGCCGTGATGGGGGTTACAGCTGGTGCACACTGAGCCAAGCAGCTGAGGATCCCTGATGGCCAAGTGACCCCCCAAGGGAATATGCAAGCACGCTTCATAAAGACAGCTGCCTCCCTATCTGAACAGAGACTGCCTGCTGCCCGTGCTACCTCTCTGATGCCTCCTTGTCCTTTAGGGTGAAGACCTCTGGTGTCAGCGGCTCCCCTTCTAGCAGGAACTGGGTACGTTGGCAGGTTTTGCTACCTTACAAATGCAAAGTGGAGGGGAAAGGCTGCAAGCTGTTTACATGTGTCGATGTCCTGTGCTGTGTCAGAGGACTCAGCTGGGCTGTTGGGTTGACTCAGTGAAAGGCTGGTAGAACTGGGGAACTTGGGAACCCCTGCACTACACCTGCCCAAGCTCCTCAAGGGGCTATTGAAGCTACACACAAATCTGACATTCAAAGAGAACTTGAAGTGTTAAAGAACCGCAATATCCCCAATGAGATTTTATCAGTGGGTCCCATTTCTGGAAGTACGGTGGAAGTACCAAAAACTGTTTCTAACACTTATATTCAGGGTCATGCACTCAATAACACTGCAATACCTTTTAAAGACGTCCTAAGAGAACCGAATTGCTGGTCAGTGTTTCAGCAAAGGAGCAAAGAATAGAGCTGAGGTGCAGGATAGGGGAGTGTAATAAGGGTTGTATGTAATTGACACCTATCATCTCTTACATGAGCATGGCTGAAGTAACTTGCACCCTCAACTGGATATAAGTGCAATCCTAGTGTTTGCACTATTCACCTTGTGACGCCAACCCCTCCCCTGCCCCTCTGACTATGTTTGCTTGTAACTTGCCAAATACCTACCGACACTTGCATGGGGAGAGGATGCAGATCCTGTGAGGATAAAATGAAGCCTGTAGGATGATCAGACTCTCTGGAGTCAGTCAACATTGGCCAGGCAAAGCACTTCAGCTTCTCTATGAAGGGATTCTTCTAAGTCAGATTTCAGAGGAACAGCCGTGTTAGTCTGTATTCGCAAAAAGAAAAGGAGTTCTTGTGGCACCTTAGAGACTAACCAATTTATTTGAGCATGAGCTTTCGTGAGCTACAGCTCACTTCATCAGATGTATACCGTGGAAACTGCAGCAGACTACATATACACACAGAGAATATGAAACAATACCTCCTCCCACCCCACTGTCCTGCTGGTAATAGCTTATCTAAAGTGATCAACAGGTGGGCCATTTCCAGCACAAATCCAGGTTTTCTCACCCTCCACCCCCCCACACAAATTCACTCTCCTGCTGGTGCTAGCCCATCCAAAGTGACAACTCTTTACATAATCAAGTCGGGCTATTTCCTGCATAGATCCAGGTTTTCTCACATCCCCCCCACCCCCATACACACACAAACTCACTCTCCTGCTGGTAATAGCTCATCTAAACTGACCACTTCTCCAAGTTTAAATCCAAGTTAAACCAGAACATCTGGGGGGGGGGGGTAGGAAAAAACAAGAGGAAACAGGCTACCTTGCATAATGACTTAGCCACTCCCAGTCTCTATTTAAGCCTAAATTAATAGTATCCAATTTGCAAATGAATTCCAATTCAGCAGTTTCTCGCTGGAGTCTGGATTTGAAGTTTTTTTGTTTTAAGTCAGAGTGTATCACTGGGAGCATTTGGTAGAGAAATGTATTCGGGCCTAGTTCTGGTCGAATTTACACATATAAATCTGGAGTGATGCAGTTGAAGTCATTATTACTGAATTAAGAAACTGGCCCTAAGAATTTATCCCTCTACCGCAAAGAGACAATGGCATAATGTAGAATCTGAGGAGTGGAGAAAATAATCTTTCTATCTAATCTATCTATAATATAATAATAATATATATAA
Source organism: Caretta caretta (assembly GCF_965140235.1). Classification (NCBI taxonomy): domain Eukaryota; kingdom Metazoa; phylum Chordata; order Testudines; family Cheloniidae; genus Caretta; species Caretta caretta. The sequence continues at coordinate 6,435,468 of NC_134206.1, forward strand.
AAAATTAGGCAAGGAAACCATGGGTGGTGTTGAAGCCTCAACTGGGGCAGGCAGGCCGCCAGCCCCACCCCTTCCACAAACACCCATGGAGCCAAGCCAGCCCCCCAACCGCCGCAACAGGCCGTTCCCCAGACTATTGCCCCCAGCCCCAGAGCACACCAAGCTCCCCAGCCTCCCTGCTCCCAATTTGAGGTGCAGCCCCAGCCTCTCTGGCCCTGGAGCTCAGGGTCCAGGCAGCCACGTGGACCCAGCTGCCAGCCCCAGCACCAGAACAAGAGCAGCCTGCCTTCCCTTGCCTTCCTTACCCTCTGCCCATGAAGGAAACACATTAATAACTAGCTTCAGTGCAGGACAGGTGAATACAATGACCATTTTCACTATGCACTTGCCATGTGTTTACGCATATGTCATGGTACTGTGGGCCACACTCCAAAGTGGAGGGCCAGAAGGGGTATCAGTGGAAAGTCACAACTGCGAAATCACACAGTGTTCAAGTAGGCTGCAGAACTCCCAACAACAAGATGTTGTTAGGCAAAAGGTTTTTTTTCCCCCAAGAATTAGGCAAGCCCAGACAATACTGAAGGGGGTTTATTCATGGTACGGGGAAGACTGACAAGCAGCTTTGAAAATATGGTGCCATAGGGGCCAGTTATATACATTTTCTTATTAATTTATTTGCATTTATTTGTACATACAGAGACAGACATTGTTACAAATCAAGAGAGAACAGTGAACAAAGATAAAAATAGGAACAGTACGTACATATAGAGTTTATCCTAATTGCATCAAACGTTTATGACTACCTTGCGGGGGGAAGGAGGCGGAGTGCGGGGAGGTAGGGATGAGTGCTTACAGATATCCAGGGGGCTGTGAAGGGAGGGTTTGTTCTGTTCTAAGACCTGAGTTACCAGGAGGGCATTGACCATATAAGCTTATCAATTGTTTACAATTGTCCGGGTCCTTGCTACTGAATGCTACTGAAGCATTCCTGCTTGTTCTGTGGTGTTTGTCTTAGCTGTGAGCTAAATTTTAACTTTTGCCTGACAATGCCCTCCTGTTGACATATTGAACTTTTAGATGAGATAAAGTTAATACTTTAAATGCTTTGATATGCATGACTTCTTTTAGGGCTGCCCAAAGGAGGTGGGAGGGAGGAGGGAGAGGGGAATTGGGGGAAGGGGGTAAAGGTAAGAAACATAGTAAGATTTTTAAGCCTGTGTTTAAAGTACTCACACGTGACCAGAGAGGTTAGTAACACAAATATAGAAGCAGCAGAAATTGTTGGTTGGACAATAGTTCATTGGGAGATGGGGATGTAGCATGCATTATGAATGAGATTTTTAGATGGGTGATAGTTGGATTGGAGAGTTGGATTTGAATGCGACCTTTGGTGATGTGGTTATGAACGGTGATAAACGCAGATGCAGCAGCCAGGACCACTTTGAGTAGTAGCTTTTTGGCCAGTTGAACCAGTGTATTGTTTAGGGTTAGGTTGTTATATCATTGAGGAGCCGCTGTTATTTTAGTGAACATATGGCTGGGGAGGTGCACATTCCCTGGGATAAATGAGTTAGTAATTTGCAGGCACTGTAATGGTTCGTACATGTAATAAAATGCAGCAGTGATGAAACACCACTGAGGAGCGGATATTTGTACAGCAATTTTACCATTTGCAAGAGGAAGGACATCCACAACAACAGAAGAGACCAAGGTTAAAGGACCAAGGGTGAAACAGGAATGCACGATGTAACTGTCCGTTTTTGTAAGCATGATAGGTCCCAGGTGGTTTGGTCTGGGGGTAAGCCAAGTGTTTCTTTTTTTTTACTCATTTGCAGCTGCCTTTTGTAGGGAGTTGCACATACTGGCCAGCTTTGAAACAGGTATTTTGTGTTACATGTACCAAGGGCAGGTCCCAGGAGGCTGCATCAGATATGTTTGACAGCAGGATTAAAATGGGGAGTCACATTTAAAAGGATACAATATAAACAAAATGAATTTGTTTATATATTTTAATTTTGGTTTTATGAACTTATGTTGGAATGTTTTGCACTTTTACAGAGGTTTTTGTATGGGCCAATACCATGTGCGTGCCGGAGTATTTTGGCTGAAGTACCCCGGGGTTATATGTTCTTACCATGACCTGATTTCTCTCCTCTACATCCACCCAAGAGGGGGTTTCTGGAGGGTCCTGGGATTAAGAAGGTGCACTTCCACAAGGAACCAGTATGCCTTGCTGAAGTATAGCAGAATAGCAGCTTGTTCAGGTTGCAGCCTTAGGTGTGAGAGGGTATTGCTTGGTAGGTGGAGGGAGTGGGAATAGAATATCATAGAATATCAGGGTTGGAAGGGACCTCAGGAGGTCATCTCGTCCAACCCCCTGCTCAAAGCACGACCAATTCCCAACTAAATCATCCCAGCCAGGGCTCTGTCAAGCCTGACCTTAAAAAAAGGGAGTTGACTGGTAACTTGGATGGGTGGGCAAAGATGAGCAGGCAGTGAACTGCAAGACAGCTTATTTTTTGCCCAAACCCAGGGGAACCTGGGACATAACACCTGGGAAAAGGGTTCAAGGTATCCCAAGGGAAAGCCTCAGATTTGGCAGTGCAAGAGAAGAAAGAAATGTATTATCTCGGAGAGGAATGGTATGAGTACACATACGTTTATTCGGAACTGTACTTTGAGTGAGGTTAAGAATTGCTGCAAGGTCGCAGAGGAAGTCCATTCCCAAAATAGTCCCCTGTGCATTTGGAGCTATGTAAAGAAAAGACTGAGTCCAGAAGAATAGATTAGATTTTATATGAAGAGGATAGCTTTAATAAGCTGTGAGTTGTGCACCTCCTCCACACAATGGTAATATCCTGTTTAGTAGTAAGGAGGGGGAGGTCAGTAATGGAAACAGAGGCATGTGCATGGCTGGCCCCTTATCCATGCCTGTAAGTGTGGCCTCGAGGGATTTATATTTGCATTAGCAGTACTTACAGGCAAAAGTGTGTGTGTGTGTGGGGGGGGGGGGGGTTGATGGATATGACCGTGTCATGGAATTTAAAAGCCTGACCAGTTTTTTTTTGCTTAGGTGTGAGTAAGGCTTGGCAGCTGGTTCACATACCGTTTGTGGCCGGTTGCCCAGGGGTACTTGGCTTGAGCATTCAGTCAATGTCCTGTGTTCCCACATACAAAACACATGTGAGATGGGGGAAGGGTGGGGACAGGATCAGGACCAGATTGAAAGGGCAGGGAGGTGCTGCACGGCTTCAATTGGCCATGATTTTGTCCCTGACTAGGCTTTTGGGTCTTGCGCCTGCAGTTCTTTTGGGTATGCCCGAGACACCCACAATTGTAGCAGGCTAAATTACTTTTGCTGTTACCACAGAAACGCGAGTAGCCTCTGTCCTTATTTCTTTAGCTTGTTTGGCTTTGCATTTAGAGGCCCACATACAGATGGATTAATAATCAGAGCCTGGGTTCACTTTTAAATTAAGGGCTGTTTGCAAGTGAGAGTTAAAACCTTTCTTTAAGGTTTTTAGAAAGGCCTGATTCGTTTTCTTTGGGTCTGCAATGCCTGCATTGCTGGGATACATTTCCCTTTTATATTTTTAAAATATTGAGCCGCAGCCTCATTCTTGTCTTGCATGCAGCCCATGATCGGTCCCCAATTACTGGCTTGTTCCCCAAGGCTTCCTGAACGGCTTCCTTAAACTCAGTGCAGGCACGGGTCATATCATTTTAAGATTTAAATGTAACAGAGGCCCAAATGCCGTTTCGGTGTTCTTTTGTAAGGATTTAGGCCCATGATAGATCAGGGCATTTAGCTTTTTTTAAGATATAAAGATTCCTGGGATGTAACGTATAGGTGGCTTAGTTTTTTTCAGAACATTTAATTTGGGGGTTTGGGTTTTAGATTAGGGAGATTTTTTAGTAAGCCCCTCATTTCCCTTGTGCTGAGAGGAGTGTACTTATCAGTATTATGAGCCAGTCTGTTTTCACCTGTCCCGGACCACCCATTATCTTGATTTTCCCTCTTGTGTGCCAGGTTCCAATTTTGAATTTGTTTTTTAAGGTGTTTCCAATTAATTTTATTTTGTTTTTTTATTAGTATCGCTCCTTGAGTCAGGGTCAGTAAAAATACCCTTCTGTTTACTGCAGCATACATTCTGGTGCTCAGTACCTGGCAATGCAGCCGTCGCCTCCAGCGATCCCCACACCCCAAAAACCCTGGCAGTGCAGCCTTCGCCTCCAGTGATCCCTGCACCCGGAAAACTTGGCCACAAACACACGCACATTCAGTCCTCTTGTCTGTGTGTCCTATACGTGGTTCCTATTAAAAAAAAGGGGTGTGAAGGGGTGTCCCAAACCAAGGCGTGCACTAGAGGTCGTAAGTAAAAGGATACTCATCTCTATTCCTGGATGTGAGAAACACTCTGCGGATTCCCGATCACACCCTGCTCGCTGAGCCAAAACTGTTAAGCAAAAAGATTCTTTTCCCCAAGAATCAGGCAAGCACAGACAATACTGAAGGGGGTTTCTTCAGGGTACCGGGAAGACTGACAAGCAGCTTCGAAAATATGGTGCCATTGTGGCCAGTTCTACACATTTTCTTGTTAATGTATTTACATGTATTTATACATATGAAAACAAACATTATTACAAATCAAAATAAAACCCTAAACAAAAATAAAAATGAAAACAATACGTACATATAAAGGTTATCCTATCTGCATCAAACATTTATAACTACCTTGCGGGGGAAGGAGGCAGGGTGGGGGTAAAAATAAGTGCTTACAAATATCCAGTGGGCTGTAAAGGGAAGGTTTGTTCTCTTCTAAAAGCTACATTAGTGGGCAAGCATGAACCATATAAGCTTATCAATTGTTCACAATTGTCAGTGTCCTTGCTACTGAATGCTATTATAGCATTCCTGCTTTTTCTGCTGTTTCTATCTTAGCTGTTAGCGAAATTTTAACTGTTGCCTAACAATATCAATGGGCTCGAGAGCTTAACAGGTGTCAAACAGGGACTGGATGTTTATATGGGTAAACAGAAAATCCAATTACAGTAGTGAGGACTTAACAAAAAAGCTCTTAGAAGGGCTCTAAACCTGCCTAATTTATACTACAATAGATGTCTAATTAGTGGGTCTTGGGGAGAAACTCTCCCTGGGAGCAGGTTATCTCACAGCTGCCTATTTCAGGGCTTCTTTCACCTTCTTCTGAACCACGTGGTACTGGGTACTGGATATGAGCCTAGATGGACCACAGGTCTAATCTAGTCTGGCAATGCCTATGTTCCTATTGATGGTGTAAATCCAAGACCATGCTTTAGGTAATCTTCCTTGAGCTCCTGGGAGTCTCTAGACTTGCACTGAGATCAGAACCATGTCTCATTAAATATCATCTACTCTCATGGTTTTTTTTTTCTTTCAGGAAGGGTATTTCAAAAGTCCTTGGACCTCTCCAGTATATTATGTCAGCTGTCAATGACTCCGAATTCAGCTCTGCTCTGCTCCTTCTCACCGGGATACCTGGGCAGGAAGACTTCCATCTCTGGATCTCTATCCCCTTCTGCTTAGTGTATGTTATTTCAATAGTAGGAAATTCAGTCATTCTGTTCATTATAAAAACAGATCAAAGCCTCCACGAGCCCATGTACATTTTCCTTTCCATGTTGGCCATCACAGACCTTGCCTTATCCATATCCACCATGCCTACAACCCTGGGTATATTCTTGTTTAACTCTAGGGAGATCAGTCTGGATGCTTGTTTTGCCCAGTTGTTCTTCATTCACTCACTTTCATTCATTGAATCATCGGTACTCCTGTTGATGGCCTTTGATCGATTCGTTGCTATCTGTAACCCACTGAGATATGCTTCTATCTTAACCCTGCCAAGAATTGGAAAGATGGGACTGGTGTTTGTGCTAAGAGGAGTGACCTTAATCTTCCCACTCCCCTTTCTCCTTAAACGGTTCCGATATTGTCGAGCCAATGTCCTCTCTCATTGCTACTGTCTGCACCAAGAGGTCATGAAGATGGCTTGTTCGGACATCACAGTCAACTACATCTATGGCTTCTTTCTTAACATCTCCGTGGTGGGGTTAGATTCACTGTTCATCTTCCTCTCATATGTGATGATCCTCAAAACAGTGCTGAAAATCGCATCCCGTGCGGAGTACCTTAGGGCCCTGAACACATGTGTCTCCCACCTCTGTGCTGTCCTGCTCTTCTACACACCACGGATTGGCTTGGCTGTGATACACAGATTTGAGGAGGGCTCTCCTCCATTGCTCAAGGTTCTCCTGGGCTACATCTCTCTGTTTGTCCCACCACTTATGAACCCAATTGTGTACAGCGTGAAAAGCAAACAGCTTCATGCAAGGATAATCAGGGTGTTTGTCAAGTGAAGGGAAAGTTCATCACTTGGCCCCAGGGCCAGTGACATGGGAGATGAAAAACACAGGCCACGGCCACCTATTCTATTCAGGACCTTACATCCGAGATGACATGATCTACTGAACTCCACTCTGTAAAGAGAGGTTCAGATTGGGTATAAGGCCTGGAAAAATGGGAGAGGGGCTGGTGAGGGAGGCTAGCAGACTGGGGGAAGGAGACCAAGGCAGGTAGCAGCTTTTACAATCTGTCTGTGTTCATGGAGAGCCAGTGGACCAGTGAGATGTTTGCTCATAAAGAGCCGAATCGGTGCCTGCTCCAACCTCAGAATTCCTCTTGATAGAGTCAGTAAAGAGAAGGGACGTGGATGTTGTTCCCCATTGTACCTGGCCTGTCACTGTCCCGTCTCTGGTTAAACATCCATGAGCCAGGGAAAAAGGCTATTAAAATGTTTAAAAAATCATTAATCATAGTAATGGGGGATTTCAACTGTCCCCATACTGACTGGGACCATGTCACTTCAGGACGGGATGCCAAGATAAAGTTTCTTGACACCTTAACTGACTGCTTCTTGGAGCAGCTAGTCCTGGAAACCACAAGAAGTTGTGAAGGCCAAGCCTATAACAGGGTTCCAAAAAGAACGAGATAAATTCACAAAGTCTGAAGACAGGATACTGGGTTCGATGGACCTTTGGTCTGACCCAGTGTGGCCTCCGTAGAGGTGGATAATAGCCCTGCCCTGCCTCACAGAGGTGGCGAGAGGATAAATACATTCAAAAAGTTATGTGTCAATGAGGGTCTGACACACAAGAGACCTTGCAAGAGACTCAGGCCCACATTCCCTCCCTGGTCCCTCTGTTTGTGCTGCCCTAGCAATGCAAAGGGGTGGAAATGGTACTCAGCTCCCGCACAGAAGCACGGCTGGCTCCTATCCCAGCCCAGCCCATTCACTGTAGGGTGATCACAGTGAAAAAGCAGCACACATGCAGAAGCCCCACCCCCTCTGTGACCCCCAACCATGCCCCTCTTCTTCCCATTTGAGTCCCCTCTCTCTGCCCTGTCCCTTCCCCCAACACCCCACTCCTGCCACTCCTCTTTACCTGAGACTCCACCTTCTCTTCAGGAGAGAAGCCAGAGCTGGGCCATGGAAAGGGCTGCTCAGGGATCCAGAGCCACTGTGAGGAGCCCCAGACCCTCCTCCTATCCTTGGCATTAGGCTGAAGGGTCCAAAAGATCCCCCAGCCTGCATCCACAGCCGCCAGTATGCACCGCCTAGGGAAGGTGGAGAGTCTGGCCTCCCTATAGTAGTCTGTGCTCTTAGGGCACCTCTTACCATGGCCTAGCTGCTGCCTAGCCAAGAGGAGGAGGCTTGGTGGAAGTGGAGGAGTAGGAGGAAGGGCCTGGTGCAAAAAGACGAGGTAGGAGGTGGGGCCTCACAGCAGTAGTGAGAGGATAAATACATTCAAGGATGCTCAGATACTCTGAGAGAGTAAGATCAGGGCGGTGTCAGGGTTCCACAGACCAACACCTCTGACCTTTGTCTATAAAAGGCTTCTTACCACAGCCTCCTGTGACAGCTGGCCTCTGGGAAGCTCCATGAATCCACCCCTTGGTGTCTGTGGCAGATGTGGGGGTGCTCAGGGGTAACTGCGGGATAGGCTGTGGATTTATGAGCGAGGGTTGGAGCATCATGGGATGGCTGGGAGGTTCAGCAAAGTTACCAGACTTGTGTCTGAGGTGAGATTTGGAGTGTCATGAGGTCTAACTGTCAAACAACGGGTCAACAGACATGGGGGGCCCTCATCTTAGACATCTAGCTGGGAGAAAGCTGTCTGAGCACAAAGATCAGCTTCACCATTTGGCTCTGTAACATGGCTATGGCTCCGAGCTATGGTGACTGGGCCCAGGCTCACAGAGGTTTCAGCAAAGGCTGCTTCCGCAAGAAAGGGGCAAACAGAGGGGAAGATGCTCTCAGGGACACTGGGAAACTAGGCTGGGTACCAGGAGCTCCTTGGCATCCGAAAAGAATGTAAGTTGGTCCAGTTCTGTTCCTGTATCTCCAGAGCAAACCTGTCTAACTTAGCTTGCAGTGATACATGAGACGATGAGTGTAGACATGTGAGAGCTGCCTGATATTTTTAAACCACTTTTCCTAATGCTTTTTTCTACTTCTTAATAAACCTATTTGTTTTAGGGAGGCTGGGGTGACTGTATCGCGCTGGTCACAAGCACCCGAAGGGAAGAAACTGAGGAGTGCAGTCAGACCTCCATGGTGAGAAGCATTTAGAATGGAAGGAGCATTGTACCCAGTTCAAAGAGTGGAACAACATGAGATTCCCCCAAAGAAGGGAGGGGAAAGGGACGATATATCTTTGTTTTACTGTGACAATACCAGCTCAATAAGAAGTGACGCAATATTCAAATACAATCTAAAGCATAAGAATAAGGAAAAATATAAAGCCAGTAAACTAATTAAGGTTTTGGATAACGTCAAAGTTATTCATACATATTTTAAAGTAGAGGTAAAGGCAATGACAGCGGGGAAGGGGGGGAACCACGATTCATAGAATTCCGTGGAATGTCCATCATTACAGAAAGGCCCTCCTAGTCATCTCACTGCCACACCTATGCCAGGGGTATTCATCAACCAAGTACAATTCATGCATAAACTTGTTTTATGCCTTTTATTTACAAGCGTGTTTTGAGTAATGTGTCAGGGGAAAATCTCAGCTCTGTGTTCAAAGGCTGTTGTATATCTTTCCCGGTGTATAGACACCTGTGCAGTGCAAGAGAGTATAATTCTGAGTTAATAAGCCAGCAAGGGCGCAAGGCAGGGGAGCTGGGAAATTGGCTGTTGTCTTCTGCCTGTGTGCAATTGGCTTTGGTAAAGCACTCAGGCATCTTAGTTGGGTGTGTGGCACCACCTACTGTCGTGTTGGGTGATAACAGGGCCTGGAGAGGCTGGCTGTGTCACCAGCAAAGCAGAGTCGGATTGGCCAACTCAGCTTCCTGAGTTCATCAGTAATCTCCATTGTGTCCAGGGAGATTACAAATGAACCCAGAAAACTGAGTAGCACATTCTGCCTCCTCAGCCACACTGGAACCTACATGGCACATAAAAATAAGCAAAAATTTCCCAGTGCACACCCCACAACTGGTGTCCGGAGGTCACAGCTGCACCAGGGGAGGCTAAGCCTGTCCTGGCATTTCATAGAATCATAGAATATAAGGGTTGGAAGGGACCCCAGAAGGTCATCTAGTCCAACCCCCTGCTCGAAGCAGGACCAATTCCCAGTTAAATCATCCCAGCCAGGGCTTTGTCAAGCCTGACCTTAAAAACCTCTAAGGAAGGAGATTCTACCACCTCCCTAGGTAACGCATTTCAGTGTTTCACCACCCTCTTAGTGAAAAAGTTTTTCCTAATATCTAATCTAAACCTCCTCCACTGCAACTTGAGACCATTACTCCTCGTTCTGTCATCTGCTACCATTGAGAACAGTCTAGAGCCATCCTCTTTGGAACCCCCTTTCAGGTAGTTGAAAGCAGCTATCAAATCCCCCCTCATTCTTCTCTTCTGCGGGCTAAACAATCCCAGCTCCCTCAGCCTCTCCTCATAACTCATGTGTTCCAGACCCCTAATCATTTTTGTTGCCCTTCGCTGGACTCTCTCCAATTTATCCACATCCTTCTTGAAGTGTGGGGCCCAAAACTGGACACAGTACTCCAGATGAGGCCTCACCAATGTCGAATAGAGGGGAACGATCACGTCCCTCGATCTGCTCACTATGCCCCTACTTATACATCCCAAAATGCCATTGGCCTTCTTGGCAACAAGGGCACACTGCTGACTCATATCCAGCTTCTCGTCCACTGTCACCCCTAGGTCCTTTTCCGCAGAACTGCTGCCTAGCCATTCGGTCCCTAGTCTGTAGCTGTGCATTGGGTTCTTCCGTCCTAAGTGCAGGACCCTGGACTTATCCTTATTGAACCTCATCAGATTTCTTTTGGCCCAATCCTCCAATTTGTCTAGGTCCTTCTGTATCCTATCCCTCCCCTCCAGCGTATCTACCACTCCTCCCAGTTTAGTATCATCCGCAAATTTGCTGAGAGTGCAATCCACACCATCCTCCAGATCATTTATGAAGATATTGAACAAAACCGGCCCCAGGACCGACCCTTGGGGCACTCCACTTGATACCGGCTGCCAACTAGACATGGAGCCATTGATAACTACCCATTGAGCCCGACAATCTAGCCAGCTTTCTACCCACCTTATAGTGCATTCTTCCAGCCCATACTTCCTTAACTTGCTGACAAGAATACTGTGGGAGACCGTGTCAAAAGCTTTGCTAAAGTCAAGAAACAATACATCCACTGCTTTCCCTTCATCCACAGAACCAGTAATCTCATCATAAAAGGCGATTAGATTAGTCAGGCATGACCTTCCCTTGGCGAATCCATGCTGGCTGTTCCTGATCACTTTCCTCTCATGCAAGTGCTTTTATATCCACCACCTCTGGTTCCCAATATTCAGCTAGCTTTTCTTTTGACTGCCCCTGCACATTGAGCAGACGTTGTCAGAGAAGTTTGTTGTAAAAACTCTGTGATGGGTTGTCCCCCCTGGGGTGCAGTCTGGGAGCTGATGGAACTGTTGAGCCCCTTTATCCAGTCAGCTTGGCTGGCCTCTCTCACACTGCTCTGCTGGCTTCTCCAGGCAACGCTGTTACCCAACGTGAGAGCACGTGATGCCACACACCCAACTAAACTACCTGAGTGTTTTATTCCAAAACCACTCAAGGACAAACAGGAGACAACAGCCAATTTCCCAGCTCCCCAGCCTAGCACCCTTGGTGGAGCGTACACCCAGATTCATACCATCTTGCACCGCACAAAGATTTGCACAATGCAAGCTCATTAATATAGGTCACTTTCCACACAGTGTGGAATAGATAGGCTGTGACCTTTGTTTACAGAACTGAGCTTATGGATTCCTAAGAGAAATTGGAGACTTTCCATCTGCCTCTCCCTCACAACATAATGACGGTTGCGCTGATGGAGTCTAAGGCTGCACTCTGGGTATAGAAAGTTCAAAACCTCCTGACCAGTCTAGGGCTGGGGTATTGTGTCCATCCGCTACTCTAACCAGGCTCCCCATCTCTGTACAGCCCCTTCCACCCTGTACAATGCTCCTTCAGCAGTTCCTGGGGGCAGTGGCTACTGTGATAGGACCAGGTCACACATCTCTGATGAACCTGTGCTATCCGGGAGCTGGAGAGGGTCTTAGAGCAGTTGTGGAGGCCCAGAGATTGTGGGGAGGTGGCCTAGCTACCAGTGGTCACTGAAATTTGTGTATAACTTTGGGTCCCCCTGGATCCTGGGGCCTCCTGTTATGCCTCAGGGAGAATTGCAGGACTGGAAGGGACCTCAAGAGGTCATCAAGTCCAGACTCCGGTGCTCATAGAAGATCTAAGTATTATCGAGACCATTCCTGACAGGTGTTTGTCTAACCTGCTCTTAAAAATTACACTGATGGAGATTCCACAACCTCCCTGGGCAATTTATTCCAGCACGTAACCACCCTAACGGAGAGGAAGTTTATATCCTACTGGAAGGATGCAAGGAAATTCCAAGTATGCAGCCTTGTAGACTCTCCCTTTCCGAGCTTGCACCCTGGGTGTGTAATGCAGGAAAGGGGGCTGCCGGGGAGAAATCTGATCCTCTATTAAGTATCAGTATTATTACTACTATTTATTTCAGCAAGATCACAGCTGTGACAGCATCATCATTACCGCTCAGCTGCCCCCGAGGGACTTACCCGAACAATAGGAACAGTGATGAGAAGCCCAGTTTCCAGGAATAGAGCCTGCAGCAGGGCTGGCCTGCAGTCCAGTTGGGTAGGATCACCGCAAATCCCGTGTGATTTGGCCTCCTGCGCTTTGCCATTGCCCGTGATGGGGGTTACAGCTGGTGCACACTGAGCCAAGCAGCTGAGGATCCCTGATGGCCAAGTGACCCCCCAAGGGAATATGCAAGCACGCTTCATAAAGACAGCTGCCTCCCTATCTGAACAGAGACTGCCAGCTGCCCGTGCTACCTCTCTGATGCCTCCTTGTCCTTTAGGGTGAAGACCTCTGGTGTCAGCGGCTCCCCTTCTAGCAGGAACTGGGTACGTTGGCAGGTTTTGCTACCTTACAAATGCAAAGTGGAGGGGAAAGGCTGCAAGCTGTTTTCATGTGTCGATGTTCTGTGCCGTGTCAGAGGACTCAGCTGGGCTGTTGGGTTGACTCAGTGAAAGGCTGGTAGAACTGGGGAACTTGGGAACCCCTCCACTACACCTGCCCAAGCTCCTCAAGGGGCTATTGAAGCTACACACAAATCTGACATTCAAAGAGAACTTGAAGTGTTAAAAAACTGCAATATCCCCAGTGAGACTTTATCAGTGAGTCCCATTTCTGGAAGTACGGTGTGCTCTGGGCCCGATCCTGCCAGGGGCTGAGTGACTGGAGAACCCATGAAATATCAGTCTGTATTTCAAAATATTGCCACAGGTTTATTTGCTCCTGGAAATTGAATCAGCAAATACACTTTCAAAGATTTTATTATTTGGATTGATTATGAACGCAGGTATTCAGAGCTGTGTTGCTCTGTGGTAACAGCTGAGATAAGGCATCTTTCTGTTATCTGAATGGCTGAGGGCTCCAGCATCTCTGCTCTGTAGATATCACTAAGAGTTACATGGCTACCTGCATCTCACCCCCATCTCTGGTCTCCGAGTGCCAGATGTCAGGGCAAGTAGCCTTCCCTCTCATGGGGTAGAATCTCGCCATCCTCCCACCCTCAGACTGCATCCTCTGGTTCTTCTCTTTGGGAGTCTGTGACGCGTGGTGAGATGAGGGACCAACCAGCCTTCTTAACCCAAACTACTCTTTAATCTGAACAGCAGGAAGAAAGCGTAATATGGGAGAATCAGAGGGTTTTCAAACAGCAGTTTGTGCACATCACTGACCTCCAAACCCTCCTACTCTGATGGGGACCCAGGCAGGCCGAGGCCTTCAGATATCCCCGGAGGTTTCTGTGCCTGTCAGTCTACAGCGCTTCCCAAAGCAGCTGTCCCACCTCTTGCCAGACTCACAGCACTGGCCAAAACAAGCTGTGTGATGTGGCTGGAACCCAGAAATAGGCTCTTCCCAGCTTGTAGCTCCAGTTCTATCTCTCGACCTCCCTGAAGTGCTGACTGAGAAATGCCTATTCTTGAACGGTTGCTTCCCTTCCTGCTTGTTTTCCAGCAGCCTGCTATGAAACTAGGAAGAGCCAAAATGGTTTCAGCCAATAGAGCCATAACATAAACATCCCAATCGTTAACCCAATATAGCTCTACAGCAAACATCCCAAGAACTGGGTTAAACATGTTCATACATTATGGCAGCTCAGCTCCATGTCTGACAGCATGCCATTCCTGGGTGCTACGTATTTTATGGAAACAGGGGGGTTATATGTTCTTACCATGACCTGATTTCCCTCCTGTACATCCGCCCAAGAGGGGGTTTCTGGAGGGTCCTGGGATTAAGAAGGTGCACTTCCACAAGGAACCAGTATGCCTTGCTGAAGTATAGCAGAATAGCAGCTGGTTCAGGTTGCAGCCTTAGGTGTGCGGGGTATTGCCTGGTAGGTGGAGGGAGTGGGAATAGAATATCATAGAATATCAGGGTTGAAAGGGACCTCAGGAGGTCATCTCGTCCAACCCCCTGCTCAAAGCAGGAACAATCCCCAACTAAATCATCCCAGCCAGGGCTTTGTCAAGCCTGACCTTAAAAAAAGGGAGTTGACTGGTAACTTGGATGGGTGGGCAAAGATGAGCAGGCATTGAACTGCAAGACAGCTTATTTTTTGCCCAAACCCAGGGGAACCTGGGACATAACACCTGGGAAAAGGGTTCGAGGTATCCCAAGGGAAAGCCTCAGATTTGGCAGTGCAAGAGAAGAAAGAAATGTATTATCACGGAGAGGAATGGTATGAGTACACATACGTTTATTCGGAACTGTACTTTGAGTGAGGTTAAGAATTGCTGCAAGGTCGCAGAGGAAGTCCATGCCCAAAATAGTCCCCTGTGCATTTGGAGCTATGTAAAGAAAAGACTGAGTCCAGAAGAATAGCAGGCTAAATTACTTTTTGCTGTTACCACAGAAACGCGAGTAGCCTCTGTCCTTATTTCTTTAGCTTGTTTGGCTTTGCATCTAGAGGCTCACATACAGATGGATTTATAATCAGAGCCTGGGTTCACTTTTAAATTAAGGGCTGTTTGCAGGTGAGAGTTAAAACCTTTCTTTAAGATTTTTAGAAAGACCTGATTCGTTTTCTTTGGGTCTGCAATGCCTGCATTGCTGGGATATATTTCCCTTTTATATTTTTACAATATTGAGCCGCAGGCTCATTCTTGTCTTGTATGCAGACCACGATCGGTCCCCAATTACTGGCTTTGTTCCCCAAGGCTTTCTGGATGGCTTCCTTAAACTCAGTGCAGGCACGGGTCATATCATTTTTAGATTTAAATGTAACAGAGGCCCAAATGCCGTTTTGGTGTTCTTTTGTAGGGATTTTGGCCCATGCTAGATCAGGGCATTTAGCTTTTGTTAAGATATAAAGATTCCTGGGATATAACGAAAAGGTGACTTACTTTTTTCCAGAATATTAAATTTGGGTGGATGGGCTTTATATTAGGGAGATTTTTTTAGTAAGCCCCTCATTTCCTTTGTGCTGAGAGCAGTGTACTTATCAGTATTATGAGCCACTCTGTTTTCTCCTGTCCCAGACCACCGGTTATCTTGATTTTCCCCCTTGTGTGCCAGGTTCCAATTTTGAATTTGTTTTTAAAGGTATTTCCAATTAATTTTATTTTGGTTTTTATCAGTATCGCTCTTTGAGTCAGGGTCAGTAAAAATACCCTTCTGTTGTATGCTTGCAACAATACGACGTGCAGAGGAGTTGTGTGGGTTTTTTTAGTTTTGTTTTAGAGCCTTGTTTTTTGCTTTAAACTGACTTAGTTTGCAGTTGCAATCTGCCTTTTGATTTAGCTCTGTTGTAAGAGCCTTTTGGAGTATTTCCAACTTTTGTCATTTTTTTTATATTCACATTCTATCATTACAATCCCCTTCTCTAATTTTTTTTGGTTTGATTAGACTACCACTTGCTGTCCATTGTACTCATGCCCTTATTTCATTTATTTTTTGCTATCGTTTTTAGAAGCTTTTCATGTTTTCCTTTTATAAAATCAATGAGTCTCCCTCCCACAGAGGGCATTAGTGAGGTTCCCCAGGACCAGTCAATGTGTCTCCTTCCTAGAGGGTATGATTGGGGCACCCTGGGGCATGCCAGCGAGTCCTCCTCCCAGAGAGGGAAACATTGATGCATTCTGGGGCAATTTATACAACATTTTATCCCAGCTTCCTGAAACCCACTTAAGCAGCACTTCAGGGGAGACCAACTGAGCACACCCCTGTACTCAGTTTTACTGCAGCACGCATTCTGGTGCTCAGTACCTGGCAACGCAGCCGTCGCCTCCAGTGATCCCTGCACCCAGAAAACTTGGCCACAAACACACGCACATTCAGTCCTCTTGTCTGTGTGTCCTATATGTGGTTCCTATTAAAAAAAAGGGGTGTGAAGGGGTGTCCCAAACCAAGGCGTGCACTAGAGGTCGTAAGTAAAAGGATACTCATCTCTATTCCTGGATGTGAGAAACTCTCTGCGGATTCCCGATCACACCCTGCTCGCTGAGCCAAAACTGTTAAGCAAAAAGATTCTTTTCCCCAAGAATCAGGCAAGCACAGACAATACTGAAGGGGGTTTATTCAGGGTACCGGGAAGACTGACAAGCAGCTTCGAAAATATGGTGCCATTGTGGCCAGTTCTACACATTTTCTTGTTAATGTATTTACATGTATTTATACATATGAAAACAAACATTATTACAAATCAAAATAAAACCCTAAACAAAAATAAAAATGAAAACAATACGTACATATAAAGGTTATCCTATCTGCATCAAACATTTATAACTACCTTGCGGGGGAAGGAGGCAGGGTGGGGGTAAAAATAAGTGCTTACAAATATCCAGTGGGCTGTAAAGGGAAGGTTTGTTCTCTTCTAAAAGCTAAATTAGTGGGCAACCATTAACCATATAAGCTTATCAATTGTTCACAATTGTCAGTGTCCTTGCTACTGAATGCTATTATGGCATTCCTGCTTCTTCTGCTGTTTCTATCTTAGCTGTTCGCTAAATTTTAACTGTTGCCTAACAATATCAATGGGCTCGAGAGCTTAACAGGTGTCAAACAGGGACCGGATGTTTATATGGGTAAACGGAAAATCCAATTACAGTAGTGAGGACTTAACAAAAAAGTTCTTAGAAGGGCTCTAAACCTGCCTAATTTATACTACAATATATATCTAATTAGTGGGTCTTGGGGAGAAACTCTCCTTGGGAGCAGGTTATCTCACAGCTGCCTATTTCAGGGCTTCTTTCACCTTCTTCTGAACCATGTGGTACTGGGCACTGCATATGAACCTAGAGGGACTACAGGTCTGATCTAGTCTGGCAATGCCTATGTTCCTATTGATGGTGTAAATCCAAGACCATGCTTTAGGTAATCTTCCTTGAGCTCCTGGGAGTCTCTAGACTTGCACTGAGATCAGAACCATGTCTCATTAAATATCATCTAGTCTCATGTTTTTTTTTTTCTTTCAGGAAGGGTATTTCAAAAGTCCTTGGACCTCTCCAGTATATTATGTCAGCTGTCAATGACACCAAATTCAGCTCTGCTCTGCTCCTTCTCACTGGGATACCTGGACAGGAAGACTTCCATCTCTGGATCTCTATCCCGTTCTGCTTAGTGTATGTTATTTCAATAGTAGGAAATTCAGTCATTCTGTTCATTATAAAAACAGATCAAAGCCTCCATGAGCCCATGTACATTTTCCTTTCCATGTTGGCCGTCACAGATCTTGCCTTATCCATATCCACCATGCCTACAACCCTGGGTATATTCTTGTTTAACTCTAGGGACATCAGCCTGGATGCTTGTTTTGCCCAGCTGTTCTTCATTCACTCACTTTCAATCATTGAATCATCAGTACTCCTGTTGATGGCCTTTGATCGATTCGTTGCTATCTGTAACCCACTGAGATATTCTTCTATCTTAACCCTGCGAAGAATTGGAAAGATGGGACTGGTGTTTGTGCTAAGAGGGGTGTCTGTAGTCTTCCCACTCCCCTTTCTCCTTAAACGGTTCCGATATTGTCGAGCGAATGTCTTCTCTCATTGCTACTGTCTGCACCAAGAGGTCATGAAGATGGCTTGTTCGGACATCACAGTCAACTACATCTATGGCTTCTTTCTTAACATCTCCGTGGTGGGGTTAGATTCACTGTTCATCTTCCTCTCATATGTGATGATCCTCAAAACAGTGCTGAAAGTCACATCCCGTGCGGAGTGCCTTACGGCCCTGAATACATGTGTCTCCCACCTCTGTGCTGTCCTGCTTTTCTACACACCACGGATTGGATTGGCTGTGATACACAGATTTGAGGAGAGCTCTCCTCCATTCCTCAAGGTTCTCCTGGGCTACATCTCTCTGTTTGTCCCACCACTTATGAACCCAATTGTGTACAGTGTGAAAAGCAAACAGCTTCGTGCTAGGATAATCAGGGTGTTTGTCAAGTGAAGGGTCAATTCATCACTTGGCTCCAGGGCCAGTGACATGGGAGATGAAAAACACGGGCCATGACCACCTATTCTATTCAGGACCTTACATCCGAGATGACATGATCTACTGAACTCCACTCTGTAAAGGGAGCTTCAGATTGGGTATAAGGCCTGCAAGAATGGGAGAGGGGCTGGTGAGGGAGGCTAGCAGACTGTGGGAAGGAGACCAAGGCAGGTAGCAGCTTTTACAATCTGTCTGTGTTCATGGAGAGCCAGTGGACCAGTGTGATGTTTGCTCATAAAGAGCCGAATCGGTGCCTGCTCCAACCTCAGAATTCCTCTTGATAGAGTCAGTAAAGAGAAGGGACGTGGATGTTGTTCCCCACTGTACCTGACCTGTCACTGTTCCGTCTCTGGTTAAACACCCAGGAGCCAGGGAAAAAGCTGAGAAATGTTCTGCAGTTCCAGTCCTCGCCTTTCCTGAGTGCTCCTGGTACCGCGTGATCCAACAGCTGAGTTCAGGGGCTATTCAAGTGACACAGTCACCCCCCTTTCCTTCTGCCCTCAGCCAGGTGCATGTGTCTGTGTCGTGTCAGAGACATGGTTAAAGCAGGAGCCCCAGGAGCAGTCATTTAGGCAGCTCCTCTCCCATTGATGACTGTGCACTGCAGACCTGATGAATCCACCCCCATCTGTCTGTAATGCAAAATATATTGAATGAACAGAATAGATAATGCTGGTGAGGGAGTTGCACTATTTGTGAAAGAAATTGGACCACCAAATGAAGGAAAAATCCTCAATGAAGCAAACTGTACCATAGAATCTCTATGAGTGGAAATTCCATGCTCTAATGATAAGAATACAGTGGTAGGGATATATTACCGACCACCTACCCAGGATGGTGATAGTGACTGTGAAATGCTCAGGATGATTAGAGAGGCTATTAAAATTTTTAAAAAATCATTAATAATAATAATGGGGGATTTCAACTGTCCCCATACTGACTGGGTACATGTAACTTCAGGATGGGATGCAGAGATAAAGTTTCTCGACATCTTAACTGATTGCTTCTTGGAGCAGCTAGTCCCAGAACCCACAAGATGTTGTGAAGGCCAAGTCTATAACAGGGTTCAAAAAAGAACTAGATAAATTCACGGAGGAAAGGCCCCTCACAGGCTATTAGCCAGGATGGGCAGGGATGGTGTTCGTAGCCTTTGTTTGCCAGAAGCTTGGAATGGGTAACAGGGGTGGAACACCTGATGTTTGCCTGTTCTGTTCATTCCTTCTGGGGCACCTCGCACTGGCCACTGTCTGAAGACAGGATACTGGGTTCGATGGACCTTTGGTCTGACCCAGTGTGGTCTCCGTAGAGGTGGATAATAGCCCTGCCCTGCCTCACAGAGGTGGTGAGAAGATAAATACATTCAAAAAGTTATGTGTGAATGTGGATCTGACACACAAGAGACCTTGCAAGAGACTCAGACCCAGATTCCCTCCCTGGCCCCTCTGTTTGTGCTGCCCTAGCAATACAAAGGGATGGAAATGGTACTCAGCTCCCGCACAGAAGAACGGCTGGCTCCTATCACAGCCCAGCCCATTCACTGTAGGGTGACCACCTTCTCCAAAGGAAAAAGCGGAACACATGCAGAAGCCCCACCCCCTCTGTGACCCCCCAACTATGCCCCTCTTCTTCTCATTTGAGGCCTCTCTCTCTGCCCTGTCCCTTCCCCCAACACCCCACTTCTGACACTCCTCTTTACCTGAGACTCCACCCTCTCTTCAAGAGAGAAGCCAGAGCTGGGCCATGGAAAGGGCTGCTCAGGGATCCAGAGTGACTGTGAGGAGCCCCAGACCCTCCACCTGTCCTTGGCATTAGGCTGAAGGGTCCAAAAGAATCCCCCAGCCTGCATCCACAGCTCCCAGTATGCACCGCCTAGGGAAGGTGGAGAGTCTGGCCTCCCTATAGTAGTCTGTGCTCTTAGGGCACCTCTTACCATGGCCTAGCTGCTGCCTAGCCAAGAGGAGGAGGCTTGGTGGAAGTGGAGGAGTAGGAGGAAGGGCCTGGTGCAAAAAGATCAGAGGCAGGAAGTGGGGCCTCACAGCAGTAGCGAGAGGATAAATGCATTCAAGGATGCTCAGATACTCTGAGAGAGTAAGATCAGGGCGGTGTCAGGGTTCCACAGACCAACACCTCTGACCTTTGTCTATAAAAGGCTTCTTACCACAGCCTCCTGTGACAGCTGGCCTCTGGGAAGCTGCATGAATCCACCCCTTGGTGTCTGTGGCAGAGGTGGGGGTGCTCAGGGGTAACAGTGTGGAGTAGGTTGTGGATTTATGAGGGAGAGCTGGAGCATCATGGGATGGCTGGGTGGTTCAGCAAAGTTACTGGACTTGTGTCTGAGGTGAGATTTGGAGTGTCATGAGGTCTAACTGTCAAGCAACGGGTCAACAGACACGGGGGCAGGCCTCATCTTAGACATCTGGCTGGGAGAAAGCCGTCTGAGCACAAAGATCAGCTTCACCATTTGGCCCTGTAACATGGCCATGGCTCAGAGCTATGGTGACTGGGCCCAGGCTCACAGAGGTTTCAGCAAAGGCTGCTGCCGCAAGAAAGGGGCAAACAGAGGGGAAGATGCTCTCAGGGACACTGGGAAACTAGGCTGGGTACCAGGAGCTCCTTGGCATCCCAAAAGAACATAAGTTGGGACAGTTTTGCTCCTGTATCTCCAGAGCAAACCTGTCTAACTTAGCTTGCAGTGATACATGAGACAGATGAGTTTAGACATATGAGAGCTGCCTGATATTTTTAAATCACTTTTCTTATTGCTTTTTTCTGCTTCTTAATAAACCTATTTGTTTTAGGGAGGCTGGGGTGACTGTATCGCTCTGGTCACAAGCACCTGAAGGGAAGAAACTGAGGAGTGTAGCCAGACCTGCATGATGAGAAGCATTTAGCATGGAAGGGGTATTGTTCCCAATTCAAAGAGTGGAACAACATGAGATTCCCCCAAAGAAGGGAGGGGAAAGGGACCATATATCTTTGTTTTACTGTGACAATACCAGTTCTTCGTGGTGAGCATCTATCCTTGAGTGCCTTTGAATATTCAGAATAGCAGCTTGTTCAGCTTGCAGCCAAAATAAAGATCCACTCAAGACAATGATTCATAGAGTCAAAAAATAGGAAAATTCCCATGTAGCGAGCCATGTAGAATTTCCCCTCGTTGGTTTGCACTCTGGGTTTGTAATGCAGGAAAGGGGGATGCTGGGGAAAAATCTGGTCCTATATTACTATTATTCTATTTTATTTCAGCAAGATCACAAAGGTGACAATGTAATTGTTACCACTTGGCCGCCCCCAAGGTAGCCATGTGACTGATCAGAACCATACAAGAAGTGATGATAAGCCCGGATTCCAAAATTAGAGCCTGTACGAGGGCTTCTGCTACAGTTCAGTTGGGTAGCATCATCACATCCCCCATGATTTGGCCTCCTGCAGTTTGCCATTGGCCGTGATGGGAGTTAAATCTGGTGCACACGAAGCCAAGCAGCTGAGATTCCCTGATGGCCAAGTGGCCCCCAGGGGACTGTGCCGGCATCTTCATAAAGACACCTGCCTCCCCGTCTGAACAGAGGCTGCCTGCTGCCCGTATCACCTCTCCGATGACTCCTTGTCCTTTTGGGTGAAGACCTCTGGTGTCAGCAGCTCCACGCCGAGCAAGAACTGGGTACGTTGGCAGGTTTCACTGTCTTTAAAATGTGAAGTGAAGGGGAAAGGCTGGAAGCTGTTTTCATTGGCAGGTGTTCTATGCAGTGGTAGAGGACTCAGCTGGGCTGTCGGGGTGACTCAGTGAGGGAGCTGGAGGGCAGGCAGGGTTAGGCAGCTTGGGAGCCCCTCCCCCACATCTGCCCATGCTCCATGCTGGGTTATTCAAACTACACAGAAAGCTAATTCTAAAAGCGAACTCGGAGTGTTAAACTCCAATGCCCCAAGTCAGGATTTGTCAAAGGGGTCCCGTTTCTAGAGGAGCCATGTGCTCTGGGCCCGATCCTTCCAGGGCCTGTGTGAGAGAAGACCCCACAGAATCCCAGTGACTAGGTCCCAAATTGCCTCAGGTTTATTTGCTCCTGGAAACTTAATCAGCAAATGCATTTTCTAAGTCATGAGACAACACAACCACGGTTCTGTGTTTCAGCAAATAGTCGACCTGAGGTGCAGGAAAGGGGATTGCAATAGTAGTTCTATGCAGTTCACACCTATCACCTATTACAGGCCCATGGCTGAATTAACATGTACACTCAACTGGACATTAGTGCAATACCAGTGATTGCAGTATTCACCCATGTGTGACACCAACCCCTCCTGCTCCCAGCATGAAACTTGTCTGTCTGTCTTAGCTTGAAACTTGCCAGATAGCTACAGGCCGTTGCATAGGGAGAGGAGGCAGGTCCTGTGAGGATGAAAAAAAGCCTGTAGGGTGATCATCTTCTCTGGATTCAGTTAACATTGGCCAGGCAAATCACTTCAGCTTCTCTTGGAGGAATTCTTGGGATCAGAGTGTATCACCGGGAGCATTTGGTAAGGGAAAGTTAATAGAACCCGGTTCTCATTGAAATTACACATGTAAATCTGGAGTGATGCCATTGCAGTTACTGTTATTGAATGCAGAAACTTGTTCCTAAAAATGCTGCAAACAGACAGTGGCATAATTTGGACTCTCAGGAGCGGAGAAAAGATACATTGAGTCTATGAAACGTGTTTATAAATAGCAAAGGAGGACTTGTGGCACCTTAGAGACTAACCAATTTATTTGAGCATAAGCTTTCGTGAGCTACAGCTCACTTCATCGGATGCATACTGTGGAAAATACAGTGGGGAGATCTCCCCACTGTATTTTCCACTGAATGCATCTGATGAAGTGAGCTGTAGCTCACGAAAGCTCATGCTCAAATAAATTGGTTAGTCTCTAAGGTGCCACAAGTCCTCCTTTTCTTTTTGCGAATACAGACTAACACGGCTGCTACTCTGAAACCTATGTTTATAAATTGTTTCAGTTCAGGACAGATAAACACAATGCCCATTTTCACTATGCAATTGCCATCTGTTTCTACACGACATGATACAATGGGCCACACGCAGAAGTGGAGGGCCAGAAAGTGAGTCTGTATGAAGGTCACAAGTGTAAAATCACACCGTGCTTAAGCAGTCTGTGGAATTCACAGCCAAAAGATATCAATGGGGCCATGAGATTAGCAGGATTAGAAGAGGGACTGGATGTTTATATGGGTAACCAGTGAGAATTCTTTTTAAAAATCTTGGAAGGGCTCTAAACCTTCTTGATTTGCACCACAAAATATGTCTAACTAGTGGGTGTCTGGGGAAACTTTCCCTGGGAGCAGGTTATCTCAGAGTTGCCTATTGCAAGGCTTCTACCACCTTCCATTGAAACCTCTGTACCTGGCCACAGGATACAGGGCTATATGGACTACAGATCTGATCCAGTCTGGCAGTGCATGTCTTCCTATCAGTGTAAATCAAAAACAATTTTTGCTGATCTTCCTTGAGCTCTTGGGAATCTCTAGACTTGCACTGAGAGCAGAAATATCATCTAGTTAAATATCATCTAGTCTCCTGTTCTTTTTCTTTTCAGGAAGGAAATTTCAAAACTTCTTGGACCTGCCCACTATATTATGTCAGCTGTCAATGACACCAAATTCAGCTCTGCAGCATTCCTTCTCACCGGGATACCTGGGCAGGATGACGTCCATCTCTGGATCATCTCTATCCCCTTTTATTTAATGTATGTTATTTTGATAGTAGGAAATTCAGTCATTCTGTTCATTATAAAAACAGATCCAAGCCTCCATGAGCCCATGTACATTTTCCTTTCCATGTTGGCCATCGCAGACCTTGGCTTATCGATAGTCACCATACCGACAATACTAGGCATATACTTGTTCAACTCTAGGGAGATCAGCCTCAATGCTTGTTTCGCCCAGCTGTTCTTCATCCACTCATTTTCATTAATTGAATCCTCTGTGCTTCTGTTAATGGCCTTGGACTGCTTTGTTGCGATCTATCACCCACTGAAATATGCTTCTATCCTAACCATGCAGAGAATAGCTAAGATGGGACTGGTGTTTGTGCTAAGAGGGTTGGCTGTAGTATTACCAGTCCCCTTTCTCCTAAAATGGTTCCAATACTGTCGAGCCAATGTCCTCTCCCATTCCTACTGCCTGCACCAGGATGTCATGAAGATGGCTTGTTCAGACATCACAGTCAACAGCATCTATGGCTTGTTCATAATAGCCTCCACAGTGGGTTTGGACTTCCTGCTCATCCTGCTATCTTATGTGATGATCCTCAAAACAGTGCTGAGCATCACGTCCAATGTGGAGCGTGTCAGGGCCCTGAACACCTGCGTCTCCCACCTCTGCGCTGTTCTGCTCTTCTATACGCCAATGATTGGCCTGTCTGTGATACACAGATTCGGGAATAGCTCTTCTCCCTTGCTTCAGATTCTCCTGGGATATGTCTACCTGCTGGTCCCGCCCCTGATGAACCCAAGTGTGTACAGTGTGAAAAGCAAACATCTTTGTGCAAGGATAATGAGGGCATTCATCAAATGAGCGGTTCGTTCATCACCTGGCTTCAGCACTGATGACATGGGAGACAAGCAACACAGGTGACCTAGATCCTTACACCTGAGATGACATGAATTACTGATCTTCACTCTGTAGAGAGAGGTTCAGACAGGGTCCAAGGCCTGGGCCTAGCTGAGAGGCACTGATGTGGGAGGACAGGGCACTGGGGGAAGGAGGCCAAGCCAGGCAGAAGCATTTACCAAGTGACTGTGTCCATGGAGTGCCAGGGGTCCTGTGGGATTTTGGCCCATTAAGAGCTATATCGGTTGTTGCTGTGACCTTAGATTTTATGTCAATGCAGTCAATAAAGAGAAGGGATGTGGATGTTCTTTCCCATTACACCGGGCCTGTCACTGTCTCATCTCTGGTTAAATATCCAGGGGCCATGACAAAATCTGCAGAGCTGTTCTGCATTCACAGTCCTTCTCCTTCCCGAGCGCTCTGGGTGTTGCATGATCCATGGGCCTTGCACCAACTGTGGACAGGGCCATTCAAGGTGCACGGATATCCGCCCTTCCCCCACGCCCTCAGCCAGGTGCTTGTGACTAAGTCGTGTCAGAGACATGATTAACGCAGGAGCCCCAGGAGAAGCCATTCAGGCAGCCCCTCCCCAACTGATGCCTCTGCACACCTGCTGAGTTCACCCATATCGGACTCTAATGCTCCGTAGCCAGAGCGGAGCTGCGTGTACTAGTGAGGGTCTGACACACAGCAGAGCTGATAAGAGTCTCAGGCTCAGGTTCCCTCCCCGTTCACTCAGTTTGTGCTGCCCCAGCCATGCAAAGGGGTGGAAACAGGCCTCTGTCCCCCAACAGAGGCAGGCTGGCTCCTATCCCAGCCCAGCCCATTCAGTGTAAGGTGAACATCTATTCAAAAGACAAAAGTAGGTGAACAGCAGGAGCCCCATCTGCTCTGTGACCCCACCCATGTCTGCTCCTCTTCCCCTCAGGCTCTTCTCACTGGTCAGGCTGGAAGCCAGAAACTAGGGAGCCAGAGTTAATGTGAGGAACCTCAGACCCTCCACCTGTGTTGGGCAGGGGACCCATGAGCAGCACCCAGCCTGTCTTCCCAACCCCCAGTAAGCCCCTCCCAGGGAAGGTGGAGAGTCTGAGGCTCCCCACAGTGGCATGGCCTCCCTGGGCAGCTCTTACCATGGCCCAGCCCCAGCCTGGCTGGAGGGTGATGCCTCAGGGTAAGAGAAGGGTAGAAGGTGCGGCAAGCCTGATCCAACTAGCAGCGTGGTGGGGGGCTCCTGAGTAAAGGAGGAGGATGGGGCTGGAGGATCGGAGACCTTGTGTTTTGGACAAGACTGAATTAATGTGAACCCATAAAGGAGCTCTTGTTTTAGGTATTCCAGGCTGAGAGTAAGTCATTGCAAGGACCTTAGAATGAAGGACAGGGCAGCTGCAGGGATACCTCAGGCCCTCTTTGGTACTCTGCAGTGGCACGTGTGTGCAGGGACTTGGCCAGAGTGTGCTCTGCTCTTGGATATCATTACCAGCAGGTGGAGTTCCACCCAGCCCCCAGGCTGCTCTAAACTCCACTGAGGCAGGAGAAGAACAGTCTAGAAAATCAAACCCCTCTAACTAGCTCCTTGCTAGCCCCGCTCTCTGCAGCACAGGGAGTAGCTCTGCCAGTGGAGCAGAGAATACAGGTGGGCCCATCATTACTCGGAAGGCTGGTCCTGTGGTCTGGGCATCACTGTGTGACTCAAGAGATCTGGATTTGATTCCCTTGCCATATGTGACTCTGGTCAAGCCATTGGATGTCTCTGAGCCTCTGCACTATAGTGACTGGGCCCAGGTTCACACAGGTTTCAGCAAAGGCTGCTTCAGCAAGAAAGGGGCAAACGGAGGTGAAGATGCTCTCAGAGACCAGAGAAACTAGGCTGGGTCCAAAAGATCTTCTTGGTTTCACAAAAGAATGAATGTTCTGAGTAGCAACCTGTTCAAGTTGGAGCCAAGATAATGATCCACTCAAGATAATGGGCTTGTCTTCATCGATGCATGGTGATCAATCCACTGGGGGTCGATTTAGCAGGGCTAGTGAAGACCTGCTAAATTGACCACCAATCGCTCTCCCATCAACTCCAGTACTCGACCAGAATGAGATGAGTAAGGGGAGTCAATGGGAGAGTTTCTTCTGTCGACCCAGCTTGCTGTGGGCCCCGCGGTAAGTAGATCTAAGCTACGTCGATCTAAGTTACACTGCTAACATAACTCAAATTGTATAGCTTAGATCAACCTGTCCCCATAGTGTACACCTGCGCAATGATTCATAGATTCAGAATTTAAGACCAGACGGAGCCATTAGATAACCTATTCCAGGGATTCTTAACCTGGGGGGCAGCCCCCCTTGAGGTGTGTGGAATATATTCAGAGGGAGGCTGGAGAAGTTTTAGGGAAAAAAAACTGACTGTGGACATTTTACTGACAGTAATGTATAACTAGCAAACCTGATTCCTCCAGAGAGATCCAGTCCTCAAACGACGCTGTGTGTTTGACTACAGGTGGCATTTGGATGGATTTCTCTGATGCTTGCACAGCATTATATAAAGTCGTTAACATCTGTACATAGATCTGTTTCTTTTTCCTTTAGTACAAAGGATCATTGGTTCATTTGTGCCACAACAAAAACTCAAGTGAAAGACAAAGAAGCTGAAACTGATTCAAATGAAGCACCGACATGGCATATATCAATATATGTGTTTAGGGGGCAGTGGGTAGTACATTTTTACAGATACAATGAAGGGCAGCATTGTGACACTGCACGCCCGTATTCTTCACAGCGATATTATTATGATATGAGTATGGCATAATTATGATAAGTCATTTGAGGTGTCTTTGGAAAAGTTATGATTCACTGAATCTGATTATCCCTATTGGTATCTGTCAAGGTTCCTCCCCCACTCTGAACGCTAGGGTACAGATGTGGGGACCTGCATGAAAACCTCCTAAGCTTATCTTTACCAGCTTAGGTCAAAACTTCCCCAAGGTACAAAATATTCCACCCTTTGTCCTTGGATTGGCCGCTACCACCACCAAACTAATACTGGTTACTGGGGAAGAGCTGTTTGGAAACATCTTTCCCCCCAAATACTTCCCAAAACCTTGCACCCCACTTCCTGGGCAAGGTTTGGTAAAAAGCCTCACCAATTTGCCTAGGTAACTACAGGCCCAGACCCTTGGATCTTAAGAACAATGAACAATCCTCCCAAAACTTGCACCCCCCCTTTCCTGGGAAATGTTGGATAAAAAGCCTCACCAATTTGCATAGGTGACCACAGACCCAAACCCTTGGATCTGAGAACAATGAAAAAGCATTCAGTTTTCTTACAAGAAGACTTTTAATAGAAATCGGAGTAAATAGAAGTAAAGAAATCCCCTCTGTAAAATCAGGATGGTACATACCTTACAGGGTAATTAGATTCAAAACATAGAGAATCCCTCTAGGCAAAACCTTAAGTTACAAAAAAGATACACAGATAGGAATAGTCATTCTATTCAGCACAATTCTTTTCTCAGCCATTTAAAGAAATCATAATCTAACACATACCTAGCTAGAGTACTTACTAAAAGTTCTAAGACTCCATTCCTGGTCTATCTCCAGCAAAAACAGCATATAGATAGACAGAGACCCTTTGTTTCTCTCCCTCCTCCCAGCTTTTGAAAGTATCTTGTCTCCTCATTGGTCATTTTGGTCAGGTGCCAGCGAGGTTACCTTTAGCTTCTTAACCCTTTACAGGTGAGAGGATTTTTCCTCTGGCCAGGAGGGATTTTAAAGGGGTTTACCCTTCCCTTTATATTTATGACAGTATCCGAGCATTATTTTTGTATCTGAAGTTATGAACATTGACTAAGTAACTATTTTTCAACTGCAGTTACACTTGGGCAATGCCCACTAGACAAGATGTTTTCAGTCCAGATAGTGGGTGTGGAAGGGCCTGTTAAGGGCAATGGGCCATTAGGAAAAAAACAATAGACCTTAGGAGAAGCTTATCTCCCACCTGGTGAGCCTTCCTGTGAATGCTACAGACAACCGGCAAGTAATGGCTGCCGTGACTCCATCTTTGAATGTCAGTATTTCAACAGATTGGTGTGGGAACAAAGCTTTGAAAGAAAGTGTTCTCACCATATGAAAAACTATATAAGGCAGGGAGTGACATCATCTGGTGTTCTTGACTCATCACCCAAGAAGACCCCGGGAAAAACACCTGAGACTGAACTTGGGGAAGTGCTGGACCCTGGCTGAAACACCTGGGGATTTCAAGCTGTAACGCAAGTGCAGGTTCCTCCTTCAGAATGTGCAGCCTGCTTGTATAATCTTTTAGGGTGAGAATCTGACATTCATATTTAATCTATTAAATTTAGTTTGTGTTTTTTTATTTATTTTCTAGGTAATCTGCTTGGATCTGTTCACTTTCACTTATAATCATTTAAAATCTACATTCTGTAGTAAATAAACTTGGTTTTCTCTACCTAAACCAGTGAATTGGAGTGAAGTATGTGCAAATCATAACTCTGGGGTAAAGGCTATTGCATATTCCTCTTCAAATTGAGGGAGTTCCCTGTGCAGCACAAGGCGGTATAATTTTTGGTTTATACTCCAGAGGTGGGGTGTGCCTGGGGAAGCTGGGAGTTGCCTTAACTGTGTATCGCAAGTAACCAGCTGGGTGTGTCCCTACCTATGGGTGTTCTGGTGAAAGTGCAGGCTGGAGGGCTTTGCAACTTGTAAAAGCAGTACAGTGTGAGAGGGAACCCAGGCTGGTGGGTCAGGGGGCTTAGTGTTTCCCCAGCTCGCAGACTGCAACTCAAGGGTGATAACTGATCACATGTGTGAACGTCAGTTCTCAGAGCAGAGAGAGGTAAATAGTGGTGTCCCCCAGCGGCCTGTACTGGGGATAGTCCTATTAATAATGTTGATAAATGCAAAGTAATGCACATTGGAAAGCATAATCCCAAATATACATATAAAATGATGGGGTGTAAATTAGCTGCTACCACTCAAGAAAGAGATCTTGGTGTAATTGTGAATAGTTCTTTAAAAATCTCCACTCAGTGTGCAATGGCAGACAAAAAAGAGAACAGAATGTTGGGAATCATTAAGAAAGGGATAGATAATAAGACAGAAAATATCATATTGCCTCTGTATATTTCCATGGTACTCCCACATCTTGAACACTGTGCGCAGATGTGGTCGCCCCATCTCAAAAAAGATATATTGGAATTGGAAAAAATTCAGAAAAGGAAAACAAAAATTATTAGGGGTATGAAACGGCTTCCATATGAGGACAGATTAATAAGATTTGGACTTTTCAGCTTGGAAAAGAGATGTCTAAGGGGGGATATGATAGCGGTCTCTAAACTCATGCCTGGTGTGGGGGAAAGTAAATAAGGAAGTGTTATTTACTCCTTCTCATAACATAAGAACTAGGAGTCACCAAATGAAATTAGTAGGCAGCAGGTTGAAATACTTCCTTTTGTTTGTTCTATTCATACAACACACAGTCAACCTGTGGATCTCCCTGACAGAGGATGTTGTGAAGGCCAAGACTCTAAGAGGGTTAAAAAAGAACTAGATTAGTTCATAGTTTCTCAACAGCTATTAGGTTGGGTAAGGATGGTGTCCCTAGCCTCTGTTTGCCAGAAGCTGAGAATGGGTGACAGGGGATGGATCACTTGATAATTCCCTGTCCTGTTCATTCCCTCTTGGGCACCTGGCACTGGCCACTGTCAGAAGACACGATGCTGGCCTATATGTACCTTTGGTCTGACCCAGTAGGACCATTCTTATGTTCTTACTCATATTCAAGAAAGATGAATTCGGACTGGAACAAATGGTGAGAAGAGCTCCTAGAATGGGCAAGTGAATGGAGGTCCTGTCTTACATGGAGATTTTGAAAGAGCTTGGCAGGTTTAGCCTAACACATGGCAGGCTGAGTGGGACTAGGATTGCTCTATAAATACATCAGGGAGATGCGGTAAAGACCAAAGAGGTAGAAGAGCTCTTGAAGCTAAAGGACAGTATTGCCCCCCCCTCAAAATGGGAGAAGCTGGCCAGGAGTAAACTGAGGCTGGAAAGAAGAAGGAGGTTTCTGACCATCTGAGGAGTCTGGAACTGCCGCCCAACAGAAGCAGTGTGTGGGGGGGAGGGAAACAACCCAGCTCATTTTAAGAT
The DNA here is from genome assembly GCF_965140235.1 of Caretta caretta. Lineage (NCBI taxonomy): Eukaryota > Metazoa > Chordata > Testudines > Cheloniidae > Caretta > Caretta caretta. The sequence continues at coordinate 6,466,370 of NC_134206.1, forward strand.
TGAGCTTGACAGGTTTAAGCACTGGGCTATATGCCAGGGATACCTGCCAGAGCAGGGGACAGGACTCATTGACCCAGGAGGTCTCTTTCAGGCCTATGTGTCTGTGCATCATATTCACCTATTTTGCGTCACTGTGGGAGCTCATGTGGAGTTGCTCATCCACTAGGACCCCTGCTCTGGGCCCTGGCAAATGGATCTGTCCCTCAATAGATTCAGGAGAAAGCAGAACTCAGCATTATCATCTGGCAAGGGAATTGTTCTTGGGTTATTGTTCAAGGATATCACAGGAGTATAATTCCCTAAATTTCTGGTAATCTCAGCATGCTGAGCTGTCAGTTGCTCTCTCCCCAGCAACTAACCCCAAAGAGGAAAGATGGATCAGCGGATAAAGTGCTGGCCTGTGACTCAGAAGAACTGGCTTCAGGAAGAGCATCTTCGCAAGCAGGCTGGCTAACGTAGTGAGGAGGGATTTAAACTAGGTTCACCGGGGGAAGGAGACCAAAGCCCTGAGGTAAGTGGGGACGTGGGATACCGGGAGGAAGCACGAGCAGGAGCACGTGAGAGGGGAGGGCTCCTGCCTCATACTGAGAAAGAGGGACGATCAGCAAGTTATCTCAAGTGCCTGTACACAAATGCAAGAAACCTGGGAAACAAGCAGGGAGAACTGGAAGTCCTGGCACAGTCAAGGAGTTATGATGTGATTGAAATAACAGAGACTTGGTGGGATAACTCACATGACTGGAGTACTGTCATGGATGGATATAAACTGTTCAGGAAGGACAGGCAGGGCAGAAAAGGTGGGGGAGTTGCACTGTATGTAAGGGAGCAGTATGACTGCTCAGAGCTCCGGTTTGAAGCTGCAGAAAAAACGGAGAGTCTCTGGATTAAGTTTAGAAGTGTGAGTAACAAGGGTGATGTCGTGGTGGGAGTCTGCTACAGACCACCGGAACAGGGGGATGAGGTGGACGAGGCTTTCTTCCGGCAACTAACGTAAGTTATTAGATCACAGGCCCTGGTTCTCATGGGAGACTTCAATCACCCTGATATCTGCTGGGAGAACAATACAGCGGTGCACAGACAATCCAGGAAGTTTTTGGAAAGTGTAGGGGACAATTTCCTTGTGCAAGTGCTGGAGGAACCAACTAGGGCAGAGCTCTTCTTGACCTGCTGCTCACAAACCAGGAAGAATTAGTAGGGGAAGCAAAAGTGGATGGGAACCTGAGAGGTAATGAGCATGAGAAGGTCGAGTTCAGGATCCTGACACAGGGAAGAAAGGAGAGCAGCAGAATACGGACCCTGGACTTCAGAAAAGCAGAGTTTGACAACCTCAGGGAACTGAGGGGTAGGATCCCCTGGGAGAATAACATAAGGGAGAAAGGAGCTCAGGGGAGCTGGCTGTATTTTAAAGAATCCTTACTGAGGTTACAGGGACAAACCATCCCGATGTGTAGAATGAATAGTAAATATGACAGGTGACCAGCTTGGCTTAACAGTGAAATCCTTGCTGATGTTAAACACAAAAAAGAAGCTTACAAGAAGTGGAAGCTTGGACAAATGACCAGGGAGGAGTATAAAAATATTGCTTGGGCATGCAGGAGTGAAATCAGGAAGGCCAAATCACACCTGGAGCTGCAGCTAGCAAGAGATGTTAAGAGTAACAAGAAGGGTTTCTTCAGGTATGTTAGCAACAAGAAGAAAGTCAAGGAAAGTGTGGGCCCCTCACCGAATGAGGGAGGCAATCTCGTGACAGATGATGTGGAAAAAGCTAATTTACTCAATGCTTTTTTTACCTCTGCCTTCATGAACAACATCAGCTTCCAGACTATTGCACTGGGCAGCACAGCATGGGGAAGAGGTGACCAGCCCTCTGTGAAGAAAGAAGTGGTTCGGGACTATTTAGAAAAGCTGGACGAGCACAAGTCCATGGGGCCGGATGCGCTGCATCCGAGAGTGCTAAAGGAGTTGGTGGATGTGACTGCAGAACCATTGGCCATTATCTTTGAAAACTCATGGCGATCGGGGGAGGTCCCGGACGACTGGAAAAAGGCTTATGTAGTGCCTATCTTTAAAAAAGGGAAGAAGGAGGATCCTGGAAACTACAGGCCAGTCAGCCTCCCCTCAGTCCCTGGAAAAATCATGGAGCAGGTCCTCAAGGAATCAATTCTGAAGCACTTCGAGGGGAGGAAAGTGATCAGGAACAGTCAGCATGGATTTACCAAGGGCAAGTCATGCCTGACTAATCTAATTGCCTTCTATGACGAGATAACTGGCTCTGTGGATGAGGGGAAAGCAGTGGACGTGTTATTCCTTGACTTCAGCAAAGCTTTTGACACGGTCTCCCACAGTATGCTTGCCAGTAAGTTAAAGAAGTATGGGCTGGATGAATGGACGATAAGGTGGATAGAAAACTGGCTAGATTGTCAGGCTCAATGGGTAGTGATCAATGGCTCCATGTCTAGTTGGCAGCCAGTATCAAGTGGAGTGCCCCAAGGGTCAGTCCTGGGGTCTGTTTTGTTCAATATCTTCATTAATGATCTGGAGGATGGTGTGGATTGCACCCTCAGCAAGTTTTCAGATGACACTAAACTGGGAGGAGAGATAGACACTGGAGGGTACGGATAAATACAGTGGGCCCTAGACAAATTAGAGGCTTGGGCCAAAAGAAATCTGATGAGGTTCAACAAGGACAAGTGCAGAGTCCTGCACTTAGGACCCAAGAATCCCATGCACCATTACAGACTAGGGACCGAACTGCTTGGCATCAGTTCTGCAGAAAAGGACCTAGGGGTTACAGTGGACAAGAAGCTGGATATGAGTCAACAGTGTGCCCTTGTTGCCAAGAAGGCCAATGGCATTTTGGGATGTATAAGTAGGGGCACAGTGAGCAGATCGAGGGACGTGATCGTTCCCCTCTATTCGACATTGGTGAGGCTTCATCTGGAGTACTGTATCCAGTTTTGGGCCCCACAATACAAGAAGGAGGTGGAAAAATTGGAAAGAGTCCAGCGGAGGGCAACAAAAATGATTAGGGGACTGGAACACATGACTTCTGAGGAAAGGCTGAGGGAACTGGGATTGTTTAGTCTGCGGAAGAAAAGAATGAGGGGGGGGGGGTTGATAGCTGCTTTCAATTATCTGAAAGGGGGTTCCAGAGAGGATGGATCTAGACTGTTCTCAGTGGTAGCAGATGACAGAACGAGGAGTAATGGTCTCAAGTTGCAGTGGGGGAGGTTTAGGTTGGATATTAGGAAAAACGTTTTCACTAGGAGCATGGTGAAACACTGGAATGCGTTGCCTAGGGAGGTGGTGGAATCTCCTTCCTTAGAGGTTTTTAAGGTCAGGCTTGACAAAGCCCTGGCTGGGATGATTTAGTTGGGGATTGGTCCTGCTCTGAGCAGGGGTTTGGACTAGATGACCTCCTGAGGTCCCTTCCAACCCTGATATTCTATGATTCTATGATTCCAGGCTCGTCCATTGACTCCCTTGTGACCTTGGGCAACTCACTTTGTGCCTCAGCAATATGTGTTTTATTACGGATCAATGTAGAGGTTTACATCTAGGAACAAGGGATGGAGGCCATCTTTACTAGATGGGTGACCCAATGCTGGAAAACAGTGAGTCTGAAAAAGACTGGGGGCGTGGCAGAAACACCTGAACATTAGCTCCCAGAGTGGTGTTATGGCTGAAAAAGCAGGGGCAATCTGTGATGTAGAACCAGGAGAATCTCAGTAGGAGCAGAGAGGTTATTTTAAATCTGATTTTGGCATTGGTGAGATCAGTGCTGGAATCCTGTGACTAACTCTCGTGTCTAGAGTTTTGAGAAATTGGAGCGAGTTCAGGGATGAGCCCATGGGAATGATTCAAGGATTATAAAACCTGCTTTAGAGTGATAGACTCCAGGATCTCAACCGATTTAGCATAACAATGAAAAGGTTCAGGGGTGACTTGATCACAGTCTGCAATTACCTGAATGAGGAACGAAAGTTTAACAATGGGCCCTTCAATCTAGCAGAGAAAGTTATAAGAGGATCCAATGGCTGGAAGCTGAAGCGAAACACATTCAGACTGGAACTAAGGTGTTTTTTTTTAACAATAACCATAATTAACTATTGGAACAAGTTACCAAGGGCCGTGGTAGATTCTCCATGACTGACAATTGTTAATCGCGACAGGATTTTGTTCTAACAGCTCTGCCCTACTTCAGGCCAGATCTCTGCCCTGTTCTATAGAGTGATAGGTGATCACAGTGGTGCCTTCTGGTCTTGGGATCTGCCCCATGTTGTTAATAGCACTGCCCTACTGCTCGGGGTGGTGTACTGATAACTATGTTACAGATTGTGCTGTGCTCAAACTATGCAATAGTTGGGGACATGGGAATCCCCTGTTGCCCATTAAGTAGCAGCTAAGTAGTTGCACCGTATGTAGGAAAACAGTTTGATTGCTCAGATCTCCAGTATGAAACGGGAGAAAAGCCTGTTGAGAGTCTTCTTTAGAGGCAAAAGCAACAAGGGTGATGTTGTGCTGTGTGTCTGCTATAAACCACCAGGCCAGGAGGAGGAGGTAGACAAGGGCTTTTTTTTGGACACCTAACAGAAGTTTCCAGATCACAGGCCCTGGTTTTCATGGGGGACTTCAATCACCTGACATCTGCTGGGAGAACAATAAAAGAGTGTACAGACAATCCAGGAAGTTCTTGGAGAGTGTTGAGGAAAACTTCCGAGAGCAAGTGCTGCAGGAACCAACTAGGGGCCATGCTCCTCTTGACCTGCTGCTCACAAACAGGGAAGAAATGGTAGGGGAAGTAGAATTGGATGACAACCTGGGCAGTAGTGTCCATGAGATGGTTGCATTCAGGATCCTGACAAAAGGAAGAAAGGAGAGCAGCAGAACATGGACCCTGGATTTCAGAAAAGCAGACTTTGTCTCCCATAGGGAACTGATGGGCAGGATCCCCTGGGAGGCTAATATGAGGGGGGAAAGGAGTCCAGGAGACCTGACTGTATTTTAAGGAAGCAGAAACAAACCATCCTGATGTTCAGAAAGAACAGGAAGTATGGCAGGCGACCAGCTTGGCTTAACAGAAAAACCTTTGGTGAGCAAAAACAATAAAAGGAAGTTTACAAGAAGTGGAAATTCGGGCAGATGACTAGGGAGGAGTATAAAAATATTGCTTGAGCATGCAGGGGTGTAATTAGGAAGGACAAAGCACAACTGGATTTGCAGCTAGCAAGGGATGTGAAGGGTAGCAAGAAGGCTTTCTACAGGTATGATAGCAACAAGGTCAGGGAAAGTGTGGTACCCTTACTGAATGGGGGAGGCAACCTAGTGACAGAGGATGTGGAAAAAGCTGAAGTACTCAATGCTTTTTTTGCCTCGATCTTCACAGACAAGGTCAGCTCCCAGACTGCTCCACAGGGCAGCACAGAATGGGGAGGAGGTGAGCAGCCTTCAGTGGTGAAAGAACAAGTTAAGGACTATTTAGAAAAGCTGGACATGCACAAGTCTATTGGTCCAGATCTAATGTATTTGAGGGTGCTGAGGGAGTTGGCTGAGGAGATTCCAGAACATTGGACATTATCTTTGAAAACTTGTGGTGATCAGGAGAGGTCCCAGATGATTGTAAAAGAAAATGTAGTGACCATATTTAAAAAAGGGGAAAAAGAGAACCCCGGGAATTACAGACCGGTCAGTCTCACCTCAGCCCCTGGTATAATCATGGAGCAGATCCTCAAGGAGTCCATTTTGAAGCACTTGGAGGAGAGGAAGGTAATCAGGAACAGTCAACATGTATTCACCAAGTGCAAGTCATGCCTGACCTATCTCATTGCCTTCTATATTGAGATACCTTGCTCTGTGAATATGGCGAAAGCGGTGGACTTGATATATCTTAACTTTAGCAAAGCTATTGATATGGACTCCTACAGTATTCTTGCCAGCAAGTTAAAGAAGTATGGGTTATACGGTGGATAGAAAGCTGGCTAGAACTAGGAGCGGAGATCTTGTTTACCTGCTGCTCACAAACCGGGAAGGGTTTAAAACAGATAAAAGAAAGTACTTCTTCACACAACACACAGCCTGTGGTACTCGTTGCCAAGAGATGCTGTGAAGGCCAAAACTATAAGTGATCCAAATAGAATTAGGTAAATTCCTGGAGGACTGGTCCATCAGCAGCTGTTAGCCAAGATGGTCAGGGATGCAGGCAAATACTCTCGATGTCTCGAAACCTCTGATGGTCAGTGGCTCCCTCTGTTAAAGAGCTGGCATGGCCCCACCCAGTCAGAAATCCAGGGGTTGCTCTGTGTGGGAGGCTGATGGGGGGGGGGCTAGTGCTGCCACCTAGGGGTGTGTTCCTGTAACATGAGTGATAGAGGCCCATGCTTGGAGCTAGAGCTGGGCTGGAAAACAGAGAGGGTTTTTTTTGCCCATGATAAATTTTGATCTAAATTGAAATGTTTCCTTTTTCATCCATTTTTTTAATATTATTTTTCTCTGAGTGCTCAGTTGCCATGATGCCGCCCAGCTGCAGCTCCCTGGATCCCAGACTTCTCATCTCTGTGCAACCCCCTCTACCCTGTACAGTGGATCACTGACATCCATGCATAACTTGGGGATCCCTGGACCCTTGCTCTCCCTTTTCATTGCTCAGGGAGAAGGGAAGGGACCTCCTGTCCTGGAGTGATCGGAGGGAAATTTCCATGTGGGAAGCCTTGTGGAATCTCCCTTCCCCGGCCTGCACCCTGGGTTTGTAATGCAGGAAAGGGGGCTGCTGGGAAGAAATCTGGTCCTATGTTGTTTTTATTTCAGCAAGACACAGCTCTGACAGCATCAGCATAACCACTTGGCCTCCCCTGAGGGAGCCATGTGACTAATCAGAAACATACGAACAATGAGGACAAGCGTGGATTCCAAAAATAGAGCCTGTAGGAGGACTGGCGCTGCAGTCCAGGTGGGCAGCATCACCACATCCCCTGTGATTTGGCCTCCTGCAGTTTGCCATTCACCATGACGGGGGTTAAAGCTGATGCATGCTAAGCCAAGCAGCTGAGGTTCCCCGATGGCCACGTGGCCCCCAAGGAAATGTACAAGGAGGCTTCATAAAGACAGTTGCCTCTGTATCTGAACAGATACTGCCTACTGCCCGTGCAACCTCTCCGATGGCTCTTTGTCCTTTACCGCTGATGTCAGCGACTCCCCTTCTGGCAGGAACTGGGTATGTTGGCAGGTTTCTCTATCTTCACAATGCGAATTGAAGGGGAAAGGCTTCAATCTCTTTCCATTTGCAGCTGTTCTGGCAGTGGCAGAGGACTCAGCGGGGCTATCAGGGTGACTCAGTGACGGGGCTGGAGGCAGGCTGAACTAGATGACTTAGGAACCCCTCCCCTGTGTCTCCTCCATGGTGGGTTCATCAAGCTACACAGAAATCTGACATTCAAAGTGTTAAAACCCCAATGCCTTGAGTCAGGTTTTCTCAAGGGGTCCCATTTCTAGAGGTGCCGTGTGCTCTGGGGCCGACCCTGCCAGGGGCTGAGTGAGAGGAGACCACACGGAATATCAATGACTAGTTCCCAAATCTCCTTGGGTTTATTTACTCCTGGAAAATTAATCATCAAATGCATTTTCAATGTCATGAGAGAACAGAAGTGCTGGTCCGTGTTTCAGCGAAGAGTAGAGCTGAGGTGCAGGAAAGGGAAGTGCAGTAGTGCTTGCATGTAATTTAAACCCAACACCTGTTACATGAGCATGGGTGAAGTAACTTGCACGCTCACCTGGATGTAAGTCCAAAACTAGTGTTTGCATTATTCACCCTTTTGTGACAGCAACCCTTCCCATGCCCTGCTGAAGTAACTGTCTGTTGGCTTGTAACTTACCAGATATCTACAGACTGTTGCACGGGGAGAGGGTGCAGGTCCTGTGAGGATGATCTATATCTCTAGATTCTGTCAACACTGGACAGGCAAAGCCTGGAGAGATTCTTGGGGGTCAGAGTGTATCACTGGGAGAATTTGGTGAAGGAAAGTTAATGGAGCCCTGTTCGGATAGCATTTACACATGTAAATCTGGAGTGATGTGCTTGGAGCCAATCTTATTGAATTCAGAATGTGGTCCTAAAATGTATCCCATATGCTGCAAAGAGGCAGTGGCATAATTTGGATTCTCAGGAGTGGGGAAAATAAACAACAAGGCAATGAAACGTTTATAAATAGTTTCAATTCAGGGCAGATAAATGTAATGACCATTTTCACCATGCAATTGCAATGTGTTTCTACACGTCATGATTCAATGGGCCAAACGCAGAAGTGGAGGTCCAAAAAGTGAGTCTGTGTGAAGGTCACAATTGTAAAATCACATAGTGCTTAAGTAAGCTGCAGAACTCCCAGCCACAAGATATCAATGGGGCCATGACCTTAGAAGCTTTCAAAGAGGGACTGGATGTGTTTATGGGTAACCAGAAAATCCAATTACAGTAGTGAGGATTACTTTAAAAGTATTGGAAGGGCTCTAAACCTTTCTGATTTACACTACAAAATATGGCTAACTAGTGGGTGTCAGGGGAAAACTTGCTCTGGGAGCAGGTTTTTTCAGAGCTGTCTATTGCAGGGCTTCTTCCACTTTCCTCTGAATCATCAATAAGGACAAATGCAAAGTACTCCATATAGGAAGGAACAATCAGATGCACATAGAGAATGGGAAATGACTGCCTAGGAAGGAGTACTGCAGAAAGGGATCTGGGGGTCCTAGTGAACCACAAGGTAAATATGAGTCAACAATGTAACATTATTGCAAAAAAAGCAAACATCATTCTGGGATGTATTAGTAGGAGTGTTCTAAGCAAGACTTGAAAAGTAATTCTTCCACTCTACTCTGCACTGATTAAGCCTCAACTGGAGTATTGTGTCCAGTTCTGGGCACCACATTTCAGGAAAGATATGGACAAGTTGGAGAGAGTCCAGAGAAAAGCAAAAAGGATGATTAGGGGTCTGGAAAATATGACCTATGAGGGAAGATTGAAAGAAGTGGGTCTGTTTAGTCTGAAAAAGAGAAGACTGAGCGGGGACATAATAACAGTTTTCAACTTCCTAAAAGGTGGTTACAAGGAGGAGGGAGAAAAATGTCTCTCTTTAAACTCTGATGATAGGACAAGAAGGAATGGACTTAAATTGCAGCAAGGGAGGCTTAGGTTGGACATTAGGAAAATATTCCTAACTGTCAGGTTGGTTAGGCACTGGAATAAATTGCCTAGGGAGGTTGTGGAATCTCCATCATTGGAGATTTTTAAGAGTAGGTTAGACAAACACCTGTCAGGGATGGTCTAGATGGTAATGGTCCTGGCATGCATGCAGGGGACTGGACTTGATGATCCCTCGAGGTCCCTTCCAGTTCTATGATTCTAAAATCTGGAACTGGCCACTGGGCTAGATGGATTAAAGGCCTGATCCAGTCTGGCAGCACCTGTTTTCCTGTTTGTGGTGTAAATCCAGACTATGTTTTTGCTGATTCTCCTTGAGCTCCTGGGAGTCTCTAGACTTGCACTGAGAGAAGAAAAATGTCTCATTAAATATCATCTAGTCTCCTGTTCTTTTTCCTTTCAGGAAGGAGAGTTCAAAACTCCTGGGACCTTCCAAGTCCATGATGTCAGCTGTAAATGACACCAAATTCAACTCTGCAGTGTTCCTTCTCACCGCAATACCTGGGCAGGAAGACATCCATCTCTGGATCTCTATCGCTTTCTGCTTAATGTATGCTATTTCATTAGTAGGAAATTCAGTCATTCTGTTCATTATAAAAACAGATCCAAGCCTCCATGAGCCTATGTACATTTTCCTTTCCATGTTGGCTGTCACAGACCTTGGCTTATCAATAGCCACCATACCGACAATACTGGGCATATTGTGGTTTAACTCTAGGGAGATCAGTTTCAATGCTTGCTTAGCGCAGCTGTTCTTCATCCACTCGCTTTCATTCATTGAATCCTCTGTGCTCCTGTCTATGGCCTTTGACCGCTTTGTTGCAATTCGTGACCCTCTGAGATATGCTTCTATCTTAACCCCACCTAGAATAGCCAAGGTTGGACTGGTGTTTGTGATAAGAGGAGTGGCCTTAATATTCCCACTCCCCTTTCTCCTGAAACAGTTCCAATACTGTCGAGCCAATGTGCTCTCCCATTCCTACTGCCTGCACCAGGATGTCATGAAGATGGCTTGTTCAGACATCACGGTCAACAGCATCTATGGCTTGTTCATAATAATATCCACAGTGGGTTTGGACTCACTACTTATCCTCCTATCTTATGTGATGATCCTCAAGACAGTGCTAAGCATTGCATCCCACGTGGAGCGTGTCAAGGCCCTGAACACCTGCGTCTCCCACCTCTGTGCTGTCTTGCTCTTCTATACGCCAATGATTGGCCTGTCTGTGATACACAGATTTGGGAAGGACTCCTCTCCCTTGCCTCAGATTTTCCTGGGTTACATCTACTTGCTGGCCCCGCCCCTGATGAATCCAATTGTGTACAGTGTGAAAAGCAGATATCTTCGTGCGAGAATAATCAGGGTGTTCATCAAGTGAAGGTTCAGTTGACCACCAGGCTCCAGCACTGAAGACACAGGAGACAAAAATCACAGGCTGCCTATTCCATCCTGGACCCTTACACCCGAGATGACATGCGTTACTGATCTTCTCTCTATATACAGAGGTTCAGACAGGATCTAAGGCCTGTGGCCAGCAGAGAGGCTCTGATGTTGGAGGACAGGGCACTGGGGGAAGGAGGCCAAGCCAGGCAGCCGCATTTACCAAGTGATTCTGTGCATGGAGAACCAGGGGTCCAGTGCGATTTTGGCCCATTGAGAGCTGTATCGGTCGCTGCTGTGACCTTAGATTTTATGTCAATGCAGTCAATAAAGAGAAAGGACGAGGATGTTCTTTCCCATTACACCTGGCCTGTCATTGTCTCGTCTCTGGTTAAACATCCAAGGGCCATGACAATATCTGCAAAGCTGCTTTGCATTCACAATCCTGGCCCTTCCCGAGCACTCTGGGTTCTTCGTGAACTATGGGCCCTGCACCAGGTGTGGACAGAGGCCATTCAAGGAGCACGGACACCCACCCTTCCCTTATGCTAGGTGCTTGGGACTGAGTCATGTCAGAGACATGATTAATGCTGGAGCCCCAGGAGAAGCCATTCAGGCAGCCCCTCGCCCACTGATGGCTCTGCACACCTGCTGAATTCACCCCCATCTGACTGCAATGCTCCCTAGCTAGAACAGAGCTGCATGTGCTAGTGAGGGTCTGACACGCAGGAGTCTTGGCAAGAGACTAAGGGCCAGGCTCCCAACCTGGCTGTTCCGTTTGTGCTGCCCCAGCAATGCAAAGGGATGGAAACAGGCCTCAGCTCCCCCACAGAGGCACAGCTCACTCCTATCCCAGCCCAGCCCACTCAGTGTAGGATGGCCACCTTTTCAAAAGGCGAGAGCAGATGAAAGGCAGGAGCCCCATCCCCTCTATTACCCCACCCATATCTGCTCCTCTTCCCCTCAGTCTGTGCTCACTGGCCAGACTGGAAGCCAGAGGTAGACCACAGTCAATCTGTGGAACTTTTTGTCAGAGGATGTTCTGAAGGCAAAGACTACAACTGGGGTCAAAAAAGAACTAGATTAGTTCATGGAGGATAGGTCCATCAATGGCTATTAGCCTGGCTGGGCATGGATGGTGTCTCTAGCCTCTGTTTGCCAGAAGGTGGGAATGTGCAACAGGGGATGGATCACTTGATGACTATCTGCTCTAGGTCATCTGATGGGTCACATTCAACCTTTTTGCATCACATTGGGAGCTCATGTGGAGTTGCTTGCCTGCTATGACCCTGCTCTGGGTAATCTCAACATGTTGAGCTGCCAGCTGCCCCTCCCCAGCCACTAGCCCCAGAGAGGAAGGATGATTCAGGGTTAAAGTGCTGGCCTGGCCCTCAGAAGAACTGGCTTCAGTTCCAGGCTCTTCCACAGACTTCTTCCGTGACCTTGGGCAACTCAATTTGTGCCTCAGTAATATGTGTTTTATTATGGATCAATGTAAGGTTTACATCCAGGAAGAAAAAACTGGGGATGTGTCATAAACACCTGAACATAGAGGAATCTCAGTAGGAGCAGAGAGATCATTTTACCTTTGTATTTGGACCTTCTGTGACCAGTGCTGGAATCCTTTGTCTAACTCTGGTGTCTAGAGTATTGATAAATTGAAGAGGGTTCAGAGAAGAGCCCATGGGAATGATTAAAGGATTAGAAAACCTGCCTTAGAGTGAAAGACTCCAGGAGCTCAATCGATTTAGCATAACAAAGAGAAGGTTCAGGGGTGACTTGATCACAATCAGTAAGTACCTGGAGGAGGAACAAAGGATGAACAATCGACGCTTCAATCTAGCAGAAAAAGTTATAACAGGATCCAATGGCTGGAAGCTGAAGCGAAACACATTCAGACTGGAACAAAGGTGTTTTTTTTAACAATAACCATAATTAACTATTGTAACAAGTTACCAAGGGCCGTGGTAGATTCTCCATGACTGACAATTGTTAAATCAAGACAGGATTTTGTTCTAACAGCTCTGCCCTAAGTAAGGGTAGGTCTCTGGCCTGTGCTATAGAGTGATAGGTGATCACAATGATGCCTTCTGGCCTAGAGATCTGCCCCATGTTGTTAATAGCACTGCCCTACTGCACGAGGTGTTGTATAGATAAATATGTTACAGATTGAGAGGTGCTCAGGCACTGCAATAGTGGGGGACATAGCTACGTAGCTATCCCATGTTGCCCATTAAATAGCAACTAAGTATTTGCATTATATGTAAGAGAGCAGTTTGATTGCTCAGAGCTCCAGTACGAAACTGGAGAAACCCCTTGCCAAGGTTCCTTCCCCACTCTGAACTCTAGGGTACAGATTTGGGGACCTGCATGAAAGACCCCCTAAGCTTATTCTTACCAGCTTAGGTTAAAAACTTCCCCAAGGTACAAACTTTGCCTTGTCCTTGAACCCTATGCTGCCACCACCAAGCGCGTTAAACAAAGAACAGGGAAAGAGCCCACTTGGAGACATCTTCCCCCAAAATATCCCTCCAAGCCCTACACCCCCTTTCCTGGGGAAGGTTTGACAAAAATCCTCACCAATTGGTACAGGTGAACACAGACCCAAACCCTTGGATCTTAAGAACAATGAAAAATCAATCAGGTTCTTAAAAGAAGAATTTTAATTAAAGAAAAGGTAAAAGAATCACCTCTGTAAAATCAAAATGGTAAATACCTTACAGGGTAATCAGATTCAAAACATAGAGAATCCCTCAAGGCAAAACCTTAAGTTACAAAAAGACACAAAAACAGGAGTATACATTCTATCCAGCACAGTTTATTTACCAGCCATTTAACAAAAGGAAATCTGACGCATTTCGAGCCAGATTACTTTCTAACTTAACAGAATTTCTGAGACTGCATTCCTGATCTGTTCCTGGCAAAAGCATCACACAGACAGACAGACCCTCCCCCTCCCCCCCCCCCCCCGCCTCCAGCTTTGAAAGTATCTTGTCTCCTCATTGGTCATTTTGGTCAGGTGCCAGCGAGGTTACCTTTAGCTTCTTAACCCTTTACAGGTGAAAGGGTTTTGCCTCTGGTCAGGAGGGATTTTATAGCAATGTATACAGAAACGTGGTTACCCTTCCCTTTATTTTTATGACACCCCTTTTGAGATTTTTCTTTAGAGGCAATAGCAACTAGGGTGATGTTGTGATGGGCGTCTGCTGTAGACCACCAGACCAGAAGGATGAGGTAGACAAGGCTTTCTTCAGACAACTAACAGAAGTGATGTGGTGGAGAAAAGGGAGAAGCAGGTAGCAGCAAGTGAAATACTAGCCAGCAGAGGGTGCTCCAGATCTGGAAGAGCTAATTCCTGGTATAACCAGCAGGAGGCACTGTGGCAGTGAGTCAGCACTTTGCTACAGAAGCCTTATTGAGGGCACAGGAATAAACCATCCCAATGTGCAGAAACAATAGCAAATATGGCAGGCAACCAGCTTGGCTTAACAGTGAAATGTTCTGTGAGTTTAAAAACAAAAGGAAGCCTACAAGAAGTGTAAACTTGGACAGATGACTAGGGAGGAGTATAAAAATATTGCTGGAGCATGCAGGGGTGTAATCGGGAAGGCCAAAGCACAATTGGAGTTGCAGCTAGCAAGGTACACGAAGGGGAATGAGAAGGGTTTCTAAAGGTATGTTAGCAAGAAGAAGAAGAAGGTCAGGGAATGTGTGCAACCCATACTGAATGGGGGAGGCAACCTAGTGACAGATGATGTGGAAAAAGCTGAAGTACTCAATGCTTTCTTTGCCTCAGTCTTCACAGACTAGCTCAGCTCCCAGACTGCTGCACTGGGCAGCACAGTATGGAGAGGAGGTAAGCAGCCCTGAGGGATGAAAGAATATACTAAGGACCATTTAGAAAAGCTGGACATGCGCAAGTCCATTAGTCTGAATCTAATGGAGGAGGAGTGGTAGATACGCTGGAGGGCAGGGATAGGATACAGAGGGACCTAGACAAATTGGAGGATTGGGCCAAAAGAAACCTGATGAGGTTCAATAAGGATAAGTGCAGGGTCCTGCACTTAGGACGGAAGAACCCAATGCACAGCTACAGACTAGGGACCGAATGGCTAGGCAGCAGTTCTGCGGAAAAGGACCAAGGGGTGACAGTGGACGAGAAGCTGGATATGAGTCAGCAGTGTGCCCTTGTTGCCAAGAAGGCCAATGGCATTTTGGGATGTATAAGTAGGGGTATAGCGAGCAGATCGAGGGACGTGATCGTCCCCCTCTGTTCGACATTGGTGAGGCCTCATCTGGAGTACTGTGTCCAGTTTTGGGCCCCACACTACAAGAAGGAGGTGGAGAAACTGGAGAGAATCCAGCGAAGGGCAACAAAAATGATTAGGGGTCTGGAACACATGACTTCTGAGGAGAGGCTGAGGGAACTGGGATTGTTTAGTCTGCGGAAGAGAAGAATGAGGGGGGATTTGATAGCTGCTTTCAACTACCTGAGAGGTGGTTCCAGAGAGGATGGTTCTAGACTATTCTCAGTGGTGGAAGAGGACAGGACAAGGAGTAATGGTCTCAAGTTGCAGTGGGGGAGGTTTAGGTTGGATATTAGGAAAAACTTTTTCACTAGGAGGGTGGTGAAACACTGGAATGTGTTGCCTAGGGAGGTGGTGGAATCTCCTTCCTTAGAAGTTCTTAAGGTCAGGCTTGACAAAGCCCTGGCTGGGATGATTTAATTGGGGATGGGTCCTGCTTTTGAGCAGGGGATTGGACTAGATGACCTCCTGAGGTCCCTTCCAACCCTGATATTCTATGATTCCATGATTCTATGATTCTAATGCATCCATGGGTGCTGAGGGTGTTGGCTGATGTGATTGCAGAGCCAATGGCCATATCTTTGAAAACTCATGGTGATTGGGGGAGGTCCTAGACAATTGGAAAAAGGAAAATATAGTGCCCAACTTTAAAAAAGTGAAGAAGGATAATCCAGAGAACCCCATTCAGCCTCTCCTCAATCCCAGGCAAAATCATGGAGCAGGTCCTCAAGGAATCAATTTTGAAGCACTTGGAGGAGAGGAAGGTGATCAGAAACAGTCAGCATGGATTCACCAAGGGCAAGTCATGCCTTACCAACCTGATTGCCTTCTATGATGAGGGAACTGGCACTGTGAATATGGAGAAAATGGTGGATGTGGTATTTCTTAACTTTAGCAAAGCTTTTGATATGGTCTCCCACAGTATTCTTCACAGCAAGTTGAAAAAGCATGGACTAGATGAATGGACTATAAGGTGGATAGAAAGCTGGCTAGACTGTCAGGCCGAATGGGTAGTGATCAACAACTTGATGTCTAGTTGTCAGCCAGTATCAAGTGGAGTGCCCCATGGGTTGGTTCTTGGGACTGGTTTTGTTCAACATCTTCATTAATGATCTGGATGATGGGATGGATTGCACCCTCAGCAAGTTCGCACCTGTTGAGCTGCACCTCGGTCTCATCTTGACCCCCACTTGTTCCATGGGCACTGAGAACCACCCTAGCACTGGATAGACCTCACACCCTGCATCCAAACTTCCAATATCAACAAGTTTTGGGGTAGCTGGATCTGGGGGAGTGGGTTGATTGGGTCCCATAGTGAGCTAGTTGCAGGCATTTGGAACTGGGCTTGGGTCACACCCCTTTCTATTAAGAAAGTGTATGTCCTTGTTTACCCAGCATGTTCAGGTCTCATGCCAGAACAGGTGGAGGAGACCCTATGAGCTGTGCTTGAGGAACCAGTGAATCTGCAGGACAGTCACTGTTATGTCAGGTTATTTGTGGTGTAACCCTGTTCCTTAAAACAGCACTCTTTGATGGCCTGTGTGATAAGAAACGTCCACTAACTGACCCTCTGTGCTTTCATTTGTGGGTGCTCTGCTTGAGATATGATCAGCAGCAGCACCTCTTGGGATTTTACTGGAAGTCTTGTACCATTTCCTGTCTTTCTTAAATCCCCAACTTCTGGGATCAAGTGACTGTGTGGGAATCTCAGACTTCAGCTATCTTAAGTTTCTTTTTAAAAACTCAGTTGCAGAAAGGCTCAGAAACCAAAGGAAAACAGAAAAGAAACTCACATAAGTATATTTCTAAATATTATTATTTGTAAATCAATCTCATGATTATTTTAGGTGATTGGCCATACTTGTTGAATGGGGCTGGGCGATACTGCCCAGTTACCCAGTTACTTACCCAGATACTTACCCAGTTCCAAAGCATAAGTTACAAAAAATTAACAACATTTTTTTCAAAGTACATCAGAAGCAGTAAGTCTACAAAACCATAAGTGGGACCCCTGGATGATTGAGCTGCTAAAGGTGCACTCAAGGAAGATGAGGCTGGAACAGAGAGGCTAAATGAATTCTTTGCCTTGATCTTCACTGCAGAGGATGTGAGGGAGATTCCCACACCTGAGTCATTCTTTTTAGGTGACAGCTGTGAGGAACTGTCCCACACTGAGGTGTCAGTAGAGGAGGTTTTGAAACAAACTGACAAATTAAACAATATTAAATCACCAGGACCAGATGGGATTCACCCAAGAGTTCTGAAGGAACTCAAATACCAAACTGCAGAACTACTAACTGTGTAGTATGTAAACTATCACTTATATCAGCCTCTGTACAAGATGATTGGCAGATAGCTAATGTGATTCTGATTTTTAAACAAGGCTCCAGGGGGTTTCCTAGCAATTACAGGCCAGAAAGCCTAACTTCAGTAACAGGCAAATTTGTTGATACTCTAGTAAAGAACAGAATAATTAGACACATTGATGAACACGATTTGTTGGGGTAGAAGCAACATAGATTTTGAAAGGGAAATCATGCTTCACCCATCTATTAAAATGATTTGAGGGGGTGAACAAACATGTGGTCAAGGTAGATAACTGGATAAATGGATAGATAAATGGTCAGTTTTCAGAAGGGAGGGAGAGGTAACTAGTGGTGGGGATCTGTACTGGGCCCAGCGCTGTTCAACATAGTCATAAATGACTGGAAAAAGGGGGATGGAGGGAGGTGGTAAAATTTGCAGATGATACAAAATGTGATGACTGGGCAAGCAAAATGGCAGGTGAAATTCAGTGCTGAGAAGTGCTGAGAAACGCATGTTGGGAAACATCATCCCACCTACACAGACACAATGGTGGGGTCTAAATGAATTGTTCCCACTCAAGAAAGAGATCTTGGAATCACTGTGGATAGTTCTCTGAAAACATCCACTCAATGTGCAGTGGCTGACAAAAAAGCAGACAGAATGTTGGGAATCATTAGGAAAGGGATTGGTAATGAGACAGAACATATCATATAGCCCCTGTATAAATCCATGGTATGTCCACACCTTAAATATTGTTTAAAGTTTTGGTTGCCCTATCTCAAAAAACATATATTTGAATGGGAAAATACAGAGAAGGGCATCAACATTTTTAGGGGTATGAAACAGCTTCCATATGAAGATAGATTAAAAAGAATGGTTTCAGAGTAGCAGCCGTGTTAGTCTGTATTCGCAAAAAGAAAAGGAGGACTTGTGGCACCTTAGAGACTAACAAAATTATTTGAGCATAAGCTTTTGTGAGCTACAGCTCACTTTGTCAGATGCATTCAGTGGAAAATACAGTGGGGAGATTTATATACACAGAGAACATGAAACTATGGGTGTTACCATACACACTGTAACCAGAGTGATCAGGTAAGGTGAGCTACTACCAGCAGGAGAGCTTGTTAGTCTCTAAGATGCCACAAGTACTCCTTTTATTAAAAAGACTGGGACTGTTAAGTTTGGAAAAGAAATGACCGGGGGCGGGGGGGGGGGGGGGGGGGAGATATGATAGAAGTCTAATCATGAGTGGTGGGGAGAAAGTGAATCAGGAAGTGTTATTTACCCCTTCACATTAACTAATGAAGTTAATAGGCAGCAGGTTTAAAACAAACAAAAGAAAGTACTTTTTCACACAACACACAGTCAGCTTGAGGAACACATTGCCAAGGGATGTTGTGAAGGCTAAATGTATAACTGATCGAAAAAGAATTAGGTAAGTTGATGGAGGATAGGTCTATCAATAGCTATTAGCCAAGATGGTCAGGGATACAGCCCCATCCTCTGGGTGTCTCTAAACCTCTGACTGGTGGAAACTGGGAGCAGATGAGAGCGTATGGATTATTCGATAATCGTCCTGTTTTGTTTGTTCCCTCTGAAGAATTTTACAGGCTATCTTCAGAAGACAGGACACTGGGCTAGATGGAACAATGGTCTGAACAAATAAGGCTGTTCTTCTGATCCTAAATTGTTCCACTGATGGAGGGACTACTGCAGACAAGCCTTTTCAAGGGGCTCCCTCTGCTGGTGTAGCCACCCTAGAAGACTCCAGGGGGTGCTGAGTGTGGGATGCTGATGGGGGGGGTGTGAGTTCTGCCACCTAGGGGTGAGGTCCTGTAGCACGAGGGACAGAGGCTCATGGGTTGAGCTAGAGCTGGGCTGGAAAACCGAGAGTCCCCCCGCCCATGAAAGATTTGGCCCAAACTAAAATGTTTCCTTTTCATCCATTTTTTGCGGGTAAGATTTTTTCATACAAAACAGATAATTATTTCTCTGAAAGCTCAGCTGCCATGATGCTGCCCAGCTGCAGCTGCCTGGGTCCCCAAGAGCAATTGGAGGTTTTTCATCTGCCTCTCCCTTATAACATAAATGAAGGTTGCACTGACGGAGTGTATGGCTGCACTCTGGGTAAGGAAAGGTCTAAACTTCCCAACCAGTCTGCGGCTGGGGCATTGTGCCTATCAGCTACTCTAACCAGCCTCCCCATCTCTGTGCAGCATCTGCCACCCTGTACAATGACACTTCAACAGCTCCTGCAGGCAGAGACTACTGAGACAGGTCCTGGTAGCACATCTGAGATGATTCTGTGCTAGCCGGGAGCTGGAGAGGGTCCTAGAGCAGTTGTGGAGGTTCAGAGATTGGGGGAGGGTAGCTACCAGTGGCTCACTGAGATCTGTATCTAACTATGGGGATCCCTGTATTCTGGGGGTCACTGTTTCTTCCTCAGGGAAAAGGGAAGGAACCTCTCCTATGAGAAAAGTCGGAGGGAATTTTCCCTGTAGGGAGCCTTGTGAAATCTTTCTTCCCTGGCTGCACCTTGGGTTTGCAATGCAGGACAGGGGGCTGCTGGGGAGAAATCTGAATCTATATTTATTTATTAATATTTATTATTATTATTATTATTATTTTATTATTTCAGCAAGATCAAGCTGTGACAACATCGTTACCATTTGTCCACCCCCAAGGTAGCCTTGTGACTAATCAGAACCATACAAACAGTGATGACAAGCCCGGATTCCAGGAGCAGAGCCTGCAGCCAGGTTTGTGCTGCCATCCAGTTGGGCAGCATCACCACACGTCCCCTGTGATTTGGCCTCCTGAAGCTTGCTCTTGGCCGTGACAGGGGTTAAAGCTGGTGCACAGTAAGCCAAGCAGCTGAGGTTTCCTAATGGCCACGTGGCCCCAAGCGACTGTGCCGGCATGCTTCATAAGGAGAGTTGCCTCCCTATCTGAACAGATACTGCCTGCTGCCCATGTAACCTCTCCGATGACTCCTTGTCCTTTAATGTGAAGACCTCTGGTGTCAGCAGCTCCCCTTCTAGCAGGAACTGGGTACGTTGGCAGGTTTCACCATCTTTGAAATGTGGAGTTTAGGGGAAAGGCTGGAAGCTGTTTCTATTTGCAGATGTTCTCTGCAGTGGCAGAGGACACAGCTGGGCTGTCGGGGTGACTCAGTGACAGGGCTGGAGGGCAGAGAGCGCTAGGTAGCTTGGGAACCCCTCCCCTACATGGAGCCAGGATCCTCGGTGGGCTATTCATGCTACACATAAATCTGAGATTCAAAGTGAGCTTGGAATATTAAAAACCCAGGACCCATTTCTAGATGTGCCATTTGCTCTTGGACCGAACCTGCCAGTCTGAGCAAGAGGAGACCCCACAGAATGTCAGTGACTAGTTCCCAAATCGCCTCAGGTTTATTTGCTCCTGGAAATTTAATCAGTAAATGCATTTTAAAAGGTTTTATAATCTGGCTCGATTGTAAAGGCAGGAATCCAGAGCTGTGTTGCTCTGTGGTAACTGGGCTGATAAGGCATATTTCTGTTTCCTGATTGGCTGAGGGCTCCAGGTTTTTTATCCCATAGATACCCCTCAGAGTTACAGGGTTACTGGCATCTCTGCCCCCTCTTTGGTCTCCGAGTGCCAGATGTCAAGCATCATAGCCTACCCACTCGTGGGGTGGAATCCCCCTAACCTGCCATCCTCAGACAGGACCCTTTGTAGCCTTCACGCTCACGAGGTGGAAATTCGGGATCCTCCACCCTCAGACTGGGCCCTGGGCTACAGCACACCGGAGGTCAGCTGTGCTTGCTGAGTAGGTCCGAGTGGGTTCAGCACCTGAGGTTCTTCCCTTTGGGAGTCAGTGACGAGTGGTGAGACAAGTCACCAGTCAGGTTTCTAGAACCAAAATACTGTTTAATCTGAACAGCAGGAAGAAAGCGTAACATGGGAGAATAAGAAGTTCTCTGACCCCAAGTCCTCCCACTCTGATGGGGACCCAGGCAGGCCGAGGGCCTTGAGACTTCCCCAGCCGTGTCTGTGCCTGTCAGTCTGAAGAGCTTCTCAGCAACAGCTGCCCAGCATCTGGAGAGACTCCCAGCGCTGGCAAAACAAGCTGTGTAACGTGTCTGGAGCCCGGAAACAAGCTCTTCCAAGCTTGTATCTCCAGTGTGGTCTCTCACCCTCCCTGGGGTGGTTACTGAGCGATGGCTCTTCTTGAGCTGTTGCTTCCCTTCCTGCTTGTTTTCCAGCAGCCTGCTGTTAAATAAGAAGTGCCATACTGGTTTCAGCCAATAGAGCCATAACATAAACATCCCAATAGTTAACCCTATATAGTTCTACAGCAAACATCCCCAGAACTGGGTTTAACATGTCCATACATTATGGCAGCTCAGCTCCATGTCTGACAGTATGCCATTCCTGGGTACTACAGATTTTATGAGTACAGGATAGAGACAGCCAGAGAGAGAGAGAGAGAGAGAAAGCAATAGACTACTTTCACATGTGAAATGACGTTTCATTTCCATGAATACTCATGCATTTGACTTTCAAATCCACTTCCTGCAAACCCTCATCGTGCCTCAATAACAGCTGCTGGGGTTACTATGTACTAGAGAGTGATAACTCAGGGAATGAATATTTTCTATACTGATCCCAATGCCTGTTACCACTCCGGACACAGGCTACAGACTGACAGAACAGAACCCAAGGAGAACCAGTCAGCTATTAACCCAGGGACAGAGAATTATAGAATATCAGGGTTGGAAGGGACCTCAGGAGGTCATCTAGTCCAACCCCCTGCTCAAAGCAGGACTAATCCCCAACTAAATCATCCCAGCCAGGAGAAATCTAAATGAGAGATGCTACATTTTAAGTCCCACTCCAACCTGAGAAATCACCTCTGAAAGAAGATCAGAAGAGAAAGAATGGGTTGATGTGTGTGTGCTAAGGTACGGATGTGTAAATGTTATGTCAAAATTTTTCATTGTAATACAAATATTACTAACCAAATATTCATGACATGCCTGTATATCTAAAGCAAGCAGCAGAGTTGTTAGAATCTTTACGGGAAGGAGCAGCAGTAACTTTACTGCTTAATGGCTTTGGCTTTAGAAAGTATTATAGAAGTACTTCACATTAGTAGGGGAAGCAAAAGTGGATGGGAATCTGGGAGGCAGTGACCATGAGTTGGTTGAGTTCAGAATCCTGACACAGGGAAGAAAGGTAAGCAGCAGGATACGGACCCTGGACTTCAGGAAAGCAGACTTCAACTCCCTCAGGGAACGGATGGGTAGGATCCCCTGGGGGACTAACATGAAGGGGAAAGGAGTCCAGGACAGCTGGCTGTATTTCAAGGAATCCCTGTTGAGGTTACAGGGACAAACCATCCCGATGTGTCGAAAGAATAGTAAATATGGCAGGCGACCAGCTTGGCTTAACAGTGAAATCCTAGCAGATCTTAAGCATAAAAAAGAAGCTTACAAGAAGTGGAAGGTTGGACATATGGCCAGGGAAGAGTATAAAAATATTGCTCGGGCATGTAGGAATGAAATCAGGAGGGCTAAATCGCACCTGGAGCTGCAGCTAGCGAGAGATGTTAAGAGTAACAAGAAGGGTTTCTTCAGGTATGTTGGCAACAAGAAGAAAGCCAAGGAAAGTGTGGGCCCCTTAATGAATGAGGGAGGCAACCTAGTGACGGAGGATGTGGAAAAAGCTAATGTACTCAATGCTTTTTTTGCCTCTGTCTTCACGAACAAGGTCAGATCCCAGACTGCTGTGCTGGGCATCACAACATGGGGAATAGATGGCCAGCCGTCTGTGGAGAAAGAGGTGGTTAGTGACTATTTAGAAAAACTGGATGTGCACAAGTCCATGGGGTCGGATGAGTTGCATCCGAGAGTGCTGAAGGAACTGGCGGCTGTGATTGCAGAGCCATTGGCCATTATCTTTGAAAACTCGTGGCGAACGGGGGAAGTCCCGGATGACTAGAAAAAGGCTAATGTAGTGCCAATCTTTAAAAAAGGGAAGAAGGAGGATCCTGGGAACTACAGGCCAGTAAGCGTCACTTCAGTCCCTGGAAAAATCATGGAGCAGGTCCTCAAAGAATCAATCCTGAAGCACTTGCATGAGAGGAAAGTGATCAGGAACAGTCAGCATGGATTCACCAAGGGAAGGTCATGCCTGACTAATCTAATCGCCTTCTATGATGAGATTACTGGTTCTGTGGATGAAGGGAAAGCAGTGGATCTATTGTATCTTGACTTTAGCAGAGCTTTTGACACGGTCTCCCACAGTATTCTTGTCAGCAAGTTAAGGAAGTATGGGCTGGATGAATGCACTATAAGGTGGGTAGAAAGTTGGCTAGATTGTCGGGCTCAACGGGTAGTGATCAATGGCTCCATGTCTAGTTGGCAGCCGGTGTCAAGTGGAATGCCCCAGGGGTCGGTCCTGGGGCCGGTTTTGTTCAATATCTTCATAAATGATCTGGAGGATGGTGTGGATTGCACTCTCAGCAAATTTGTGGATGATACTAAACTGGGAGGAGTGGTAGATATGCTGGAGGGCAGGGATAGGATACAGAGGGACCTAGACAAATTGGAGGATTGGGCCAAAAGAAATCTGATAAGGTTCAATAAGTATAAGTGCAGGGTCCTGCACTTAGGACGGAAGAACCCAATGCACAGCTACAGACTAGGAACCGAATGGCTGGGACAAAGCCCTGGCTGGGATGATTTAATTGGGTATGGGTCCTGCTTTTGAGCAGGGGGTTGGACTAGATGACCTCCTGAGGTCCCTTCCAACCCTGATATTCTATGATTCTATGTATGCAATGGGTTTGTGCTATTAACTCTTTGTGCAGAACAGTTGTATGATACTGTCTCCTGGTAACTGACCGGAAGCTGCTTATAACACTTACATTCAGGGTTGTCCATTCAATCACTCTGCAGTACATGTGCAAGAACATAAGACTTTCCAAAAAGTCCTGAGAGACCAGAACCACTGGTTTGTGTTTCAGCAAAGAGTAGAGCTGAGGGGCAAAAAAGGGGAGTGTAATCGTGGATGTAAGTAATTTATGTCCCTTACATTTTACATGAGCATGGCTGAAGTAACTTGCACACTCAGCTGGATATTAGAGTAAACACAGTAACACAGTTTTTGCACTATTCACCCATCTTTGCCACCTACTCCTCCCCCGCCCAACTGAAGTAACTGTCTGCGTTAGCTTGTAACTTGCCAGATATCTACAGACCGTTGCATGGGGAGAAGATGAAGTTCCTGAGAGCATGATGAGAGGCCTGTAGGATGATTGAACTCTTTGGATTCAGGCAAAGGCACTTCAGCTTCTCTTGGAGGGATTCTTGGGGGTCTGAGTATATCACCACAAGCACTTGTTAAGGGAAAGTTAACAGAGCCCAGTTCACACATGTAAATCTGGAGTGCGATAGTATAAGTCAATGTTATTGAATTAAAATCCTAGCTCTAAGAATTTGCCCCATGTGCTGCAAAGAGGAAGTGGCTTAATTTGGACTCCCAAGCATGGAGAAAAAATATATATAATGAGGCAACGAAACACGTTTATAAATAGCTTTAATGCAGAAGAGATATTTACAGTAACCATTTCCCCCATGAATTTCCCATGTGTTTACCCATATATCATGATACAGTAGGCCCCACTCAGAAGTGGAGGGCCAGAAAGGTGTCTGTGGTAAGGTCAATATTGTAAAATCACGCAGTGCTCAAGCAAGCTGTGGAACTCCCAGCCACTAGACATCAATGGATTAGCCGGATTGAAAGAGGGACTGGATGTTTGTGTGTGTTACCAGAAAATCCAATTCCAGTATTGAGGATTGTTTGAAAAAAGTCTTGGAAGGGCTCTAAACCTTCCTGATTTACACCACAAAATATGTCTAGCTAGGGGCATCAGAGAGAAACTTTCCCAAGGAGCAGATGATCTCAGAGCTGCCTATTGCAGGGTTCCTTTAACTTTCTTCTGAAGCTTCTGGAACTGGCCTCTGGATATTGGGCTAGATGGACTGCAGGTCTGACCCAGTCTGGCAGTGCCTATTTCCTATCAGTGATGTAAAACCAAGACAGTGTTTTTGCTGATTCTCCTTGAGCTCGTAGTCTCTAGACTTGCACTGAGACCAGAAAGATGCCTCACTAATTATCATCTAGTCTCCTGTTCTTTTTCCTTGCAGGAAGGAAAGTTCAAAACTCCTTGGACCTTCCCAGTCCATTATGTCAACTGTAAATGACACCAAATGCAAATCTGCTGTGTTCCTTCTCACCGGGATACCTGGGCAGGAAGACGTTAATCTGTGGATCTCCATACCCTTTTGTTTCATGTATCTTATTTCGATATTAGGAAATTCAGTCATTCTGTTCATTATTAAAACAGATCCAAGCCTCCATGAGCCCATGTACATTTTCCTTTCCATGTTGGCCGTCACAGACCTTGGCTTATCGTTAGCCACAATACCGACGATACTGGGCATATTCTTGTTTAACTCTAGGGAGATAAGCTTTGATGCCTGTTTTGCCCAGCTATTCTTCATCCACTCTCTTCAATTCATTGAATCCTCCATGCTCTTGCTGATGGCCTTTGACCGCTTCGTCGCAATCTGTAACCCACTGAGATATGTTTCCATCTTAACCCAGAAGAGAATAGCCAAGCTGGGATTTCTGTTTGTGCTAAGAGGGTTGGCCATAGCATTCCCAGTTCCCTTTCTCCTAAAACGGTTCCAATATTGTCGAGCTAATGTCCTCTCCCATTCCTACTGCCTGCACCAGGACGTTATTAAGATGGCTTGTTCGGACATCACATTCAATAGCATCTATGGCTTGGTTGTTACACTCTTAACAGTGGGTTTGGACTCACTTCTCATCTTCCTCTCTTATGTGATGATTCTCAAAGCAGTGCTGAGCATTGCGTCCCACGTGGAGTGCCTCAGGGCCTTGAACACCTGTGTCTCCCACTTCTGTGCTGTCCTGCTCTTCTATACTCCAGAAATTGGTTTGTCTGTGCTACACAGATTTGGGAAGGGCTCTTCTCCCTTATTTCAGATTCTCCTGGGCTACATCTACTTGCTGGTCCCACCTCTGATTAATCCAATTGTGTACAGCGTGAAAAGCAAACACCTTCGTGAGAGGATAATCAGAGTATTCATCAAGTGACGGTTCAGTTCATCACCTGGCTTCAGCGCTGGTGACACAGGGGATGAAAAACACGGGCCGCCTAATGCAACCTGGACTCTTGCATCTTAGATGACATGAACTACTGAGCTCCACTCTGTAGAGAGAGGTTCAGGTGGGGTCTAAGGACAGAGGTGGGTGAAGGAGGACAGCTCACTGGCGGATGGAGAGCAAGGCAGCCAGCAGCATTTACAAAGTGACTGTGTTCATGGAGAGCCAGGGGACTGGTTGGATGTTGGCCCATAAAGAGCCCTATCAGTGGCTGCTCCCCTCTCAGAATTCCTGTCTATATAGTCAATAAAGAGAAAAGTGTTGGATGTTGTTTCCCGTTACACCTGGCCTGTCATTGTCCCGTCTCTGGTTAAACATCCATGAGCTATGAAGAAAGCTGCAGAGGTCTTCTGCAGTCATAGTCTTGGCCGTTCCTGAGCGCTCTGGGTACTGTGTGATCCATGGGTGCTGCACCAGGGGCTATTCAAGAGACAAGGACACTCACCCTTCCCCGATGCCCTCAGCCAGGTGCTTGTGACTGAGTCGTGTCCCAGACTTGATAAATGCAGGAACACCAGGAGAAGCCATTCAGGCAGCCCACCCCGTTGATGGCTTTGCATACATGACACGCCTGCTTATCCCAAACCCAGCTGGCCATAATGCCACCAAGGCAGAGCAGAGCTGTGTGTGTGAGTGGTGATCTGATACACAGGAGTCCTGGCAAGAGACTAATGCAAAGGGGTGGAAACAGGCCTCAGCTCCCCAACAGAGCCACGGTTAGCTCCTATCCCAGCCCAGCCCATTCAGGGTAGGGAGACCACCTTTTCAAAAGGGAAAAGTAGGACACATGTAGAAGCCCCATCTCTTCCCTGATCCTGCCCCTACCCCTCTTCTTCACCTCAAACCTGCACCCCCTGTCCCTTCTCTTTCCCCCAAGCCAGGCTAGGCCAGAAGCTAGAGCCAGGCCGATGTAAGAGCTGCCCAGGGAGAAGGGGCTACTGGGGCTGGGGGGACCCTGGAACCTCCACCTGCCCTGGGATGGTGGCCGTGCCTTGGGGGGAAAGAGGACCAGGGGCAGGGCCTCATTGTGAGGGGGACCTAAGTATCTACTCAGCCCCCCCCACACACACCAGGTAGACCTGGCACTGCCCGTGAGCATCAGGTAGGAGAGGAGCAGTACTGCCGAGAATTCAGACTTGGGCAGAGTGAGCTGAACTCTTGGGAGCCATTACCAATGGGCGGAGGTCAGCCCAGCCCCCAGGCTGCTCTAAACACCTCTGAGCCAGGGGGAGAACAGGCCAGCAAATTAAACCTGTGTAACTGGCTCCCTGCCATCCCCGCTCTCTGCAGCGCAGGGGGGAGCTCTGCTGGTGTACCAGAGAATCCAGCCGGGCCTGTCGCTGCTTGGAAGGCTGGTCCGGTGGTCTAGGACTGCTGTGTGACTAAAGAGATTTGAGTTTGATTCCCTTGTCATATGTGACCATGGGCAAGCCATTGGCTGTCCCTGAGCCTCTGCACAGGTGGATAATAGTCCTGCCCGGCCTCACAGCAGTGACGGGAAGATAAATACATTCAAGGTGTTCAGATACTGTGAGACCCTAAAATCAGGACTATGTCAGCGTTCCCAGAGCAACAACTTTGACTGTAAAAGGCCTCTTACCACAGCCCCCTGTGACAGCTGGTTCTGGGAAGCCCCATGACTCTAGCACCTTGGTGTCTGTGACAGATGTGGGGGTGCTCAGGGGTGACAGTGAGGGGTAAGGAGTGGATTTCATTTGTCTTTGGCTCTGAGACCTTGGAGTGCACCTGCATCAGGTTTTCTAGCTTTTCAGCAACTCACTTTAAAAAAAAAAAAACTTTTAAGAAAACTGAAAGCTGAGATTCCTGTCTAGTTTCTTGATTCCAGAAGTTGGGGCTTTAAGAAAAACAGGAACGAGTGCGAGACTCCCAATAAAATCCCAGGAGTTGGTGCTGCTGGCTGCACCTCAAGCAGAGGACCCACAAACAAAGGCACTGACGGTTAGTTAGTGGACATTTCTGGTCACACAGTCTATCAGTGACAGACACCCTTTGCCCTCTGCACTGGGCTACAGGGCCCGTGGTTGTAAGGAACAGGGCTATGCCAAAACAGCCAGATATAACAGTGTCAGGCTCGCAGAGTCACTGGTACCTGAGGCTACAGCTCAGACGGTCTCTCCTCATGTTGAGCCAAGAGACACGCACACGCTGGTTAAGCAAGGCCATACAATTTCTTAATAGAAAGGGGGGTGACCCCAGCCCAGCTCCAAATCATAGAATCATAGAATCATAGAATATCAGGGCTGGAAGGGACCCCAGGAGGTCATCTAGTCCAACCCCCTGCTCAAAAGCAGGACCAATCCCCAACTAAATCATCCCAGCCAGGGCTTTGTCAAGCCTGACCTTAAAAACTTCTAAGGAAGGAGATTCCACCACCTCCTTAGGCAACACATTCCAGTGTTTCACCACCCTCCTAGTTAAAAAGTTTTTTCCTAATATCCAACCTAAACCACCCCCACTGCAACTTGAGACCATTACTCCTTGTCCTGTCCTCTTCTATCACTGAGAATAGTCTAGAACCATCCTCTCTGGAACCACCTCTCAGGTAGTTGAAAGCAGCTATCAAATCCCCCCTCATTCTTCTCTTCTGCAGACTAAACAATCCCAGTTCCCTCAGCCTCTCCTCATAACTCATGTGTTCCAGACCCCTAATCATTTTTGTTGCCCTTCGCTGGACACTTTCCAATTTATCCACATCCTTCTTGTAGTGTGGGGCCCAAAACTGGACACAGTACTCCAGATGAGGCCTCACCAATGTCGAATAGAGGGGAACGATCACGTCCCTCAATCTGCTCGCTATGCCCCTACTTATACATCCCAAAATGCCATTGGCCTTCTTGGCAACAAGGGCACACTGCTGACTCATATCCAGCTTCTCGTCCACTGTCACCCCTAGGTCCTTTTCCGCAAAGCTGCTGCCTAGTCATTCGGTCCCTAGTCTGTAGCTGTGCATTGGATTCTTCCATCCTAAGTGCAGGACCCTGCACTTATCCTTATTGAACCTCATCAGATTTCTTTTGGCCCAATCCTCCAATTTGTCTAGGTCCCTCTGTATCCTGTCCCTCCCCTCCAGCGTATCTACCACTCCTCCCAGTTTAGTATCATCCGCAAATTTGCTGAGAGTGCAATCCACACCATCCTCCAGATCATTTATGAAGATATTGAACAAAACCGGCCCCAGGACCGACCCTTGGGGCACTCCACTTGATACCGGCTGCCAACTAGACATGGAGCCATTGATCACTACCCGTTGAGCCCGACAATCTAGCCAACTTTCTACCCACCTTATAGTGCATTCATCCAGCCCGTACTTCTTTAACTTGCTGACAAGAATACTGTGGGAGACCGTGTCAAAAGCTTTGCTAAATGCCTGTTGCTCGCTCTCATTGGGAACCAAACAAACCCCTTCCCCAGATCCAGCTACCCCCAGCTACTTGGTGATGCTGGAAATTTGGATGCAGGGTGGAAGGTCTATTTCCAGCACTAGAGTGGCTCTCGTTGCTCGTGGAGCGAAAGGGGTCAGGATCAGACAGACGTGCATTGCAGCAGGGGTCTGTTCGGGCAGACAACGCTCTACAGATCCTTCACTCTCTCAGAGCACGTCCTGATTCCCCCTCTGACTGCCGAGCTGCAGAGGGGCCCAGAACTCCCTTGTCAAAGGGGGCTGTGCTAATGACAGGCCTCATCAGCAAGGGGTGTTGGGAAGAGTTCAGGTTCTCCACCCAGTGTCCCACATCACCCATATGAGGCAAACAGAGCTGAAATCTCTGTGAGATACTTAGCTGTGGTCTCAATTATTGCAGAGTCCAAGCAGCTTTCAATCTGTAACATATTTACCAGCTTAACACCCCTTTGCGGGAGGGCAGAGCTATTAACACCTCTGGGCAGACCTTCCCCTGCTGGTGACACCCATGTTCTGAAAGAGGACACAGCCCCCTGCCCTGCACGACAAGGCCCCAGCCCCAGGCCCTTAAAGAAACAGTAGCCTGGAATTTCCCAAAGCTTTAACTATTACCCAGGACCATCTTCCTGTCTCCCAGTAGCTGTCTCTACTAGAACTCTGTCAGCTCCAAAAGTCACAGGAAGCTTAAAGGGCCACACCCTGGAGCAAAGGTTGATTGACCCTTCTAATCTTTCCTACCCATAAAGGGGAGAGTCTCCAACATACCATCTCTAATGGCAACTGAATTAGGGTGATCACCCATCCCAAATTGGGCAGGAGAGACCTGAAATACAGAGTTTGATTCCTGGTCCCAGGCTAAATGACTCCAGGATAACATTTGTCGCAAATTCCTTGTAGTGATGCTCCACAATGGACAGAAGCTCATAGGAAGCACCGCCCTTTTCCAGGTAGGGATGCTGAGGTGGTCCTTAGTGCCCCCTCACTATGAAGCCCTGCCCCCTGCTCCTCTTTCCCAGAAGGCCCTGCCCCCAGCTCGAGGCAGGTGAAGGGTCCCGGGTTCTCCAAAGCAGATCTGACTTCTGGCCTCTCCAGTGGGTGGAGCTCTCTAAAACACAGGCTCTCCTACCCTCTGGCCCCATTCTTCTCCTTTACTCAGGAGCCCCCACACCGACGTCCCTGCTGGGGTCAGCCTTGTTTCAGGCTTGCTGCAACCCCTGTTCCTCTTTTTCCCTGGAGGCCCCGCCCCTGCCTCATCTCTTCCCACTAAGCCCTGCCCCCTGTGCCTCCACTACCCCAGAGGCTCCTTCCCCCGGCCAGGCCAGGGCCAGACTGTGGTAAGAGCTACCCCAAGAGCCCAAGCCGCTGTGAGGAGCCCCAGACTCTGCACCTTCCCTGGGAGTTCATCCGGGGGGGAGGGCAGGGACCCAGGCTGGGGGCTCCTCACAATGGCTCTGGCTCCGTGGACAGCTCTTACCATGGCCCGGCGCTAGCTTCTGGTCTGGAGAGGGGGTGGAGCCTTGGGTAATGAGGAGGAGCAGGGGGTGGGGTCCTGGGAGAAGAGATGGGGCAGAGGGTGGGGCAGAGGGTGAAGATGAGGAGCAGAGGGTTGGGCTTCAAGGGGATAGGAGAGGAATGGGGCGAGGTCACAAAGGGGACAGGACTCCTGCCTGTGTCCCACTTGTGCCTTTTGAAGAGGTGGTCACCCGACACTGAGTGGGCTGGGCTGGGATAGGAGACAGCCGTGCCTCTGTAAGGAAGCTGAGGACCATTTCCACTCCTTTAGAAGCAGCTGGAGCAGCACAAATGGAGGAGGAGGGAATCTAGGCCAGAGCCTCTTGCCAGTACTCCTCTGTGTCAGACCCAGACTCACACATGCCGCTCTTCCCTGCCTTGGTGGGGAGTGGGCTTAGCAGGTGTACGGTGTGCAGAGCCATCAAAGGGGCTGCCCACATGGCTTCTCCTGGGACTGCTGCATTAATTATGTCTCTGACAGGATTCAGTCACGTGCACATGGCTGAGCACATAGGGGAGGGGTCGTATCTGAGCCCCTTGAATACGCCTGTCCACAGCTGGAGCAGACCTCCTGGATCACACAGATTCCAGAGCTCTCAGGAAGGGCCAGGACTCTGACTGCAGAACAGCCCCGCAGAATTTTTCATGGCCCGTGGATGTTTAGCCAGAGATGGGACAGTGACAGGCCAGGTGTAACGGGAAATGACATCCCTGTCCCTTCTCTTTATTAACTGTATCAGGAGAAATTCTAACGTCAGAGTAGCCACCGAAACGTCTCTTTATGGGCCAACATCCCAGCGGTCCCCTGGCTCTCCATGAACACAGTCACTTTGTAAATGCTGCTGCCTGCCTTGGTCTCCTTCCCCCAAGTGCGCTGTCCTCACTCACCAGCAGGTGGGAACGGCGACTATACCATTGCTTCAGATCTCACACCACATCTGAACCTCTCTCTACAGAGTGTAGATCAGTAGCTTAAGCCACCTCGGATGTAAGGGTCTAGGATGAATTAGATGTGTGACAGTATTGACGTGAACTGTGACCGTATAGACCATTGTTGAAACCAAGGTCCTATAGTTGCACCAAATCTTGTACGAAGGAAGTCAAGTAGGTGTCTATGAAAAGGTTATGATTTGCTTGTTATGATTATGCTATCTGTATTCATGTATCATTTTGTATTTAATGTTATAAGTATTGGCTCTATACCTGTTTCAAATGTTGGCTCCTGGGGTAACACCCACGAAGTAATCAGCCAGATATGCTGTCAAGGTTCCTTCCCCACTCTGAACTCTAGGGTACAGATGTTGGGACCTGCATGAAAACCTCCTAAGCTTACTTTTACCAGCTTAGGTTAAAACGTCCCCAAGGTACAAATTAATTTTACCCTTTGCCCTTGGAATTTCCACTGCCACCACCAAACGTTAACTGGGTTTACTGGGAAACATAGTTTGGACACGTCTTTCCCCCCCAAATCCTCCCAACCCTTGCACCCCACTTCCTGGGAAAGGTTTGGTAAAAATCCTCACCAATTTGCATAAGTGAACACAGACCCAAACCCTTGGATCTGAGAACAATGAAAAAGCATTCAGTTTTCTTACAAGAAGACTTTTAATAGAAGTAAAGGAATCACCTCTGTAAAATCAGGATGGTAGATACCTTACAGGGTAATTAGATTCAAAACATAGAGAATCCCTCTAGGCAAAACCTTAAGTTACAAAAAAGACAGACAGAAATAGTCATTCTATTCAGCACAGCTATTTTCTCAGCCATTTCAACAAATCATAATCTAACACATACCTAGCTAGATTACTTACTAAGTTCTAAGTTTCCATTCCTGTTCTGTCCCCGGCAAAAGCATCACACAGACAGCCCCAGACCCTTTGTTTTTCTCCCTCCTCCCAGCTTTTGAAAGTATCTTGTCTCCTCATTGGTCATTTTGGTCAGGTGCCAGCGAGGTTACCTTTAGCTTCTTAACCCTTTACAGGTGAGAGGATTTTTCCTCTGGCCAGGAGGGATTTTAAAGGCGTTTACCCTTCCCTTTATATTTATGACATATGCCATGTAAGATATCTGCAAAAATGCTATAATTTGCCAGATATGATAATTTTGTTCATATGTTTGTATCACTTTTGTATTCTGAGTTATAGACATGTATGTATGTCTGTATTTCAAACTGGTGCTCTGCTTCTGAGTGACAACCCCAGACTGTTCGGCATCAGCACTCCTAGCCTGCTTCATAGCCCATTAAGGACCATCAACTATACAACTGACCCATTGAGAGAAGGCAGATCCACCTTGTGGCTCAGCAAGACATGCAGGGACATGCCTATGGACAGAACTCTAAGGTTTCCAAGCCATATGTTGGGCACCTTGTGTTTGAAACAAAAGAAGCACAGGCTGCACGGTAAGGGACTATAAAAGGCAGCTGCATCTTCTCCATTTTGTCTTCAATCCTGCTCCTTACCTCTGGAGGAACTTTGCTACAAACTGAAGCTCTGAACAATGGACTTGAATGACCCATGCAAGCTGTGGATGTACTCCAGAGACTTAACTTAAGCCAGCAGTTTATTCCATCACAGCTACAAGCCTGAAACAAGAACTGTGCACTGCATTTTGCCATTACTTTATGTAGTTGATTCCATTTAACCAATTTTAACGCTCATCTGTATTTCTCACTTTTTATGAATAAACCTTTAGATTTTAGATTCTAAAGCAGAGGTGGGCAAACTACGGCCCGGGACCCACATCCGGCCCAAAGGACCCTCCTGCCCAGCCCCTGAGCTCCTGGCCGGGGAGGCTACCCCTGACCCCTCCCCCACAGCCTCACCTCGCCGCCAGGGCAATGCTCTGTGCGGTGGAGCTGTGAGCTCCTGGGGCAGTGCAGCTGCAAAGCCCGGCCTGACCTGGTGCTCTGTGCTGCGAGATGGCGCATGGCGGCATGGCTGTAGAGCCGCCAGCCACCAGTGCTCCAGGCAGTGCGGTAAGGGGACACGGAGCAGGGGGAGTTGGATAGAAGGCAGGGGAGTTTGGGGTGGTGGTCAAAGGGCGGGGGTGTGGATAGGGATTGGGGTGGGAACTGGACGTTGAATGGGGGCAGGAGTCCCCGGGGGGGTGGATAGGAGATGGGGGCTGGGCCATGACCCCCTCCCCTAACCGGCCCTCCATACAATTTCCAAAACCCATTGCGGCCCTCAGGCCAAAAAGTTTGCCCAGCCCCTGTTCTAAAGGATTGGCAACAGCGTGATTTGTGGGTAAGATCTGACTTGTATATTGATCTGGGTCTGGGTCTTGGTCCTTTGGAATCAGGAGATCCTTTTTTTTTTTTTTTAACTGGGGTACTGGTTTTTATAACCATTCATCCCCAAAACGAGCAGAACTGGTGGTGATACTGGGAAACTGGAGTATCTGAGGGAATTCCTTGTATGACTTCTGGTTAGCCAGTGGGGTGAAACCAAAGTCCACTCTGTTTGGCTGGTTTGGTGTGCCTTAGTAGTAAGGAACCCCCCAGCTCTGGGCTGTGACTGAATTGATACTCTCAGTTGTGTCCCGCCAGAGACCACTTTGTTACAAGGTGGCCCATGTTTTTCATCTCCCATGTCACCAGCACTGGAGCCAGGTGATGAACTGACCCTTCACTTGGTGAACACCCTGATTATCGTTGCACGAAGGTGTTTGCTTTTCACGCTGTACACAATTGGGTTCATCAGGGGTGGGACCAGCAAGTAGATGTAGCCCAGGAGAATCTGAAGCAAGGGAGAAGGGCCCTTCCCGAATCTGTGTATCACAGACAGTCCAATTATTGGTGTGTAGAAGAGCAGGACAGCACAGAGGTGGGAGACGCAGGTGTTCAGGGCCCTGAGACACTCCATGGGTGATGCGATGCCCAACACTGTTTTGAGGATCATCACATAAGAGAGGAAGATGAGCAGCGAGTCCAACCCCACTGTTAAGAGTGCAACAGACAAGCCATAGATGCTGTTGACTGTGATATCTGAACAAGCCATCTTCATGACCTCCTGGTGCAGGCAGTAGGAATGGGAGAGGACATTGGTTCGACAGTATTGGAACCGTTTCAGGAGAAAGGGGAGTGGGAATATTAAGGCCACCCCTTTCAGCATAAACACCAGTCCCATCCTGGTTATTCTCTGTGGGGTTAAGATGGAAGCATATCTCAGCGGGTCACGGATTGCAACAAAGCGGTCAAAGGCCATCAACAAGAGCATGGAGGATTCAGTGCACTGAAGCAAGTCGATGAAGAACACCTGGGCAAAACAGGCATTGAGACTGATCTCCCTAACATTAAACAAGAATATACCCAGTGTCGTCAACATAGTGGCTATCAATAAACCAAGATCTGTGACAGCCAACATGGAAAGGAAAATGTACATGGGCTCATGGAGGCTTGGATATGTTTTTATAATGAATAGAATGACTGAATTTCCTGCTATCGAAATAACATACATTAAGCAGAAGGGGACAGATATCCAGAGATGGACTTCTTCCTGCCCAGGTATCCCAGTGAGAAGGAACACTGCAGAGTTGAATTTGGTGTTATTGACAGCTGACATAATGGACTGGGCAGGTCACAGGAATTTTGAACTTTCCTTCCTGAAAGGAAAAAGAACAGAAGACTAAATTATATTTAACTAGACTTCTTTCTCCTCTCAGTACAAGTCTAGAGACTCCCAGGAGTTCAAGGAAGATCAGCAAAAATATAGTTTGGGATTTACACAACCAATAGGAAGATAGGCACTGCCAGACTGGATCAGATCAGCAGTCCATCTAGCCCAGTGTCCAGTTCCAGATGCTTCAGAGGAAGGTGGAAAAAGCCCTGCAATAGGCAGCTATGAGATAACCTGCTCCCACGGATAGTTTCCCCCTTATACCCATTAGACACATTTTTGATGTAAATCAAGAAGGATTGGATCTCTTCCAAGAGTTTTTAAAACCATCCTCACTGCTGTAATTGTATTTTCTTGTTATCCATATAAACATCCAGTCCCTCTTTGAATCCTGCTAAGCTTTTGGCCCCATTGATATCTTGTGGCTGGGAGTTCCGCAGCCTACTTGAGAGCTCTGTGATTTTCAGTTGTGAATTTACCACAGAGAACCTTTTTTGCCCTCTACTTCTGCGTATGGCCCATTATATGATGATGTATTTATGAACACATGGCAAGTGCATGGTGAAAACAGTCATTCTATCTATCTATCTATCTATCTATCTATCTATCTATCTATCTATCTATTTCATTTTCTCCACCCCTGAGAGTCCAAATTAAGCTACTCCCTCCTTGCAGTACATGAGATAAATTCTTAGAGCCAAGATTTTAATTCAATAATTTTGACTTCAACTGTGTCATTCCAGATTTACATTTGTAAATTCAGTCAGAACTGGGCTATATTAACTTTCTCTTACCAAATACTCCCCTGTGATACACTCTGACCCCCAAGAATCCCTCCAACAGGTGCTGAAGTGCTTTGCCTGGCCAATGTTGACTGAATCCAGAAGGTCTGATCAGACTACAGGCTTCTCCTCACCCTCACAGGACCTGCATCCTCTCCCCATGCAAGGGTCTGTAGATATCTGGAACTTACAAGCTAACACAGAGGGCTACTTCACCTGTGTGGGGGAGAGGTTGGTGTCACAAATGACTGAATTGTGCAAACACTATGGTTGCACTAGTATCCACTTGAGTGTGCAAGTTACTTTAGCCAGGCTCGTGTCACTGTAGATAGGCATACATTACATATAACCACTAATACACTCCCCTTTCCTGTACCTCAGCTCTGCTCTGCTGAAACAGAGGCCAGTGGTTCTGTTCTCTCATGACCTTTTGGAAATTCTTGCACAGGTATTGCAAAGAAGTTCCGTTTATGACTCTGAACGTAAGTTTTAGATAAAGCTTCTGGTCAGTTACCGGGGCGGTATCATACAGTTGTTCACTGAACAAAGAGTTAATGGCAGACACCCATTGCAAACAGTATGTTCAGAACTACTTTATAAAACAAAAGCCATTAAGCAATAAAGCTGTCACTCCTCCTTCCTGTAGAGATTCCAACAACTCTGCTGCTGGCTTTCAATATTCATGCCAAGTCATGAAAGTTTGGTTTGCAATATTTGTATTACAATGAAAAGTTTAGCATAACATTTACACATCTGGACTTTAGTACACTCATGTCAACAAATTCTTTCCCCTCTGATCTTTTTTCAGAAATGATTTCTCAGGTGAGAATAGAACTTTAAATGTAGAGTCTGTCATCTGAATTTCTTCACAAACTGAAAAGATTGCAATGTCTCAGCCCTCATTCAGCCACTTGTTGGCAAACAAAAATCCAGTAGCTGTCCTCTGTCCCTCTGTTGATAGCTGACTGGTTCTGCTCAGGTTCTGTTGTGTCAGTCTGTAGCCTTTATCTGCAGCATTAAGATTAATATTGAAAATACTCATTCCCTGAGCTCTCACTGTCTAGTATTTATATGATGGGTTCTCTCATTGGGACCCCCTTGGGACTGTCACTTGGTTTGCTGAGATTCCACTGAGCCTTACCCTTCTGGAGCCTTACCTGGAGCTGCAGCTAGCCAGAGATGTCAAGAGTAACAAGAAGGGTTTCTTCAGGTATGTTGGCAACAAGAAGAAAGCCAAGGAAAGTGTGGGCCCCTTACTGAATGAGGGAGGCAACCTAGTGACAGAGGATGTGGAAAAAGCTAATGTACTCAATGCTTTTTTTGCCTCTGTTTTCACTAACAAGGTCAGCTCCCAGACTGCTGCGCTGGGCATCGCAAAATGGGGAAGAGATGGCCAGCCCTCTGTGGAGATAGAGGTGGTTAGGGACTATTTAGAAAAGCTGGACGTGCACAAGTCCATGGGGCCGGACGAGTTGCATCCGAGAGTGCTGAAGGAATTGGCGGCTGTGATTGCAGAGCCATTGGCCATTATCTTTGAAAACTCTTGGCGAACGGGGAAAGTCCCGGATGACTGGAAAAGGCTAATGTAGTGCCAATCTTTAAAAAAGGGAAGAAGGAGGATCCTGGGAACTACAGGCCAGTCAGCCTCACCTCAGTCCCTGGAAAAATCATGGAGCAGGTCCTCAAAGAATCAATCCTGAAGCACTTGCATGAGAGGAAAGTGATCAGGAACAGCCAGCATGGATTCACCAAGGGAAAGTCATGCCTGACTAATCTAATCGACTTTTATGATGAGATTACTGGTTCTGTGGATGAAGGGAAAGCAGTGGATGTCTTGTTTCTTGACTTTAGCAAAGCTTTTGACACGGTCTCCCACAGTATTCTTGTCAGCAAGTTAAGGAAGTATGGGCTGGATGAATGCACTATAAGGTGGGTAGAAAGCTGGCTAGATTGTCGGGCTCAACGGGTAGTGATCAATAGCTCCATGTCTAGTTGGCAGCCGGTATCAAGTGGAGTGCCCCAAGGGTCGGTCCTGGGGCCGGTTTTGTTCAATATCTTCATAAATGATCTGGAGGATGGTGTGGATTGCACTCTCAGCAAATTTGTGGATGATACTAAACTGGGAGGAGTGGTAGATACGCTGGAGGGGAGGGATAGGATACAGAAGGACCTAGACAAATTGGAGGATTGGGCCAAAAGAAATCTGATGAGGTTCAATAAGTATAAGTGCAGGGTCCTGCACTTAGGACGGAAGAACCCAATGCACAGCTACAGACTAGGGACCGAATGGCTAGGCAGCAGTTCTGCGGAAAAGGACCTAGGGGTGACAGTGGACGAGAAGCTGGATATGAGTCAGCAGTGTGCCCTTGTTGCCAAGAAGGCCAATGGCATTTTGGGATGTATAAGTAGGGGCATAGCGAGCAGATCGAGGGACGTGATCGTTCCCCTCTATTCGACATTGGTGAG
Organism: Caretta caretta; assembly: GCF_965140235.1. Lineage (NCBI taxonomy): Eukaryota > Metazoa > Chordata > Testudines > Cheloniidae > Caretta > Caretta caretta. The sequence continues at coordinate 6,505,592 of NC_134206.1, forward strand.
GCCTCATCTGGAGTACTGTGTCCAGTTTTGGGCCCCACACTTCAAGAAGGATGTGGATAAATTGGAGAGAGTCCAGCGAAGGGCAACAAAAATGATTAGGGGTCTGGAACACATGAGTTATGAGGAGAGGCTGAGGGAGCTGGGATTGTTTAGCCTGCAGAAGAGAAGAATGAGGGGGGATTTGATAGCTGCTTTCAACTACCTGAAAGGGGGTTCCAAAGAGGATGGCTCTAGACTGTTCTCAATGGTAGCAGATGACAGAACGAGGAGTAATGGTCTCAAGTTGCAGTGGGGGAGGTTTGGATTGGATATTAGGAAAAACTTTTTCACTAAGAGGGTGGTGAAACACTGGAATGCGTTACCTAGGGAGGTGGTAGAATCTCCTTCCTTCGAGGTTTTTAAGGTCAGGCTTGACAAAGCCCTGGCTGGGATGATTTAACTGGGAATTGGTCCTGCTTCGAGCAGGGGGTTGGACTAGATGACCTTCTGGGGTCCCTTCCAACCCTGATATTCTATGATTCTATGATTCTATGATTCTGCCAACATGGACACTCCTTAACTCTGTCTTCCTGAGCTAGACCCTCCTGGCTTCCTCCAGCACAGATCCAGAGATAGGGCCACACCCCTCTGCAAAATACAGACACTGAGATCAGCTCCATTCTGGGAAGACTCGGTTAAAGGGACTTGCCTCAGCATCCCAGTGCACAGCCTTTCTGGGAGCCCGAACCCCAGATAAATTCATTGATGTTATTCACCCTCTTTCTCAAAGTAAAGAGAGATATACACAGACTGGTTGCCCCTAGGAAACAATTACTTACACTGGGTTTATTAATAAACAAAAGTGATTTTATTAAGTATAAAATGTAGGATTTAAGTGATCATAAGAGATAACAGACAGAACAAAGTAGGTTACTAAGCAAAATAAAACAAACACGCATGGCTAAGCTTAATACACTAAGAAATTGTTACATGTAAAATCACCCTCAAAGATGTTTCAATAAGCTTCTTTCATGGACTAGTCCTTCCTAGTCTGAGCACAATCCTAATCCGAGCCCAGCTGAGTCCTCTGCCACTGCACAGAACATCTGCAAATGTTAACAATTCACAGCCTTTATTCTTCACTTCACATTTTAAAGATAGTGAAACTTGCCAACATACCCAGTTCCTGCTAGATGGGGAGCCGCTGACACCAGAGATCTTCACCTGAAATGACAAGGAGTCATTGGAGAGGTGGCACGGGCAGCAGGCAGTATCTGTTCAGACAGGGGAGGCTTTTATAGAGGCTCGTTTTTATGAAGTATGCCTGCACATTCCCTTGGGGGCCACTTGGCCATCAGGGAACCTCAGGAAAGCTCACCAGCTTCAGTCCCCATCATGGCCCATGGCAAACTGCAGGAGGCCAAATCACAGGGGATGGGTGGTGGTGCTACCTAACTAGACTGCAGCAAATGCCCTGTTGCAGGCTCCATTCCTGGAATCCTTGGGGGCAGGTATAATCCTGTTGAAATAGTAATAGTAATAATAATAATAAACAACCCTATTTGTCCCCGGCACCTCCCTTTCCTGCATTACAAACTCTTGGTTCAGACCAGAGAAGGGAGATTCCACAAGGCTCCCCACATGGAAATTTACCTCAGATCTTTCCGGGAGGGGAGGTCCTGTCCCTTCTCCCTGAGGAATGAAATGGGGGACCCAGGATCCGCAGATCCCCAAAGTTATATACAGATCTCAATGATCCACTGGTAGCTAGGCCCACTCACCCACAATCTCTGGGCCTCTACAACCACTCCAGGACCCTCTCCAGCTCCCTGCTAGCACAGGTTCATCAGAGATGTGCTACCAGGGCCTGTCACAGCAGCCACTGCCCAAAAGACTTGCTGAGGGGGGTGTTGTACAGGGTGGTGGGGGCTGCACAGAGATGGGAGGGCTGGTTAGAGTAGCTGATGTGCACAATACCCCAGCCCTAGACTGGGCAGGAGGTTTCAATCTTTCCATGCCCAGAGTGCAGCCCGAGACTCCGTCAGTGCAACCTTCATTTATGTTATGAGGGAGAAGCAGATGAAAAGCCTCCAGTTTCTCTTGGGGATCCAGGAAGTTGCAGCTGGGCAGCATCATGGCAGCTGAGCTTACAAAGAAAAACTATCTGTTTTCTATGAAAACTCACTTGTGTCTTCTCATGGGGAAAAGAGAAGACTGAGAGGGGACATGATAACAGTTTTCAAGTACATAAAAAGATTGTTACAAGGAGGACGGAGAAAATGTGTTCTCCTTAACCTCTGAGGGTAGGACAAGAATCAATGGGCTTAAATTGCAGCAAGGGAGGTTTAGGTTGGACATTAGGAAAATCTTCTTAACTGTCAAGGTGGTTAGGCACTGGAATAAATTGCCTAGGGAGGTTGTGGAATCTCCATCATTGGAGATTTTTAAGAGCAGGTTAGACACCTGTCAGGGATGGTCTAAATGGTGCCTGGGTCTGCCATGAGTGCAGGGGACTGGACTTGATGACCTCTCGAGGTCCCTTCCTGTCCTATGATTCTGCGATTCCCCAAGAACCTGAGATTTTTATATGTGCCATGCAGGATCCAGGGCAGCTGAGGAGGCAGTTGTTACACTACCCCCATATGGTTATGACTTAGGTATGTTGCATCTTGTACAAAACATGATTTGTGAGGTGTCTGGAAGAATTATGGTTTGCAGAATATGATGATCCTCTTTGTGTGCACATGTCATTTTTGGATCTGAAGTTATGAATATTGACTATGTATCTCTATTTCAAATGTAGTTACACCTGGGTGACACCCACTAGGCAAAATGCTTCCAGTCTAGACAGCTGGTTGTGAAGGGCCTATTCAGGGTAATTGGCAGTTAGGGGAAGCAATAGGCCTGAGGAGAAGCTTATCCCCCACCTGGTGAGCCTTCCTGAGAACACTCCAGACTGCATATGGATAATGGATGCTATGATTGAGGCAGGCAAGGGCATGTGACCAGACCACATGTCACTAAACTCCATTTTGGTACTTGTATTTTCCCACTATATTAGGTGGGTTGTGACATCACCTTTTGGCCTCACTCCTCACACAAGAGAACTCCTGGAAACACCCGAGGAGCAAAGACTGAACTGGGGGAAACGCTGGTCCCAGGCTAAAGGGATTTCTACCCTGTGTATGGAAACTTGGTGGACTGCTTATATCATCAGTCAGAGTGCAAAATTGCTAATTCATACCCAATCGATCTTGTAGCTTAGGCTTAGTTTGTGGTTTTGTTAATTTGTTAGGTAATTGGCTTTGATCTGTTTGCTATCACTTATAATCACTGAAAATTATTTTTGTCATTAATAAACTTGTTTTATGCTTTATCTTTACCAGCATGTTTTGAGCAACAATCAGTGGAAAATCTCAGCTCTTCGTACAAAGGCTGTTGCATCTTTCCCACATCAAGAGGAAAGTGACCTAGACTATGGAGCTTATGCTGTACAGACTCCTGAGCAGTGCAAGATGGTATATGTGGCACTATGCCCCATAATTTTCATCGAAATATTGCTCTCATATAATTTTGGCATAACTAAGAACTGGTTTATGTGAGATGGGTCAAGTAAGATAGCACTGGAAAGGTGACGATTTACTGAATGTGATTATCCTATTTGTATGCATGTAGCATTTCTGCATCTGAAGGTAGGAATGTTGACTATGTATCAGTTACAAAAGTGTTTGCACCTGGGGAACACCCAGAATAAAAAATGCAATCAGTCTCATTGGTTAGTCAATGAGCCATTCCACCTTCCTGGAAAGATTCCTGGGATGCTCCAAACAATCTTTGACACGTGTCTGACACGTACTGGACTCCATCCTGGACTGCTAGTATTTTTGCACTCGGGGGTGGGGATCAAACTGGGAAACAAAGGATTCCCGCTATATGTAAATCCTATTTAAGGCTGGGGAGTGAGATAATCAGGGTTCTTTTTTTTTTCACTTAATCCCTCACCTTCCCCCCCCCCCCCCCGGATGACTGCTGGAAACATCTAAGAAACAAGGACAAAGGGCAGGCTGGGAGTCTGAGCCCAGGCTGGAAAAGGTATCTGGCCTCTGAAAGGAATGCCTGGAGTTTTAAGCAGCAAGAAAGAGCAGTTTGTCTTCAAGAAACTCTGCAACCTCCTTAAAACAACATTTAGGGTGAGAAATTACTATTTGCAGCCAGTTTATTTCATGTATTAAACTTAATTTGCATGTTTGTTTTATCTGCTCAGTAATCTGCTTTGATCTGTTTGCTGTCCCTTATAATCACTCAGAAACTGGTTTTGTAGCTAATAAAATTGTTTTATTTTGTCTGAACACAGTTTTTGGAATTTATAAGTTTCGGGGGGCAGGGCGAGGAAAGGGCTGTGCATATCTTCCTCCACATTGAGAGAGGAGGTGAGTTTTAATTACCTTACACTGAACAGTTCTCTGTGCAGTGCAAGACAATACAAATTTAGGTTTAGGGGGCGTGCACTTGAGTGCTGGGCAATTCTTTAGCTTAAAGCCTTCCCATGCGGAGCTGATTTCAGTATCTGTGTCTGTCTACAGCTGGATATATCCCTACCTGTGTGTGTGCTCTAGGAAGCTTGAGGGCCATGCGCAGCAGGAAAGGATGAGGGAGCCCAGGCTGGTGGAACAGGCAGGCTCAGTGTAACTCCAGTACATCAGGTAGCACCCCAGAAGGTGGTGGGCAACCCATCACAGTATAATACTGTGTTATAGTCCAGCAAACATGCAAGGTCGGGGAGATGGGAAATTGGCTGTTGTCTCCTACCTGACTTTGAGTGGCTTAGGTAAAGCATTCAGGCACCTTAGTTAGGTGTGTGGCACCACTGCTGTCATGGTGGGTGATAGCAGGGCTTGAAGACACTGTCTGTGTCACCAACAAAGCAGTGTAAGATTAGCTAGTCCAGATGAAGGGTTCAGGGGCACATCTGTTCCCATGGCTCCCAGACTGCACCCTGTCACAGCGGTCTGTGTTTCTCAGCTTCCTGGTTTCATCAGTAATCTCCATGGAGTGCAGCGAGATTACTGAAGAAGCTGAGTAGCACATACTGCCTCCTCAGCTACCCTGGAACCTGCATAGTGAATAATAAGAAGCAAAAACTTCCCTGAGCAAACCCCGCAACCGGTATCCAGTGTCTGGCGGCTGCAGCTGTGCCAGGGGAGGCTTAGCCTGTCCTAGATCATTATATCCGCCACTTATGGTTTTCAACATTCTGTTACTTTTTTTTGACTGACTCTGCACACACTGAGGGGATGTTTTCAGAGAACTATCCACAATGGCTCCAACATCTCTTTCTTGAGGAGTGGTAAAGGATAATTTGGAACCATCATTTTGTATGTATAGTGCGGATTACGTCTATTGCTTTGCATTCATTGACAATGATTGTATCTGCCATTTTGTTGCCCAGTCACTCTTCCAAGATCTTTGCAGTCTGCTTTGGACTTAAGTATATTGAATAATTTTGTATCATATGCAAATTTTACCACCTCACTGTTTATGCCTTTTTCCAGATCATTTATGAATATGTGGAACAGCATATCACTAACTACCCCTCTCCATTCTGAAAACTGACCATTTATTCCTACACTTTGTTTTCCATCTTTTAACCAGTTACTGATCCATGAGAGCACCTTCCTTACTATCCTGTGACAGTTTACATGGCTTAAGATCCTTTGGTGAGGGTCATTCTCAAAGACTTTCTGAAAATCTATGTACACTATATCCTCTGGATCCCCCTCTCAAAGAATTCTAATAGATTGGTGAGGCATGATTTCTTTTTCCAAAAGCCGTATCGACTCTTCCACAACAAATCATGTTCATGTATGTGTCTCAAAATTCTGTTTTTTTATTATAGTTTCAACCAATTTGCCTGGTACTGAAGTTAGAATTACTGGTCTGTAATTGCTGGGATAACCTCTGAAGTCTTTTAAAAAAAATCAGGATCACATTAGCTATTTGCCAGTTCTCTGGTACAGAAGCTGATTTAAGTGATAGGTAACTTACCACAGTTAGTAGTTTTGTCATTTGATATTTGAATTGCTTCAGAACTCTTAGGTGAATATTATCTGGTCCTGGGGACATTTACCATTTAATTTATCAGTTTGTTCTAAAACTTCTGTGATGGGTTGTCACCCCTGGGTTGCAGTCTGGAAGTTGGTGGAACCTCTGAGGCCTCTAATTTATCAGCTCCCCACCCTTGCACACTTGCTTGAGTATAACCCCAGAATCATACGGTCTTGAACTGCACAGCGATCTGTACAATGCAAACTCATTGATATAGGTCGCTTTCCCCTTGATGTGTGAAAGATATGCAACAGCCATTGTTTACAGAGCTGAGATTTTCCCAGACACTTCACTCAAAACACACTGGTTATGATAAAGCATAAAACAAGTTTATTAAGTACAGATAGATAGGTTTCAGAGTAACAGCCGTGTTAGTCTGTATTCGCAAAAAGAAAAGGAGTACTTGTGGCACCTTAGAGACTAACCAATTTATTTGAGCATGAGCTTTCGTGAGCTACAGCTCTGATGAAGTGAGCTGTAGCTCACGAAAGCTCATGCTCAAATAAATTGGTTAGTCTCTAAGGTGCCACAAGTACTCCTTTTCTTTTTACAGAAAGATAGATTTTACAGGCAGGGTCTTGGGGAAACAGATGGGGCAGAGGGTGAGGTCTCAGGGAAAGAGGCTGAACAGGGTGTGGGGCCTCAAGTGGGAAGAAGAGTGGCAGGGGCATGGTCACAGAGGGGACGGGGATCCTGCCTGCATCATTCCTGCTTTTGCCTTTTGAAAAGGTGGTCACCCTACACTGAATGGGATGGGCTGGGATAGGAGCTAGCTGTGACTCTGTGCGGGAGCTGAGGACCATCTCAACCCCTGTGCAACAGATGGGGCAGCACAAACAGAAGGGCTGCGGAGGGGATGTGGGTATGAGTCTCTTTCCAGGACTCCTCTGAGTCAGACACTCACTCACACATGCAGCTCAGCTCTGACTCTGTGGGGAGTGGATTCAGCAGGTGTTCTCTCTGCAGAGACATCAACAGAGGTGGCGGGGGGCAATGTGAATGGCTTCTCCTGGGTCTCCTAGCTGAAGGAGTAGGGGAAGGGTGAGTATTTGTGCTCATGGATCACGCAGCACCCTGAGCACTCAGGAAGGACCAGAACTGTGACTACAGAACAGCTCTGCAGCTTTTCTCATGGCCCATGGATGTTTAACCAGAGACGGGACAGGGACAGACCAGGTGTAATGGGAAACAACATCCACGTCCCTTCTCTTTATTGACTGTATCAAGAAGAATTCTGAGGTCGAAACAGCCACTCATATGGATCTTTATGGGCCAAACTCCTACCATTGCCCTGGCTCTCCATGAATATAGTCACTTTGTAAATCCTGCTGCCTGCCTTGTTCGCCATCCTCCAGTGTGTTGTCCTCCATCACCATCCCCTGACACATTGCTCCAGGCCTCATACCTCATCAGAACTGTGCTCTACAGAATGGAAATCAGTAGCTCATATCATCTCAGATATAAGGGTCCAGGATGGAATATGTTGCCGTTATTTTTATCTCTGGTGTCACCAGCACTGGAGCCAGGTGATGAACTGACCCTTCATTTGACAAACACCCTGATTATCCTTGCACGAAGGTGTCTACTTTTCACGCTATACAAAATTGGGTTCCTCAGGGGTGGAACCAACAGGTAGATGTAGCCCAGGAGAATCTGAAGCAAGGGAGAAGGGCCCGTCCAGAATCTATGTATCAGAGACAAGCCGAACTCTGGTATATAGAAGAGCAGGACAAAGCAGAGGTAGGAGACGCAGGTGTTCAGGGCCCTGAGGCACTCTGTATTGGACGTGATGCTCAGCACTGTTTTGAGGATCATCACATAACAGAGGAAGATGAGCAGCGAGTCCAGCCACATTGTAAAGAATGCAACAGATAAGCCATAGATGCTGTTCACTGTGATGTCCAAACAAGCCTTTTTCATGACCTCCTGGTGCAGGCAGTAAGAATGGGAGAGGACATTGAAATGACAGTATTGGAACCGTTTCAGGAGAATGGGGAGTGGGAATATTATGGCCACCACTCTTAGCACACACACCAGTCCCATCTTGGATATCCTCGGCAGGGTTAAGATGGAAACATATCTCAATGGGTTACAGATCGCAATGAATCGGTCAAAGGCCATCAACAAGAGCACGGAGGATTCAGTGCACTGAAGTGAGTGGATGAAGAACAACTGGGCAAAACAGGCATCCAGGCTGATCTCCCTAACATTAAACAAGAATGTGCTCAGTATCGTTGGTATGGTGGCTATTGATAAGCCAAGGTCTGTGACGGCCAACATGGAAAGGAAAATGTACATGGGCTCATGGAGGCTTGGATCTGTTTTTATAATGAACGGAATGACTGAATTTCCTACTATCAAAATAAGATACATTAAGCAGAAGGGAATAGAGATACAGAGATAGACGTCTTCCTGGCCAGGTATCCCAGTGAGAAGAAACACTGCAAATTTGAATTTGGTGTCATTGACAGCTGACATAATGTACTGGGCAGGTCCAAGGAGATTTGAACTTTCCTTTCTGAAAGGAAAAAGAACAGGAGACTCGATGATCATTAGTAAGGCATTATTCTGCTCTCAATGCAAGTCTATAGACTCCCAGGAGCTCAAGGAAGATCAGCACAAATATAGTCTTGGATTTACACCACTGATAGGAAGACAGGCATTGCCAGGTTGGATCAGACCTGCAGGTCATCTAGTCCAGTAACCAATGGCCAGTTCCAAATGCTTCAGAGGAAGGTGGAAACAGCCCTGCAAGAGGCAGCTATGGGAAAACCTGCTCCAAAGGAAAGTTTCCCCCTGACACACACTAGTTTGAGATATTTTGTGGTGTTAATCAGGAAGTTTTATTGCCCCTCCAATTTTTTTTTAAATAGTCCTCACTACTGTAGCTGGATTTCCTGGTTATGCAGATAAGTATCCAGAGGAAGTATCAAAGAGGAATCCTGCTAAGCTCTTTGCCCCATTGACATCTTTAGTCTGGGAGTGACACAGTCCACTTGAGCACTGTATGATTGTATAATTGTGACCTTACCATAGACACCTTTCTGGCCCTCCACTTCTGAGTGTGGCCTATTGTATCATGACATGTGGGTAAATACATGGCAAATGCATGGGAAATATGGTCATTGTATTTATCTGTCCTGCATTGAAGCTATATATAAACGTATTTCATTGCCTCATTATATATATATATATATTTAATTTTCTCCACTCCTGAGAGTCCAAGTTATGCCACTGACTCTTTCCAGCACATGGGATAAATTCTTAGTGACAGGTGCTTAATTCAATAACAGTGACTTTAACTATGTCACTCCACATTTACTTGGTAAATTCTATCCAAACCGGGCTCTATTAACTTTCCCTTACAAAATGCTCCAGATGATATTCTGACCTGCAAGCTGAGATGCTTGGCTTGGACATTGTTGACTGATTCCAGAGATTTCAATCATCCTACAGGCTTCTCTTTATTCTCACATGACTTGCATCCTCTCCCCATGCAAGGGTCTCTAGATATTTTGGAAGTTACAAGCTGACATGGACAGTAACTTCAGCTCAGCAGGGCAGGGATTCATCCCACACATTCATTGATTCATAGATTCATAGATACTTAGGTCAGAAAGGACCATTATGATCATCTAGTCCGACCTCCTGCACAACACAGGCCACAGAATCTCACCCACCCACTCCTGCGATAAACCTCTCACCTATGTCTGAGCTATTGAAGTCCTCAAATTGTGGTTTAAAGACTTCAAGGAGCAGAGAATCCTCCAGCAAGTGACCCGTGCCCCATGCTACAGAGAAAGGCAAAAAACCTCCAGGGCCTCTTCCAATCTGCCCTGGAGGAAAATTCCTTCCCAACCCCAAATATGGTGATCAGCTAAACCCTGAGCATATGGGCAAGATTCACAAGCCAGATACCCAGGAAATAATTTACATAGGTGAATAGTGCAAACAGTGGGTTTCAACTAATATCCAGTTAAGTGGGCAAGTTACCTCAGCCATGTGCATGTGACAGCTGATGGGCATAAATTATTTAAAAGGATTATAACACTCTCCTTTCCTGAACACCAGCTCTCCTCTTTGCTGAAATACAGACCAACAGTTTTGTTCTTTCATGACTTTTTGGAAAGTCTTGCCCAGGTATTGCATTTTTTGTGTGCCTGGCTCTGAATATAAATGTTTGAAACAACTTCTTATGAGTTTACCAGGAGACAGTATCATACAGCTTTTCACTGACAAAAGAGTTAATACCAAAACCAATTGCAAACAGTATTTGGAGTATTTGGCATAACATTTACACATCTGTACTCTAGCACACAGATGTCAACCCATTCTTTCCTCTCTGAACTTCTTTCAGAGGTGTCATAAATATAAAGGGAAGCGTAAACCCCTTTAAAATCCCCCCTGGCCAGAGGAAAAATCCTTTCACCTGTAAAGGGTTAAGAAGCTAGGATAACCTGACTGGCACCTGACCAAAATGACCAATGAGGAGACAAGATACTTTCAAAAGCTGGAAAGAGGGAGAACATCAAAGGAGTCTGTGTCTGTCTGGGTGAGGTTTTTGCCAGGGACAGAACAGGAATGGAGTCTTAGAAGTTAGTAAGCAATCTAGCTAGATATGCGTTAGATTATGATTTCTTTAAATGGCTGAGAAAATAAGTTGTGCTGAATAGAATGAATATTCCTGTCTGTGTGTCTTTTTGTAACTTAAGGTTTTGCCTAGAGGGATTCTCTATATTTTGAATCTAATCACCCTGTAAGGTATTTACCATCCTGATCTTACAGAGATGATCCTTTTCTTTTTACTGTTTCTTCTATTAAAAGGTGTCTTTTCAAGAACTGAATGCTTTTTTCATTGTTCTAAGATCCAAGGGCTTGGGTCTGTGGTCACCTATGCAAATTGGTGAGGATTTTTACCAAACCTTTCCCAGGAAGTGGGGTGCAAGGGTTGGGAGGATTTTGGGGGGAAAGACATTTCCAAACCACGTTTTCCCAGTAAGCTCAGATAATCATTTGGTGGTGGCAGTGGAAGTCCAAGGGCAAAGTGTAAAATAGTTTGTACCTTGGGGAAGTTTTAACCTAAGCTGGTAAAAGTAAGCTTAGGAGGTTTTCATGCAGGTCCCCACATTTGTACCCTAGAGTTCAAAGTGGGGAAGGAACCTTGACAAGAGGTGATTTCTCGGGTTAGAGTGCGACTTAAAATGTAATATCTCTCATCTGGATTTCTTCAGAACCTGAAAATTTTGCAGCGTCTCACCCCTCATTCAGTCACTTGTGAGCAAACAGAAGTCTAGTAGCTCCCCTGTCCCTGGGTTAATCACTGACTGGGTCTCCTCAGGTTCTGTTCTGTCATTCTGTAGTCTGTACCCAGAGTGGTAACAGGCATTGGCATCAGTAAGAAAATATTCATTCCCTGAGCTCCCACACTCTCATACATAGTAATCCCAGCAACTATTATTTAGCCGCAATGCGGGTTTGCAGGAAATGATTTTCAATGTCAAATGTATGAGTGTTCATGGAAATGGAACTTCATTTCCCACAGGCAAGTAGCCTATTGCTCTCTCTTTCTCCGTCTGTCTTTGTCCTGTATTCGTAAAATCTGTAGCACCCGGGAAAGGCATTGGCACAGACGTGGAGCTGAGCTGCCATAATGAATGCAGTATGTTAAACCCAGTTGTTGGGATGTTTGCTGAAGAGCTATATAGGGTTAACTATTGGGATGTTGATGTTATGGCTGTACTGGGTGAAACCAGTGTGGCTCTTCTTAGTTTAATAGCAGGCTGCTGGAAAACATGAAGGAAGGGAAGCAAGAGCTCAAGAAAAGCCACCACTCAGTAACCACCCAAGGGAGGTTGAGAGACCACAACGGAGCTACAAGCTGGGAAGAGCCTATTCCCAGGCTCTAGCCACATTACACAGCTTGTTTTGCCAGTGCTGGGAGTCTGTCCAGAGGTTGGGCATGTTGCTGAGGAGCTCTTCAGGTTGACAGGCACATCTTACTATATGTTCCATTCCATGCATCTGATGAAGTGAGCTGTAGCCCACAAAATCCTAGGCTCTAATAAAGTTGTTAGTCTCTAAGGTGCCACAAGTCCTCCTGTTCTTTTTGCGGATAGGCTAACATGGCTGCTACTCTGAAACCTATCTGACCTGTTACCACAGAGCAACACAGCTCTGAATTTCTGTGTTCACAATCGAGCCAGAGAATAAACCCTTTGAAAATGCATTTGTTGATTACATTTCCAGAAGCAAATATACCTGAGGTGATTTGGGAACTAGTCATTGAGATTCTGGGCGGGGGGGGGGGTGTCTCATGTCACTCAGACCCTGGCAGGATTGGGCCCAGAGCACATGGTACCTCTAGAAAAGGGACACTAGAGAAATCCTGACTTGAGGCATCAGGGTTTTAACACTGCGAGCTTGCTTTGAAACTTAGATTTCTCTGTAGCTTGAAGAGCCCACTATGGAGCATGATCAGATGTAGGGGAGGGGTTCCCAAGCTACCTAGCGCTGCCTGCCCTCCAGCCCTGTCACTGAGTCACCACGACAGCCCAGCTGAGTCCTCTGCTGCTGTACAGAACATCTGCAAATGGAAACAGCTTGCAGCCTTTCCTCTTCACTTCACATTTTAAAGATAGTGAAACCTGCCAACGTACCCAGTTCCTGCTAGGCATGGAGCTGCTGACACCAGAGGTCTTCACCTGAAAGGACAAGGAGCTATCTGAGAGGTTACATGGTCAGCAGGCAGTATCTGTTTATACAGGGAGGCAGGTGTCTTTATGAAGCATGCATGCAAATTTCTTTGGGATCCACTTGGCCATCAGGGAACATCAGCTGCTTGGCTTTGTGTGCATCAGCTTTAACCCCATCATGGCCAATGACAAACTGCAGGAGTCCAGACCACAGGGGACGCGTGGTGATGATGCCTCATTGGATTGCAGCGCCAGCCCTGCTGCAGGATCTATTCCTGGAATCCGGGCTTGCCATCACTGTTCGTATGGTTCCAGTTAGTCACAGGGCTACCTTAAGAGTGGCCAAGTGGTAAGCATGATGCCCTCACAGCTGTGATCTTGCTGAAATAAAATATAATAGTAATAATAATAATAATTAATTAATAATAACGTAGGACCAAATTTCTCCCCGGCAGCCCCCTTTCCTGCATTACAAATCCAGGGTGGAGGCCAGAGAAGGGAGATTCCACAAGGCTCCCTTCATGGAAATTTCCCTCTGATTGTTCCACCACGCAAGATCCCTTCCCTTCTCTCTAAGGAATGAAAAGGGGGACCCAGGATCACTGAATCCCCAAAGTTAAGCATAGATCTCAGTGATCCACTGGTAGCTAGGCCTCCCACTCACAATCTCTAGGCCTCCACAACTGCTCTAGGACCCTCTCCAGCTCCCTGCTACCACAGGCTCAACAGAGATGTGCTACCAGGGCCTGTCACAGTAGCCACTGCCCACAGGACCTTCTGAAGGGGTGTTGTAGAGGGTGGAGAAGGCTGCACAGAGATGGGAGGGCTGGTTAGAGTAGCGGATGGGGTCAATATCCCAGCCCTAGACTGGTCAGGAAGTTTTGACCTTTCCATACCCAGACTGCAGCCAGAGACTCCATCAGTGCAACCTTCATTTACTATATGAGGAAGAGACAGATGAAAAGCCTCCAACTTCTCTTGGGGATCCCGGCAGTTGTAGCTGGGCAGCATCCTGGCAGCTGAGCTTACAGAGAAAAAATGATCCATTTTCAGTGAAAACTCACCTCAAAAAATGTGTGAAAAGGAAACATTTTTGTTTGGGTCAAAATTTTTCATGCAGGGAAATATCTCTGTTATCCCAGCTCTAGCTCAAATCATGAGGGTCTGTCCCACGTGCTACAGAACCATGCCCCTAGGTGCCAGCACTTACCCTGCATCAGTCTCCCATGCTCAGCAGGCCCTAGACTAGGGTGAACAGGAGACCCCCAGTTGCTTTCCCAATCTCCCCCGACCCCATGCGCGAGGGGCCACTCAGATCTCAGATCAAGTGTAGTATCAAGTTTTGCTTTCCCTGAATATTCTTCCGCAACCCACTTCCACACATTTTTGACAGAAGTGGGCATTTGTCCTGTTTGCTCTTGCCAACTAATTAAGTCAGCAAGAGCAATTGGGACAAATGCCTCCTTTGGGGGGTGGGGAGTCAGGGCAGCTGGCACAGGGCTTAAAAAATGGACTGTATCAGCCAAAACAGGACGTGTGGTCACCCTACCACAGACGTCTACTACGGTGGTTACACCAGCTTTATAGCAGAGGGAGCCCCTGGAAAAGGCTTGTCTGCAGCAGCCCATCCATTAGCGCAACAATTTAAGAACACAAGAATGATCATTCTGATGATTCAGACCAATGGTCCATTTAGGTCCATCTAACCCAGTGTCCTGTCTTCTGACAGTGGCCAGTGCAGATACTTCGAGTGATCCCATCCTCTGCCATCTGCTCCCATATACTGGCAATCAGAGGTTTTCAGACACGCATAGCATGGTGCTGCATCCATGATCATCTTGAATTACAGCTATTTATGGACCTATCCTCTATGAACTTACCTAGTTCTTTTTTGGACCCAGTTGTACTTTAGGCCTTAACAACATCCCCTGGCAATGGGTTCCACAGGCTGACTCTGCATTGTGTGAATAAATACTTTATTTTGTTTGTTTTAAACCTGCTGCTCATTAACTTCATGGGTGACCCCCTGATTGTGTTGTGTTATGTGTGTTTATGTTGTGTTATGTGAAGGGATAAATAACACTTCCTTATTCACTTTCTCCACACCACTCATGATTTTATAGACCTCTGTCATAGCCCCCTGTGTCAGAGTGTGACATTATTGACATGAACTGTTACTGTATAGATAATTGTTGCAACCAAGGTCTGAAAGTTGCACCAAATCTTGTACAAAGGAGATCAAGTAAGGTGTCTATGGAAAGGTTGTAATTTGCTGATTATGATTATGCTGTCTGTATGTGTGTATCATTTTTGTATTTTAAGTTATGAATATTGGCTATGTACTTGTATCTCAATGTGTTTGATTCTAAGTAGCATCAGTGAAGCATTTGGTCAGCTTCTTGAGATAGGAGAAACACTTAACTGACAACGGACCTTAGAAGATTCCAATCTACATCTGACGAGCCTTCTTGGGAACATTCAAGGTAGCATGTGAGCAAAGGCTGCCACCTACAAACTGAGTCATGCATGGACATGTGACTTGCCCATGTGACTCCAAACTCCATCTTGTTGCTGTTATTTTCCACAGTCAGAACAAAGGGGTCCTTCCACATGGCAGAGGATATAAAATGCCCTAGAAACCCTCCATTTTGTCTTAAATCCTGCTTCTTACCTCTGGAGGAACTTTGCTACAAACTGAAGCTCTGAACAAAGGACTGAATGATCCATCCCAGCTGTGGATGTACTCCAGAGACTTGATCTGTGCCTGCAGTTTATTCCATCACTGCTACAAGCCTGAACCCAGAACTTTGCCATTACTGCATGTATTTGACTCCATTTAATCAATTTTAGCTCTCATCTATGTTTCTTTATTTTTATGAATAAACCTTTAGATTTTTAGATTCTAAAGGACTGGCAACAGCATGATTTGTGGGTAAGATCAGACTTGTGTATTGACCTGGGTCTGGGGCTTGGTCCTTTGGGATCGGGAGAACCTTTTTCTTTTACTGGGGTATTGGCTTTCATAACTATTCATCCCCATAAGGAGTGGCACTGGTGGTGATACTGGGAAACTGGAGTATCTAAGGGAATTTCTTGTATGACTTCTGGTTAGCCAGTGGGGTAAAACTGAAGTCCTCTCTGTCTGGCAGGTTTGGTGTGCCTTGGAAGTAGAGAAACCCCAGCCTTGGGCTATAACTGCCCTGCTCTAAACAATTTGTCCTGCATTCATACTCTCAGCAGTGTCCCACCAGAGGCTGCTTTGTTACATAGGACACTGTAGGGAAAGTTGCAATCAGCTCCTACCACTCCAGTCCTAATCAGGGGAAATGCGTTGGGGCTGGGCAACTAGTGAGGACTGACCTGGAAACTGGCAACACCTGCCAGCCTTGTTAACAGGGTCTAAAAGTTTGGGAGGAAGTGAGTCTGGGGGGGTAAAGACCAGGAGGGGAGAGTAAGCTCAGAAGGAGCTAGGAACCTATTACTCTGTTTCCACTAAAGCCAGACCTAAAAATCGTCTGTAAATAGTGGGAGTTTGGGGGTGGGAACAAGATACATGAATAAAGAGCACAGGTATAGCACTAGCTTGCAGTGGTCCTGAGTCATTGGGAAGCGGGGCAAGGAGGCTGAACCAGTGGGGCATGGTGAGCATCCTGTTATACCCCCTTTAGTCAGCTCTTTGCCTAGCTAAAAAGTCTGGGAATTTTCAATCTCTCTTCATATGGAAGCTATTCCATAGCCCTGAACAGTTTTGTCACCCTTCTCTGTACTTTTTCCTGTTCTAATATCTCTTATATGAGATGGGGTGACCAGAACTGCACACACAGTATTCAAGGTGTGTGCATACCATGGATTTATATACAGTCATGCTATTTTCTGTCTTATTATCTATCTCTTTCCTAATGTTTCTAACATTCTGTTAGCTTTTTTTGACTGCTGCAGCACACTGAATGGATGTTTTCAGAGAGCTATCCACAATGCCTTCAAGATCTCATACTTTGCATTGAGTACTTTTGTCTTGTCTGGTTTCAGAGTAACAGCCGTGTTAGTCTGTATTCGCAAAAAGAAAAGGAGTACATCCGATGAAGTGAGCTGTAGCTCACAAAAGCTTATGCTCAAATAAATTGGTTAGTCTCTAAGGTGCCACAAGTCCTCCTTTTCTTTTTGTCTTGTCTGCAAATTTTGCCACCTCACTAATTACCCTTTTTTTTCCAGATCAGTTATCAATATGATAAACAGTACAGACTCCAGGAAGACACCATTCTTTACCTCTCTCTCTTCTGAAAACTCACCCTTTATTGCTATCTTTTGTTTCCTCTCTTTTAACCAGTTACTGATCCATGAGAGGACCTTCCTCCTTCTCCCATGACTGCTTACTTCTCTTAAGAGGCTTTGGTGAGGGACCTTCTTTAAGACTTTCTGAAAGTCCTAGTACACTACGTCCACTGGATCACTCTTGTCCACATGTTTGTTGACCCACTCAAGATAATTGTAATAGATGGGTGAGGCATGATTTCCCTTTGAAAAACTGTGATGATTCTTCCCCAATAAAATGTGTTCATCTATGTAACTGATAATTCTGTTCTTTACTATATTTTCAACCATTTTGTATGGTACTGAATTTAGCTAATAGGCTTCAAAATCAGCATCACATCTACCAGTCATCTGGTACACAGGCTGATTTAAGTGATAGGTAACTTACCACAGTTAGTTATTCTGTAATTTGATATTTGAATTGCTTCAGAACACTTGGGTGAATCCCATCTGGGCCTCATGACTTATTACTAGGTCTGTCAAGCAATTAAAAATGAATTGTGATTAATCACACAATTAAAACATTAACTGAGATTAATCTCATGATTAATCATGCTGTTAAAAATAATAGAATACCATTTATTTAAATATTTTTGGATGTTTTCTACATTTTCAAATAGTGATTTCTGTTATAACAAAGAATAAAAAGTGTACAGTGCTCCCTATATTTTTGATTACAAATATTTGCACTGTAAAAAAAAAAGAAAAGGTATTTTCAATTACTGTAGTGCAATCTATTTATCATAAAAGTTGAACTTACTAATGTAAAATTATGTACAAAATAACTGCATTCAATAATAAAACAATATTAAGCTTTAGAGCCGAAAAGTCCACTCAGTCCTACTTCAGCCAATCGTTAAGACAAACACGTATGCTTACAATTTGCAGGAATTTGCTGCTGGCTTCTTGTTTACATCACCTGAAGATAAGAACAGGTGTTCACATGGCACTGTTGTAGCCGTGTGATATTTACTTGCCAGATACGATTAAATTCACATGTCCCTTCATGCTGCGAGCATCATTCCAGAGGACATGAGTCCATGCTGATGACGGGTTCTGCTCAATAAAGATCCAAAGAAGAGCAGACTGATGCATGTTCATCATCTGAGTCAGATGCCACCAGCAGAAGGTTGATTTCTTTTTTTTGGTGGCTCGGGTTCTGTAGTTTCCACATTGGAATGTTGCTCTTTTAAGAGTTCTGAAAGCATGCTCCACACCTCATCCCTCTCAGATTTTGGAAGGCACTTCCGATTCTTAAAATGTGGGTTGAGTGCTGTAGCTATCCTTAGAAATCTCACATTGGTATCATCTTTGTGCTTTGTCAAATCTGCTATGAAAGTGTTCTTAAAACAAACATGTGCTGGATCATTACCCAAGACTGCTATAACATGAAATATATGGCAGGATGTGGGTAAAACAGAATAGGAGACATAGACTTCTCCCCCAAGGAGTTCAGTCACAAATTTAATTAATGCTTTTTTTTTTTTTAATGAGCATCATTGGCATGGAAACATGTCCTCTGGAATGGTGGCTGAAGCATGAAGGGGCATATTAATGTTTAGCATACCTGCCATGTAAATACCCTGCAATGACGGCTACAACAGTGGCATGGGAACACTTGTTCTCACTTTCAGGTGACATTGTAAATAAGAAGCAGACAGCAGTATCTCCAGTAAATGTAAACAAACTTGTTTGTTTTAGTGATTGGCTGAACAAGAAGTAGAACTGAGCGAAGTTGTAGGATCCAAAGTTTTAGATTACACTACAGTACTTGTGTGAAGTGAATTGAAAAACACTATTTTTATCATTTTTACTGTGCAAATATTTGTAATAAAAATGAATAATATAAAGTGAGCACTGTACACTTGGTTTTCTGTGTTACAATAGAAATCAATATATCTGAAAATGTAGAAAAAAATCCAAAATATTTAATACATTTCTATTGGAATTCTATTGTTTAACAGTGTGATCAATCACAATTAATTTTTTAAATTGTGATTAATCTTTTTATTAATCATGTAAGTTAGCTGTGATTGATCAACAGTGCTACTTGTTACTGTTTATTTTGTCTATTTATTCCAAAAACACCTCTCCTGACACTTCAATTGGGGACAGTTCCTCAGATTTGTCACCTAAAAAGATTGGTTCAGGTGCAGGAATCTCTCTCACATCCCCTGCAGTGAAGACTGATGCAAAGAGTCCATTTATCCTCTCTGCAACAGCTTAATCTTCCTTGAGTGCACCTTTAACTCTTCAATCTTCCAAGGGCCCCACTCATTATTTGGCAGGCTGACCACTTCTGCTGTACTTCATAATATTTGCTCTTAGTTTTTGTGTCATTTTCTAATTGTTTTTCAGGTCTTTTGAACTAGTTACACAACCCACATTTAACAAGTATGAGCCACACCTCTAAAAAATCAGGGGATAGCTTTAAAAATAATGAGATTTAAAAATATACTAATGTGGGGGTGTGCCTTTGGTGTTTGAGCCTTTGAGGTAAACCTGCTTCAGGTTTTCTAGGGGTTTTTTTCTGCAACTCACTTTTTTTTTTCTTTTAAGAAAACCGAAAGCGGAGATTCCTGTGCAACGCCTTGATCCCAGAAGTTGGGGCTTTAAGAAAGACAGGAAATAGTGCGAGACTCCCAGTAAAATCCCAGGAAGTGGCACTGTTGGCCATATCTCAAGCGGAGCACCCACAAACGAAGACACTAGGGGTTGGTTAGGGAACATTTCTGGTCACAGAGTTAATCTGTGGCAGATACACTGGTTCCCTCTGCACTAGGCTACAGAGACCCCGGCTGTAAGTAACAGGGTTATGCCACAGGCAGCCGGACATAACAGTGACTGTCTTGCAGATTCACTGGTTTCTGAGCAACAGTTCAGAGTGTCTCCTCCTCATGTTCAGGCATGAGAAATGCACTCACCCAGGAAGCAAGCAAGCTAGCTCTCTACTGGAACCAAACAACCTTCTCCTCCAGATCTAGCTGTCCCCAAACTTGGTGATGTTGGAAATTTGGATGAAGGGTGTGAGGTCAGTCTCCAGTGCTAAAGCAGATCTCATTGCTCAGGGTGAGGGTGGTGTCAGGATCAGACCAAGGGGCAATGCAGCAGGGCTCTATTCAGCCAGGCTACACTCTCAAAATCCTTCGCTCTCTGATGTCCTGATTCCCCCTCTTACTGCCGAGCTGCAGGAGGAGTCCAGAACTCTCTCATTAAATGTGCTTTCTAATGACAGGCCTCATCAGCAAGGGGTGTTGAGGAATTCAGGTTCTCCGTCCACTGCCCAAAACTATCCTTATGAGCTGTACCGAGCTGAAATCTCTCTAAGGCACTTAGCTGTGGCCCCAATTATTGTAGCATCCGAGAACCTCACAATGTATAACATATTTTTTTAGTACAATACCCTGTGCAGTAGGGTAGTACTACTAAAACCTCTTGGCAGATCTCAAGGCTAGAAGAGACCATTGTGATCACCTAGTCTGACCAGCTGTATAGCACAGGCCAGAGACCTGCCCTGAAATAGTTCCTACAATGTTACCATATGTCATAAATATAAAGGGAAGGGTAACCACCTCTCTGTATACAGTGCTATAAAATCCCTCCTGGCCAGAGGCAACTTCCTGTTACCTGTGAAGGGTTACGAAGCTCAGCTAACCTGGCTGGCACCTGACCCAAAGGACCAATAAGGGGACGAGATACTTTCAAATCTTGGGGGAAGGAAGGCTTTTGTTTTGTGCTCTTTGTTTACGTGTTGGGTTTCTCTTGGGACTAAGAGAGGCCAGACAGAAATCCATCTTCTCCAACCCATCCTAATCCAAGTCTCTAATACTGCAAACAGTATAGGTAAGCCAGGTAAGGCGGATTAGTTTATCTTTTGTTTTATGTGAATTTCCCCTGTGTTAAGAGGGAGGTTTATACCTGTTTGTTTGTTTTGTTTTTTTTGTAACTTTAAGGTTTTGCCCAGGGGGATCATCTGTGTTTTGAATCTGATTACCCTGTAAAGTGTTTTCCATCCTGATTTTTCTGAGGTGATTCTTTTACCTTTTTTTTAAATAAAATTCTTCTGTTAAGAGCCTGATTGATTTTTCATCGTTCTTAAGATCCAAGGGTTTGGGTCTGTGTTCACCTGTACCAATTGGTGAGGATTCTTATCAAGCCTTCCCCAGGAAAGGGGGTGTCAGGCTTGGGGGGAGGTATTTGGGGGGAAGACGTCTCCAAGTGGTCTCTTTTCCTGTTCCTTGTTTAAAACACTTGGTGGTGGCAGCATACTGTTCAAGGACAAGGCAAAGTTTGTACCTTGGGGAAGTTTTTAACCTAAGCTGGTAAGAATAAGCTTAGGGGGTCTTTCATGCAGGTCCCCACATCTGTACCCTAGAGTTCTGAGTGGGGAAGGAACCCTGACACCATAGTTTTCAGAACTCCCAACAGGGGCAATTTAACAATTTTACTCCAGGTGGAGTTAGGAATAAATCAATAGGAACTCAGCAGTTCAGTCAGATCAAGGATTAAATGCAAGTAAGTGTGCTCTTGTCTAACACTTCAGTTGACTAGATTTAAGCACACAAACATAAGCAATGTCAAGGTTCCTCCCCCACTCTGAACTCTAGGGTACAGATGTGGGGACCTGCATGAAAAACCTCCTAAGCTTATTTTTACCAGCTTAGGTCAAAACTTCCCCAAGGTACAAAATATTGCACCCGTTGTCCTTGGATCGGCCGCTACCACCACCAAACTAATACTGGTTACTGGGGAAGAGCTGTTTGGACGCGTCTTTCCCCGCAAAATACTTCCCAAAACCTTGCACCCCACTTCCTGGACAAGGTTTGGTAAAAAGCCTCACCAATTTGCCTAGGTAACTACAGACCCAGACCCTTGGATCTTAAGAACAATGAACAATCCTCCCAACACTTGCACCCCCCCTTTCCTGGGAAATGTTGGATAAAAAGCCTCACCAATTTGCATAGGTGACCACAGACCCAAACCCTTGGGTCTGAGAACAATGAAAAAGCATTCAGTTTTCTTACAAGAAGACTTTTAATAAAAATAGAAGTAAATAGAAATAAAGAAATCCCCCCTGTAAAATCAGGATGGTGGATACCTTACAGGGTAATTAGATTCAAAACATAGAGAACCCCTCTAGGCAAAACCTTAAGTTACAAAAAAGATACACAAACAGAAATAGTTATTCTATTCAGCACAGTTCTTTTCTCAGCCATTTAAAGAAATCATAATCTACCACATACCTAGCTAGATTACTTACTAAAAGTTCTAAGACTCCATTCCTGGTCTATCCCCGGCCAAGACAGAATATAGACAGACACACAGACCCTTTGTTTCTCTCCCTCCTCCCAGCTTTTGAAAGTATCTTGTCTCCTCATTGGTCATCTTGGTCAGGTGCCAGCGAGGTTACCTTTAGCTTCTTAACCCTTTACAGGTGAGAGGAGCTTTCCCCTTGCCA
The DNA here is from genome assembly GCF_965140235.1 of Caretta caretta. Taxonomy (NCBI): domain Eukaryota; kingdom Metazoa; phylum Chordata; order Testudines; family Cheloniidae; genus Caretta; species Caretta caretta. The sequence goes on from NC_134206.1 coordinate 6,528,137, forward strand.
GGAGGGATTTCAAAGGGGTTTACCCTTCCCTTTATATTTATGACAGCCATATGTTTAGAACATCCCAAATATTTACCAATATTCTGAGACAGTGTTGCGTAATCTATGATGGGGCAGTGCTGGCCAAACACCTCCCTGCCAAGGAGTAAACATGTCAGGAAAAACATCTCCCTCAGGATAGCTCCAGAGGACTGCTCCAAAGTACACTATAGTAGCTAATCTTTTATAACTAACTTCTGCAAATGCATATGTCACAATGACCTCTACTGGAGCATCACTTTTCTAACTTTCAATAAACCTTTAATATCAGAGGCATCTAGATTCAAGGTTTTCTAGCCACCAAGGTTTTCAGTCTCATTTGTTTAATTTCCTGTCCACTCCTCCCATTCTGATTAGCAGAAACTGCTAGCTAGATATGACCTTGCTTCTGAAAACCTGTCTCCAAATTGACCCTTAGCTATGTAGTGTTCTATTTCATTAATTCATGGTGGCTGAATGCATATAATGTGGTTGCAATTGGCTTGATCATGTTCTGGGGTATACACACCCCTCAAATCCAAGGCTACATTCCACTCCTTAAAGTCCACATATCTTTAATATTAAGGCCTTTATCTGTATATAACAAGTTTAGTGAGTTACTTCTGAAGGTCCTTCATTAGGCTTAAGGCTCTCAGCTAAGACCAAGCAAGAATCTTCTTGCTGCCACTCTACCGTTTCATCCCTGACCTTGCCTCGTTGAAGACCAGGCATCATATACTAATTTTGAGGAGTACCCATAATCTGTAAAACTGCTGGCTTTTCAACCAATCAATCTTCCTTTGAATCCAGTATATCAGTACTAGGAGCACAACAGCCAACACCACGTGAAACATTAGAATCACTATAATTTAATGTCAGGCCAAATTAAATCCCCAGTGATGTGAGGGACCATCTCAACAATGTCTCCCACCAGTTTTGTTCTGAATCTCTGATCCTGCTGGAAGAGGAGCTGATGACACTAGAGGTCTTCAGCCAAAAGGACAAGGAGTCATTGGAGAGGTTGCACGTGCAGCAGGCTGTATCTGTTCAGATAGGGAGGCAACCGTATTTATGAAGCGTGTTCGCACATTCCCGTGGGGGCCACTTGGCCATCAGGGAAGCTCAGCTGCTTGGCTTAGTGTGCACCAGGTTTAACCCCCATCACAGCCAATGGCAAACTGCAGAAGGCCAAATCACAGGGGACGTGTGGTGATGCTGCCCAACTGGACTGCAGCCCAAGCCCTGCTGCAGTCTCTATTCCTGGAATCAGGTCTTGTTGTCACTGTTTGTATCATTCTGATTAGTCACATGGCTACCTCGGAGGCAGGTAAGTGGCAACGATGATTCTGTCACAAATGTGATCTCACTGTAATAAAATAATATAATAACTATAATAATAATGATATAGAACCAGTTTTTTTTCCCCAGCAGCCTCCTGTCCTGCATTATAAACCCAGGGTGCAGGCCAGGGTAGGGAGATTCTACCAAGCGCCCTACATGGAAATTTCCCTCAGATTGTTCCAGGAGGGGTGGTCCATTCCCTTCTCCCTGAGGCATAACACAGGGCCCCAGGATCCAGGAGGTCCCCAAAGGTATACACAGATCTCAGTGATCCACCTTGAGCGAGGCCCACACACTCACAATCTCTGTGCCTCCACAAATGCTCCTGAAAGCTCCCCAGCTCCCTGGTAGCATAGGTTCATCAGAGATGAGCTACCAGGGTCTGTCACAATAGCCACCACTCACTGAATCTGCTTAAGGTCCATTGCACAGGGTTGAGGTGGTGCACAGAGAGTTGATGGGCACAATACCCAGACATAGACTGGTCGAAAGGTTTCATACCCAGAGTGCAGCCATAGACTCTGTCAGTGCAACCTTCATCTATGTTACGAGGGAGAGTCAAATGAAAAGCCTCCAGTTTTTGTTGGGGATCCAGGCAGCTGCAGCTGGACAGCTCATGCACCTGAGCTTTCAGAGAAAAAATATCCATTTTCTATGACAACTCACCCCTAAAAAGTGAATTAAAAGGAAACATTTCAGTTTGGGTCAAAATTCTGTTTTCCAGCCCATCTCTAGCTCAGCCCAGGAGCCTCTGTCCTCATGCTGCAGGATCACATCCATCAGTGGAACAATTTAAGGACATAAGAACAGCCATATTGGGTCAGACCCCCCCGTCCCGGTCCATCTAACCCAGTGTCCTGTCTTCTGAGAGTGGCCTGAGCAGATACTGAAGAGGGAACTAACAGAACAAGGCAATTATTGAGTGATCAGCCCCTGTGGTCTGGTCCAAGCTTCTAGCACTCAGAGCCTTTGGGACACCCCAGATCATGGGGCTTCTCTTTCTAACTCTTATAGTGAGAAAAAAAGAATATACAAATGGTCATACTGGGTCAGGCCAATGGTCCATTTAGGCCAGTATCTTCCAGGAGTGTCTTCCAAGAGTGGTCAATGCTAGGTAACCCAGAGGGAACGAACAAAACAGGTAATAATCACCTGTCAGCCATTCCCAGATTATGGCAAACAGAGGCTAGGTACACCATCCCTGCCCACCCTGGCTCATAGCCATTGATAAACCTATCTTTCATGAATTTATCTAGTTCTTTTTTTTAACCCTGTTAGAGTTTTGGCCTTTACAACATCCCTTGGCAAGGAGTTCCATAGGTTTACCCCCCCCCCAATGTATTTATAATGAAATCCAATCCCCACTCAGCCTACATTGTGTTAGGCTAAATGAGCCTAGTTCTTTCATTCTCCTCCTAAGCCAGACTGTCCATTGCCCTAACAATCTGAGGAGCCCTTCTCCATAGCTGTTCCAATCTGAATTCATCATTCTTGAATGAGTGATGAGAATTTAACAGTTTTTTCAGAAAACGTCTCACCAGTACCTGATATAAGGATATTAAAAATTCCCTGTCTCACTGACACATTCTAGGATCTCATCTGCCTTGTTGACAGCCGCATCAGATCGGTGGCTCACAGTCATCCTGGGACTGACTAATATAACCAGGTGTTTGTCCTCCTCCGTTGTTTCCAACTTACCCTTGGCTGTATAAACAGGGGTGTAGTGAGTAGAAGTAGGGAAGACTGAAAGGTGGCTTGATGATAGTGTACAAGCACTTTCAGAGGGATGAAATACCAGATACTAATGGGCTCCTTAATCCAGCAGGGTAATTTATAACAAGAAACAATGGCTGGAGACTGAAGACAGACAAATTAAATTTGGAAATGAGGCAGACATTTTTAGCAGTGAGGGTGACTAACCAGTCAAGCAAACCACTAAGGGAAGTGCTGGATTCTTCTGCTATCTCCAGACCAAGACTTGGTGCCCTCCTGGAAGATATGCTTTAGAGGAACACATGTCATGAATTAATAGAGCACACGTCATTGAGCTCAATACGGGGATAAATTGGTGAAATTCTGCAGGTTGTGCTATACGGGACTTCAGAATAGATCAGTTGTTCTCTAATTTATTTGATCATACTCCCTCCCTTCTTTGTGTCTATAAGATTTTATGCCTCCATTCCCCCAGCCACACAAATACATATACTGATTTACGTGGTGACATGGCTTCTTCTGACCTTAAATTCTCTGACTCTATGCATCATTGTTTTCAAGGTTCCTTCCCCACTCTGAACTCTTGGGTACACATGTGGGGACCTCCATGAAAGACCCCCCTAAGCTTATTCTTACCAGCTTAGGTTAAAAACTTCCCCAAGGTACAAACTTTGCCTTGTCCTTGAACTTTATGCTGCTGCCACCAAGCGTGTTAAACAAAGAACAGGGAAAGAGCCCACTTGGAGATGTCTTCCCACAAAATATCCCCCCAAGCCCTATACCCCCTTTCCTGGGGAAGGCTTGATAATAATATCCTCACCAATTGGTACAGGTGAACACAGACCCAAACCCTTGGATCTTAAGAACAATGAAAAATCAATCAGGTTCTTAACCAGAAGAATTTTATTTAAAGAAAAGATAAAAGAATCACCTCTGTAAAATCAGGATGGTAAATACTTTACAGGGTAATCAGGCCTTGGGATGCATCAGGCGAGGTATTTCCAGTAGAGATAAGGAGGTGTTAGTACCATTGTACAAGGCACTGGTGAGACCTCATCTGGAATACTGTGTGCAGTTCTGATTTCCCATGTTTAAGAAGGATGAATTCAAACTGGAACAGGTACAGAGAAGGGCAACTAGGATGATCTGAGGAATGGAAAACCTGTCTTATGAAAGGAGACTGAAGGAGCTTGGCTTATGTAGCCTAATCAAAAGAAGGTTGAGGGAAGATATGATTGCTCTCTATAAATATATCAGATGGATAAATACTGGAGAGGGAGAGGAATTATTTAAGCTCAGTACCAATATGGACACAAGAAAAAATGGATAAAAACTGGCCATCAGGAAGTTTAGACTTGAAATTAGATGAAGGTTTCTAACCATCAGAGGAGTGAAGTTCTGGAATAGCCTTCCAAGGGAAGCAGTGGGGCAAAAGACCTATCTGGCTTCAAGATTAAACTCGATAAGTTTATGGAGGAGAAGGTAAGATGGGATAACAATGATTTTGGCAATTAATTGATCTTTAACTATTCATGGTAAATAGGCCCAATGGCCTGTGATGGGGTGTTAGATGGGGTGGGATCTGAATTACTACAGAGAATTCTTTCCTGGGTCTCTGGCTGGTGAATCTTGCCCACATGCTCAGAGTTCAGCTGTTCGCCATATTTGGGGTCGGGAAGGAATTTTCCTCCAGGGCAGATTGGCAGAGGCCCTGGGGGTTTTTCACCTTCCTCTGTAGCATGGGGCATGGGTCACTTGCTGGAGGATTCTCTGCTCCTTGAAGTCTTTAAACCATAATCTGAGGACTTCAATAGCTCAGACATAGGTGAGAGGTTTATTGCAGGAGTGGGTGGGTGAGATTCTGTGGCCTGCATTGTGCAGGAGGTCAGACTAGATGATCATAATGGTCCCTTCTGACCTTAGTATAGTCTATGAGTCTATGATTCAAAACATAGAGAATCCCTTTAAGGAAAACCTTAACTTACAAAAAGACACAAAAACAAGAATTTACCTTTCCTCCAGCACAGCTTATTTTACAAACCATTAAACAAACAAACAAACAAAAACCTAATGCATTTTTTGGCTAGATTACTTACTGACTTTACAGGAGTTGTAAGGCTTGCATTCCTGATCTGTTCCCAGCAAAAGCATCACACAGACAGCCCAACCCCTTTGTCCCCCACCCCCTCCAGATTTGAAAGAATCTTGTCCCCTCATTGGCCATTTTGGGTCCCTACTGGGCCCGCCATAAATTTTCAGAACCCCGTTGTGGCCCTCAGGCAAAAAAGTTTGCCCACCCCTGCACTAAGGTCTTTGCAATGACTTACTCTCAGCCTGGAACACTTAAAACAAGAGCCCCCTTTGTGAAGTTTCATTTATTCAGTCTTCTGTAAAGCACAGACTCTCCTACCTTCCGGCCCCATCTCCCTCCTTTACTCATGAGCCCCCGCCCCAGCGACCTCCTTGCAGGGGGCTGCATTGGTTTAGGCTTGCTGTATTCCCTGCTTCTCCTTTTCCCCTGAGGCCCTGCCCTCCGCCTAATCTTTTCCCCTAAGCCCCGCCCCCTGCTCTTCCTCTTCCCCTGAAGACCCACCCCTCTGATCAGACCTCAGCTTGATTTTGGTAAGAGCTGCCCAGGGAGCCACTGTGCAGAGCCCCGGACTCACCAGTTTCCCTGGTTTGAACATCCTGGGGGGTGAGGAGACAGGATGGGGGCTTCTTTCAGGCAGCTTTTATTATGGCCTACCTCTGGCTTGTAGCCTGGGCAGGGGATGGAGCCTTGGGTAATGAGGAGGAGCAGGGGATGGGATCTCAAGGAGGACAACAAGAGGCAGGTCATAGAGGGGATGGGGCTCTTGCACGTGTCCCGCTTTTGCCTTTTGAGAGGTGGTCACCCTATGATGAATGTGCTGGACGGGGATAGGAGCTAGCTGCATCTTTGTTGGGGAATTGAGACCCACTTCCACCCCTTTGCATTGCTGGGGCAGCACAAACTGAGGGGAGGAGGAGGGAATCTGGGCCTGAGTATCTTGCCAGGTCTCCTGTGTCAGGCCCTCACTCACACAGCCAGCTCTGCCCTGCCTTGGTGGGGAGTGGGCTCAGCAGGTGTGTGGTGTGCAGAGCCGTCAACAGGTGAGCTGGGGGCGCTGTGTGAATGGCTTCTCCTGGGGCTCTGATATTAATCATGTCTCTGACACGACTCAGTCACACGCATCTGGCTGAGGGCGTGGGGGAAGTATGGGTGTCCATGCCCCTTGAATAACCCCTGTCCATCGCTGGTGCAGCACCCATGGGTCATGCAGCAACCAGAACTCTCAGGAAGGGCCAGGACTGCGACTGCAAGACAGCCCTGCACCTTTTTGCAGGGCCCTTGTTTTTTAACTAGAGACAGAACAGCTACAGACTGGGGGTAATAGGAAACAACATCCAAGTCCCTTCTCTTTATTGACTGTATCCACAAGAATAGTGAGATTGGAGCAGCCACCGATATGGATCTTTATTAGCCAACATCTCTCCTGTCCCCTGGCTCTCCACGAACTCATTCAATTTTTAAATGCTGCTGCCTGCCTTGGTTTCCTTCCACCAGTGCATTGCCTTCCCTCAACAGTGTTTGGGGACAGCCCATCACCCATTGCTCCAGGTCTTAGACACCACCTGAACCACTCTCTACTGAGTGGAGATCAGTAGCTCATGTCCTCTCAGATGTAAGTGTCCAGGATGGAATAGGTGGCCCGTATATTTCATGCCCATATCAGCAGCACAGGATCCAGGTAAAGAACTGACTCTTTATTTGACGAATACCCTGATTATCCTCACACGAAGGTGTTTGCCTTTCACACTGTACACAATTGGATTCATCAGGGGTGGGACAAGCAGGTAGACATAGCCCAGGAGAATCTGAAGCAAGTGAGAAGAGCTGTTCCCAAATCTGTGTATCACAGACAAGCCAATTTCTGGTGTGAAGAAGAGCAAGACAGCGCAGAGGTGGGATATGCAGGTCTTCAGGGCCCTGAGGCTCTCCATGTGGGACGCGACGCTCAGCACTGTTTTGATGATCATCACATTAGAGAGAAAGATGAGGAACAAATCCAACCCAACTATTAAGAGCTTAACAGACAATCCATAGATGCTGTTGACTGTGATGTCTGAACAAGCCATCTTCATGACCTCCTAGTGCAGGCAGTAGGAATGGGAGAGGATATTGGCTCGACAATATCGGAACCGTTTAAGGAGAAAGGGGACTGGGAATACTAGGACCACCCCTCTTAGCACAAACACCAGTCCCAGTTTGGCTATTCTTGGTGGAGTTAAGATGGAAGCGTATCTCAGTGGATTGCAGATTGCAACAAAACGGTCAAAGGCCATCAACAAGAGCATGGAGGATTCAGTTAATGAAAGTGAGTGGATGAAGAAGACCTGGGCAAAACAGGAATCCAGGCTAATCTCCCTAGAGTTAAACAAGTATATGCCCAGTATCGTTGGCATGGTGGATAACGATAAACCAAGGTCTGTGACAGCCAACATGGAAAGGAAAATGTACATGGGCTCATGGAGGCTTGGATCTGTTTTTATAATGAACAGAATGACTGAATTTCCTAATATCAAAATAACATACATGAAACAGAAGGGGATAGAGATCCAGAGATAGATGTCTTCCTGCCCAGGTATCCCTGTGAGAAGGAAGACTGCAGAGTTGAATTTGGTGTCATTGAGAGCTGACATAATGTACTGGGCTAGTCCAAGGCGTTTTGAGCTTTCTTTCCTGAAAAGAAAAAGAACAGGAGACTAGATAATATTTAACTAGACATATTTCTGATCTCAGGGGAAGGCTAGAGAATCCCATGAGCTGAAGGAAGATTAGCAAAAATATTGTCTTGGTTCTTCATCACTGATAGGAAGATAGGCATTGCCAGATTGGATCAGACCTGTAGTCCATATAGCTCAATATCCAGTGGTCAGTTCCAGATGCTGTAGAGGACAATCCAAGAAGCTCTGCATTAGGCAACTATGAGATAAACTGCTCTCAGGGAATGTTTCCCCCTGACACCCACTAGTAAGAGACATATTTTTGGTATAAATAAAGAAGGTTTAAAGCCCTTACAGATTCTTTTAAAAACCCCCATTATTGTAATTTAATTTTCTGCTTAGCCATACGAACATCCCATTCCTCTTTGAATCTCTCTGAGTTCTTGGCCCCATTGATATCTTGTGGCTGGGAGTTCCACAGCCTACTTGAGCACTATGTGATTTTACAGTTGTGACTTTACCACACACACAGTTTCTTGCCCTCCATGTCTGAGTGTGCCCCCATTGTATCATGACATGTGTGTAAACACATGGTGATAATGGTAATTGTATTTATCTGTGCTGCATAGAAGCTATTGTGGTAAACCCAGGACAAACAGCTACAAAAGGGGGGTAGTAATTAGTCCCAGGGGATTAAAAGGCACCTCCCTATCCACTGTGGAGAGAGAACCACTGGGCAATAAGGTTCAGCTGGAAAACAGGTTGCTAGGGAACCAATTAGGTTCAGCTGACTCCAACTACTTGGGACCTTTTTAAACCCTCCCCTGGGTGGTCAGAGGGGCAGAGTGAGGGAATGAGAGGAGCAGGGAAGCTGCCAGTAGGCTGTTTGCAGCAAGACACCAGACCTTCCCAGTAGGGAGGCTGCACTCACTCCCCAGAAGGGAAGGAAAACAAGCACAAGGGACTGACTGAGGAGATGAGTAGCAGGACCCTGTGCCACCTATAAGGATTTGCCTTGCCCCAAACCTGAGTCTCCAAGGCTAAAAGGGACTGAGCCTACTGAGGCGAACAAGGTATTTTGCCACACTTGGTGTCAGAAGTGGGATGTGGTGAGTGAATAAGGCTCTGTGGCAAGCCATCTCAGGGCAGGATAAATCACACACACACACAAATGGAGGATGTAGTGAAGGCATTGGTACAGGCCACTGTGGCCCAACAAGAGGCTACCAGGGTGCAGATGGCTGCCCAGCAAGAGTCAGTACGCGTCCAACAGGAGATGAACCAATTACGGATAAATCATGCCACCCAAGATCGAGCCACCCTGACTGAAGTAGTGAACCAGTTAAAAGCCCTGACCATGCCGACGCACGGGCCCCAGGGGATCCGGCCGCTGTGGGTAAGCAACTATTTACGGAAGATGACTACATATGACAATATAGAGGCCTATCTCCTCGCCTTCGAGAGGATGGCACTGTGGGAGGCCTGGCCCCAAGACCAGTGGGCAGGTATCCTGGCTCCATTTCTGTGTGGGGAGCCCCAGAAGGACTATTTCAACATGACCACAGAGACAGCTATGGATTACCCCAGCTGAAGGCAGAAATTCTGGCAAGGTCAGGCGTGAAATCAGCCATACGGGCCCAGCACTTCCATGAGTGGAAATACCAGGACAGCAAACTGCTGAGGTCCCAGCTATTTGATTTAAACCACCTCACCTGGAAGTGGCTCCGCCCCGAGACCCATGGGCCAGAGAAGATAGTGGAAATCCTTGTGTTGGACAGGTACATGAGGGGGTTGCCGCTGGACATACGGGGGTGTCTGGCAAAACAATCCCTCCTTCTATAATGAACTAGTTGCCCTCATAGAGAGACACCTAGCAGCCGAAGACCTTTTGCAGACCACCAGGGAAGGAAGGCACCAGAATCAGAGGCAAGTCTCTGCACAGAGGTCCCAGTTTGCCCTAGCACCAGGGAGGAAGGAGGCTGAAGAGCAGCCAGAGGTCCCGGAGAGACTTGAGGACTGGGGGGAGAAATGCTCAGGGGATAAAGCCCAGTTCCCCAAAAAACCAGGGGCTGCCCCGATCAGGGTACTGATGTTATGCATGTGACAAATTGGGGCATATTGCTGCCCAATGCCTAAATCTAGAAAAGCCCATGCAGTGTGAACTGGGAGATATAGGGGGACCATGTGATCTAATAAGTCTAGTAGGGGATGCAGTGGTCCCTCATAGATACACTAGACCCGTTAAGATGAATGGTATAGAGACCACTGCATTAGTAGACTTGGGAAGTGCAATCACTCTGGTCTCGGGAAAGCTGGTCAGGCAGGACCAACTATCCCGGGCCAAACACTCAGGAATATCCTGTGTGCATGGGGATGTCAGTTACTACCCGACCATCCCTGTAAAAATAGAAGTTCTCGGAAACCCCACTAAGGTGACGGTGGAAGTAGTTCTGAAACTCCCCAACCCAGTCCTTATTGGACAGGACTTCCCGGGATTTGATAGCCTACTCCCTGGGGAGTAGGTGGACGAAAATAATGAACCCAGGACCCAGGGGGTGGCCCAGATAGATAACACCCCCCCCCGGCCTTCCACGAATTTGGCCAGGATTTGTTCTCCCCGCTGAGAAAGCCCCAGAAGCCTCGGAGGGAATGGAGGGCGGATAAAAGGAGGGGAATGAGGATCTTGACCCAGTAGCAGAAATCTACACTTGTAGGGGAAAGATGTGGCTCAACGGACAGTGGGGCAGGGCAGGAGATCAATGACCCAATATCCGGACCTTGTTCCCTGGGAGTTTTCTCCGAGGGGGAGACAGAGGTAGATCCCCCTGAGTTTGGACAAATGGGGACCTCACTCAGGAATTTTGGTCAGGATCAGGCCAATGATCCAATATACAGCAATATTAGTAAAGAAGTAGTTGAGGTAAATGGGGTCCCCGTGGAGGGGAGAGTCAAGGGCCCAGGGCCATATTATGTGATTAAGGGTGGATCTGGCCCACAGCCATCTGTTGGGGCCATCTAGGGGTAGATAAGACCCTTGATTGGATTCTTCAGAGGTTTTTTTTGGTCCGGCATTTATGCAGCTGTCCAGCGATATTGTACCTCCTGTCCAGAATGTCAGTTACATGGTCCTCAACCACACCTAAGGGCCCCTTTGGTATCTATACCAATTATTGAAATCCCATTCGAGCGAATAGCTATGGATCTAGTAGAGCCACTGGAGAAGTCAGCCTGGGGTCATCAGTACATTCTGGTAGTACTAGATTATGCCTCCCGATATCCCAAGGGTGTACCCCTACAGAACACCGTGTCCAAGGCCATAGCCAAAGAATTAGTCTGGATTTTTTTCCAGAGTAGGGATACCTAAAGAGATCCTGATGGATGAAGGGACCCCCTTTGTGTCTAAGTTAATGAAGGACCTATGTACAATGCTCCATATACGGACCCTCAGGATGTCATTCTATCATCCCCAGACTGATGGTCTTGTTGAACGCTTCAATAGAACATTGAAGAACATGCTACGGAAAGTGGTTAGTCACGATGGGAAAGACTGGGACACCCTGCTGCCTTACTTGCTGTTTGCTGTATGGGAGGTTCCCCAAGCTTCCACTAGATTCTCCCCATTCAAACTGGTATATGATTGCCACCCGAGCGGCATATTGGACATGGCCAAAGAGGGCTGGGAAGAACATCCGAACACCGGGATAAACATCGTTGAACATGTATTGTAAGTGAAAGACAGGATAGCCCAGGATAGCCTTGTACGCGAACACCTGGAGAAGGCCCAAGGGGCCCAACGGGCATACTACAATCACCAAGCAATGACCCAGAAGTTCCAGGTGGGAGACCGGGTAATGGTGCTCATACCCATGGCAGAGAGCAAGCTCCAGGCCAGGTGGCAGGGGCCACATGAGATAATAGAAGCCATAGGAGAAGTCGACTATAAGGTCCGACAGCCAGAAGCTGGAGCAGATATACCATATAAACCTGCTGAAAAAACGGCAGGATAGAGAAGCACATGTGGTTGCACTCGGGGCATATCCCTTAAAAGCAATCAGCCAGACCAAGTGGGAATATCCCCGGAGTTGACTCCGGAGCAACCATCTGAAGTGATCAGCCTGATTAAATGCAATCAGGATGTGTTCTCAGAAAAGCCAGGCAGGACTACTGAGGTTCACCATCACATCCTCACAGGGCCGGGAGTGAAAGTGAACGTCAAGCCATACCGGATCCCGGAGGCCAAAAGAGAGGAGATCAGGACAGAGGTCAGGAAAATGCTGGCCTTAGGAGTCATTGAAGAATCTCCTAGCCAATGGTCAAGCCCAGTGATTTTAGTGCCTAAGCCGGATGGCAGCATGAGGTTCTGCAACGACTTCCGAAAGCTGACAGAGGTGTCCCAGTTTGATGCTGTCAAGGTTCCTTCCCACTCTGAACTCTGGGGTACAGATGTGGGGACCTGCATGAAAACCTCCTAAGCGTACTTTTACCAGCTTAGGTTAAAACTTCCCCAAGGTACAAATTAATTTTACCCTATGCCCTTAGATTTCCAATGCCACCACCAAATTTTAACTGGGTTTTCTGGGAAACGTAGTTTGGACACATCTTTCCCCCCAAAATCCACCCAACCCTTGCACCCCACTTCCTGGGGAAGGTTTGGTAAAAATCCTCACCAATTTGCATAGGTGACCACAGACCCAAACCCTTGGATCTGAGAACAATGAAAAAGCATTCAGTTTTCTTACAAGAAGACTTTTAATAGAATTAGAAGTAAACAGAAGTGAAGGAATCACCTCTGTAAAATCAGGATGGTAGATACCTTACAGGGTAATTAGATTCAAAACATAGAGAATCCCTCTAGGCAAAACCTTAAATTACAAAAAAGAAACACAGACAGGAATGGTCATTCTATTCAGCACAGTTCTTTCTCAGCCATTTAAAGAAATCATAATCTAACACATACCTAGCTAGATTACTTACTAAAAGTTCTAAGACTCCATTCCTGTTCTACACCAACATTCCCTCTACACCAACATTCCACACAAAGATGGACTACAAGCCATCAAGAACACTATCCCCGATAATGTCATGGCTAACCTGGTGGCTGAACTTTGTGACTTTGTCCTTACCCATAACTATTTTACATTTGGGGACAATGTATACCTTCAGATCAGCGGCACTGCTATGGGTACCCCCACAGTATGCCAACATTTTTATGGCTGATTTAGAACAACGCTTCCTCAGCTCTCGTCCCCTAACGCCCCTACTCTACTTGTGCTATATTGATGACATCTTCATCATCTGGACCCATGGAAAAGAAGCCCTTGAGGAATTCCACCACGATTTCAACAATTTCCATCCCACCATCAACCTCAGCCTGGTCCAGTTCACAGAAGAGATCCACTTCCTGGACACTACAGTGCTAATAAACGATGGTCACATAAACACCACCCTATACCGGAAACCTACTGACCGCTATTCCTACCTGCATGCCTCCAGCTTTCACCCTGACCACACCACACGATCCATCCTCTACAGCCAAGCTCTGCGATACAACCGCATTTGATCCAACCCCTCAGACAGAGACAAACACCTACAAGATCTCTATCAAGCATTCTTACAACTACAATACCCACCTGCGGAAGTGAAGAAACAGATGGATAGAGCCAGAAGAGTTCCCAGAAGTCACCTACTACAGGACAGGCCTAACAAAGAAAATAACAGAACGTCACTAGCCGTCACCTTCAGCCCCCAACTAAAACCCCTCCAACGCATTATTAAGGATCTACAACCTATCCTAAAGGATGACCCAACACTCTCTCAAATCTTGGGAGACAGGCCAGTCCTTGCCTACAGACAGCCCCCCAACCTGAAGCAAATACTCACCAACAAACACATACCACACAACAGAACCACTAACCCAGGAACCTATCCTTGCAACAAAGCCCGTTGCCAACTGTGCCCACATATCTATTCAGGGGACACCATTACAGGGCCTAATAACATCAGCCACACTATCAGAGGCTCATTCACCTGCACATCCACCAATGTGATATATGCCATCATGAGCCAGCAATGCCCCTCTGCCATGTACATTGGCCAAACTGGACAGTCTCTACGTAAAAGAATAAATGGACACAAATCAGATGTCAAGAATTATAACATTCATAAACCAGTTGGAGAACACTTCAATCTCTCTGGTCACGCAATTACAGACATGAAGGTTACAATCTTAAAACAAAAAAACGTCAAATCCAGACTCCAGCGAGAAACTGCTGAATTGGAATTCATTTGCAAATTGGATACTATTAATTTAGGCTTAAATAGAGACTGGGAGTGGCTAAGTCATTATGCAAGGTAGCCTATTTCCCCTTGTTTTTTCCTAACTCCCCCCCCCCCCCCGACATTCTGGTTAAACTTGGATTTATGCTGGAAATGGTCCACCTTGATTTTCATACACATTGTAAGGAGTGTGGTCAGTTTGGATGAGCTATTACCAGCAGGAGAGTGAGTTTGTGTGTGTGTGTGTTTGGGGGGGGGGGTGTGAGAAAACCTGGATTTGTGCTGGAAATGGCCCACCTTGATTATCATGCACATTATAGGGAGAGTGGTCACTTTGGATAAGCTATTACCAGCAGCAGAGTGAGTTTGTGTGTGTGTTTTTTGGAAAAAGGGGGGGGGGTGAGAAAACCTGGATTTGTGCTGGAAATGGCCCACCTTGATTTTTATACACATTGTAAGGAGAGTGGTCACTTTGGATAAGCTATTACCATCAGGAGAGTGGGGTGGGAGGAGGTATTGTTTCATGGTTTCTGTGTATATAATGTCTTCTGCAGTTTCCACAGTATGCATCCGATGAAGTGAGCTGTAGCTCACGAAAGCTTATGCTCAAATAAATTGGTTAGTTTCTAAGGTGCACAAGTACTCCATTCCTGTTCTGTCCCCGACAAAAGCAGCATACAGACAGACACAGACCCTTTGTTTCTCTCCCTCCTCCCAGCTTTTGAAAGTATCTTGTCTCCTCATTGGTCATTTTGGTCAGGTGCCAGTGAGGTTACCTTTAGCTTCTTAACCCTTTACAGGTGAGAGGATTTTTCCTCTGGCCAGGAGGGATTTTAAAGGGGTTTACCCTTCCCTATTTTTTTATGACAGATGTGTACCCTATACCCTGGATAGATGAGCTCTTTGACAGATTGGGAAAAGCATGGTTTATGTCTACCCTTGACCTGACCAAGGGCTATTGGCAGATCCCCCTGGCCAAGGCTGATAAAGAGAAGACGGCCTTTGCAACTCCAGAGGGACTATATCAGTACACTGTCCTCCCCTTTGGGTTGCATGGGGTGCCCGCTACTTTCCAAAGGCTCATGGACAAACTGTTACGACCTTCCCAGTAGGGAGGCTGCACTCACTCCCCAGCAGGGAAGGAAAACAAACACAAGGGACTGACTGAGGAGAGGAGTAGCAGGACCCTGTGCCACCTGTAAGGATTCGTCTTGCCCCAAATCTGAGTCTCCAAAGCTAAAAAGGACTGAGCCTACTGAGGTGAACAAGATATTTTGCCACACTATTTATAAACATGTTTCATTGCCTCATTATATATATATATATATATATATATATATATATATATATATATTTTTTTTTTATTTTGTCCACTCCGGAGAGTCCAAATTATGTCATTGCCTCTTTCCAGTATATTGGATTAATTCTCACGTCCAGGTTCTGAATTCAGTAACATTGACATTTACAGCGTCACGTGTAAATTCGAT
Organism: Caretta caretta; assembly: GCF_965140235.1. Taxonomy (NCBI): domain Eukaryota; kingdom Metazoa; phylum Chordata; order Testudines; family Cheloniidae; genus Caretta; species Caretta caretta. The sequence continues at coordinate 6,543,718 of NC_134206.1, forward strand.
CAGAACGGAGCTGAATTAACTGTCCCTTACCCAATGTTCCCGGTGATACACTCTGACCCCCAAGAATCCCTCCAAGACAACTGAAGTGCTTTGCCTGGTTAGTGTTGACAAAATCTAGAGAGTTTGATCATCCTGAAGTCTTCTCTACCTCCTCACAGGACCTGCATCCTTTCCCCATACAAGGGTCTGTATATACCTGGTAAGTTTCAAGCAAAGCCAGACAGTTACTTCAGCTTTGGGCTGGGGGTTCGCTTCACAGTTGGGTGAAGACTGCAAACACTAGGTTTTCACTAATATCTAGCTGAGTGTGGAAGTTCCTTCAGCCATGCTCATGTAAGAGGTTATGGGGGTAGGTTACATACAACCACTATTACACTCCCCTTTCCTGTACCTCAACTCCACTCTTTGCTGAAACACGGACCAGCAGTTCTGTTCTCACAGGACTTTTTGGACAGTGTTGCCCAGGTATTGCAGATGGATTGTGTGTATGACCCTGAATGTAAGTGTTAGAAACAGCTTCTGGTCAGTCAGCAGGAGACAGTATCATGCAACTATTCACTGAAAACTATTTCATACCATAAACAAACAGTATGTGGAGTACTTCTGATATACTTTTGAAAGCAAAAGCCATTAAGCAGTAAAGTTACCACTGCTCCATCCTGTAGAGATTCCAACAACTCTGCTGCTGGCTTTCAATATACAGGCATGTCATGACAGTTTGATTTATAAAATTTGTCTTACAATGAGAAGTTTTGGCATAATATTTACACATCTGAACTTTAGCACACACATGTCAACCCATTCTTTCCCCTCTGATTTTCTTTCAGAGATTATTTCCCAGGTTAGAGTGGGTCTACAGATGTAGTGTCCGTCACCTGGATTTCTTCAGAACCTGAACAGATCATGCATTTCAGCCCCCACCCAGTCACTTGTCAGAAAAAAAAGATGTCTAGTAGCTCCTCTGTCTCTGGGTTAATAGCTGACTCGTTCTCCTCAGGTTCTGTTCTGTCAGTCTGTAGCCTGTATCTGGAGTGGGGTCAGTGTAGATAATATTGAGTCCCTGAGCTCTCACTTTGTAGTACATAGAAACCTCAGCACCTGTTATTCAGACACAATAAGGGTTTGCAGGACATGGATTTCAAAGTCAATTGAATGAGAGTTCATTGAAATGCAACTTCATTTCACACACAAAAGTAGTCTACTGCTCTTTCTCACTCTGACTGCCTCTGTCCTGTATTCACAAAATCCATACCACCCGGGAATGGTATTGGAACAGACATGGAGCTGAGCTGCCATAAGGAGTTGTCATAAATATAAAGGGAAGGGTAAACCCCTTTGAAATCCTTCCTGGCCAGGGGAAAGCTCCTCTCACCTGTAAAGGGTTAAGAAGCTAAAGGTAACCTCGCTGGCACCTGACCAAAATGACCAATGAGGAGACAAGATACTTTCAAAAGCTGGGAGGAGGGAGAGAAACAAAGGGTCTGTGGGTCTGTCTATATGCTGGTTTCTGCCGGGGATAGACCAGGAATGGAGTCTTAGAACTTTTAGTAAGTAATCTAGCTAGGTATGTGTTAGATTATGATTTCTTTAAATGGCTGAGAAAAGAATTGTGCTGAATAGAATAACTATTTCTGTCTGTGTATCTTTTTTGTAACTTAAAGTTTTGCCTAGAGGGGTTCTCTATGTTTTTTAATCTAATTACCCTGTAAGATATCTACCATCCTGATTTTACAGGGGGGATTTCTTTATTTCTATTTACTTCTATTTTTATTAAAAGTCTTCTTGTAAGAAAACTGAATGCTTTTTCATTGTTCTCAGATCCAAGGGTTTGGGTCTGTGGTCACCTATGCAAATTGGTGAGGCTTTTTATCCAACATTTCCCAGGAAAGGGGGGGTGCAAGTATTGGGAGGATTGTTCATTGTTCTTAAGATCCAAGGGTCTGGGTCTGTAGTCAGCTAGGCAAATTGGTGAGGCTTTTTACCAAACCTTGTCCAGGAAGTGGGGTGCAAGGTTTTGGGAAGTATTTTGGGGGGAAGGACGCGTCCAAACAGCTCTTCCCCAGTAACCAGTATTAGTTTGGTGGTGGTAGCGGCCAGTCCAAGGACAACGGGTGTAATATTTTGTACCTTGGGGAAGTTTTGACCTAAGCTGGTAAAGATAAGCTTAGGAGGCTTTTCATGCAGGTCCCCACATCTGTACCCTAGAGTTCAGAGTGGGGGAGGAACCTTGACAGGAGTGCATATGTTAAACCCAGTTCTGGGGATATTTGCTCTACAGGTATATTGGGTTACAATCGGGATGTTTATGTCAAGGCTATCTTAGGTTAAACTGGTATGGCTGCTCTTAGTTTAATAATGACAGGTTTCAGAGGAACAGCCGTGTTAGTCTGTATTCGCAAAAAGAAAAGGAGTACTTGTGGCACCTTAGAGACTAACCAATTTATTTGAGCATGAGCTTTCGTGAGCTACAGCTCACTTCATCAGATGTTTACCGTGGAAACTGCAGCAGACTTTATATACACACAGAGAATATGAAACAATACCTCCTCCCACCCCACTGTCCTGCTGGTAATAGCTTATCTAAAATGATCAACAGGTGGGCCATTTCCAGCACAAGTCCAGGTTTTCTCACCCTCCACCCCCCCACACAAATTCACTCTCCTGCTGGTGCTAGCCCATCCAAAGTGACAACTGTTTACATAATCAAGTCGGGCTATTTCCTGCATAGATCCAGGTTTTCTCACATCCCCCCCACCCCCATACACACACAAAGTGAGCTGTGGCTCACGAAAGCTCATGCTCAAATAAATTGGTTAGTCTCTAAGGTGCCACAAGTACTCCTTTTCTTTATTCTCCCATGTTACACTTTCTTCCTACTCTTCAGATTAAACCGTATTTTGGTTCAAGAACGCTGGCTGACCACTCATCTCAACACTCCCAGAGGGAAGAACCACAGGTGTCAAACCCACTGGGACCTGCTTGACAAGCACAGTTGACCCGCAGTGTGTGGTAGCCCAAGGCCCAGTCTGAGGGTGGGAGGATCATGGGTTTCCACCCCATGAGAGGGAAGGCACTTGGAGACCAGAGAGGGGGCAGAGATGCTGGTAGCCCTGTAACTCTATAGGGCAGAGATTCTAGAGCCCTCAGCCAATCAGAAAACAGAAATAATCCCTGTCAGACCTGTTACCACAGAGCAACACAGATCTGAATTCCTGCGCTCACAGTCAAATCAGAGAATAAAATAATTAAAAATACATTTCCTGATAAAATTTCCAGAGGCAAATAAACATGAGGTGATCTGGGAACTACTCACTGATATTCCTTGGGTCTCCTCTTGCTCAGCCCCTGGCAGAATTGGTCCGAGAGCACATGGCACTGGTAGAAATAGGACCCCTTGAGAAATTCTGACTCGGGGCATCAGGGTTTTAACCCATTGAGGTTGCTTCCAATCTCAGATTTCTGTGTAACCCGAATAACCCACCATGCAGCATGAGCAGATGTGGGGGAGGGGTTCCCAAGCTACCTAGTGCTGCCTGCCCTCCAGCCCCATCACTGAGTCACCACGACAGCCCTGCTGAGTCCCCTGCAGCTGCACTGAACATCTGCCAGTGGAAACAGCTTCCAGCCTTTCCCCTCCACTTCGCATTTTAACGATAGTGAAACCTGCCAACGTACCCAATTCCTGCTAGACGGGGATCTGTTGACACCAGAGGTCTTCACCCTAAATGACAAGGAGTCATAGAGGAGATTGCATGGGCAGCAGGGCGTATCTGTTCAGATGGGGAGGCAGGTGTCTTTATGAAGCATGCCTGCACTTTTCCTTGGGGGCCACTTGGCCATTAGGGAATGTCAGCTCCTTGACTTAGTGTGTACCATCTTTATCCACCGTCACAGCCAATGGCAAACTGCAGGAGACCAATTCACAGGGGACGCATGCTGATGATACCTAATTGGACTGCAGCACCAGCCCAGCTGCAGGCTCTGTTACTGGAATCCGGGCTTGTCATCACTGTTCATATGGTTCTGATTAATCACAGGGCTACCTCAGGGCAGCCGAGTGGTAACGATGATGCTGTCAAAGCTGTGATCTGCTGAAATAAATAATAAATACTACTAATAAGGGAAAGGATATTCCACAAGATTCCCTATGGATTTCCCTCTGATCATGCCAAGAGGGGAGGTCCCTTCCCTTCTCCCTGAGGAATGAAAAGGGGACCCAGAATCCAGGGATCCCCAAAGTTAGGCAGAGATCTGAGTGATCCACTCTGAGCTAGGCCCACCCTCCCACAATCTCTCTGCCTCTACATCTTCTCTACGCCCCTCTCTAGCTCACGGCTAGCACAGGTTCATCAGCGATATGCTACTATGGCCTGTCACAGGATCTGCTGAAGCGGGGTTGTACAGGGTGGAGGTGGCTGCTCAGTGATGGGAGGGCTGGTTAGAGTAGCTGATGGACACAATATCCCAGCCACAGACTGTCCCCATATGTACTCTAGCAACACCATCATAGGACCCAACAACATCAGCCACACCATCGGTGGCTCATTCACCTGCACATCTACCAGTGTGATATATGCCATCATGTGCCTCTCAACCATGGACATTGGCCAAACCAGACAGGCTGTACATAAAAGAATGAATGGACACAAATCAGACATCAGGAATGGTAACATTCAAAAGCCAGTAGAGAACACGCCAATCTCCCTGGGCACTCCGTTGCAGATTTAAAAGTAGCCATACTTCTTCAACAAAAAAACTTCAAAAACAGACTCTAAAGAAAAACTGCAGAGCTACAATTCATTTGCAAACTTAACACAATTAATTTGGGCTTGACTAGGGACTGGGAGTGGCTGGCTCACTGCAAAAGCAATTTCCCTCTCTTGGTATTGGCACCTCGTCATCAACTATTGGGAGTGGGCCACATCCACCCTGACTGAATTGAACCTGTCAACACTGGTTCTCCACTTGTAAGGTAACGCCCTTCTTTTCATGTGCCAGTATATTTATGCCTGTGTCTGTAATTTTCACTCTATGCATCTGATGAAGGGGGCTTTTTGCCCAAGAAAGCTTATGCCCAAATAAAGCTGTTAGACTTCGGGGTGCCACCAGACTCCTCATTGTTTTTGTGGACACAGAGTAACACAGCTACCCCTCTGATACATGACATATATGGCAGAATGTGGGTAAAACAGAATAGGAGGCATACAATTCTCCCCCAAGGAGTTCAGTCACAAATTTAATTAATGCTTTTTTTTAATGAGCATCATCAGCATGGAAGCATGTCCTGCCATGGGAAATGTCCCCTCATCTTGAATACAATAGTTTCTGGATTCACACCATCAAAGAAGCACAGCTGTAGTTCCAACACCAGCAGACACAGGAATGCCTCACCTCCAAAATGTTTCAGCATCTATGCTTTTCATCTGAAAAATAAAACAAAAAACTTTCCCCCTCCCTATGTAGCAGGAGGTTACACAATAACAAAAACTAAACATTAACTTATGTTCAAACCATGCAGCTGAGTTCTCCCTCTCCCTTTCTCGGGGCTGAGCTCTTGATTTTTTTTTTCTCACTGTGCTCCAAACGCCCTCTTGGGGTCGAGCATGTGCAGTAATTTTAATTTGTTTGGAACCTATCAGAGTTTTCTCCTTTCCAACTTTTCAGCTGTGAGGAGTGGAATCATTTCAGTGTGGTTTTCTTCTCTGACTGGATTTCTAGCTGATAAACAGTGGGACTTCTCTTATTGCAAATTCTCACAGGTCCTGCCCAGACTGAATTTAGGGTTGTCAGGGTTCCCTCCCCACTCTGAACTCTAGGCTACAGATGTGGGGACCCGCATGAAAGACCCCATAAGCTTATTTCTACCAGCTTAGGTTAAAAACTTCCCCAAGGAATAAATCTCTATTTGTCCTTGGACTGGAGTATGCTGCCACCACCAAGTGATTTAGAGCAAGAATCATAGAATCATAGACTATCAGGGTTGGAAGGGACCCCAGAAGGTCATCTAGTCCAACCCCCTGCTCGAAGCAGGACCAATTCCCAGTTAAATCATCCCAGCCAGGGCTTTGTCAAGCCTGACCTTAAAAACCTCTAAGGAAGGAGATTCTACCACCTCCCTAGGTAACGCATATATGCCTACCTAGGAAAGGACCATTTGGAGTTCCTATTCCCATTAAATATCCACCCAGGCCTACACCCCCCCTTCCTGGGGAGGCTTGAAAAATAAACAAGGTGAGCAAAACCAGACCCTTGGGTTTGTAGGACACTAAAAAGCCAACCAGATTCTTAAAAAACAGAACTTTATTATAAAGAAAAATAGTAAAAGAAGCACCTCTGTAAAATCAGGATGGAAGGTAATTTTACAGGACAATCAGATTCAAAACACAGAGGATTTCCCTCTAGGCCAAACTTTAAATTTACAAAAAGAAAACCAGGAATACACCTTCCTCTCAGCACAGATAAAATCAGAAGACAAAACAAAAATAAGCTAACACATTCCCTTGCTAATACTTACTGATTCTAATGGAGTTGGATTGCTTGCTTCCTTGATCTGTGTCTGGCAAGCACTCAGAACAGACAAACCAAAACCAAATCCCCCCACCCCCCTACCCCAGATTTAAAAGTATCTTGTCCCCTTATTGGTCCTTTTGGTCAGGTGCCAGCCAGGTTACCTGAGTGTCTTAACCCTTTACAGGTAAAAGGATTTTGTGCCTCTGGCCAGGAGGGATTTTATAGTACTGTATACAAGAAGGTTGTTACCCTTCCCTTTATATTTATGACATGCCCCCCAAATCGCAGAAAGTGTCGGACAGCTGGTTCCACACTGGCTGTGATTTCTTCCTGGAGCTCTAGGAGAAAACAGAGTTAATTAGACACATGTACCTTTAGATGTACTACTGACTATATAAAAACTAACAATATTTTCCACATCTCAAGGACGATTTTAACCAGTTGATTCTAGGAAACTTTCATGGGAGAGTGCATAAGTCACTTTGTTAGAAGCTCCTGAGATGTGTTGTATTTCAAAATCAAAATCTTGGAGACCTAAAGTCCACCAAAGAAGTTTTTTGTTATTGTCCTTGACGGTATGAAGCGACTGTAGCACAGCATGGTCGGTTTGCAGGTGGAAATGCCGTCCCCAAATGTATGGGCATAGCTTTTCCAGCACGTACACAATGGTATAGCATTCCTTTTCACTGACTGACCAGTGGCTTTCCCTCTCAGACAGTATTTTTGCTGAGAAACACGACAGGATGGAATTCTTGATCCGGTCCTTCTTGCATTAAAACTGCTCCCACTCCACACTCAGATGCATCTGTGGTTACTAGGAATGGTTTGTCAAAGTTTGGGGCCCTTAGCACAGGGTCAGACATGAGTGTCGCTTTAAGCTGGTTAAAGGTCTTCTGACACTCTTCAGTCCACTGAACTGCCTTTGGCTGTTTCTTTTTGGTTAGGTCTGTCAGTGGGGCAGCGATTTGGCTGTAGTGAGGTACAAATCGCCTGTAATATCTGGCCAAGCCTAAGAAGGATTGGACCTGTTTTTGACTTTGGGACAGGCCACTTTTGGATAGCATCCACTTTGGCCTGTAGGGGGTTGATAGTTCCTTGACCTACCTGGAGCATCTACAAAAAGTCTTCGAGAGCGTAAGGGAGGCAGGACTAACTGTTAAGGCTAAAAAGTGTCAAATAGTCCTAAACAGAGTGACTTACCTTGGACACCAGGTGGGTCAAGGAACTATCAACCCCCCACAGGCCAAAGTGGATGCTATCCAAAAGTGGCCTGACCCAAAGTCAAAAGAAACTTAGAAAAGCTCTGGAATCTGTCCTGGCAGTATGACCCCTTCTTGTACTACATTTCACCTAACCACACAAATTTCTGCCCTGTATGTTCCCATCCAAGGTGTTCCCTGCCATTAATGCTGGCAGCCTTTGTGTGCTTCATGCCTTGTGCAAAGGCTAATTTTAGAAACCCAGTGTGACAAGTGACAGATTAATGGGGGGCTTCTGTGCTCAGGGTGGTAGAATTCACATAAGATACCTATTTCCTGCTTCCCCCAGCACAGGGCATTTATTCCTCAGGTGATCAGTGGAATTACAATGATAGCGCATTCTCAGATCTTCTGTTTTTTACAGGAGATTTAGATCAGGGATTTTAAGAATGGTTTTCGGGAGGTGAGTGCCCAGATTTTCAGCCAGCCTCTTTCTTCCCAGGAGTAAAACTTGAACCTTGTGTCCTACGAAGTTTAAAGCCCTCTCACTGTGTTTTTTTTTTTCACAATAGATGCCTGTGTTTGCTCAAATCATCAGCTAGAGAAGCCATCTCATCCAGAGTTTTTAACTTCTTGTCCCATAACCATTATTTTACAACATATTTGCATATGTTTAAGGCATGATCCTGAGCAAAAAGGTCAAACATTCCTAAAAAGTTTGTAACACCTTTACCCCTTACTCACTTTCCCATCAAATCTTTCATTTGTTTATATATTCCATATTACTCATACCTGCACCTCTCTTAAGATTCATAAATTTAGCTCAATATGCTTATGAGGTAATCTGAAATTGTTTTAAAACCATTTCTTTGAATTTACTAAAGTAAAGCATCCTCAATTTGCAATTTGTTGAATATATCCAGAGCTTTACCAGTCAACTTTGCAACTGAACAGGGCATATTTTGGTCGTCAGGAATCTTATGAATCACACAAAACTTCTCACAGGTAGTAAAGTATTCAGCAATATCACCTGCCTCATTGTATGTAGGACACAATGGTTCCCATTTGTCGATTTTCGGAGAGGTGGGAATCAGTGGAGGGTAGGAGGGTTCTGATTCTGCTTTTCCATCAAGTTCAACTGGTGTTTCTGCTCAGTTTCTTGTTGTTTTAGTGCCATAGCCCTTTTATGTTCAGCCTCCTCTCTGGCAGTCTCTCTCTGCTTTATCTCCAGAATTCTCCTTTTGTTTATTTCTACTGCCTGCAATCCAAAGTGCTCCAATTTCACAATTGTTTCACTGTTTTCACTCATCTTCCTCCTTTTCTGCCCCCACTTCCCATTCCTTAAATAAGCAAAGAGAAAATAACAAACTGGTAACCTCTTAAACTGATCTCCAGCCACCACACATAAAGTCTCACTTAAAATCTCCACACCAGTGTATATGAAGAACAAGTCTCACGCAGAACAAGTTGTGTCTTTCACCGTTTGCCGTGCCATTATGACAGACTTCTGCTGGTTGCAACCTGGAACTGGGGTACTACTGAGCCCTCTGGCATACCAGTCTGGGCCCCCTCTTGTGATAATGTCAAAAGCTGAAAACCCCTCCAGATCCTGCACTCACATAAATATTCACAGACAAGGTCACACCCAGCTGAGTTATGTGAATGCTTTTGCCAGCCACTCATGAAATAACAATAGAGAGGTTTCACCCAGTTCCCCCAAGCTCCCCAGCCTAGGATCCCAGAGCGCTACCATCTTGTCCTTTTCAGATGCCTGACCAGTGTAAGTTAATTACCCAGTCCATCCCTCCCTCAATCTGGAGAGGACAAAGCAGCAGCAGATTTCCTGAGCAGATTAGCCTTTACACTTCAAACAAGACACTGTTTTATGTAAAAAAATGACATCAGATTTATAAATTAAAGAAAGATAGATATTGAGTGATTATAAGTAACAAGTGTACAGATCAAAGTAGATTACCATAAAGCAAAATTGCAATCTGTGTGCTATAAAAGAGACAGGTTTTGAATCATGCACTCTCTTACCCTGATGGTGCAAACAGTTCTCCATTCTTCCATACATGTGCTGGGTTTTCTGCAACCACCTCCCCAGTCAAAGTCTTTTTCAACTTCATTGTCCCAAACAAAGCCCCCAACATGGTTAGTGGAACAGTACATGCAAAAGATGGAGTCCAGCATCACATAAGCTGGTCACATGCCCTTGCAAGAATCATAGCAGGGACCATTACCCATGTTCTGGCTATAATGTCCACAGGAACATTAAAATCCATCAGGTGGGAATAAGCTTCCTCCATGGCCCATTGTGTTCATTGATGTGCCATCAACTTGAATAGTCCATTCACAATGTGCTGGGTAGACTGGATTTAAGCTACCTTATGTGAGCTACCACATGAACAAACACATTTGAAATACAGGCACATTGTCAGATCTGATAACTTCAGATACAAAAGTGATACACGCATACAAATAGAATAATCATATTCAGCGAACCACAACTTTCTCCTAGAAACCTTGCATGACATATTTTGTAGACAGTTTGTTGCAATTACATAACAGTATTGAACATGGGGGTGCCAGGGTGTTGCTTTGGGGTACAGAGGATTACAGCAATATATTTACAGAACTAGAGCTCTCTGAGATCTAATTTTCTATTGTATATGAGACATACATCCATGTCCTGAAAAGACTGCATTTTGGTCTGTACCACAGGAGAAAAGCAAACCGAGGTACAGAGCAAAGGAAAATGAAAGAATGTTTTCCCTGCTACCCATCACGTGCACAATACATGACCCTCTGAAAATGTCCCTCTCACTTTCCTTGTTCAGCAAGTGTCACCCTTCTTTGTCAGACCTCAGTCTCACACACATTACTGGATCAACAATCCTTTTGCCACCGTATCTTGAGAGTCATTCATCCTATCAGTCATCTTCAAAATTGTCACTGCATATCCCAGAGTAATGCAGCCTCCTTGCAAACCAAGCATTTCCCGAATTGATCTCTGGGAAGGGGCTTAAGGCATCCAGTTATATATTTCTGCATTGGTAGTCTTGTGTTACCGAAGCTCCTGTTGTCCACAGAATAAGTGGTTGTGTAGAGGCATTCCTCAATATGTCCCATTTAGAATTTGCTGGTCTTTCACTCTAGTAATGTGTCCCCAGCAAGAAAGCTACCAGAACGGACACAGCTGATGGGGGTGGTTGCTGGGTTCAATATATCCTCTCTCCTGATCTTGTACAGCCCCTTGATGTGAAGCAGCTGCTGGAAACCACAGGCATGGAAAGCATAAGCCCAGAGTTCCTCAGTTTTCCTCAGCCCCCTCCATATCACTGCCATCCCTGGGAGGTGGGGTGCCCAGTGTTCTATAGATCTGCAGCTTTGTAGGAAGCCTGCTGCCATGACATCCCCACAAATGCTATGGAAGGGAATAGGGCAGCAGTTACTCCTGTTCAAACATCCATAGATTTCAAGCAGCATCCAGACCTGTGTAGGAAGCTGCCACCTGCCCAGCAATCCTTCCAGACAGGTTCATACTGAGCTGGTTGCAGTTTGCAGCTGCAGGTTGCTTAGTGTTGCCAACTTGGCCGGACCAGATGGACAGGACACCATTGCTGCAAATGATGTCTGGTCTGACTGAGTTGGCAACCCTAAGGTTGCTTGATGGTCATGGCCAGGGATTTTGTTTTACTGTGATTAATAACCAGACTAATGCACCCGGCTTCTTGCCCAGCCAGATCAGCTCTCAGCTGCAGCAATTCACAGTGCTACACCTGCAATTGTCACTGAAGTCAATTTAAAAATAGCCCCTTGGCCATTTGTAATTGGTTCTTTGGTTGGGTTGCACATTAGAAGTGGCAGAGAGACGGAGGGGTGTGTGTTGGGTGATGTCTTAGACATTTTGCTAAGGGTATCATAAAATCCCTCCTTACCTGTAAAGGGTTAAGAAGCTCAGGTAACCTGGTTGGCACGTGACCAAAAGGTCCAATAAGGGGAGAAGATACTTTCAAATCTGTGGGGTAAGGTTTTTCCTTTGTTCTTTTTATTGTTTCTTTACGGGTCAGCGAGGAATCAGGACAGGGAAAAAACATCTCCCAAAGCCCTACTTGAACTAACCATCTAGATTACAAAAATTGTAAGTAAAGCAAGGAAATGCGTTAGTTTATCTTTTGTTTTAGCTTGTGAATTTTCCCTGTGCTAGAGGGAGGGTTATCCCTGGTTTTTGTAACTTTTAAGTTTTGACTAGAGGGAAATCCTCTGTGTTTTTGAATCTGATTGTCCTGTAAAATTACCTTCCATCCTGATTTTACAGAGGTGTTTCATTTACCTTTTTTTCTTTATAATAAAGTTCTGTTTTTTAAGAATCTGGTTGGGTTTTTAGTGTCCCACAAACCCAAGAATCTGGTTTGTGCTCACCTTGTTTATATTTCAAGCCTCCCCAGGAAAGGGGGTGTAGACTTAGGGGTATATTTTATGGGAATAGGAACTCCAAGTGGTCCTTTCCCTGATTCTTGGTCTAAATCACTTGGTGGTGGCAGCATACCCCAGTCCAAGGACAAAGAGCAATTTATTCCTTGGGGAAGATTTTAACTTAAGCTGGTAGAAATAAGCTTAGGGGGTCTTTCATGCGGGTCCCCACATTTGTACCATAGAGTTCAGAGTGGGGATGGAACCCTGACAGGTGAGTTGCAAAGGAAAGGGAGAAGTGGATGCAAATGCACAGAGAGAGAGATGGAGAGGGGGAGAGAGAAAGAGAGATGGGAAATAACTGAACTAAACAGGGATCAGTCTGGGAACCAGAGCACTCAGGCAAACACTGTGGGCAGAGGAACCACATTTGGGTGAGGAGAATATCTTTTGGACATGTACCCAACCAGACCCACTCCCCTTCCACTCACAGAGACCTGCTCACCAAGTGCCAGGTCCAGGAGACTCCTTTTGGCTCGGTTCCCTAGATTCTCCAGTTGCTTCAGCACACCCTTTCCTGACCTCCCTGTTGGGAACACTTTTTTTCCAGTTTCTCTCTTTTGGGTCACAGGGTCGTTAAACCAAAAAGACCCAGACCTTACAAAAGGGGTTGCTAAAACAATTCCTCAATTTTAGACAGAACAAGAAATATCCACATCTAGGTAAACTCAGTAGAACACTTGGACGACATTCCATGCCTCAATATTCTCACCACCCTGGAGCATTATGTGGGATTTGGTAAGAGCCATCTAGAGTGTCCAGGGGCTACGTCCTTCAAATCCTGGCTTCTCCAGCTGGAGTCTATCTCTCTGCTTCAGCCATAGCCCTGCAACCAAAGAGTCCCCCCTGCCACCCTTGTGCCACTCTTATGCCCCAGCTTCTTCTGGCTCTCTGACTCATCCACTCTCTGTGTTTATAAAGGGCTGGATCTACACCTCTTCTCTTTTTCCACTCTTCTGGGGTGGTTCCACTCCTTCCATGCCCACCCCACTGCTGAGTCGCAGGAGAAAACTGGCTTTATCTAGAATGCTGGTACTTCTTAGAATCATAGAATCATAGAATCATAGAATATAAGGGTTGGAAGGGACCCCAGAAGGTCATCTAGTCCAACCCCCTGCTCAAAGCAGGACCAATTCCCAGTTAAATCATCCCAGCCAGGGCTTTGTCAAGCCTGACCTTAAAAACCTCTAAGGAAGGAGATTCTACCACCTCCCTAGGTAACGCATTCCAGTGTTTCACCACCCTCATAGTGAAAAAGTTTTTCCTAATATCCAATCTAAACCTCCCCCACTGTAACTTGAGACCATTACTCCTCGTTCTGTCATCTGATACCATTGAGAACAGTCTAGAGCCATCCTCTTTGGAACCCCCTTTCAGGTAGTTGAAAACAGCTATCAAATCCCCCCTCATTCTTCTCTTCTGCAGGCTAAACAATCCCAGCTCCCTCAGCCTCTTCTCATAACTCATATGTTCCAGACCCCTAATCATTTTTGTTGCCCTTCGCTGGACTCTCTCCAATTTATCCACATCCTTCTTGAAGTGTGGGGCCCAAAACTGGACACAGTACTCCAGATGAGGCCTCACCAATGTCGAATAGAGGGGAACGATCACGTCCCTCGATCTGCTCGCTATGCCCCTACTTATACATCCCAAAATGCCATTGGCCTTCTTGGCAACAAGGGCACACTGCTGACTCATATCCAGCTTCTCGTCCACTGTCACCCCTAGGTCCTTTTCCGCAGAACTGCTGCCTAGCCATTCGGTCCCTAGTCTGTAGCTGTGCATTGGGTTCTTCCGTCCTAAGTGCAGGACCCTGCACTTATCCTTATTGAACCTCATCAGATTTCTTTTGGCCCAATCCTCCAATTTGTCTAGGTCCCTCTGTATCCTATCCCTCCCCTCCAGCGTATCTACCACTCCTCCCAGTTTAGTATCATCCGCAAATTTGCTGAGAGTGCAATCCACACCATCCTCCAGATCATTTATGAAGATATTGAACAAAACCGGCCCCAGGACCGACCCTTGGGGCACACCACTTGATACCGGCTGCCAACTAGACATGGAGCCATTGATCACTACCCGTTGAGCCCGACAATCTAGCCAGCTTTCTACCCACCTTGTAGTGCATTCATCCAGCCCATACTTCCTTAACTTGCTGACAAGAATACTGTGGGAGACCGTGTCAAAAGCTTTGCTAAAGTCAAGAAACAATACATCCACTGCTTTCCCTTCATCCACAGAACCAGTAATCTCATCATAGAAGGCGATTAGATTAGTCAGGCATGACCTTCCCTTGGTGAATCCATGCTGGCTGTTCCTGATCACTTTCCTCTCATGCAAGTGCTTCAGGATTGATTCTTTGAGGACCTGCTCCATGATTTTTCCAGGGACTGAAGTGAGGCTCACTGGCCTGTAGTTCCCAGGATCCTCCTTCTTCCCTTTTTTAAAGATTGGCACTACATTAGCCTTTTTCCAGTCATCCGGGACTTCCCCGGTTCGCCACGAGTTTTCAAAGATAATGGCCAATGGCTCTGCAATCACAGCCGCCAGTTCCTTCAGCACTCTCGGATGCAACTCGTCCGGCCCCATGGACTTGTGCACGTCCAGCTTTTCTAAAAAGTCCCTAACCACCTCTATCTCCACAGAGGGCTGGCCATCTCTTCCCCATTTTGTGATGCCCAGCGTAGCAGTCTGGGAGCTGACCTTGTTAGTGAAAACAGAGGCAAAAAAAGCATTGAGTACATTAGCTTTTTCCACATCCTCTGTCACTAGTTTGCCTCCCTCATTCAGTAAGGGGCCCACACATTCCTTGGCTTTCTTCTTGTTGCCAACATACCTGAAGAAACCCTTCTTGTTACTCTTGACATCTCTGGCTAGCTGCAGCTCCAGGTGCGATTTGGCCCTCCTGATAACATTCCTACATGCCCGAGCAATATTTTTATACTCTTCCCTGGTCATATGTCCAACCTTCCACTTCTTGTAAGCTTCTTTTTTATGTTTAAGATCCGCTAAGATTTCACCATTAAGCCAAGCTGGTCGCCTGCCATATTTACTATTCTTTCGACTCATCGGGATGGTTTGTCCCTGTAACCTCAACAGGGATTCCTTGAAATACAGCTTCTTTCTTCTGTCTGGGCAAGATCTTGTTAGGTCTGATAGTCTTTAATGACAAACCTATTTATAGACACATGATCCCAGCTTCTGCCTTTGGTGAGGGAGTTTTTTTTATGAAGAGAGGCAGGGTGTGATGGGTTGGGTCACAGAGACCCCCTTGGGACTGCCACCTGATGTGCTGGAACTACCTCTGAGCCTCTTTTCTCTGGCAGCTTGGGACTTCAGTACCCTGTCTTGTTGAGCCAGACACGGTAGCCTGCTGCAAACACAGCCCTAAGTCTGAACCACGTCCCCCAAAAGCTGCAGGCTTAACTGAAAACAGCTTAAGAAGTGCTCCTGTCTCCAACACCAAGACACCCAGTTCACAATGGGGTCCAAATCCCACATAAATCTGTCTTACGCTGTATCAAGCTTATACAGGGTAAACTCATAAATTGTTTGCCCTCTATAACACTGATAGAGAGATATACAAAGCTGTTTGCTCCCCCAGGAATTAATTACTTGCCCTGGGTTAATTAATAAATAAAAAGTTATTTTATTAAATATAAAAAGTAGGATTTAAGTAGTTCCAAGTAATAACAAACAGAACAAAGTAAGTTACCAAGCAAAATAAAATGAAACATGCAAGTCTAAGCCTAATACAGTAGGAAACTAAGTGCAGGTAAATCTCACCCTCAGAGATGTTCCTATACGCTTCTTTAACAGACTAGACTCCTTCCTAATCTGGGTCCAGCAATCACTCACACCCCCGTAGTTACTGTCCTTTGTTCCAGTTTCTTTCAGGCATCTCTTTGAGGTGTAGAGTCTATCTTCTGAGGAAGCTGAAGACAAAATGGAGGGCTTTCCAGGGCCTCTTATATTCTCTCTCGCGCAACATCACAGCCACAAGATGAGGTCTCTTGCCATCTGGGCAAGTCATGTCTATGATTGATTAGCTTTTTGCAGGCCGACGCCATTGTTTACATGTTAGTTTGAAAGTTCCCAGGAAAGCTCAGATGTGGATTGCCATCTCCGAAAGACCATTATTAACTAAATACTCCCAATTACTTGAATGACCGCTTCACACTATGTTGACCAAATCTATCTTATGTGCTTCCTACAGCAAACACTTTAAATACAAGTATAGAGCCAATGCTCATAACTTCAGATATAAAAATGATACATTCATACAAATAGGATGAATATATTCAATAGATCATAGTCTTTTCAAAGATATGTTACATGGCATATTGAGCATAAAATATATTTCAGTTATATCATATTTACACTCATAAGCATATTTCTATTAAGCATTATGGGGTGCAACATCACACACAGTTATTAAAATAACAAAGGGCTAGTCGTTAAATTAAATTAAGGATTTTTAGATGATCCTGAAAGCAATGCGGGGCACCCCTATTAAAAGATAGGAAAGAAGGGTAAGAACATCTGGTGAGAATGGAAAGAGGTAAATAGTGCTGTCCCCCAGGGGTCTATACTGGAACCAGTGCTGTTCAACATACTGATCTTGAAAAAGGGATACACAATGAGGTGGCAAAACTAGCAGACGATATAAAATTAATTAAGATTGTTAAATCCAAAGCAGATTGCAAAGAGCTACAAAGGGATCTCACAAAACTGGGTTATGGGACAACACAGCAGATGAAATTCAGTGTTGATAAATGCAAAATAATGTACATGGCAAAATATAATCCCAACTACACAGAGAAAAAGATAGGGTCAAAATTAGAAAGAAAAGAAATGATCATTGTGAATAGTTCTCTGAAAACAACAGTGGCAATCAGAAAAGCAAACCAAATGTTGGGAATTATTAGGAAGGGGACAGATAATAAGACAGAAAATATCATATTGCCTCTATAAATCTATTGTACATCTGCATTGATTAGGCCTCAACTGGAGTATTGTGTCCGGTTCTGGGCACCACATTTCAGGAAAGATATGGACAAATTGAAGAGACCCCAGAGAAAAGCAACAAGGATGATTAGGGGTCTGGAAAACTTGACCTATGAGGGAAGATTGAAAGAACTGGGTTTATTTAGTCTGGAAAAGAGAAGCCTGAGAGGGGACATGATAACAGTTTTCAAATATCTACACAGTTGTTACAAGGAGGAGGGAGAAAAATTGTTCTCCTTAATCTCTGACGATAGGACAAGAAGCAATGGACTTAAAAGGCTGCAAGGGAAGTTAAGGTTGGACATTAGGAAAAACTTCCTGTCAGGTTGGTTAGGCATTGGGATAAATTGCCTGGGGAGGTTGTGGAACATCCATCATTGGAAAATTTTAAGAGCAGGTTAGACAAACACCTGCCAGGGATGTTATACATGGTACTGGTCCTGCTATGAGTGCAGGGGACTGGACTTGATAAGTCTCGAAGTCCCTTCCAGTTCTATGATTCTATGATCTATATCTTGAATACTGCATACAGATCTGGTCCCCCCATCTCAAAAAAGATAAATTGGAAGTGGCAAAGGTACAGATAAGCAAATAGAAATGATTAGGGGTATAGAATTCCTTCTTTATGAGGAGAGATTAAAAAGATTGGGACTTTTCAGCTTGGAAAAGGGTTGAATAAGGAGGGATATGATAGATGTTCTATAAAATCATGACAGGTGTGGAGAAATTGAATAAGGAAGCGTTATTTACTCCTTCTCATAACACAAAAACTAGGGATCACCCAATGAAATTAATAGGCAGCAGATTTAAAACAAACAAAAGAAATAATTTCTTCATAGATTCCAATAAGAATTAGATAAGTTCATGGACAGTAGATCCATCAATTTTTATTAGCCAGGATGGGCAGAGATCCAGCACCATGTTCTGCATGTCCATAGCATCTGTTTTCCACAGCCTGGGAGTGGGGGACAGGGGTGAATCACTTGAGGATTACTTGTTCTGTTCATTCCCTCTGAAGCATGTGGTATTGGACACTGTCAGAAAACAGGATACTGGACTAAATGGACCATTGGTTTTACCCAGTATGGTCATTCTTATGCTCTTATATAAACCCCAGGTATATCTGCCCTCCACTGTAATGCACCATAACCCTCTCCCATCCCAGAGTTCAGATAGAATCCAGGAGTCCTGGCAGGGTCTCCTTCTCCACAGAGTTGGTAATAAAGTAAGACTATTCATTAGAATTTTAAACCTAAGCAGTGTCCCTTAAGTGACTTGCCAGAAGATGCCAGAATATGTTAGTACTAGAGCTGAGTGGGTCTAATATTTATTTTTTTCTTTCTTTTATATAGGAATTAGATACAGTACTCCTGTCAGCTATTTGCTAAGTTATCTGCCAAAAAAATTAGAGTTTTGAGTGCCTGTGTAGCCCCTTGAATAACAGTTAAAGTTGTCATCCCTAACAAAATCTGAAATGGCACTCTTGCAGCTAGCAGGGGAGGGACATGGAGATGATCCAGCGAGTGATAAGGAGATGAGAGGAGTAAGTGACAGGGGCATGGCCTTTTGGGGGAAAGAGGCAGAGCAGGGGCAGAACCTTTGTGGAAGAGGTGGGGCAAGTGGTGGGACCTTGGGGGTCAAGTTACCAGCAATTTGAAAGGTGTCAACTCAGTTTGTCAGGTTTGTAAGGTCAAGAAAGGGTTTAAAGTTTCTCTGACTGTCCATTATGTAATCCAGCAAAGAGGGCCCACCACCATGTCACAAGCCAGCTCTGTGCAGAGCTTGGTCTGAGAGCAAAAGCACTAGGAGTAAATATTAGGTCCATTTAGGAGTAAAGAGCTGGAGCAGCCTGTCCCGGATCTGTTTGGTCCTGAAACCGAAAATGATGGGATTTAGCATGGGGGGTACCAGCAGGCACACATTAGCAAAGAGAATGTGGAAATGCAGGGCCACATGGTGGCCAAACCGATACGTGAGGAGAGTGAAGAGACCTGGGATGTAAAAGGCTAAAATGGCAAAGAGGTGGGAGCCACAGGTCCCAAAAGTCTTGAGCCGGGCGTCCTTTGTGGGGAGGCTGAAGATGGCCCTGAGGATCTGGATATAGGACACAGCTATAAAAAACATATCTAGACAAATGACCAAGTTTCCCACAGTGAGGCCATAGTAACTACTGATGCGGATGTCGGCACAGGCCAGATTCACCACGGCCATGTGCTCGCAGCATGTGTGGCGGACGATATTGGTTCTGCAATATGGCCACTGCCTTGCTAACAAGGGACAGGGCAGTGCAAGCATACTGCCACGCAAAACCACAGCCAGGACAATCTTGGCCACAACTGGGTTTCTCAGGGTGGTGGAGTGTCTCAGTGGATCGCAGATGGCCACGTAGCGATCAAAAGCCATGGCCATGAAGATCCCAGACTCTATTGCAAAGAAGCAATGAATGAAGAACATCTGGGTGAGACAGGCACTGAAATCGATCTTCCTGGAATTGAACCAGAAGATGCTCATCATTTTGGGAATGGTGCTTGTGCACAGGACCAGGTCGGTGATGGCCAGCATGCAGAGGAAATAGTACATCGGCCCATGGAGGCTCGGCTCCGTCTTCACAATGAACAGGATGGTGAAGTTCCCCAAGATGGCTATGATGTACATGGTGCAGAAGGGGATGGAGATCCAGACATGGGCAGCCTCCAGGCCAGGAATGCCCAGCAAGATGAAGGTGGAGGGGTTGGTGAAGTTGGTTGTGTTGGAATCTGACATGGAGTAGGGGGAGAAAGTGTCCAACTCTGAGGCAGAACAGTGTCTCCTGCATGTACCGTATATTCCCCTGTCTTCCTGTAGGTGCCCAGGGTCTAGCGTGAAGGTTGCAGGACAAATGCCTGGATGGAGAGACAATGTTAATATGAGACACAACATGCACAGCTGGAGGCTGTTCTCATGGGTGAAATAGATTGCTCAATCTTCACAAACAGAGAAATGCCATTTTCAATATTGAGATAAATGAATTATGAAAAACTTTAACCCTACTAATGCCAATTCCATTTTTATTGTGCTCCATGCATCAATCATTCCTACACGTTGTGTTGAGGGAAAACTGAAAAGGCACCAGCAGGAAACACAGGCATTGGGTCTTGCTCTGCTCCTCTCTGCTAGATTTCAGAGCCCATTAGTACCCAGGGTTTTCTCCCCATGAAAGTCTTCATTTGATCCTCTTTTTGATAAGATAAATAGATGAAGCTTGTTAAGACTCAATGTCAGAGGCATTTTCTCCAGTCACCAATCATTTTTGTTATTTTTTTATGCACCCTCTCCCATTTCTCAAGATCCTTTTGGAAAAGTGGAACCCAGGACTGCATGCAGTCAGTTTCACCAATGCCATATGGAGAGGTAAAATCCTTTCGCTGCTCCAACTCACCACTCCCTTGTTTATGCATCCAAGGATCTCATCAGCCCTTTCCACCACGGCATCACACTGGGAGCTCATGGTGAATTGGTTCTCCACAGTCACCCCTAAATCCTTTTCAGGGTCCCTTAATTTCATACACCAAACCCTCCACAGCAATAAATATGCCTGCCCTGTTCTCCTTATTGTAACCAATCTACCAATCTTTGTATCCTCCACACATTTTATCTGCACTGATTTTCTATTTGCTTCCAAATCATTGACGAAAACACTGAATAGCATCGGGCCTAAAACTGATTTTTACAGAATACCACTAGAAACACCCTCATTTGTTGACAATCAAACAGACTTCAACGAGAGACTGCTGAATTGGAATTAATTTGCAAACTGGATACAATTAACTTAGGCTTGAATAAAGACTTGGAATGGATGGGTTATAACACAAAGTAAAACTATTTCCCCATGATTATTCCCCCGCCCCCAACTGTTCCTCAGTTGTTCTTGTTAACTGCTGGAAATGGCTCACCTTGATTATCGCTACAAGAAGTTTCTCCCCACCCTGTTCTCCTGCTGGTAATAGCTCATCTTAATTGATCACTCTCCTTACAGGTTTGGTTTTTTGGTTTTGTTTTTTTCTCATGTTCTGTGTCTATATATATGTCCTCACTGTGTTTTCCACTAATTGCATCCGATGAAGTGAGCTGTAGCTCATGAAAGCTTATGCTCAAATAAATTGGTTAGTCTCTAAGGTGCCACAAGTCCTCCTTTTCTTTTTGCGAATACAGACTGACACGGCTGCTACTCTGAAACCTAATAACTGCTTTCTGAGATCTGTCAGTTATCCAGTTTTTAGTCCATTTAACATGTACTCCACTGCTATTGCATTGTGTTCCTTTTTTTATCTGAATGTTTCCCCTACGAAATCAAATGCCTCAGAAAAATCAGTCTATTGCATCTGCATCATTCCCCTGATCAACCAAATATACTCTCATTAAAGGATGAAAATGGATTTATTTGACAAAACCTGTTTTCCATAAACCTTGGTGTTGTCTGGTACTAATTATATTCGTCAACTTTTTTTTTAATTAATCCCATACCAGGATTTTTTCCTCACCTTGTCAAATATTTTAAATAAACTTTCCCTTTATTTTGTTATAGTTTACATTTAACACAGAACTGTCCTCTACTTGCCATTTTTCTTTGTCTCTGCTGCTGCCTGATTGCATACCTCTGGTTCCGAATGAGGTGTGTGGTTGATCTGGGAGTTTGTAACTCAAGTTCGTAATTCTAACGTACTACTGTAGATGCTGTTTAAAATCCTCATTGAATGCTAATGCACTGGAAAATATTTCATCACCGCATGTGATAGAGCACTTGATACTGCTTCGGAAAAAATATTTTTTGAACACATCAAATTTTTTTTCAACATTAACAAGTTTCCTTTCCCTTTGTTATGTGTTGCTTTCCCCCCTTTTAATTGATGTCTGTATTTTGCCATTGAACCTGGTTTTTGTCCAAAGTTTTCTGCTTTCTTGACTGTGGAATCTTGGCTTTCCAGCTAGGTAATAATCTCTTCTTAAAGAAGTCCCAATTTTCATTCCCATTTTTTGGTCTAAATTTTTCCTCCCAATCTGTTGATAATTTGCCTCAGCTTTGGAGAACGTGTCCTTTTGAAGGACTAATTGTCTTTAGATGTTACTGGTTGGGAACTCTTCTCTGTTTGTCTATTTGAATGTAATCAGTTCCATTCTTTATTTTGTTCTCCTCTATCAAATGTCCCTTTCCTTGTTTCTTCTCTAAACTAAACAGTCCCAGACTTTTCAGTCTGTCCACATAAGGCAGCCTCCCACATTCACAGAGCCTGTCTTGGAACTCCCCTTTCTATCTGCTATGTACTTGGGTGACCAAAACTGAGTGCTTATCCAGAGTAGGTTATTCTCTGTCCCATTCCTTGGGCATCTGAACATTATCTGTTTTGCCCACTACTGTGAATGAGCAGGTGTTTTCATGGAGCTGTTAACAGTGAGGCCCAGGTATTTCCCCTGGGATGTGTTCTATTTGGGATATTTGCCCCTGGCACCTGTCTTGGCAAAAGTTTGGTTTTTTTTCCATTCCCATGTTTTGAGCAACCGTCTTCACAGGAAAGTCACAACATCATGGACTCTCTAGCCTGGCTTTCATTGCATTAAGGAACAATGATGGATAACCAGTCGGAAATAAGGGCCAAAGGTTTAGGACTGAAGGTGATTAACTGTTGCAATACACTGCAAATGGAAGTGGTGGGTTCTCCAACTCCCCATCGTCTGCTGATGCAGGCTGGATGCTTTTCTGGAAGATCTGCTTCAGGGCTTCTCCACACTGAAAGCACTACAGCGGTGTGGCCGTACCGATTCATTGTAGACATCACTTACACTGACGGCAGGGGTTCTCCCATCAGCGTAGGTAATCCACCTCCTTGAGAGGTGGTAGCTAGGTAGATGGAAGAATTCTTCTTTTGACCTCATGCTGGCTACACCGGGGTTAGTTTGATATAGCTACATCTCTCAGGGGTGTGGATTATTTTTACTCTTTCAAAAGAATGAAAATGCAATGTTAAATTGCATTATCAGAGGCATAGCATGCAAGTCACAAGAGGTGATATTACCACTCAGCTCGTTGCTTGTTAGTCCTCCTCTAAGTTCTGTGCCCACTTTTGGTTACTGCTATATACAAAGGATGTAGAGTAACTGTAGAGGATCCAGAGGCGAGTGGCAAAGATGATCAAAGGGAGGGAGTACAAGACATATGAGCAAGCTGAAGGAACCGGGTATATTTAGTTTCTAAAAGAGTTGATTAAGAGAAGACACAATAGCAGTGTTCAAATTCTTGAAACACTTCCATAAAAACGTGGAGGAAAGTTGTTAGCTCTTGTTGCAAAGCACAGGACAAGAGGCAATGGGTTCAAACTACAGCATAGGAGATTTAGGTGTCATCTCAGGAAGAACTTCCTAAAGTAAGAACAGTAGGACAGGTAAAAGATGCCAGGGAAGGTTATTTGATCTCCTTCGCTGGAGGTTTTCCAAAGGAAGTGGCTAAATATCCATCTGGCATGACTAAGATAGAACAAATCCTGCATCTTGGCAGGGGTCAGATTCGATGACCCTTGTGGTCCCTTCTAACCCTATAGCTCTGTGAGTCCATAATGTAAAATCCTAGTGTAAACCAAGTCTTAATCAAACAGAAGCCATGGAGCTCAATACAGGAGGAACTGGGTGAAATTTAGTGGCCTGTGTTATACAGGAGTTCAGACTGGGTGATCTTATGGTCCCTTCTGACCTTGAACCTTATTAAACTATTGATAAAGAAAGTAGATCAGACATTCATATTTACTGTGTATCATAACTCAAACAAGGGAAC
This sequence comes from Caretta caretta, assembly GCF_965140235.1. Lineage (NCBI taxonomy): Eukaryota > Metazoa > Chordata > Testudines > Cheloniidae > Caretta > Caretta caretta. The sequence goes on from NC_134206.1 coordinate 6,567,712, forward strand.
ATGAAATTACACTGAAAGTCTGAACATATCACATTCAGAAAAGAAAGTTGTTTACATAATCCATATTTAGCCTGTGGAACTCCCTGCCACTGTTGTTATTGGAAAGAAGAGTTTAGCTTGATGTCATTCACAAATGTATTGGCTGTTGTGGGTCGTGCTGGTGTCACCAACTTCAATTAAGGCTGTCTGACACCTTCAAGTAGGAGACCTCATTTTCTGTTCCTTATAAATTTGCCAACTTTAATCAATTTGACTGAAATTTCCCATGCTTGGTGTCTGCATCTGGCTGATTTTTTTTTTTTTTTAATTTTTCAAGCATAACAGTACAGGCAACTTCTTGAAATACGTTAGGAGAGAAGATGTCTTGCCTTTGTTGAAAAATTCTTATCATTGTTCCAATGAAGAGCCCTAGCACCTCCATGTTTTCCAGCAGATAAAAAGTCAGGTAAGGGAACCCCCACCCCTCTGCACCAGTTAACTACCAGAGCCCTGAAATTTAAGAGGAGGAGGACAGGGTCTGTGTATTAACACACCGCTGACTCCCGAGGTCTTTATTCAGTTCTTCCTTCAAGGGGAGTTTTGATTCAGTGGAGCAAATTATAAGCTACAGCCTCAGAATTTGGCCTTGTATCACACATCCTCTAACACCTTTCATCCTGAAGCATCCCCTGTGCCACTGAAATGCAGCCATGTTTGGGCAGGAGGACATCAGCCATGGGCACACAGCAAAGAGGGATGTTCTGTCCCATGATATTGGAGCAAGCTCATGTCCTAAGGGAAGGGCCCAGGTATGTTTCATGGCTGTGCTCAGTGGAAAAGACCACAGACTTACTCTCTCTCTCATCATGCCCATGTTGCACTGGGTTTCTTGAGCAGGTGAGCTCCTCAGCAAGAGATGGGTAGCTGTGAATTCCAAGATAGAAGCGTCTTCCCTGGGCATCCCCCTCAGATAGTCGTGTCCCACATATGTCTCACTCCAGCATCTATAGCAACATTCCCCAATGATAACTGACACCAGGATGTGCACCGTTTATAATATAGTTCTGTGGAATCCCAGTGGGGTTCACTCAGCCTCCAGTGGAGAAGAGGCATTTGGATGTAAACAGGCTGGAGACAAGCCTGTCTGCTCTTCTGTGCTGTTTATACAGCTTTAGGAGTAAACGGTAATTAAGGGGTCTTCCCCAGGGAGATGAGAACTCTTGAGATCTGTGCTGAGTCAGAGAGGAATTGGCTGTCCTGCACAGACACTGCGTTCTCTCTAAAGTATCAGAGATCGCTAATACTCCTCAGTAATGTTTCATTGAAGGATCTTGAAAACACTAAGCATAATGTTTTGTGTATTTGTGTATATTGAAAAATTATAGTTGATTAGTAAGAAAACTAGGGTTAATGTTAGTTCTCTATTGTGTCTGATACCCAGTACATGCCAGGGTGGCTGGGTAGATAGTAGACAGAATGATCTGGAAAAAAGATGACTAAGGGGAAATATGAGCAGTTTCTGCACACACACAGAGTTGTCTCTAAAGGATCAAAGATCACTAATACTCCTCAGTAATATTTCATTGAAGGATCATGAAAACACTGAGCATAGGAAAGTGACTAGGAACATATTCCCATTATACTGATAGGTAAACTGCAGGATGGGGAGACCTGACTTTGCCAAGGTCACAAAGCAAATCACGACAGAACCCAGGAGTCCGGAGTTCCTTGCCGGTAACCACGAACTCTCTGTCAGTAACTGAGGGCATGACAAGAGGGAAATGGACTCATGGTCTAGCAGGACCTCTGCATGGATTGTTGGACTTCTCTTCTGTGCAACCGGGAAGTGGAGCACCACTGAGCCCTCTGGCATACCAATCTCATCCCCCTATTAAATGGTGAGGCTATGACAATGTGTAAGCCTCTCCAGGTCTTCCACTCACACAGCCAAACACAGATAGGGATTCACCCAGTTGCCTTTCCATGAATTCTTTCACTAGTCACTCATGAACGAGCAATAGTGGGGCTCCAGACAGTTCCCCCCAGCTCCGTAGCATAGGATACAGAGCTGTATCATCTTGTCCTGGTCAGAAACTTGACCAGTGTTGTCAAGGTTCCTCCCACACTCTGAACTCTAGGGTACAGATGTGGGGAGCTGCATGAAAACTTCCTAAGCTTACTTTTACCAGCTTAGGTTAAAACTTCTCCAAGGTACAAATTAATTTTATCCTTTGTCCTTGGAATATCCATTGCCAGCACCAAACTCTAACTGGGTTTACTAGGAAACGTACTTTGGACACGTCTTTCCCCCCAAAATCCTACCAACCCTTGCACCCGACTTCCTGGGAAAGGTTTGGTAAAAATCCTCACCAATTTGCATAGGTGACCACAGACCCAAACCCTCAGATCTGAGAAGAATGAAAAAGCATTCAGTTTTCTTACAAGAAGACTTTTAATAGAAATAGAAGTAAATAGAAGGAAAGGAATCACCTCTGTGAAATCAGGATGGTAGATACCTCACAGGGTAATTAGATTCAAAACATAGAGAATCCCTCTAGGCAAAACCTTAAGTTACAAAAAAGACACACAGACAGGAATAGTCACTCTATTCAGCACAGTTCTTTTCTCAGCCATTTAAAGAAATCATAATCTAACACATACCCAGCTAGATTACTTACTAAAAGTTATAAGACTCCATTCCTGTTCTGTCCCCGGCAAAAAAAAAGCATATAGACAGACAGAGACCCTTTGTTTCTCTCCCTCCTCCCAGCTTTTGAAAGTATCTTGTCTCCTCATTGGTCATTTTGGTTAGGTGCCAGTGAGGTTACCTTTAGCTTCTTAACCCTTTACAGGTGAGAGGATTTTTTCCTCTGGCCAGGAGGGATTTTAAAGGGGTTTACCCTTCCCTTTATATTTATGACACGCCCCCCAAATCTCAGCTAGGGTGAAACGCTGGCTGGGATTTCTTCCTGGAGCTCTAGGAAAAACAGAGTTAATAAGACACATGCATCTCTAAATATACTACCAAGTACATAAAGACTAAAAATATTTTCCACATCTCAAGGACGATTTTAACCAGTTGATTCTGGGAAACTTTCACGGGAGAGTGTATCAGCCACTTTGTTAGAAGCTCCTGAGATGTGCTGGATGTCGAAATCAAAATCATGGAGAGCTAAACTCCACCAAATAAGTTTTTGTTATTTCCCATGGTGGTAGGAGCCACTGTAGTGCAGCATGGTCGGTTTTCAGGTGGAAATGCCATCCCCAAACATATGGGTGTAGCTTTTCCAGGGCATAGACAATGGCATAACATTCTTTTTCAGTGACTGACCAGTTGATTTCCCTCTCAGACAGTTTTTTCCTGAGAAACGCTACAGGGTGGAATTCTTGATCAGGTCCTTTCTGCATTAAAATTGCTCCCACACCTCGCTCCGACGCATCTGTGGTTACTAGGAACGGTTTGTCAAAGCCTGAGGCCCTTAGTACAGGGTCAGACATGAGTGTCGCTTTAAGCTTGTTAAAGGCCTTCTGACACTTTTCGGTCCACTGAACGGCATTTGGCTGTTTCTTTTTGGTTAGGTCTGTCAGTGGGGTGGCGATTTGGCTGTATTGTGGTACAAATCGTCTGTAATAACCGGCCAAGCCTAAGAAGGATTGAACCTGTTTCTTTGACTTTGGGACAGGCCACTTTTGGATAGCATCCACTTTGGCCTGTAGGGGGCTGATAGTTCCTTGACCCACCTGGTGTCCAAGGTAAGTCACTCTGTTTAGGCCTATTTGACGCTTCTTAGCCTTAACAGTTAGTTCTTCCTCCCTTCTGCGCTCAAGGACTTTTTGTAGATGTTCCAGGTGTTCTGCCCAGGAATCCGAAAAGATGGCCACATCATCAAGGTAGGTGACTGCATATTCTCCTAATCCCGCTAGGAGACCATCTACAAGTCTTTGGAAGATGGCGGGTGCATTTTGCAGACTGAAAGGGAGTACAATAAATTCATACAGCCCGAGATGTATGGTGAAGGCTGACCTTTCCTTGGCGGATTCATCTAGCGGTACCTGCCAGTACCCCTTGGTTAAGTCCAAGGTAGAGATGAACGGGGCCCGTCCCAGTTTCTCTAATAGTTCATCTGTGCGTGGCATTGGATAGTTCTCTGGGAGAGTTACAGCATTTAGCTTACGGTAGTCCACGCAAAAACGTATTTCCCCATCTGGTTTGGGAACGAGAACCACTGGAGATGCCCATGCACTTCCAGAGGGGCAGATTACACCCATCTGTAACATATCCTGGATCTCCCATTCTATAGCAGTTTTAGCTTGAGGAGACACCTGGTAAGGTTGGACTTTAATTGGGCGAGCATTACCTGTGTCAATGGAGTGGTATGCCCGTTCAGTCAGTCCTGGGGTGGCTGAGAACGTTGGCGCGTAGCTAGAGCACAGCTCCTTGATCTGCTGTCGCTGCATACGCCCAAGGGTCATGGAGAGGTTCACCTCTTCCACACCACCAGCACTTTCCCCTTCATAGTAGACACCTTCAGGCCACTCAGCGTTGTCTCCTCCCTGGGCTGTAAACTGAGAAACCTTTAATTCTCGGGAATAAAAGGGCTTTAGAGAATTAATATGGTCCACCTTAGGCTTTCGGTTGGAGGTGGGGAATGTTATGAGATAATTAACAGCTCCCAGGAGATCCTGGACCGGGAATGGCCCTTCCCACGATGTTTCCATTTTATGGGCCTGGAGAGCCTTTAAGACCATGACCTGGTCCCCTACTTTGAAGGAACGCTCTTTGGCATGTTTATCATACCAGGCTTTTTGCTCTTTTTGAGTATCCTATAAGTTTTCTTTAGCAAGGGCTAAAGAGTTTCAGAGGGTGTTTTGTAGGTTGGTTAAAAAGTCCAGAATGTTAATTCCTGGAGAAGGTGTAAATCCCTCCCATTGCTGCTTCACCAACTGTAATGGCCCCTTAACCTCACGGCCATGTACAAATTCAAATGGGGAAAACCCTAAACTGGGGTGTGGTACAGCTCTGTAGGCAAAGAGCAACTGCTGCAACACTAGGCCCCAATCATTGGAGTGCTCATTTACGAATTTACATATCATGGCCTCTAAAGTTCCATTAAACTTCTCCACCATGCCATTTGTTTGATGGTGGTAAGGAGTGGCAACCAAGTGATTTACTCAATGAGGTACTTCCCAAAGGTTTTCCATAGTTCCTGCCAGGAAATTAGTCCCTGCATCTGTGAGGATGTCGGAGGGCCAACCTGGCAAAAATTTCTGCAAGTGCCTGGCACACACCTTTAGCCCTGGTGTTGCTTAGAGCTACTGCTTCCAGCCATCGGGTGGCAAAATCCATGAAAGTCAGTATGGACTGCTTTCCTCTGGGTGTCTTTTTCAGAAAAGGACCCAGAATATCCACAGCTACTCACTGAAATGGAACTTCAATGATGGGGAGTGGCTGGAGAGGGGCTTTGACCTGGTCTTGGGGTTTTCCCACTCTTTGGCATACTTCATAAGACCGGACATAGGTAGAAACATCCTTGCCCATTCCCTCCCAGTGGAATGACACCCCCAAACGGTCTTTGGTCCTGTTCACCCCAGCATGGCCACTAGGGTAATCATGGGCTAAGCTCAAGAGCTTGGCCCGCTATTTAGTTGGAACTACCAACTGTCTCTGAGAATGCCAGTCTTCCTGGTGTCCACCAGAAAGAGTTTCCTTGTATAAAAGTCCTCTTTCTACAACAAACCTGGATCGATTAGAAGAGCTGAGAGGCGGTGGGTTGCTCCGTGCTGCCGTCCAAGCTCTCTGGAGGCTTTCATCTGCTTCCTGTTCGGTCTGGAACTGTTCCCTTGATGTTGGAGACATCAGTTCCTCATGGGATTGTGGACCTAGGCTTGGTCCCTCTGGAAGCGATATAGGGGATGGAGCTGTTTCTGTTGACTGTGAACCGCTTTCCGCTGGGACCCTATGTTGGGGTTCAGGCTCTGGCTGAGCCTCTTGTGTAGGGTTATGGGCTGCTGCCAGTTCAGGTTCGGTGGGGCCCTCTGGTGTTGAGGTTGCAAATATTGGATTCAGTGCTGACAATGGGTTTGGTGTTGGTTGTTCCCCTGGTTCTTGTTCTGGGACTGGTTCTGTCTGGGTCTCTGGGACTGGATCCACTACTGCTGTTGCAGACATTGGCCTGGGGTCCGGGTCCATCACCTCTGACCGGGTCCTGATAGAAGTTTCCGGAACAGAGCTAGGCCTCACGGCTTATTTAGCCTGGCTGCGGATGACCCTTCCCACCCTCTTGGCCCACTTCACATGATTGGCCAAGTCTTCCCCCAACAGCATGGGGATGGGATAATCATCATAGACTGCAAAAGTCCACGTTCCTGACCAGCCCTTGTACTGGACAGGCAACTTGGCTGTAGGCAAATTGAAAGAGTTGGACTTGAAGGGTTGAATCGTCACTTGGATCTCTGGGTTGATTAAATTGGGGTCCACTAAGGAAGCATGGATAGCTGACACTTGTGCTCCGGTGTCCCTTCACACGGTGACCTTCCCGCCCACACTCACAGTTTCCCTCCGCTCCAAGGGTATCTGGGAGGTATCTGGGCCTGCAGACCTCTGGTGTGATTCCGGTGCAATGAACTGTAATCTGTTGGGGTCCTTGGGGCAGTTGGCCTTTACATGCCCCAGCTCGTTACATTTAAAACATCGTCCAGCTGACGGATCACTGGGGTGAGGTGGGTTGCTAGAGAATGGGGTGGTGGGGAGATAAGGCGTCTGGAGGGTTCTTTGGGAGGTAGGAGGAGCCTTGGGCAGCCTCCGGGAATAGGGTGTGGTCTGGGGTTGTCCCTTCTGGACTCCGCTCCAACTGCGACCAGTTTTCTTCTTCTCTGCCACCTCTATCCATCTGGCTCCAATCTCTCCTGCCTCGATTACAGCTTTGGGCTTCCCATCTAGGATGTATCTTTCTATTTCCTCAGGAACACCCTCTAAGAACTGTTCCATTTGCATTAGGAAGGGCAAATTTACTGGAGATTCAACACTTGCTCCTGATATCCAGGCATCCCAATGTATCCCAATGTGGTAGGCATGTCGGGTAAATGACACGTCTGGTTTCCACCTTAGGGCTCTGAACCTCCAATGAGAATGCTAGGATGTTATCCCCATTCTGACTCTTGCCTTGGATTTAAACTGTTCATACTTGTTCATGTGTTCTTTAGGCATTTCAGCCGCCACCTCAGCTAAGAGTCCACTGAGCTGCGGCCTCAGCTCTACCCCCTATTGGTCTGTAGAGATGCTGTACCCAAGGCAGGCCCTTTCGAAGTTTTCTAAGAAGGCCTCAGTATCATCACCTACCTTGTAGGTGGGGAACTTTCTGGGATGGAAAGTGGTACCTGGAGAAGGATTGCTAGGGTTTGTTGGGATATTCTGCTGAGCCTTTACCTTCTCCATCTCCAGTGCATGCTTCCTCTCTTTTTCCTTCTCCTCCTTCTCCAGCCACATGAGTTTCTTTCATGTTCCTTTTGTTTTTCCTCAGCCTGAAATCTGGCTAATTCCAGCTTTTGTTGAGCCGTGGATTTTGTCATCCTAACCTCTCTGTTTTTAACTAACTTTACACCCGAGGTTTAGAAATAAACAAACAAACTTGGTTGTAAAATTTTGCTGTGCTGGAATAGAATACCTATTCTCTGATAGTGATTGTCAGCCTACAGAAAAAGACAATTCCCGTTGTCTCTGCTCTGGCCCCAAATCAAAGCAAAAAACCTCCAACTACTTGGAAACCTGCTTACCAGCAGCCCAAAGGAAAAAAAAATTCCTTTTCAAACTTGTGCTCCTTGTAAAAAAATCAAAATCCTAAAAAAAAAAAAAAAATCCTCTGCCACTTTCGTCTCCAGGCAAATGGGTAGAAAACCCCCCTATTTACTTTTAGGGAGAAAAAAACTTCTGGTTTACCAAGACTGTGAATTTCCCTGCAGGAGGTTAAGTACCCTGCCTCCAGGCAAAGAAAACCTGCAATTCACAAAGATAATCCCCTTTTGTCTCTCCTCTGGCCCCAAAGCAGAGAAAAAACAAGCTGCTTTCCAGCAGCTCCAAAGGAAAAAAAAAGTCCTTTTTAAAATCTGTATTTCTAGTTCAAAAAATCTCAAATTGATCTCAAAATGATTTCAAGTTAATCCCACCACTCCGCCACCTTGTCAAGGTTCCTCCCCCACTCTGAACTCTAGGGTACAGATGTGGGGAGCTGCATGAAAGCTTACTTTTACAAGCTTAGGTTAAAACTTCCCCAAGGTACAAATTAATTTTATCCTTTGTCCTTGGAATATCCACTGCTGCCACCAAACTCTAACTGGGTTTACTCGGATATTTAATTTGGACACATCTTTCCCCCCAAAATCCTCCCAGCCCTTGTACCCCACTTCCTGGGAAAGGTTTGGTAAAAATCCTCACCAATTTGCATAGGTGACCACAGACCCAAACCCTCAGATCTGAGAAGAATGAAAAAGCATTCTGTTTTCTTACAAGAAGACTTTTAATAGAAATAGAAGTAAATAGAAGGAAAGGAATCACCTCTGTAAAATCAGGATGGTAGATACCTTACTGGGTAATTTGATTCAAAACATAGAGAATCCCTCTAGGCAAAACCTTAAGTTACAAAAAAGACACACAGACAGAATAGTCATTCTATTCAGCACAGCTCTTTTCTCAGCCATTTAAAGAAATCATAATCTAACACATACCCAGCTAGATTACTTACTAAAAGTTATAAGACTCCATTCCTGGTCTATCCCTGGCAAAAAAAAAAGAAAAAGCATATAGACAGCCCCAGACCCTTTGTTTTTCTCCCTCCTCCCAGCTTTTCAAAGTATCTTGTCTCCTCATTGGTCATTTTGGTCAGGTGCCAGTGAGGTTACCTTTAGCTTCTTAACCCTTTACAGGTGAGAGGATTTTTCTTCTGGCCAGGAGGAATTTTAAAGTGGTTTACGCTTCCATTTATATTTATGACAAGTGTAAATTTATAACCCAGTATGCCCCTCCCTCATTGTGGAGAGGACAATACACCAGCCCCTCTTCCTGAGACCCTGAGGTCTTTGGTTCCCTGACCACGGGATGCTGTTCAAGGAAGAAGGGCTGTTAAGCATAGATGGGATCCACGTATCTGGGAAAGAAAAGAGCATATTTGTAAACAGACTGCCTAATCTAGTGAGGAGGGCTTTAAACTAGGTTAGAAGGAGGCAGGTAACCAAAGCCCACAGGTAAGTCAGAAACCTGGAGGCTTGGGAGAAGGGTCAGAAATTAGGGGGAGCATGGGCTGTAATAGCAGAGATCAAAGAGGGTTAAGACAGAACTGGGGGGGATTAAAATAGTATCTTAAATGTCTCTATACTAATGTGAGAAGTTTGGGGAATAAGCAGGAAGAATTTACAATGCTAGTAAATGAACACAACTATAAATAGTTGGCATCACAGAGACTTGGTAGGATAATACACATGACTGGAATATTGGTATAGAAGGGTACAGCTGGTTCAGGAAGGAGAGGCTGGGAAAAAAGGGAGGAGGTGTTCACTTATACATAAAAATGTGTACACTTGGTCTGAAGTTGAGACGGAAATAGGAGACATACTTAACAAAAGTCTCTGGGTAAGAATAAAAGAGGTAAAAAACAAGGGTGATGTCATCGTAGGGGTCTACTACAGACCACTTAACCAGGAAGAAGAGGTGGATGAGGCTTTTTTTAAATAACAAACAAAGACACCCAAAGCACAGGACTTGGTGCTGATGGGGGACGTTAACTTCCCAGACATCTGCTGGGAAAATAACACAGCAGGGCACAGGTTATCCAACAAGTTCTTGGAATGTACTGGAGACATTTTTTTTTATTCCAGAAGATGGAGAAAGCTACTGTGAAAGAGGCTATTTTCAATTTGATTTTGACAAATAGGGAGGAACTGGTTGGGAATTTGAAAGTAGAAGGCAGCTTGGGTGAAAGTGATCATGAAATGATAGAGTTCATGATTCTAAGGAATGGTAGGAGGGAAAACAGCAAAATAAAGTCAATGTCTTCAATTGTTTTTCCTCTTAGACTTGCTTCTCATGGGATCTTACCTACCAGTTCCCTGAGTTTGCTAACGTCTGCTGTCTTGAAATCCATGGCACAAGAGCAAACTATTCCATTGAGTAGGAAAGATAGGAAGTATGACTAGAGACCACCCTGGCTTAGCTTGAATCACCTTGAATATCTAAAAATAAAAAAGAGTCCTACAAAAAGTGGAAACTAGATCAAATTACAAAGGATGAATATAAACAAATAACACAAGTAGGTAGGGGCAAAATTAGAAAGGCCAAGGTACAAAACGAGATCAAATTAGCTAGAGACATAAAGGGTAACAAGAAAACACTCTACCAATACATTAGAAGCAAGTGGAAGACGAAGGACAAGTTAGGCCCATTACTCAATGAAGAGGGAAAAGCAATAACAGAAAATGCAAAAATGGTAGAAATGCTTTATGACTTTTGTGTTTTGGTTTTCACCAAGAGGGTTGGTGGCAATTGTTGCCTAACATAGTGAATGCCAGTGAAAATGAGATAGGATCAGAGGCTAAAATTGGGAAAAAAACAAGTTAAAATTACTTAGAAAGTTAGATGTCTTCAAGTCATCAGGGCCTGATGGAATGCATACTTAAGGAGCTGACTGAGGAGATATCTGAACCATTAAGTATTTATCTTTGAAAAGTGATGGAAGAAGGGAGAGATTCCAGAAGACTGGAAAAGAGCACATATAGTGCCTATCTATAAAAAGGGAAATAAGGGCAACCCAGGGAATTACAGACTAGTAAGCTTAACTTCTGTACCTGGAAACATAATGGAGCAAATAATTAAGGATCATAATTAAGAAGATAATAAGGCGATAAGTAATAGTGAGCATGGATTTGTCAAGAACAAATCTGTCAATCCAACCTGATAGCTTACTTTGACAGGGTAACATTTTGTGGATAGGGTGGAAGCGGTAGATGTGGTATATCTTGACTTTAGTGAGGCTTTTGATACAGTCTTGCATGACCTTCTCATTAACAAACTAGGAAAATACAACCAAGATCTATCTGTTATAAGGTGGGTGCATAACTGGTTGAATAAACGTTCCCAGAGAGTAGTTGTAAATTGTTCACAGTCATGCTGGAAGGGCATAATGAGTGGGGTTCTGGAAGGATCAGTTCTTGGTCTGGTTCTGTTCCAGATCTTCATCAGTGACTTAGCTAATGGCATAGAGAGTACACTTACAAAGTTTATGGATGATACCAAGATGAGAGGGGTTGCATGTGCTTTGGAGGATAGGATGAAAATTCAAAATGTTCTGGACAAACTGGTGAAATAGTCTGAGGTAAATAAGATGAAATTCAATAAGGACAAATGCAAAGTACTCCATATAGGAAGGAACAATCAGTTGCACACATTCAAAATGGGAAATGATGTATTAGCAGGAGTGTTGTAAACAAGACACGAGAAGTAATTCTTCCACTCTACTCTGCATTGGTTAGGCCTCAACTGAAATATCCAGTTCTGGCCACCACATTTCAGGACAGATTTGGACAAATTGGAGAAAGTCCAGAGAAGAGCAACAAAAATGATTGGAGGTCTAGGAAACATAACCTGTGAGGGAAAATTGAAAGAACTGGGTTTGTTTGGTCTGGAGAAGAGAAGACTGAGAGGGGACATGATAGCAGTTTTCAAGTACCTAAAATGTTGATACAAGGAGGAGGGAGAAAATTTATTCTCCTTATCCACTGATGATAGGACAAGAAGCAATGGGCCTAAATTGCTGCAAGAGAGGTTGAGATTGGACATTAGGAAAAACCTTCCTAACTGACAGGGTGGTCAACCACTGGAATAAATTGCCTAGGGAGGTTGTGGAATCTCCATCATTGGAGATGTTTAAGAGCGGGTTGGACAGACACCTGTCAGGGAAGGTCTAGATGGTGCTTGGTCCTGCCATGAGTGCAGAGGACTTGACTTGATGACCTCTTGAGGTCCCTTCCAGTCCTATGATTCTATGGTTTTAATTAATAGAATCACAGACTATCAGGGTTGGAAGGGACCTCAGGAGGTCATCTGGTCCAACCCCCTGCTCAAAGCAGGACCAATCAACAACTAAATCATCCCAGCCAGGGCTATGTCAAGCCTGACCTTAAAAACATCTAAGGAAGGAGATTCCACCACCTCCCTAGGTAACCCATTCCAGTGTTTCACCACTCTCCTTGTGAAAAAGTTTTTTTTCTAATATCCAACCTAAAACCTCCCCCACTGCAACTTGAGACCATTACTCCTCGTTCTGTCATCCACTACCACTGAGAACAGTCTAGATCCATCCTCTTTGGAACCCCCCTTCAGGTAGTTGAAAGTAGCTATCAAATCTCCCCTCATTCTTCTCTTCTGCAGGCTAAACAATCCCAGTTCCCTCAGCCTCTCCTCATAAGTCATGTGTTCCAGTCCCCTAATCATTTTTGTTGCCCTTCGCTGGACTCTTTCCAATTTTTCCACATCCGTCTTTTAGTGTGGGGCCCAAAACTGGACACAGTACTCCAGATGAGGCCTCATCAATGTCAAATAGAGGGGAACCATCAGGTTCCTCAATCTGCTGGCAATGCCCCTACTTATACATCCCAAAATGCCATTGGCCTTCTTGGCAACAAGGGCACACTGTTGACTCGTATCCATCTTCTTGTCCGCTGTAACCCCTCAGTCCTTTTCTGCAGAACTGCTGCCTAGCCATTCGGTCCCTAGTCTGTAGCGGTGTATGGGATTCTTCTGTCCTAAGTGCAGCACTCTGCACTTGTCCTTGCTGAACCTCATCAGCTTTCTTTTGGCTCAAGCCTCTAATTTGTCTAGGGCCCTCTGTATCCTATCCCTACCCTCCAGCATATCTACCTCTCCTCCCAGTTTAGTGTCAAAACATTATTCCAATTTCCCCACCCCCATTCATAGAATCATAGAATATCAGGGTTGGAAGGGACCTCAGGAGGTCATCTAGTCCAACCCCCTGCTCAAAGCAGGACCAATCCCCAATTTTTGCCCCACATCCCTAAATGACCCCCTCAAGGATTGGGCTCACAATCCTTGGTTTAGCAGGCCAATGCTCAAACCACTGAGCTATCCCATTCCCTTTGCATTTCAAACAACTCACTGTTTTAGGTAAAAACAAAATATAAAACCGATTTATTAAGTGATTGGAAGGAATAACTTACGGAACAAAGTTGGTTATCTGAGAAGTAAACAAAATCACAATCTAAGTTCCATACACTAGAGAGGATTTGAATCAAGCTGTGTCTCACCCTGATGATACAAACAGTCCAGCAATCTTCCATACAAAGCCTACACATCCCATCAGCCTGGGACCACATCCACAGTCCGATCCATGCTGGTCATATCCCCTTGCATGCTTTCATAACTTTAGGTACAAAAATGATGCATGCACACAAATAGAGTAATGTTTTTCAGCAAACCATAATTTTTCCAGCAATATGTTACATGACAGACTTTGTATAAAATATATCATAAACATATCACCATGGTAAATATGGTGATGCCAGGGTGTTGCTTTGGGGCACAGAGTGTCATACCTCCCCACTTAGTTCACTCCAGGAGTGTTGTACAAAAATGACACATGCATACAAATAAGGAGTCATATTCAGGAAACCATAACTTTTCCATTGACAACTCACATGACATATTTTGTACAAGATGTGTTACAACTATATAGCAGTGGTGAATAAGGGGGTGCTAGGGTGTTGCTTTGGGGTACAGAGTGTCACAGCAATATATCTATAGAACTAGAGCTCTCTGAGATCTAATTTTGTATTTTTATAGAAGACTTGGATCCATTAGCTGAAAAAGACTACATTCTGATCTGTACCGAAAGAGAAAAGCAAGCTGAGGTACAGAGCAAAGGAAAATGAAAGAGTGTTTCCCTTACCATGCAACACATGCACAATATGTGACCCCCTGAAAATGTTCCTCTCACTTTCCTTGTTCAGCAAATGTCACCTGCACTTTCTGTTTCCAAGACCTCAGTCTCACACACATTACTGGATTAACAGACCTTTTTACAAAGTATTGTTGCCGGCAAGTTAAAGAAGTATGGATTGGACGAATGGACTATAAGGTGGATGGAAAGCTGGCTAGATCATCAGGCTCAACGGGTAGTGGTCAATGGCTTCATGTCTTTGTGAAGGGTTCGGTCTCAGGGACCCCCTGGGGACTGTTACCTGATATGCTAAGACTACCTCTGAGCCCGTTTTCCCTCCCAGCTTGGGACTTGAGAACCCTGTCTTGTTGAGCCAGACACGCTAGCCTGCTGCAACACAAGCCCAGGGTCTGAACCAAATCCCCAAAGCTGCAGACTTAACTGAAAACAGCTTAGCATGTGCTCCTGTCTCCAGCACCCAGACACACCCAGTTCCCAATGGGATCCAAACCCCAAATAGATCTGTTTTACTCTGTATAAAGCTTATACAGGGTAAACTCATAAATTGTCTGCCATCTATAACACTGATACAGAGATATGCACAGCTGTTTGCTCCCCCATGTATTAATGACTTACTCTGGGTTAATTAATAAAACAAAGTGATTTTATTAAGTATAACGAGACAGATTGAAGTGGTTTCAAGTGATAACAGACAGAACAAAGTATGTTACCAAACAAAATAAAACAAAACACACAAGTCTCAGACTAATTCATTAAGAAACTGATGACGGGTAACATCTCACCCTCCGAGATGTTCCTATCAGCTTCTTTCACAGACTGGACTCCTTCCTTGTTCAGGTCCAATCCTTTTCAGACCAACTTTGTTGGTTATAGCCTGGGTCCAGCAATCACTCACACCCCCTTTAGTTACTGTCCTTAGTTCCAGTTTCTTTCAGCATCTCTTTGGGTTGGAGGGACCATCTCTTGAGGCAGCTGAAGACAAAATGGAGAGGCTTCCAAGGGTTTTTACATTCTCTCTCTTGTGGGCAGAAACCCCTTTGTTCTCCTGTGCAAAATCACAGCAACAAAATGGAGTTTTTAGCCACCTGGGCAAGTCACATGTCCATGAATGATTCAGCTTTATGCAGGCCGACGCCATTGTTTACATGTTAGTATGAACGTTGCCAGGAAAGCTCAGATGTGGATTGGTGTTTTCCAAATTCCATTGTCAGTTAAGAGTTTCTTGACTGGGTCCTTTCTCGAGAGGCTGACCAAATGCTTCACTGGTGCTACTTAGAATCAAACACATTGAGATACAAGTACATAGCTAATATTCATAACTTCCAATACAAAAATGATACACACATACAGACAGCATAATATTAACTACCAAATTACAACCTATCCACAGACAATTTACTTGACCTCCTTTGTACAAGATTTGGTGCAACTATAGCACCTTGGTTGCAACAATGACATATACAGTCACAGTTCCTGTCAATAATGTCACAGTCTTGTTGGCAGCCGGTATCAAATGGAGTGCCCAAGGGGTCGGTCCTGGGGCTGGTTTTGTTTAACATCTTCATTAATGATCTGGATGATGGGATGGATTGCACTCTCAGCACGTTCGCAGATGATACTAAGCTGCGGGGAGAAGTAGATATGCTGGAGGGTAGGGATAGGGTCCAGAGTGACATAGACAAATTGGAGGAGTGGGCCAAAAGAAATCTGACGAGGTTCAACAAGGACAAGCGCAGAGTCCTGCATTTAGGATGAAAGAATCTTGTGAATCACTACAGGCTGGGGACCAACTGGTTAAGTGGCAGTCCTGCAGAAAAGGACCTGGAGATTAGTGGATTAGAACCTGGATATGAGTCAACAGTGTGACCGTGTTGCCAAGAAGCTAAAGGCATTTTGGGCTGCATTGGTAGGAGCATTGCTAGCAAATCGAAGGAAGTGCTTTCCCCCGATAGTCGGCACTGATGAGGTCACATATGGATTATTGTATCCAGTTTTGGGCCCCCCACTACAAAAAAGAATGTGGACAAATAGGAGAGAATCCAGCGAAGGACAACAAAATTGATTAGGCACATGACTCCTGAGGAGCGGCTGAGTGAACTGGGCTTGTTTAGTCTGCAGAAGAGAAGAGTGAGGGGGGATTTGTTAGCAGCCTTCAACTATCTGAAGGGGGGTTCCAAAGACGAAGGAGCTAAGGTGTTCTCAGTGGTGGCAGAACAAGGAGTAATGGTCTCAAGTTGCAGTGGGGGAGGTCTACGTTGGATATTAGGAAACATGAGTTCACTAGAAGGGTGGTAAAGCACTGGAATGCGTTACCTAGGGTGGTGGTGGAATCTCCATCCTTTGAAGTTTTTAAGGCCTGGCTTGACAAAGCCCTGGCTGGGATGATTTAGTTGAGGTTGGTCTTGCTTTGCGCAGGGGGTGGGACTAGATGACCTCCTGAGGTCTCTTCCAACCCTGATCTTCTATGATTCTTCTTTGATTCTATGTGGGGAGCCATTTGTCCCATCAGTCATCATCAGCATCTTCATGGCAAATCTCAAAGGAATGTAGCCTTCTTGCAAACCGAGTGCTGTCCGGATTGATCTCTGAGAATGTGCTTAAGGGGGTCTGGTTCTATATTCACACATTGCGGGGGGGGGGAGATAAGTGCCAGATAACAGCCCTCCTACCCTGATCCACAGGTTTTGGGTGCCTGGGGGCACAGCAGCTGAATCATCCATTCTGTCCTGGGCATCCTGCCCCATGTGATCAGTGAGGAGTCATTTTTGTACTCCCACTATTCCTCCCCGAGTTTCCTATTCTGGCCTTTGCCCCCTGGACCTATAACTCTAAGTGCTCTAAAGTGGAATCTGTCCCCTGATCAAAGCGAACTGCCTGGACAGTTATCTCGTTGGCAGGTGCTACACCCCTGACCTTCCTGTTGAGGTCTTGCCTCCCACTGCAGTGTTAGGGGAACTCTCACCCTAACCCCCACCCCTGGAAGGATGCCATTTTGCTCTGCTGCATAGCAATGGAGAAGACTTTCTCCCATTCCTTCAGCAGTTGCTGGGATTTACCCTTTCCCTCTGGGGTCCCCTTAACATCCTGAGCAACGCGAAAGAAATCATTGTCCATTAGCACAGAAATAGCATAATTGTTTACTTCCTCCAGCATACAGCTTCCAAACTCTCCGTTTCTATGTGCACTTTAGCCAGACACAAGGATTTTCTATCCATCTACTTAGAAAAGGAATTGAATCTGTCCTGGCATTATGTCCCCTTCTTGCACTACATTTCACCTGACCACCCAACTTTTGGCCCTGTATCTTCCCACCCAAGGTGTTCCCTGCCATTAATGCTGACAGCCTTCATGTGCTTCATGCCTTGTGCACAGGCTAATTTTTAAATCCAATGTGACAAGTGACAGACGCCTGAGAAGCTTCTGTCCTCAGGGTAGCAGCATTCAGATAAGATACCTGTTGCTTGCTTCCCCCCAGCACAGGGAATTTATTGCTCATCTGATCAGTGGGAGTACACTGATAGCACATTCCCAGCTCCTCTGTTTTTACAGGAGATTTAGGTCAGGGATTAGAGGAATGGTTTTGGGGAGGTGAGCGCCCAGACTCCCAGCCAGACTCTTTCTTCCCAGGAGTAAAACTTGAACCTTGCTTCCGACCAAGTTTTGTAGACTCATTGAGGGTGTGTTAATATCATTGGTTTAATGTATCAGTTCAATATAATTTAATATTTTAATTAATCAATCATATTATTAATGATTAATTAAGAATATTAATTTGTATGGGTTTAGGCTCGCCAATCTGTGTGATCAGAAGATAAAGTTCTTGTCCCAAATCAGGCTGCACAGAATTTATAAAGGACCCTCAGGGGTATGACAGGAAGCTCACACTGAGACAGGTATCATCACAAAGACCTTTTTATTAAAGTCGATGAAATAGCAAGTAAATGGTAAAATAGAGTTTCAGAGTTTTTACTGTATTACTGTTATGCAAGATATAGATATGGTAATACAATATTATGTCCTTCAAAACTTTTGTTACTATACTCACACCCTGTTTTGATAACCTGGTGTTGAAAGACACAGGACTTCGCCTCTGGCGGTTCCAGTTTCTCACCTCTTGCAGAGGAAACTAAGGCAACAAGATGTCAAAGCTGCCTTAGAGTTTACTTATTTAACTTACTTAAAATTAAAACCTAATAAACAAAACTGAGAATAAAAGTTTAGGGAAACCAAGCTCAGCCTAGTCCCCTGGGAACTTAAAGTTTGAAAAGAAAAGAAGTACAGACTATCAATAATTAATAGCCATCATAGATGGAGAGCATCGATAGTTAGTTGAAGATGAAGAGAATAAGCTTAAGATAGCAAGGTGAGTCACCTCTTTTATAGGGCACCAGAGCCGGAAATCCTTCCTCTTATGCCCAAATTTCATTACTCCCCCATAGAAATGTTAGGGTATGCTTACCCCATAGGCTAGTATGTATGTGCATATAGATGACAGGTATGTATGCACTTGTGGTGTACTTGTTACGTCTGTGGGTAAAACTTTGAAAAAAACCCTATGCTATTCTTCCTTGTCTATTGGTCTTGGCAAAGGTCTTAGACATAGGCATGGGTACTTTATCTATTTGGGTAACAAGATGAAGGTCAACTTTACTGTCTGGGTAAAAGGTCTTAAAATAGATAGGCTAACTTTGCCTTAGCTTAACATACAGGTTTTGGGCCTGTAGCTCTCTTGCATTAAAGCCAAACTTATTTTTAATATAAATCTATAAACCGATTACAATACATCACATACTTAAACTTATAAGAAAAGATATATCTATGCAACCAAGCAGATTAACCCTTAGGGCTACAGTCTCAACCCCTCTCTGTAGTTTTTTTCACTATAAATGCCTGTGTTTACTCAAATCATCAGCTAGCGAAGCCATCTCATCCAGAGTTTTTACCTTCTTGTCCCATAACCATTGTTTTACAACATCTTTACATATGTTTCAGGCATGATCCTGAGCAACAAAGTCAAACATTCCTTCAAAGCTTGTAACACCTTTACCCCTTCCCACCAGATCTTTCATTTGTTTACATATTCCTCATTACTCATACCAGTATCCCTCTTAAGATTCCTAAATTTCACTCAATATGCTTAAGGGGTAATCTGGAATTGTTTCAAAACCATTTATTTGAATTTACAATAATCTAAAGCATCCTCAATTGGCAATTTATTGAATCTTAAGAATCATACAAAGCCTCTCAAAGGTAGTAAAGGTGTTTCTGTTCTCTCTCTTTCTCCTCAGTTTCTTGTAGTTTTAGTGCCATAGCCTTTCTGTGTCCAGGCTCTCCTTGCCAGCCTCTCTCTGCCTTATCTCCAGAATTCTCCTTTTGTTCTTTTTCTACTGTCTGCAATGTGAAGGGCTCCAATTTCACAATTGTTTCAGTGTTTTCACTCATCTTCCTCTATCTCCCTTCCTTGAAATAAGCAACAGAAAATAACAAACTGGTAACCTCTGAAACTGATCTTGAGCCACCACACATCAAGTCTCACTTAAAATCTCCACCCAAGTGTATGAAGAGCAAATCTCACTCAGAACAAGTTGTGCGTTTCACCTTGTTTGCTGCACCACTGTGACAGACTTCCTCAGGGTGCAACCTGGAACTGGGGTATTACTGAGCCCTCTAGCATACCAGTCTTGGCCCCCTCTCAAGTGTGATAATGTGAAAAGCTCCTCCAGGTGCTGCACTCACACAAATATTCACAGGCAGGGTCACACCCAGCTGAGGTATGCAAATGCTTTTGCCAGCCACTGATGAAATAATAATAGAGAGGTTTCAGACAGTCCCCCCAGCTCCCCAGTGCTGTACTGTCTTGTCCTTGTCAGATGCCTGACCAGTTCAAGTTAATTACCCAGTCCATCCCTCCCTCAATCTGGAGAGGACAAAGCAGCAGCAGATTTTCTGAGCAGATTTGCCTTTACCCTTCAAACAAGACATTGTTACATATGTAAAAAATTTACATCAGATGTATAAATTACAGAAAGATAGATATTAAGTGATTATAAGTAACAAGTGTACAGATTAAAGTAGATTACCATAAAGCAAAATTGCAATCTGTGTGCTATAAAAGAGACAGGTTTTGAATCATGCACTGTCTCATCCTGATGGTGCAAACAGTTCTCCATTCTTCCATACATAGGCTGGGTTTTCTGCAACCACCTCCCCAATCAAAGTCTTTTTCAAGTTCATTGTCCCAAACAAAGCCCTCAGTATGGTTAATGGAAAAGTACAGGCAAAAGATGTGTTGCTTTGGGGTATAGAGGATTACAGCAATACATTTATAGAACTAGAGCTCTCTGAGCTCTAATTTTCTATTTTAAATAAGACATACATCCATGTCCTGAAAAGACTACATTTTGGTCTGTACCACAGGAGAAAAACAAACCGAGGTACAGAGCAAAGGAAACTGAAAGAGTGTTTTCCCTGCTACCCAGCACATGTGCAATACTCGTGGCTTCTTCTCGAGCTGCAGTCTGTATCTCTGCTGCAGCCATAGCCCTGCAACAAAGAGCCCCCTCTGCAGCCCTTGTGCCTCTCTCCTGCCCCAGTTTCTTCTGGCTCATTCTCTCTCTGTGTTTTGAAAGGGCTGGACTTACACCACCTCTCTTTTTCCACTCTTCTGTGGAGGTTCCATTCCTTCCATGCCCACCCCACCGCTGAGACACTGGAGAAAACTGGCTTTATCTAGAATGCAGTTACTCCTTTCTTCTGTCTGGGCAAGATCTTGTTAGGGCTGATAGTCTTTAATGACCAACCTATTTATAAAGAGATCCTCCCAGCTTCTGCCTTTAGGACAGGAAGTTTGTTTATGAACAGAGGCAGGATGATTAGGATAACAAAGGGCTGGTCATTAAATTAAATTAAGGCTTGTTAGATGATCCTAAAAGCAATATCAGGCCTCCCCATTAAAAGATAGGAATGAAAGGTAAGAACACCTGGTGAGAATGGAAAGAGGTAAATAGTGCTGTCCCCCAGGGGTCTATACGAGAACCAGTGAGGTTCAATATACTCATCAATTATCTTGAAAAAGGGATAAAGAGTGAGGTGGCAAAATTAGCAGATAACATAAAATTAATCAAGATTGTTAAATCCATAGCAGATAGCAAAGAGCTACAAAGAGATCTCACAAAACTGGGTGATGGGGCAACATAATGGCAGATGAAATTAAGTGTTGATAAATGCAAAATAATGTACATGGCAAAATACAATGCCAACTATACAGACAAAATGATAGGGTCTAAGTTAGAAAGTAAAAAAATCTTGGAGTGATTGTGGATATTTCTCTGAAAACAACAGTGGAAATCAGAAAAGCGTACAGAATGTTGGGAAGTATTAGGAAAGGGATAAATAATGAAACAGAAAATATCATATTGCCTCTATAAATCTATGACAGGTTTCAGAGTAGCAGCCATGTTAATCTGTATTCACAAAAAGAAAAGGAGTATTTGTGGCACCTTAGAGACTAACCAATTTATTTGAGCATAAGCTTTCATGAGCTACAGCTCACGTCATTGGATGAATGAGCTGTAGCTCATGAAAGCTTATGCTCAAATAAATTGGTTAGTCTCTAAGGTGCCACAAGTACTCCTTTTCTTTTTATAAATGTATGGTACATTTGTGCTGATTTAGCTTCAACTGGAGTATTGTGTCCAGTTCTGGGTGCCACAGTTAAGGAAAAATATGGACAAATTGAAGAGAGTCCAGAGAAAAGCAACAAGAATGATTAGGGGTCTGGAAAACTTGACCTATGAGGGAAGATTGAAAGAACTGAGTTTGTTTAGTCTAAGAAAGAAAAGACTGAGAGGGGGACAGTCTTTTGAGTGGACAATCTGGTGAGGTTCAACAAGGAGAAGTGCAGAGTCCTGCGCTTAAGACTAGGGACCAAGTGGCTAGGCAGCAGTTCTGCAGAAAAGGACCTAAGGGTTAGCGTGGACAAGAAGCTGGATATGAGTCAACAGTGTGCCTTTATTGCATGTAGGTCCCCACATCTGTACCCTAGAATTCAGAGTGGGGAAGGAACCTTGACAGTAGCCTTAATAAAGCATTTGGTCAGCTTCTTGAAAAAGGAATGGGCAAGTTAAGTGTCCAGTCAAGAAGCACTTAATGGACAATGGATCTTGGAAGGCTCTAATCTACATAAGAAGTCTATTTGAAGACGTTCAAGGCAGCATTTGAACCATGGCTGCTACCTATAAGTTCTGAGTCATTCATGAATATGCGACTTGCCCATGTGACTCCAAACTCCATCTTGGAGCTGAACTTTGCATAGGAGAGAGGAGGGGGTCTCCACCCACAAGAAAAAGTTTATTTAAACCCCTGAGAGACCCCTCCATTTGATCTTCAGCTGGCCCAAGAGACAGCCTCTTCACCCCCAAGGATATCTGAAAGAAACTGGAACAAAGGACAGTAACTACAGGGGTTGTGAGTGATTGCTGGACCCAGACTAGAAGGAGACTAGTCTGTAAAAGGAAGCTTTCTGGAACACTTCTGAGGCTGAGATTTTAACTGTATTTAGTTTTCTTACTGTATTAGTCATAGACTTGCATGTTCTATTTTATTTTGCTTGGTAATTCACTTTGTTCTGTCTGGTACTACTTGGAACTACTGAAATCCTACTTTCTGTATTTAATAAAATCACTTTTTACTTATTAATTAACCCAGAGTATGTATTAATACCTGGGGAGGGCGGGGGAAGGGGGGAAGGGGCAAACAGCTGTGCATATCTCTCTATCAATGTTATAGAGGGAGAACAATTAATGAGTTTACCCTGTAGAAGCTTTATACAGGATAAAACAGAGGTATTTGGGGTTTAGACACCATTGGGAGTTAGGCATCTGAGTGTTAAAGACAGGAACACCTCTTAAGCTGCTTTCAATTAAGCTTGCAGTTTGTGGGACGTGGTTCAGAGGTGGGTCTGGGATTGCAGCAGGCTAGTGGGTCTGGCTCAAACCAGGCTGGGTACTGAAGTCCCAAGCAGCCAGAACAGGAAATCGGGGGCAGAAGTAGTCTTGGCACATCAGTTGGCAACCCCAAGGGAGTTTTTGTGATCCAACCTGTCACACCTTCCAACCCTGATATTCTATGATTCTATGATCCTGTGACATGATAACAGTTTTCAAATACCTAAAAGGTTGTTACAAGGAGGGAGAAAAATTATTCTCCTTAACCTCTGATAGGACAAGAAGCAACGGACTTAAATTGCAGCAAAGGAGGTTAGGTTGGATATTAGGAAAATATTCCTAACTGTCAGGGTGCTTAAGCATTGGAATAAATTGCCTAGGGAGGCTGTGGAATGTCCATGATTGGAGATTTTTGTGAGCGGGTTGGACAGTCACCTGTCAGGGATGTTATAAATGGTGCTGGTACTGCCATGAGTGCAGGGGACTGGACTTGATGACCTCTCAAGGTCCCTTCCAGTTCTGTGATTCTGTGATGTACATCTTGAATATTGTGCACAGATCTGGTTGCCCCATCTCAAAAAAAGATACACTGAAAGTGGCAAAGGTACAGAGAAGGACAACAGAAATGATTAGGGGTACAGAATGCCTTCTGTATGAGGAGAGATTGATATGATAGATGTTCTATAAAATCATGACAGGTGTGGAGAAATTGAATAAGGAAGTGTAATTTACTCCTCACAACACACAAACTAGGGATCACCCAATGAAATTAATCATCAGCAGATTTAAAACAAACAAAAGAAATAATTTCTTCACAGATTGCAATAAGAACTAGATAAGTTCATGGACAATAGATCCATCATTTTTATTAGCCAGAATGGGCAGGGATCCAACACCATGTTCTGCATGTCCATAGCATCTGTTTTCCACAACCTGGGAGTGGGGGACAGGGGTGAATCATTCGATGATTGCTTGTTCTGTTCATTTCCTCTGAAGCACATGGTATTGGCCACTGTCAGAAAACAGGATACTGGGCTTGATGGACCATTGGTTTTACCCAGTATGGTCATTCTCATGCTCACATAGACCCCAGATATATCTGCCCCCGCTGTAATGCACCAGAACCCTCTTCCCTCCTAGAGCTGAGCTGTAACCCAGGAGTGGTTGACAGGGTCTCTTCATCCACAGAGTTAGTAACAAAGAAAGAATATGCATTAACATTTTAAACCTAAGCAGTGTCCCTTAAGTGAGTTGCCACAAAATGCCAGAGTATGTTAGTACCAGAGCTGAGTGTTGGATTAAAGTAACAATTAATATGTTTATGTTATGAGAAAGTGTGAGAAAGAATGGCTCAGAAGAGGCCCAGATTTGGCATGCCCATTAGAAAGAAATATGCCTGTCAGTTTACAAGGTCCATGTTGAAAGTAGAAGCACATCCCGAAACAAAAAGTCTGTTCTAACGTGATAAGATTATCTTTAAGGACAGCTGCTGTTACAACTGTTTTCCTCAACTCAGGAATAAGATCTGTTAACCCCCACTCTTGCATTTTTTTATCTTGCTTCTTTTCTTTTTATAGGTAACAAGTGATATGAATAGCTTTATTGGAGTCTGTCATGCCTCAATTATTTTAGAATGGTTATGTTAAAGAATGAATTGATAATAAAATGTAGATATGATCGAAAGAAAATATTAAGTGTGATTGTGGTTGTATGTTTGGATGGGTAATAAAACCCATCCAAACATACAACCACAATCACACTTGGGTTGAGGTGCCAGCCTTAGAATCATAATAAATGACACCACATCTGGAGGAAGAAAAACAACTACCCTCCTAGAGGACCATTTGGCCGAAGAATGCGCTGGGCGAGATAACCCGATAACCCTGAGGGTACACCGGAATCCAGCCCCAGCTGCCCCAAGGACAGCGGGACCAAAGAACCAAAGAGCAAAATAACAACTAACTATCATTCCTGTGCCATCTGCGTGATTGAGTATCACTTCAAATGTGAGAACAGCATGACGAGGCAAACCCAATAGACTTGTATGAGGATGAAACCCTGTAAAGACAGACCCAAAAGACTGAGGACTTTGGGTCTGGTTCTGAAAACAACTTCCAGTTTCATCAGATGCGCATGTGACAAGGCCTGACTCCATCCTCATCTCCAGGCCACCTGGCCAATGACTTGGCACGAGCACTGCTAGGCTGGTAACTATAACAACAACCTGGAAGAACTTGACTGTGTGTGAATGAATGTGTGAGTGAATAGAATGTTATAGCTATAACTGATTGCTTACTTTGATTCTTTCTGTATTCAGAATAAACGTAGCGTATTGCCTTATCCCCTGAAAAAGATCCTGCTGGTTTTCATTTTCAAAGTATCACATGAGTGGTTCTAATATTTACTTTTTATATGTATTTATATACATATATATATACACACACACACATATATATATATATATATATATATATATATATATATATATATATATATATAGGAATTAGATAAAGTGTTCCTGTCAGCTCTTTTCTAAGTTATTTGCCAAAAAATTTAGAGTTCCGAGAGTCTAAGTAGCACCTTGAATTGGGGTTAAAGATGTCACCCCTACCAAAATCTGAAATGGCGCGCTTGCAGCTCGTGGGGAGGGACATAGAGATGATCCAGAGAGTGACAGGGGGACAGGAGGAGCAAGTGACAGGGGCATGGCCTTTGGGAGGAAAGAGGCAGAGCAGGGGTAGGGCCTTGGTGGAAGATGTGGGCAAGGAGTGGGGCCTTGGTGGTCAAGTTAAAAGCAATTTGAAAGGTGTCAGCTCAGTGAGTTGTACACAGACCAGTTCCCCTGTTTGTCATGCTAAGCCAGCACAGTATGGTCAAGAAAGGGTTTAATGCCTCTCAGACTGTCCTGTATGTGATCCAGGGAAGAGGGCCCAACTCCATGTCACAAGCCAGCTCAGTGCAGAGCTCGGTCTGAGAGCCAGAGCACTAGGAGAAAAATTTAGGTCCCTTTATGTGAAAAGAGCCGGAGCATCCTGTCCCGGATCTGTTTCGTCCTCACACCAAAAATGATGGGATTTAGCATGGGGGGTACCAGTAGGCACACATTAGCAAAGAGAATGTGGAAATGCAGGGCCACATGGTGGCCAAACCGATACGTGAGGAGAGTGAAGAGACCTGGGATGTAAAAGGCTAAAATGGCAAAGAGGTGGGAGCCACAGGTCCCAAAAGTCTTGAGCCGGGCGTCCTTTGTGGGGAGGCTGAAGATGGCCCTGAGGATCTGGATATAGGACACAGCTATAAAAACATATCTAGACAAATGGCTGAGCTTGCCACAATGAGGCCGTAGTAACTACTGATGCGGGTGTCAGCACAGGCCAGATTCACCACGGCTATGTGCTCGCAGCATGTGTGCAGGATGATATTGGTTCTGCAATATGGCAACTGCCTTGCCAACAAGGGACAGGGCAGTGCAAGCATGCTACCACGCAAAACCACAGCCAGGCCAATCTTGGCCACAACTGGGTTTCTCAGGGTGGTGGAGTGTCTCAGTGGATCGCAGATGGCCACGTAGCGATCAAAAGCCATGGCCATGAAGATCCCAGACTCTATTGCAAAGAAGCAATGAATGAAGAACATCTGGGTGAGACAGGCACTGAAATCGATCTCCCTGGAATTGAACCAGAAGATGCTCATCATTTTGGGAACTGTACTTGTGCACAGGACCAGGTCGGTGACGGCCAGCATGCAGAGGAAATAGTACATCGGCCCATGGAGGCTCGGCTCCGTCTTCACAATGAACAGGATGATGAAGTTCCCCAAGATGTCTATGATGTACATGGTGCAGAAGGGGATGGAGATCCAGACATGGGCAGCCTCCAGGCCAGGAATGCCCAGCAAGATGAAGGTGGAGGGGTTGGTGAAGTCGGTTGTGTTGGAATCTGACATGGAGTAGGGGGAGAAAGTGTCCAACTCTGAGGCAGAACAGTGTCTCCTGCATGTACCGTATATTCCCCTGTCTTCCTGTAGGTGCCCAGGGTCTAGTGTGAAGGTCGCAGGACAAATGCCTGGATGGAGAGACAATGTTAATATGAGACACAACATGCACAGCTGGAGGCTGTTCTCATGGGTGAAATAGATTGCTCAATCTTCACAAACAGAGAAATGCCATTTTCATTACTGAGATAAATGAATTATGAAAAAACTTTAACCCTACTAATGCCAATTCCATTTTTATTGTGCTCCATGCATCAATCATTCCTACACGTTGTGTTGAGGGAAACCTGAAAAGGCACCAGCAGGAAATACAGGTGTGGAAATGCAATGAAAGCCAGGCTACAGGGTCCATCCTGTAGGGACTTGCCCATACACCCAGTTGCTCAAAACCTGAGAGTGGAAAAAACCCAAACCTTTGCCAAGACAGGTGCCGGGGCAAATATCCCAAATAGAACATACCCCAGGGAAAATACCTGGGCCTCACTGTTAGCAGCGCCATGAAAACACCTGCTCATTCACAGTAGTAGCCAAAACAAAGATAATGTTCGGATGCCCAAGGAATGGGGCAGAGAATAACCTGCTCTGGATAAGCACTCCATTGTGGTCACACAAGGACATAGCAGATAGAAAGGGGAGTTCCGAGACAGGCTCTGTGAATGTGGGAGGCTGCCCTATGTGGACAGACTGAAAAGTCTGGGACTGTTTAGTTTAGAGAAGAAAAAAGGAAAGGGACATTTGATAGAGGAGAACAAAATAAAGAATGGAACTGATTACATTCAAATGGACAAACAGAGAAGAGTTCCCAACCAGTAACATCTAAAGACGTTTAGTTCTTCGAAAGGACAAGTTCTCCAAAGCTGAGGCAAATTATCAACAAAGACCAAAAAATGGGAATGAAAACTGAGACTTCTTTAAGAAGAGATTATTACAAAGCCAAAATTCCACAGTCAAAAAAGCAGAGAACTTTGGACAATAACTGGGTTCAAAGACAAAATACAGACAGCAATTAAGAGGCTGAAAGCAACATGTAGCAAAGAGAAAGGAAACTTGTTAGTGTTGAAGAAACAGTAGATGTATTCAAGAAATATTTTTTTCTGAAGCAGGATCAAGTGCTTCTATCACCTGAAGTGATGAAATATTTTCAGTGCATTAGCAGTCGAGGAGGATTTTAAAAAGCATCTACTGTAGTACATTAGAATTACGAACACAGGTTACAATCTCCCAGATCAACCACACACCTCATTCGGAACCAGAAGTATGCAATCAGGCAGCAACAGAGACAAAGAAAAATGGCAAGTAGAGGACAGTTCAGTGTTAAATGTAAACTATAACAAAATAAAAGGGAAAGTTTATTGCAAATCTTTGAGAAGGTGAGGAAAAAATGGAAAAAATCCTGGTGTGTGATTAGTTAAAAAACAAGTCGAGGAATATAAGTAATGACAGTCCACACCATGGTTTATGGAAAACCAGTTTTGTCAAATAAACCCAATTTCATCCTTTAATGAGAGTACATGTTTGGTTGATCAAGGGAATGATGCAGATGCAAAAGACTTTGATTTCTCTGACGCATTTGATTTAGTAGGGGAAACATTCAGATAAAAAATGAACACAATGCAATAGCTTTTAGTACATGTTAAATGGATTAAAAACTGGATAACCGACAGATCTCAGAAAGCAGTTATAAGTCAGTGATTGTCAACGAATGGGGGTGTTTCTAGTGGTATTCTGCAGGGATCAGTTTTCGGCCTGATGCTATTCAATGTTTTCATCAATGATTTGGAAGCAAAAAGAAAATCAGTGAAGATAAAATTTGTGGATGATACAAAGCCTGGCAGATTGGTTACAAAGAGGAGAACATGGCAGGTATATTTATCGCTGTGGAGGGCTTGGTGAGCTGAGCCCATGCATACACAATGTTTTAATACAGTTAAATGCAAAATTATCCTCTCGGAACTGGGAATTCAAGCCTGACCCACAGACTAGGGCACTATAGTATTACATGCAGGGACCCTGAAAAGGATTTAGGGGTGACTGTGGAGAACCAACTCCCCATGAGCTCCCAGTGTGATGTTGTGGTGGAAAGGGCTGATGAGATCCTCTGATGCATAAACAAGGGAGTGGTGAGTTGGAGCAGCGAAAGGATTTTACCTCTCCATATGGCATTGGTGAAACTGACTGCATGCAGTCCTAGGTTCCACTTTTCCAAAAGGATCTTAAAAAATGGGAGAGGGTACATTAAAAAAACAACAACAAAAATGATTGGCAGCTGGAGAAAATGCCTCTGACATTGAGTCTTCATGAGCTTAATCTATTTATCTTATCAAAAAGAGGATCAAACAAAGACTTTCATGGGGAGAAAACCCTGGGTACTAATGGGCTCTGAAATCTAGCAGAGAGGAGCAGAGCAAGACCCAATGCCTGGAAGCTGAAAACAGACAATCTCCAGTTAGAAATAAGGGCCAAAGGTTTAGCATTGAAGGTGATTAAGTGTTGGAATACACTGGAAATGGAAGTGGTGGATTCTCCAACTCCCCATCGTCTGCTGATGAAGATTGGATGCTTTCCTGGAAGATCTGCTTCAGGGCTTCTCTACACTGAAAGCACTACAGCGGTGCGGCCGTAGCAATTCATTGTAGACATCACTTACACCGACAGCAGGGGTTCTCCCATCAGCGTAGGTAATCCACCTCCCTGAGAGGTGGTAGCTAGGTAGATGGAAGAATTCTTCTATTGACTTCATGCTGTCTACACCAGGGTTAATGTGATATAGCTACATCTCTCAGGGGTGTGGATTATTTTTGCTGCTTCAAAAAAATGAAAATGCAATGTTAAGTTGCATTATCAGAGGCATAGCATGCAGGTCATGAGCGGTGATATTACCATTCTACTTGTCGCTCGTTAGTCCTCCTCTGGAGTACTGTGCCGAGTTTTGGTCACCACTGAATACAAATGATGTAGAGTAACTGTAGAGGATCCAGAGGCGAGTGGCAAAGATGATCAAAGGGAGGGAGTACAAGACATATGAGTAAACTGAAGGAACCAGGTATGTTTAGTCTCTAAAAGATTAGATTAAGAGAGGACACAATAGCAGTGTTCAAATACTTGAAAGCTTTCCTTAAAAATGTGGAGTAAAGTTGATCTCTCTTGCCAGAAAGCTCAGGACAAGAGGCAATGGGTTCAAACTACAGCATGGCAGATTTAGATGAAATCTCAGGAAGCACTTTCTAATGTAAGAAAAGTAGGACAAAGGAACAGATGGAAGGTTGTTCGATCTCCTTCGCTGGAGGTTTTCCAAAGGAAGTGGCTAACTATCTGTCTGGCATGACTAAGACAGAACAAATCCTGCATCTTGGCAGGGGTCAGATTTGATGACCCTTGCGGTCCCTTCTAACCCTATAGCTCTGTGAGTCCATAATGTAAAATCCTAGTGTAGACCAAGTCTTAGTCAAACAGAAACCATGGAGCTCAATACAGGGGGAAATGGGTGAAATTTAGTGGCCCGTGTTATACAGGAGTTCACAGCTAAAGATAAAGAAAGTATCTTTATTGATAAAGAAAGTAGATCAGACATTCTACTCGGACGAGTTGCATCCGAGAGTGCTGAAGGAATTGGCGGCTGTGATTGCAGAGCCATTGGCCATTATCTTTGAAAACTCGTGGCGAACCGGGGAAGTCCCGGATGACTGGAAAAAGGCTAATGTAGTGCCAATCTTTAAAAAAGGGAAGAAGGAGGATCCTGGGAACTACAGGCCAGTCAGCCTCACCTCAGTCCCTGGAAAAATCATGGAGCAGGTCCTCAAAGAATCAATCCTGAAGCACTTGCATGAGAGGAAGGTGATCAGGAACAGCCAGCATGGATTCACCAAGGGAAGGTCATGCCTGACTAATCTAATCGCCTTTTACGATGAGATTTCTGGTTCTGTGGATGAAGGAAAAGCAGTGGATGTATTGTTTCTTGACTTTAGCAAAGCTTTTGACACGGTCTCCCACAGTATTCTTGTCAGCAAGTTAAGGAAGTATGGGCTGGATGAATGCACTATAAGGTGGGTAGAAAGCTGGCTAGATTGTCGGGCTCAACGGGTAGTGATCAATGGCTCCATGTCTAGTTGGCAGCCGGTATCAAGTGGAGTGCCCCAAGGGTCGGTCCTGGGGCCGGTTTTGTTCAATATCTTCATAAATGATCTGGAGAATGGTGTGGATTGCACCCTCAGCAAATTTGCGGATGATACTAAACTGGGAGGAGTGGTAGATATGCTGAAGGGGAGGGATAGGATACAGAGGTACCTAGACAAATTGGATGATTGGGCCAAAAGAAATCTGATGAGGTTCAATAAGGATAAGTGCAGGGTCCTGCACTTAGGACGGAAGAACCCAATGCACCGCTACAGACGAGGGACCGAATGTCTAGGCAGCAGTTCTGCGGAAAAGGACCTAGGGGTGACAGTGGACGAGAAGCTGGATATGAGTCAGCAGTGTGCCCTTGTTGCCAAGAAGGCCAATGGCATTTTGGGATGTATAAGTAGGGGCATAGCGAGCAGATCGAGGGACGTGATCGTTCCCCTCTATTCGACATTGGTGAGGCCTCATCTGGAGTACTGTGTCCAGTTTTGGGCCCCACACTACAAGAAGGATGTGGATAAATTGGAGAGAGTCCAGCGAAGGGCAACAAAAATGATTAGGGGTCTAGAACACATGACTTATGAGGAGAGGCTGAGGGAGCTGGGATTGTTTAGACTGCAGAAGGGAAGAATGAGGGGGGATTTGATAGCTGCTTTCAACTACCTGAAAGGGGGTTCCAAAGAGGATGGCTCTAGACTGTTCTCAATGGTAGCAGATGACAGAACGAGGAGTAATGGTCTCAAGTTGCAGTGGGGGAGGTTTAGATTGGATATTAGGAAAAACTTTTTCACTTTGAGGGTGGTGAAACACTGGAATGGGTTACCTAGGGAGGTGGTAGAATCTCCTTCCTTAGAGGTTTTTAAGGTCAGGCTTGACAAAGCCCTGGCTGGGATGATTTAACTGGGAATTGGTCCTGCTTCGAGCAGGGGGTTGGACTAGATGACCTTCAGGGGTCCCTTCCAACCCTGATATTCTATGATTCTATGATTCTATGATTCATATTTACTGTGTATCATAACACTCAAACAAGGGAATACGGAATTACACTGAAAGTCTGAACATATCACATTCAGAAAAGAAAGTTGTTTACATAATCCATATTTAGCCTGTGGAACTCCCTGCCACTGTCATTATTGGAAAGAAGAGTTTAGCTTGATGTAATTTACAAATGTATTGGCCGTTGTGGGTTGTGCTGGTGTCACCAACTTCAGTTAAGGCTGCCTGACACCTTCAATTAGGAGGCCTCATGTTCAGTTGCTTATAAGTTTGTCGAAGTTTAACCTTTTGGACTGAAATATCCCACACTGGGTGTCTGCATCTGGCTGAATTGTTTTTTTGAAATTTTCCAGCATAACAGTACAAGCAACTTCTTGAATTAAGTTAGGAGAGAAAATGTCTTGCCCATGTTGAAAAATTCTTATAATTGTTCCAGTGAAGAGCCCGAGCATCTCCATGCTTTCCAGCAGATAAAGGCAGGTGAGCATTCCCCCCTCTCCATGCACCCATTAACTACCAGAGCCCTGAAATTTAAGAGGAGGAGGACAGTGTCTATGCATTAACTCACTGCTCACTCCTGAGGTATTTACTCAATTCTTACTCCAAGGGGAGTTTTGATTCAATGGCGCTTGACCAAACTATGAGCTACAGCCTCAGAATTTGGCTTTGTATCACACATCCTCTAACACCTTTAATCCTGAAGGAGCCCCTGTGCCACTGGAATGCAGGCACATTGGGGCTCGAGGCCATCAGCCACGGGGACACAGCAAACAGGGACATTCTGGCCCATGATACCGGAGCAAGCTCAAGTCCTGAGGCAAGGGCCCAGGTATGTTTCATGGCTGTGCACAGTGGAAAAGACCACAGACTTACTCTCTATCTCATCATGCCCACGTTGCATGGGGTTTGTCGAGCAGGTGAACTCCTCAGCAAGAGATGGGGAGCAGTGAATTCCGAGACAGACGAGTCTTCCCTGGGAATTCCCCTCAGATAGTTGTGTCCCACATCTGTCTCACATTACAAATTGAGAACTGACAGCGTGATGTGCACCTTTTATTATATAGCTCTGTGCTATCCCAGTGGGGTTCACTCAGCCTCTAGCGGAGAAGAGGCATCTGGATGTAAACAGGCTGGAGACAAGCCTGTCTGCTCTTCTGTGCTGTTTATCCAGCTTTAGCAGCAAACAGTAATTAAGGGGTCTTCCCAAGGGAGAGGAGAACTCTTGGGATCTGTGCTGAGTCAGAGAAGAATTGGCTGCTCTGTGTATTTATGTATATTGAAAACATTATAGTTGATTAGCAAGAAAATGAGGGTTAATGTTAGCTCTCTATTGTGCCTGATACCCTGTACGTGCCAGGGTGGCTGGGTAGATAGTAGACCAGGGGCAGGTAAACTTTTTGCCCTGAGGTACGCACCAGGTTTCAGAAATGGTATGGAGGGCCGGTTAGGGGAGGGGGTTGTGGCCCGGCCCCCGCCTCCTATCCGTCCTATCCCCCCGGGTCTCCTGCCCCATCCAAACCCCCAATTCCCTGATGGTCCCCCCGGGACCGCTGCCCCATCCACTCCCCCTGCTCCCTGTCCCCTGACCTCCCCTGGACCCCTGCCCCTAACTGCCTCCCTCCACCCCATCCAACCCCTCCTCTCATTCCTGACTGCCCCCCTGGGACTTCTGCCCCATCCAACCATCCTTTCTCCCTGTCCCCTGACTGCCCCTGGAACCCCTGCCTCTGACTGCCCCCTGCTGCCCCATCCAATCCCCGCTCCTTCCTGACTGCCCACCGGAACTCCTGCCCCAATCAATCCTCTGTTCCCCACACTCTGACTGCCCCAACCCCTATCCACACCCCCAGCCCCTAACCACCACCCCAAACTCCCCTGCCCTCTATCCAACCCCCCCGCTCCCTGCCCCCTGACCGTGCAGCATGGAGCACCGGGTCAGGCCGGGCTCTGCAGCTGCCACAGGAGTTCTCATCCCCACCGCCCAGATCACTGCGCTGGCAGCAGAGCTCGCTGAGGCTATGGGGGAGGCGGGACAACAGGGGAGGGGCCAGGGGCGAGCCTGCCGGGGCCTGAGCTCAGTGGCTGGACAGGAGGGTCCCGTGGGACGAATGTGGCCTGAGGGCCATAGTTCACCCACCTCTGCAGCAGACAGAATGATCTAGAGAAAGATGACTAAGGGGAAACATGAGCAGTTTATGCATGCACACAGAGCAGTCTAAGGGATCCAAGGGATCCACTAACACTCCTCAGTAACGTTTCATTGAAAGATAGTGAATGGGAACATATCCCCACTATATAGATAGGTAAACTGAGGGATAGGGAGACATGATTCAGCCAAGGTCACAAAGCAAATCACGACAGAACCCGGGAGTCTGGAGTTCCCTGCCAGTAACCACGGTCTCTCTGTCAGTAACTGAGCACCCAATAAGAGGGAAATGGACTCATGGTCTAGCAGGACCTGTGCCTTGTGTTGGTTTGATGGACTTCTCCACTGTGCAACCTAGAAGTGGAGCACCACTGAGCCCTCTGGCATACCAATCTCAGCCCCCTATCACATGGTGAGTCTATGACCATGTGTAATCCACTCCAGGTCTTCCACTTATACAGCCATAAACAGACAGGGATCCATCCACTCCATTCCATGAGTACTTTCACTAATCACTCATGAACCAGAAATAGCAGGGCTCCAGACAGTTCCCCCCACTTCCCCAGCATAGGACCCAGATCTGTTTTGTCTTGTCCTGGTCACAAGCTTGAGCAGTGTAAGTTTATAACCCAGTATGCCCCTCCCTCATTGTGGCGAGGACAATACACCAGCCCCTCTTCCTGAGACCCTGAGGGCTTTGGTTCCTTGACCATGGGATGCTGTAAAAGGAAGAAGGACTGTTAAGCAGAGATGGGGTCCACCTATCCAGGAAGGGGAAGAGCATATTTGGAAACTGGCTAATCTAGTGAGGAGGGCTTTAAACTAGGTTAGAAGGCAGCAGGTGAACAAAGCCCACAGGTAAATCAAAAACCTGGAGGCTTGGGAGAAGGGTCAGAGATCAGGGGAAGCATGGGCTGTAATAGCAGGGATCAAAGAGGGTCAAGACAGAACTGGGGGAAAATCAAATTAGCATCCTAAATGTCTCTATACTAATGCAAGAAGTATGGGGAATTAGAAGGAAGAACTTGAAATACTAGTAAATAAATCAAAACTATGACAGAGCTGGCATCACGGAGACTTAGCGGGATAATACACATGACTGGAATATTAGTATAGAAGGGTACAGCTGGCTCAGGAAGGAGAGGCTGGGAAAAAAGAGAGGATGTGTTCCCTTATACATAAAAATGTATTCACTTGGTCTGAAGTTGAGATGGAAATAGGAGACAGACTTGTAAAAAGTCTCTGGGTAAGGATAAAAGAGGTAAAAAACAAGGGTGATGTCATCGTAGGGGTCTACTACAGACCACCTAATCAGGAAGAAAAGGTGGTTGAGGCTTTTTTAAATAATAAACAAAGACATCCAAAGCACAGGACTAGGTGGTAATGGGGCACTTCAACTATCCAGACATCTGCTGGGAAATCAACACAGCAGGGCACAGGTTATCCAACAAGTTCTTGGAATGTACTGGAGACATTTTTTTTTATTCCAGAAGATGGAGAAAGCTACTGGGAAAGAGGCTATTTTCAATTTGATTTTGACAAATAGGGAGGAACTGGTTGAGAATTTGAAAGCAGAAGGCAGCTTGGGTGAAAGTGATCATGAAATGATAGAGTTCATGATTCTAAGGAATGGTAGGAGGGAAAACAGCAAAATAAAGTCAATGTCTTCAATTGTTTTTCCTCTTAGACTGGCTTCCCATGGGATCTTACCTACCAACTCCCTGAGTTTGCTGAAGTCTGCCTTATTGAAATCCATGGAACAAGAGCAAACTATTCCACTGAGTAGGAAAGATACGAAGTATGGCAAGAGACCATCCTGGCTTATCTTGAATTATCTTTAATATCTAAAAATAAAAAAAAGAGTCCTACAAAAAGTGGAAACTAGATCAACTTACAAAGGATGAATATAAACAAATAACACAAGTATGTAGGGACAAAATTAGAAAGGCCAAGGCACAAAACGAGATCAAATTAGCTAGAGACATAAAGGGTAACAAGAAAACACTCTACCAATACATTAGAAGCAAATGGAAGACGAAGGACAAGGTAGCCCATTACTCAATGAAGAGGGAAGAGCAATAACAGAAAATGCGGAAATGGTAGAAATGCTTTATGATTTTTGTGTTTTGGTTTTCACCAAGAAGGTTGGTGGCAATTGTTCACCTAACATAGTGAATGCCAGTGAAAATGAGATAGGATCAGAGGCTAGAATAGGGAAAGAACAAGTTAAAAATTACTTAGAAAGTTAGATGTCTTCAAGTCATCAGGGCCTGATGGAATGCATACTGAAGGAGCTGACTGAGGAGATATCTGAACCATTAAGTATTTATCTTTGAAAAGTCATGGAAGAAGGGAGAGATTCCAGAAGACTGGAAAAGGGCAAATATAGTGTCCATCTATAAAAAGAGAAATAAGGGCAACCAGGGATTTACAGACCAGTCAGCTTAACTTCTGTACAAGGAAAGATAATGGAGCAAATAATTAAGGAATCCATTTGTGACATCAAAGAGAAAATAAGGTGATAAGTAATAGTCAGCATGGATGTGTTAAGAACAAATCATGTTGAACCAACCTGATAGCTTTCTTTGACAGAGTGACAAACATTGTGGATGGTGGGAAGTGGTAGATGTGATATATCTAGACTTTAGTATGGCTTTTGATACAGTCTCGCATGACCTTCTCATTAACAAGCTAGGAAAATACAACCTAGATTGATGTATTTTTAAGATATCATAGAATATCAGGGTTGGAAGGGACCTTAAGAGGTCAGCTAGTCCAACCCACTTTTCAAAGCCGGATTAATTCCCAATTTTTTCCTCAGATCCCTCAATGGCCCCCTCATGGATTGAATTCACAATCCTGGATTTAGCAGACTAGTGCTCAAACCACTGAGTTATCCCTCCCCCCTCTACTAAAGGTGGGTGCATAACTGGCTGGAAAACCATTTCCAGAGAGTAGTTATCAATGGTTCACAGTCATGCTGGAAGGGCATAACGAGTGGGGATCTGCAAGGATCAGTTCTGGGTCCAGTTCTGTTCCATATCCCCATCAATGATTAACTAATGGCATAGAGAGTACACATACAACGTTTGCAGATGATACCAAGCTGAGCGGGTTTGCAAGTGCTATGGAGGATAGGATGAAAATTGAGAACTATCTGGACAAACTGGAGAAATGGTCTGAGGTAAACAGGATGGAATTCAGTAAGGAAAAATGCAAATTACTCCACTGAGGAAGGAACAATCAGTAGTACACATACAAAATGGGAAATGACTGCCTAAGAAGGAGTACTGCAAAAAGGGATCTAGGAGTCATAGTGGACCACAAGGTAAATATCAGTCAACCGTGTTACACTGTATGAAAAAAAAGAAAACATCATTCTGGGATTTGTTAGGAAGCGTATTGTAAGCAAAACATGAGAATTAATTCTTCTGCTCTACTCCATGCTGAGTAGGCCTCAACTGGAGTATTGTGTCCAGTTCTGGGCGCCACATTTCAGGAAAGATGTGGACAAATTGGAGAAAGTCCAAAAAAGAGCAACAAAAATTATTAAACGTCTAGAAAACCTATGAGGAAAGATTGAAAGAGGTGGATTTGTTTAGTCTGGAAAGGAGAAGACTGAGAGGGGACATAACAGTTTTGAAGTACTTAAAAGGTTGTTACAAGGAAGAGGGTGAAAAATTCTTCTCCTCAACCTGTGATGATAGGACAAGAAGCAATGG
Organism: Caretta caretta; assembly: GCF_965140235.1. Taxonomy (NCBI): domain Eukaryota; kingdom Metazoa; phylum Chordata; order Testudines; family Cheloniidae; genus Caretta; species Caretta caretta. The sequence goes on from NC_134206.1 coordinate 6,605,573, forward strand.
GCTTAAATTGCAGCAAGGGAGGTTTAGGTTGCACATTAGGAAAAACTTCCTAACTGTCGGAGTGGGCAACCACTGGAATAAATTGCCTAGGGAGGTTGTGGAATCTCCATCATTAGAGATTTTTAAGAGCAGGTTGGACAAACACCTGTCAGGGATGGTCCAGGTGGTGCTTGGTCCTGCCATGAGTGCAGGGGACTGTATTTAATGACCTCTCGAGGTCCCTTCCCGTCCTATGATTCTGCGATTCCCCAAGAACCTGCTATTTTTATATGTGCCATGCCGGATCCAGGGCAGCTGAGGAGGCAGTTGTGACACGACCCCCATATGATTGTGGCTTAGTTATGATGCATCTTGTACAAAACATATAGAATCATAGAATCATAGAATATCAGGATTGGAAGGAACCTCAGGAGGTCATCTAGTCCAACCCCCTGCTCAAAAGCAGGACCAATCCCCAATTAAATCATCCCAGCCAGGGCTTTGTCAAGCCTGACCTTAAAAACTTCTAAGGAAGGAGATTCCACCACCTCCCTAGGCAACGCATTCCAGTGTTTCACCACCCTCCTAGTGAAAAAGTTTTTCCTATAATCCAACCTAAACCTCCCCCACTGCAACTTGAGACCATTACTCCTTGTTCTGTCCTCTTCCACCACTGAGAATAGTCTAGAACCATCCTCTCTGGAACCACCTCTCAGGTAGTTGAAAGCAGCTATCAAATCCCCCCTCATTCTTCTCTTCCGCAGACTAAAAAATCCCAGTTCTCCTCAGAAGTCATGTGTTCCAGACCCCTAATCATTTTTGTTGCCCTTCGCTGGACTCTCTCCAATTTATCCACATCCTTCTTGTAGTGTGGGGCCCAAAACTGGACACAATACTCCAGATGAGGCCTCACCAATGTCGAATAGAGGGGGACGATCACGTCCCTTGATCTGCTCGCTATGCCCCTACTTATACATCCTAAAATGCCATTGGCCTTCTTGGCAACAAGGGCACACTGCTGACTCATATCCAGCTTCTCGTCCACTGTCATATCTTGTGAAGTGTCTATGGAAAAGTTATAATTTTCAGAATAAGATGATCCTATTTGTGCATGTGTCATTTTTTTTATCTGAATTTATGATTATTGACTATCTAACAGTATTTGAAATGTTTCAGAGTAACAGGCGTGCTAGTCTGTATTCGCAAAAAGAAAAGGAGTACTTGTGGCACCTTAGAGACTGGTGTCTGGTGTCTGGTATGCGGTGGCCAAAGCTGTGGCTGGAGAGGCTTAGCCTGCCCTGGCCTAGTATATCTGCCACCTATGGTTCCCCCCACTCTGTTAGGGTTTTTTTTTTTTATTACATCTGCACATTGAGCACATGTTTTCAGAGAACTATCCACAATGACTCCAAGATCTCTTTCTTGAGTGGTAACAGCTAATTTACATCGTTTTGTATGTATATTTTGGATTATGATTTTCCAACGTGCATTACTTTGCATTTATCTACACTGAATTTAATCTGCCATTTTGTTGCCTAGTCACCAAGTTTTGTGAGATCCCTTTGTAACTCTCTGCTTTGGATTTAAGGATATTGAATAATTTTGCCTTGTCTATAAATTTTGCCACTTTACTGCTTAACCATTTTTTCAGATTATTTATGAATATGTGGAACAGCACTGGTCCCAGTACAGATCCCTGTGGAGCACCACTAGTTACCTCTGTCCATTCTGAAAAATGACCATTTATTCCTAGCATTTGTTTCCTATCTTTTAACCCACTACTGATCCAGGAGAGAAACTTCCTTCTTATCCCATGACTACTTACTTTTCTTAAGAGCCTTTGGTGAGGGACCTTCTTAAAGGCTTTCTGAAAGTCCAAGTACACTTTATCCTCTGGATCACCCTTGTCAACAATTTTGTTGACACCCTCAAAGTATTCTAGTAGATTAGTGAGGAATGGTTTTCCTTTGCAAAAGTTGTGTTACCTCTTTCCCAACAAATTATGTTCATGTATGTGTCTGATAATTCTGTTCTTTACTATAATTTCAACAAATTTGACTGATAAAGAAGTTAGGATTACTGGCCTGTAATTGCCAGGATCACCTCTGGAGAGATTTATAAAAATCAGCATCACATTAGCTATCTACGAGTCATCTGGTACAGAGGCTGATTTAAGTGAAATATTACATACCGGGTTAAAAGAAAAGGAGTATTTGTGGCACCTTAGAGACTAACACATTTATCTGAGCATAAGCTTTCGTGAGCTATAGCTCACTTCATTGGATGCATCCAATGAAGTGAGCTGTAGCTCACGAAAACTTATGCTCAAATAAATTTGTTTGTCTCTAAGGTGCCACAAATACTCCTTTTCTTTTTGCGAATACAGACTAACATGGCTGTTACTCTGAAACATATGATAGTGATTCTGCAATTTGTTGTTTGTGTTCCTTCAGAACTCTTGAGTAAATATCATCTGGTCCTGGAGACCTATTGTCATTTAATTATCAGTTTGTTTTAAAACCTCTGTAACAGTTTGTCCCCCCTGGGGTGCAGTCTGAGAGCCGATGGAACTGCGGAGCCCCTTATCCATTCAACTGGGCTGGACTCTCTCACGTTGCTCTGCTGGAGACACAGCCAGCTTCTCCAGGCAATGTTGTCACCCATAGAATCATAGAATCATAGAATATCAGCGTTGGAAGGGACCTCAGGAGGTCATCTAGTCCAACCCCCTGCTCAAAAGCAGGACCAATCCCCAATTAAATCATCCCAGTCAGGGCTTTGTCAAGCCTGACCTTAAAAACTTCTAAGGAAGGAGATTCCACCACCTCCCTAGGTAACGCATTCCAGTGTTTCACCACTCTCCTAGTGAAAAAGTTTTTCCTATAATCCAACCTAAACCTCCCCCACTGCAACTTGAGACCATTACTCCTTGTCCTGTCCTCTTCTACCACTGAGAATAGTCTAGAACCATCCTCTCTGGAACCACCTCTCAGGTAGTTGAAAGCAGCTATCAAATCCCCCCTCATTCTTCTCTTCCACAGATTAAACAATAGCAGTTCCCTCAGCCTCTCCTCATAAGTCATGTGTTCCAGATCCCTAATCATTTTTGTTGCCCTTCACTGGACTCTTTCCAATTTATCCACATCCTTCGTGTAGTGTGGGGCCCAAAACTGGACACAGTACTCCAGATGAGGCCTCACCAATGTCGAATAGAGGGGGACGATCACGTCCCTTGATCTGCTCGCTATGCCCCTACTTATACATCCTAAAATGCCATTGGCCTTCTTGGCAACAAGGGCACACTGCTGACTCATATCCAGCTTCTCGTCCACTGTCACCCCTAGGTCCTTTTCCACAGAACTGCTGCCTAGCCATTTGGTCCCTAGTCTGTAGCTGTGCATTGGGTTCTTCCATCCTAAGTGCAGGACCCTGCACTTATCCTTATTGAACCTCATCAGATTTCTTTTGGCCCAATCCTCCAATCTGTCTAGGTCCCTCTGTATCCTATCCCTGCCCTCCAGCGTATCTACCACTCCTCCCAGTTTAGTATCATCTGCAAATTTGCTGAGAGTGCAATCCACACCATCCTCCAGATCATTTATGAAGATATTGAACAAAACCGGCCCCAGGACCGACCCCTGGGGCACTTCACTTGACACCGGCTGCCAACTAGACATGGAGCCATTGATCACTACCCGTTGAGCCCGACAATCTAGCCAACTTTCTACCCACCTTATAGTGCATTCATCCAGCCCATACTTCTTTAACTTGCTGACAAGAATACTGTGGGAGACCGTGTGAAAAGCTTTGCTAAAGTCAAGAAACAATACATCCACTGCTTTCCCTTCATCTACTGAACCAGTAATCTCATCATAGAAGGCGATTAGATTAGTCAGGCATGACCTTCCCTTGGTGAATCCATTCTGACTGTTCCTGATCACTTTCCTCTCATGTAAGTGCTTCAGGATTGATTCTTTGAGGACCTGCTCCATATGATTTTTCCGGGGACTGAGGTGAGGCTGACTGGCCTGTAGTTCCCAGGATCCTCCTTCTTCCCTTTTTTAAAGATTGGCACTACATTAGCCTTTTTCCAGTCATCCAGGACTTCCCCCATTCGCCACTAGTTTTCAAAGATAATGGCCAATGGCTCTGCAATCACAGCCGCCAATTCCTTTAGCACTCTCGGATGCAACTCATCCGGCCCCATGGACTTTTGCACGTCCAGCTTTTCTAAATAGTCCCTAACCACCTCTTTCTCCACAGAGGGCTGGCCATCTATTCCCCATGTTGTGATGCCCAGAGCAGCAGTCTGGGAGCTGACCTTGTTAGTGAAGACAGAGGCAAAAAAAGCATTGAGTACATTGGCTTTTCCACATCCTCTGTCACTAGGTTGCCTCCCTCATTCATTAAGGGGCCCACACTTTCCTTGGCTTTCTTCTTGTTGCCAACATACCTGAAGAAACCCTTCTTGTTACTCTTAATATCTCTCACTAGCTGCAGCTCCAGGTGCGATTTGGCCCTCCTGATTTCATTCCTACATGCCCAAGCAATATTTTTATACTCTTCCCTGGTCATATGTCCAACCTTCCACTTCTTGTAAGCTTCTTTTTTATGTTTAAGATCCGCTAGGATTTCACCGTTAAGCCAAGCTGGTCGCCTGCCATATTTATTATTCTTTTGACACATTGGGATGGTTTGTCCCTGTAACCTCAACAGGGATTCCTTGAAATACAGCCAGCTCTCCTGGACTCCTTTCCCCTTCATGTTAGTCCCCCAGGGGATCCTACCCATCCGTTCCCTGAGGGAGTTGAAGTCTGCTTTTCTGAAGTCCAGGGTCCGTATCCTGCTGCTTACCTTTCTTCCTTGTGTCAGGATCCTGAACTCAACCAACTCATGGTCACTGCCTCCCAGATTCCCATCCACTTTTGCTTCCCCTCCTAATTCTTCCCAGTTTGTGAGCAGCAGGTCAAGAAAAGCTCCCCCCTAGTTGGCTCCTCTAGCACTTGCACCAGGAAATTGTCCCCTACGCTTTCCAAAAACTTCCTGGATTGTCTATGCATCGCTGTATTGCTCTCCCAGCAGATATCAGGAAAATTAAAGTCACCCATGAGAACCAGGTCGTGTGATCTATTAGCTTCTGCGAGCTGCTGGAAGAAAGCCTCATCCACCTCATCCCCCTGGTCCGGTGGTCTATAGCAGACTCCCACCACTACATCACTCCTGTTGCTCACACTTCTAAACTTAATCCAGAGACACTCAGGTTTTTCTGCAGTTTCATACCAGAGCTCTGAGCAGTCATACTGCTCCCTTACATACAGTGCAACTCCCCCACCTTTTCTGCCCTGCCTGTCCTTCCTGAACAGTTTATAACCATCCATGATAGTACTCCAGTCATGTGAGTTATCCCACCAAGTCTCTGTTATTCCAATCACGTCATAATTCCTTGACATCACTAGGACCTCCAGTTCTCCCTGCTTGTTTCCAAGGCTTTGTGCATTCGTATATAAGCACTTGAGATAACCTGCTGATCGCCCCTCATTCTCAGTATGAGGCAGGAGCCCTCCCCTCACAGACATTCCTGCCTGTGCTTCCTCCCAGTATCCCGCTTTCCCACTTACCTCAGGGCTTTGGTTTCCTTCCCCCGGTGAACCTAGTTTAAAGCCCTCCTCACTAGGTTAGCCAGCGTGCTCGCAACATGAGAGCAGGTTGTGCCACACACTGAAGTGAGCTACCTGATTGCTTTAATTAAGCCATTCAAGGACGAATAGGAGACCAGAGCTAATTTCACAGTTCTGAAAAGTTGCTGGAGTATAAACCCAGAATTATACAGATTGGATTGCACAGAGGTCTGTATAATGAAAACTTCTTACTATAGGTCTCTTTCTCCTTGATGTGGGATAGATTGGCCTTTGTTTGCAGAGCTGAGATTTTAACAGTCACTTCACTCAAAATACACCAGTTATGATAAAATATAAAACAAGTTTATTAACTACAGAAAGATAGATGTTATGTGATTATAAGTGATAGACAACAGATCAAAGCAAATTACCTAAGGCTACCATACTAGATAGGATATAGAATGGCAGTTTCTCACCCTGACTGATGATACAAGCAGTCCACCAAGTTTTTATATGCAGGATAGAAATCCCTTTGGCCTGGGACCACTACTTCCCTAATTCAGTCTTTGTTCTGTCAGGGTTTACAAGAAGTCTCTTGCCTGTGGAGTGAGGCCAAGAGATGATATCATCCTCCACTTCATAAAGTCTTTCCTTATGGTGGGAACCCTTTGTTTCAAGCCAAGTTCCATGTCAGTTTTTAGAAAAATACAGGTACCAAAATGAAGTCCAGTGTCATGTGCTCTGGTGCCCTACCCTTGCATGCCGTGCTGAGTCATAGCAGCCACTACTGATAGACTGGCTGAAATGTTCACAGGGTGGCTAAGCTCTTCCCTCGTTCATTGTCTTTGTTGATGAGCCAACAGCCCTGTCTAGCTTCTTCATGGATGTTCCAGAAAGGCTAGTTGTGGGTGTTACCAAGAGGTAGCACATCTGAAGTACAAATACATAGTCATTATGCATAACTTCAGGTACAAAAATGATACATGGATGCCAATAGGATAATCATATTCAGTAAATCAAAACTTTTCCAAAGACACTTCACAAGACACATCTTGTACTTGATGCATCATAATTATGTTATAATCATCTCATAATCATACCACTATGATGAGTATTGGGTGCTGCATCACAACCTCCTCCATTTACACATCAGTGTGGGACAGTTCTTCATATTTATCACCTAAAAAGAATGGCTCAGGTGTGGGAATCTCCCTCACATCCTCTGCAGTGAAGACGAATGCAAAGAATTCATTTAGCCTCTCTGCAACAGACTCATCTTCCTTGACTGCTCCTTTAGCACCTCAATCGTCCAGTGGCCCCACTAATTGCTTGGCAGGTTTCCTGCTTCTGATGTACTTTAAAAAAAAAATGCTGGTTTTTGTATCTCTTGCTAATTGCTCTTCAGATCTTTTAAACTAGGTACGCAGTATTTTCATACCCCATTCAAAACCCCATTCAAAAAAAAAATGAGTCACACTCCAAAAAACCATGAGATTGGATTAAAAGGATGATATATAAAAATATTCTAATGTGCACTTTGTTTTCATTTGCTTTTGCTTTCTGGGCCTCGGGGGTGCACCTACTACAGTTTTTCAACTTTTCTGCAACTCACTTTTTGAAATAAAGTTTTTTAAGAAAACTGAAAGCTGAGATTCCCATGCAGTGTCTTGATCCTAGAAAATGGGGCTTTAAGACAGTCAGGAAATAGTGTGAACAGGGCCACTGACTAGGCAGGGGAGGGCAAAGGGGACAGCTGCCCCAGTGCCTGATTATTTAAAAGAGCCAGGGATTCCCAGCCGCTACCGCCGCTACTGGAGTAGTAGCAATGGCCGAAGCCAGAGCACCTTCTTAAATTGTTGCCAGAACCCTGGTCTGTGCTTAAGGGCTGGCTGGAGGAGGCTAGCCCACAGCCCCACCCCTTCTGCCCAAGGCCCCACCCCTTCCAGGGGCCTGGAGCCATACCTCCCACACCTTGACCAGGTCCTGGCTAAGTCTGTCAGTCACCTTGAGTGTGAGACTGTCAATAAAATCCCAAGAGGAGGCACTTCTGGCCATATCCGAAGTGAAGCACCCACAAACAAAGACTATTGGACTATTCTGGTCACAAAGTCCATCACTGGCAGAGATGCTATTTCCCTCTGCACTGGTCTACAGAGCTTCCTGCTGTAATGAACAGGGCTATGGCACAGACAGCCAGACATGTTGGTGACTGGCTCACAGAGTCACTGGTACTTGAGGCATAGCTCAGAGGATCATGCACATTCTTAATAGAAATGAGTGTGACCCAAGACCAGCTCCAAGTGCCTACAGCTAGCTCTCTGTAGGACCCAAAAAAATTCCTTCCCCCATAAACTTGGTGATGATGGTAATTGGGATGCAGGATGTGAGGTCTATTTCCATTGCTAGATCAGCTCTCACTGCTCATGGAACAGGATGGGTCAGCATCAGAGCGAGGGGTAGCCAAGCAGGGCTCTCTTTGGCCAGACAATGCTCTTCAGATCCTTCAGCCTCTGAAAGCATGTCCTGATTCCCCCTCTTTCTGCCAAGCTGCAGGAGGGGCCCAGAACTCCCTTGTCAAAGGTGCTGTGCTAATGACAGGCCTCATCACCAAGGGGTTTTGGGAAGAGTTCAGGTTCTCCACCCAGTGCCCCAAACTCTCCTTATGAAGCAAACAAAGCTGAAATTTCCTTAAGGCACTTAGCTCTGGTCCCAATTATTCAAGCATCCGAGGGTCTCACAATCTGTAACATATTTGCCAGTACAACACTCTGTGCGGCAGGGCAGTGCTATTAAAACCACTGGGTAGATCCCAAGGCCAGAAGGCACCATTGTGACCACTTAGCCTGTCCCCCTGTATAGCACAGGCCAGAGACCTGATCCACAATAACAGAGCAGAACTGTTAGCATAACATCCTTCCTTGATTTAACAATTGTCAGTGCTGTAGAATGTACTACATCATTTTCTAAATTGTTCCCATGGTGTTACAAATATAAAGGGAAGGGTAACCACCTTTCTGCATACAGTACTATAAAATCCCTCCTGGCCAAAGACAAAACCCTTTCACCTGTAAAGGGATAAGAAGCAAAGGTAACCTCGCTGGCACCTGACCCAAAACGGCCAATGAGGTGACAAGATACTTTCAAATCTGGAGGGGGGTGGGACAAAGGATCTGTCTGTGTGATGCTTTTGCCAGGAACAGATCAGGAATGCAGCCTTCCAACTTCTGTTAAATTAGTAAATAATCGAGCTAGAAATGCATTAGATTTCCTTTTGTTTAATGGCTGGTAAAATAAGCTGTGCTGGATGGAATGTATAGTCCTATCTTTGTGTCTTTTTGTAACTTAAGGTTTTGCCAAGAGGGATTCTCTATATTTTGAATCTTATAACACTGTAAGATATTTACCATCCTGATTTTACAGAGGTGATTCTTGTACTTTTTCTTTAATTAAAATTCTTTTTTTAAGAACCTGATTGCTTTTTCATTGTTCTTAAGATTCAAGGATTTGGGTCTGTGTTCAACTGTACAAATTGGTGAGGATTATTATCAAGCCTCCCCAGGAAAGGGGGTGTAGGGCTTGGGGGGATATTTTGGGGGAAGACGTCTCCAAGTGGGCTCTTTCCCTGTTCTTTGTTTAAACCGCTTGGTGGTGGCAGCATAAGGTTCAAGGACAAGGCAAAGTTTGTATTTTGAGGAAGTTTTTAACCTAAACTGATAAGAATAAGCTTAGGGGGTCTTTCATGCAGGTCCCCACATCTCTACCCTAGAGTTCAGAGTGGGGAAGGAACCTTGACATATGGTAAATATCCTCATTGCAAAAAGAATTATACCTTAGTTCCAGTCTTAATGTGTCTAGCTTCAGCTTTCAGACATTGGATCCTGTTATAACATTCTCTGATAGATTGAAGAGACAATTGTAAGATATTTGTTTCCCAGGCAGGTACTTATAAGCTGTGATCAAGTCACCTTTAACCTTCTCTTCATTAAGCTAAATATATTGCGCTCATTGAGTTTGTCACTATAAGGCAAGTTTTCTAATACTTTAATAATTCTTGTGTCTCTTCTCTGACCGCTTTCCAAAGAATCAACTTCCGTCCTGAACTGTAGACACCAGAACTGGAAACAATATTCCAGCTGGAAAAAGGCTATTGTAGTGCCCATCTTTAAAAAAGGGAAGAAGGAGGATCCTGGGAACTACAGGCCAGTCAGCCTCACCTCAGTCCCTGGGAAAATCATGGAGCACATCCTCAAGAAATCAATTCTGAAGCACTTAGAGGAGAGGAAAGTGATCAGGAACAGTCAGCATAGATTCACCAAGGGCAAGTCATGCCTGACTAATCTAATTGTCTTCTATAATGAGATAACTGGCTCTGTGGATGAGGGGAAAACAGTGGACATGTTGTTCCTTGACGTTAGCAAAGCTTTTGACATGGTCTCCCACAGTATTCTTGCCAGCAAGTTAAAGAAATATGGGTTGAATGAATGGACTATAAGGTGGATAGAAAGCTGGCTAGATTGTCTGGCTCAACGGGTAGTCATCAATGGCTCCATATTTAGTTGGCAGCTGGTATCACGCGGAGTGCCCTAAGGGTTGTCCTGAGTCTGGTTTTGTTCAATATCTTCATTAACGATCTGGAAGATGACATGGATTGCATCCTCGCAAGTTTGCAGATAGGAGGAGTGGTAGATACGCTTGAGGGTAGGGATAGGATACAGAGGGACCTAGACAAATTAGAGGTTTGGGCCAAAAGAAATCTGATGAGGTTCAACAAGAACAAGTGCAGAGTCCTGCACTTAGGACGGAAGAATCCCATGTACCGCTACAGACTAGGCTCTGACTGGCTCGGCAGCAGTTCTGCAGAAACAGATCTAGGGGTTACAGTGGATGAGAAGCTGGATATGAGTCAACAGTGTGCCCTTGTTGCCAAGAAGGCCAATGGCATTTTGGGATGTATACATAGGGGCATTGCCAGCAGATCGAGGGACCTGATCATTCCCCTCTATTCAACATTGATGAGGCTTCATCTGGAGTACTGTGTCCAGTTTTGGGTCGCACACTACAAGAAGGATATAAAAAAATTGGAAAGTGTCCAGCGGAGGGCAACAAAAATGATTAGGGGACTGGAACACATGACTTATGAGGAGAGGATGAGGTAACGGCGATTGTTTAATCTGTGGAAGAGAAGAATGAGGGGGGATTTGATAGCTGCTTTCAACTGCCTGAAAGGTGGTTCCAAAGAGGATGTATCTAGACTGTTCTCAGTGGTAGCAGATGACAGAATGAGGAGTAATGGTCTCAAGTTGCAGTGGGGGAGGTTTAGGTTGGATATTAGGAAAATCTTTTTCACTAGGAGGGTGGTGAAGCACTGGAATGGGTTACCTAGGGAGGTGGTGGAATCTCTTTCCTTTGAGGTTTTTAAGATCAGACTTGACAAACCCCTGGCTGGGATGATTTAGTTGGGGATTGGTCCTGCTTTGAGCAGGGGGTTGGACTAAATGACCTCCTGAGGTCCCTTCCAACCCTGATATTCTATGATTCTATGAACAAGGGTGGCACCAGTGCCAAACACAGAGGTAAAATAACCTCTTTACTTCTACTTGACAGTCCCCTGGTTGTATATCCCAGATTGCACAAGCTTTTTCAGCCATCGTGTTGCACTCGGAGGTCGTGTTCCGCTCATTATCCACTATGACCCTCAAGTCTTTTTCAGTGTCACTGTTTCCCAGCATTGGGTCCCTCATCAGGTAAGGATGGCCAGCATCCCTTCTTCCAAGATGTATACCTTTACACAGAGCTCTATTAAAACACACATTGCTAAGGCATAGAGGGACTAATTGTATTGCCCAAGGTCACAGAAGGAATCTGTGGAAGAGCCTGGAACTGAAGCCAGTTCTTCTGAGACCCAGGATAACACTTTAACCCCTGATCCATCCTTTCTCTCTGGGATTAATGGCTGAGCAGGGTGAAGCTGCCGGTTAAGCATACTGAGATGACCAGAAACTCAGAGAATTAACCTCCGATGACATCATTAAACAGGAATCCAAGATCATTTCCTTTTCCAGATGATTACACTGAGTTATGCTTTCTCCTGAATCTACTGAGGGACAAATCCATTGGCCAGGGCCCATAAGAGGGTCATAGCAGACAAACAATTCCACATGAGCTCCCAGGATGTCTTTCTCCTTTGTCATTTCCAATTTACCTTCGGCTGTATAAACAGGGGCATAGAGAGTAGAAGTAGGGAAGACTGGGACCTGACTTGAAGACAGTATACAAGCACTTTCACAGGGATAAAATATCAGCCACAAATGGGCTCTTTAATCTAGCAGAGAAAGGTATAACAAGAATTAATGGGTGAAAACTGAAGCCAGACAAATTAAATTTGGAAATGAGGAAAACATTTTTAACTGCGAGGGTATTTAACCAGTAGAAAAAAGAGCCAAGGGAAGTGGTGGATTCTCCTGATACCTCCAGACCAAGACTGGATGCCTTCCTGGAAGATACACTTTAGATGAGCACAAGTTATGCGATAGTCAAGCACAAGTCACTGAGCTCAATACGGGGGCAACTGGGTTAAATTCTGCAGCTTGTGCTATACAGAATGTCAGATTGGATCAGCTGTTATCTAATTTATTTGAACATACCCCCTTCTTTGTGTCTGTCAAACTTCATGCTCCCCCCACCACATAAATATATATACTGATATATGCAGGGGCGAGGCTTCAATTGAATCAGTTTCAGTTTCTTTGTTTTTCATTTGAGGGGTTTTTTGGTACATGAATGAGCCTATAATCCATTGGGATAATAGCAAAAGCAAAACTGTGAATGTGGTAGCTACTTACAATGAAATGTGCACAACATGCCAGAGACAACGGATCCATGAGAAAATGGTTTTAAAATAAAAGGCAGATGTCACACGTCTACACTCATCTATCTCAGATTTCACAACAATCTAAATTAGACATGCTTTGGTCTTGATATATATAGAGAGAACTGCCCCAACTTACATTCTTTTGGGAAGCCCCCCTTGACCCATCATTTCCCACTAAGCCCTACTCTGTGCTCCTTCACTTCCCCAAACTCTGTCCCCAGGCCAGGCCAGAGCTGGGGTGTGGTAAGAGCTACCCAGTGATCCCAGGCCTCTGTGGCGAGCCCCAGACTCTCCACCTTACCTGGATTATATATCCTGGGGGCAGGAACACAGGCTGGTGGTTTCTCTCGGGCCTTCAAGTTACCTGTCCAGGGCAGATGGAGGGTCTGGGACTCCCCACAGTGGCACTGGTTGCTTGGAAAGCTCTTACCAAGGCCTGGCTCTGGCTTCCAGCCTGGAGCGGGGACAGAGGCTCAGATAAAAAGCAGAAGCAGGGGGTGGGAACTTGGGGGAAGAGATAGGACAGAGGGAGGGGCCTCGGGGGAAGAGAATTCAGGATGGAATGGGTGGCTGTGGCCCATGTTTTTCATCTCCCGTATCACCAGTGAGGGAGCCAGGTAATTAACTGACCCTTCACTTGATGAACACTCTTATTATTCTCGCACGAAGATGTTTACTTTTCACACTGTACACGATTGGATGAATCAGGGGAGGAACAAGCCGGTAGACATAGCCCAGGAGAATCTGAAGCAAATGAGAAGAGCTATTCCCGAATCTGTGTATCAGAGCCAGACCGATCTCTGGTATATAGAAGAGCAGGACAGCACAGAGGTGGGAGACACAGGTGTTCAGGGCCGTAAGGCACTCCATGGGGGATGCAATGCTCAGCACTGTTTTGATGATCATCACATAAGAGAGGAAGATGAGCAGCGAGTCCAAACCCATAGTTGAGATTGCAACAGACAAGCCATAGATGTTGTTCACTGTGATATCCGAACAAGCCATTTTCATGACGTCCTGGTGCAGACAATAGGAATGGGAGAGGACATTGGCTCCACAGTATTGGTATCGTTTAAGGAGAAAGGGGAGTGGGAATATTACGGCCACTGATCTTAGCACAAAGACCAGTCCCATCTTCGCTACTCTCTGCAGAGTTAAGATGGAAGTATATCTCAGTGGGTTACAGATTGCAATGAAGCGGTCAAATGACATCAACAAAAGCACAGAGGATTCCATGCACTGAAGGGAGTGGATGAAGAAGAGCTGGGCAAAACACGCATCAAGGCTGATGTCCCTAGAATTAAACAAGAATATGCCCAGTATCGTCGGTATGGTGGCTATCAATAAGCCAAGGTCTGTGATTGCCAACATGGAAAGGAAAATGTACATGGGTTCATGGAGGTTTGGATCTGTTTTTATAATGAACAGAATGAATGAATTTCCTACTATTGAAATGGCATACATTAAGCAAAAGGGGATAGAGATCCAGGGATGGACGTCTTCCTGCCCAGGTATTCCGGTGAGAAGGAACACTGCAGAATTTGATTTGGTGTCATTGACAGCTGACATAATGGACTGGGCAGGTCAGAGGAGTTTTGAACTTTCCTTCCTGAAAGGAAAAAAGAACAGGATGATATTTAATATTTAATGAGACATCTTTCTGTTCTCAATGGAGGTCTAGAGACTCCCAGGAGCTCAATGAAGATGAGGAAAAACATTGTCTTGGATTTACACCACTGAAAGAAAGATAGGTACTGCCAGACTGGATCAGACCTGCAGTCCATCTAGCACAGTATCCAGTGGCCAGTTCCAGATTCATCAGAGGAAGGTGGAAGAAGTCCTCCAACATGCACCTATGAGATAACCTGCTCCCAGGGAAAATGCCCCCATGACAGCCACTCATTGGCCATATTTTGTGGTGTAAATCAGAAAGGTTTAGAGCCCCTCCAAGACTATTTTTTAAAAAATCCTCCCAACTGTAATTTGATTTTATGGTTAGCCATATAAATTTCCAGTCCCCCTTTAAATCTTGCTAAGGTCTTGGCACCATTGATAGGTCGGGGCTGGTAGTTCCATAGGCTACTTGAACACTGTGTAATTTTACAGTTGTGACCTTCCCAGAGACACCTTTTCTGGCCCTCCAGTTCTGAGTGTGGTCCATTGTATCATGACATGTTTTAACACATGGGCTGTGCATGGTGAAAACGGTCATTGTATTTATCCCCCCTGCATTGAAGCTATTTATAAATGCATATCTTTTTTATTAAAAAAAAAGATATCTTTTTTATTTTCTCCACTCCAGAGAGTTGCAGGGGGATTGCATTCATGACCCTGAGTATAAGCTTTAGAAACAGCTTCTTGGCAATGACCAGAAGACGGATTCATGGAACTGTTCACTGAACAAAGAGTTAATAGCACAAACCCGTTGTAAACAGTATTTGGAGTATTTCTGAAATACTTTCTAAAGAAAAACCCATTAAGAAATAAAGTTACCGCTGTTTCTTCCTGTAGAGAGTCCAACAACTCTGCTGCTGGCTTTCGATATACATGCATGTCCTGAAAGTTTGGTTTGTAATATTTGTCTTACAATAAAAAGATTTGGCATAATATTTACTTTAGCACGCACATGTCAACCCATTCTTTTCCCTCTGATCTTTTTTCAGAGGTGATTTTTCAGGTTAGAGTGGGATTTAAAATGTAGCGTCTGTCATCTGGATTTCTTCAGAACCTGTAAAGATCAGTGTCTCAGCCCTCAATTAGTCGTTTGTCAGCAAACAGAAATCTAGTAGCTCCTCTGTCCCTGGATGAATAGCTGACTGGTTCTCCACAGGTGATGTTCTGTCAGTCTGTAGCCTCTATCCGGGGTGGTAACAGGCTTTGGGATCCGTATGTAAAATATACATTCCCTGAGATCTCACTTTCTAGTACATAGTAACCCCAGCAGCTGTTATTCAGGCATGATGAGGGTTTGCAGGAAGTAGATTTGAAAGTCAAATGCATGAGTATACATGGAAATGGAACTTCATTTCCCACATGAAAGTAGTCCGTTGTTCTCTCTCACTTGCTCTTTGACTGTCTATGTCCTGTATTCATAAAATATGTAGCACCCATGACCGGCATTGTGACAGACATGGAGCTGAACTGCCATAATGAATGTGTATGTAAAACTGTCATAAATACAAAGGGAAGGGTAAACCCCTTTAAAATCCCTCCTGGCCAGAGGAAAAATCCTCTCACCTGTAAAGGGTTAAGAAACTAAAGGTAACCTCGCTGGCACCTGACCAAAATGACCAATGAGGAGACAAGATACTTTCAAAAGCTGGGAGGAGGGAGAGAAACAAAGGGTCTCTGTCTGTCTGTCGGTATGCTGCTTTGCCAGGGATAGAACAGAATGGAGTCTTAGAACTTTTAGTAAGTAATCTAGCTAGGTATGTGTTAGATTATGATTTCTTTAAATGACTGAGAAAAGAATTGTGCTGAATAGAATGACTATTTCTGTCTGTGTGTCTTTTTTGTAACTTAAGGTTTTGCCTAGAGGGATTCTCTATGTTTTGAATCTAATTACCCTGTAAGGTATCTACCATCCTGATTTTACAGGGGTGATTCCTTTACTTCTATTTACTTCTATTTCTATTAAAAGTCTTCTTGTAAGAAAACTGAATGCTTTTTCATTGTTCTCAGATCCAAGGGTTTGGATCTGTGGTCACCTATGCAAATTGGTGAGGATTTTTACCAAACCTTTCCCAGGAAGTGGGGTGCAAGGGTTGGGAGGATTTTGGGGAGAAAGACGTGTCCAAACTATGTTTCCCAGTAAACCCAGTTAGAGTTTGGTGGTGGCAGTGGATATTCCAAGGACAAAGGATAAAATTAATTTGTACCTTAGGGAAGTTTTAACCTAAGCTGGTAAAAGTAAGCTTAGGAGGTTTTCATGCAGGTCCCCACATCTGTACCCTAGAGTTCAGACTGGGGGAGGAACCTTGACAAAAACCCAGTTCTGGGGATGTTTGCTGTATATCTATATTGGGTTAGCTATTAGGATGTTTATATGATGGCTATATTGATTAAACCAATATGGCTCATCTTAGTTTAATGGCAGGCGGCAGGAAAACAAGCAGGATGGGAAACAGCAGATCAAGAAAAGCCATCTCTCAGTCAAGAATTCAGAGAGGTTGAGGGATCACACCAGAGCTACAATGTGGGAAGAGCCTATCAGACTCAGACTGCCTTGGATCCCATCACTGTGGGAGGGCTTGGGGTAAGACTGTTGTTTGAAAACTATCATTCTGCCAAGTTACACTTTATTCCTAATGTTCAGATTAAACAGTATTTTGGTTCAAAAAGTCTGGCGGTCACTCATCTCACCACTACTCACAGCCTTCCAGAGGGAAGAGCCACAGGTGCCAAACCCACTCGGACCTACTTGGCAAGCACAGTCAGCCTGCAGTGTGTTGTAGTCCAGGGCACAGTCTGAGGGTGGGAGGATCGCAGGATTCCACCCCATGAGAGGGCAGGCTACAAGACCTGACATCTGGCACTTGGAGAGCAGAGACGGGGCTGAGATGCCGGTAGCCCTGTAGAACTAAGGGGCCTCTACAGGGTAGAAAGGCTGGAGCCCTAGCCAGTCAGAAAACAGAAATATGGCCCATGGGACCTGTTAACACAGAGCAATGCAGTTCTGAATTCCTGCTTTCACAATCGAGCCAGAGAATAAGACCTCTGAAAATGCATTTGCTGATTAAATTTCCAGGATGAAATAAAATTGAGATGATTTGGGAACTAGTTATTGTTGTTTCGCGGAGTCTCCTCTCACACAGCCTCTGGCAGAATCGGGCCCAGAGCACATGGCATGTCATAAAAATAAAGGGAAGGGTAACCCCCTTTCTGCATACAATGCTATAAAATCCCTCCTGGCCAGAGGCAAAATCATTTCACCGGTAAAAGGTTAAGAAGCTAAGGTAAACTTGCTGGCACCTGACCGAAAATGACCAATGAGGGACAAGATACTTTCAAATCTGGACGGGGAAAAAGGCTTTCGTTTGTCTGTCTGTGTGATGCTTTTGCCAGGAACAGATCAGGAATGCAGTCTTCCAACTCCTGTTAAGTTAGTAAGCCATCGAGCTAGAAATGCATTAGATTTCCTTTTGTTTAATGGCTGGTAAAATAAGCTGTGCTGGATGGAATGGATATTCCTGTTTTTTGTGTCTTTTTGTAACTTAAGGTTTTGCCTAGAGGCATTCTGTATGTTTTGAATCTAATTACCGTGTAAGGTATTTACCATTCTGATTTTACAGAGGTGATTCTTTTACCTTTTCTTTAATTAAAATTCTTCTGTTAAGAACCTGATTGATTTTTCATTGTTCTTAAGACCCAAGGCTTTGGATCTGTGTTCACCTGTACCAATTGGTGAGGATTCTTATCAAGCCTTCCCCAGGAAAGGGGCTGTTGGGCTTGGGGGGATATTTTGGGGGAAGATGTCTCCAAGTGGGCTCTTTCCCTGTTCTTTGTTTAAACCGCTTGGTGGTGGCAGCATAGGGTTCAAAGACAAGGCAAAGTTTGTACCTTGGGGAAGTTTTTAACCTAAGCTGGTAAGAATAAGAGTAGGGGGTCTTTCATGCAGGTCCCCACATCTCTACCCTAGAGTTCAGAGTGGGGAAAGAACCTTGACTTGACACCTCTGTAACTGGAACCCCTTCAGAAATCCTGATTCAAGGCATCAGGGTTTTAACACCCCAAGCTCAGGTTTTTGTGTAGCTTGAATAAAGCACTGAGCACCTTGGGCACATGCAGGGGAGGGGGGGTTTCACAAGCTATCTAGCACTGCCTGCCCTCCAGCCCCGTTACTGAATCACTCTGACAGCCCAGCTGAGTTCGCTGCAGTGGCACAGAACATCTTTAAATTTAAACAGCTTTCAGCCTTTCCCCTTCACTTCGCATTGTAAAGATTGTGAAACCTGCCAACGTACCCAATTCCTGCTCAGCATGGAGCTGCTGGCACCAGAGGTCTTCACCCTAAAGGACAAGGTGTCACCGGAGAGGTAGCACAGGCAGCAGGCAGTCTCTGCTCCGATAAGGAGGCAACTGCCTTTATGAAGCATGTTCGCACAGCCCCTGGGGGGCCACCAGGGAACCTCAGCTGCTTGGCCTCGTGTGCTCCAGCTTTAACGTCTCACACAACTGATGGCAAACTGCAGGGGGCCAAATCACAGGGGATGCTCAGTGATGCTGCCCAAGTGGACTGTAGCACAAGCCCTGCTGCAGGCTCTATTCCTGGAATCTGGGCTTGTCATCACTATTCGTTTCATCCTGATTAGTCGCATGGCTACCTGGGGTGCAGCCGAGTGGTAACGATGATGCTGTCACAAATGTGATCTCACTGTAATAATAATAATAATAATAATAATAATTAATAATATAGGACCAGATTTCTCCCCAGCAGCCCCCTTTCCTGCATTACAAACATAGGGTGAAGGCCAGGCTAGGGAGATTCTACCATGCTCCCTACATGGAAATTTCCCTCAAATCATTCCAGGAGGGGTCGTCCCTTCCCTTCTCCCTGAGGCATAACACAGGGTCCCAGGATCCAGGGGTCCCTGAAGTTATACACAGAACTCAGTGATCCACTGTGAGCAAGACCTACACACCCACAATCTCTGTGCCTCCTCAAATGCTCCTGGAAGCTCCCCAGCTCCCTCGTAGCATAGGTTCATCAAAGATGAGCTACCAGGGTCTGTCACAATAGCCACCACTCACTGGATCTCCTTAAGGGTCATTGCACAGGATTTAGGGGGTGCACAGAGAGCTGATGGGCAATATACCCCAGCCATAGACTGGTCAGGAGATTTTGACCTTTGCATACCTAGAATGCAGCCATAGACTCTGTCAGTGCAAACTTCATTTATGTTACGAGGCAGAGGCAGATGAAAAGCCTCCAATTTCTCTTGGAGATCCAGGCAGCTGCAGCTGGGCAGCATCATGGCACCTGACCTTTCAGAGAAAAATTATCTGTTTGCTATGAAAACTCACCCCTAAAAAGTGAAGTCCCAATCTTTCTCATGTGGGAGCTGTTGCATACCCCTAATCATGGGGGGGAGGGATAGCTCAGTGGTTTGAGCATTGGTCTGCTAAACCCAGGGTTGTGAGTTCAATCCTTGAGGGGGCCATTTGGTATCTGGGGCAAAAATTGGGGATTGGTCCTGCTTTGAGCAGGGGGTTGGAGTAGATGACCTCCTGAGGTCCCTTCCAACCATGGTATTCCATGATTTGTGCTGACCTTTTCCTATTCCAATAGATCTTTTTTTAGAGGGGACAACCACATCTGCATACAGTATTCAAGATGTGGACATACCATGGATTTATATAGAGGCAATGTGATATTTTCTGTCTTATCTATCCCTTTCCTAATGTTTCCCAACATGGCCAATTGCTGGAGCACCAAGCTCCCACATCCTGGAGAACCCAGAGCCTCTTCATCATCTACGGCTGGAGCCCTGAGTTTCCCTATACACCCTCTGGTTGGAGAAGCCCTTGGGCTAGCCAGAGCCTCCCCAGCCATGCCACACCTCCTCGCCTGAGAACCCAATCTACCCCATGGGAAAAGCAAGTCTCTTTCCGAAGAACCTGACCATTTTATATGTGCCATCCAGATTCCACGGCAGGTGGGGAGGCAGTTCTAAGTCTGCCCCCAATATTCATGATAATTGTATCATTATATGATTATCATATAGTTATAATGCCTCTTGTATAAAATGTGTCTTGTGAGGTATCTATAAAAATGTTATGATTTGCAGAATATGATAATCCTATTTTTGTGCATGTATCATTTTTGTATTAGAAGTCAAGAATATTGACTATGTAGCTGTATTCAAATGTAGTAATGTCTGGGTGACACCCACTAGTGTGGCCTATAGGGCTAACATGCTTGCTTGTCTATATATCTTTTCTTTTGGATTTCTTTTTGCCTTATGATTTTAATTATTTGTTTTATTATAATAGGTTATAATAGGTTTATATTAAAGTAATTTGGCTGTAACACAAGGGACTTACAGGCCACATCCTGTATGTTGAGCTAAGGCAAAGTTAGCATACATACGTCTGGGACCTTTCACCCAGATAGCAAAGGTGGCTCACATATGTTTGGGACCTTTCACCTAGATAGATGGTGATGAGCTAAAGCATGAAGTCCACAAATGATGTATTAAAGCAGGTTGGCCTAGGGGCTTTCCCAAGTCCATACCATTTTAAACTTAACAGGTACACCACAACTTGGAAAAACATGAAATAACCGGTTAGGACAGAAATAACAAATGTGATACTGTCAGGGTTCCTTCCCCACTCTGAACTCTGGGGTACAGATGTGGGGACTCACATGAAAGACCCCCTAAGCTAATTTCTACCAGCTTAGGTTAAAAATTTCCCCAAGGCACAAAATCTTTGCCCTTGGACTAGGGTATGCTGCAATCCCCCCAAACCCTTACACCCCCATTCCTGGGGAGGCTTGAGAATAAACATGTTGAGCACAGACCAGCTTGGGTTTCTTAGGACCCTAAAAACGCAATCAGATTCTTAAAAAACAGAAATTTGTTAGAAGAACAAAACAAAGATAAAAGAAACACTCTATAAAATTAGAATGGAAGATAATCTCACAGGCAATCAGATTCAAAACATAGAGAACCACTCTAGGCAAAACCTTAAATTACAAAAAGACACAAAAACAGGAATACACATTCCCTCCAGCACAGTGAATTTACAAGCCAAAACAAAGAAAACCTAATGCATGTTCTAGTTAGATTACTTACTAACTTTACAGGAGTTGGAGGGCTTGCATCCTTGATCTGTTCCTGGCAAAGGTATACACACAGACAGACAAAAGCCTTTTCCCCCCATCCAGATCTGAAAGTATCTTGTCCCCTCATTGGTCATTTTGGGTCAGGTACCAGCGAGGTTACCTTAGCTTTTTAGCCCTTTACAGGTGAAAAGATTTTGCCTCTGGCCAGGAGGGCTGTTATCCACTGTATACAGAAAGGTGGTTACCCTTCCCTTTATATTTATGACAGATACCTAACCAAAAAAGGGCCATGGTAATGAATTGACATATATGATAAGAAAATTGAGATCATTAGTATAGTAACCTACAGGAAAAAGACACTCCAACAGTAGTAACATAAAGAAATACAAATAAGGAAAAGGGGAAAAATCCCCTATTGAAGATGCATCAAACATAATGGCCTCAGCGTAACATATTATAAAAGTGGCATCCCATCCTGGGGGCAGTGGGAGAAGGAGATGTAGTCAGTGGGAGATGGAAGAATGATGGCCACTGGTGATGATGGGGAAGGTGATGATGATGAGGAAGATAATGGCTAACACTAAATGCTTCCAGTCTAGACAGCTGGTTGTGAAGGGCCTTTTCAGGGTAATGGGCCATTAATGGAAACAATAGACCTTAGGAGAAGCTTATCCCCCACCTGGTGAGCCTTCCTGAGAATACTCTGGACAGCCTATGGATAATGGCTGCTATGACTCAGCAGGGCATGCAAAGGCATATTACCAGATCACATGACACTATACTTCCTTGACCATGGGATGCTGTTCCAGGAAGAAAGACTCCTGAGCAGAGATGGGGTCCACTTATTGAGGCAGGGGAAGAGCATATTTGGATATGGACTGGATAACCTAATGAGAGGGGCTTTAAACTAGGTTCAGGTGACCAAAGCCCACAGGTAAGTCAAAAACACAGAGATCTAGGAGAAGGGACAGAATTTGGGGGGAGCATGGGCTGTAATAGCAGGGATAAAAGAGAGACAAGACAGAACATGGGGGGGGAATCAAATCAGTATCTTAGATGCCTATATACTAATTCGAGAAGTATGGGGAATAAGCAGAAAGAACTCATAGTCTTAGTAAATAAAAACATCTATAACATAGCTGGCATTACAGAAAATTGGTGAGATAATACCCATGACTGGACCATTGGTATAGAACATGTGACAGGGTCAGGACAGATGACTACAGAAAAGTGGTCCTACTGAGATCCTGGAAGTGGGCGAGTGGAAGCCCGCTCATTGATAAAGGACCTCCCCCAGCCTAAGGGGAGGATCCACAGGTTCAGTTTTCCAAATAATTACGGGGGACAACTAAAGATAAAACAGGGACAGGAGTGAGGTCACAGGGCTAAGAGAAGGGAACATGACGGGGACACTGAGCAGAGAATCCTGGACGGCACCCACTGCTCCTCGAAGGTGTCTAGCGAAGGGGGCCAGCGGATGCCACCCAGAGGAACTCTGCCCAGATGCGTGAGTGGACTGAAGATCGGAAATAGGACTTGCAGTCTCAGGAAACCCCGTCAGCCAACCTCCTCTCTCTGGTCTTTTAGATGGCCATTTTGGCCAGTGCAAGGAGGAGGCTGACGAGGAGGTCCCACAACTTTGTGGGGCCACGGATGAGGAGTATGTATATAAAAAGGACAGCTCCCAGACTGCTGCGCTGGGCATCACAACATGGGGAGTAGATGGCCAGCCCTCTGTGGAGAAAGAGGTGGTTAGGGACTATTTAGAAAAGCTGGACGTGCACAAGTCCATGGGGCTGGACGAGTTGCATCCGAGAGTGCTAAAGGAATTGGCGGCTGTGATTGCAGAGCCATTGGCCATTATCTTTGAAAACTCGTGGCGAATGGGGGAAGTCCCAGATGACTGGAAAAAGGCTAATGTAGTGCCAATCTTTAAAAAAGGGAAGAAGGAGGATCCTGGGAACTACAGGCCAGTCAGCCTCACCTCAGTCCCCGGAAAAATCATGGAGCAGGTCCTCAAAGAATCAATCCTGAAGCACTTACATGAGAGGAAAGTGATCAGGAACAGTCAGAATGGATTCACCAAGGGAAGGTCATGCCTGACTAATCTAATCACCTTCTATGACGAGATTTCTGGTTCTGTGGATGAAGGGAAAGCAGTGGATGTATTGTTTCTTGACTTTAGCAAAGCTTTTGACACGATCTCCCACAGTATTCTTGTCAGCAAGTTAAAGAAGTACGGGCTGGATGAATGCACTATAAGGTAGGTAGAGAGTTGGCTAGATTGTCGGGCTGAACGGGTAGTGATCAATGGCTCCATGTCTAGTTGGCAGCCGGTGTCAAGTGGAGTGCCCCAGGGGTCGGTCCTGGGGCCGGTTTTGTTCAATATCTTCATAAATGATCTGGAGGATGGTGTGGATTGCACTCTCAGCAAATTTGCGGATGATACTAAACTGGGAGGAGTGGTAGATACGCTGGAGGGGAGGGATAGGATACAGAAAGATCTAGACAAATTGGAGGATTGGGCCAAAAGAAATCTGATGAGGTTCAATAAGGATAAGTGCAGGGTCCTGCACTTAGGACGGAAGAACCCAATGCACAGCTACAGACTAGGGACCAAATGGCTAGGCAGCAGTTCTGCGGAAAAGGACCTAGGGGTGACAGTGGATGAGAAGCTGGATATGAGTCAGCAGTGTGCCCTTGTTGCCAAGAAGGCCAATGGCATTTTGGGATGTATAAGTAGGGGCACGGAGAGCAGATCAAGGGACGTGATCATTCCCCTCTATTCGACATTGGTGAGGCCTCATCTGGAGTACTGTGTCCAGTTTTGGGCCCCACACTACAAGAAGGATGTGGATAAATTGGAGAGAGTCCAGCGAAGGGCAACAAAAATGATTAGGGGTCTGGAACACATGACTTCTGAGGAGAGGCTGAGGGAGCTGGGATTGTTTAGCCTGCAGAAGAGAAGAATGAGGGGGGATTTGATAGCTGCTTTCAACTACCTGAGAGGTGGTTCCAGAGAGGATGGTTCTAGACTATTCTCAGTGGTAGAAGAGGACAGGACAAGGAGTAATGGTCTCAAGTTGCAGTGGGGGAGGTTTAGGTTGGATATTAGGAAAAACTTCTTCACTAGGAGGGTGGTGAAACACTGGAATGCATTACCTAGGGAGGTGGTGGAATCTCCTTCCTTAGAAGTTTTTAAGGTCAGGCTTGACAAAGCCCTAACTGGGATGATTTTATTGGGGATTGGTCCTGCTTTGAGCAGGGGGTTGGACTAGATGACCTCCTGAAGTGCCTTCCAACCCTGATATTCTATGATTCTCTGAAGGAGGTGAGGGTAAAAGTGCAGCCAAAAATGTAAAAGGATGTCTAAGAGGAGATGGACTAGGGGATGCAACCTGGTGCTCGCCATGTGTTCCAAGGTCTCCCTGATGCCTCCAAAGGGACAGGTGTCCGGGACAGGGGTGAACCATGCCAAGAAAACTCCCGTGATCACAGCTCCGTGAAGGAGCCACCAACTTACATCTCTGGTGGGCCTCAGGACCAGGGTGGAGTACAGGCTGGCCCACCAGTGTTCCTCACCCTCCAGAGGTGGAAAGAGGTTCCCCACACTTCATGCCAGGATAGGACACGAGAGTGAAGACATGAAGGGTGTGGAGCACAAGCGTGTACAGATGTTTCCTCAGTGCAGTCCGGGTTGCAGCTGGCCCATGGTGAAGGAGTGGGATGGCCGGGTGGGGCCACGGGGCAGGAGCCTGATGAGAAGGTCCGGAGGGTCTGGGGTGTAGGCTGGGTGGGGGGCACCCTCCCTCAGGACCTGGTTGAGGTAGGCCCGAGCAGTGGGCGGTAAAGTGGGCTTCACCTCCTGAAGTATGCGCCGGGGAGTACAAGGTCTGGAGAGCCCCATGCACTGATCGAGCATCAGGGGATCCAGACAGTCTCCCTGGTCATAGTCCAGGAGGTCTCCAAGTCTAATGACTTCTGCCGGGACAAGCCTCTGTTGCACCGAGGGAGACTCCACCACATGCACATGGAGCTGGGGGTTGTGTAGCAGGGGCTCTGCAAGGAGATCTGCCCCCTCAGTGGCTGCCACAGCCCTGGTCTCTGAGACCAGTTTCCAGATCTGGAGAAGGTCCTGGTAGAAGACCAGCAGCCCAGAGAGGTCTCACAGAGGACCTCTCAGATGGATATAAAGGAGATGTCGGTTGTTTCAAAGCCCTCAGAGGAGGCACAGGGTGCTCTCCATGCCAGACTACCTGCACCAAAAAGGAGCCTCTGCAGGGCCAGGAGGAAGAAGATGTGGACTTGAATGCACAGGCTCTTCAGGCCCTGTCCTCCCTCCTCTAGGGGTAGGTGGAGGACCCCTGCATAGACCCTGTGCGGTCCTCAACAAAAGAACTCCAGAACCAGCCTCTGGAGACCATCCAGGAAACCTGGGGCTAGGACCAGGGTGTTGAGCCAGTGTCAGAGCAGGGACAGGACTAGCTGGTTGAGCACCAGTGCTCTCCCTCGCAGGGAGAGGCACCAGAGTAGTCCCGTCCACCTCTGCAGCCACTCAGGCACCCTGCCCTCCAACCCCAGCCAGTTCTCTAGCAGAGATGGATGCATGGCAGAAAGGTAAATGCCAAGATAGAGCAGTGGACCCGAGATCCACCGGATGGCTTGAAGCACGGGTGGGAGGGAGCTCACCTGCCACCTGTCTCTGACCACCAGGCCAGAGCTTTTGACCCAGTTGACCCAGGTGGAGGAGGCCACTGAGTAGATGGCCTGGCAGGCCTCCACCCACACCGGTCGCCCGGGTCCTGGACCACAAGGAGCCTGTCATCGGCGTACTCCAACAGGACAAGTCACAGCTCCGTCTCCCAGAGCGCCAACCCCATCAACCTCCTGCAGAGGAGACAGAGGAAGGGCTTGATTGCCAGAGCGTACAGCTGGCCTGATAGTGGACACCCCTGACACACCGCTCTCCAAAAGCTGACTGGTTCAGTCAGGGCCCAGTTGAGCCTGACCAGACACACTGCAGAGGCATACAGCACCTGGAGAAAGCCCACTGTCAAGGTTCCTCCCCCACTCTGAACTCTAGGGTACAGATGTGGGGACCTGCATGAAAAACCTCCTAAGCTTATCTTTACCAGCTTAGGTCAAAACTTCCCCAAGGTACAAAATATTCCACCCTTTGTCCTTGGATTGGCCGCTACCACCACCAAACTAATACTGGTTACTGGGGAAGAGCAGTTTGGAAACGTCTTTCCCCCCAAAATACTTCCCAAAACCTTGCACCCCACTTCTTGGACAAGGTTTGGTAAAAAGCCTCACCAATTTGCCTAGGTGACTACAGACCCAGACCCTTGGATCTTAAGAACAATGAACAATCCTCCCAACACTTGCACCCCCCCTTTCCTGGGAAATGTTGGATAAAAAGTCTCACCAATTTGCATAGGTGACCACAGACCCAAACCCTTGGATCTGAGAACAATGAAAAAGCATTCAGTTTTCTTACAAGAAGACTTTTAATAAAAATAGAAGTAAATAGAAATAAAGAAATCCCCCTGTAAAATAAGGATGGTAGATATCTTACAGGGTAATTAGATTCAAAAACATAGAGAACCCCTCTAGGCAAAACTTTAAGTTACAAAAAAGATACACAGACAGAAATAGTTATTCTATTCAGCACAATTCTTTTCTCAGCCATTTAAAGAAATCATAATCTAACACATACCTAGCTAGATTACTTACTAAAAGTTCTAAGACTCCATTCCTGGTCTATCCCCGGTAAAGACCAGCATATAGACAGACACACAGACCCTTTGTTTCTCTCCCTCCTGCCAGCTTTTGAAAGTATCTTGTCTCCTCATTGGTCATTTTGGTCAGGTGCCAGCGAGGTTACCTTTAGCTTCTTAACCCTTTACAGGTGAGAGGAGCTTTTCCCTGGCCAGGAGGGATTTCAAAGGGGTTTACCCTTCCCTTTATATTTATGACACCCACAAACTGGGGTCCAAAGCCAAATGCCCAAAAAGTGCCCAGGAGATACCCATGGTCCACCTTGTTGAATGCCTCTCTTGATCCAGGGACAGAAGGGCAAACGACAGAGCATCCCTACACCCGAGCTCCAAGAGATATCGGACCAAATACAGATTATCAAAGATGGTACTGCCTGGGACAGTGTAGGTCTGGTTGGAGTGGATCATGTTGGCCATCATGGACCCCAGCAAGAGGAGTGAGATGGGATGCCAATTCTGAAGGTCGCAGGGATCCCCCTTCTTTGGAAGGAAGGTGAACAGCGCTTACTTGCACAACAGGGGTAGGATCCCACATCCTCCAGCAAGCTGTTATTAAAATGCCAATAGGCCAGCCCCTACCTCTTTGCACTGAGAGTCTGTCAGGTTGCCAGATGGTGATCTGAGAATGGGGCCGGCTGGATGCTGGAGGAGTGGGCCAGTGAAAGGTGACAGCGTGGTAAGTAAATGCGGTCCAACCAGGAGTGGTGCAACGAATGGGCCTCCATCCGGACAAAGGTGAACTTCAACGCATCGTCCGGGTGGTGGTTGCACCAGACGTCCACCAGGGAGTGAGAGTCGACAATCTCCCAGAGGATGTCCACGGAGGCTGGGCACTGATCGGTGTCTGAGCAGTCCTGCTCACTGAGGGTGGTGGTAAAGTCCCCTCCCAGGACCAGGCACTCACAAGGATCTTAGGAGCCAAGGAATGAGAATGCCTGTTGAAAAAAGCTCAGCTGCACAGGGACCAATTTTGGGGCATAGACATTGATGAGATTGACCACCAGACCCTCCATGCAGACCCGGAGGTGCATCAAGCAGCTGGGCACAGCCTCAGCAACCCCCAGCACCTCGGGCCATAGGTCCAGGGAGAGCAGGGTATCCACTTCAGCTGTACGAGCTGTGACTTGGCTAAAATACACCCCGTCCCCCCACTCCATGTGGGTCTCTTGCAGGAAGACCACAGAGGAACCCCCCCTCCCATAGGAAGGAGAGCACCTGGCACCTGCGAAGACCCATCCTACAGCCCCGTGTGTTTAGTGTAGCGAAGGTGATGGGTGCCATAGGGAGGGCTGGGGGAAGATCCTCATTGGCAGGGATGCAGTTGGGCCATGCAATAATCCATGGCTGACCCTGTAAGCAAGCAGGGAGTCACGGAAGCCATGGATAGGCCGAAACAGCCAGACTCTTGATCCCTTTACCCTCCCCCAAAATGGCCCTCACAGCCCGGAGGATTTGATAAAAGTCCCCCCAGAGTTGGAGAGTGAGTTGCACGTTATTTGGGGACCCACAGGCATCCTAGAGAAACTCTTGCAGGTCCTTTCACAGCCTATTGGGGGGTGGGGTCACGGACCTCTGGCCATCCTCTGGCGTGGCCCCTGTCATAGCCAACCGAGATGGTCAGGAAGGGGGCGGACCCCCAGCATGGTGCCCAATGTGCTGGCACCATGCAGCCCACCTCAGACCTCGGCTCAGTAGGGGGCAGTGGAGGGAAAATAGCAGCCCCTATGGGGTTGGGACAGAGGAACATGAAGGTCGCTCCCTGGGGGTCATCCACTGGCAAGGGGAATGAGACAACCCCAGGGGCGGCAGCACCAAGGGAGGTGGAGGGGAGGGAGATGGGGTTAGCAGGGGTGAGGGCAGGGCAGGGATCAGGAGCTGAAAAAGGGAGAAGGGTGGAATCAGGATCATGGGCCCCAGCAGCTGAGCTACCAGGGGTGGCACCTCTCGGTCGGGCTCAGCTGTCAGGGGAATGGGAAGGAAGCCCTCGGTGATGCCAGGCTCTTCCTCCATAGTGGGTGCTGCAGCCACGGCATTGATGGATGGATAATCAGCAGCAGGGCCCCTACCTGGGAAGGAGGTCGGCTGCCCTGCATCAGTGAGGGGTACCCTGGTGACTCAGGGCCCAGCCGCGTGGCACTGACCATCACCTCAGTGGGCTCGGTGACTGTTAGAGAGGTGCCACAGAATCATAGAATATCAGGGTTGGAAGGGACCCCAGAAGGTCATCTAGTCCAACCCCCTGCCCAGAGCAGGACCAATCCCCAACTAAATCATCCCAGTCAGGGCTTTGTCAAGCCTGACCTTAAAATCTTCTAAGGAAGGAGATTCCACCACCTCCCTAGGTAACCCATTCCAGTGCTTCACCACCCTCCTAGTGAAAAAGTTTTTTTTCCTAATATCCAACCTAAACCTCCCCCACTGCAACTTGAGATCATTACTCCTCATTCTGTCATCTGCTACCACTGAGAACAGTATAGATCCATCCTCTCTGGAACCCTCTTTCAGGTAGCTGAAAGCAGCTATCAAATCCCCCCTCATTCTTCTCTTCTGCAGACTAAACAATCCCCGTTCCCTCATCCTCTCCTCATAAGTCATGAGTTCCAGTCCCCTAATCATTTTTGTTGCCTTCCGCTGGACTCTTTCCAATTTTTCCACATCCTTCTTGTAGTGTGGGGCCCAAAACTGGACACAGTACTCCAGTTGAGGCCTCACCAATCTCAAATAGAGGGGAATGATCACATCCCTCCATCTGCTGCAAATGCCCCTACTTATACAGCCCAAAATGGCGTTAGCCTTCTTGGCAACAAGTGCACACTGTTGACTCACATCCAGCTTCTCATCCACTGTAACCCCTAGGTCCTTTTCTGCCAAACTGCTGCCTAGCCATTCAGTCCCTAATCTGTAGCAGTGCATGGGATTCTTCCATCCTAAGTGCAGGACTCTGCACTTGTCCTTGTTGAATCTCATCAGATTTCTAATTTGTCTAGGTCCCTCTGTATCCTATCCTTACCTTCCAATGTATCTACCACTCCTCCCTGCCATCTGTGGCTGGGCAGGTGGAAGTGTCCAGGGGCTCCCCGAAAGTGAGAGTGGGAGCAGTGGTCGTGGGAAGGGGGGGCAGTGTAAAGTCACCTGGACCAAGGCCTGCTGGCAGAGGGTTGCCCTCCCCCTGTGTGACCGGGGTCAGACCCAGGGCCTCGATCTCCTCGAATATGGAGGAGAAGTCACCCACCGCCCCAGGGACATCTCTGCTGGCACCCCAGACCACAGGACCAGCCTTCCAGTTATCTGAGCAGTGACAGGCCCAGCTGGATTGTCTGTTGCACCAGCAGAGCTCTCCAATGAGCTGCAGAGAGCAGGGATGGCAAGGAGACAGTTACAGAGGTTTGATTCCCTAGTCTGATTTGATTCTTCCTCTGCCTCAACAGAGTTTAGAGTAGCGTGGGGGCTGGGCTGACCTTCACCCATTGGTAATGACTTACAAGAGCACAGCACACTCTGCCCAAGTCCTGCAGATGGGTGCCATCCTACAGTGAACATAAGAACATAAGAATGGCCATACTGGGTCAGACCAAAGGTCCATCCAGCCCAGTATCCTGTCTGCCGACAGTGGCCAATGCCAGGTGCCCAAGAGGGAGTGAACCTAACAGGTAATGATCAAGTGCCCCCTGGTGACCTGAGCTAGACAGTCAGGCACCCTGCCTTTCCTTCTAAGATCCTTGCAATGACTTACTCTCAGCCTGGAATACTTAGAACAAGAGCCCCCTTTGAGGAGTTACATTTATTCAGTCTTCTCTAAAGAACAACATTTCCTACCTTCCGGCCCCATCTTCCTCCTTTACTCGTGAGCCCCCACCCCCAGGGACCTCCTTGCTGGGGTCTGCATTGCTTTAGGCTTGATGCATTTCCTGCTCCTCCTTTTCCCTGAGGCCCCACCCCCTGCTCTTCCTCTTCCCCTGAAGATCCACCCCCCTGATCAGCCCTGAGCTTGATTTTGGTAAGAGCTGCTCAGGGAGCCACTGTGGAGAGCCCCACACTCACCAACTTCCCTGGTTTGAACATCCTGCGGGATGGGGGCTTCTCTTGGGCAGTTTTTATCATGGCCCGTCTCTGGTTTCTGGCCTGGACAGGGGAAAGAGCCTTCGGTAATGAGGAGGAGCAGGGAATAGGATCTCAAGGGGGATGACAAGAGGCAGGGGCTAGGTCACAGTGGGGACGGGGCTCTTCCATGTGTCCCGCTTTTGCCTTTTGAGCAGTGGTCAACCTACAATGAATGTGCTGGACTGGGATAGGAGCTACCTGTGTCTTTGTTGGGGAGTTAAGGCCCATTTCCACCCCTTTGCATTCCTGGGGCAGCACAAACTGAGGGGAGGAGGAGGGAATCTGGCCCTGAGTCTCTTGCTAGGTCTCCTGTGTGTCAGACCCTCACTTGCACATGCAGTTCTGCCCTGCCTTGGTGGGGAGTGGGCTCAGCAGGTGTGTGGTGTGCAGAGCCATCAATGGGTGAGCTGGGGGCACTGTGTGAATGGCTTCTCCTGGGGCTCTGACATTAATCATGTCTCTGACACGACTCAGTCACAAGCACCTGGCTGACGGCGTGTGGGAAGGGTGGGTGTCCGTGCCCCTTGAATAGCCCCTGTCCATCGCTGGTGCAGCCCTCATTGATATTGCAGCACCCAGAGCTCTCGGGAAGGGCCAGGACTGCCACTGCAGAACAGCCTTGCAGCTTTTTGCATGGCCCCTTGTTTTTTAACTAGAGACGGAACAGCTACAGACTGGGTGTAATAGGAAACAATCTCCACGTTCCTTCTCCTTATTGACTGCATCAACAAGAATAGTGAGATTGGAGCAGCCACCAATGTGGCTTTTTATTAGCCAACATCTCACCTGTCCCCTGGTTCTCCATGAACACATTCAATTTTTAAATGCTGCTGCCTGCCTTGGTTTGCTTCCACCAGTGCATTTCCCTCCCTCAACAGTGTTTGGGGACAACCCACCATCCATTGCTCCAGGTCTTAGACGCCACGTGAACTACCCTCTACACAGTGGAGATCAGTAGCTCATGTCTTCTCAGATGTAAGTGTCCAGGATGGAATAGGTGGCCCATGTTTTTCATGTCCAATGTCAGCAGTTCTGGATCCAGGTGATAAACTGACCCTTTATTTCATGGACACCCTGATTATTCTTGCATGAAGGTGTTTGCTTTTCACACTGTACACGATTGGGTTCATCAGAGGTGGGACCAGCAGGTAGACATAGCCCAGGAGAATCTGAAGCAAGTGAGAAGAGCTATTCCCAAATCTGTGTATCACAGACAAGCCAATTTCTGGTATGAAGAACAGCAGGACAGCACAGAGGTGGGAGGCACAGGTGTTCAGGGCCCTAAGGCACTCCATGGGGGACGCGACGCTCAGCACTGTTTTAATGATCATCACATAAGAGAGAAAGATAAGCAACAAATCCAACCCAATGGTTAAGAGTTTAACAGACAAGCCATAGATGCTGTTGACTGTGATGTCCGAACAAGCCATCTTCATGACCTCCTGCTGCAGGTAGTAGGAATGGGAGAGGACATTGTCTTGACAGTATCGGAACTGTTTCAGGAGAAAGGGGAGTGGGAATATTAGGGCCATTCATCTTAGCACAAACACCAGTCCCATTTTGGATATTCTCAGTGGAGTTAAGATGGAAGCATATCTCAGTGGGTTACAGATCGCAACAAAATGGTCAAAGGCCATCAGCAACAGCATGGAGGATTCGGTTAATGAAAGTGAGTGGATGAAGAAGACCTGGGCAAAACAGGCATCCAGGCTGATCTCCCTAGAGTTAAACAATTATATGCCCAGTATCGTTGGCATGGTGGATAGTGATAAACCAAATTCTGTGTTGGCCAACATGGAAAGGAAAATGTACATGGGCTCATGGAGGCTTGGATCAGTTTTTATAATGAATAGAATGACTGAATTTCCTACTATTGAAATAACATACATGAAGCAGAAGGAGATAGAGATCCAGAGATAGATATCTTCCTCCCCAAGTATCCCTGTGAGAAGGAACACTGCAAAGTTGAATTTAGTGTCATTGACAGATGACATAATATACCAGGCTGGTCTGAGGAGTTTTGAGCTTTCCTTCCTGAAAAGAAAAAGAACAGGAGACTAGATGATATTTAATGAGACATCTTTCTGATCTCAATGGAAGACTAGAGACTCCCAGGAGCTGAAGAAGATCAGCAAAAATATTTTCTTGGATTTTCACCACCAAGAAGAAGATAGGCATTGCCAGATGGTATCAGACCTGTAGTCAATATAGCTGAGTATCCAGGGGCCAGTTCCAGATGCTTCAGAGGAAGCTCCAAGAAGCTCTGCAATAGTTAGCTATGACATAACTTGCTCCCAGGGACTGTTTTCCCCTGACACCCACTAATTAGAGACATATTTTATGGTATAAATCAGGAAGGTTTAAAGCCCTTACAAGACCCTTTTAAAAACTCTCATTACTGTAATTGAATTTTCTGCTTAGCCATATGAATATCCCATCCCTCTTTGAATCTCTCTGAGTTCTTGGCCCCATTGATATCTTGTGGCTGAGAGTTCCACAGCCTACTTTAGCACTGTGTGATTTTACAATTATGACTTTACCACACATACAGTTTTTTGCCCTCCATGTCTGAGTGTGCCCCATTGTATCATGACGTATGTAAACACATGGCAAGTGCATGGTGAAAACGGTCATTGTATTCGTCTGTCCTGCATAGAAGCTATTTAGAAACATGTTTCATTGCCTCATTATATACATTTTTTATTGCATCCACTCCTGAGAGTCCAAATTATGTCACTGCCTCTTTCCAGGATATTGGATAAATTCTCAGGTCCAGGTTCTGAATTCAGCACCATTGACGTCAGCGGCATCACTCGATATTTACATGTGTAAATTCAATCAGAACAGAGCTGTATTAACTTTCCCTTACCAACTGCTCCCGGTGATACAGTCTGACTCCCCAAGGATCCCTTCAAGAGAAGCTGAAGTGCTTTCCCTGGCCAGCATCGACAAAATTTAGAAAGTTTGATCATCCTGCAGGCTTCTCTGCCTCCTCACAGGACCTGCATCCTCTCCCCATGCAAGGGTCTATATATACCTGGCAAACACAGACAGTTACTTTAGCTTCGGGGGGGGGGGGGGGGCGGGGTTGGCTTCACACATGGCTGAATAGTGCAAACACTAGGTTTTCATTAATATCTCGTTGAGTGCGGAAGTTACTTCAGACATGCTCTTGTAATAGGTGACGGGCAAAAATTACATACAACCACTATTGCATTCCCCTTTCCTGGATCTCAGATGCACTCTTTGCTGAAACACAGACCAGCAGTTCTGTTCTCACAGGACTTTTTGGAAGGTATTCCACAGGTATTGCAGAGGCATTGTGTTCATGACCTTGAATGTAAGTGTTAGAAACAGCTTCTGGTCAGTTACCAGGAGACAGTATCATGCAACTGTTCACTGAACAACAAGAGTTAATAACACAAACCCATTGCAAACGTATGTGGAGCACTTCTGAAATATGTTCTGAAGCAAAAGACATTAAGCTGTAAAGTTTCCATTGCTCCTTCCTGTAGAGATTCCAACAACTCTGCTGCTGGCTTTCAATATACACGCATGTCATGACAGTTTGATTGATAAAATTTGTCACCTTCAGAGGTGATTCATGAGGTTGGAATGGGACTTAAAATGTAGCATCTCTCATCTGGATTTCTTCAGAACCTGAACAGATTACGCATTTCAGCCCTCATTCAGTCACTTGTCAGCAAACAGAAGTCTAGTAGCTCCTCTGTCCCTGGGTTAATAACTGACTGGCTCTCCTCAGGTTCTGTTCTGTCAGTCTGTAGCCTGTCTCCAAAGTGGTAACAGGCCTTGGGATCAGTATGAAAAATATTCATCCCCTGAGCTCTCACTCTCTAGTACAGAGTAACCCCAGCATGGTTAACAAGAAATAGATTTCAGAGTCAATTGAATGAGAATTCATTGAAATGGAACTTCGTTTCACACATGAAAGTAGTCTTCTGGACTTTCTCACTCTGACTGTCTCTGTCCTGTATTCATAAAATACATACCACCAGGGAATGGTATCGGGACAGACAAGGAGCTGAGCTGCCATAATGAATGTGTACGTTAAACACAGTTCTGGGAATGTTTGCTGTACTGCTCTATTGGTTTAACTATTGGAATGTTTATGTCATGTCTATATTAGGTTAATCCGATATGTCTGCTCTTAGTTTAATAAGAGGCTGCTGGAAAAAAGGAGGAAGGAAAGTAACAGCACAAGGAAAGTCATCTCACAGTCTGTCCAGAAGTGGGGCAGCTGTTGCTGAGAAGCTCTTCAGACTGATTCTCACAGAGACTGCTGGAGAAGTCTGAAGGCCCTCGGCCTGCCTGGATCCCCATTAGAGTTTCAGGGCTTGGAGTCCAGACAGTGTACAGACAGTTCTTTGAAAATCATCTTATTCTCCCATGATGCATCCGATGAAGTGAGCTGTAGCTCACGAAAGCTCATGCTCAAATAAATTGGTTAGTCTCTAAGGTGCCACAAGTCCTCCTTTTCTTATTCTCCCATGTTACGCTTTCTTCCTACCGTTCAAATTGAACAGTATTTTGGTTCGGGAAGGCTGGCTGGTCACTTGTCTCACCACTAGTCACAGCCTCCCAGAGGGAAAAAGCACAGGTGCATAGCCCACTCGGACCTGCTATGCAAGCACAGTCAACCCGCAGTGTGCTGTAGCCCAGGGCCCAGTCTGAGGGTGGGTGCACTGCAGGATTCCACCCCAATAAAAGGCAGGTTATGAGGCCTGACATCTGGCACTTGGAGACCAGAGAGGGGGCAGAGATGCCGGTAGCCCTGGAACTCTACAGGGCAGAGATTCTAGAGACCTCAGCCAATCAGAAAACAGAAATATGCCCTGTTGGATCTGTTACCACAGAACAATGCAGCTCTGAATTCCTGCCTTCACAATAAAGTCAGAGAATAAAATAATTGAAAACGAATTTGCTGATAAAATTTCCAGGAGCAAATAAACTTGAGATGATTTGGGAACTAGTCACTGATATTCCATGGGGTCTCCTCTCTCTCAGCCCCTGGCAGGATCGGTCCCAGAGCCCATGGCACTGATAGAAAAGGGACCTCTTAAGAAATCCTGACTTGAGGCACTGGGGTTTTAACACTCTGAGTTCTCTTCAAATCTTAGATTTCTGGGTAGCCTGAATAACCCGTTGTGGAGCATGGGCAGATACAGAGGAGGGGTTCCCAAGCTGCCTAGTGTTCCCTTACCTCCAGCTCCATCACTGAGTCACCCCAATCACCCAGCTGAGTCCTCTGACAATGCACAGAACATCTGCAAATGGAAACAGCTTGCAGCCTTTCCCCTTCACTTTGCATTTTAAAGATAGTGAAACCTGCCAACGTACCCAATTCCTGCTAGAAGGGGAGCTGCTGAGACTATAGGTCTTAACCCTAAACGACAAGGAGTCATCAGAGAGGTTGCATGGGCAGCAGGAAGTATCTGTTCAGATAGGGAGGGAACTGCCTTTATGAAGCATGTATGCAGATTCCCTTGGGGCCTACTTGGCCATCAGGGAACCTCAGCTGCTTGACTTAGTGTGCACCAGCTGTAACCCCCATCACGGCCAATGGCAAATTGCAGGAGGCCAAATCACAGGGGATGTGCAATGATGCTACCCAACTGGAGTGCAGCACCAGCCCAGCTGCAGACTCTATTCCTGGAATCCGGGCTTGTCATCACTGTTCGTATGGTTCCGATTAGTCACATGGCTACCTCAGGGGCAGCCTAGAGGTAATGATGATGCTGTCACAGCTGTGATCTTGCTGAAATAAAATAAAATATAATAATAATATGGGGCCTCATTACTCCCTTTCCTGCATTACAAACCCAGGGTGCAAGCCAGGGACTCCCTACATGGAAATTTCCCTCGGATCATTCCAGGAGTGGGGTCCCTTCCCTTCTCCCTGAGGAATGAAAAGAGGGACACAGAATTCAGGGATCCCCAAAGTTATGCACAGATCTGAGTGATTTATTCTGAACAAGGCCCATCCACCCACAATTTCTCTGCCTCTACATCTTCTCTAGGACCTTCTCCAACTCCCGGCTAGCACAGGCTTATCAGAGATGTGCTACCAGGGCCTGTCAGAGTAGCCACTGCCCACAGGATCTGCTGAAATGGGGTTGTACAGGGTGGAGGTGGCTGCACACTGATGGGAGGGATGGTTAGAGTAGCTGATGGGCATAATAACCCAGCCCTAGATGAGTCAGGAAGTTTCAACCTTTCCATACCCAAAGTGCAGCCAGAGACTCCATCAGTGCAACCTTCATTTATGTTACAAGGAAGAGGCAGATGAAAAGCCTCCAATTATTCTTGGGGATCCAGGTAGCTGCAGTTGGGCAGCATCATGGGCAGCTATCTATTTTCTGCAGCAGCCCATCCATCAGTTGAACAACTGAGGAACATATGAACAGCCATATTGGGTCAGACCAATGATCCATCTAGCTCAATTTCCTGTCTTCTGACAGTGGCCAGTGCAGACACTTCAGTGGAGTGAACAAAACAGGGCAACTATCAAGTGATCCATCCCCTGTTGTCTGCTCCCTGCTTCTGGCAATCAGACATTTAGAGACACCCAGAGAATGGGGCTGAGTTCGAACCATCTTGGCTACTAGCTATTGTTGGACCTCTCCTCCATCAATTTATCTCATTTTTTGGGGACCAGTTATGCTTTTGGCCTTCACAACGTCCCCTGGCAATGAGTTCCAGAGGCTGCCTGTGTGTTGTGTGAAAAAATACATTTGTTTTAAACCTTCTACCTATTAACTTCATTGAGTGACTCCTGGTTTTTGTGAAGGGGTAAATAACACTTTCTTATTCACTTTCTCCACACCACTCATAGTTTTATAGACCTCTATCATATCTCCCCTTATTCATTTTTTCCAAGCTGAAATGTCTCAGTTTGATTAATCTCTCCTCATATGGCAGCCGTTCATATCCCTAATCATTTTTGTTCCCCTTTTCTGAACCTTTTCCCATTCCATTGTTTTTTTAGATGGGGGGACCACATCAGAACACATTATTCTAGATATGAACATACCTTGGAGTTATATAGAGGCAATATGATATTTTCTGTCTTACTATCTATCCCTTTCTTAATCATTCCCAACATTCTGTTTGCTTTTTCGACTGCCGCTGCACATGGAGTGGATGTTTTCAGAGAACTGTCCACAATGACTCCACGGTCTCTTTCTTGAGTGGTAACAGCTACTTTAGATCCCATCATTTTCTATGTATAGTTGGGATTATGTTTTCCAAAGTGCATTACTTTGTATTTATCCACATTGAATTTCATCCACCGTTTTGTTTCCCAGTCACCCAGTTTTGTAAGATCCCTTTGTAACACTTTGTAATCTCCTTTGACTTAAGTATACTGAGTAGTTTTGTATCTGCAAATTTTGCCACCTCATTGTTTACCCCTTTTTCCAGATTATTTATAAATATGTTGAACAGCACTGGGCACAGTGCACATCTCTGTGAGACACTATTAAACTCTTTCTCTTCTAAAAACTGATAATTTATTCCTACCTTATGTTTCCAATCTTTTAACCAATTACTGATCCATGAGAGAGCCTTCCTTCTTATCCCATGACTGCTTATTAAGACTCTTAACAGCCTTTAGGGACCTTGCCAAAAGCGTTCTGTAAGTTCAAACACACTATTATTTCTGAATCACCCTTGTCCAGACGCTTATTGACCCTTGAAAAGAAATTCTGTTCTTTACTATAGTTTAAACCAATTTGCACAGAAGTTTGGCTTACTAGCCTATATTGTCAAGATCACCTCTAAAGCCTTTTAAAAATATCAGCATCACATTAGCTATGTGCCAGTCATCTTGTACAGAGCCTGTTTTAAGTGATGGGCTATATTCCACTATTAGTATTTCTGCAATTTCACATTTGAGGGTTTTTTTCGGAACTCATGGGTGATACCATATGGTCCTGGTGACTTTTTACTGTTTAATTGATCAGTTTGTTCTAAAACCTCCTTTATTGACACCTGGGAGCGTTCCTCAGATTTGTCACTGAAAAAGAATAGCTCAGAACTGAGAATCTCCCTCGCATCTTCTGCAGTGAAGACAGGTGCAAAGAATTCATTTAGCCTCTCTGCAACAGCCTTACCTCCCTTCTGTGCCTCTTTTGCACCTTGATCAATTAGTAATCCCACTGACTGTTTGGCAGTTTTACTGCTTCTGATGTACTTTGAAAAACATTTACTGTTAATTTTTTTTACTTTTGCCCTTCAGATCCCTTGAACTTTGTGCACATTATCACCCAGCCCAGTTCAACAAGTATGAGTCACACCCCAAAACACTGGATTAAAATAATAAGTTTTTAAAATATGCTAATGTGGGGTTCATTTTCATTTGGTTTCTGAGCCTTTGGGGTCACCTGATTCGGGGTTTCTAGCTTTTCTGCAACATACTTTTTAAAATAAACTCTTCTAAGAAAACTGAAATCTGAGATTCCTGTGTGGTCTCTTGACCCCAGATGTTGGGGCTTTCAGAAAGACAGGAAATAGTGCAATACTTCCTATAAAATCTCAGGAGTTGGTGCTGCTGGCCATATCTCAAGCGGAGCATCCACAAATGAAAGCACTGAGCGTTAGTTAGTGGACATTACTGGTCACACAGTCCATCAGTGGCAGAGATGCTGTGTTCCTCTGCATTGGGCTACAGAGTCCCCATTGGTAAGGATGAAGGTTACGCCACAGACAACCGGACATAACATGGATGGGCTAGCGAAGTCACTGGTTCCTCAGGCACAGCTCAGAGGATCTCCTCCTCTTTCTCAAGCATGAGACATGCACACACCGGCTAAGCAAGGCCATGAACATTTTAAATAGAAAATGGCATGACTCCAGCCCAGCTCCAGATGCCTGCTGCTAGCTCCACACTGGACACAAACAACCCCCTCCCCAGATCCAGTGACCCCCAAACTTGTTGATCTTGGAAATTTGGCTGCAGGGAGTGAGGTCGATCTCCAGTTCTACAGCAGCTCTCACTGCTCGTGGAGTGGGTATGGGTGTCAGGATCAGACCAAGGGGCAGCCCATCAGGGCTCTGTTCAGCCAGGCAACACTCTCCAGATCCTTCACTCTCTGAAAGCACGTCCTGATTCCCCCTCTTACTGCCGGGCTGCAGAAGGGGCCAAGAACTCCCTCTTCAAAAGGGTGCTGTGCTAATGACAAGCTTCATCTCCAAGGGGTGTTGGGAAGAGTTCACGTTCTCCACCCAATGCACCAAATGGTCCGTATGGGGCTCACAGAGCTGAAATCTCTCTAAGGCACTTAGCTGCGGCCCCAATTATTGTAACATCCGAGCGCCTCGCGATCCGTAACATATTTATCAGTACCACACGCCGTGCGGTAGAGCCATGCTACTAACACCACTGATCAGATCTCAAGGATAGAAGGTACCACTGTGATCCTCTATTCTGACCCCCTGCCTAGCACAGGCCAGAGACCTGCCCCCAAAATAACTCCTAGGGCAGAGCCGTTAGAACAACCCCCTGCCGTGATGTAACAATTCTCGGCGATGGAGAATCTACCACGGCCGTTCATAGATTGTTCCAAAGGTTAACCACCCTCACTGTTAAAAAAAATACACCTTAGGGTATGTCTACGCTGGCAGAGTGTTTCCGCTGAGCGTTTCATTGCTCGGGAGAGGGGTAGCTCAGTGGTTTGAGCATTGGCCTGCTAAACCCAGGGTTGTGAGTTCAATCTTTGAGGGGGCCATTTAGGGATCTGGGACAAAAATTGGGGATTGGTCCTGCTTTGAGCAGGGGGTTGGACTAGATGACCTCCCGAGGTCCCTTCCAACCCTGATATTCTATGATAAGAAAGAACACACTGTTGTGTGTTCACACTGTCTTCCACTGGTGGCATAGCATGTTCAAACTTGCATTTCCAATGAAAGGAGTGCTCTGTGGGTAGCTATCCCATAGTGCAGCTCTCCCCCTTCTGCTGCTACGTCTTGCAGGAGAGCCGAGGGAATTGTGGCACATCATGGGTGCAGGCTCAATGCCCCATAATGCATAGCTTTCTGTCCCAGTATGCCATGTGCTGCCATCTTCAGTTCAAGGCATTTTT
Organism: Caretta caretta; assembly: GCF_965140235.1. NCBI lineage: Eukaryota > Metazoa > Chordata > Testudines > Cheloniidae > Caretta > Caretta caretta. Next base: position 6,646,807 of record NC_134206.1, read on the forward strand.
CAATGTCCTTTGTTTTCTGCTTTCCCTGCCACATCTATCTGCAAGTGTGGATCCCACACTGCTCTCCACTGTTCTGCTCGCTCTCACCAACACTTCATGAGTGGCAGTGGAGTTATTCCTGAAATTACAAAGACAACAGCAGTCATGGTTGCCTGACATGGTGTCCGACATGGAAAGCAGCAACACTAGATTGCTTTTGGCATTCATGGAGGTGCTGAACATAGTGGAATGTCACTTTTGGGCTCAGGAAACTAGCACTGAGTGGTGGAATCGCATAGTTATGCAGTCTGGGTTGACGCGCAGTGGCTGCAGAACTTCTGGATGTGGAAACCGACCTTCCTGGAACTGTGTGCTGAGCTCGCCATAGCCCTGCAGTGAAAGGACACCAGAGTGAGAACTGTCCTCTCAGTGGAAAAGTGTGCGGCAATCGCAGTATGGAAGCTGGCGACTCCAGACTGCTACCAGCTGGTTGCCAACCAGTTTGGATTGGAGAAATTGACCACTGGGGCTGTGTTAATGCAAGTGTGCCAGGCCATTAATTGCATCCTACTGTGAAAGACATGACTCTTGGAAACAAGCATGACATCGTGGATGGCTTTGTGGAAATCAGTTTCCCTGACTGCAGAGGGTGATAGATGACATGCATATTCCAATTCTAGCACCGGACTACCTTGCAATCAAGCACGTCAGTCAGAAATGGTACTTTTCCATGGTTTTGCAGGTGCTTTTGGATCACTGTGGGTGTTTCATGGACATTAATGCACACTGGTCCGGAAAGATCCATGATGCACATATCTTTAGGAACACTGGCCTGTACAGAAAGCTGCAAGCAAGGACTTTCTTTCCAGATCAGAAGATCACCATAGGGAAAGTTGAAATCCTGGTAATGATCCTGGAAGACCTGACATACCCTGTAATGCCATTGCTTATGAAGCCATACACGGGAAACTTGCATAGCAGGAAGGAGCGATTCAACAGCAAGCTGAGTAGATGCAGAATGACGGTTGAATATGCATTTGGCTGATTAAAGGTACACTGGTGATGCCTTTATGGAAGGCTACACCTGAATGAGGAAAATATTCCCACAGTTATAGCTGTGTGTTGCACACTGCTTAATATTTGTGACAGGAAGGGAGGCAGGTTTACTCAGGGGTGGACTGCTGAGGCTGGATTCCTGGTTGCTGATTTTGAGCAGCCAGATACCAGGGCTATTAGAGGGGTGGAACATGATGAAATAAGAATCAGGGATGCCTTGAGGCAACACTTCGAAGGTGAAAACAAGTAACGTTTGTTGCTATGCTTGAGACTGCAATGCTTAATTGCATTTGGTACGCTAGGAAGCAGTTGTGAATGTTAAGGCCTAGGATTCAATTTAAGGAATTATTAAAAGTGTCTGTTGAATTGCAGATGACATGAGGTATCATAGCTTGTGTGGAAACAAATAAAGAAATTTACAATTGAAAAAAAATTGCTTTTATTGCCAAATAAATCACAACACCACACGCACACACATACACACTCTAATTTGAGGTGGGGGAAAGAAGGTACTCGGGGGCTTATTATCATAGGTGAGTGTAAGTCCAGTTTCATTTTAAAAGCAGTCGGCCAAGATGTAGTGTGGAGGAAAGTGCAAAGTGCCAGAAAGTGGATAGGATGCACAGGGGAAGTTTCAGGAGTGGGCAGAAAAGAATTCATCTGCTGAAGAGGAGGGCAGGCATGCATCTGCTCAGTCTGGAGCATAAGGAGGAACTGCAGCATGTCAGTTTGGTGCTCCAAACATTTATCAGCCTCTCCGTGGTGTCCCTATGGAACCCATAATTGTCTTTTCTGTCGCACTTCTCGCTTTCCCTTTTCTCAAAAAGAAAAGGAGGACTTGTGGCTCCTTTGAGACTAATCAATTTATTTGAGCATGAGCTTTCGTGAGCTACAGCTCACTTCCTCGGATGCATCCGATGAAGTGAGCTGTAGCTCACGAAAGCTTATGCTCAAATAAATTGGTTAGTCTCTAAGGTGCCACAAGTACTCCTTTTCTTTTTGCGAATACAGACTAACACGGCTGTTACTCTGAAACCTTTCCCTTTTCTGTCTCTGAGAACAGGAGCACCTCACGGAACATGCCTTCCTTCCTGAATCTCATGCATTTTCTTATCTGGTGGAGTTGCTCGGCTGCTGTGGGAGGATGGCTTTCTGTGGAGCTACAAGCAACAATTAACAGAAGCACTTTTGTTAGCTACACACAGAGCATTGATACACTGCATTAAAATACATCACTGGTAACATACCTATCTCTTTCCCGGTGACCAGGCAAGCCCACATGAGCCAGAAGATCCCAGGACTTATGAGTGAACCTAGGGGCAGGGATTTATTGCACAAATGCAATGTGAAACGGTCACATGGAACTTATGGGGGATAACACTCTCAACTTGCCCACAAGTGGCGGTCACTATGGAAGATATCTCACTCCAGAGGGTAAGCAGGGAAGCAAGGGTGCATCCGCTACACGCTTGTGGCTTCCGACCTATGCTGCTTTCCTGTGTGCAGTTTTGGTCCTTGCCCAAGTAATTGCAGAATGGTACGGGAAAGTTTCTCTCAGTGGTGCAATGAATAAAGCAACTCTGCCCAGGGACCTGTGACAGAGGATTGACGAGTACCCCCAGGAAAGTTTCCTAGAGATCTCTGTGGAGGATTTCCATGAAATCTCAGAGTGTATCAACTCCCTGTTCCACAGTACTGCTTAGCTGTGTGGGGAAATGCCCAGCACACAGAAACAAGCCAGCCTTGTACATTTCTCTGCCCTCGACTTGCTTCAGAACTTCACAAAGCAAAACCACTTATCAGAGGTCTCCTCTCCTTCTTCTGATTCACCAGAGAGTGACTGCAGAGACTGGCTAGACACCTCCAGAGTGGAGAACAGCTCCACATCTTCCTCAACTTCCACCTCTTCATCTATGACTTCCTCCTCTTGGCTAGGTCCACTTTCCACTGGGTCCAGAACCACCAAAGCATCAATGGGCTCTTGGAGTTGGAGGTGGAGTTGCCACCTATGATAGCACCCAACTCCCTATAAAAATGTCAGGCTTAGCACCAAAGCAAGGTTTTGCCTCCCTCGCCACACAGAAGGCATGCCTTGCCTCCTTCATCTTTGCTCTGCACTGCATATCATATCACTGTCATATCCCTTTTCGCACAAGTTGTGTGCAGTCTGGCTCAAAGTATCAAAAACCCTATGGCTGGGGTGCAGCTGGGACTGGACACCCTCCTTTCCCCAAACACTGAACAGATCCAGTAGCTCAGGAGTGGTCCAAGCAGGAGATTGTTTGCTGAGTGGAGTTGCCATGGTCAGCTGGACAGATAAAATATGAGCTCTCCACACTGAGCAAACAGGAAGTGGGATTTCAAAATTCTTTATAGGGGAGGGGCATGTAGTTGCTCACCCGGGGGCAGGGCAGCAGAGTTGAAACTGCTGACTGGAGTGGTCAGGATGGGCATTGTGGTACCTTCCAGAGACCAATAACAAAGCTAATATCAAGCACAGTGTTTACACTGGCAATATGGTGCTACAGCCTCAGAGCAAAAAGCCTTGTGACTCTCCTCGGGGTGGGTTTTATTACAGAGATACAATTGAGGAATTTCTGCACAAAAAATGGTTTTTCAGTGTTTACATGTCTGCAGTTTCAGCCACAAAATCTGCCATTTGGCAAAAAAAAAAAAAAAACAACCTTGTCAGTGTAGACCAGGCCTTAGTTCCAGTCTGAATTTGTTTAACTTCAGCTTTTACCCATTGGATTGTGCTATAACTTTCTCTGCTAAATTGAAGAGCCCATTGTTAAAAATTGGTTCCTCATGTAGTTATTTACAGACTGTGATCAAGTCACCCCTTAACCTTCTCTTCGGTAAGCTAAATAGACTAAACTCCTGGAGTCTATCACTGTAAGGCAGGTTTTATAATCCCTTAATAATTCTCGTGGCTCTTCTCTGACCCATCTCCAATTTATCAACACCCTTCTTGAACTGTAGACACCAGAAAAGGAAACACTATTCTATTCCAGAAGTGCTCACAACAGTGCCAAATACAGGAGTTAAATAACCTCTCTGCTCCTACTCCAGATTCCCATGGTTGTACCTCCTGGTTAGGCAATCATGTATAGTCCATTCCATTGTGTCATCAGTCCTTTGCCTTCGTTTACTCAGCCTTTTACCCATGCAATTCCAAAGAAACAATCCTGGGCAGGCCACCATGATCTAAGGAATACCATTTCCTCCAGTTCTTATCCATAGCAGTCCATCTGGTCTTGTTTCCTTATCTGCTGACTCTCCACTTTTTCCAAGGACACACAACAAAAGTGTTTAATACAAAGAGAGTTCTGACCACTTGACCTTTAAGTTCTCACTTTGGTTTCCAAAATGCAGGTCAACGCAGGTCATGCACTCATGTTCCAGACACACTCCAACCACACTAGGCACCATGACCTGTAACATATTACATGGATATATAGGTTATATATAGATATATATAGCTATAGATATATATACACATACTCCAACAAGGAAGCTAGTTCCTCTGAGTCCCAGGCTAGCACTTTAACCCCTGAACCATCCTTCCCCTCTGGGGCTAGTGGCTGGGGATGGAGCGGCTGGCAGCTCAGCATGCTGAGATTACCAGAAACTCAGGGAATTAAACTCCTGTCATATCACTAAACAGGAACCCAAGAGCAATTCCTTTTCCAGATGATGACACAAAGTCATGCTTTCCCCAAACCTATTGAGGGAAAAATCCATTGGCCAGGGCACAGAGCAGAGTCATAGTGGACAAGCAACTCCACATGAGCTCCCATTGTGACATAAAATGGGCTAATGTGACCCATAGGGACATAGGCCTGAAAAGAACCTCCTGGGTCAATGAGCCAATTTCCCTGCTATGGCAGGTGACCCTCAGCATATCATCCAGTGCATAAACCTGTCAAGCTCCATCCTAAACCAGCTGGCTTGTTTTCCCCACACTGCTCCTGTTGGGCGGCTGTTCCATAACCCCCCTGCTTGGATGGTCAGAAATCTTCTTCTCCTTTCCAGCCTCAGTTTACTCCTGGCCAGTTTCTCCCCATTTGTTCTTTTGCCAACGCTGTCCTTTAGCTTCAAAAGCTCTTCTGCCTCTCTGGTGTTTAACACACACCACTCCCCAATATACTTATAGAGCACTCAAATCCCTCCTCAGCCTGTATTCTGTTAGGCTAAACCAACCAAGCTCTTTTATTCTCCTCATAATACAGGTCCTCCATTGCCCTGACCATTCTAGGAGCTCTTCTCTGCACCTCCTCCAGTTTAAATTAATCTTTCTGGAATAGGAGTGACCATAATTTTACACAGTTTGCCAGATGGGTCTCATTGGTGCCTTGTACAAGGATATTAATATGTCCCTATCTCAACTGACACATTCTAGGATCTCATCTGCCTAGTTCACAGCCACAACACATTGGTGGCTCACAGTCACCCTGTTGCCTGATTTTAGGAGGTTAATATTATTAATTTTGATAGTATGGGTTATAGGTTCACCAATTAATCTCATCAGAAACTAATAAGGTTCTTGTCCCAGAATCAGGCTACACAGAGTTTGCAAAGGACCCTTGGGGGTATGACAGGACACTCACACTGAGACAAATATCATCTTAAAAACTTTTATTGAGAAAAATTGAATAGTACTCAAATAGTAACTAAAGGGTAAAATAATCAGAGTTACAAAGGAAGCACTTTTATTCTAAAGCTATATTATACACTATAAAGCTTTTGTTTAATATATATTCACACCCTTCCTTGATAACTTGGTGGTACGAAACAAAGGTTCAGGTGCCTCAATTCTTGAGTGGAAGATACAGAGCTTAGGAGAAGGTAAAGCTAAGAGCTATTGAAGCTAACTTAGATTTTCACATAACTAACTGATTTAAAGCTTAAAAATTAAAATGAACAGACTAATAAACTCATAAATGAAGAATGAAGAAGCCTGGAGCTTAGAAAACTTAGTAAATAAGATCTGGAACTCAGAGGCTCAGAAGTGCAGAAAAACAAATTCTCTTGGCAAGTTGGGTCACCCCTTCTTATAGAGCATGGGTGCTCGGGCCCTCCTTCTAGATCCAAATTTATTCTCCCCACCCACAAAAATGTTAGGGTACACTTACTCCATAGGCTGGTATGTTTGTATGTGGTGACATATGCATACATATTAATGACATTAGATCGTTCTAACGTCCATTACTTTTGTTTTGAGTGGATCGTTATATTGGATGCAACTTGAACAAGTTGCTCCTCTGAATGCTGATTAGCACTCAACAAGGATAGATGCTGGCTCAGAGGAATTTGGATTGTCACAGTAAAACCAGGATATATAGTCTCTTTACCCTGTAAACCAGATTCTTTCCACTCTTGCAGGGAATCTCAGAATTCTCTCACTCTTCGAGCTGGCTACAACACCGCATGTATGTTAAACGCTTATTACCAAGCAGGTCCGAAAGGACACTTCAGTTTCTTCCCTTCGGGAGCTTGTGACCAGAACTATACAGTCACCCCCAGCCTCCTTAAAACAAAGATGTTTATTAGCAAACAGAACAAAGCATTAGAGAAAACGGTTTTAAAATAACAGGCAGCTGTCACACGTCTACACTGATCGCTGCAACCTAAGTTAGACAGGCTTTGCTCTTGAGTTAGAGAACCAGAACTGGCCAAAGGTGCAGGAATCACGGGGCTTCCCAGAAGCCAGCTGTCACAGGAGGCTATAGTAGGCAGCCTTTTATAGACCAATGCCAGAGGTGTTGCTCTGTGGGACCCTGACACAGCCGCATCCTTTTCTTTTACTCATACTCTCCCCATACTGCTTGATGGGGGTCAGCTTTGGTTCAGGCTTGCTGAGCCCCATGCATCTCCATTTCCCCTGGGGCCCCAGACCCTGCCCCATCTCTTCCCACTAGGCCCTACCCCCTTCTCCTCCACTTCCCCTGAGGCTCTGCACCCTGGCCAGTTCAGAACCAGCCCATGCGAAGAACTGTCTCAGAAGCCCAGGCTGCTGTGAGGAGCCTCAGACTCTCCACCATCCCTGGACTGAACATCATGGGAGGCGGGAACACAGGCTGGGGGCTTCTCTTGGGCCCCCAGCTCCTTGCCCAGGGTAGGCAGAGAGTCTGGAGCTCTTCACAGGTGCTCTAGCTCACTGGGCCGCTTTTACCATGGCCTGACACTGGCTTCTGTCCTGGAGATGGGGTGGAGCCTCGTATATTTGGGAGAAGCAAGGATGGGGTCTTGGGGAAAATGATGGGGCAGAAGAGAGGCAGGGGCAGGGTCACAGAGGGGACACGGCTTCTATATATGTCTCGCTTTTGTCTTTTGAAAAGGTGGCCACCCTACACTGAATGGGCTGGGCTGGGATAGGAGCTAGCTGTGCCTCTGTGGGGGAGCTGAGGACCATTTCCACCCCTGCAGCAGGGGAAACAGAGGGGAGGAGGAGGGAATCTGGGATTGAGTCTCTTGCCAGGACTCCTGTGTGTCAGACACTCACTCCCAATGCAGCTCTGCTCTGCCTTGGTGGGGAGGGGGCTCAGCATGTGTGCTGTATGCAGAGCCATCAACAGCTCTGCCACCATGGCTTCTCCTGGGGCTCTGGTGTTAATCACGTCTCTGACATGACTCAGTCACAAGGACCTGGCTGAGGGCGTGGGGGAAGGGTGGGTGTCCGTGCCCCTTGAATAGCCCCTGCCCACAGCTGGTGCAGCCCCCATGGATCACGCAGCTCCCAGAGCGCCCAGGGCCAGGATTGCGACGGCAGAACAGCCCTGCAGCTTTTTTCATGGCCCCTCAATGTTTAACCAGAGACGGGACAGGGACAGGCCAGGTGTAATGGGAAACAACCTCCACATCCCTTCTCTTTATTGTCTGTATCGAGAGGAATTCTGAGGTTGGAGCAGCCACTGATACGGCTCTTTATAGGCCAGACTCCTATTGGTGCCCTGGCTCTCCACAAACATATTCAATTTTTAAATGCTGCTGCCTGCCTTGGTGTCCTTCCCCCACTACACTGTCCTCACTCACCAGTGGGTGGCGACAGACCCTATCCCACTACTCCAGGCCTTAGACCCCTGCAGGACCTCTCTCTACAGAGTGGAGATCAGTAGTTCATCTAATCTTGGATGTAAGGGCCCGGGATGGAACAGGCCCATGTTTTTCATGGGTCATGTCACCAGTTCTGGAGCGAAGTGATGAACTCACCCTTCACTTGAAGAAGACCCTAATTATCCTTGCACGAAGGTGTTTGCTTTTCACACTGTACACGACTGGGTTCATCAGGGTTGGGACCAGCAAGTAGATATAGCCCAGGATAATCTGAAGCAAGTGAGAAGAGCTGTTCCCAAATCTGTGTATCACAGACAAGCCAATAGCTGGTATGCAGAAGAGCAGGACAGCCCAGAGGTGGGAGACGCAGGTGTTCAGCTCCCTGATGCACTCTTTGGGGACGTTACACTCAGCACAGTTTTGAGGATCATCACATAGGAGAAAAAGATGAACAACGAGTCCAACCCCACCGATAAGAGTTTAATAGTGAAACCATAGATGCTGTTGACTGTGACATCTGAACAAGCCATCTTCATGACCTCCTGGTGCAGGCAGTAAGAATGAGAGAGGACATTGGCTCGACAGTATCGGAACCGTTTCAAGAGAAAGGGGAGTGGAGATATTAGGGCCACCGATCTTAGCACAAACAAAAGTCCCATCCTGTATATTCTAGGTGGGGTTAAGATGGAAGCATATCTCAGTGGGTTACAGATTGCAATGAAGCAGTCAAAGGCCATCAACAAAATCACAGAAGATTCAATGTATGAAAATGAGTGGATGAAGAATAGCTGGGCAAAGCATGTGTTAGAGGGCTTATTCCTTCACCCACGTACTTCCCTGGTCCTTCTCGCATGAACAGAGAGCAACAATACCCGAAGTCCAAAGGTGCAAACAATTCAATGTTTATTGGGGTGAACTTCCAGCAAGCATGATTCCAGTTTCCTTCCTTAGTATCCTCCTTCCCAGCTCTGACACCACAGAGCCTTACACCTGTGTCCCCGTTCCCATTACTACCCTTAGCCAAACATGATTCCAACTTCCTTACTCCCATTCCCTGTTCCCATTTCCCCCTTTAGCAAAACATGATTCCAATTTTCTTACCCCCATTCCCTGTTCCCATCTCACACACCCACATGCCCACCCACACCCACACCCAGTCACTTCCTCATTGACTACAGGTTATATAGTAAAACTTGAGTTCTGCTTAGCTATACCTTAACCAATCATTTTCCTGAAATTTAACTAACCAATCCTAACATATTGTAACATGATTATGTATAATGACAAAACAATACAGAAGTGAGGATTTCACATCCCAGCTATTGATAAGTGAGTTCTTGCCAGACAGAATGCTATCAAACTAAGTTTCCTTTTACATTTTCTAGGCACTTCCCCTTCTCTGGGGGTGATAGGAATACAATCCTGTCCTGATAGTGCCTAACAGCCCAATAGCACCTTATTTCAATGTGACTAGTTTGGAATGTGAGGATGTGACCGTTCGCTTCCCAGCTTATGGCTGCCTCTGCTGCTTAGCCAAAGGCCTGAGCCTAAGCACAGGGCCACAAACTGTCACAGTAAGAGAAGGCCCTTACACCAGCAGACAGTGATTTCTTTCTTTTATACCTCTAGAACTAGCCAAGCGATAAGAATACACCTAAATTCTTAGAGTATAGGCCTTTACAGACAGGCCTGAATATCTATATCCTAACAGCATGCATCGAGGCTGATCTCCCTAGAGTTAAATAAGAATATTCCCAGTGTTGTCGGTATAGTTGATACCGATAAACCAAGTTCTGTGATGTCCAACATGGAAAGGAAAATGTACATGGGCTCATGGGGGCTTGGATCTGTTTTTGTAATGAACAGAATGACTGAATTTCCTACTATCGAAATAACGTACATTAAGCAGAAGGGGACAGAGATCCAGGGATAGACATCTTCCTGCCCAGGTATCCCAGTGAGAAGGAACACTGCAGATTTGAATTTGGTGTAATTGTCAGCTGACATAATGTAGTGGGCAGGTCTGAAGAGTTTTGAACTTTCCTTCCTGAAAGGAAAAAGAACAGGAGACTAGATTATATTTAACAAGACATCTTTCTGCTCTCAGTGCAAGTCTAGAGATTCCCAGGAGCTCAATGAAGATCAGCAAAAGGAGGTGCTGTAGTCATTATGAATAGGTTGGAATATGAAGAAGAGGCTGTTAGACATCACATTCTAAAGGCCATTACCCTCTGACCCCACTGAGGATTACCAAAAGAAACTACACGGTCGTGGAAAATTAACCACAAGTTGTGTTTGGATCAGAACAAATCTGAGGTTCCTGTATTCAAGCATGCACATACAGGGAGAGTCAGCTGGAGCTGCTCTGGCATAAACAGAAAATACAGGAGCTTATATTGCTGAAAACCACAATTTGTCAAACCCACTGCCTTCAACATCATTTTTCTTATTTGGCATATAGTGCAAGCTTTAACAGTAGCTTTCCCTTACTTGGAGTTTAGCAAAACCAAACTTTTCCTGTTATTGACGGGTGTTTTCTTTGCAGTGAAGTGATGAAGTGAGCTGTAGCTCACGAAAGCTCATGCTCAAATAAATTGGTTAGTCTCTAAGGTGCCACAAGCACTCCTTTTCTTTATGCAAATACAGACTAACACGGCTGTTCCTCTGAAACCTTTGCAGTTAATGTTTGTTTTCGAACTTCTAGGGGTTAAGGTTACATTTTTTAAGCTGTGCTGTTTGCAATTTTCAATGGAATTTTCCTCACTCTCTTCTTATGCTTCATATACACAGTTAGCTTTATCAAAGTTTTAGGCCTACTTGGGAAGTTTAGGCCTACTTGGGTCCACTAAATTTTTCCTCCACACCATCTGCTCAAGAAACTCCCCAAAGAAGCACAGGAACAAATCTACACTGACACACCCCTAGAGACCCGACCAGGGGTATTCTATCTGCTACCCAAAATCCATAAACCTGGGTATCCTGGATGCTCCATCATCTCAGGCATTGGAACCGTGACAGCACAATTATCTGGCTATGTAGACTCTCTCCTCGGGCCCTACGCTACCGGCACTCCCAGCTATCTTTGAGACACCACTGACTTCCTGAGGAAACTACAATCCTTTGGTGATCTTCCAGAAAACACCATCCTGGCCACTATGGATGCAGAAGCCCTCTACACCAACATTCCACACAAAGATGGACTACAAGCCATCAGGAATAGCATACCCTATACAATCATGCCAAAACTGATGGCTGAACTTTGTGGCTTTGTCCTCACCCACAACTATTTCAGATCTGGACACAATTTATACCTTCAAGTCAGCAGGACTGCTATGGGTACTCGCATGGCCCCAAAGTATGCCAATTTTTTTATGGCTGACTTAGAACAACACTTCCTCAGCTCTTGTCCCCTAATGCCCCTACTCCACTTGTGTTACGTTGATGACATCTTCATTCTCTGGACCCATGGAAAAGAAGCCCTGGAGGAATTCCACCAAGATTTCAACAATTTCCACCCCACCATCAACCTCAGCCTGGACCAGTCCATACAAGAGATCCACTTCCTGGACACTACGGTGCTAATAAGTGATGGTCACATAAACACCACCCTATACCAGAAACCTACTTACCTACATGCCTCCAGCTTCCATCCAGACCATATCACATGATCCATTGTCTACAGCCAAGCTCTAAGTTACAACCACATTTGCTCCAACCCCTCAGACAGAGACAAACACCTTCAGGATCTCTATCAAGCATTCTTAAAACTACAATACCCACCTGCTGAAGTGAAGAAAAAGATTGACAGATCCAGAAGAGTACCCAGAAGTCACCTACTACAGGACAGGCCCATCAAAGAAAGTAACAGAATGCCACTCGCCATCACCTACAGCCCCCAACTAAAACCTCTCCAGTGCATCATCAAGGATCTATAACCTATCCTGAAGGACGATCCCTCACACTCACAGACCTTGGGGGACAGGACAGTCGTCTCTTACAGACAGCCCCCCAACCTAAAGCAAATACTCACCAGCAACCACACACCACACAACAAAAACACTAAGCCAGGAACCTATCCTTGCAACAAAGCCCAATGCCAACTCTGTCCACATATTTATTCAAGTGACACCATCATAGGACCTAATCACACTAGCCACGCCATCAGGGGCTTGTTCACCTTCACATCTACCAATGTGATATATGCCATCATGTGTCAGCAATGCCCCTCTGCCATGCACATTGGCCAAAACGGACAGTCTCTGCACATAAGAATAAATGGACACAAATCAGACATCAAGAACTGTAACATCAAAAAATCAGTAGGAGAGCACTTCAATCTCCCTGGACACTAAATAACAGACTTAAAAGTCACCATTCTTCAACAAAAAAAACTTTAAAACCAGACTTCAATGAGAAACTGCAGAACTGGAATTAATTTGCAAACTGGACACCATCAGATTAGGCCTGAATAAAGATTGGGAGTGGTTGGGTCGTTACAAAACCTAAACATAATTTCCCCCATACTAATTTCCCCCTACTGTTACTCACACCTTCTTGTCAACTGTCTGAAATGGGGCACTCTCATTACCATTTCAAAAGTTATTTTTCCTCCCTTGGTATCCTGCTGTTAATTGGATTGTCTCATTAGACTGACCTCACAATTTGTAAGGCAACTCCCATTTTTTCATGTATTTATACCTGCTCCTGTATTTTCCACTCCATGCATCTGATAAAGTGGGTTCTAGCCCATGAAAGCTTATGCCCAAATAAATTTGTTAGAGTGCCACAAGGACTCCTCGTTGTTTTAGCAAAAACATAGTCGTGGATTTACAACACCGATAGGAAGATAGGCACTGCCAGACTGGATCAGACCTGCAGTCCATCTAGCTCAGTATCCAGTGGCTAGTTCCAGATGCTGCAGAGGAAGGTGGAAGAATCCCTGCAATGGGCAGCTATGACATAACCTGCTCCCAGGGAAAATTTCTCCCCAACACCCACTAGTTAGACATATTTTGTGATGTAAATCAGGAAAATTTAGAGCCCATCCGAGCTTTTTTTTTAAAAAAAAAAAATCCTCACTACTGTAATTGGATTTTCTGGTTACCCATATAAACATCCAGTCCCTCTTTCAATCCTGTTAAGCTCTTGTCTCCATTAATATCCTGTTGCTGGGAGTTCCGCAGCCTACTTGAGCACTTTGTGATTTTGCAGTTGTGACCTTCCCACAGACACCTTTCTGGCCCTCCACTTCTGAGTGTGGCCCATTGTATCATGACATGAGTGTAAACACATGGTCTGAATATAAGAGGTAGAAACAGCTTCATAGAACTGTTCACTGAACAAAGAGGTGATAGCACAAATTTATTGCTAACAATATGTGGAGCATTTCTGAAATACTTTCTGAAGCAAAAGCATTAATGTTACCACTGCTCCTTCCTGTAGAGATCCCAACAACTTTGCTGCTGGCTTTCAATATATATGTATGTCATGAAAGTTTGGTTTGTAACCAGAGGTGAAAGTAACTTAAATTTCTTACAAGTACTGTCGTATCGCAATCCCCCTTCCCACCTCCACTCCTAGACACTTTGCTTCATGGATCCCTTTGCCTGACTTTGATACTTAAAGTTATGACCAATACTCTGGAATAAAACTTGAATATTGGAATAAAAGCGTGAAGTAACCTTACAGAAACTCCCACATTGGCCCGTACAGCTGGTCTCACTGCTCTCCTTGTTCTTGATGTGGCAGGCTTTGAGATGAATGTGCTGCATGTCGGCCTTTTCCAAGACACAATTTCACATATGGCAGAGGATTCCACTGAGTAGAAGGGGTGTGAGAGGGTCCAGGGCAGGGTGTTGGGGTATGGGGGGGCTCAGAGCAAGGGCTTGGGGTGTGGGGGTGCAGGAGTCAGGGCAGGGGTTTGCGGAGTGGGGGAGCTCAGGGCAAGGGCTTGGGGGGTTGTAGGGAGAGTGAGAGGAGGGCAGCTGTGATCATGGTTGGTGACCCTGTCCTGCGCTGCTCCTGTTCCTGGCCAAATGGGAGATGTGGGGGTAGTGCCTGCAGGCCAGGCAGTGCGCGAAGACCCCCTGCTGCTTGCTTCCCCCCAGGGGCCACATGGACGTGCCTGCACGGCTCCCAGGGGCAGCATGGGGACAGCAGGACAGGCTGGGAGCCCCACACTGCCAGCGGGAGCCCGGCTGGGAGTGTGCGCGTGCCTTCAACTCCAGTGCCACGGCCAGTCAAGCCCTGGCACAGTCAACCTGGCTCCCAGCCCCTGCCCCGGGAGCACCGTTGCCCAAGCCCCACCCCAGTGTCACTGGTCTAGAGAAGAAGAAGAAGCTTCTAGCTCCGTGGCCCCAACACTGGCACTACGTGGGGAACCGTTAACCAGCATCCAGGGTCCTGCCCCAGCCAGCCACTTTCTTACCCGTATGGTGTACCGGGGCGCACCAGCCTATTGTCACCTTTGTCATATTTATATTACAATAAAAAGTTTGGCATAACAGTCACACATCTGTTCTTTAGTGCACACAAGTCAGCTCATTCTTTCCCCTCTCATCTCCTTTCTTCAAACAACGCACAGTCAACCTGTGGAATTCCTTGCCAGAGGATGTTGTGAAGACCAAGACCATAACAGGCTTCAAAAAAGAACTAGATAAATTCATGGAGGATAGGTCCATCAATGGCTATTAGCCAGGATGGGCAGGGATGGTGTCTCTAGCCTCTGTTTGCCAGAAGCTGGGAATGAGCGACAGGGGATGGACCACTTGATGATTCCCTGTTCTGGTCATTCCCTCTGGGGCACCTGGCATTGGCCACTGTCAGAAGACAGGACACTGGGCTAGATGGACCTTCAGTCTGACCCAGTAGGGCCGTTCTTATGTTCTTATGAGTTCTCAGGCTGGATTTCTTCAGAACCTGAAAAAAATGCAGTGTCTCAGCCCATACAGAGCAGTTCCAGAGTATCAGACCTGTACCTCCGTGACAGTGACACACTCTGACCCCAAAGAAAACCCCTAAGAGGAGCAGAAGTGCTTTGCCTGGCTAGCATAGGCTGAATCCAGAGAGTCCGATCATCCTGAAGGCTTCTCTTCATCCTCACTGTACCCATATCTGCTCCCCATGCCAGGGTCTGCAGATATTTGGGAAGTTACAGTCTAACACAGACAGTTACATCACCTGGGCAGGAGAGGGGAACAGCAACACAAATGGGTGAATAGTACAAACAATATGTTTGCACTAATATCCAGATGAGTGTGAAAATTACTTGAGCAATGCTCCTGTAAGAGGTGATGGGGGTAGGTTACACACAACCACTATTACACTCCCCTTTCCTGCACCTCAGCTCTACTCTTCCATGAAACACAGACCAGCAGTTCTGTTCTCTCCAGAATTTTTGGAAAGTCTTGCAGCACCCTGAATGTAAATATAAGGAACAGTTTCTGGTCCGTTACTAAGAGACAGTATCATACAGCTATTCACTGGAAACGATTCCATAGCATAAACCCTTTGCTAACAGTATGTGGAGTACTCTTCACATATTTTCAAAAACAAAAGCCATTAAGCAGAAAAGTTACCACTGCTCCTTCCTGGAGAGATTCCAACAACGCTGCTGCTGGCTTTTGACATAAATTCATGTCATGAAAGTTTGGTTTGTAATGTTTGTATTACCCTGAAAAGTTTTGGCTTGTAATATTTACACATCTGTACTTTAGAACATGCATGTCAACCCATTCTTTCCCTCTGATCTTCTTTCAGAGATGATTTCTCAGGTTAGAGTGGGACTTAAAATGTAGTGTCTGGCACCTGGATTTCTTCAGAACCTGAAAAGATCGCAGAGTCTCAGCCCTCAGTCAATCACTTGTCAGCAAACAAAAGTCTAGTAGCTCCCCTGTCCCTGGGTTAATAGCTGACTGGTTCTCCTTAGGTTCTGTTCTGTCAGTCTGCAGCCTGTATCCGGAGTGGTAACAGGCATTGGGATCAGTATAGGAAATATTCATTCCCTGAGCTCTTACTTTCTAGTTCACAGTGATCCCAGCACCTGTTATTCAGGCATGATAAGGGTTTGCACATGATAAGGATTTGGAAGTTGTGGAATTCAAAGTCTAATGGATGTGTATTGATGGAAAGGGAACTTCATTTCACACAAGAAAGTAGTCTATTGCTGTCTCTCGGACTTCCTGTTTACAGTATTCATAAAATTTGTAGCATGTGGGAACTGCACTGTGACAGACATGTAGCTGAGCTGGCATAATGAATGTGTATGTTAAACCCAGTTCCTGGGATGTTTGCTGTAGAGCTATATTGGGTTAAGTATTGGGATGTTTATGTTATGGCTATATTAGATTAAACCAATATGGCTCTTAGTTTAATAGCAGGCTGCTGAAAAACAAGCAGCAAGGGAAGAAACAGCTCAAGAAAAGCCATTGCTCTGTAATCACTTCAGGGAGGGTGAGGGACCACACCAGAGATACAAGCTGGGAAGAGGCTATTTCCAGGCCCCAGCCACATTACACAGCTTGTTTTGCCAGAGCTGGGAGTCTTTCCAGAGTTTGGTCAGCTGTTGCTGAGAAGCTCTTTAGATTGAAAAAAGAAAAGGAGTACTTGTGGCACCTTAGAGACTAACCAATTTATTTGAGCATGAGCTTTCGTGAGCTACAGCTCACTTCATCAGATGCATACCGTGGAAACTGCAGCAGACTTTATATACACACAGAGAATATGAAACAATACCTCCTCCCACCCCACTGTCCTGCTGGTAATAGCTTATCTAAAGTGATCAACAGGTGGGCCATTTCCAGCACAAATCCAGGTTTTCTCACCCTCCCCCCCCCCACAAATTCACTCTCCTTCTGGTGCTAGCCCATCCAAAGTGACAACTCTTTACATAATCAAGTCGGGCTATTTCCTGCATAGATCCAGGTTTTCTCACATCCCCCCCACCCCCATACACACACAAACTCACTCTCCTGCTGGTAATAGCTCATCTAAACTGACCACTCTCCAAGTTTAAATCCAAGTTAAACCAGAACATCTGGGGGGGGGGTAGGAAAAAACAAGAGGAAACAGGCCAGCAGGACAGTGGGGTGGGAGGAGGTATTGTTTCATATTCTCTGTGTGTATATAAAGTCTGCTGCAGTTTCCACGGTATGCATCTGATGAAGTGAGCTGTAGCTCACGAAAGCTCATGCTCAAATAAATTGGTTAGTCTCTAAGGTGCCACAAGTACTCCTTTTCTTTTTGCGAATACAGACTAACACGGCTGTTCCTCTGAAACCTGTCTTTAGATTGACAGGCACAGAAACCACTGGGGAAGTATGAAATCATAGGGTATAGGAGCTAGAGCCCTCAGCCAGTCAGGAAACAGAAATATGTCCTATCAGATCTTTTACCATAGAGGAACACAACTCTGAATTTCTGCCTTCATAATCGAGCCAGAGAATAAAACTTAGGGAAATGCATTTGCTGAATACATTTCCAGGAGCAAATAAACCTGAGAAGATTTGGGAACTACTCACTGATAATCTGTGGGGTCTTGTCTCATTCAGCCCCTGGCAGGATCGGGCCCAGAGCACAGGGCACCTGTAGAAATGCTACCCATTGAGAAACCCTGATTCGGGGCATCAGGGTTTTCACATTCCAAGCTTACATTCAATGTCAGATTTCTGTGTAGCTTGGCCAGCCCACCGTGGAGCATGGGCAGATGTAGGGGAGGGGTTCCTTAGCTACCTAGTGCCAACCTACCCAATTCCTGCTCGAAGGGAAGCTGCTGACACCAGACGTCTTCACCCAAAAGGACAAGGAGTCATCGGAGAGGTTGCACGGGCAGCAGGCAGCATCTGTTGGGATAGAGAGGCAACCGTTTTTATGAAGCTTGCCTGCATATTCCCTTGGGGGCCACTTGATCATCAGGGAACATGAGCTAACTGGCTTTGAGTGCACCAGCTTTAGCCCCCGTCACAGCCAATGGCAAACTGCTGGAGGCAAAATCACAGGGGATGAGAGGTAATGCTAGCCAACTGGACTGCCGTGCCAGCCCTGCTGCAGGCTGTATTCCTGGAATCTGGGCTTGTCATCACTGTTCGTATGGTGATGATTAGCCACATAGCTTCCTCAAGGGAGACCAAGTAGTAATGATGATGCTGTTACAGCTGTGATCTTGCTGAAATAATAATAGTAATAATAATAATAATATAATATGGGACCAGATTTCTCCTTGGTGGCCCCTTTCCTGAATTACAAACCCGGGGTGCAGGCCAGGGAAGGGAGATTCCACAAGGCTCCCTATATGGAAATTTCCCTTGGATTGTTCCAGGAGGGGAGTCCCTTCCCTTCTTCTTGAGGAATGAACAGGGGGACCTGTTATGCACAGTTCTCAGTGATCCACTGGTAGCTAGGCCCCCCACCCACAATCTCTGGGCCTCCACAACTGCTCTAGGACACTCTCCAGCTCCCTGCTACCACAGGTTCCTCAGAGATGTGGTACCAGGGCCTGTCATAGTAGCCTCTGCCCACAGGACCTGCTGAAGGGGTGTTGTACAGGGTGGCGGGTGCTGCACAGAGATGGGAAGGCTGGGTAGAGTAGCTGATGGGCACAATACCCCAGTCCTAGACTGGGTGGGATGTTTCAACCTTTCCATAGCCAGAGTTCATCTACAGACTCCGTCAGTGCAACCTTTGTTTATGTTATGAGGGAGAGGCAGATGAAAAGCCTCAATTTCTCCTGGGGATCCAGGCAGATGCAGCTGGGCAGTATCATGGCAGCTGAGCTTTCATAGATAAATTATCTGTTTTCTATGAAAACTCACCCCAAAAAATGGATACAAAGGAAACATTTTACTAAATGTTCAAATTTTTCTTGGGGGAAATTTTTTTCCCCCGCTAAACTCTAGATTTCAAATTTACTCCTGGGGGAATTATGTGCCAAAACTATTAAAAATTCAAAATCTGAACACTATATTTTCAAATTGTGTAAAATTCTCCATATTTTATTTGTTAAATAACAATATATAATCAGTACAGTTTCAATTATATTTGGTCATTTATTTCAAAATACCTGTCAGCAAATATGTCTGTAACAATAAAGACAACAAAAAAAAATTATTTTTTGACAAATAGTTTCCTTATTAGGCATATTAATACACAACTCTGAATAATAATTCATTGAAACTATAATACAGAACCATATTTTCCAACGCCCCTCAGAAGTAGTGCAAAAGCTTGGGGGAGTCCTGGGTAACAGAGGAACTGAGGGAGAGGGAAGAAATTGCTGAGAAGGTGCCTGGGTGTGAACCTGGAGGGTTGTTGGTTATGGTTTGGAAAAATATGGAAGAGGTTTTCTTGGGCAAAGGACTGTTAGGGAGGCAGACCCTGGCTCAGCCCTACCCCTGCCCATTCAGTCAGTAATATCTGCCCCTGTACACATGTTTCCCTCCACCCCCACTCAGACTCTCACTCCCCCTATCCCCAGGTGGCCCTGCACCCCGCCTTCCTTGTGTGTCTCTGTGCCCCCATTCAGCCATCTCCATTCTCCCATGTGGTCCTGCACTTCCCTCCCACCTGTTGCCCTGTGCCACCACTCCAATTCAGCCCCTATCCCAATCTATTCCTCCCCCACTAGCTCTTATGAACCTCTATCTGCCCCCCCAGCTAAACATGCTGTCTGTCTCCCCATAGTCCCTGCCTCCTGACCTGGCTCGACAGGCACTGTGAAGAAGGCAGGCTCTTTCTCTTCTCTATATTGCTGGGAGCTGCTGCTCTATTCTATTGCTAGAGTGCCCTATGGCAGGCGAAAGGCGGAACTGCTGAAGTTATTTTCTGCCTGGAGCTGCTGTGCTATTCTAGTGCCACAGCACCATCTGGTGGGGAAAAGGTAGATTGCTGCCACACCACCCCCAGCTCTGCTTCACCCCCTGCGGGGGGCTGGCATCTGCACTCACCTCCCCCGAACATTCCTCTGATCCCAATTTCCCAAGTTTTATGACAGAGGTGGACATTTGTCCCGTTTGCTCTTGCCAACTGATCAGGTCAGGAAGACTGAAAGGGACAAATGACTCCTTTTGAAATAAAAAAGTCGAGTTGGCTGGGACAGGCTTAAAAAAGGGACTGTTCCAGCCAAAATGGGAGGTATGGTGACACTACCATAGAAAAACATAAGAATGGTCATACTGGGTCAGATCAAAGATCCATTCAACCCAGTATGCTGTCTTCCAACAGTGGCAAATGACACATGTCCTAGAGACAATAAACAGACAGACAATCATCAAGTCATCCATCCCATCACCCATTCTCAGCTTCCATCAAACAGAGGCTAGGGACACCATCCCTGCTAATCCTCGCTAATAGACATTGATGGACCTAAACTCCATGAATTTATGTAGTTCTTTTTTTAACCCTCTTATAGTCTTGGCCTTCACAACATCCTCTGTCAAGGAGTTTCACAGGTTGACTGGGCACTGTGTGAAGAAATACTTCCTTTTATTTGTACTAAACCTGTTGCCTATTAATTTCATTTGGTGACCCCTACTTCTCGTGTTGTGAGAAGGAGTAAATAACATTTCCTTATTTACTTTCTCCATACCAGTCATGATTTTATAGACTTCTATCATATCCCTCCTTAGTCATCTCTTTTTCAGGCTGAAAAGTCCCAGTCTTATTAATATCTCCTCATATGGAAGCTGTTCCATACCCCTAATCCTTGTTGTTACCCTTTTCTGAACCTTTTCCAATCCCAGTATATCTTCTTTGAGATGGAGTGACCACATCTGCATGCAGTACTCAAGATGTGGGCGTACCATGGATTTATTTAGAGGCAATATGATATTTTCGGTCTTATTATCCATCCCTTAATTAATGATTCGAAATATTTTGTTCACTTTTCTGACTGCCACTGCATATTGAGTGGATGTTTTCAGAGAACTATCCACAGTGAATCCAAGATATCTTTCTTGAGTGGTAAAAGCTAATTTAGACCCCATCATTTGATATGTATAGTTGAGATTGTGTTTTCCAACGTGCATTACTTTGCATTTATCAGAATTGAATTTCATCAACCATTTTGCTGCCCAGTCACCCAGTTTTGAAAGATCTTTTTGCATCGCCTCACAGTCTGCCTGGGACTTACCTACCTTGAGTAGTTTTGTATCATCTGCAAATTTTTCCACCTCACTGTTTACCCCTTTTTACAGATCATTTATGAATATGTTAAATAGGACTGGGCCCAGTACAGACTCCTGGGCAACACCACTATTTATCTTTCTGCATTCTGAAAACTGATCATATATTCCTACTCTTTGTTTCCTATCTTTCAACCAGTTACCAATCCATGAGAGAACCTTCCCTTCCTGTAGAGGCTCCCCTTCTCCCAAAAACTTCCCCATTCCCTAATAAATCTAAACCTTCCTCCCTACACCACCATCTCATCCATGCTTTGAGACCCTGCAGTTCTGCCTGCACATGGAACTGGAAATGTTTCAGAGAACACTACCACAGGGGTCCTGGACTTCAATCTTTTGCCTAGCAGCCTAAATTTGGCCTCCAGGATGTCTCTCCTATCCTTCCCTATGTCATTGGTACCTACATGTACCCCAGCACTACACTACATATAAGCCTATCTAGATGTCTCGAGAGATCTGCAACCTGCACACCAGGTAGGCAAGTCACCACGCGGTTCTCCCAGTTATTGCAAACCCAGCTATCTATGTTTCTAATGATCAAATTTCCTCTAACTATTACCTGTCTCTTCCTAATAACCGTAGTTCCCTTACCTGGAGAGGTATCCTCAATGTGAGAGGATTCCACAGCTTCATCTGGAAGGAGGGTCCCAACTATGGGATTATTTCCCTCTGCTCCAGTTGGATGTTCTCCTTCCCTTTGGCTTTTATCCTCCTCAACAGCACAGAGGCTCTCAGAACATTTTACTGTGTTCTAGAAAGTCTCATCTCTGTACCTCTCTGTTTCCTTTAGCTCTTCCAGCTCAGCCACTCTGGTCTCCAAAGCCCATACACGCTCGCTGAGGGCCAGGATACCCTTGCACCAAATGCACACATATGCACCTCACCCTTAGGGCAGGTAATATAATACATGCTGCATTGGGTGCAATAAACTGGATAGCCTCTACTCTGTTCCTGGACTTCTGCCTGCATTCTCTTTCTACTCCTTCAGCTGGTTCCTTTGTTGTTGTTTTGTTTCTATGAAGGGGTGATTTTTAACTTCAGTTTAAAGAAGTTTAAGGAATGTTAAAAGAACAAGGAGTCCTGTTGCACCTATAAAATCAGTTGCGAAACTCCCGTTTCGCAGGAACAGCTGCTCCTGTTCACTAGCTCCTCTGCTTGTTTAGGAGTGGGCTTTTTAAAGCCCTGGTCTTCCTGAGTAGCCCCACCTCCTAGTTAAGGCTTGATGGGTGCTAAAGGGATTAGGGATCACAGCCTCGTTAAGAAGCTCTCAGATCTCAATCTTGTCTAGCAGGCCCCTAGGCTCAGCATCCACACCATCAGCACATGATTCCCCAAACAAACAAACCACATGATGGATTTGAGTCCAGCAGCAAACACACACACACACACACAACAAACTTACCCCAAGTGTCATGTAATCACTCCTCCTTCACCTGGGGCAGGATCATAGAATCATAGAATCATAGAATATAAGGGTTGGAAGGGACCCCAGAAGGTCATCTAGTCCAACCCCCTGCTCAAAGCAGGACCAATTCCCAGTTAAATCATCCCAGCCAGGGCTTTGTCAAGCCTGACCTTAAAAACCTCTAAGGAAGGAGATTCTACCACCTCCCTAGGTAACGCATTCCAGTGTTTCACCACCCTCATAGTGAAAAAGTTTTTCCTAATATCCAATCTAAACCTCCCCCACTGCAGCTTGAGACCATTACTCCTCGTACTGTCATCTGATACCATTGAGAACAGTCTAGAGCCATCCTCTTTGGAACCCCCTTTCAGGTAGTTGAAAACAGCTATCAAATCCCCCCTCATTCTTCTCTTCTGCAGGCTAAACAATCCCAGCTCCCTCAGCCTCTCCTCATAACTCATGTGTTCCAGACCCCTAATCATTTTTGTTGCCCTTCGCTGGACTCTCTCCAATTTATCCACATCCTTCTTGAAGTGTGGGGCCCAAAACTGGACACAGTACTCCAGATGAGGCCTCACCAATGTCGAATAGAGGGGAACGATCACGTCCCTCGATCTGCTCGCTATGCCCCTACTTATACATCCCAAAATGCCATTGGCCTTCTTGGCAACAAGGGCACACTGCTGACTCATATCCAGCTTCTCGTCCATGGATGAGGACCAGGATGAGGGTCTGGGGCTCCATACAGTGTCTCTGGCTCCCTGGGCAGCTCTTACAACATCCGGTCTCTGGTGTTGGGCCTGGAAAGGGGGTGGAGCCTTAGGTAAAGAGGAAGAGCAGTGGTGAGGCTTGCAGGAAGGGATGGGGCAGAGGGGGAAGAAGAGGAGCAGGGACTGGGTCATTGGGGGGATGTGGCTCCTGCATATGTTCTGCTTTTGCCTTTTTAAAAGCTAGTCACCCCACACTGAATGGGCTGACCTAGGACAGGAGATGGCGGTGACTGTGGGGGAGCTGAGGCCAGTTTTCACCACTTTGCACTGCTGGGGAAGCAGAAATGGAGCAGACAGGGATGGAGTCTGGGCCTGAGTCTCTTTCCAGGACTCCTGTGTGTCAGACCCTCACTCACACACACATCTCTGCCCTGTTCAGTAGGTGTGCTGTGTGCAGAGTCATCAATGGGGGTGGGGGAAGCTGCCTGAATGGCTTCTCCTGAACTCCTGTGTTAATTATGTTTCTGACAGGACACAGTCAAAATGTCCTGGCTGAGTGTGTGGGGGAAGGGGGGGTGTCCGTGCCCCTTGAATAGCCCCTGTCCAGAGCTGGTGCAGCCCCATGGATCACGCAGCACCTAGAGCGCTCAGGAAGGGTGAGCACTGTGACAGAAGAACAGCCCTGCAGCTTTCTTCATGGCCCCTCAATGTTTAACCAGAGACGGGACAGGGACAGGTCAGGTGTAACAGGAAACAACATCCACGTCCCTTCTCTTTATTGACTGTATTGACAGATATTCTGAGGTCAAAGCAGCCACTGATATGGCTATTTATGGGCCAAGAACCTACCGGTGCCCTGGATTTCCATGAACACAGTCACTAGGTGAATGCTGCTGCCTGCCATTGTCTCCTTCTCCAAGTGCCCTGTCCTCACTCCCCAGCTGGTGAGGACAGCCCCTATTCCATTGCTCCAAGCCTTAGATCCCATCAGAAGCTTTCTCTATTGAATGGAGATGAATAGCTCATTGGTCCTGGATGTAAGGGTCCATAATGTAATAGGTGGAGCATTTTTTAATCTCCCATGTCACAGGCGCTGTAGCCAGGTGATGAACTGACCCTTCACTTGATGAACAACCTGATTATCCTCCCACAAAGATGTTTGCTTTTCACGCTGTACACGATTGGGTTCGTCAGGAGTGGGACCAGCAGGTAGACATATCTGAAGCACAGACAGGACAATCTGAAGCAAGTCAGAAGAACTATTCCCTAATCTGTAAAAAGAAAAGGAGTACTTGTGGCACCATAGAGACTAACCAGTTTATTTGAGCATGAGCTTTCATGAGCTACAGCTCACTCTTATGTGCAGACAAACTTATCTCTGGTATATAGAAGAGCAAGACAACACAGAGGTGGGAAACACAGGTTTTCAGGGCTCTGAGACACTCCACCTTCGATGCAATGCTCAACACTGTTTTGAAGATCATCACATAAGAGAAGAAGATGAGCAGCGAATCCAACCCCATCGTTAAGAGTGAACCAGACAAGACACAAATGCTGTTGACTGTGATGTCTGAACAAGCCATCTTCATGACCTCCTGGTGCAGGCAGTAGGAATGGGAGAGGACATTGACTCTACAGTATTGGTACCGTTTCAGGAGAAGGGGGAGTGGGATTACTATGGCTACTCCTCTTGGCTATTCTCAGCAGGGTTAAGATGGAGGCATATCTCAGTGGGTTACAGATCGCAACAAAGCGGTCAAAGGCCATCAACAAGAGCATGGAGGATTCAATGCATTGAAGCAAGTGGATGAAGAACTGGGCAAAACAGGCATGGAGGCTGATCTCTATTGAGTTGAACAAGAATGTGCCCAATATCGTCGGTCTGGTGGCTATCAATAAGCCAAGGTCTGTGACGGCCAACATGGAAAGGAAAATGTACATGGGATCATGGAGGCTTGGATCTATTTTTATAATGAACAGAATGACTGAATTTCCTACTATTGAAATAACATACATTAAGCAGAAGGGGATAGAGATCCACAGATAGACGTCTTCCTGCCCAGGTATACCAGTGAGAAGGAACACTGCATAGTTGAAGTTGGTGTCATTGAGAGCTGACATAATGTACTGGGGAGGTCTGAGAAGTGTTGAACTTTCTTTCCTAAAAGGAAAAAGAACAGGAGACTAGATGATATTTAACTAGACATCATTCTGCTCGGAGTTGAAGTCTAGACACTCTCAGGAGTTCAAGGTAGATCAGCAAAAACATAGTAATGGATTTACAGCAATAGGAAGATAGGCACTGCCAGACTGGATCAGACCTGCAGTCCATTTAGCCCAGTGGCCAGTTCCAGATGCTGCAGAGGAAGGTTCAAGAAGCCCTGAAATAGGTAGCTATGAGATAACCTGCTCCCAGGGAATGTTTCCGCCTGACACCCAGTAGTTACACATATTTTGTGGTATAAATGAGGAAAGCTTAGAACCCTTACAAACCTCTTTTTAAAATCCTCATTATTGTAATTGGATTTTCTGGTTAACCATATAAACATCCCGTCCCTCTTTGAATCTTGCTAAGTTTTGGCCCCATTGATATCTTGTGCCTGGGAGTTCCACAGCCTAATGTGCATTGTGTGATTTTAGAGTTCTGACATT
The DNA here is from genome assembly GCF_965140235.1 of Caretta caretta. NCBI lineage: Eukaryota > Metazoa > Chordata > Testudines > Cheloniidae > Caretta > Caretta caretta. The sequence goes on from NC_134206.1 coordinate 6,672,840, forward strand.
CCCAAAGACATCCTTTTCTGGCCCTTCCCTTTGGAATGTGGCCCATTTTATCATGATCCATGATATATGTATAAACGCATGGCAATTGCATGGTTATGAAAAGTCATTGTATGTATATGTCCTGCTTTGAAGATATTTACAAATGTGTTTCATTGCCTCATTATATGTATTTTTTTTAAAACTGTTCTCCAATTCTGAGAGTCCCAGTTATGTCAGTTCCTTTTTGCACTACATAGGATAAATTCTTAGGCGTATGTTCTGGATTCAATAACATTGACTTCAACTGCGTCACTCCAGATTTACATGTGTAAATTCGATCAGAACTGGGCTATATTAACTTTCCCTTAAAAATGCTCCCAGTGATACACTCTGACCCCAAGAGTCCCTATAAGAGAACCTGAAGTGCTTTGCCTGGCAAATGTTGACTGAATTCACAGAGTTCAATCACCCAACGAGTTTCTCTTCATCGTCACAGGACTTGCATCCTCTCCCCATCCAAGGTTCTGTAGATATCTGCAAAGTTACAAGCTAACACAGACAGTTACTTCAGCTGTGCAGGGGCAGGGTTGGCCTTCCACATGGATGAATACTGCAAACACTAGGTTTTCACTAGTATCCATTTGAGTGTGCAAGTTACTTCAGCCATGTGCGTGTAACAGGTGGTGGGCAAAAATTATATACAACCACTATAGCATTCCCCTTTCCTGGATCTCAGCTCGACTCTTTGCTGAAACACAGACCAGCAGTTCTGATCTCTCAGGACTTTTTGGAAAGTCTCACACAGGTATTGAACAGGGATTTTGTTCATGTCCCTGAATGAAGTGTTACAAAGAACTTCTGATCAGTTACCAGGAGACAGTATCATACAACTGTTCACTGAACAAAGAGTTAACACACAAATCCGTTCCAAACAGTATGTGGAGTACTTCTAAAATGCTTTCTAAAACAATACCAATTAAGCAGTAAAGTTACCACTGCTCCTTCCTGTAGAGATTCCAACAACTCTGCCATTGGCTTTCAATATACAGCCTGTCATGAAAGTTTGGTTTCTAATATTTATATAACAATGAAAAGTTTTGGCATAACATTTACACAAAAGCCATTCCACAGGGATCATTTCCAGGTCCAGTTCTGTTCAATATCTTCACCAATGATTTAGATAATGGCATACAGAGTACACTTATAAAGTTTGCAGATGATACAAACCTGTGAAGGGTTGCAAGTGCTTTGGAGGATAGGATTATAATTCAAAATGATCTGGACAAACTGGAGAAACGATTTTAAGTAAATAGATGAAATTCATTAAAGACAAATACAAAGTACTCCATTTAAGAATCAACAATCAGTTGCACACATACAAAATGGGAAATGACTTCCTAGGATGGAGTATTGCGGAAAGGGATTTAAGTGTCATAGTGGGCCACATGCTAAATATGAGTCAGCAGTGTAAAGCTCTTGCAAAAACAGCAAAAATCATTCTCAGATGCATTAGCAGGAGTGTTGAAAGCAAGACACAAGAAGTAATTCTTCCGCTCTGCTCTGCTCTGATTCAGTCGCAACTGGAGTATTGTGCCAATTCTGGCCGCTACATTTCAGAAAAGATGTGGACAAACTGGAGAAAGTCCAGAGAAGAGCAACAAAAATGATTAAAGGTCTAGCAAACATGACCCATGAGGGAAGATTGAAATAAATGGGTTTTAGTCTGGAAAAGAGAAGACTGAGAGGGGACACGATAATAGTTTCAAGTACATAAACATTGTTACAAGGAAGGGAGAGAAAAATTATTCTCCCTAACCTCTGAGGATAGGAGAAGAAGCAGTGGGCTTAAATTGAAGCAAGGGAGGTTTAGTTTGGACATTAGGAGAAAGTTCCTAACTGTCAGGGTGGTTAAGCACTGGAATAAATTGCCTAGACATGTTGTAGAAGCTCCATCATTAGAGATTTTTAAGAGCCGGTTAGACAAACACCTGTCAGGGATGGTCTAGATGGTGTTTGGCCCTGCCATGAGTGCAGGGGACTGGACTTGATGGCCTCTCGAGGTGACTTCCAGTTCTACATTTCTATGATTCTATGATTAAGTAGTAAAGTTAACACTGCTCCTTCCTGTACAGAGATTCCAACAACTCTGCTGCTGGCTTTCACTATACATGCCATGTCATCAAAGTTTGGTTTCTAATGTTTGGGTTACAATGTAACATGTTGGCCTAACCTTTACACATTTGCACTTTAGTACACACATGTCAACCCATTCTTTCCCCTCTCATCTACTTTCAGAGATAATTTCTCATTTTAGAGCTGGACTTAAACTGTAGCATCTTTCATCTGGATTTCTTCAGACCCTGAAAAGATCACAGCGTTTCAGCCTTCATTCAATCACTTGTCAGCAAACAAAAGTCTAGTATTCTCTCTCCCTGGGGTAATAGCTGACTGGTTCTCCTCAGGTTCTGGTATTGTGACAGACAAAGCTGAGCTGACAAAATGAATGCGTGAGTGTCAAGGTTCCTTCCCCACTCTGAACTCTAGGGTACAGATGTGGGGACCTGCATGAAAACCTACTAAGCTTACTTTTACCAGCTTAGGTTAAAACTTCCCCAAGGTACAAATTATTTTACCCTTTGCCCTTGGATTTCCACTGACACCACCAAACTTTATCTGGGTTCCTGAAAAAATGGAGTTTGGACATGTCTTTCCCCCCAAAATCCTCCCCACTTCCTGGGGAAGGTTTGGTAAAAATCCTCACCAATTTGCATAGGTGACCACAGACCCAAACCCTTGGATCTTAGATCAATGAAAAAGCATTCAGCTTCCTTACAAGAAGACTTTTAATAGAAGTAAAAAGAAAAGAATCACCTCTGTAAAATCAGGACGGTAGATACCTTACAGGGTAATTAGATTCAAAACATAGAAAATCCCTCTAGGCAAAACCTTAAGTTACAAAAAAGACACACAGACAGGAATATTCATTCTATTCAGCACACCTATTTTCTCAGCCATTTCAAGAAATCATAATCTAACACATACCTAGCTAGATTACTTACTAAGTTCTAAGACTCCATTCCTGTTCTGTCTCCGGCAAAAGCATCACCAGACAGACACAGACCCTTTGTTTTTCTCCCTCCTCCCAGCTTTTGAAAGTATCTTGTCTCCTCATTGGTCATTTTGGTCAGGTGCCAGTGAGGTTACCTTTAGCTTCTTAACCCTTTACAGGTGAGAGGATTTTTCCTCTGGCCAGGAGGGATTTTAAAGGGGTTTACCCTTCCCTTTATATTTATGACAGAGTGTTAAACCCAATTCTTGGGATGTTTCCGGTAGAGCTATAGTGGGCTATTTTTTGGGATGTTTATCTTATGGCTATATTATGTTAAACCAGTTCAGCTTCTCTTAGTTTAATAGCAGGCTGTTAGAAAACAAGCAGGAAGGGAAGCAACAGATCCAGAAAAGCCATCGTTCAGAAACAAGGCAGTTGAGAGACAACACCAGAGCTACGAGCTGGGAATAGCCTATTTTGGGGCTCCAGCCACATTACACAGCTTGTATTATCCTGAGAAGCTCTTCAGACTGACAGGGACCAACAGCAGTAGGGAAGTCTGCCTGTGTCCCCCGTCAGAATGGGAGGGCTTGGGGTAAGAGACAAGGTCAGACTGTTGTTTGAAAACCCTTTAATTCTCCCATGTTACACTTTATTCCTTGTGTTCAAACTAAACAGTGTTTTGGCTCTAGAAGGCTGGCTGGTCACTCATCTCACCACTACTCACAGACTCCCAAAGGGAAGAACCACAGGTGCCGAACCCACTCAGCAAGCACAGTTCACCCACAGTGTGCTGTAGCCCAGGGCCTAGTCTGAGGGTGGGAGGATCGTGGGATTCCACCCCTAGGAGAGGGCAGGGTCTGAGGTCTGACATCTGGCACTCAGAGACCAGAACGGGGGTCGAGATACCAGGAGCCCCATAACTCTGAGGGGTATCTATAGGCTAGAAGTGCTGGAGCCCTCAGCCAGTCAGGAAACAAAAATATGCCCTATCAGACCTGTTACCACAGATCAACATAACTGATTGTTCTGCCTTAACAATTGAGCCAGAGAATAAAAGCTTTGAAAATGCATTTGCTGATTAAATTTCCAGGAGGAAATAAACAGGAGGTGATTTGGGAACGAGTCACTGATATTTCAGGGGGGTCTCTTCTCACTCATCTGCTCGTAGGATAGGGCCCAGAGCACACAGCACCTCTCGAAATGAGAGCCCTTGAGAAATTCTGACACAGGGCACTGGAGTTTTAACACTCTGAGCTTGCTTTGAATGTCACATTTCTGTGTTGCTTGCACAGCTCATCATGGAGCATGGGAAGATGTAGGGGAAGGGCTCCTAAGCTACCTACTGCTGCCTGCCTTCCAGCCCCATTACAGAGTTACCGCGACAGCCCACCTGTGTCCTCTGCCACTCCACAGAACAGTGGCAAATGGAAACAGCTTGCAGACTTTTCCCTGCAAGTTTGCATTTTAAAGAGAGTGAAACCTGCCAACGTACCGAATTTCTGCTAGAAGGGAGCCGCTGACACCAGAGGTCTTCACCCTAAAGGACAAGGAGTCATCAGAGAGGTTACACGAGCAGCAGCATTTGTTGAGATAGGGAGGTAACTGTCTATATGAAGAATGTTTGCACATTCCCGTAGGGGGCAATTGGCCCTTGGCTCAGTGTGCACCAGCTTTAACCCCCATCACGGCCAATGGCAAACTGCAGAGGCCAAATCAGAGGAGACGCTTGGTGAACCTACCCAGCCGGACTACAGCGCCAGCCCTGCTGCAGGCTCTATTCCTGGGATCCAGGCTTGTCGTCACTGTTTGTATGGATCTGATTAGTCACATGGCTACATCGGGGGCGGCCACGTGGTAACAACGTCACAGCTGTGATCTAGCCGAAATAAAATTAATAAATAAGTAAATTAATAATAAAAATATTATTAATAAAGGACCAGATTTTTCCCCAGTAGCCCCCTGACCTGTATTACAAACCCAAGGTGCAGGCCAGGGAAGGGGAGATTCCACAACCCTCCCTACATGGAAATTTCCCTTGGATCGTTCCAGGAAGGGGGTCCCTTCCCTGCTCCCAAGGAATGAAAAGGGGGACCCAGGATCAAGGGATCCCCAAAGTTACGCAAAGATCTTGGTGATCCACTGGTAGCTAGGCCCCCCACCCACAATCTCTGGGCCTCCACAACTGCTCTAGGACCCTCTCCAGCTCCCTCTAGCACAGGCTCATCAGAGATGTGCTACCAGGGCCTGTCACAGTAGCCACTGCCCGCAGGATGTGCTGAAGGCACATTGTACAGTGTGGAGGGGGCAACACATAGATGGGAAGGCTGGTTAGAGTAGTTAATGAGCACAATAACCCACCTGCAGACGGTCAGGAGGTTTCGAGACTCCAGAGTCAGAGACTCCATCAGTTCAACCATCATTTACATTCTGAGGATGAGGCAGATGAAAAGCCTCCAATTTCTCTTGGGGATCCAGGCACCTGGAAGCTGAGCTTTCAGAGAACAATGTTCCATTTCCTATGAAAAGTAACCCCCAAAAAGGATGCAAAGGAAACATTTTAGTTTGGGTCAAAACGTTGTGTGTTTTCCAGCCCAGCTCCAGCCACTAGCTGGCAGTAGCCCTCCATCAGCCTCCCACACTGAGCAGCCCCTTAGGGTGACTATAATTCCCAAAGAGAAAACAGGAGACCCCCAGATGATCGCATTAAGCCTCCCACCCCCATGAGATGCTGTTGCCTATTGCTGTAACTCTGTAGGGGCCCCCTCAGATTTCAGGAGGCTGTTTCCTCCCCAACACCTCTGCCTCATCCCTTGCAGGTGGCTGGCATCTCCACTCACCTCCGCCGAACATTCCTCCACTCTCCACTTCCCCACTTCTTTGACAGAAGTGGGCATATCTCCTCTTTGCTGTTCCCAGCTGATCAAGTCAGCAAGAGGAAACAGGACAAATGCCTCCTTCTGGAAAAAAAAAAAAGTCTCACACAGGACTTAAAAAAGGGACTGTCCTGGCCCAAAAAGATACGTATTGAAACTATATGTATTGTCACCCTACCATAGATGATGGCCACACAAGCCCTATAATGGAGCGAGCCCCTGGAAAAGGCTTGTCTGAATCAAACCATCCATCAGAGGAACAGATTCAGAACATAAGAATGATCATATGGATTCAGACCAATGGTCCATCTAGCCCAGTGTCCTGTCTTCTGACAATGGCCAGTGAAGATGCTTCAGAGGCAATTAACAGAACAGCACAATTATTGAGTGTTTCATCCTCTGTCATCTGCTCCCATCCTCTGAAAGTCAGTGGTTTACAGACAGCCAGAGCATGGGGTTTCGTCCTTCACTATCCTGGCTAATAGCCACTGATGAACCTCTCTCCCTTGATCTTACCTGGACCCAGTTATGCATTTGGCCTTCACAACGTCACCTAGCAATGAGTTCCACAGGCTGACTGTGCCTTGTGTGAAGAAATACTTCCTTTTGTTTCTTTTAAACCTGATGCTCATTAACTTCACGGGTGACCCCTGTGAAGGGGCAAATAGCTCTTCCTGAATCACTTCCTCCACATCAATCATGACTTTACAGACCTCTCTCATATCCCCTCTGAGTCATCTCATTTCCAAGCTGAAAATTCCCAGGCTTTTCCTCTCCTCATATGGAAGCTGTTCCCTGCCCCTAAAGATTTTTGTCACCTTTGTCTGTACATTTTCCAAGTCTAATATATCTTTTCTGAGATGGGGCGACCAGAACGACACAAAGTATTCAAGGTGTGGGCATACCACAGATTTAGATTTTCATATATTTCTGTCACTCTTCGGGGAGGCGAGCCCTCCGGCCCCTCTCCTTCTGCACGAGGCACACCCTACCCTGCACCCGGAATGCCAAGCCCCCCACCATCCTGGAGATGCCCAGAGCCTCTACAGCCCACGGGGATGGAGCCGCCCCCCACCCGCCCGAGCCGTGCCACTCCACCTCTCTTGAGACCTGAAGCCAAACTGGGGAAAAGCTGGTCTCATCCCAAAGATCCTGAGCTTGTTATTTTCACCATGCAGGTTCCAGGGCAGCCGAGGAGAGGGTTGTGACACTGCCCGCATATTCATCACAGTAGTATCCTTGCGATATGTTTATGACGTAGTTCTGACATATCTTCTACAAAATATAGCCCGTGAGGTGTCTATGAAAAAGTTATGGTTTCCAGAATATGATGATCCTATTTGTGTGCATGTATCATTTTTATATCTGAACTTATGAATATAGACTATGTATCTATGTTCCAGATGTGGTTACACTGGGTTGACAACCACCAGGTAGAATGTTTCCATTGAAGACAGCTAGTTGTGAAGGGCCGGTTCAGGGTAGTGGGCCATTAGGGGATACAATAGGCCTTAAGAGAAGTTTATCCTTCACCAGGTGAGCATTCCTGAAAATGTTCCAGACAGCCTATTTGTAATGGCTCCTATGACTCAGTCGGGCATGCAAGGGCATGTGAGATAAATGAAGTTTCTGTGTGTGGTGTGGTGGGGGTAGCTCCCTTTTGGACTGGGAAATGCACCCTCCACCTTCCAGAAATTGCTACATAACCTTCTGGCTGGACTTGGAGAATTTGCAGTCACCTACCTTGATGATGTGGCTATATTCTTAGATTCATGGGGAATCACAGATGCCTCCGAGCATGGTGTAGGAGGAGTTTAAAAGCAATAAGGACCACATCAACAATTCCATCCTGTCGTGTTTCTCAGCAAAAGAACTTTCCGAGAGGCAAAGCCACTGGTCACTCTCCGAAAAAGAAGGTTACGCCATTGTGTATGCTCTGGAGAAGCTACGCCCATACGTTTGGGGACTGCGCTTCCAACTGCAGACTGACCATGCTGCGCTGAAGTGGCTTCACACAGTCAGAGAGACGAACAAAAATAATCTTCGCTGCAGTTTAGCTAGTCAACACTTTGATGTTGAGATACAACACATTTCAAGAGCCGCTAACAAAGTGGCTGATGCACTTTCGCGGGAAGGTTTCCCAGAATCAGCCGGATAAAAATGTCCCTGCATTCTAAGGCATTATACTCCTTCAAATGTAAAAGTACTGTTTAGTTCTTCATGTAATTATTAGTAAAATTAGCGGTGCATATAATTTATTAACTCTCTTTCCTAAACCTCCAGGAAGAAATCCCAGCCGGTCTGGACCTGACCTGAACCAGGCAGGCCAGCACTTTCTGTGATTTGGGGGGCATGAGATAAGTGAAGGTGTAGGGGGGGTAGCTCCCTTTTATGAACACCCAGACAGGCAGTTAGCTATAAAATCCCTCTTGGTGTCTGTTCTCTGTTTGCTTTACCTGTAAAGGGGTAACAAGCTAACAGGTAAAAGAAAAGACGTGGGCACCTAACCAAAAGGGCCAATGGGAAGGCTAGAACTTTTCAAATTGGGAAAGAAACTTTCCATTTGTCTGTTGTTCTCTGGAGAAGGAGACAGGGACCAGCAATGCTGTAAGCAGCAATGCTGTGTAAGTCTTGAAACAGGTATAAAAATTCATCTTCCATACCTAGAAGAAATCATGGGACACGGCATGGTTAAAGAGACATGATTAGGTTTATTTCTCTGTTTTGGCTTTTGGAGCTCCTCTGTGCTAATCCCAGATGCTTTTGTTTGCTTGTAACCTTTAAGCTGAACCCCCACGAAAACTATTTGGGTGCTTAATTTTTGGAATTGCTCTTTACAAATCTGGCAAAAGCCTAAATTCTGGATGTATTTTTCTTCCTCTTTGTTTTTAATAAAATTTTGCTTTTTTAAGAAGAAGACTGGATTTTAGGTGTTCTAAGAGGTTTGTGCACATGCTGTTTGATATAGCTGGTGGCAACAGCTACTTTCCTTTGTTTTCTTTTCCAGTACTTCCCCGGGGAATGGGGGGGAGGACTTTTGCATCCCCCACAGAGAGGAATTCCCAAGTGCTCCTTCTTGGGTCCAAGTTGTTTTATGTTGGGTTTTTTTTTGTTTTTTTTTTTGCATTTGGGTGGTGTCAGGAATTACCAAGCTACGGTCAGAGAAAAGCTGTAACCTTGGGAGTTTACTACAAGCCTAGAGTGGCCAGTATTATTTTTTGGACTCCTTGTGAGCCACCACCTTCTGCACTCGGAGTGACAGAGTGGGGATTCACCTTGACAGCATGTGACCAGACCACAAGACACTGACTCCATTGTGGTTACCTGTATTTTTCCACTATCTAAGCTGGGGAATAACATCATCTCTTGGCCTCACTCCCTACACAAGGGAACTCCTGCAAGCACCTGAGGAACAAGACTGAACGGGGGGAAGTGCCAGTGGTGGATATAAGCCTGGACAGGCTCAGCCTTCCTGGTGCTGCTGTGGCCACTCGCTGCCAGTTGCAGGGTTCGCACAGGGACCTTTTTATTCTTCTGTGCCATGCAGGTTCCAGGGTAGCTGAGGACGCAATATGTGCTACTCAGCTTCTTCAGGAATCTCGCTGCACTCCATGGAGATTACTGATGAAACCAGGAAGCTGAGAAACACAGAGCGCTGTGATAGGCTGTCACCCCCAGGGGGCAGTCTCGGTGCTGTGGGAACCCCTGTGCCGCTCATCCCGCCAGCATGGCTGGCCAATCGTACACTGCTTTGCTGGTGACAAAGATAGCCTCTTCAAGCCCTGTCATCACCCAACACAACGGTAGGTGGCGCCACACCCCCAATTGAGCGGCCTGAGTGCTTTAGTGAGCCACTCAAGGACAGGCTGGAGGCAACAGACAATTTCCCAACTCCCCAGCCCTTGCTCCCTTACTGGACTATAAACCCCAAATTATACCATTTTGCACGGCACAGGAGTACAACACAAGCTCATTAATCTAGGTGGCTTTCCCCTTGATGTGGAAGGATATACGACAGCCTTTGTACACAGAGCTGGGATTTTCCCCAGACACTTTACTCAAAACACGCTGGTAAAGATAAAGCATAAAATAGTTTTATTTCCTACAAAAAGATGGATTTTAAATTAATAGAAACCCGATTAAAGCACATTATCCAGCACATAAACAAAAAATGGAAACTAAGCGTAACACGCAAAATAAAATGGATATGAATGAACAATATCTCACTCTGGCTGATGAGACAAGCAGGCTATCAAATTTTCAGACACAAGCTAGAAATCCTTTTAGCTTGGGATCAGCACTTCCCCCTGTTCAGGCATTGTTCCTCAGCTGTTTCCAGGAGTTCTCTTGTGTGGGGAGTGAGGTCAAGAGATGGTGTCACTCCCCGTGTTAGATAGCAGAAAAATACACCTACCAAAATGCAGTGAACTACATTTGAAATACAGATACATAGTCAAGATTTATAATTTCAGATGCAAAAATGATACAAGCACACAAATAGGACCATCATATTCTCCACATCATAGCTTTCCATAGTAAACACCCAAGAATCTTTTTTCTACAAGACACACATAACTAGATCATAGTCATACCACAATCATAGCACTAAGATCAATATCGGGGACATATAAAAAGCTGTTTCTTTGGGAAGAGACATGCTTTTCCCATGGGCTGGCTTGGGGTCTCAGGAGAGTGAGCTCGGCATGGCTGGCAGTGCTCCGGCCAGCCCAGGGCTCCTCTAACATTGGGGGTGCGGTGGGGGGATCATTGGTTCAGCCATGCGGTGTGTGGAAGCTCTGGGCTGTTCTGGGAGAGGGGGCCTCGCTACTCTGGCTCTGGCTGTGGTGGTGCGGCAAAAGGAGTGGTGAATTAGAGTGGACTGCCCATCCCCAGTTGGGCAGGAGAGTCCCGAAATACAGAGTTCAAGTCCCGTTGTGGGCTGAATGACTTTAGAAGAGCATTTGTCCTGAAATACCTGCCATGCCGATCCATGCCTGCGGAAGGCTCATGGGCAGCACCACCCTTTTCACAGTCAGAGGAAGGAGGAGGTCCTTAGCTCCCCCTCCACCCGCTATGAGGCCACGCCCCAAGTTAGGGGGCAGGTGGAGGGTCTGGGGTTCCCCAGAGCAGCACTTGCTCCCAGGGCTCCTCTTACCATGGCCTGTCTGTGATGTCCAGCCTAGTCAGTGGGTGAGGCTTGGGGAAAGAAGAGGATCAGGAGGTGAGAGTTCAGGGGAAAGAAGAGGGCCAGGGGTGAGGCCATGTAGGGGGCAGGGCTCCTGCCTGTGTCCTGCTTTTGGCTTTTGAGAAGGTGCTCAGCCTACACTGAATGGGCTGGGCTGAGACAGGAGATTGTTGTGACTGCATTGCTGGGACAGCACAAACAGAGCGGAGGAGTCCTAGGAAATATACTTCTGTGTGCATAGCCATCAATAATGGGCAGGGGATGTTACCTGAATGCCTTCTCCTGGGGCTCCTGTGTTAATCATGTCTCTGTCTCAAGCACCTGTGTGAGGACATGGGGGAAGGGTGTGGGACTGTGTCCCTTGAATAGCCCCTGTCCACAGCTGGAGAATGGATCATGCAGCTCCCAGAGCACTCAGGAAGCACTAGGACTGTGACTGCAGAAGAGCTATGCAAGACCTCAGCAAGTTTGCAGATGACACTAAACTTGGAGGAGAGGTAGATACTCTGGAGGGTAGGGATAGGATACAGAGGGCCCTGGACAAATTAGGGGATTGGGCCAAAAGAAATCTGATGAGGTTCAAGAAGGACCAATGCAGAGTCCTGCACTTAGGATGGAAAAATCCCATGCACCGCTACAGACTAGGGACCGAATGGCTCAGCAGCAGTTCTGCAGAAAAGGACCTAGGGGTTACAGTCGATCAGAAGCTGGATATGAGTCAACAGTGTGCCCTTGTAGCCAAGAAGGCCAATGGCATTTTGGGATGTATAAGTAGGGGCAATGCCAGCAGATCAAGGGACGTGATCGTTCCCCTCTATTTGACCTTGGTGAGGCCTCATTTGGAGGCCTGTGTCCAGTTTTGGGTCCCACACTACAAGAAGGATGTGGAAAAATTGGAAAGAGTCCAGGGGAGGGCAACAAAAATGATTAGGGGACTGGAACACATGACTTATGAGAAGAGGCTGAGGGAACTGGGATTGTTAAATCTGTGGAAGAGAAGAATGAGGGGGGATTTGATAGCTGCTTTCAACTACCTGAAAGAGTGTTCCAAAGAGGATGGATCTAGACTGTTCTCAGTGGTAGCAGATGACAGAAAAAGGAGGAATGGTCTCAAGTTGCAGTGGGGGAGGTTTAGGTTGGATATTAGGAAAAATGTTTTCACCAGGAGGGTGGTGAAACACTGGAATGCGTTCCCTAGGTGGAATCTCCTTCCTTTGAAGTTTTTAAGGTCAGGCTTGACAAAGCCCTGGCTGGGATGATTTAGTTGGGGATTTGTCCTGCTTTGTGTAGGGGGTTGGACTAGATGACCTGCTGAGGTCCCTTTCAACTCTGATATTCTATGATTCTATGATTCTTTGATTTGGACAGTGTGACAGGCCAGGTGTAATGGGAAACAACCTCCACACCCCTTCTCTTGATTCACTGTATTGACCGGAATTCTGAGGTTGGAACAGCCACTGATAGGGCTCTTCATGGGCCAACATCTCACCAGTCCCCTGGCTCTCCACGAGCACAGTCACTTTGTATATGCTGCTGTTAGCCTTGGTCTCATTCCCCCACTGCCCTGTCCTCTCTGACCAGCGAGTGGGAAGAGCCCCACTTCCACTACTCCACGTCTTACACCCCTTCTGAACTTCTCCCTAAAGAGTGGAAATCAGTAGCTCTTCTAGGCCTGGTCTACACTGGGGGGGGGGCGGAATCGATCTAAGATACGCAACTTTAGCTCTGAGAATAGCATAGCTGAAGCTGACGTATCTTAGATCGACTTAGAATCACTTACTTCACGTCCTCGCGGCATTGGATCCACGGCCGCCCATCCCCTGTTGACACCGCTTCTGCCTGTCGCCCTGATGGAGTTCCGGAGTCGACAGCAGAGCAATCGGGGATCGATCACTACCCGCCGATCCAGCGGGTAATGTAGACGTGGCCCTAGACTCACACGTAAGGGTGCAGGATTGAATAGGTGTCCACGGTCTATTTTTCTTAACTCCTGTATCACTGTATGATGAACTGACTATTTATTTGACAAACACCCTAATTATCCTTGCACGAAGGTGTTTGCTTTTCACACTGTACACTATTGGATTAATCAGAGGCGGGCCCAGCAAGTAGATGTAGCTCAGGAGAATTTGAAGCAAGGGAGAAGAGCTCTTCCAGAATCTGTGTATGAGAGTCAGGCTGAACTCTGGCATGTAGAAAACCAGGACGGCGCAGAGGTGGGAGACACAGGTGTTCAAGGCCCTGAGGCACTCCATGTGGGAGGTGATGCTCAGCACTGTGTTAAGAATCATCACATAAGAGAGGAAGATGAGCAGAGAGTCCAACCACAGCGTTATGAGTGTAACAAACAAGCCATAGATGTTATTGACTGTGATGTCCGCACATGCCAACTTCATGACGTCCTGGTGCAGGCAGTAAGAATGGGAGAGGACGTTGGCTCGACAGTATTGGAACCGTTTCAGGAGTAAGGGGAATGGTAATGTTACGGCCACACCTCTTAGCACAAACACCAACCCCATCTTGGCTAATCTCGGCAGGGTTAAGATGGAAGCATATCTCAGTGGGTTACAGATTGCAATGAAGCGGTCAAAGGCCATCATCAAGAGCATGGCAGATTCAATTTTTGCAAGAAAGTGGATAAAGAACATCTGGGTAAAACAAGCATTGAGGCTGATTTCCCTAGAGTTAAACAAGTATATACCCAGTATCGTCGGTATGGTGGTTATCGATAAACCAAGGTCTGTGACGGCCAACATGGAAAGTAAAATGTACATGGGCTCATGGAGGCTTGGATCTGTTTTTATAGCAAACAGAATGAGTGAATTTCCTACTATTGAAGTAACATACACTAAGCAGAAGGGGATAGAGATCCAGAGATGGACGTCTTCCTTCCCAGGTATCTCGGTGAGAAAGAAAACTGCAGGGTTGAATTTGGTTTTATTGACAGCTGACATAATGGACTGAGAAGGTCCGACGAGTTTTAAACTTTTCTTCCTGGAAGGAAAAAAAACAGGAGACTAGATGATATTTATTGAGACATCATTCTGCTCTGAGTGGAATTCTAGAGACTCCCTGGAGTTCAAGGAAGATCAGCAAAAACATAGTTTTGGATTTTCAGCACCAATAGTAACCCATATAAACACCCTGCCCCTCTTTGCATTCTTCTAAGCAACTGTCCCCATTGAGATCTTGTCGATCACAGTGCCACAGTCTATTTGAGCACTGTGTGATTTGCAATTGTGACCTTCCCACAGACACCCTTTTTGGCCCTGCCCTTCTGAGTGTGGCCCATTGAATCATAGCATGTGTGTAAACACATGGCAAGTGCACGGTGAATATGGTCATAGTATTTATCTATCCTGCATTGAAGCTATTTACGTGTTTCATTGCCTCATTATATATATTTTATTTACTTTATCCTATCTGGAGAGTCCAAATTATGCCACTACCTCTTTGGAGCACATGAGATCATTTTTAGCCCCATTTTCTGAATTCAGTAACATTAACTGTAACAGCATCACTCCAGATTTACATGTGTCAATTTAATTAGAGGAGGACTCCATTAACTTTCCCTTGCCAAATGCTCCCAGTAATACACTCTGACCCCCTAGAGAAGCTGAAATGATTTTCGTAGCCAATGTTGACTGAATGCAGAGAGTTCAATTGTCCTATAGACTTCCCTTCATCCTCACAGGATCTGCATCCTGTATTTGGCAAATGAGAAGCTTGACAGAAAAGACAGAGAGTTATTTCAGCTAGGGTGGGGTTGATGTTACAAAAGGGTGAATAGTGCTAACACTAAGTTTGCACTAATATCCCGCTGAGTGTGCAAGTTACTTCAACCATGCTCGTGTAACAGGTGATGTGTGTAAACTACATTGAAACCACTATTACTCTCCCCTTTCATGCATCGCAGATCTACTCTTTGATGAAACATGGACCAGCGGTTCTGTTCTCCAGGACCTTTTGGAAAGTCTTTCACAGGTATTACAAAGTGGTTGAGTGCATGGCCCTGAATTCTTGCATTCACAATCGAGCCAGAGAATAAAATGGTTGAAAATGCATTTGCTGATTAAATTTCCAGGACAAAATAAACCTGGCTTGATTGGGGAACTAGTAACTCTTATTCCCTGGGGTCTCTTCTTGCTCAGCCCAGAGCATTATCGGGCCCAGAGCACAAGGCATCTACAGAAAGAGGAGCCCTTGAGAAATCCTGACAGAGGGCATCAGGGTTTTGACACTCTGAGCTCGCTTGGAATGTCAGATTTTGTGTAGCTGAAATTATTCACTGTGCAGCATGGATAGAGGTAGGGGAGGAGTTCCCAAATGACGTGGCGCTTCCTTTCCTCCAGCTCCATCACTGAGTCCTCTGCTGCTTCAGACAATATCTGCCAATGGAAACACGATGCAGCCTTTCCCCTCCACTTCACATTTTAAAGATAGCCAAACCTGCCAACGTACCCAATTCCTGCTGGAAGGGGAGCTGCTGACACCAGAGGTCTTCACCCTGTAGCACAAGGAGTCACCGGAGAGGTTGCGTGGGCAGCAGGCTGCAGGCAGTATCTGTTCAGACAGGGAGGAAACTCTTTATGAAGCAGGTTTGCACATTCCCTTGGGGCCTACTTGGCCATCAGGGAACCTCAGCTGCTTGGCTTAGTTTGCACCAGGTTTAATCCCCGTGACAGCCAATGGCATACTGCAGGAGGCCAAATCACAGGGGATGTGCAGTGATGCTAGTCAACTGGACTTCAGTGCCAAGCCCTGCTGCAGGCTCTATTCCTGGGATCCAGGTTTGTCGTCACTGTTCGTATGGTTCTGATTAGTCACATGGCTACCTCGGGGCGGCCACGTGGTAACAGTGGCACAGCTGTGATCTTGCTCAAATATAATTAATAAATAAGTAAATTAATAATAAAAATATTACTAATATAGGACCAGATTTCTCCCCAGTAGCCCTCTGTCCTGCATTACAAACCCAGGGTGCAGGCCAGGGAAGGGAGATTCCACAGGGCTCCCAACATGGAAATTTCCCTTGGATCATTCCAGGAAGGGGGTCCCTTCCCTTCTCCCTGAGGAATGAAAAGGGGGACCCAGGATCAAGGGATCCCCAAAGTTACGCAAAGATCTTGGTGATCCACTGATAGCTAGGCCTCCCCACCCACAATCTCTAGGCCTCCACGCCTGCTCTAGGACCCTCTCCAGCTCCCTCTAGCACAGGCTCATCAGAGATGTGCTACCAGGGTCTGTCACAGTAGCCACTGCCCACAGGATGTGCTGAAGGGACATGGTACAGTGTGGAGGGGGCAACACACAGGTGGGAAGGCTGGGGAGAGTAGCTAACGGGCACAATAACCCAGCTGCAGACTTGTCAGGAGGTTTTGACCTTTCCATACCCAGAGCGCAGCCAGAGACTCTGTCAGTTCAACCATCATTTATGTTCTGAGGACGAGGCAAATGAAAAGCCTCCCATTTCTCTTGGGGATCCAGGCAGGTGTAGCTGGGCAGCATCATGGCAGCTGAGCTTTCAGAGAACAATGTTCCATTTTCTGTGAAAAGTCACCCTGTCAGGGTTCCTTCCCCACTCTGAACTCTAGGGTAGAGATGTGGGGAACCGCATGAAAGACCCCCTAAGCTTATTCTTACCAGGTGTTACGAATTACACCTTGTAGGACACGCACACAAGTGCTATGAATTACACCTGGTAGGACACGAACACAAGTGCTATGAATTACACCTGGTAGGACACGCACACAAGTGCTGCGAATTAAACCTGGTAGGACACGCACACCAGTGCTGCGAATTATACCTGATAGGTCACGCACAGTTCGAATCTAGGCTGAGGCACAGAAACAAAGTCCACAACTGCAGAGTTCCCAAAAGACACTAAGTTTATTACGCTCGAGCGTGGTGCTCCCCTGCTAGCCAGGAGGGGACCCTGAATGCAGATTATACAAAGGTTACATACCTTTTAGCAAAGCATGTTGCCCTCCTGCATCGGAAACCTTAGCCAATAAACAAACCCTTGTCTTATCTACCACCTATCCCTGCTTGGTGCATTCCTCGTGCTATACCAGTATGTTAATTACACAGCATGGTCCTAAAGCCATGCATCAGTAACCTTTATTATCAGGATGGGAGGCCTCACATCAAGGCCAAGAGACAGGGAGTTAGAGACTGACAAAAACCAGATACTGGGAGTCAAGGCAGGCTGGAGACAAGGAGGAGGATTTTCACAGGGATTCAATATCTAAGGATTACTCCTCCTGGTGTATGATGTGCTGGCATTTAAACAATGGTGGGCCCAAAACCAAAATGGAGTCACATGTGCTAACTTTTCCTTAACACAGCTTAGGTTAAAAACTTCCTCAAGGTACAAACTTTGCCTTGTCCTTGAACCCTATGCTGCCACCACCAAGCATTTTAAACAAAGAACAGGGGAAGAGACCACCTGGAGATGTCTTCCCCCAAAATATCCCCCCAAGTCCTACACCCCCTTTCCTGGGGAGGCTTAAAAATAATAGCCTAACCAATTGGTTACAAAACCATCAAAGACCCAAACCCCTGGATCTTGGAAGAATAGAAAAATCAGTCAGGTTCTGAAAAGAAGGGTTTTATTAAAAAAAGAAAGGTAAAAATCATCTCTGTAAAATCAGGATGGAAAATACTTTACAGGGTATTCAGATACAAAACACAGAGTATCCCCCTCTGGGCAAAACCATAAACATACAAAAAAAAAACCAAAAAAAAAAAACCACCCAAGAATAAACCTACCTCTTAACACGGGGAAAATTCACATAAAACAAAAGATAAACTCACCCATCTTGCCTGGCTTACCTACACTGGTTGTAATATTGGAGACTTGGATTAGGATAGGCAGGAGAAGATGGATTTCTGTCTTACCTCTCTCAGTCCCAAGAGAGGACAACCACATAAAGAAGGAGCACAAACAAAACCCTTCCCCCACCCCAAGATTTGAAAGTATCATGTCTCCTTATTGGTCCTTAGGGTCGGGTGCCAGCCAGGTTAGCTGAGCTTCTTAACCCTTTACAGGTAAGAGGATGTTGCTTCTGGCCAGGAGGGATTTTATAGCACTCCATACAGAAAGGTGGTTACCCTTCCCTTTATATTTATGACACACTCCCAAAAAGGATGCAAAGGAAACATTTTAGTTTGGGTCAAAATGTTGTGTGTTTTCCAGCCAGGCTCCAGCTCCAGCTCCAGCTCCAGCTCAAACCATCAGCCTCTGTCACTTGTACTATAGGACCATGCCACTAACTGGCAGTAGCCTCCATCAGCCTCCCACACTGAGCAGCCCCATAGGGTGACTATAATTCCCAAAGAGAAAACAGGAGACCCCCAGATGATCGCATTAAGGCTCCCACCCCCATGAGATGCTGTTGCCTATTGCTGTAACTCTGTAAGGGCCCCCTCAGGGTTTCAGGAGGCTGTTTCCTGCCCAACAGCTCTGCCTCATCCCTTGCAGGTGGCTGGCATCTCCACTCACCTCCGCCGAACATTCCTCCACTCTCCACTTCTTTGACAGAAGTGGGCATATCTCCTCTTTGCTGTTCCCAGCTGATCATGACAGCAAGAGCAAAGAGGACAAATTCCTCCTTCCAGAAAAAAAAAAAAAGTCTCACACAGGACTTAAAAAAGGGACTGTCCTGGCCAAAAAGATACATAATGAAACTATATGTATTAGCACCCTACCATGGATGATGGCCACACAAGTCCTATAATGGAGGGAGCCCCTGGAAAAGGCTTGTCTGAATCAAACCATCCATCAGAGGAACAGATTCAGAATATAAGAATGACCGTATGGATTCAGACGAATGGTCCATCTAGCCCAGTGTCCTGTCGTTTGACAATGGCCAGTGAAGATGCTTCAGAGGCAATTAACAGATCAGCGCAATTGTTGAGTGTTTCATCCTCTGTCATCTGCTGCCATCCTCTGACAGTCAGTGGTTTACAGACAGCCAGAGCATGGGGTTTCGTCTTTCACTATCCTGGCTAATAGCCACTGATGAACTTCTCTCTCTTGATCTTACCTGGACCCAGTTATGCATTTGGCCTTCACAACGTCACCTAGCAATGAGTTCCACAGGCTGACTGTGCCTTGTATGAAGAAATACTTCCTTTTGTTTCTTTTAAACCTGATGCTCATTAACTTCACGGGTGACCCCTGTGAAGGGGCAAATAGCTCTTCCTGAATCACTTCTTCCACATCAATCATGACTTTACAGACCTCTCTCATATCTCCTCTGAATCGTCTCTTTTCCAAGTTGAAAATTCCCAGGCTTTTCCTCTCCTCATATGGTAGCTGTTCCCTGCCCCTAAAGATTTTTGTCACCTTTGTCTGTACACTTTCCAAGTCTAATATGTCTTTTCTGAGATGGGGCGACCAGAACGACACAAAGTATTCAAGGTGTGGGCATACCATAGATTTAGATTTGTATATATTTCTGTCACCTTCGGGGAGGCGAGCCCGCCGGTCCCTCTCCTTCTGCACGAGGCACACCCTACCCTGCACCCGGAATGCCAAGCCCCCCCATCCTGGAGATGCCCAGCTCCTCCACAGCCCACGGGGATGGAGCCGCTCCTCCGCCCCAGCTGTGCCACTCCACCTCTCTTGAGACCTGAAGCCAACCTGGGGAAAAGCTTCTCTCGTCCCAAAAATCCTGAGCTTGTTATTTTCTCCTTGTAGATTCCAGGGCAGCCGAGGAGAGGGGTTGTGACACTGCCCACATATTCATCACAGTAGTATCCTTGCGATATGTTTATGACGTAGTTCTGACATATCTTCTACAAAATATAGCCTGTGAGGTGTCTATGAAAATGTTATGGTTTCCACAATATGATGATCCAATTTGTGTGCATGTATCATTTTTATATCTAAACTTACGAATATAGACTATGTATCTATGTTCCAGATGTGGTTACACTGGGTTGACAACCACCAGGTAGAATGTTTCCATTGAAGACAGCTAGTTGTGAAGGGCCGGTTCAGGGTAGTGGGCCATTAGGGGATACAATAGGCCTTAAGAGAAGTTTTTCCCTCACCAGGTGAGCCTTCCTGACAATGTTCCAGACAGCCTATTTGTAATGGCTCCTATGACTCAGTCGGGCATGCAAGGGCATGTGAGATAAATGAAGTTTCTGTAGGGGGGGGGGGGTAGCTCCCTTTTGGACTGGGAAATGCATCCTCCACCTTCCAGAAATTGCTACATAACCTTCTGGCTGGATGTGGGGAATTTACAGTCACCTACCTTGATGATGTGGCTATATTCTCAGATTCATGGGGAATCACAGATGCCTCCGAGCATGGTGTAGGAGGAGTTTAAAAGCAATAAGGACCACATCAACAATTCCATCCTGTTGTGTTTCTCAGCAAAAGAACTTTCCGAGAGGGAAAGCCACTGGTCACTCTCCGAAAAAGAAGATTACACCATTGTGTATGCTCTGGAGAAGCTACGCCCATACATTTGGGGACTGCGCTTCCAACTGCAGAATGACCATGCTGCGCTGAAGTGGCTTCACACAGTCAGAGAGACAAACAAAAACCATCTTTGCTGCAGTTTAGCTAGTCAACACTTTGATGTTGAGATACAACACATTTCCGCTAACAAAGAGGTTGATGCACTCTCCCAGGAAGGTTTCCCAGAATCAGCCGGGTAAAAATGTCCCTGCATTCTAGGGCATTGTACTCCTTCAAATGTAAAAAGTACTGTTTAGTTCTTCATGTAATTATTAGTAAAATTAGCAGTGCATGTAACTGAACAAGCCCACAGGTAAAACAAAAGGAGTAGGCACCTAACCAAAAGAGCCAATGGGAAGGCTAAAACTTTTCAACTTGGGAAAGAGACTTTCCCTTTGTCTGTTGGTCTCTGGAGAAGGAGACAGGGACCAGCAATGCTGTAAGCAGCAATGCTGTGTAAGTCTTGAACCAGGTATAAAAATTCATCTTCCATACCTAGAAGAAATCATGGGACAGGGCATGGTTAAAGAGACATGATTAGGTTTATTTCTTTGTTTTGGCTTTTGGAGCTCCTCTGTGCTAATCCCAGATGCTTTTGTTTGCTTGTAACCTTTAAGCTGAACCCCCACGAAAGCTATTTTGGGTCCTTAATTTTTGGAATTGCTCTTTTCAAATCTAGCAAAAGCCTAAGTTCTCGATGTATTTTTCTTCCTCTTTGTTTTTAATAAAATTTCCCTTTTTTAAGAAGAGGACTGGATTTTTGGTGTTCTAAGAGGTTTGTGCACATGCTGTTTGATTAGCTGGTGGCAACAGCTACTTTCCTTTGTTTTCTTTTCCAGTTCTTCCCCGGGGAACGGGGGGAGGACTTTTGCATCCCCCACAGAGAGGAATTCCCAAGTGCTCCTTCCTGGGTCCAAGTTGTTTTATTTTGTTTTTGTTTTTGGTTTTTTTTTTGCATTTGGGTGGTGTCAGGAATTACCAAGCTACGGTCAGAGAAAAGCTGTAACCTTGGGAGTTTACTACAAGCCTGGAGTGGCCAGTATTATTTTTTAGACTCCTTGTGGGCCCCACCTTCTGCACTCGGAGTGACAGAGTGGGGATTCACCTTAACAGCATGTGACCAGACCACATGACACTGACTCCATTGTGGTTACCTGTATTTTTCCACTATCTAAGCTGGGGAATAACACCATCTCTTGGCCTCACTCCCTACACAAGGGAACTCCTGCAAACACCTGAGGAACAAAGACTGAACGGGGGGAAGTGCCAGTGGTGGATATAGGCCTGGACAGGCTCAGCCTCCCTGGTGCTGCTGTGGCCACTCGCTGCCAGTTGCAGAGTTCGCACAGGGAACTATTTATTCTTCTGTGCCATGCAGGTTCCAGGGTAGCTGAGGAGGCAATATGTGCTACTCAGCTTCTTCAGGAATCTCGCTGCACTCCATGGAGATTACTGATGAAACCAGGAAGCTGAGAAACACAGAGCGCTGTGACAGGTTGTCACCCCCAGGGGGCAGTCTCGGTACTGTGGGAACCCCTGTGCCGCTCATCCCGCCAGCATGGCTGGCCAATCGTACACTGCTTTGCTGGTGACAAAGACAGCCTCTTCAAGCCCTGTCATCACCCAACACAACGGTAGGTGGCGCCACACCCCCAATTGAGCGGCCTGAGTGCTTTAGTGAGCCACTCAAGGACAGGCTGGAGGCAACAGACAATTTCCCAACTCCCCAGCCCTTGCTCCCTTACTGGACTATAAACCCCAAATTATACCATTTTGCACGGCACAGGAGTACAACACAAGCTCATTAATCTAGGTGGCTTTCCCCTTGATGTGGGAAGGATATACGACAGGCTTTGTACACAGAGCTGGGATTTTCCCCAGACACTTTACTCAAAACACGCTGGTAAAGATAAAGCATAAAATAGTTTTATTACCTACAAAAATATGGATTTTAAATGGATAGAACCAGATTAAAGCACAATATCTAGCATGTAAACAACAAATGAAAACACACAAAATAAATTGGATATGAATGAACAATTTCTCACCCTGGGTGATGAAACAAGCAGTCCATCAAATTTTCAAACACAAGCTAGAAATCCTTTTAGCTTGGGATCAGCACTTCCCCATGTTCAGAAATTGTTCCTCAGGTGTTTCCAGTAGTTCTCTTGTGTGGGGAGTGAGGCCAAGAGATGGTGTCACTCCCCGTGTTATACAGCAGAAAAATACACCTACGAAAATGGAGTGAACTACATTTGAAATACAGATACATAGTCCAGATTTATAATTTCAGATGCAAAAATGATACAAGCACACAAATAGGACCATCAAATCCTGCAAATCATAGCTTTCTATCGTAAACATCCAAGAATCTTTTTTCGACAAGACACACATAACTAGATCATAGTCATACCACAATCATAGCACTAAGATCAATATCGGGGGCATATAAAAAGCTCAGGTTCTTTGGGAAGAGACATGCTTTTCCCATGGGCTGGCTTGGGGTCTCAGGAGAGTGAGCTCGGCATGGCAGGCAGTGCTCCAGCCGTCCCAGGGCTCCTCCAACATTGGGGGTGGGGTGGGGGGGATCATTGGTTCAGCCATGCGGTGTGTGGAAGCTCTGGGCTGCTCTGGGAGAGGGGGGCTCGCTACTCTGGCTCTGGCTGTGGTGGTGGGGCAAAAGGAGTGGTGAATTAGGGTGGACTGCCCATCTCCAGTTGGGCAGGAGAGTCCCGAAATACAGAGTTCAAGTCCCGCTGTGGGCTGAATGACTTTAAAACAGCATTTGTCCTGAATTACCTGCCATGCTGATCCACGCCTGCCCAAGCCTCATGGGCAGCACCACCCTTTTCACAGTTCGGGGGAGGAGGAGGTCCTTAGCCACCCCTCCCCCCTTCTATGCCCCCCAGTTAGGGGACAGGTGGAGGGTCTGGGGTTCCCCAGAGCAGCACTTGCTCCCAGGGCTCCTCTTACCATGGCCTGTCTGTTATGCCCAGCCTAGTCAGTGAGCGACACTTGAGGAAAGAGGAGGACCAGGAGGTGGGAGTTCAGGGGGGAAGAAGATGCCGGGGTGAGGCCATGTAGGGTGCATGGCTCCTGCCTGTGTCCTGCTTTTGGCTTTTGAGAAGGTGCTCAGCCTACACTGAATGGGCTGGGCTGAGACAGGAGATCGCCGTGACTCTGTTGGAGACCTGAGGCCTGTTTCTACCCCTCTGCATTGCTGGGGCAGCACAAACAGAGGGGAGGAGTCCTAGGAAATATGATTCTGTGTGCAGAGCCAATAATAAGGGGTGGGGGCTGTTACGTGAATGGCTTCTCATGGGGCTCCTGTGTTAATCATGTCTCTGACATGACTCAGTCTCAAGCACCTGGGTGAGGGCATGGGGGAAGGGTGCGGGACTGTGTCCCTTGAATAGCCCCTGTCCACAGCTGTGGAATGGATCATGAAGCTCCCAGAGTGCTCAGGAAGGTCGAGGACTGTGACTGCAGCAGAGCGCTGCAAGACCTCAGCAAGTTTGCAGATGACACTAAACTGGGAGGAGAGGTAGATACGCTGGAGGCTAAGGATAGGATACAGAGGGCCCTGGACAAATTAGAGGACTGGGCCAAAATAAATCTGATGAGGTTCAACAAGGACCAATGCAGAGTCCTGCACTTAGGATGGAAAAATCCCATGCACCGCTACAGGCTAGGGACCGAATGGCTCAGCAGCAGTTCTGCAGAAAAGGACCACGGGGTTACAGTGGACAAGAAGCTGGATATGAGTCAACAGTGTGCCCTTGTTGCCAAGAAGGCCAATGGCACACTTCCTTTGAAGTTTTTAAGGTCAGGCTTGACAAAGCCCTGGCTGGGATGATTTAGATGGGAATTGTTCCTGGTTTGAGCAGGGTGTTGGACTAGATGATCTCCTGAGGTCCCTATCAACCCTGATATTCTATGATTCTATGATTCTATGATTTGGACAGTGTGTCAGGCCAGGTGAAATGGGAAACAACCTCCACACCCCTTTTCTTGATTCACTGTATTGACCGGAATTCTGAGGTTGGAACAGCCACCGATATGGCGCTTCATGGGCCAACATCTCACGAGTCCCCTGGCTCTCCATGAGCACAGTCACTTCGTATATGCTGCTGCCTGCCTTGGTCTCCTTCCCCCAGTGCCGTGTCCTCTCTGACCAGCGAGTGGGAACAGCCCCATGTCCACTGCTCCATGTCTTACACCCCATCTGAACCTCTCTCTAAAGAGTGGAAATCAGTAGCTCTTCTAGGCCTGGTCTACACTGGGGGGGCGGAATTGATCTAGGATATGCAACTGTAGCTACGAGTATAGCATAGCTGAAGTTGACGTATCTTAGATCGACTTAGAATCACTTCCTCCATGGCCTCACGGCGTTGGATCAACGGCCGCAGCCCCCCTGTTGACTCCGCTTCCGCCTCTTGCCCTGGTGGAGTTCCGGAGTCGACAGCAGAGCAATCGGAGATCGTGTAGACATGGCCCTAGGCTCACACGTAAGGTTCCAGGATTGAATAGGTGGCCACGGCCTGATTTTCTTAACTCCTGTGTCACTGGATGATGAACTGACTATTCATTTGACAAACACCCTAATTATCCTTGCACGAAGGTGTTTGCTTTGCACGCTGTACACTACTGGATTAATCAGGGGCGGGCCCAGCAAGTAGATATAGCCCAGGAGAATTTGAAGCAAGGGAGAAGAGCTCTTCCAGAATCTGTGTATGAGAGTCAGGCTGAACTCTGGCATGTAGAAAACCAGGACGGCACAGAGGTGGGAGACGCAGGTGTTCAAGGCCCTGAGGCACTCCATGTGGGATGCGATACTCAGCACTGCTTTGAGGATCATCACATAAGAGAGGAAGATGAGCAGCGAGTCCAACCACAGCGTTAGGAGTGTTACAAACAAGCCATGGATATTATTGAATGTGATGTCCGCACATGCCAACTTCATGATGTCCTGGTACAGACAGTAGGAATGGGAGAGGACGTTGGCTCGACAGTATTGGAACTGTTTCAGGAGTAAGGGGAATGGTAATTCTATGGCCACACCTCTTAGCACAACCACCAACCCCATCTTGGCTATTCTCGGCAGGGTTAAGATGGAAGCATATCTCAGTGGGTTACAGATAGCAATGAAGCGATCAAAGGCCATCATCAAAAGCATGGCGGATTCAAGTGTTGCAAGAAAGTGGATAAAGAACATCTGAGTAAAACAAGCATTGAGGCTGATTTCCCTAGAGTTAAACAAGTATATACCCAGTGTCGTCGGTATGGTGGTTATCGATAAACCAAGGTCTGTGAAGGCCAACATGGAAAGTAAAATGTACATGGGCTCATGGAGGCTTGGATCTGTTTTTATAGCAAACAGAATGAGTGAATTTCCTACTATTGAAGTAACATACACTAAGCAGAAGGGGATAGAGATCCAGAGATGGACGTCTTCCTTCCCAGGTATCTCGGTGAGAAAGAAAACAGCAGGGTTGAATTTAGTTTCATTGACAGCTGACATAATGGACTGAGAAGGTCCGATGAGTTTTAAACTTTTCTTCCTGGAAGGAAAAAGCACAGGAGACTAGATGATATTTATTGAGATATCATTCTGCTCTGAGTGGAATTCTAGAGACTCCCTGGAGTTCAAGGAAGATCAGCAAAAACATAGTTTTGGATTTTCAGCACCAATAGTAACCCATATAAACACCCTGCCCCTCTTTGCATTCTTCTAAGCAACTGGCCCCATTGATATCTTGTGGCTCAGAGTTCCGCAGCCCATTGGAGCACTGTGTGCTTTTGCAATTGTGACCTTCCCACAGACACCCTTTTTGGCCCTGCACTTCTGAGTGTGGCACTTTATCCTATCCGGAGAGTCCAAATTATGCCACTACCTCTTTGGAGCACAGGAGATCATTTTTCGCGCCATTTTCTGAATTCAATAACATTGACTGTAACGGCATGACTCCAGATTTACATGTGTCAATTCAATTAGAAGAGGACTCCATTAACTTTCCCTTGCCAAATGCTCCCATTGATATACTCTGACCCCCCAAAATCCCTCCAAGAGAAGCTGAAGTGATTTTCCTAGCCAATGTTGACTGAATGCAGAGAGTTCAATTGTCCTATAGACTTCCCTTCATCCTCACAGGATCTGCATCCTGTATTTGGCAAATGAGAAGCTTGACAGAAAAGACAGAGAGTTATTTCAGCTGGGCGGGGTGGGGTTGCTGTTACAAAAGGGTGAATAGTGCAAACACTAAATTTGCACTAATATCCAGCTGAGTGTGCAAGTTACCTCAGCCAAGCTTGTTTAACAGGTGATGTGTGTAAATCACATTGAAACCACTATTACTCTCCCCTTTCATGCACCTCAGATCTACTCTTTGCTGAAACACGGACCAGCGGTTCTGTTCTCCAGGACCTTTTGGAAAGTCTTTCACAGGTATTACAAAGTGGTTGAGTGCACGGATTCACAATCGATCCAGAGAATAAAATGGTTAAAAATGCATTTGCTGATTAAATTTCCAGGACAAAATAAACCTGGCGTGATTGGGGAACTAGTAACTCTTATTCCCTGGGGTCTCTTCTTTCGCAGCCCAGAGCATTATCGGGCCCAGAGCACACGGCATCTACAGAAAGAGGAGCTCTTTGGAAATCCTGACATGGGGCGTCAGGGTTTTAAAACACTCTGGGCTCGCTTTGAATGTCAGATTTCTGTGTAGCTGAAATTATTCACTGTGCAGCATGGGTAGATGTAGGGGAGGAGTTCCCAAATGACCTAGCGCTGCCTTCCCTCCAGCCCCATCACTGAGTCCTCTGCTGCTTCAGACAATATCTGCCAATGGAAACACCTTGCAGCCTTTCCCCTTTACTTCACATTTTAAAGATAGCCAAACCTGCCAACGTACCCAATTCCTGCTGGAAGGGGAGCTGCTGACACCAGAGGTCTTCACCCTGTTGCACAAGGAGTCACCGGAGAGGTTGCGTGGGCAGCAGGCTGCAGGCAGTATCTGTTCAGACAGGGAGGAAACTCTCTTTATGAAGCAGGTTAGCACATTCCCTTGGGGCCTACTTGGCCATCAGGGAACCTTAGCTGCTCAGCTTAGTTTGCACCAGGTTTCATCCCCGTGACAGCCAATGGCAAACTGCAGGAGGCCAAATCACAGGGGATGCGCGGTGATGCTAGTCAACTGGACTGCAGTGCCAAGCCCTGCTGCAGGCTCTATTCCTGGGATCCGGGTTTGTCGTCACTGTTCGTATGGTTCCGATTAGTCACATGGCTACCTCGGGGGCGGCCACCTGGTAACAATGTTACAGCTGTGATCTTGCTGAAATAAAATTAATAAATAAGTAAATTAACAATGAAAATATTATTAATATAGGACCAGATTTCTCCCCAGCAGCCCCCTGTCCTGTATTACAAACCCAGGGTGCAGGCCAGGGAAGGGAGATTCCACAAGGCTCCCTACATGGAAATTTCCCTCGGATCGTTCCAGAAAGGGAGTCCCTTCATCAGTTCAACCATCATTTATGTTCTGAGGACGAGGCAGATGAAAAGCCTCCCATTTCTTTTGGGGATCCAGGCAGCTGCAGCTGGGTAACATCATGGCAGCTGAGCTTTCAGAGAACAATGTTCCATTTTCTATGAAAAGTCACCCTGTCAGGGTTCCTTCCCCACTCTGAACCCTAGGGTACAGATGTGGGGACCCGCATGAAAGAACCCCTAAGCTTAAAAACTTCCCTAAGGTACAAACTTTGCCTTGTCCTTGAACCCTATGCTGCCACCTCCAAGCATTTTAAACAAAGGACAGGGGAAGAGACGACTTGGGGAGACGTCTTCCCCCACAATATCCCCGCAAGTCCTACACCCCCTTTCCTGGGGAGGCTTAAGAATAATATCCTAACCAATTGGTTACAAAACCATCAAAGACCCAAACTCCTAGATCTTGGAACAATGGAAAAATCAGTCAGGTTCTGAAAAGAAGGGTTTTATTAAAAAAAGAAAGGTAAAAATCATCTTTCTAAAATCAGGATGGAAAATATTTTACAGGGTATTCAGATAAAAAACACAGAGGATCCCCCTCTGGGCAAAACCTTAAAGTTACAGAAAACAGGAATAAACCTCCCTCTTAAGACAGGGAAAATTCACATAAAACAAAACATAAACTCATCCGTCTTGCCTGGCTTACCTAAACTGGTTGCAATATTGGAGATTTGGATTAGGATAGGCAGGAGAAGATGGATTTCTGTCTTTCCTTTCTCAGTCCCAAGAGAGGACAACCACGTAAACAATGAGCACAAACAAAACCCTTCCCCCACCCCAAGATTTCAAAGTATCATGTCTCCTTACTGGTCCTTTGGGTCAGGTGCCAGCCAGGTTAGCTGAGCTTCTTAACCCTTTACAGGTAAGAGGATGTTGCTTCTGGCCAGGAGGGATTTTATAGCACTCCATACAGAAAGGTGGTTACCCTTCCCTTTATATTTATGACACACCCCCAAAAAGGATGCAAAGGAAACATTTTAGTTTGGGTCAAAATGTTGTGTGTTTTCCAGCCCAGCTCCAGCCACTAGCTGTCAGTAGCCCTCTACCAGCGTCCCACACTGAGCAGCCCCATAGGGTGACTATAATTCCCAAAGAGAAAACAGGAGACCCCCAGATGATCGCATTAAGGCTCCCACCCCCATGAGATGCTGTTGCCTATTGCTGTAACTCTGTAAGGGCCCCCTCAGGGTTTCAGGAGGCTGTTTTCTCCCCCACAGCTCTGCCTCATCTCTTGCAGGTGGCTGGCATCTCCACTCACCTCCGCCGAACATTCCTCCACTCTCCACTTCCCCACTTCTGTCACATACGTCCTCTTTGCTGTTTCCAGCTGATCAAGACAGCAAGAGCAAAGAGGACAAATTCCTCCTTCCGGAAAAAAAAAAGCCTGACACAGGACTTAAAAAAGGGACTGTCCTGGCCAAAAAGATACATAATGAAACTATATGTATTAGCACCCTACCATGGATGATGGCCACACAACTCTATAATGGAGGGAGCCCCTGGAAAAGGCTTGTCTGAATCAAACCATCCATCAGAGGAACAGATTCAGAACATAAGAATGACCGTATGGATTCAGACCAATGGTCCATCTATCCCAGTGTCCTGTCGTTTGACGATGGCCAGTGAAGATGCTTCAGAGGCAATTAACAGATCGGCGCAATTGTTGAGTGTTTCATCCTCCGTCGTCTGCTCCCATCCTCTGACAGTCAGTGGTTTACAGACAGCCAGTGCATGGGGTTTCGTCCCTCACTATCCTGGCTAATAGCCACTGATGAATCTCTCTCCCTTGATCTTACCTGGACCCAGTTATGCATTTGGCCTTCACAACATCACCTAGCAATGAGTTCCACAGGCTGACTGTGCCTTGTGTGAAGAAATAATTCGTTTTGTTTCTTTTAAACCTGATGCTCATTATCTTCATGAGTGACCCCTGTGAAGGGGCAAATAGCTCTTCCTGAATCACTCTCCACATCAATCATGACTTTATAGACCTCTCTCATATATCCTCTGAATCGTCTCTTTTCCAAGTTGAAAATTCCCAGGCTTTTCCTCTCCTCATATGGAAGCTGTTCCCTGCCCCTAAAGATTTTTGTCACCTTTGTCTCTACATTTTCTAAGTCTAATATATCTTTTCTGAGATGGGGCGACCAGAACGACACAAAGCATTCAAGGTGTGGGCATACCACAGATATAGAGATTCGTATATTTCTGTCACTCTTGAGGGAGGTGAGCCCACCGGCCCCTCTCCTTCTGCATGAGGCACACCCTACCCTGCACCCGGAATGCCAAGCCCCCACATCCTGGAGATGCCCAGAGCCTCCACAGCCCATGGGGATGGAGCCGCCCCCGCCGAGCCGTTCCACCCACCTCTCTTGAGACCTGAAGCCAACCTGGGGAAAAGCTTCTCTCGTCCCAAAAACCCTGAGCTTGTTATTTTCACCTTGTAGGTTCAAGGGCAGCCGAGGAGCCGGTTGTGACACTGCCCGCATATTCATCACAGTAGTATCCTTGCGATATGTTTATGACGTAGTTCTGACATATCTTCTACAAAATATAGCCTATGAGGTGTCTATGAAAAAGTTATGGTTTCCAGAATATGATGATCCTATTTGTGTGCATGTATCATTTTTATATCTGAACTTATGAATATAGACTATGTATCTATACATAGATACATAGATGCAGCTCCGGTACGAAACTGCAGAAAAACCTGAGTGTCTCTGGATTAAGTTTAGAAGTGTGTGCAACAAGAGTGATGTAGTGGTAGGAGTCTGCTATAGACCACCGGACCAGGGGGATGAGGTAGATGAGGCTTTCTTCCGGCAGCTCACGGAAGCTACTGGATCGCATGCCCTGATTCTCATGGGTGACTTTAATTTTCCTGATATCTGCTGGGAGAGCAATACAGCAGTGCATAGACAATCCAGGAAGTTTTTGGAAAGCGTAGGGGACAATTTCCTGGCGCAAGTGCTAGAGGAGCCAACTAGGGGGGGCGCTTTTCTTGACCTGCTGCTCACAAACCGGGTAGAATTAGTGGGGGAAGCAAAAGTGGATGGGAATCTGGGAGGCAGTGACCATGAGTTGGTTGAGTTCAGGATCCTGACACAGGGAAGAAAGGTAAGCAGCACGATACGGACCCTGGACTTCAGGAAAGCAGACTTCGACTCCCTCAGGGAACGGATGGCCAGGATCCCCTGGGGGACTAACTTGAAGGGGAAAGGAGTCCAGGAGAGCTGGCTGTATTTCAAGGAATCCCTGTTGAGGTTACAGGGACAAACCATCCCGATGAGTCGAAAGAATAGTAAATATGGCAGGCGACCAGCTTGGCTTAATGGTGAAATCTTAGCGGATCTTAAACATAAAAAAGAAGCTTACAAGAAGTGGAAGGTTGGACATATGACCAGGGAAGAGTATAAAAATATTGCTCGGGCATGTAGGAATGTTATCAGGAGGGCCAAATCGCACCTGGAGCTGCAGCTAGCCAGAGATGTCAAGAGTAACAAGAAGGGTTTCTTCAGGTATGTTGGCAACAAGAAGAAAGCCAAGGAATGTGTGGGCCCCTTACTGAATGAGGAAGGCAACCTAGTGACAGAGGATGTGGAAAAAGCTAATGTACTCAATGCTTTTTTTGCCTCTGTTTTCACTAACAAGGTCAGCTCCCAGACTGCTACGCTGGGCATCACAAAATGGGGAAGAGATGGCCAGCCCTCTGTGGAGATAGAGGTGGTTAGGGACTATTTAGAAAAGCTGGACGTGCACAAGTCCATGGGGCCGGACGAGTTGCATCCGAGAGTGCTGAAGGAACTGGCGGCTGTGATTGCAGAGCCATTGGCCATTATCTTTGAAAACTCGTGGCGAACTGGGGAAGTCCCAGATGACTGGAAAAAGGCTAATGTAGTGCCAATCTTTAAAAAAGGGAAGAAGGAGGATCCTGGGAACTACAGGCCAGTCAGCCTCACTTCAGTCCCTGGAAAAATCATGGAGCAGGTCCTCAAAGAATCAATCCTGAAGCACTTGCATGAGAGGAAAGTGATCAGGAACAGCCAGCATGGATTCACCAAGGGAAGGTCATGCCTGACTAATCTAATCGCCTTTTATGATGAGATTACTGGTTCTGTGGATGAAGGGAAAGCAGTGGATGTATTGTTTCTTGACTTTAGCAAAGCTTTTGACACGGGCTCCCACAGTATTCTTGTCAGCAAGTTAAGGAAGTATGGGCTGGATGAATGCACTACAAGGTGGGTAGAAAGCTGGCTAGATTGTCGGGCTCAACGGGTAGTGATCAATGGCTCCATATCTACTTGGCAGCCGGTATCAAGTGGAGTACCCCAAGGGTCGGTCCTGGGGCCGGTTTTGTTCAATATCTTCATAAATGATCTGGAGGATGGTGTGGATTGCACTCTCAGCAAATTTGCGGATGATACTAAACTGGGAGGAGTGGTAGATACGCTGTAGGGGAGGGATAGGATACAGAAAGACCTAGACAAATTGGAGGATTGGGCCAAAAGAAATCTGATGAGGTTCAATAAGGATAAGTGCAGGGTCCTGCACTTAGGACGGAAGAACCCAATGCACAGCTACAGACTAGTGACCGAATGGCTAGGCAGCAGTTCTGCGGAAAAGGACCTAGGGGTGACAGTGGACGAGAAGCTGGATATGAGTCAGCAGTGTGCCCTTGTTGCCAAGAAGGCCAGTGGCATTTTGGGATGTATAAGTAGGGGCATAGCGAGCAGATCGAGGGACGTGATCGTTCCCCTCTATTCGACATTGGTGAGGCCTCATCTGGAGTACTGTGTCCAGTTTTGGGCCCCACACTTCAAGAAGGATGTGGATAAATTGGAGAGAGTCCAGCGAAGGGCAACAAAAATGATTAGGGGACTGGAACACATGAGTTATGAGGAGAGGCTGAGGGAGCTGGGATTGTTTAGCCTGCAGAAGAGAAGAATGAGGGGGGATTTGATAGCTGCTTTCAACTACCTGAAAGGGGGTTCCAAAGAGGATGGCTCTAGACTGTTCTCAATTGTAGCAGATGACAGAACGAGGAGTAATGGTCTCAAGTTGCAGTGGGGGAGGTTTAGATTGGATATTAGGAAAAACTTTTTCACTAAGAGGGTGGTGAAACACTGGAATGCGTTACCTAGGGAGGTGGTAGAATCTCCTTCCTTAGAGGTTTTTAAGGTCAGGCTTGACAAAGCCCTGACTGGGATGATTTAACTGGGAATTGGTCCTGCTTTGAGCAGGGGGTTGGACTAGATGACCTTCTGGGGTCCCTTCCAACCCTTATATTCTATGATTCTATGATTCTATGATCTATGTTCCAAATGTGGTTACACTGGCTTGACAACCACCAGGTAGAATGTTTCCATTGAAGACAGCTAGCTGTGAAGGGCCGGTTCAGGGTAATGGGCCATTAGGGGAAACAATAGGCCTTAAGAGAAGTTTATCCCTCACCAGGTGAGCCCTCCTGAGAATGTTCCAGACAGCTTATTAGTAATGGCTCCTATGGCTCAGTCAGGCTTGTAAGGGCATGTGAGATAAAAGAAGTTTCTGTGTTGCGGGTATCATAGAATCATAGAATATCAGAGTTGGAAGGGACCTCAGGAGGTCATCTAGTCCAACCCCCTGCTCAAAAGCAGGACAAATCCCCAGTTAAATCATCCAAGCCAGGGCTTTGTCAAGCCTGACCTTAAAAACTTCTAAGGAAGGAGATTCCAGCACCTCCCTAGGCAACGCATTCCAGTGTTTCACCACCCTCCTAGTGAAAAAGTTTTTCCTAATATCCAACCTAAACCTCCCCCACTGCAACTTGAGACCATTACTCCTTGTCCTGTCCTCTTCCACCACTGAGAATAGTCTAGAACCATCTTCTCTGGAACCACCTCTCAGGTAGTTGAAAGCAGCTATCAAATCCCCCCTCATTCTTCTCTTCTGCAGACTAAACAATCCCAGCTCCCTCAGCCTCTCCTCAGAAGTCATGTGTTCCAGACCCCTAATCATTTTTGTTGCCCTTCGCTGGACTCTTTCCAATTTATCCACATCCTTCTTGTAGTGTGGGGCCCAAAACTGGACACAGTACTCCAGATGAGGCCTCACCAATGTCGAATAGAGGGGGACAATCACGTCCCTCGATCTGCTCGCTATGCCCCTACTTATACATCCCAAAATACCATTGGCCTTCTTGGCAACAAGGGCACACTGCTGACTCATATCCAGCTTCTTGTCCACTGTCACCCCTAGGTCCTTTTCCGCAGAACTGCTGCCTAGCCATTTGGTCCCTAGTCTGTAGCTGTGCATTGGGTTCTTCCGTCCTAAGTGCAGTACCCTGCACTTATCCTTATTGAACCTCATCAGATTTCTTTTGGCCCAATCCTCCAATTTGTCTAGGTCCCTCTGTATCGTATCCCTGCCCTCCAGCGTATCTACCACTCCTCCCAGTTTAGTATCATCCGCAAGGGTTGCTCCCTTTCGGACTGTGAAATGCACCCTCCACCTTCCAGAAATTGGTATATAACCTTCTGGCTGGATTTGGGGAATTTGCAGTCACCTACCTTGATGATGTGGCTATATTCTCAGATTCATGGGGAATCACAGATGCCTCCGAGCATGGAGTAGGAGGAGTTTAAATGCAGTAAGGACCACATCAACAATTCCATCCTGTCGTGTTTCTCAACAAAAGAAGTTTCTGAGAGGCAAAGCCACTGGTCACTCTCCGAAAAAGAAGGTTACGCCATTGTGTATGCTCTGGAGAAGCTACGCCCATACATTTGGGGACTGCGCTTCCAACTGCAGAATGACCATGCTGCGCTGGTTTCAGAGTAACAGCCGTGTTAGTCTGTATTCGCAAAAAGAAAAGGAGTACTTGTGGCACCTTAGAGACTAACCTATTTATTTATTTATTTATCCTTGCAACAAAGCCCGTTGCCAATTGTGCCCACATATCTATTCAGGGGACACCATCACATGGCCTAATCACATCAGCCACACTATCAGAGGCTCATTCACCTGCACATCCACCAATGTGATATATGCCATCATGTGCCAGCAATGCCCCTCTGCCATGTACATTGGTCAAACTGGACAGTCTCTACGTAAAAGAATAAATGGACACAAATCAGATGTCAAGAATTATAACATTCATAAACCAGTCGGAGAACACTTCAATCTCTCTGGTCACGCAATCACAGACATGAAGGTCGCTACCTTACAACAAAAAACTTCAAATCCAGACTCCAGCGAGAAACTGCTGAATTGGAATTCATTTGCAAATTGGATACTATTAATTTAGGCTTAAATAGAGACTGGGAGTGGCTAAGTCATTATGCAAGGTAGCCTATTTCCTCTTGTTTTTTCCTACCCCCCCCCCCCAGATGTTCTGGTTTAACTTGGATTTAAACTTGGAGAGTGGTCAGTTTGGATGAGCTATTACCAGCAGGAGAGTGAGTTTGTGTGTGTATGGGGGTGGGGGGGATGTGAGAAAACCTGGATTTGTGCTGGAAATGGCCCACCTTAATTATGCACATTGTAGGGAGAATGGTCACTTTGGATGAGCTATTACCAGCAGGATAGTGAGTTTGTGTGTGTGGTTTTTGGGAGGGGGGTGAGGGGGTGAGAGAACCTGGATTTGTGCAGGAAATGGCCCAACTTTATTATCATGCACATTGTGTAAAGAGTTGTCACTTTGGATGGGCTATCACCAGCAGGAGAGTGAATTTGTGTGGGGGGGTGGAGGGTGAGAAAACCTGGATTTGTGCTGGAAATAGCCCACCTGATGATCACTTTAGATAAGCTATTACCAGCAGGACAGTGGGGTGGGAGGAGGTATTTTTTCATATTCTCTGTGTATATATAAAGTCTGCTGCAGTTTCCACGGTATGCATCTGATGAAGTGAGCTGTAGCTCACGAAAGCTCATGCTCAAATAAATTGGTTAGTCTCTAAGGTGCCACAAGTCCTCCTTTTCTTCATGCTGCGCTGAAGTGGCTTCACACAGTCAGAGAGACTAACAAAAAACATCTTCACTGAAGTTTAGCTATTCAACACTTTGATGTTGAGATACAACACATTTCAGCTAACAAAGAGGTTGATGCACTCTCCCAGGAAGGTTTCCCAGAATCAGCCGGATAAAAATGTCCCTGCATTCTAGGGCATTGTACTCCTTCAAATGTAAAAAGTACTGTTTAGTTCTTCATGTAATTATTAGTAAAATTAGCAGTGCATGTAACTTATTAACTCTCTTTCCTAAACCTCCAGGAAGATATCCCAGCCAGTGTGGCCCTGACCTGAACCAGGCTGGCCAGCACTGTCTGTGATTTTGGGGGCATGAGATAAGTGAAGGTGTAGGGGGGGTAGCTCCCTTTTATGAACACCCAGACAGGCAGTTAGCTGTAAAATCCCTCTTGGTGTCTGTTCTCTCTTTGCTTTACCTGTAAAGGGTGAACAAGCCCACAGGTAAAACAAAAGGAGTAGGCACCTAACCAAAAGAGCCAATGGGAAGGCTAAAACTTTTCAACTTGGGAAAGAGACTTTCCCTTTGTCTGTTGGTCTCTGCACAATGAGGCAGGGACCAGCAATACTGTAAGCAGCAATGCTGTGTAAGTCTTGAACAAGGTATAAAAATTCATCTTCCACACCTAGAAGAAATCATGGGACAGGGCATGGTTAAATAGACGTGATTAGGTTTATTTCTTTGTTTTGGCTTTTGGATCTCCTCTGTGCCAACCCCAGATGCTTTTGTTTGTTTGTAACCTTTAAGCTGAACGCCCAAGAAAGCTATTTTGGGTGCTTAATTTTTGGAATTGCTCTTTTCAATCTAGCAAAAGCCTTAGTTCTTGATGCATTTTTCTTCCTCTTTGTTTTTAATAAAATTTCCCTTTTTTAAGAAGATGACTGGATTTTTGGTGTTCTAAGAGGTTTGTGCACATGCTGTTTGATTAGCTGGTGGCAACAGCTAATTTCCTTTGTTTTCTTTTTCAGGTCTTCCCCAGGGGGCGGAGTGGGGAGGTCTTGCAGGTCCCCCACAGAGAGGAATTTCCAAGTGCTCCTTCTTAGGTCCAAGTTTTTTTGTTTGTTTGTTTGTTTGTTTGTTTTTTGCATTTGGGTGGTGTCAGCAATTACCAAGCCACTGTCAGAGAAAAGCTGTAACCTTGGGAGTTTACTACAAGCCTGGAGTGGCCAGTATTATATTTTAGACTCCTTGTGGGCCCCCACCTTCTGCACTCGGAGTGACAGAGTGGGGATTTAGCCTTGACAGCATGTGACCAGACCACAAGACACTGACTCCATTGTGGTTACCTGTATTTTTCCAGGTTTCAGAGTAACAGCCGTGTATTCTCAAAAAGAAAAGGAGTACTTGTGGCACCTCAGAGACTAACCAATTTATTTGAGCATAAGCTTTCGTGAGCTTCATCGGATGCATACTGTGGAAACTGCAGAAGACATTATATACACAGAGACCATGAAACAATACCTCCTTCCACCCCACTCTCCTGCTGGTAATAGCTTATCTAAAGTGATCACTCTCCTTACAATGTGTATGATAACCAAGCTGGGCCATTTCCAGCACAAATCCAGGTTTTTTCACCCTCCGCCCCCCCCACACATGAACTCACTCTCCTGCTGGTAATAGCACATCCAAAGTGACCACTCTCTTCACAATGTGTATGATAATCAATTTGGGCCATTTCCAGCACAAATCCAGGTTTTCTCACCCCCCCTTCCAAAAACCACACACACAAACTCACTCAGCTGTCCTATCTCGGGGAGCTCTCCTGTCCCTCGGCAGCTCTCCAACACCACTTTCTACAAGCCATTGCCCTATGATCCCACTGAGAGTTACCAAAAGCAACTACAGCATTTGCTCAAGAAACTTCCTGAAAAAGCACAAGATCAAATCCGCACAGACACACCCCTGGAACCCCGACCTGGGATATTCTATCTACTACCCAAGATCCATAAAACTGGAAATGCTGGGCTCCCTATCATCTCAGGCATTGGCACCCTGACAGCAGGATTGTCTGGCTATGTAGACTCCCTCCTCAGGCCCTATGCTACCAGCACTCCCAGCTACCTTCGAGACACCACTGACTTCCTGAGGAAACCACAATCCATCGGTTATCTTCCTGATAACACCATCCTGGCTACTATGGATGTAGAAGCCCTCTACACCAACATTCCACACAAAGATGGACTACAAGCCGTCAAGAACACTATCCCCGATAATGTCACGGCTAACCTGGTGGCTGAACTTTGTGACTTTGTCCTTACCCATAACTATTTTACATTTGGGGACAATGTATACCTTCAGATCAGCGGCACTGCTATGGGTACCCGCATGGCCCCACAGTATGCCAACATTTTTATGGCTGATTTAGAACGCTTCCTCAGCTCTCGTCCCCTAACGCCCCTACTCTACTTGCGCTATATTGATGACATCTTCATCATCTGGACCCATGGAAAAGAAGCCCTTGAGGAATTCCACCATGATTTCAACAATTTCCATCCCACCATCAACCTTAGCCTGGTCCAGTCCACACAAGAGATCCACTTCCTGGACACTACAGTGCTAATAAACAATGGTCACATAAACACCACCCTATACCGGAAACCGACTGACCGCTATTCCTACCTACATGCCTCCAGCTTTCACCCTGACCACACCACACGATCCATCCTCTACAGCCAAGCTCTGCAGTACAACCGCATTTGATCCAACCCCTCAGACAGAGACAAACACCTACAAGATCTCTATCAAGCATTCTTACAACTACAATACCCACCTGCAGAAGTAAAGAAACAGATTGATAGAGCCAGAAGAGTTCCCAGAAGTCACCTACTACAGGACAGGCCTAACAAAGAAAATAACAGAACTCCACTAGCCGTCACCTTCAGCCCCCAACTAAAACCCCTCCAACGCATTATTAAGGATCTACAACCTATCTTGAAGTATGACCCAACACTCTCACAAATCTTGGGAGACAGGCCAGTCCTTGCCTACAGACAGCCTCCCAACCTGAAGCAAATACTCACCAACGACCACATACCACACTAACCCAGGAACCTATCCTTGCAACAAAGCCCGTTGCCAACTGTGCCCACATATCTATTCAGGGGACACCATCACAGGGCCTAATCACATCAGCCACACGATCAGAGGCTCGTTCACCTGCACATCCACCAATGTGATATATGCCATCATGTGCCAGCAATGCCCCTCTGCCATGTACATTGGTCAAACTGGACAGTCTCTACGTAAAAGAATAAATGGACACAAATCAGATGTCAAGAATTATAACATTCATAAACCAGTCGGAGAACACTTCAATCTCTCTGGTCACGCAATCACAGACATGAAGGTCGCTATCTTACAACAAAAAAACTTCAAATCCAGACTCCAGCGAGAAACTGCTGAATTGGAATTCATTTGCAAATTGGATACTATTAATTTAGGCTTAAATAGAGACTGGGAGTGGCTAAGTCATTATGCAAGGTAGCCTATTTCCCCTTGTTTTTTCCTACCTCCCCCTCCCCCCCCCGAGACATTCAGGTTAAACTTGGATTTATACTGGAAATGTCCCACCTTGATTATCATACACATTGTCAGTTTGGATGAGCTATTACCAGCAGGAAAGTGAGTTTGTGTGTGTGTTGGGAGGCGGGGGGGGGGGAGGTTGAGAAAACCTGGATTTGTGCTGGAAATGGCCCACCTTGATTATCATGCACGTTGCAGGGAGAGTGGTCACTTTGGATAAGCTATTACCAGCAGGAGAGTGAGTTTGTGTGTGTGGGGGGGGGGGGGGGGGCGGAGGGTGAGAAAACCTGGATTTGTGCTGGAAATGGCCCACTTGATTATCATACACATTGTAAGGAGAGTGATCACTTTAGATAAGCTATTACCAGCAGGAGAGTGGGGTGGGAGGAGGTATTGTTTCATGATCTCTTTGTATATAATGTCTTCTGCAGTTTCCACGGTATGCATCCGATGAAGTGAGCTGTAGCTCACGAAAGCTTATGCTCAAATAAATTGGTTAGTCCCTAAGGTGCCACAAGTACTCCTTTTCTTTTAGTATTTTTCCATTATCTAAGCTGGATGGAATAACACCATCTCTTGGCCTCACTCCCTGCACAAGGGAACTCCTGCAAACACCTGAGGAACAAAGACTGAACGGGGGGAAGTGCCAGTGGTGGATATAAGCCTGGACAGGCTCAGCCTTCCTGGTGCTGCTGTGGCCACTCGCTGCCAGTTGCAGGGTTCGCACAGGGAACTATTTATTCTTCTGTGCCATGCAGGTTCCAGGGTAGCTGAGGAGGCAATATGTGCTACTCAGCTTCTTCAGGAATCTCGCTGCACTCCATGGAGATTACTGATGAAACCAGGAAGCTGAGAAACACAGAGCGCTGTGACAGGTTGTCACCCCCAGGGGGCAGTCTCGGTGCTGTGGGAACCCCAGTGCCGCTCATCCCGCCAGCATGGCTGGCCAATCGTACACTGCTTTGCTGGTGACAAAGACAGCCTCTTCAAGCCCTGTCATCACCCAACACAACGGTAGGTGGCGCCACACCCCCAATTGAGCGGCCTGAGTGCTTTAGTGAGCCACTCAAGGACAGGCTGGAGGCAACAGACAATTTCCCAACTCCCCAGCCTTTGCTCCCTTACTGGACTATAAACCCCAAATTATACCATTTTGCATTGCACAGGAGTACAGCACAAGCTCATTCATCTAGGTGGCTTTCCCCTTGATGTGGGAAGGATATACGACAGCCTTTGTACACAGAGCTGGGATTTTCCCCAGATATTCTACTCAAAACACGCTGGTAAAGATATAGAATAAAATAGTTTTATTACCTGCAAAAAGATGGATTTTAAATGGATAGAAACCCGATTAAAGCACATTATCTAGCATATAAACAAAAATGGAAACTAAGCGTAACACACAAAATAAATTGGATATGAATGAACAATTTCTCACCCTGGGTGATGAAACAAGCAGTCCATCAAATTTTCAAATGCAAGCTAGAAATCCTTTTAGCTTGGGATCAGCACTTCCCCTGTTAAGACATTGTTCCTCAGCTGTTTCCAGGAGTTCTCTTGTGTGGGGAGTGAGGCCAAGAGATGGTGTCACTCCCCGTGTTATATAGCAGAAAAATACACCTACCAAAATGGAATGAACTACATTTGAAATACAGATACATAGTCCATATTCATAATTTCAGATGCAAAAATGATACAAGCACACACTAGGACCATCATATTCTCCACATCATAGCTTTCCATAGTAAACACCCAAGAATCTTTTTTCTACAAGACACACATAACTAGATCATAGTCATACCACAATCATAGCACTAAGATCAATATCGGGAGCATATAAAAAGCTCAGGTTCTTTGGGAAGAGACATGCTTTTCCCATGGGCTGGCTTGGGGTCTCAGGAGAGTGAGCTCGGCATGGCTGGCAGTGCTCCAGCCAGCCCAGGGCTCCTCCAACATTGGGGGTGGGGTGGGGGGATCATTGGTTCAGCCATGCGGTGTGTGGAAGCTCTGGGCTGCTCTGGGAGAGGGGGCCTCGCTACTCTGGCTCTGGCTGTGGTGGTGGGGCAAAAGGAGTGGTGAATTAGAGTGGACTGCCCATCCCCAGTTGGGCAGGAGAGTCCCAAAATTCAGAGTTCAAGTCCCGCTGAGGGCTGAATGACTTTAGAAGAGCATTTGTCTTGAATTACCTGCCATGCCGATCGATGCCTGCAGAAGGCTCATGGGCAGCACCACCCTTTTCACAGTCAGGGGGAGGAGGAGCTCCTTAGCTTCCTCTCCACCCGCTATGA
The DNA here is from genome assembly GCF_965140235.1 of Caretta caretta. Taxonomy (NCBI): domain Eukaryota; kingdom Metazoa; phylum Chordata; order Testudines; family Cheloniidae; genus Caretta; species Caretta caretta. The sequence continues at coordinate 6,714,764 of NC_134206.1, forward strand.
GGCCAAGCCCCATGTTAGGGGGCAGGTGGAGGGTCTGTGCGTCCCCAGAGCAGCACTTGCTCCCTGGGCTCCTCTTACCATGGCCTGTCTGTGATGTCCAGCCTAGTCAGTGGGTGAGGCTTGGGGAAAGAAGAGGACAAGGAGGTGGGAGTTCAGGGGGAAGAAGAGGGCCAGGGGTGAGGCCATGTAGGGGGCCGGGCTCCTGCCTGTGTCCTGCTTTGGCTTTTGAGAAGGTGCTCAGCCTACACTGAATGGGCTGGGCTGAGACAGGAGATTGTTGTGACTCTGTTGGAGACCTGAGGCCTGTTTCTACCCCTTTGCATTGCTGGGACAGCACAAACAGAGCGGAGGAGTCCTAGGAAATATACTTCTGTGTGCAGAGCCATCAATAATGGGCAGGGGATGTTACCTGAATGGCTTCTCCTGGGGCTCCTGTGTTAATCATGTCTCTGTCTCAAGCACCTGGGTGAGGGCATGGAGGAAGGGTGCGGGACTGTGTCCTTTGAATAGCCCCTGTCCACAGCTGGTGCATGGATCATGCAGCTCCCAGGGCACTCAGGAAGCACTAGGACTGTGACTGCAAAAGAGCTCTGCAAGATCTCAGCAAGTTTTCAGATGACACTAAACTGGGAGGAGAGGTAGATACTCTGGAGGGTAGGGATAGGATACAGAGGGCCCTGGACAAATTAGGGGATTGGGCCAAAAGAAATCTGATGAAGTTCAACACGGACCAATGCAGAGTCCTGCACTTAGGATGGAAGAATCCCATGCACCGCTACAGACTAGGGACCGAATGGCTCAGCAGCAGTTCTGCAGAAAAGGACCTAGAGGTTACAGTCGATCAGAAGCTGGATATGAGTCAACAGTGCGCCCTTGTAGCCAAGAAGGCCAATGGCATTTTGGGATGTATATGCAGGGGCAATGCCAGCAGATCGAGGGACGTGATCGTTCCCCTCTATTCGACCTTGGTGAGGCCTCATTTGGAGTCCTGTGTCCAGTTTTGGGTCCCACACTACAAGAAGGATGTGGAAAAATTGGAAAGAGTCCAGCGGAGGGCAACAAAAATGATTAGGGGACTGGAACACATGACTTATGAGAGGAGGCTGAGGGAACTGGGATTGTTAAATCTGTGGAAGAGAAGAATGAGGGGGGATTTGATAGCTGCTTTCAACTACCTGAAAGAGTGTTCCAAAGAGGATAGATCTAGACTGTTCTCAGTGGTAGCAGATGACAGAAGAAGGAGGAATGGTCTCAAGTTGCAGTGGGGGAGGTTTAGGTTGGATATTAGGAAAAATGTTTTCACCAGGAGGGTGGTGAAACACTGGAATGCGTTACCTAGGGAGGTGGTGGAATCTCCTTCCTTTGAAGTTTTTAAGGTCAGGCTTGACAAAGCGCTGGCTGGGATGATTTAGTTGGGGACTGGTCCTGCTTTGAGTAGGGGGTTGGACTAGATGACCTGCTGAGGTCCCTTTCAACTCTGATATTCTATGATTCTATGATTCTTTGATTTGGACAGTGTGACAGGCCAGGTGTAATGGGAAACAACCTCCACACCCCTTCTCTTGATTCACTGTATTGACCGGAATTCTGAGGTTGGAACAGCCACTGATATGGCTCTTCATGGGCCAACATCTCACCAGTCCCCTGGCTCTCCACGAGCACAGTCACTTTGTATATGCTGCTGTTAGCCTTGGTCTCATTCCCCCAGTGCCCTGTCCTCTCTGACCAGCGAGTGGGAACAGCCCCACTTCCACTACTCCACGTCTTACACCCCTTCTGAACTTCTCCCTAAAGAGTGGAAATCAGTAGCTCTTCTAGGCCTGGTCCACACTGGGGGGGGGGGGGCGGAATCGATCTAAGATACGCAACTTTAGCTCTGAGAATAGCATAGCTGAAGCTGACGTATCTTAGATCGACTTAGAATCACTTACTTCGCATCCTCGCGGCTTTGGATCGATGGCCGCCCATCCCCTGTTGACTCCGCTTCCGCCTCTCGCCCTGATGGAGTTCCGGAGTCGACAGCAGAGCAATCGGGGATCGATCACTACCCGCCGATCCAGCGGGTAGTGTAGACGTGGCCCTAGACTCACACGTAAGGGTGCAGGATTGAATAGGTGTCCACGGTCTATTTTTCTTAACTCCTGTATCACCGTATGATGAACTGACTATTTATTTGACAAACACCCTAATTATCCTTGCACGAAGGTGTTTGCTTTTCACACTGTACACTATTGGATTAATCAGGGGCGGGCCCAGCAAGTAGCTATAGCCCAGGAGAATTTGAAGCAAGGGAGAAGAGCTCTTCCAGAATCTGTGTATGACAGTCAGGCTGAACTCTGGCATGTAGAAAACCAGGACGGCGCAGAGGTGGGAGACGCAGGTGTTCAAGGCCCTGAGGCACTCCATGTGGGAGGTGATGCTCAGCACTGCTTTAAGGATCATCACATAAGAGAGGAAGATGAGCAGAGAGTCCAACCACAGCGTTATGAGTGTAACAAACAAGCCATAGATGTTATTGACTGTGATGTCCGCACAAGCCAACTTCATGATGTCCTGGTACAGGCAGTAAGAATGGGAGAGGACGTTGGCTCGACAGTATTGGAACCGTTTCAGGAGTAAGGGGAATGGTAATGTTACGGCCACACCCCTTAGCACAAACACCAACCCCATCTTGGCTAATCTCGGCAGGGTTAAGATGGAAGCATATCTCAGTGGGTTACAGATTGCAATGAAGCGATCAAAGGCCATCATCAAAAGCATGGCGGATTCAATTATTGCAAGAAAGTGGATAAAGAACATCTGGGTAAAACAAGCATTGAGGCTGATTTCCCTAGAGTTAAACAAGTATATACCCAGTATCGTCGGTATGATGGTTATCGATAAACCAAGGTCTGTGACGGCCAACATGGAAAGTAAAATGTACATGGGCTCATGGAGGCTTGGATCTGTTTTTATAGCAAACAGAATGAGTGAATTTCCTACTATTGAAGTAACATACACTAAGCAGAAGGGGATAGAGATCCAGAGATGGACGTCTTCCTTCCCAGGTATCTCGGTGAGAAAGAAAACAGCAGGGTTGAATTTAGTTTCATTGACAGCTGACATAATGGACTGAGAATCTCAGACGAGTTTTAAACTTTTCTTCCTGGAAGGAAAAAGCACAGGAGACTAGATGATATTTATTGAAACATCATTCTGCTCTGAGTGGAATTCTAGAGACTCCCTGGAGTTCACGGAAGATCAGCAAAAACATAGTTTTGGATTTTCAGCACCAATAGTAACCCATATAAACACCCTGCCCCTCTTTGCATTCTTCTAAGCAACTGGCCCCATTGATGTCTTGTGGATCACAGTGCCACAGCCTATTTGAGCACTGTGTGATTTGCAATTTTGACCTTCCCACACACACCCTTTTTGGCCCTGCCCTTCTGAGTGTGGCCCATTGAATCATAGCATGTGTGTAAACACATGGCAAGTGCACGGTGAATATGGTCATAGCATTTATCTATCCTGCACTGAAGCTATTTACGTGTTTCATTGCCTCATTATATATATTTTATTTACTTTATCCTATCCGGAGAGTCCAAATTATGGCACTACCTCTTTGGAGCACAGGAGATCATTTTTAGCCCCATTTTCTGAATTCAGTAACATTGACTGTAACGGCATCACTCCAGATTTACATGTTTCAATTCAATTAGAAGAGGACTCCATTAACTTTCCCTTGCCAAATACTCCCAGTGATACACTCTGACCTCCCAAAATCCCTCCAAGAGAAGCTGAAGTGATTTTCCTAGCCAATGTTGACTGAATCCAGAGAGTTCAATTGTCCTACAGACATCTCTTCATCCTCACAGGATCTGCATCCTGTATTTGGCAAGCTTTAGAAGCTTGACAGATAACACAGAGTTATTTCAGCTGGGCAAGGAGGGGTTGACATCAAAAGGGGTGAATAGTGCAAACACTAAATTTGCACTAATATCCAGCTGAGTGTGCAAGTTACCTCAGCCAAGCTTGTGTAACAGGTGATGTGTGTAAATTACATTGAAACCACTATTACACTCCCCTTTCATGCACCTCAGATCTACTCTTTGCTGAAACACGGAACAGCGGTTCTGTTCTCCAGAACTTTTTGGAAAGTCTTTCACAGATATTACAAAGTGGTTGAGTGTACGGCCCTGAATTCTTTTATTCACAATCAAGCCAGAGAATAAAATGGTTGAAAATGCATTTGCTGATTAAATTTCCAGGACAAAATAAGCCTGGCGTGATTGGGGAACTAGTAACTCTTATTCCCTGGCGTCTCTTCTTGCTCATCTCGGAGCATTATAGTGCTCAGAGCACAAGGCATCTACAGAAAGAGGAGCCCTTGAGAAATCCTGACATGGGGCATCAGGGTTTTAACACTCTGAGCTCGCTTGGAATGTCAGATTTCTGTGTAGCTGAAATAATTCACTGTACAGCATGGGTAGATGTAGGGGAGGAGTTCCCAAATGACCTAGCACTGCCTTCCCTCCAGCCCCATAACTGAGTCCTCTGCTGCTTCAGACAATATCTGACAATGGAAACACCTTGCAGCCTTTCCCGTTCACTTCACATTTGAAAGATAGCCAAACCTGCCAATGTACCCAATTCCTCCTGGAAGGGGAGCTGCTGACACCAGAGGTCTTCACCCTGAAGGACAAGGAGTCACCGTAGAGGTTGAGTGGGCAGCAGGCTGCAGGCATTATCTGTTCAGACAGGGAGGCAACTGTCTTTATGAAGCATGTTTGCACATTCCCTTGGGCCTATTTGGCCATCATGGAACCTCAGTTGCTCGGCTTAGTTTTCACCAGGTTTAATCCCCATGACAGCCAATGGCAAACTGCAGGAGGCCAAATCACAGGGGATGCGCGGTGATGCTAGTCAACTGGACTGCAGTGCCAAGCCCTGCTGCAGGCTCTATTCCTGGGATCCGGGTTTGTCATCACTGTTTGTACAGTTCCAGTTAGTCACATGGCTACAAGTGGTAACAATGTCACAGCTGTGATCTTGCTGAAATAAAATTAATAAATAAGTAATTTAATAATGCAAATATTATTAATATAGGACCAGATCTCTCCCCAGTAGCCCCCTTTCCTGCATTACAAACCCAGGATGCAGGCCAGGAAAGGGAGATTCCACAAGGCTCCCTACATGGAAATTTCCCTCGGATCATTCTAGGATGAGAGGTCCCTTCCCTTCTTCCTGAGGAATGAAAAGGGGGAGGCAAGATCCAGGGATCCCCAAAGTTATGCACAGATCTCATTGATCCACTGGTAGCTTGGCCCATCTGTAGTAAGATGAAACCCTGAAACTCAAGCCCATGTATCAGAGGCCTGGTATGAGACCTGACACCTGAACCAAAGTATCTACAACTTTGCTAATATAAAGCAAAGTTAAGCTGTGAGCAAGAGGCAGGCCCTGCTCACAGAATCTTGGGAAAACAGGGTCGATGTTGCAGAAACACACATACCTAAGTGGTAGTAGGCACAAGTCTGTAGACACATTCCAGGGTGGTAGCGGCACCTTGATATGTAGAAGGGTCACACCTCTTCATGTCAGGAGTAATGTGTAACTCGTTTGTATCTGTGTATAAAGATGTGTAAGCAGAGTCAGGATGAGCTCTACCCTGACATCTGGTGGCGAGTCATGGTGGGTTGTAGAAAAGAAATTCAGGGGCTGATCTCATTTGGATAGGCACACATCCTGCCTAGATGGTCACTTTGGCTGCTGTAGGAGCCCCAGTTTCTCTGTTATTGGGGCAGGAATAAACTGTTATTATCCTGATTATATGAATCAAGGACAGTGGAACTGTACTTGGCCTTTTGTTATGATGGAGGGACTCACCATCAACTAAGCAGCACTCGCTAGGCAAGGGTCATGGGTTCCAAAACCCAGTGAATAGAAAGGGGTTGGGGACAGGTATTGATGTTTGATGGTATGGGTCCCCTAGTGAGGGCCTTACATGCTAATTGCACTTCCTTCTCTCTCTGTTGTGGAATATCAGGGCTAATTTTGATTCCATTAGAAGTCTAGTTACAGGCTGGTGAGCTGAATTCACTTTGTTCTAATGGTGCACCAGCACTGGGGCTCCCCTACTACAAGCAGAAATCACAAAAGAGCTAAACTTACTGAGAGCTGAAATCACTGAGTGTTGTGTTAAGTAGTGGGGGAGCCTGAAGCTATATTGCGGAGCAGTTTGCGGGACGGCTGGCTGGTTGAGCAGAGCAGTTTGTGGGACGGCTGGAGTAGCTCATGGGGGCGGCTGGCAGAGTGGAGCCCCGTGGAGAGGTGGGACCATGTAAGGTTCCCCTTACCCCTCCTCCCCCCCCATCTCCACCCAGGTTGGGAGGTGAAACTCTGCAGATAAACTTTCAAACTCTGGGGCTGCCCTGACCAGGGACAGAGACTTTTGGGTTCTTGGACTTTTGGGACTTTGGGTGATTTTGGTTGCTGGACTCAAGAACCAAAAGGAAAGGACACTCCCCAATTTGCTTGGGGTGGATTTTTTGCTCATGGGTTGTGTTATGAATCCTATTGGTGGTGTTTCCCCAACATAATGCCACATTGTTTCTCTCTGTTATTAAAAGGTTTTTTTGCTACACTCAGACTCTGTGCTTGCGCGAGGGGAAGTATTGCCTCTTGGAGGCGCCCAGCGGGGGTGGTATATATTTGTCCCAGGTCACTGGGTGGGGGCTCGAGCCGATTTTGCATTGTGTAATTGGAATGGAACCCCTAGATACTGAACCTGGCCCTTGTTGCTGCCAACTCTGACGGCCGAAGGGTTACATTTTGGCGGGCTCTTCTGGGATCCCTGACTCAGTACCCCTCGCAAGCACCTGTTGAGTGATCCACTACATTGGGAAACAATTTATATTTTGTTTTGTTTGTGCTTATATTTTGAGGAAATTACTGTTTGTATAATGGCTAATATGTCAGGTTTGTTGGGCCCTGGCTCAGCAGATTCCAGCTCAGAGGCTGCAGCCTCGGCCGATGATTGGACAAAAGCTCTGGGGCAAACATTGCAAAAGGTTGTGCTGTCCCATGCTGCAACAAACTCTTGTCGTAAGTTAAGGTTATTTGCTGGGAAGGAGGAGTTTGAACCCTGGTTGGCGTATACCACTGAAATGCTGCAAGAGTGGGCCGTACCAGATGCAGAAAAGTGAAGATACCTCATAGAGAGCCTTCGCGGTCCAGCATTAGATATGATTTGCACCCTGAAGCTCATTGACCCTGGGGTCAGTGTGAAGGACTGCCTAGAGGCCCTTGAACACACCTTTGGGAGCGTAGAGGGCCCTGAAGACAGCTACTTTAAGTTCCTTAATTCCCAACAGCAAAAGGGTGAGAAGGCTTCAGCCTACATATAAAGACCGGAGAGACTGCTTCAGAGAGCTGTCATGAGGGGAGCAGTGACTGCTGAGCAGATGGATCAGACTAGACTGGCTCAAATTGTAAGAGGAACTCAGTATCAGAACCCAATTCTACTTCATCTCCAGCTAAGAGAACGACAGGAACATCCCCCAAGTTACTCCCAGCTAATAAAAGAGGTCAGAGAGGAGGAAGAAAGGCAGGCTGCCAGTGAGTTTTGGGAAGCCCAAACATCGGAGCCAGCCAGCACAACACCACTGCAAACGGCCAGTGTACTGATGGTGAGCACCAGAGAGGAACTTGCCCAACAAATGCAGGTCCTGACGGAACGGATAGCTGAGCTGCAAAGCACCGTTGACCGAGTTAAGACTTCCAGGAATAAGGAGCCTCAAACTGTTGCAATTGAGAAGCCCACACTTAGAACCACCATCCCACCCAGGCAAAGGGGGAAAGGTCAATTCTTCTGCTACCAATGTGGTGAGGATGCAGTGCTGCCAAGTGCCGTCATGAAGAAAACCCCTCCTTAGTGTATGGAAAGCTGAGGATCAGTTGGGAGATATCTGGTAGCTGCCAGAGGGTTTGGGGACAGGGACCTGCAGGATTTGAAGATTCCCCCAGAAAAGACTGTCCAGCTGGGATCCCCACAGGACTGAGAGGGCCTCGAGCAGAGGTCACGGTGAGGATCGAAGGGGTGGAGTGTAAAGCAGTGCTTGACACTGGATCTCAAGTGACTATTATATTTCAGTCATTCTACCAACAGATGCTTAGGCACTTGCCTATACAGCCACTGACTGGCCTTGGCCTGTGTGGCCTCAGCATGGATGAATACCCCTACCAAGGGTATGTCATACTGCACCTGGAATTCCCAGAGGAGGTTGCTGGGGTAAGAGAAGAGGTAGACACAGCTGCCTTAATATGCCCTGACCCTAGAGGGACCTCTGATGTGTCTGTGCTGATAGGGACCAACTCCAGTCTCTTCAAGGTACTCGCGGATTACTGCAGAAGGCGGGCTGGGGACCCATACCTGAATACCCTGATGATCCACACGCTTTGTGCTGAAGCCTATAGGAAAATTGAGAGTGCTAAAAGGGACACATCTGAGCTACCGCTTGGGGCACTGAAGTACGTGGGCACGACCCCCTTAATAGTGCCTGCAAGGACGGAGCAAGAAGTGCTTGTCATGAATACCTGGCTGAAAGGCAGTAAAGGGACGTTAGCAATGATAGAGCAGCCGATGGGAGGAGAGCTCCCTGAAGGAGCGCTGGTCCCCAGTGGAATCATAACCCTACCTGCTGAAGCCCAAGAAAGGGTGACTATACTGATTGCTAATGAAACAAGTCATGATGTTGTTGCGAAGCAACGACAAAAGATAGCAGACCTCTTTGAGCCTGAGTCGATTGTAAAACCCCAGTGTGAAACTCAAGTTCTGACAATAGACCCAGCAAAGTTTGACTTTGGAGATTCACCAGTGTCCAAGGAGAGGAAAGATGGCCTGAGGAAGAAGCTTTATGAAAGATCCAAGGTGTTCTCACTGCATGAGTGGGATGTGGGATGTGCAAAAGGAGTAGAGCACAATATCAGTATCAATACATGACTCTCGACCTTTCAGGGAGAGATCTAGGAAGATTGCTTTCTCTGAGATGGAAGATGTGTGACATCATCTTCAGGATCTGGCTGTGAATGACATCATTAGAGTGTCCTACAGCCCATACTCCTCACCCATTGTGGTGGTCCATAAAAAGAATGGGAAAATCCGGACGTGTATTGACTACCGCACCCTAAACAGCCATACTGTGGTTGACCAGTACACTATGCCTCGAGTCCAAGATGCCTTAGACTGTTTGCTGGGAAGCCAGTGGTTCTCTGAATTGGATCTTCAAAGTGGATACTACCAGATCCCTCTGGGAGAAGAAGATAAGGAGAAGACAGCCTTCCCCTGCCCATTAGGGTTTTATCAGTTTGAACACATGCCCCAAGGGATTTCTGGAGCACCTGTCACCTTTCAATGTCTCATGGAGAAAGTTGTGGGAGACATGAATTTACTGCAAGTGTTAATTTATTTGGATGACCTGACTGTGTTTGGAAGAACCTTAGAGGAGCATGAAGAAAGACTTCTTAAAGTGCTTGATAGGTTGGAGGATTATGGTATGAAGCTTTCAATTGACAAATGCCAGTTCTGCAGAACCTCAGTGAAGTGGGTCACATCATGTCCCAAGAGGGTGTGAGTACTGATCCCGATAAAATAGAAGCACTCAATAATGACCATGTCCAAATAACTACAGAGAACTCAAGACCTTTCTTGGATTTAGTGGCTACTACCGCAGATTTGTGAAAAACTATGCTACGATTGTAAAGCTTCTGAATGATCTTACCAGGGGACACCAGTCTAGCAAGAACAAATCTAAGACCAAGAATAAGGGGAGCAGAGCCAAAGCCTCCTGTGCAGAGACACTATGGCCCCTTCGAACCATTTGGGCCACGGTGGGATGAGAGATGTGAAAGGGCTTTTCGAGAAATCATTACTTGCCTAACTCATGCTCCAGTCCTAGTCTTTGCTGACCCAAGCAAACCGTTTATCCTGCATACTCATGCCAGTTTGGAGGGTTTGGGAGCAGTCCTGTACCAGGAAGTGGAAGGCAAACATAAACCTGTATCCTTTGCCAGCCGAGGATTGTCTGATAGTGAAACTTGCTATCCCACCCACAAGCTAGAATTCTTGGCCTTGAAATGGGCCATCACTGAGAAATTTCGAGACTACTTTTATGGTGCTCAGTTCCAGGTGTGGACAGACAACAATCCACTGACTTACGTGTTAACAAGTGCTAAGCTGGATGCTACAGGGCAGAGATGGGTGGCCGCCTTGGCTAGCTATGAGTTCAGCATTCAATATCGATGAGGGAGAAGCAATGTAGATGCAGATGCATTGTCCAGGTGTCCGCAGTCACCAGAAGTTGCTGTGATATTCATGGATGGAGTGAGAGCTATTTGCAGTGTGAGTCGCTGAGAGCCAGAGGCCCGTGAGAGACTTCAAGGATGTGTTGCAGAAGCTTTGGGCCTGCCCCTGAATGTATGCCTTCTGCTTCAGTGAACTATATTGCATTGGACCAATCTCCCTTGGCCATGCTCAATGCGACTGACTGGCAAGAATCCCAGCTGCAAGATATTGGCATTCGTGATACACTACTTGCCAAAAGGGAGGGACGAAGCCCAGCTGCGGTTGTCCCACCAAACCCGGAGGGAGAGAATGGACCAAACTAAAACTGATTCAGGGAGTGCTACACCAAATGACCACCGACCCTTTACAAAAGCAATGAGCACAACTAGTGCTGCCAAACGAGTACAGAGCCCTGGCCATGAGGGCCCTGCATGATGATTTTGGACATTTAGGGATGGAGAGGACCCTGCAACTTATTTGTAGTAGGTTCTATTGGCCCCGGATTTCTGTCCCTATCAGCACAGACACATCAGAGGTCCCTCTAGGGTCAGGGCTTAGAAAACCCGTGGAAGGTTTGCTGGCTAGGGCTCGTTATTCAGGAGTGGAGTGTCTCCACTCCTGCTGTAGGACCCTGTCCAGCTCCCTGCTATCACAGGCTGATCACAGAGGTGCTACCAGGGCCTGTCACAGTAGCCACCACCCACAGGATCTGCCAAAGGAACATTGCACAGAAGGGCTGGGGCTGCACAGAGATGGGAAGGCTGGTTAGAGTAGCTGATGGAACAATACCCCAGCCATAGACTGATTGAGAGGTTTCGACCTTTCCATACCCAGAGTGCAGCCAGAGACTCCATCAGTGCAACCTTCATTTATGTTACGAGGGAGAGGCAGATAAAAACCCCGCAGTTTCTCTTCAGAATCCAGGCAGTTATAACTGGGCAGCATCATGGCAGCTGAGCTTTCAGAGAAAAATGATCCATTTTCTATGAAAACTTACCCCAGAAAATGGATGAGAAGGAAATATTTTAGTTTGGATCAAAATTTTTCATTGGGGGGAAAAGCTTTCTGGTTTCCAGCCCAGCTCTAGCTCAAACCACAACCCTAGGTGACAGTACTTGCTCCCCATCAGCCTGTCACTCTCAGGAGCCCTTGAATGTCTGCTAGGATGGCTATGATAACTCTGTAGCTGAAGGAGGCTTGTCTGCAGCAGCCCATCCATCAGTGGAACTAGTTAAGAACATAAGAACGGTCATACTGGGTCAGACCAATGGTCCATCACGCACAATGTCCTGTCTTCTGACCGCTGCCTGTGCAGATTCTTTTTGGGAAACAAAGAGAACAGTACAATTATTAAGTGATCCATCCAATGTTGTTTGCTCTTAGCTTCTGGCAGTCAGAGGTTTAGAGACATCCAGACAATGGCCACAGGGGACAATTCGGGTCTCCCCACAGTGGCCTGGGCTCCCGGGGCAGCTCTTATCACAGCCTGGCTCTGGTATGGCCAGGGGCAGGAGCCTTGAGGAAATGGAGAAGCAGGGGGCAGGACCTAGTGGGAAGGGATTGGGCAGGGGATGCGGCAAGCCTGAACCAATGCAGACCGCAGCAATCAGGAGGGTGGGGGGTGATCCTGAGTATAGGAGGAGGGTGGGGCTGGAGAGTAGGAGACCTTGTGTTTTGGAGAAGACTGAATTAATGTGACTCCACAAAGGGGGCTCTTGTTTTAAGCATCCCAGGCTGAGAGTAGGTCTTTGGAAGGACCTTAGAGCGAAGGGCAGGCCCCAACGGAGTACTCTGGGGTGAAACCTGTTCATAGGGACTTGGCCAGAATGTGCTGAGCTCTTGGAAGCCATTACCACCAGGCAGAGGTCAACCTAGGCCCCAGGCTGCTCTAAACACTGCTGAAGCAGTGGGAGAACAGGCCCAAGGATCAAACTGCTGTAACTGGCTCCTTTCCATCCCCAATCTCGACAGCGTACCGGGAAGCTCTGCTATTGCAGCAGGGAATCCAGGAGGCCTGTCACTGCTTGGATGGCTGGTCCTGTGATCTGGGCACTGCTCTGTGACTCAGACCAGTGGGGTTTGAATCTCTTGCCGGATGTGATTACCTGCGTGAGGAAGAAAAGTTTAACAATGGGCTCTTCAATCTACCAGAGAAAGTTATAACAGGATCCAATGGCTGGAAGCTGAAGCTAAACAAATTCAGAATGGAGCTAAGGTGTAAATTTTTTAACAAGTTGGGCAATTAACCATTGGAACAATTTACCGAGGGCCGTGGTAGATTCTTCATCACTGACAATTGTTAAATCACGGCAGGAGGTTGTTTTAACAGCTCTGCTCCTCTTGCCCTGGATTTGTGGGGTGTGGTACCCCAGAACATGATCAAGCCAATTGCAACGATTTTATGTGCATTCAGCCACCATGAATTAAGGAAATAGAACACCACATCGTTAAGGGTTAATTTGGAGACAGTCTTTTGGAAGGAAGGTCATATCCAACTGGCAGTTTCTGCTAATCAAAATGGGAGGCGGGGACAGATAATTAACCATGTGACACTCAAAACCTTTGTTGTTGGAAAACCTTGAATTTAGGCTTGTCTGACATTAGAAGGTTGTTGAAAGTTAGGAAAGTGATGATTTAGTAGGTGCCATTATGACCTATATGTTTTGCAGAAGTTAGTTATAAAAGATTAGCCGTCAGAGTGTACTTTGGAACAGTCCTCTGGAGCTATTGTGGGAGAGACATTTTTCTAGATACCTTTTCTCTCCAGCAGGGAGGCATTTGGCCAGTGCTGACCCATTGTAGATTATTCAATACCGTCACAGAAAGTAGGCAAATATCTGCGATGTTCTACAACTTTTGCTTATGTCTGTGTTTGCTTAAATCTAATAAACTGCAGTGTTTGACAAGACTTGCATTTAATCCGCGATTGGACAAATTGCTGTGTTCCCATTGATATATTCCTGACACTGCCTGGAATTGAAATAGGTAAATTGCCCCAGTTGGGGGTTCTGAAAATGCCGGGTAACACTATATGAGTTATTGCGTGGCAGGTCACTGGCCTGTGCTATGCAGGGGGGGGGGGGTGTCAAACTAGGTGATCACAGTGGTGCCTTCTGGCCTTGGGATCCGTCCAGTATTGTTAATAGCACTGTCCTACTGCACAGGGTGTTGTACTGATAAACATGCTATGGATTGTGAGGTGCTCATACGCTACAATAATTGGGGCCAAAGCTAAGTGCTGTAGGGAGATTTCAGCTCGGTGTGCCCCATAGGGACGATTTGGGACACTGGGTGGAGAACCTGAACTCCTGCCAACACCCCTTACTGATGAGGCCTCTGATTAGGACAGGACCCTCTCATGATTACCTGTTCATTTCATTCCCTCTGGGGCACCTGGCACTGGCCACTGTCAGAAGACAGGATACTGGGCTAGATGGACCTTTGGTCTGACCCAGTCTGGCCGTTCTTATATTCTTATCAGTTGTGCCTCAGGTGCCCAGAGCGTCTGTGAGCCAGTCACTGTTATGTTCGGCTGTCTGTGGCGTAACGCTGTTCCTCACTACCGGGGGCTCTGTAGCCCAGTGAAGAGGGACAAAGCATCTGTGCTACTGATGGACTGTGTGACCAGAAATGTCCATGAACTAACCCTCAGTGCTCTCGTTTGTGTGTGCTGCTCTTTGATACAGAGAGCAGTGCCAACTCTTAGGAATCTATGCAGAGTCTCGCACTAGTTCCTGTCTTTCTGAAAGCCCCTAATGCTGAGATGAAGACACTGTGTGGGAATCTCAGCTTTCAGTTTTCTTTTAAAAGTGAGTTGCAGAAAAGCTAGAAAACCTGAAACAGATAATGCCAAAGACTCAGGCACGAAAGTCACATGAACACAAACCCGTCATTAGTGTATTTTTAAATCTCACTATTTTTAAAATAACCCCATGTATTTTTGCGGGGGCGGGGACCTCCTACTTGTTGAATGGGGCTTGGCAACACTGCATGCCTAGATCAAAAGATCTGAAAAGCACCTAGCAAATGACACAAAAACTAACAGCAGATGATTTTTTTTTTTTTTTAGTACATCAGATGCAGGAAGCCTGCCAAACAATGAGTGGGTTGGGCCACTGAATGATTGAGATGCTAAAGGAGCATTCATGAAAGATGAGCCTGGTGCGGAAAAGCTAAATGAATTCTTTGCTTCGGTCTTCACAGCAGGGGATGTGAGCCACTCCTGAGCCATTCCGTTTAGGTGACAAATGTGAGGAACTGTCACTTCTTGATGTGCCAGTAGAGGAGGTTTTGGAATAAACTGATATATTAAATAGTATTAACCAATGAGGACCTGATAGAAGAGTTTGAAAGGAGCTTGAATATAAAACTGCAGAAATACTAACTGTGGTGTGTAACCTATGGCTTAAATCAGACTCTGTGCCAGATAACTGGTAGATAGCTAATATGATACTGATTTTTAAAAAAGGCTCCAGAGGTTATCCTGGAAATATAGGCTAGTAAGCCTGACTTCAGTATCAGGCAAATTGGTTGAAACTATAGGAAGCAACAGAATTATCAGACACATAGATGAATACACTTTGTTTGGGAAGAATCAACACAGCTTTTCAAAGGGAAATCACGCCCCACCAATTTATTAAAATTCTTTAAGCAAGTCAACAAAAATGAGGGCAAGGGTGATCCAGTGGATATAGTTTACTTGGACTTTCAGAAAGTCTTTGACAAGGTCCCTCACCAAAGGCTGTTAAGAAAAATAAGCAGCCATGGGAGAAGAAGGAAGGTCCTCTCATGGATCAGTAACTAGTTGAAATATACAAAACAAAGGATAGCTATAAAGGGTGAGTTTTCAGAAGAGAGAGGGGTAACTAACTAGTGGTGTCCCCCTGGAGTCTGTACTGGGATCAGTGCTGTTCAAAATATTCATAATTGATCTGGAAAAGGGGTTAAACATTGAGGAGGCAATATTTACAGATGAGACAAAATTACTCAAGATATTTAAGTCCAAACCAGATTATGAAGTTTTAAAAAGGGATCTCACAAACTTGGGATACTGGGCCACAAAATAGCAGATGAAATTTGGTGTTGATAAATGCAAACTAATACACATTGGAAAGCATATTTCCAACTACACATATAAAATGATGGGGTTTAAATTAGCTGTTACCACTCATGTAAGAGATCTCAGAGTCATTGTGGATATTTCTCTGAAAACATCCACTCAATGTGCAGCAGCAGTCAAAATATCGAAAAGAATGCTGGGAATAAATTAGAAAGGGATAGAAAATAGGACCAAAAATATCATAATTCATCTATATAAATCCATGGTATGCCCACATCTTGAAAACTGTGTGCAGATGTGGTTGCCCCATCTCAAAAAAGATATACTGGAATTGTAAAAAGTTCAGAAAAGGGCAACAAAAATGATTAGGGGTATGGAATGGCTTCTGTATGAGGCGAGATTAATAAGACTGGGACTTTTCAGCTTGAAAAAGGGATGGCTAAGGGGAGATATGATTGAAGTCTGTAAAATCATGACGGGTGTACAGAAAGTAGATAAAGAAGTGTTGTTTACTACTTCTCATAACACAAGAACTAGGGGTCACCAAATGAAATTAATAGGCAGCATGTTTAAAACAAAAAAAGGAAGTATTTATTCACACAATGCACAGTCAACCTGTGGAACTCCTTGCCAGAGGATGTTGTGAAGGCCAAGAGTTCATGCTCCAATATGTCTGTTAGTCTATAAAATGCCACAGGACTCTTTGCTGCTTTTAGTAATTTTGTATCATCTGCAAATTTTGCCACCTCACTGTTTACACCTTTTTCCAGATCATTTATGAATATGTTGAATAGGATTGTCCCAGAACAGACCAGTGGGGGACACCACTATTTACCTCTCTGCATTCTGAAAACTGACCATTTATACCTACCCTTTGTTTCCTATCTTTTAACCAGTTACCAATCCAGGAGAGCACCTTCCCTCTTATCCCGTTGCAGCTTACTTCAGTTAAGAGCCTTTGGTGAGGGACCTTGTCAGAGGCTTTCTGAAAATCTAAGTACACTATATCAACTGGATCCCCTTGATCCACATGCTTGTTGACCCCCTCAAAGAATTCTAGTAGATTGGTGAGGCATGATTTCCCTTTAATAAAACCGTGTTGACTCTTCCTCAACAGATTATATTCATCTATATATCTGACAATATTGTTCTTTATTATAATTTCAATCAGTTTTCCTGGTACTGAAATCAGGCTTACCGGCCTGTAATTGCCAGGATGACCTATGGAGCCCTTTTTAAAAATTGGCATCACATTAGCTATCCTCCAGTCATCTGGTACAGAAGCTGATTTAGATGATAGGTTACATTCCACAGTTAGTAGTTCTGCAATTTCACATTTGAGTTCCTTCATAACTCTTGGTTGAATCCCATCTAGTCCTGGAGACTTATTGCTGTTTAATTTATCAGTTTGTTCCAAAACTCCTCTAAAGATACCTCTATCTGCGACAGTTCCTCAGATCTGTCACCTAAAAAGAATGGCTCACATTTGGGAATCTCCCTCACATCCTCAGCCGCGAAGACTGACGCAAAGCATTGATTTAGTTTCTCTGCAATGGCCTTATCATCCTTGAGTGCTCCTTTAGGACCTCAATAGTCCAGTGGCCCCACTGGCTGGTTAGCAGGTTTTCTGCCTCTGAACTACTTAAAAATTTTTTGCTATTACTTTTTGAATCTTTGGCTAACTGTTCCTCAAATTCTTTTTTGGCCTTCCTAATTGTATTTTTACACTTCATTTGCCAATGTTTATGCTCCTCTCTATTTTCCTCACTAGGATTTAACTTTCACTTTTTGTAGGATGCCTTGTTGCCTCTCACTGCTTCTTTTACTTTGCTGTTTAGCCACGATGGCTCGTTTTTGGTTCTCTCACTATGTTTATTAATTTGAGGTATATATAATTTGGGGGCCCTTGTTTTAAGTATCCCAGGCTGAGAATAAGCCATTGCAAGTACCTTAGAGGGAAAGACAAGGCACCTGCAGGGCTAACTTAGGTCCCAAAGGGGCACTCTGGGGTAGCACAGATCCTCAGGGACTTGGTCAGAGTGGGCTGTGTACTTGGAAGGTGTTACTGGGCAGAGGTCAGCGCAACCCTCAGGCTGCTCTAAACTCCACTGATGCAGCGGGAGAGGCCAGCAAATTAAACCACTGTAACTGGCTCCTTTCCAGCCCCAATCTCTGTAGCACAGGGGGTGGGGGAGCCCTGATGACACAGCAGAGAATCCAGCTGGGCCTGTCCAGTGCTCAGATGGCTGGAAGGCTAGCTATGTGGTCTGGGCACTGCTCTGTAACTCAAGACAGCTGGATTTGATTCCCTTGCTGAGTGTGACTGTGGGCAAGCCCTTGGCTGTCTCTGAGTCTTTGAACAGGTGGATAATAGCCCTGTCCTGCTTCACAGCAGTGGCGGGAGGACAAATACATTCAAAGTGCTCAGATACTCTGAGACCCTAAAATCAGGACTATGTCAGGGTCCCAACAACGTCCCTGACATTTGTCTATAAAAGGCCTCTTACCACAGCCTCCTGTGACAGCTGGATTCTGGGAAGCCCGATGACTCCAGCATCTTGGTGTCTGTGGCAGATGTGGGGGTGCTTAGGGTGACAGTGAGGGGTAGGTAGTGGGTTTCTGAGGGGAGTGTTGGAGTGTCACAGGGATGCCAAGTGGTTCAACATAGTCACTGGACCTGTGTTTGCAGCCCTTGAGACTGAATGGGTCTAACTGCCAAACATTGGATCAATGGCCACAGGGGGTTCTTCTTAAATGGTCTGGCTGAGAGAAAGCATTTTCAGGACAAAGGTCAGCTTTGCACCTTGACCCTGTAACACAGACATGGCTGCGCACTGCAGTGACTGGGCCCAGGCTCACACAGGTTTCAGCAAAGGCTGCTTCCACAAAAAAGGGGCAAACAGATGGGAAGATGCTCTCAGGGACACAGGGAAACTAGGCTGGGTCTCAAGAACTCCTTGGCTTTCCAAAAGAATGTAAGTTGGGCCAGCTCTGTTCCTCTATTTCCAGAGCAAACCCTGTCTAACTCAGTTGGTAGTGAGACGTGAGATAGACGAGAGTAGATGTGTGAAAGCTGCTTGTTATTTTAAAACCATTTTCTCTAATGCTTTGTGACATTTGCCAATAAAACTACTAGCTTTAAGGAGGCTGGGGGGTGATTGTGTAGCTCTGGTCACAAGCACCCGAAGGGAAGAGACTGAGGTGTCCAATCGGACCTGCTTGGTGATAAGCCTTAGCACAGATGGGGTGTTATTCCCAGCTGGAAGAATGGGATAATTGTGAGACTCCCTAAGACAGGAAAGTACTTGCTTTAGAAGGTAAAAAGGCCATATTTCCAGGTTTTACTCTGAAAGTCCTGATTATTCTTGACAAGTGTATATTCCTGTTGAGTGCCTATTCACAGTAGAAACCTGTTCACGTTGCATCCAAGATAACAAACTACATCTGATGAAGTGAGCTGTAGCTCACGAAAGCTCATGCTCAAATAAATTGGTTAGTCTCTAAGGTGCCACAAGTACTCCTTTTCTTTTTGCTCAAGAAAATGATTCATGGAATTTAAGGCCAGAGGGGACCATTAGATCATCAAGTCCAGAGGTTCTCAAACTGGGGGGGGGGCGGCGGGCACCCCTGGTAGGGGTGCAGAATGTATTCAGGAGGGGTCATGAGAAGATTTAGGGGGAAAAAAACCTTCCTCTGCACTTTTTCCCCACAGCAATGAATAACTAGCCAAGCTGATTCCTCCTTCAGGGCTGTGCATTTGACTGTAGGTGGCATTGTGCATTTAGACAGGTTTCTGCTAAGCTTGCGCAGCGTGATACAAAGTCTTTGCCGTCTGTACATGGATCCATTTGCTATGGCGCGGCATGCACATTTCATTGTAAGCAGGGACCACAGTCACAGTTTTGCTTTTGTTCTTATTTCAGTGGATCATTGCCTCATGCGTGCAACAACAACAAATCAAGTGAAAAACAAAGAAGCTGAAACTGATTCAATTGAAGCCCCATCCCTGCATTTTTCAGTATATGTTGTGACAAAGCTCTGTCCTTGCCTCCGTGGGTCCCGCGTTTCCTGGAGGATTTCGCTCACCTCAGGGGCTCACTGTGACCCTCCACGTAACCTTTCTCTCTCTAGAGACAAGGGTCACAGTCTACTGAGCCATTTTCATCATAAGCCAGCGAGAGAGGTGAGGAGAAGTTATCCTTCCTTACACAGTCTCTGTTGTCTCCCAGACTCAGTGATTAATCAGGGGGCAAAGTGGGGGAGCCTGGGCCCACCCTCTACTCTGGGCTCCAGCCCAGGAACCCTAATAGTATCCGCTATGGTAGCTGACCTTTTAGAAACATGACATGTACAATTCCCTGGGCTACTTTCCCCACAGCAGCCCTCACTTCCTCAAGCTCCACTTCACCCTTACCTCAGGGCCTCCTTCCTTGTGCCTGCTATGGTGTGTACTACTCAGCCTCTCCAACAGCACAACTTCCTCCCACAGCTCCTGACATGCACACCCACCTGACTGACTGGGAGGCTTTTAACTAGTTTCAGCCAGCCCCTGATTGGCTTCAGGTGTCCCAATCAACCTAGCATTCTCCCTGCCTTCTGGAAAGTTCTTAATTGGCCCCAGGTGTCTTAATTGACCTGGAGCAGCTGCCATTTCACTTATCCTGGTGCCAAGGATTTGTTTAGCCTGGAGCTAATATATCTATCTCCCCCTACTTTTCTATAGCCATCTGGCTTTGCCCCATCACAATGTGTTTGTCTGGTTTGGGGGGTGGGCATAAACTTTTACAGATACAAAGAAGGGGGGCTTGATCAAAAGAGTTTGAGAACCACTGATCTAGTCTGACCTCCTGTATAGCACAGGCTGGATACTTTCACCCATTACCGCTGTATTTAGCCCAATGACTTGAGTTTGACTAACTCATAACTTGTGCTCCTCTAAAGTGTATCTTCCACGTATGCATCCAATCTTGGTTTGGAGGTATCAAGAGAACCAAACACCTCCCTTGGGTGTTTGTTCCACTGGTTAGTCACCCACACTGTTAAAAATGTCAGGTTTCAGAGTAACAGCTGTGTTAGTCTGTATTTGCAAAAAGAAAAGGAGTACTTGTGGCACCTTAGAGACTAACCAATTTATTTGAGCATAAGCTTTCGTGAGCTACAGCTCACTTCATCAGATGCATACTGTGGAAAGTACAGAAGACTTTTTATACACACAAACCATGAAAAAAATGGATGGTTTCCAAATTTAATTTGTCTGGCATCAGTTTCCAGCCATTGGTTCATGTTCTACTTTTCCCTGCTAGATTAAAGAGCCCGTTATTACCTGGTACTTCAAACCTGTGAAAGTGCTTGTACAGAATCATCAAGTCAGTTCTCAATCTTCCCTACTTCTACTCACTACGCCCCAGTTCATACACTAAGGGGATGTTGGAAATGAAAAAGGAGGAGAAAGACGTGGGTGTGTTTGTTGGTCCTAGGATGACTGTGAGCCAGTGATGTGATGCGGCTGTGAACAAGCTGCATGAGATCATAAAATGTATCAGGTGAGATAAGGAAGAGTTAGTATGATTACACCAGGCTGTGGTGAGACCTCCTCTGGCAAATTGTGTAAAATTCTGGTCAATCATATTCCAGAAAGAAGAATTCAGACTGGAACTGGTGCAGAGAAGGGCTCCTAGGATGATCAGGGCAATAGAGGGCAGGCTTAGTGGGTATCAGATTGCTTTATAAATACATTTTGGGGAGTAAATACCGGGGTGGGAGACGAGCTCCTGAAGCTCAGGGACAGTGATGGCCAAAGAACAAATGGGCCCAAACTGACCAAATGTAAACTGAAACTGGAAAGGAGAAGAAGGTTTCTGACCAGACACCCACCCAACAGAGACAGTGGGGAGCAAACAACCCAACTGGTTTTAATGTGGAGCTTGATAGGTTTCACCCTTCTGCCACTTGGAGCTAGCAGCAAGCAGGGCTGGTTTCAGTATCTATAGGTTCCTTTTCAACAATACAGCACAGAAGCAACTCGAGCCCCACCCAGTAACTTGGGAAAATTACACACCATCACTGGGCACCTCTGAGAGGCAATGCTTCCACTCTCACAAGCAGAGAGTGTGAGTGTAGAAAAGAAACTTTTAATTAAAGGAGGGAAGTCACCCGAGATTAATTAGAGAAAATGCCACAAGCAGGATTCAAAAACATAAAGCTGTCAGCAGGACACCCACCCCAGAGTGCATGGGGCAGTGTCTTCTGCCTCATGTTCTTGAGTTTTACAACCAAAAGTTCCTTTACTCTGCTCCCTCTGCTCCCCCACCACACCCCACTCACTGTGGTTATCCTTGGTCAGTGAGGACCCAGGGTTCCAAGGTGCATGTGTGTGAGTTCACCTGGGGAAGAAGGCTCCTTGCTTGCTCTTGCTTGCTCCTCGGCCAACCCGCCAGCTGATATTGCTCTCCACCAGCTGCCATGCCAGCCGCGGTGTCTCCCTGCTTCCAACCCAACAGCCACAGTTCCTCTCCACTGGCCAACCTGCCAATTGCTGCTCCTGCCAGCTGAGTGTCAGTTACCATCCGCGACCACCTTCATCTCTGTAGTCATGTCTGCAGGTCAGTCTCTTAGTGACTGTCCACTCTTAGTGATTGCCAGCTTGTAGCAGACGGGGCAGAAATGCTGTCACACCACAAGTGATTTCAGCTCCCGTTTGAGCATTTAAAATAACAAAAGGTTTCTAATGGAGACTATTTAGCTCTATCGTTGTACAGTGGGGAGGAACAGATTAAGCCAGACTGGAGATCCTTAAGGAAAGTCCACACCTACTGGCTGGGATATCTATCTCTATCTCTCTTACTCTAACAGAGAGTCTGGCGTTTGAGCCCCTGGCTTAGCGAGGTCCTTTCAACCATGAAACAGACACTGGAATTTCTCATTTAGTACATCCTTACTGTTGCTCTAAGGGTAAGACAAAATCAAGAATTTGGGATGAAACTGTTACAAAAGACGCAGACCCATGAAACCCAATCACATGGACACGCTCAATTGTTTGACCATCTGAAGCGAAGTGTACCAACAAAAGGGATGAAATGGACTATTATACTCAGTCTAGGACTTATCCACCATCCTATTTGACAGGGTAAGGGAATTAGAGGGGAAGATGTCATCTTTGAATATAAATTAGATGGAGCAGTTTCGCTGACATCCAGTGGATGGAAAAAGATTTGGCCCCTAGATGATGACTCAAAAGTGGGGAGGATGTAAAACTTATACCACCTCACCAACAAATTCAACTTCTCTTATGCCTGGAATACCTTATTGGACTTGGAAAAACAAAGCCATGTGTGATAACTTGATGACTGGGAGGAGTTTGACCTTGTATAAACTTGAATATAAGGATGAAGGATGATATGAAGTTTGCGTTACAGCTACTGTTCATATTAAATCAGGAAACAAAAAGTTCATGCTGAATGTGACTTTTGAACTTAAGGTTTGTGATCCAATTATTGACGATGACTATGACAATCCAATTCCTGATGATGTAACATGTCTAATGATGGAACCAGGACCCACTAGTGATCGCACCACAATGCCCATATTAGGAGAATTAAGTAATCAAATTTGGTTTATGCATATTCATATGGTGTTAAATTTGTCTAATTAGTATCTAGGTGAATTTAACTATTGTCAGCATACCAAAGTGGCTTCCTTTTTCTCAGTACTCCTGGTGGATAGGATTGCAGTGTATGAACAACAGGTACGAGATGTTGTTCTATTGGGGATGGGTAAAGAAATCCATAACTTGCATACCTCTAAGAGAAAGCGTAGTGTGAATTCTCTTGGAATGTTAGGGCCCCTGACAGGACTATTTGGTTCAGGGATGTCAATTTGGAATCAAGTAGATGTTTGCAAAAATTAGCAAACATATAGCTTATGTGACACAAGAGGAAGTCAACCAGGTGGTCAACCCTGTGTTACAGGGAATAAGGGGATTGTCACAGGAAGAGTGATTTACTGTTTACAACATGCATAATATAACCCAAGTATTTAAGGAGACACAACTTAAAATTAGTCAGCTGGTCACTTTAAACAATTATCAGCACAAGGATCAGTATTTAGGAAAGGAGATTACCTGCTCTGCTTATGGAGAGTATGTTGTAAATACAATCACAAATGCATTACAATCTCTAAGATTAGGAAAGGTTCCTCACCTAATCAAAGATGAGAAACAGTTGAGTTGGTATTGCCCCAGATATTTTCAAAGGTTGGAAAAGGAGCAATCCACTTGTTTGATTTGTGCCAGCATTTATCAATAGGTACAAAGAGAGAGATGGGATCTGTGACACCTCACCCCAACCGAGACAGTTGTTATTTTTCTAAAATTGTATGATGACATGATCCTTGTATGTCTCATTCAGCTTCAATAGCTCTTAGCTTTAGCTTCTCCAGGCTCTGCACCTCCCACTCAAGAATTAAGGACCCTGGTCTGAACTCTTGGCATGCCAGAAATGAGGCTGATCCTTTGTCTCTTACCACCAGGTTATCAGGGAGGGCTGTGAGCATATTAAGCAAAAGCTTTATAGTGCATAATGTCATACGTATCTTTAGAAGAATAATACTGCATTTGTAACTCTGATTATTTTACCATTTACTTACTATTTGAGTCTTATTCCATTTATCTCAATAAAAGACTTTAAGGCTATATTGGTCTCAGTGTGAGCATCCTGTCATACACCCGAGGGTCCTTTGCAAAAGTTGTGTAATCTGATTCTGGAACAAGAACTTTATTATTTTACGATCAGATAACCCATATTATCCAAATTAATAATATTAACCTCCTAAAATAAGGGAACACCCAGGATGACTGTGAACCACGATGTGATGTGGCTGTGAACAAGGCAGATGAGATCCTAGAATGTGTCATGTGAGATAGGGAAGAATTAATGTCACTATACAAGGCACTGGTGAGACCTCCTCTAGAAAACTGTGTGAAATTCTGGTCACTCATATTCCATAAAGAAGAATACAGACTGGAACAGGTGCAGAGAAGGGTTCCTAGGATGGTCAGGACAATGGACGGTCTGGCTTTCTTGGAGACTGAAAGAGCTTGGCTGGTTTAGCCTAACACAATCCAGGCTGTGCAGGGATCAGATTGCTCTATAAACACCAGGGAGGTG
Organism: Caretta caretta; assembly: GCF_965140235.1. NCBI lineage: Eukaryota > Metazoa > Chordata > Testudines > Cheloniidae > Caretta > Caretta caretta. The sequence goes on from NC_134206.1 coordinate 6,739,311, forward strand.
AGGAGTTCCTGAAGTTAAAGGACAGTGTTGGCACAAGAACAAAGAGGGAGAGAGTGGCAAAGAGTAAACCATCCAAAGAGGGAGGTTCTGGAAAAATCACCCAACAGGAGCAGTGGGGGGGGCAAAAAACCCAGCTAGTTTTTAGATGGAGCTTGACAAGTTTATGCTCCAGATGATATACCGGGGTTTCCTGTGATAGCAGGGGTCCAGGACCATTGCCCAGGAGGTCCCTTCCAGTCCTACGTCCCCATGGGTCACATATGCCTATTGTGTGTGACACTGGGAGCTCATGTGGAGTTCCTTATCCACTATCACCGCTGCTGTGTGCCCTGGACAATGGATTTGTCCCTGAATAGAGTCAGGAGAAAGCATAACTCATCATTGTCATCTGGAAAAGGAATTGTTCTTGGATTCCTGTTTAGTTATGTCACATGACTTTAGTTCCCTGAGTTTCTGGTAATCTCAGCATGCTGAGACAACAGATGCCGCTCCCCAGTCACTAGCCCCAGAGAGAAAGGATGGTTCAGGGGTTAAACTGCTAACTTAGGACTCAGAAGAACTGACTTCAGTTCCAGAACTTTCACAGAGTTCTTCTGTGGCCATGGGCAACTCACTTAGTCCTTCTGTGCTCAGCAATATGTGTTTTAATATGGTTCAATGTAAAGGTGTACATCTCGGAACAAGGGATGCAGGCCATCCTTACTGGATGGGGGAACCAATCCTGGGAAGCACTAACCCTGAAAAATATTTCAGGGTCATAATGGATGATCAGACGAACATGACCTCCCAGTGTGAGGCTAATGCCAAAAAAGCTAGTGCAATCCTGGAGGTACAGCCAAGAGAATCTCAAGTAGGAGCAGAGAATTTATTTTACCTCTGTTTGTATTTGGCTCTGATGTGACCACTAATGGCCTCCTGTGTCCAGTTCTGAGCCACAAGAATGATCAAAGGAGTAGTATACCTGCCTTAGAGTGATAGCTTGAAGGAGGTCAATCTATTTAGCTTAATGAAGAGCACATTAAGGCATGACTTGATCACAGGCTGTAAGAACCTGCATGAGGAACAAACATTTAACAATGGGCTTTTCAAACTAGCAGAGAAAGTTATAACAGGATCCAATGACTGGAAGCTGAAGCTAGACACACTGAGACTGGAACTAAGGTGTAATTTTTTTTTAACAATGAGGGTAATTAACCATTGGAACAATTTACCAAGGGCCGTGGTAGATTCTCCATCACTGACAATTGTTAAATCACGGCAGGAGGTTGTTTTAACAGCTCTGCTCTAGGAGTTATTGTGGGGCAGGTCTCTGGCCTGTGCTCTATGGGCAGTTGGACTAGGTGATCCCAATGGTGCCTTCTGGCTTCGGGATCTGCCCACTGGTGTTAATAGCACCGCCCTGCCGCATGGGGTTGTTGGAGACCCCAGGGCATGGCCACTAGTTAAGTTGAGAGGATGGAAGGCCATAAGGGTTGAGGAAGTCTCTCTGCTGAAGGCCTAAGGGCTTCTTCTTAACCCCTCTTAAAAGAATTCAGGCCTGGCTGGTTTGACTAAGCTCTTTTGCTTTTAAAACAATGTTGTAGCCGCAAATAATGCCTTATAGTGTAAGATTTGCTGACGCCAAGTTAAAAATAATCGGAGATAGTTACAAGGCCAGGCAGGATGTGCTGGTTGTTTAAGTTGCTAGGAATGCTTGTTAGAGGTTGCAGGAAATAAACATTGTTGTAACCCATATAAGGAAGGCAGAGTATTTGTGCAAAGTTTTAATTGGCTGATGTGTAGTGCAGTAACATTAAGGAATATAAAAGTGTGTGTAATGACCTGCTCTGGGGTGCAGGATTTGAGATTCTATTCTCCATGTACCTTGTTTGCAGCTGCAAATAAACTTTTCTGCTTCTCCACCCTGTTGTGATTATTGAATGAAACACACCGGGTAACGAACCCCTGCTGTTGTTTTGCCTCTTGGCACTGGGTGCCGGCAACAGCTTTTGGCGTCCCTGGGTGGGTGACGAGGCTGCAATTTAGCCTTGCCCAGATCCCTTCCAGCGGTCAAGGATTGCAGTGACAACCGACGCCCAGCGCTCACCGGTGAGTTCTTCGGGGACCTCGGGGGAGACGCAGTTTGATCGACCCCGGAGGGTACAACGGTGCAACACACTCACATAGCGAAGAAGCACCTGCGGGCGACGGTGGGGGAACCGGTCCCTTGGATAAGGTAGGAACCATTTGAAATCCGGATTGTATGCTCTGTTGGAACTTGGGGACGCCCAGAGTTACCCTGTAGGTATGGGACAGGAACAGAGCACGGGAGGTAGGGTAGGGTGCACACCCCTAGAGTGTATTTTAGTAAATTGGAAGGTATTTGGATCAGATCCAATGACTAAGGGTAAATTGAAGCGATTTTGTACGGTTGACTGGCCTCAGTACCAATTAGAGGACCAGGAACAGTGGCCTCCCCGAGGATCACTAAATCATAATACAATCCTCCAGTTACTCCTGTTCTGTCAGAGAATGGGAAATGGAATGAGCATTCGTATGCTTACTTGTTTACGACCTTGTGGTCTCATACTGATATTTTACAATGCTGTAATTTAACCCCAATTGGCCCGGTAGCAATTAATGTCAGTTCCCGGACCCCCACCCCAAATGTAATGGCAGATCCGGTGTCTCCTTTGGCCCCTACACCCACACAGAGCGAGGCTCAGAGTAAGATTCCTAGTGAAGCTCATAGTGAGGTTCAAGCTCCATCTGCTGGACTATACCCGTTACTTATCGAGACTAAAATCGCCCGTAATGCAATAGAAAGAACAAGCTGCTTTTACCATGCAGGTCTATACTCATGCACCTTTTAATCCTATGGACTTGGCCGCTTTCAAAGCACACGCTGGAGAATTTTCTATCAACCCAAGCAAGTTTGTATCGGTTTTTGAGGGATGTCTTAGTAGCTACAAGCCAGACTGGGATGATTGTAATGTCCTTCTGCGAACATTATTGACTAAGGTCAATAGTCAAAGGTCAAAAGGCAGCTGCAAATAAACTTTTCTGCTTCTCCACCTCGTTGTGATTATTGAGTGAAACACACCGGGTAACGAACCTCTGCTGTTGTTTTGCATCTCGGCACTGGGTGCCGGCAACAGGGTGTTGTACTGAGAAACGTGTTACAGATTGTGAGGAGCTTGGATGCTACAATAATTGGGGCCAGAGCTAAGTGCCTTAGAGAGATTTCAGCTCTGTATGCCTCATGAGGATGATCTGGGACACTGGGTGGAGAACATGAACTCTTCCCAACACCTCTTGGTGATGGGACCTGTCATTAGCACAGCACTCTTTGACGAGGAAGTTCTGTCGTCCCCCCGTCCGTCCCCCCCAGCAGCTCTGCAGTAAGAGGGGGCATGAGGACATGACTTCAGAGAGCGAAGGGTTTGGAGAGTGTTGTCTGGCCAAACAGAGCCCTTCTGGGTTGCCTGTCGGTCTTATCCTGACCCCCACCCGCTCCATAAGTAATGACAGCCGCTCTAGCACTAGAGATAGACCTCAACCCCTGCATCCAAATTTCCATCATCACTATGTTTGGAGGGAGCTGAATCTGGGGGAGGGGGTTGTTTGGGTCCATTGAAAAGCTAGCAGCAGGCATTTGGAGCTATGCTTGGGTCACACCCCTTTCTGTTAAGAATGTGTACTGTCTTGCTTGTTCGGCATGTGCATGTCTCATTCCTGAGAAAGGGGAGGAGACCCTCTGAGTGGTGCCTGAGGTACCCATTGACTCCATGAGACAGTCACTATTATGTCCGGCTGTCTGTGGCCTAACCCTGTTCCTTACAAAAGGAGGCTCTGTAGCCCAGTGCAGAAGGACACAGTGTCTCTGCCACTGATGGACTGTGTGACCAGAAATGTCCACTAAACAACCCTCAATACCTTCATTTGTGGGTGCTCCGCTTGATAGATGGCCAGCAGCACCAAATCCTTGGATTTTATTGGGAGTCTCACCCTATTTCCTGACTTTCTGAAAGTGCCAAATTCGGGAATCAAGAGACTGCGTGGGAATCTCAGCTTTCAGTTTTCTTTAAAATGTTTATTTAAAAAAGTGAATTGCAGAAAAGCTAGAAAACCTGAAGCAGGTGACCCCAAAGGCTCAGAAACCAGAGGCATATGAAACTGAACCCCACATTAGTATACTTTTAAATCTCAATCATTATTTGTAAACCAATCTCATGATTTTGGGGGGGCTTGACTAATAATTTTTGGGTGGGCTTTGCAATATTGGGTACCTAGTTTAAAAGATCCAAAGAGCAAGTAGCAAAAGATGCAAAAATTAACAGCATTTTTTTCAAAGTGCATCAGAAGCAGGAAGCCTGCCAAAAAATGAATGGGGCCACTGGATTATTGAGGTGCCAAAGGAGCACTCAAGGAGGATGAGGCTGTTGCAGAGAGGCTAAATGGATTCCTTGCATTGGTCTTCACTGCAGAGTATGAGAGGCAGATCCCCAAACTGGAGCCATTCTTTTAAAATGGCAAATCTGAGGAACTGTCCCACATTGAGGTGTCAATAGAGGAGGTTTCAGAACAAACTGATAAATTAAACAGGAATAAGTCACAAGGAACAGATGGGCTTCACCCAAGTGTTCTGAGGAAACTCAGAAACCAAAAGAGAAAAGTACTAACTGTGGTATGCAACCTATCACTTCAGTCAGCCTTTGTACCAGATGACTGTTTGAGGGCTTTCCCTTCACCCTCCCACTTCCCTAGTTCTTGTCACGCAATCAGCAATCAGCAAAAGACCAGAAGTCCGAAGTGCAGACAATGCGATATTTATCGGGGTTAGCTCCAAACAAACATGTCCATAGCTCTACACGTCGGCAGAGTCTGTTCCCCAGTGTTTCCCTTCCCAGCTCTGATGCCGCAGAGCCATGCCTGTTTCCTCATTCCCCATTCTCTATTCCCCATTCCCCATTTTCCCTATTCCCACCTCCTCCTTCTTAGCAGTCCCAACTATACCTGCAATGCACGCCCGCAATCCCACCCCTGACAACGTAGGCTCATGTTCCATTTTGGGTCTGAGGTCTTCATCCCACCCCTTTTGTACCCCACAGGAGGGGTAAGGAATGAGGTTATGCTGTGCTCAGGGAATGGCATTTCTTTGGGCTTTTAGTGTTTTATAACTTTCCCCCCACCCCCACCCAAGCCCCTTTGTCCCTCACAACTTGACTTTGCCTTGAGATAGAGGTTGAGGCAATCTTAAAGTGTGCTCTGGGGTGACAGTTTAACTGCTTTTATCTGTTCCCATTGTACTAACAAATCCAGCTGACTAGGCAGAAGCAACATCACAGTGTCTTTTTCCCTTGTTTACATATTTTAGTATAAGAGTATAAAAAAGTCAAACCCAAAATTTTATCCCAGGCTAACAAACAGACCTATCTACTAACAATGACTGCCACATAGCTAATGGGACAGTGATTTTCAAAAAAGACTCCAGAGACGATCCTGGAAATACAGGCAGGTAAGTCTAATTTCAATACCAGGCAAATTGGTTGAAACTATTGTAAAGAACAGACTTATCAGACACATAGTTGAACACACTTTGTTAGAGAAGAATCAACACAGCTTTTCAAAGGGAAATCATGCCTCACCAATATGTTAGACTTCTTTGAGGAGGTTAACAAATTTATGGGGAAGGGTGATCCAGTGCATATTGTGGACTTAGAGTTTCAGAAAGCCTTCGACAAGGTCCCAGCGTTGTTCAACTTATTAATAAATGACCTGGAAGAAGGGGTGAACAGTGAGATGCCAAATTTGTAGATGAGGCAAAATTACTCATTATATTTAAGTGCAAAGCAGATTGTGAAGAGTTACAAAGGGAACTGACAAAATTGGGCTACTGGGCAACAAAATGGCAGATGAAATTCAGTGTTGATAAGTGCAAAGCAATACAGATTGGAAAACATAATCCCAACTATACATACAAAATGATGGGGTCTAAATTAGCTGTTACCACTCAAGAAAGAGATCTTGGAGTCATTGTGGATAGTTCTCTGAAAACATCCACTCAATCAAAAAAAAAAAAAAAAACCTAGGTAAGTTTGTGAAGGATAGCTTCATCAGTGGCTATTAGCCAACATGGTAACAGACTCAACTCCATTCTCTGGGTATCTCTAAACTTCTGACTGCCAGATGCTGGGAACAGACGATGGAGGATGGATCACTCGATAATTGCCCTGTTTTGTACATTCCCTCTGAAGTATTTGCATTGGCCACTGTCAGAAGACAGGACACTGGGCTAGATGGACCTTTGGTCTGAATCCATATGGCCATTCTTATGTTCTTAAATTGTTCCAGTGATGGATGGGCTCCTGCAGACATGCCTTTTCCAGGGGCTATCTCTGCTACAGAGCTCAGGTAGACACCCTAGCAGATGTCCATGGTAGGGTGACCACTTTCCCATTTTTGCCGGGTCAGTCCCTTTTTTAAGCCCTGTCCCAGCCATCCTGAATATTTTTTTTCACAAGGAGGCATTTCTATTGTTTGCTCTTGCTGACTTGATCACTTGGCAAAAGCAAATGGGACAAATGCCCACTTCTGTCAAAAAATGGGGAAGTGGGAGCGAAGGAACATTCGGGGGAGCCTAGTGCAGAGGGCAGCCCCCCACAGGGCAGAGCTGAGGAGGCAGCATTCCAGCCGCAGGTGACAGCCTCCTTAGGGGGCCCCTATAGTATTCCAGTGGTAGTGTCTCCATTTTCTCTTTGGGAAATATTGCCACCTTAAGGGGCTGCTCAGTGTGGGAGGCTGATTGGGGGCGAGTGCTGCCACCTAGGGGTGTGGTCCTGTAGCACGAGGGACAGAGGCTCATGGTCTGAGCTAGAGCTTGGCTTGAAAACAGTTTTGTTTTTTTTTCCCACAAAATGAAATGTTTCCTTTTTGTCGATTTTTTAGGGTGAATAGAAAATGGATCATTTTTCTCTGAAAGCTCAGCTGCCATGATGCTGCCCAGCTGCAGCTGCCTGGATCCCCAAGAGAATTGGAATCTTTTCATCTGCCTCTCCCTTGTAACATAATAAAAGGTTGCACTGATGTAGTCTATGGTTGCACTCTGGGCATGGAAATGTTGAAACCTCCCGACCAGTCTGTGGCTGGGGTATTGTCCCCTTCAGCTACACTAACCACTCTCCCTAGCTCTGTGGGCTATTGTGACAGGCCCTGGTAGCACATGTCTGAGCTGGAGAGGGTCCTAGAGCAGCTGGGGAGCCACAGAGTTTGTGGGTGGGTGGGCCTAACTCCAAGTGGATCATTAGTATCTGTTCAAAACTTTGGGGATCCCTGGATCCTGAGTCTGCATTTTCATTCCTCAGGGAGACGGGAAGGGACCCCCCTACTGGAACAATCCGTGGGAAATTTCCGTGTATGGAGCTTTGTGGACTCTCCCTTCCCTGGCCGGCCCCCTGGGTTTGCAATGCAGGAAAGGGGGTTGCCAGGGATAAATCCGGTCTTATATTGTTATTATGATTCTATTTTATTTTATTTCAGCAAGATCAAAGTGTGACAGCATCATCATCACTACTTGGTCACCCCCGAGGTAGCTAATCAGAACCATACGAACAGTGATGACAAGCCCGGAGTCCAGGAATAGAGCCTGCAGCAGGGCTGGCACGGCAGTTCAGTTGGGTAGGATCACCACAAATCCCCTGTGGTTTGGCCTCCTGCCTTTTGCCATTGGTAGTGACAGTGGTTAAAGTTGGTGCACCCTGAGCCAAGCAGCTGAGGTTCCCTGATGGCCAAATGGCCCCCAAGGAAATATGGAAGCATGCTTTATAAAGACAGTTGCCTTCCTGTCTGAACAGATTCTGCCTGTGCAACCTCTCCAACGACTCCTTGTCCTTTAGGGTGAAGATCTCTGTTAGGATATAGATATTCAGGCCTGTCTGTAAAGGCCAAACTCTAAGAATTTAGGTGTATTCTTATCACTTAGCTAGTTCTAGAGGTACAAAAGAAAGAATCAAAATCACTGTCTGACTGTATAAGACCTTCTCTTACTGTGACAGTCTGAGGCCCTGTTCTTAGGCTAAGGCCTTTGGCTAAGCAACAGAGGCAGCCATAAGCTGGGAAGCGACCGGTCACCTCCTCACATTCCAACCTAGTCACATTGAAATCAGGTGCTATTGGGCTGTTAGGATACAATCCTGTCTTGATAATGCCTATCACCTCCAGAGAAAGGGAAGAGCCTAGAAGATGTAAAAGGAAACTTAGTTTGATAGCATCCTGTCTGGCAAGAACTCACTTATCCATAGCTGGGATGTGAAATCCTCATTTCTTTAAAAAGAAAAGAAGTACTTGTGGATACAGACTAACACGGCTGTTACTCTGAAACCTGTCCTCATTTCTTTGTTGTTCTACCACTGTAGTCCCCATTTCCCTATTGTTTGTCTGTATAATCTCTCTCTGGTTCTGTTTCTATCTGCTGTATAATTACTTTTGCTGGGTGTAAACTAATTGAGGTGATGCTATATAATTGGTTAAATAATCATGTTACAATATGTTATGATTGGTTAGTTACATTTCAGTAAAATGATTGGTTAAGGTATAGCTAAGCAGAACTCAAGTTTTACTATATAGTCTGCAGTCAATCAGGAAGTAGGGGGGGATGGGAACAGGGAATAGGGGTGGGGAAATTAGAACCATGTTTTGCTAAAGGGGGAGATGGGAACAGGGAATGGGGGTAAGGAAATTGGAATCATGTTTTGCTAAGGGGGGAATGGCAACGGGGACGTAGATGTAAGGCTCTGTGGTGTCAGAGCTGGGAAGGGGGACACTAAGGAAGGAAACTGGAATCATGCTTGTTGGAAGTTCACCCCAATAAACATTGAATTGTTTGCATCTTTGGACTTCGGGTATTGTAGCTTTCTGTTCATGCGAGAAGAACCAGGGAAGTAAACGGTTGAAGGAATAAGCTCCTAAAATCAGCTACTCCCCTTCTAGCAGGAATGGGGTACGTTGGCAGGTTTCACTGTCTTTAAAATGCGAAGTGAAGGGTAAAGGCTGGACGTTGTTTCCATTTGCACATGTTCTGTGCTGTGGCAGAGGACTCAGCAGGGTTGTCAGGGTGATTCAGCGATGGGGCTGGAGGGCAGGCAGTGCTAGGTAGCTTGGGAATCCCTCCCCTACATCTGCCCATGCTCCTCAGTCCCTGGAAAAATCATGGAGCAGGTCCTCACGGAATCAATTCTGAAGCACTTAGAGGAGAGGAAAGTGATCAGGAACAGTCAGCATGGATTCACCAAGGGCAAGTCATGCCTGACTAATCTAATTGCCTTCTATGATGAGATAACTGGCTCTGTGGATGAGGGGAAAGCAGTGGATGTGTTGTTCCTTGATTTTAGCAAAGCTTTTGACACGGTCTCCCACAGTATTCTTGCCAGTAAGTTAAAGAAATATGAGCTGGATGAAAGGACTATAAGGTGGATAGAAAGCTGGCTAGATTGTCGGGCTCAACGGGTAGTGATCAATGGCTCCATGTCTAGCTGGCAGCTGGTATCAAGTGGAGTGCCCCAAGGGTCGGTCCCTCAGGCCGTTTTTGTTCAATATCTTCATTAATGATCTGGAGGATGGTGTGGATTGCACCCTTCCAAGTTTGCGGATGACACTAAACTGGGAGGAGAGGTAGATATGCTGGAAGGTAGGGATAGGATACAGAGGGACCTAGACAAATTAGAGGATTGGGCCAAAAGAAATCTGGTGAGGTTCAACAAGGACAAGTGCAGAGTCCTGCACTTAGGACAGAAAAATCCCATGCACCGCTACAGACTAGGGACCAAATGGCTAGGCAACAGTTCTGCAGAAAAGGAGCTAGGGGTTACAGTGGACGAGAAGCTGGATATGAGTCAACAGTGTGCCCTTATTACCAAGAAGGCCAATGGCATATTGGGATGTATAAGTAGGGGCATTGCCAGCAGATCGAGGGACGTCATCATTCCCCTCTATTCAAGTTTGGTGAGGCCTCATCTAGAGTACTGTGTCCAGTTTTGGGCCCCACACTACAAGAAGGATGTGGAAAAATTGGAAAACGTCCAACGGAGGGCAACAAAAATGATTAGGGGACTGGAACACATAATTTATGAGGAGAGGCTGAGGGAACTGGGATTGTTTAGTCTGCAGAAGAGAAGAATGAGGGTGGATTTGATAGCTGCTTCCAATTACCTAAAAGGGGGTTCCAAAGAGAATGGATCTAGACTGTTCTCAGTGGAGGTAGATGACAGAATGAGGCGCAATGGTCTCAAGTTGCAGTGGGGGAGGATTAGGTTGGATATTAGGAAAAACTTTTTCACTAGGAGGGTGGTGAAAAACTGGAATGCGTTACCTAGGGAGGTGGCGGAATCTCCTTCCTTAGAAATTTTTAAAGTCAGTCTTGACAAAGCCCTGGCTGGTATGATTTAGTTGGGGATTGGTCCTGCTTGAGCAGGAGGTTGGACTAGATGACCTCCTGAGGTCCCTTCCAATCCTGATATTCTATGTTTCCGTGGTGGGCTACTCAATGTACACAGAAATCTCACATTGAAAGTGAGATCCAAGTGTTAAAACCCCGATGCCCCGTGTCAGGATTTTTCAATGGGTCCTATTTCTAGAGGTGCAATGTGCTCTGGGCCTGATCCTGCCAGGGACTGAGCTAGAGGAAACCCCCACGGAATATCAGTGACTCACTGCCAAATTGCCTCAGGTTTATTTCTTCCTAGAAATTTAATCAGCAAATGTATTTTCATTTGAAAAGGTTTTATTCTCTGGGTTGATTGTGAACACGGGAATTCAGAACTGTGTTGCTGTGTGACAACAGGTCGAATAAGGCATATTTCTGTTTTCTGACTGGCTGAGGGTTCTAGAAACATTGCCCCGTAAAGACCACTCAGAGTAACAGGGCAACCAACATCTCTGCCCGCTCCCTGGTCTCTGAGTGCCAGATGACCACCTTGTAGCCTTCCCTCTCATGGGGTGGAATCCCACGATCTTCCCATCCTCAGACTGGGCCCTGGGCTACAGCACACTGCGGATCGACGGTGCTTGCCGAGCAGGTCTGAGTGGGTTTGTCACCTGTTGTTCTTCCCTTTGGAGCCTGTGACTAGTGGTGGGACGAGTGACCAGCCAGCCTTTTTGACCCAAAATACTGTTAAATCTGAAGAGTAGGAATAAAGTGTAACATGGGAGAATAAATAGGGGTTTAAATAGGGCTGCCAAGCATTTTAAAAATGTATCCCGATTAATTACATGATTTAAAAAAAATTGCAATTAATCACACTGTTAAAAAAATATATAATACCATTCATTTAAATATATTTGGATATTTTCTACTTTTTCAAATATATTGATTTCAGTAACAACACAGAATACAAAGTGTACAGTGCTCACTTTATGTTTATTTTTGCTTGTGGATATGGGCACTGTAAAAAAGAAACAAAAGAAATAGTAGTTTTCAGTTCACTTAATTTTACAATTCACCTAATATAGAATTATGTAGGAAAAATAACTGCACTCAAAAATAAAACCATATAAAACTTTAGAGTTTTACAAGTCCACTCAGCCCTACTTATTGCTCAGCCAGTAGTTCAAACAAGTTTGTTTACATTTGCAGAAGATAATGCTACCTGCTCCACGTTTACGTCTCCTGAAAGTGAGAACAGGTGTTCACATGTCACTTTTGTAGCCAGCATCACAAGATATTTTCATGCCATATGCACTAAAGATTCGTATGTCCCTTCATGCTTCAACCACCATTCCAGAGGACATGAGTCCATGCTGATGATGGGTTCTGCTCAGTAATGATCCAAAGCAGTGTGGACTGACACATTTATTTGCATCATGTGAATCAGATGCCAGCAGCAGAAGGTTGATTTTCTTTTTTGGTGGTTCAGGTTCTGTAGTTTCCGCATTGGAGTGTTGCTCTTTTAAGACTCCTGAAAGCATGCTCCACACCTCATCTCTCTCACAGTTTGGAAGGCACTTCAGATTCTTAGACCTCAGGTTGAGTGCTATAGCTATCTTTAGAAATCTCACATTGGTACCTTCTTTGTGTTTTGTCAAATCTTCAGTGAAAGTGTTCTTAAAATGAACAACATGTGCAGGGTCATCATCTCAGATTGCCATAACACAAAATATATGGCAGAATGCAGGTTAAACAGAGTAGGAGACATACAATTTTTCCCCAAAGAGTTCAGTCACAAATGTAATTAACGCATTGTTTTTTTTTAAAAAAAGCCTCATCAGCATGGAAGCATGTCCTCTGGAATGGTGCCAAAGCATACACATATTTAGCATACCTGGCAAGTAAATATCTTGCAATGCCGGATAGAGTAGTGCCATGCAAACACATGTTCTCACTTTCAGGTAACATTGTAAATAAGAAGCGGGAGCATTATTTCCTATAAATGTAAACAAATTTCTTTCTCTTAGTTGATTGGCTGAACAAGACGTAGGACTGAGTGGACTTGTAGGCTCAAAAGTTTTACACTGTTTTGTTTTTGAGTGAAGTTCTGTAACAAATATAATCTACATTTGTAAGGTGGACATCCATGAGAAAAGAGATTGCTCTACAGTACTTGTAGGAGGTAAATTGAAAAATATTATTTATTTTGTTTGTATTTTTTACAGTGTGAATATTTGTAATAAATATAATAATGTAAAGTAAGCACTGTACACTTTGTATTCTGGGTTGTAATTGAAAATGTAGAAAAACATCCTAAATATTTTACAAATTTCAGTTGATATTCTATTATTGTTTAAGAGTGTGACTAAAACTGTGATTAATGGAGATTAATTTTTTGGTTTCATTGCATGAATTAACTGCGATGAATCAACAGCCCTAGTTTTCAAACAACTGTCTGAACATGTCTCTGACCCCAAAACCTCCCTCTCTGACTGGGACCCAAGCAGGCCGATGGCTTTCATACTGCCCCAGTGTTGTCTGAAGAGCTCCTTAGCAACAGCTTCCCCACCTCTGGACAGACTTCCAGCCCTGGCAAAACAAGCTGTGTAACGTGGCTGGAGCCCGGAAATAGGCTCTTCCCAGCTTGTAGCTCCAGTGTTGTGTCTCATCCTTCCTGACGTACTTACTGCAATATGGCTTTTCTAGAGTTGTTCCTTCTCTTCCTGCTTGTTTTCCAGCAGCCTGCTATTAAACTAAGATGAGCCGTACTGGTTTAACCCAATATATCCAGCAAATAAGCATCCCAATAGTTAACCCAATATAGCTATGTCAAGGTTCCTTCCCCACTCTGAACTCTAGGGTACAGATGTGGGGACCTGCATGAAAACTTCCTAAGCTTACTCTTACCAGATTAGGCTAAAACTTCTCCAAGGTACAAACTATTTTACCCTTTGCCCTTGGACTTCCACTGCCACCACCAAACTTTATCTGGGTTCCTGAGAAAACGGAGTTTGGAAACGTCTTTCCCCCCAAAATCCTCCCAACCCTTGCACCCCACTTCCTGGGGAAGGTTTGGTAAAAACCCTCACCAATTTGCATAAGAGAACACAGACCCAAACCCTTGGATCTTAGAACAATGAAAAAGCATTCAGTTTCCTTACAAGAAGACTTTTAATAGAAGTAAAAAAGAATCACCTCTGTAAAATCAGGATGGTAAATACCTTACAGGGTAATTAGATTCAAAACATAGAGAATCCCTCTAGGCAAAATCTTAAGTTACAAAAAAGACACACTCATTCTATTCAGCACAGCTATTTTCTCAGCCATTTAAAGAAATCATAATCTAACACATACCTAGCTAGATTACTTACTGAGTTCCTAGACTCCATTCCTGTTCTGTCCCCGGCAGAAGCATCACACAGACAGACCCAGACCCTTTGTTTTTCTCCCTCCTCCCAGCTTTTCAAAGTATCTTGTCTCCTCATTGGTCATTTTGGTCAGGTGCCAGCGAGGTTATCTTTAGCTTCTTAAACCTTTACAGGTGAAAGGATTTTTCCTCTGGCCAGGAGGGATTTTAAATGTGATTACCCTTCCCTTTATATTTATTTTAAGTTGTACAGAAAACATCCCAAGAACTGGGTTTAATTCACATATTCTTTATGGCAGCTCAGCTCCATGCCTGTCCCAGTCCCATTCCCGGGTGCTATGGATTTCATGAATAAAGGACAGAGACAGAGAACAAAAGACTATTTTCATGTGGGAAATGAAGTTCCATATGCATCTAACTTTGAAATGTACTTCCTGCAAACCCTATTTGTGACTGGTGTTGTGGTTATTATGTACTAGACCAGTGGTTTTCAACCTGCGGTCTGTGGGCCACTGGGGGTCTCCAGACTATGTCTGCCTCCATTCAAAAGTTATTAGGGCTCTGCAAATCAAAAAAGGTTAAAAACCTCTGTATTAGAGAGTGAGAGCCCATGGAATGAATATTTCATATACTGATCCCAGTGCCTGTTACCACTCCGGATACAGGCTACAGACTGACAGAACAGAACCTGAGGAGAACCAGTTAGCTATGAACCCAAGGACAGGGGAGCTACTAGACTTTTGTTTGCTGACAAGTGATTCACTGAGGACTGAAACACTGCGAGCTTTTCAGGATGTGATGAAATCCAGGTGACAGACGCTACATTTTAAGTCCCACTCTGACATGAGAAATCATCTCTGAGAGAAGATTGGAGGGGAAAGAATGGCATGTGTGTGCTAAAGTACAGATGTGTAAATGTGATGACTTTTGCTTTAGAAAATATTTGAGAAGTATTCCACATACTGTTTGCAATGGGTTTGTGCAATTAACTCTTTGTTTAGAGAACAGTAGTATAATACTGTCTCTGAGAAACTGACCAGAAGCTCTTTCTAACACTTACATTCAGAACATAAGAACATAAGATCTGCCAAACTGGGTCAGGCCAAAGGTCTGTCTAGCCCAGTATTCTGTCTTCCAAAAGTGGCCAATGCCAGGTGCCACAGAGGGAATGAACAAAACAGGTAATCATCCCCTGTTGCCCATTCCAAGCTTCTGGCAGTCAGAGTTCTAGGGACACAATCCCTGCCCATCTTGACTAATAGCCATTGATGCACCTATCCTCCATGAATTTATCTAGTTCTTTTTGGAACCTTCTTATAGTCTTGGCCTTCACAACATCCTGTGGCGAAGAGTTCCACAGGTTGACTGTGCGTTGTGTGAAGAAATACTTCCTTTTGTTTGTTTTAAACCTGCTGCCTATTAATTTCATTTGGTGACCCCTAGTTCTTGTGTTATGAGAAAAAGTAAATAACACTTCCTTATTCACAAAAAGAAAAGGAGTGCTTGTGGCACCTTAGAGACTAACAAATTTATTTGAGCATAAGCTTTCGTGAGCTACAGCTCACTTCATTGGATGCATTCAGTGGAAAAGACAGTGGGGAGATTTATATACATAGAGAACATGGAACAGTGGGTGTTACCATACACACTGTAACCAGAGTGATCACTTAAGGTGAGCTACTACTAGCAGGAGAGCTTGTGGGGGGGGGGAACCTTTTGTAGTGATAATCAAGGTGGGCCATTTCCAGCAGTGGACAAGAATGTCTGAGGAACAGTGGGGGGTGCAGGGTGGGGAATAAACATGGGGAAATAGTTTTACTTTGTGTAATGACCCATCCACTCCCAGTCTTTATTCAAGCCTAAGTTAATTGTATCCTTATTCACTTTCTCCATACCAGTCATGATTTTATACACCTCTATCCTGCCCCCCCTTAGTCGTTTCTTTTGCAAGCTAAAAAGTCCCAATCTTATTAATCTGTCTTCATGCGGAAGCTATTCCATACCCCTAATCATTTTTGTTGCCCTTTTCAGAAACTTTTCTAATTCCAATATATCTTTTTTTGAGATGGGGTTACCACATCTGTGCACAGTATTCAAGACGTGGGTGTACCATGGATTTATATATAGGATATTTTCTGGTTTATTATCTATCCCTTTCTTAATGATTCCCAACATTCTGTTAGCTTTTTTGATCACTGATGCACATTCAGTGGGTGTTTTCAGAGAACTATCCACAATGACTCCAAGGTCTCTCTCTTGTGTGGTAACAGCTAATTTAGACCCCATCATTTTATATGTATAGCTGGTATTATGTTTTCCAATACATCTTACTTTGCATTTCTCAGCATTGAATTTTTCTGCCATTTTGTTGCCCAGTCACCCAGTTTTCTGAGATCCCTTTGTAACTCTTCACAGTCTGCTTTGGACTTCACTATCTTGAGTAGTTTTGTATCATCTGCAAATATTGACACCTCACTGTTTACCCCTTTCTCCACATCACTTATGAATATGTTGACACTTGAATGTGGGAGATTTCCTCACAATTGTCACCTAAAAAGAATGGTTCAGATTTGGGAACCCCCTCACATCCTCAGCTGCGAAGACCAATGCAAAGAATTCATTTAGTTTCCCCTCAATGGCCTTCTCATCCTTGAGTGCTCCTTTAACAACTTGATCATCCAGTGGCCCCATTGGTTAGCAGGCTTCCTGCTTCAGATTTACTTAAAGAATTTTTTGCTATTACTTTTTGAGTCTTGGGCTAATTGTTCTTCAAATTCTTTTTTGGCCTTCCTAATTATATTTTTACACTTCCCTTGCCAGGTTTTATGCTCCTTTCTATTTTCCTCAATAGGATTTAAGTTCCACTTTTTAAAGGATGCCTTTTTGTCTCTCACTGCATCTTTTACTTTGTTGTTTAGCCACGGTGGAAACTTTTTTTGTTCTCTTACTGTTTTTTAACTTGGGGTATACATTTACGTTGAGCTTCTATTATGGTGTCTTTAAAAAGCTTCCATGCAGCT
The DNA here is from genome assembly GCF_965140235.1 of Caretta caretta. NCBI lineage: Eukaryota > Metazoa > Chordata > Testudines > Cheloniidae > Caretta > Caretta caretta. Next base: position 6,756,097 of record NC_134206.1, read on the forward strand.
TGGAAGAATTTCACTTTTGGCACTAAGAAAAGGAGTACTTGTGGCACCTTAGAGACTAACCAATTTATTTGAGCATGAGCTTTCGTGAGCTACTGAAACTTTTGGCACTGTGCCTTTTAATTTCTGTTCAACTAACTTCCTCATTTTTGTGTAGTCCCCCTTTCTGAAATGAAATGCTACAGTGTTGGGCAGCTGTGGTGTTTTCCCTGCCACAGGGATGTTAAATGTAACTATATTATGGTCACTATTACAAAGTGGACCAGCTATATTTACATCTTGGACCAGATCCTGTGCCCCACTGAGGACAAAATCAAGAACTGCGTCTCTTCATGTGGTTTCCAGGACTAGCTGCTCCAAGAACCAGTCCTTTAAGGTGTCAAGAAACTTGATCACTGCATTATGTCCTGAGGTGACATATACACAGTCAATGCGGTGATAGTTGAAATCTCCCATTATTATTGAGGTTTTTTAATTTTTTATTGCCTCTCTAATCTCTCTGAGCATTTCACAGTCACTATCACCATCCTGGACAGGCAGTTTATGGTATATTTCCTACTGCTATATTCTTATTATTCAAGCATAGAATTACTATCCATACAGATTCTATAGTACAGTTTGATTCATTTAAGATTATTATTTCATTTGATTCAACCCTTCCGATTCCCCCAGCAGCACGACCTGATCTGTCCTTCTGATATTTTTTGCAGATGCTTCAGAAGGAATGAATAGGAAGGCACTATATCAAGTGATCTCCTTCAACAAAGGGCACTGTGCTAGTGACAGGCCTCATCACTAAGGCTCCATATTTGACAGGGAAGTCACAGAAGTCATGAATTCCATGACTTTCCGTGACTTCTGCAGCAGCCAGTGTGGCTGGCCCTGGTGCCACCTGAGCAGCTCAGGCATCCCCTGGACCAGCCACACCAGCTGCTGCTGGGGCAGTCTCGGACCACCGTGCCCTCTGCCCATCCCCCAGAAGCAGCAGGAGTTTGGGTGATGGAGCAGGTAGGAGCTGTAGCCTATAGGGCTAACCTGCTTGCTTGCCTGTATATATATATTCTTTCTCAGGTTTAAAAAAAAAGGAATTATTTCTTCACACAACGCACAGTCAACCTGCAGAACTCCTTGCCAGATGATGTTGTGAAGGCCAAGACCATAACAGGATTAAAAAAAGAACTAGATAAATTCATGGAGGATAGGTCCATCAATGGCTATTAGCCAGGATGGGCAGGGATGGTGTCACTAGCCTCTGTTTGCCAAAAGCTGGGAATGAGCGACAGGGGATGGACCACTTGATGATTACCTGTTCTGTTCATTCCCTCTGGGGCACCTGGCACTGGCCACTGTCAGAAGACAGGATACTGGGCTAGATGGACTTTTGGTCTGACCCAGTATGGCCGTTCTTACAGATTTCCTATTTCCTTATGGATTTGATTACTTGTGTTATTATAATGGGTTTATATTAAAGTCATCTGGCTGTAATGCAAGAAACCTACAGGCCATATCCTGTATGTTGATCTAAAGCAAAGTTACAATATCTACGTCTGGGACCTTTCACCCAGATAGTGAAGTTGGCTTATATACGTCTGGGACCTTTCACCTAGATAGATAGTAATGACGTAGGCGGTTTCCACATCCGGACCCTCACACTTAACAAGTACACCACAAGGAAAGAAGCAAAATAACTGGGAAAACAAAAATAACATATGTGAGAATGATCTTATGTCATTAATATGTATGTATATGTCATCAATAAATACAAATAAACCAGCCTATGGAGTAGGTGTATCCTAATATTTTTGTGGGTGAGGAAGATAAGTTTGGCCATAGAAGGAGGGCCTAAGCACCTAAGCATATAAAAAGAGGTGCTAGGGGATTGTTTAGGAAAGGAGGGTGAGCTTGTTTCTAAGCAAGTTTCTTTCTTCTGTCTAATAGTCTGTTAGTTTTAATTCTAAGTTTTAAGTCAGTCAGTTAAGTAAACTAAGTTAGAAGAAAGCTAAGAGCTATCAAAGCTAAGTTCTGCACCTCCAACTCAAGAATTGAGGAACCTGGACTGGACTCTTTTGGCATGCCAGAGGTGAGGCTGGTCCTTTGTCTCTTACTACCAGTTTATCAAGGAAGGGTGTGAGTATATTAATCAATGCTATATAGAATACAGTACCATATATATATTGTGACAGGGTCAGGCCAGATGGCTACAGGAAAGTGATAGAAGGCAGATATATTAGCCCCAGGTTAAGTAGGTCCCTTTTCCCTGGGTAAGGTAACAGGGAAGTTTCCAGAACAATCAGGAACTTTCTGGAAACAAGTAAGGCAGACAGGCTGATTAGAACACCTGCAGCCAATCAAGAAGCTGCTAGAATCAATTAAGACAGGCAGGCTAATCAGGGCACCTGGGTTTAAAAAGGAGCTCACTTCAGTTTGTGGTGTGCATGTAAGGAGCTGGGATCAAGAGGCGCAAGAAGCTGCGAGTGAGAAGGTGTACTACTGGAAGACTGAGGAGTACAAGCATTATCAGACATCTGGAGGAAGGTCCTGTGGTGAGAATAAAGAAGGTGTTGGGAGGAGGCCATGGGGAAGTAGCCAGAGAGTTGTAGCTGTCATGCAGCTGTTTCAGGAGCCACTGTAGACAGCTGCAATCCACAGGGCCCTCGACTGGAACCCGGAGTAGAGGATGGGCCCGGGTTGCCCCCATCCCTCCGTTCCCCCAACTCCCTACTTAATACCGGAGGAGTTGACCTGGACTGTGGGTTCCACCAGAGGAGAAGGTCTCTGGCCTATTCCCTGATTCACTGGGTGGATCAGCAGAGACTGGGGGGATTGTTCTTCTTTCTTTTCCCCATGCTGGCCAGTGATGAGGCTAACCGAGTGAACTGCAGATTTGAGCCACAAAGGTGGATAAACTGAGGGCTGCCATGAACCTCTGAGGTGAGCAAATCTGCCAATAAGTGCAGGACCCACCAAGGAAGATGGGGAACTTTGTCACAATATCCTTAGAATAATAATATTGTATTGTAATCCTGATTTATTTTACCATTTAATTACTATTTTATTATTATTCTTTATATATCAATAAAAGTTTAAACTGTATTTGACTCAGTGTGAGTGTCCTGTCATACCCCCAAGGCTCCTGTGCATATTCTGTGTAGCCTGATTCTGGGCCAAGAACCTTATTGTCTTCTGATCAGATTAATTGGCAAGCCTATAACCCATACTATCCAAATTAATAATATTAACCTCCTAAAGCAGGCAATAAGGCTCTGGGCGGTGCTTACCTTGGGGAGGGCTCTGCAGAAGTGGTGACATGTCCCTTCCTCAACTCCTAGCTCCAGTCCATGCGTTGCCTCCAGACCCACCACAGCCCCACAGCTCCCATTGGCAGATGTTTCTGGCCTATGGGAGTAGCATAGCCAACTCTTAGGGTAGGGGCAGCATGTGGAGCTAGGAGCACAGTTGACGTTTGAAATCGGCCACTCTCATTACCACTGCAAAAGTTATTTTTCCTCCCTTGGTATCCTACTGTTAATTGAATTGTCTTGTTAGACTGACCTTACACATGGTAAGGCAGCTACCATCTTTTCAGGTATTTATACCTGCTCCTGTATTTTCCACTCCATTCATCTGATGAAGTGGGTTCTAGCCCACGAAAGCTTATGCCCAAATAAATTTGTTAGTCTCTAAGGTGCCATAAGGACATTTTGTTTTTGCCGATACAGACTAACATGGCTACCACTCTGAAACCTGTTACCTGTAATCAGTTTCTTAATGTATTAGGCTTAGACTTGCAAATTTGTTTTATTTTGCTTTTGTGGCTTACTTTGTTCTGTCTGTTATTACTTGAAACCCACTAGTTAAACATATTTTGTGGTGTATAAAATAAAAATACTACTTTTTATTCTTAATAAAATTACTTTTGTTTATTAATAAACCCAGAGTAAGTAATTAATACCTGGGGGAGCAAACAGCTGTGCACATCTTTCTATCAGTGTTACAGGAGGCGGATAAATTATGAATTTACCCTGTATACGCTCTATGCAGAGTAAAACAGATTTATTTGGGGGTTGGGATCCCATTGGGAACTGGGTGTCAGGGTGCCTGAGACAGGTAACCTGCTGATCAGTTTTCAGCTAAAACCTGCAGCTTTGGGAGCATGGCCCAGACCTTGGGTCTGGGTTGCAGCAGGTTAGAGTGTCTGGCTCAACACGACAGGGTTCTGGAGGTCCCAAGCTGGCAGAGAAAACTGGTTCAGAAGTAATTTCAGCACATCAGGTGACAGTCCCAAGGGGATCTCTGCGACCGAACCCGTCACAGTATTCTTGAGGGAAGAGATGGGCAGAGGGAGAGGCCTCAGGGGAAGAGGCGAAGCAGAGTATAGGGTCTCAAGGGGGAAGAAAAAGGGATGGGGCAGGATCACAGAGGGGAAGTGGCTTCTGCATGTGTCCAGCTTTTGCCTTTTGAAAAGGTGGTCACCCTACATTGAACAGACTGGGCTGAGATAGGAGTTAGCTGTGCCTCTGTGAAGAGGCTGACGACCGTGTCCCCCCTTTATAAGCAGCGGGGGCAGCACAAACTAAGGGGAGGAGAAGGAAATCTGGACCTGAGTCTCTTCCCAGGATTTCTGTGGTTCAGATTCCAATTACACACTGCCCTGCCTTTGTGGGGAGTGAGCTCAGCAGGTGTGCTGTGGGCAAAGCTGTCAATGGAGAGATGGGGTGTTGCCTAAATGGCTTTTCCTGGGTTCCCCATGTTAATCATTTCTCTGAAACAACTCAGTCACCAGCAACTGGCTAAGAGTGCAGGGAAATGGTGGATGACTGTGCTCCTTGAATAGCCCCTGTCCACAGCTGGTGCAGCCCCATGGATTACGCAGCTCCCAGAGCGCTCAGGAAGGGCCTGGACTGCGACTGAAGAACAGCCCTGCAGATTTTGTCATGGCCTTTGGATGTTTCCCCTCTGTTTGCCACTTTCTTGTGGAAGCAGCCTTTGCTTAAACCTGTGTGAGTCTGGGCGGAGTGACTGTAGTGTTCAGCCGTGTCTGTGTTACAGGGACAAGGTGTGTGACTTTTGCCTGAAGAATGCTTTCTCCCAGCCAGACCTTCTGAGATGAAGCCCCCGTGGCTGTTGCTCTGTTGTTTGGCAGTTAGACCCATTCTGTGTGAATGGCTGGCAAACAGCACTCTGGTAACTGTGCTGAAACTCCCGGTGACCCAGTGACATTTCAACACTCTCCTCAGAAACCAACTACCTACCCCTCACTGTCAGCCCAAGCACCCCGACATCTGCCTCAGACACCAAGGGTCTGGAGTCACGGGGCTTCCCAGAAGCCAGCTGTCACAGGACACTGTGGTAAGACAACCTTTATAGACAAATGTCAGAGGTGTTGCTCTATGGAACCCTGACACCACCCTGATCTTAGGGTCTCAGAGTCTCTGAGCATCTGGAATGCATTTATCGTCCCGCCAATGCTGTGAGATAAGGCAGGGCTACTAAGCACCTGGACAAAGTCTCAGAGACAGCCAAGGGCTTGCCCTCGGTCAGACACAGCAAGAGAATCAAACCCAGCTGACCTGAGGCATAGATCCATGCCCAGACCACAGCACCAGCCTTCCAGACATCTGAGTGCTGACAGGTCTGGCTGGCTTCTCTGCTGTTCCAGAAGAATCCCCTTTGTGCGGCAGAGAGCAGGGATGGCCAGGAGCGGTTTGATTGTCTGGCCTGTACTCCCCCTATCTCAGCAGAGTTTAGAGAAGCCTCGGGGCTGGGCTGACCTCTGCCTGATGGTAACAGCTTCCAAGAGCACATCCCACTCTGCCAAGACCCTGCAGATAGTGGCCACTCCAGATTGCCCCCATTTGGACCTGAGGTAGCCCTGCAGGCTCCCTTCCCTGCCTCTAAGGTTCTTGCAATGACTTACTCTTATTGTGGTATACTTAATACAAGAGCCCCTTTTTGGGGTCACATTAACTCAGTCTTCTCCAAAACACAGGCTTTCCTACCCTCCAGACCCACCCTCCTCCTTTACTCTGGAGACCCCCATCTCCCTACTTGCTTGGGTCTTCATCTGATCCGCATCCCCTACTGCTCCTTTTCCCATGAGGTCCCACCTACTGCCCTATCACTTCCCACTAGGCCCTGCCCCCTGTTCATCACTTCTCCCAAGGCTCCACCCCACAGCCAGGCCAGAGTCAGGCCATGATAGCAGCTGCCCCAGGAGCCCAGGCTGCTGCGGGGAGCCCCAGACTCTCCAACTTCCCTGGGTTGTACATCCTAGGAGATAAAATATAGAGGGTCTGGGGATCCTCAAAGTGACTCTGACTCCCTGGGCAGCTGTTAACATCACCTGGCTTCTAGCCTGAAGAGGAAGCAGAGCCTTGGGTAAAGTGGAGGAGCAGGGGGCTAAGTCTTGTGGGAAGAGATGGGGCGCAGGAAGGTGCAGAGGGGGAAGAGGATCCAGGATGGAATAAATGGTCTTGGCCATTGTCACCACTGCTGCAGACATTTGATGAACTGACCCTTCACTTCACAAATGCCCTGATTATCCTTGCACGAAGATGTTTGTTTTTCACGCTGTACACAATTGGATTTATCAGGGGTGGGATCATCATGTAGACATAGCCCAAAAGAATCTGAAGAAAGTGAGAAGAGCTATTCCCGAATCTGTGTATCAGAGCCAGCCCTATCTCTGGTATGTAGAAGATCAGGACCGCGCAGAGGTGAGAGACGCAGGTGTTCAGGGCCGTGAGGCACTCCATGGAGGATGCGATGCTCAGTACTGTTTTGAGGATTATCACATAAGAGAGGAGGATGAGCAGCGAGTCCAACCCCATTGTTAAGAGTGCAACAGACAAGCCATAGATGTTGTTGACTGTGATATCTGCACAAGCCATCTTCATGACATCTTGGTGCAGGCAGTAAGAATGGGAGAGGACATTGGCTCGATAGTATCGGAACCGTTTCACGAGAAAAGGGAGTGGGAATATTAGGGCCACCCCCCTTAACACAAACACTAGTCCCATTTTGGCAATTCTCGGCAGAGTTAAGATGGAAGCATATCTCAGCGGGTTACAGATCGCGATGAAGCGGTCAAAGGCCATCAACAAGAGCACGGAAGATTCAATGCATTGAAGCGAGTGGATGAAGAACAGCTGGGCAAAACAGGCATTGAGGCTGATCTCCCTAGAGTTAAACCAGAATACGCCCAGTATTGTTGGCATGGTGGCTATTGATAAGCCAAGGTCTGTGGCAGTCAACATGGAAAGGAAAATGTACATGGGCTCATGGAGGCTTGGATCTGTTTTTATAATGAACAGAATGATTGCATTTCCTACTATCGAAATAACATACATTAAGCAGAAGGGGACAGATATCCAGAGATAGACATCTTCCTGCCCAGGTATCCCGGTGAGAAGGAACACTGCAAATTTGAATTTGGTGTCATTGACAGCTGTCATCATGTACTGGGTAGGTCTGAGGAGTTTTGAACTTTCCTTCCTGAAAGGAAAAAATGGAGACTAGATTATATTTAACAAGACATCTTTCTGCTCTCAGTGCCTGTCTAGAGACTCTCACAAGCTTTAGGATGATCAGCAAAATATAGTCTTGGATTTACACCACCAATTGGAAGATAGGCACTGCCAGACTGGATCAGACTTGTAGTCCATTTAGCTCGCTATTTAGTTGCTAGGTCTAGATTCCTCATAATAAGGTGGAAAGAGCCCTGCAATAGGCAGCTCTGAGATAACCTGCTCCCAGGAAAGTTTCCACTGACCCCGCTAGTTAGACATATTTTTTGGTGTAAATCAGGAAAGTTTAGGATCCTTCCCAGACTTTTTAAAAACAATTCTCACTACTGTATTTGGATTTTCTGGTTACCATATAAACATCCAGTCCTTCTTCGAATCCAGCTAAGCTCTTGGCCCCATTGATATTTTGTGGCTGGGAATTCCTCAGTCTGCTTGAGTACTGTGTGATTTTACATTTGTGACCTTTCCAGACACCCTTTCTGGCCCTCCACTTCTGAGTGTGTCCCTGTCATAAATATAAAGAGAAGGGTAAACACCTTTAATATCCCTCCTGGCCGGAGGAAAAATTCTTTCACCTGTAAAGGGTTAAGAAGCTAGGATAACCTTGCTGGCATCTGACCAAAATGACCATTGAGGAGACAAGATACCTTCAAAAGCTGGGAGGAGGGAGAAAAACAAAGGGTCTGTGTCTGTCTGTGTGATGCTTTTGCCAGGGACAGAACAGGAATGGAGTCTTAGAACTTAGTAAGTAATATAGCTAGATATGTGTTAGATTATGATTTTTTTAAATGGCTGAGAAATTTAGTTGTGCTGAATAGAATGGATATTCCTGTCTGTGTGTCTTTTTGTAACTTAAGGTTTTACCTAGAGGGACTCTCTATGTTTTGAATCTAATTACCCTGTAAGGTATCTACCATCCTGATTTTACAGAGATGATTCTTTTTACTTCTATTAAAATTCTTCTTGTAAGACCTGAATGCTTTTTTCATTGTTCTAAGATCCAAGGATTTGAGTCTGTGGTCACCTATGCAAATTGGTGAGGGTTTTTACCAAACCTTTCCCAGGAAGTGGGGTGCAAGTGTTGGGAAGACATTTCCAAACAACACTTTCCTAATAAAAATAAACCCAGATGAACGTTTGGTGGTGGCAGTGGAAGTCCAAGGGCAAAGGGTAAAATAGTTTGTACCTTGGGGAAGTTTTAACCTAAGCTGGTAAAAGTAAGCTTAGGAGGTTTTCATGCAGGTCCCCACATCTGTACCCTAGAGTTCAGAGTGGGGAAGGAACCTTGACAGTCTCATTGTATCATGGTGTGTGAAAACACATGGGAGGTACATGGTGAAAATCCTTATTGTATTTATCTGCCCTGTACTGAAGCTATTTATAAATGCCTGTCTTTGCCTAATATAATATATTATATGTCTTTGCCTAATATAAATGTCTGCCTTTTCTCCACTCCTGAGAGTTCAAATTCTGCCACTGCCTCTTTACAGTACATGGGATAAATTCTTAGGGCCAGATTCTGAATTCAACAACATTGACATCAACTGCATCATTCCAGTTTTACATGTATCAATTTGATTAGAACCAGGCTCTATTAACTTTCCCTTACCAAATGCTCCCAGTGATACACTCTGACCTCCAAGAAACCCTCTAAGAGAAGCTGAAGTGCTTTTCCTGGCAAGTATTGACTGAATCCAGAGAGTTCAATCATCCTACAGGCTTCTTTTCATCTTCACCGGACCTGCAGCCTATTCTCATTCAAAAGTCTGAAGATATTTGGCAAATTAAAAGCTAACACAGACAGTTACTTAGCTGGGTGGAGGAGGGGTTGGTGTCAGAAAGAAGGAAATAGTGCAAACAGTAGGTTCACTAGGTTTGCATTAATATCCATTTTCAGCTTGGAAAAGAGGAGATTAAGGGGGGATATGATAGAGGTCTGTAAAATCATGAGTGGTGTGGAGAAAGTGAATAAGGAAAAGTTATTTACTTGTTCCCATAATATAAGAACTAGAGGCCATCAAATGAAATTAATGGGTAGCAGGTTTAAAACAAATAAAAGGAAGTTCTTCTTCACGCAGCACGCAGTTAACCTGTGGAACTCCTTGCCTGAGGAGGTTGTGAGTTTAGGACTATAACAAGGTCTTAAAGAGAACTGGATCCATTCATGAAGGTTAAGTCCATTAATGGCGATTAGCCAATATGGGTAAGGAGTGGTGTCCCTAGCCTCTGTTTGTCAGAGAATGGAGATGGATGGCAGGAGAGAGATCACTTGATCATTACCTGTTCGGTTCACTCCCTCTGGAGAACCTGGCATTGGCCACTGTTGGTAGACAGGATACTGGGCTGGGTGGACCTTTGGTCTGACCTGGTCCGGCCGTTCTCACGTTCTTATGAGTGTGCAAGTTACTTCAGCCATGCACACAAGCCCTATTACACTCCCCTTTCCTGCACCTCAGCTCTACTCTTGGCTGAAACACAGACCAGCAGTTCTGTTCTCTCAGGATATTTTGGAAAGACTTGCACAGGTATTACAGAGGGATTGTCTTCAAGACTCTGAATGTAAGTGTCACAAACATCTTCTGGTCAGTTACCAGGAGACTGTATCATGCAACTGTTCACTGAACAAAGAGTTAACATCACATACCCATTGCAAACAGTATGTGGAGTACTTCTAAAATGCTTTCTAAAGCAATACCCATTAAGCAGTAAAGTTACCACGGCTCCTTCCTGGAGAGATTCCAACAACTCTGCTTCTGGCTTTCAATATACATGCTGTCATGAAAGTTTGGTTTCAAAATTTATATAACAATGAACTGTTTTGACATAACATTTACACATCTGTACTTTTGTACACACATGCAAACCTGTTCTTTCCCCTCTGATCTGCTTTCAGAGATGATTTCTAAGGTTACAGTGGGACTTAAAATGTGACGTGTTTCATCAGCCCTCATTCAGTTGCTTGTCAGCAAACAAAAGTCTAGTAGCTCCTCTGTCCCTGGGTTCATAGCTGACTGGGTCTCCTCAGGTTCTGTTCTGTCAGTCTGTAGCCTGTATCTGGAGTGGTAACAGGCCTTGGGATCAGTATAGAAAATATTCATTCCCTGAGCACTCATTCTCTAGTACATAGTAACCCCAGCATCTGTAATTCAGGCATGATGAGGGTTTGCAGGAAGTGGATTTGAAAGGCAAATGCATGAGTATTCATGGAAATGGAACTTCTTATCACACATGAAGGTAGTCTCTCTCTCTCTCTCTCTCTCTCTCTCTCTGTCTTTCTCTCTGACTGTCTATGTGCTGTATTCATAAAATGCATAGCACCTGGGAACAGCATTGTGACAGACACAGAGCTGAGCTGCAATAACGAATGTGTATGTTAAACCCAGTTCTTGGGGTGTTTGCTGTAGAGCTGTATTGGGTTAACGATTGAGATGTTTATGTTATGGCTGTATAAGGTGAAACTAGTGTGGCTCATCTTAGCTTAATAGGAGGCCACAGGAAAACAAGGAGGAAGGGAAGGAATAGTTCAAGAAAAGCATTACTCAGTCACCACCCCAGGGAGACTGAGAGACTACACTGGAGATACAAGCCAGAAAGAGCCTATTTCCAGCCTCCAGCCACATTACACAGCTTGTTTTGCCAGTGCTGGGAGTCTGTCCAGAGGTGGGGCAGCTGTTGCTCAGAAGCTATTCTGACTGACAGGCACAGACACGGCTGGGGAAGTCTGAAAGTGCAAAGCCTCCCTGGGTCCCTGTCAGAGCGGGAAGGCTTGGGGTCAGAAACAGGTGAAGCCTGTTCTTTGAAAATCCTCCGATTTGCCCATGTTCCACTTTATTCCTTCTGTTCATATTAAACAGTATTTTGTTTCAAGAAGGCCAGCTGGTAATTAGTTTCATCAGTACTCCCACAGTCCCAGAGGGAAGAATCACAGGTGCCAAACCCACCCGGGCCTGCTCAGCATCCACAGTCGGCCCGTAGTGAGCTGAAGCCCAGGGCGTAGGCTGAGGGTGGGTGGATTGTGGGATTCCACCCCATGTAAGGGAAGACTACGAGGCCTGACATGTGGCACTCAGAGACCAAAGAGGAGTCAGAGATATGGGTAGCCTCTAACTTTGACGGGTATCAACAGGATAGAAGTGCTGGAGCCCTCAGCCGCTAAGGAAGCAGAAATATGCCCTATTGGGCCTGTTACCACAGAAGAAAGGCAGCTCTGTATTCCTGCGCTCACAATTGAGCCAGAGAATAAAACCTCTGAAAATGCATTTGCTAATTAAATTTAAATTTTCAGGAGCAAATAAACCTGAGGCAATTTGGGAACTAGTCACTGATATTCTGTGGGGTCTCCTCTCCCTCATCCCCTGGCAGGATTTGACCCAGAGCACACGGGGTCTAGAAATGGGACCTCTTGAGAAATCCTGACTTGGAGCATCGGGGTTTTTACACTCTGAGCTTTCTTTGAATGTCTAGCTTTCTATGTAGCTTGAGCAGCCCACCATGAACAATGAGCAGGTGTAGAGGAGGGGTTCCAAAGCTACCTAGCGCTGCCTGCCCTCCAGCCCAGTCACTGAGTGACCCCGACAGCTCAGCTGTGTCCTCTGCCACTGCACAGAACATCTGCCAATGTGAACAGCTTCCAGCCTTTCCCCTTCACTTCACATTTTAAAGATAGTGAAACCTGCCAACGTACCCAATTCCCGCTAGAAGAGGAGCCACTGACACCAGAGGTCTTCACCCTAAAGGACAAGGAGTCATCAGAGAAGTTGCTCAGGCAGCAGCTAGTATCTATTCAGATAGAGAGGCAACTGTCTTTATGAAGTGTGTTTGCACATTTCCTTTGGGGCCACTTGGCCATCAGGGAACCTCAGCTGCTTGGCTTTAACCCCTGCCACAGCCAATGGCACTAACTGCCAGAGGCCAAATCACAGGGGATTGTGTTGTGATGCCCTGCTGCAGGAACTATTAGTCACTGTTCATATGGTTCTGATTAGACACACGGCTACCTCGGGGGCAGCTGAGTGCTAACGATGATGCCGTCACAGCTGTGATCTTACTTAAATATAATAGTAATAATAATATAGGACCAGATTTCTTCCTGTCAGCCCTTTTTCCTGCATTACAAACCCAGTGTGCAGGACAGGGAAGGGAGATTACATAGATCCTCAAAATTATGTACAGATCTCAGTGATCCACTGGTGGCTAGGCCCCCCCACCCACAATCTCTGTGCCTCCACAGCTACTCTAGGACCTTCTCTAGGTTTCTGTTAACCTGTGGCCTGTGGCAGTATTTAGTAAACTGGTTTTATGCTTTATCTTTCCCAGCATGTTTTGGGAAAAGTATCTGAGGAAAATCTCAGCTCTGTGTACAAAGGTGGTATCATATCCTTCCCACATCAAGGACAAAGCGATTAATGAGCTTACATTGTAAAGACCCCTGTGCAGTGCAAGGTGGTATAATTCTGGGTTTATATGTCAGCAAGGGTACAAGGCATGGGATCTGGAATATTGGCTCTTGTCTCCTTCCTGTGTTTAAGTGGCTTAGGTAAAGCACTCAGGTAGCTCAGTTGGGTTTATGGCAACACTTGCTGTTGTGGTTGATAACAGGGCTTGCAGAGATTGGCTGTGTCACCAGCAAAGCAGTGTACAATTGGCCAGCCCAGTTGGAGGGTTGGAGGGGCACAGTGATTCCGACAGCTCCCAGACTGCACCCAAGGATTGACAACCTGTCACAGTGGTATGTGTTACTCAGCTTCCTGGGTTCATCAGTAATCTCCACGGAGTCCCAGGGGATTACTGATGAACCCAGGAAGCTGAGTAACACAAACTGCCTCCCCAGCCACACTGGAACCTGCATGGTGCATAATAATAAGCAACAACTTTCCTGTGCAAAAATTACAACCAGTGGTCGGTGGCCACAAATGAGCCAGGGAAGTCGTACCCTTTCCTTGACTATTCCCTCTTACTTCCTGGACAAGGTATATATATACCCTGTGCAGGCCTATTTCACCACCTACGGTTCCCAACATTCTGTTAGCTTTTCTGACTGCCTCTGCACATTAAGCAGATGTTTTCAGAGAATGATACCCAGTGACTCCAAGATCTATTTCTTCTGTGGTAACAACTAATTTGGAACCATCATTTTCAATGTATAGTTGGGTTTATGTTTTCCAATGTACATTACTGTGCATTTATCAACACTGAATTTCATTTACCATTTTGTTGCCCAGTCACTGAGTTTTCTGAGATCCATTTGTAACACTTGACACTCTGCTTTGGACTTCAGGTTTCAGAGTAACAGCCATGTTAGTCTGTATTCGCAAAAAGAAAAGGAGGACTTGTGGCACCTTAGAGACTAACCAATTTATTTGAGCATGAGCTTTCATGAGCTACAGCTCACTTCATCGGATGCATACTGTGGAAACTACAGAAGACATTATATACACAGAGACCATGAAACAATGGCCCACCTTGATTTTCATACACATTTTAAAGAGAGTGGTCACTTTGGATGGTCTATCACCAGCAGGAGAGTGAGTTTGTGTGTGTGTGGGGGGGGGGGGGGGGCGGAGGGTGAGAAAACCTGGATTTGTGCTGGAAATGGCCCAACTTGATGATTACTTTAGATAAGCTATTACCAGCAGGAGAGTGGGGTGGGAGGAGATATTGTTTCATGGTCTCTGTGTATATAATGTCTTCTGTAGTTTCCACAGTATGCATCCGATGAAGTGAGCCGTAGCTCACGAAAGCTCATGCTCAAATAAATTGGTTAGTCTCTAAGGTGCCACAAGTACTCCTTCTCTTTGGACTTCAGTATATTAAATAATGTTGTCTTGTCTGCAAATTTTTCCACCTCACTGCTTATCCCTTTTCCCAGATCATTTATGACTATGTGAAACAGCACTGGTCCCAGTACAGATTCCTATGGGGAACCACTATTTACCTATCTCTGATGATTTATTCCTGCCCTTTGTTTCCTATCTTTCAACTAGCTACTGATCTGTGAGACAGCCTTCCTCATTATCCTATGACTGCTTACCTTTCTTAAGAGTCTTTGGTGAGTGACCTTGTCAAAGGCTTCCTGTAAGTCCAAGTACACTATATCCTCCTTATCACATTTGCCCACTTTTGATGATCTGCTCAGAGAATTCAAATAGATAGGCAAGGCATGATTTGCCTTTACAAAAGCCATGCTGACAATTCCACAACAAATCATGTTCATATAGGTGTCTGTTAATTTTGATCTTTAATATAGGTTTAACTAATTTGCATGCTGCTGAATTTAGGATCACTGGCCTGTAATACCCTGGATCGCCTGTGGAGGCTTTTTTAAAAATCAGTATCACATTAGCTATTTGCCAGTCATCTGGAACAAAGGCTGATTTAAGTGCTAGGTTACATACCAACTGGTATCACAACAATTTGATATTTGAGTTCCTTCAGAATTCTTGGATGAACATCATCTGGTCCTGGTGACTTATTACTGTTTAATTTATCAGTTTGTTCTAAAACCTCTGTGACAGTTTGTCTCCCCTGGGGTGCAGGCTGGGAGATGATGGAACCCTATCCATTCAGCTGGGCTGGTCTCTCTCACACTGCTCTGCTGGTGACACAGCCAGCCTCTCCAGGCAGTGTTGTCACCCAACATGAGAGCAGGTGTTGCCACACACCCAACTGAGCTACTGAGTGCTTTACCTAAGCCACTCAAGGACAAACAGGAGACAACAAACAATTTCCCAGCTCCCCAGCCTTGCACCCTTGCTGAAGCATAAACCCAGAATTATACCCTCTTGCACTGCACAGGGATCTGTAAAAATTTATTAATATAGGTAGCTTTCCACTGAATGTGGGAAAGGTATGTAACTGCCTTTGTTTACAGAGCTGAGATTTTCCCAGATGCTTCAATCAAAATACCCTGGTTATGATAAAACCTAAAATAAGTTTATTAACTACACAAAGATAGGTTTTACATTATTATAAGTGATAGCAAACAGATGAAAGCATATTACCTAGCAAATAAACAAAGCTGAAAACTAAGGGTAACACACTAGATAGATAGGTTTTGAAATAGCAATTTCTCATCCCTTCTGATGATCCATGTAGTGCACCAGGTTTCCATACACAGGTTAGAAATCCCTTTTCCCTGGGACCAGCACTTCCCCTAATTCAATCTTTCTTCCTCAGTTTTTCTAGGAGTTTACTTGTGCGGGGAGTGAGGCCAAAAGAGAGTATCAATCCCCACCTTATATAGTTTTTCCATATGGGTGGAAACCCTTTATTTTAAGCCAAGTTCCCAGCCCAGTTTGTGGGAAAATACAGGTACCAATATGGAGATGAATGCCATGAGATCTGGTCCCATGCCCTTGCATGCCTATTGAGCCATGATAGCCATTGCTCATAGGCTGGCGGAAACATTCACAGGAAGGTTTCAGAGTAACAGCCATGTTAGTCTGTCTTCGCAAAAAGAAAAGGAGTACTTCTGGCACCTTAGAGACTAGCCCATTTATTTGAGCATGAGCTTTCATGAGCTACAGCTCACTTCATCGGATGCATCCGATGAAGTGAGCTGTAGCTCATGAAAGCTCATGCTCAAATAAATGGGTTAGTCTCTAAGATGCCACAAGTACTCCTTTTCTCCTTACAATGTGTATGATAATCAAGTTGGGCCATTTCCAGCACAAATCCAGGTTTTCTCACTCCCCCACCCCCACACACAAACCCACTCTCCTGCTGGTAATAGCTTATCTAAAGTGGTCACTTTACTTGGGCGAGTCTCACAATTCTCCCACTCTTTGAGATGGGAACACAATCCCAACTATGCTAAATGCTTATCACCAAGAAGGTCTGAATGGAAACCTGAGTCTTTTCCATTCAGGATTTGTGACCAGAGCTAAACAGTCACCTCCAGCTTCTTTAAAACTAATAGGTTTATTAGGAAACAGCAGAAAACATCAGAGAAAACGGTTTTAAAATAACAGGAAGCTGTCACACATCTACACTCATTTATCTCATGTATCACAACAACCTAAGTTAGACAGGCTTTGCTCTGGAGATAGAGAAACAGAACGGCCCGACTTACATTCTTTCAGGAAGCGAAGGAGCTCTTGGGACACAGCCTAGTTTTCATGTGTCTCTGAGAGTATCTTCCCATCTGTTTTCCCCTTTCTTGTGGAAGCAGCTTGTGACGTTGCACTCCATGTCCTTGGGGAGGTATGCTTGTGAGTGTGAGTGTGATGTGGCTGGAATGTGCTTAATACGAGAGGTCTCTTGTGTGATGTTATTGGAAAGCTTGTGGTATTTTCTGCTGGGTATTTTCATCCTATTTGTTTGCATGTGTTGTTTCTGTGTCTGGAGCTGGGGAGATGGGATGTGGACTTGTGTCACTCTTGTGGTCGTGCCGGGCAGGGGCTGTCAATGGGGCATTGGGAGCTTGATGGGTCCCATTGGTTGGGACAGTTGATGGTGGATGGTTTCTTTGCCTGAAGGCCTTCCTGTGTGCGTGGGGGTCAGCCCGAGGGGGGGTGGAGACTGGAGGTCTTGGAGATGTGGCTGTGTCGCAAGGTGGTGAAATCCATCTTGGATCTGCTACTTTTCCATTTAGTATGAGCGGTGGGTACCCAGAGAGATGGGGGATTCCCAGCTTGTGACAAGGTTATAAAAGAGGGTGGAGCAGGAATGCGGGGGGGGGGGGGGGGCTGCCAGTCATGAGAAAACTCCTGCTTTTCACCTGAGATGTCTGCTGGATCAAAGACAGTACCAAAGGAAAGGGTTTGGCCCAGACTAGAAAGGAGTACAGTCCTTGAAGTAAGCTTATTGGAACATCTTTGATGGTGAGATATTACCTGTAATCAGTTTCTTAATGTATTAGGCTTAGACTTCCGTGTTTTGTTTCATTTTGTTTGTGACTTACTTTGTTCTGTCTAAAGAAAAGGAGTACTTGTGGCACCTTAGAGACTAACAAATTTAGTCTCTAAGGAGCCAAAAGTACTCCTTTTCTTTTTGTGAATACAGACTAGCATGGCTGCTACTCTGAAACCTGTCTTTGTTCTGTTTGTTATAACTTGAAACCACTTAAATCCTACTTTTTATGCTTAATAAAATCACATTTGTTCATTAATAAACCCAGAGTAAGTGATTAATACCTGGGGGAATAAACAGCTGTGCTTATCTCTCTATCAGTGTTATAGGGGGCAGACAATTTATGAATTTACCCTGTATAAGCAATATACGGAGTACATCAGATTTATTTGGCGGTTTGGATCCCATTGGAAACTGGGTGTCTGGGTACTGGAGACAGGGAACCTGCTGACCAGTTTTCAGCTAAAACCTGTAGCTTTGGGAGTGTGTCCCAGACCCCAGGTCTGCATTGCATGTCTGGCTCAACAAGACAGGGTTCTGGAGTCCCAAGCTGACAGGAAAAACTGGCTCAGAGGTAATTTCAGCACATCAGGTGACAGTCCCAAGGGGATCTCTGTGACCGAATCCATCACACAGCCTTTACTGAAACCTGTGTGAGCCTGGGCCCAGTCACCATAGTAACCTTTGCCCTCAGACTCCTTTCTTCGAGACAGACCATCTAAGATGAACCCCCTATGGCCATTGCTCGGCAGTTAGACCAATTCAGCCTCAATCGCTCACAAACACCGGTCCCCGTGATGCTGCAACACTCCCCACACAAATCCACTACTTACCCCTCACTGTCACCCGTGAGCATCCCCACATCTGCCACAGACACCAAGGGGTGGACTCATGGGGCTTCCCAGAAGAGAGCTGTCACAGGAGGCTGTGGTAAGAGGCCTTTGATAGACTGTCAGAGGTGTTGCTCTGTGGAACCCTGACACAGCCCTGATCTTAGGGTCTCAGAGAATATGAGCATCTTGAATGTATTTATCCTCGCACCACTGCTGTGAGGCAGGGCAACGCTATTACACACCTGAGCAAAGGTGCAGAGACTGCCTATATCTTACCCATGGTCACAGATGGCAGGGAATCAAACCCAGCTCTCCTGAGTCACAGAGCCATGCCCAGACTACAGGAAAAGCTTTCCAGCCCTCTGAGCAGCGACAGGCCCTGCTGGATTGTCTGCTGCACCAGCAGAGCTCCCCCCTGGGCGGCAGAGAGCAGGGAAGGCACGGAGCCAGTTAGAGAGGTTTGATTCGCTGGCCTGTTCTCCCCCTGCCTCACTGGAGTTTAGAACAGCCTGAGGGCTGGGCTGACCTCCGCTGGGTGGTAATGGCTTCCAAGAGCCCCCGCTCCTGGACAAGCCTGAGCCTCCCTCACCCCTGTGACTGCAACCCAGTACCCTCCCCCGCCCCGTCTGCTACCACGTTGTCTCTTCTTGAGGAACTTGACCTTTTTACATGTGCCATGAAGGTTCCAGGGCAGCTGAGGAGGCTTCTGTGACACTTCCCCCATCATCATCATTGTGATGTGATTATGACATAGTTATAACGCATCCTGTACCAAACGGGTCCTGTGAGGTGTCTATGGAAAAGCTCTGATGGCAGAATATGATGATCCCATATGTACACATTTTTTATTTTTGCATCTGAAGTTATGAATATTGACTATTTATCTGTGTAGCTACACCCGGCTGACACCCAATCGGGAAAATAATTACAGTCTAGACAGCTGGTTATGAAGGTCCTATTCTGGTTGTTGTCACATTAGGGAAAATAATAGACCCCAGGAAAAGCTTATCCCCTACCTGAGAAAAGCCTTCCTGAGACTTCTCCAGACAGCCTATGGATAATGGAAGCTATGACTCAGCAGGGAATGCAAAGGCATGTGATCAGACCACATGACACTAAACTCCATTTTGCTACCTGTGGGGAGACAGGGTCATGGGATGGGGGCTGTTCTCGGGCCCCTGCTCCTGCTCTTCCTCTTGCCCCCCAATGCCAAGGGCAGATAGGGGGTCCATGGTTCCCCACGGTGGGCCAGGATCCCTGGGTGGCTCTTAACACAGCCTAGCTCTAACTTTCAGGAAGACCACGAGGCGGGCCCTCAAGGAGAAGAGGAGGAGCAGAGCATGAAGCCTTCTGGGGGGAAAGATGGAGCAAAGGACTTAAGGGAAGAGGAGGAGGAGTGGGTGGAGCCTCAGGGGGGAGAAGAAGGGTAGGGGCAGGGTCACAGGGTGGCAGGACTCCTTCATGTGTCTTGCTTTTACCTTTTGACTAGATGGTCACCCTAAACGGCATGAGCTAGGCTGCGATAGGAGCTAGCCGTGCCTCTCTTGGGGAGTTGAGGTGCATTTCCACCACTTTCCAAGCAGATGGGGCAGCACAAATTGGGGGAAAGGGGAGGGAATCTGGGCCTGAGTCTCTTGGCAGGACTCGTGTGTGTCAGACCCTCACTCACACAAATAGTTCTGCTCTGCCTCTGTGGGAAGGGAGCTCAGCGGGTGTGCAGTGTGCATAGCCATCAGTATAGAATCATAGAATCATAGAATATCAGGGTTGGAAGAGACCTCAGGAGGTCATCTAGTCCAACCCCCTGCTCAAAAGCAGGACCAACCCCCAATTAAATCATCCCAGCCAGGGCTTTGTCAAGCCTGACTTTAAAAACTACTAAGGAAGGAGATTCCACCACCTCCCTAGGCAATGCATTCCAGTGGAGGAGGGGATGCCTGAATGGGTTCTCCTGGGGCTCCTGTGTTAATCAGGTCTCTGACACCACTCAGACACAAGAATCTGGCTGAAGGCGTCGGGGAAGGGTGGGTGTCTCTGCCCAAGTAGTAGCCCCTGTCCACAGCTGGTGCAGCCCCATGAATCACGCAGCACCCAGAGCGCTGAGATAGGGTCCAGGACTGCGACAACAGAACAGCCCTGCAGCTTTTGTCATGGCCCATCTCCTCCCTCACCAATCCTTCTCCCCTTGCTCCGGCCTTAGACCCCATATGGACCTCTCTCTACAAAGTGGAGATCAGTAGCTCCTGTCTTCTCAGATAAAAAGAACAGGAGTACTTGTGGCATCTTGGAGACTAACAAATTTATGAGAGCATAAGCTTTCGTGGGCTACAGCTCACTTCATCGGATGCATAGAATGGAACATATAGTAAGATATATATAGATATATACATACAGATAAGTTGGAAATCACCATACAAACTGTGAGAGGCTAATTAGTTAAGATGAGCTATTATCAGCAGGAGAAAAAAACTTTTGGAGTGATAATCAAGATGGCCTATTTCGACAGTTGAGAAGAAGGTGTGAGGAAGGTGTGTGATACTTAAGTTAAGGAAATTAATTCAATATGTGTAATGACCCAGCCACTTCCAGTCTCTATTCAAACTCAGGTTCATGGTATCTAGTTTGCACATTAATTCAAGCTCAGCAGTTTCTCGTCGGAGTCTGTTTTTCAAGCTTTTCTGTTGCAAAATTGACACCTTTAAGTCTTTTACTGAGTGGCCAGAGAGGTTGAAGTGTTCTCCTTCCAGTTGTTGAATGTTATGATTCCTGATGTCAGATTTGTGTCTACTTGTCTCAGATGTAAGGGTCCAGGATGGAATAGATGGCTGTGGCCTGTGTTTTTTGACTCCCAGGTTACTAGTATGGGAGCAGAGTGAGAAACTGACCCTTCAGTTGATGAACACCCTGATTATCCTTGCACGAAGTTGTTTGCTTTTCACACTGTACACAATGGGGTTCATTAGGGGTGGGACCAGCAGATAGAAGTAGCCCAGGACAAACTGAAGCAAGTGAGAAGAGCTATTCCCAAATCTGTGTATCACAGACAAGCTGATCTCTGGTAGGTAGAAGAGCAGGACGGCACAGAGGTGGGAAACGCAGGTGTTCAAGGCCCTGAGACACTCTGCATGGGACACGACATTCAGCACTGTTTTGAAGATCATCACATAAGAGAGGAAGATGAGCAACAAGTCCAACCCAAAGGTTAAGACTAGAGTAGACAAGCCATAGATATTATTCACTGTGATATCCGAACAAGCCAGGTTCATGACCTCCTGATGTGTGCAGTAGGAATGGGAGAGAATATTAGTTCGACAGTATTGGAACCGTTTCAGCAGAAAAGGGAACGGTAGAACTACTACCACCCCTCTTAGCACACACAGCAGTCCCATTTTGGATAACCTCCATGGAGTTAAGATGGAGGCATATCTCAGTGGGTTACAGATTGCAATAAAGCGGTCAAGGGCCATCAACAAGAGGAAGGAGGATTCCATACATTGAAGCAAGTGGATGAAGAACAGCTGGGCAAAACAGGCATCAAGGCTGATCTCCCTAGAGTTGAACAAGAATATGCCCAGTATCGTCGGTATGGTGGATATCGATAAGCCAAGGTCTGTGACGGCCAACATGGAAAGAAAAATGTACATGGGCTCATGAAGGCTTGGATCTGTTTTTATAATGAACAGAATGACTGAATTTCCTACTATTGAAATAACATACATTAAGCAGAAGGGGATAGAGATCCAGAGATAGACGTCTTCCTTTCCAGGTATCCCGGTGAGAAGGAAAATTGTAAATTGGAATTTGGTATCATTGACAGCTGACATAATGGACTGGGCAGGTTCAAGGAGTTTTCAGCATTCCTTCCTGAAAGGAAAAAGAACAGGAGACTAGCTGAAATTTAACTAGACATCTTTCTGCTCTGAGTGCAAGTCTAGAGACTCCCAGAAGTTCAAGAAAGATCAGCAAAAACATACTCTTGGATTTACACCATTAATAGGAAGATAGGCACTGGCAGACTGGATCAGACCTGCAGTCCATCTAGTGCTCTATCCAGTGGCCAGTTCCAGAAGCTTCAGGGGCAGGTGGAAGAAACCCTGCAATAGGGAGCTATGAGATAACCAGTGCCCAGGGAAAGTTTCCTCCTGGCACCCATTAGTTAGAAATATGTTGTGGTGTAAATCAGGAGGGGCTAGAGCATTTCCAAGCCTTTTTTTTTAAATTGCTCACTTATGAATTTTTTTTCCCAATTACCCCTAGAATCATCCAGTCCCTCTTTGAATCCTGCTATGCTCTGATCCCCAATGATATCTTGTGGCTCCACAGCCTATTTGATAACTGTGATTTTACAGTTGTAACTTTCACATAGACACCCTTTCTGGCCCTTCACTTCTGAGTGTGGCCCATTGTGTCATTACATGTGCATAAACACATGGCAAGTGCATTGTGAAAGCGGTCGTTGTATTATCTGTCCTCCATTGAAGCTATTTGTAAATGTGTTTCATTGCCTCATTATATACATTCTTTTTCACTTTCTCCACTCCTGTCAAGGTTCCCTCCCTACTCTGAACTCTAGGGTACAGATGTGGGGACTCTCATGAAGCACCCCCGAAGCTTATTTCTACCAGCTTGGGTTAAACACTTCACCAAGGCACAAATCCTTCCTTGTCCTTGGATGGGTACTCCTGCCACCACCAAGTGAGTTAGAGAAAGATTCAGGAAAAGGACCACTTGGAGTTCCTGTTTCCTTAAAATATCCCCCCAAGTCCCATCACCCCCTTTCCTCGGGAGCCTTGAGAATAATCTACTAACCAAATAGGTAAACCAGATTCTTCAAAAACAGAACTTTATTATAAAGAAACAAAGAAGTAAAAGAAGCACCTCTGTAAAATCAGGATGGAAGGTAACTTTACAGGGTAATCAGATTCAAAACACAGAGGATTCCCCTCTAGGCAAAACTTCAAAGTTACAAAAAACAGGGATAAATCTCTCTCTAAGCAAAGGGAAAATTCACAAGCTAAAAACAAAAGATAATCTAAGATGCCTTGCCTTATTTACTTACTCTTTTTTGCAATATTGAGACTCATTTTAAGATGATTTTAGGAGAAGGAGTTTTCTGACCTGATGCTTCTCCGCTTCCTTAGAGCACACACAACACAGAGCACAAACAAAGATTTCTTACCCCCCGCCCCACCCCGATTTGAAAATATCTTCTTTCCTTATTGGTCCTTTTGCTCAGGTGCCAACCAGGTTATTTGAGCTTCTTAACCCCTTACAGGTAAGCAGGAATTCTAGGTTACCCTCAGCAGTATGTTTATGACAACTCCTCAGAGTCGAAATTCTGCCACTGCCTCTTTGTAACACATGGGATCAATTCGCAGGGACAGGTTCTGAATTCAGTAACTGTGACTTCAACTGCATCACTCCAGATATAAATGTGAAAATATGATCAGAACCGAACTGTGTTAACTCTCCCTTACCAAATGCTCTTGGTGATACACCCTGACTCTCAAGAATCCCTCCAAGAGAAATTGAAGTGCTTTGCCTGGTCAGCATTGACTGATTCCAGAGAATTCAATCATCCAACAAGTTTCTCTTCATCCTCACAGGAACTGCATCATCTCCCCGTGCAAGGATCTGTGGATTTCAGGCAAGTTACAAGATAAGACTGACAGTTACTTCAGCTAGGGGGAAGGGTTGGCTTCACAAATGGGTGAATAATGGAAACACTAGTTATGCACTAATATCCAGCTGAGTGTGCAAGTTACTTCAGCCATGAGTGCGTAACAGCTGATGGGCGTAAATTATAGACAACCTCTATTACACTCCCCTTTGCTGCACATCGGCTTTGCTCTTTGCAGAAACACAGGCCAACGGTTCTGTACTCTCAGGGCTGTTTGGAAAGCCTTGCACAAGTCTTCCAGAGAGAATGAATGCAGGACCCTGAACGTATGTGTTAGACACAGCTTCTTGTGAGTTACCAGGAGACAGTATCATACAATGGTTCATTGAACAAAACAATTAATAGCACAAACCAATTGCAACCAGGATGTGGAGTACTTCTGAAATAGTTTCTAAAACAAAGGCCATTAACTGTGTCATGGAAAATTAACCACTCTGTTTTTCCAGTTTAAGCAAGTTTTGAGGGTAAATCACAGTCCAAGTGCGGTTAACAGTAGGCCATGGGTTATAACAGACTTATTGCAGTTAGGGGAAATTTAAGTGGAACTATCTGGATAATCAGGGGCCTTCAGATATTCTTTGCTGCCATATTGTCTGTTGGACACCCACTAAGATGACCCTTTCCCATCCTTCTTAACACATACAATTATGCTGCAATGGGACACCAAAAAACCTTATCAGATAATTTCTTCCACAACTGTTACCAGTTCTCCTTCCTATTGCGATTCCAACAGCTCTACTGCCAGCTTTGGCTAGACATGCATGTTATGAAACTTTGGTTTGTAATATTTGTGTTATGATGAAAAGTTTTGGCATTCCATTTGCATATCTGTACTTTAGTACACTCATTCCAACTCATTCTTTCCCCTCTGATCTGCTTTCAGAGATGATTTCTCAGGTTAGAGTGGGACTTAAAACCTACTTTATGTCATCTGGATTTCTTCAAACCTGAAAAGATGACAGCATCTCGGCCCTCATTCAGTCCCTTGTCAGCAAACAAATGTCTAGTTGCTCCTCTGTCCCTGGGTTAATAGCCGACTGGGTCCCTTCAGCTTCTATTCTGTCAGTCTGTAGCCCGTCTCCGAAGTGGGAACAAGCATTGGGATTGCTAAAGAAAATATTAATTCTTTGAGCTCTCACTCACTAGCAGAAGGTAACCCCAGCACCTGTGATTCAGCCATGGTGAGAGCTTGCTGGACGTGGATTTCAAAGTCAAGTACATGAGTATTCATGGAAATGGAACCTCATTTCCCACAGGAAAGTAGCCTATTGTTCTCTGACTGCCTGTGTGCTGTATTCATAAAATGCGGAGCATTGGGAATGGCACTGTGGCATCTATGGAGCTGAGCTGCCATAATGAATGTGTGGGTTAACCCCAGTTCTGGGGATGTTTGCTGTAGAGCTGTATTGGGTTAAGTATTGGGATGTTTGTGCGCCACCTATATTAGGAGAAACTCGTCTGGCTCATCTTAGTTTAGCAGCAGGCTGCTAAAAAAGAAGCAGGAAGAGAAGCAACAGCTCAAGAAAAGCCATCGCTCAGTGAGCACTTCAGGAAGGTTGAGAGACAACATGGGAGCTACAAGCTGGGAAGAGCCTATTTCCAGG
Organism: Caretta caretta; assembly: GCF_965140235.1. NCBI lineage: Eukaryota > Metazoa > Chordata > Testudines > Cheloniidae > Caretta > Caretta caretta. Next base: position 6,781,586 of record NC_134206.1, read on the forward strand.
CTCCAGCCACGTTACACAGTGTGTTTTGCCAGCACTGGGAGTCTGTCCAGAGGTGGGGCAGCTGTTGCTCAGAAGCTCTTCAGGCTGACAGGCAGAGACACGGCTGGGGAAGTCCAAAGGCTCTCAGCCTGCCTGGGTCCCCAACAGAGTGGGAGGGCTTGGACTCAGAGACATGTACAGACTGTCATTTGAAAAAACCTCTTATTCTCCCATGATACACTTTCTTCCTTCTCTTCAGATCAAACAGTCTTTTGGGTCAAGAAGGCTGGCTGGTCACTCCTCTCACCACTGGTCACAAACTCCCAGAGGGAAGAGCCAAAGGTGCCGAACACACTCAGACCTGCAGGGCCAGCCCAGTGGACCCGCAGTGTGTGGTAGCCCAGAGCCCAGCCTCAGAGTGGGAGGATCACGGGATTCCAGCCCAGGAGAGGGAAAACTACAAGGTCTGATGTCTGGCACTCAGAGACCAGAGAGGGGGTAGAGATGCCAGTATCCCTGCAGCTCTGAGGGGTATCTACAGGGCAGAAACGTTGGAGCCCTCAGCCAGTCAGGAAAAAGAAATATGCCATATTAGACCTCTTACTATAGAGCAACGCAGCTCTCAATTCCTGCGTTCACAATCGAGCCAGAGAATAAAGCCTTTGAAAATGCATTTGCTGAATAAATTTTCAGCAGCAAATATACCTGAGGCGATTTGTAAACTAGTCACTGATATTCCATGGGGTCTCATCTCGCTCAAACACTGGCAGGATTGGGCCCATAAGAACATAAAAATAGGAACAGCCATACTGGGTCAGACCAAAGGTCCATCTAGCCCAGTGTCCCGTCTTCTGACAGTGGCCAATGCCAAGTGCCCCAGAGCGAATGACCAGAACAGGGAATCACCAAGAGATCCATCCTCTGTCACTCATTCCCAGATTCTGGCAAACAGAGACCAGGGACACCATCCCTGCCCAACCAGCTAATAGCCATTGATGGACCTGTCCTCCATGAACTTATCGAGTACTTTTTTGAACCCCGTTATAGCCCAGAGCACATGGCACCTCTAGAAACATGACCCCTTGAAAAATCCGGACTTGGAGCATCAGGATTTTAGCAGTCCGAGCTCACTTTGAATGTCAGATTTCTGTGTAGCTTGAACAAACCATCACCCAGCATGGGCAGATGTGGGGGAGGAGTTGCCAAGCTACCTAGCGCTGCCTGCCCTCCAGCCCCGTCACTGAGTGACCCCTAACAGCCCAGCTGAGTCCTCTGTTGCTGCACAGAACACCTGCCAATGTAAACAGCTTCCAGCCTTTCCCGTTCGCTTTGCATTTTAAAGACTGTGAAACCTGCCAACGTACCCAATTCCTGCTAGAGGAGGAGCCGCTGACACTAGAGGTCTTCACCCTAAACGACAAGGAGTCATTGGCAAGGCTGCACAGGCTGCAGGCAGTATCTGTTCACATCGGGAGACAGCTCCCTTTATGAAGCCTGCCAGCACCTTCCCCTGGGGGCCACTTGGCCAACAGGGAGCCTCAGCTGCTTGACTTACTGTACACCAGCTTTAACTCCCGTCATGGCCAATGGCAAACGGCAGGAGGCCAAATCACAGGGGATGCTACACAACTGGACTGCAGCGCCAGCCCTGCTGCAGGCTCTATTCCTCGTATCTAGGAATGTCATCACTGTTTATATGATTCCGATTAGTCACATGGCTACGTTGGGTGCAGCCAAGTGGTAAGGATGATGCTGTCTCAGCTGTGATCTTGCTGAAATAACATAATATAAAACAATAATAATAGTAATAATAATAATAATATAGGGCCTTATTTCTCCTCAGCAGCCCCCTGTCCTACATTACAAACTCAGGGTACAGGCCAGGGAAGTGAAGGGAGTTTCCACAAGGCTCCTTACATGGAAATTTCCTTCAGATTGTTCCGGGACAGGAAGTCTCTTTCCATCTCCCTGAGGATTGACAAGGGGGACCCAGGATCCAGGGATACCCAAAGTGAGACACAGATCTCAGTGATGCACTGGTAGCTAGGTCCTCCACCTACAATCTCTGTGCCTCCACATCTTCTCTAGGACAGTCTCCAGCTCCCTGCTGGAGAATCGGAGAGGGCAGTGCAGAATGGGTAAGAAAACAGTCAGTATGTTACCTCCAGAAGAAGAAAGAGGAGAACCCATCCACCCCAGTGTAGATAGAGGTAAAAAACCATTTTCAGGCTCTATGCACATGTCCTATGGTGGAGAATAATTTGGAAGAGCCATCTGAAGGAAGGGATCAGAAGGAAACCCCATCAACCAGAAGGCATAGGATACATTGTCGTAGGGATGGTGGTTCCACGAGGAGGAGATGAGTGGTGGGTTTTGGGGACACCTTCTAAGGGGGACAGAGTCTTCCATCTGCAGTCCAGACCGGGAGACTCAAGAACTGTGCTGTTTGCCTGAGGCTAGAATTCAGGATGTGACAGAGCGTCTACTGAGACTGATCAAGCCCTGGGACCTCTAACCCTTCGTACTTCTCCACGTGGGTGTCGATGTACTGCCAAGAATGACCTTGAGTGGGTCACTGCAGGCTACGTGGCTTTGGATTCTTCGACCACAGGATGTTGTTCCAGGAAGAAGAGTTGCTATGAAGAGATGGGATCCACCTAACCAAGAGAGGGAAGAGCATCTTCACAGGCAGGCTTGCTAACCTAGTGAGGAGGGATTTAAACTAGGTTCGCTGGGGGACGGTGACCTAAGCCCTGTGGTATGCGGGGAAGTGGGATACTGGGAGGAAACGCAATGAGTAGGGTGCAACAGGAGTGGCCTCCTGATTCCTACTGTGAAAGTAGTGGAATCGGTTAGTTATCTTAGGTGCCTGTATAGAAATTCAAGAAGCCTGGGAAACAAGCAGGAAGAATTAGAAGTCCTTGCAAGGTCAAGGAACTATGCTGTAACTGGAATAACAGAGACTTGGTGGGGTAGCTCACATGACTGGAGCACTGTCATGGATGGGTATAAACTGTTCTGGAAGGACAGGCAGGGGAGAAAAGGTGGAGGAGTTGCACTGTATGTAAGAGAGCAGTACTATTGCTCAGAGCTCCAGTTGCTCTGAACTGGGGAAAATCCTATTGAGAGTCTTTGGGGTAAATTTAGAGGTGAGAGCAACAATGGTGATGTTGTGGTGGGAGTCTGCTATAGACCACCAGACCAGGAGGATGAGGTAGACGAGGCTTTCTTCAGAAAACTAACAGAAGTTTCCAGATCACAGGCCCTTGTTCTCATGGGAGAGTTCAATCCCCCTGTGTCATAAATATAAAGGGAAGGGTAAACCCCTTTAAAATCCCTCCTGGCCACAGGAAAAATCCTCTCACCTGTAAAGGGTTAAGAAGCTAAAGGTAACCTCGCTGGCACCTGACCAAAATGAGCAATGAGGAGACAAGATACCTTCAAAAGCTGGGAGGAGGGAGAAAAACAAAGGGTCTGGGTCTGTCTGGGTGAGGCTTTTGCCGGGGACAGAACAGAAATGGAGTCTTAGAACTTTTAGTAAGTAATCTAGCTAGGTATGTGTTAGATTGTAATTTCTTTAAATGGCTGAGAAAATAGCTGTGTTGAATAGAATGAATATTCCTGTCTGTGTGTCTTTTTTGTAACTTAAGGTTTTGCCTAGAGGAATTCTCTATGTTTTGATTCTAATTACCCTGTAAGGTATGTAAATCCTGATTTTACAGAGATGATTCTTTTTTACTTCTATTAAAAGTTTTCTTGGAAGGAAACTGATTTTTTTTTTCATTGTTCTAAGATCCAAGGGTTTGGGTCTGTGGTCACCTATGCAAATTGGTGAGGATTTTTACCAAACCTTCCCCAGGAAGTGGGGTGCAAGGTTTGAGAGGATTTTTGGGGGAAAAGATGTGTCCAAACTACATTTTTTCAGGAACACAGATAAAGTTTGGTGGTGGCAGTGGAAGTCCAAGGGTAAAATAGTTTGTACGTTGGGGAAGTTTTAACCTAAGCTGATAAAAGTAAGCTTAGGAGGCTTTCATGCAGGTCCCCACATCTGTACCCTAGAGCCCAGAGTGGGGAAGGATCCTTGATGTGGTGGCAGAGCGGTGGGATTAACTTGAAATCATTTTGAGATCAATTTGAGATTTTCTGAACCAGAAAAACAGATATTAAATGGAATTTTTAAAAATCCTTTGTGCTGCTAGAAAGCAGGTCTTCAACTGACAATAGTTGGAAGTTTTTGTTTGTTTGTTTGTTTGTTTTTTGCTTTGCTATGGGGCCAGAGCAGAGACAAAAGGGAATTGTCTTTGGGAGCTGCAGTTTCTCTTCCTAAATGCAGAGTCGTTACCCTCCTGCAGGGAAATTCACAAGTCTTCACAGACCTAAGAGCAACTAGAGGGGATTTCTACCTATTTGTCTGAAGAAAAAAGTGTTAGTTTTTGTGTCTTTTGTGGGGTTTTTTCTGGAATTTTCTTTAGGCTGACAATCACTATCTGAGAATAGGTATGCTATTCCAGCACAGCAAAATTTTACAAGTCAAGTTTTGTTTGTTTTATTTCTAAGCCTTGGGTGTAAAGTTAGTTAAAAACAGAGAGGTTAGGATGACAGACTGCATGGCTCAACAAAAGCTGGAATTAGCCAGATTTCAGGCTGATGAAAAACAAAAGGAACATGAAAGACAGATAGAACTCGTGTGGCTGGAGAAGGAGGTACAGGAGGCTGCCCACAGGAGGGAGATGGAGGCAAGGGCCAAAGAAGTGGAGGAGAAGGAAAAAGAGAGGAAGCATGTGGAGGAGATGGAGAAGATAAAGGCTCAGCAGAATATACCAACAAACCCTAGCAATCCTTCTCCAGGTACCACTTCCCATCCCAGAAAGTTCCCCACCTACAAGGCAGGCGAGGATACTGAGGCCTTCTTAGAAAACTTGGAAAGGGCCTGCCTTGGGTACAGCATCTTGACTGACCAATACATGGTAGAGCTGAGGCCGCAGCTCAGTGGACCCTTAGCTGAGGTGGCAGCTGAAATGCCTAAAGAACACATGAACAAGTATGAACTGTTTAAATCCAAGGTGAGAGTCAGAATGGGGATAACACCCGAGCATTCTCGTCAGAGATTCAGAGCCCTAAGGTAGAAACCAGATGTGTCATTTACCCGACATGCCTACCACATTGGGAAACATTGGGATGCCTGGATATCAGGAGCCAGTGTTGAATCTCCATTAAATTTGCCCTTCCTAATGAAAATGGAACAATTCTTAGAGGGTGTTCCTGAGGAAATAGAAAGATACATCCTAGATGGGAAGCCCAAAACTGTAATCGAGGCAGGAGAGATTGGAGCCAGATGGGTAGAGGTGGCAGAGAAGAAGAAAACTAGTCGCAGTTGGAGCGGAGTCCAGAAGCGACAACCCCAGACCACACCCTATTCCCGGAGGCCGCCCAAGGCCCCAGCTACATCCCCAAAAGATTACAGTTCATTGCACCAGAATCACACCAGAGATCCGCAGGCCCAGATACCTCCCAGATACCCTTGGAGCGGAGGGAAACTGTGAGTGTGGGTGGGAAGAAGGTCACCATGTGAAGGGACACCGGAGCATAAGTGTCAGCTATCCATGCTTCCTTAGTGGACCCCAATTTAATCAACCCAGAGATCCAAGTGACGATTCAACCCTTCAAGTCCAACTCTTTCAATTTGCCTACAGCCAAGTTGCCTGTCCAGTACCAGGGCTGGTCAGGAACGTGGACTTTTGCAGTCTATGATGATTATCCCATTCCCATGCTGTTGGGGGAAGACTTGGCCAATCATGTGAAGCAGGCCAAGAGGGTGGGAATGGTCACCCGCAGTCAGGCTGAACAAGCCGGGAGGCCTAGCTCTGTTCCGGAAACTTCTATCAGGACCCGGTCAGAGGAGATGGACCCGGACTCCAGGCCAATGTCTGCAACAGCAGTAGTGGATCCAGTCCCAGAGACCCAGACGGAACCAGTCCCAGAACCGGAACCAGCGGAACAACCAGCACCAGACCCATTGCCAGCCCTGAATCCAGTACTTGCAACCTCAACACCAGAGGGCCCCACCAAACCTGAACCGGCAGCAGCCCATAACCCTACACAAGAGGCTCAGACGGAGCCTGAACCCCAACAGAGCATCCCAGCGGAGAGCAGTTCACAGTCAACGGAAACAGCCCTACTGCCTACATCGCTTCCAGAGGGACCAAGCATAAGTCCACAATCTAATGAGGAACTGATTTCTCCAGCATCAAGGGAACAGTTCCAGACTGAACAGGAAGCAGATGAAAGCCTCCAGAGAGCTTGGATGGTGGCATGGAGCAATCCACCATCTCTCAGCTCTTCTAATCGATCCAGGTTTGTTGTAGAAAAAGGACTTTTGTGCAAGAAAACTCTTTCTGGTGGACACCAGGAAGACTGGCATTCTCAGAGACACTTGGTAGTTCCAACTAAATACCGGGCCAAGCTCTTGAGCTTAGCCCACGATCATCCTAGTGGCCATGCTGGGGTGAACATGACCAAAGACCGTTTGGGGGTGTCATTCCACTGGGAGGGAATGGGCAAGGATGTTTCTACCTATGTCCAGTCTTATGAAGTATGCCAAAGAGTGGGAAAACCCCAAGACCAGGTCAAAGCCCCTCTCCACCCACTCCCCATCATTGAAGTTCCATTTCAGCCAGTAGCTGTGGATATTCTGAGTCCTTTTCCAAAAAAAGACCCCCAGAGGAAAGCAGTCCATACTGATTTTCATGGATTTTGCCACCCGATGGCCGGAAGCAGTAGCTCTAAGCAACACCAGGGCTAAAAGTGCCAGGCACTAGCAGTCATTTTTGCCAGGGTAGGTTGGCCCTCCGACATCCTCACAGATGCAGGGACTAATTTCCTGGCAGGAACTATGGAAAACCTTTGGGAAGCTCATGGGGTAAATCACTTGGTCACCACTTCTTACCACCATCAAATAAATGACATGGTGGAGAAGTTTAATTGAAATTTGGGGGCCATGATATGTAAATTCCTAAATGAGCACTCCAATGATTGGGGCCTAGTGTTGCAGCAGTTGCTCTTTGGCTACAGAGCTGTACCACACCCCAGTTCAGGGTTTTCCCCATTTGAACTTGTATATGGCCGTGAGGTTAAGGGGCCATTACAGTTGGTGAAGCAGCAATGGGAGGGATTTACACCTTCTCCAGGAACTAACCTTCTGGACTTTGTAACCAACCTACAAAACACCCTCCGAACCTGTTTAGCCCTTGCTAAAGAAAACTTACAGGATGCTCAAAAAGAGGAATGTTATGATAAAAATGCCAGAGATCGTTCCTTCAAAGTAGGGGACCAGGTCATGGTCTTAAAGGCGCTCCAGGCCCATAAAATGGAAGCATCATGGGAAGGGCCATTCACGGTCCAGGAGTGCCTGGCAGCTGTTAATTATCTCATAGCATTCCCCACCTCCAACCGAAAGCCTAAGGTGGACCATATTAATTCTCTAAAGCCCTTTTATTGGAGAGAATTAAAGGTTTGTCAGTTTACAGCCCAGGGAGGAGACGACGCTGAGTGGCCTCAAGGTGTCTACTATGAAGGGAAAAGTGCTGGTGGTGTGGAAGAGGTGAACCTCTCCATGAACCTTGGACGTATGCAGCGACAGCAGATCAAGGAGCTGTGCACTAGCTACATGCTGACTTTCTCAGCCACCCCAGGACTGACTGAATGAGCATACCTCTCCATTGACACAGGTAATGCTCACCCAATTAAAGTCCAACCTTACCAGGTGTCTCCTCAAGCTAAAACTGCTATAGAATGGGAGATCTAGGATATGTTACAGATGGGTGTAATCCACCCCTCTGAAAGTGCATGGGCATCTCCAGTGGTTCTAGTTCCCAAACCAGATAGGGAAATACGTTTTTGCGTGGACTACCGTAAGCTAAATGCTGTAACTCACCCAGACGAGTATCCAATCCATGCACAGGTGAACTATTAGAGTAACTGGGACGGGCCCAGTTCATAGCCACCTTGGACTTAACCAAGGGGTACTGGCAGGTACCGCTAGATGAATCTGCCAAGGAAAGTTCAGGCTTCACCACACATCTCGGGCTGTATGAATTTCATGTACTCCCTTTCGGGCTGCGAAATGCACCCGCCACCTTCCAAAGACTTGTAGATGGTCACCTAGCGGGATTAGGAGAATATGCAGTCACCTACCTTGACGAGGTGGCCATCTTTTCGGATTCCTGGGCAGAACACCTGGAACATCTACAAAAAGTCGTTGAGTGCATAAGGGAGGCAGGACTAACTGTTAAGGCTAAGAAGTGTCAAATAGGCCTAAACAGAGTGACTTACCTTGGACACCAGGTGGGTCAAGGAACTATCAGCCCCCTACAGGCCAAAGTGGATGCTATCCAAAAGTGGCCTGTCCCAAAGTCAAAGAAACAGGTTCAATCCTTCTTAGGCTTGGCCGGTTATTACACATGATTAATACCGCAATACAGCCAAATCGCCGCCGCACTGACAGATCTAACCAAAAAGAAACAGCCAAATGCCGTTCAGTGGACAGAAAAGTGTCAGAAGGCCTTTAACCAGCTTAAAGGCACACTCATGTCTGACCCTCTACTAAGGGCCCCAACTTTGACAAACCCGTTCCTAGTAACCACAGATGCGTCCGAGCGTGGTGTGGGAGCAGTTTTAATGCAGAAAGGACCTGATCAGGAATTCCACCCTGTCGTGTTTCTCAGCAAAAAACTCTCTGAGAGGGCAAGCAACTGGTCAGTCAGTGAAAAAGAATGTTACACTATTGTCTACACCCTGGAAAAGCTACGCCCATATGTTTGGGGATGGCGTTTCCACCTGCAAACCGACCATGCTGCGCTACAGTGGCTTCATAACACCATGGGAAATAAAAAAAACAAAACAAAACTAATTCAGTGGAGTTTAGCTCTCCAAGATTTTGATTTCTACATCCAACACATCTCAGGAGCTTCTAACAAAGTCGCTGATGCACTGTCCCTTGGAAGTTTCCCAGAATCAACTGGTTAAAGTCATCCTCGAGAAGTGGAAAATATTGTTAGTCTTTATGTACTTGGTAGTATATTTAGAGGTGCATGTGTCTTATTAACTCTGTTTTTTCCTAGAGCTGCAGGATGAAATCCCAGCCAGCGTCTCACCCTAGCTGAGATTTGGAGAGGGGTGTCATAAATATAAAGGGAAGGGTAAACCCCTTTAAAATCCCTCCTGGCCACAGGAAAAATCCTCTCACCTGTAAAGGGTTAAGAAGCTAAAGGTAACCTCGCTGGCACCTGACCAAAATGAGCAATGAGGAGACAAGATACTTTCAAAAGCTGGGAGGAGGGAGAAAAACAAAGGTTCTGGGTCTGTCTGGGTGAGGCTTTTGCCGGGGACAGAACAGGAATGGAGTCTTAGAGCTTCGTAAGTAATCTAGCTAGGTATGTGTTAGATTATGATTTCTTTAAATGGCTGAGAAAATAGCTGTGCTGAATAGAATGAATATTTCTGTCTGTGTGTCTTTTTTGTAACTTAAGGTTTTGCCTAGAGGAATTCTATGTTTTTATTCTAATTACCCTGTAAGGTATTTACTATCCTGATTTTACAGAGGTGATTCTTTTTTACTTCTATGAAAAGTCTTCTTGTAAGGAAACTGAATGCTTTTTCATTGTTCTAAGATCCAAGGGTTTGGGTCTGTGGTCACCTATGCAAATTGGTGAGGATTTTTAGCAAACCTTCCCCAGGAAGTGGGGTGCAAGGGTTGGGAGGATTTTGAGGGGAAAGACGTCTCCCAATTACTTTTACTCAGGAACCCAGATAAAGTGTGGTGGTGGCAGTGGAAGTTTGTACCCTGGGGAAGTTTTAACCTAAGCTGGTAAAAGTAAGCTTAGGAGGTTTTCATGCAGGTCCCCACATCTGTACCCTAGAGTTCAGAGTGGGGAAGTAACCTTGACACCCTGACATCTGCTGGGAGAGCAATACAGTAGTACACAGACAATCCAGGAAGCTTTTGGAGAGTGCTGGGGACAACTTCCTGGTGCAAGTGGTAGAGGAACAAACTGGGGGCCATGCTCCTCTTGACCAGCTGTTCACAAAAAAAGAAGAATTGGTAGGGGAAGTAGAAGTGGGTGGCAACCTGGGCAGCAATGACCATGAGAAGGTTGAGTTTGGGATCCTGACAAAAGGAAGCAAGGAGTGTAGCAAAACCTGCAACTTCGGACTTCAGAAAAGCAGACTCTGACTCTTTACGGGAACTAATGGGCAGGCTAAGGGGGAAAGGAGTCCCGGAGAGCTGGCTGTATTTTAAAGAAGCCTTACTGAGGGTGCAGGAACAAACCATCCCGATGTGCAGAAAGAATAGCAATTATGGCAGGCTTAACAGAGAAAACTTCAGTAAGCTTAAGCACAAAAAGGAAGTTTACAAGAAGTGGAAATTTGAACAGATGACTAGGGAGGAGTAAAAAAATATTCTTCGAACATACAGGGGTGTAATCAGGAAGGCCAAAGCACATTTGGAGTTGCAGCTAGCAAGGGATGTGAAGGGTAACAAGAAGGGTTTCTACAGGTATGTTAGGAACAAGAATAAGGTCAGGGAAAGTGTGGGACCCTTAGTGAATGGAGGAAGCAACCTAGTGACAGATGATGTGAAAAAAGTACTCAATGCTTCTTTTTGCCTCAGTCTTCACAGACAAGGTCAGCTCCCATCCAGCTGCACTGGGCAACACAGTCTGGGGAGGAGGTGAGCAGCTCTTGGTTGTGAAAGAACAGGTTAAGGGCTATTTGGAAATATTGTTGTTTCAAATTCATGCATTCTTTACGAATTTGTCACACAAATGGGGGGATAACTGCCAAGGTAACCCAGGAGGGATGGGGGAGGAGGGAAGCACTGAGTGGGGTGGCGGAGGAGGGGAGGACGGAAGGACAAGGACACATTGCAATTCAAAACTTATTGAATGCCAGCTTTCTGTTGCTTGGGCAGTCCTCTGGGGTGGAGTGATTGGGTGCCCGGTGGTCCCCCCACCACGTTCTTGGGCGTCTGGGTGAGGAGGCTATGGAACTTGGGGAGGAAGGCGGTTGGTTACACAGGGGCTGCAGTGGTTTTCTGTGCTCCTGCTGCCTTTCTTGCACCCCAACCATATGCCGGAGCATAGCAGTTTGATCCTCCAGTAGCCTCAGCATTGCATCCTGCCTCCTCTCATCACGCCAATGCCATCTCTCCTCTCGCTCGTCCCTCCTGTCCTCACATTGATTTTGTGCTTTCCTGGACTCTGACATTGTCTCACTCAACGCATTGTGCTGGGCTCTTTCAGCGTGGGAGGCCTGCATGAGCTCAGAGAACATTTCATCACAAGTGCGTTCTTTTTTTCAGCTTCTCATCTTTGGTAGCCTCTGGGATGGAGACGATTCGTGGAGCAATGAAACATTTTCAGCTGCAGGAGGGAGAAAAGGGAGATTAGTCTTTAAAAAGAGACATTTTAGAGAATAATGGGTTGACTCTTTCATGGTTAACCGAGTTGTTAACATTACATAGCAGGTGTAATTTCTTTACAAGGTTGCATTTTGCCAGTTATATCGAGGGCCTGCCAGTTTGGTGTGAGAGATTACACACACAGGGCTGGTGGACAACAGAATTTGGCTTGGAGGCACCATGGTAAGCCACAGTCTTTTGGGTTCTTTAGCCTTCCTAACATGTGGGAATGGTTTCAAACTCCAGTGCCCTCATTTCCCATACCAAGCACCCATTGGGCTGGCCCTTTAAAAGGAGGGGCTGCAGTTTTCTGGTTAATGTGCAGCACAAACCCAACTAGCCCCCCACCCTCCCCCACACACAAACACAATTCTCTGGGATGATCACTTCATCCCTGCCCGAATCGCAGGGATGATTTCTGTTCAGCCACAGGCAAACAGCCCAGCAGGAACGGCCACCTCTGAATGGCCCCTTAATAAAATTCCCTTATTTCAGCCAGGTGACCATGAATGATATCACTCTCCTGAGGATAACACAGAGAGATAAAGAACGGATGTTGCTTGAATGCCAACAAAAATTGGGACCATACGCTGCCATGCTTTGTTATGCAATGATTCCACACTACGTACTGCTGGCCTGCCATGGTAAAGTGTCCTACTATGGAGGACGGAATAAGGCTACCCTCCTCAGAAACCTTTTGCAAAAGCTTTGGGAGTACATCTAGGAGAGCTTCACTGAGATGTCCCTGGAGGATTTCCGCTCCATTCCCATGCACGTTAACAGACTTTTTCTGTAGCTGTACTGGCCGCAAATGCATCTCAAGTCTTCAGGGCAAATTATCATAGAATCATAGAATATCAGGGTTGGAAGGGACCTCAGGAGTCATCTAGTCCAACCCGCTGCTCAAAGCAGGACCAATCCCCAATTTTTGCCCCAGATCCCAAATGGCCCCCTCAAGGATTGAACTCACAACCCTGGGTTTAGCGGGCCAATGCTCAAACCACTGAGCTATCCCTCCCCCCAAATTAATCATTAAACATGCTTGCTTTTAAACCATGTATTATATTTACAACGGTACATTCACCAGAGGTCCCTTCTCTGCCTTCTAGGTCCGGGAGCCCGCCTTTGGTGGGTTGGGGGGTACTAGATCCAGGGTGAGAAACAGTTCCTGGCTGTCGGGGAAAATGGTTTCTGCGCTTGCTTGCTGTGCTTCAACCTCCTCCTCATCATCATCTTCCTTGTCTCTGAAATCCGCATCCCTGTTGTGTGAGAGTCCATTGATGAAGACCACGCACAGGGCTGGGGTAGCTGGAGGGGCATTCCCTAGAATGGCATGCAGCTCATCATAGAAACGACATGTCTGGGGCTCTGACCCGGAGCAGCCGTTTGCCTTTCTGGTTCTTTGATAGTCTTGCCTGAGCTCCTTAAGTTTCATGAGGCAGTGCTGCGGGTCCCTGTTCTGGCCGCGGTCCTTCATGCCCTTGCAGACTTTTTCAAATATTTTGTCTTTTAGAATGGAGTTCTGATAGCACGGATTCATCTCCCCATACAGCGATCAGATCCAGTACCTCCCGTTCGGTCCATTCTGGAGCTCTTTTGCGATTCTGGGACTGCATGGCCACCTGTGCTGATGAGCTCTGCATGGTCACCTGTGCTGATCAACTCGCCACACTGGCCAAACAGGAAATGAAATTCAAAAGTTTGTGGGGCTTTTCCTGTCTACTTGGCCAGTGCATCTGAGTTGAGAGTGCTGTCCAGATTGGTCACAATGGAGCACTCTGGGATAGATCCCGGAAGCCAATGCTGTCAAATTGCATCCACACTACCCCAAATGTGACCCAGCAAGGTCGATTCCAGTGCTAATCCACTCGTCGGGGAGGAGTACAGAAACCGGCTTTAAGAGCCCTTAAATTTGGAAAAAATGGCTTTGTATTGTGGACAGGTGCAGGGCTAAATTGATTTAATATTGCTAAATCCGATCTAAATTCGTAGTGTAGACCAGGGCTATGAATCATTGTCTTGAGTGGATCGTACCTTGGCTGCAACTTGAACAAGCTGCTCCTCTGAATGCTGACAGGTACTCAACAAAGATAGATGCTGACCAAGAAAAATCCGGACTGCCACAATAAAGCCGGGATATATCATCTCTGTACCCTCTAAACCAGGTCCTTTCTTGCCTTGGGGGGAGTCTTATAATTGTCCCACTTTTTGAGCTTGGAACAATACCCCATCTCTGCGAAATGCTTATCACCAAGCAGATCTGATTGGACACCTCAGTCTATTCCATTTGGGATGCTTGTGACCAGAGCTATAGACTCACCCCCACCCTCCTTAAAACTAGTAGGTTGATTAGCAAACAGCACAAAGCATTGGAGAAAATGGTTATAAAATAGCAGGCAGCTGTCACACGTCTACACTCATCTATCTCGCATCTCACTACAAGCTGAGTTAGACAGATTTTGCTCTAGAGACAGAGGAACAGAACTGGACTATTTACATTCTTTAGGGAAACCAAGGAGCTCTTGGGACACATCCTACTTTCCCTGTGTCTCTGAGAGCATCTTCCCATCTGTTTACTCCATTCTTGTTAAAGCAACCCTTGGTGCCACCTGTGTGACCTTGGGCCCAGGCACCATAGTGCTCAGCCATGTCCATGTTTCAGGGCCAAGGGGTGAGCTGACCTTTGCCCTGAGACTGTTTTCTCTCAGCAAAATATCTAAGATGAGGTCCCAGTGGCACTTGCTCCATTGCTTGGCTGTTAGACCGATTCGGCCTCAATGGCTTGCAAACACTGGTCCCGTGACTGTGCTGGAACTCCCGGCATCCCTGTGAAACTCCACCGCTCCCCTCAGAGATCCGATAACTACCCCTCACTGTCAGCCCCAAGCATCCCCACATCTGCCACAGACACCAAGGGTCTGGAGTTACAGGGCTTCCCAGAAGACAGCTGTCACAGGAGGCTGTGGTAAGAGGCCTTTTATACACAAATGTCTGAGGTGTTGCTCTGTGGAACCCTGACAGTACCCTGATCTTTGGGTCTCAGAGTACCTGAGCACCTTAAATGTATTTATCCTCCTGCCACCGCTGTGAGACAGGGCAGGGCTAGTATACAACTGAGCAGAGGCTCAGACAGCCAACAGCTTGCCCACAGTAAGGGAATGAAACCCAGTTCTCTTGCATTGCGTTGCAGAGCCATGCCCAGACCACAGGACCAGCCTTCCAGACTCCTGAATGGTGACAGGCCCGGCTGGATTGTCTGCTGCGCCAGCAGAGCTCCCCCCTGGGCTGCAGAGAGCAGGGATGGCACAGAGCCAGTTAGAGAGGTTTGATTCGCTGGCCTGTTCTCCCCCTGCCTCAGTGGAGTTTAGAGCAGCCTGAGGACTGGGCTGACCTCCGCTGGGTGGTAATGGCTTCCAAGAGCCCCCGCTCCTGGACAAGACTGAGCCTCCCTCGCCCCTGTGACTGCAACCCAGTACCCTCCCCCGCCCCGTCTGCTACCACGTTGTCTCTTCTTGAGGAACTTGACCTTTTTACATGTGCCATGAAGGTTCCAGGGCAGCTGAGGAGGCTTCTGTGACACTTTCCCCATCGTCATCATTGTGATGTGATTATGACATAGTTATAACGCATCCTGTACAAAACAGGTCCTGTGAGGTGTCTATGGAAAAGTTCTGATTGGCAGAATATGATGATCCCACGTCTACACATTTTTTTATTTTTGCATCTGAAGTTATGAATATTGACTATTTATCTGTGTAGCTACACCAGGCTGACACACACTCAGCAAAATACTTACAGTCTAGACAGCTGGTTATGAAGGGCCTATTCTGGTTGTTGGTGCATTGGGGAAATAATAGACCCCAGGAAAAGCTTATCCCCTACCTGAGAAAAGCCTTCCTGAGACTTCTCCAGACAGCCTATGGATAATGGAAGCTATGACTCAGCAGGGAATGCAAAGGCATGTGATCAGACCACATGACACTAAACTCCATTTTGCTACCTGTGGGGAGACAGGGTCATGGGATGGGGGCTGTTTTCGGGCCCCTGCTCCTGCTCCTCCTCTTGCCCCCCAATGCCAAGGGCAGATAGCGGATCCGTGGTTCCCCACGGTGGGCCAGGATCCCTGGGTGGCTCTGAACACAGCTTAGCTCTCACTTTCAGGAAGACCAGGAGGCGGGCCCTCAAGGAGAAGAGGAGGAGCAGAGCATGAAGCCTTCTGGGGGGAGAGATGGAGCAAAGACCTTAGAGGAACAGGAGGAGGAGTGGGTGGAACCTCAGGGAGGAGAAGAAGGGTAGGGGCAGGGTCACAGGGTGGCAGGACTCCTTCATGTGTCTTGCTTTTACCTTTTGACGAGGTGGTCACCCTAAACGGCATGAGCAGGCTGGGATAGGAGCTAGCCGTGCCTCTCTTGGGGAGTTGAGGTGCATTTCCACCACTTTCCAATCAGCTGGGGCAGGACAAATCGGGGGAAGGGGAGGGAATCTGGGCCTGAGTCTCTTGGCAGGACTCGTGTGTGTCAGATCCTCACTCACACAAATAGTTCTGCTCTGCCTCTGCGGGAAGAGGGCTCAGTGGGTGTGCAGTGTGCAGAGACATCAGTAGGGGAGGGGATGACTGAATGGGTTCTCGTGGGGCTCCTGTGTTAATCAGGTCTCTGACACCACTCAGACACAAGAATCTGGCTGAAGGCGTCGGGGAAGGGTGGGTGTCTCTGCCCAAGTAGTAGCCCCTGTCCACAGCTGGTGCAGCCCCATGAATCATACAGCTACCAGAGTGTTCAGGAAGGGCCAGGACTGCGACAACAGAAGAGCTCTGCAGCTTTTGTCATGGCCCCTGGATGTTTAGGCAGAGACAGGACAGGGAAAGGCCAGGTGTAACGGGAAACAACATCCACGTCCCTTCTCTTTACTGACTGTATCAACAGGAATTCTGAGTTTGGGGTAGCCACCGATACGGCTCTTTATGGGCCAACATCCCATTTCTCCCCTGGCTCCCAATGAACAGTGTCAGTTTGTAAATGCTGCTTCCGGCCTTGGTTTCCTTTCCCGACTGCGCTCTCCTCCCTCACCAGCCCCTCTCCCCTTGCTCTGGGCCTTCGACCCCATCTGGACCTCTCTTTACAAAGTGGAGATCAGTAGCTCATGTCTTCTCAGAAAAAAGAACAGGAGTACTTTTGGCACCTTAGAGACTAACAAATTTATGAGAGCATAAGCTTTCGTGGGCTACAGGCCACTTCATCGGATGCATAGAATGGAACATATAATAAGATATAGAGATATATACATACAGATAAGTTGGAACTAAACTGGGAGGAGTGGTAGATATGCTGGAGGGGAGGGATAGGATACAGAAGGACCTAGACAAATTGGAGGATTGGGCCAAAAGAAATCTGATGAGGTTCAATAAGGATAAGTGCAGGGTCCTGCACTTAGGATGGAAGAACCCAATGCACAGCTACAGACTAGGGACCGAATGGCTAGGCAGCAGTTCTCCGGAAAAGGACCTAGGGGTGACAGTGGACGAGAAGCTGGGTATGAGTCAGCAGTGTGCCCTTGTTGCCAAGAAGGCCAATGGCATTTTGGGATGTATAAGTAGGGGCATAGCGAGCAGATCGAGGGACGTGATCGTTCCCCTCTATTCGACATTGGTGAGGCCTCATCTGGAGTACTGTGTCCAGTTTTGGGCCCCACACTACAAGAAGGATGTGGATAATTTGGAGAGAGTCCAGCGAAGGGCAACAAAAATGATTAGGGGACTGGAACACATGAGTTATGAGGAGAGGCTGAGGGAGCTGGGATTGTTTAGCCTGCAGAAGAGAAGAATGAGGGGGGATTTGATAGCTGCTTTCAACTACCTGAAAGGGGGTTCCAAAGAGGAGGGCTCTAGACTGTTCTCAATGGTAGCAGATGACAGAACGAGGAGTAATGGTCTCAAGTTGCAGTGGGGGAGGTTTAGATTGGATATTAGGAAAAACTTTTTCACTAAGAGGGTGGTGAAACACTGGAATGCGTTACCTAGGGAGGTGGTAGAATCTCCTTCCTTAGAGGTTTTTAAGGTCAGGCTTGACAAAGCCCTGGCTGGGATGATTTAACTGGGAATTGGTCCTGCTTCGAGCAGGGGGTTGGACTAGATGACCTTCTGGGGTCCCTTCCAACCCTGATATTCTATGATTCTATGATAAGTCACCATACGACCTGTGAGAGGCTAATTAGTTAAGATGAGCTATTATCAGCAGGAGAAAAAAACTTTTGTAGTGATAATCAAGATGGCCCATTTCAACAGTTGACAGGAAGGTGTGAGGATACTTAAGTTAAGGAAATTGATTCAGTGTGTGTGTAACGACCCAGCCACTCCCAGTTTCTATTCAAACTCAATTTCATGGTATCTAGTTTGCACATTAATTCAAGCTCAGCATCAGAGGAACAGCCATGTTAGTCTGTATTCGCAAAAAGAAAAGGAGTACTTGTGGCACCTTAGAGACTAACCAATTTATTTGAGCATGAGCTTTCGTGAGCCACAGCTCAGCAGTTTCTCGTTGGAGTCTGTTTTTCAAGCTTTTCTGTTGCAAAATTCCCACCCTGAAATGTTTCACTGGTTTTGGAATGTTATGCTTCCTGATGTCAGATTTGTGTCCATTTGTCTCAGATTTAAGGGTCCAGGATGGAATAGATGGCTGTGGCCTGTGTTTTTTGACTCCCAGGTCACTAGTGTCAAAGTTTGACTCAGACTCACAATTTATCAGACCACTCTGTTTTATTAGCAAAGTTGGTCTGCTAATATATTTAGAAGTGAGCCCCCCAAGTGGGCCTTGTGTCTCTTAATTTATACAGCTTGCTGGAGAACAAGTTACAGAGAAATTACAGAAAAAAGAAGAAAAAGATTTTAGTCACCACCCTCCGAGATCCCTGAGACCAGTCACGTATCTTCAATTACCTGCCACCCTTAACAATCTCCTTTAACAGCTTCCAGTTAACTTAACTAATTGCCCTTCACACCTTCCATTCTGATGCCTGCTTCTTAGATGTGCTGGCTCTATCTTAATTGCTTCTCCATTCAAAAGCTAACTGTCCCTACGTGTGCTCCCTCAGATACTTTGTAATACGTTTTGGCATACCCTCTCATATACAATGTATCCAGCATGTCCCCTTATACAACGTTATACTTATACAATGTTATACTTCCACACTAGTATGGGAGCAGTGTGAGGAACTGACCCTCCAGTTGATGAACACCCTGATTATCCTTGCACGAAGTTGTTTGCTTTTCACACTGTACACGATGGGGTTCATTAGGGGTGGGACCAGCAGATAGAAGTAGCCCAGGACAAACTGAAGCAAGTGAGAAGAGCTATTCCCAAATCTGTGTATCACAGACAAGCCGATCTCTGGTAGGTAGAAGAGCAGGACGGCACAGAGGTGGGAAACGCAGGTGTTCAAGGCCCTGAGACACTCTGCATGGGACACGACATTCAGCACTGTTTTGAAGATCATCACATAAGAGAGGAAGATGAGCAATGAGTCCAACCCAATGGTTAAGACTAGAGTAGACAAGCCATAGACATTGTTGACTGTGATATCCGAACAAGCCAGGTTCATGACCTCCTGATGTACACAGTAGGAATGGGAGAGAATATTAGTTCGACAGTATTGGAACCGTTTCAGCAGAAAAGGGAATGGTAATACTAAGACCACCCCTCTTAGCACACACAGCAGTCCCATTTTGGATAACCTCCATGGAGTTAAGATGGAGGCATATCTCAGTGGGTTACAGATTGCAATGAAGCGGTCAAAGGCCATCAACAAGAGGAAGGAGGATTCCATACATTGAAGCAAGTGGATGAAGAACAGCTGGGCAAAACAGGCATCAAGGCTGATCTCCCGAGAGTTGAACAAGAACATGCCCAGTATCGTCGGTATGGTAGATATTGATAAGCCAAGGTCCGTGATGGACAACATGGAAAGGAAAATGTACATGGGCTCATGGAGGCTTGGATCTGTTTTTATAATGAACAGAATGACTGAATTTCCTACTATTGAAATAACATATATTAAGCAGAAAGGGACAGAGATCCAGAGATAGACGTCTTCCTTTCCAGGTATCCCGGTGAGAAGGAAAATTGTAAATTGGAATTTGGTATCATTGACAGCTGACATAATGGACTGGGCAGGTTCAAGGAGTTTTCAGCGTTCCTTCCTGAAAGGAAAAAGAACAGGAGACTAGCTGATATTTAATTAGACATCTTTCTGCTCTGAGTGCAAGTCTAGAGACTCCCAGGAGCTCAAGAAAGATCAGCAAAAACACACTCTTGGATTTACACCATTAATAGGAAGACAGGCACTGGCAGATTGGATCAGACCTGCAGTCCATCTAGTGCTCTATCCAGTAGCCAGTTCCAGAAGCTTCAGAGGCAGGTGGAAGAAACCCTGCAATAGGGAGCAATGAGATAACCAGTGCCCAGGGAAAGTTTCCCCTTGACAACCACTAGTTAGACATATTTTGTGGTGTAAATCAGGAGGGTCTACAGCTCTTTCCAATTACCCCTATAACCATCCAGTACCTCTTTGAATCCTGCTATAGTCTCATCCCCAGTGATATCTTATGGCTGGGAGTTCCGCAGCCTATTTGATAACTGTGATTTTACAGTTGTAACTTTCACATAGACACCCTTTCTGGCCCTTCACTTCTGAGTGTGGCCCATTGTATCATGACTTGTGCATGAACACATAGCAAGTGCATGGTGAAAGCGGTCGTTGTATTATCTGTCCTCCATTGAAGCTATTTGTAAATGTGTTTCATTGCCTCATTATATACATTTTTTTTCACTTTCTCCACTTCTGTCAAGGTTCCCTCCCTACTGTGAACTATAGGGTACAGATGTGGGGACCCATATGAAGGTCATGAGCTAAGGTCAGGCTTGACAAAGCCCTGGCTGGGATGATTTAACTGGGTATTGGTCCTGCTTCGAGCAGGGGGTTGGACTAGATGACCTTCTGGGGTCCCTTCCAACCCTGATATTCTATGATTCTATGACCCCCAAAGTTTATTTCTACCAGCTTATGTTAAACACTTCACCAAGGCACAAATCCTTCCTTGTCCTTGGATGGGTACTCCTGCCACCACCAAGTGAGTTAGAGAAAGATTCAGGAAAATGACCACTTGGAGTTCCTGTTTCCTTAAAATATCCCCCCCAAGTCCCGTCACCCCCTTTCCTGGGGAGCCTTGAGAATAATCTGCCAACCAAATAGGTAAACCAGATTCTTCAAAAACAGAACTTTATTATAAAGAAGTAAAAGAAACACCTCTATAAAATCAGGATGGAAGGTAACTTTACAGGGTAATCAGATTCAAAACACAGAGGATTCCCCTCTAGGTAAACTTTAAAGTTACGAAAAACAGGGATAAATCTCCCTCTAAGCAAAGGGAAAATTCACAAGCTAAAAACAAAAGATAACCTAACACACCTTGCCTTATTTACTTACTCTTTTTGCAATACTGAGACAAACAAAGCCTTCTTCCACCCCCCTCCCCCCAACCCCAATTTGAAAATATCTTCTTTCCCCATTGGTCCTTTTGCTCAGGTGCCAACCAGGTTATTTGAGCTTCTTAACCCCTTACAGGTAAGGAGGAATTCTAGGCTACCTTCAGCTGTATGTTTATGACAATTCCTCAGAGTCAAAATTCTGCCACTGCCTCTTTGTAACACATGGGATCAATTCGCAGGGACAGGTTCTGAATTCAGTAACAGTGACTTCAACTGCATCACTCCAGATATAAATGTGTAAATATGATCAGAACCGAACTGTGTTAACTCTCCCTTACCAAATGCTCTTGGTGATACACCCTGACTCTCAAGAATCCCTCCAAGAGAAATTGAAGTGCTTTGCCTGGTCAGCATTGACTGATTCCAGAGAAATCAATCATCCAACAAGTTTCTCTTCATCCTCACAGGAACTGCATCATCTCCCCGTGCAAGGATCTGTGGATTTCAGGCAAGTTACAAGATAAGACTGACAGTTACTTCAGCTAGGGGGAAGGGTTGGCTTCACAAATGGGTGAATAATGGAAACACTAGTTATGCACTAATATCCAGCTGAGTGTGCAAGTTACTTCAGCCATGAGTGCGTAACAGTTGATGGGCGTAAATTATATACAACCTCTATTGCACTCCCCTTTGCTGCACCTCGGCTCTGCTCTTTGCAGAAACACAGGCCAACGGTTCTGTTCTCTCAGGGCTGTTTGGAAAGTCTTGCACAAGTCTTGCAGAGTGAATGAATGCAGAACCCTTAATGTATGTGTTAGAAACAGCTTCCTGTGCGTTACCAGGAGATAGTATCATAGAATGGTTCACTGAACAAAACAATTAATAGCACAAACCCATTGCAACCAGGGTGTGGAGTACTTCTGAAATAGTTTCTAAAAAAAGGCCGTTAACTGTGTCATTGAAAATTAACCACTCTTTGTTTTAGGAATCAGAATTGCCTGAGACTTTTTTTATTTTAGAGAGTCAGCATAGCCCCACACAGCAGGAGAGTCAGCATAGCCCCACACAGGGTGGGAAGCTGCTCTGTTTTCCATACACTTTAACAGAGTTATCCAGGATTTTCGGTGGCATTTTCAAAGAATACCCTTCTGCATGGGTACTTTTCCACAGACCCTTCCAACAATACCTTGTAAGGACAAAATCATACATATTTCAGTGATAAGTAATTTTTCCAGTTTAAGCAAGTTTTGAGGGTAAATCATAGTCCAAATGCCATACTGTCTCTTGGCCACCCACTAAGACGACCCTTTCCCATCCTTAGCACATACAATTATCCTGCAATAGGGGCATCACAAAACCTTATCAGATAATTTCTTCCACAACTGTTACCAGTGCTCCTTCTTATTGCAATTCCAACAACTCTACTGCTAACTTTGGCTAGACATGCATGTTATGAAACTTTGGTTTGTAATATTTGTATTATGATGAAAAGTTTTGTCATTCCATTTGCATATCTGTACTTTAGTACACTCATTCCAACTCATTCTTTCCCCTCTGATCTGCTTTCCGAGATGTTTTCTCAGGTTAGAGTGGGACTTAGAAACCTAGTTTATGTCATCTGGATTTCTTCAGAACCTGAAAAGATGACAGCATCTCGGCCCTCATTCAGTCCCTTGTCAGCAAACAAAAGTCTAGTCGCTCCTCTGTCCCTGGGTTAATAACTGACTGGGTCTCCTCAGCTTCTGTTCTGTCAGTCTGTAGCCTGTCTCCAGAGTGGGAACAAGCATTGGGATTGCTATAGAAAATATTCATTCCTTGAGCTCTCACTCACTAGCACCAGGTAACCCCAGCACCTGTGATTCAGCCAGGATGAGAGCTTGCCGGAGGTGGATTTCAAAGTCAAGTGCATGAGTATTCTGGGAAATGGAACCTCATTTCCCACAGGAAAGTAGCCTATTGCTCTCTGACTGCCTGTGTGCTGTATTCATAAAATGCGGAGCACTGGGAACGGCACTGTGACATCTATGGAGCTGAGCTGCCATAATGAATGTGTGGGTTAACCCCAGTTCTGGGGATGTTTGCTGTAGAGCTGTATTGGGTTAAGTGTTGGGATGTTTGTGCTCCACCTATATTAGGAGAAACTCGTCCGGCTCATCTTAGTTTAGCAGCAGGCTGCTAAAAAAGAAGCAGGAAGAGAAGCAACAGCTCAAGAAAAGCCATCCCTCAGTGAGCACTTCATGGAGGTTGAGAGACAACGTGGGAGCTACAAGCTGGGAAGAGCCTATTTCCAGGCTCCAGCCACGTTACACAGCTTGTTTTGCCAGCACTGGGAGTCTGTCCAGAGGTGGGGCAGCTGTTGCTCAGAAGCTCTTCAGGCTGACAGGCACAGACACGGCTGGGGAAGTCTAAAGGCTCTCAGCCTGCCTGGGTCCCCAACAGAGTGGGAGGGCTTGGACTCAGAGACGTGTACAGACTGTTGTTTGAAAAAACCCTCTTATTCTCCCATGTTACACTTTCTTCTTTCTCATCAGAGCAAACAGTATTTTGGGGCAAGAAGGCTGGCTGGTCACTCCTCTCAGCACTCATCATAGACTCCTAGAGGGAAGAGCCACAGGTGCCGAACGCACTCAGACCTGCAGGGCCAGACCAGTGGACCCGCAGTGTGTGGTAGCCCAGAGCCAGTCAGGAAAAAGAAATATGCCCTATCAGACCTCTTACTATAGAACAACGCAGCTCTCAATTCCTGCGTTCATAATCGAGCCAGAGAATAAAACCTTTGAAAATGCTTTTGCTGAATAAATTTCCAGCAGCAAATATACCTGAGGTGATTTGTGAACTAGTCACTAATATTCCATGGGGTCTCATCTCGCTCAGCCACCGGCAGGATTGGGCCCATAAGAACATAAAAACAAGAACGGCCATACTGGGTCAGACCAAAGGTCCATCTAGCCCAGTGTCCCGTCTTCTGACAGTGGCCAATGCCAGGTGCCACAGAGGGAATGACCAGAACAGGGAATCACCAAGTGATCCATCCTCTGTCACTCATTCCCAGCTTCTGGCAAACAGAGACCAGGGACACCATCCCTGCCCAACCTGCTAATAGCCATTGATGGACCTGTCCTCCATGAACTTATCGAGTACTTTTTTGAACCCCGTTATAGCCCAGAGCACACGGCACCTCTAGAAACATGACCCCTTGAAAAATCCGGACTTGGATCATCAGGATTTTAACAGTCCGAGCTCACTTTGAATATCAGATTTCTGTGTAGCTTGAACAACCCACCACCCAGCATGCGCAGATGTGGGGGAGGGCTTCCCAAGCTACCTAGCGTTGCCTGTCCTCCAGCCCCGTCACTGAGTGACCCCGACAGCCCCAGTGAGTCCTCTGCCGCTGCACAGAACACCTGCCAATGGAAACAGCTTCCAGCCTTTCCCCTTCACTTCACATTTTAAACAGAGTAAAACCTGCCAGCGTACCCAGTTCCTGCTAGAAGAGGAGCCGCTGACTCTAGGGGTCTTCACCCTAAACGACAAGGAGTCATCGGCAAGGCTGCACAGGCTGCAGGCAGTATCTGTTCAGATCGGTAGGCAGCTCCCTTTATGAAGCCTGCCGGCACATTCCCTTGGGGGCCTCTTCGCCAACAGGGAGCCTCAGCTGCTTGACTTACTGTACACCAGCTTTAACTCCCGTCATGGCAATGGCAAACGGCAGGAGGCCAAATCTGTCGCTCGGGGAGGACAGAAGGACAAGGCCACACTGCTCTTCAAAACTTATTGAATGCCAGCTTTCTGTCACTTGGGCAGTCCTCTGGGGTGGAGTGGTTGTGTGCCCGGGTGTCCCCCCACCACGTTCTTGAGCGTCTGGGTGAGGAGGCTATGGAACTTGGGGAGCAGGGCAGTTGGTTACACAGGGGCTGCAGCGGTGGTCTGTGCTCCTGCTGCCTTTCCTGCACCTCAACCATATGCCGGAGCATATTAGTTTGATCTCCAGTAGCCTCAGCATTGCATCCTGCCTCCTCTCATCACGCTGACGCCATCTGTCCTCTCGCTCATCCCTCCTGTCCTCTCGCTCATCCCTCCTGTCCTCGCATTGATTTGTGCTTTCCTGGACTCTGACATTGTCTCCCTCAATGCATTGTGCTGGGCTCTTTCAGCGTGGGAGGCCTGCATGAGCTCAGAGAACATTTCATCACGAGTGCTGTTTTTTTCAGCTTCTAATCTTTGATAGCCTCTGGGATGGAGATGATACGTGGAGCAATGAAACATTTTCAGCTGTGGGAGGGAGAAAAGGGGATTAGTCTTTAAAAAGAGACATCTAGGAAAACAATGGGTTGACTCTTTCATGGTGAACCAAGCTGTTAACATTACATTGCACGTGTACTTTCTTTACAAGGTCACATTTTGCCTCTTATATTGAGGGCCTGCGGTTTGCTGTAAGAGATCACACACAGGGCTGGTGGACAACAAAATTTGGCTTGCAGGCAGCCATGGAAAGCCACAGTCTTTTGGCTTCTTTAGCCTTCCTAACATGTGAGAATGGTTTCAAACAGCACTGCCCTGATTTCCCATACCAAGCACCTGTTGGGCTGGCCCTTTAAAAGGAGGGGCTGCGGTTTTCTGGTTAATGTGCATTCCAAACCCAACTAACCCCCACCCTTCCGGCCCCCACACACACACAATTCTCTGGGATGATCGCTTCATCCCTCCCTGCATTGCAGGGATGATTTCTGTTCAGCCACAGGCAAACAGCCCAGCAGGAACGGCCACCTCTGAATGGCCCCTTAATAAAATTCCCCTATTTCAACCAGGTGACCATGAACGATATCATTCTCCTGAGGATAACACAGAGAGATAAAGAACGGATGTTGCTGGGACCATTCGCTGCCATGCTTTGTTACACAATGATTCCAGACTACGTACTGCTGGCCTGCCATGGTAAAGTGTCCTACCATGGAGGACGGAATAAGGCTGCCCTCCCCAGAAACCTTTTGCAAAGGCTTTGGGAGTACATCCAGGAGAACTTCACTGAGATGTCCCTGGAGGATTTCCGCTTCATTCCCATGCCCGTTAACAGACTTTTCCTGTAGCTGTACTAGCCACGAATGCATCTCAAGTCTTCAGGGCAAATTAATCATTAAACATGCTTGCTTTTAAACCATGTATTAAATTTACAAATGTACACTCACCAGAGGTCCCTTCTCTGCCTTCTAGGTCCAGGAGCCCGCCTTCAGTGGGTTGGCGGGGTACTAGATCCAGGGTGAGAAACAGTTCCTGGCTGTCGGGGAAAATGGTTTCTCCGCCTGCTTGCTGTGCTTCAACCTCCTCCTCATCATCATCTTCCTCGTCCCCAAAATCTGCATCCCTGTTGTGTGAGAGTCCATTGACAGAGTCCACGCACAGGGCTGGGCTAGATGGAGGGGCACACCCTAGAATGGCATGCAGCTCATCATAGAAGCGATATGTCTGGGGCTCTGACCCGGAGCAGCCCTTTGCCTTTCTGGTTCTTTGGTAGGCTTGCCTGAGCTCCTTAAGTTTTACACGGCACTCCTGCGGGTCCCTGTTCTAGCCTCGTCCTTCATGCCCTTGCAGAATTTTTCAAATATTTTGGCATTTCGTCTTTTAGAATGGAGTTCTGATAGCACGGATTCATCTCCCCATACAGCGATCAGATCCAGTACCTCCCAATTCTTCCATGCTGGAGTTCTTTTGTGATTCTGGGACTGCATGGTCACCTGTGCTGATGAGCTCTGCATGGTCACCTGTGCTGATCTGCTCGCCACACTGGCCAAACAGGAAATGAAATACAAAAGTTTGCGGGGCTTTTCCTGTCTACTTGGCCAGTGCATCTGAGTTTAGAGTTCTGTCCAGATTGTTCACAATGGAGCACTCTGGGATAGCTCCCGGAGGCCAATACTGTCAAATTGTGTCCTCACTACCCCAAATTGGACCCAGCAAGGTCAATTTCAGTGCTAATCCATTTGTCGGGGAGGAGTACAGAAACCAGTTTTTAGAGCCCTTGAAGTTGGAAAAAACAGCTTCATAGTGTGGACGGGTGCAGGGCTAAACTGATCTAACGCTGCTAAATCTGACCTAGACTCGTAGTGTAGACCAGGGCTATGAATCTTTGTCTTGAGTGGATTGTACCTTGGCTGCAACTTGAACATGTTGCTCCTCTGAATGCTGACAGACACTCAACAAGGATAGATGCTGGCCAAGAAAAATTGGGACTGCCACAATAAAACCGGGATATATCATCTCTGTACCCTCTAAACCAGGTCCTTTCTTGTCGTGGGGGGAGTCTTACAATTGTCCCATTTTTTGAGCTTGGAACAATACCCCATCTCTGCTAAACGCTTATCACTAAGCAGATCTGATTGGACACCTCAGTCTCTTCCATTTGGGATGCTTGTGACCAGAGCTATAGACTCACCCCCACCCTCCTTAAAACTAGTAGGTTGATTAGGAAACAGCACAAAGCATTGGAGAAAATGGTTATAAAATAGCAGGCAGCTCTCACACGTCTACACTCATCTATCTCACGTCTCAGTACAAGCTGAGTTAGACAGACTTTGCTCTGGAGACAGAGGAACAGAACTGGCCCATTTACATTCTTTAGGGAAACCAAGGAGCTCTTGGGACACATCCTACTTTCCCTGTGTCTCTGAGAGCATCTTCCCATCTGTTTACTCCATTCTAGTGAAAGCAACCCTTGGTGCCACCTGTGTGAGCCTGGGCCCAGTAACCATAGCGCTCAGCCATGTCCATGTTTCAGGGCCAAGGGGTGAGCTGACGTTTGCCCTGAGACTGTTTTCTCGCAGCAAGATATCTAAGATGAGGTCCCAGTGCTGCTTCCTCCATTGTTTGGCAGTTAAACCGATTCAGCCTCAATGGCTTGCAAACACTGGTCCCGTGACTGTGCTGGAACTCCCAGCATCCCTGTGACACTCCATCGCTCCCCTCTGAGATCCAATACCTACCCTTCACTGTCAGCCCCAAGCATCCCCACATCTGCCACAGACACCAAGGGTCTGGAGTTACAGGGCTTCCCAGAAGACAGCTGTCACAGGAGGCTGTGATAAAAGGACTTTTATACACAAATGTCTGAGGTGTTGCTCTGTGGAACCCTGACAGCGCCCTGATCTTTGGGTCTCAGAGTATCTGAGCACCTTGAATGTATTTATCCTCCTGCCACTGCTGTGAGGCAGGGCAGAGCTATTATACACCTGAGCAGAGGCTCAGGCAGCCAATGGCTTACCCACAGTAAGGGAATGAAACCCAGTTCTCTTGCATTGCGTTGCAGAGCCATGCCCAGACCACAGGACCAGCCTTTCAGACTCCTGAATGGTGACAGGCCCGGCTGGATTGTCTGCTGCGCCAGCAGAGCTCCCCCCTGGGTGGCAGAGAGCGGGATGGCACGGAGCCAGTTAGAGAGGTTTGATTTGCTGGCCTGTTCTCCCCCTGCCTCACTGGAGTTTAGAGCAGCCTGAGGGCTGGGCTTACATCGGCCCAGGTAACAGCTTCCTAGAGCACAGCACACTCTGGCCAAGTCCCTGTGAACAGGATCCACCCTATGTTGCCTCCTTCAGGCCTGAGGTGGCCCTGTAGACACACCGACCTTCCCTCTAAGAATCATAGAATCATAGAATATCAGAGTTGGAAGGGACCTCTGGACGTCATCTAGTCCAACCCCCTGCCCAGAGCAGGACCAATCCCCAACTAAATCATCCCAGCCAGGGCTTTGTCAAGCCTGACCTTAAAAACTTCTAAGGAAGGGGATTCCACCACCTCCCTAGGTAACCCAGTCCAGTCTTTCACCACCCTCCTAGTGAAAAAGTTTTTCCTAATATCCAACCTAAATCTCCCCCACTGCAACTTGAGACCATTACTCCTTGTCCTGTCATCTGCTATCACTGAGAATAGTCTAGATCCATCCCCTTTGGATCCTCCTTTCAGTTTGTTAAAAGCAGCTACCAAATCCCTCCTCATTCTTCTCTTCCGTAGACTAAACAATCCCAGTTCCCTCAGCCTCTCCTCATAACTCATGTGTTCCAGACCCCTAATCATTTTTGTTGCCCTTCGCTGGACTCTCTCCAATTTTTCCACATCCTTCTTGTAGTGTGGGGCCCAAAACTGGACACAGTACTCCAGATGAGGCCTCACCAATGTCGAATAGAGGGGAACGATCACGTCCCTCGATCTGCTTGCTATGCCCCTACTTATACACCCCAAAATGACATTGGCCTTCTTGGCAACAAGGGCACACTGTTGACTCATATCCAGCTTCTCATCCACTGTCACCCCGAGGTCCTTCTCTGCAGAACTGCTGCCGAGCCATTCGGTCCCTAGTCTGTAGCTGTGTATTGGATTCTTGCATCCTAAGTGCAGGACTCTGCACTTGTCGCTTTTGAACCTCATCAGATTTCTTTTGGCCCAATCCTCCAATTTGTCTAGGTCCCTCTGTATCCTATCCCTACCCTCCAGCGTATCTACCACTCCTCCCAGTTTAGTGTCATCTGCAAACTTGCTGAGGGTGCAATCCACACCATCCTCCAGATCATTAATGAAGATATTGAAGAAAACCGGCATGACTACTCTTCATTCCGGCTGCCAACTAGACATGGAGCCATTGATCAGTACCCGTTGAGCCCGACAATCTAGCCAACTTTCTACCCACCTTGCAGTGCATCCATCCAGCCCATACTTCTTTAACTTGCTGACAAGAATACTGTGGGAGACCATGTCAAATGCTTTGCTAAAGTCAAGGAATAACGCGTCCACTGCTTTCCCTCATCCACAGAACCAGTTATCTCATCATAGAAGACAGTTAGATTAGTCAGGCATGACTTGCCCTTGGTGAATCCATGCTGACTGTTCCTGATCACTTTCCTCTCCTCTAAGTGCTTCAGAATTGATTCCTTGAGGACATGCTCCATGATTTTTTTCCGGGGACTGAGGTGAGGCTGACTGGCCTGTAGTTCCCAGGATCCTCCTTCTTCCCTTTTTTAAAGATTGCCACTACATTAGCCTTTTTCCAGTCTTCCGGGACTTCCCCTGATCGCCATGAGTTTTCAAAGATAAGGTCCAAGAAATGACTTACTCTCAACCTGGGATACTTAAAAGAGGAGCCCCCTTTGTGGGGTCACATTAATTTAATCTTCTCCAACACACAGGCTGTCCGACCCTCCAGCCCCATCTTCCTCCTTTACTCAGGAACCCCCACACCCCTGCATCCTACTTGCTGGGGTCAGCGTTTGTCCAGACTTGTCCCTTTTGCCTCTGAAGCCTTGCTCCCCGCCCCATCTCTTCCACTAAGTCCTGCCCCCTGCTCCTCCACTTTCCTTGACTCTCTGCCTCCCAGCCAGGCCAGAGTCGGGCTATGGTAAAAGCTGCTACCAGAACTCAGGCTGCTGTTTCAATCCCTGAACTGTCCACCTTCCCTGGGTTTCACATCCTGGGCGGGTAAAATGTGGAGAGTCTCTGGCTCCTCAAGGTGTTGTGGCTCTCTGGGTAGCTCTTACCACGTCCTGGCTCTGGGCTGTAGCCTGGGGATGGGGAAGAGTCTCGGGTAAAGGGGAGTAATAGGGGTGGGACCTTGGGGGAAGAGATAGGGCAGAGAGAGGGGTCTTAGGGTAAAAGGAACCAGGATGGAACAGGAGGCCGTGGCTGTCACTTGTGTTTTTTGTCTACTGTGTGTCCAGTGCTGGAGATGGGAGATGAAATCACTCTTCACTTGACAAATGCCCTGATTATCCTTGCACGAAGATGTTTGCTTTTCACGCTATACACGATTGGATTCATCAGGGGCGGGACCAGCAGGTAGACATATCCCAGGAGAATCTGAAGCAAGTGAGAAGAGCCATTCCCGAATCTGTGTGTCACAGCCAGGCCGATGTTTGGTGTGTAGAAGAGCAGGACGGCGCAGAGGTGGGAGACGCAGGTGTTCAGGGCCCTGAGGCACTCCATGTGGGATGCGATGCTCAGCACTGTTTTGAGGATCATCATGTAAGAGAGGAAGATGAGCAAAGAGTCCAATCCAAACGTGAAGAGAGTAGTAAACAAGCCATAGATGTAGTTGACTGTGATATCCGAACAAGCCAACTTCATGACATCCTGGTGCAGGCAGTAGGAATGGGAGAGGACGTTGGCTCGACAGTATCGGAACCGTTTCAGGAGAATGGGGAATGGTAATGCTACAGCCACCCCTCTTAGCACAAACACCAACCCCATCTTGGCTATTCTTGGTGGAGTTAAGATGGAAGCATATCTCAGTGGGTTACAGATTGCGATGAAACGGTCAAAGGCCATCAGTAACAGCATGGAGGATTCAATTTTTGCAAGTGAGTGGATGAAGAACAGCTGAGCAAAACAAGCATTGAAGCTGATCTCCCTAGAGTTAAACAAGAATATGCCCAGTATCGTCGGTATGGTGGCTATCAATAAGCCAAAATCTGTGACAGCCAACATGGAAAGGAAAATGTACATGGGCTCATGAAGGTTTGGATCTGTCTTTATAATGAACAGAATGACTGAATTTCCTACTATTGAGATAACATATATAAAGCAGAAAGGAATAGAGATCCAGAGATGGAGGTATTCCTGTCCAGCTATGCCAGTGAGAAAGAACACGACAGATTTGAATTTGGTGTCATTGACAGCTGACATAATGTCGTGGGTAGGTCCAAGGAGTTTTGAGCTTTCCTTCCTGAAAGAAAAAAGGACAGGAGACTTGACAATATTTAACGAGACTTCATTCTGCTCTCAATGTAAGTCTAGAGACTCTTAGGAGCTCAAGGAAGATCAGCAAAAATGTAGTCTTGGATTTAGATCACTGATAGGAAGATAGGCACTGCAAAACTGGATCAGACCTGAAGTCCATCTAGCTTAGGATCCAGTAGCCAGTTCCAGATGCTTCAGAGGAAGGTGGAAGAAACCTTGCAATAGGCAACTATGAGATAACCTGCTCCTAGGGAAAGTTTCCCTCTGAATCCCATTAGTTAGACATATTTTCTGGTGTAAATCTGGAAAGTTTAAGATCCTTCCAAGACTCTTTTAACACTATCCTCACTACTGTATTTTGATTTTTTGGTTACCCATATAGACATCTAGTCCCTTTTTGAATCCTACTGTACTCTTGGCCCCATTGATATCTTGTGGCTGGGAGTTCCACAGCCTGATTCAGCAACGTGTGATTTTACAATGTGACTTTCCCACAGACTCCCTTTCTGGCCCTCCACTTTTGAGTGTGGCCCATGGTATCATGATATCTGTGTAAACACAAGGCAACTGCATGGTGAGAACAGTCATTGAATTTATTTATTTATTCATTTGTCCTGCACTGATGGCCTCACTATCTGTATATATTTTTTTTTATTTTCTCCACTGCTGAGTGTTCAAATTATGCCACTGCCTCTTTGATAATCTCCTGAGGTCTTTTCCAATCCTAATCTTCTGATTCTATGATTCTATGATTCTACACTTCTGAAATACTTTCTAAAGCAAAAGCCATTAAGCAGTAAAATTACCACTGCTCCTTCCTGTAGAGATTCCAACAACTCTGCTGCAGGCTTTCGATATACATGCATGTCTGAAAGTTTAGTTTGTAATATTTGTATTACAATGAAAAGTTGTGGCATAACATTTAGATGTCTGTACTTTCATACACACATGTGAACCCATTCTTTCCCATCAGAGATGATTTTGCAGGTTAGAGAGGGGCTTAAAAGTAGCATCTCATGTCTGGATTTCTTCAGAATCTGAAAAGATCTCAGATCGCAGCCCTCATTCAGTCCCTTATCAGCAAACAAAAGTCTAGTAGCTCCCTGTCCCTGGGTTAATAGCTGACTGGTTCTCCTCAGGTTCTGTTCTGTCAGTCTGTGGCCTGTGTCCGGCGTGGTAACAGGCATTGGGGTCAGGATAGAGAAGATTCACTCTCTGAGCTCTCACTCTCTAGTACACAAAAAGAAAAGGAGGACTTATGGCACCTTAGAGACAAACCAATTTATTTGAGCATAAGCTTTTGTGAGCTATGCTCAAATAAATTGGTTCGTCTCTAAGGTGCCACAAGTCCCCCTTTTCTTTTTGCGGATACAGACTAACACGGCTGCTACTCTGAAACCTCTAGTACACAGTGACCCCAGCACCTATTATTCAGGCATGATGAGGGTTTGCAGGAAGTGATTTCAAAGTCAAATGCATGAGTATTCATGGAAATGGAACTTCATTTCCCACAGGAAAGTAGTCCATTGCTCTCTCTGTCTCTCAGACTGCCTATGTCCTCGATTCATAAAATATCGAGCACACTGGAACAGCATTGTGACAGGCATGGAGCTACGCTGCTATAATGAATGTGCATGTTAAACCCAGTTCTTGGGATGTTTACTGCATAGTGACAGGGGTGAACTATTGGGATGTTCATGTTATGGCTACATTCAGTGAAACCAGTATGGCTCTTCTGAGTTTAATAGCAGGCTGCTGAAAAACAAGCAGGAAGGGAAGCAATAGTTCAAGGAAAGCCATTGCTCAGTAACCACCTCAATGAGGTTGAGAGACAGCACCAGAGCTACAAGCTAGCAGAGCCTATTTCTGGGCTCCAGCCACGTTACTGGATTCAGAAGTCTGTGAAGCTCTTCAGAGCGACAGACATGGACACGGCTGGGGAAGCCTGCAGGCCCTTGGCCTGCCTGAGTCCCGGTCAGAGTGGGAGGACTTGGGGTCAGGAAGTGTACTGTTGTTGAAAACCCTCTTTTTTGCCAATGTTACTCTTTATTCCTACTGGTTAGACTAAACAGTAGTTTGGTTCAAGAAGGCTGGCTGGTCACTCGTCTCACCACCACTCACAGTGTTCCAAAGGGAAGAACCATTGGTGTCGAGCCCACGCAGACCTGAGGGGCCAAGCAGAGTTGGCCTGCAGTGTCCTGTAGCCCAGGGCGCAGTCTGAGGGTGGGAGGATCACAGGATTCCACCCTAGGAGAGGGCAGATTCTGAGGTCTGACATCTGGCTCTTAGAGACCAGAAAAGGGCAGAGATGCCAGTAACTTTGAGCGGTATCCAAAGGGCACAAGTGCTGGAGACCTCAGCCAGTCAGGAAATAGAAATATGCCCTACTGGACCTGTGACCACAGAGTAACACAGCTCTGAATTCCTGCGGTTACAGTCGAGCAAGAAAATAAAACCTTTGAAAATGCATTTACTGATTAAATTTTCAGGAATAAATAAACCTGAGGCGATTTGGGAACTAGTCACTGACATTCCATGGGGTCTCGTCTCTCTCAGTGCCTGGCAGTATTGGGGCCAGAGCACACGGCACTAGACATGGTAGCCCTTGAGAAATCCTGACGTGGGGCATTGGGGTTTTAACGCTCGGAGATTGCTCACATTGAATGTGAGATTTTTGTGCAGCTTCAGCAGCCCCATGGAGCGTGGGCACATGCAGAGGAGGGGTTCCCAAGTGAGCTAGCATTGCCCTCCCTCCAGCCCCATCACTGAGCCACCCAGAAAAGCCCAGCAGAGAACCCTCTGCCGCTGCACAGAACATCTGCCCATGGAAACAGCTTCCAGCCTTTACTCATCACTTCACATTGTAAAGACAGTGAAACCTGCCAACGTACCCAGTTCCTGCTCGGCGTGGAGTTGCTGACACCAGAGGTCTTCAGCCAAAAGGACAAGGAGTCATCTTAGAGATTGCACAGGCAGTATCTGTTCAGACGGGGAGGCAGGTGTCTTTATGAAGCCTGCTGGCACATTCCCCTGGGGGCCACTTGGCCTCCAGGGAAGCTCAGATGCTTGGCTTTGGGTGCAACAGCTTTAACCCCAGACAGACAATGGCAAACTGCAGGAGGCCAAATCACAGAGGATGTGTGGTGATCCTACCTAACTAGACCACAGCGCAAGCCCTGCTACAGCCTGTATTTCTGGAATCCAGGCTTGTCATCACTGTTTGTATGGTTCTGATTAGTCACATGGCTACCTTGGGGATGGCCGAGTCATAACGACAATGCTGTCACAGTTGTGATCTTGCTGAAAGAAAACAAAATAGAATAATAATAATTATATTATACCCCCCAGCAGCCCCCCTTCCTGCATTACAAATCCAGGGTGCAGGCCAGGGAAGGAGGATTCCACAATATTTCCTGGGATCATTATGGTGTGGGAGGGATCCCTTCCCTTCTCCATGAGGAATGAAAAAGGGGGCGCAGGATCCTGGGATCCCCAAAGTTCGGCACAGAGCTCAGTGATCCACTGGTAGCTAGGCCCCCCCACCCACAATCTCTGGGCTTCCACAACTGCTCTAGGACCCTCTCCAGCTCCCTGCTACCACAGGCTCATCAGAGATGTGCTACCAGGGCCTGTCACAGTAGCCACTGCCCACAGCATCTGCTGAACAGGGTGGCGGGTGCTGCACAGAGATGGGAGGGCTGGTTAGAGTAGCTGATGGGCACAATGCCCCAGCCACAGACTGGTCGGGAGGTTTCAACCTTTCCATACCCAGAGTGCAGCCAGAGACTCGGTCAGTGCAACCTTCATTTCCATGATGAGGGAGAGGAGATCAAAAGCCTCCACTTTCTCTTGGGGATCCAGGCAGCTGCAGCTGGGCAGCATCCTGGCAGCTGAGCTTTCAGAGAACAATGATCCATTTTTTATGAAAACTCACCTGCAAAAATGGGTGAAAAGGAAACATTTCATTTGAGTCAAAATTTTTCATGGGGGGGGACGGGACTCTCTTGTTTTCCAGCCCAACTCTCGCTCCACCCATGAGCCCAGCTCCCTCATGCTACAGGACCACACCCCTAGGTGACAGCACTCATCCCCCATTGGCCTCCCATGCAGAGCACCCGCTTAGGGTGACCATATTTCCCAAGCAGAAAACTGGAGACCCCCAGTTTCTCTCCCCAAACGAGACTGTTGACCGTTGCTGGAACCCTACAGGGGCCCACTTAGGTCTCAAGAGGCTGTCACTTTGGCTGCAATGCTGAACACCCTCCCCTGCTCCTCTGCCTCACCCTTTTTGGGGCTGGCATCTTCCGTCACCTCCCCAGAACGTTCTTCCATTCCCCACTTCCCCACTTTTCTCACAGAAGTGGGAATTAGTCCTGTTTCCTCCTCCCAATTGATAAAGTCAGCAAGAGCAACCGGGACAAATGGCTCCTTTTGGGGTGTGTGTGGGGGAAATAAAAAGATGAGGGAGGCTGAGAGAGGGCTTAAAAAAGGAATTGCCCTGGTCAAAACAGGAAGCATGATCCCCCTAACATGGACATCTCTTCGGGCGGCTACAACAGCCCTATAACAGAGGGATCCCCGTGGAAAAGGCTTCTCTGCACCAGCCCATCTATCAGAGGAACAATTTGAGAACAGAAGAATGGCCATATGGATTCAGACCAATGTCCATCTAGCCCAGTGTCCTGTCTTCTGATAGTGGCCAGTGCAGTTGGCTCAGATGGAAGGAACAGAACAGGGCAATTATTAAGTGACCCATCCTCCCTTATCTCCTCCTATCCTCTGGCAGTCAGAGTTTTAGAGACACTCACAGCATGGGGCTGCATCCCTGACCCTCTTGGCTAAGAGCCATTGATGGACCTATCCTCCATGAACTTATATAATTCTTTTTTGGACCCAGTTAAGAATTGTATTGAGTGGAATGTTATCTTGGATGCAACTCGAACAAGTTGCTCCTCTAAATCCTGATAAGCACTCAACAAAGATATATACTGGCCAAGAAGAATCGGGATTGTCCCTCTCAAACTGGGATATATGGTCTCTTTACCCTCTTAACCAGGTCCTTTCCTCTCTTGGGGGGAGTCTCATCATTGTCCCATTCTTCCAGCTGGAAACAATGCCTCATCTATGCTAAAAGATTATCGCCAAGCAGGTTCAATTGGACAGCACAATCCCTTCCCTTTAGGGGGCTTTGTGACCACCACTGCATAGTCCATCCCAGCCTCCGTCAAAGTAGACGGTTTATTGTCAAATAGCACAAAGCATTAGAGAAAATGGTTTTAAAATAACAGGCAGCTGTCACATGTCTACACACATCCATCTCACGTCTCACTACCAACTAAGTTAGACAGGGTTTGCTCTGTAGATAGAGGAACAGAGCTGGCCCATCTTACATTCTTTTGGAAAGCCAAGGAGCTCTTGGGACACAGCTTAGTTACCCTGTGTCTATGAGAGCATCTTCCCATCTTTTGGCCATTTTCTTGTGGAAGCAGCCTTTGCTGAAACCTGTGTGAGCCTGGGCCCAGTCATAGAATCATAGAATCATAGAATATCAGGGTTGGAAGGGACCCCAGAAGGTCATCTAGTCCAACCCCCTGCTCAAAGCAGGACCAATTCCCAGTTAAATCATCCCAGCCAGGGCTTTGTCAAGCCTGACCTTAAAAACCTCTAAGGAAGGAGATTCTACCACCTCCCTAGGTAACGCATTCCAGTGTTTCACCACCCTCTTAGTGAAAAAGTTTTTCCTAATATCCAATCTAAACCTCCCCCACTGCAACTTGAGACCATTACTCCTCGTTCTGTCATCTGCTACCATTGAGAACAGTCTAGAGCCATCCTCTTTGGAACCCCCTTTCAGGTAGTTGAAAGCAGCTATCAAATCCCCCCTCATTCTTCTCTTCTGCAGGCTAAACAATCCCAGCTCCCTCAGCCTCTCCTCATAACTCATGTGTTCCAGTCCCCTAATCATTTTTGTTGCCCTTCGCTGGACTCTCTCCAATTTATCCACATTCACCACAGTGCTCAGCCATGTCCATGTTACAGAGCTGAGGTGTGAAACTGACTTTTGCCCTGAGACTGCTTTCTCTCAGCCAGACATCTAAGATGAGGCCCCAGTGACCCTTGCTCCACTGTTTGGCAGTTAGACCCATTGAGCCTCAACGGGTTGCAAATACCGACCGGGTGACTGTGCTGAAACTCCTGGTATCCCTGTGACACTCCATCACTCCCCTCAGAAATCCACTACCTACCCTTCACTCTCACCCCCGAGCACCCCCAAATGTGTCGCAGACACTAAGGTGCTGGAATCATGGGGCTTCCCAGAGGCCAGCTGTCACAGGAGGCTGTTGTAAGAAGCCTTTTATCAACAAATGTCAGAGGTGATGCTCTGTGGAACCCTGACACCGCCCTGATCTTAGGGTCTCAGAGTGTCTGAGCACCTGGAATGTCTCGCCACTGCTGTGAGGCAGGGCAGGGCTCTTATCCACCTGTGCAGAGGCTGAGAGGCAGCCAATGGCTTGGCCATGCTGACACATGGCAAGGGAAGCAAACCCAGCAGTCCTGAGTCACAGAGCAGTGTCTGGAGCACAGAACCAGACTTCCAGTCACCAGAGTGGTGACAGGCCTGGCTGGATTCTCTGCTATACCAGCAGATCTCCCCTCTGCGCTGTCGAGATTGAGGATGGTAAGGAGAGGTTTGATTCACTGGCCTGTTCTCACCCTACCGCAGTGGAGTTTAGGGCAGCCTGGGGGCTGGGCTGGCATGCTGTAGCAATGCGGCCTCTGACGGGACACCTCTGAAAGTATCAATTCAGGACAAATTGCTTGGAGCAGGGCAGTCACAGCCCAAGGCTGTGGGTCCTTCACAACTAAGGCACACCAAACCAGGCAAACACAGAGAACTTCGGTTTTACCCCACTCGCTAACCAGAAATCATTTAAGCAATTCCCTCAGACACTCCAGTTACCCAGTATCACCGCTAGCACCACTGCTTAAGGAAATGAATGGTTATGAAAACCAACACCCCAGTGAAAGGAAAAAGGGTCTCCTGATCCCAAAGGACCAAATCCCAGACCCAGGTCAATATACAAGTCAGATCTTACCCACAAATTATGCTGTTGCCAATCTTTTAGAACCTAAAACCTAACGGTTTATTCATAAAAGAGAGAAATATAGATGAGAGCTAAAATCGGTCAAAGTAATCAATTACATACAGCAATGGCAAAGTTCTTGGTTCAGGCTTGCAGCAGTGATGGAATAAACTGCAGGCTCAAATCAAGTCTCTGGAGTCCATCCACAGCTTGGGTGGGTCATTCAGGCCATTATTAAGAGCTTCAGTGTAGCAAAGTTCCTCCGGGGTAAGAAGCAGGATTGAAGACACAATGGAGAAGATGCAGCTGCCTTTTATAGTCTCTGATTCCAGAAACAAGCTTCCCAGCACAGGGCATGGTAAAACCAGTTCTGTCCATAGGCATGTCCCTGCCTGCCTCGCTGAGTCACAAGGTGTACCTGCCTTCTCTCAAAGGGTCAACTGTATAGCTGATGATTGGCCATCAAGCAGGCTAGGTACTGCTAATGCCAAATTGTCTGGGGTGTCACCCAGAAGTATAGAGCAAGTTTGAAATACAGACAGCATAGAACCAATACTTATAACTTTAAGTACAACAGCAATACATGCATACAGACAGCATGATCATCCCCAGCAAATCATAACCTTTCCATAGACACCTTACACAACAAGCTTTACAATATTTGGTGCCACCATAGGACCTTGGTTGCAACAATGATCAATACGGTCACAGTTCATGTCGATAACTTCACACATACTCCCATTGGTA
Source organism: Caretta caretta (assembly GCF_965140235.1). Classification (NCBI taxonomy): domain Eukaryota; kingdom Metazoa; phylum Chordata; order Testudines; family Cheloniidae; genus Caretta; species Caretta caretta. The sequence goes on from NC_134206.1 coordinate 6,821,053, forward strand.
ACAGCTTCTTAGAGCACAGCACACTCTGGCTAAGTCGCTGAGCACAGATGCCACCTCAAGGTGCCTCGTTCAGGCCGAGGTGGCCCTGCAGGCACGCTGACCTTCCCTCTGAGATTCTTGCAGTGGCTTACTCTCAGCCTGGGATACTTAAAAGAGGAGCCCCCTTTGTGGGGTCACATTAATTTAGTCTTCTCCAAAACACAGGCTCTCCGATCCTCCGGCCCCATCTTCCTCCTTTACTCAGGAACATCCCCACCATCTTGCTTGCTGGGGTGACATTTGTTTCAGACTTGCCATATCCCCTACTCTCCTTTTTCCCCTGAAGCCCCACCCTGTATCCCATCTCTTCCCACTAAGCCCTGCCTCCTGCTTCTCCACATTCCCCGATGCTCCGCCTTACATGCAGGCCTGAGTCAGGCCATGGTAAGAGCTGCTCCGAGAGCACTGGCTGCTGTGAGGAACTCCAGACTGTTCACTTTCCCCGACTTGTACATCCTTGGGGGTAAAATGTGGGGAGTCTGGGGCACCTCACAGTGGCTGTGGCTGTCTGGGCAGCTCTTACCATGGCCCAGCTCTGGCTTGCAGCCAGAAGAGGGAGCAAAGTCTCAGTTAAAGGAGAATAGTAGGGGTGGGGCCCTGGGGGAAGAGATGAGGCAAAGAGAGGAGCCTCAGGGAAATAGGACCCAGGATGGAATAGGTGGCCATTACCGTCACTCATGTTTTTTCTCTCTTCTTTCACACATGCTGGAGCTGGGTGAAGAACTGACCCTTCATTTGACGAAGGCCCTGATTATCCTCACACGAAGATGTCTGCTTTTCACGCTATACACGATTGGGTTTATCAGGGGCGGAACCAGCAGGTAGACGTATCCCAGGAGAATCCTAAGTAAGTGAGAAGAGCTATTCCCAAATCTGTGTATCACAGCCAGGCTAATGTCTGGTATATAGAAGAGCAGGACGGCGCAGATGTGGGAGAAGCAGGTGTTCAGGGCCCTGAGGCACTCCGTGTGGGATGCGATGCTCAGCACTGTTTTGAGGATCATCACATAAGAGAAGAAGATGAGCAGCGAGTCCAACCCCAATGTGAAAACTGTAGTAAACATGCCATAGATGGTGTTGACTGTGATATCTGAACAAGCCAACTTCATGACATCCTGGTGTAGGCAGTAGGAATGCGAGAGGACGTTGGCTCGACAGTATTGGAACCTTTTCAGGAGAAAGGGGAATGGTAATGCGACAGCCAGCCCTCTTACCACAAACACCAACCCCATCTTGGCTATTCTCGGTGGAGTTAAAATGGAAGCATATCTCAGTGGGTTACAGATGGCAACAAAGCGGTCAAAGGCCATCAACAAGAGTACAGCAGATTCAATTTTTGCAAGAAAGTGGATGAAGAACAGCTGGGCAAAACAGGCATTAAGGCTGATCTCCCTAGAGTTAAACAAGTATATGCCCAGGATTGTTGGTATAGTGGATATTGATAAGCCAAGGTCTGAGACGGCCAACATGGAAAGGAAAATATACATAGGCTCATGGAGGCTTGGATCTGTTTTTATAATGAACAGAATGACTGAATTTCCTACTATTGAAATAGCGTACATTAAGCTGAAGGGGATAGAGATCCAGATATGGACGTCTTCCTGCCCAGGTATCCCAGTGAGAAGGAACACTGCAGAGTTGAATGTGGTGTCATTCACAGCTGACATCATGGACTGGGCCATTCCGAAGAGTTTTGAGATTTACTTCCTAAAAGAAAAAAAGAACAGGAGACTAGATGATATTTAATGAGACATTTTTCTGCTCTCTGTGCCACTTGAGAGATTTTTAGGAGCTTAAGGAAGATCAGCAAATACTTATCCTTGGATTTGCAGCACCAATAGGAAGATAGGCACTGCCAGAGTGGATCAGACCTGCAGTTCATCTAGCCCAGTATCCAGTGACCAGTTCCAGATGATACAGAGAAAAGTGGAAGAAGCCCTGCAATAGGCAGCTATGAGATAACCTGCTCCCAGGAAAAGTGTCCCCCTGACACCAACTACTTAGACATATTTTGTGATGTAAATCTGGAAGGTTTAGAGCTCTTCCAAGACTTTAAAAAACAAATCCTCATGACTGTAATTGGATTTTCTGGTTACCCATATCAACCTCCAGGCCCTCTTTGAATCATACTTAGCCCTTGGCCACATTCATATCTTGTGGCTTTGAGTTCCACAGCCTACTTGAGCACTGTGTGATTGTACAGTTGCGACCTTCCTAAAGACACCCTTTCTGGTCCTCCACTTCTGAGTGTGACCCGTTGTATCATATGTATCAGATGGTAAAGACATGGCAAGTGCAGTGAAAACAGTCATTCTATAGAGCTGAAAACAGTGATTCTATTTAGCTGTCCTGCATTGAAGCTACGTATAAACATGTTTTATTGCTTCTGAAGAGGTTATGATCTACTGAATCTATTAATCCTGTTTGTATACATGTCTCATTTTTGCATTCAAAGTTATGAATATTGGCTGCATACTTGTTTAATTCTGAGTAGGTTTCAGTGAAGCAGTTGGTCAGCTTCGTGAGAAAAGACTATTCTCAGTAAGTGCCCGATCAAGAAGCCCTTATGCCAACAATGAACTAGGAGATGCCGATCCACATCTGGGCTTTCCCAGGAACGTGGCTTGGCTGATAGGGAACTCAGTCATGTGTGGACATGTGACTTGCCCGGGGGACCCCCAAACTCCATTTTGCAGCTGGACTTTGTCTAGGGGAGTGGAGGGGGTCTCCACCCACAAGATGTTCTGTCTGTTACTACTTGGAACCTCTTAAATCCTACTTTCCGTATTTAATACAATCACTTTTCACTTTTTAATTGACCCAGAGTATGTATTAATACCTGGGCAGGGGGGCAAACAGCTGTGCATACCTCTCTATCAGTGTTATAGAGGGTGAACCAACTGATGAGTGGTTACCCTTCCCTTCATAAATATAAAGGGAAGGGTAACCACCTTTCTGTATACAGTGCTACGAAATCCCTCCTGGCCAGAAGCAAAGTCCTTTTACCTGTAAAGGGTTAAGAAGCTCAGGTAACCCAGCTGGCACCTGACCCAAAATGACCAATGAGGGGACAAGATACTTTCAAACCTGGAGGGGGGGGGAAAGGCTTTTGTCTGTCTGTGTGATACCTTTGCCGGGAACAGATCAAGGATGCAAGCCTTCCAACTCCTGTAAAGTTAGTTAGTAATCTAGCTAGAAAATGAGTTAGGTTTTCTTTGTCTTGGCTTGTGAAATTCGCTGTGCTGGAGGGAATGTGTATTCCTGTTTTTGTGTCTTTTTGTAAACTAAGGTTTTGCCTAGAGGGATTCTCTGTGTTTTGAATCTGACTGCCTGTAAGATTATCTTTCATTCTGATCTTACAGAGTTGTTCTCCTATCTTTTTTTTTTTTTTTTGTTCTTCTAATAAAGTTCTGGTTTTTAAGAATCTGATTGGGTTTTTGGGTCTTAAAAATTCAAGGCTGGTTTGTGCTCACCTTGTTTATTCTCAAGCGTCCCCAGGAAAGGGGGTGTAAGGGCTTGTGGGGATATTTGGGGGAAATAGGAACTCCAAGTGGTCCTGTCTCTGTTCTTTGTCTAAATCACTTGAGTGGTGGCAGCATACTGTTCAAAGACAAGGCGAAATGTGTGCCTTGGGAAAGTTTTTAACCTAAGCTGGTAAAAATAAGTTTAGAGTTTTTTTCATGCGGGTCCCCACATCTGTACCCTAGAGCTTAGAGTGGGAAGGGAACCCTGACAAGGGTAAAACGGATTTATTTAGGGTTTGGACCCCACTGGGAGTTGGACATCTGTGTGTTAAAGACAGGCACACTTCTGTAAGCTGCTCTCAGTTAAGCTTTCAGTTTGTGGGATGTGATTCAGATCTCGGTCTGGGTTTGCAGCGGGCTAGCAGGTCTGGCTCAAACCAGGCAGGGCACTGAAGTCCTAAGCTGACAGAGCAGGAAAGCAGGAGCAGAGGTAGTCCTGGCACATCAGGTGGCAGCCTCCAAGGGGGGATCTGTGATCCAACCGGCCACACTCTCCCCGTGTAAGGGTCTGTAGATTTTTAGCAAGTTACAAGGTAACACAGAGAGTTACTTCAGCTGGGCGGGGGAAGGGATGGCATCACAAAAGTGTGAATATGCAAACACTAGGTTTGCGCTAATGTCAAGCTGAGTGTGCAAGTTACTTCAGCCATGCTCATGTAACAGGTGATGGGCGTAAATTACATGCAAGCTCTGTTACACTCCCCTTTCCTGCCCCTCAGCTCTCGTGTTTGCTGAAATACAAACTATCAGTTCTTTTCTCTCAGGACTTTTTGGAAAGTCTTGCCCAGGTATTGCAGAGGGTTTGTGTTCATCACCCTGAACGTCAGTGTTAGAAAGAGCTTCTGGTCAGTGACCAGGAGACAGTATCATACAACTGTTTACTGAACAAAGCGTTAATAGCACAAACCCATTTTGAATACTAGTTGGAGTACTTCTGAAATACTTTCTAGAGTCAAAGACATTAAGCACAAAGTTACCACTGCTCCTTGCCTTAGAGATTGCAACATCTCTGCAGCAGGCTCTCAACATCTATTCATCTCATGAAAGTGTAGTTTGTAATATTTGTATTACAATTAAAAGTTCTGGCATAATATTTACACATCTGTACTTTGGTACACACACGTCAACCCATTGTTTCCCCTCTCATCTTCCTTCAGAGATGATTTCTCATTGTCATGTCAGAGTGTGACTTACAGTGTCGTGTCTGTCATCTGGATTTCTTCAGAACCTGTAGAGATCGCAGCGTCTCAGCCATCAGTCAGTTGCTTGTCTGCCAACAAAAGTCCAATAACTCCTCTGTCCCTGGGTTAATAGCTGATGGGTTCTCCTCAGGTTCTGTTCTGTCAGTCTGTAGCCTGTATCCGGAGTGGTAACAGGCATTGGGGTCAGTATAGAAAATATTCATTCCCTGAGCTCTCACTCTCTAGTACAGAGTAACCCCAGCACCTCTTATTTGCACCATGATGTGGATTTACAAGAAGTGGATTCAAAGTCAAATGCATGAGTATTCATGGAAATGGAACCTCATTTCACACACAAATGTACTCTATTGCTCTCTCTCTCTCTCTCTCTCTGAATGTCTATGCCCTGAATTGATAAAATACATCACACACTGGAATGACATTGGGACAGGCATGGAGCTGAGCTGCCATAATGAATGTGTCTGTAAAACCCAGTTCTTGGGATGTTTGCTGTAGAGCTATATTGGGTTGACTATTGGGGTATTTATGCTATGGCTGTATTAGGTGAAACTAGCCTGGCTCTTCTTACTTTAACACCAGGCTTCTGGAAAAGAAGCAATAGCTGAAGAAAAGCGGTCTCTCAGTCACCCCCCCAGGGAGGTGGAGAGACAACACTGGAGCTACGTGCTGGCAGAGCCTATTTCTGGGCTCCAGCCATGTCGCTGAGTTCACAATGCTGAGAAGCTCTTCACACAGACACGCTCAGACATCGCTGGGGAAGTCTGAAGTCCCTCGGCCTGCCCGGGTCCCCATCAGAGTGGATCCAGAATGGAGCCAGCCTGCAGCCTTTATGCTTCACTTCACATTTTAAAGACGGTGAAACCTGCCAACGTACCCAATTCCTGCTAGAAGAGAAGCCGCCAGAGGTCTTCATCCTAGAGGACAAGGAGTCATCGGAGCGGTTGCATGGGCAGCAGGCAGTCTCTGTTCAGACGGGGAGGCAGGTGTCTATATGAAGATGCCGGCACTTTCCCCTGGGGGCCACTTGGCCATTTGGGAACCTGAGATGCTTGGCTAAGTGTGCACCAGCTTTAACCCCTCTCATGACCTATGGCAGGAGACCAAATCACAGGGGACGTGTGGTGAGGCTACCCAACTGGACTGCAGTGTCAGCCCTGCTGCAGGCTCTATTCCTTGTATCTGGGCTTGTCATCACTGTTCATATAGTTCCAGTTAGTCATAGGGCTACCTCAAAGGTGGCCGAGTGGTAATGATGATGCTGTCACAGCTGTGATCCTGCTGAAATAAAATATAATATAATAGTAATTATTATTAACAACATAGGACCGGATTTCTCCCCGGCAGCCCCCTGTCCTGAATGACAAACCCAGGGTGCAGGCCAGGGAAGGGAGAGTCCACAAGGCTCCCTACATGGAAATTTCCCTTGGATTGTTCTGGGGAGGGGGGTGTTCCTTCCCTTCTCCCTTATGAATTAAAAGGGGGACGAAGGATCCAGGGATCCCCAAAGTTAGGCACAGATCTCAGTGATCCACTGGTAGCTAGACCTACCCACCCACAATCTCTGGGCCTCCACAATTGCTCTAGGAACCTCTCCAGCTCCCTGCTGGCACAGGCTGATCAGAGAAGTGCTACCAGGGCCAGTCACAGTAGCTACTGCCTGCAGGATCTGCTGGAGAGGCGTTGTACAGTTTGAAGGGGGCTGCATGGAGATGGGAATTGCAGAGTGCAGCCATAGACTCAGTCAGTCCAACCTTCATTTACGTTGTGACGATGAGGCAGATGAAAAGACTCTAGTTTCTCTTTGGGATCCAGGCAGTTGCAGCTGGGCAGTAACTTTCAGATTAAAATGATCCTTTTTCTATGAATACTCTGCCCAAAAAAGTGAATGAAAAGGAAACACTTCACTTTGGGTCAAAATGTTTCATGGAGTGAAAAAAATTTGTTTTCCAGCCCAGCTCTTGCTCAACCCATGAGCCTCTGTCCCTCATGCTACAGGACCTCACCCCTAGGTGGCAGCACTAGCCCCGAATTCGCCTCCCATGAAGAACAGGAACTTAGGGTGACCATATTTACCAATGAGAAAACTGGAGACCCTCAGCTGCTCAACCAAGGATGTCTCCCTCCCTCACACAAGATTGTTGCACGTGGCTGAAACCCTAGAGGAGCCCACCCAGTGCTTAGGAAGCTGTCACCTTTGGCTGGAACGCTGATCTTCCCTCCCCCCCCCCATCTCACCCCGTTTCGGGGGCTGGCTTCTCCATTCACCTTCCCTGAAGATTCTTCCATTCCCCACTTCCCCACGTTTTTCACAGAAGTGGGCATTTGTCCCATTTCCTCCTCCCAGCTGGTCAAGTCACCAAGACCAACCAAGACAAATGGCTCCTTTTGACATTAAAAAAAAGTTGGTGTGGCTGGGAGAGAACTTAAAAAAGGGACTGTCCTGGCCAAAACGGGACGTGTGGTTACCCTACCATGGATGTCTCCTAGGGTGGCTGCACCAGCTTTATAACACAGGGAGCCCCTGGAAAAGGCTTGTCTCCACCAGCCCATCCATCGGAGGAACAATTTAAGAACAGAGGAGTGGCCATATGGATTCAGACCAATGTCCATCTACCCCCATGTTCTGTCTTCTGACAGTGGCCAGTGCCAGGTGCTTCAGAGGGAATGGACAGAAGAGGGCAATTATCAAGTGGCCCATCCTCCGTCATCTGATCCCGTCTTCTGACGGTCAGTGGTTTTGAGACACCCACAGCATGGGGTTGCGTCCGTGACCATCTTGACTAAGAGCTGTGGAGGAAAAATCCAGTAGGCCTAAACTTCCTGTTAGGATATAGATATTCAGGCCTGTCTGCAAAGGCCTGTACTTTAAGAATTTAGGTGTATTCTTATCACTTGGTTTGTTCTACAGGTATAAAAGAAAGAATCAAAATCACTGTCTGCTGGAGTAAGGGCCTTCTCTTACTGTGACAGTCTGAGGCCCTGTTCTTAGGCTAAGGCCTTTGGCTAAGCAGCAGAGGCAGCCATAAGCTAGGAAGCGACCGGTCACCTCCTCACATTCCAAACTAGTCACATTGAAATAAGGTGCTATTGGGCTGTTAGGCACTATCAGGACAGGATTGTATTCCTATCACCTCCAGAGAAAGGGAAGTGTCTAGAAAATACAAAAGGAAACTTAGTTTGATAGCATCCTGTCTGGCAAGAACTCACTTATCAATAGCTGGGATGTGAAATCCTCACTTCTGTATTGTTTTGTCATTATAGTTCCCACTTTGCTGTTGTTTGTCTGTATAATCTCTGTCTGGTTCTGTGATTGTTCCTGTCTGCTGTATAATTAATTTTGCTGGGTGTAAACTAATTAAGGTGGTGGGATATAATTGGTTACATAATCATGTTACAATATGTTAGGATTGGTTAGTTAAATTTCAGGAAAATGATTGGTTAAGGTATAGCTAAGCAGAACTCAAGTTTTACTATATAATCCGTAGTCAATGAGGAAGTGAGTGGGTGTGGGTGGGGGAGATGGGAACAGGGAATGGGGGTAAGAAAATTGGAATCATGTTTTGCTAAAGGGGGAAATGGGAACAGGGAATGGGAGTAAGGAAGTTGGAATCATGTTTGGCTAAGGGTAGGAATGGGAACAGGGACTCAGGTGTAAGGCTCTGCGGTGTCAGAGCTGGGAAGGAGGATACTAAGGAAGGAAACTGGAATCATGCTTGCTGGAAGTTCACCCCAATAAACATAGAATTGTTTGCACCTTTGGACTTCGGGTATTGTTACTCTCTGTTCATGCGAGAAGGACCAGGGAAGTAAGTGGGTGAAGGAATAAGCCCCCTAACACTTCCCAAGTAGGCCTAAAGCTTTGGTCAAGCTAACTGTGTATAGAGAGCATAAAAAGAGAGTCAGGAAAATTCCAGTGTGGGGCAATTGCAGCAACATAGCTTAAGAAATATCACCCTACCAGCTAGAAATTAGGAAAGACCCGTTAACCGCAAAGAACAACTTGTCAATAACAGGAAAATCTTGTTTCGCTATATCCTAAATAAGGAAAGCTCCTGTTACAGCTTGCACTATATGCCAAATAAGGGAAAATGCTCTTAAAGGATGTGTGCCTAACAAATTGTGATTTTCAGCTACATAAACTCCTGTATTTCCTGCTTATGCAGAGCAGCTACGGCTGACTCTCCCTTTATACGTATACTTGAATAAGGGATCCTCAGGTGATTCTGATTTGAAACAGAAGACATGGTTAATTTTCCACCACAGAGCCACGGATGGAACTATCTTCCATGAACTTACCTAGTCATTTTTTTACCCGGTTAATAATTGTCTTGGGTGGAATGTTATCTTGGATGCAATTTGAAGAAGTTGCTCCTCTGAATCCTGATAGGCACTCAATAAGGATATGCACTGGCCATGAAGAACCGGGATTGTCACAGTAAAACTGGGATATATGGTCTCTTTACCTTCTTAACCAGGTCCTTTCCTGTCTTGGGGAAAGTCTCAAAATTGTCCCATTCTTGCAGCTGGGAACGGAACCTCATCTATGCTAAAAGATTGGATATTAGGAAAAACTTTTTCACTAAGAGGGTGGTGAAACACTGGAATGCGTTACCTAGGGAGGTGGTAGAATCTCCTTCCTTAGAGGTTTTTAAGGTCAGGCTTGACAAAGCCCTGGCTGGGATGATTTAACTGGGAATTGGTCCTGCTTTGAGCAGGGGGTTGGACTAGATGACCTTCTGGGGTCCCTTCCAACCCTTATATTCTATGATTCTATGATTATAGTGATGGGTTGGGTCACAGAAACTCCTTCAAGACTGCCACTAGATGTGCTGGGATGCCACTGAGAACACACACCCCTGCCAGAAAAGGCTTCTCTCCACTCCCATCTTGCTGAGCTAGGCACACCAGTCGGCTCCAGCACAGATCAAGAGGTTGGGCCATGCCCCCCTGCAGTTCACAGAAACTAAGGTTCACTTAGCCCAGGGGCTTCTCAGTTAACAGGGACTTTCCCAGCACCCAGTAATCAGTCTTTCTGGGAGCCTAAACCCTGTTTTACTCTGTATAAAGCTTATATAGGGTAAACGCATAAATTGTCTGGCCCCTATAACACTGATAGAGAGATATGCACAGCTGTTTGCTTCCCCAGGTATTAATCACTTACTCTGATTAATTAATAAACAAAAATTATTCTATTAAGTATAAAAGGTGGGATTTAAGTGGTTCCAAGTAATTACAGACAGAACAAAGTTAGTTACCAGGCAAAATAAAACAAAACATGCAAGTCTAAGCCTAATACATTACGAAACTGAATACAGGTAAATCTCATCTTCAGAGATGTTCCAATAAGCTTTTTTCACAGACTAGACTCCTTCCTAGTGTGGAACCAATCCTTTCCCCTGGTACAGTCCTTGTTAGTTCCAGCAGGCATCTTAGGTGAAAAGCAGGGGATTCCACATGACTGGGGCCTTTGTTCTGTTCCATCCAATTTTATAGCTTGTGCATAAGGCGGGAATCCTTTGTCTCTCTCTGGGTTCCCAGCCCTCCTTCTAAATGGAAAGGCATGAGGTTAAAGATGGATTCCAGTACCAGGTGACATGGTCACATGTCCATGAACAATTCAGCTTTTTGCAGGCTGACACCATTGTTTCCATGTTAGTTTGAATGTTCCCAGGAAAGTTCAGATGTGGATTGGCATCTCCCAAAGTCTATTGTTAGTTAAGTACTCCCAATTACTTGAATTGTCCCTTCACAATATGTTGGCCAAATCTCCCTTATGTGTTTCCTACAGCAAACACTTCAAATAAAAGCATAGAAGCAGTGCTCATAACTTCAGATATAAAAATGATACATGCATAGAAATAGGATGAACACATTCAGTAGATAATAACCTTTGCAAAGATATGTTACATGGCGTACCTAGCACAAAGCATTTTCCAGTTATGTCATATTTACACTCATAAGCATATTTCCATAAACAAATAGAGTGCAACATCACAATTATCACAAAGCAAGTCTGATTGGACAGCACAGTCTCTTCCCTTTAGGGGGTTTTGTGACCAGCGCTACAAAGTCCACCCCAGCCTCCTTCAAAGTAGAAGGTTTATTGTCAAATAGAACAAAGCATTAGAGAAAATGGATTTAAAATAACAGGCAGCTGTCACACGTCTACACTCATCTATCTCACGTCTCACTACCAACTGAGTTAGACAGGGTTTGCTCTGGAAATAGAGGAACAGAGCTGGCCCATCTTACATTCTTTTGGAAAGCCAAGGAGCTCTTGGGACACAGCTTAGTTTCCCTGTGTCTCTGAGAGCATCTTCCCATCTTTTGTCCCCTTTCTTGTGGAAGCAGCCTTTGCTGAAACCTGTGTGAGCCTGGGCCCAGTCACCACAGTGCTCAGCCTGCTGTGAGGCAGGGCAGGGCTATTATCCACCTGTCCAGAGGATCAGAGACAGCCAATGGCTTGACCATGGTGACACATGTCAGGGAATCAAACACAGCAGTCCTGAGTCACAGAGCAGTGCCTGGACCACAGGACCAGAATTCCAGTCTCTGGTCTGCCAGCAGAGATTGAGAATGGCAAGAATCCCTGCACTTCAGAGATTGAGAATGGCAAGGAGCAAGTTACAGTGATTTGATTCACTGGCCTGTTCTCACCCTACAGCGTGGAGTCAAGAGCAGCCTGGGGACTGGGCTGACATACTCTCATTGGTAACAGCTTCCTAGAGCACAGAACACCCAGACCAAGTCCCTGAGGACAGATGCCACCTCAGGATGCCTCCTTCAGGCCTGAGGTGGCGCTGCAGGCACACTGACCTTCCCTCTGAGATTTTTGCAGTGACTTACTCTCAGCCTGGGATACTTAAAAGAGGAGCACCCTTTGTGGGGTCACATTAATTTAGTCTTCTCCAAAACACAGGCTCTCCGATCCTCCAGCCCCATCTTCCTCCTTTGCTCAGGAACATCCCCACCATCTTGCTTGCTGGGGTGACATTTGTTTCAGACTTGCCACATCCCCTACTCCCCTTTTTCCCCTGAAGCCCCACCCTGTATCCCATCTCTTCCCACTAAGCCCTGCCTCCTGCTTCTCCACTTTCCCCGATGCTCCGCCTTACATGCAGGCCTGAGTCAGGCCATGGTAAGAGCTGCTCCGGGAGCACTGGCTGCTGTGAGGAACCCCAGACTGCCCACTTTACCTGGCTTGTACATCCTGGGGAGTAAAATGTGGAGGGTCTGGGGCACCCACAGTGGCTGTGGCTGTCTGGGCAGCTCTTACCATGGCCCGGCTCTGGCTTCCAGCCAGACAAGGGAGCAGAGTCTCAGTGTCAGGGTTCCCTCCCAAATCTGAACACTGGGGTACAGATGTGGGGACCCGCATGAAAGACCCCCGAAGCTTATTTCTACCAGCTTAGCTTAAAAACTTCCCCAAGGCACAAATCCTTTCTTGTCCTTGGATGGGTACTACTGCCACCACCATGTGAGTTAGAGAAAGATTCAGGAAAAGAACCACTTGGAGTTCCTCTTTCCCTAAAATATCCCCCCACCTCTTTACCCCCTTTTCTGGGGAGGTTTGGGAATAATCTACCAACCAAATAGGTAAACCAGGTGAGGACAGACCAGACCCTTGGGTTTTTAGGACACTAAAAACCAATCAGATTCTTAAAAAAACAGAACTGTATTATAAAAACAAAATAAAACAAGCACCTCTGTAAAATCAGGATGGAAGGTAATTTTACAGGGTAATCAGGTTCAAAACACAGAGGATTCCCCTCCAGGCAAACTTCAAAATTACAAAAAAAAAAAAAAAAGGGATAAACCTCCCTCTTAGCACAGAGAAAATTCACAAGCTAAAACAAAAGGTAAACTAACGCCTTCTCTTGCTATACTTACAATTTGTAATCTTAGAGACTTATTTCAGGTATGGTTTAGGAGAGGTTTTTTTCTTTCCTGCCTGGTCCCCCTCTTTCTCCCGAGAGAACACAAATAAAAACCTTCCCCCACAGATTTGAAAGTATCTTCTCCCCTTATTGGTCCTTTTGGTCAGGTGCCAACCAGGTTATCTGAGCTTCTTAACCCTTTACAGGTAAAGGAGGGATTTTATGCTACCCATAGCTATATGTTTATGACACTCTGTTAAAGGGGAGTATAGGGGTGGGGCCCTGGGGGAAGAGATGAGGCAAAAGGAGGGGCCTCAGGGAAAAAGGAACCAGGATGGAATAGGTGGCCGTGGCCGTCACTCATGTTTTTTGGATCCTGTGTCACAGGTGCCAGAACCAAGTGATGAACTGACCCTTCACTTGACAAATGCCCTGATTATCCTCTCACGAAGATGTTTGCTTTTCACACTGTACACAATTGGATTCATCACGGGGGGGACCAGCAGGTAGACATAGCCCAGGAGAATCTTAAGTAAGTGAGAAGAGCTATTCCCAAATCTGTGTATCACAGTCAGGCTGACGTTTGGTGTGTAGAAGAGCAGGACGGCACACAGGTGGGAGACGCAGGTGTTCAGGGCCCTGAGGCACTCCGTGTGGGACGTGATGCTCAGCACTGTTTTGAGAATCATCATGTAAGAGAGGAAGATGAGCAGTGAGTCCAATCCAAACGTGAAGAGAGTAGTAAACAAGCCATAGATGTAGTTGACTGTGATATCCGAACAAGCCATCTTCATGACATCCTGGTGCAGGCAGTAGGAATGCGAGAGGACATTGGCTCGACAGTATTGGAACCTTTTCAGGAGACAGGGGAATGGTAATGCTACAGCCAGCCCTCTTACCACAAACACCAACCCCATCTTGGCTATTCCCGGTGGAGTTAAGATGGAAGCATATCTCAGCGGGTTACAGATGGCAACAAAGCGGTCAAAGGCCATCAACAAGAGCACGGAAGATTCAATTTTTGCAAGAAAGTGGAGGAAGAACAGCTGCCCAAAACAGGCATTAAGGCTGATCTCCCTAGAGTTAAACAAGTATATGCCCAGGATTGTCGGTATGGTGGATATAGATAAGCTAAGGTCTGTGACAGCCAACATTGAAAGGAACATGTACATGGGCTCATGGAGGCTTGGATCTGTTTTTATAATGAACAGAATGACTGAATTTCCTAGTATCGAAATAGCGTACATTAAGCTGAAGAGGATAGAGATCCAGATATGGACGTCTTCCTGCCCAGGTATCCCAGTGAGAAGGAACACTGCAGAGTTGAATTCGGTGTCATTCGCAGCTGACATAATGGACTGGGCCATACCAAAGAGTTTTGAGATTTACTTCCTAAAAGAAAAAAGAACAGGAGACTAGATGATATTTAATGAGACATTTTTCTGCTCTCTGTGCCACTTGAGAGATTTTTAGGAGCTTAAGGAAGATCAGCAAATCCATATCCTTGGATTTGCAGCACCAATAGGAAGATAGGCACTGCCAGAGTGGATCAGACCTGCAGTTCATCTAGCCCAGTATCCAGTGACCAGTTCCAGATGATACAGAGGAAAGTGGAAGAAGCCCTGCAATAGGCAGCTATGAGATAACCTGCTCCCAGGAAAAGTGTCCCCCTGACACCAGCTAGTTAGACATATTTTGTGATGTAAATCTGGAAGGTTTAGAGCTCTTCCAAGACTTTAAAAAACAAATCCTCATGACTGTAATTGGATTTTCTGGTTACCCATATCAACCTCCAGGCCCTCTTTGAATCATACTTAGCCCTTGGCCCCATTCGTGTCTTGTGGCTCTGAGTTCCACAGCCTACTTGAGCACTGTGTGATTGTACAGTTGCGACCTTCCTAAAGACACCCTTTCTGGCCCTCCACTTCTGAGTGTGACCCGTTGTATCATATGTATCAGATGGTAAAGACATGGCAAGTGCAGTGAAAACAGTCATTCTATAGAGCTGAACACAGTGATTCTATTTAGCTGTCCTGCATTGAAGCTACGTATAAACATGTTTTATTGCTTCTGTAGAGGTTATGATCTACTGAATCTATTAATCCTGTTTGTATACATGTCTCATTTGTGCATTCGAAGTTATGAATATTGGCTGCATACTTGTTTAATTCTGAGTAGGTTTCAGTGAAGCAGTTGGTCAGCTTCGTGAGAAAAGACTATTCTCAGTAAGTGCCCGATCAAGAAGCCCTTATGCCAACAATGAACTAGGAGATGCCGATCCACATCTGGGCTTTCCCAGGAATGTGGCTTGGCTGATAGGGAACTCAGTCATGCGTGGACATGTGACTTGCCCGGGGGACACCAAAACTCCATTTTGCAGCTGGATTTTGTCTAGGGGAGTGGAGGGGGTCTCCACCCACAAGATGTTCTGTCTGTTAATACTTGGAACCTCTTAAATCCTACTTTCTGTATTTAATACAATCACTTTTCACTTTTTAATTGACCCAGAGTATGTATTAATACCTGGGCAGGGGGGCAAACAGCTGTGCATACCTCTCTATCAGTGTTATAGAGGGTGAACCAACTGATGAGTGGTTACCCTTCCCTTCATAAATATAAAGGGAAGGGTAACCACCTTTCTGTATACAGTGCTACGAAATCCCTCCTGGCCAGAAGCAAAGTCCTTTTACCTGTAAAGGGTTAAGAAGCTCAGGTAACCCAGCTGGCACCTGACCCAAAATGACCAATGAAGGGACAAGATACTTTCAAACCTGGAGGGGGGGAAAAGGCTTTTGTCTGTCTGTGTGATACCTTTGCCGGGAACAGATCAAGGATGCAAGCCTTCCAACTCCTGTAAAGTTAGTTAGTAATCTAGCTAGAAAATGAGTTAGGTTTTCTTTGTTTTGGCTTGTGAAATTCGCTGGGCTAGAGGGAATGTGTATTCCTGTTTTTGTGTCTTTTTGTAAACTAAGGTTTTGCCTAGAGGGATTCTCTGTGTTTTGAATCTGACTGCCTGTAAGATTATCTTTCATTCTGATCTTACAGAGTTGTTCTCCTATCTTTTTTTTGTTGTTGTTCTTCTAATAAAGTTCTGGTTTTTAAGAATCTGATTGGGTTTTTGGTCTTAAAAATTCAAGGCTGGTTTGTGCTCACCTTGTTTATTCTCAAGCGTCCCCAGGAAAGGGGGTGTAAGGGCTTGTGGGGATATTTGGGGGAAATAGGAACTCCAAGTGGTCCTGTCTCTGTTCTTTGTCTAAATCTCTTGGGTGGTGGCAGCATACTGTTCAAAGACAAGGCGAAATGTGTGCCTTGGGAAAGTTTTTAACCTAAGCTGGTAAAAATAAGTTTAGAGTTTTTTTCATGCGGGTCCCCACATCTGTACCCTAGAGCTTAGAGTGGGAAGGGAACCCTGACAAGGGTAAAACGGATTTATTTAGGGTTTGGACCCCACTGGGAGTTGGACATCTGTGTGTTAAAGACAGGCACACTTCTGTAAGCTGCTCTCAGTTAAGCTTTCAGTTTGTGGGATGTGATTCAGATCTCGGTCTGGGTTTGCAGCGGGCTAGCAGGTCTGGCTCAAACCAGGCAGGGCACTGAAGTCCTAAGCTGACAGAGCAGGAAAGCAGGAGCAGAGGTAGTCCTGGCACATCTGGTGGCAGCCTCCAAGGGGGGATCTGTGATCCAACCGGCCACACTCTCCCCGTGTAAGGGTCTGTAGATTTTTAGCAAGTTACAAGGTAACACAGAGAGTTACTTCAGCTGGGCGGGGGAAGGGATGGCATCACAAAAGTGTGAATATGCAAACACTAGGTTTGCGCTAATGTCAAGCTGAGTGTGCAAGTTACTTCAGCCATGCTCATGTAACAGGTGATGGGCGTAAATTACATGCAAGCTCTGTTACACTCCCCTTTCCTGCCCCTCAGCTCTCGTGTTTGCTGAAATACAAACTATCAGTTCTTTTCTCTCAGGACTTTTTGGAAAGTCTTGCCCAGGTATTGCAGAGGGTTTGTGTTCATCACCCTGAACGTCAGTGTTAGAAAGAGCTTCTGGTCAGTGACCAGGAGACAGTATCATACAACTGTTTACTGAACAAAGCGTTAATAGCACAAACCCAATTTTGAATACTAGTTGGAGTACTTCTGAAATACTTTCTAGAGTCAAAGACATTAAGCACAAAGTTACCACTGCTCCTTGCCTTAGAGATTGCAACATCTCTGCAGCAGGCTCTCAACATCTATTCATCTCATGAAAGTGTAGTTTGTAATATTTGTATTACAATTAAAAGTTCTGGCATAATATTTACACATCTGTACTTTGGTACACACACGTCAACCCATTGTTTCCCCTCTCATCTTCCTTCAGAGATGATTTCTCATTGTCATGTCAGAGTGTGACTTACAGTGTCGTGTCTGTCATCTGGATTTCTTCAGAACCTGTAGAGATCGCAGCGTCTCAGCCATCAGTCAGTTGCTTGTCTGCCAACAAAAGTCCAATAACTCCTCTGTCCCTGGGTTAATAGCTGATGGGTTCTCCTCAGGTTCTGTTCTGTCAGTCTGTAGCCTGTATCCGGAGTGGTAACAGGCATTGGGGTCAGTATAGAAAATATTCATTCCCTGAGCTCTCACTCTCTAGTACAGAGTAACCCCAGCACCTCTTATTTGCACCATGATGTGGATTTACAAGAAGTGGATTCAAAGTCAAATGCATGAGTATTCATGGAAATGGAACCTCATTTCACACACAAATGTACTCTATTGCTCTCTCTCTCTCTCTCTCTCTCTCTCTCTCTCTGAATGTCTATGCCCTGAATTGATAAAATACATCACACACTGGAATGACATTGGGACAGGCATGGAGCTGAGCTGCCATAATGAATGTGTCTGTAAAACCCAGTTCTTGGGATGTTTGCTGTAGAGCTATATTGGGTTGACTATTGGGGTATTTATGCTATGGCTGTATTAGGTGAAACTAGCCTGGCTCTTCTTACTTTAACACCAGGCTTCTGGAAAAGAAGCAATAGCTGAAGAAAAGCGGTCTCTCAGTCACCCCCCCCAGGGAGGTGGAGAGACAACACTGGAGCTACGTGCTGGCAGAGCCTATTTCTGGGCTCCAGCCATGTCGCTGAGTTCACAATGCTGAGAAGCTCTTCACACAGACACGCTCAGACATCGCTGGGGAAGTCTGAAGTCCCTCGGCCTGCCCGGGTCCCCATCAGAGTGGATCCAGAATGGAGCCAGCCTGCAGCCTTTATGCTTCACTTCACATTTTAAAGACGGTGAAACCTGCCAACGTACCCAATTCCTGCTAGAAGAGAAGCCGCCAGAGGTCTTCATCCTAGAGGACAAGGAGTCATCGGAGCGGTTGCATGGGCAGCAGGCAGTCTCTGTTCAGACGGGGAGGCAGGTGTCTATATGAAGATGCCGGCACTTTCCCCTGGGGGCCACTTGGCCATTTGGGAACCTGAGATGCTTGGCTAAGTGTGCACCAGCTTTAACCCCTCTCATGACCTATGGCAGGAGACCAAATCACAGGGGACGTGTGGTGAGGCTACCCAACTGGACTGCAGTGTCAGCCCTGCTGCAGGCTCTATTCCTTGTATCTGGGCTTGTCATCACTGTGCATATAGTTCCAGTTAGTCATAGGGCTACCTCAAAGGTGGCCGAGTGGTAATGATGATGCTGTCACAGCTGTGATCCTGCTGAAATAAAATATAATATAATAGTAATTATTATTAACAACATAGGACCGGATTTCTCCCCGGCAGCCCCCTGTCCTGAATGACAAACCCAGGGTGCAGGCCAGGGAAGGGAGAGTCCACAAGGCTCCCTACATGGAAATTTCCCTTGGATTGTTCTGGGGAGGGGGGTGTTCCTTCCCTTCTCCCTTATGAATTAAAAGGGGGACGAAGGATCCAGGGATCCCCAAAGTTAGGCACAGATCTCAGTGATCCACTGGTAGCTAGACCTACCCACCCACAATCTCTGGGCCTCCACAATTGCTCTAGGAACCTCTCCAGCTCCCTGCTGGCACAGGCTGATCAGAGAAGTGCTACCAGGGCCAGTCACAGTAGCTACTGCCTGCAGGATCTGCTGGAGAGGCGTTGTACAGTTTGAAGGGGGCTGCATGGAGATGGGAATTGCAGAGTGCAGCCATAGACTCAGTCAGTCCAACCTTCATTTACGTTGTGACGATGAGGCAGATGAAAAGACTCTAGTTTCTCTTTGGGATCCAGGCAGTTGCAGCTGGGCAGTAACTTTCAGATTAAAATGATCCTTTTTCTATGAATACTCTGCCCAAAAAAGTGAATGAAAAGGAAACACTTCACTTTGGGTCAAAATGTTTCATGGAGTGAAAAAAATTTGTTTTCCAGCCCAGCTCTTGCTCAACCCATGAGCCTCTGTCCCTCATGCTACAGGACCTCACCCCTAGGTGGCAGCACTAGCCCCGAATTCGCCTCCCATGAAGAACAGGAACTTAGGGTGACCATATTTACCAATGAGAAAACTGGAGACCCTCAGCTGCTCAACCAAGGATGTCTCCCTCCCTCACACAAGATTGTTGCACGTGGCTGAAACCCTAGAGGAGCCCACCCAGTGCTTAGGAAGCTGTCACCTTTGGCTGGAACGCTGATCTTCCCTCCCCCCCCCCCATCTCACCCCGTTTCGGGGGCTGGCTTCTCCATTCACCTTCCCTGAAGATTCTTCCATTCCCCACTTCCCCACGTTTTTCACAGAAGTGGGCATTTGTCCCATTTCCTCCTCCCAGCTGGTCAAGTCACCAAGACCAACCAAGACAAATGGCTCCTTTTGACATTAAAAAAAAGTTGGTGTGGCTGGGAGAGAACTTAAAAAAGGGACTGTCCTGGCCAAAACGGGACGTGTGGTTACCCTACCATGGATGTCTCCTAGGGTGGCTGCACCAGCTTTATAACACAGGGAGCCCCTGGAAAAGGCTTGTCTCCACCAGCCCATCCATCGGAGGAACAATTTAAGAACAGAGGAGTGGCCATATGGATTCAGACCAATGTCCATCTACCCCCATGTTCTGTCTTCTGACAGTGGCCAGTGCCAGGTGCTTCAGAGGGAATGGACAGAAGAGGGCAATTATCAAGTGGCCCATCCTCCGTCATCTGATCCCGTCTTCTGACGGTCAGTGGTTTTGAGACACCCACAGCATGGGGTTGCGTCCGTGACCATCTTGACTAAGAGCTGTGGAGGAAAAATCCAGTAGGCCTAAACTTCCTGTTAGGATATAGATATTCAGGCCTGTCTGCAAAGGCCTGTACTTTAAGAATTTAGGTGTATTCTTATCACTTGGTTTGTTCTACAGGTATAAAAGAAAGAATCAAAATCACTGTCTGCTGGAGTAAGGGCCTTCTCTTACTGTGACAGTCTGAGGCCCTGTTCTTAGGCTAAGGCCTTTGGCTAAGCAGCAGAGGCAGCCATAAGCTAGGAAGCGACCGGTCACCTCCTCACATTCCAAACTAGTCACATTGAAATAAGGTGCTATTGGGCTGTTAGGCACTATCAGGACAGGATTGTATTCCTATCACCTCCAGAGAAAGGGAAGTGTCTAGAAAATACAAAAGGAAACTTAGTTTGATAGCATCCTGTCTGGCAAGAACTCACTTATCAATAGCTGGGATGTGAAATCCTCACTTCTGTATTGTTTTGTCATTATAGTTCCCACTTTGCTGTTGTTTGTCTGTATAATCTCTGTCTGGTTCTGTGATTGTTCCTGTCTGCTGTATAATTAATTTTGCTGGGTGTAAACTAATTAAGGTGGTGGGATATAATTGGTTACATAATCATGTTACAATATGTTAGGATTGGTTAGTTAAATTTCAGGAAAATGATTGGTTAAGGTATAGCTAAGCAGAACTCAAGTTTTACTATATAATCCGTAGTCAATGAGGAAGTGAGTGGGTGTGGGTGGGGGAGATGGGAACAGGGAATGGGGGTAAGAAAATTGGAATCATGTTTTGCTAAAGGGGGAAATGGGAACAGGGAATGGGAGTAAGGAAGTTGGAATCATGTTTGGCTAAGGGTAGGAATGGGAACAGGGACTCAGGTGTAAGGCTCTGCGGTGTCAGAGCTGGGAAGGAGGATACTAAGGAAGGAAACTGGAATCATGCTTGCTGGAAGTTCACCCCAATAAACATAGAATTGTTTGCACCTTTGGACTTCGGGTATTGTTACTCTCTGTTCATGCGAGAAGGACCAGGGAAGTAAGTGGGTGAAGGAATAAGCCCCCTAACACTTCCCAAGTAGGCCTAAAGCTTTGGTCAAGCTAACTGTGTATAGAGAGCATAAAAAGAGAGTCAGGAAAATTCCAGTGTGGGGCAATTGCAGCAACATAGCTTAAGAAATATCACCCTACCAGCTAGAAATTAGGAAAGACCCGTTAACCGCAAAGAACAACTTGTCAATAACAGGAAAATCTTGTTTCGCTATATCCTAAATAAGGAAAGCTCCTGTTACAGCTTGCACTATATGCCAAATAAGGGAAAATGCTCTTAAAGGATGTGTGCCTAACAAATTGTGATTTTCAGCTACATAAACTCCTGTATTTCCTGCTTATGCAGAGCAGCTACGGCTGACTCTCCCTTTATACGTATACTTGAATAAGGGATCCTCAGGTGATTCTGATTTGAAACAGAAGACATGGTTAATTTTCCACCACAGAGCCACGGATGGAACTATCTTCCATGAACTTACCTAGTCATTTTTTTACCCGGTTAATAATTGTCTTGGGTGGAATGTTATCTTGGATGCAATTTGAAGAAGTTGCTCCTCTGAATCCTGATAGGCACTCAATAAGGATATGCACTGGCCATGAAGAACCGGGATTGTCACAGTAAAACTGGGATATATGGTCTCTTTACCTTCTTAACCAGGTCCTTTCCTGTCTTGGGGAAAGTCTCAAAATTGTCCCATTCTTGCAGCTGGGAACGGAACCTCATCTATGCTAAAAGATTGGATATTAGGAAAAACTTTTTCACTAAGAGGGTGGTGAAACACTGGAATGCGTTACCTAGGGAGGTGGTAGAATCTCCTTCCTTAGAGGTTTTTAAGGTCAGGCTTGACAAAGCCCTGGCTGGGATGATTTAACTGGGAATTGGTCCTGCTTTGAGCAGGGGGTTGGACTAGATGACCTTCTGGGGTCCCTTCCAACCCTTATATTCTATGATTCTATGATTATAGTGATGGGTTGGGTCACAGAAACTCCTTCAAGACTGCCACTAGATGTGCTGGGATGCCACTGAGAACACACACCCCTGCCAGAAAAGGCTTCTCTCCACTCCCATCTTGCTGAGCTAGGCACACCAGTCGGCTCCAGCACAGATCAAGAGGTTGGGCCATGCCCCCCTGCAGTTCACAGAAACTAAGGTTCACTTAGCCCAGGGGCTTCTCAGTTAACAGGGACTTTCCCAGCACCCAGTAATCAGTCTTTCTGGGAGCCTAAACCCTGTTTTACTCTGTATAAAGCTTATATAGGGTAAACGCATAAATTGTCTGGCCCCTATAACACTGATAGAGAGATATGCACAGCTGTTTGCTTCCCCAGGTATTAATCACTTACTCTGATTAATTAATAAACAAAAATTATTCTATTAAGTATAAAAGGTGGGATTTAAGTGGTTCCAAGTAATTACAGACAGAACAAAGTTAGTTACCAGGCAAAATAAAACAAAACATGCAAGTCTAAGCCTAATACATTACGAAACTGAATACAGGTAAATCTCATCTTCAGAGATGTTCCAATAAGCTTTTTTCACAGACTAGACTCCTTCCTAGTGTGGAACCAATCCTTTCCCCTGGTACAGTCCTTGTTAGTTCCAGCAGGCATCTTAGGTGAAAAGCAGGGGATTCCACATGACTGGGGCCTTTGTTCTGTTCCATCCAATTTTATAGCTTGTGCATAAGGCGGGAATCCTTTGTCTCTCTCTGGGTTCCCAGCCCTCCTTCTAAATGGAAAGGCATGAGGTTAAAGATGGATTCCAGTACCAGGTGACATGGTCACATGTCCATGAACAATTCAGCTTTTTGCAGGCTGACACCATTGTTTCCATGTTAGTTTGAATGTTCCCAGGAAAGTTCAGATGTGGATTGGCATCTCCCAAAGTCTATTGTTAGTTAAGTACTCCCAATTACTTGAATTGTCCCTTCACAATATGTTGGCCAAATCTCCCTTATGTGTTTCCTACAGCAAACACTTCAAATAAAAGCATAGAAGCAGTGCTCATAACTTCAGATATAAAAATGATACATGCATAGAAATAGGATGAACACATTCAGTAGATAATAACCTTTGCAAAGATATGTTACATGGCGTACCTAGCACAAAGCATTTTCCAGTTATGTCATATTTACACTCATAAGCATATTTCCATAAACAAATAGAGTGCAACATCACAATTATCACAAAGCAAGTCTGATTGGACAGCACAGTCTCTTCCCTTTAGGGGGTTTTGTGACCAGCGCTACAAAGTCCACCCCAGCCTCCTTCAAAGTAGAAGGTTTATTGTCAAATAGAACAAAGCATTAGAGAAAATGGATTTAAAATAACAGGCAGCTGTCACACGTCTACACTCATCTATCTCACGTCTCACTACCAACTGAGTTAGACAGGGTTTGCTCTGGAAATAGAGGAACAGAGCTGGCCCATCTTACATTCTTTTGGAAAGCCAAGGAGCTCTTGGGACACAGCTTAGTTTCCCTGTGTCTCTGAGAGCATCTTCCCATCTTTTGTCCCCTTTCTTGTGGAAGCAGCCTTTGCTGAAACCTGTGTGAGCCTGGGCCCAGTCACCACAGTGCTCAGCCTGCTGTGAGGCAGGGCAGGGCTATTATCCACCTGTCCAGAGGATCAGAGACAGCCAATGGCTTGACCATGGTGACACATGTCAGGGAATCAAACACAGCAGTCCTGAGTCACAGAGCAGTGCCTGGACCACAGGACCAGAATTCCAGTCTCTGGTCTGCCAGCAGAGATTGAGAATGGCAAGAATCCCTGCACTTCAGAGATTGAGAATGGCAAGGAGCAAGTTACAGTGATTTGATTCACTGGCCTGTTCTCACCCTACAGCGTGGAGTCAAGAGCAGCCTGGGGACTGGGCTGACATACTCTCATTGGTAACAGCTTCCTAGAGCACAGAACACCCAGACCAAGTCCCTGAGGACAGATGCCACCTCAGGATGCCTCCTTCAGGCCTGAGGTGGCGCTGCAGGCACACTGACCTTCCCTCTGAGATTTTTGCAGTGACTTACTCTCAGCCTGGGATACTTAAAAGAGGAGCACCCTTTGTGGGGTCACATTAATTTAGTCTTCTCCAAAACACAGGCTCTCCGAT
Source organism: Caretta caretta (assembly GCF_965140235.1). Taxonomy (NCBI): domain Eukaryota; kingdom Metazoa; phylum Chordata; order Testudines; family Cheloniidae; genus Caretta; species Caretta caretta. Next base: position 6,845,045 of record NC_134206.1, read on the forward strand.
CCTCCAGCCCCATCTTCCTCCTTTGCTCAGGAACATCCCCACCATCTTGCTTGCTGGGGTGACATTTGTTTCAGACTTGCCACATCCCCTACTCCCCTTTTTCCCCTGAAGCCCCACCCTGTATCCCATCTCTTCCCACTAAGCCCTGCCTCCTGCTTCTCCACTTTCCCCGATGCTCCGCCTTACATGCAGGCCTGAGTCAGGCCATGGTAAGAGCTGCTCCGGGAGCACTGGCTGCTGTGAGGAACCCCAGACTGCCCACTTTACCTGGCTTGTACATCCTGGGGAGTAAAATGTGGAGGGTCTGGGGCACCCACAGTGGCTGTGGCTGTCTGGGCAGCTCTTACCATGGCCCGGCTCTGGCTTCCAGCCAGACAAGGGAGCAGAGTCTCAGTGTCAGGGTTCCCTCCCAAATCTGAACACTGGGGTACAGATGTGGGGACCCGCATGAAAGACCCCCGAAGCTTATTTCTACCAGCTTAGCTTAAAAACTTCCCCAAGGCACAAATCCTTTCTTGTCCTTGGATGGGTACTACTGCCACCACCATGTGAGTTAGAGAAAGATTCAGGAAAAGAACCACTTGGAGTTCCTCTTTCCCTAAAATATCCCCCCACCTCTTTACCCCCTTTTCTGGGGAGGTTTGGGAATAATCTACCAACCAAATAGGTAAACCAGGTGAGGACAGACCAGACCCTTGGGTTTTTAGGACACTAAAAACCAATCAGATTCTTAAAAAAACAGAACTGTATTATAAAAACAAAATAAAACAAGCACCTCTGTAAAATCAGGATGGAAGGTAATTTTACAGGGTAATCAGGTTCAAAACACAGAGGATTCCCCTCCAGGCAAACTTCAAAATTACAAAAAAAAAAAAAAAAGGGATAAACCTCCCTCTTAGCACAGAGAAAATTCACAAGCTAAAACAAAAGGTAAACTAACGCCTTCTCTTGCTATACTTACAATTTGTAATCTTAGAGACTTATTTCAGGTATGGTTTAGGAGAGGTTTTTTTCTTTCCTGCCTGGTCCCCCTCTTTCTCCCGAGAGAACACAAATAAAAACCTTCCCCCACAGATTTGAAAGTATCTTCTCCCCTTATTGGTCCTTTTGGTCAGGTGCCAACCAGGTTATCTGAGCTTCTTAACCCTTTACAGGTAAAGGAGGGATTTTATGCTACCCATAGCTATATGTTTATGACACTCTGTTAAAGGGGAGTATAGGGGTGGGGCCCTGGGGGAAGAGATGAGGCAAAAGGAGGGGCCTCAGGGAAAAAGGAACCAGGATGGAATAGGTGGCCGTGGCCGTCACTCATGTTTTTTGGATCCTGTGTCACAGGTGCCAGAACCAAGTGATGAACTGACCCTTCACTTGACAAATGCCCTGATTATCCTCTCACGAAGATGTTTGCTTTTCACACTGTACACAATTGGATTCATCACGGGGGGGACCAGCAGGTAGACATAGCCCAGGAGAATCTTAAGTAAGTGAGAAGAGCTATTCCCAAATCTGTGTATCACAGTCAGGCTGACGTTTGGTGTGTAGAAGAGCAGGACGGCACACAGGTGGGAGACGCAGGTGTTCAGGGCCCTGAGGCACTCCGTGTGGGACGTGATGCTCAGCACTGTTTTGAGAATCATCATGTAAGAGAGGAAGATGAGCAGTGAGTCCAATCCAAACGTGAAGAGAGTAGTAAACAAGCCATAGATGTAGTTGACTGTGATATCCGAACAAGCCATCTTCATGACATCCTGGTGCAGGCAGTAGGAATGCGAGAGGACATTGGCTCGACAGTATTGGAACCTTTTCAGGAGACAGGGGAATGGTAATGCTACAGCCAGCCCTCTTACCACAAACACCAACCCCATCTTGGCTATTCCCGGTGGAGTTAAGATGGAAGCATATCTCAGCGGGTTACAGATGGCAACAAAGCGGTCAAAGGCCATCAACAAGAGCACGGAAGATTCAATTTTTGCAAGAAAGTGGAGGAAGAACAGCTGCCCAAAACAGGCATTAAGGCTGATCTCCCTAGAGTTAAACAAGTATATGCCCAGGATTGTCGGTATGGTGGATATAGATAAGCTAAGGTCTGTGACAGCCAACATTGAAAGGAACATGTACATGGGCTCATGGAGGCTTGGATCTGTTTTTATAATGAACAGAATGACTGAATTTCCTACTATTGAAATAGCGTACATTAAGCTGAAGAGGATAGAGATCCAGATATGGACGTCTTCCTGCCCAGGTATCCCAGTGAGAAGGAACACTGCAGAGTTGAATTCGGTGTCATTCGCAGCTGACATAATGGACTGGGCCATACCAAAGAGTTTTGAGATTTACTTCCTAAAAGAAAAAAGAACAGGAGACTAGATGATATTTAATGAGACATTTTTCTGCTCTCTGTGCCACTTGAGAGATTTTTAGGAGCTTAAGGAAGATCAGCAAATCCATATCCTTGGATTTGCAGCACCAATAGGAAGATAGGCACTGCCAGAGTGGATCAGACCTGCAGTTCATCTAGCCCAGTATCCAGTGACCAGTTCCAGATGATACAGAGGAAAGTGGAAGAAGCCCTGCAATAGGCAGCTATGAGATAACCTGCTCCCAGGAAAAGTGTCCCCCTGACACCAGCTAGTTAGACATATTTTGTGATGTAAATCTGGAAGGTTTAGAGCTCTTCCAAGACTTTAAAAAACAAATCCTCATGACTGTAATTGGATTTTCTGGTTACCCATATCAACCTCCAGGCCCTCTTTGAATCATACTTAGCCCTTGGCCCCATTCGTGTCTTGTGGCTCTGAGTTCCACAGCCTACTTGAGCACTGTGTGATTGTACAGTTGCGACCTTCCTAAAGACACCCTTTCTGGCCCTCCACTTCTGAGTGTGACCCGTTGTATCATATGTATCAGATGGTAAAGACATGGCAAGTGCAGTGAAAACAGTCATTCTATAGAGCTGAACACAGTGATTCTATTTAGCTGTCCTGCATTGAAGCTACGTATAAACATGTTTTATTGCTTCTGTAGAGGTTATGATCTACTGAATCTATTAATCCTGTTTGTATACATGTCTCATTTGTGCATTCGAAGTTATGAATATTGGCTGCATACTTGTTTAATTCTGAGTAGGTTTCAGTGAAGCAGTTGGTCAGCTTCGTGAGAAAAGACTATTCTCAGTAAGTGCCCGATCAAGAAGCCCTTATGCCAACAATGAACTAGGAGATGCCGATCCACATCTGGGCTTTCCCAGGAATGTGGCTTGGCTGATAGGGAACTCAGTCATGCGTGGACATGTGACTTGCCCGGGGGACACCAAAACTCCATTTTGCAGCTGGATTTTGTCTAGGGGAGTGGAGGGGGTCTCCACCCACAAGATGTTCTGTCTGTTAATACTTGGAACCTCTTAAATCCTACTTTCTGTATTTAATACAATCACTTTTCACTTTTTAATTGACCCAGAGTATGTATTAATACCTGGGCAGGGGGGCAAACAGCTGTGCATACCTCTCTATCAGTGTTATAGAGGGTGAACCAACTGATGAGTGGTTACCCTTCCCTTCATAAATATAAAGGGAAGGGTAACCACCTTTCTGTATACAGTGCTACGAAATCCCTCCTGGCCAGAAGCAAAGTCCTTTTACCTGTAAAGGGTTAAGAAGCTCAGGTAACCCAGCTGGCACCTGACCCAAAATGACCAATGAAGGGACAAGATACTTTCAAACCTGGAGGGGGGGAAAAGGCTTTTGTCTGTCTGTGTGATACCTTTGCCGGGAACAGATCAAGGATGCAAGCCTTCCAACTCCTGTAAAGTTAGTTAGTAATCTAGCTAGAAAATGAGTTAGGTTTTCTTTGTTTTGGCTTGTGAAATTCGCTGGGCTAGAGGGAATGTGTATTCCTGTTTTTGTGTCTTTTTGTAAACTAAGGTTTTGCCTAGAGGGATTCTCTGTGTTTTGAATCTGACTGCCTGTAAGATTATCTTTCATTCTGATCTTACAGAGTTGTTCTCCTATCTTTTTTTTGTTGTTGTTCTTCTAATAAAGTTCTGGTTTTTAAGAATCTGATTGGGTTTTTGGTCTTAAAAATTCAAGGCTGGTTTGTGCTCACCTTGTTTATTCTCAAGCGTCCCCAGGAAAGGGGGTGTAAGGGCTTGTGGGGATATTTGGGGGAAATAGGAACTCCAAGTGGTCCTGTCTCTGTTCTTTGTCTAAATCTCTTGGGTGGTGGCAGCATACTGTTCAAAGACAAGGCGAAATGTGTGCCTTGGGAAAGTTTTTAACCTAAGCTGGTAAAAATAAGTTTAGAGTTTTTTTCATGCGGGTCCCCACATCTGTACCCTAGAGCTTAGAGTGGGAAGGGAACCCTGACAAGGGTAAAACGGATTTATTTAGGGTTTGGACCCCACTGGGAGTTGGACATCTGTGTGTTAAAGACAGGCACACTTCTGTAAGCTGCTCTCAGTTAAGCTTTCAGTTTGTGGGATGTGATTCAGATCTCGGTCTGGGTTTGCAGCGGGCTAGCAGGTCTGGCTCAAACCAGGCAGGGCACTGAAGTCCTAAGCTGACAGAGCAGGAAAGCAGGAGCAGAGGTAGTCCTGGCACATCTGGTGGCAGCCTCCAAGGGGGGATCTGTGATCCAACCGGCCACACTCTCCCCGTGTAAGGGTCTGTAGATTTTTAGCAAGTTACAAGGTAACACAGAGAGTTACTTCAGCTGGGCGGGGGAAGGGATGGCATCACAAAAGTGTGAATATGCAAACACTAGGTTTGCGCTAATGTCAAGCTGAGTGTGCAAGTTACTTCAGCCATGCTCATGTAACAGGTGATGGGCGTAAATTACATGCAAGCTCTGTTACACTCCCCTTTCCTGCCCCTCAGCTCTCGTGTTTGCTGAAATACAAACTATCAGTTCTTTTCTCTCAGGACTTTTTGGAAAGTCTTGCCCAGGTATTGCAGAGGGTTTGTGTTCATCACCCTGAACGTCAGTGTTAGAAAGAGCTTCTGGTCAGTGACCAGGAGACAGTATCATACAACTGTTTACTGAACAAAGCGTTAATAGCACAAACCCAATTTTGAATACTAGTTGGAGTACTTCTGAAATACTTTCTAGAGTCAAAGACATTAAGCACAAAGTTACCACTGCTCCTTGCCTTAGAGATTGCAACATCTCTGCAGCAGGCTCTCAACATCTATTCATCTCATGAAAGTGTAGTTTGTAATATTTGTATTACAATTAAAAGTTCTGGCATAATATTTACACATCTGTACTTTGGTACACACACGTCAACCCATTGTTTCCCCTCTCATCTTCCTTCAGAGATGATTTCTCATTGTCATGTCAGAGTGTGACTTACAGTGTCGTGTCTGTCATCTGGATTTCTTCAGAACCTGTAGAGATCGCAGCGTCTCAGCCATCAGTCAGTTGCTTGTCTGCCAACAAAAGTCCAATAACTCCTCTGTCCCTGGGTTAATAGCTGATGGGTTCTCCTCAGGTTCTGTTCTGTCAGTCTGTAGCCTGTATCCGGAGTGGTAACAGGCATTGGGGTCAGTATAGAAAATATTCATTCCCTGAGCTCTCACTCTCTAGTACAGAGTAACCCCAGCACCTCTTATTTGCACCATGATGTGGATTTACAAGAAGTGGATTCAAAGTCAAATGCATGAGTATTCATGGAAATGGAACCTCATTTCACACACAAATGTACTCTATTGCTCTCTCTCTCTCTCTCTCTCTCTCTCTCTCTCTGAATGTCTATGCCCTGAATTGATAAAATACATCACACACTGGAATGACATTGGGACAGGCATGGAGCTGAGCTGCCATAATGAATGTGTCTGTAAAACCCAGTTCTTGGGATGTTTGCTGTAGAGCTATATTGGGTTGACTATTGGGGTATTTATGCTATGGCTGTATTAGGTGAAACTAGCCTGGCTCTTCTTACTTTAACACCAGGCTTCTGGAAAAGAAGCAATAGCTGAAGAAAAGCGGTCTCTCAGTCACCCCCCCCAGGGAGGTGGAGAGACAACACTGGAGCTACGTGCTGGCAGAGCCTATTTCTGGGCTCCAGCCATGTCGCTGAGTTCACAATGCTGAGAAGCTCTTCACACAGACACGCTCAGACATCGCTGGGGAAGTCTGAAGTCCCTCGGCCTGCCCGGGTCCCCATCAGAGTGGATCCAGAATGGAGCCAGCCTGCAGCCTTTATGCTTCACTTCACATTTTAAAGACGGTGAAACCTGCCAACGTACCCAATTCCTGCTAGAAGAGAAGCCGCCAGAGGTCTTCATCCTAGAGGACAAGGAGTCATCGGAGCGGTTGCATGGGCAGCAGGCAGTCTCTGTTCAGACGGGGAGGCAGGTGTCTATATGAAGATGCCGGCACTTTCCCCTGGGGGCCACTTGGCCATTTGGGAACCTGAGATGCTTGGCTAAGTGTGCACCAGCTTTAACCCCTCTCATGACCTATGGCAGGAGACCAAATCACAGGGGACGTGTGGTGAGGCTACCCAACTGGACTGCAGTGTCAGCCCTGCTGCAGGCTCTATTCCTTGTATCTGGGCTTGTCATCACTGTGCATATAGTTCCAGTTAGTCATAGGGCTACCTCAAAGGTGGCCGAGTGGTAATGATGATGCTGTCACAGCTGTGATCCTGCTGAAATAAAATATAATATAATAGTAATTATTATTAACAACATAGGACCGGATTTCTCCCCGGCAGCCCCCTGTCCTGAATGACAAACCCAGGGTGCAGGCCAGGGAAGGGAGAGTCCACAAGGCTCCCTACATGGAAATTTCCCTTGGATTGTTCTGGGGAGGGGGGTGTTCCTTCCCTTCTCCCTTATGAATTAAAAGGGGGACGAAGGATCCAGGGATCCCCAAAGTTAGGCACAGATCTCAGTGATCCACTGGTAGCTAGACCTACCCACCCACAATCTCTGGGCCTCCACAATTGCTCTAGGAACCTCTCCAGCTCCCTGCTGGCACAGGCTGATCAGAGAAGTGCTACCAGGGCCAGTCACAGTAGCTACTGCCTGCAGGATCTGCTGGAGAGGCGTTGTACAGTTTGAAGGGGGCTGCATGGAGATGGGAATTGCAGAGTGCAGCCATAGACTCAGTCAGTCCAACCTTCATTTACGTTGTGACGATGAGGCAGATGAAAAGACTCTAGTTTCTCTTTGGGATCCAGGCAGTTGCAGCTGGGCAGTAACTTTCAGATTAAAATGATCCTTTTTCTATGAATACTCTGCCCAAAAAAGTGAATGAAAAGGAAACACTTCACTTTGGGTCAAAATGTTTCATGGAGTGAAAAAAATTTGTTTTCCAGCCCAGCTCTTGCTCAACCCATGAGCCTCTGTCCCTCATGCTACAGGACCTCACCCCTAGGTGGCAGCACTAGCCCCGAATTCGCCTCCCATGAAGAACAGGAACTTAGGGTGACCATATTTACCAATGAGAAAACTGGAGACCCTCAGCTGCTCAACCAAGGATGTCTCCCTCCCTCACACAAGATTGTTGCACGTGGCTGAAACCCTAGAGGAGCCCACCCAGTGCTTAGGAAGCTGTCACCTTTGGCTGGAACGCTGATCTTCCCTCCCCCCCCCCCATCTCACCCCGTTTCGGGGGCTGGCTTCTCCATTCACCTTCCCTGAAGATTCTTCCATTCCCCACTTCCCCACGTTTTTCACAGAAGTGGGCATTTGTCCCATTTCCTCCTCCCAGCTGGTCAAGTCACCAAGACCAACCAAGACAAATGGCTCCTTTTGACATTAAAAAAAAGTTGGTGTGGCTGGGAGAGAACTTAAAAAAGGGACTGTCCTGGCCAAAACGGGACGTGTGGTTACCCTACCATGGATGTCTCCTAGGGTGGCTGCACCAGCTTTATAACACAGGGAGCCCCTGGAAAAGGCTTGTCTCCACCAGCCCATCCATCGGAGGAACAATTTAAGAACAGAGGAGTGGCCATATGGATTCAGACCAATGTCCATCTACCCCCATGTTCTGTCTTCTGACAGTGGCCAGTGCCAGGTGCTTCAGAGGGAATGGACAGAAGAGGGCAATTATCAAGTGGCCCATCCTCCGTCATCTGATCCCGTCTTCTGACGGTCAGTGGTTTTGAGACACCCACAGCATGGGGTTGCGTCCGTGACCATCTTGACTAAGAGCTGTGGAGGAAAAATCCAGTAGGCCTAAACTTCCTGTTAGGATATAGATATTCAGGCCTGTCTGCAAAGGCCTGTACTTTAAGAATTTAGGTGTATTCTTATCACTTGGTTTGTTCTACAGGTATAAAAGAAAGAATCAAAATCACTGTCTGCTGGAGTAAGGGCCTTCTCTTACTGTGACAGTCTGAGGCCCTGTTCTTAGGCTAAGGCCTTTGGCTAAGCAGCAGAGGCAGCCATAAGCTAGGAAGCGACCGGTCACCTCCTCACATTCCAAACTAGTCACATTGAAATAAGGTGCTATTGGGCTGTTAGGCACTATCAGGACAGGATTGTATTCCTATCACCTCCAGAGAAAGGGAAGTGTCTAGAAAATACAAAAGGAAACTTAGTTTGATAGCATCCTGTCTGGCAAGAACTCACTTATCAATAGCTGGGATGTGAAATCCTCACTTCTGTATTGTTTTGTCATTATAGTTCCCACTTTGCTGTTGTTTGTCTGTATAATCTCTGTCTGGTTCTGTGATTGTTCCTGTCTGCTGTATAATTAATTTTGCTGGGTGTAAACTAATTAAGGTGGTGGGATATAATTGGTTACATAATCATGTTACAATATGTTAGGATTGGTTAGTTAAATTTCAGGAAAATGATTGGTTAAGGTATAGCTAAGCAGAACTCAAGTTTTACTATATAATCCGTAGTCAATGAGGAAGTGAGTGGGTGTGGGTGGGGGAGATGGGAACAGGGAATGGGGGTAAGAAAATTGGAATCATGTTTTGCTAAAGGGGGAAATGGGAACAGGGAATGGGAGTAAGGAAGTTGGAATCATGTTTGGCTAAGGGTAGGAATGGGAACAGGGACTCAGGTGTAAGGCTCTGCGGTGTCAGAGCTGGGAAGGAGGATACTAAGGAAGGAAACTGGAATCATGCTTGCTGGAAGTTCACCCCAATAAACATAGAATTGTTTGCACCTTTGGACTTCGGGTATTGTTACTCTCTGTTCATGCGAGAAGGACCAGGGAAGTAAGTGGGTGAAGGAATAAGCCCCCTAACACTTCCCAAGTAGGCCTAAAGCTTTGGTCAAGCTAACTGTGTATAGAGAGCATAAAAAGAGAGTCAGGAAAATTCCAGTGTGGGGCAATTGCAGCAACATAGCTTAAGAAATATCACCCTACCAGCTAGAAATTAGGAAAGACCCGTTAACCGCAAAGAACAACTTGTCAATAACAGGAAAATCTTGTTTCGCTATATCCTAAATAAGGAAAGCTCCTGTTACAGCTTGCACTATATGCCAAATAAGGGAAAATGCTCTTAAAGGATGTGTGCCTAACAAATTGTGATTTTCAGCTACATAAACTCCTGTATTTCCTGCTTATGCAGAGCAGCTACGGCTGACTCTCCCTTTATACGTATACTTGAATAAGGGATCCTCAGGTGATTCTGATTTGAAACAGAAGACATGGTTAATTTTCCACCACAGAGCCACGGATGGAACTATCTTCCATGAACTTACCTAGTCATTTTTTTACCCGGTTAATAATTGTCTTGGGTGGAATGTTATCTTGGATGCAATTTGAAGAAGTTGCTCCTCTGAATCCTGATAGGCACTCAATAAGGATATGCACTGGCCATGAAGAACCGGGATTGTCACAGTAAAACTGGGATATATGGTCTCTTTACCTTCTTAACCAGGTCCTTTCCTGTCTTGGGGAAAGTCTCAAAATTGTCCCATTCTTGCAGCTGGGAACGGAACCTCATCTATGCTAAAAGATTGGATATTAGGAAAAACTTTTTCACTAAGAGGGTGGTGAAACACTGGAATGCGTTACCTAGGGAGGTGGTAGAATCTCCTTCCTTAGAGGTTTTTAAGGTCAGGCTTGACAAAGCCCTGGCTGGGATGATTTAACTGGGAATTGGTCCTGCTTTGAGCAGGGGGTTGGACTAGATGACCTTCTGGGGTCCCTTCCAACCCTTATATTCTATGATTCTATGATTATAGTGATGGGTTGGGTCACAGAAACTCCTTCAAGACTGCCACTAGATGTGCTGGGATGCCACTGAGAACACACACCCCTGCCAGAAAAGGCTTCTCTCCACTCCCATCTTGCTGAGCTAGGCACACCAGTCGGCTCCAGCACAGATCAAGAGGTTGGGCCATGCCCCCCTGCAGTTCACAGAAACTAAGGTTCACTTAGCCCAGGGGCTTCTCAGTTAACAGGGACTTTCCCAGCACCCAGTAATCAGTCTTTCTGGGAGCCTAAACCCTGTTTTACTCTGTATAAAGCTTATATAGGGTAAACGCATAAATTGTCTGGCCCCTATAACACTGATAGAGAGATATGCACAGCTGTTTGCTTCCCCAGGTATTAATCACTTACTCTGATTAATTAATAAACAAAAATTATTCTATTAAGTATAAAAGGTGGGATTTAAGTGCTTCCAAGTAATTACAGACAGAACAAAGTTAGTTACCAGGCAAAATAAAACAAAACATGCAAGTCTAAGCCTAATACATTACGAAACTGAATACAGGTAAATCTCATCTTCAGAGATGTTCCAATAAGCTTTTTTCACAGACTAGACTCCTTCCTAGTGTGGAACCAATCCTTTCCCCTGGTACAGTCCTTGTTAGTTCCAGCAGGCATCTTAGGTGAAAAGCAGGGGATTCCACATGACTGGGGCCTTTGTTCTGTTCCATCCAATTTTATAGCTTGTGCATAAGGCGGGAATCCTTTGTCTCTCTCTGGGTTCCCAGCCCTCCTTCTAAATGGAAAGGCATGAGGTTAAAGATGGATTCCAGTACCAGGTGACATGGTCACATGTCCATGAACAATTCAGCTTTTTGCAGGCTGACACCATTGTTTCCATGTTAGTTTGAATGTTCCCAGGAAAGTTCAGATGTGGATTGGCATCTCCCAAAGTCTATTGTTAGTTAAGTACTCCCAATTACTTGAATTGTCCCTTCACAATATGTTGGCCAAATCTCCCTTATGTGTTTCCTACAGCAAACACTTCAAATAAAAGCATAGAAGCAGTGCTCATAACTTCAGATATAAAAATGATACATGCATAGAAATAGGATGAACACATTCAGTAGATAATAACCTTTGCAAAGATATGTTACATGGCATACCTAGCACAAAGCATATTCCAGTTATGTCATATTTACACTCATAAGCATATTTCCATAAACAAATAGAGTGCAACATCACAATTATCACAAAGCAAGTCTGATTGGACAGCACAGTCTCTTCCCTTTAGGGGGTTTTGTGACCAGCGCTACAAAGTCCACCCCAGCCTCCTTCAAAGTAGAAGGTTTATTGTCAAATAGAACAAAGCATTAGAGAAAATGGATTTAAAATAACAGGCAGCTGTCACACGTCTACACTCATCTATCTCACGTCTCACTACCAACTGAGTTAGACAGGGTTTGCTCTGGAAATAGAGGAACAGAGCTGGCCCATCTTACATTCTTTTGGAAAGCCAAGGAGCTCTTGGGACACAGCTTAGTTTCCCTGTGTCTCTGAGAGCATCTTCCCATCTTTTGTCCCCTTTCTTGTGGAAGCAGCCTTTGCTGAAACCTGTGTGAGCCTGGGCCCAGTCACCACAGTGCTCAGCCTGCTGTGAGGCAGGGCAGGGCTATTATCCACCTGTCCAGAGGATCAGAGACAGCCAATGGCTTGACCATGGTGACACATGTCAGGGAATCAAACACAGCAGTCCTGAGTCACAGAGCAGTGCCTGGACCACAGGACCAGAATTCCAGTCTCTGGTCTGCCAGCAGAGATTGAGAATGGCAAGAATCCCTGCACTTCAGAGATTGAGAATGGCAAGGAGCAAGTTACAGTGATTTGATTCACTGGCCTGTTCTCACCCTACAGCGTGGAGTCAAGAGCAGCCTGGGGACTGGGCTGACATACTCTCATTGGTAACAGCTTCCTAGAGCACAGAACACCCAGACCAAGTCCCTGAGGACAGATGCCACCTCAGGATGCCTCCTTCAGGCCTGAGGTGGCGCTGCAGGCACACTGACCTTCCCTCTGAGATTTTTGCAGTGACTTACTCTCAGCCTGGGATACTTAAAAGAGGAGCACCCTTTGTGGGGTCACATTAATTTAGTCTTCTCCAAAACACAGGCTCTCCGATCCTCCAGCCCCATCTTCCTCCTTTGCTCAGGAACATCCCCACCATCTTGCTTGCTGGGGTGACATTTGTTTCAGACTTGCCACATCCCCTACTCCCCTTTTTCCCCTGAAGCCCCACCCTGTATCCCATCTCTTCCCACTAAGCCCTGCCTCCTGCTTCTCCACTTTCCCCGATGCTCCGCCTTACATGCAGGCCTGAGTCAGGCCATGGTAAGAGCTGCTCCGGGAGCACTGGCTGCTGTGAGAAACCCCAGACTGCCCACTTTCCCTGGCTTGTACATCCTGGGGAGTAAAATGTGGAGGGTCTTGGGCACCCACAGTGGCTGTGGCTGTCTGGGCAGCTCTTACCATGGCCCGGCTCTGGCTTCCAGCCAGACAAGGGAGCAGAGTCTCAGTGTCAGGGTTCCCTCCCAAATCTGAACACTGGGGTACAGATGTGGGGACCCGCATGAAAGACCCCCGAAGCTTATTTCTACCAGCTTAGCTTAAAAACTTCCCCAAGGCACAAATCCTTTCTTGTCCTTGGATGGGTACTACTGCCACCACCATGTGAGTTAGAGAAAGATTCAGGAAAAGAACCACTTGGAGTTCCTCTTTCCCTAAAATATCCCCCCACCTCTTTACCCCCTTTTCTGGGGAGGTTTGGGAATAATCTACCAACCAAATAGGTAAACCAGGTGAGGACAGACCAGACCCTTGGGTTTTTAGGACACTAAAAACCAATTAGATTCTTAAAAAAACAGAACTGTATTATAAAAACAAAATAAAACAAGCACCTCTGTAAAATCAGGATGGAAGGTAATTTTACAGGGTAATCAGGTTCAAAACACAGAGGATTCCCCTCCAGGCAAACTTCAAAATTACAAAAAAAAAAAAAGGGATAAACCTCCCTCTTAGCACAGAGAAAATTCACAAGCTAAAACAAAAGGTAAACTAACGCCTTCTCTTGCTATACTTACAATTTGTAATCTTAGAGGCTTATTTCAGGTATGGTTTAGGAGAGGTTTTTTTCTTTCCTGCCTGGTCCCCCTCTTTCTCCCGAGAGAACACAAATAAAAACCTTCCCCCACAGATTTGAAAGTATCTTCTCCCCTTATTGGTTCTTTTGGTCAGGTGCCAACCAGGTTATCTGAGCTTCTTAACCCTTTACAGGTAAAGGAGGGATTTTATGCTACCCATCGCTGTATATTTATGACACTCTGTTAAAGGGGAGTATAGGGGTGGGGCCCTGGGGGAAGAGATGAGGCAAAAGGAGGGGCCTCAGGGAAAAAGGAACCAGGATGGAATAGGTGGCCGTGGCCGTCACTCATGTTTTTTGGATCCTGTGTCACAGGTGCCAGAACCAAGTGATGAACTGACCCTTCACTTGACAAATGCCCTGATTATCCTCTCACGAAGATGTTTGCTTTTCACACTGTACACAATTGGATTCATCACGGGGGGGACCAGCAGGTAGACATAGCCCAGGAGAATCTTAAGTAAGTGAGAAGAGCTATTCCCAAATCTGTGTATCACAGCCAGGCTGACGTTTGGTGTGTAGAAGAGCAGGACGGCACACAGGTGGGAGACGCAGGTGTTCAGGGCCCTGAGGCACTCCGTGTGGGACGTGATGCTCAGCACTGTTTTGAGAATCATGATATAAGAGAGGAAGATGAGCAGTGAGTCCAATCCAAACGTGAAGAGAGTAGTAAACAAGCCATAGATGTAGTTGACTGTGATATCCGAACAAGCCAACTTCATGACATCCTGGTGCAGGCAGTAGGAATGCGAGAGGACGTTGGCTTGACAGTATTGGAACCTTTTCAGGAGACAGGGGAATGGTAATGCTACAGCCAGCCCTCTTACCACAAACACCAACCCCATCTTGGCTATTCTCGGTGGAGTTAAGATGGAAGCATATCTCAGCGGGTTACAGATGGCAACAAAGCGGTCAAAGGCCATCAACAAGAGCACGGAAGATTCAATTTTTGCAAGAAAGTGGAGGAAGAACAGCTGCCCAAAACAGGCATTAAGGCTGATCTCCCTAGAGTTAAACAAGTATATGCCCAGGATTGTCGGTATGGTGGATATAGATAAGCTAAGGTCTGTGACAGCCAACATTGAAAGGAACATGTACATGGGCTCATGGAGGCTTGGATCTGTTTTTATAATGAACAGAATGACTGAATTTCCTAGTATCGAAATAGCGTACATTAAGCTGAAGAGGATAGAGATCCAGATATGGACGTCTTTCTGCCCAGGTATCCCAGTGAGAAGGAACACTGCAGAGTTGAATTCGGTGTCATTCGCAGCTGACATAATGGACTGGGCCATACCAAAGAGTTTTGAGATTTACTTCCTAAAAGAAAAAAGAACAGGAGACTAGATGATATTTAATGAGACATTTTTCTGCTCTCTGTGCCACTTGAGAGACTTTCAGGAGCTTAAGGAAGATCAGCAAATCCATATCCTTGGATTTGCAGCACCAACAGGAAGATAGGCACTGCGAGAGTGGATCAGAACTGCAGTTCATCTAGCCCAGTATCCAGTGACCAGTTCCAGATGATACAGAGGAAAGTGGAAGAAGCCCTGCAATAGGTAGCTATGAGATAACCTGCTCCCAGGAAAAGTGTCCCCCTGACACCAGCTAGTTAGACATATTTTGTGATGTAAATCTGGAAGGTTTAGAGCTCTTCCAAGACTTTAAAAAACAAATCCTCATGACTGTAATTGGATTTTCTGGTTACCCATATCAACCTCCAGGCCCTCTTTGAATCATACTTAGCCCTTGGCCACATTCGTGTCTTGTGGCTTTGAGTTCCACAGCCTACTTGAGCACTGTGTGATTGTACAGTTGCGACCTTCCTAAAGACACCCTTTCTGGCCCTCCACTTCTGAGTGTGACCCGTTGTATCATATGTATCAGATGGTAAAGACATGGCAAGTGCAGTGAAAACAGTCATTCTATAGAGCTGAAAACAGTGATTCTATTTAGCTGTCCTGCATTGAAGCTACGTATAAACATATTTTATTGCTTCTGTAGAGGTTATGATCTACTGAATCTATTAATCCTGTTTGTATACATGTCTCATTTTTGCATTCGAAGTTATGAATATTGGCTGCATACTTGTTTAATTCTGAGTAGGTTTCAGTGAAGCAGTTGGTCAGCTTCGTGAGAAAAGACTATTCTCAGTAAGTGCCCGATCAAGAAGCCCTTATGCCAACAATGAACTAGGAGATGCCGATCCACATCTGGGCTTTCCCAGGAATGTGGCTTGGCTGATAGGGAACTCAGTCATGCATGGACATGTGACTTGCCCGGGGGACCCCCAAACTCCATTTTGCAGCTGGACTTTGTCTAGGGGAGTGGAGGGGGTCTCCACCCACAAGATGTTCTGTCTGTTACTACTTGGAACCTCTTAAATCCTACTTTCCGTATTTAATACAATCACTTTTCACTTTTTAATTGACCCAGAGTATGTATTAATACCTGGGCAGGGGGGCAAACAGCTGTGCATACCTCTCTATCAGTGTTATAGAGGGTGAACCAACTGATGAGTGGTTACCCTTCCCTTCATAAATATAAAGGGAAGGGTAACCACCTTTCTGTATACAGTGCTACGAAATCTCTCCTGGCCAGAAGCAAAGTCCTTTTACCTGTAAAGGGTTAAGAAGCTCAGGTAACCCAGCTGGCACCTGACCCAAAATAACCAATGAGGGGACAAGATACTTTCAAACCTGGAGGGGGGGGGGAAAGGCTTTTGTCTGTCTGTGTGATACCTTTGCCGGGAACAGATCAAGGATGCAAGCCTTCCAACTCCTGTAAAGTTAGTTAGTAATCTAGCTAGAAAATGAGTTAGGTTTTCTTTGTCTTGGCTTGTGAAATTCGCTGTGCTGGAGGGAATGTGTATTCCTGTTTTTGTGTCTTTTTGTAAACTAAGGTTTTGCCTAGAGGGATTCTCTGTGTTTTGAATCTGACTGCCTGTAAGATTATCTTTCATTCTGATCTTACAGAGTTGTTCTCCTATCTTTTTTTTGTTGTTGTTCTTCTAATAAAGTTCTGTTTTTTAAGAATCTGATTGGGTTTTTGGGTCTTAAAAATTCAAGGCTGGTTTGTGCTCACCTTGTTTATTCTCAAGCGTCCCCAGGAAAGGGGGTGTAAGAGCTTGTGGGGATATTTGGGGGAAATAGGAACTCCAAGTGGTCCTGTCTCTGTTCTTTGTCTAAATCACTTGGGTGGTGGCAGCATACTGTTGAAAGACAAGGCGAAATGTGTGCCTTGGGAAAGTTTTTAACCTAAGCTGGTAAAAATAAGTTTAGAGTTTTTTTCATGTGGGTCCCCACATCTGTACCCTAGAGCTTAGAGTGGGAAGGGAACCCTGACAAGGGTAAAACGGATTTATTTAGGGTTTGGACCCCACTGGGAGTTGGACATCTGTGTGTTAAAGACAGGCACACTTCTGTAAGCTGCTCTCAGTTAAGCTTTCAGTTTGTGGGATGTGATTCAGATCTCGGTCTGGGTTTGCAGCGGGCTAGCAGGTCTGGCTCAAACCAGGCAGGGCACTGAAGTCCTAAGCTGACAGAGCAGGAAAGCAGGAGCAGAGGTAGTCCTGGCACATCAGGTGGCAGCCTCCAAGGGGGGATCTGTGATCCAACCGGCCACACTCTCCCCGTGTAAGGGTCTGTAGATTTTTAGCAAGTTACAAGGTAACACAGAGAGTTACTTCAGCTGGGCGGGGGAAGGGATGGCATCACAAAAGTGTGAATATGCAAACACTAGGTTTGCGCTAATGTCAAGCTGAGTGTGCAAGTTACTTCAGCCATGCTCATGTAACAGGTGATGGGCGTAAATTACATGCAAGCTCTGTTACACTCCCCTTTCCTGCCCCTCAGCTCTCGTGTTTGCTGAAATACAAACTATCAGTTCTTTTCTCTCAGGACTTTTTGGAAAGTCTTGCCCAGGTATTGCAGAGGGTTTGTGTTCATCACCCTGAACGTCAGTGTTAGAAAGAGCTTCTGGTCAGTGACCAGGAGACAGTATCGTACAACTGTTTACTGAACAAAGCGTTAATAGCACAAACCCATTTTGAATACTAGTTGGAGTACTTCTGAAATACTTTCTAGAGTCAAAGACATTAAGCACAAAGTTACCACTGCTCCTTGCCTTAGAGATTGCAACATCTCTGCAGCAGGCTCTCAACATCTATTCATCTCATGAAAGTGTAGTTTGTAATATTTGTATTACAATTAAAAGTTCTGGCATAATATTTACACATCTGTACTTTGGTACACACACGTCAACCCATTGTTTCCCCTCTCATCTTCCTTCAGAGATGATTTCTCATTGTCATGTCAGAGTGTGACTTACAGTGTCGTGTCTGTCATCTGGATTTCTTCAGAACCTGTAGAGATCGCAGCGTCTCAGCCATCAGTCAGTTGCTTGTCTGCCAACAAAAGTCCAATAACTCCTCTGTCCCTGGGTTAATAGCTGATGGGTTCTCCTCAGGTTCTGTTCTGTCAGTCTGTAGCCTGTATCCGGAGTGGTAACAGGCATTGGGGTCAGTATAGAAAATATTCATTCCCTGAGCTCTCACTCTCTAGTACAGAGTAACCCCAGCACCTCTTATTTGCACCATGATGTGGATTTACAAGAAGTGGATTCAAAGTCAAATGCATGAGTATTCATGGAAATGGAACCTCATTTCACACACAAATGTACTCTATTGCTCTCTCTCTCTCTCTTTCTCTCTCTCTCTCTGAATGTCTATGCCCTGAATTGATAAAATACATCGAACACTGGAATGACATTGGGACAGGCATGGAGCTGAGCTGCCATAATGAATGTGTCTGTAAAACCCAGTTCTTGGGATGTTTGCTGTAGAGCTATATTGGGTTGACTATTGGGGTATTTATGCTATGGCTGTATTAGGTGAAACTAGCCTGGCTCTTCTTACTTTAACACCAGGCTTCTGGAAAAGAAGCAATAGCTGAAGAAAAGCGGTCTCTCAGTCACCCCCCCAGGGAGGTGGAGAGACAACACTGGAGCTACGTGCTGGCAGAGCCTATTTCTGGGCTCCAGCCATGTCGCTGAGTTCACAATGCTGAGAAGCTCTTCACACAGACACGCTCAGACATTCCTGGGGAAGTCTGAAGTCCCTCGGCCTGCCCGGGTCCCCATCAGAGTGGATCCAGAATGGAGCCAGCCTGCAGCCTTTATGCTTCACTTCACATTTTAAAGACGGTGAAACCTGCCAACGTACCCAATTCCTGCTAGAAGAGAAGCCGCCAGAGGTCTTCATCCTAGAGGACAAGGAGTCATCGGAGCGGTTGCATGGGCAGCAGGCAGTCTCTGTTCAGACGGGGAGGCAGGTGTCTATATGAAGATGCCGGCACTTTCCCCTGGGGGCCACTTGGCCATTTGGGAACCTGAGATGCTTGGCTAAGTGTGCACCAGCTTTAACCCCTCTCATGACCTATGGCAGGAGACCAAATCACAGGGGACGTGTGGTGAGGCTACCCAACTGGACTGCAGTGTCAGCCCTGCTGCAGGCTCTATTCCTTGTATCTGGGCTTGTCATCACTGTGCATATAGTTCCAGTTAGTCATAGGGCTACCTCAAAGGTGGCCGAGTGGTAATGATGATGCTGTCACAGCTGTGATCCTGCTGAAATAAAATATAATATAATAGTAATTATTATTAACAACATAGGACCGGATTTCTCCCCGGCAGCCCCCTGTCCTGAATGACAAACCCAGGGTGCAGGCCAGGGAAGGGAGAGTCCACAAGGCTCCCTACATGGAAATTTCCCTTGGATTGTTCTGGGGAGGGGGGTGTTCCTTCCCTTCTCCCTTATGAATTAAAAGGGGGACGAAGGATCCAGGGATCCCCAAAGTTAGGCACAGATCTCAGTGATCCACTGGTAGCTAGACCTACCCACCCACAATCTCTGGGCCTCCACAATTGTTCTAGGAACCTCTCCAGCTCCCTGCTGGCACAGGCTGATCAGAGAAGTGCTACCAGGGCCAGTCACAGTAGCTACTGCCTGCAGGATCTGCTGGAGAGGCGTTGTACAGTTTGAAGGGGGCTGCATGGAGATGGGAATTGCAGAGTGCAGCCATAGACTCAGTCAGTCCAACCTTCATTTACGTTATGACGATGAGGCAGATGAAAAGACTCTAGTTTCTCTTTGGGATCCAGGCAGTTGCAGCTGGGCAGTAACTTTCAGATTAAAATGATCCTTTTTCTATGAATACTCTGCCCAAAAAAGTGAATGAAAAGGAAACACTTCACTTTGGGTCAAAATGTTTCATGGAGTGAAAAAAATTTGTTTTCCAGCCCAGCTCTTGCTCAACCCATGAGCCTCTGTCCCTCATGCTACAGGACCTCACCCCTAGGTGGCAGCACTAGCCCCGAATTCGCCTCCCATGAAGAACAGGAACTTAGGGTGACCATATTTACCAATGAGAAAACTGGAGACCCTCAGCTGCTTAACCAAGGATGTCTCCCTCCCTCACACGAGATTGTTGCACGTGGCTGAAACCCTAGAGGAGCCCACCCAGTGCTTAGGAAGCTGTCACCTTTGGCTGGAACGCTGATCTTCCCTCCCCCCCCCATCTCACCCCGTTTCGGGGGCTGGCTTCTCCATTCACCTTCCCTGAAGATTCTTCCATTCCCCACTTCCCCACATTTTTCACAGAAGTGGGCATTTGTCCCATTTCCTCCTCCCAGCTGGTCAAGTCACCAAGACCAACCAAGACAAATGGCTCCTTTTGACATTAAAAAAAAGTTGGTGTGGCTGGGAGAGAACTTTAAAAAGGGACTGTCCTGGCCAAAATGGGACATGTGGTTACCCTACCATGGATATCTGCTAGGGTGGCTACACCAGCCTTATAACACAGGGAGCCCCTGGAAAAGGCTTGTCTCCACCAGCCCATCCATCGGAGGAACAATTTAAGAACAGAAGAGTGGCCATATGGATTCAGACCAATGTCCATCTACCCCCATGTTCTGTCTTCTGACAGTGGCCAGTGCCAGGTGCTTCAGAGGGAATGGACAGAAGAGGGCAATTATCAAGTGGCCCATCCTCTGTCATCTGATCCCATCTTTTGACGGTCAGATGTTTTGAGACACCCACAGCATGGGGTTGCTTCCCTGACCATCTTGGCTAAGAGCCACTGATGGACCAATCCTCCATGGACTTATCTAGTTCCTTTTTTGACCCAGTTATGCTTTTGGCCTTCACAACATCCCCTGGCATTGAGTTCCACAGGCTGACTCTGCATTGTGTGAAGAACTACTGCCTTTTATTTGTTTTAAACGTGCTGCCTGTTAACTGCATGGGTGACCCCCTGGTTGGTGTGTTTTGTGAAGGGACAAATAACATTTCCTGATTCAGTTTCGCCACACCACACATGATTTTATAGACTTCTATCATATCCCCACTTCATCTTCTCTTTTCCAAGCTGAGAAGTCCCAGTCTTCTTAATTTCTCCTCATAGGGAAACTGTTCCATACCCCCAAACATTTTTTGTTGCCCATCTCTGTACCTACTCCAATTCTAATATATCTTTTTTGAGTTGCAGTGACCAGAACTGCACACAGTACTCAAGCTGTGGGCGTATCATGGATTTATACAGAAGCATGTTATTTTCTGTATTCTTATTTGTGTCTTTCCTAATGGTTCCTAACATTCTGTTCTCTTTTTTGACTGCTGCTCCACAACGAGTGAACCTTGTCAGAGAACTCTCCACACTAACACGGCTGCTCCTCTGAAACCTTTCTTGAGTGCTAACAGCTAATTTAGACACCATCATTTTGTGTGTATAGTTGGGATTATGTTTTCTGATGTGTATTGCTTCCAGTTATTAACACTGAGTTTCATCTCCCATTTTGTTGCCCAGTCACCCACTTTTGTGAGATTGCTTTGTAACTCTTCAAAATCTGATTTCCTCTTAAATATATTCAGTCATTTTGTCTCATTTGCAAATTTTGCCACCTCACAGTTAATCCCTTTTTCCAGATCATTTATGAATATGTTGAACAGCACTGCTCCCAATACTGGCCCCAGAAGGACGCCACTGTTTACCTGTCTCCATTTTGAAAACTGACCATTTATTGCTACCCGTTGCTTTGTATCTTTTAACCAGTTACTGATCTATGAGAGAACCTTCCTTCTTCTCCCAGGACTGCTTCCTTTTCTTAAGAGCCTTGGTGAGGGACCTTGTCACTTTCTCAAATTCCAAATACAATATATCCACTGGATCCCTCTACCCTGCATGTTTGAGGACCCCCTCAAAGAATTCTAATAGATTGGAGAGGCAGGATTTCCCTTTGAAAAGCTGTGTTGATTCTTCCCCAACAGATCATGTTCCTCTGTGGATCTGATAATTCTGGTCCTTACTATTACTTCAACTATAGTTTCCAGTTGTAAGGAATATGGTTACGCCACAGAGAGCCAACACAGGCTCGCAGAGTCACTTGGTGCCTGAGGCACAGCTCAGAGGGTCTTTTCTCATGTTCAGGCATGAGACATGCACACGCCGGTTAAGCAAGGCCATGCACGTGTTTAATAGAAAGGGATGTGGTCAAAGCCCAGCTCCAAAAGCCTGCTACTAGCTCTCTATTAGACCCAAACAACCCCCTCTACCAGATCCAGCTACCCCCAAACTGGGTGATGTTGGAAATATGGATGCAGGGTGTGAGGTCTATCTGCAGCTCTAGAGGGGCTCTCGGTGCTCACGGAAGGGGTGGGGATCAGGATCAGAGCAAGGGGCAGCCCAGCAGGGCTCTGCTAAGCCAGGCAACGTTCCCCAGATCCTTCACTCTCTGAAAGCACGTCCTGATTCCCCCTCTTACTGACAAACTGTAGCAGGGGCCCAGAACTCCCTTGTCAAAGGGGGCTGTGCTGATGACAGGCCTCATCACCAAGGGGTGTTGGGAAGAGTTCAGGTTCTCCACCCAATGCCCCAGACCATCCTGATGAGGCACACCGAGCTGAAATCTTTCTACGGCACTTAGCAATATCCCCACTTATTGTAGAGTTCAGGAGCCTGTCAATCTGTAACATATTTATCAGTCCAACACTGCATGTAGCAGGGCAGTGCTATTAACGCCACTGGGCAGATCCCAAGGCCAGAAGGCACCACTGGGATCAGGTAGTCTGACCTCCTGCCTAGCACAGGCCACAGACCTGCCCAAAAATAAGTCCTAAAGCAGAGCTGTTTAGCTAGAACTACCTCCTGCCGTGATGTAACAATTGTCAGCGATGGAGAATCTACCACGGCCCTCGGTAAATTGTTCCAATGGTTAAATAAAATTACACATTATTTCCGATCTTAATGGGTCTAGCTTCATCTGCCAGCCAGTGGATCATGTTATAACTTTCTCTGATACATTGAAGAGCCCATTGTTAAACTTTTGTTCCTTATGCAGCTACTTACAGACTGTGTTCAAGTCACCTTTTAACTTCTCTTTGTTAAGCTAAATAGATTGAGCTCCTTTAGTCTATCAGTATAAGGCAGATTTTCTAATCCTTTAATCATTCTCGTGGCTTTTCTCTGGACTCTTTCCATTGTATCAATGTCCTCCTTGAACTATAGACACCAGAACTGGACAAAATATTCCAGCCACGGTCACACCAGTGCCAAACACGAGAGGTAAAATAACCTCCCTGCTCCTACTCAAGATTCCCCCAGTTGTACATCCTGGATTGAATTTGTTTTTTTGGCTGTAGTGTGGCACTAGAAGCTCATGTTCAGCTGATTATCCACTATGACCCCCAAGTGTTTTTCGGAGTCAGTGCTTCCCAGCATTGGGTCCCCCATACAATATGGATGGCTTGTCTCTTCCTCCAAGATGTACACCTTCACACTGAGCCGTATTAAAACACATGTTGCTGTGGGACCGATGGACTAAGTGAGCTGCCCAAGGTCACAGAAGAGGTCTGTGGAAGAGTCTGGAACTGAAGCCAGCACTTCTGAGTCCGAGGACAGCACTTTAAGCCCTGAATCATCTTTCCTCTCTGGGGCAAATGACTGAGGTGGGGGCAGCTAGCAGGTCAGCATGCTGAGATTACCAGAAACTCAGGGAGTTACACTCCTGTAACATCATAAACAGTGTGGTGGAAAATTAACCACGCTTTGTCTTTGGATGAGAACAGGCCTGAGGCTCCTTTATTGATTACAAATGCAGGGGGGTAACAGCTCGAAGTAGCTGCCCCCCGATGCAAAGCACACACAGCTTTTTAATGCTTAAAACCACAGACAAATTACACATACTTCCGTATTAATTACCTTACTTGAAATACATTGCAAAATTAACACTGGTCAGAAGCAAAAACAAGCGTCTCCCCCACTAGGCCCCCTCTTGTTATTTACTGTCTGTTCTTTTGCGGTCAGTGACCTTTCTAACACAACTGTTGCGGCTATATATTTCATAAGCTTGACTTTTGCAAATTTGTTCTCTCCCCATAGAATCATAGAATCATAGAATATCAGGGTTGGAAGGGACCTCAGGAGGTCATCTAGTCCAAACCCCTGCTCAAAAGCAGGACCCATCCCCAATTAAATCATCCCAGCCAGGGCTTTGTCAAGCCTGACCTTAAAAACTTCTAAGGAAGGAGATTCTACCACCTCCCTAGGTAACGCATTCCAGTGTTTCACCACCCTCCTAGTGAAAAAGTTTTTCCTAATATCCAACCTAAACCTCCCCCACTGCAACTTGAGACCATTACTCCTTGTCCTGTCCTCTTCCAACACTGAGAATAGTCTAGAACCATCCTCTCTGGAACCACCTCTCAGGTAGTTGAAAGCAGCTATCAAATCCCCCCTCATTCTTCTCTTCCGCAGACTAAACAATCCCAGTTCCCTCAGCCTCTCCTCATAAATCATGTGTTCCAGACCCCTAATCATTTTTGTTGCCCTTTGCTGGACTCTTTCCAATTTATCCACATCCTTCTTGTAGTGTGGGGCCCAAAACCGGACACAGACAGTACTCCAGATGAGGCCTCACCAATGTCGAATAGAGGGGGACGATCACGTCCCTCGATCTGCTCGCTATGCCCCTACTTATACATCCCAAAATGCCATTGGCCTTCTTGGCAACAAGGGCACACTGCTGACTCATATCCAGCTTCTCGTCCACTGTAACCCCTAGGTCCTTTTCTGCAGAACTGCTGCCTAGCCATTCGGTCCCTAGTCTGTAGCTGTGCATTGGGTTCTTCCGTCCTAAGTGCAGGAATCTGCACTTATCCTTATTGAACCTCATCAGATTCCTTTTGGCCCAATCCTCCAATTTGTCTAAGTCCCTCTGTATCCTATCCCTGCCCTCCAGCGTATCTACCACTCCTCCCAGTTTAGTATCATCCGCAAATTTGCTGAGAGTGCAATCCACACCATCCTCCAGATCATTTATGAAGATATTGAACAAAACCGGCCCCAGGACCGACCCTTGGGGCACTCCACTTGACACCGGCTGCCAACTGGACATGGAGCCATTGATCACTACCCGTTGAGCCCGACAATCTAGCCAACTTTCTACCCACCTTATAGTGCATTCATCCAGCCCATACTTCTTTAACTTGCTGACAAGAATACTGTGGGAGACCGTGTCAAAAGCTTTGCTAAAGTCAAGATACAATACATCCACTGCTTTCCCTTCATCCACAGAACCAGTAATCTCATCATAGAAGACAATTAGATTTGTCAGGCATGACCTTCCCTTGGTGAATCCATGCAGACTGTTCCTGATCACTTTCCTCTCATGTAAGTGCTTCAGGATTGATTCTTTGAGGACCTGCTCCATGATTTTTCCGGGGACTGAAGTGAGGCTGACTGGCCTGTAGTTCCCAGGATCCTCCTTCTTCCCTTTTTTAAAAGATTGGCACTACATTAGCCTTTTTTCAGTCATCCGGGACTTCCCCCATTCGCCACGAGTTTTCAAAGATAATGGCCAATGGCTCTGCAATCACAGCCGCCAGTGCCTTTAGCACTCTCGGATGCAACTCATCTGTCCCCATGGACTTGTGCACGTCCAGCTTTTCTAAATAGTCCCTAACCACCTCTTTCTCCACAGAGGGCTGGCCATCTATTTCCCATGTTGTGATGCCCAGTGCAGAAGTCTGGGAGCTGACCTTGTTCGTGAAGACAGAGGCAAAAAAAGCATTGAGTACGTTAGCTTTTTCCACATCCTCTGTCACTAGGTTGCCTCCCTCATTCATTAAGGGGCCCACACTTTCCTTGGCTTTCTTCTTGTTGCCAACATACCTGAGGAAACCCTTCTTGTTACTCTTAACATCTCTCGCTAGCTGCAGCTCCAGGTGCGATTTGGCCCTCCTAATTTCATTCCTACATGCCCGAGCAATATTTTTATACTCTTCCCTGGTCATATGTCCAACCTTCCACTTCTTGTAAGCTTCTTTTTTATGCTTAAGATCTGCTAGGATTTCACCGTTAAGCCAAGCTGGTCGCCTGCCATATTTACTATTCTTTCGACACATCGGGATGGTTTGTCCCTGTAACCTCAACAGGGCTTCCTTGAAATACAGCCAGCTCTCCTGGACTCCTTTCCCCTTCATGTTAGTCCCCCAGGGGATCCTACCCATCCGTTCCCTGAGGGAGTTGAAGTCTGCTTTCCTGAAGTCCAGGGTCCGTATCCTGCTGCTTATCTTTCTTCCCTGTGTCAGGATCCTGAACTCAACCAACTCATGGTCACTGTCTCCCAGATTCCCATCCACTTTTGTTTCCCCTACTAATTCTTCCCGGTTTGTGAGCAGCAGGTCAAGAAAAGCTCCCCCCCTAGTTGGCTCCTCTAGCACTTCACCAGGAAATTGTCCCCTATGCTTTCCAAAAACTTCCTAGATTGTCTACGCACTGCTGTATTGCTCTCCTAGCAAATATCAGGAAAATTAAAGTCGCCCGTGAGAACCAGGGCATGCGATCTAGTAGCTTCCGCGACCTGCCGGAAGAAAGCCTCATCCACCTCATCCTCCTGGTCCAGTGGTCTATAGCAGACTCCCACCACTACATCACTCCTGTTGCTCACACTTCTAAACTTAATCCAGAGACACTCAGGTTTTTCTGCAACCCACAATTGATCAAGCACCCTTCCACCAAGTGCGTTTTTCCCTTATTCAAGCCCTGTATTTTCCTCTTATTTAATGGTGTTAAATTTTGCAAATGAATTTTAGTTTTGCAGTTTCTCTTTGAAATCTGTTTTTGACATTATTTTGTTGAAGTATGGTTACTTTTAAATCTGTTAAAGAATGACCAGGGAGATTGAAGTGTTCTCCTACTGGCTTTTGTATGTTACTATTCCTGATGTCTGATTTGTGTCCATTTATTCTTTTACATAGAGACTGTCCGGTTTGGCCAATGTACATGGCAGAGGGGCATTGCTGGAACATGATGGCATATACCACATTGGTAGATGTGCAAGTGAATGAGCCTCTGATGGCGTGGCTCATGTGGCTGGGTCCTCTGATGGTGTCACTAGAGTAGATATGGGGACAGAGTAGGCAACGGAGTTTGTTACAAGGAATGATTCCTGGGTTAGTGTTTCTGTGGTGTGGTGCACAGTTGCTGGTGACTATTTGCTTCAGGTTGGGGGACTATCTGTAAGCGAACACTGGCCTGCCTCCCTAGATTCAGAGTGAGAGATCATTTTCCAGGATAGGTTGTAGGTCATTGATGATGTGCTGGAGAGGTTTTAGCTGGGGGCTGTACGTGATGGCCAGTGGTGTTCTGTTATTTTCTTTGTTGGGCCTGTCTTGTAGTAGGTGACTTCTGGGTACCCTTCTGGCTCTGTCAGTCTGTTTCCTCACTTCTCCATATGGGTATTGTAGTTTTAAGAATGTTTGATAAAGATCTTGTAGGTGTTTGTCTCTGTCTGAGGGATCGGAGCCAATTTGGTTGTATCTTAGAGCTTGGTTGTAGACAATGGATGGTGTGATGTGTCCTGCATCAAAGCTGGAGGCATGTAGATAAATATAGCAGTCAGTAGGTTTCCAGTATAGGGTGGTGTTTATGTGACCATCCCTTATTTGAACTGTAGTGTCCAGGACGTGGATCTCTTATGTGGACTGGTCCAGGCTGAGGTTGATATGGGGTGGAAATGGTTGAAATTCAGGTGGAATTCTTCAAGGGCCTCCTTCCCGTTGGTCCAGATGATGAAGATATCATCAATATAGCACAAGTAGAGTAGGGGCATTAGGGGACGAGAGATGAGGAAGCGTTGTTCTAAGTCAACCATAAAAATTTTGGCATCCTGTGGGGCCATGCGGGTACCCATAGCAGTGCTGCTGACTTGAAGGTATAAGTTGTCCCCAAATCTGAAATGGTTGTGGGTGAAGACAAAGTCACAAATCTCAGCCACCAGGTGTGCCATGGCCTCATCAGGGATAGTGTTCCTGAGAGCTTGTAGTCCATCCTCTTGTGGAATATTGGTGTAAAGAGCTTCTACATAAATGGTGGCCAGGATGGTGTTTTCAGGAAGATCATCAATGCATTGTAGTTTCCTCAGGAAGTCGGTAGTATCTCGAAGATAGCTAGGCATGCTGGTAGCGTAGGGTTGGAGGAGAGAGTCCAAATAGCCCGATAATCCTGCTGTTAGGGTGCCAATGCCTGAGATGATTGGGTGTCCAGGGTTTCCAGGTTTATGGATCTTCGGTAGTAGATAGAATACCCCTGGTTGGGGCTCTAGGGGTTTGTCCATGTAGATTTGTTCCCGTGCTATAGCAGGGAGTTTCTTCAGCAGATTGTGTAGTTTCTTTTGGTAACCATCAGTGGGATCAGAGGATAATGGTCTGTAGAATGTGGGGCTGGAGAGTTGCCTGGCAGCTTCCTGTTCATAATACAACCTGTTCATTATGATTACAGCACCTCCTTTGTCAGCCCCTTTGATTATAATGTCAGAGTTGTTTCTGAGGCTGTGGATGGCATTGCATTCTGTACAGATGAGGTTATGGGGCCAGTAATGCTGTTTGTTCACCATTTCAGCCTGTGCACGTCTGCGGAAGCACTCTATGTAGAAGTCCAGTCTGTCATTTCGACCATCAGGAACAGTCCACACAGAATTCTTTTTCTTGTAGTGTTGGTAGGAGGGTTACAAGGATATTAATACTTCCCTATCTTCCCTATCTTGCCTGACACATTCAAGGATCTCATTTGCTTTTTGTTCACTCCTGCAGGACACAGGTGGCTCACAGTCATCCTGGGACTGACTAATACATCTTTCTCCTCCTTGGTCAGTTCCAGCTTACCCTTGGCTGTATAAACTGGCATGTAGTGAGTTGAACTAGGGAAGATTCAGAACTGACATGATAACGGTGTGATAGCACTTTTACAGGAATGAAATACCAGGTACTAATGGGCTCTTTAACCTAGCAGGGAAAGGTATAACAAGGACCAATGGCTGAAAACTGAAGCCAGAGAACTTAGATTTGGAAAAGAGGAACACATATTTTTGACTGTGTTGGTAATTAACCAGGGGAACAAACTCTCAAAGGACGTTGTGGATTCTCCTGATATCTCTAAACCAGTATTAGATGCTGTCATAAATATAGAGGGAAGGGTAAACCCCTTTAAAATCCCTCCTGGCCAGAGGAAAAATCCTCTCACCTGTAAAGGGTTAAGAAGCTAAAGGTAACCTCGCTGGCACCTGACCAAAATGACCAATGAGGAGACAAGATACTTTGAAAAGCTGGGAGGAGGGAGAGAAACAAAGGGTCTCTGTCTGTCTATGTGAAGCTTTTGCTGGAGACAGAACAGGAATGGAGTCTTAGAACTCAGTAAGTAATTTAGCTAGGTATGTGTTAGATTATGATTTCTTTAAATGGCTGAGAAAATAGCTGTGCTGAATAGAATAACTATTCCTGTCTGTGTGTCTTTTTTGTAACTTAAGGTTTTGCCTAGAGGGATTCTCTATGTTTTGAATCTAATTACCCTGTAAGGTATTCACCATCCTGATTTTACAGAGGTGATTCTTTTCTTTTTACTTCTATGAAAAGTCTTCTTGTAAGGAAACTGAATGCTTTTTCATTGTTCTAAGATCCAAGGGTTTGGGTCTGTGGTCACCTATGCAAATTGGTGAGGATTTTTACCAAACCTTCCCCAGGAAGTGGGGTGCAAGGGTTGGGAGGATTTGGGGGGGGAAAGATGTGTCCAAACTCTGTTTTTTCAGGAACCCAGATAAAGTTTGGTGGTGGCAGTGGAAGTCCAAGTGTAAAATAGTTTGTACCTTGGGGAAGTTTTAACCTAAGCTGGTAAAAGTAAGCTTAGGAGGTTTTCATGCAGGTCCCCACATCTGTACCCTAGAGTTCAGAGTGGGGAAGGAACCTTGACAGATGCCTTCCTAAAAGATAGGCTTTAGAGGAACAGAAGCGATGCTTTAGTCAAAAAGAAATCATTGGGCTCAATATGGGGGTAAACTGGGAGAAATTTTCCAGGAGGTCGGACTCGATAATCTAATGGTCCCTTCTTTCCTTAAATTCTATGAATCTATGATTTATTCTCTTGAGTGAATTTCTATTTTGGATGCAACTGGAGAATGTAAGCATTCAGAATAGCAACTATCACTCAACAAGAATATATGCTGGCCTAGAAGGCTCAAGATTGCTACAATGAAACCAGGATGTATGGTCTCTTTACTCTATAAACCAGATCATTTCCTGTCATGAGAGGAATCTCACAATTTAATCATGATAGGTGTGGAGAAAGTACATAGGGAAGTGTTATTTACTCCTTCTCATAACACGAGAACTAGGGATTGCCAAATGAAACTAATAGGCAGCAGGTTTAAAACAAGAAAAGGAAGTATCTCTTCACATAACGCACAGCCACCCTATGGAACTCCTTGCCAGAGGATTTAGTGAAGGCCAAGATTATAACAGAGATCAAAGAAGAACTAGATAAATTAGTGGAGAGGAGGTCTTTCAGTGCCTATTAGCCCAGATGGGCAGGGATGGTATCTCTGGCTTACTTTTCCCAGAAGTTAGGAATGGGTGACAAGGGATGGGTCACTTGATGATTGCCTGTTCTGTTCATTCACTCTGGGGCACCTGGCATTGGCCACTATTGGAAGACAGGATACTGGGCTAGATGGACCTTTGTTCTGACCCAGTAGGGCCATTCTTATGTTCTTAATTGTCTCGCTCTTTGATCCAGGAACAGCATCCTACCAAAGATAAAAGCTTATCAACAAGCAGCACTGATTGGACACTTGAGACTCTTACTTGTGACCAGATCTATATAGTCACCCCCAGCCTCCTTAAAATGAGTAGGTTTATTAGCAAACAGAATTGGCCCAACTTATAGTCTTTTGGGAAGACAAGGAGCTCTTGGGACCCAGCCTAGTCTCTCTGTGTCTCTAAGAGCATCTTCCTATCTGTTTGTTTTTTGTCCCTTTCTTCTGGAAGCAACCTTTACTGAAACCCTGTGATCCTGGGCCCTCTCATTGACATTCTTATCCATGTCTTTGTTACAGGGCCTAGGTGTGAAGCTGACCTTTGCCCTCAGTCTGCTTTCGCTCAACCAGACCATTAAAGATGAGGTCCCCCATGGCTGTTAATACATAGTTTGTCAGTTAGAACCATTTAGCCTCAATGGCTTACAATCACTGGTTCTGTGACTGTGCTGAACCTCCCTGCAGCACTCCAATATTACTCTCAGAAATCCACTACTTAACCTTCACTGTCACCCCCACATCTGCCACAGACACTAAGGGGCTGGAGTCATGGGGCTTCCCAGAAGCCAGCTGTCACAGGAGGCTGTGGTAAGAGGCCTTTTATAGACAAATGTCAGAGGTGTTGCTCTGTGGAACCCTGACACCGCCCTGATCTTAGGGTCTCAGAGTATCTAACTGCATTGACTGTATATATCCTTCCACCACCGCTGTGAGGCAGGGCAAGGCTATTATCCACCTGTGCAGAGATATCCAATGGCTTGGCCACAGTCACGCATGGCCTGGGAATCAAACTCAGCTGTCTGGAGTTGCAGAGCCGTGCCCAGACACAGGACCAGCCTTCCAGACACATGAGCAGTGACAGGCCTGGTTGCATTCTCTGCTGCGCCAGGAGAGCTCCCCCCTGTGCTATATAGAGTGGGGATGGCCATGTGCCAGTTAGAATCATAGAATATCAGGGTTGGAAGGGACCTCAGGAGGTCATCTAGTCCAACCCCCTGCTCAAAAGCAGGACCCATACCCAATTAAATCATCCCGGCCAGAGCTTTGTCAAGTCTGACCTTAAAAACTTCTAAGGAAGGAGATTCCACCACATTTTACAGAGGTCACATATTACATGTTACAGAGGTCTGATTCGCTGGCCTGTTTTCTCCCTGCCTCAGCAGAGTTTAGAGCAGCCTGGGGGCTGGGATGACATCTGCCCGTTGGTAACGGCTTCCAGGACTACAGCCCACTTTGCCCAAATCCCTGTGGATGGGGGCCATCCCAGAGTGCCCCCCTGGGATCTGAGGTGGCCCTGCAGGAACCCTGCCCGTCCCTCTAAGGTCCTTGCAATGACTTACTCTCAGCCTCGGATACTTAAAACAAGATACCCCTTTGTGGGGTGGCATCTATTTATTTATCTTCTCACTAAGCCCAGCCTCTTGCTCCTCCACTTTCCCCGAGGCTCCGCCTCTGAGCCAGGCCACAGTTGGGCCATTGTAAGAGCTGCTCTGGGAGCAAAGGTTGCTGTGGGGAGACCAAGATTCTCCACATTCCCTGACTTGTACATCCTGGGGGATAAAATGTGGAGGGTGTGGAGCATCCTAGTTCCCTTAGCAGATTTTACCAAGGCCTGGCTCTGGCTTCCAGCATGGAAAGGAGGCAGAGTCTCGGGTAAAGGGGAACAGTAGAGGTGTGGTCTTCGGGGAAGAGACAGGGCAGAGGAAAGGGCCTCAGGGGAAGAGGAAACAGGATGGAATACATGGCCATGCCCATCGCTCGTGTTTTTCCTCTCCCATGTCACCAGCACTGGAGCCAGGTGATGAACTGACCCTTCACTTGACAAATAGCCCGATTATCCTCTCATGAAGGTGTTTGCTTTTCACACTGTACACAATGGGGTTCATTGGGGAGGGACCAGCAGGTAGACGTAGCCCAGGATAATCAGAAGCAAGTGAGAAGAGCTATTCCCGAATCTGTGTATCAAAGCCAGGTTGAAGTCTGATATGTAAAAGAGCACGACAGCATAGAGGTGGGAGACGCAGGTGTTTAGGGCCCTGAGGCACTCTCTGTGGGATGTGATGCTCAGCACTGTTTTGAGGATCATCACATAAGAGAGGAAGATGAGGAACGAGTCCAACCCAACTGTGATGACTTTAACAAACAAACCTTGGATGCTGTTCACTGAGATGTCTGAACAAGCCACCTTCAGGATGTCCGGGTTCAGGCAGTAGGAATGGGAGAGGACATTTTCTCGACAGTATCAGAACTGTTTCAGGAGAATGGGAGTATTAGTACCACCGATCTTACCACAGCCACCAGCCCGTCATGGCTATTCTCGATGGAGTTAAGATGGAGGCATATCTCAGTGGGTTATGCGATGAAGAGGTCAAAGGCCATCAACAAGAGGACAGAGGATTCAATTTTTGAAAGCGAGTGGATGAAGAACATCTGAGCAAAACAGGCATCAAGGCTGATTCCCCTAGAGTTAAACAAGTATATGCCCAGTATCGTCGGTATGGTGGTTATGGATAAGCCAAGATCCGTGACAGCCAACATGGAAAGGAAAATGTACATGGACTCATGGAGGCTTGGATCTGTTTTTATAAAGAACAGAATGACTGAATTTCCTACTATTGAAATAACATACATGAAGCAGAAGGGGATAGAGATCCAGAGGTGGATGTCTTCCAGCCCAAGTATCCCGGTGACAAGGAACATTACAGAGTTGAATTTAGTGTCATTGACAGCTGACATAATGTACTGGGCAGGTGCGGGGACTTTTGAACTTTCGTTCCTGAAAAGAAAAAGAACAGGAGACTAGATGATATTTAGAGAGACATCTTTCTGCTCTCAGGACAAATCTAGAGATTCCCAGGACCTCAAGGAAAATCAGCAAAAAATTGTCTGGGATTTATACCACCAATAGGAAGATAGGCACTGCCAGTCTGCCTAGTCCAGTAGCCAGTAAGGGATCCTGCAAAGGAAGGTGGAAGAAGCCTTGCAATAGGGAACTAAGATATACCCTGATCCCATGGAAAGTTTCCCCCTGACACCCACTCGTTAGACATATTTTGTCATGTAAATCAGGAAGGTTTCGATCCCTTACAAAACGTTTTTGAAAAAAATTCTCAGTACTGTAGTTGTATTTCCTGATTACTCGTTTAAACATCCCATCCTTCTTTGAATCCTGAGAAGCTGCTGGGCCCATTGATATTTTGTGGCTGGGAGTTGCACATGTGGAAGTATAACATTGTATATGAGAGGGCATGCCAAAACATATTACAAAGTATCTGAGAGAGCACACGTAGGGACAGTTAGCTTTTGAATGGAGAAGCAATTAAGATAGAGCCAGCACTTCTAAGAAGCAGGCATCAGAATGGAAGGTGTGAAGGGCAATTACTTAAGTTAACTGGATGCTGTTAAAGGAGATTGTTAATGGTGGCAGGTAATTGAAGATACGTGACTGGTCTCAGGGATCTCGAAGGGTGGTGACTAAAATCTTTTTCTTCTTTTGTCTGTAACTTCTCTGTAACTTGTTCTCCAGCAAGCTGTATAAATTAAGAGACACAAGCCCCACTCGGGGGGCTCACTTCTAAATGTATTAGCAGAGCAGCTTTGCTAATAAAACAGAGTGGTCTGATAAATTGTGAGTCTGAGTCAAACTTTGACAATTTGGAGGTCCCACCGAGATGGCAAGCGGCTTCACTGAGGCTGTGTGATCCCTGACTGCCTTGCAGGATGATCGTGGCAGCCAGCGCCTGGACGCTTAGTCCAAGCGATCCTCCACAAGACAGAAAGGTACACAGCAGCAGCGCAGTCTACGCCATTGAACTTGTTGGTTCCCACTCTGTTTGGGTAGGGGTCTTTGGATCCAGCTTCTGGAATCAGACGTCTCAGGTAATTATTATTTTTGTGCTTTAATCGGTTTGAGGACTGTCTTGTCTTTGTGTCTATCCGTCTTCCCCGTGGTGTGTGTGTGAATCTGGGAGCCATCTCTGTCCGGAGACTGGCTGACCAAGGGGTCCCCATCCCCACGGTCTGAATAAGTGGAATCTGCACA
Source organism: Caretta caretta (assembly GCF_965140235.1). Lineage (NCBI taxonomy): Eukaryota > Metazoa > Chordata > Testudines > Cheloniidae > Caretta > Caretta caretta. The sequence continues at coordinate 6,879,541 of NC_134206.1, forward strand.
GCTGCAGCCGCACCACGCCTTGGGTATAACCCCTGGTGTGAAAGCAAGGGCAGTTGAGGCAGTAGCCTGTGGGCTCCTTTCTGTGTGTTCCACCGGGCACCGCTCTGCTGAGCCCGAATTTCCTTCTTGTGTGAGTGGTGTGTGAAGTCCTCCTGGATGGGTAGTCAGAAGTCTAAGGTAGAACAGTTCCCTAAGGGAACTCCAGCTTATTTTATGTATTTTAGGAGGGGTCCGGACTCTTGTAGGTTTCTTGAAAAATGGTCCAAATTAGCTCTAGAGAACCCCAAATTACAGTGGCCACTGTTAGGTTCTTGGGACAAGGATCTAGTGGACGCTTTAAAAAGCAAACTCGTTCTCCCAAAAACCAAATTGGAGAGAGGAGAAGTAGACTGCTTCATGCACTGGTGGGAAGAGGCAAATCATAGATGGACTGAGTCAAAACTCACCTCTCTTAAAAATTCTATCAAAAAACTAACAGTTCAATTGGATGCAGTCTCTCCCACCACTAGTCCGAGCGCTCCCCTTTGCCCAGTCCTGTGCAATGATCCGGATCAAACCCGACCCCCACCATACTCCTGTGCAAATAAGAAATCAGAAAAGAAAAAATCTTCAGTGACTACAGATAATGAAAGTGAAGAAGATACCCTCATTGGCCTCGCAGCTCTGCAAAATATTATGAAGAAGAAATCCAAAGCAGACTGCAAAGATTCTCTTGACATCTCTTCTTGGAAAAGAGAACCTGATGGGAGGTTAATGAGAGACTCTGATCAAACTGTTGTGGCACCCTTACGAGTCCTTAAGATGGGAGAAAGTGAGTCCATATGGGATTATAAGCCCTGGACTCGTACGGAACTTTTATCTATAGTTAAAAGTTTTCCCAAACCACAGAAAAACTCTGTCAAATTTGCTGAGGAGTTTCTGTTAATCTCTGAAAACTATGAACCCTCTGAGACAGATCTCCTCCAACTGTGTAAATTTTTAGCTCCTGCCAGTTATTATGAAAAATGGCTGGCTGCCGCAGACTGGCCAGCTGAGGCACGCCACTCAACCATAAAAAGTACTGGCCCAGATTCGGCATACAGAGACCGGTGTATGGCTCTTTGGAAGCGCCTGCATCAAGCCATTCTCAAAGTGTGGTCTCCTAAAACAAACTGGACAGCAATACATTGCTGTAAGCAAGGACAAGGAGAAAGCCCAGGCGACTATAGGTCCCAGCTAACTGATATTTTCCTACAACATTCAGGAATACAAGAGCCCGATGTAAATGGGCAGGGGGCCTTGGCACATGCATTTGTTGATGGTCTTCTCCCTGCCACAGGCAGCATGTTAAAATGAATAAGTGTGGGATGGGAGACTGAAACCATGGACAAATTGCTGGCAGTAGCAGAGCATTGCCCCCACACTTTAAAAGGAAAGGAGGAACAGTCCTCCCAAAAGTTAATGGCTCTGCAGATACAGCATTATTCAGGACTAAGCAGACCACACCCGGGACAGGGAAGGGGGTGGGGGGCTGCATTAACTGGGGTTTGTAACTACTGTAAACAGCCTGGACACTGGAAAAAAGAGTGTCCAAGACGACCTAATAATTGTATGAGAAATCAAGTGAACTCCCCGCTGGTTCCTCCAGCTGATCCCCAACCCTATTTTTCACCCCAACAATGACGGGATGCTGGGGAACCTCACAAAGGTTTAGCTCCCTTATTATCTCTGTCCCCTACTGGAGAATGTGTCCTGACTGTAAATGATCTCTCTCTCCCTTTCCTTGTTGATGCTGGAGCTTCTCTTTCTACAGTCCACACCACTGACTTGCCTGAGGCTCCCCGATCTGGAAAATCTGTGTCTGCTGTTGGCATTACAGGGATCCCTACCTCTTTGACCCTCTCAAAACCTTTGTCTGTTCAGGTCGGTCCCCGCTCTGAGGAGCATGCATTCCTCCTCTCTGATTCCACCCCTGCAAACCTTCTGGGAAGGGACTTGTTATGCAAACTTGGCTGTTCTATTTACTGCTCCCCAGATGCTGTCTATCTGCAAATCCCTCAGTCTTCCTTATGTGATTCTGTAGCGTCCCTGCTGTCTGAAACTTCCCTCTCCACTCCGGTCCCTTGCTCTCCCTTAACTCCATCCCTAGAGCACCTAATCTCTCAGGTTCCTTCCTCCCTATGGCCATCTCACCCATCTGAAGTGGGCCGATTAAATACTGACCCAGTTCGGATTACTGTAGACAATTCCAAACTTCTGCCTTGCCTATCTCAGTATCCTTTGAATCCTGAGGCAGAGGCTGAGATTGTTCCAGTTATATCTGCATTAAAAGAACAAGGAATTATTGTCCCTTGTTCCAGCCCCTGTAACACCCCTATCCTCCCAGTTCAAAAGGTTGATGGCAAATCATGGCGATTTGTTCAAGACCTTTGAGCTATTAACCGTATTGTCATACCTTCTTTTCCAGTGGTTCCTAACCCTGCTACAATACTAGCGTCTATTCCTCCAAATGCAACCCACTTTACTGTTGGAGATTTGTGCTCCGCTTTCTTCTCTGTCCCAGTTCACTCTGAATCCCAGTATCTCTTTGCCTTCTCCTACAAGGGTCAGCAATATACATGGACTACCCTTCCCCAGGGGTATACAGAGAGTCCATCCTATTTTTCTCAAGGCCTAGCCAGGGATCTCGCTGATCTGGTTTTCCCATCAGGATCCACACAGATCCAATATGTGGACAACTTACTCCTGTGCTCCCCCTCTCTGTCTGCCTCAGAAACTGATTCACTAACACTTCTCACAGCTTTCGCAAACAAGGGTCATAAGGCTTCTCGCACAAAATTGCAGCTCTGCCAAACCTCTGTCACATACCTAGGCTTCCTTCTCTCCTGGGCTCCCGTACACTCTATCCGGCCCGGATACAAGCCATCCTTAGCTTTCCCCAGCCTTGCTCTCCACGCCAGGTCAGAAAATTCTTAGGCATGACAGGGTTCTGTAGGCAATGGATTCCCCAATATGCTTCTCTGGCTAAACCACTCCAAGAACTCACTCGGTCCTCTGTACCTAACCCCATGCCATGGCCACTTGAAGCAAATGCTGCTTTCATCTCCCTTAAGCAGAATTTAGCCTCTGCCCCTGCCTTAGGGTTGCCTAACTATGACAAGCCTTTTACCCTTTTCTGTCACGAACAATCTGCTTGTGCCCTCGGGGTTCTTACTCAGGAGCACGGTGACAGAAATCACCCGGTGGCTTATTTTTCTGCAACCTTGGACCCTGTAGCCCAGGGTTTACCCCCTGCCTACGCGCTGTAGCTGCTGCAGTGTGCCTGATTGAGATGTCTGAGTCCCTTGTCCTCCGCTCTCCTCTCACTCTCATGGTTCCCCATTCTGTGGAAACTCTCCTTCTGCAACGCAACACGGCTCACCTCTCCTCTGCTCGCCTGACTAGGTATGAACTTTTGCTGCTTTCAGCCTCACATATCACTATTAAGCGCTGCTCCCGGTTAAACCCTGCTACCCTCCTTCCTTTACCTAGTGATGGTGAACCCCATGACTGCCTTGCAACTGTCTCCGCTATCACTGTCCCGCGCCCCGACCTTTCAGCTGTACCTCTCCCTAACTCTGACCTGGTATTATTCACTGATGGGTCCTGTTATAGAAATGACCAAGGCCACCTTCTTGCAGGGTATGCTGTGGTCTCTCTCTCTGAGACCATAGAAGCTGTGCCCTTACCCTCTGTGACCTCTGCCCAGGTGGCTGAACTGATTGCTCTAACCCGTGCCTGCTTTCTAGCCGAGGGGCTCTCTGCCACTATTTTTACTGATTCTCGGTATGCCTTTGTGGTTGTGCATGACTTTGGCACCCTCTGGCAGGCTCGAGGTTTTCTTACCTCTACTGGTACCCCTATCAAGAATGGCCCCTACATTGCCGCCCTCCTGTATGCAGTTTTACTACCGTCTGCCTTGGCAATTGTTAAGTGTACTGGCCACCCAGCGGCAGACACTGAGGTGGCAAAAGGTAATGCACTTGCTGATGCTGCTGCAAAACATGCCGCCACTATAAAACCTTCACCAGAAGCGTTTCTTGGTCCCCTCTCTGTCTCTGTAACACCACCATCCCTGTCTCATCTCGCTCAGCTCCAGGATTCTGCCCCAGAAACAGAGAAAGACTCCTGGAGTGCTTTGGGTTGCTCTTTGCATTCCGATTCCCTTTGGCGATCGCCCACCAGTACCTTTGTAGCCCCCCTCTCACTCTACCCATCTCTAGCCGCCCTGCTACATGGTGTTTCGCATGTTGGTAAGGAGGGGATGGTCTCTGCTATGAGTAAGGCGGGGTGGTGGGCTCCCCATTTCAGCTCCTTTGCAACCCGCCACTGTGCCGCTTGTGTTACTTGTCAAAGCCACAGTGTAGGCAAATCTGTAAAAGTAACACAAGGGTTCCGGGGTTTGCCGCAAGCACCTTTCCTACACTGGCAACTTGATTTTGTATAAATGCCAAAGTGTCAGAAATATTAATTCATTTTAGTTATAATATGTCTGTTTTCAGGTTGGATTGAAGCCTTTCCCTGTCGCAAAGCTGATTCATTGTCCGTTGCAAAATGTTTGTTAAACCACATTATCCCTACCAAGGGAATTCCTGCCACTTTGTCTAGTGACCGGGGAACACATTTTACTGGAAAAATTGTTCAACATCTAAACCAGGTATTACATGTCACCCACCTGTTGCACTGCCCTTACCATCCACAGAGTGCAGGGGCAGTGGAAAGGCGAAATGGTGTGCTTAAAAATAAGCTGGCAAAAATCTGTAGTTCCACAGGGTCAAACTCGCCAGCTGCTTTACCACTGGCCCTTATGGAAATTCGGTAATCCCCATCCCAGAGACACAAATTGAGTCCATTTGAAATCATCATGGGACGCCCTATGCGAACAATGGCTACTATTACCCCAGCCCCAGACCTAAACCTAACTCACAGCACGCTCCTCCAGTACTGCAAAGGGTTAATGCAAGCTGTGAGCTCCTTCCATTCGCAGGTGCGAGCAGCTTGGCCGAGGGAACCCACCTCTGCTGCCTGTCACACTCTTGAGCCTGGTGATTGGGTCTACCTGCGGCACCACCTTCGGAAGCACGCCTTGGAACCCCGGTGGAAGGGTCCATACCAGGTACTGCTCACCACCCAGACAGCAGTGAAATTATCCGGCATCGCTGCATGGATCCACGCCTCACAGTGTAAGCCAGTGCCACCTCAAGGGGACCAAGCACCTCTGCAAGACCACGCAGAACCAGCTTCAATCCCAGAAGACAAAGAGGAACAGCCTGCAATACCTTACAATCTGCGCTCTCGTAAGGGTTGCCAGAAGCAGAGGGTAAGCAGACAGCAGGACCCAACAAACAAGAAGCAGTAGTGAGCCTAGCGCCTGCTGCCTGGTGGACGTAAAACCGTGACTGGGGTTCCCTCGAAAGGGGTTGTCGGAACCAGAAAGGGTCCTGCTTCCAACATGTGTCCTTTGAGAAGCTTAATCCTCAGCTACTGTGTCCTGAGGGTCTGGGGAATCCAGAGTGACAGTGACAACTCTTTCATCCAACAACAGGTGCAGACAGCCCAGATCCTGAATATTTCTAATTGCTGGGTCTGCAGCCACATCCCAGCTCACTCACAAGCTAGTATCCCCACCATGGTAATCCCTTTGAATTCCTCAGAGCTTGCTGGAGAACCCTATTGTCATAAATATAAAGGGAAGGGTAAACCCCTTTGAAATCCCTCCTGGCCAGGGGAAAGCTCCTCTCACCTGTAAAGGGTTAAGAAGCTAAAGGTAACCTCGCTGGCACCTAACCAAAATGACCAATGAGGAGACAAGATACTTTCAAAAGCTGGGAGGAGGGAGAGAAACAAAGGGTCTGGGTCTGTCTGTATGCTGGTCTTTGCCAGGGACAGAACAGGAATGGAGTCTTAGAACTTTTAGTAAGTAATCTAGCTAGGTATGTGTTAGATTATGATTTCTTTAAATGGCTGAGAAAAGAATTGTGCTGAATAGAATAACTATTTCTGTCTGTGCATCTTTTTTGTAACTTAAGGTTTTGCCTAGAGGGGTTCTCTATGTTTTTGAATCTAATTACCCTGTAAGATATCTACCATCCTGATTTTACAGGGGGGATTTCTTTATTTCTATTTACTTCTATTTTTTATTAAAAGTCTTCTTGTAAAAACTGAATGCTTTTTCATTGTTCTCAGATCCAAGGGTTTGGGTCAGTGGTCACCTATGCAAATTGGTGAGGCTTTTTATCCAACATTTCCCAGGAAAGGGGGGGTGCAAGTGTTGGGAGGATTGTTCATTGCCCTTAAGATCCAAGGGTCTGGGTCTGTAGTCACCTAGGCAAATTGGTGAGGCTTTTTACCAAACCTTGTCCAGGAAGTGGGGTGCAAGGTTTTGGGAAGTATTTTGGGGGGAAGGACGCGTCCAAACAGCTCTTCCCCAGTAACCAGTATTAGTTTGGTGGTGGTAGCGGGCATTCCAAGGATAACGGGTGTAATATTTGTACCTTGGGGAAGTTTTGACCTAAGCTGGTAAAGATAAGCTTAGGAGGTTTTCATGCAGGTCCCCACATCTGTACCCTAGAGTTCAGAGTGGGGGAGGAACCTTGACACCTATCCACTTAAAAGGACATGGAAGGAAAATGACACTTGGGGGCTGGGAAAAACATATGTTCCTAAACTTATAAGTGTGGTGAAAGGAAAGGGCCACTGGTGCTGGGTGTGTAATGGGACAGGGTTGAATCTAGGGAGGAGCAGCTGTCTCCAATACATCGTGTCCCATGGTGTATGGGACTATTTAAACAAGATTGGAGAATGGCAAACCGGGTATGGAAAGATAAACTTCCTCTCAACCTGGGACCAAACCAAAGATTCAATCTCTTGCTCCCCCTACAGCCTCCCTGAGAAAAACAGCACCATCTACAAATGTCCTGTGAATGCTACCTCTTCTCCCAGTGAAAATCATCCTGTGCCCTTTGGGGGATACTATTCCTCCTTTGTAAATTTCCAATTGATTTCTTGTTGTATCCAAAACTGCACAAGACACACCATCCATCAGGTTACCCCTAACCAGAGTGCTAATCTAATGTTGTTGAATGTCACTAGTGAAAGTAATGAAAAAAAGATTGATGTATGGAATCCACGAAGTCATTGGTCATGGGCGTAGCCTTGACCAAAAGGGGGAATTGTGGAAGTATAACACTGTATAAGTATAACGTTGTATAAGGGGACATGCTGGATACATTGTATATGAGAGGGCATGCCAAAACATGTTACTAAGTATCTGAGGGAGCACACGTAGGGACAGGTAGCTTTTGAATGGAGAAGCAATTAAGATAGAGCCAGCACATCTAAGAAGCAGGCATCAGAATGGAAGGTGTGAAGGGCAATTAGTTAAGTTAACTGGAAGCTGTTAAAGGAGATTGTTAAGGGTGGCAGGTAATTGAAGATACGTGACTGGTCTCAGGGATCTCGAAGGGTGGTGACTAAAATCTTTTTCTTCTTTTGTCTGTAACTTCTCTGTAACTTGTTCTCCAGCAAGCTGTATAAATTAAGAGACACAAGCCCCACTCAGGGGGCTCACTTCTAAATGTATTAGCAGAGCAGCTTTGCTAATAAAACAGAGTGGTCTGATAACTTGTGAGTCTGAGTCAAACTTTGACACTAGTGACCTGGGAGTCAAAAAACACAGGCCACAGCCATCTATTCCATCCTGGACCCTTACATCTGAGACAAATAGACACAAATCTGACATCAGGAAGCATAACATTCCAAAACCAGAAGGAGAACACTTCAACCTCTCTGGCCACTCAGTAAAACATTTCAGGGTGGGAATTTTGCAACAGAAAAGCTTGAAAAACAGACTCCAACGAGAAACTGCTGAGCTTGAATTAATGTGCAAACTAGATACCATGAACTTGAGTTTGAATAGAGATGGGAGTGGCTGGGTCATTACACATATTGAATCAATTTCCTTAAGTATCCTCACACCTTCTTGTCAACTGTCGAAATGGGCCATCTTGATTATCACTACAAAAGTTTTTTTCTCCTGCTGCTAATAGCTCATCTTAACTAATTAGCCTCTCACAGGTCGTATGGTGACTTCCAACTTATCTGTATGTATATATCTCTATATCTTATTATATGTTCCATTCTATGCATCCGATGAAGTGACCTGTAGCCCATGAAAGCTTATGCTCTCATAAATTTGTTAGTCTCTAAGGTGCCACAAGTACTCCTGTTCTTTTTTCTGAGAAGACATGAGCAACTGATCTCCACTTTGTAAAGAGAGGCCCAGATGGGGTCGAAGGCCCAGAGCAAGGGGAGAGGGGCTGGTGAGGGAGGAGAGCGCAGTTGGGAAAGGAAACCAAGGCCGGAAGCAGCATTTACAAAGTGATGCTGTTCATGGGGAGCCAGGGGAGCAATGGGATGTTGGCCCATAAAGAGCCGTATCGGTGGCTACCCCAAACTCAGAATTCCTGTTGATACAGTCAGTAAAGAGAAGGGACGTGGATGTTGTTTCCCGTTACACCTGGCCTTTCCCTGTCCTGTCTCTGCCTAAACATCCAGGGGCCATGACAAAAGCTGCAGAGCTCTTCTGTTGTCGCAGTCCTGGCCCTTCCTGAACACTCTGGTTGCTGTATGATTCATGGGGCTGCACCAGCTGTGGACAGGGATTACTACTTGGGCAGAGACACCCACCCTTCCCCGACGCCTTCAGCCAGATTCTTGTGTCTCAGTGGTGTCAGAGACCTGATTAACACAGGAGCCCCACGAGAACCCATTCAGTCATCCCCTCCCCTACTGATGTCTCTGCACACTGCACACCCACTGAGCCCTCTTCCCACAGAGGCAGAGCAGAACTATTTGTGTGAGTGAGGGTCTGAGACACACGAGTCCTGCCAAGAGACTCAGGCCCAGATTCCCTCCCCTTCCCCCAATTTGTCCTGCCCCAGCTGATTGGAAAGTGGTGGAAATGCATCTCAACTACCCCAGAGAGGCACGGCTAGCTCCTATCCCAGCCTAGCTCATGCCGTTTAGGGTGACCACCTAGTCAAAAGGTAAAAGCAAGACACATGAAGGAGTCCTGCCATCCTGTGACCCTGCCCCTACCCTTCTTCTCCTCCCTGAGGCTCCACCCACTCCTCCTCCTCTTCCTCTAAGGTCTTTGCTCCATCTCTCCCCCCAGAAGGCTTCATGCTCTCCTCCTCCTCTTCTCCTTGAGGGCCTGCCTCCTGGTCTTCCTGAAAGCGAGAGCTAAGCTGTGTTCAGAGCCACCCAGGGATCCTGGCCCACCGTGGGGAACCACGGACCCGCTATCTGCCCTTGGCATTGGGGGGCAAGAGGAGGAGCAGGAGCAGGGGCCCAAAAACAGCCCCCATCCCATGACCCTGTCTCCCCACAGGTAGCAAAATGGAGTTTAGTGTCATGTGGTCTGATCACATGCCTTTGCATTCCCTGCTGAGTCATAGCTTCCATTATCCATAGGCTGTCTGGAGAAGTCTCAGGAGGGCTTTTCTCAGGTAGGGGATAAGCTTTTCCTGGGGTCTATTATTTCCCCAATGCACCAACAACCAGAATAGGCCCTTCATAACCAGCTGTCTTGACTGTAAGTATTTTGCCGAGTGTGTGTCAGCCTGGTGTAGCTACACAGTTAAATAGTCAATATTCATAACTTCAGATGCAAAACTAAAAAATGCGTAGACGTGGGATCATCATATTCTGCCAATCAGAACTTTTCCATAGACACCTCACAGGACCCGTTTGGTACAGGATGCGTTATAACTATGTCATAATCACATCACAATGATGATGATGGGGAAAGTGTCACAGAAGCCTCCTCAGCTGCCCTGGAACCTTCATGGCACATGTAAAAAGGTCAAGTTCCTCAAGAAGAGACAACGTGGTAGCAGACGGGGCGGGGGAGGGTACTGGGTTGCAGTCACAGGGGCGAGGGAGGCTCAGTCTTGTCCAGGAGCGGGGGCTCTTGGAAGCCATTACCACCCAGAGGAGGTCAGCCCAGCCCTCAGGCTGCTCTAAACTCCACTGAGGCAGGGGGAGAACAGGCCAGCGAATCAAACCTCTCTAACTGGCTCCGTGCCTTCCCTGCTCTCTGCAGCCCAGGGGGGAGCTCTGCTGGCGCAGCAGACAATCCAGCCGGGCCTGTCACCATTCAGGAGTCTGGAAGGCTGGTCCTGTGGTCTGGGCATGGCTCTGCAATGCCATGCAAGAGAACGGGGTTTGATTCCCTTACTGTGGGCAAGCCGTTGGCTGTCTGAGCCTCTGCTCAGGTTCATACTAGCCCTGTCCTGTCTCACAGCGGAGGCAGGAGGATAAATACATTTAAGGTGCTCAGGTACTCTGAGACCCAAAGATCAGGGTACTGTCAGGGTTCCACAGAGCAACACCTCAGATATTTGTGTATAAAAGGCCTCTTACCACAGCCTCCTGTGACAGCTGGCTTCTGGGAAGCCCTGTAACTCCAGACCCTTGGTGTCTGTGGCAGATGTGGGGATGCTTGGGGCTGACAGTGTGGGGTAGTTATCGGATCTCTGAGGGGAGCGATGGAGTGTCACAGGGATGCCGGGAGTTCCAGCACAGTCACGGGACCAGTGTTTGCAAGCCATTGAGGCCGAATCGGTCTAACAGCCAAACAATGGAGCAAGTGCCACTGGGACCTCATCTTAGATATTTTGCTGTGAGAAAACAGTCTCAGGGCAAAGGTCAGCTCACCCCTTGGCCCTGAAACATGGACATGGCTGAGCACTATGGTGCCTGGGCCCAGGCTCACACAGGTTGCACCAAGGGTTGCTTTCACGAGAATGGAGTAAACAGATGGGAAGATGCTCTCAGAGACACAGGGAAAGTAGGATGTGTCCCAAGAGCTCCTTGGTTTCCCTAAAGAATGTAAATGGGCCATTTTCTCCAATGCTTTGTGCTGTTTGCTAATCAACCTACTAGTTTTAAGGAGGGTGGGGGTGACTCTATAGCTCTGGGTCACACGCATCCCAAACGGAAGAGACTGAGGTGTCCAATCAGATCTGCTTAGTGATAAGCGTTTAGCACAGATGGGGTATTGTTCCAAGCTCAAAAAGTGGGACAATTGTAAGACTCCCCCCAAGACAGGAAAGGACCTGGTTGAGAGGGTGCAGAGATGACATATCCCAGTTTTATTGTGGCAGTCCTGATTTTTCTTGGCCAGTGTCTATCCTTGTTGAGTGCCTGTCAGCATTCAAAGGAGCAACTTGTTCAAGTTGCAGCCAAGGTACAATCCACTCAAGACAATGATTCATAGCTCTGGTCTACACTAAGAATTTAGGTGGGATTGAGCAACATTAAATCAGTTTGGCCCTGCACCCGTTCACACTACAAAACCATTTTTTTCTGACTTTAAGGGCTCTTAAAACTGGTTTCTGCACTCCTCCCCAACGAGTGGTTTAGCACTGAAATCGACCTTGCTGGGTCCAATTTGGGGAAGTGTGGACGCAATTTGACAGTATTGGCCTCCGGGAGCTATCCCAGAGTGCTCCATTGTCACCGATCCGCACAGCACTCTCAACTCAGATGCACTGGCCAAGTAGACAGGAAAAGCCCCGCAAACTTTTGAATTTCATTTCCTGTTTGGCCAGTGTGGCAAGCTGATCAGCACAGGTGACTATGCAGTCCCAGAATCACAAAAGAGCTCCAGCATGGACCGAACAGAAGGTACTGGATCTGATTGCTCTATGGGGAGATGAATCCGTGCTAAAACTCCATTCTAAAAGACGAAATGACAAAATGACAAAATATTTGAAAAATTCTCCAAGGGCATGAAGGACAGAGGCTAGAACAGGGACCCACAGCAGTGCCGTGTAAAACTTAAGGAGCTCAGGCAAGCCTACCAAAGAACCAGAAAGGCAAAGGGCTGCTCCGGGTCAGAGCCCCAGACATGTCGCTTCTATGATGAGCTGCATGCCATTCTAGGGAGTGCCCCTCCAGCTACCCCAGCCCTGTGCGTGGACTCCGTCAATGGACTCTCACACAACAGGGATGCAGATTTTGGGGACGAGGAAGATGATGATGGGGAGGAGGTTGAAGCACAGTAAGCAAGCGGAGAAACCATTTTCCCCGACAGCCAGGAACTGTTTCATCTCCATCCCAGAGGCTATCAAAGATTAGAAGCTGAAATAAACCGCACTCTTGATGAAATGTTCTCTGAGCTCTTGCAGGCCTCCCAAGCTGAAAGAACTCAGCACAATGCCTTGAGGGAGACAATGTCAGAGTCCAGGAAAGCACAAATCAACGCGAGGACAGGAGGGACAAGTGAGAGGAGAGATGGCATCAGCGTGATGAGAGGAGGCAGGATGCAATGCTGAGGCTACTGGAGGATCAAACTAATATGTTCTGGCATATGAATGAGGTGCAGGAAAGGCAGCAGGAGCACAGACCACCGCTTCAGCCCCTGTGTAACCAACTGCCCTGCTCCCCAAGTTCCATACCCACCTCACCCAGACGCCCAAGAACATGGTGGAGAGTCCTCCGGACACCCAACCACTCCACCCCAGAGGACTGCCCAAGCGACAGAAAGCTGGCATTCAATAAGTTTTGAAGTGCAGTGTCGCCTTGTCCTTCAGTCCTCCCCTAGCGACAGATTTGGCCTCCTGCCATTGGCCATGATGGGAGTTAAAGTTGGTGTACAGTAAGTCAAGCAGCTGAGGCTCCCTGTTGGCCAAGAGGCCCCCAGGGGAAGGTGCCAGCAGGCTTCATAAAGGGAGATGCCTCCCGTTCTGAACAGATACTGCCTGCAGCCTGTGCAGCCTTGCCAATGACTCCTTGTCGTTTAGGGTGAAGACCTCTAGTGTCAGCGGCTCCTCTTCTAGCAGGAATTGGGTACGTTGGCAGGTTTCACTGTCTTTAAAATGCAAAGCGAACGGGAAAGGCTGGAAGGTGTTTCCATTGGCAGGTGTTCTGTTCAGCAGCAGAGGACTCAGCAGGGCTGTTAGGGGTCACTCAGTGATGGGGCTGGAGGGCAGGCAGCACTAGGTAGCTTGGAAACCCCTCCCCCACATCTGCGCATGCTGGGTGGTGGGTTGTTTCAAGCTACACAGAAATCTGACATTCAAAGTGAGCTCGGACTGTTAAAATCCTGATGCTCCACGTCCGGATTTTTCAAGGGGTCATGTTTCTAGAGGTGCAGTGTGCTGTGGGCTATAACGGGGTTGAAAAAAGAACTAGATAAGTTCATGGAGGACAGGTCCATCAATGGCTATTAGCAGGTTGGGCAGGGATGGTGTCCCTGGTCTCCGTTTGCCAGAAGCTGGGAATGAGTGACAGGGGATGGATCACTTGGTGATTCCCTGTTCTGGTCATTCCCTCTGCGGCACCTGGCGTTGGCCACTGTCAGAAGACGGGACACTGGGCTAGATGGAGCTTTGGTCTGACCCAGTATGGCTGTTCCTATTTTTATGTTCTTATGGGCCCAATCCTGCCAGTGTTTGAGCGAGATGAGACCCCATGGAATATCAGTGACTAGTTCACAAATCACCTCAGGTACATTTGCTGCTGGAAATTTATTCAGCAAAAGCATTTTCAAAGGTTTTATTCTCTGGCTCGATTGTGAAAGCAGGAATTGAGAGCTGCGTTGTTCTATAGTAAGAGGTCTGATATGGCATGTATCTTTTACCTGACTGGCTGAGGGCTCCAATGTTTCTGCCCTGTAGATACCCCTCAGAGCTGCAGGGATACTGGCATCTCCACCCCCTCTCTGGCCTCTGAGTGCCAGACATCAGACCTTGTAGTTTTCCCTCTCCTGGGCTGGAATCCCGTGATCCTCCCACTCTCAGGCTGGGCTCTGGGCTACCACACACTGCGGGTCCACTTGGCTGGCCCTGCAGGTCTGAGTGCGTTTGGCACCTGTGGCTCTTCCCTCTGGGAGTCTGTGACCAGTGGTGAGAGGAGTGACCAGCCAGCCTTCTTGCCCCCAAATACTGTTTGATCTGAAGAGAAGGAAGAAAGTGTAACATGGGAGAATAAGAGGTTTTTTCAAACGATGGTCTGTACACGTCTCTGAGTCCAAGCCCTCCCACTCTGTTGGAGACCCAGGCAGGCTGAGAGCCTTTAGACTTCCCCAGCCGTGTCTGTGCCTTTCAGCCTGAAGAGCTTCTGAGCAACAGCTGCCCCACCTCTGGACAGACTCCCAGTGCTGGCAAAACAAGCTGTGTAACGTGGCTGGAGCCTGGAAATAGGCTCTTCCCAGCTTGTAGCTCCCGTGTTGTCTCTCAGCCTCCCTGAAGTGCTCACTGGGGTGTGGCTTTTCTTGAGCTGTTGCTTCTCTTCCTGCTTCTTTTTTAGCAGCCTGCTTCTAAACTAAGATGAGCCGGACGAGTTTCTCCTAATATAGGTGGAGCACAAACATCCCAATACTTAACCCAATACAGCTCTACAGCAAACATCCCCAGAACTGGGTTTAACCCACACATTCATTATGGCAGCTCAGCTCCATAGATGTCACAGTGCCGTTCCCAGTGCTCCGCATTTTATGAATACAGGACACAGGCAGCCAGAGAGCAATAGGCTACTTTCCTGTGGGAAATGAGGTTCCATTTCCATGAATACTCATGCACTTGACTTTGAAATCCATGTCCGGCAAGCTCTCATCATGGCTGAATCACAGGTGCTGGGGTTACCTGGTGCTAGTGAGTGAGAGCTCAAGGAATGAATATTTTCTATAGCAATCCCAATGCTTGTTCCTACTCGGAACGGGCTACAGACTGACAGAACAGAAGCTGAGGAGACCCAGTCAGCTATAAACCCAGCGACAGAGGAGCGACTAGACTTTTGTTTGCTGACAAGGGACTGAATGAGGGCCAAGATGATGTCATCTTTTCAGGTTCTGAAGAAATCCAGATGACATAAACTCGGTTTTAAGTCCCACTCTAACCTGAGAAAACATCTCGGAAAGCAGATCAGAGGGGAAAGAATGGGTTGGCATGAGTGTACTAAAGTACAGGTATGCAAATGGAATGCCAAAACTTTTCATCATAATACAAATATTACAAACCGAAGTTTCATAACATGCATGTCTAGCCAAAGCTGGCAGTAGAGTTGTTGGAATCGCTATAGGAAGGAGCACTGGTAACAGTTGTGGAAGAAATTATCTGATAAGTTTTTGTGATGCCCCTATTGCAGGATAATTGTATGTGGGAAAGGGTCATCTTAGTGGGTGGCCAACAGGGAATATGGCAGCAAAAGAGTATCTGAAGGCCCCTGATTATCCAACTACTTCCACTTAAATTTCCCCTAACCGCAATAAGTCTGTTATAACCCATGGCTTACTGTTAACCGCACTTGGACTATGATTTACCCTCAAAACTGGATTAAACTGGAAAAATTATGTATCATTGTATTATGTATGATTTTGTCCTTACAAGGCATTGTTGGAAGGGTTTGTGGAAAAGTACCCATGCAGAAGAGTATTGTTTGAAAATGCCACCGAAAACCCTGGATAAGTCTGTTAAAGTGTATGGAAAACAGAGCAGCTTCCCACCCTGTGTGGGGCTATGCTGACTCTCCTGCTCACATAAAATAAAAAAGCCTCAGGCAATTCTGATTCCTAAAACAAAGTGTGGTTCATTTTCCATGACACAGTTAATGGCCTTTGTTTTAGAAACTATTTCAGAAGTATTCCACATCCTGGTTGCAATGGGTTTGTGCTATTAATTGTTTTGTTCAGTGAACCATCTTACGATACTGTCTCCTAGTAACTGACAAGAAGCTGTTTCTAACACATACATTAAGGTCCTGCATTCATTCACTCTGCAAGACTTGTGCAAGGCTTTCCAAACAGCCCTGAGAGTACAGAACCGCTGGCCTGTGTTACTGCAAAGAGCAGAGCCGAGGTGCAGCAAAGGGGAGTGCAATGGAGGTTGTACATAATTTACGCCCATCAACTGTTACCCACTCATGGCTGAAGTAACTTGCACACTCAGCTGGATATTAGTGCACAACTCGTGTTTGCATTATTCACCCATTTGTGAAGCCAACCCTTCCCCCCAGCTGAAGTAACTGTCAGTCTTATCTTTTAACTTGCCTGATATCCACAGATCCTTGCACGGGGAGACGATGCAGTTCCTGTGAGGGTGAAGAGAATCTTGTTGGATGATTGAATTCTCTGGAATCAGTCAATGCTGACCAGGCAAAGCACTTCAATTTCTCTTGGAGGGATTCTTGAGAGTCAGGGTGTATCACAAAGAGCATTTGGTAAGGGAGAGTTAACAGAGTTCGGTTCTGATCGCATTTACACATATATATCTGGAGTGATGCAGTTGAAGTCACTGTCATTGAATTCAGAACCTGGCCCTGCGAATTGATCCCATGTGCTACAAAGAGGCAGTGGCAGAATTTTTACTCTGAGGAGTTGTCATAAACATATAGCTGAGAGTAACCTAGAATTCCTCCTTACCTGTAAGGGGTTAAGAAGCTCAAATAACCTGGTTGGCACCTGAGCAAAAAGATCAATGGGGAAAGAAGATATTTTCAATTCGGGGTGGGGGGAGGAGGAAGGCTTTGTTTGTGGTCTGTGTTGTGTGTTCTCTAGGGAAGCGGAGAAGCATCAGGTCAGAAAACTGCTTCTCCTAAAGTCATCTTAAAATGAGTCTCAGTATTGCAAAAAGAGTAAGTAAATAAGGCAAGGCATGTTAGATTATCTTTTGTTTTTAGCTTGTGAATTTTCCCTATGCTTAGAGGGAGATTTATCCCTGTTTTCTGTAACTTTAAAGTTTGACCAAGAGGGGAATCCTCTGTGTTTTGAATCTGATTACCCTGTAAAGTTACCTTCCACCCTGATTTTACAGAGGTGCTTCTTTTACTTCTTTATAATAATGTTCTGTTTTTGAAGAATCTGGTTTACCTATTTGGTTGGTAGATTATTCTCAAGGCTCCCCAGGAAAGGGGGTGAAAGGACTTGGGGGGATATTTTAAGGAAACAGGAACTCCAAGTGATCCTTTTCCTGAATCTTTCTCTAACTCACTTGGTGGTGGCAGCAGCACCCATCCAAGGACAAGGAATGATTTGTGTCTTGGGGAAGCGTTTAACATAAGCTGGTAGAAAAAAGGTTCGGGGGTCCTTCATGTGGGTCCCCAGATCTGTACCCTAGAGTTCAGAGTAGCATGGGAACCTTGACAGGAGTGGAGAAAGTGAAAAAGAATGTATATAATGAGGCAATGAAACACATTTACAAATAGCTTCAATGGAGGACAGATAATACAACGACCGCTTTCACCATGCACTTGCAATGTGTTTATGCATGTGTCATGATACAATGGGTCACACTCAGAAGTGAAGGGCCAGAAAGGGTGTCTATGTGAAAGTTACAACTGTAAAATCACAGTTATCAAATAGGCTGCGGAACTCCCAGCCACAAGATATCATTGGGGATCAGAGCATAGTAGGATTGAAAGAGGGACTGGATGCTTCTCGGGGTAATTGGAAAAAAACAATTTCATTAGTGAGCAATTTAAAAAAAAAAAGGCTTGGAAGGGCTCTAAACCCTCCTGATTTATACCACAAAATATGGCTAACTTGTGGGTGTCAGGGGGAAACTTTCCCTGGGCGCTGGTTATCCCATAGCTCCCTATTGCAGGGTTTCTTCCACCTGCCTCTGAAGCTTCTGGAACTGGCCACTGGATAGTGCACTAGATGGACTCAGGTCTGATCCAGTCTGGCAGTGCCTATCTTCCTATTAATGGTGTAAATCCAAGAGTATGTTTTGCTGATCTTTTTTGAACTCCTGGGAGTCTCTAGACTTGCACTCAGACTAGAAAGATGTCTAGTTAAATATCAGCTAGTCTCCTGTTCTTTTTCCTTTCAGGAAGGAACGCTGAAAACTCCTTGAACCTGCCCAGTCCATTATGTCAGCTGTCAATGATACCAAGTTCCAATTTACAATTTTCCTTCTCACCGGAATACCTGGAAAGGAAGATGTCTATCTCTGGATCTCTATCCCCTTCTGCTTAATGTATGTTATTTCAATAGTAGGAAATTCAGTCATTCTGTTCATTATAAAAACAGATCCAAGCCTCCATGAGCCCATGTATATTTTCCTTTCCATGTTGTCTATCACAGACCTTGGCTTATCGATATCCACCATACCGACGATACTGGGCATGTTCTTGTTTAACTCTAGGGAGATCAGCCTTGATGCCTGTTTTGCCCAGCTGTTCTTCATCCACTTGCTTCAAAGTATGGAATCCTCCTTCCTCTTGTTGATGGCCTTTGACCGCTTCATTGCAATCTGTAACCCACTGAGATATGCCTCCATCTTAACTCCATGGAGGTTATCCAAAATGGGACTGCTGTGTGTGCTAAGAGGGATAGTCGTAGTATTACCACTCCCTTTTCTGCTGAAACGGTTCCAATACTGTCAAACTAATATTCTCTCCCATTCCTACTGTGTACATCAGGAAGTCATGAACCTGGCTTGTTCGGATATCACAGTCAACAATGTCTATGGCTTGTCTACTCTACTCTTAACCATTGGGTTGGACTCATTGCTCATCTTCCTCTCTTATGTGATGATCTTCAAAACAGTGCTGAATGTCGTGTCCCATGTGGAGTGTCTCAGGGCCTTGAACACCTGCGTTTCCCACCTCTGTGCCGTCCTGCTCTTCTACCTACCAGAGATCGGCTTGTCTGTGATACACAGATTTGGGAATAGCTCTTCTCAGTTGCTTCAGTTTGTCCTGGGCTACTTCTATCTGCTGGTCCCACCCCTAATGAACCCCATTGTGTACAGCGTGAAAAGCAAACAACTTCGTGCAAGGATAATCAGGGTGTTCAACAACTGAAGGGTCAGTTCCTCCCGCTGCTCCCATACTAGTGACCTGGGAGTGAAAAAACACAGGCCACAGCCATCTATTCCTTCCTGGACTCTTACATCTGAGACAAAGGGACACAAATCTGACATCAGGAATCATAACATTCAGCAACCGGAAGGAGAACACTTCAACCTCTCTGGCCACTCAGTAAAAGATTTAAGGGTGGGAATTTTGCAACAGAAAAGCTTGAAAAACAGACTCCGACGAGAAACTGCTGACCTTGAATTAATGTGCAAACTAGATACCATGAACTTGAGTTTGAATAGAGACTGGGAGTTGCTGGGTCATTACACATATTGAATCTATTTCCTTAACTTAAGTATCCTCACACCTTCTTGTCAACTGTCAAAATGGGCCATCTTGATGATCACTACAAAAAGTTTTTTTCTCCTGCTGATAATAGCTCATCTTAACTAATTAGCCTCTCACAGGTCGTATGGTGACTTCCAACTTATATGTATCTATATATATATATATATATATATATATATATATATATATATATCTTACTATATGTTTCATTCTATGCATCTGATGAAGTGGCGAAAGCTTATGCTCTAATAAATTTGTTAGTTTCTAAGGTGCCACAAGTACTCCTGTTCTTTTTATCTGAGAAGACATGAGCTACTGATCTCCACTTTGTAGAGAGAGGTCCAGATGGGGTCTAAGACCCAGAGCAAGGGGAGAGGGTCTGATGAGGGAGGAGAGTGCAGTCAGGAAAGGAAACCAAGGCCGGAAGAAGCATTTACAAAGTGACACTGTTCATGGAGAGCCAAGGGAGCGGTGGGATGTTGGCCCATAAAGAGCCGTATCGGTGGCTACTCCAAACTCACAATTCCTGTTGATACAGTCAGTAAAGAGAAGAGACGTGCATGTTGTTTCCAGTTACACCTGGTCTGTCCCTGTTCCGTCTCTGCCTAAACATCCAGGGGCCATGAGAAAAGCTGCAGAGTTCTTCTCTTGTTGCAGTCCTGGCCCTTCCTGAGCGCTCTGGGTGCTGCATGATTCATGGGGCTGCACCAGCTGTAGACAGGGGCTACTACTTGGGCAGAGACACCCACCCTTCCCCGACGCCTTAAGCCAGATTCTTGTGTCTGAGTGGTGTCAGAGACTTGATTTACACAGAAGCCCCAGGAAAAGCCATTCAGGCATCCACTCCCCTACTGATGGCTATGCACACCTGCTGAGCCCTCTTCCCACAGAGGCAGAGCAGAACTATTTGTGTGAGTGAAGGTCTGACACACACTAGTCCTGCCAAGAGACTCAGGCCCAGTTTCTCTCTCCTTCCCCCGATTTGTGCTGCCCCAGCTGATTGGAAAGTGGTGGAAATGCATCTCAACTCCCCCAGAGAGGCACGGCTAGCTCCTATCCCAGCCTAGCTCATGCCGTTTAGGGTGACCACCTAGTCAAAAGGTAAAAGCAAGACACCTGCAGGAGTCCTGCCTCCCTGTAACCCTGCCCTTCTTCTCCCCCCTCAGGCTCCACCCACTCCTCCTCCTCTTCCTCTCAGGCCTTTGCTCCATCTTTCCCCCCACAAGGCTTCATGCTCTGCTCCTCCTCTTCTCCTTGAGGGCCTGCTTCCTGGTCTTCCTGCAAGATAGAGCTAGGCTGTGTTAAGAGCCACCCAGGGACCCTGGACCACTATGGGAACTACGGACCCCCTATCTATCCTGGGCATGGGGGGGCAAGAGGAGGAGCAGGAGCAGGGAATTGAAAACAGCCCCCATCCCATGATCCTGACGCCCCACAGGTAGTCCACGCAATGGGATCTCAAAGGAGACTTCAATCCCCCTGTCAAGGTTCCCCCCCCACACTCTGAACTCTAGGGTACAGATGTGGGGACCTGCATGAAACACCTCCTAAGCTTATCTTTACCAGCTTAGGTCAAAACTTCCCGAAAGTACAAAATATTGCACCCTTTGTCCTTGGATTGGCCGCTACCACCACCAAACTAATACTGGTTACTGGGGAAGAGCTGTTTGGATGCGTCTTTCCCCCCAAAATACTTCCCAAAACCTTGCACCCCACTTCCTGGACAAGGTTTGGTAAAAAGCCTCACCAATTTGCCTAGGTGACTACAGACCCAGACCCTTGGATCTGAGAAAAATGAAAAAGCATTCAGTTTCCTTACAGAAAGACTTTTAATAAAAATAGAAGTAAATAGAAATAAAGAAATCCCCCCTGTAAAATCAGGATGGTAGATATCTTACAGGGTAATTAGATTCAAAAACATAGAGAACCCCTCTAGGCAAAACCTGAAGTTACAAAAAAGATACACAGAAAGAAATAGTTATTCTATTCAGCACAGTTCTTTTCTCAGCTATTTAAAGAAATCATAATCTAACACGTACCTAGCCAGATTACTTACCAAAAGTTTTAAGACTCCATTCCTGGTCTATCCCCGGAAGAAACCAGCATATAGACAGACACACAGACCCTTTGTTTCTCTCCCTCCTCCCAGCTTTTCAAAGTATGTTGTCTCCTCATTGGTCATTTTGGTCAGGTGCCAGCAAGGTTACCTTTAGCTTCTTAACCCTTTACAGGTGAGAGGAGCTTTCCCCTGGCCAGGAGGGATTTCAAAGGGGTTTACCCTTCCCTTTATATTTATCACACCCCCTGTGTCATAAATATAAAGGGAAGGGTAAACCCCTTTAAAATCCCTCCTAGCCACAGGAAAAATCCTTTCACCTGTAAAGGGTTAAGAAGCTACGGGTAACCTCGCTGGCACCTGACCAAAATGAGCAATGAGGAGACAAGATACATTCAAAAGCTGGGAGGAGGGAGGAAAAAAAAAGGTCTGGGTCTGTCTGGGTGAGGCTTTTGCCAGGGACAGAACAGGAATGGAGTCCTAGAACTTTTAATAAGTAATCTAGTTAGGTATGTGTTAGATTGTAATTTCTTTAAATGGCTGAGAACATAGCTGTGCTGAATAGAATGAATATTCCTGTCTGTGTGTCTTTTTTGTAACTTAAGGTTTTGCCTAGAGGGATTCTCTATGTTTTGATTCTAATTACCCTGTAAGGTATTTACCATCCTGATTTTACAGAGATGATTCTTTTTTACTTCTATTAAAAGTCTTCTTCTAAGGAAACTGAATGCTTTTTCATTGTTCTAAGGGTTTGGGTCTGTGGTCACCCATGCAAATTGGTGAGGATTTTTATGAAACCTTCCCCAGGAAGTGGGGTGCAAGGGTTGGAGGATTTGGGGGGGAAAGACGTGTCCAAACTACATTTTCTCAGGAACCCAGATAAAGTTTGGTGGTGGCAGTGGAAGTCCAAGGGTAAAATAGTTTGTACCTTGGGGAAGTTTTAACCTAAGCTGATAAAAGTCAGCTTAGGAGGTTTTCATGCAGGTCCCCAAATCTGTACCCTAGAGCTCAGAGTGGGGAAGGATCCTTGACATGGTGGCAGAGCGGTGGGATTAACTTGAAATCATTTTGTGATCAATTTGAGATTTTCTGAACCAGAAAAACAGATTTTAAAAGGAAATTTTTAAAATCCTTTGTGCTTCTAGAAAGCAGGTCTCCAACTGGCAATAGTTGGAAGGTTGGTTTGTTTGTTTTTTTCCTTTGCTTTGCTTTGGGGCCAGAGCAGAGACAAAAGGGAATTGTCTTTGGGAGCTGCAGTTTCTCTTCCTAAAGGCAGAGTAGTTAACCTCTTGTAGGGAAATTCACAAGTCTTCACAGACCTAAGAGCAACTAGAGGAGATTTCTACCTATTTGCCTGAAGACAAAAGTGTTAGGTTTTGGGTCTTTTGGTTTTGTATTTTTCTGTACGCTGACAATCACTATCAGAGAATAGGTATCCTATTCCAGCACAGCAAAATTTTACAAGCCAAGTTTTGTTTGCTTTATTTCTAAACCTCGGGTGTAAAGTTAGTTAAAAACCGAGAAGTTAGGATGACAGACTCCACGGCTCAACAAAAGCCGGAATTAGCCAGATTTCAGGCTGATGAAAAACAAAAGGAACATGAAAGACAGATAGAACTCATGCGGCTGGAGAAGGAGGTACAGGAGGCTGCCCACAGGAGGGAGATGGAGCAAGGGACAAAGAGATGGAGGCAAGGGACAAAGAAAGTGAGGCAGCGAAAGAGGCAGAACAACACCAAGTGGCTGCTCACAGGAGAGCTATGGAAGCAAGGGACAAAGAAATGGAGGCAAGGGCCAAAGAACTGGAGGAGAAGGAAAAAGAGAGGAAGCATGTGGAGGAGATGGAGAAGATAAAGGCTCAGCAGACTATACCAACAAACCCTAGCAATCCTTCTCCAGGTACCACTTCCCATCCCAGAAAGTTCCCCACCTACAAGGCAGGTGATGATACTGAGGCCTTCTTAGAGAACTTCGAAAGGGCCTGCCTTGGGTACAGCATCTCTACCTGCCAATACATGGTAGAGCTGAGGCCGCAGCTCAGTGGACCCTTAGTTGAGATGGCAGCTGAAATGCCTAAAGAACACATGAACAAGTATGAACTGTTTAAATCCAAGGCAAGAGTCAGAATGGGGATAACACCCGAGCATTCTCGTCGGAGGTTCAGAGCCCTAAGGTGGAAACCAGACGTGTCATTTACCCGACATGCCTACCACATTGGGAAACATTGGGATGCCTGGATATCAGGAGCAAGTGTTGAATCTCCAGTAAATTTGCCCTTCCTAATGCAAATGGAACAATTCTAAAGGGTGTTCCTGAGGAAATAGAAAGAAACATCCTAGATGGGAAGCCCAAAACTGTAATCGAGGCGGGAGAGATTGGAGCCAGATGGGTAGAGGTGGCAGAGGAGAAGAAAACTGGTTGCAGTTGGAGCGGAGTCCAGAAGCGACAACCCCAGACCACACCCTATTCCTGGGGGCCGCCCAAGGCCCCACCTACCTCCCAAAGAACCCTCCTGGCACCTTATCGTCCCACCACCCCATTTTACGGCAACCCACCTCACCCCAGTGACCCGTCAGCTGGACGATGTTTTAAATGTAACGAGCTGGGGCATGTAAAGGCCAACTGCCCCAAGAACCCCCACAGATTACAGTTCATTGCACCGGAATCACACCAGATATCCGCAGGCCCAGATACCTCCCAGAGACCCTTGGAGCGGAGGGAAACTGTGAGTGTGGGTGGGAAGAAGGTCCCCATGTGGAGGGACACCGGGGCACAAGTGTCAGCTATCCATGCTTCCTTAGTGGACCCCAATTTAATCAACCCAGAGATCCAAGTGACGATTCAACCCTTCAAGTCCAACTCTTTCAATTTGCCTACAGCCAAGTTGCATGTCCAATACCAGGGCTGGTCAGGAACGTGGGCTTTTGCAGTCTATGATGATTATCCCATTCCCATGCTGTTGGTGGAAGATTTGGCCAATCATGTGAAGCGGGCCAAGAGGGTGGGAATGGTCTCCCGCAGCCTGGCTAAACAAGCTGGGAGGACTAGCTTTGTTCCGGAAACTTCTATCAGGACCCGGTCAGAGGTGATGGACCCGGACCCCAGGCCAATGTCTGCAACAGCAGTAGTGGATCCAGTCCCAGAACGGGAACCAGCGGAACAACCAGCACCAGACCCATTGCCAGCACTGAATCCAGTACTTGCAACCTCAACATCAGAGGGCCCCACCGAACCTGAACCGGCAGTAGCCCATAACCCTACACAAGAGGCTCAGCCAGAGCCTGAACCGCAACATAGTGTCCCAGCGGAGAGCGGTTCACAGTCAACGGAAACAGCCCCATCCCCTACATCACTTCCAGAGGGACCAAACATAGGTCCACAATCCAATGAGGAACTGATGTCTCCAGCATCAAGGGAACAGTTCCAGATCGAACAGGAAACAGATGAAAGCTTCTAGAGAGTTTGGACGGCAGCATGGAGCAACCCACCGCCTCTCAGCTCTTCTAATCCATCCAGGTTTGTTGTAGAAAAAGGATTTTTATACAAGGAAACTCTTTCTGGTGGACACCAGGAAGACTGGCATTCTCAGAGACAGTTGGTAGTTCCAACTAAATACCAGGCCAACCTCTTGAGCTTAGTCCACGATCACCGCAGCATGGCCACTAGGATGAACAGGACCAAAGACCGTTTGGGGGGTCATTTCACTGGGAGGGAATGGCCGAGGATGTTTCTACCTATGTCCGGTCTTATGAAGTATGCCAAAGAGTGGGAAAACCCCAAGACCAGGTCAAAGCCCCTCTCCACCCACTCCCCATCATTGAAGTTCCATTTCAGAGAGTAGCTGTGGATATTCTGGGTCCTTTTCCAAAAGAGACCCCCAGAGGAAAGCAGTCCATACTGACTTTCACTGATTTTGCCACCCGATGGCCAGAAGCAGTAGCTCTAAGCAACCCAAGGCCTAAAAGTGTGTGCCAGGCACTAGCAGACATTTTTGCCAGGGTAGGTTGGCCTTTCAACATCCTCACAGATGCAGGGACTAATTTCCTGGAAGGAACTATGGTAAACCTCTGGGAAGCTCATGGGGTAAATCACTTGGTTGACACTCCTTACCACCATCAAACAAATGGCATGGTGGAGAAGTTGAATGGAACTTTGGGGGCCATGATACGTTGCTCTTTGCCTTCAGAGCTGTACCACATCCCAGTTGAGGGTTTTCCCCATTTGAACTTGTATATGGCTGTGAGGTTAAGGGGCCATTACAGTTGGTGTAGCAGCAATGGGAGGGATTTACGCCTCTCCAGGAACTAACCTTCTGTGCTTTGTAACCAACCTACAAAACACCCTCCGAACCTCTTTAGCCCTTGCTAAAGAAAACTTACAGGATGCTCAAAAAGAGCAAAAAGCCTGGTATGATAAATATGCCAGAGAGCGTTCCTTCAAAGTAGGGGACCAGGTCATGGTCTTAAAGGTGCTCCAGGCCCATAAAATGGAAGCATGTTGGGAAGGGCCATTCACGGTTCAGGAGCGCCTGGGAGCTGTTAATTATCTCATAGCATTCCCCACCTCCAACCGAAAGCCTAAGGTGGACCATATTAATTCTCTAAAGCCCTTTTATTCCTGAGAATTAAAGGTTTCTCAGTCTACAGCCCAGGGAGGAGACGACGTTGTGTGGCCTGAAGGTGTCTACTATGAAGGGAAAAGTGCTGGTGGTGTGGAAGAGGTGAAACTCTCCATGACTCTTGGGCATATGCAGTGACAGCAGATCAAGGAGCTGTGCACTAGCTATGCACTGACCTTCTCAGCCACCCCAGGACTGACTGAACGGGCATACCTCTCCATTGACACAGGTAATGCTCACCCAATTAAAGTCCAACCTTACCGGGTGTCTTCTCAAGCTAAAACTGCTATAGATTGGGAGATCCAGGATATGTTACAGATGGGTGTAATCTGCCCCTCTGGAAGTGCATGGGCATCTCCATTGTTTCTAGTTCCCAAACCAGATGGGGAGATATGTTTTTGCATGGACTACCGTAAGCTAAATGCTGTAACTCGCCCAGACAACTATCCAATGCCATGCACAGGTGAACTATTAGAGAAACTGGGACGGGCCCAGTTCATCTCGACCTTGGACTTAACCAAGGGGTACTGGCAGGTATCGCTAGATGAATCTGCCAAGGAAAGGTCAGCCTTCATCACACATGTCGGGCTGTATGAATTTAATGTACTCCCTTTCGGGCTGCAAAATGCACCCGCCACCTTCCAAAGACTTGTAGATGGTCTCCTAGCGGGATCTGGAGAATATGCAGTCGCCTACCTTGACAAGGTGGCCATCTTTTCAGATTCCTGGGCAGACCACCTGGAACATCTACAAAAAGTCCTTGAGAGCATAAGGGAGGCAGGACTAACTGTTAAGGCTAAAAAGTGTCAAATAGGCCTAAAGAGAGTCACTTACCTTGGACACCAGGTGGGTCAAAGAACTATCAGCCCCCTATAGGTCAAAGTGGATGCTATCCAAAAGTGGCCTGTCCCAAAGCCAAAGAAACAGGTTTAATCCTTCTTAGGCTTGGCCGGTTATTACAGATGATTTGTACTACAATACAGCCAAATCGCCGCTCCACTGACAGATCTAACCAAAAAGAAACTGCCAAATTCTGTTCAGTGGACCAAAGAGTGTCAGAAGGCCTTTAACCAGCTTAAAGCGACATTCATATCTGACCCTGTACTAAGGGCCCCAGACTTTGACAAACCGTTCCTAGTAACCACAGATGCGTCCAAGCGTGGTGTGGGAGCAGTTTTAATGCAGAAAGGACCGGATCAAGAATTCCACCCTGTCGTGTTTCTCAGGAAAAAACTGTCTGAGAGGGAAAGCAACTGGTCAGTCACTGAAAAAGAATGTTACGCCATTGTCTACGCCCTGGAAAAGCTACGCCCATATGTTTGAGGAAGGCGTTTCCACCTGAAAACCGACCATGCTGCACTACAGTGGCTTCATGCCACCACAGGAAATAACAAAAAATTTATTCAGTGGAGTTTAGCTCTCCAAGATTTTGATTTCGACATCCAACACATCTCAGGAGCTTCTAACAAAGTGGCTGATGCACTCTCCCGTGAAAGTTTCCCAGATTCAACTGGTTAAAATCAGCCTTGAGATGTGGAAAATATTGTTAGTCTTTATGTACTTGGTAGTATATTTAGAGATGCATATGTCTTATTAACTCTGTTTTTCCTAGAGCTCCAGGAAGAAACCCCAGCCGGCGTTTCACCCAAGCTGAGATTTGGGGGGGCATGTCATAAATATAAAGGGAAGGTAAACCCCTTTAAAATCCCTCCTGGCCACAGGAAAAATCCTCTCACCTGTAAAGGGTTAAGAAGCTAATGGTAACCTCACTGGCACCTGACCAAAATGACCAATGAGGAGGCAAGATACTTTCAAAAGCTGGGAGGAGGGAGAAAAACAAAGGGTCTCGGTCTGTCTGGGTGATGCTTTTGCGGGAGACAGAACAGGAATGGAGTCTAGAACTTAGTAAGTAATCTAGCTAGGTATGTGTTAAATTATGATTTCTTTAAATGGCTGAGAAAATAGCTGTGCTGAATACAATGAATATTTCTGTCTGTGTGTCTTTTTTGTAACTTAAAGTTTTGCCTAGAGGGATTCTCTATGTTTTGAATCTAATTACCCTGTAAGGTATTCACCATGCTGATTTTACAGAGATGATTCTTTTTTTACTTCTATTAAAAGTGTTCTTGTAAGGAAACTGAATGGTTTTTCATTGTTCTAAGATCCAAGGGTTTGGATCTGTCATCACCTATGCAAATTGGTGAGGATTTTTACCAAACCTTCCCCAGAAAGTGGGGTGCAAGGGTTGGGAGGATTTTGGGGGAAAGACGTGTCCCAACTATGTTTTCTCAGGAACCCAGATAAAGTTTGGTGGTGGCAGTGGAAGTTTGTACCTTGGGGAAGTTTTAACCTAAGCTGGTAAAAGTAAGCTTAGGAGGTTTTCATGCAGGTCCCCACATCTGCAATGACCATGAGAAGGTTGAGTTTGGGATCCTGACAAAAGGAAGCAAGGAGAGTAGCAAAACTTGGAACTTAGGACTTCAGAAAAGCAGACTCTGACTCACTCTGGGAACAAATGGGCAGGATGAGAGGGAAATGAGTCCTGGAGAGCTGGCTCTATTTTAAAGAAGCCTTATTGAGGGTGCAGAAACAAACCATCCCGATGTGCAAAAAGAATAGCAATTACGGGAGGCTTAACAGAGAAAACTTCAGTAAGCTTAAGCAAAAAAAGGAAGTTTACAAAAAATGGAAATTTGGACAGATGACGAGGGAGGAGTACAAAAATATTGCTCGAACACGCAGGGGTGTAATCAGGCAGGTCAAAGCACATTTGGAGTTGCAGCTAGCAAGGGATGTGAAGGGTAACAAGAAGGGTTTCTACAGGTATGTTAGCAAAAAGAAGAAGGTCAGGGAAAGTGTGGGACCCTTAGTGAATGGAGGAAGCAACCTAGTGACAGATGATGTGAAAAAAGTACTCAATGCTTCTTTTTGCCTCAGTCTTCACAGACAAGGTCAGCTCCCATCCAGCTGCACTGGGCAGCACATTCTGGGGAGAAGGTGAGCAGCTCTTGGTGGTAAAAGAACAGGTTAAGGGCTATTTGGAAATATTGTTGTTTCAAATTCATGCATTCTTTACGAATTTGTCACACAAATGGGGGGATAACTGCCAAGGTAACCCAGGAGGGGTGGGGGAGAAGTAGTAAAAACGCAAGTAGTCCATGCAAAAACGTATCTCCCCACCTGGTTTGGGAACTAGAACAACTGGAGATGCCCATGCACTTCCATTTACACCCATCTGAAACATATCCTGGATCTCCCCTTCTATAGCAGTTTTAGCTTGAGGAGACACCCGGTAAGGTTGGACTTTAACTGGTTGAGTATTGCCTGTGTCAATGGAGAGGTATGCCCGTTCAGTTTGTCAAACTGAGAAACCTTTAATTCTCTGGAATAAAAGGGCTTTAGAGAATTAATATGGTCCACCTTAGGCTTTCGGTTGGAGGTGGGGAATGCTATGAGATAATTAACAGCTCCCAGGCGCTCCTGGACCGTGAATGGCCCTTCCCACCATGCTTCCATTTTATGGGCCTGGAGAGCATTTAAGACTATGACCTGCTCCCCTACTTTGAAGGAACTCTCTCTGGCATGTTTATCATACCAGGCTTTTTGCTCTTTTTGAGCATCCTGTAAGTTTTCTTTAGCAAGGGCTAAAGAGTTTCAGAGGGTGTTTGTAGGTTGGTTACAAAGTCCAGAAGGTTAGTTCCTGGAGAGGTGTAAATGCCTCCCATCGTTGCTTCACCAATTGTAAGGCCCCTTAACCTCACGGCCATATACAAGTTCAAATGGGGAAAACCCTAAACTGGGATGTGGTACAGCTCTGTAGGCAAAGAGCAACTGCTGCAACACTAGGTCCCAATCATTGGAGTGCTCATTTATGAATTTAGGAATCGTGGCCCCCAAAGTTCCATTCAACTTCTCGACCATGCCATTTGTTTGATGGTGGTAAGGAGTGTCAACCAAGTGATTTACCCCATGAGCTTCCCAGAGGTTTACCATAGTTCCTTCCAGGAAATTAGTCCCTGCATCTGTGAGGATGTTGAAAGGCCAACCTACCCTGGCAAAAATGTCTGCTAGTGCCTGGCACACACTTTTAGGCCTTGGGTTGCTTAGAGCTACTGCTTCTGGCCATCGGGTGGCAAAATCAGTGAAAGTCAGTATGGACTGCTTTCCTCTGGGGGTCTCTTTTGGAAAAGGACCCAGAATATCCACAGCTACTCTCTGAAATGGAACTTCAATGATGGGGAGTGGGTGGAGAGGGGCTTTGACCTGGTCTTGGGGTTTTCCCACTCTTTGGCATACTTCATAAGACCGGACATAGGTAGAAACATCCTTGGCCATTCCCTCCCAGTGAAATGACCCCCCAAATGGTCTTTGGTCCTGTTCATCCTAGTGGCCATGCTGCGGTGATCGTGGACTAAGCTCAAGAGGTTGGCCTGGTATTTAGTTGGAACTACCAACTGTCTCTGAGAATGCCAGTCTTCCTGGTGTCCACCAGAAAGAGTTTCCTTGTATAAAAATCCTTTTTCTACAACAAACCTGGATGGATTAGAAGAGCTGAGAGGCGGTGGGTTGCTCCATGCCACCGTCCAAGCTCTCTGGAAGCTTTCATCTGTTTCCTGTTCGATCTGGAACTGTTCCCTTGATGCTGGAGACATCAGTTCCTCATTGGATTGTGGACCTATGTTTGGTCCCTCTGGAAGCGATGTAGGGGATGGGGCTGTTTCCGTTGACTGTGAACTGCTCTCCGCTGGGATGCTATGTTGCAGTTCAGGCTCCGGCTGAGCCTCTTGTGTAGGGTTATGGGCTACTGCCGGTTCAGGTTCGGTGGGGCCCTCTGGTGTTGAGGTTGCAAGTACTGGATTCAGTGCTGGCAATGGGTCTGGTGCTGGTTGTTCCGCTGGTTCCAGTTCTGGGACTGGTTCCGTCTGGGTCTCTGGGACTGGATCCACTACTGCTGTTGCAGACATTGGCCTGGGGTCCGGGTCCATCACCTCTGACTGGGTCCTGATAGAAGTTTCCGGAACAGAGCTAGGCCTCCCGGCTTGTTTAGCCTGGCTGCAGGTGACCATTCCCACCCCCTTGGCCCGCTTCACATGATTGGCCAAGTCTTCCACCAACAGCATGGGAATGGGATAATCATCATAGATTGCAAAAGTCCATGTTCCTGACCTGCCCTGGTACTGGACATGCAACTTGGCTGTAGGTAAATTGAAAGAGTTGGACTTGAAGTGTTTAATTGTCACTTGGATCTCTGGGTTGATTAAATTGGGGTCCACTAAGGAAGCATGGATAGCTGACACTTGTGCTGCAGTGTCCCTCCACTTGGTGACCTTCTTCCCACCCACACTCACAGTTTCCCTCCGCTCCAAGGGTATCTGGGAGGTATTGGAGAGGTATCTGAGAGGTTGCTGGAGAACGGGGTGGTGGGATGATAAGTTGTCTGGAGGGTTCTTTGGGAGGTAGGTGGGGCCTTGGGCAGCCTCCAGGAATAGAGTGAGGTCTTTGGTTGTCGCTTCTGGACCTCGCTCCAACTGCAACCAGTTTTCTTCTTCTCTGCCACCTCTACCCATCTGGCTCCAATCTCTCCTGCCTTGATTACAGTTTTGGGCTTCCCATCTAGGATGTATCTTTCTATTTCCTCAGGAACACCCTCTAAGAATTGTTCCATTTGCATTAGGAAGGGCAAATTTACTGGAGATTCAACACTTGCTCCTGATATCCGGGCATCCCAATGTTTCCCAATGTGGTAGGCATGTCGGGTAAATGACACGTCTGGTTTCCACCTTAGGGCTCTGAACCTCCGACGAGAATGCTCGGGTGTTATCCCCATTCTGACTCTTGCCTTGGATTTAAACAGTTCATACTTGTTCATGTGTTCTTTAGGCATTTCAGCTGCCATCTCAACTAAGGGTCCACTGAGCTGCGGCCTCAGCTCTACCATGTATTGGCAGGTAGAGATGCTGTACCCAAGGCAGGCCCTTTCGAAGTTTTCTAAGAAGGCCTCAGTAACCTCACCTGCCTTGTAGGTGGGGAACTTTCTGGGATGGGAAGTGGTACCTGGAGAAGGATTGCTAGGGTTTGTTGGTATATTCTGCTGAGCCTTTATCTTCTCCATCTCCTCCACATGCTTCCTCTCTTTTTCCTTCTCCTCCACTTCTTTGGCCCTTGCCTCCATTTCTTTGTCCCTTGCTTCCATAGCTCTCCTGTGAGCAGCCACTTGGTGTTGTTCTGCCTCTTTCGCTGCCTCACTTTCTTTGTCCCTTGCCTCCATCTCTTTGTCCCTTGCTCCATCTCCCTCCTGTGGGCAGCCTCCTGTACCTCCTTCTCCAGCCGCATGAGTTCTATCTGTCTTTCATGTTCCTTTTGTTTTTCATCAGCCTGAAATCTGGCTAATTCCGGCTTTTGTTGAGCCGTGGAGTCTGTCATCCTAACCTCTCTGTTTTTAACTAACTTTACACCCGAGGTTTAGAAATAAAACAAACAAAACTTGGCTTGTAAAATTTTGCTGTGCTGGAATAGGATACCTATTCTCTGATAGTAATTGTCAGCCTACAGAAAAATCCAAAAAAAAAAAAAAAAAAAAGACCCAAAAACTAACACTTATGTCTTCAGGCAAATAGGAAGAAATCTCCTCTAGTTGCTCTTAGGTCTGTGAAGACTTGTGAATTTCCCTACAAGAGGTTAACTACTCTGCCTTTAGGAAGAGAAACTGCAGCTCCCAAAGACAATTCCCTTTTGTCTCTGCTCTGGCCCCAAAGCAAAGCAACGCCAAACAAACAAACAATCAAAAAAACCCCTTCCAACTATTGCCAGTTGGAGACCTGCTTTCTAGCAGCACAAAGGATTTTAAAAATTTCCTTTTAAAATCTGTTTTTCTGGTTCAAAAAATCTCAAATTGATCTCAAAATGATTTCAAGTTAATCCCACCGCTCTGCCACCATGTCAAGGATCCTTCCCCACTCTGAGCTCTAGGGTACAGATTTGGGGACCTGCATGAAAACCTCCTAAGCTGACTTTTGTCAGCTTAGGTTAAAACTTCTCCAAGGTACAAACTATTTTACCCTTGGACTTCCACTGCCACCACCAAACTTTATCTGTGTTCTTGAGAAAATGTAGTTTGGACACGTCTTTCCCCCCCCCCAAAATCCTCCAACCCTTGCACCCCACTTCCTGGGGAAGGTTTCGTAAAAATCCTCACCAATTTGCATAGGTGACCACAGACCCAAACCCTTGGATCTTAGAACAATGAAAAAGCATTCAGTTTCCTTACAGGAAGACTTTTCATAGAAGTAAAAAAGAATCATCTCTGTAAAATCAGGATAGTAAATACATTACAGGGTAATTAGAATCAAAACATAGAGAATCCCTCTAGGCAAAACCTTAAGTTACAAAAAAGACACACAGACAGGAATATTCATTCTTTTCAGCACAGCTATGTTCTCAGCCATTTAAAGAAATTACAATCTAACACATACCTAACTAGATTACTTATTAAAAGTTCTAGGACTCCATTCCTGTTCTGTCCCCAGCAAAAGCCTCACCCAGACAGACCCAGACCCTTTGGTTTTCTCCCTCCTCCCAGCTTTTGAAAGTATCTTGTCTCCTCATTGCTCATTTTGGTCAGGTGCCAGCGAGGTTACCTTTAGCTTCTTAACCCTTTACAGGTGAGAGGATTTTTCCTGTGGCCAGGAGGGATTTTAAAGGGGTTTACCCTTCCCTTTATATTTATGACACAGGGGGATTGAACTCTCCCATGAGAACAAGGGCGTGAGATCTGGAAACTTCTGTTAGTTTTCTGAAGAAAGCCTCGTCTACCTCATCCTCCTGGTCTGGTGGTCTATAGCAGACTCCCACCACAACATCACCATTGTTGCTCTCACCTCTAAACTTACCCCAAAGACTCTCAACAGGCTTTTCCCCAGTTCAGAGCAACTGGAGCTCTGAGCAATAGTACTGCTCTCTTACATACAGTGCAACTCCTCCACCTTTTCTCCCCTGCCTGTCCTTCCAGAACAGTTTATACCCATCCATGACAGTGCTCCAGTCATGTGAGCTACCCCACCAAGTCTCTGTTATTCCATTTACAGCATAATTCCTTGACTGTGCCAGGACTTCTAATTTTTCCTTCCTGTTTCCCAGGCTTCTTGCGTTCCTATACAGGCACCTAAGATAACTACTGATTGCCCTACTTTCACAGTAGGAATCAGGAGGCCACTCCTGTTGCACCCTACTCATTGCGTTTCCTCCCAGTATCCCACTTCCAAGCATTCCACACTGCTTAGGTCACCGTCCTCCAGCGAACCTAGTTTAAATCCCTCCTCACTAGGTTAGCAAGCCTGCCTGTGAAGATGCTCTTCCCTCTCTTCGTTAGTTGGATCCCATCTCTTCATAGCAACTCTTCTTCCTGGAACAACATCCCATGGTCGAAGATTCTCCAGCAGGGACCTGGAGACCGTCCTAGAGAAGATGTGGAGGCACAGAGATTGTGGGTGGGGGACCTAGCTACCAGTGCATCACTGAGATCTGTG
Organism: Caretta caretta; assembly: GCF_965140235.1. Lineage (NCBI taxonomy): Eukaryota > Metazoa > Chordata > Testudines > Cheloniidae > Caretta > Caretta caretta. The sequence goes on from NC_134206.1 coordinate 6,913,910, forward strand.
TCTCACTTTGGGTATCTCTGGATCCTGGGTCCCCCTTGTCAATCCTCAGGGAGATGGAAAGAGACTTCCCATCCCAGAACAATCTGAAGGAAATTTCCATGTAAGGAGCCTTGTGGCAACTCCCTTCACTTCCCTGGCCTGCACCCTGAGTTTGTAATGTAGGACAGGGGGCTACTGAGGAGAAATCAGTCCCTATATTATTATTATTGTTGTTTTATGTTATATTATTTCAGCAAGATCACAGCTGAGACAGCATCATCCTTACCACTTGGCTGCACCCAACGTAGCCCTGTGACTAATCGGAATCATATGAACAGTGATGACATTCCTAGATACCAGGAATAGGGTTACTTCCACCTGCCTCTGAAGCTTCTGGAACTGGCCACTGGATAGTTTCCTCCCAGTATCCCACTTTCCCGCATACCACAAGGCTTAGATCACTGTCCCCCAATGAACCTAGTTTAAATCCCTCCTCACTAGGTTAGCAAGCCTGCCTGTGAAGATGCTCTTCTCTCTCTTGGTTAGGTGGATCCCATCTCTTCATAGCAACTCTTCTTCCTGGAACAACATCCTGTGGTCGAAGAATCCAAAGCCACGTAGTCTGCAGTGGCCCAGTCAAGGTCATTCTTGGCAGTACATCGACACCCACGTGGAGAAGTACGAAGGGTTAGAGGTCCCAGGGCTTGATCAGTCTCAGTAGATGCTCTGTCACATCCTGAATTCTAGCTCCAGGCAAGCAGCACAGTTCTTGAGTCTCCCAGTCTGGACTGCAGGTGGAGGACTCCATCCCCCTTAGAAAGCTGTCCCCAAAACCCACCACTCATCTCCTCCTCGTGGAACCCCCATCCCTAGGACAATGCATCCCATGCCTTCCAGTTGATAGGGTTTCCTTCTGATCCCTTCCCTCAGATGGCTGTTCCAAGTTATTCTCCGCCATAGTACATGTGTGGAGAACCTGAAAATGGTTTCTTATCTCTATTTACAATGGTGTGGATGGGTTCTCCTCTTTCTTCTTCTGGAAGTAACATACTGCCTGTTTTCTTACCCATTCTGCACTGCCCTCTCTGATTCTCCAGCATGCTGTGCCTGCAATACCAAAAGCTGACTTCTATCCAGAAAGTCTTCATTTTCTCTTGTTACGCATTACACCTGGTAGGACACGCACACAACTGCTGCGAATTACACCTGGTAGGACACGCACACAAGTGCTGTGAATTATACCTTGTAGGACACGCACACAAGTGCTGCGAATTATACCTTGTAGGACACGCACACAAGTGCTGCGAATTATACCTTGTAGGACACACACAGTTCGAATCTAGGCTGAGGCACAGAAATAAAGTCCACAACTGCAGAGTTCCCAAAAAACACTAAATTTATTACGCTCAAGCGTGGTGCCCCCCTGCTAGCCAGAAGGGGACCCTGAATGCAGATTATACAAAGGTTATATACCTTTTAGCAAAGCATGTTGCCCTCGTGCATCGGAAACCTTAGCCAATAAACAAACCCTTGTCTTATCTACCACCTATCCCTGCTTGGTGCATTCCTCGTGCTATACCAGTATGTTAATTACACAGCATGGTCCTAAAGCCATGCATCAGTAACTTTTATTATTCGGATGGGAGGCCTCACATCAAGGCCAAGAGACAGGGAGTTAGAGACTGACAAAAACCAGATACTGGGAGTCAAGGCAGGCTGGAGACAAGGAGGAGGATTTTCACAGGGATTCAGTATTTAAGGATTACTCCTCCTGGTGTATGATGTGCTGGCATTTAAACAATGGTGGGCCCCAAACCAAAATGGAGTCACATGTGCTAACTTTTCCTTAACACTCTGATGTAATGCAGGGTTCATACTTGGGTCTTGAGTCCTTTAACCTTCTCTTCCAATATGGAGGCCAGCCTGCACTTCACACAGATGGAGTCACTTCTATCCTCTGGGAGAGAGACAAACATGGCACATCCTATCCAGGTCACAACAGCTGATCACTCACTATCCATAATGTGTTCCTTCTAAGAGCCTCTTCAGAAGTTGTAGTTACTGATCACAGAAGCCTGAAAGGCAACCCCCAGCCCAACATTCTGTGGGATCTCCCCCCAAGGCAAACTCTCAGGCAAACTCCGTATATTTAGTTACTCTAACCAGCCTAGCCATCTCTGTGAGCCCCATCCACCTGTACAATGTCTCTTCAGCAGATCCTGTGGGCAGTGACTACTGTGAGAAGCCCTGGAAGCACAACTCTGATAAACCTGTTTTAGCAGGGAGCTGGAGACCGTCCTAGAGAAGATGTGGAGGCAAAGAGATAATGGGTGGGAGACCTAGATACCAGTGGATGACTGAGATCTGTGTCTCACTTTGGGTATCCCTGGATCCTGGGTCCCCCTTTACAATCCTCAGGGAGATGGAAAGAGACCTCCTGTCCCGGGACAATCTGCAGGAAATTTCCATGTAAGGAGCCTTGTGGAATCTCCCTTCACTTCCCTGGCCTGCACCCTGAGTTTGTAAGGTAGGACAGGGGGCTGCCGAGGAGAAATCAGGTCCTAAATTATTATTATTGTTGTTTTATGTTATGTTATTTCAGCAAGATCACAGCTGAGACATCATCATCCTTACCACTCGGCTGCACACAACGTAGCCATGTGACTAATCGGAATCGTATGAAAAGTGATGACAGGCCGAGATACCAGGAATAGAGCTGGCACTGCAGTCCAGTTGTGTAGCATCCCCTGTGATTTGGCCTCCTGCAGTTTGCCATTGGACATGACGGGAGTTAAAGCTGATGTACAGTAAGTCAAGCAGCTGAGGCTCCCTGTTGGCCAAGTGGCCCCCAGGGGAATGTGCCGGAAGGCTTCATAAAGGGAGATGCCTCTCGATCTGAAGAGATACTGCCTGCAGCCTGTGCAGGCTTGCCGATGACTCCTTGTCATTTAGGGTGAAGACCTCTAGTGTCAGCGGCTCCTCTTCTAGCAGGAACTGGGTACGTTGGCAGGTTTCACTGTCTTTAAAATGCGAAGCGAACGGGAAAGGCTGGAAGCTGTTTCCATTGGCAGGTGTTCTGTGCAGCGGCAGAGGACTCAGACAGGCTGTCGGGGTCACTCAGTGACGGGGCTGGAGGACAGGCAGCGCTAGGTAGCTTAGGAAGCCCTCCCCCACATCTGCCCATGCTGGGTGGTGGCTTGTTCAAGCTACACAGAAATCTGACATTCAAAGTGAGCTCGGACTGTTAAAATCCTGATGCTCCAAGTCCGGATTTTTCAAGGGGTCATGTTTCTAGAGGTGCCGTGTGCTCTGGGCTATAACGGGGTTCAAAAAAGAACTCGATTATTTCATGGAGGACAGGTCCATCAATGGCTATTAGCAGGTTGGGCAGGGATGGTGTCCCTGGCCTCTGTTTGCCAGAAGCTGGGAATGAGTGACAGAGGATGGATCACTTGGTGATTCCCTGTTCTGGTCATTCCCTCTGGGGCACCTGGCATTGGCCCCTGTCAGAAGACGGGACACTGGGCTAGATGGACCTTTGGTCTGACCCAGTATGGCCGTTCTTGTTTTTATGTTCTTATGGGCCCAATCCTGCCAGTGTTTGAGCGAGATGAGACCCCATGGAATATCAGTGACTAGTTCACAAATCGTCTCAGGTATATTTGCTGCTGGAAATTTATTCAGCAAAAGCATTTTCAAAGGTTTTATTCTCTGGCTTGATTGTGAAAGCAGGAATTGAGAGCTGCGTTGTTCTATAGTAAGAGGTCTGATATGGCATGTATCTTTTACCTGACTGGCTGAGGGCTCCAATGTTTCTGCCCTGTAGATACCCCTCAGAGCTGCAGGGATACTGGCATCTCCACCCCCTCTCTGGCCTCTGAGTGCCAGACATCAGACCTTGTAGTTTTCCGTCTCCTGGGCTGGAATCCCGTGATCCTCCCACTCTCAGGCTGGGCTCTGGGCTACCACACACTGCGGGTCCACCGGGCTGGCCCTGCAGGTCTGAGTGCATTTGGCACCTGTGGCTCTTCCCTCTGGGAGTCTGTGACCAGTGGTGAGAGGAGTGACCAGCCAGCCTTCTTGCCCCCAAATACTGTTTGATCTGAAGAGAAGGAAGAAAGTGTAACATGGGAGAATAAGAGGTTTTTTCAAACGATGGTCTGTACACGTCTCTGAGTCCAAGCCCTCCCACTCTGTTGGGGACCCAGGCAGGCTGAGAGCCTTTAGACTTCCCCAGCCGTGTCTGTGCCTGTCAGCCTGAAGAGCTTCTGAGCAACAGCTGCCCCACCTCTGGACAGACTCCCAGTGCTGGCAAAACAAGCTGTGTAATGTGGCTGGAGCCTGGAAATAGGCTCGTCCCAGCTTGTAGCTCCCGTGTTGTCTCTCAACCTTCCTGAAGTGCTCACTGAGTGATGGCTTTTCTTGAGCTGTTGCTTCTCTTCCTGCTTCTTTTTTAGCAGCCTGCTGCTAAACTAAGATGAGCCAGACGAGTTTCTCCTAATATAGGTGGAGCACAAACATCCCAATACTTAACCCAATACAGCTCTACAGCAAACATCCCCAGAACTGGGTTTAACCCACACATTCATTATGGCAGCTCAGCTCCATAGATGTCACAGTGCCGTTCCCAATGCTCCGCATTTTATGAATACAGAACACAGGCAGCCAGAGAACAATAGGCTACTTTCCTGTGGGAAATGAGGTTCCATTTCCCTGAATACTCATACACTTGACTTTGAAATCCACGTCCGGCAAGCTCTCATCCTGGCTGAATCACAGGTCCTGGGGTTACCTTGTGCTAGTGAGTGAAAGCTCAGGGAATGAATATTTTCTATAGCAATCCCAATGCTTGTTCCTACTCCGGAGACAGGCTACAGACTGACAGAACAGAAGCTGAGGAGACCCAGTCAGCTATTAAACCAGGGACAGAGGAGCGACTAGACATTTGTTTGCTGCCAAGGGACTGAATGAGGGCCGAGATGCTGTCATTTTTTCAGGTTCTGAAGAAATCCAGATGACATAAACTAGGTTTTAAGTCCCACTCTAACCTGAGAAATCATCTCTGAAAGCAGATCAGAGGGGAAAGAATGGGTTGGCAGGAGTGGACTAAAGTACAGATATGCAAATGGAATGCCTAAACTTTTCATCATAATACAAATATTACAAACCAAAGTTTCATAACATGCATCTCTAGCCAAAGCTGGCAGTAGAGTTGTTGGAACCGCGATAGGAACGAGCACTGGTAACAGATGTGGAAGAAATTATCTGATAAGTTTTTGTGATGCCCCTATTGCAGGATAATTGTAAGTGCTAAGAAGGATGGGAAAGGGTCATCTTAGTGGGTGGCCAACAGGGAATATGGCAGCAAAAGAGTATCTGAAGGCCCCTGATTATCCAACTACTTCCACTTAAATTTCCCCTAACCGCAATAAGTCTGTTATAACCCATGGAATACTGTTAACCGCACTTGGACTATGATTTACCCTCAAAACTGGCTTAAACTGGAAACATTACTTATCACTGCAATATGTATGATTTTGTCCTTACAAGGCATTGTTGGAAGGGTCTGTGGAAAAGTACCCATGCAGAAGAGTATTGTTTGAAAATGCCACCGAAAACCCTGGATAAGTCTGTTAAAGTGTATGGAAAACAGAGCAGCTTCCCACCCTGTGTGGGGCTATGCTGACTCTCCTGCTCGCAAAAAATAAAAAAAGCCTCAGGCAATTCTGATTCCTAAAACAAAGTGCAGTTAATTTTCCATGACACAGTTAATGGCCTTTGTTTTAGAAACTATTTCAGAAGTACTCCACATCCTGGTTGCAATAGGTTTGTGCTATTAATTGTTTTGTTCAGTGAACCATTGTATGATACTATCTCCTGGTAACTCACAAGAAGCTGTTTCTAACACATACATTAAGGTCCTGCATTCATTTACTCTGCAAGTCTTGTGCAAGGCTTTCCATACAGCCCTGAGAGAACAGAACCATTGGCCTGTGTTTCTGCAAAGAGCAGAGCCGAGGTGCATCAAAGGGGAGTACAATAGAGGTTGTATATAATTTACACCCATCAGCTGTTACGCACTCATGGCTGAAGTAACTTGCACTCTCAGCTGGATATTAGTGCACAACTAGTGTTTGCATTATTCACCCATTTGTGAAGCCAACCCTTCCCCCCAGCTGAAGTAACTGTCAGTCTTATCTTTTAACTTGCCTGATATCCACAGATCCTTGCACGGGGAGATGATGCAGTTCCTGTGAGGATGAAGAGAAACTTGTTGGATGATTGAATTCTCTGGAATCAGTCAATGCTGACCAGGCAAAGCACTTCAATTTCTCTTGGAGGGATTCTTGAGAGTCAGGGTGTATCACCAAGAGCATTTGGTAAGGGAGAGTTAACAGAGTTCAGTTCTGATCGAATTTATACATTTATATCTGGAGTGATGCAGTTGAAGTCACTGTTACTGAATTCAGAACCTGGCCCTGCGAATTGATCCCATGTGCTACAAAGAGGCAGTGGCAGAATTTTGACTCTGAGGATTTGTCATAAACATACAGCTGTGGGTAGCCTAGAATTCCTCCTTACCTGTAAGGGGTTAAGATGAGCAAAAGGACCAATGGGGAAATAAGATATTTTCAATTCGGGGTTGGGGGGGGAAGAAGGCTTTGTTTGTGGTCTGTGTTGTGTGTTCTCTGGGGAAGCAGAGAAGCATTAGGTCAGAAAACTGCTTCTCCTAAAATCATCTTAAAATGAGTCTCAGTATTGCAAAAAGAGTTAGTAAATAAGGCAAGGCATGTTAGATTATCTTTTGTTTTTAGCTTGTGAATTTTCCCTATGCTTAGAGGGAGATTTATCCCTGTTTTCTGTAACTTTAAAGTTTGACCAAGAGGGGAATCCTCTGTGTTTTGAATCTGATTACCCTGTAAAGTTACCTTCCACCCTGATTTTACAGAGGTGCTTCTTTTACTTCTTTATAATAATGTTCTGTTTTTGAAGAATCTGGTTTACCTATTTGGTTGGTAGATTATTCTCAAGGCTCCCCAGGAAAGGGGGTGAAAGGACTTGGGGGGATATTTTAAGGAAACAGGAACTCCAAGTGATCCTTTTCCTGAATCTTTCTCTAACTCACTTGGTGGTGGCAGCAGCACCCATCCAAGGACAAGGAATGATTTGTGTCTTGGGGAAGCGTTTAACATAAGCTGGTAGAAAAAAGGTTCGGGGGTCCTTCATGTGGGTCCCCAGATCTGTACCCTAGAGTTCAGAGTAGCATGGGAACCTTGACAGGAGTAGAGAAAGTGAAAAAGAATGTATATAATGAGGCAATGAAACACATTTACAAATAGCTTCAATGGAGGACAGATAATACAACGACCGCTTTCACCATGCACTTGCCATGTGTTTATGCACGTGTCATGATACAATGGGCCACACTCAGAAGTGAAGGGCCAGAAAGGGTGACTGTGTGAAAGTTACAACTGTAAAATCACAGTTATCAAATAGGCTGCGGAACTCCCAGCCACAAGATATCACTGGGGATCAAAGCATGCAGGATTCAAAGAGGGACTGGATGCTTCTCGGGGTAATTGGAAAATCCAATTTCATTAGTGAGCATTTTTTTTTAGAAAAGGCTTGGAAGGGCTCTAAACCCTCCTGATTTATACCACAAAATATGGCTAACTTGTGGGTGTCAGGGGGAAACTTTCCCTGAGTGCTCGTCATCTCATAGCTCCCTATTGCAGGGTTTCTTCCACCTGCCTCTGAAGCTTCTGGAACTGGCCACTGGATAGTGCACTAGATGGACTCAGGTCTGATCCAGTCTGGCAAAGCCTATCTTCCCATTAATTGGGTAAATCCAAGAGTATGTTTTTGCTGATCTTTTTTGAACTCCTGGGAGTCTCTAGACTTGCACTCAGAGCAGAAAGATATCTAGTTAAATATCAGCTAGTCTCCTGTTCTTTTACTTTTCAGGAACAAATGATGAAAACTCCTTGAACCTGCCCAGTCCATTATGTCAGCTGTCAATCATACCAAATTCCAATTTACAATTTTCCTTCTCCCCGGAATACCTGGAAAGGAAGATGTCTATCTCTGGATCTCTATCCCCTTCTGCTTAATGTATGTTATTTCAATAGTAGGAAATTCAGTCATTCTGTTCATTATAAAAACAGATCCAAGCCTCCATGAGCCCATGTATATTTTCCTTTCCATGTTGTCCATCACAGACCTTGGCTTATCAATATCTACCATACCGACGATACTGGGCATGTTCTTGTTCAACTCTAGGGAGATCAGCCTTGATGCCTGTTTTGCCCAGCTGTTCTTCATCCACTTGCTTCAATGTATGGAATCCTCCTTCCTCTTGTTGATGGCCTTTGACCGCTTCATTGCAATCTGTCACCCACTGAGATATGCCTCCATCTTAACTCCATGGAGGTTATCCAAAATGGGACTGCTGTGTGTGCTAAGAGGTGTAGTCCTAGTATTACCACTCCCTTTTCTGCTGAAACGGTTCCAATACTGTCGAACTAATATTCTCTCCCATTTCTACTGCGTACATCAGGAGGTCATGAACCTGGCTTGTTCGGATATCACAGTCAACAATGTCTATGGCTTGTCTATTCTAGTCTTAACTTTCGGGTTGGACTCGTTGCTCATCTTCCTCTCTTATGTGATGATCTTCAAAACAGTGCTGAATGTCGTGTCCCATGCGGAGTGTCTCAGGGCTTTGAACACCTGCGTTTCCCACCTCTGTGCTGTCCTGCTCTTCTACCTACCAGAGATCGGCTTGTCTGTGATACACAGATTTGGGAATAGCTCTTCTCACTTGCTTCAGTTTGTCCTGGGCTACTTCTATCTGCTGGTCCCACCCCTAATGAACCCCATCGTGTACAGCGTGAATAGCAAACAACTTCGTGCAAGGATAATCAGGGTGTTCATCAACTGAAGGGTCAGTTCCTCACGCTGCTCCCATATTAGTGACCTGGGAGTCAAAAAACACAGGCCACAGCCATCTATTCCATCCTGGACCCTTACATCTGAGACAAACAGACACAAATCTGACATCAGGAATCATAACATTCAAAAACCGGAAGGAGAACACTTCAACCTCTCTGGCCACTCAGTAAAAGATTTAAGGGTGGGAATTTTGCAACAGAAAAGCTTGAAAAACAGACTCCAACGAGAAACTGCTGACCTTGAATTAATGTGCAAACTAGATACCATGAACTTGAGTTTGAATAGAGATGGGAGTGGCTGGGTCATTACACATATTGAATCAATTTCCTTAACTTAAGTATCCTTACACCTTCTTGTCAACTGTCGAAATGGGCCATCTTGGTTATCACTACAAAAAGTTTTTTTCTCCTGCTGATAATAGCTCATCTTAACTAATTAGCCTCTCACAGGTCCTATGGTGACTTCCAACGTATCTGTTTGTATATATCTATCTATATCTTACTATATGTTCCATTCTATGCATCTGATGAAATGGGCTGTAGTCCACAAATGCTTATGCATGAAATGGGCTGTAGTCCACAAATGCTTATGCATGTTGTTTCCAGTTACACCTGGCCTGTCCCTGTACCGTCTCTGCTGTAGTCCACAAATGCTTATGCATGAAATGGGCTGTAGTCCACAAATGCTTATGCATGTTGTTTCCAGTTACACCTGGCCTGTCCCTGTACCGTCTCTGCCTAAACATCCAGGGGCCATGACAAAAGCTGCAGAGTTCTTCTCTTGTTGCAGTCCTGGCCCTTCCTGAGCGCTCTGGGTGCTGCATGATTCATGGAGCTGCACCAGCTGTGGACAGGGGCTACTACTTGGGCAGAGACATCCACCCTTCCGCGACACCTTCAGCCAGATTCTTGTTTCTGAGTGGTGTCAGAGACTTGATTTACACAGGAGCCCCAGGAGAAGCCATTCATGCATCCCCTCCCCTACTGATGGCTCTGCACACTGCACAACCACTGAGCCCTCTTCCCACAGAGGCAGAGCAGAACTATTTGTGTGAGTGAGGGTCTGACACACACGAGTCCTGCCAAGAGACTCAGGCCCAGTTTCTCTCCCCTTCCTCCGATTTGTGCTTCCCCAGGTGATTGGAAAGTGGTGGAAATGCATCTCAGCTCCCCCAGGAAGGCACGGCTAGCTCCTAGCTCATGCAGTTTTGGGTGACCACCTAGTCAAAAGGTAAAAGCAAGACACATGAAGGAGCCTTGCCTCCCTGTGACCCTGCCCCTGCCCTTCTTCTCCCCCCTGAGGCTCCACCCACTCCTCCTCCTCTTCCTCTAAGGCCTTTGCTCCATCTTTCCCCCCACAAGGCTTCATGCTCTGCTCCTCCTCTTCTCCTTGAGAGCCCTCCTCCTAGTCTTCCTGAAAGATAGAGCTAGGCTGTGTTAAGTGCCACCCAGGAATCCTGGCCCACCGTGGGGAACCATGGACCCCCTATCTGCCCTGGGCATGGGGAGGCAAGAGGAGGAGCAGTGGCTGGAAAACAGTCCCCATCCCATGACTCTGACTGCCCACAGGTAGCAAAATGGAGTTTAGTGTAAGCTTAGGTTAAAACTTCCCCAAGGTACAAATTAATTTTATCCTTTGCCCCTGGATTTCCACTGCCACCACCAAACTTTAACTGGGCTTACTGGGAAATGTAGTTTGGACACGTCTTTCCCCCCCAAATCCTCCCAACCCTTGCACCTCACTTCGTGGGAAAGGTTTGGTAAAATCCTCACCAACTTGCATAGGTGACCACAGACCCAAACTCTTGGATCTTAGAACAATGAAAAAGTATCCAGTTTTCTTACAAGAAGACTTTTAATAGAAGTAAAGGAATCACCTCTGTAAAATCAGGATGGTATATTCCATACAGGCTAATTAGATTCAAAACACAGAGAATCCCTCTAGGCAAAACCTTAGTTTACAAAAAGACACAAAAACAGGAATACACATTCCCTCCAGCACAGCGAATTTCACAAGGCAAAACAAAGAAAACCTAGCTCATTTTCTAGCTAGATTACTTACTAACTTTACAGGAGTTGGAAGGCTTGCATCCTTGATCTGTTCCCGGCAAAGGTATCACACAGACAGACAAAAGCCTTTCCCCCCCTTCCAGGTTTGAAAGTATCTTGTCCCCTCATTGGTCATTTTGGGTCAGGTGCCAGCCGGGTTACCTGAGCTTCTTAACCTTTTACAGGTAAAAGGACTTTGCTTCTGGCCAGGAGGGATTTCGTAGCACTGTATACAGAAAGGTGGTTACCCTTTCCTTTATATTTATGAAGGGAAGGGTAACCACTCATCAGTTGGTTCACCCTCTATAACACTGATAGAGAGGTATTCAAAGCTGTTTGCCTCCCTGCCCAGGTATTAATACATACTCTGGGTCAATTAAAAAGTAAAAAGTGATTGTATTAAATACAGAAAGTAGGATTTAAGAGGTTCCAAGTAGTAACAGACAGAACATCTTGTGGGTGGAGACCCCCTCCACTCCCCTAGACAAAGTCCAGCTGCAAAATGGAGTTTGGGGGTCCCCCGGGCAAGTCACATGTCCACGCATGACTGAGTTCCGTATCAGCCAAGCCACATTCCTGGGAAAGCCCAGATGTGGATCGGCATCTCCTAGTTCATTGTTGGCATAAGGGCTTCTTGATCGGGCACTTACTGAGAATAGTCTTTTCTCACGAAGCTGACCAACTGCTTCACTGAAACCTACTCAGAATTAAACAAGTATGCAGCCAATATTCATAATTTCAAATACAGAAATGAGACATGCATACAAACAGGATTAATAGATTCAGTAGATCATAACCTCTACAGAGGCAATAAAACCTGTTTATACGTAGCTTCAATGCAGGACAGCTAAATAGAATGACTGTTTTCAGCTCTATAGAATGACTCTTTTCACTGCACTTGCCATGTCTTTACCATCTGATACATATGATACAACGGGTCACACTCAGAAGTGGAGGGCCAGAAAGGGTGTCTTTAGGAAGGTCGCAACTGTACAATCACACAGTGCTCAAGTAGGCTGTGGAACTCAAAGCCACAAGATACGAATGGGGCCAAGGGCTAAGTATGATTCAAAGAGGGACTGGAGGTTAATATGGGTAACCAGAAAATCCAATTACAGTCATGAGGATTTGTTTTTTAAAGTCTTGGAAGAGCTCTAAACCTTCCAGATTTACATCACAAAATATGTCTAAGTAGTTGGTGTCAGGGGGACACTTTTCCTGGGAGCAGGTTATCTCATAGCTGCCTATTGCAGGGCTTCTTCCACTTTCCTCTGTATCATCTGGAACTGGTCACTGGATACTGGGCTAGATGAAGTGCGGGTCTGATCCACTCTGGCAGTGCCTATCTTCCAATTGGTGCTGCAAATCCAACGATATGTATTTGTTGATCTTCCTTAAGCTCCTGAAAGTCTCTCAAGTGGCACAGAGAGCAGAAAAATGTCTCATTAAATATCATCTAGTCTCCTGTTCTTTTATCTTTTAGGAAGTAAATCTCAAAACTCTTTGGAATGGCCCAGTCCATTATGTCAGCTGCGAATGACACCGTATTCAACTCTGCAGTGTTCCTTCTCACTGGGATACCTGGGCAGGAAGACGTCCATATCTGGATCTCTATCCCCTTCAGCTCAATGTACGCTATTTCGATAGTAGGAAATTCAGTAATTCTGTTCATTATAAAAACAGATCCAAGCCTCCATGAGCCCATGTATATTTTCCTTTCCATGTTGGCCGTCTCAGACCTTGGCTTATCGATATCCACCACACCGACAATCCTGGGCATATACTTGTTTAACTCTAGGGAGATCAGCCTTAATGCCTGTTTTGCCCAGCTGTTCTTCATCCACTTTCTTGCAAAAATTGAATTTTCTGTACTCTTGTTCATGGCCTTTGACCGCTTTGTTGCCATCTGTAACCCACTGAGATATGCTTCCATTTTAACTCCACCGAGAATAGCCAACATGGGGTTGGTGTTTGTGGTAAGAGGGGTGGCTGTAGCTTCACCATTCCCCTTTCTCCTGAAAAGGTTCCAATACTGTCGAGCCAACGTCCTCTCGCATTCCTACTGCCTGCACCAGGATGTCATGAAGTTGGCTTGTTCGGATATCACAGTCAACACCATCTACGGCATGTTTACTACAGTTTTCACATTGGGGTTGGACTCGCTGCTCATCTTCTTCTCTCATGTGATGATCCTCAAAACAGTGCTGAGCATCGCATCCCACACGGAGTGCCTCAGGGCCCTGAACACCTGCTTCTCCCACATCTGCGCCGTCCTGCTCTTCTATATACCAGACATTAGCCTGGCTGTGATACACAGATTTGGGAATAGCTCTTCTCACTTACTTAGGATTCTCCTGGAATACGTCGACCTGCTGGTCCTGCCCCTGATAAGCCCAATCGTGTATAGCGTGAAAAGCAGACATCTTCGTGTGAGGATAATCAGGGCCTTCGTCAAATGAAAGGTCAGTTCTTCACCCAGCTCCAGCATGTGTGAAAGAAGAGAGAAAAAACATGAGTGACGGCAATGGCCACCTATTCCATCCTGGGTCCTATTTCCCTGAGGCTCCTCTCTTTGCCTCATCTCTTCCCCCAAGGCCCCACCCGTACTATTCTCCTTTAACTGAGACTTTGCTCTCTCTTCTGGCTGCAAGCCAGAGCTGGGCCATGGTAAGAGCTGCCCAGACAGCCACAGCCACTGTGAGGTGCCCCAGACTCCCCACATTTTACCCCCAAGGATGTACAAGTCGGGGAAAGTGAACAGTCTGGAGTTCCTCACAGCAGCCAGTGCTCCCGGAGCAGCTCTTACCATGGCCTGACTCAGGCCTGCATGTAAGGCGGAGCATCGGGGAAAGTGGAGAAGCAGGAGGCAGGGCTTAGTGGGAAGAGATGGGATACAGGGTGGGGCTTCAGGGGAAAAAGGGGAGTAGGGGATGTGGCAAGTCTGAAACAAATGTCACCCCAGCAAGCAAGATGGTGGGGATGTTCCTGAGTAAAGGAGGAAGATGGGGCCGGAGGATCGGAGAGCCTGTGTTTTGGAGAAGACTAAATTAATGTGACCCCACAAAGGGGGCTCCTCTTTTAAGTGTCCCAGGCTGAGAGTAAGCCACTGCAAGAATCTCAGAGGGAGGGTCAGCGTGCCTGCAGGGCCACCTCAGGCCTGAACGAGGCACCCTGAGGTGGCATCTGTGCTCAGCGACTTAGCCAGAGTGTGCTGTGCTCTAAGAAGCTGTTACCAATGGGAGTATGTGTGAAGTTATTGACATGAACTGTGACCGTATTGATCATTGTTGCAACCAAGGTCCTATGGTGGCACCAAATATTGTAAAGCTTGTTGTGTAAGGTGTCTATGGAAAGGTTATGATTTGCTGGGGATGATCATGCTGTCTGTATGCATGTATTGTTGTTGTACTTAAAGTTATAAGTATTGGTTCTATGCTGTCTGTATTCCAAACTTGCGCTATACTTCTGGGTGACACCCCAGACAATTTGGCATTAGCAGTACCTAGCCTGCTTGATGGCCAATCATCAGCTATACAGTTGACCCTTTGAGAGAAGGCAGATACACTTTGTGACTCAGCGAGGAAGGCAGGGACATGCCTATGGACAGAACTGGTTTTACCATGCCGTGTGCTGGGAAGCTTGTGTTTGGAATCAGAGACTATAAAAGGCAGCTGCATCTTCTCCATTTTGTCTTCAATCCTGCTCCTTACCCCTGGAGGAACTTTGCTACACTGAAGCTCTTAATAATGGCCTGAATGACCCACCCAAGCTGTGGATGGACTCCAGAGACTTGATTTGAGCCTGCAGTTTATTCCATCACTGCTGCAAGCCTGAACCAAGAACTTTGCCATTGCTGTATGTAATTGATTACTTTGACCAATTTTAGCTCTCATCTATATTTCTCTCTTTTATGAATAAACCGTTAGGTTTTAGATTCTAAAAGATTGGCAACAGTATAATTTGTGGGTAAGATCTGACTTGTATATTGACCTGGGTCTGGGGTTTGGTCCTTTGGGATCAGGAGACCCTTTTTCCTTTCACTGGGGTGTTGGTTTTCATAACCATTCATTTCCATAAGCAGTGATGCTAGTGGTGATTCTGGCAAACTGGAGTGTCTGAGGGAATTGCTTAAATGATTTCTGCTTAGCGAGTGGGGTAAAACCGAAGTTCTCTGTGTTTGCCTGGTTTGGTGTGCCTTAGTTGTGAAGGACCCACAGCCTTGGGCTGTGACTGCCCTGCTCCAAGCAATTTGTCCTGAATTGATACTTTCAGAGGTGTCCCGTCAGAGGCCGCATTGCTACAGCATGCCAGCCCAGCCCCCAGGCTGCCCTAAACTCCACTGCAGTAGGGTGAGAACAGGCCAGTGAATCAAACCTCTCCTTACCATCCTCAATCTCGACAGCGCAGAGGGGAGATCTGCTGGTATAGCAGAGAATCCAGCCAGGCCTGTCACCACTCTGGTGACTGGAAGTCTGGTTCTGTGCTCCAGACACTGCTCTGTGACTCAGGACTGCTGGGTTTGCTTCCCTTGCCATGTGTCACCATGGCCAAGCCATTGGCTGCCTCTCAGCCTCTGCACAGGTGGATAAGAGCCCTGCCCTGCCTCACAGCAGTGGCGAGACATTCCAGGTGCTCAGACACTCTGAGACCCTAAGATCAGGGCGGTGTCAGGGTTCCACAGAGCATCACCTCTGACATTTGTTGATAAAAGGCTTCTTACAACAGCCTCCTGTGACAGCTGGCCTCTGGGAAGCCCCATGATTCCAGCACCTTAGTGTCTGCGACACATTTGGGGGTGCTCGGGGGTGAGAGTGAAGGGTAGGTAGTGGATTTCTGAGGGGAGTGATGGAGTGTCACAGGGATACCAGGAGTTTCAGCACAGTCACCCGGTCAGTATTTGCAACCCGTTGAATCTCAATGGGTCTAACTGCCAAACAGTGGAGCAAGGGTCACTGGGGCTTCATCTTAGATGTCTGGCTGAGAGAAAGCAGTCTCGGGGCAAAAGTCAGTTTCACACCTCAGCTCTGTAACATGGACATGGCTGAGCACTGTGGTGACTGGGCCCAGGCTCACACAGGTTTCAGCAAAGGCTGCTTCCACAAGAAAATGGCCAAAAGATGGGAAGATGCTCTCATAGACACAGGGTAACTAAGCTGTGTCCCAAGAGCTCCTTGGCTTTCCAAAAGAACATAAGATGGGCCAGCTCTGTTCCTCTATCTACAGAGCAAACCCTGTCTAACTCAGTTGGTAGTGAGACATGAGATGGATGAGTGTAGATGTGTGACAGCTGCCTGTTATTTTAAAACCATTTTCTCTAATGCTTTGTGCTATTTGACAATAAACCTTCTACTTTGAAGGAGGCTGGGTTGGACTATGCAGTGCTGGTCACAAAGCCCCCTAAAGGGAAGGGATTGTGCTGTCCAATTGAACCTGCTTGGCGATAAACTTTTAGCATAGATGAGGCGTTGTTTCCAGCTGGAAGAGTGGGACAATGATGAGACTCCCCCCAAGAGAGGAAAGGACCTAGTTAAGAGGGTAAAGAGACCATATATGCCAGTTTTAGAGCGACAATCCTGATTCTTCTTGGCCAGTATATATCTTTGTTGAGTGCTTATCAGGATTTAGAGGAGCAACTTGTTCGAGTTGCATCCAAGATAACATTCCACTCAATACAATTCTTAACTGGGTCCAAAAAACAATTATATAAGTTCATGGAGGATAGGTCCATCAATGGCTCTTAGCTAAGAGGGTCAGGGATGCAGCCCCATGCTGTGAGTGTCTCTAAAACTCTGACTGCCAGAGGATAGGAGGAGATAAGGGAGGATGGGTCACTTAATAATTGTCCTGTTCTGTTCCTTCCATCTGAGCCAACTGCACTGGCCACTATCAGAAGACAGGACACTGGGCTAGATGGACATTGGTCTGAATCCATATGGCCATTCTTCTGTTCTTAAATTGTTCCTCTGATAGATGGGCTGGTGCAGAGAAGCCTTTTCCACGGGGATCCCTCTGTTGTAGGGCTGTTGTAGCCGTCCAAACAGATGTCCATGGTAGGGGGACCATACTTCCTGTTTTGGCCAGGGCAATTCCTTTTTTAAGCCCTCTCTCAGCCTCCCTCATCTTTTTATTTCCCCCACACACACCCCAAATGAGCCATTTGTCCCGGTTGCTCTTGCTGACTTTATCAGTTGGGAGGAGGAAACAGGACTAATTCCCACTTCTGTGAGAAAAGTGGGGAAGTGGGGAATGGAAGAACGTTCTGGGGAGGTGACGGAAGATGCCAGCCCCAAAAAGGGTGAGGCAGAGGAGCGGGGGAGGGTGTTTAGCATTCCAGCCAAAGTGACATCCTCTTGAGACCTAAGTGGGCCCCTGTAGGGTTCCAGCGACGGTCAACAGTCTCGTATGGGGAGAGAAACTGGGGGTCTCCAGTTTCTCCTTGGGAAATATGGTCACCCTAAGCGGGTGCTCTGCATGGGAGGCCAATGGGGGATGAGTGCTGCCACCTACGGGTGTGGTCCTGTAGCATGAGGGAGCTGGGCTCATGGGTGGAGCTTGAGTTGGGCTGGAAAACAAGAGAGTCCTGTCCCCCTCCCCCCCCCCCCATGAAAAATTTTGACTCAAATGAAATGTTTCCTTTTCACCCATTTTTGTGGGTTAGTTTTCATAAAAAATGGATCATTGTTCTCTGAAAGCTCAGCTGCCAGGATGCTGCCCAGCTGCAGCTGCCTGGATCCCCAAGAGAAAGTGGAGGCTTTTGATCGCCTCTCCCTCATCATGGTAATGAAGGTTGCACTGACCGAGTCTCTGGCTGCACTCTGGGTATGGAAAGGTTGAAACCTCCCGACCAGTCTGTGGCTGGGGCATTGTGCCCATCAGCTACTCTAACCAGCCCTCCCATCTCTGTGCAGCACCCGCCACCCTGTTCAGCAGATGCTGTGGGCAGTGGCTACTGTGACAGGCCCTGGTAGCACATCTCTGATGAGCCTGTGGTAGCAGGGAGCTGGAGAGGGTCCTAGAGCAGTTGTGGAGGCCCAGAGATTGTGGGTGGGGTGGTCTAGCTACCAGTGGATCACTGAGCTCTGTGCCAAACTTTGGGGATCCCAGGTTCCTGCGTCCCCTTTTTCATTCCTCATGGAGAAGGGAAGGGATCCCTCCCACACCATAATGATCCCAGGAAATATTGTGGAATCCTCCTTCCCTGGCCTGCACCCTGGATTTGTAATGCAGGAAGGGGGGCTGCTGGGGGGTATAATATAATTATTATTATTCTATTTTATTTTCTTTCAGCAAGATCACAACTGTGACAGCATTGTCGTTATGACTCGGCCATTCCCAAGGTAGCCATGTGACTAATCAGAACCATACAAACAGTGATGACAAGCCTGGATTCCAGAAATACAGGCTGTAGCAGGGCTTGCGCTGTGGCCTAGTTAGGTAGGATCACCACACATCCTCTGTGATTTGGCCTCCTGCAGTTTGCCATTGTCTGTCTGGGGTTAAAGCTGTTGCACCCAAAGCCAAGCATCTGAGCTTCCCTGGAGGCCAAGTGGCCCCCAGGGGAATGTGCCAGCAGGCTTCATAAAGACACCTGCCTCCCCGTCTGAACAGATACTGCCTGCTGCCTGTGCAATCTCTAAGATGACTCCTTCTCCTTTTGGGTGAAGACCTCTGGTGTCAGCAGCTCCACGCCGAGCAGGAACTGGGTACGTTGGCAGGTTTCACTATCTTTGAAATGTGAAGTGATGTGTAAAGGCTGGAAGCTGTTTCCATGGGAAGATGTTCTGCGCAGCGGCAGAGGGTTCTCTGCTGGGCTTTTCTGGGTGGCTCAGTGATGGGGCTGGAGGGAGGGCAATGCTAGCTCGCTTGGGAACCCCTCCTCTGCATGTGCCCACGCTCCATGGGGCTGCTGAAGCTGCACAAAAATCTCACATTCAATGTGAGCAATCTCCGAGCGTTAAAACCCCAATGCCCCACGTCAGGATTTCTCAAGGGCTACCATGTCTAGAGGTGCCGTGTGCTCTGGCCCCAATACTGCCAGGCACTGAAAGAGACGATACCCCATGGAATGTCAGTGACTAGTTCCCAAATCGCCTCAGGTTTATTTATTCCTGAAAATTTAATCAGTAAATGCATTTTCAAAGGTTTTATTTTCTTGCTCGACTGTAACCACAGGAATTCAGAGCTGTGTTACTCTGTGGTCACAGGTCCAGTAGGGCATATTTCTATTTCCTGACTGGCTGAGGTCTCCAGCACTTGTGCCCTTTGGATACCGCTCAAAGTTACTGGCATCTCTGCCCTTTTCTGGTCTCCAAGAGCCAGATGTCAGACCTCAGAATCTGCCCTCTCCTAGGTTGGAATCCTGTGATCCTCCCACCCTCAGACTGCGCCCTGGGCTACAGGACACTGCAGACCAACTCTGCTTGGCCCCTCAGGTCTGCGTGGGCTCGACACCAATGGTTCTTCCCTTTGGAACACTGTGAGTGGTGGTGAGACGAGTGACCAGCCAGCCTTCTTGAACCAAACTACTGTTTAGTCTAACCAGTAGGAATAAAGAGTAACAAGGGCAAAAAAGAGGGTTTTCAACAACAGTACACTTCCTGACCCCAAGTCCTCCCACTCTGACCGGGACTCAGGCAGGCCGAGGGCCTGCAGGCTTCCCCAGCCGTGTCCATGACTGTCCGTCTGAAGAGCTTCACAGACTTCTGAATCCAGTAACGTGGCTGGAGCCCAGAAATAGGCTCTGCTAGCTTGTAGCTCTGGTGCTGTCTCTCAACCTCATTGAGGTGGTTACTGAGCAATGGCTTTCCTTGAACTATTGCTTCCCTTCCTGCTTGTTTTTCAGCAGCCTGCTATTAAACTCAGAAGAGCCATACTGGTTTCACTGAATGTAGCCATAACATGAACATCCCAATAGTTCACCCCTGTCACTATGCAGTAAACATCCCAAGAACTGGGTTTAACATGCACATTCATTATAGCAGTGCAGCTCCATGCCTGTCACAATGCTGTTTCAGTGTGCTAGATATTTTATGAATAGAGGACATAGGCAGTCTGAGAGACAGAGAGAGCAATGGACTACTTTCCTGTGGGAAATGAAGTTCCATTTCCATGAATACTCATGCATTTGACTTTGAAATCACTTCCTGCAAACCCTCATCATGCCTGAATAATAGGTGCTGGGGTCACTGTGTACTAGAGGTTTCAGAGTAGCAGCCGTATTAGTCTGTATCCGCAAAAAGAAAAGGAGGACTTGTGGCACCTTAGAGACGAACCAATTTATTTGAGCATAGCTCACAAAAGCTTATGCTCAAATAAATTTGTTTGTCTCTAAGGTGCCATAAGTCCTCCTTTTCTTTTTGTGTACTAGAGAGTGAGAGCTCAGGGAGTGAATCTTCTCTATCCTGACCCCAATGCCTGTTACCACGCCGGACACAGGCTACAGACTGACAGAACAGAACCTGAGGAGAACCAGTCAGCTATTAACCCAGGGACAGGGAGCTACTAGACTTTTGTTTGCTGATAAGGGACTGAATGAGGGCTGAGATCTGAGATCTTTTCAGATTCTGAAGAAATCCAGATAAGAGACGCTACTTTTAAGCTCCTCTCTAACCTGCAAAATCATCTCTGATGGGAAAGAATGGGTTCACATGTGTGTATGAAAGTACAGACATCTAAATGTTATGCCACAACTTTTCATTGTAATACAAATATTACAAACTAAACTTTCAGACATGCATGTATATCGAAAGCCTGCAGCAGAGTTGTTGGAATCTCTACAGGAAGGAGCAGTGGCAATTTTACTGCTTAATTGCTTTTGCTTTAGAAAGTATTTCAGAAGTGTAGAATCATAGAATCAGAAGAGTAGGATTGGAAAAGACCTCAGGAGATTATTAAAGAGGCAGTGGCATAATTTGAACACTCAGCAGTGGAGAAAATAAAAAAAATATACAGATAGTGAGGCCATCAGTGCAGGACAAATAAATAAATAAATAAATAAATAAATTCAATGACTGTTCTCACCATGCAATTGCCTTCTGTTTACACAGATATCATGATACCATGGGCCACACTCAAAGGTGGAGGGCCAGAAAGGGTGTCTGTGGGAAAGTCACACTGTAAAATCACACGTTGCTGAATCAGGCTGTGGAACTCCCAGCCACAAGATATCAATGGGGCCAAGAGTATAGTAGGATTCAAAAAGGGACTGGATGTCTATATGGGTAACCAAAAAATCAAAATACAGTAGTGAGGATAGTGTTAAAAGAGTCTTGGAAGGATCTTAAACTTTCCAGATTTACACCACAAAATATGTCTAACTAATGTGTTTCAGGGGGAAACTTTCCCTAGGAGCAGGTTATCTCATAGCTGCCTATTGCAAGGTTTCTTCCACCTTCCTCTGAAGCATCTGGAACTGGCTACTGGATACTAAGCTAGATGGACTTCAGGTCTGATCCAGTTTTGCAGTGCCTATCTTCCTATCGGTGATGTAAATCCAAAACAATGTTTTTTCTGATCTTCCTTGAGCTCCTAAGAGTCTCTAAACTTACATTGAGAGCACAATGAAGTCTAGTTAAATATTATCAAGTCTCCTGTTCTTTTTTCCTTTCAGGAAGGAAAGCTCAAAACTCCTTGGACCTACCCACAACATTACGTCAGCTGTCAATGACACCAAATTCAAATCTGTCGTGTTCTTTCTCACTGGCATAGCTGGACAGGAATACCTCCATCTCTGGATCTCTATTCCTTTCTGCTTTAGATATGTTATCTCAATAGTAGGAAATTCAGTCATTCTGTTCATTATAAAAACAGATCCAAACCTTCATGAGCCCATGTACATTTTCCTTTCCATGTTGGCTGTCACAGATTTTGGCTTATTGATAGCCACCATACCGACGATACTGAGCATATTCTTGTTTAACTCTAGTGAGATCAGCCTCAATGCCTGTTTTGCTCAGCTGTTCTTCATCCACTCACTTGCAAAAATTGAATCCTCCATGCTGTTACTGATGGCCTTTGACCGTTTCATCGCAATCTGTAACCCACTGAGATATGCTTCCATCTTAACTCCACCAAAAATAGCCAAGATGGGGTTGGTGTTTGTGCTAAGAGGGGTGGCTGTAGCATTGCCATTGCCTATTCTCCTGAAACAGTTCTGATACTGTCGAGCCAACGTCCTCTCCCATTCCTACTGCCTGCACCAGGATGTCATGAAGTTGGCTTGTTCGGATATCACAATCAACTACATCTATGGCTTGTTTACTACTCTCTTCACGTTTGGATTGGACTCTTTGCTCATCTTCCTCTCTTACATGATGATCCTCAAAACAGTGCTGAGCATCGCATCCCACACAGAGTGCCTCAGGGCCCTGAACACCTGCGTCTCCCACCTCTGCGCCGTCCTGCTCTTCTACACACCAAACATCGGCCTGGCTGTGACACACAGATTCGGGAATGGCTCTTCTCACTTGCTTCAGATTCTCCTGGGATATGTCTACCTGCTGGTCCCGCCCCTGATGAATCCAATCGTGTATAGCGTGAAAAGCAAACATCTTCGTGCGAGGATAATCAGGGCGTTTGTCAAGTGAAGAGTGATTTCATCCCCCATCTCCAGCACTGGACACACAGTAGACAAAAAACACAAGTGACAGCCACAGCCACCTGCTCCATCCTGGTTCCTTTTACCCTAAGGCCCCTCTCTCTGCCCTATCTCTTCCCCCAAGGTCCCACCCCTACTACTCCCCTTTACCCGAGACTCTTCCCCATCCCCAGGCTACAGCCCAGAGCCAGGATGTGGTAAGAGCTACCCAGAGAGCCACAACACCTTGAGGAGCCAGAGACTCTCCACATTTTACCCACCCAGGATGTGAAACCCAGGGAAGGTGGACAGTTCAGGGATTGAAACAGCAGCCTGAGTTCTGGTAGCAGCTTTTACCATAGCCCGACTCTGGCCTGGCTGGGAGGCAGAGAGTCAAGGAAAGTGGAGGAGCAGGGGGCAGGACTTAGTGGAAGAGATGGGGCGGGGAGCAAGGCTTCAGAAGAAAAAGGGGAAGAAGGGGCAAGTCTGGAAAAACGCTGACCCCAGCAAGTAGGATGCAGGGGTGTGGGGGTTCCTGAGTAAAGGAGGAAGATGAGGCTGGAGGGTCGGACAGCCTGTGTGTTGGAGAAGATTAAATTAATGTGACCCCACAAAGGGGGCTCCTCTTTTAAGTATCCCAGGTTGAGAGTAAGTCATTGCTTAGACCTTATCTTTGAAAACTCATTGCAATCAGGGGAAGTCCCGGAAGACTGGAAAAAGGCTAATGTAGTGCCAATCTTTAAAAAAGGGAAGAAGGAGGATCCTGGGAACTACAGGCCAGTCAGCCTCACCTCAGTCCCCGGAAAAAATCATGGAGCATGTCCTCAAGGAATCAATTCTGAAGCACTTAGAGGAGAGGAAAGTGATCAGGAACAGTCAGCATGGATTCACCAAGGGCAAGTCATGCCTGACTAATCTAACTGTCTTCTATGATGAGATAACTGGTTCTGTGGATGAGGGAAAGCAGTGGACGTGTTATTCCTTGACTTTAGCAATGCTTTTGAAATGGTCTCCCACAGTATTCTTGTCACCAAGTTAAAGAGGTATGGGCTGGATGGATGCACTACAAGGTGGGTAGAAAGTTGGCTAGATTATCGTGCTCAACGGGTAGTAATCAATGGCTCCATGTCTAGTTGGCAGCCGGTATGAAGTGGAGTGCCCCAAGGGTCGGTTCTCAGGCCGGTTTTCTTCAATATCTTCATTAATGATCTGGAGGATGGTGTGGATTGCACCCTCAGGAAGTTTGCGGATGACACTAAACTGGGAGGAGTGATAGATACACTGGAGGGTAGGGATAGGATACAGAGGGACCTAGACAAATTGGAGGATTGGGCCAAAAGAAATCTGATGAGGTTCAAAAGCGACAAGTGCAGAGTCCTGCACTTAGGACGCAAGAATCCAATGCACCACTACAGACTAGGGACAGAATGGCTCGGCAGCAGTTCTGCAGAGAAGGACCTCAGGGTGACAGTGGATGAGAAGCTGGATATGAGTCAACAGTGTGCCCTTGTTGCCAAGAAGGCCAATGGCATTTTGGGGTGTATAAGTAGGGGTATTGCCAGCAGATTAAGGGATGTGATCGTTCCCCTCTATTCGGCATTGGTGAGGCCTCATCTGGAGTACTGTGTCCAGTTTTGGGCACCACACTACAAGAAGGATGTGGATAAATTGGAAAGAGTCCAGCGAAGGGCATCAAAAATGATTAGGGGTCTGTAACACATGAGTTATGATGAGAGGCTGAGGGACCTGGAATTGTTTAGTCTACGGAAGAGAAGAATGAGGAGGGATTTGGTAGCTGCTTTTAACAAACTGAAAGGAGGATCCAAAGAGGATGGATCTAGACTATTCTCAGTGATAGCAGATGACAGGACAAGGAATAATGGTCTCAAGTTGCAGTGGGGGAGATTTAGGTTGGATATTAGGAAAATCTTTTTCACTAGGAGGGTGGTGAAAAACTGGACTGGGTTACCTAGGGAGGTGGTGGAATGCCCTTCCTTCGAAGTTTTTAAGGTCAGGCTTGACAAAGCCCTGGCTGGGATGATTTAGTTGGGGATTGGTCCTGCTCTGGGCAGGGGGTTGGACTAGATGACGTCCAGAGGTCCCTTCCAACTCTGATATTCTATGATTCTATGATTCTTAGAGGGAAGGTCAGTGTGCCTACAGGGCCACCTCAGGCCTGAAGGAGGCAACATAGGGTGGATCCTGTTCACATGGACTTGGCCAGAGTGTGCTGTGCTCTAGGAAGCTGTTACCTGGGCCGATGTAAGCCTAGCCCTCAGGCTGCTCTAAACTCCAGTGAGGCAGGGGGAGAACAGGCCAGCGAATCAAACCTCTCTAACTGGATCCGTGCCATCCCTGCTCTCTGCCGTCCATGGGGGAGCTCTGCTGGCGCAGCAGACAATCCAGCCGGGCCTGTCACCATTCAGGAGTCTGGAAGGCTGGTCCTGTGGTCTGGCCATGGCTCTGCAACGCAATGCAAGAGAACTGGGTTTCATTCCCTTACTTTGGGCAAGCCATTGCCTGCCTGAGCCTCTGCTCAGGTGTATAATAGCTCTGCCCTGCCTCACAGGAGTGGCAGGAGGATAAATACATTCAAGGTGCTCAGATACTCTGAGACCCAAAGATCAGGGCGCTGTCAGGGTTCCACAGAGCAACACCTCAGACATTTGTGTATAAAAGTCCTTTTATCACAGCCTCCTGTGACAGCTGTCTTCTGGGAAGCCCCGTAACTCCAGACCCTTGGTGTCTGTAGCAGATGTGGGGATGCTTGGGGCTGACAGTGAGGGGTAGTTATCGGATCTCTGAGGGGAGCAATGGAGTGTCACAGGGATGCCGGGAGTTCCAGCACAGTCACAGGACCAGTGTTTGCAAGCCATTGAGGCCGAATCGGTTTAACTGCCAAACAATGGAGGAAGCAGCACTGGGACCTCATCTTAGATATCTTGCTGCGAGAAAACAGTCTCAGGGCAAACGTCAGCTCACCCCTTGGCCCTGAAACATGGACATGGCTGAGCGCTATGGTTACTGGCCCAGGCTCACACAGGTGGCACCAAGGGTTGCTTTCACTAGAATGGAGTAAACAGATGGGAAGATGCTCTCAGAGACACAGGGAAAGTAGGATGTGTCCCAAGAGCTCCTTGGTTTCCCTAAAGAATGTAAATGGGCCAGTTCTGTTCCTCTGTCTCCAGAGCAAAGTCTGTCTAACTCAGCTTGTACTGAGACGTGAGATAGATGAGTGTAGACGTGTGAGAGCTGCCTGCTATTTTATAACCATTTTCTCCAATGCTTTGTGCTGTTTGCTAATCAACCTACTAGTTTTAAGGAGGGTGGGGGTGAGTCTATAGCTCTGGTCACAAGCATCCCAAATGGAATAGACTGAGGTGTCCAATCAGATCTGCTTGTTGATAAGCATTTAGCACAGATGCAGCATTGTTCCAAGCTCAAAAAGTGGAACAATTGTAAGACTCCCCGCAAGACAGGAAAGGACCTGGTTTAGAGGGTACAAAGATGATATACCCCGGTTTTATTGTGGCAGTCCCAATTTTTCTTGGCCAGCATCTATCCTTATTAAGTGCCTGTCAGCATTCAGAGGAGCAACTTGTTCAAGTTGCAGCCAAGGTACGATTCACTCAAGACAATGATTCATAGCCCTGGTCTACATTACGAATTTCTTGTTTCTTGACTTTAGCAAAGCTTTTGACATGGTCTCCCACAGTATTCTTGTCAGCAAGTTAAAGAAGTACGGGCTGGATGAATGCACTATAAGGTGGGTAGAAAGTTGGCTAGATTGTCGGGCTCAATGGGTAGTGATCAATGGCTCCATGTCTAGTTGGCAGCCGGTGTCAAGTGGAGTGCCCCAGGGGTCGGTCCTGGGGCTGGTTTTGTTCAACATCTTCATAAATGATCTGGAGGATGGTGTGGATTGCACTCTCAGCAAATTTGTGGATGATACTAAACTGGGAGGAGTGGTAGATACGCTGGAGGGCAGGGATAGGATACAGAGGGACCTAGAGAAATTGGAGGATTGGGCCAAAAGAAATCTGATGAGGTTCAATAAGGATAACTGCAGGGTCCTGCACTTAGGACGGAAGAACCCAATGCACAGCTACAGACTAGGGACCAAATGGCTAGGCAGCAGTTCTGCAGAAAAGGACCTAGGGGTGACAGTGGACGAGAAGCTGGATATGAGTCAGGAGTGTGCCCTTGTTGCCAAGAAGGCCAATGGCATTTTGGGATGTATAAGTAGGGGCATAGCAAGCAGATCGAGGGACGTGATCGTTCCCCTCTATTCGACATTGGTGAGGCCTCATCTGGAGTACTGTGTCCAGTTTTGGGCCCCACACTACAAGAAGGATGTGGATAAATTGGAAAGTGTCCAGCGAAGGGCAACAAAAATGATTAGGGGTCTGGAACACATGAGTTATGAGGAGAGGCTGAGGGAACTGGGATTGTTTAGCCTGCAGAAGAGAAGAATGAGGGGGGATTTGATAGCTGCTTTCAATACCTGAGAGGGGTTCCAGAGAGGATGGTTCTAGACTATTCTCAGTGGTAGAAGAGGACAGGACAAGGAGTAATGGTCTCAAGTTGCAGTGGGGGAGGTTTAGGTTGGATATTAGGAAAAACTTTTTCACTAGGAGGGTGGTGAAACACTGGAATGCATTGCCTATGGAGGTGGTGGAATCTCCTTCCTTAGAAGTTTTTAAGGTCAGGCTTGACAAAGCCCTGGCTGGGATGATTTAATTGGGGATTAGTCCTGCTTTTGAGCAGGGGGTTGGACTAGATGACCTCCTGAGGTCCCTTCCAACCCTGATATTCTATGATTCTATGATTCTATGATTTAGGTCGGATTTAGCAACATTAAATCAGTTTAGCCCTGCACCTGTCCACATTACAAAGCCATTTTTTTCCGAATTTAAGGGCTCTTAAAACCGGTTTCTCTACTCCTCCCCGACGAGTGGATTAGTACTGGAATCGACCTTGCTGGGTCCAATTTAGGATAGTGTGGACGCAATTTGACAGCATTGGCTTCCGGGATCTATCCCAGAGTGCTCCATTGTGACCAATCTGGACAGCACTCTCAACTCAGATGCACTGGCCAAGTAGACAGGAAAAGCCCCGCAAACTTTTGAATTTCATTTCCTGTTTGGCCAGTGTGGCGAGCTGATCATCACAGGTGACCATGCAGAGCTCATCAGCACAGGTGACCATGCAGTCCCAGAATCGCAAAAGAGCTCCAGCATGGACCAAACGGGAGGTACTGGATCTGATCGCTGTATGGGGAGAGGAATCCGTGCTATCAGAACTCCATTCTAAAAGACGAAATCCCAAAATATTTGAAAAAGTCTCCAAGGGCATGAAGGACGAGGCTAGAACAGGGACCCGCAGTAGTGCCGCGTGAAACTTAAGGAGCTCAGGCAAGCCTACCAAAGAACCAGAAAGGCAAACAGCTGCTCCGGGTCAGAGCCCCAGACATGTCGTTACTATGATGAGCTGCATGCCATTCTAGGGAATGCCCCTTTAGCTACCCCAGCCCTGTGCGTGGACTCCGTCAATGGACTCTCACACAACAGGGATGCAGATTTCAGAGATGAGGAAGATGATGGTGAGGAGGAAGTTGAAGCACAGCAAGCAAGCGGAGAAACCATTTTCCCCGACAGCCAGGAACTGTTTCTCACCCTGGATCTAGTACCCCCCCACACCCACCGAAGGTGGGCTCCTGGACCTAGAAGGCAGAGAAGGGACCTCTGGTGAGTGTACCTTTGTAAATATAATACATGGTTTAAAAGCAAGCATGTTTAATGATTAATTTGCCCTGAAGACTTGAGATGCATTCGCGGCCAGTACAGCTACAGGAAAAGTCTATTAACGTGCATGGGGATGGAGTGGAAATCCTCCAGGGACACCTCAGTGAAGCTCTCCTGGATGTACTCCCAAAGTCTTTGCAAAAGGTTTCTGAGGAGGGCAGCCTTATTCCGTCCTCCATAGTAGGACACTTTACCCTGGCAGGCCAGCAGTACGTAGTCTGGAATCATTGCATAACAAAGCATGGCAGCGAATGGTCCCAGTTTTTGTTGGCATTCAAGCAACATCCATTCTTTATCTCTCTGTGTTATCCTCAGGAGAGTGATATCGTTCATGGTCACCTGGTTGAAATAGGGGAATTTTATTAAGGGGCCATTCAGAGGTGGCCGTTCCTGCTGGGCTGTTTGCCTGTGGCTGAACAGAAATCAGCCCCGCGATTCGGGCAGGGATGAAGTGATCATCCCAGAGAATTGTGTGTCTGTGTGTGTGTGTGTGGGATGGGGGGTTAGTTGGGTTTGTGCTGCACATTAACCAGAAAACTGCAGCCCCTCCTTTTAAAGGGCCAGCCCAACGGGTGCTTTGTATGGGAAATCAGGGCACTGCTGTTTGAAACCATTCTCACATGTTAGGAAGGCTAAAGAAGCCAAAAGACTGTGGCTTACCATGGCTCCCTGCAAGCCGAATTCTGTTGTCCGTCAGCCCTGTGTGTGTGATCTCTCACAACAAACTGGCAGGCCTTTGATATAACAGGCAAAATGCAACCTTGTAAAGAAATCACACCTGCTATGTAATGTTAACAGCTTGGTTCAGCATGAAAGAGTCAACCCATTGTTCTCTAAAATGTCTCTTTTTAAAGACTAATCTCCCTTTTCTCCCTCCCGCAGCTGAAAATGTTTCATTGCTCCATGTATCATCTCCATCCCAGAGGCTATCAAAGATGAGAAGCTGAAATAAACCGCACTCTTGATGAAATGTTCTCTGAGCTCATGCAGGCCTCCCACGCTGAAAGAGCCCAGCACAATGCGTTGAAGGAGACAATGTCAGAGTCCAGGAAAGCACAAATCAACGCGAGGACAGGAGGGATGAGCGAGAGAAGAGATGGCGTCAGCATGATGAGAGGAGGCAGGATGCAATGCTGAGGCTACTGGAGGATCAAACTGATATGCTCCGGCATATGGTTGAGGTGCAAGAAAGGCAGCAGGAGCACAGAAAACCACTGCAGCCCCTGTGTAACCAACCGCCCTCCTCCCCAAGTTTCATAACCTCCTCACCCAGACGCCCAAGAACGTGGTGGGGGGACATCCGGGCACCCAACCACTCCACCCCAGAGGACTGCCCAAGCAACAGAAAGCTGGCATTCAATAAGTTTTGAAGTGCAATGTGGCTTTGTCTTTCTGTCCTCCCCTCCTCCCGCACCCCACCCGGTGCTTCCCTCCTCCCCCATCCCTCCTGGGTTACCTTGGCAGTTATCCCCCCATTTGTGTGACAAATTCGTAAAGAATGCATGAATTTGAAACAACAATATTTCCAAATAGCCCTTAACCTGTTATTTCACCACCAAGAGCTGCTCACCTTCACGAAGGGTCCCATACTTTCCCTGACCTTCTTCTTATTGCTAACATACCTGTAGAAACCCTTCTTGTTACCCTTCACATCCCTTGCTAGCTGCAACTCCAAATGTGCTTTGGCCTGCCTGATTACACCCCTGAGTGTTCAAGCAATATTTTTGTACTCCTCCCTAGTCATCTGTCCAAATTTCCACTTCTTGTAAACTTCCTTTTTGTGCTTAAGCTTACTGAAGTTTTCTCTGTTAAGCCTGCCGTAATTGCTATTCTTTCTGCTATTCTTCTCCTTACAAGAAGACTTTTCATAGAAGTAAAAAAGAATCATCTGTGTAAAATCAGGATGGTGAATACCTTACAGGGTAATTAGATTCAAAACATAGAGAATCCCTCTAGGCAAAACCTTAAGTTACAAAAAAGACACACAGACAGGAATATTCATTCTATTCAGCACACCTATTTTCTCAGCCATTTCAAGAAATCATAATCTAACACATACCTAGCTAGATTACTTACTAAGTTCTAAGACTCCATTCCTGTTCTGTCTCCAGAAAAAGCATCACCCACACAGACCCAGACCCTTTGTTTTTCTCCCTCCTCCCAGCTTTTGAAAGTATCTTGTCTCCCCATTGCTCATTTTGGTCAGGTGCCAGCGAGGTTACTTTTAGCTTCTT
The DNA here is from genome assembly GCF_965140235.1 of Caretta caretta. NCBI lineage: Eukaryota > Metazoa > Chordata > Testudines > Cheloniidae > Caretta > Caretta caretta. Next base: position 6,944,502 of record NC_134206.1, read on the forward strand.
AACCCTTTTCAGATGAGAGGATTTTTCCTCTGGCCAGGAGGGACTTTAAAGGGGTTTACCCTTCCCTTTATATTTATGACACGCCCCCCAAATCTCAGCTAGGGTGAAACGTTGGCTGGGATTTCTTCCTGGAGCTCTAGGAAAAAACAGAGTTAATAAGACACATGCACCTCTAAATATACTACCAAGTACATAAAGACTAACAATATTTTGCACATCTCAAGGATGATTTTAACCAGTTGATTCCGGGAAACTTTCACGGGAGAGTGCATCAGCCACTTTGTTAGAAGCTCCTGAGTCGTGTTGGATGTTGAAATCAAAATCTTGGAGAGCTAAACTCCACTGAATAAGTTTTTTGTTATTTCCCATGGTGGTCTGAAGCCACTGTAGCGCAGCATGGTCAGTTTTCAGTGGAAACGCCATCCCCAAACATATGGGCGTAGCTTTTCCAGGGCATAGACAATGGTGTAACATTCTTTTTCACTGACTGACCAGTTGCTTTCCCTCTCAGAGAGTTTTTTTGCTGAGAAACATGACTGGGTGGAATTCTTGATCCGGTCCTTTCTGCATTAAACTGTTCCCACACCACGCTCGGACGCATCTGTGGTTACTAGGAATGGTTTGTCAAAGTCTGGGGCCCTTAGTACAGGGTCAGACATGAATGTCTCTTTAAGCTGGTTAAAGGCCTTCTGACACTCTGCGGTCCACTGAATGGCATTTGGCTGTTTCTTTTTGGTTAGATCTGTCAGTGGAGCGGCGATTTGGCTGTATTGTAGTACAAATCATCTGTAATAACCGGCCACGCCTAAGAAGGATTGAACCTGTTTCTTTGACTTTGGGACAGGTCACTTCTGGATAGTATCCACTTTGGCCTGTAGGGGGCTGATAGTTCCTTGACCCACCTGGTGTCCAAGGTAAGTCACTCTGTTTAGGCCTATTTGACACTTCTTAGCCTTAACAGTTAGTCCTGCCTCCCTTATGCATTCAAGGACTTTTTGTAGATATTCTAGGTGTTCTGCCCAGGAATCCGAAAAGATGGCCAACTCATCAAGGTAGGCAACTGCATATTCTCCTAATCCCACTAGGTGACCATCTACAAGTCTTTGGAAGGTGGCGGTTGCATTTCGCAGCCCGAAAGGGAGTACATTAAATTCATACAGCCCGAGATGTGTGGTGAAGGCTGACCTTTCCTTGGCAGATTCATCTAGCGATACCTGCCAGTACCCCTTGGTTAAGTCCAAGGTAGAGATGAACTGGGCCCGTCCCAGTTTCTCTAATAGTTCATCTGTGCATGGCATTGGATACTTGTCTGGGCAAGTTACAGCATTTAGCTTACGGTAGTCCACGCAAAAACATATCTCCCCATCTGGTTTGGGAACTAGAACCACTGGAGATGCCCATACACTTCCAGAGGGGCGGATTACACCCATCTGTAACATATCCTGGATCTCCCATTCTATAGCACTTTTAGCTTGAGGAGACACCCGGTAAGGTTGGACTTTAACTGGGTGAGCATTACCTGTGTCAATGGAGTGGTATGCCCGTTCAGTCAGTCCTGGGGTGGCTGAGAATGTTGGCGCGTAGCTAGTGCACAGCTCCTGGATCTGCTGTCGCTGCATACGTCCAAGATTCATGGAGAGGTTCACCTCTTCCACACCACCAGCACTTTTCCCTTCGTAGTAGACACCTTCAGGGCACTCAGCGTCGCCTCTTCCCTGGGCTGTATACTGACAAACCTTTAATTCTCTGGAATAAAAGGGCTTTAGAGAATTAATATGGTCCACCTTAGGCTTTGGGTTGGAGGTGGGGAATGCTATGAGATAATTAACAGCTCCCAGGCGCTCCTGGACCGTGAATGCCCCTTCCCATGATGCTTCCATTTTATGGGCCTGGAGCACCTTTAAGACCATGACCTGGTCCCCTACTTTGAAGGAACGCTCTCTGGCATGTTTATCATACCAGGCTTTTTGCTCTTTTTGAACATCCTGTAAGTTTTCTTTAGCAAGGGCTAAAGAGGTTCAGAGGGTGTTTGTAGGTTGGTTACAAAGTCCAGAAGGTTAGTTCCTGGAGAGGTGTAAATGCCTCCCATCGTTGCTTCACCAATTGTAAGGCCCCTTAACCTCACGGCCATATACAAGTTCAAATGGGGAAAACCCTAAACTGGGATGTGGTACAGCTCTGTAGGCAAAGAGCAACTGCTGCAACACTAGGTCCCAATCATTGGAGTGCTCAATTACGAATTTACGTATCATGGCCCCCAAAGATCCATTAAACTTCTCCACCATGCCATTTGTTTGATGGTGATAAGGAGTGGTGACCAAGTGATTTACCCCATGAGCTTCCCAAAGGTTTTCCATAGTTCCTGCCAGGAAATTAGTCCCTGCATCTGTGAGGATGTCGGAGGGCCAACCTACCCTGGCAAAAATGTCTGCTAGTGCCTGGCACACACTTTTAGGCCTTGGGTTGCTTAGAGCTACTGCTTCTGGCCATCGGGTGACAAAATCAATGAAAGTCAGTATGGACTGCTTTCCTCTGGGGATCTTTTTTGGAAAAGGACTCAGAATATCCACAGCTACTAGCTGAAATGGAACTTCAATGATGGGGAGTGGCTGGAGAGGGGCTTTGACCTGGTCTTGGGGTTTTCCCACTCTCTGGCATACTTCATAAGACCGGACATAGGTAGAAACATCCTTGCCCATTCCCTCCCTGTGGAATGACCCCCCCAAACGGTCTTTGATCCTGTTCACCTCAGCATGGCCACTAGGATGATCGTGGGCTAAGCTCAAGAGCTTGGCCCGGTATTTAGTTGGAACTACCAACGGTCTCTGAGAATGCCAGTCTTCCTGGTGTCCACCAGAAAGAGTTTCCTTGTATAAAAGTCCTTTTTCTACAATAAACCTGGATCGATTAGAAGAGCTGAGAGGCGGTGGGTTGCTCCGTGCCACCGTCCAAGCTCTCTGGAGGCTCTCATCTGCTTCCTGTTCGGTCTGGAACTGTTCCCTTGATGTTGGAGACATCAGTTCCTCATGGGATTGTGGACCTATGCTTGGTCCCTCTGGAAGCGATGTAGGGGATGGGGCTGTTTCTGTTGACTGTGAACTGCTCTCCGCTGGGACACTATGTTGGGGTTCACGCTCCGGCTGAGCCTCTTTTGTAGGGTTATGGGCTGCTGCCGGTTCAGGTTCGGTGGGGCCCTCTGGTGTTGAGGTTGCAAGTACTGGATTCAGTGCTGGCAATGGGTCTGGTGGTGGTTGTTCCGCTGGTTCCGGTTCTGGGGCTGGTTCCCTCTGGGTCTCTGAGACTTGATCCACTACTGCTGTTGCAGAGATTGGCCTGGGGTCCGGCTCCATCACCTCTGACCGGGTCCTGATAGAAGATTCCGGAACAAAGGTAGGCCTCCCGGCTTGCTTAGCCTGGCTGCGGGTAACCATTCCCACCCTCTTGGCCCACTTCACATGATTGGCCAAGTCTTCCCCCAACATCATGGGAATGGGATAATCATCATAGGCTGCAAAAGTCCATGTTCCTGACCAGCCCTGGTACTGGACAGGCAACTTGGCTGTAGGCAAATTGGAAGAGTTGGACTTGAAGGGTTGAATCGTCACGTGGATCTCTGGGTTGATTAAATTGGGGTCCACTAAGGAAGCATGGATAGCTGACAGTTGTGCTCCGGTGTCCCTTCACACGGTGACCTTCTTCCCGCCCACACTCACAGTTTCCCTCCGCTCAAAGGGTATCTGGGAGGTATCTGGGCCTGCGGATATCTGGTGTGATTCCGGTGCAATGAACTGTAATCTGTTGGGGTTCTTGGGGCAGTTGGCCTTTACAGGCCCCAGCTCGTTACATTTAAAACATCATCCAGCTGACGGGTCACTGGGATGAGGCGGGTTGCTGGAGAACGGGGTGGTGGGACAATAAGGGGTCTGGAGGGTTCTTTGGGAGGAAGGTGGAGCTTTGGGCAGCCTCCGGGAATAGGGTGTAGTCTGGGGTTGTCCCTTCTGGACTCCGCTCCAACTGCGATCAGTTTTCTTCTCCTCTGCCACCTCTTCCCATGTGGCTCCAATCTCTCCTACCTCAATTACAGTTTTTAGCTTCCCATCTAGGATGTATCTTTCTATTTCCTCAGGAACACCCTCTAAGAATTGTTCCATTTGCATTAGGAAGGGCAAATTTACTGGAGATTCAACACTGACTCCTGATATCCAGGCATCCCAATGTTTCCCAATGTGGTAGGCATGTCGGGTAAATGACACGTCTGGTTTCCACCTTAGGGCTCTGAACCTCTGACGAGAATGCTCGGGTGTTATCCCCATTCTGACTCTCACCTTGGATTTAAACAGTTCATACTTGTTCATGTGTTCTTTAGGCATTTCAGCTGCCACCTCAGCTAAGGGTCCACTGAGCTGCGGCCTCAGCTCTACCATGTATTGGTCAGTCAAGATGCTGTACCCAAGGCAGGCCCTTTCGAAGTTTTCTAAGAGGGCCTCAGTATCCTCGCCTGCCTTGTAGGTGGGGAACTTTCTGGGATGGGAAGTGGTACCTTGAGAAGGATTGCTAGGGTTTGTTGGTATATTCTGCTGAGCCTTTATTTTCTCCATCTCCTCCACATGCTTCCTCTCTTTTTCCTTCTCCTCCAGTTCTTTGGCCCTTGCCTCCATTTCTTTGTCCCTTGCTTCCATAGCTCTCCTGTGAGTAGCCGCTTGGTGTTCTTCTGCCTCTTTCGCTGCCTCACTTTCTTTGTCCTTTGCCTCCATCTCTTTGTCCCTTGCCTCCATCTCTTTGTCCCTTGCTCCATCTCCCTCCTGTGGGCAGCCTCCTGTACCTCCTTCTCCAGCCGCATGAGTTCTATCTGTCTTTCATGTTCCTTTTGTTTTTCATCAGCCTGAAATCTGGCTAATTCCGGCTTTTGTTGAGCCGTGGAGTCTGTCATCCTAACCTCTCTGTTTTTAACTAACTTTACACCCGAGGTTTAGAAATAAAACAAACAAAACTTGGCTTGTAAAATTTTGCTGTGCTGGAATAGCATACCTATTCTCTGATAGTGATTGTCAGCCTACTGAAAAATTTAAAAAAAAAAAAAAAGACCCAAAAACTAACACTTTTGTCTTCAGGCAAATAGGTAGAAATCCCCTCTAGTTGCTCTTAGGTCTGTGAAGACTTTTGAATTTCCCTGCAGGAGGTTAACTACTCTGCCTTTAGGAAGAGAAACTGCAGCTCCCAAAGACAATTCCCTTTTGTCTCTGCTCTGGCCCCAAAGCAAAGCAAAAAAAGCCAACTTCCAACTATTGCCAGTTGGAGACCTGCTTTCTAGCAGCACAAAGGATTTTAAAAATCACACGATCCATCGTCTACAGCCAAGCTCTGCGATACAACCGCATTTGCTCCAACCCCTCAGACAGAGACAAACACCTACAAGATCTCTGTCAAGCTTTCTTACAACTACAATACCCACCTGCAGAAGTAAAGAAACAGATTGATAGAGCCAGAAGAGTTCCCAGAAGTTACCTACTACAGGACAGGCCTAACAAAGAAAATAACAGAACGCCACTAGCGGTCACCTTCAGCCCCCAACTAAAACCCCTCCAACGCATTATTAAGGATCTACAACCTATCCTAAAGGATGACCCAACACTCTCACAAGTCTTGGGAGACAGGCCAGTCCTTGCCTACAGACAGCCCCGCAACCTGAAGCAAATACTCACCAACAACCACATACCACACAACAGAACCACTAACCCAGGAACTTATCCTTGCAACAAAGCCCGTTGCCAATTGTGCCCACATATCTATTCAGGGGACACCATCACAGGGCCTAATAACATCAGCCACACTATCAGAGGCTCGTTCACCTGCACATCCACCAATGTGATATATGCCATCATGTGCCAGCAATGCCCCTCTGCCATGTACATTGGTCAAACTGGACAGTCTCTACGTAAAAGAATAAATGGACACAAATCAGATGTCAAGAATTATAACATTCATAAACCAGTCGGAGAACACTTCAATCTCTCTGGTCACGCAATCACAGACATGAAGGTCGCTATCTTAAAACAAAAAAACTTCAAATCCAGACTCCAGCGAGAAACTGCTGAATTGGAATTCATTTGCAAATTGGATACTATTAATTTAGGCTTAAATAGAGCAAACCTAGTTTAAATCCCTCCTCACTAGGTTAGCAAGCCTGCCTGTGAAGATGCTCTTCTCTCTCTTGGTTAGGTGGATCCCATCTCTTCATAGCAACTCTTCTTCCTGGAACAACATCCTGTGGTCGAAGAATCCAAAGCCACGTAGTCTGCAGTGACCCACTCAAGGTAATTCTTGGCGGTACATCGACACCCACGTGGAGAAGTACGAAGGGTTAGCGGTCCCAGGGCTTGATCAGTCTCAGTAGACGCTCTGTCACATCCTGAATTCTAGCTCCAGGCAAGCAGCATAGTTCTTGAGTCTCCCCGTCTGGACTGCAGGTAGAGGACTCTGTCCCCCTTAGAAGGTTGTCCCCAAAACCCACCACTCATCTCCTCCTCATGGAACCCCCATCCCTAGGACAATGCATCCCATGCCTTCTGGTCGATGGGGTTTCCTTCTGATCCCTTCCCTCAGATGGCTCTTCCAAATTATTCTCCGACATAGTACATGTGCAGAGAGCCTGAAAATGGTTTTTTACCTCTATCTACATTGGGATGGATGGGTTCTCCTCTTTCTTCTTCTGGAGGTAACATACTGCCTGTTTTCTTACCCATTCTGCACTGCCCTCTCTGATTCTCCAGCAGGGAGCTGGAGACGGTCCTAGAGAAGATGTGGAGGCACAGAGATTGTGGGTGGGGGACCTAGCTACCAGTGCATCACTGAGATCTGTGTCTCACTTTGGGTATCCCTGGATCCTGAGTCCCCCTTGTCAATCCTCAGGGAGATGGAAAGGGACCTCCCATCCCGGAACAATCTGAAGGAAATTTCCATGTAAGGAGCCTTGTGGAAACTCTCTTCACTTCCCTGGCTTGCACCCTGAGTTTGTAATGTAGGACAGGGGACTGCTGAGGAGAAATAAGGCCCTATATTATTATTATTGTTGTTTTATGTTATGTTATTTCAGCAAGATCACAGCTGAGACAGCATCATCCTTACCACTTGGCTGCACGCAACATAGCCATGTGACTAATCGGAATCATATGAACAGTGATGACAGACCTAGATACCAGGAACAAAGTCTGCAGCAGGGCTGGCAATGTAGTCCAGTTTTCTAGCATCCCCAGGCATCCCCTGTGATGTGGCCTCCTGCAGTTTGCCATTGGCCATGATGGGAGTTAAAGCTGGTGTACAGTAAGTCAAGCAGCTGAGGTTCCCTGAAGGCCAAGTAGCCCCCAAGGGACGGTGCCGGCATGCTTCATAAAGAGAGTTGCCTCCCGATGTGAACAGATACTGCCTGCTGCCCATGCAGCCTTGCCAATGACTCCTTGTCTTTTAGGGTGAAGACTTCTAGTGTCAGCAGCTCCTCTTCTAGCAGGAATTGGGTACGTTGTCAGGTTTCACTTTCTTTAAAATGCGAACTGAAGGGGAAAGCCTGGAAGCCGTTTCTTTTGGCAGGTGTTCTGTGCAGCGGCAGAGGATTCAGCGGGGCTGTTAGGGGTGATGGGGCTGGAGGACAGGCAGCACTAGGTAGCTTGGGAACAGCTCCCCCATATCTGCCCATGCTGGGTGGTGGGTTGTTCAAGCTACACAGAAATCTGACATTCAAAGTGAGCTCGGACTGTTAAAATCCTGATGCTCCAAGTCCGGATTTATCAAGGGGTCATGTTTCTAGAGCTGCCATGTGCTGTGGGCTATAACGGGGTTGAAAAAAGAACTAGATAAGTTCATGGAGGACAGGTCCATCAATGGCTATTAGCAGGTTGGGCAGGGATGGTGTCCCTGGCCTCTGTTTGCCAGAAGCTGGAAATGAGTGACAGGGGATGGATCACTTGGTGATTCCCTGTTCTGGTCATTCCCTCTGCGACACCTGGCACTGGCTACTGTCGGAAGACAGGACACTGGGCTAGATGGACCTTTGGTCTGACCCAGTGTGGCCGTTCTTGTTTTTGTGTTCTTATGGGCCCAATCCTGCCAGTGTCTGAGCGAGATGAGACCCCATGGAATATCAGGTTTCAGAGGAACAGCCGTGTTAGTCTGTATTCGCAAAAAGAAAAGGAGTACTTGTGGCACCTTAGAGACTAACCAATTTATTTGAGCATGAGCTTTTGTGAGCTACAGCTGATTGCTGTAGCTCACGAAAGCTCATGCTCAAATAAATTGGTTAGTCTCTAAGGTGCCACAAGTACTCCTTTCCTTTTTTCATGGAATATCAGTGACTAGTTCACAAATCGCCTCAGGTATATTTGCCTGTTATGGGACTTGGGGGGATATTTTAAGGAAACAGGAACTCCAAGTGGTCGTTTTCCTGAATTTTTCTCTAACTCACTTGGTGGTGGCAGGAGCACCCATCCAAGGACAAGGAAGGATTTGTGCCTTGGTGAAGTGTTTAAGCTAAGCTGGTAGAAATAAACTTTGGGGGTCCTTCATACGGGTCCCCACATCTGTACCCTATAGTTCACAGTAGGGAGGGAACCTTGACAGGAGTGGAGAAAGTGAAAAAGAATGTATATAATGAGGCAATGAAACACATTTACAAATAGCTTCAATGGAGGACAGGTAATACAATGACCGCTTTCACCATGCACTTGCTATGTGTTCATGCACGAGTCATGATACAATGGGCCACACTCAGAAGTGAAGGGCCAGAAAGGGTGTCTATGTGAAAGTTACAACTGTAAAATCACAGTTATCAAATAGGCTGCGGAACTCCCAGCCACAAAATATCACTGAGGATGAGACTATAGCCGGATTCAAAGAGGGGCTGGATGGTTATAGGGGTAATTGGAAAGGGCTTTAGACCCTCCTGATTTACACCACAAAATATGTCTAACTAGTGGTTGTCAAGGGGAAACTTTCCCTGGGCGCTGGTTATCTCATTGCTCCCTATTGCAGGGTTTCTTCCACCTGCCTCTGAAGCTTCTGGAACTGGCCACTGGATAGTGCACTAGATGGGCTGCAGGTGTGATCCAGTCTGCCAGTGCCTGTCTTCCTATTAATGGTGTAAATCCAAGAGTGTGTTTTTGCTGATCTTTCTTGAGCTCCTGGGAGTCTCTCGACTTGCACTCAGAGCAGAAAGATGTCTAATTAAATATCAGCTAGTCTCCTGTTCTTTTTCCTTTCAGGAAGGAACGCTGAGAACTCCTTGAACCTGCCCAGTCCATTATGTCAGCTGTCAATGATACCAAATTCCAATTTACAATTTTCCTTCTCACCGGGATACCTGGAAAGGAAGACATCTATCTCTGGATCTCTGTCCCTTTCTGCTTAATATATGTTATTTCAATAGTAGGAAATTCAGTCATTCTGTTCATTATAAAAACAGATCCAAGCCTCCATGAGCCCATGTACATTTTCTTTCCATGTTGTCCATCACGGACCTTGGCTTATCAATATCTACCATACCGACGATACTGGGCATGTTCTTGTTCAACTCTCGGGAGATCAGCCTTGATGCCTGTTTTGCCCAGCTGTTCTTCATCCACTTGCTTCAATGTATGGAATCCTCCTTCCTCTTGCTGATGGGCTTTGACCGCTTCATTGCAATCTGTAACCCACTGAGATATGCCTCCATCTTAACTCCATGGAGGTTATCCAAAATGGGACTGCTGTTTGTGGTAAGAAGGGTGGTCTTAGTATTACCATTCCCTTTTCTGCTGAAACGGTTCCAATACTGTCGAACTAATATTCTCTCCCATTCCTACTGCATATATCAGGAGGTCATGAAGCTAGCTTGTTCGGATATCACAGTCAACAATATCTATGATGTGTCTACTCTAGTCTTAACCATTGGGTTGGACTCGTTGCTCATCTTCCTCTCTTATGTGATTATCTTCAAAACAGTGCTGAATGTCATGTCCCATGCAGAGTGTCTCAGGGCCTTGAACACCTGCGTTTCCCACCTCTGTGCTGTCCTGCTCTTCTACCTACCAGAGATTGGCTTGTCTGTGATACACAGATTTGGGAATAGCTCTTCTCACTTGCTTCAGTTTGTCCTGGGCTACTTCCATCTGCTGGTCCCACTCTTAATGAACCCCATTGTGTACAGCGTGAAAAGCAAACAACTTCATGCAAAGATAATCAGGATGTTCATCAACTGAAGGGTGAGTTCCTCCCGCTGCTCCCATACTAGTGTGGAAGTATAACATTGTATAAGTATAACGTTGTATAAGGGGACATGCTGGATACATTGTATATGAGAGGGCATGCCAAAATACGTTACAAAGTATCTGAGGGAGCACAGGAAGGGACAGTTAGCTTTTGAATGGAGAAGCAATTAAGATAGAGCCAGCACGTCTATGAAGCAGGTATCAGAATGGAAGGTGTGAAGGGCAATTAGTTAAGTTAACTGGAAGCTGTTAAAGGAGATTGTTAAGGGTGGCAGGTAATTGAAGATACGTGACTGGTCTCAGGGATCTCGAAGGGTGGTGACTAAAATCTTTTTCTTCTTTTGTCTGTAACTTCTCTGTAACTTGTTCTACAGCAAGCTGTATGAATTAAGAGACACAAGCCCCACTCAGGGGGCTCACTTCTAAATATATTCGTAGAGCAGCTTTGCTAATAAAACAGAGTGGTCTGATAAATTTTGAGTCTGAGTCAAACTTTGACAATTTGGAGGTCCCACCGAGATGGCAAGCGGCTTCACTGAGGCTGTGTGATCCCTGACTGCCTTGCAGGATGATCGTGGTAGCCGGCGCCTGGATGCTTAGTCCAAGCGATCCTCCACAAGACAGAAAGGTACACAGCAGCAGCGCAGTCTACGCCATTGAACTTGTTGGTTCCCACTCTGTTTGGGTAGGGGTCTTTGGATCCAGCTTCTGGAATCAGACGTCTCAGGTAATTATTATTTTTGTGCTTTAACTGGTTTGAGGACTGTCTTGTCTTTGTGTCTATCCGTCTTCCCCGTGGTGTGTGTGTGAATCTGGGAGCCATCTCTGTCCGGAGACTGGCTGACCAAGGGGTCCCCGTCCCCACGGTCTGAATAAGTGGAATCTGCACATCTGCAGCCGCACCACGCCTTGGGTATAACCCCTGGTCTGAAAGCAAGGGCAGTTGAGGCAGTAGCCTGTGGGCTCCTTTCTGTGTGTTGCATCGGGCACCACTCTGCTGAGCCCGAATTTCCTTCTTGTGTGAGTGCTGTGTGAAGTCCTCCTGGATGGGTAGTCAGAAGTCTAAGGTTGAACAGTTCCCTAAGGGAACTCCAGCTTATTTTATGTATTTTAGGAGGGGTCCGGACTCTTGTAGGTTTCTTGAAAAATGGTCCAAATTAGCTCTAGAGAACCCCAAATTACAGTGGCCACTGTTAGGTTCTTGGGACAAGGATCTAGTGGACGCTTTAAAAAGCAAACTCGTCCTCCCAAAAACCAAATTGGAGAGAGGAGAAGTAGACTGCTTCATGCACTGGTGGGAAGAGGCAAATCGTAGATGGACTGAGTCAAAACTCACCTCTCTTAAAAATTAACAGTTCAATTGGATGCAGTCTCTCCCACCACTAGTCCGAGCGCTCCCCTTTGTCCAGTCCTGTGCAATGATCCGGATCAAACCTGACCCCCACCATACTCCTGTGCAAATAAGAAATCAGAAAAGAAAAAATCTTCAGTGACTACAGATAATGAAAGTGAAGAAGATACACTCATTGGCCTCGCAGCTCTGCAAAATATTATGAAGAAGAAATCCAAAGCAGACTGCAAAGATTCTCTTGACATCTCTTCTTGGAAAAGAGAACCTGCTGGGAGGTTAATGAGAGACTCTGATCAAACTGTTGTGGCACCCTTACGAGTCCTTAAAATGGGAGAAAGTGAGTCCATATGGGATTATAAGCCCTGGACTCGTACGGAACTTTTATCTATAGTTAAAAGTTTTCCCAAACCACAGGAAAACTCTGTCAAATTTGCTGAGGAGTTTCTGTTAATCTGTGAAACCTATGAACCCTCTGAGACAGATCTCCTCCAACTATGTAAATTGTTAGCTCCTGCCAGTTTTTATGAAAAATGTTTGGCTGCCGCAGACTGACCAGCTGAGGCATGCCACTCAACCATAAAAAGTACTGGCCCAGATTCGGCATACAGAGACCGGTGTATGGCTCTTTGGATGCGCCTGCATCAAGCCATTCCCAAAGTGTGGTCTCCTAAAACAAACTGGACAGCAATACATTGCTGTAAGCAAGGGCAAGGAGAAAGCCCAGGCGACTATAGGTCCCGGCTAACTGATATTTTCCTACAACATTCAGGAATACAAGAGCCCGATGTAAATGGGCAGGGGGCCTTGGCACATGCATTTGTTGATGGTCTTCTCCCTGCCACAGGCAGCATGTTAAAACTAATAAGTGTGGGATGGGAGACTGAAACCATGGACAAATTGCTGGCGGTAGCAGAGCATTGCCCCCACACTTTAAAAGAAAAGGAGGAGCAGTCCTCCCAAAAGTTAATGGCTCTGCAGATACAGCATTATTCAGGACTAAGCAGACCACACCGGGGACAGGGACGGGGTTGCTGAAGGGGGCGGAGGGCTGCATTAACTGGGGTTTGTAACTACTGTAAACAGCCTGGACACTGGAAAAAAGAGTGTCCAAGACGACCTAATAATTGTATGGGAAATCAAGTGAACCCCCCGCTGGTTCCTCCAGCTGATCCCCAACCCTATTTTTCACCCCAACAATGATGGGATGCTGGGGAACCTCACAAAGGTTTAGCTCCCTTATTACCTCTGTCCCCTACTGGAGAATGTGTCCTGACTGTAAATGATCTCTCTCTCCCTTTCCTTGTTGATACTGGAGCTTCTCTTTCTACAATCCACACCACTGACTTGCCTGAGGTTCCCCGATCTGGAAAATCTGTGTCTGCTGTTGGCATTACAGGGATCCCTACCTCTTTGACCCTCTCAAAACCTTTGTCTGTTCAGGTCGGTCCCCGCTCTGAGGAGCATGCATTCCTCCTCTCTGATTCCACCCCTGCAAACCTTCTGGGAAGGGACTTGCTATGCAAACTTGGCTGTTCTATTTACTGCTCCCCAGATGCTGTCTATCTGCAAATCCCTCAGTCTTCCTTATGTGATTCTGTAGCCTCCCTGCTGTCTGAAACTTCCCTCTCCACTCCGGTTCCTTGCTCTCCCTTAACTCCGTCCCTAGAGCACCTAATCTCTCAGGTTCCTTCCTCCCTATGGCCATCTCACCCATCTGAAGTGGGCCGATTAAATACTGACCCAGTTCGGATTACTGTAGACAATTCCAAACTTCTGCCTTGCCTGTCTCAGTATCCTTTGAATCCTGAGGCAGAGGCTGGGATTGCTCCAGTTATATCTGCATTAAAAGAACAAGGAATTATTGTCCCTTGTTCCAGCCCCTGTAACACCCCTATCCTCCCAGTTCAAAAGGCTGATGGCAAATCATGGTGATTTGTTCAAGACCTTCGAGCTATTAACCGTATTGTCATACCTTCTTTTCCAGTGGTTCCTAACCCTGCTACAATACTAGCGTCTATTCCTCCAAATGCAACCCACTTTACTGTTGGAGATTTGTGCTCCGCTTTCTTCTCTGTCCCAGTTCACTCTGAATCCCAGTATCTCTTTGCCTTCTCCTACAAGGGTCAGCAATATACATGGACTACCCTTCCCCAGGGGTATACAGAGAGTCCATCCTATTTTTCTCAAGCCCTAGCCAGGGATCTCGCTGATCTGGTTTTCCCATCAGGATCCACACAGATCCAATATGTGGACGACTTACTCCTGTGCTCCCCCTCTCTGTCTGCCTCAGAAACTGATTCACTAACACTTCTCACAGCTTTTGCAAACAAGGGTCATAAGGCTTCTCGCACAAAATTGCAGCTCTGCCAAACCTCTGTCACATACCTAGGCTTCCTTCTCTCCTGGGCTCCCGTACACTCTATCCGGCCTGGATACAAGCCATCCTTAGCTTTCCCCAGCCTTGCTCTCCACGCCAGGTCAGAAAATTCTTAGGCATGACAGGGTTCTGTAGGCAATGGATTCCCCAATATGCTTCTCTGGCTAAAACACTCCAAGAACTCACTCGGTCCTCTGTACCTAACCCCATGCCATGGCCACTTGAAGCAAATGCTGCTTTCATCTCCCTTAAGCAGAATTTAGCCTCTGCCCCTGCCTTAGGGTTGCCTAACTATGACAAGCCTTTTACCCTTTTCTGTCACGAACAATCTGCTTGTGCCCTCGGGGTTCTTACTCAGGAGCACGGTGACAGAAATCACCCGGTGGCTTATTTTTCTGCAACCTTGGACCCTGTAGCCCAGGGTTTACCCCCTTGCCTACACACTGTAGCTGCTGCAGCGTGCCTGGTCGAGATGTCTGAGTCCCTTGTCCTCCGCTCTCCTCTCACTCTCATGGTTCCCCATTCTGTGGAAACTCTCCTTCTGCAACGCAACACGGCTCACCTCTCCTCTGCTCGCCTCACTAGGTATGAACTTTTGCTGCTTTCAGCCTCACATATCACTATTAAGCGCTGCTCCCGGTTAAACCCTGCTACCCTCCTTCCTTTACCTAGTGATGGTGAACCCCATGACTGCCTTGCAACTGTCTCCGCTATCACTGTCCCGCGCCCCAACCTTTCAGCTGTACCTCTCCCTAACTCTGACCTGGTATTATTCACTGATGGGTCCTGTTATAGAAATGACCAAGGCCACCTTCTTGCAGGGTATGCTGTGGTCTCTCTCTCTGAGACCATAGAAGCTGCGCCCTTACCCTCTGTGACCTCTGCCCAGGTGGCTGAACTGATTGCTCTAACCCGTGCCTGCTTTCTAGCCGAGGGGCTCTCTGCCACTATTTTTACTGATTCTCGGTATGCCTTTGTGGTTGTGCATGACTTTGGCACCCTCTGGCAGGCTCGAGGTTTTCTTACCTCTACTGGTACCCCTATCAAGAATGGCCCCTACATTGCCGCCCTCCTGTATGCAGTTTTACTACCGTCTGCCTTGGCAATTGTTAAGTGTACTGGCCACTCAGCGGCAGACACCGAGGTGGCAAAATGTAATGCCCTTGCTGATGCTGCTGCAAAACATGCCACCACTATAAAACCTTCACCAGAAGCATTTCTTGGTCCCCTCTCTGTCTCTGTAACGCCACCATCCCTGTCTCATCTCGCTCAGCTCCAGGATTCTGCCCCAGAAACAGAGAAAGACTCCTGGAGTGCTTTGGGTTGCTCTTTGCATTCTGATTCCCTTTGGCGATCGCCCACCAGTACCTTTGTAGCCCCCCTCTCACTCTACCCATCTCTAGCCGCCCTGCTACATGGTGTTTCGTATGTTGGCAAGGAGAGGATGGTCTCTGCTATGAGTAAGGCGGGGTGGTGGGCTCCCCATTTCAGCTCCTTTGCAACCCGCCACTGTGCCGCTTGTGTTACTTGTCAAAGCCACAGTGTAGGCAAATCTGTAAAAGTAACACAAGGGTTCCGGGGTTTGCCTCAAGCACCTTTCCTACACTGGCAACTTGATTTTGTATAAATGCCAAAGTGTCAGAAATATTAATTCATTTTAGTTATAATATGTCTGTTTTCAGGTTGGATTGAAGCCTTTCCCTGTCGCAAAGCTGATTCATTGTCCATTGCAAAATGTCTGTTAAACCACATTATCCCTACCAAGGGAATTCCTGCCACTTTGTCTAGTGACCGGGGAACACATTTTACTGGAAAAATTGTTCAACATCTAAACCAGGTGTCATAAATATAAAGGGAAGGGTAAACCCCTTTGAAATCCCTCCTGGCCAGGGGAAAGCTCCTCTCACCTGTAAAGGGTTAAGAAGCTAAAGGTAACCTCGCTGGCACCTGACCAAAATGACCAATGAGGAGACAAGATACTTTCAAAAGCTGGGAGGAGGGAGAGAAACAAAGGGTCTGTGTCTGTCTGTATGCTGCTTCTTGCCAGGGACAGAACAGGAATGGAGTCTTAGAACTTTTAGTAAGTAATCTAGCTAGGTATGTGTTAGCTTATGATTTCTTTAAATGGCTGAGAAAAGAATTGTGTTGAATAGAATAACTATTTCTGTCTGTGTATCTTTTTTGTAACTTAAGGTTTTGCCTAGAGGGGTTCTCTATGTTTTTGAATCTAATTACCCTGTAAGATATCTACCATCCTGATTTTACAGGGGGGATTTCTTTATTTCTATTTACTTCTATTTTTTATTAAAAGTCTTCTTGTAAAAAAACTGAATGCTTTTTCATTGTTCTCAGATCCAAGGGTTTGGGTCTGTGGTCACCTATGCAAATTGGTGAGGCTTTTTATCCAACATTTCCCAGAAAAGGGGGGGTGCAAGTGTTGGGAGGATTGTTCATTGTTCTTAAGATCCAAGGGTCTGGGTCTCTAGTCACCTAGGCAAATTGGTGAGGCTTTTTACCAAACCTTGTCCAGGAAGTGGGGTGCAAGGTTTTGGGAAGTATTTTGGGGGGAAAGACGCGTCCAAACAGCTCTTCCCCAGTAACCAGTATTAGTTTGGTGGTGGTAGCGGCCAGTCCAAGGATAACGGGTGTAATATTTTGAACCTTGGGGAAGTTTTGACCTAAGCTGGTAAAGATAAGCTTAGGAGGTTTTTTTCATGCAGGTCCCCACATCTGTACCCTAGAGTTCAGAGTGGGGGAGGAACCTTGACACCAAGTATTACATGTCACCCACCTGTTGCACTGCCCTTACCATCCACAGAGTGCAGGGGCAGTTGAAAGGCAAAATGGTGTGCTTAAAAGTAAGCTGGCAAAAATCTGTAGTTCCACAGGGTCAAACTGGCCAGCTGCTTTACCACTGACCCTTATGGAAATTCGGTCATCCCCATCCCAGAGACACAAATTGAGTCCATTTGAAATCATCATGGGACGCCCTATGCGAACAATGGCTACTATCACCCCAGCCCCAGACCTAAACCTAACTCACAGCACGCTCCTCCAGTACTGCAAAGGGTTAATGCAAGCAGTGAGCTCCTTCCATTCGTAGGTGCGAGCAGCTTGGCCGAGGGAACCCACCTCTGCTGCCTGTCACACTCTTCAGCCTGGTGAGTGGGTCTGCCTGCGGCACCACCTTCGGAAGCACGCCTTGGAACCCCGGTGGAAGGGTCCATACCAGGTACTGCTCACCACCCAGACAGCAGTGAAAGTATCCGGCATCGCTGCATGGATCCACGCCTCACAGTGTAAGCCAGCACCACCTCAAGGGGACCAAGCACCTCTGCAAGACCACGCAGAACCAGCTTCAATCCCAGAAGACAAAGAGGAACAGCCTGCAATACCTTACAATCTGCGCTCTCGTAAGGATTGCCAGAAGCAGAGGGTAAGCAGACAGCAGGACCCAACAAACAAGAAGCAGTAGTGAGCCTAGCACCTGCTGCCTGGTGGATGTAAAACCGTGACTGCGGTTCCCTCGAAAGGGGTTGTCGGAACCCAGAAAGGGTCCTGCTTCCAACATGTGTCCTTTGAGAAGCTTAATCCTCAGCTACTGTGTCCTGAGGGTCTGGGGAATCCAGAGTGACAGTGACAATTCTTTCATCCAACAACAGGTGCAGATAGCCCAGATCCTGAATATTTCTAATTGCTGGGTCTGCAGCCACATCCCAGCTCACTCACAAGCTAGTATCCCCACCATGGTAATCCCTTTGAATTCCTCAGAGCTTGCTGGAGAACCCTATCCACTTAAAAGGACATGGAAGGAAAATGACACTTGGGGGCTGGGAAAAACATATGTTCCTAAACTTATAAGTGTGGTGAAAGGAAAGGGCCACTGGTGCTGGGTGTGTAATGGGACATTGTTGAATCTAGGGAGGAGCAGCTGTCTCCAATACATCGTGTCCCATGGTGTATGGGACTATTTAAACAAGATTGGAGAATGGCAAACCGGGTATGGAAAGATAAACTTCCTCTCAACCTGGGACCAAACCAAAGATTCAATCTCTTGCTCCCCCTACAGCCTCCCTGAGAAAAACAGCACCATCTACAAATGTCCTGTGAATGCTACCTCTTCTCCCAGTGAAAATCATCCTGTGCCCTTTGGGGGATACTATTCCTCCTTTGTAAATTTCCAATTGATTTCTTGTATCCAAAACTGCACAAGACACACCATCCATCAGGTTACCCCTAACCAGAGTGCTAATCTAATGTTGTTGAATGTCACCAGTGAAAGTAATGAAAAAAAAAAAAAAGATTGATGTATGGAATCCACTAAGTCATTGGTCATGGGCATAGCCTTGACCAAAAGGGGGAATTGTGGAAGTATAACACTGTATAAGTATAACGTTGTATAAGGGGACATGCTGGATACATTGTATATGAGAGGGCATGCCAAAACATGTTACTAAGTATCTGAGAGAGCACACGTAGGGACAGTTAGCTTTTGAATGGAGAAGCAATTAAGATAGAGCCAGCACGTCTAAGAAGCAGGCATCAGAATGGAAGGTGTGAAGGGCAATTACTTAAGTTAACTGGAAGCTGTTAAAGGAGATTGTTAAGGGTGGCAGGTAATTGAAGATACGTGACTGGTCTCAGGGATCTCGAAGGGTGGTGACTAAAATCTTTTTCTTCTTTTGTCTGTAACTTCTCTGTAACTTGTTCTCCAAAAAAAACTGTATAAATTAAAAGACACAAGCCCCACTCGGGGGCTCACTGCTAAATGTATTAGCAGAGCAGCTTTGCTAATAAAACAGAGTGGTCTGATAAATTGTGAGTCTGAGTCAAACTTTGACACACAGCATACTTGAGCACTGTGTAATTTTACAATTGTGACCTTCACGGGGGCACCCTTTCTAGCTGTCCACTTCTGAGTTGGCCCGTTGTATCATGATGCCCATAAATACATGGAAGTGCATGGCGAAGATGGTCATTTTATTTATCTGCCCTGCATTGAAGCTATTTATAAATGTGTTTCATTGCCCCACAGATATACTTTTTATTTTCTCCATTCCTGAGACTTCAAATTATTCCACTCTCTCTTTCCAGCACATGGGATAAATTCTTAGTGCCAGGTTCTTAATTCAATAATCGTGACTTCTACTAGGTTGATCCAGGTTTACATGTGTAAATTCAGTCAGAATCGGACTTTGTTAACTTTCCCTTACAATATGCTCCTGGTGATAGACTCTGACCCGCAAGAATCCCTCCAAGAGAAGCTGAAGTGCTTTGCCTGGCCAATGTTAACTGGAGCCTGAGCATATGATCATCCCCACAGGACCTGCATCCTCTCCCCATGCAGGGGTCTATAGATACTTGGCAAGTTACCAGCTTACACAGACAGTTAATTCAGCTGGGCGGGGGAGGGATTGACATCACAATTGGGTGAATATGCAAACACTACATTTGCACTAATATCCACTTGTGTGTGCAAATTACTTCAGCCATACTCACATAAGTGGCGATGGGCAAAAATTATTTACAACTAATATTACACTCCCCTTTCCTGCACCTCAGCTCTGTAACACTACTGAAACAACTACCAGTGGCTCCGTTCTCTCATAACTTTTTGGAAAGACTTGCAGCGGTATTTGTGAGGGATTATCACATCTGTAGTTTAGCACACACTTCAACCCATCCCTTCCCCTCTGATCTTCTTTCAGACCTGATTTCTCAGCTTACAGTGGGACTTAAAATGTAGCGTCTGTCACCTGGATTTCTTCAGAATCTGAAAAGATCACAGTGTCTCAGCCCTCATTCAGTCCCTTGTCAGCAAATAGAAGTCTAGTAGCTCCTCTGTCCCTGGGTCAGTAGCTGACTGGTTCTCCTCAGGTTCTCTTCTGTCAGTCTGTAGCCTGTATCTGGACTGGTAACAAGCCTTGGGGTCAGGATAGAAAATATTCATTCCCTGATCTCTGGCTCACTCGTACATAGTAACCCCAGCACCGGTTATTCATCCAAGATGAGTTTGCAGGAAGTGGATTTGAAAGTCAAATGCATGAGTATTCATAGAAATGGAACTTCATTTCCCACGTGAAAGTAGTCTATTGCTCTCTCTCTCGCTCGCACTTTGACTGTCTCTGTCCTGTATTCACAAAATACTTGGCATCTGGGAACAGCATTGTGACAGACATGGAGCTGAGCTGCCATAATGAATGTTTATGTTCAACCCAGTTCTTGGGATGTTTGCTGCAGAGCTATATTGGGTTAACATTTGGGATATTTAAGTTATGGCTCTATTGGGTGAAACCAATATGGATCTTCCTAATTTCATAGCAGGCTGCTGGAAAACAAGCAAGAAGGGAAGCAATAGCTCAGGAGAAGCCATCGCTCAGCCACCACCCCAGGGAGGACAAGAGACAACACAGAAGCTACAAGCTGGGAAGAGCCCGTTTCTGAGTTCCAGCCGCATTCCACAGCTTGTTTTGCCAGTTCTGTCAGTCTGTCCAGAGGTGGGGCAGCTGTTGTGAGAATCTCTTCAAACTGACAGGCACAGACACTGTTGGGAAGTCTGAAGGCCCTCAGCCTGCCTGGGTCCCCGTAAGAGCAGAAGGGCTTGGGGTCAGAGATCTGTACAGATTGCTGTTTTAAAACCCTCTGATTCTCCCATGTTCCACTTTCTTCCTGCTGTTCGGATTCAACAGTATTTTGCTTCTCGAAGGCTGGCTGGTCACTCGTCTCACCACTGGTCACAGACTCCCAGAGGGGAGAACCACAAACACTCGGACCTGCTCACCAAGCACAGTCGATCGCAGTGTGTTGTAGCCCAGAGCCTAGTCTGAGGGTGGGAGAATCGTGGGATTCCACCCCATGAGAGGGAAAACTACAAGGCCTGACATCTGGCACTCAAAGACCAGAGCGGGGACAGAGATACTGGTCACCCTGTAACTCTGACGGGTAGCTAGAGTGTAGAAATGCTGGAGCCCTCAGCCAGTGAGGAAATGAAAATATGCCCAATTGCAGCTCTTACCACAGAGCAACAGAGCTCTGAATTCCTGCGTTGACAATCAAGCCAGAGAATAAAACCTTTGAACATGCATTTGATGGTTACATTTCCCTGAGAATATAAACCTGAGATGATTTTGGAACTAATCTCTGATGTTCCATGGGGTCTCTTCTCACTCAGCCCCTGGCTGGATTGGGCCCAGAGAACACGGCACCTCTAGCAATGGGACCCCTTGAGAAATCCTGACTCAGGGCATCGGGGTTTTAACAGTCCGAGCTCGCTTTGAATGTCAGATTTTTGTGCAACTTGAGTAACTCCCAGAGCAGCATGGGCAAATGTAGCCGTGGGGTTCCCAAGCTACCTAGCACTGCCTGCCCGTCAGCCCCTGTCACTGAGTCACCCCGACAGCCCCACTGAGTCCTCTGCTGCTGTACAGAACATCTGCCAATGGAAACAGCTTGCAGCCTTTCCCCTTCACTTTGCATTTTAAAGACAGTGAAACCTGCCAACGTACCCAGGTCCTGGTAGACGTGGAGCTGCTGACACCAGAGGTCTTCACCCAAAAGGACAAGGAGTCATCGGAAAGGTTGCAAGGGCAGCAGGCAGTATCTGTTCAGATAGGGAGGCAGGTGTTTTTATGAAGCGTGCTCACACAGTCCCTGGGGGGGCCACTTGGCCATCAGGGAACCTCAGCTCCTTGGTTTCTTGTGCATCGTCTTTAACCCCGTCACGGCCAATGGCAAATGGCAGGAGGCCAAATCACGGGGGATTTGTGGAGATGCTACCCAACCGGACTGCAGGCCAGCCCTGCTGCAGGCTCTGCTCCTGGACTCCGGGCTTGTCATCACTGTTTATGGTTCCGATTAGTCACAAGGCTACCTCGAGGGCAGCTGAGCGATAATGATGACACTGTCACAGCTACGATCTTGCTGAAATAAAATAAAATAGAATAATAATAATATTATATAGGAGCAGATTTCTCTCTATTTCCCCTTGTTTTTTCCTACCCCCACCCCCCACCCCCAGACGTTCTGGTTAAACTTGGATTTATGCTGGAAATGGCCCACCTTGATTATCATGCACATTGTAAAGAGAGTGGTCACTTTGGGCAGTCTTCATAAGAAGTCTTCCTGGAGACATTCAAGATGCCATCTGGGCAATGGCTGCTGCCTGTAAAAACTGAGAGTCATGCATGGACATGTGACTGGCCCAGGTGACTCCAGAACTCCATCTTGGAGCTGGATTCTGCATAGGCGAGAGGAGGGGGTCTCCACCCTCAAGAGAAAGTCTAGTTAAGCCCGTGGGAGACTCTTCCTTTTTGTCTTCAGCTGGCTAAGGAGACAGCGTCTCCACCCCCAAGGATACCTGAAAGAACCTGGAACAAAGGACAGCAATTACAGTGGGTGTGAGTGATTGCTGGACCCAGACTAGAAGGAGTCTGGTCTGGAAAAGAGAGCTTACTGGAACTGGTGAGGTTTTTATCTGTATTCAGTTTGATTCAACATAGACTTGCCTCTTTTATATTATTTTGCTTGGTAATTCACTTTGTTCTGTCTGGTACTACTTGGAACTACTGAAATCCTACTTTCTGTATTTAATAAAATCACTTTTTACTTCTTAATTAACCCAGAGTATGTATTAATACCTGTGGGGGCGGAGGGGGGGGACAGCTGTACATATCTGTCTATCAGTGTTTTAGAGGGCGAACAATTTATGAGTTTACCCTGTATAAGCTTTATACAGGGTAAAGCGGATTTTTTTAGGGTTTGGACCCCATTGGGAGTTGGGCATCTGAGTGTTAAAGGCAGGATCAGTTCTGTAAGGTGCTTTCAGTTAAGCCTACACCTGTTAGGGGATGTAGTTCAGGCCTGGGTCTGGGCGTGCAGCAGGCTAATTGGTTTCATTAAACCAGGCAGGGCACTGAAGTCCTCAGCTGCCAGGGCAGGAAAACAGGAGCAGAAGTCATCTTGGCACATCAGGTGGCAGCTCTCAGGGGGTTTCTGTGATCCAACCCGTCACAGGAGGCATTTCTATGTGCTCCCCCTGCCCCGCAGACCCACTCCCCCGCTCCCCTCCAGGGGCACACAGAGATTTCCAGCAGCCGCACAGCAGGCCGGGGTGTAACGATGTTGTCTCTGCCGGGACTCAACTGAGAGTGTCAATTCTGGACAAATTGCTTCGAGCAGGGCAGTCACAGCCCAAAGCTGGGGATCCTTTACATCTAAGGCACGCCAAACCAGCAAACAGAGAGGACTTTGGTTTTACCCCACTGGCTAACCAGAAGTCACACAAGTAATTCCCTTAGACACTCCAGTTTTCCAGTATCATCACCGGTGCCACTTATTATGAGGGTGAATGGTTATGAAAACCAATGCCCCCGTAAAAGAAAAAAGGTTCCCCCGATCCCAAAGGAACAAACTCCAGACCCAGGTCAATATACAAGTCAGATCTTATCCACAAATCACACTGTTGCCAATCTTTTAGAATCTAAAACCTAAAGGTTTATGCATAAAAAGAAAGAAATTCATAGATAAGAGCTAAAATTGGTTAAATGGAATCAATTACAGACAGTTCTTGGTTCAGGCTTGCAGCAGTGATGGAATAAACTGCAGGTTCACATCAAGTCTCTGGAGTCCATCCACAGCTGGGATGGGTCTTTCAGTCCATTCTTCAGAGCTTCAGTTTGTAGCACAGTTCCTCCAGAGGCAAGAAGCAGGATTGAAGACAAAATGGAGGAATTTCCAGGGCCTTTTATATTCTCTGCCATGTAGAAGGACACCCCTTTGTTCTTACTGTGGAAATCACAGCAGCAAGATGGAGTTTGGAGTCACATGTCCATGCATGACTCAGTTCTTTGCAGGCCAATGCCATTGTTTACATGATAGTTTGAACGTTCCCAGCAAAACTCAGATGTGCTTTGGAGTCTCCCAAAGTCCATTGTCAGTTAAGTGTTTCTTGATTGGGCACTTAATCTGCAGAGTCCCTTCTCAAGAAGCTGACCAAATGCTTCACTTATGTGACACATTTAGATACAAGTACATAGCCAATATTCATAACTTCAACAACAAAATGATACACACATACAGATAGCATAATCATAACCAAGAAATCATAACCTTTTCATAGACACCTCATATATCAACTTTTGTACAATATTTGCTGCAAATATATAACAGTGGTTGCAACAATGATCTATATGGTCACAGTTTATGTCAATAATATCATACAGGGCGATGCTGGCTCCCTCCCCACTCTGCCTCCCTCCCTCTACCCCGCTCCCAGAAGTGGCGGGCATGTCCCTCCAGCCCCTGGGGCCGGGGGGTGTCACTGTGTGCTGCCTTCACCCCGAGCGCAAACTCCACAGCTCCTATTGGCCAGGAACATCTGCCAGTGGAAGCTACTGGGGTGGCGCCTGCCGCCAACTCCCCCCCCCGGCCTAGAAGCTGCTGCCAGAGGGGTGCCATGCCCCTGACCCCTGCTGCACTGGAAGGCCCTGGCCCAGCCCAGAACCCACACCCGTCACCTAAACATCCTCTCAGAGCCCGACCCCCTCACTGCCTCCCATACCCCAACCCCCTGCCGCAGGCCAGAGCCGGCACTCCAACCTCTTGCCCAGCCCAGAACCCACACCCAAACTTCCTCCCAGAACCCGACCCCCGACACCCCCTCCCATACCCCAACCCCCTGCCCCAGGCCAGAGCCTGCACCCTGCACCCACACCCCCTCCCATACCCCCACCCCCTGCACCAATCAAGCTACCTCACTTTATTTTCATTTACTTCCTATTACTTATAACAGAGGAGGAGGAGGAAGGAAAACAGAATGAAAAATGGGAGGGGCAGATAAGAGAGAATGTTCTTTTCTTGGCTGGGTCCCAAAGGGGGGGACCCAAAAATAAAGCGACGCATGGGGGGCCCCACTAACTCTATGTCCCCCACTGGTAACGACAAGCCCGGATTCCAGGAATAGAGCCTGTGGCAGGGCTGGAGCTGCCGTCCAGTTGGGCAGCATCACTGGGCGTCCCCTGTGAATTGGCCTCCGGCAGTCTGCCATTGGTCACGCCAGGGGTTAAAGCTGGTGCGTACAAAGCCAGGCAGCTGACATTCCCTGATGGCCAAGAGGCCCCCGAGGGACTGTGCCGGCAGGCTTCATAAAGACAGTTGCCTCCCAATCTGAACAGAGACTGCCTGCTGCTGATGCAAATGCTCCGATGACTCCTTGTGCCTTAGGGTGAAGACCTCGGGTGTCAGCAGCTCCCTTCTAGCAGGAATTGGGTACGTTGGCAGGTTTCACTGACTTTAAAACGTGAAGTGGAGGGGAAAGGCTGGAAACTGTTTCCATTGGCAGATGTTCTGTGCAGTGGCAGAGGACACAGCTGGGCTGTCGGGGTGACTCAGTGAGGGGTTTGGAAGACAGGCAACGCTAGGCAGCTTGGGAACCGTGCTCCATGGTGGACTGTTCAAGCTGCACAGAAATCTGACATTCAAAGTGAGCTCAGGCTATGACAATTCCCATGCCCTGCATCAGGATTTCTCAAGGGGTCCTATTTCTAGAGGTGCCGTGTGCTCTGGGCCCGATCCTGCCTGGGCCTGAGCGAGAGGAAATCCCACGGATTATCAGTGACTAGTTCCCAAATCGCCTCAGGTTTATTTGCTCCTGGAATTATATTCAACAAATGCATTTTGAAAGGTTTTATTGTCTGGCTCAATTGTGAACGCAGGAATTCAGAGCTGCGTTGCTCTGTGGTAACAGGTCCTGGTAACTGACCAGAAGCTGTTTCTATCACTTACATTCAGGGTCATGTAGACAATCCCAATGCAAATCTCTGTTTCAGCAGTAGAGAGCTGAGGAGCAGGAAAGAGGAGTGTTATAGAGGTTGTATGAAATTTACAAATATCACCTCTTACATGAGCATGGCAGAAGTAACTTGGACACTCGACTGGATATTAGGAGAATCCTCGTGTTTACACACGTCACCCATGTCTGACGCCAACCCCTCCCCCATCCAGCTGAAGGAACTGTCCATGTTAGCTTATAACTTGCCAGATAACTACAATCCCTTGCACGGGGAGAGGATGCAGTTCCTATGAGGATGAAGAGAAGGCTGTAGGATGATCCACATCTCTGGATTCAGGCAACACTATTCAGGCAAAGCATTTCTCTTGGAGGGATTCTTGGGGCTCAGATTGTATCACGGGGAGCATTTGTTAAGGGAAAATTAATAGATCCCAGTTCTGATCAAATTTACTCATTTAAATCTAGAGTTATGTAGTTGAAGTCTTTATTATTGAATTAAGACCTGGCACTAAGAATTTATCCCATGTACCTTAAGAGACAGTGGCATAATTTGGACTCTCAGGAGGTAGGTAAATTTGGACTCTATAGGAGGTAAAAATATTATATATAATGTAAACCTTCTGCCAATCAGAGTTGGCAGCAACAAGGGCTGGGTTCAGTATCTAGGGGTTCCATTCCAATGACACAATGCAAAATCGGCTCAAGCCCCCACCCAGTGACCTGGCACAAATATATACCACCCCCGCTGGGCGCCTCCAAGAGGTAATACTTCCCCTCTCGCAAGCACAGAGTCTGAGTGTATCAAAAACCCTTTTAATAACAGAGAGAAATAGAGTGGTATTATGTTGGGCAAAAACCACCAAAAGGATTCGTAACACAACCCATGAGCAAAAAACCCACCCAAGCAAATTGGGGCGTGTCCTTTCCCTTTGGTTCTTGAGTCCAGCAACCCAAAATCACCCAAAGTCCCAAAAGTCCAAGAACCCAAAAGTCTCTGTCCCTGGTCAGGGCAGCCCCAGAGTTCGAAAGTTTATCTGCAGAGTTTTACCTCCCAACCTGGGTGGAGACGTGGGTGGGAGGGGGGGTTAAAGGGCACCTTAAGTAGTCCAAAGCTGATTGCCCCACCTCTCCATGGGGCTCCGCTCTGCCAGCCACCCCCATGAGCTGCTCCAGGCATCCAACAAACTGCTCTGCTCCACCAGCCGCTCTGCTCTGCTAGCCGTCACGCAAACTGCTTTGCAATAGATTTTTGGGCTCCCCCACTACTTAACACAACACTCAGTGATTTCAGCTATTAGTAACTTTAGCTCTTTTGTGATTTCAGCTTGTAGTAGGGGAACCCCAGTGCTCGTGCACTATTATCCCAAAGCAAATTCAGCTTAAGAGCCTGTAACTAAACCCCTAATAGAATCATAATTAGCTCTGAAAACCTACAGTAGAGAGAAAAGGAAGCACAATCAGCAAGTGATACCCTCACTAGGGGGCCCATACCAACAAGCATTAATACCTGTCCCCATCCTCACTCTAGTCACTGGGTTTTGGAATCCATGACCCTTGTCTAGCAAGTGCTGCTTAGTTGATGATGAGTCCCTCCATCATAACAAAAGGCCAAGTACAGTTCCACTGTCCTTGAATCATATAATCAGGATAATAACAGTTTATTCCTGCCCCAATAACAGAGAAACTGGGGCTCTTAGAGTAGACAAAGTGACCACTCGGCAGGGTGGGTGTGCCTATGCAAATGAGATCAGCCCTTGAAATTCTTTTCCACAACACACCATGACTCGCCACCAGATGTCAGGGTAAAGCTCATCCTGACTCTGCTTACATATATATATATATATATAAAATGAGGCAATGAAACATGTTTATGAATGGCTTCTATGCAGGGCAGATAAATACAATGACCATTTTCACCATGCACTTGCCATGTGTTTACACACATGTCATGATACAATGGGCCATACTCAGAAGTTAAGAGCCAGAAAGGGCGTCTGTGCGAAGGTCAAAATTGTAAAATAACAGTGTTCAAGTAGGCTGCGGAACTCAAAGCCACAAGATATCAGTGGGGCCAAGAGCTTAGAACCTTCCAAAGAGTGACTGGGTGTGTATATGGGTAACTAGAATATACAATTCCAGTATTGAGGATTGTTTTAAAAAGTTTTGGAAGGGCCCACAAACTTCTTGATTTATACCACAAAATACGTCTTACTTGTGGGTGTCGAGGGAAACTTTTCCTGGGAGCAGGTCATCTCATAGCTCCCTATTATAGGGCTTCTTCCACCTTCCACTGAAGCATCGAGAACTGGTCACTGGATACTGAGCTAGATGGACTGCAGGTCCAGTCTGGCAGTGCCAATCTTCTTATCCGTGGCGTAAATCCAAGACTATGTTTTTGTTGATCTTCCTTGAGCTCCAGGGAGTCTCTAGAATTGCACAGAGAGCAGAATGATATCTCATTAAATATCACCTTGTCACCTGTTCTTTTTCCTTTCAGGAAGGAAAGTCCAAAACTCTTGGGACCTGCCGTGTACATTATGTCAGCTGTCAATGACACCAAACTCAACTCTGCAATATTCCTTCTCACCGGGATACCTGGGCAGGAAGAGGTCCATCTCTGGATCTCTATCCCCTTCTGCTTCATTTATGTTTTTTCAATATTGGGAAATTCAACCATTCTGTTCATTATAAAAACAGATCCAAGCCTCCATGAGCCCATGTACATTTTACTTTCCATGTTGGCCATCACAGATCTTGGCTTATTGATATCCACCATGCCGACAATACTGGGTATATATTTGTTTAACTCTAGGGAGATCAGCCTCGATGCCTGTTTTGCCCAGCTGTTCTTCATCCACTCATTTGCAATGATTGAATCCTCCATACTCTTGCTGATGGCATTTGACCGCTTTGTCGCAATCTCTAACCCACTGAGATATGCTTCCATCTTAACCCTGCCGAGAATATTCAAGATGGGACTGGTATGTGTGCTAAGAGGGGTGGCCGTATCATTCCCATTCCCCTTTCTCCTGAAACGGTTCCAATACTGTCGAGTCAATGTCCTCTCCCATTCCTACTGCCTGCACCAGGATGTCATGAAGCTGGCTTGTTCGGATATCACAGTCAACTACATCTATGGCTTGTTTCTTACCATTTCCATGGATGGGTTAGATTCACTGCTCATCTTCCTCTCTTATCTGATGATCCTCAAAACGGTGCTGAGTGTTGCATCCCACACGGAGGGCTTCAGGGCCCTGAACACCTGCGTCTCCCACCTCTGTGCCATCCTGCTCTTCTACACACCAGAGATCGCCTTGTCTTTGACACACAGATTGGGGAAGGGCTCTTCTCCCTTACTACAGATTGTCCTGGGCTACATCTACCTGCTCATCCCGCCCCTGATGAACCCAATCGTGTACAGTGTGAAAAGCAGACACTTTCGTGGGAGGATAATCAGGGTGTTCGTTAAGTGAAAGGTCAATGCTGGCTCTCATACTGCTGACCTGGGAGATGAGAAACATGGTCCACCTATTCCTTGCTGGACCCTTACATCTGAGAAGACATGAGCTACTGATCTCCAGTCTGTAGAGAGAGGTTCAGATAGTGTTTAAGGTCTGGAGCAATGGGAGAGGGGCTGGTGAGGGAGGACAGCTCACTGGGGGATGGAGAACAAGACAGTCAGCAGCATTTACAAAGGGCTTGTCTACACTACCAAGTTTTGTGAATGAAACTTATGTTGACCCAACAATCGACAAAAGCAAAGTCGCCAAAGCGAGTCTACATTTGCCCCCTCTGTTAACAGATTGTGTCCACATTCGGGGCACCATTATCGACAGTGTGAATGTATCCCAGAGTGCCTGGTGGCACCATTCTGACTTTGCACTCTATAATGCTTTCTGGAAATATGCTCATGAATGTAAATATGACATAACTGGAATATGTTTGATTCTACGTATGCATGTAACATATCCCTGTAAAGGTTCTGATCTACTGAATATATTCATCCTATTTGTATGCATGTGTCATTATTGTGTTTGAAGTTATGAATAGTGGCTGTGTACTTGTTTGATTTTAAGTAGCCTTCGTAAGGCATTTGGTCAGCTTCTTAAGAAAGGAATTTGCAAGAGCCCAAACAAGAAACACTTAATTGACAATGGAACCTTGGAAAACTGCAATCCACATAAGAAGTCTACTTGTGATGTTCAAGGTAGCATGTGAACAATGGCTGCCACCTGTAAAGTTCTGAGTCATGCATGGACATGTGACTTGCCCATGTGACTCGAAAACTGCAGCTTGTAGCTGGATTCTGCATAGGAGAGAGAAGGGGATTCCACCCACAAGAGAAAATCTATTTAAGCCTGGGGGAGACCCCTCCATTTTGTCTTCAGCTGGGTCAAGAGATAGCCTTTCCACCCCCAAAAGAATACATGAAAGAAACTGCAACACAGGACAGGAACCACAGGGGTGTGAGTGATTCCTGGACCCAGACTAGAAGGAGGCTAGTCTGTCAAAGAAACTTACTGGAACATCTCTGAGGGTGAGATTTCATCTGTAATCATTTGCTTACTGTACTAGGTTTAGACTTGCGTGCTTTATTTTATTTTGCTTGGTAATTCACTTTGTTACTCTCTTTTATTACTTGGAACCACTTAAATCCTACATTCTGTATTTCATAAAATCACTGTTAACCTATTAATTAACCCAGATTATGTATTAATACCTGGTGGGGGGGGTATTTGAAATACAGATATATAGTCCATGTTGATAACTTCAGGTACAAAAATGAAACATGCACACAAATAGGATAATAATATTCAGCAAATCCTAACTTTTCCAGTGACACATCACAAGACATATCTTATACCAGATGCAACATAATTATGTCATAATCATGTCAGAATCATACAACTATCATCAATATGGGATGTAGTGTCACAACCTCCTTTACTGACCCCTCGATGTGGGACTCAATTTGTCTCCTAAAAAGAGGGACTCGGGTGTGAGAATCTCCCTCACATCCTCTGCAGTGAACACCAATACAAAGAATTCATTTAGCCTCTCCGTAATGGCCTCATCTTCCTTGAGTGCTCCTTTAGCACCTCAGTCATCCAGTGGCCCCACTCATTCTTTGGCAGGCTTCCTGCTTCTGAGGTACTTTTAAAAAATTGTTCCTAATTGTTATGACTTTTCCCAGTTTCCCTTCACATCTTTTGAACTACTTGCACGGTACTGCCGAGCTCAATTCAAAAACTATGAGCCACACCCCAGAAAATCATGAGATGGTTCCAAATAATGAGATTTAAAAATATACTTATGAGAGCCCCCGACTGTAGGTAACAGAGTTATGCCACAGAGCTCCGGACATAACAGTGACTGGCTTGCACAGCCGCTTGGTACCTGAGACACAACTCAGTCTCTCCCCTTCTTCAGCCATGAGACATACAGACACTGGGTAAGTAAGGCTATGTACATTCTTAACAGAAGAGGAATGACCCAAATCCAGCTACAACTCTCTGTTGGACCCAAACAACTTCCTCCCCCTGATCCAGCTACCCCCAAACTGGGTGATAATGGAAATTTGGATGCAGAGTGTGAGGTCTATCACCAGCACTAGAGCGGCTCTCACTGATCATGGAGCAGGTGGGGGTCAGGAACAAAGTGAGGGGCAGCCCCGCAGGGCTCTGTTTGCCCAAGCAACACTCTCCACATCCTTCACTCTCTGAAACCACGTCCTGATTCTCCCTCTTACTGCCGAGCTGCAGGAGGGGCCCAGAACTCCCTCATCAAAAGGTGCTGTGCTAATGACAGGCCTCATCACCACGGTTTGTTGGGAAGAGTTCAGGTTCTCCACCCAATACCCCAAATCATCCTTAGGAGGCATAGAGCTGAAATCTCTCTAAAGCTCTTAGCTCCGGCCCCAATTATTGTAGCATCTGAGCGCCTGTCAATCTGTGACATATTTATCCGTACAACACCCCGTGCGGCAGGGCAGAGCTACTAACACCACTGGGCAGATCCCAAGGCCAGAAGGCACCACTGCTATCTCGTAGTCTGACCCCTGCCTAGCACATGGCAGAGACCTGCACCAAAATAAGTCCTGGAGCAGAGCCGTTAGAACTACATCCTGCCTTGATGTAACAATTGTCAGCGACGGCAAATCTACTACGGCCCTCGGTAAATTCATCCAATACTTAACTACTCTCGTTGTTAGAAAATATTACACCTTAGTTCCAGTCTGAATGTGTCTTCCTTCGGCTCCAGCCACTGGATCCTGCTATAACCTTCTCTGGTAGATTGAAGAGCCCATTGTTCAATGTTTGGTCCACATGCAGGTACTTACAGACTGTGATTAAATCACCCCTTAACCTTCTCTTCCTAATGCTAAATACATCGAGCTCCTTCAGTCTATCACTCTAAGGCTGGTTTTCTAATCCTTTAATCATTCTCATGGCTCTTCTCTGAACTGTCTTCAATTTATCAACGTCTTTCTTGAACTGTAGACAAAAGAACTGGACACAATATTACAGCAGTGGTTGCACCAGTGCCAAATATAGAGGCACTGAGCCCCGGGTTAGCACTTTAACGCTGAACCACCCTTCCTCTCTGGGGCAAGTGACTGAGTGGGGGCAGCTGGCAGCTCAGCATGGAGTGTTCAGAAACTCATGGAATTACACTCCTGTGACAACACGAAACAGGAACCTAAGAACAATTCCTTTTTCAGACAATGAGGCTAAGTCATGCTTTCTCCTGAATCTCCTGAGGGACAGATCCATTGGCCAGGGCACAGAGCAGGGTCATAGTGGACAAGCAATTCCACAGGAGCTCCCAGTGTGACTCAGAATGGCCTAATGTGATCCATAGGGACATGAGACTGGAAGGGACCTCCTGGGTCAATGAGTCCAGTCTCCTTTTATGGCAGGCGACCCCAGCATATCACCAGTGCATAAACCTGTCAAGCTCTATTTTCAAATGTTGTTTCCCCCCTTTCTGTTGGGCAGCTGTTCCAGAACCTCCCTACTCTAATGCTCAGAAACCAACTTCTCATTTCCAGCCTCAGTTTGCTCTTAGCCAGTTTCTCCTCATTTCTTCTTGTGCCAATGCTGTCCTTTAGCTCCAGGAGCTTGGCTACCTCCCTGGTGTTTCCCCCTTCCCTGACTTGATGAATTTATAGAGCAATCTGATCCCCATGCAGCCTGCATTGTCTTATGCTGAACCAGCCAAATTCTTCCAGTGTCCTCCAAAAGCCAGGCCCTCCATTGCCGTGACCATCCTAGGAGCCCTTCTTTGCACCTGTTCCAGTCTGAATTCTTCTTTCTGTAATACGCATGACCAGAATTTTACATAGTTTGCCAGAGGAAGTCTGACCAGTGTCTGTTATAAGGATCTTACTACTTCCCTATCTCGCCTCACACATTCTAGGATCTCATTTGCTTTGTTCACACCTGCAGCACACTGGTGGCTTACAGTCATCCTGGGACTGACGAATACATCACTTCCAACTTACCCTTGGCTGTATAAACTCGCATGTAGTGAGTCGAACCTGGGAAGATTCAGAACTGACTTGATAATAGTGTGCAAGCCCTTTTACAGGAATGAAATACCAGGTACGAATGGGCTCTTTAACCTTGCCGGGAAAGGTATAACAAGGACCAATGGCTGGAAACTGAAGCCAGAGAAATTAAATTTGGAAATGAGACACACATATTTTTGACTGTGTTGGTCATTAACCAGGGGAACAAACTCTCAAATGACTTTGTGGATTCTCCTGATATCTCCAAACCAATATTACATGCCTTCCTAAAAGATACGGTTTAGAGGAACAGAAGTGATACTTAGTCAGATACAAGTCAATATTGGGGTAAACTGGGAGAAAGTCTCCAGGAGGTCAGACTCGATAATCTAATGGTCCCTTCTTTCCTCAACTTCTATAAAACTATCATTTATTGTCTTGAGTGAATTTCTATTTTGGATGCAACTGGAGAATGTAAGCATTCAGAATAGCAACTATCACACAACAAGAATATATGCTGGCCTAGAAGACTTAAGACTGTCACAGTGAAACTAGGATATATGTTCTCTTTACCCTGTAAACCAGATGATTTTCTGTCATGAGAGGAGTCTCACAATTTAATCATGACAGGTGTGCATAAAGTACATAGGGAAGTGTTATTTACTCCTTCTCATAACACAAGAGCTACGGTCACCAAATGAAACTAATAGGCAGCAGGTTTAAAACAACAAAAGGAAGTATCTCTTCACACAACGCACAGCCACCCTATGGAACTCCTTGCCAGAGGATTTAGTGAAGGCCAGGATTATAACAGGGATCAAAGAAGAACTTGATAAATTAGTGGAGGAAAGGCCCTTCAATGCCTATTAGCCAGGATGGGCAGGGATGGTATTTCTCGCTTACGTTTCCCAGAAGATGGCAGTGGACGACAGGAGAAGGATCATTGATGATTCCCTGTTCTGTTCATTCCCTCTGGGGCACCTGGCATTGGCCACTATTGGAAGACAGGATACTGGGTTAAATGGAACATTTGTCTGACCCACTCTGGCTGTTCTTGGATTCTGATGTTTTTAATTGTCCCACTGTTTGAGCTGGGAACAACATCCCATCAACGATAAAAGCTTATCACCCAGCAGCACTGAATCGACACTTGAGACTCTTACTTGTGACCAGAGCTACATAGTCACCCCCAGCCTCCTTGAAATGAGGAGCTTTAGTAGCAAACAGAACTGGCCCAACTTACATTCTTTTGGGAAGACAAGAAGCTCTTGGGACCCAGCCTAGTTTCCCTGTGGCTCTTAGAGCATCATCCCATCTGTCTTGCCTTTTCGGTTGGAAGCAGCCTTTGCTGAAACCTGTGTGAGCTTAGGCGCAGCCACCATAGTGCTCAGCCGCATCTGTGTTACAGGTCCTAGGTGTGAAGCTGACCTTTGCCTCAGACTGCTTTCTCTCAACCAGACAATCAAAGAGGAGGCTCCCGAGGCCATTGATCCATAGTTTGGTAGTGGGACCCATTTAGCCTCAAAGGCTTACAACCATTGGTTCTGTGACTGTGCTGAACCTCCCTGTTACACCCCAACATTACCCTCAGAAATCCACTACTTAACCTTCACTGTCACCCCCACATCTGCCACAGACACTAAGGGGCTGGAGTCATGGGGCTTCCCAGAAGCCAGCTCTCACAGGAGGCTGTGGTAAGAGGCCTTTTATAGACAAATGTCAGAGGTCTTGCTCTGTGGAACCCTGACACCGCCCTGATCTTAGGGTCTCAGAGTATCTAAGTTCATTGAATGTATTTATCCTCCCACCACCGCTGGGAGGCAGGGCAAGGCTATTATCCACCTGTGCAGAGATATCCAATGGCTTGTCCACAGTCACGCATGGCCTGGGAGTCAAACGCAGCTGTCTGGAGTTGCAGAGCCGTGCCCAGACACAGGACCAGCCTTCCAGACACATGAGCGGTGACAGGCCTGGTTGCATTCTCTGCTGCACCAGCAGACCTCCCCCCTTCACTGCATAGAGTGGGCATGGCCATATGCCAGTTACAAGGGTTTGATTCACTGGCCTGTTTTCTCCCTCCCTCAGCAGAGTTTAGAGCAGCCTAGGGGCTGGGATGACATCTGCCCATCAGTAATGACTTCGAAGAGCACAGCCCACTTTAGCCAAGTCCCTGCAGAAGGAATCACCCCAGAATGCCCTCTTGGGGTCTGAGGTGGCCCTGCAGGAACACTACCCATCCCTCTACGGTCCTTGCAATCACTTACTGTCAACCTCAGATACTTAAAACAAGAGCCCCCTTTGTGGGGTTGCATTTCTTTAGTCTTCTCCAAAACACAACATCTCTTACCCTCCAGCCCCAGCCTTCTCCTGCACTCAGGATCACCCCCACGGTCCTGATTACTGCAGACAGCGTTGGTTCAGACCCTATTCCCCTTTTCCCCTGAAGCCCTGTCCTCTGCCCTATATCTTCTCACGAAGCCCAGCCTCTTGCTCCTCCAGTTTCCCCAAGGCTCTGCCTCTGAGCCAGGCCAGAGTCGGGCTACTTTCAGAGCTGGCCTGGGAGCAAAGGTTGCTGTGGGGAGCCCAAGACTCTCCACATTCCCTGACTTGTACATCCTGGGGGATAAAATGTAGAGGGTGTAGGGCACCTCACAGTGGCTCTGGCTCCCTGTGCAACTCTTAGCAAGGCGTGACTCTGGCTAAGGGGGCAGAGTCTCGGGTAAAGGGGAATAGGAGAGGTGTGGTCTTCGGAGAAGAGATGAGGCAGAGGACAGGGCTTCGTGGGAAGAGGATCCAGGATGGAATTCGTGGCCATGCCCATCGCTCGTGTTTTTCCTCCCCCATGTCACCAGCACTGGAGCCAGGTGATGAACTGACCCTTCACTTGACAAATGCCCTGATTATCCTCTGTTTGCTTTTCACACTGTACACAATTGGGTTCATCGGGGGCGGGAACAGAAGGTAGATGTAGCCCAGGATATCCTGCAGGAGGATCTGGATGACCTTGTAAACTGGAGTAATAGTAATAGGATGAAATTGAATAGTGAGAAGTGTAAGGTCATGCACTTAGGGATTAATAACAAGAATTTTCGTTATAAGCTGGAGACGCATCAATTAGAAGTAACGGAGGAGGAGAAGGACCTTGGAGTACTGGTTGATCATAGGAGGACTATGAGCCGCCAATGTGATATGGCCGTGAAAAAAGCTCATGCGGTCTTGGGATGCATCAGGAGAGGTATTTTCAGTAGGGATAAGGAGGTTTTAGTATCGTTATACAAGGCACTGGTGAGACCTCACCTGGAATACTGTGTGCAGTTCTGGTCTCCCATGTTTAAGAAGGATGAATTCAAACTGGAACAGGTACAGGGAAGGGCTCCTAGGATGATCCGAGGAATGGAAAACTTGTCTTATGAAAGGAGACTCAAGGAGCTTGGCTAGTTTCGCCGAACTAAAAGAAGGTTGAGGGGAGATATGATTGCTCTCTATAAATATATCAGAGGGATAAATACCGGAGAGGGAGAGAAATTATTTAAGCTCAGTACCAATGTGGACACAAGAACAAATGGATATAAACTGGCCACCAGGAAGTTTAGACTTGAAATTAGACAAAGGTTTCTAACCATCAGAGGAGTAAAGTTTTGGAAGAGCCTTCCAAAGGACGCAGTGGAGGCAAAAGATCTGTCTGGCTTTAAGATTAAACTCGATAAGTTTATGGAGGAGATGGTATGATGGGATAACATGGTTTTGGTAATTAAATATTCATGGTAAATAGGCCCAATGGCCTGTGATGAGATATTAGATTGGGTGAGATCCGAGTTACCCGGGAAAGAAATTTCTGTTGTATCTGGCTGGTGAATCTTGCCCATATCCTCAGGGTTTAGCTGATCACCATGTTTGGGGTCGGGAAGGAATTTTCCTCCAGGTCAGATTGGAAGAAGCCCTACAGGTTTTTCGCCTTTCTCTGTAGCATGGGGCAAGGGTCACTAGCTGGAGGATTCTCTGCTCCTCGAAGTCTTTAAAGCACAATTTGAGGACTTCAATAGCTCAGACATAGGTGAGAGGTTTTTTGCAGGAGTGGTGGGTGAAATTCTGTGGCCTGCGTTATCCAGGAGGTCAGACGAGATGATCATAATTGGCCCTTCTGACCTAATATCTATGAATCTAAGACATTTTTTTCAAAAATACTCAGTACTGTAATAAATGTTAAATTTTCAGAATGGAGAGGGGTAACGAGTGTTGTTCCCCAAGGGTCAGTCCTATGACCAATCCTATTCAACTTCTTCATAAATGATCTGGAGAAAGGGGTAAACAGTTAGGTGGCAAAGTTTGCAGATGATACTAAACCGCTCAAGATAGTTAAGACCAAACCAGACTGTGAAGAACTTCAAAAAGATCTCACAAAACTAAGTGAATGGGCAACAAAACAGCAAATGAAATTTAAGGTGGATAAATGCAAAGTAATGCACATTGGAAAAAATATTCCCAAGTCCACGCAGTGTGCAGCGACAGTGAAAAAATGCCAACGGGATGTTAGGAATCATTAAAAAAGGGATAGAGAATAAGATGGAGAATATCTTATTGCCCTTATATAAAACCCTGGTTCACCCACATCTTGAATACTGCACACAGATATGGTCCCCTCATCTCAAAAAAGATATACTGGCATTAGAAAAGGTTCAGAAAACTAAAAGGATTAGGAGTTTGGAACGGGTCCCGTATGAGAAGAGATTAAAGGGGCTAGGCCTGTTCAGCTTGGAAAAGAGGAGACTGTGGAGAAAGTGAAAAAGGAAACGTTATTTACTTGCTCCCATAATTTAAGAACAAGGAGCCACCAAATGAAATTAATGGGCAGCAGGTTTAAAACAAAGAAAAGGAAGTTCTTCGTCACTCAGTCAACCTGTGGAACTCCTTGCCTGAGGAGCTTGTGAAGGCTGGGACTATAACAGGGTTTAAAAGAGAACTGGATCCATTCATGGAGGTTAACTCAATTAATGGCGATTAGCCAGGATGGGTAAGGAATGGTGTCCCTAGCCTCTGTTTGTCAGAGGGTGGAGATGGATGGCAGGAGAGAGATCACTTGATCGTTACCTGTTCGGTTCACTCCCTCTGGAGAACCTGGCATTGGCCACTGTTCGTAGATAGGATACTGGGCTGGATGGACCTTTGGTCTGACCCAGGAAGGCCATTCCTATGTTCTTATGTAATTGGATTTCCTGATTACCCATTTAAACATCCCATCCCTCTTTGAAGCCTGAGACGTTCTTGGCCACATTGATATCTTGTGGCTGCGAGTTCCATAGCCTACTTGAGCATTATGTGATTTTACAATTCTGACTCTTTCTGGCCATGCACTTCTGAGTTGGCCCATTGTATCATGATGCCCTTAAACACATGGCAAGTGCATAGTGAACACGGCCATTTTATTTATCTGCCCTGCATTGAAGCTATTTATAAACGTGTTTCATTGCCTCACAGATATACTTTTTATTTTCTCCGCTCCTGAGACTTCAAATTATTCCACTCTCTCTTTCCAGCACATGGGATAAATTCTTAGTGCCAGGTTCTTAATTCAATAATCGTGACTTCTACTGGGTTGCTCCAGATTTACATGTGTAAATTCAGTCAGAACCGGGCTCTGTTAATATTTACCTTACCATATGCTCCCAGTGATACACTCAGACCCCCAAGAATCCCCCCAAGGGAAGCTGAAGTGCTTTGCCTGGCCAATGTAACTGAAGCCTGAGTATTCGATCTTCCTCACAGGACCTGCATCCTCTCCCCATGGTCGGGTCTATAGATACTTGGCAAGTTACAAGCTAACACAGTCAGTTACTTCAGCTGGGCGGGAGAGGAATTGGCGTCACAAATGGGTGAATATGCAAACACTACGTTTGCACTAATACCCATTCACACATCTGTAGTTTAGCGCACACCTGTCAACCCATTCCTTCCCCTCTGATCTTCTTTCAGGGATGATTTCTCAGCTTACAGTGGGACTTAAAATGTGGGTTAGTCATCTGGATTTCTTCAGAATCTGAAAAGATCGAAGTGTCTCAGCCCTCATTCAGTCCCTTGTCAGCAAACAGAAGTCTAATAGCTCCTCTGTCCCTGGGTTAATAGCTGACTGATTCTCCTCAGGTTCTCTTCTGTCAGTCTGTAGCCTGTATCCAGAGTAGTAACAACTCTTGGAGTCAGGATAGAAAATATTCATTCCCTGAGCTCTGACTCACTCGTACATAGTAACCCCAGCACCGGTTATTCATCCAAGATGAGGGTTTGCAGGAAGTGGATTTCAAAGTCAAATGCATGAGTATTCAAGGAAATGGAACTTCATTTCCCACATGAAAGTAGTCTATTGCTCTCTCTCTCGCTTGCACTTTGACTGTCTCTGTCCTGTATTCACAAAATAGGTGGCATCTGGGAACAGCATTGTGACAGACATGGAGCTGAGCTGCCATAATGAATGTGTATGTTAAACCCAGTTCTTGGGATGTTTGCTGTAGAGCTATACTGAGTTAACATTTGGGATGTTTATATTATGGCTCTATTGGGTGAAACCAATATGGATCTTCCTAGTTTCATAGCAGGCTGCTGGAAAACAAGCAAGAAGGGAAGCAATAGCTCAGGAAAAGCCATCGCTCAGTCACCACCCCAGGGAGGTCAAGAAAAACAAAAAAGCTACAAACTGGGAAGAGCCCAGCAGCATTCAACAGCTTGTTTTTGCCAGTTCTGTCAGTCTGTCCAGAGGTGGGGCAGCTGTTGTGAGAATCTCTTCAGACTGACAGGTACAGACACTGTTGGGAAGTCTGAAGGCCCTCAGCCTGCCTGGGTCCCTGTCGGAGCAGAAGGGCTTGGGATCAATGATCTGTACAGATTGCTGTTTTAAAACCCTCTGATTCTCCCATGTTCCACTTTCTTCCTGCTGTTCGGATTCAACAGTATTTTGGTTCTCAAAAGCTGGCTGGTCACTCAACTCACCACTGGTCACAGACTCCCAGAGGCGAGAACCACAGACACTCGGACCTGCTCGCCAAGCACAGTCGATCGCAGTGTGTTGTAGCCCAGAGCCTAGTCTGAGGCTGGGAGAATCTTGGGATTCCACCCCATGAGAGGGAAGACTACAAGGCCTGACATATGGCACTCAAAGACCAGAGAGGGGACAGAGATACTGGTAGCCCTGTAACTCTGAGGTGTTGGCTATACTTGTTCTTCTTAAACTTTAAGTTTCAAAGGAAATAGGCGAAGCTTGGTTTCCCTAAGTTTTTATTTTTTGTTGATTAGGTTTTGATTTTAAGTTTAAGTTAGTCAAGTAAACCTTAAGTTCACTTCAATAGCTCGTAGCATTTGTGTCTTCTACGCACTGCATCCCTCACTCAAGAATTGAGAAACCTGAACCGCAAGGCTGTTCCTGTGTCTCTTACCACCAGGTTATCAAGGAAGGGTGTGAGTATATTAACCAAAGCTTTGTTGCATATAATACCACATTATCATATGTATCTTTTGAATAGCATTAATGCAATTATAACTTTGAAAATGTGAGTATTTTACCATTGACTTACTATTATTGATTTTAAGAAAAAGTCTTTAAGGCTATATCTGCCTCAGGGTGATTTTCCCATCATACCCCGAGGGTCCTTTGTAAATTCTGTGGAGCCTGATTTGGGACAAGAACTTTTATCTTCTGATCAAACAGATTGGCAAGCCTAAAATCCATACTATTATTATTCATAATTAATTAGTATTAATACTATTAATCAAATTCAATTAAATTACATTAAATTAAAATTGATGAATTATATTAATATTATTCGTGCACCCTAAATCAGGCTACAAGTGAGATGATTTGGCAACTAGTCACTGGTATTGCGTGGGGCTTCTTCTCACTCAGCCCCTGGCAGAATCGTCCCAGAGCACACGGCACCTCTAGAAATGGGACCCCTTGAAAAATCCTGACTTGGGGCATCGGGGTTTGAACACTTTGAAGTTGCTTTCAATGTGAGACTTCTGTGTTGCTTGACAGTCCACCATGAACAATGGGCAGGTATAGGGGAGGGGTTCCCAAGCTACCTAGCGCTGCCTGCCCTTCAGCCCCCTCACTGAGTCACCCCAACAGCCCCCCTGAGTCCTCTGCCGCTGCACAGAACATCTGCCAATGGAAACAGATTCCAGCCTTTCCCCTTCACTTCACATTTTAAAGACAGTGAAACCTGCCAATGCACCCAGTTCCTGCTCGGCGTGGAGCTGCTGACACCAGAGGTCTTCACCCAAAAGGACACGGAGTCATCGGAGAGGTGGCACAGGCGGCAGGCAGTCTCAGGGATGCAGGTGTCTTTATGAAGCATGGCAGCACAGTCCCCTGGGGGCTACTTGGCCATCAGGGAACCTCAGCTGCTTGGTTTCATGCGCATCAGCTTTAACCCCGTCATGGCCAATGGCAAACTGCAGGAGGCCAAATCACAGGGGATTTGTGGAGATGCTACCCAACTGGACTGCAGTGCCTGCCCTGCTGCAGGCTCTGCTCCTGGACTCTGGGCTTGTCATCACTGTTTATCCCTGAGTGCTGAGTACTCAGCCCTGGTGAGGCCACACCTGGTGTATTGTGCCCTTGTAGCCAAGAAGGCCAACGGACTATTGGGCTTTATTAGTCAGAGCATTGCGAGGAGATTGAGGGAAGTGATTATTCCCCTCTATTCGGCACTGGTGAGACCGCACCTGGAGTACGGCCTCCAGTTTTGGTCCCCACACTACAGAAAGGATGTGGACAAATTGAAGAGTGTCCAGAGGAGGGCAATGAAAATGATCAGGGGGCTGGGGCACATGACTTATGAGGAGAGGCTGAGGGAACTGGGGTTATTTAGTCTGCAGAAGAGAAGAGAAGAGAAGAGAAGAGTGAGGGGGCATTTGATAGCAGCCTTCAACTACCTGAAGGGGGGTTCCAAACAGGGTGGAGCTCGGCTGTTCTCAGTGGTGGCAGCTGACAGAACAAGAAGGAATGGTCTCAAGTTGCAGCTGGGGAGGTCTAGGTTTGATATTAGTAAACACAATTTCACCCCGGAGGGAGGTGAAGCACCGGCATGGGTTACCTAGAGAGGTGGTGGAATCTCCATCCTTGGAGGTTTTTAAGGCCTGGCTTGACAAAGCCTTGGCTGGCATGATTTAGTTGGTGTTGGTCCAGCTTTGAGCAGGGGATTGTCTAGACAACCTCCTGAGTCTCTTCCAACCCGAATATTCTATGAGTCTATGATAATTCTCATAGATTGGTGAGGCATGATTTCCCTTTACAAAACACATGTTGACTCTTCCTCCCCAAATTATATTCATCTAAATGTCTGACAATTTTGTTCTTTACTACAGTTTCAACCAGTTTGCCCACTTCTGAAATTAGTCTTACCAGCCTGTAATTGCTTAGATCACCCCTGCAGCCCTTTTTAAAAATTGCCATCAAAATTAGCTACCCTCCAGTCTTTTGGTACAGAAGCTAAGTGATAGGTTCCAAACCATAGTTAGTAGTTCTGCAATATCACATCTGAGTGTGTGGTAGGGTGCCCATTGGTCCTGTTTTGGCTTGTACAGTCCCTTAGTTAAGTCCTGTCACAGGTGACCTGACATTTTTTTCCCAAAGTGGCTTTTGTCCTGTATGCTCTTGCTGACTTCGAAAGTGCTAACAGGAGAAACGTCTGTTCCTGTCAAAACGGTGGGGAGCAGAGGAATGTTCGTTGGAGACGAATGGAGACGCCAGCTCCCCGCATGGGGTAGGCAGAGTTGGAGGCAGGGAGGCAGGGTTCCAGCCACAGGAGACAGCCTTGCACAGGAGGGGACGGGGGTGGCCTCTGGCGAGCAGCTGGGTGTCTGCTGTTTTCGCCTTAGGAAATATGGTCACCCTAAAGGACTGCCCAATGTGGGAGTGCTGCCACCCTGGGGTGTGTCCTATAGCACAAGGGAGAGAGGCTGATGCTGGGCTGGAAAACAGACACCGTAAATAACTGAGATTCAAACTGAAATGTTCCCCTTTCATCCATTTATTCAGGAGGAGTTTTCATAGGAAACGGATCATTTTTCTATGAAAAAGCTCAGCTGCCATGATGCTGCCCAGCTGCAGCTTCCTGGAACCCCAAGAGAAATTGGAGGCTTTTCATCTGCCTGGTCCTTATAACGTCAATGAAGGTTGCACTGACAGAGTCTCGGGCTGCACTCTGGGTATGGAAATGTCAGAACCTCGTGACCAGTCTATGGCTGGGGTACTGTGCCCCTCAGCTATTCTCCCCAGCCCTCCCATGTGTGTGCAGCCCCCTCTACCCTGTACAACCCCCTTCAGCGGATCCTGCGGGCAGTGGCTGCTCTGACACGCCCTGGTAGCACAGGAAGAAGGGAAGGAAAGCCCTCCACAGACCAATCCGAGGGAAATTTCCCGGTACGGAGCCTTGTTTGGAATCTCCCTTCCATGGCCTGCACCCTGGGTTTGTAATGCAGGAAAGGGGGCTGATGGGGAGAAATCAGGTCCCATATTATTATTCTATTTTAGTTTATTTCAGCACCATCACACCTCTGGCAGCATCATCAGTACCACTTGGCCACCCCAAGGTAGCCATGTGACTAATCGGAACCATATGAAGAGTGATGACCAGGAGTGGATTAACCATGAAACAAACCGTGTGGTGACATGGGTCCCCCAACAACAGGAGGGGCTCACAAAATGCAGGAGAAATCTCATCTGACAACCTGTCCCCGAGTCCTGGCTGGAGGCACAGCAGGCCTCAGGCAGGCAGCCTGCTTGCATGCTGTGGTTGGTGGCTCCATGGCAAGCCCAGTAGCAGCTGACTGCTGGCACGTCTCTGTGCACCCCTGGAGTGGAGTGGGAGGTCTGACGGTGCCCCCCTTAAGACTTTATGGAAATATGCTTATAAATATATATGACATAACTTGAATATATTCTATGCTACGTATGCCCTGTAATATATCTACATAAAGGTTATGATCTACTGAATCTATTAATCCTATTTGTATTCATGTCTCATTTCTGTATTCCAAGTTATCAATATTGGCCATGAACTGGCTTGATTTCTAAATAACCTTAGTAGAGCATTTGGTCAGTCCCTGGAGAAAGGAATTCGCAAAGTTAAGTGCCCAATCAAGAAGCCTTTAAGGAACAATGCATCTTGGAAGGCTCCAGTCCACATGAGAAGTCTCCTGGAGATATTCAAGATGCCATGTGGGCAATGGCTGCTGCCTGTAAAAACTGAGAATCATGCATGGACATGTGACTGGCCCAGGTGACTCCAGAACTCCATCTTGGAGCTGGACGGTGCATATGCAAGAGGAGGGGGTCTCCACACACAAGAGAAAGTCTAGTTAAGCCCATGGGAGACTCCTCCATTTTGTTTTCAGCTGGCTAAGGACATAG
The DNA here is from genome assembly GCF_965140235.1 of Caretta caretta. Classification (NCBI taxonomy): domain Eukaryota; kingdom Metazoa; phylum Chordata; order Testudines; family Cheloniidae; genus Caretta; species Caretta caretta. The sequence continues at coordinate 6,989,164 of NC_134206.1, forward strand.
CGTCTCCACCCCAAAGGATACCTGAATGAAACTGGAACAAAGGACAGTAACTACAGGGGCTGTGAGAGCTTCCTGGATCCAGACTAGAAGGAGGCTGGTCTGTAAAAGAGAGCTTCTGGGAACTGCTGAGGTTTTTGTCTGTATTCTGTTTGATTCGACACAGACTTTCCTATTTTATTTTATTTTGCTTGGTAATTCACTTTGTTCTGTCTGTTACTACTTGGAACCACTTATATCCTACTTTCTGTATTTAATAAGGTCACTTTTTACTTACTAATTAACCCAGAGTATGTATTAATACCTGGGGGTGGGGGCAACAGCTGTACATATCTGTTCATCAGTGTTTAAGAGGGCAAACAATCTATGAATTTACCCTGTATAAGCTTTATACAGGGTAAAGCGGATTTTTTTAGGGTTTGGTCCCCATTGGAACTTGGGCATCTGAGTGTTAAAGGCAGGAACACGTCTTAAATTGCTTCCAGATAAGCCTACAGCTGTTAGGGGATGTAATTCAGGCCTGGGTCTGGGTTTGCAGCTGGCTAGGAGGTTTGGCTCAAACTATGCAGGGCACTGAAGTCCTCAGCTGCCAGGGCAGGAAAGCAGGAGCAGAAGTCGTCTTGGCACAACAGGTGGCAGCTCTCAGGGGGTTTCTGTGATCCAACCCATCACAGGAGGCATTTCTATGTGCTCCCCTGCCCCGCAGACCCACTCCCCCGCTCCCCTCCAGGGGCACACAGAGATTTCCAGCAGCCGCACAGCAGGCCGGGGTGTAACGATGTTGCCTCTGCCAGGACACAACTGAGAGTGTCAATTCAGGACAAATTGCTTCGAGCAGGGCAGTCACTGCCCAAATCTGGGGGTCCTTTACATCTAAGGCACGCCAAACCAGCAAACAGAGAGGACTTTGGTTTTACCCCACTGGGTAACCAGAAGTCACACAAGCAATTCCCTTAGACACTCCAGTTTCCCAGTATCACCACCAGTGCCACTTATTATGGGGTGAATGGTTATGAAAAACAATGCCCCCGTAAAAGAAAAAAAAGTTCCCCCGATTCCAAAGGAACAAGCCTCAGACCCAGGTCAATATACAAGTCAGATCTTACCCACAATCCACGCTGTTGCCAATTCTTTAGAATCTAAAACCTATAGATTTATTCATTAAAAAAAAAGAAATTCATAGATAAGAGCTAAAATTGGTTGAATGGAATCAATTACAGACAGTTCTTGGTTCAGGCTTGCAGCAGTGATGGAATAAACTGCAGGTTCAAATCAAGTCTCTGGAGTCCATCCACAGCTGGGATGGGTCTTTCAGTCCATTCTTCAGAGCTTCAGTTTGTAGCACAGTTCCTCCAGAGGCAAGAAGCAGGATTGAAGACAAAATGGAGGAATTTCCAGGGCCTTTTATATTCTCTGCCATGTGGAAGGACACCCCTTTGTTCTTACTGTGGAAATCACAGCAGCAAGATGGAGTTTGGAGTCACATGTCCATGCATGACTCAGTTCTTTGCAGGCCAATGCCATTGTTTACATGATAGTTTGAACGTTCCCAGCAAAACTCAGATGTGCTTTGGAGTCCCTCAAAATCCATTGTGAGTTAAGTGTTTCTTGATTGGGCACTTAGTCTGCAGAGTCCCTTCTCAAGAAGCTGACCAAATGCTTCACTTATGCTACACATTGAGATACAAGTACATAGCCAATATTCATAACTTCAAATACAAAATGATACACATATACAGATAGCATAATCATAACCAGCAAATCATAACCTTTTCATAGACCCCTCATATGACAACCTTTGTACAATATTTGCTGCAAATATATAACAATGGTTGCAACACTGATCTATATGGTCCAGTTTATGTCAATAATATCACACAGGGCGACGGCAGCTCCCTCCTCACTCTGCCTCCCTCCCTCTACCCCGCTCCCAGAAGTGGCGGGCATGTCCCTCCAGCCCCTAGGGGTGGGGGGGGTGTCACTGTGTGCTGCCCCCACCACGAGCTCAGACTTCACAGCTCCTATTGGCCTGGAACATCTGCCATTGGGAGCTACTGGGGTGGCGCCTGCCGCCAACCGCCCCAGCCTAGAAGCTGCTGCCAGGGGGGTGTGAATGCCAGTCACTTTGGGAGCCGCGCCACCCGAGGTAAGTGCCACGCTCCTGACCCCCTCCCGCACCGCGAGGCCCTGGCCCAGCCCAGAACCCACACCCGTCACCCAAACTTCCTCCCAGAGCCCGTCCCCCCACCCCATTGCACACCACAACCCCGTTCCCCAGCCCAGAGCCCGCACCACTACCGCACCCAAACTTCTTCAGAGCCCACACTCCTCACCCACTCCTGCACCCCCAGCCCCTGCCACAGCCCAGATCCTGCACCCAAGCATCGTCCCAGAACCCGATCCCCCACCCCCCCTCCCATACCCCAACCCCCTGCCCCAGGCCAGACCCTGCACCCTGCACCCACACCCCCTCCCACACCCCAACCCCCTGCCCCAGGCCCGACCCTGCACTCCGCACCCAAACGTCCCCCAGAACCCGACCCCCCACCCCCCCTCCCATACCCCAACCCCCTGCCCCAGGCCCGACCCTGCACTCCGCACCCAAACGTCCTCCCAGAACCCGACCCCCCACCCCCCCTCCCACACCCCAACCCCCTGCCCCAGGCCCGACCCTGCACTCCGCACCCAAACGTCCTCCCAGAACCTGACCCCCCACCCCCCCTCCCACACCCCAACCCCCTGCCCCAGGCCCGACCCTGCACTCCGCACCCAAACGTCCTCCCAGAACCCGACCCCCCACCGCCCCTCCCATACCCCAACTCCCTGCCCCAGGCCCGACCCTGCACTCCGCACTCAAACGTCCTCCCAGAACCTGAGCCCCCACCCCCCCTCCCACACCCCAACCCCCTGCCCCAGGCCCGACCCTGCACTCCGCACCCAAACGTCCTCCCAGAACCCGACCCCCCACCCCCCCTCCCACACCCCAACCCCCTGCCCCAGGCCAGACCCTGCATCCTGCACCCACACCCCCTTCCACACCCCAACCCCCTGCCCCAGGCCCGACCCTGCACTCCGCACCCAAACGTCCTCCCAGAACCTGACCCCCGCACCCCTCCCACACCCCAACCCCCTGCCCCAGGCCCGACCCTGCACTCCGCACCCAAACGTCCTCCCAGAACCCGACCCCCGCACCCCTCCCACACCCCAACTCCCAGCCCCACACCACAGCTTGTACCACAACCCCCTGTCCCAGCCCAGAATCTGCACCCAAACTTCCTCACAGAACCTGACCCCGCACACCCCGTCCCATACCTCAACCCCCTGCCCCAGGCCAAAGCCTGACCCCACACCCAAACATCCTCCCGGAGACCAACCCCCACACCTCTTCCCACACCCCAACCCCCTGCCTCAGCCCAGAAACTGCACCCTGCACCCTGCACCCACACCCCCTCCCACACCCCTACCCCCTGTGCCAATCAAGCTACCTCACTTTATTTTCATTTACTTCTTATTACTTATAACAGAGGAGGAGGAGGAAGAAAAACAGAATGAAAATGGGAGGGGCAGATAAGAGAGAATGTTCTTTTCTTGGCTGGGTCCCAAAGGGGGGGATCCAAAGATAAAGCGACGCATGGGGGGCCCCACTAACTCTATGTCCCCCACTGGTAACGACAAGCCCGGATTCCAGGAATAGGGCCTGTGACAGGGCTGGAGCTGCCGTCCAGTTGGGCAGCATCACCGGGCGTCCCCTGTGAATTGGCCTCCGGCAGTCTGCCATTGGTCACGCCAGGGGTTAAAGCTGGTGCGTACAAAGCCAGGCAGCTGACATTCCCTGATGGCCAAGAGGCCCCCGAGGGACTGTGCCGGCAGGCTTCATAAAGACAGTTGCCTCCCTCTCTGAACAGAGACTGCCTGCTGCTGATGCAAACGCTCCGATGACTCCTTGTCCTTTAGGGTGAAGACCTCGGGTGTCAGCGGCTCCCTTCTAGCAGGAATTGGGTACGTTGGCAGGTTTCACTATCTTTAAAACGTGAAGTGGAGGGGAAAGGCTGGAAGCTGTTTCCATTGGCAGATGTTCTGTGCAGTGGCAGAGGACACAGCGGGGCTGTCGGGTAACTCAGTGAGGGGTTTGGAAGACAGGCAACGCTAGGCAGCTTGGGAACCGTGCTCCACGGTGGGCTGTTCAAGCTACACAGAAATCTGACATTCAAAGTGAGCTCAGACTATGACAATTCCCATGCCCTGCATCAGGATTTCTCAAGGGGTCCTATTTCTAGAGATGCCGTGTGCTCTGAGCCTGATCCTGCCTGGGGCTCAGTGAGAGGAGATCCCACCGATTATCAGTGACTAGTTCCCAAATCACCTCAGGTTTATTTGCTCCTGGAATTTTATTCAGCAAATGCATTTTGAAAGGTTTTATTGTCTGGCTCACTTGTGAATGCAGGAATTCAGAGCTGCAGATTCGCCGGGTACAGGCTGCAGACTGACAGAACTGAACCTGAGGAGACCCAGTCAGCTATTAACCCAGGGACATGGGAGCTACTAGACTTTTATTTGCTGACAAGTGACTGAATGAGGGTTGAGACACTGCGATCTTTTCAGATTCTGAAGAAATCCAGATGACAGATGCCCAATTTTAAGTCCCACTGTATCCTCAGAAATCATAGAATATTAGGGTTGGAAGAGACCTCAGGAGGTCATCTAGTCCCATCCCTGCTCAAAGCAGGACCAATCCCCAACTAAATCATGCCAGCCAGGGCTTTGTCAAGCCTGACCTTTAAAACCTCTAAGGAAGGAGATTCTACCACCTCCCTAGGTAATCCATGCCAGTGCTTTACCACCCTCCTCGTGAAACATTGTGTGTATGAAAGTACAGATGTGTAAATGTTATGCTAAAACTTCTCATTGTAATACAGATATTACAAATCAAACTGACCAGAAGCTGTTTCTAACACTTACATTCAGGGTCATGTACACACTCCCTCTGCAAATCTCTCTTTCAGTAGTAGAGAGCTGAGGTGCAGGAAAGAGGAGTGTTATAGGGGTTGTATGAAATTTACAAATATCACCTCTTACATGAGCATGGAAGAAGTAACTTGGACACTTGATTGGATATTAGGGGAATCCTAGTGTTTGCACGCGTCACCCATGTCTGACGCCAACCCCTCCCCAATCCAGCTGAAGTAACTGTCCATGTTAGCTTATAACTTGCCAGATAACTACAATCCCTTGCATGGGGAGAGGATGCAGGTCCTATGAGAATGAAGAGAAGGCGTTAGGATGATCCACATCTCTGGATTCAGGCAACACTATTCAGGCAAAGCACTTCAGCTTCTCTTGGAGGGATTCTTGGGGCTCAGATTGTATCACCAGAAGCATTTGGTAAGGGAAAGTTGATAGTTCCCAGTTCTGATCAAATTTACACATTTAAATCGAGAGTGATACATTTGAAGTCACTATTATTGAAGTAAGATCCTGGCCCTAAGAATTTATCCCATGTACCTTAAGAGACAGTGGCATAATTTGGACTCTCAGGAGGTGAAAATATATACAATATACATATATATATATATACAATAAGGCAATGAAACACGTTTATGAATAGCTTCTATGCAGGGCAGATAAATACAATGACCATTTTCACCATGGACTTGCCATGTGTTTCCATACATGTCATGATACAATGGGCCATACTCATTTAAGTTAAGAGCCAGAAGGGGTGTCTGTGCGAAGGTCACAACTGTAAAATAACAGTGTTCAAGTAGGCTGCAGAACTCATAGCCACAAGCTATCAATGAGGCCAAGAGTTTAGACCCTTTCAAAGAGTGACTGGGTGTGTATATGGGTAACAAGAAAATACAATTCCAGTATTGAGAATTGTTTTAAAAAGTTTTGGAAGGGCCCACAAACTTCTTGATTTATACCACAAAATATGTCTTACTAGTGGGTGTCGAGGGAACCTTCTCCTGGGAGCAGGTCATCTCATAGCTGCCTATTATAGGGCTTCTTCCACCTTCCACTGAAGCATCGAGAACTGGTCGCTGGATACTGAGCTAGATGGACTGCAGGTCCAGTCTGGCAGTGCCTATCTTCTTTTCCGTGGTGTAAATCCAAGACTATGTTTTTGCTGATCTTCCTTGAGATCCTGGGAGTCTCTAGGATTCCACAGAGAGCAGAATGATGTCTCATTAAATATCACCTTGTCACTGTTGTTTTTCCTTTCAGGAAGGAAAGTCCAAAACTCCTGGGACCTGTCCTGTACATTATGTCAGCTGTCAATGACACCAAACTCAACTCTGCGATGTTCCTTCTCACTGGGATACCTGGGCAGGAAGACGTCCCTCTCTGGATCTCTATCGCCTTCTGCTTCATTTATGTTTTTTCAATATTGGGAAATTCAACCATTCTGTTCATTATAAAATCAGATCCAAGCCTCCATGAGCCCATGTACATTTTCCTTTCCATGTTGGCCGTCACAGATCTTGGCTTATCGATATCCACCACACCGACAATACTGGGTGTGTACTTGTTTAACTCTAGGGAGGTTAGCCTCGATGCCTGTTTTGCCCAGCTGTTCTTCATCCACTCATTTGTATTCATTGAATCCTCCATACTCTTGTTGATGGCGTTTGACCGCTTTGTCGCAATCTCTAACCCACTGAGATATACTTCCATCTTAGCCCTGCCAAGAATATTCAAGATGGGACTGGTATGTGTGCTAAGAGGGGTGGCCGTATCATTCCCATTCCCCTTTCTCCTGAAACGGTTCCAATACTGTCAAGTCAATGTCCTCTCCCATTCCTACTGCCTGCACCAGGATGTCATGAAGCTGGCTTGTTCGGATATCACAGTCAACTACATCTATGGCTTGTTTCTTATGGTCTCCATCGTGGGGTTGGATTCACTGCTCATCTTCCTCTCTTATGTGATGATCCTCAAAACGGTGCTGAGTGTTGCATCCCACACGGAGTGCCTCAGGGCCCTGAACACCTGCGTCTCCCACCTCTGTGCCATCCTGCTCTTCTACACACCAGAGATCGGCTTGTCTTTGATACACAGATTGGGGAAGGGCTCTTCTCCCTTACTACAGATTGTTCTGGGCTACATCTACCTCTTCGTCCCTCCCCTGATGAACCCGATCGTGTACAGTGTGAATAGCAAACACCTTCGTGGGAGGATAATCAGAGTGTTTGTCAAGTGAAAGGTCAATGCTGGCTCCAGTGCTGCTGACCTGGGAGATGAAAAACATGGGCCACCTATTCCTTGCTGGACCCTTGCATCTGACACAACATGAGCTACTGATCTCCAGTCTGTAGAGAGAGGTTCAGACAGTGTTTAAGGTCTGGAGCAATGGGAGAGGGGCTGGTGAGGGAGGACAGCTCACTGGGGGATGGAGACCAAGGCAGTCAGCAGCATTTACAAAGGGCTTGTCTACACTAGCAAGTTTTGTCAATGAAACTTATGTCGACACGAAAAAAGCAAAGTCGCCAAAGCGAGTCTACATTTGCTCCCTCTGTCAACAGATTGTGTCCACATTTGGGGCACCATTGTCGACAGCGTGAGCGATGCACTGTGAGTATGTATCCCAGAGTGCTTGGTGGCACCATTCTGACGTTTCCCCTATAATTATTTCTGGAAATATGCTCATGAATGTAAATATGCATAACTGGATTATGTTTGATTCTATGTATGCCATGTAAGACAGCCCTGTAAAGGTTATGATCTACTGAACATATTCATCCTATTTGTATGCATGTGTCATTATTGTGTTTGAAGTTATGAATAGTGGCTGTGTACTTGTTTGATTTTAAGTAGCATTAGTAAGGCATTTGGTTAGCTTCATAAGAAAGGAATTTGCAAGTTAAGTGCCCAATCAAGAAACACTTAATTGAGAATGGAACCTTGGAAAACTGCAATCAACATAAGAAGTCTACTTGTGATGTTCAAGGTTGCATGTGAACAATGGCTGCCACCTGTAAAGATCTGAGTCATGCATGGACATGTGAATGGCCCAGGTGACTCCAACACTGCAGCTTGCAGCTGGATTCTGCATAGGAGAGAGAAGGGGTTTCCACCCACAAGAGAAAATCTATTTAAGGCTGGGGGAGACCCCTCCATTTTGTCTTCAGCTGGCTCAAGAGATGGCCTTTCCACTCCCAAAGGATACCTGAAAGAAACTGCAACAAAGGACAGGAACCACAGGGGTGTGAGTGATTGCTGGACCCAGACTAGAAGGAGGCTAGTCTGTCAAAGAAACTTACTGGAACATCTCTGAGGGTGAGATTTCATCTGTAATCATCTTCTTACTGTACTAGGTTTAGACTTGCATGCTTTATTTTATTTTGCTTGGTAATTCTCTTTGTTCTCTCTGTTATTACTTGGAACCACTTAAATCCTACTTTCTGTATTTCTTAAAATCACTGTTAACTTACTAATTAACCCAGATTATGTATTAATACCTGCTGGGGGCGGGTATTTGAAATACAGATTTATAGTCCATGTTGATAACTTCAGGTAGAAAAATGAAACATGCACACAAATAGGATAATAATATTCAGCAAATCCTAACATTTCCAGTGACACATCACAAGACCTATCTTATACCAGATGCATCATAATTATGTCATAATCATGTCATAATCATACCACTATCATCAATATGGGGTGTAGCATCACAACCTCCTTTACTGACACCTCGATGTGGGACTCAATTTGTCTCCTAAAAAGAGGGACTCCGGTGTGGGAATCTCCCTCACATCCTCTGCAGTGAACACCAATGCAAAGAATTCATTTCGCCTCTCCGTAATGGCCTCATCTTCCTTCAGTGCTCTTTTAGCACCTCAGTCATGCAGTGCCCCCGGTCATGGTTCCTTCCCCACTCTGAACTCTAGGGTACAGATGTGGGGACCTGCAGGAAAGCCTCCTAAGCTTACTTTTACCAGCTTAGGTTAAAACTTCCCCAAGGTACAAACTATTTTACACTTGGACTTCCACTGGCGCCACCAAACTTTATCTGGGTTCCTGAAAAAAACAAGTTTGGAAACGTCTTTCCCCCCAAAATCCTCCCACCCCTTGCACCCCACTTCCTGGGGAAGGTTTGGTAAAAATCCTCACCAATTTGCATAGGTGACCACAGACCCAAACCCTTGGATCTGAGAACAATGAAAAAGGCATTCAGTTTCCTTACAAGAAGACTTTTAATAGAAGTAAAAAGAAAAGAATCACCTCTGTAAAATCAGGATGGTAAATACCTTACAGGGTATTTAGATTCAAAACATAGAGAATCCCTCTAGGCAAAACCTTAAATTACAAAAAAGACACACAGACAGGAATATTCATTCTATTCAGCACAGCTATTTTCTCAGCCATTTCAAGAAATCATAATCTAGCACATACCTAGCTAGATTACGTAATAAGTTCGAAGACTCCATTCCTGTTCTATCCCCGACCAAAGCACGATACAGACAGACACAGACCCTTTGTTTTTCTCCCTCCTCCCAGCTTTTGAAAGTATCTTGTCTCCTCATTGGTCATTTTGGTCAGGTGCCAGCGAGGTTACCTTTAGCTTCTTAACCCTTTACAGGTGAGAGGATTTTTCCTGTGGCCAGGAGGGATTTTAAAGGGGTTTACCCTTCCCTTTATATTTATGACAGCCCCACTCATTGTTTGACAGGCTTCCTGCTTCTGAGGTACTTTAAAAAATTGTTCCTAATTTTTATGACTTTTCCTAGTTTCCCTTCACATCTTTTGAACTACTTGCACAGTATTGCCAAGCCCAATTAAAAAACTATGAGCCACAACCCAGAAAATCATCACATGGTTCAAAATAATGAGATTTAAAAATGTACTTAGGAGAGCCCCGTTACACCACAGACCTCCGAACATAACAGTGACTAGCTCGCAGAGCCACTTGGTACCTGAGACACAACTCAGTGTCTCCCCTTCTTCAGCCAAGAGAAATGCAAACACTTGTTCAGCAAGGCTATGTACATTCTGAATAGAAAGAGGCATGACCCAAATCCAGCTACAACTCTCTGTTGGAACCAAACAACTTCCTCCCCCTGATCCAGCTACCCCCAAACTTGGTGATAATGGAAATTTGGATGCAGAGTGTGAGGTCTATCACCAGCACTAGAGCGGCTCTCACTGATCATGGAGCAGGTGGGGGTCAGGAACAAAGTGAGGGGCAGCCCCGCAGGGCTCTGTTTGCCCAGGCAACACTCTCCACATTCCTTCACTCTGAAACCACGTCCTGATTCTCCCTCTTACTGCCGAGCTGCAGGAGGGGCCCAGAACTCTTTCATCAAAAGGTGCTGTCTAATGACAGGCTTGTCTTATGCTGAACCAGCCGAATTCTTCCAGTTTCCTCCGAAAGAACGGCCCTCCATTGCCCTGACCATCCTAGGAGCCCTTCTTTGCACCTGTTCCAGTCTGAATTCTTCTTTCTGTAATATGCGTGACCAGAATTTTACATAGTTTGCCAGAGGAAGTGACCAGTGTCTGTTATATGGATCTTACTACTTCCCTATCTCGCCTCACACATTCTAGGATCTCATTTGCTTTGTTCACTCCTGCAGCACACTGGTGGCCCACAGTCATCCTGGGACTGACTAATACAGCCTCCTCGGTCACTTCCAACTTACCCTTGGCTGTATAAACTGGCATGTAGTGAGTCAAACTCGGGAAGATTCAGAACTGACTTGATAATAGTCTACCAGCCCTTTTACAGGAATGAAATACCAGGTACTAAAGGGCTCTTTAACCTTGCCGGAAAAAGTATAAAAAGGACCAGTGGCTGGAAACTGAAGCCAGAGAAATTAAATTTGGAAATGAGACACACATATTTTTGACTGTGTTGGTCATTAACCAGGGGAACAAACTCTCAAAGGACGTTGTGGATTCTCCTGATATCTCCAAACCAATATTACATGCCTTCCTAAAAGATACGCTTTAGAGGAACAGAAGTGATACTTTAGTCAGATACAAGTCATTGGGCTCAATATGGGGGTAAACTGGGAGAAAGTGTCCAGGAGGTCAGACTCGATAATCTAATGGTCCCTTCTTTCCTTAACTTCTATAAATCTTTCATTTATTGTCTTGAGTGAATTTCTATTTTGGATGCAACTGAAGAAAGTTGCTATTCTGAATGCTTCCAATCACTCAACAAGAATATATGCTGGCCTAGAAGGCTCAAGACTTTCACAGTGAAACCATTATTTATGGACTCTTTATGCTGTAAACCAGATCCTTTCCTGTCATGAGAGGAATCTCACAATGTAATAATAACAGGTGTGGAGAAAGTACACAGGGATATGTTATTTACTTCTTCTCATAACACAAGAACTAGGGTCACCAAATGAAACTAATAGGCAGCAGGTTTAAAACAACAAAAGGAAGTCTCTCTTCACACAACGCACAGCCACCCTATGGAACTCCTTGCCAGAGGATTTAGTGAAGGCCAGGATTATAACAGGGATCAAAGAAGAACTCGATAAATTAGTGGAGGAAAGGCCCTTCAATGCCTATTAGCCAGGATGGGCAGGGATGGTATTTTTTGCTTATGTTTCCCAGAGCTGGCAGTGGACGACAGGAGAAGGATCACTTGATGATTCCCTGTTCAGTTCATTCCCTCTGGGGCACCTGGCATTGGCCACTATTGGAAGACAGGACACTGGGTTAGATGGAACATTTGTCCGACCCACTATGGCTGTTCTTGGATTCTGATGTTTTTAATTGTCCCACTGTTTGAGCTGGGAACAACATCCCATCGATGATAAAAGCTTATCACCCAGCAGCACTGAATGGACACTTGAGACTCTTACTTGTGACCAGAGCTACATAGTCACCCCCAGCCTCCTTGAAATGAGGAGCTTTAGTCGCAAACAGAACTGGCCCAACTTACATTCTTTTGGGAAGACAAGAAGCTCTTGGGACCCAGCCTAGTTTCCCTGTGGCTTTTAGAGCATCGTCCCATCTGTCTTTCCTTTTTGGGTGGAAGCAGCCTTTGCTGAAACCTGTATGAGCCTGGGCGCAGCAACCATAGTGCTCAGCCGCGTCTGTGTTACAGGGCCTAGGTGTGAAGCTGACCTTTGCCCTCAGACTGCTTTCTCTCAACCAGACAATCAAAGAGGAGGCCCCCGTGGTCATTGATTCACAGTTTGGCAGTGAGACCCATTTAGCCTCAATGGCTTACAATCACTGGTTCTGTGACTGTGCTGAACCTCTCTGGGACACTCCAACATTTCCCTCAGAAATCCACTACTTAACCTTCACTGTCACCCCCACATCTGCCTCAGACACTAAGGGGCTGGAGTCATGGGGCTTCCCAGAAGCCAGCTCTCACAGGAGGTTGTGGTAAGAGGCCTTTTATAGACAAAGGTCAGAGGTGTTGCTCTGTGGAACCCTGACACCGCCCTGATCTTAGGGTCTCAGAGTATTGAACTGCATCGAATGTATATATCCTTCCACCACCGCTGTGAGGCAGGGCAAGGATATTATCCACCTGTGCAGAGATATCCAATGGCTTGTCCACAGTCACGCATGGCCTGGGAATCAAACGCAGCTGTCTGGAGTTGCAGAGCCGTGCCCAGACAACAGGACCAGCCTTCCAAACACCTGAGTGGTGACAAGCCTGGTTGCATTCTCTGCTGCACCAGCAGACCTCCCCCCTGCGCTGTATAGAGTGGGCATGGCCATGGGCCTGTTTTAGGGGTTTGATTCACTGGCCTGTTTTCTCCCTGACTCAGCACAGTTTACAGCAGCCTGGGGGCTGGGATGACATCTTCCCGTTGGTAATGACTTCAAAGAGCACAGCCCACTTTGGCCAAGTCCCTGTGGATGGAAAAAACCCAGAATTCCCCCTTGGCGTCTGAGGTGGCCCTGCAGGAACCCTGCCCATCCCTCTACGGTCCTTACAATCATTTACTATCAGCCTCGGACACTTAAAACAAGAGCCCCCTTTGTGGGGTTGCATTTCTTTAGTCTTCTCCAAAACACAACATCTCTTACCCTCCAGCCCCAGCCTTCTCCTGCACTCAGGATCACCCCCACGGTCCTGATTACTGCAGTCAGCATTGGTTCAGACCCTACTCCCCTTTTTCCCCTGAAGCCCTATCCTCTGACCTATATCTTCTCACTAAGCACAGCCTCTTGCTCCTCCAGTTTCCCCAAGGCTCTGCCTCTGAGCCAAGCCAGAGTCGGGCTACTTTCAGAGCTGGCCTGGGAGCAAAGGTTGCGGTGGGGAGCCCAAGACTCTCCACATTCCCTGACTTGTACATCCTGGGGGATAAAATGTAGAGGGTGTAGGGCACCTCACAGTGGCTCTGGCTCCCTGTGCAACTCTTAGCAAGGCGTGACTCTGGCTAAGGGGGCAGAGTCTCGGGTAAAGGGGAATAGGAGAGGTGTGGTCTTCGGAGAAGAGATGGGGCAGAGGAAAGGGCTTCATGGGCAGAGGATCCAAGATGGAATTCGTGGCCATGCCCATCACTCGTGTTTTTCCTCCCCCATGTCACCAGCACTGGAGCCAGGTGATGAACTGACCCTTCACTTGACAAATGCCCTGATTATCCTCTCACGCAGGTGTTTGCTTTTCACACTGTACACGATTGGGTTCATCAGGGGCGGGACCAGCAGGTAGATGTAGCCCAGGATAATCTGAAGCAAGTGAGTAGAGCTATTTCCAAATCTGTGTATCAAAGACAGGCCAATGTCGGATATGTAGAAGAGCATGACAGCGCAGAGATGGGAGACACAGGTGTTCAGGGCCCTGAGGCACTCTCTGTGGGATGCGATACTCAGCACTGTTTTGAGGATCATCACATAAGAGAGGAAGATGAGGAACGAGTCCAACCCAACTGTGATGACTTTGACAAACAAGCCATAGATGCTGTTCACTGAGAAGTCTGAACAAGCCGCCTTCATGATGTCCGGGTGCAGGCAGTAGGAATGGGAGAGGACGTTGTCTCGACAGTATCGGAACTGTTTCAGGAGAATGGGGAGTGGGAGTATTAGGGCCACCGATCTTACCACAGCCACCAGGCCCATCATGGCTATTCTCAATGGAGTTAAGATGGAGGTATATCTCAGTGGGTTACAAATTGCTATGAAGCGGTCAAAGGCCATCAACAAGAGGACAAAGGACTCAATTTTTGAAAGCGAGTGGATGAAGAACAACTGGGCATAACAGGCCTCGAGGCTGATTCTCCTAGAGTTAAACAAGTATATGCCCAGTATCGTCGGTATGGTGACAATGGATAAGGCAAGGTCCGTGACGGCCAACATGGAAAGGAAAATGTACATGGGCTCATGGAGTCTTGGATCTGTTTTTATAATGAACAGAATGACTGAATTTCCTATGATTGAAAGAATATACATGAAGCAGATGGGGATTGAGATCCAGAGGTGGATGTCTTCCAGCCCAGGTATGCCGGTGAGAAGGAACATTACAGAGTTGAATTTAGTGTCATTGACAGCCGACATAATGTATTGGGCAGTTCTGGGGACTTTTGAACTTTTCTTCCTGAAAAGAAATAGAACAGGAGAATAGGTGATAGTTAGCGAGAAACCTTTCTGCTCTCAATGCAAGTCGAGAGATTCTCAGGACCTCAAGGGAAAATCAGCAAAAACGTTGTCTTGGATTTATGCCCCCAATAGGAAGGTAGGCATTGCCAGACTGGATCAGACCTACAGTCTGTCTAGCCAAGTCTCCAGTAGGCATTATGAGATGCTGCAAAGGAAGATGGAAAAAGCCCTGCAATAGCGAACTAAGAGATACTCTGATCCCAGGGAAAGTTTCTTCCTGACATCCACTAGTTAGACATATTTTGTCATGTAAATCAGGAAGGTTTAGAATACTTACATCTGTAGTATGCAAGGCCTTGGAGAAAATTTTGAAGGAGAAGATAGTTAAGAATATTGAAGTCAATGGTAAATGGGACAAAATACAACATGGTTTTACAAAAGGTAGATCGTGCCAAACCAACCTGAACTCCTTCTTTGAGAAAGTAACACACTTTTTAGACAAAGGAAACGCAGTGGATCTAATTTACCTAGATTTCAGTGAGGCGTTTGATACCGTGCCACATAGGGAATTATTAGCTAAATTGGATAAGATGGGGATCAATAGGAAACTTGAAAGGTGGATAAGGAATTGGTTAAAGAGGAGACTACAATGGGTCCTATTGAAAGGTGAACTGTCAGGCTGGAGGGAGGTTACCAGTGGAGTTCCTCAAGGATGGGTTTGGGGACCAATCTTATTTAAACTTTTTATTACTGACCTCTGCACAAAAAGTGGGAGTGTGCTAATAAAGTTTGCGGATGATAGAAAGCTGGGAGGTATTGCCAATTTAGAGAAGGACAGGGATATCCTACAGGAGGATCTTGATGACCTTGTAAACTGGAGTAATAGTAATAGGATGAAATTGAATAGTGAGAAGTGTACAGTCATGCATTTAGGGATTAATAACTAGAATTTTCGTTATAAACTGGAGACGCATCAATTAGAAGTAATGGAGGATG
This sequence comes from Caretta caretta, assembly GCF_965140235.1. Lineage (NCBI taxonomy): Eukaryota > Metazoa > Chordata > Testudines > Cheloniidae > Caretta > Caretta caretta. The sequence continues at coordinate 7,004,677 of NC_134206.1, forward strand.
AAAAGGACCTTGGAGTACTGGTTGATCATAGGAGGACTATGAGCCGCCAATGTGATATGGCCGTGAAAAAAGCTCATGCGGTCTTGGGATGCATCAGGACAGGTATTTCTAATAGGGAAAAGGAGGTTTTACTATCGTTATACAAGGCACTGGTGAGACCTCACCTGGAATACTGTGTGCAGTTCTGGTCTCCCATGTTTAAGAAGGATGAATTCAAACTGGAACAGGTACAGAGAAGGGCTCCTAGGATGATCCGAGGAATGGAAAACTTGTCTTATGAAAGGAGACTCAAGGAGCTAGCTTCTTTCGCCTAACTAAGAGAAGGTTGAAGGGAGATATGATTGCTCGCTATACATATATCAGAGGGATAAATACCGGAGAGGGAGAGGAATTATTTAAGCTCAGTACGAATGTGGACACAAGAACAAATGGATATAAACTGGTCACCAGGAAGTTTAGACAAAAATTAGATGAAGGTTTCTAACCATCAGAGGAGTAAAGTTTTGGAATAGCCTTCCAAGGGAAGCAGTGGGGGCAAAAGATCTATCTGGCTTTAAGATTAAACTTGATACATTTATGGAGGAGATGGTATGATGGGATAACATGGTTTTGGTAATTAAATATTCATGGTAAATAGACCCAATGGCCTGTGATGGGATATTAGATTGGGTGGGATCTGAGATACCCAGGAAAGAATTTCCTGTAGAATCTGGCTGGTGAATCTTGCCCATATCCTCAGGGTTTAGCTGATCGCCATGTTTGGGGTCGGGAAGGAATTTTCCTCCAGGTCAGATTGGAAGAGGCCCTGGAGGTTTTTCACCTTCCTCTGTAGCATGGGGCACGGGTCACTTTCTGGAGGATTCTCTGCTCCTTGAAGTCTTTAAACCATGATTTGATGACTTCAATAGCTCAGATATAGGTGAGAGGTTTTTTCTGTGGCCTGTGTTCTGCAGGAGGTCAGACTAGATCATCATAATGGTCCCTTCTGACTGAAATATCTATGAATCTAAGACATTTTTTTCAAAAATTCTCAGTACTGTTATAAATGTTAAATGTTCATAATGAGGAGGGGTAACGAGTGGTGTTCCCCAAGGGTCAGTCCTATGACCAATCCTATTCAACTTCTTCACAAATGATCTGGAGAAAGGGGTAAACAGTGAGGTGGCAAAGTTTGCAGATGATACTAAACTGCTCAAGATAGTTAAGACCAAACCAGACTGTGAAGAACTTCAAAAAGATCTCACAAAACTAAGTGATTGGGCAACAAAACGGCAAATGAAATTTAAGGTGGATAAATGCAAAGGAATGCACATTGGAAAAAATATCCCCAAGTCCACGCAGTGTGCAGCGGCAGTCAAAAAAAAAAAGCAAACGGGATGTTAGGAATCATTAAAAAAGGGATAGAGAATAAGATGGAGAAAATCTTATTGCCCTTATATAAATCCCGGGTGCACCCACATCTTGAATACTGCGCATAGATACGGTCTCCTCATCTCAAAAAAGATATACTGGCATTAGAAAAGGTTCAGAAAAGGGAACTAAAATGATTAGGGGTTTGGAATGGGTCCCGTATGAGAAGAGATTAAAGGGGCTAGGCCTGTTCAGCTTGGAAAAGAGGAGACTGTGGAGAAAGTGAAAAAGGAAACGTTATTTACTTGCTCCCATAATATAAGAACAAGGAGCCACTAAATGAAATTAATGGGCAGCAGGTTTAAAACAAAGAAAAGGAAGTTCTTCTTCACTCAGTCAACCTGTGGAACTCCTTGCCTGAGGAGCTTGTGAAGGCTGGGACTATAACACGGTTTAAAAGAGAACTGTATCCATTCATGGAGGATAACTCCATTAATGGCGATTAGCCAGGATGGGTAAGGAATGGTGTCCCTAGCCTCTGTTTGTCAGAGGGTGGAGATGGATGGCAGGAGAGAGATCACTTGATCGTTACCTGTTCGGTTCACTGCCTCTGGGGCACCTGGCATTGGCCACTGTTGGTAGACAGGATACTGGGCTGGATGGACCTTTGGTCTGACCTAGTAAGGCCATTCCTATGTTCTTATGTAATTGGATTTCCTGATTACCCATTTAAACATCCCATCCCTCTTTGAAGCCTAAGACGTTCTTGGCCACATTGATATCTTGTGGCTGCGAGTTCCATAGCCTACTTGAGCACTATGTGATTTTACAATTCTGACCTTCATACAGAAACTCTTTCTGGCCACACACTTCTGAGTTGGCCCATTGTATCATGATGCCCATAAACCCATGGCAAGTGCATGGCGAAGATGGTCATTTTATTTATCTGCCCTGCATTGAAGCTATTTATAAACGTGTTTCATTGCCTCACAGATACACATTTTATTTTCTCCACTCCTGAGACTTCAAGTTATTCCACTCTCTCTTTCCAGCACATGGGATAAATTCTTAGCGCCAAGTTCTTAATTCAATAATCGTGACTTCTACTGGGTTGCTCCAGATTTCATGTGTAAATTCAGTCAGAACCGGGCTCTGTTAACTTTCCCTTACCATATGCTCCCAGAGATACACTCTGATCCCCAAGAATCCCCCCAAGGGAAGCTGAAGTGCTTTGCCTGGCCAATGTTAACTGAAGCCTGAGCATTCGATCTTCCTCACAGGACCTGCATCCTCTCCCCATGGTCGGGTCTATAGATACTTGGCAAGTTACAAGCTAACACACGCAGTTACTTCAGCTGGGTGGGAGAGGAATTGGTGTCACTAATGGGTGAATATGCAAACACTACATTTGCACTAATACCCATTCACACATCTGTAGTTTAGCACACACCTGTCAACCCATTCCTTCCCCTCTGATCTTCTTTCAGGGATGATTTCTCAGCTTACAGTGGGACTTAAAATGCATGGTTTGTCAACTGGATTTCTTCAGAATCTGAAAAGATCAGTGTCTCAGTCCCCATTCAATCCCTTGCCAGCAAACAGAAGCCGAGTAGCTCCTCTGTCCCTGGGTTAATAGCTGACTGGTTCTCTTCAGGTTCTCTTCTGTCAGTCTGTAGCCCATATCCAGAGTGGTAACAAGCCTTGGAGTCAGGATAGAAAATATTTATTCCCTGAGCTCTGACTCACTCGTACATCGTAACCCCAGCACCGGTTATTCATCCACGATGAGGGTTTGCAGGAAGTGGATTTGAAAGTCAAATGCATGAGTATTCATGGAAATGGAACTTCATTTCCCACATGAAAATAGTCTATTGCTCTCTCTCTCACTTGCACTTTGACTGTCTCTATCCTGTATTCATAAACTATGTGCCATCTGGGAACAGCATTGTGACAGACATGGAGCTGAGCTGCCATAATGAATGTGTATGTTAAACCCAGTGCTTGGGATGGTTTCAGAGTGGCAGCCGTGTTAGTCTGTATTCGCAAAAAGAAAAGGAGGACTTGTGGCACCTTAGAGACTAACCAATTTATTTGAGCATGCGCTTTCGTGAGCTACAGCTCACTTCATCGGATGCATAAAAGTGGAAAATGCAGTGAGGATGTTTTTATACACACAGATCATGAAAAAATGAGTGTTTATCACTTCTAAAGGTTTTCTCTCCCCGCACCCCACTCTCCTGCTTGTAATAGCTTATCTAAAGTGATCACTCTTCTTACAATGTGTGTGATAATCAAGGTGGGCCATTTCCAGCACAAATCCAGGGTTCTACAAGAACATCTGAGGAAGGCGTGATATGATATATTGATATATTATCAATATATCATATCATCATATATCATCAATATCATATCAATATAGCGCAAGTAGACTAGGGGTATTAGGGGACGAGAGCTGAGGAAGCATTGTTCTAAGTCAGCCATAAAAATGTTCGCATACTGTGGGGGTACCCGCATGGCCTAACAAAGAAAATAACCAATTTATTTGAGCATGAGGTTTCGTGAGCTACAGCTCACTTCATTGGATGCATTGGTTAGTCTCTAAGGTGCCACAACTACTCCTTTTTTAATTGTAACTTTGAAACTCTGAGTATTTTACCATTGGCTTACTGTTATTGATTTTAATAAAAAGTCTTTAAGGCTGTATCTGTCTCAGTGTGAGCTTCCCATCATACCCTGAAGGTCCTTTGTAAATTCTGTGGAGCCTGATTTGGGACAAGAACTTTTATCTTCTGATCAAACAGATTGGCAAACCTAAAATCCATATGATTAATATTTGTAATTAATTAGTATTAATATTATTAATCAAATTACATTAAATTAAAATTGATGAATTATATTAATATTATTCGTGCACCCTAAATCAGGCTACAAGTGAGACGATTTGGGAACTAGACACTGGTCTTGCATGGGGTTTCTTCTCACTCAGCCCCTGGCAGAATCGTCCCAGAGCACACGGCACCTCTAGAAATGGGACCCCTTGAAAAATCCTGACTTGGGGCATCGGGGTTTGAACACTTTGAAGTTGCTTTCAATGTGAGACTTCTGTGTTGCTTGAATAGTCCACCATGAACAATGAGCAGGTGTAGGGGAGGGGTTCCCAAGCTACCTAGCGCTGCCTGCCCTTCAGCCCCCTCACTGAGTCACCCTGACAGCCCTGCTGAGTCCTCTGCCGCTGCACAGAACATCTGCCAATGGAAACAGATTCCAGCCTTTCCCCTTCACTTCACGTTTTAAAGACAGTGAAACCTGCCAACGTACCCAGTTTCTGCTCGGCGTGGAGCTGCTGACACCAGAGGTCTTCATCCAAAAGGACACGGAGTCATCGGAGAGGTGGCACAGGCAGCAGGCAGTCTCTGTTCAGACGGGGAGGCAGGTGTCTTTATGAAGCATGGCGGCACAGTCCCCTGGGAGCCACTTGGCCATCAGGGAACCTCAGCTGTTTGGTTTCATGCACATCAGATTTAACCCCGTCATGGCCAATGGCAAACTGCAGGAGGCCAAATCACAGGGGATTTGTGGAGATGCTACCCAACTGGACTGCAGTGCCCGCCCTGCTGCAGGCTCTGCTCCTGGACTCCGGGCTTGTCATCACTGTTTATGGTTCCAATTAGTCGCTTGAGGGCAGCTGAGCGGTAACAATGATCATAGAATCACAGAACCATAGAAGATTCGGGTTGGAAGGAACCTCTGAACGTCATCTAGTCCTATCCCCTGCTCAAAGCAGGACCAACACCAACTAAATCATCCCAGCCATGGTTTTGTCAATCCAGGCCTTAAAAACCCCTAAGGAAGGAGATTCCACCACCTCCCTAGGTAACCCATTCCAGAGCTTCATCACCCTCCTAGTGAACTAGTGTTTCCTAATATCCAACCTAGACCTCCCCCACTGCAACTTGAGACCATTGCTTCTTTTTCTGTCAGCTGCCACCACTGACAACAGCCGAGCTCCATCCTCTTTGGAACCCCCATTCAGGTAGTTGAAGGCTGCTATCAAATCCCCCCTCACTCTTCTCTTCTGCAGACTAAATAACCCCAGTTCCTTCAGCCTCTCTCAGTAAGGCATGTGCCCCAGCCCCCTAATCATTTTCATTGCTCTCCGCTGGACTATCTCCAATTTGTTCACATCCCTTCTGTAGTGGGGGGAACCAAAACTGGACGCAATACTCCAGACGTGGCCTGACCAGTGATGAATAGAGAGGAATAATCACCTCCATCTGCTGGCAATGCTCCTACTAATACAGCCCAATATGCTGTTGTCCTTCTTGGCAACAAGGGCACACTGCTGACTCATATCCAGCTTCTCATCCGCTGTAACCCCCAGGTACTTTTCTACAGAACTGCTGCTTAGCCAGTCGATCCCCAGCCTGTAGTAGTGCCTGGGATTCTTCCTTACTAAGTACAGGACTCTGCACTTGTCCTTGTTGAGACTCATCAGATTTCTTTTGGCCCAATCCTCCAATTTGTCTAGGTCACTCTGGGCCCTATCCCTACCCTCCAGCGTATCTACCTCTCCCGAAGCTTCTTGTCATCTGCAAACTTGCTGAGGGTGCAATTCATCCCATCATCCAGATCTTTAATAAAGATGTTGAAAAAAACCTGCCCCAGGACCAACTCTTGGGGCATTCCGCTTTCTACTGGCTGCCAACTAGACATCGAGCCGTTGATCACTATCCATTGAGCCGGACAATCTAGCCAACTTTCTATCCACTTTATAGTCCATTCATCCAATCCATACTTCTTTAACTTTCTGACAAGAATTCTGTGGGAGAACGTATCAAAAGCTTTCCTAAAGTCAAGGAATAACACGTCCACTGCTTTCTCCATATCCACAGAGCCAGTTATCTCATCATAGAAGGCAATCAGGTTGGTCAGAATTGACTTGTCCTTGGTGAATCCATGTTGACTATTCCTGATCAGCTTCCTCTCCTCCAAATGCTTCAAAATGGATTCCTACAGGACCTGCTCCATGATTTTGCCAGGGACTGAAGTGATGCTCACCAGTCTGTACTTCCCCGGGTTCTCTTTCTTCACTTTTTTTTAAATATGGCAGTATATTTGCCTTTTTCTAATCATCCGGGACCTCCCCCAATCGCCACGAATTTTCAGGGATAATGGCCAATGGCCACTTCATGGGGTCAACAAGCTGGTGGACAAGGGGCATTCAGTGGATATAGTGTCCTGAGTTTTACCAGGGTCCCTCAACGAGGAGTCCTTGTGGCACCTTAGAGACTAACAAATTTATTTGGGCATAAGCTTTTATGGGCTAAAATCCACTTCATCAGATGCCTGGAGTGAAAAATACAGTAAGCAGAATATATATCAAAGCACATGAAAAGTTGCCTTACCAAGTGTGGAGGGGGCAGTGCTAACGAGCCAATTCAATTAAGGTGGGCAGTGGAATCAAGGTGGCCCATTTCCAACAGTTGACAAGAAGGAAAATTCTTTGTGTAGGGAATTTCTTCTCATGGATTGGTAACTGGTTAAAAGATAGGGAAAAAAGGGTAGGAATAAATAGGTTCCGAATGGAGAGAGGTGGTGTCCCCCAGGGGTCTGTCCTCGGACCAGTCCTATTCAACATCTTCATAAATGATCTGGAAAAAGGGGTAAAGGGTGAGGTGATAAAATTTGCAGATGATACCAAGCAGCTCAATACAGTTAAGTCCGAAGCAGACTGCGAAGCACTTCTGAATGATTTCACAAAATTGCATGACTGGGCAACAAAATGGCAGATGAAATTCAATGGTGATAAATGCAAAGTAATGCACACTGGAAAACATAATCCCAACTACACATATAAGATGTTGGAGACTAAATTAGCTGTTACCACTAAAGAAAGAGATCCTGGAGTAATTGTTCTGAGAAAACACCCACACAATGTGCAGCAGCAGTCAAAAAAAAAATGATATCAAAATGTTGAGACTCATGAAGAAAAGGAGAGATAATAAGACAGAAAATATAAATCCATGGTATACCCATATCTTGAATACTGTGTGCAGATGTGGTTACCCTATCTCAAAAAAGATATATTGGAATTGGAAAAGGTTCAGAAAAGGGCAAGAAAAAGGAATAGGTGAATGGAACCGCTGCCGTGTGAGGAGAGATTAATAAGGTTGGGACTTTTCAGCTGGAAAAGAGACGACTAAGGGGGGTATGACAGAGGTCTATAAAATCATGACTAGCATGGAAAAAGTAGATAAGGAAGTGTTATTTACTCCTTCTCATAACACAAGACCTAGGTGGCAGCGAATGAAATCAATAGGCAGCAGGTTTAAAACAAACAAAAGGAAGTATTTTCTTTCACATAACACACAGTCAACCTGTGGAACTCCTTGCCAGAGGATGTCGTGAAGGCCAGGACAATAACAGGGTTCAAAAAAGAACTAGATAAATTCATGGAGGATAGGTCTATCAATGGATATTGACCAGGATTGGTAGAGATGGTATCCCTAGCCTTGTTTTGCCAGAAGCTGGGAATTGGGAGACAGGAGATGGGTCACCTGATGATTATCTGTTCCATGCACCGCTACAGGCTGGGGACCGACTGGCTAAGCATAAATTCTGCAGAAAAGGATCTGGGGATTACAGTGGACGAGAAGCTGGATATGAGTCAACAGTGTACCCTTGTAGCCAAGAAGGCCAACTGACTATTGGGCTTTATTAGTCGGAGCATTGCGAGGAGACCGAGGGAAGTGATTATTCCCCTCTATTTGGCACTGGTGAGACCGCACCTGGAATATTGCCTCCAGTTTTGGTCCCCCCACTACAGAAGGGAAGTGGACAAATTGGAGAGTGTCCAGAGGAGGGCAATGAAAATGATTAGGGGGCTGGGGCACATGACTTATGAGGAGAGGCAGAGGGAACTGGGGTTATTTAGTCTGCAGAAGAGAAGAGTGAGGGGGGATATGATAGCAGCCTTCGAATACCTGAAGAGCGGTTCCAAAGAGGATGGAGCTCGGTTGTTCTCAGTGGTGGCAGCTGACAGAACAAAGAGCAATGGTCTCAAGTTGCAGTGGGGGAGGTCTAGGTTGAATATTAGGAAACACTATTTCACTAGGAAGGAGCTGAAGCACTGGCATGGGTTACCTTGGGAGGTGGTGGAATCTCCATCCTTGGAGGTTTTTAAGGCCCAGCTTGACAAAGCCCTGGCTGGCATGATTTAGTTGGTGTTGGTCCTGCTTTGAGCAGGGGAGTGGACAAGACAAAACTCCTGAATCTCTTCCAACCCTAATATTCTATGATTCTATGATAATTCTCACAGATTGGTGAGCCATATTTTCCCTTTACAAAAAAACATGTTTACTCTTCCTCCCCAAATTATATTCACCTAAATATTTGACAATTTTGTTCTTTACTATTGCTGCAACCAGTTTGCCCACTTCTGAAATTAGTCTTACCAGCCTGTAATTGCTTAGATCACCCCTGAAGCCCTTTTTAAGAATTGCCATCAAAATTAGCTACCCTCCAGTCTCTTGGTACAGAAGCTAAGTGATAGGTTCCAAACCATAGTTAGTAGTTCTGCAATATCACATCTGAGTGTGTGGTAGAGTGCCCATTGGTCCCATTCTGGCTTGTACAGTCCCTTAGTTAAGTCCTGTCACAGCTGACCTGACATTTTTTTTCCAAAAGAGGCTTTTGTCCCATATGCTCTTGCTGACTTCGTAAGCACTAACAGGAGAAACGTCCGTTCCGGTCAAAACGGTGGGGAGCAGAGGAATGTTCGTTGGAGACGAATGGAGATGCCAGCTCCCCGTATGGGTAGGGCTGGAGGCAGGGTTCCAGCCACCGCTGACGAGACAGGGTTCCAGCCACAGGAGACAGCCTTGCACAGGAGGGGACAGGGGTGGCCTCTGGCGAGCAGCTGGGTGTCTGCTGTTTTCTCCTTAGGAAATATGGTCACCCTAAAGGACTGACCAATGTGGGAGTGCTGCCACCCAGGGGTGTATCCTATAGCACAAGGGACAGAGGCTGATGCTGGGCTGGAAAACAGACACCGTAAATAACTGAGATTCAAACTGAAATGTTCCCTTTCACCCATTTATTCAGGAGGAGTTGTCATAGGAAAAGGATCATTTTTCTCTGAAAGCTCAGCTGCCATGATGCTGCCCAGCTGCAGCTTCCTGGAACCCCGAGAGAAATTGGAGGCTTTTCATCTGCCTGGTCCTTATAACGTCAATGAAGGTTGCACTGACAGAGACTCGGGCTGCACTCTGGGTATGGAAATGTCAGAACCTCCTGACCAGTCTGTGGCTGGGGTATTGTGCCCCTCAGCTACTCTCCCCAGCACTCCCATCTCTGTGCAGTCCCCTCCACCCTGTACCATACCCCTTCAGCAGATCCTGTGTCAGTGGCTGCTGTGACAGGCCTGGTAGCAGATCTCTGATGAACCTGTGCTAGCAGGGAGCTGAAGAGGGTCCTAGAGCAGTTGTGGAGGCCCAGAGACTGGGGTGGGTGGGCCTGTCTACCAGTGGATCACTGAGATCTGTGCCTAACTTTGGGGATCCCTGGAGGCGGGGTCCTCCTTTTCATTCCTCAGGGAGAAGGGAAGGAAAGCCCTCCACAGACCAATCTGAGGGAAATTTCCCTGTACTGAGCCTTGTGGAATCTCCTGTCCATGGCCTGCACCCTGGGTTTGTAATGCAGGAAAGGGGGCTGCCGGGGAGAAATCAGGTCCCATATTATTATTCTATTTTAGTTTATTTCAGCACCATCACACCTCTGGCAGCATCATCAGTGCCACTTGGCCACCCCAAGGTACCCATGTGACTAATCGGAACCATATGAAGAGTGATGACCAGGAGTGGATTAACCACGGAACAAACCGTGTGGTGACATGGGTCCCCCAACAACAGGAGGGGCTCACAAAATGCAGGAGAAATCTCATCTAACAACGTGTCCCCAATTCCTGGCTGGAGGCACAGCAGGCCTCAGGCAGGCAGCCTGCTTGCATGCTATGGCTGGTGGTCCCATGCCACGCCCAGTAGCAGCCGACTGCTGGCACGTCTCTGTGCACCCCTGAAGTAGGGTGGGAGGTGTGACGGTGCCCCCCATAAGGCTTCATGGAAATATGCTTATAAATATATATGACATAACTTGAATATATTCTATGCTATGTATGCCATGTAATATATCTATGTTAAGGTAATAATCTACTGAATCTATTAATCCTATTTGTATGCATGTCTCATTTCTGTATTCGAAGTTATCAATATTGGCCTTGTACTGGCTTGATTTCTAAATAACCTTAGTAGAGCATTTGGTCAGTCCCTGGAGAAAGGAATTTTCAAAGTTAAGTGCCCAATCAAGAAGCCTTTAAGGAACAATGCATCTTGGAAGGCTCCAGTCCAAATAAGAAGTCTTCCTGGAGATATTCAAGATACCATGTGGGCAATGGCTACTGCCTGTAAAAACTGAGAGTCACGCATGGACATGTGACTGGCCCAGGTGACTCCAGAACTCCATCTTGGAGCTGGACTGGGCATATGCTAGAGGAGGGGGTCTCCACGCACAAGAGAAAGTCTAGTTAAGCCCATGGGAGACTCCTCCATTTTGTATTCAGCTGGCTAAGGACATAGCGTCTCCACCCCAAAGGATACTTGAATGAAACTGGAACAAAGGACAGTAACTACAGGGGCTGTGAGAACTTCCTGGACCCAGACTAGAAGGAGGCTGGTCTGTAAAAGAGAGCTGAGGTTTTTGTCTGTATTCTGTTTGATTCGACACAGACTTGCCTATTTTATTTTATTTTGCTTGGTATTTCACTTTGTTCTGTCTGTTACTACTTGGAACCACTTAAATCCTACTTTCTGTATTTAATAAGATCACTTTTTACTTATTAATTAACCCAGAGTATGTATTAATACCTGGAGTGCGGGGAGCGAACAGATGTGCATATCTCTCTATCAGTGTTATAGAGGGCAAACAATTTATGAGTTTACACTGTAAAATCATAAATGGTGGGCATCTGAGTGTTAAAGGCAGGAACACTTCCGTAAGCTTCATTCAGTTAGGCGTCCAGCTGTTAGGGGACGTGGTTCAGGCCTGGGTCTGGGTTTGCAGCTGGCTATCAGGTTTGGCTCAGACCAGGCAGGGCACTGAAGCCCTCAGCTGCCAGGGCAGGAAAGCAGGAGCAGAAGTCGTCTTGGCACATCAGGTGGCAGCTCTCAGGGGGTTTCTGAGATCCAACCTGCCACAGGAGGCATTTCTATGTGCTCCCCTGCCCCACAGACCCACTCCCCCGCTCCCCTCCAGGGGCACACAGAGATTTCCAGCAACCTCACAGCAGGCCGGGGTGTAACGATGTTGTCTCTGCCGGGACTCAACTGAGAGTGTCAATTCTGGACAAATTGCTTCGAGCAGGGCAGTCAAGCCCAAAGCTGGGGATCCTTCACATCTAAGGCACGCCAAACCAGCAAACAGAGAGGACTTTGGTTTTACCCCACTGGCTAACCTGAAGTCACACAAGCAATTCCCTTAGACACTCCAGTTTTCCAGTATCACCTCCAGTGCCACTCGTTATGAGGGTGAATGGTTATGAAAACCAATGCCCCAGTAAAAGAAAAAAGGTTCCCCCAACCCCAAAGGAACATGCCCGAGACCCAGGTCAATATGCAAATCAGATCTTACCCACAAATCACGCTGTTGCCAATCCTTTCGAATCTAAAACCTAAAGGTTTATGCATAAAAAGAAAGAAATTCATAGATAAGAGCTAAAATTGGTTGAATGGAATCAATTACAGACAGTTCTTGGTTCAGGCTTGCAGCAGTGATGGAATAAACTGCAGGTTCACATCAAGTCTCTGGAGTCCATCCACAGCTGGGATGGGTCTTTCAGTCCATTCTTCAGAGCTTCAGTTTGTAGCACAGTTCCTCCAGAGGCAAGAAGCAGGATTGAAGACAAAATGGAGGAATTTCCAGGGCCTTTTATATTCTCTGCCATGTGGAAGGACACCCCTTTGTTCTTACTGTGGAAATCACAGCAGCAAGATGGAGTTTGGAGTCACATGTCCATGCATGACTCAGTTCTTTGCAGGTCAATGCCATTGTTTACATGATAGTTTGAACGTTCCCAGCAAAATTCAGATGTGCTTTGGAGTCTCTCAAAGTCCATTGTGAGTTAAGTGTTTCTTGATTGGGCACTTAGTCTGCAGAGTCGCTTCTCAAGAAGCTGACCAAATGCTTCACTTATGCGACACATTGAGACACAAGTACATAGACAATATTCATAACTTCAACTACAAAATGATACACACATACAGATAGCATAATACTAACCAACAAATCATAACCTCTTCATAGACACCTCATATGTCAACTTTTGGACAATATTTGCTGCAAATATATAACAGTGGTTGCAACAATGATCTATATGGTCACAGTTTATGTCAATAATATCACAAAGGGCGATGGCGGCTCCTTCCCCACTCTGCTTCCCTCTCTCTACCCCACTACGAGAAGTGGCGGGCATGTCCCTCTAGCCCCTGCGGGAGGTGTCACTCTGTGCTGCCCTCACCCAACTCCACAGCTCCTATTGGCCTGGAACATCTGCCAGTGGAAGCTACTGGGGTGGCGCCTGCCGCCAACTGCCCCCTCCCCCCCCCCGCCCGGCCTAGAAGCTGCTGCCAGAGGGGTGTGAATGCCAGTCACTTTGGGAGCCACGCCACCCGAGGTAAGTGCTACGCCCCTGACCCCCTCCTGCACCGCAAGGCCCTGGCCCAGCCCACAACCCACACCCGTCACCCAAACTTCCTCCCAGAGCCCGTCCCCCCACCCCATTCCACACCACAACCCCGTTCCCCAGAGCCTGACCCCCTCAAACTTCCTCCCAGAGCCTGACCCCCTCCCGGCCTCCCACACCCCAACCCCCTGCCTCAGGCCAGAGCCTGCACTCCAACCCCCTGCCCCAGCCCAGAACCCACACCCAAACTTCCTCCCAGAACCTGTCTCCCCACAACCGCTCCCATACCCCAACCCTCTGCCCCAGGCCAAAGCCTGCACCCCGCACCCAAACAACCTCCCAGAGCCCAACCCCCACACCCCTTCCCACACCCCAACCCCCTTCCCCAGGTCAGAGCCTGCACCCTGCACCCAAAGGTCCTCCCGGAGCCCAACCCCCACACCCCAACCCCCTGCCTCAGCCCAGAACCTGCACCCCGCACCCAAACGACCTCCCGGAGCCCAACCCCCACACCCTTTCCCACACCCCAACCCCCTGCCTCAGCCCAGAAACTGCACCCAAACTTTTTCCCAGAACCTGACTCCCCACACCCCCTCCCATACCCCAACCCCCTTCCCTAGGCCAGAGCCTTCACCCTGCACCCACACCCCCTCCCACACCAATCAAGGTACCTCACCCCCTCCCTGCGCCAATCAAGCTACCTCACTTTATTTTCATTTAATTCCTATTACTTATAACAGAGGAGGAGGAGGAAGAAAAACAGAATGAAAAATGGGAGGGGCAGATAAGAGAGAATGTTCTTTTCTTGGCTGGGTCCCAAAGGGGGGGACCCAAAGATAAAGCGACGCATGGGGGGCCCCACTAACTCTATGTCCCCCACTGGTAACGACAAGCCCGGATTCCAGGAATAGGGCCTGTGACAGGGCTGGAGCTGCCGTCCAGTTGGGCAGCATCACCCGGCGTCCCCTGTGAATTGGCCTCCGGCAGTTTGCCATTGGTCACGCCAGGGGTTAAAGCTGGTGCGTACAAAGCCAGGCAGCTGACATTCCCTGATGGCCAAGAGGCCCCCGAGGGACTGTGCCGGCAGGCTTCATAAAGACAGTTGCCTCCCTCTCTGAACAGAGACTGCCTGCTGATGATGCAAACACTCCGATGACTCCTTGTCCTTTAGGGTGAAGACCTCTGGTGTCAGCGGCTCCCCTTCTAGCAGGAACTGGGTACGTTGGCAGGTTTCACTATCTTTAAAACGTGAAGTGGAGGGGAAAGGCTGGAAGCTGTTTCCATTGGCAGATGTTCTGTGCAGTGGCAGAGGACACAGCGGGGCTGTCGGGTGACTCAGTGAGGGGTTTGGAAGACAGGCAATGCTAGGAAGCTTGGGAACCGTGCTCCACGGTGGGCTGTTCAAGCTACACAGAAATCTGACATTCAAAGTGAGCTCAGACTATGACAATTCCCATGCCCTGCATCAGGATTTCTCAGTGGATGCTATTTCTAGAGGTGCCATGTGCTCTGGGCCCGATCCTGCCAGTGGCTGAGCGAGAGGAGATCCCACGGATTATCAGTGACTAGTTCCCAAATCGCCTCAGGTTTCTTTGCTCCTGGAATTTTATTCAGCAAATGTATTTTGAAAGGTTTTATTGTCTGGCTCGATTGTGAACGCCGGAATTCAGAGCTGCGTTGCTCTGTGGTAACAGGTCCGATAGGGTGTATGTCTGTTTCCTGAATGGCTGTTTCTAGAATCTCTGCCCTGTAGAAACCCCTCAGAGTTACAGGGCTCCCGGCATCTCTGTCCTCTCTCTGGTTTCCAAGTGCCATTTTCAAAGATTTTACTCTCCTGCATTCACAATTGAGCCAGAATTCAGAGCTGCAGATTCTCCGTGCACAGGCTGCAGACTGAGAAAACAGAACCTGAAGAGACCCAGTCAGCTATTAACCTAGGGACAGGGGAGCTACTAGACTTTTGTTTGCTGACAAGCGACTGAATGAGGGTTGAGACACTGCGATCTTTTCAGATTCTGAAGAAATCCAGATGACAGACGCTCCATTTTAAGTCCCACTGTATCCTGAGAAATCAAAGAATATTAGGGTTGGAAGAGACCTCAGGAGGTCATCTAGTCCAATCCCCTCCTCAAAGCAGGACCAATCCCCAACTAAATCATGCCAGCCAAGGCTTTGTCAAGCCTGACCTTGAAAACCTCTAAGGAAGGAGATTCCATCACCTCCCTAGGTAACCCATGCCAGTGCTTTACCACCCTCCTCGTGAAACATTGTGTGTATGAAAGTACAGATGTGTAAACGTTATGCCAAAACTTCTCATTGTAATACAAATATTACAAATCAAACTTTCATGACATTCCTGTGTATTGAAAGCCAGCAGTAGAGTTGTTGGAATCTCTACAGGAAAGAGTAGTGGAAACTTTACTGCTTAATGGCTTTTGCTTTAGAAAGTATTTTGGAAATACTCCACATACTGTTTGCAATGGGTTTCTGCTATGGACTCTTTGTTCAGTGAACAGTTGTCTGACAGTGTCTCCTGGTAACTGACCAAAAGATGTTTCTAACACTTACATTCAGGGTCATGAACACAATGGCTCTGCAAATCTCTGTTCCAGCAGTAGAGAGCTGAGGTGCAGGAAAGAGGAGTGTTATAGGGGTTGTATGAAATTTAAAAATATCACCTCTTACATGAGCATGGCAGAAGTAACTTGGACACTCGACTGGATATGAGGGGAAACCTAGTGTTTGCACGGCGTCAGACGTGGGTGACGCCAACTCCTCCCCCATCCAGCTGAAGTAACTGTCCATGTTAGCTTATAACTTGCCAGATAACTACAATCCCTTGCATGGGGAGAGGATGCAGGTCCTATGAGGATGAAGAGAAGGCTGTAGGATGATCCACATCTCTGGATTCAGGCAACACTATTCAGGCAAAGCACTTCAGCTTCTCTTGGAGGGATTTTTAGGGCTCACATTGTATCACCGGGAGCATTTGGTAAGGGAAAGTTAATAGATCCCAGTTCTGACCAAATTTACACATTTAAATCTGGAATGATGCAGTTGAAGTCTCTATTATTGAATTAAGATCCTGGCCCTAAGAATTTATCCCATGTACCTTAAGAGACAGTGGCATAATTTGGACTCTCAGGAGGTAAAAAAAATTATATATAATGTCACCCTTCTGCCAATCAGAGTTGGCAGCAACAAGGGCCAGGTTCAGTATCTAGGGGTTCCATTCCAATAACACAATGCAAAACCGGCTCAAGCCCCACCCAGTGACCTGGGACAAATATATACCACCCCCTCTAGCAAGCACAGAGTCTGAGTGTAGCAAAAAGCCTTTTAATAACAGAGAGAAATAAAGTGGCATTATGTTGGGCAAACACCACCAATAGGATTCGTAACACAACCCATGAACAAAAAACCCACCCCAAGCAAATTGGGGCGTGTCCTTTCCTTTTGGTTCTTGAGTCCAGCAACCCAAAATCACCCAAAGTCCCAAAAGTCCAAGAACCCCAAAGTCTCTGTCCCTGGTCAGGGCAGCCCCAGAGTTTGAAAGTTTATCTGCAGAGTTTTACCTCCCAACCTGGGTGGAGACGTGGGTGGGAGGGGGGTTAAGAGGCACCTTAAGTAGTCCAAAGCTGATTGCCCCCCCTCTCCATGGGGCTCCACTCTGCCAGATGCCCCTATGAGCTGCTCCAGGCATCTGACAAACTGCTCGACTCCATCAGCCGCTCTCCTCTGCCAACCAGCCGTCCCGCAAACTGCTTTGCAAAATATTTTCAGGCTCCCCCACTACTTAACGCAACACTCAGTGATTTCAGCTCTTTGTAAGTTTAGCTCTTTTGTGATTTCAGCTTGTAGTAGGGGAACCTCAATGCTTGTACACCATTCGTCCAAAACAAATTCAGCTTAACAGCCTGTAACTAGACTCCTAATAGAATCATAATTAGCTCTGATAGTCTACAATAGAAAGAAAAGGAGGCACAATCAGCATGTAATACCCTCACTAGGAAGACCCATACAACCAAGTATTAACACCTGTCCCGATCCTCTCTCCAGTCACTGGGTTTTGGAACCCATGACCCTTGCCTAGCGAGTGCTGCTCAGTTGATGGTGAGTCCCTCCATCATAACCAAAGGCCAAGTACAGTTCCACTGTCCTTGATTCACATAATCAGGATAATAACAGTTTATTCCTGCCCCAATAACAGAGAAACTGGGGCTCTTAGAGCAGCCAAAGTGACCACTAGGCAGGGTGGGTGTGCCTATGCAAATGAGATCAGCCACTGAAGTTCTTTTCCACAACACACCATGACTCGCCACCAGATGTCAGGGTAGAGCTCATTCTGACTCTGCTTACATATAGATAGATAGATAGATAGATAGATAGATAGATAGATAGATAGATAGATAGATAATGAGGCAATGAAACACGTTTATGAATGGCTTCTATGCAGGGCAGATAAATACAATGACCATTTTCACCATGCACTTGCCATGTGTTTACACAAATGTCATGATACAATGGGCCATACTCAGAAGTTAAGAGCCAGAAAGGGTGTCTCTGCGAAGGTCACAATTGTAAAATAACAGCATTCAAGTAGGCTGCGGAACTCAAAGCCACAAGATATCAGTGGGGCAAAGAGCTTAGACCCTTTCAAAGAGTGACTCGGTGTGTATATGGGTAACAAGAATATACAATTCCAGTGTTGAGGATTGTTTTAAAAAGTCTTGGAAGGGCCCACAACCTTCCTGATTTATACCACAAAATATGTCTTACTAGTGGGTGTAGAGGGAACCTTTTCCTGGGAGTAGGTTGTCTCATAGCTGCCTATTATAGGGCTTCTTCCACCTTCCACTGAAGCATCGAGAACTGGTCACTGGATACTGAGCTAGATGGACTGCTGGTCCAGTCTGGCAGTGCCAATCTTCTAATCCGTGGTGTAAATCCAAGACTATGTTTTTGCTGATCTTCCTTGATCTCCTGGGAGACTCTAGGTTTGCACAGAGAGCAGAATGATGTCTCATTAAATATCACCTTGTCACCTGTTCTTTTTCCTTTCAGGAAGGAAAGTCCAAAACTCTTGGGACCTGTCCTGTACATTATGTCAGCTGTCAATGACACCAAACTCAACTCTGCAATGTTCCTTCTCACCGGGATACCTGGGGAGGAAGAGGTCCATCTCTGGATCTCTATCCCCTTCTGCTTCATTTACGTTTTTTCAATATTGGGAAATTCAACCATTCTGTTCATTATAAAAATAGATCCAAGCCTTCATGAGCCCATGTACATTTTCCTTTCCATGTTGGCAGTCACAGATCTTGGCTTATCGATATCCACCATACCAACAATACTGGGTATATACTTGTTTAACTCTAGGGAGATCAGCCTCGATGCCTGTTTTGCCCAGCTGTTCTTCATTCACTCATTTGCAATGATTGAATCCTCCATACTCTTGTTGATGGCGTTAGACCGCTTTATCGCAATCTCTAACCCACTGAGATATGCTTCCATCTTAACCCTGCCGAGAATATTCAAGATGGGACTGGTATGCGTGCTAAGAGGGGTGGCCGTATCATTCCCATTCCCGTTTCTCCTAAAACGGTTCCAATACTATCGAGTCAATGTCCTCTCCCATTCCTACTGCCTGCACCAGGATGTCATGAAGCTGGCTTGTTCGGATATCACAGTCAACTACATCTATGGCTTGTTTCTTACAGTCTCCATGGTGGGGTTGGATTCACTGCCCATCTTCCTCTCTTATGTGATGATCCTCAAAACGGTGCTGAGTGTTGCATCCCACACGGAGTGCCTCAGGGCCCTGAACACCTGCGTCTCCCACCTCTGTGCCGTCCTGCTCTTCTACACACCAGATATTGGCTTAGCTTTGATACACAGATTGGGGAAGGGCTCTTCTCCCTTACTACAGATTGTCCTGGGCTACATCTACCTCCTCGTCCCGCCCCTGATCAACCCAATCGTGTACAGTGTGACAAGCAAACACCTTCGTGGGAGGATAATCAGAGTGTTCGTCAAGTGAAAGGTCAATGCTGGCTCCCATGCTGATGACCTGGGAGATGAAAAACATGGGCCACCTATTCCTTGTTGGACCCTTACATCTGAGACAACATGAGCTACTGATCTCCAGTCTGTAGAGAGAGGTTCAGACAGTGTTTAAGGCCTGGAGCAATGGGAGAGGGGCCTTTGAGGAAGGACAGCTCACTGGGGGATGGAGACCAAGGCAGTCAGCAGCATTTACAAAGGGCTTTTCTACACTGCCAAGTTTTGTCAATGAAACTTATGTCGACATGAAAAAATTGACAAAAGCAAAGTCACCAAAGCGAGTCTACATTTGCTCCCTTGGTCAACAGATTGTGTCCACATTTGGGGCACCATTGTCGGGGGCGATGCATTGTGAGTATGTATCCCACAGTGCCTGGTGACACCATTCTGACCTTAAAAGAAAAGGAGTACTTGTGGCACCTTAGAGCCTAACCAATTTATTTGAGCATAAGCTTTCATGAGCTGCAGCTCACGTGAGCTGTAGCTCACGAAAGCTTATGCTCAAATAAATTGGTTAGTCTCTAAGGTGCCGCAAGTACTCTTTTTCTTTTCGCAAATACAGACTAACAAGGCTGTTACTCTGAAACCTATCATTCTGATGTTGCATCCTATAATGCTTTCTGGAAATATGCTCATGAATGTAAATATGACATAGAATCATAGAATCATAGAATATAAGGGTTGGAAGGGACCCCAGAAGGTCATCTAGTCCAACCCCCTGCTCGAAGCAGGACCAATTCCCAGTTAAATCATCCCAGCCAGGGCTTTGTCAAGCCTGACCTTAAAAACCTCTAAGGAAGGAGATTCTACCACCTCCCTAGGTAACGCATTCCAGTGTTTCACCACCCTCTTTGTGAAAAAGTTTTTCCTAATATCCAATCTAAACCTCCCCCACTGCAGCTTGAGACCATTACTCCTCGTTCTGTCATCTGATACCATTGAGAACAGTCTAGAGCCATCCTCTTTGGAACCCCCTTTCAGGTAGTTGAAAGCAGCTATCAAATCCCCCCTCATTCTTCTCTTCTGCAGGCTAAACAATCCCAGCTCCCTCAGCCTCTCCTCATAAGTCATGTGTTCCAGTCCCCTAATCATTTTTGTTGCCCTTCGCTGGACTCTCTCCAATTTATCCACATCCTTCTTGAAGTGTGGGGCCCAAAACTGGACACAGTACTCCAGATGAGGCCTCACCAATGTCGAATAGAGGGGAACGATCACGTCCCTCGATCTGCTCGCTATGCCCCTACTTATACAATAACTTATACTTATACATAACTGGAATATGTTTGGTTCTACCTATGACATGAAACATATCCCTGTAAAGGTTGTTATCTCCTGAATATATTCATCCTATGTGTATGCATGTGTCATTATTGTGTTTGAAGTTATGAATAGTGGCTGTGTACTTGTTTGATTTTAAGTAGCCTTCGTAAGGCATTTGGTCAGCTTCTTAAGAAAGGAATTTGCAAGAGCCCAATCAAGAAACACTTAATTGACAATGGAACCTTGGAAGACTCCAATCCACATAAGAAGTCTACTTGTGACGTTCAAGGTAGCATGTGAACAATGGCTGCCACCTGTAAAGTTCTGAGTCATGCATGGACATGTGACTTGCCCATGTGACTCGAAAACTGCAGCTTGTAGCTGGATTCTGCATAGGAGAGAGAAGGGGTTTCCACCGACGAGAGAAAATCTATTTAAGCCTGAGGGAGACCACTCCATTTTGTCTTCAGCTGGCTCAAGAGATAGCCTTTCCACCCCCAAAAGAATACCTGAAAGAAACTGGAACAAAGGACAGGAACCACAGGGGTGTGAGTGATTGCTGGACCCAGACTAGAAGGAGGCTAGTCTGTCAAAGAAACTTACTGGAATATCTCTGAGGTTGAGATTTCATCCTTAATCATTTTCTTATTGTACTAGGTTTAGACTTGCGTGCTTTATTAGATTTTGCTTGGTAATTCACGTTGTTCTCTCTGTTACTACTTGGAACCACTTAAATCCTACTTTCGGTATTTCATAAATTCACTGTTAACTTATTAATTAACCCAGATTATGTATTAATACCTGGTGGGGGGGGGGGTATTTGAAATACAGATATATAGTCCATGTTGATAACTTCAGGTACAAAAATGAAACATGCACACAAATAGGATAATAATATTCAGCAAATCCTAACTTTTCCAGTGACACATCACAAGACATATCTTATACCAGATGCAACATAATTATGTCATAATCATGTCATAATCATACCACTATCATCATATGGGATGTAGTGTCACAACCTCCTTTACTGACCCCTCGATGTGGGACTCAATTTGTCTCCTAAAAAGAGGGACTCCGGTGTGGGAAACTCCCTCACATCCTCTGCAGTGAACACCAATGCAAATAATTCATTTAGCCTCTCCACAATGGCCTCATCTTCCTTGAGTGTTCCTTTAGCACCTCAGTCATCCAGTGGCCCCACTCATTCTTTAGCAGGCTTCCTGCTTCTGAGGTACTTGAAAAAATTGTTCCTAATTTTTATGACTTTTCCTAGTTTCCCTACACATTTTTTGAACTACTTGCGCAGTATTGCTGAGCCCAATTCAAAAACTATGAGCCACACCCCAGAAAATCATCACATGGTTCAAAATAATGAGATTTAGAAGTATAGTTATGAGAGCACCGTTACGCCACAGACCTCCAGGCATAACAGTGACTAGCTCGCAGAGCCACTTGGTACCCGATACACAACTCAGTCTCTCCCCTTCTTCACAAAATGGGAAAGAGATGGCCAGCCCTCTGTGGAGATAGAGGTGGTTAGGGACTATTTAGAAAAGCTGGACGTGCACAAGTCCATGGGGCCGGGCGAGTTGCATCCGAGAGTGCTGAAGGAATTGGCGGCTGTGATTGCAGAGCCATTGGCCATTATCTTTGAAAAGTCGTGGCGAACCGGGGAAGTCCCGGATGACTGGAAAAAGGCTAATGTAGTGCCAATCTTTAAAAAAGGGAAGAAGGAGGATCCTGGGAACTACAGGCCAGTCAGCCTCACCT
The DNA here is from genome assembly GCF_965140235.1 of Caretta caretta. NCBI lineage: Eukaryota > Metazoa > Chordata > Testudines > Cheloniidae > Caretta > Caretta caretta. The sequence goes on from NC_134206.1 coordinate 7,026,857, forward strand.
CAGTCCCTGGAAAAATCATGGAGCAGGTCCTCAAAGAATCAATCCTGAAGCACTTGCATGAGAGGAAAGTGATCAGGAACAGCCAGCATGGATTCACCAAGGGAAGGTCATGCCTGACTAATCTAATCGCCTTTTATGATGAGATTACTGGTTCTGTGGATGAAGGGAAAGCAGTGGATGTATTGTTTCTTGACTTTAGCAAAGCTTTTGACACGGTCTCCCATAGTATTCTTGTCAGCAAGTTAAGGAAGTATGGGCTGGATGAATGCACTATAAGGTGGGTAGAAAGCTGGCTAGATTGTCGGGCTCAACGGGTAGTGATCAATGGTTCCATGTCTAGTTGGCAGCCGGTATCAAGTGGAGTGCCCCAAGGGTCGGTCCTGGGGCCAGTTTTGTTCAATATCTTCATAAATGATCTGGAGGATGGTGTGGATTGCACTCTCAGCAAATTTGCGGATGATACTAAACTGGGAGGAGTGGTAGATACGCTGGAGGGGAGGGATAGGATACAGAAGGACCTAGACAAATTGGAGGATTGGGCCAAAAGAAATCTGATGAGGTTCAATAAGGATAAGTGCAGGGTCCTGCACTTAGGATGGAAGAATCCAATGCACAGCTACAGACTAGGGACCGAATGGCTAGGCAGCAGTTCTGCGGAAAAGGACCTAGGGGTGACAGTGGACGAGAAGCTGGATATGAGTCAGCAGTGTGCCCTTGTTGCCAAGAAGGCCAATGGCATTTTGGGATGTATAAGTAGGGGCATAGCGAGCAGATCGAGGGACGTGATCGTCCCCCTCTATTCGACATTGGTGAGGCCTCATCTGGAGTACTGTGTCCAGTTTTGGGCCCCACACTACAAGAAGGATGTGGATAAATTGGAGAGAGTCCAGCGAAGGGCAACAAAAATGATTAGGGGTCTGGAACACATGACTTATGAGGAGAGGCTGAGGGAGCTGGGATTGTTTAGCCTGCAGAAGAGAAGAATGAGGGGGGATTTGATAGCTGCTTTCAACTACCTGAAAGGGGGTTCCAAAGAGAATGGCTCTAGACTGTTCTCAATGGTAGCAGATGACAGAACGAGGAGTAATGGTCTCAAGTTGCAGCGGGGGAGGTTTAGATTGGATATTAGGAAAAACTTTTTCACTAAGAGGGTGGTGAAACACTGGAATGCGTTACCTAGGGAGGTGGTAGAATCTCCTTCCTTAGAGGTTTTTAAGGTCAGGCTTGACAAAGCCCTGGCTGGGATGATTTAACTGGGAATTGGTCCTGCTTCGAGCAGGGGGTTGGACTAGATGACCTTCAGGGGTCCCGTCCAACCCTGATATTCTATGAATCTATGATTCAGCCATGAGACATACAAACACTGGGTAAGCAAGGCTATGTACATTCTGAATAGAAAGAGGCATGACCCAAATCCAGCTACAACTTTCTGTTGGACCCAAACAACCCCCTCCCCCTGATCCAGCTACCCCCAAACTGGGTGATAATGGAAATTTGGATGCAGAGTGTGAGGTCTATCACCAGCACTAGAGCGGCTCTCACTGATCATGGAGCAGGTGGGGGTCAGGAACAAAGTGAGGGGCAGCCCCGCAGGGCTCTGTTTGCCCAGGCAACACTCTCCAGATCCTTCATTCTCTGAAACCACGTCCTGATTCTCCCTCTTACTGCCGAGCTGCAGGAGGGGCCCAGATCTCCCTCATCAAAAGGTGCTGTGCTAATGACAGGCTTCATCACCACGGGGTGTTGGGAAGAGTTCAGGTTCTCCACCCAATACCCCAAATCATCCTTAGGAGGCATAGAGCTGAAATCTCTCTAAAGCTCTTAGCTCCGGCCCCAATTATTGTAGCATCCGAGCGCCTGTCAATCTGTGACATATTTATCCGTACAACACCCCGTGCAGCAGGGCAGAGCTACTAACACCAGTGGGCAGATCCCAAGGCCAGAAGGCACCACTGCTATCTCGTAGTCTGACCCCTGCCTAGCACATGGCAGAGACCTGCCCCAAAATAAGTCCTGGAGCAGAGCCGTTAGAACTACATCCTGCCTTGATGTAACAATTGTCGGCGACGGCAAATCTACTACGGCCCTCGGTAAATTCATCCAATGCTTAACTACTCTCGTCGTTAGAAAATATTACACCTAAGTTCCGGTCTGAATGTGTCTCGCTTCGACTTCCAGCCACTGGATCCTGTTATAACTTTTTCTGGTAGATTGAAGAGCCCATTGTTAAATATATGGTCCACATGCAGGCACTTACAGATGGTGATTAAATCACCCCTTAACCTACTCTTCCTGATGCTAAATACATTGAGCTCCTTCAGTCTATCACTCTAAGCCCTGGTCTAAACTAGGAGTTGAGGTCAAATTTAGCAGCATTAATTCGATTTAACCCTGCACCGTCCACACAATGAAGCCCTTTTTTTCCACTTAAAGGGCTCTTAAAATTGATTTCCTTTCTCCACCACTGACAAGGGGATTAGTGCTGAAATCGGCCTTACTGGGTCGAATTTGGCGTATTTTGCATGCAATTAGATGGCATTGGCCTCCGGGAGCTACCCCAGAGTGCTCCATTGTGTCCACTCTGGACAGCACTCTCAACTCAGATGCACTGGCCAGGTAGACAGGAAAAGGCCCGCAAACATTGGAATTTCAATTTCCGGTTTGGACAGCATGGCAAGCTGCATGTGAGTACAGACCTCATCAGCAGAGCTGACCATGCAGAGCTCATCAGCAGAGGTGACCATGATGGAGTCCCAGAATTGCAAAAGAGCTCCAGCATGGACTGAATGGGAGGTACGGGATCTGATTGCTGTATCGGGAGAGGAATCTGTGCTATCAGAACTCCGTTCCAGTTTTTGAAACGCCAAAACATTTGTCAAAATCTCCCAGGGCATGAAGGATAGAGGACATAACAAGGGCCCGAAGCAGTGCCGCGTGAAACTTAAGGAGCTGAGGCAAGCCTACCAGAAAACCAGAGAGGCAAACGGCCGCTCCGGGTCAGAGCCCCAAAAATGCCACTTCTATGATGAGCTGCATGCCATTTTAGGGGGTTCAGACTCCACTACCCCAGCCTTGTTGTGGGACTCCTTCAAAGGAGATGGAGGCAACACAAAATCAGGTTTTGGGGACAAGAAAGATGATGATGATGATGATGATGAAGTTGTAGATAGCTCACAGCAAGCAAGCGGAGAAACCGGTTTTCCCAACAGCCAGGAACAGTTTCTCACCCTGGACCTGGAGCCAGTAGCCCCAGAACCCACCCAAGGCTGCCTTCCAGACCGGCCAGGCACAGAAGGGACCTCTGGTGAGTGTACCTTTTAAACTACTATACATGGTTTAAAAGCAAGCATGTTTAATGATTAATTTGCCCTGGTCTTTGCAGCTCTCCTGGATGTACTCCCAAAGCCTTTGCAAAAGGCTTCTGGGGAGGGCAGCCTTATTCCGTCCACCATGGTAGGACACTTTACCCACACCAAGCCAGTAGCACCTACTCGGGAATCATTGTAGAACAAAGCATTGCAGGGTATGTTTGCTGGCATTCAAACAACATCCTTTCTTTATCTCTCTTTGTTATCCTCTGGCGAGTGATATCATTCATGATCACCTGGTTGAAATAGGGTGCTTTTCTTAAGGGGACATTCAGAGGTGCCAGTTTCTGCTGGGCTGTTTGCCTGTGGCTGAACAGAAATGTTCCCCTCTGTTTGCCACGGGGAGGGGGGCAGGGGAAGCAGCTAGCCACGCACTGGTGGGAGGCAAAATGCGACCTTGGAATGGAAGCACATGTGCTGTGCATGTAATGTTAACAGCAAGGTTTACCCTGAAAGAGTGTACCCCTTGTTCTATAAAAAGTGTCTTTTTAAATACCACTGTCCCTTTTTTTTTCTCCACCATCTGCATGTGTTTCAAGGATCACAGGATCTTCTCCTTCCCAGAGGCTAGTGAAGAGTAGAAGGTGAAAAAAACACATTCGTAATGAAATGTTCTCTGAACTCATGCTGTCCTCCCACACTGACAGAGCACAGACGAATGCGTGGAGGCAGACGATGTCAGAGTGCAGGAAAGCACAATATGACCAGGAGGAGAGATGGCGGGCTGAGGAGAGTAAGTGGCTGGCTGAAGAGAGGGCTGAAGCTGAAAGGTGGCAGCAGCATGATGAGAGGAGGCAGGATTCAATGCTGAGGCTGCTGGAGGATTAAACTAATATGCTCCAGCGTATGGCTGAGCTGCAGAAAAGGCAGCAGGTGCACAGACTGCCACTACAGCCCCTGTGTCACCAACAGCCCTCCTCCCCAAGTTCCATAACCTCCTCATCCAGATGCCGAAGAATGCGGTGGGGGAGCCTCCGGCCACCCAGCCACTCCACCCCAGAGGATTGCCCAAGCAACAGAAGCCTGGCATTCAATAAGTTTTAAAGTTTTAAACTTTTAAAGTGCTGTGTGGCCTTGTCCTTCCCTCCTCCACCACCCCTCCCGGTGCTTCCCTCCTCCACCACCCCTCCCAGGCTACCTTGGCAGTTATCCCCCTATTTGTGTGATGAATTAATAAAGAATGCATGAAAATGAAGCAAGAATGTCATTATTGCCTCTGAAAGCGGTGATCGAATGAAGGAGGGCAGGGTGGTTAGCTTACAGCGAAGAAGAGTGAACCAAGGGGCAGGGGGGTTCATCAAGGAGAAACAAACAGAACTTTCACACCACAGCCTGGACAGTCATAAAACTGGTTTTCAAAGCTTCTCTGATGTGCACCGTGCCCTCCTGTTCTCTTCGAACCGCCCTGGTGTCTGGCTGCACGTAACCAGCGGCCAGGCAATTTGCCTGAACCTCCCACTCCACCATAAACGTCTCCCCCTTACTCTCACAGATATTGTGGAGCACACAGTAAGCAGTAATAACAGTGGGAAGATTGGTTTCGCTGAGGTCTAACCCAGTCAGTAAACTGCGCCAGCTCACTTTTAAACATTCTACCACCATTTTGCACTTTCACAGGCTGTAGTTGAACAGCTCCTGACTACTGTCCAGGCTGCCTGTGTACGGCTTCATGAGCCAGGGCATTAAGGGGTAGGCTGGGTCCCAAGGATAACTATAGGCATTTCAACATCCCCAACGGTTACTTTCTGGTCTGGGAAGAAAGTCCCTTCCTGCAGCTTTTGAAACAGACCAGAGTTCCTGAAGATGCGAGCGTCATGTACCTTTCCCGGCCATTCCACGTTGATGTTGATGAAACGTCCCTTGTGATCCACCAGTGCTTACAGCACCATTGAAAAGTACCCCTTGTGGTTCATGTACTCGCCAGCTTGGTGCTCAGGTGCCAAGATAGGGATATGGGTTCCGTCTATTGCCCCACCACCGTTAGGGAATCCCATTGCAGCAAAGCCATCCTCTATGACCTGCACATTTGCCATTGTCACTACCCTTGATATCAGCAGATCTTTGATTGTGTTGGCTTCTTGCATCACAGCAGACCCCACAGTAGATTTTCCCACTCCAAATTGATTCCCAACTGACCGGTAGCTGTCTGGTGTTGCAAGTTTCCACAGGGCTATTGCCACTCGCTTCTCAACTCTGAGGGCTGCTCTCATCTTGGTATTCATGCACTTCCGGGCAGGGGAAAGCAAGTCACAAATTCCATGAAAGTGCCTTACGCATGCAAAAGTTTCACAGCCACTGGGAATCGTCCCAGACCTGCAACACTATGCGGTCCCACCAGTCTGTGCTTGTTTCCTGGGCCCAGAATCGGCGTTCCATGGCATGAACCTGCCCCATTAGCACCATGATGACTGCATTGCCAGGGCCCATGCTTTGAGAGAAGTCTGTGTCTATGTCCTTATCGCTCTCGTCACCACGCTGACATCGCCTACTCACCCAGTTTGCCAGGTTCTGGTGCTGCATATACTGCTGGATAATGCACGTGGTGTTTAATGTGCTCCTAATTGCCAAAGTGATCTGAGCGGGCTCCCTGCTTGCCATGGTATGGCGTTTGCACAGGTAACTCAGGAAAAAGGCGCAAAACGATTGTCTGCCGTTGCTTTCACAGAGGGAGGGAGGGAGGGCCTGATGACATGTACCCAGAACCACCCGCGACAATGTTTTTTGCCCCATCAGGCATTGGGATCTCAACCCAGAATTCCAATGGGCAGGGGAGACTGCGGAAACTGTGGGATAGTTACCCACAGTGCAACACTCCAGAAGTCGATGCTAGCCTTGGTACTGTGGAAGCACTCCGCCGAGTTAATGCACTTAATACACTTAGAGCATTTTGTGTGGGGACACACTCAGTCAAGTATATAAAAATGATTTCTAAAAAACGACTTCTACAAATTCAACCTAATTTCGAGGTGTAGACAGAAGGCTGGTTTTCTAATCCTTTAATCATTCTCATGGCTCGTCTCTGAACTGTCTTCAATTTATCAACGTCTTTCTTGAACTGTAGACAAAAGAACTGGACACAATTTTACAGCAGTGGTTGCAACAGTGCCAAATATAGAGGAAAAATAACCTTTGCTCAAACTCGAGATTCTCTTGCTTGTACATCCTGGATTGCACTAGCTTTTCCTTTCTTAGTGTAACACTAGGAGCTCATGTTCAGCTGATTAAAGACTCTGACCCCCCCAAGTCTTTTTCAGGATCACTGCTTCCCAGTTATGCAACCCCCATCTAATAGGGATGGCTAGCATCCCTTGTTCCTAGATCTACAACTTTACATTGAGCCGGATTAAAACACATATTGCAGAGGATAGATGGACTAAGTGAGTTGCCCAAGGTCACAGAAGAAGTCTTTGGAAGATCATGGAACTGAAGCCACTTCTTAGGAGCCCCGGGTTCTCATTTTAACTCTGAACCATCCTTCCTCTCTGGGGCAAGTGACTGAGTGGGGGCAGCTGGCAGCTCAGCATGCTGTGATTACCAGAAACTCATGCAATTACACTCCTGTGACAACACTAAACAGGAACCCAAGAACAATTCCTTTTCCAGACAATAAGGCTGAGTCATGCTTTCTCCTGAATCTCCTGAGGGACAGATCCATCGGCCAGGGCACAGAGCAGGGTCATAGTGGACAAGCAATTCCACAGGAGCTCCCAGTGTGACTCAGAATGGCCTAATGTGATCCATAGGGACATGAGACTGGAAGGGACCTCCTGGGTCAATGAGTCCAGTCTCCTTTTATGGCAGGCAACCCCAGCATATCACCAGTGCATAAACCTGTCAAGCTCTATTTTCAAATGTTGTTTCCCCCCTTTCTGTTGGGCAGCTGTTCCAGAACCTCCCTACTCTAATGCTCAGAAACCAACTTCTCATTTCCAGCCTCAGTTTGCTCTTGGCCAGTTTCTCCTCATTTGTTCTTGTGCCAATGCTGTCCTTTAGCTTCAGGAGCTTGGCTCCCTCCCTGGTGTTTCCCCCTTCCCTGACCCGATGTATTTATAGAGCAATCTGATCCCCATGCAGCCTGCATTGTCTTATGCTGAACCAGCCAAATTCTTCCAGTCTCCTCCAAAAGCCAGGCCCTCCATTGCCCTGACCATCCTTGGAGCCCCTCTTTGCACCTCTTCCAGTCTGAATTCTTTTTTCTGTAATATGCGTGACCAGAGTTTTACATAGTTTGCCAGAGGAAGTCTGACCAGTGTCTGTTATAAGGATCTTACTACTTCCCTATCTCGCCTCACACTTTCTAGGATCTTATTTGCTTTGTTCACTCCTGCAGCACACTGGTGGCCCACAGTCATCCTGGGACTAACTAATACAGCCTCCTCGGTCACTTCCAACTTACCCTTGGCTGTATAAACTAGTATGTAGTGAGTCAAACTCGGGAAGATTCAGAGCTGACTTGAAAATAGTATGCAAGCCCTTTTACAGGAATGAAATACCAGGTACTAAAGTGCTCTTTAAGCTTGCCAGGAAATGTATAACAAGGACCAATGGCTGGAAACTGAAGCCAGAGAAATTAAATTTGGAAATGAGGCACACATATTTTTGACTGTGTTGGTCATTAACCAGAGGAACAAACTCTCAAAGGACATTGTGGATTCTCCTGATATCTCCAAACCAATATTATATGCCTTCCTAAAAGATACGCTTTAGAGGAACAGAAGTGATACTTTAGTCAGATACAAGTCATTGGGCTCATATGGGGGTAAACTGGGAGAAAGTCTCCAGGAGGTCAGACTCGATAATCTAATGGTCACTTCTTTCCTCAACTTCTATAAATCTTTCATTTATTGTCTTGAGTGAATTTCTATTTTGGATGCAACTGAAGAAAGTTGCTATTCTGAATGCTTAAAACCACTCAACCAGAATATATGCTGGCCTAGAAGACTCAAGACTGCCACAGTGAAACCAGGATATATGGTCTCTTTACCCTGTAAACCAGATCCTTTCCTGTCGTGAGAGGAATCTCACAATTTAATCATGACGGGTGTGGAGAAAGTACACAGGGAAGTGTTATTTACTCCTTCTCATAACACAAGAACTAGGGTCACCAAATGAAACAAATAAGCAGCAGCTTTAAAACAACAAAAGGAAGTCTCTCTTCACACAACGCACAGCCACCCTATGGAACTCCTTGCCAGAGGATTTAGTGAAGGCCAGGATTATAACAGGGATCAAAAAAGAACTAGATAAATTAGTGGAGGAGAGGTCCTTCAATGCCTATTAGCCAGGATGGGCAGGGATGGTATTTTTTGCTTATGTTTCCCAGAGGCTGGCAATGGACGACAGGAGAAGGATCACTTGATGATTCCCTGTTCTGTTCATTCCCTCTGGGGCACCTGGCATTGGCCACTATTGGAAGACAGGACACTGGGTTAGATGGAACATTTGTCCGACCCACTATGGCTGTTCTTGGATTCTGATGTTTTTAATTGTCCCACTGTTTGAGCTGGGAACAACATCCCATCAGTGATGAAAGCTTATCACCCAGCAGCACTGAATGGACACTTGACACTCTTACTTGTGACCAGAGCTACATAGTCACCCCCAGCCTCCTTGAAATGAGGAGCTTTAGTAGCAAACAGAACTGGCCCAACTTACATTCTTTTGGGACGACAAGAAGCTCTTGGGACCCAGCCTAGTTTCTCTGTGGCTCTTAGAGCATCGTCCCATCTTTCTTTCCTTTTTGGGTGGAAGCAGCCTTTGCTGAAACCTGTATGAGCCTGGGCGCAGCAACCATAGTGCTCAGCCTCGTCTGTGTTACAGGGCCTAGGTGTGAAGCTGACCTTTGCCCTCAGACTGCTTTCTCTCAACCAGACAATCAAAGAGGAGGCCCCCGTGGCCATTGATCCATAGTTTGGCAGTGAGACACATTTAGCCTCAATGGCTTACAATCACTGGTTCTGTGACTGTGCTGAACCTCCCTGGGACACTCCAACATTTCCCTCAGAAATCCACTACTTAACCTTCACTGTCACCCCCACATCTGCCTCAGACACTAAGGGGCTGGAGTCATGGGGCTTCCCAGAAGCCAGCTCTCACAGGAGGTTGTGGTAAGAGGCCTTTTATAGACGAATATCAGAGGTGTTGCTCTGTGGAACCCTGACACCGCCCTGATCTTAGGGTCTCAGAGTATCGAACTGCATCAAATGTATTTATCCTCCCACCACCGCTGTGAGGCAGGGCAAGGCTATTATCCACCTGTGCAGAGATATCCAATGGCTTGTCCACAGTCACGCATGGCCTGGGAATCAAACCCAGCTGTCTGGAGTTGCAGAGCCGTGCCCAGACAACAGGACCAGCCTTCCAGACACCTGAGTGGTGACAGGCCTGGTTGCATTCTCTGCTGCGCCAGCAGACCTCCCCCCTGCGCTGTATAGAGTGGGCATGGCCATGGGTCAGTTAAAGGGGTTTGATTCACTGACCTGTTTTCTCCCTGCCTCAGCAGAGTTTAGAGCAGCCTAGGGGCTTGGATGACATCTGCCCATTGGTAATGACTTCAAAGAGCACAGCCCACTTTGGCCAAGTCCCTGCAGATGGAACCACCCCAGAATGCCCCCTTGGGGTCTGAGATGCCCCTGAAGGAACCCTGACCATCCCTCTATGGTCCTTGCAATCACTTACTGTCAGCCTCAGATACTTAAAACAAGAGCCCCCTTTGTGGGGTTGCATTTCTTTAGTCTTCGCCAAAACACAAGGTCTCTTAACCTCCAGCCCAGCCTTCTCCTGCACTCAGGATCAACCCAACGGTCCTGATTACTGCTGTCAGTGTTGGTTCAGACCCTACTCCCCTTTTTCCCCTGAAGCCCTGTCCTCTGCCTCATATCTTCTCACGAAGCCCACCCTTTTTCTCCTCCACTTTCCCCAAGGCTCTGCCTCTGAGCCAGGCCAGAATCGGGCCATTTCAAGAACTGCCCTGGGAGCAAAGGTTGTTGTGGGGAGCCCAAGACTCTCCACATTCCCTGACTTGTACATTCTGGGGGATAAAATGTAGAGGGTGTAGGGCACCGCACAGTGGCTCTGTTTCCCTGTGCAACTCTTAGAAAGGCCTGACTCTGGCTAAAGGGGCAGAGTCTCAGGTAAAGGGGAATAGGAGAGGTGTTATCTTCAGAGAAGAGATGGGGCAGAGGAAAGGGCTTCATGGGAAGAGGATCCAGGATGGAATTTGTGCCCATGCCCATCGCTCGTCTTTTTCCTCCCCCATGTCACCAGCACTGGAGCCAGGTGATGAACTGACCCTTCACTTGACAAATGCCCTGATTATCCTCTCACGCAGGTGTTTGCTTTTCACACTGTACACGATTGGGTTCATCAGGGGCGGGACCAGCAGGTAGATGTAGCCCAGGATAATCTGAAGCAAGTGAGTAGAGCTATTTCCAAATCTGTGTATCAAAGACAGGCCAATGTCTGATATGTAGAAGAGCACGACAGCGCAGAGATGGGAGACACAGGTGTTCAGGGCCCTGAGGCACTCTCTGTGGGATGCGATACTCAGCACTGTTTTGAGGATCATCACATAAGAGAGGAAGATGAGGAACGAATCCAATCCATCTGTCATGACTTTAACAAACAAGCCATAGATGCTGTTCACTGAGGTGTCTGAACAAGCCGCCTTCATGATGTCCGGGTGCAGGCAGTAGGAATGGGAGAGGACATTATCTCGACAGTATCGGAATCGTTTCAGGAGAATGGGGAGTGGGAGTATTAGGGCCACCGATCTCGCCACAGCCACCAGGCCCATCTTGGATATTCTCGGTGGAGTTAAGATGGAGGCATATCTCAGTGGGTTACAAATTGCGATGAAGCGGTCAAAGACCATCAACAAGAGGACAAAGGACTCAATTTTTGAAAGCGAGTGGATGAAGAACATCTGGGCAAAACAGGCCTCGAGGCTGATTCTCCTAGAGTTAAACAAGTATATGCCCAGTATCGTCGCTATGGTGGTTATGGATAAGGCAAGGTCTGTGACGGCCAACATGGAAAGGAAAATGTACATGGGCTCATGGAGGCTTGGATCTGTTTTTATAATGAACAGAATGACTGAATTTCCTACGATTGAAAGAACATACATGAAGCAGAAGGGGATAGAGATCCAGAGGTGGATGTCTTCCAGCCCAGGTATGCCGGTGAGAAGGAACATTACAGAGTTGAATTTAGTGTCATTGACAGCTGACATAATGTACTGGGCAGGTCTGGGGAATTTTGAACATTTCTTCCTGAAAAGAAATAGAAGAGAAGACTAGGTGATAGTTAGCGAGAAATCTTTCTGCTCTCAGTGCAAGTCGAGGGATTCTCAGGACCTCAAGGGAAAATCAGCAAAAACATTGTCTTGTATTTATGCCCCCAATAGGAAGGTAGGCACTGCCAGACTGGATCAGACCTACAGTCTGTCTAGCCAAGTCTCCAGTAGGCATTACGAGATGCTGCAAAGGAAGGTGAAAGAAGCCCTGCAATAGAGAACTAAGAGATACTCTGATCCCAGGGAAAGTTTCTCCCTGACATCCACTAGTTAGTCATATTTTGTCATGTAAATCAGGAAGGTTTAGAATACTTACATCTGTAGTATGCAAGGTCTTGGAGAACATTTTGAAGGAGAAGGTAGTTAAGGACATTGAAGTCAATGGCAAATGGGACAAAATACAACATGGTTTTAGAAACGGTAGATCGTGCCAAACCAACCTGATCTCCTTCTTTGAGAAAATAACACATTTTTTAGACAAAGGAAACGTAGTGGATCTAATTTACCTAGATTTCAGTAAGGCGTTTGATACCGTGCCACATAGGGAATTATTAGTTAAATTGGATAAGATGGGGATCAATAGGAAAATTGAAAGGTGGATAAGGAATTGTAGGGGAGACTACAAAGGGTCCTTCTGAAAGATGAACTGTCAGGCTGGAGGGAGGTTACCAGTGGAGTTCCTCAAGGATGGGTTTGGGGACCAATCTTATTTAACCTTTTTATTACTGACCTTGGCACAAAAAGTGGGAGTGTGCTAATAAAGTTTGCAGATGATAGAAAGCTGGGAGGTATTGCCAATTTAGAGAAGGACAGGGATATTCTACAGGAGGATCTGGATGACCTTGTAAACTGGAGTAATAGTAATAGGATGAAATTGAATAGTGAGACGTGTAAGGTCATGCATTTAGGGATTAATAACAAGAATTTTCGTTATAAGCTGGAGACGCATCAATTAGAAGTAATGGAGGAGGAGAAGGACCTTGGAGTATTGGTTGATCATAGGATGACTATGAGCCGCCAATGTGATATGGCCATGAAAAAAGCTAATGCGGTCTTGGGATGCATCAGGAGAGGTATTTTCAGTAGGGATAAGGAGGTTTTAGTACCGTTATACAAGGCACTGGTGAGACTTCACCTGGAGTACTGTGTGCAGTTCTGGTCTCCCATGTTTAAGAAGGATGAATTCAAACTGGAACAGGTACAGGGAAGGACTACTAGGATGATCGGAGGAATGGAAAACTTGTCTTATGAAAGGAGACTCAAGGAGCTTGGCTTGTTTCGCATAACTAAAAGAAGGTTGAGGGGAGATATGATTGTTCTCTTTAAATATATCAGAGGGATAAATACCAGAGATGGAGAGGAATTATTTAGGCTCAGTACCAATGTGGACACAAAAACAAATGGATATAAACTGGCCTCCAGGAAGTTTAGACTTGAAATTAGACGAAGGTTTCTAACCATCAGATGAGTAAAGTTTTGGAATAGCCTTCGAAGGGAAGCAGTGGGGGCAAAAGATCTGTCTGGCTTTAAGATTAAACTCGATAAGTTTATGGAGGAGATGGTATGATGGGATAATATGGTTTTGGTATTTAAATATTCATGGTAAATAGATCCAATGGCCTGTGATGGGATATTAGATGGGGTGGGATCTGAGATACCCAGGAAAGAATTTTCTGTAGTATCTGGCTGGTGAATCTTGCCCTTATGCTCAGGGTTTAGCTGATCACCATATTTGGGGTCGGGAAGGAATTTTCCTCCAGGTCAGATTGGAAGAGGCCCTGGAGGTTTTTCACCTTCCTCTGTTGCATGGGGCAAGGGTTACTTGCTGGGGGATTCTCTGCTCCTTGAAGTCTTTAAACCACGATTTGAGGACTTCAATAGCTCAGACATAGGTGAGAGGTTTTTTGCAGGAGTGGTGGGTGAAATTCTGTGGCCTGCGTTGTGCAGAGGTCAGACGAGATGATCATAATGGTCCCTTCTGACCTAAATATCTATGAATCTAAGACATTTTTTTCAAAAATTCTCAGTACTGTAATAAATGTTAAATTTTCAGAATGGAGATGGGAAACTAGTGGTATTCCCCAAGGGTCAGTCCTACAACCAATCCTATTCAACTTCTTCATAAATGATATGGAGAAAGGGGTAAACAGTGAGGTGGCAAAATTTGCAGATGATACTGAATTGCTCAAGATACTTAAGACCATACCAGACTGTGAAGAACTTCAAAAAGATCTCGCAAAACTAAGTGATTGGGCAACAAAACGGCAAATGAAATTTAAGGTGGATAAATGCAAAGGAATGCACATTGGAAAAAATATCCCCAAGTCCACACACTGTGCAGCGGCTGTCAAAAAAAGCAAACGGAATGTGAGGAATCAATAAAAAAGGGATAAAGAATAAGATGGAGAATATCTTATTGACCTTATATAAATCCCGGGTGCACCCACAGCTTGGATACTGCACACAGATATGGTCCCCTCATCTCAAAAAAGATATACTGGCATTAGAAAAGGTTCAGAAAAGGGCAACTAAAATGATTAGGGGTTTGGAACGAGTCCCATATGAGAAGAGATTAAAGAGGCTAGGCCTTTTCAGCTTGGAAAAGAGGAGACTGTGGAGAAAGTGAAAAAAGGAAATGTTATTTACTTGCTCCCATGATATAAGAACTAGGAGCCACCAAATTAAATTAATGGGCAGGAGGTTTAAAACAAAGAAAAGGAAGTTCTTCTTCACTCAGTCAACCTGTGGAACTCCTTGCCTGAGGAGCTTGTGAAGGCTGGGACTATAACAGGGTATAAAAGAGAACTGGATCCATTCATGGAGGTTAAGTCCATTAATGGTGATTAGCCAGGATGGGTAAGGAATGGTGTCCCTAGCCTCTGTTTGTCAGAGGGTGGAGATGGATGGCAGGAGAGAGATCACTTGATCGTTACCTGTTCGGTTCACTCCCTCTGGGGCAACTGGCATTGGCCACTGTTGGTAGACAGGATACTGGGCTGGATGGACCTTTGGTCTGACCCAGGAAGGCCATTCCTATGTTCTTATGTAATTGGATTTCCTGATTACCCATTTAAACATCTCATCCCTCTTTGAAGCCTGAGACGTTCTTGGCCACATTGATATCTTGTGGCTGCGAGTTCCATAGCCTACTTGAGCATTATGTGATTTCACAATTCTGACCTTCATACAGACACTCTTTCTGGTCACACACTTCTGAGTTGGCCCATTGTATCATGATGCCCATAAACACAAAGCAAGTGCATGGAAAAGACGGTCATTTTATTTATCTGCCCTGCATTGGAGATATTTATAAACATGTTTCATTGCCTCACGGATATACTTTTTATTTTCTCCACTCCTGAGACTTCAAATTATTCCACTCTCTCTTTCCAGCACATGGGATAAATTCTTAGTGCCAGGTTCTTAATTCAATAATCATGACTTCTACTGGGTTGCTCCAGATTTACATGTGTAAATTCAGTCAGAACCGGGCTCCGTTAACTTTCCCTTACCATATGCTCCCAGTGATACACTCTGACCCACAAGAATCCCCCCAAGGGAAGCTGAAGTGCTTTGCCTGGCCAATGTTAACTGAAGCCTGAGCATTCGATCTTCCTCACAGGACCTGCATCCTCTCCCCATGCTCGGGTCTATAGATACTTGGCAAGTTACAAGCTTACACAGGCAGTTACTTCAGCTGGGCGGGAGAGGAATTGGCGTCACAAATGGGTGAATATGCAAACACTACTTTTGCACTAATACCCATTTACACATCTGTAGTTTAGCACACACCTGTCAACCCATTCCTTCCCCTCTGATCTTCTTTCAGGGATGATTTCTCAGCTTACAGTGGGACTTAAAATGCATGGTTTGTCATCTGGATTTCTTCAGTATCTGAAAAGATCGCAGTGTCTCAGCCTTCATTCAGTCCCTTGTCAGCAAACAGAAGTCTAATAGCTCCTCTGTCCCTGGGTTAATAGCTGACTGGTTCTCCTCAGGTTCTCTTCTGTCAGTCTGTAGCCCATATCCAGAGTGGTAACAACTCTTGGAGTCAGGATAGAAAATATTCATTCCCTGAGCTCTGACTCACTCGTACATCGTAACCCCAGCACCGGTTATGCATCCATGATGAGGGTTTGCAGGAAGTGGATTTGAAAGTCAAATGCATGAGTATTCATGGAAATGGAACTTCATTTCCCACATGAAAGTAGTTAATTGCTCTCTTTCTCACTTGCACTTTGACTGTCTCTGTCCTGTATTCATAAACTATGTGGCATCTGGGAACAGCATTGTGACAGATATGGAGCTGAGCTGCCATAATGAATGTGTATGTTAAACCCAGTTCTTGGGATGTTTGCTGTAGAGCTATACTGTGTTAACATTTGTGATGTTTATATTATGGCTCTATTGGGTGAAACCAATATGGATCTTCCTAGTTTCATAGCAGGCTGCTGGAAAACAAGCAAGAAGGGAAGCAATAGCTCAGGAAAAGCCATCGCTCAGTCACCACCCCAGGGAGGTCAAGAAAAACAAAAAAGCTACAAACTGGGAAGAGCCCAGCAGCATTCCACAGCTTGTTTTGCCAGTTCTGTCAGTCTGTCCAGAGGTGGGGCAGCTGTTGTGAGAATCTCTTCAGACTGACAGGCACAGACACTGCTGGGAAGTCTGAAGGCTCTCAGCCTGTCTGGGTCCCCTTCAGAGCAGAAGGGCTTGGGTTCAGAGACCTGTACAGATTGCTGTTTTAAAACCCTCTGATTCTCCCATGTTCCACTTTCTTCCTGCTTTTCGGATTCAACAGTATTTTGGTTCTCAAAGGCTGGCTGGTCTCTCATCTCACCACTGGTCACAGACTCCCGCAGTGTGCTGTAGCCCAGAGCCTAGTCTGAGGGTGGGAGAATCGTGGGATTCCACCGCATGAGAGGGAAGACTACAAGGCCTGACATCTGGCATTCAAAGACCAGAGCGGGGACAGAGATACTGGAAGCCCTGTAACTCTGAGGGGTAGCTACAGTATAGAAATGCTGGAGCCCCCAGCCAGTCAGGAAATGGAAATATGCCCTAACATTTTGTGGGTGAGGAATGAAATTTGGGCATAGGAGGAAGGATTTCCAGCACTTTGCCCAAAAAAGAGGTGACCCACCTCGACAGAGTACTCCATTTTCTATTCTTACTTATTCTATTTCTACTCTATCTCGCTCTATCTATTCTATTGATCTGCAATGACTGCTACTATTATTAGGCTATACTTGTTCTTCTTGAACTTTAAGTTTCAAAGGAAATAGGTGAAGCTTGGTTTCCCTAAGTTTTTATTCTTTGTTTATTAGATTTTGATTTTAAGTTTAAGTTAGTCAAGTAAACCCTAAGTTCGCTTCAATAGCTCATAGCATTTGTGTCTTCTATGGACTGCATCCCTCACTCAAGAATTGAGAAACCTGAACCGCAAGGCTGTTCCTCTGTCTCTTACCACCAGGTTATAAAGGAAGGGTGTGAGTACATTAAGCAAAGCTTTGTTGCATATAATACCATATTATCAAATGTATCTTTTGAATAGCAGTAATTCAATTGTAACTTTGAAACTCTGAGTATTTTACCATTGACTTACTATTATTGATTTTAAGAAAAAGTCTTTAAGGCTATATCTGTCTCAGCGTGAGCTTCCCGTCATACCCCGAGGGTCCTTTGTAAATTCTGTGGAGCCTGATTTGAAACCTGCCAACATACCCAGTTCCTGCTTGGCGTGGAGCTGCTGACACCAGAGGTCTTCATCCAAAAGGACACGGAGTCATCGGAGAGGTGGCACAGGCAGCAGGCAGTCTCTGTTCAGACGGGGAGGCAGGTGTCTTTATGAAGATGCCGGCACAGTCCCCTGGGGGCCACTTGGCCAACAGGGAACCTCAGCTGCTTGGTTTCATGCGCATCAGCTTTAACCCCGTCATGGCCAATGGCAAACTGCAGGAGGCCAAATCACAGGGGATTTGTGGAGATGCTACCCAACTGGACTGCAGGCCAGCCCTGCTGCAGGCTCTGCTCCTGGACTCCAGGCTTGTCATCACTGTTTATGCTTCCAATTAGTCTCAAGGCTACCTCGAGGGCAGCTGAGCAGTAACAATGATCATAGAATTATAGAATCACAGAAGATTCGGTTGGAAGGGACCTCTGAACTTCATTTAGTCCTATCCCCTGCTCAAAGCAGGACCAACACCAACTAAATCATCCCAGCCAGGGCTTTGTTAAGACGGGCCTTAAAAACCTCCAAGGATGGAGATTCCACCACCTCCCTAGGTAACCCATGCCAGTGCTTCACCTCCCTCCTAGTAAACCAGTGTTTCCCAATATCCAACCTAGACCTCCCCCACTGAAATTTGAGACCATTGCTCCTTGTTCTGTCAGCTGCCACCACTGACAACAGCCAAGCCCCATCCTCTTTGGAACCCCCTTCAGGTAGTTGAAATGTAGTATAAAGTCCCCCTTCAAATCCCCACCTCTGCAGGTAAAATATGTCCAGTTCATTTGGCCTCTCCTCAGAGGTTATGTGCCCCAGACCCCCTAATCATTTTCTTTGCTCTCCACTGGACTATCTTCAATTTGTCCACATCCCTTCTGTAGTGGGGGGAACCAAAACTGGATGCAATACTCCAGACGTGGCCTCACCAGTGATGAATAGAGAGGAATAATCACCTCCATCTGCTGGCAATGCTCCTACTAATACAGCCCAATATGCCATTGTCCTTCTTGGCAACAAGGGCACACTGCTGACTCATATCCAGCTTCTTGTCCGCTGTAACCCCCAGGTTCTTTTCTGCAGAATTGCTGCTTAGCCAGTCGGTCCCCAGCCTGTAGCGGTGCCTGGGATTCCTCCTTACTAAGTACAGGACTCTGCACTTGTCCTTGTTGAGACTCATCAGATTTCTTTTGGCCCAATCCTCAAAATTTGTGTAGGTCACTCTGGGCCCTATCCCTACCCTCCAGCGTATCTACCTCTCCCGAAGCTTTTTGTCATCTGGAAACTTGATGAGGGTGCAATTCGTCCCATCATCCAGATCTTTGATAAAGGTGTTGAACAAAACCTGCCCCAGGACCGACTCTTGGAGCATTCCGATTGCTACTGGCTGCCAACTAGACATCGAGCCGTTGATCAATATCCATTGAGCCGGACAATCTAGCCACCTTATAGTCCATTCATCTAATCCTTACTTCTTTAACTTTCTGTCAAGAATACTGTGGGAGAACGTATCAAAAGCTTTGCTAAAGTCAAGGAATAACACGTCCACTGCTTTCCCCATATCCACAGAGCCAGTTATCTCATCAGAGAAGGCAATCAGTTTGGTCAGAATGGACTTGCCCTTGGTGAATCCATGTTGACTGTTCCTGATTACCTTCCTCTATTCCAAGTGTTTCAGAATGGATTCCTGCAGGACCTGCTCCATGATTTTGCCAGGGACTGAAGTGATGCTGACCAGTCTGTAGTTCCCCGGGTTCTCTTTCTTCCCTTTTTTAAGTACGGGCACTATATTTGCCTTTTTCCAATCATCCGGGACCTCCCCCAATCGCCACGAATTTTCAGAGATAATGGCCAATGGCCATTTCATGGGGTCAACAAGCTGGTGGACAAGGGGCATTCAGTGGATATAGTGTCCTGAGTTTTATCACAGTCCCTCAGCAAAGATTCTTAAGCAAATTAAGATGTCAGGGGATAAGAGGAAAAACAACAAGGAGTCCTTGTGGCACCTTAGAGACTAACAAATTTATTTGGGAATAAGCTTTTGTGGGCTAAAACCCACTTCATCAGATGCCTGGAGTGAAATATACAGCAAGCAGAATATATATCAAAGCACATGAAAAGATGGGAATTGCCTTACCAAGTGGGGGGGTGGGTCAGTGCTAACGAGCCAATTCAATTAAGGTGGAAGTGTTCTGTTCTCAACAGTTGACAAGAAGGGGTGAATACCAAGGGAAGGAAAATGCTAATGAGGCCAGTGGAATCAGGGTGGCCCATTTCCAACAGCTGACAAGAAGGAAAATTACTTTGTGTAGGGAATTTCTTCTCATGGATTGGTAACTGGTTAAAAGACAGGAAATAAAGGGTAGAGATAAATAGTCAGTTTCAGAATGGAGAGAGGTAAATAGTGGTGTCCCCCGGGGTGTCTGTCCTGGGACCAGTCCTATTCAACATCTTCATAAATGATCTGGAAAAAGGGGTAAAGGGTGAGGTGGTAAAATTTGCAGATGATAGAAAACAGCTCAACATAGTTAAGTCCCAAGCAGACTGCAAAACACTTCTGAATGATTTCACAAAATTGCATGACTGGGCAACAAAATGGCAGATGAAATTCAATGGTGATAAATGCAAAGTAACGCACACTGGAAAACATAATCTCCACTACACATATAAGATGTTGGAGTCTAAATTAGCTGTTACCACTAAAGAAAGAGATCCCGGAGTAATTGTGAAGAGTTCCCTGAAAACATCCACTCAATGTGCAGCGGCAGTCAAAAAAAAAATACCAAAATGTTGAGAATCATGAAGAAAAGGAGAGATAATAAGACAGAAAATATAAATCCATGGTATGCCCACATCTTGAATACTGTGTGCAGATGTGGTTACCCTATCTAAAAAAAGATATATTGGAATTGGAAAAGGTTCAGAAAAGGGCAAGAAAAAGGAATAGGTGAATGGAACGGCTGCCATGTGAGGAGAGATTAATAAGACTGGGACTTTTCAGCTGGAAAAGAGACAACTAAGGGGGGTATGACAGAGGTCTATAAAATCATGACTGGCATGGAAAAAGTAGATAAGGAAGTGTTATTTACTCCTCCTCATAACACAAGATCTAGGTGGCAGCAAATGAAATCAATAGGCAGAAGGTTTAAAACAAACAAAAGGAAGTATTTTTTTCACATAACACACAGTCAACCTGTGGAACTCCTTGCCAGAGAATGTCATGAAGGCCAGGACAATAACAGGGTTCAAAAAAGAACTAGATAAATTCATGGAGGATAGGTCTATCAATCTATATTGACCAGGTTTGGTAGGGATGGTGTCCCTAGCCTCCTTTTGCCAGAGGCTGGGAATTGGGAGACAGGAGATGGGTCACTTGATGATTATCTGTTCCATGCACCGCTACAGGCTGAGGACCGACTGGATAAGCATCAGTTCTGCAGAAAAGGATCTGGGGATTACAGTGCATGAGAAGCTGGATATGAGTCAACATTGTGCCCTTGTAGCCAAGAAGGCCAACTGACTATTGGGCTTTATTAGTCGGAGCATTGCGAGGAGATCGAGGGAAGTGATTATTCTCCTCTACTCAGCACTGGTGAGGCCACACCTGGAGTACGGCCTCCAGTTTTGGTCCCCCCACTACAGAAGGGATGTGGACAAATTGGAGAGTGTCCAGAGGAGGGCAATGAAAATGATTAGGGGGCTGGGGCACATGACTTATGAGGAGAAGCTGAGGGAACTGGGATTATTTAGTCTGCAGAAGAGAAGAGTGAGGGGGGATATGACAGCAGCCTTCAACTACCTGAAGGGGGGTTCCAAAGAGGATGCAGCTAGGTTGTTCTCAATGGTTGCAGCTGACAGAACAAGAAGCAATGGTCTCAAGTTGCAGTTGGGGAGGTCTAGGTCGGATATTAGTAAACACTATTTCACTCGGAGGGAGGTGAAGCACTGGCATGGGTTATCTAGGGAGGTGGTGGAATCTCCATCCTTGGAGGTTTTTAAGACTTGGCTTGACAAAGCCCTGGCTGGAATGATTTAGTTGGTGTTGATCCAGCTTTGAGCAGGGGATTGTCTAGACAATCTCCTGAGTCTCTTCCAACCCTAATATTCTAGGATTCTATGATCATTCTCGTAGATTGGTGAGGCATGATTTCCCTTTACAAAAAACATGTTTACTCTCCCCCCCGCCCCCCCCAAATTAAATTCAACTATATGTCTGACAATTTTGTTCTTTACTGTAGTTTCAACCAGTTTGCCCACGACTGAAATTAGTCTTACCAGCCTGTAATTGCTGGGATCATCTCTGCAGCCCTTTTTAAAAATTGGCTTCAAAATTAGCTACCCTCCAGTCTTTTGGTACAGAAGCTAAGTGATAGGTTCCAAACCATAGTTCGTAGTTCTGCAATTTCACATTTGAGTGTGTGGTAGGGTGCCCATTGGTCCCGTTTTGGCTTGTACAGTCCCTTAGTTAAGTCCTCTCACAGCTGACCTGACATTTTTTTCCAAAAGAGGCTTTTGTCCCATATGCTCTTGCTGACTTCCTAAGTGCTAACAGGAGAAACGTCTGTTCCTGTCAAAACGGTGGGGAGCAGAGGAATGTTCGTTGGAGACGAATGGAGATGCCAGCTCCCCGTATGGGGAAGGCAGAGCTGGAGGCAGGGAAGCAGGTTCCAGCCACAGGAGACAGCTTGTACAGGAGGGGACGGGGGTGGCCTCTGGCGAGCAGCTGGGTGTCTCCTGTTTTCTCTTAGGAAATATGGTAACCCTAAAGGACTGCCCAATGTGGGAGTGCTGCCACCCTGGGGTGTGTCCTATAGCACAAGGGAGAGAGGCTGATGCTGGGCTGGAAAACAGACACCGTAAATAACTGAGATTCAAACTGAAATGTTCCCCTTTCACCCATTTATTCAGGAGGAGTTGTCATAGGAAACGGATCATTTTTCTCTGAAAGCTCAGCTGCCATGGTGCTGCTCAGCTGCAGCTGCCTGGATCCCCAAGAGAAATTGGAGGCTTTTCATCTGCCTGGTCCTTATAACATCAATGAAGGTTGCACTGACGGAGTCTATGGCTGCACAGTGGGTATGGAAATGTCAGAACCTCCTGACCAGTCTGTGGCTGGGGTATTGTGCCCCTCAGCTACTCTACCCAGCCCTCCCATCTCTTTTCAGTCCCCTCCACCCTGTACCATACCCCTTCAGCAGATCCTGTGGCAGTGGCTGCTGTGACAGGCCTGGTAGCAGATCTCTGATGAACCTGTGCTAGCAGGGAGCTGGAGAGGGTCCTAGAGCAGTTGTGGAGGCCCAGAGACTGGGGTGGTTGGGCCTGTCTACCAGTGGATCACTGAGATCTGTGCCGAACTCTGGGGATCCCTGGAGGCTGGGTCCTCCTTTTCATTCCTCAGGGAAAAGGTAAGGAAAGCTATCCACAGAACAATCCCAGGGAAATTTCCCTGTACGGAGCCTTGTGGAAGCTCCCTTCCATGGCCTGCACCCTGGGTTTGTAATTCAGGAAAGGGGGCTGCCGGGGAGAAATCAGGTCGCATACTGTTATTCTATTTTAGTTTATTTCAGCACCATCACACCTCTGACAGCATCATAGTACCACTTGGCCACCCCGAGGTAGCCATGTGACTAATCGGAACCATATGAAGAGTGATGACCAGGAGTGGATTAACCATGAAACAAACCGTGTGGTGACAGGGGTCCCTCAACAACAGGAGGGGCTCACAAAATGCAGGAGAAATCTCATCTGACAATCTGTCCCCGAGTCCTGGCTGGAGGCGTAGCAGGCCTCAGGCAGGCAGCCTGCTTGCATGCTGTGGCTGGTGGCCCCATGCCACGTCCAGTAGCAACCAACTGCTGGCACGTCTCTGTGCACCCCTGGAATGGGGTGGGAGGTGTGACGGTGCCCCCATAAGGCTTTATGGAAATATGCTTATAAATATATATGATATAACTTGAATATGTTCTAGGCAACATATGCCATGTAATATATCTATGTAAAGGTTTTGATCTACTGAATCTATTAATCCTATTTGTATGCATGTCTCCTTTCTGTATTCAAAGTTATCAATATTGGCCATATACTGGCTTGATTTCTAAATAACCTCAGTAGAGCATTTGGTCAGTCCCTGGAGAAAGGAATTCACAAAGTTAAGTGCCCAATCAAGAAGCACTTAAGGAACAATGCATCCTGAAAGGCTCCAGTCCACAAAAGAAATCTTCCTGGAGACATTCAAGATGCCACGTGGGCAATGACTTCTGTCTGTCAAAACAGTGAGTCATGCTTGGACATGTGACTGGCCCAGGTGACTCCAGAACTCCATCTTGGAGCTGGACTGTATTCAGTTTGATTCAACATAGACTTTTGCCATTGGTCACGACAGGGGTTAAAGCTGGTGCGTGCAAAGCCAGGCAGCTGACATTCCCTGATGGCCAAGTGGCCCCCGAGGGACTGTGCCGGCAGGCTTCATAAAGACAGTTGCCTCCCTATGTGAATAGAGACTGCCTGCTGCTGATGCAAACGCTCCGATGACTCCTTGTCCTTTAGGGTGAAGACCTCTGGTGTCAGCGGCTCCCTTCTAGCAGGAATTGGGTATGTTGGCAGGTTTCACTGTCTTTAAAACGTGAAGTGGAGGGGAAAGGCTGGAAGCTGTTTCCATTGGCAGATGTTCTGTGCAGTGGCAGAGGACACAGCGGGGCTGTCGGGTGACTCAGTGAGGGGTTTCGAAGATAGGCAGCGCTAGGCAGCTTGGGAACCGTGCTCCACGGTGGGTTCTTCAAGCTACACAGAAATCTGACATTCAAAGTGAGCTCAGACTATGAAAATTCCCATTCCCTGCATCAGGATTTCTCCATGGGTCCTATGTCTAGATGCCATGTTCTCTGGGTTCGATCCTGCCAGTGGCTGAGCGAGAGGAGATCCCACGGATTATCAGTGACTAGTTCCCAAATCGCCTCAGGTTTATTTGCTTCTGGAATTGTATTCAGCAAATGCATTTTGAAAGGTTTTATTGTCTGGCTCGATTGTGAACTCAGGAATTCAGAGTTGCATTGCTCTGTGGTAACAGGTCCGATAGGGTGTATGTCTGTTTCCTGAATGGCTGAGGGCTATAGAATCTCTGCCCTGTAGAAACCCCTCAGAGTTACAGGGCTCGCAGCATCTCCGTCCTCTCTCTGGTTTCCTAGTGCCATTTTCAAAGATTTTACTCTCTGGCTCAATTGTGAATGCAGGAATTCAGAGCTGCAGATTCTCTGTGTACAGGCTGCAGACTGACAGAACAGAACCTGAAGAGACCCAGTCAGCTGTGAACCCAGGGACAGGGCAGCTACTAGACTTTTGTTTGCTGACAAGCGACTAAATGAGGGTTGAGACACTGCGATCTTTTCAGATTCTGAAGAAATCTATATGACAGACGCTCCATTTTAAGTCCCACTGTATCCTGAGAAATCATAGAATATTAAGGTTGGAAGAGACCTCAGGAGGTCATCTAGTCCAATCCCCTGCTCAAAGCAGGACCAATCCCCAACTAAATCATCTCCGCCAGGGCTTTGTCAAGCCGGGCCTTAAAAACCTCAAAGGATGGAGATTCCACCACCTCCCCAGGTAACCCGTGCCAGTGCTTCAGCACCCTCCTCATGAAATAATGTGTGTATTAAAGTACAGATGTGTAAATGTTATGTCAAAATTTCGCATTGTAATACAAATATTACAAATCAAACTTTCATGACATTCCTGTACGTTGAAAGCCAGCAGTAGCATTGTTGGAATCTCTACAAGAAAGAGTCGTGGAATCTTTACTGCTTAATGGCTTTTGCTTTAGAAAGTATTTCGGAATTACTCCACATACTGGTTGCAATGGGTTTCTGCTACTGACTCTTTGTTCAGTGAGCAGTTGTATGATACTGTCTTCTGGTAACTGACCAGAAGTTGTTTCTAACACTTACATTCAGGGTCATGTACACACTCCCTCTGCAAATCTCTCTTTCAGTAGTATAGAGTATATATCACCTCTTACACGAGCATGGCAGAAGTAACTTGGACACTGGACTGGATATTAGGGAAATCCTAGTGTTTACACACGTCACCCATGTCTGACGCCAACCCCTCCCCCATCCAGCTGAAGTAACTGTCCATGTTAGCTTATAACTTGCCAGATAACTATAATCCCTTGCATGGGGAGAGGATGCAGGTCCTATGAGGATGAAGAGAAGGCTGTAGGATGATCCACATCTCCGGATTCAGACAACACTATTCAGGCAAAGCACTTCAACTTCTCTTGGAGGGATTCCTGGGGCTCAGATTGTATCACCGGGAGCATTTGGTAAGGGAAAGTTCATAGTTCCCAGTTCTGATCAAATTTACACATTTAAATAGAGAGTGATACAGTTGAAGCCACTATTATTGAATTAAGATCGTGGCCCTACAAATTTATCCCATGTACCTTAAGAGACAGTGGCATAATTTGTACTCTAAGAAGGTGAAAAAATTATATATAATGTAACCCTGCTGCCAGTCAGAGTTGGCAGCAACAAGGGCCGGGTTCAGTATCTAGGGGTTCCATTCCAATGACACAATGCAAAACCAGCTCGAGCCCCCACCCAGTGACCTGGGACAAATATATACCACCCCCCTGGGCACGTCCAAGAGGCAATACTTCCCCTCTCACAAGCACAGAGTCTGAGTGTAGCAAAGAGCCTTTTAATAACAGAGGGAAATAATGTGGAATTATTTGGGGGAAACACCACCAACAGGATTCATAACACAACCCATGAGCAAAAAACCCACCCCAAGCAAACTGGGACGTGTTCTTTCCCTTTTGTTCTTGAGTCCAGCAACCCAAAATCACTCAAAGTCCCAAAAGTCCAACAACCCAAAAGTCTCTGTCCCTGCTCAGGGCAGCCTCAGTGTTCAAAAGTTTATCTGCAGAGTTTTACCACCAAACCTGGGTGGAGATGTGGTGGGCAGGGGGTTAAGGGGCACCTTACGTGGTCCAAAGCTGATTGCCCCACCTCTCCATGGGGCTCCGCTCTGCTAGCCACCCCCATGAGCTGCTCCAGGCATCCGACAAACTGCTCTGCTCTACCAGCCGCTCTCCTCTGCCAGCCATCCCACAAACTGCTTTGCAATATATCTTCAGGCTCCCCCACTACTTAACACGACACTCAGTTATTTCAGCTCTCAGTAAGTTTAGCTCTTTTGTGATTTTACCTTGTAGTAGGGGAGCCTCAGTACTACTGCACCATTAACCCAAAATGAATTCAGCTCAGCAGTCTATAACAAAACTCCAAAGAGAATCAAAATTAGCTCTGACCGTCCACAGTGAAGGAAACGCAAATAACATGTAATACCTTCACCAGAGGACCCATACCACCAAGTATTAATATCTGTCCCTATCCTCTCTCCAGTCACTGGGTTTTGGAACCCATGACCCTTGCCTAGCGAGTGCTGCTTAGTTGATGGTGAGTCCCTCCATTATAACAAAAGGGCAAGTACAGTTCCACTGTCCTTGATTCACATAATCAGGATAATAACAGTTTATTCCTGCCCCAATAACAGAGAAACTGGGGCTCTTAGAGCAGCCAAAGTGACCACTAGGCAGGGTGGGTGTGCCTATGCAAATGAGATCAGCCACTGAAGTTCTTTTCCACAACCCACCATGACTCGCCACCAGATGTCAGGGTAGAGCTCATCCTGACTCTTCTTACATATATATATAAAGAGGCAATGAAACACGTTTATAAATAGCTTCAATGCAGGGCAGATAAATACAATGACCATTTTCACCATGCACTTGCCATGTGTTTCCACACATGTCATGATACAATGGGCCATACTCAGAAGTTAAGAGCCAGAAAGAGTGTCTCTGCGAAGGTCACAATTGTAAAATAACAGCGTTCAAGTAGGCTGCAGAACTCAAAGTCACAAGATATCAATGGGGCCAAGAGCTTGGAACCTTTCAAAGAGTGACTGGGTGTGTATATAGGTAACCAGAAAATACAATTCCAGTACTGAGGATTGTTTTAAAAAGTCTAGGAAGGGCCCACAACCTTCCTGATTTATACCACAAAATATTTCTTACTAGTGGGTGTTGAGGGACCGTTTTCCTGGGAGCAGGTCATCTCATAGCTGCCTATTATAGGGCTTCTTGCACCTTCCACTGAAGCATCGAGAACTGGCTACTGGATACTGAGCTATATGGACTGCAGGTCCAGTCTGGCAGAGCCTATCTTCTTAACCGTGGTGTAAATCCAAGACTATGTTTTTGCTGATCTTCCTTGAGCTCCTGGGAGACTCTAGGTTTGCACAGAGATCAGAATGATGTCCCATTAAATATCACCTTGTCACCTGTTCTTTTTCCTTTCAGGAAGGAAAGTCCAAAACTCTTGGGACCTGCTATGTACATTATGTCAGCTGTCAATGACACCAAACTCAACTCTGCAATGTTCCTTCTCACTGGCGTAACTGGGCAGGAAGACATCCATCTCTGGATCTCTATCCCCTTCTGCTTCATTTACGTTTTTTCAATATTGGGAAATTCAACCATTCTGTTCATTATAAAAACAGATCCAAGCCTCCATGAGCCCATGTACATTTTCCTTTCTATGTTGGCCGTCACAGATCTTGGCTTATTGATATCCACCATACCAACAATACTGGGTATGTACTTGTTTAACTCTAGGGAGATCAGCCTCGATGCCTGTTTTGCCCAGCTGTTCTTCATCCACTCATTTGCAATCATTGAATCCTCCATACTCTTGTTGATGGCATTTGACCGCTTTGTAGCAATCTCTAACCCACTGAGATATGCTTCCATCTTAACCCTGCCGAGAATATTCAAGATGGGACTGGTATGCGTGCTAAGAGGGGTGGCCGTATCATTCCCATTCCCCTTCCTCCTGAAACGGTTCCAATATTGTCGAGTCAATGTCCTCTCCCATTCCTACTGCCTGCACCAGGATGTCATGAAGCTGGCTTGTTCGGATATCACAGTCAACTACATCTATGGCTTGTTTCTTACAGCCTCCACAGTGGGGTTTGATTTACTGCCCATCTTCCTCTCTTATGTGATGATCCTCAAAACGGTGCTGAGTGTTGCATCCCACACGGAGTGCCTCAGGGCCCTGAACACCTGCGTCTCCCACCTCTGTGCCGTCCTGCTCTTCTACACACCGGATATCGGCTTGGCTTTGATACACAGATTGGGGAAGGGCTCTTCTCCCTTACTACAGATTGTCCTGGGCTACATCTACCTCCTCGTCCCGCCCCTGATGAACCCAATCGTGTACAGTGTGAATAGCAAACATCTTCGTGGGAGGATAATCAGAGTGTTCGTCAAGTGAAAGGTCAATGCTGGCTCCAGTGCTGCTGACCTGGGAGATGAAAAACATGGGCCACCTATTCCTTGTTGGACCCTTACATCTGAGAAGACATGAGCTACTGATCTCCAGTCTGTAGAGAGAGGTTCAGACAGTGTTTAAGGTCTGGAGCAATGGGAGAGGGGCAGTGAGGGAGGACAGCTCACTGCGGGATGGAGACCAAGGCAGTCAGCAGCATTTACAAAGGGCTTGTCTACACTACCAAGTTTTGTCAATGAAACTTATGTCGACACAAAAAAATTGACAAAAGCAAAGTCACCAAAGCGAGTCTACATTTGCTCCCTCTGTCAACAGATTGTGTCCACATTCAGGGCACCATTCTCGGGGGCAATGCATTGTGAGTATGTATCCCACAGTGCCTGGTGACACCATTCTGATGTTGCACCCTATAATGCTTTCTGGAAATGTGCTCATGAATGTAAATATGACATAACTGGAATATGTTTGATTCTGCCTATGCCATGTAACATAGCCCTGTAAAGGTTATGATCTACTGAATATATCCATCCTATTTGTATGCATGTGTCATTATTGTGTTTGAAGTTATGAATAGTGGCTGTGTACTTGTTTGATTTTAAGTAGCCTTCGTAAGGCATTTGGTCAGCTTCTTAAGAAAGGAATTTGCAAGTTAAGTGTCCAATCAAGAAACACTTAATTGACAATGGAACCTTGGAAGACTCCAATCCACATAAAAAGCCTACTTGTGATGTTCAAGGTAGCATGTGAAGAATGGCTGCCACCTGTAAAGTTCTGAGTCATGCAGGGACATGTGACATGCCCATGTGACTCAAAAATTGCAGCTTGTAACTGGATTCTGCATAGGAGAGAGAAGGGGTTTCCACCCACAAGAGAAAATCAATTTAAGCCTGAGGGAGACCCCTCCATTTTATCTTCAGCTAACTCAAGAGATAGCCTTTCCACCCCCAAAGGATACCTGAAAGAAACTGGAACAAAGAACAATAACCACAGGGGTGTGAGTGATTGCTGGACCCAGACTAGAAGGAGGCTAGTCTGTCAAAGAAACTTACTGTAACATCTCTGAGGGTGAGATTTCATCTGTAATCATTTTCTTACTGTACTAGGTTTCAACTTGCGTGCTTTATTATATTTTGCTTGGTAATTCACTTTGTTCTGTCTGTTATTACTTGGAACCACTTAAATCCTACTGTTTGTACTTCTGTTAACTTATTAATTAATGCAGAGTTTGTATTAATACCTGTGGTGGGTATTAATACAGCCGACTGTCAGGTCCCTACTGGTGCCACTTGCCACTCTGCTGTGACCTCTGCAGGTCAGTCACTTAGGGATTGCTGACTCATATTTTCAGCTTTTAAGAGGTTAGTCACAAATGCTGTCCCCCCACAAGTGATTTCATCTCTCATTTGAGTACTTAAAAGAAAAGGAGGCTCTTAATGGAGCCTATTCAGCTCTATCGTTGAATAGTGGGAAGGAACAAGTTAAACCAGACTGGGGACACTATGTTAAACCTGTCCCCATCCCTCTCACAGGACTCTGGCATTTGAGTCCCTGGCTTAGCGAGGTCCTTTCAGCTGAGCGTAACCCCCTCATTTGGGAGACATTAAGCACAGTTTCTCTCCCCTTTGTTCATACAATAAAGACAATAACATTGACAACATTTCATTACCCCTGCATTCAGTACTGCAGTGATTTGTAATCTAAGACTGTCAAGGTTCCTCCCCCACTCTGAACTCTAGGGTACAGATGTGGGGACCTGCATGAAAAAAACCTCCTAAGCTTATATTTACCAGCTTAGGTCAAAACTTCCCCAAGGTACAAAATATTCCCCCCGTTGTCCTTGGACTGGCCGCTACCACCACCAAACTAATACTGGTTACTGGGGAAGAGCTGTTTGGACGCGTCTTTCCCCCCAAAATACTTCCCAAAACCCTGCACCCCACTTCCTGGACAAGGTTTGGTAAAAAGCCTCACCAATTTGCCTAGGTGACTACAGACCCAGACCCTTGGATCTTAAGAACAATGAACAATCCTCCCAACACTTGCACCCCCCCTTTCCTGGGAAATGTTGGATAAAAAGCCTCACCAATTTGCCTAGGTGACCACAGACCCAAACCCTTGGATCTGAGAACAATGAAAAAAGCATTCAGTTTTTTACAAGAAGACTTTTAATAAAAAATAGAAGTAAATAGAAATAAAGAAATCCCCCCTGTAAAATCAGGATGGTAGATATCTTACAGGGTAATTAGATTCAAAAACATAGAGAACCCCTCTAGGCAAAACCTTAAGTTACAAAAAAGATACACAGACAGAAATAGTTATTCTATTCAGCACAATGCTTTTCTCAGCCATTTAAAGAAATCATAATCTAACACATACCTAGCTAGATTACTTACTAAAAGTTCTAAGACTCCATTCCTGGTCTATCCCCGGCCAAGACGACTACAGACAGACACAGACCCTTTGTTTCTCTCCCTCCTCCCAGCTTTTGAAAGTATCTTGTCTCCTCATTGGTCATTTTGGTCAGGTGCCAGCGAGGTTACCTTTAGCTTCTTAACCCTTTACAGGTGAGAGGAGCTTTCCCCTGGCCAGGAGGGATTTCAAAGGGGTTTACCCTTCCCTTTATATTTATGACAAAGACCAACCAAAGTTGATCACTTTGAGCAGTAGTGCTCTATCTGCTGGATATCTAGGCAAACCAAGAGTGTTCATGTAAATACTGTTTGAAGACTCTCTCATTCCCAGCTAGCTGTCAGGGGAGAACTCATTCAGACCCTGCTTACAGAGGCTTATGCACCGAACACTATGTTGGGGTCACATGTCATAAAAGGGGACTGGGCTCATGGACCCAGGAGGTCCCTTAGAGGCCTATGTCCCTACGGACCACATTCACCCATTTTGGGTCACACTGGGAGCTCATGTGGAGTTGCTTGCCCACTATAACCCCCCTGCTCCATGCCCTGGCCAATGGATTTGTCCCTCAGTAGATTCAGAAGAAAGCATAACTTAGCATTATCGTCTGGAAAAGGAATTGTTCTTGGGTTCCTGTTTAGTGATGTCACAGCAGTTTAATTCCCTGAGTTTCTGGTAATCTCAGCATGTTGAGCTGCCAGCTGCCCCCTCCCCAGCCTCTAGCCCCAGAGAGGAAGGATGGTTCAGGGTTGAAGTGCTGGCCTGGGAGTCAGAGGAACTGGCTTCAGTTCCAGGCTCTTCCACAGACTTCTTCTGCGACCTTGGGCAACTCACCTAATCCCTATGGGCTGCAGCCACAGGTGTTTTGGTACGGCTCAATGTGAAGGTGTACAGTAGAAACAAGAGATGCAGGCCATCCTTACTAGATGGAGGACCCAATGCTGGGAAGCAGTGACTCTGAAAAAGACTTGGGGTCTGAAGTGGGGTGGCTGCCCCACTCCAATAAGCAGGGGATAAAAGCAGCCAAGCTAGGCTGATTGGGGAAGCAGCCACAGTGGTGGCCAGCTCAATTAGGGCCCAGCTGGCCCTGATAAGAGGGCTGTGGGCCAGAAGCTGGAGGAGTCTCACTCTAGCCCTGGAGTGGGAAGGGCTAGCTGCCTGGGAGCAAGGTACCTGAAGAGGAGCAGTGCTGGGGAAGGGAAAGGGAGCTTAGGAGCTCCAGACTCGTAAACCCTCAGGCTGCAGGCCTTGTTGATGGCCTACAAAAGGTACTGGGGCTGCACAGGGGCAGCCCGGGGATAGGTAAAGGCAGCAGGTCCTAACCCCTTGCCAATGATGAGTGGCCATTACACACTTCAGTCTGCCCCAGTGAGCAGGAACTAGATGATGATTGGCAGTAGCCACTGAGGCAAGGTGGGCATAGAAGTATAACCATGCTGGTTCTGGTGGGACCCAACTGAGAGTGCCAATTCAGGATAAATTGCTTCAAGCAGGGCAGTTACAGCCCAACGCTGGAGTTTTCCACCTCTAAGGCAAACCAAACAAGCCAGACAGAGAGGACTTTGGTTTGGTTTGGTTTGCTAGCGGAGGGCAACAAAAATGATTAGGGGACTGGAACACATGAGTTATGAGGAGAGGCTGAGGGAACTGGGGATGTTTAGTCTACAGAAGAGAAGAATGAGGGGGGATTTGATAGCTGCTTTCAACGACCTGAAAGGGGGTTCCAAAGAGGATGGCTTTCTAGACTGTTCTCAGTGGTAGCAGATGACAGAACAAGGAGTAATGGTCTCAAGTTGCAATGGGGGAGATTTTGGTTGGATATTAGGAAAAACTTTTTCACTAAGAGGGTGGTGAAACACTGGAATGCGTTACCTAGGGAGGTGGTGGAATCTTCTTCCTTGGAAGTTTTTAAGGTCAGGCTTGACAAAGCCCTGGCTGGGATGATTTAATTGGGGATCGGTCCTGCTTTGAGCAGGGGGTTGGACTAGATGACCTCCTGAGGTCCTTTCCGACCCTGATATTCTATGATTCTATGATTCTATTCTATGATTTACCCCACTGCCTATGCACAAGTCACACAAGCAATTCCCTTGGACACTCCAGTTTCCCAGTATCACCGCCAGTGCCACTCGTTAAGGGGATAAATGGTTATGGAAACCAATACCCCAATAAAAGAAAAAAAGTTCTCTCTATCCCAAAGGACCAAGCCCCAGACCCAGGTCAAATAATAACTTAGATCTTACCCCAAATACACATTTATAGTCAATTCTTTTATTAACTAAACTAAAATTTATTGAAAAAGAAAGGTTTCAGAGTAACAGCCGTGTTAGTCTGTATTCGCAAAAAGAAAAAGAGTACTTGTGGCACCTTAGAGACTAACCAATTTATTTGAGCATGCTCATGCTCATGCTCAAATAAATTGGTTAGTCTCTAAGGTGCCACAAGTACTCCTTTTCTTTTTTTGAAAAAGAAAAGAGAGAGAGAGTGTTGGTTAAAAGATCAATATACATACAGACTTGAGTTCAATTCTTGAGGTTCAGCTATATAGCAGAACTGAGCTTGCAGTTGCCAAAAGTTCTTTTAGAAATAGTCGATAGGTTATAGTCCAATGTCCATATTCACAGTGACTCCAGTCAGTGACGGGGGATCTCAATCCTTATGGCTTAAGGTTTCCCCCTCTTGAAACCCAAAACAGATCTGAGGTGAAGAAAGATCGTGTCCCAAGGTTTTTGTACATTTTCTGCAGCCATTTGGCCTGAGAAAACAATAGGCTTAACTTTTCTTCTTCCAAACATCCTGGCAATTAGCACAGAATAAATTATCCATTAAACAGTTCAGACACAGGTTATCACAACCTCAAAGAGACATAGACAATAATACTATTTCACTCAAGTATCTTCCTAAATGTTAATATTCCTTTTTTGATCTTTGAATCAAAACTATAGCAATAGACAAGACTTGTTTGCTTACATCACAAGATCTGAGCAAACCTCTACTCTTCTATCTCTAACAATACAGGCTGCATTTCAAAGCTCTATTCATTTACAGATCTTTCTAACCAGTCCTTAAAGTTCGGCCATAGGTCAGGTCAGTCTGAGAGTTAATTAACACTTTCTGGCCCTGTCACCTTTCAATGAGATATATTACACTCATAACGTCACAAGAGGGCTGAGGGTTCCCCTGGAAGGGGAGACCCAGAACATGGGGGTACTGCTGGGGCAGAACCCCAAGATAAAGGGGCACTGGGGTCCAGGAGGGACACGGGGCCTGAGGCAGGCGAGCCACCAGCCTGAAGAGGGCTCTCCAGGCTCTAATTGAGCTAATTCCCAGGAAGATCAGCAGGAGGCGTCGCACCAGTGAGTCTTCACATCGCTACAGGGTCATAGTAGATAAGCAGCTGAACATTAGCTCCCAATGCAAAACTATGGTTGAAAAAGCTAGTGCAATCAGTGATGTATAACAGGGGAGTCATGAGTAGGAGCAATGAGTTAATTTTACCTCTATCTTTGGCAGTAGTGCAACTACTTCTGGGATATTATGCCCAGTTCTGGTGTCTACAATTCAAGGATGTTGATAAATTAAAGAGAATTCAGAGAAGAGCCACAAGAATGATTAAAGGATTAGAAAACCTGCTTCCCAGTGAGAGACTGAAGGAGTTCAGTCTGTTTAGTTTAACGAAGATAAGGTGAAGGGGTGACTTGATCACAGGCTGTAAGTATCTGCATGGGGAACAGAGGCTTAACCATGGGCTTTTCAATCTAGCAGAGACAGTTATAACAGGATCCAATGGCAGGAAGCTGAAGCTAGACACATTCAGACTGGAACTAAGACATAATTTTTTAAACAATGAGGGTAATTAACCATTGGAACAATTTACCAAGGAATGTGGCAGATTCTCCATCACTGACAATTGTTAAATCTACACCGGATGTTGTAGTAACAGCTCTGCTCTTGTTGTCCTGGGTTTGTGGGGTGTGTACCCCGGAATGTGATCAACTCAATTGTAACCATATTGTGAGCATTCAGCCACCATGAATTAATGATCTAGAATACCACATAGCGAAGAGTTAATTTGAAAACAGGCTTTCAGAAGCAAGGTCATATCTAGCTGGCAGGTTTTACTAATCAGAATGGGAGGAGGGGACAGACAAGTAAACAACTGAGACTGAAACCTTGGTGCTTGGAAAACCTTTTATCTAGATGCTCTTACATTAAAAGTTTATTGAAAGTTAGAAAGGAGATGCTTTAGTAGGGGCCATTATGAACTATGTGTTTTGCAGAAGTTAGTTATAAAAGATTAGCTAATATAGTTGTATTCTTGAGCTATCCTGGGGGACACGTTTTTCTGGACATCTTTACTCCCCAGCAGGGAGGCGTTTGGTCAGTGCTGACTGTTAGAGGGCTTATTCCTTCACCCACTTACTTCCCTGGTCCTTCTCGCATGAACAGAGAGCAACAATACCCAAAGTCCAAAGGTGCAAACAATTCGATGTTTATTGGGGTGAACTTCCAGCAAGCATGATTCCAGTTTCCTTCCTTAGTATCCTCCTTGCCAGCTCTGACACCACAAAGCCTTACACCTGAGTCCCTGTTCCCATTCCTGCCCTTAGCAAAACATGATTCCAATTTCCTTACTCCCATTCCCTGTTCCCATTTCCCCCTTTAGCAAAACATGATTCCAATTTTCTTACCCCCATTCCCTGTTCCCATCTCCCCCACCCACACCCACTCACTTCCTCATTGACTACAGATTATATAGTAAAACTTGAGTTCTGCTTAGCTATACCTTAAGCAATCATTTTCCTGAAATTTAACTAACCACTCTTAACATATTGTAACATGATTATGTAACCAATTATATCCCACCACCTTAATTAGTTTACACCCAGCAAAATTAATTATACAGCAGACAGGAACAATCACAGAACCAGACAGAGATTATACAGACAAACAATAGCAAAGTGGGAACTATAATGACAAAACAATACAGAAGTGAGGATTTCACATCCCAGCTATTGGTAAGTGAGTTCTTGCCAGACAGGATGCTATCAAACTAAGTTTCCTTTTACATTTTCTAGGCACTTCCCTTTCTCTGGAGGTGATAGGAATACAATCCTGTCCTGATAGTGCCTAACAGCCCAATAGCACCTTATTTCAATGTGACTAGTTTGGAATGTGAGGATGTGACTGTTCGCTTCCTAGCTTATGGCTGCCTCTGCTGCTTAGCCAAAGGCCTTAGCCAAAGAACAGGGCCTCAGACTGTCACAGTAAGAGAAGGCCCTTACACCAGCAGACAGTGATTTTGATTCTTTCTTTCTTTTATACCTCTATAACTAGCCAAGTGATAAGAATACACCTAAATTCTTAAAGTACAGGCCTTTGCAGACAGGCCTGAATATCTATATCCTAACACTGACCCATAGTAGATTATCAATATCATCTCAGAATGTAGGCAAATATCTGGGATGTTCTATAACTTTTGCTTATGTCTGTGTTTGCTTAAATCTAATAAACTGCAGTGTTTGACAAGACCATGGGTGAGATGGTGCCAGAGCATGGACAGGACCAGTTGGTTAAGCACCAGCACTCTCCCTTGGAGGGAGAGGCACCAGAGCAGTCCTGTCCAGCCCCGCAACCACCCAGTCACCCTGCTCTCTAAACCGTGCCTGTAGTCCTGAAGAGATGGATATGTGGCAGAAAGGTGTGAGTGATTGCTGGACCCAGGCCATAAACCACAACGTTGGTCTGAAAAGGATTGGGCCCAGACTAGGAAGGAGTCTAGTCTGTGAAAGAAGCTTATTGGAACATCTCTGAGGGTGAGATTTACCTGTATTCAGTTTCCTAGAATCCCAAGAGTTGAAGGGCTATTAAGCATGAGCACTTCCAAGCAGTCTTAGAAGAAAAGCTCCCATCAGAGTTTCCAGAATAAATTGAGGAATACTGGAGCCAGATGAAAGCAGTAATCATCAATGCCTGTGAGGGAACCATAGGCTACCAAACCAGAAAACATCAGGGCTAATTTGACGAGAATGATGCTGAAATTGAGCAACTATGATAAGAGAATGACAGGTTTCAGAGTAACAGCCGTGTTAGTCTGTATTCGCAAAAAGAAAAGGAGTACTTGTGGCACCTTAGAGACTAACCAATTTATTTGAGCATGAGCTTTCGTGAGCTACAGCTCACTTCATCAGATGCATACCGTGGAAACTGCAGCAGACTTTATATATACACAGAGAATATGAAACAATACCTCCTCCCACCCCACTGTCCTGCTGGTAATAGCTTATCTAAAGTGATCATCAGGTGGGCCATTTCCAGCACAAATCCAGGTTTTCTCACCCTCCACCCCCCCTCACAAATTCACTCTCCTGCTGGTGCTAGCCCATCCAAAGTGACTGTCTCTCACAAGTCTTGGGAGACAGGCCAGTCCTTGCCTACAGACAGCCCCGCAACCTGAAGCAAATACTCACCAACAACCACATACCACACAACAGAACCACTAACCCAGGAACTTATCCTTGCAACAAAGCCCGTTGCCAATTGTGCCCACATATCTATTCAGGGGACACCATCACAGGGCCTAATAACATCAGCCACACTATCAGAGGCTCGTTCACCTGCACATCCACCAATGTGATATATGCCATCATGTGCCAGCAATGCCCCTCTGCCATGTACATTGGTCAAACTGGACAGTCTCTACGTAAAAGAATAAATGGACACAAATCAGATGTCAAGAATTATAACATTCATAAACCAGTCGGAGAACACTTCAATCTCTCTGGTCACGCAATCACAGACATGAAGGTCGCTATCTTAAAACAAAAAAACTTCAAATCCAGACTCCAGCGAGAAACTGCTGAATTGGAATTCATTTGCAAATTGGATACTATTAATTTAGGCTTAAATAGAGACTGGGAGTGGCTAAGTCATTATGCAAGGTAGCCTGTTTCCTCTTGTTTTTTCCTACCCCCCCCCCCCAGATGTTCTGGTTTAACTTGGATTTAAACTTGGAGAGTGGTCAGTTTAGATGAGCTATTACCAGCAGGAGAGTGAGTTTGTGTGTGTATGGGGGTGGGGGGGATGTGAGAAAACCTGGATTTGTGCAGGAAATAGCCCGACTTGATTATGTAAAGAGTTGTCACTTTGGATGGGCTAGCACCAGCAGGAGAGTGAATTTGTGTGGGGGGGTGGAGGGTGAGAAAACCTGGATTTGTGCTGGAAATGGCCCACCTGATGATCACTTTAGATAAGCTATTACCAGCAGGACAGTGGGGTGGGAGGAGGTATTGTTTCATATTCTCTGTGTATATATAAAGTCTGCTGCAGTTTCCACGGTATACATCTGATGAAGTGAGCTCTAGCTCACGAAAGCTCATGCTCAGATAAATTGGTTAGTCTCTAAGGTGCCACAAGTACTCCTTTTCTCTTTATGATAAGAGAATGGCATTTTGTGCTTGGCAGAACAACATAAATTGCAATATAAAGAGAGAGGCTCATGCCAAGGTGAGGGCGGAAGTCCAAAGTAAAACCCAGAGAACTCAAGAACAAATGGTGGACTGAGAAAGCACAAGAACTCCAACATCTTCCGGACATCCACAATAGATGTGGTTTCTCTAGTGCCACCAAGGCTGTTTATGTGCCAGTTTGTCATGGTATGAATCCTCTTCACTCTAAGGACGGAACTACACTTCTGAAAGACAACAAAGCTATCAATTCTTGCTGGAAAGAACATTTTGAAGATCTCCTTAACCATAATTCTATGTTTGCAGATAAAGTCCTTCCGCAAATCCCTCAACAACCATTTAGGGATGAGCTCGGAGACCCTCTCAATTTGTATGAGGTACACAATGCTACCAAGCAGATGAAGAACAACAAGGCAGCAGGTTTAGATGGGATCCCTGCTGAAATCTTTAAAGATGGTGGACCAGAGCTAATGTGGCAGTTTTATCTGCATATCCTTAAAATCTGGATAAAGGAGGAGATACCCAGTGAAATGAGGGATGTCTTGATTGTCACCCTCTTCAAGAAAGGGGATAAACGGATTGTGGAAATTATCACGGTGTCTCCCTCCTAGCCATTGCAGGCAAAGTTGTGGCGTGGAACCTTGCAACCCGCCTTCTGCCCCTGTCAGAAGAAATTTTACCAGAGTCACAGAGTGGTTTCCAACCATGTTATAGAACAGCAGGTATGATCTTCACAGCACAGCAGCTGCAAGAAAAGTGCTGGGAGCAAAACCAACCACTGTACATGGTTTATTGATCTAACTAAGGCCTTTGACTCGGTGAATCGCCAGGCCCTCTGGACTGTACTCTCTAAGACTGGATGTCCTGACAAATACATCAATGTCCTAAAATTGCTTCATGATAACATGAAAGTGACTGTTCTGGCTCCCAGAGTGAACCTTTCAAAGTACAAACAGGAGTCAAACAGGGCTGTATCATTGCTCCAGCTGTGTTTGCAGTTTTTATTGCCATCATTCTTTACCTAATTGCTGGGAAGTTTACAGCTGGCGTTGAAATCATTTATGGAATGGATGGAAAGCAGTTCAGGCTTAGCAGGCTGAAAGACAAGAGTAAGATCTCCACAACATCTATTGTGGAACTTCAGTATGCTGATGACAATGCAATTTTTGCCCACTCTGAGAAATATCTTCAAACAATCTTGAATGTGTTTGCCAATGCTTACGCATGTCTTGGTTTCACTCTTAACATCAAGAAGACTAAAGTGCTCTATCAACCCTCTCCAGATGAGGTAACCCATGCCCTATCTATCAGAATCAACAGAGTGGCACTGGAGAATGTCGATCGTTTCCTCTACCTTGGAAGTCATCTCTCATCCAAGGCAGATGTTGATACAGAAATTCAACACCGCCTGAGCTGTGCCAGCATAGCTTTTTCTCGTTTATGGCACAGGGTCTGTGAAGGTCACAACATTCGAACAGACACCGAGCTTCTCGTTTATCAAGCCATTAGTCTCCCAACACTGTTGTATGGGTCTGAAACTTAGACAACCAATAGTCACCACTTGAAAGTCCTTGAGAGGCACCATCAATGCTTCCTTCGAAAGATTCTGAAGATCAAATGGGAAGACAGGCACAGTGTCTACTGAGACAATATTACTGTCCTGGAAGAGGCAAAGACCACCAGTATCGAGGCAATGATCATCCATCAGCAATTCCGCTGGACTGGTCATGTTGTCCGGATGCCAGACCATCGCCTCTCAAAATAGGTCCTGTTCTCTCAGCTGAGAGAAGGGTTCTGTAACGTGGGTGGACAACGGAAGCATTACAGGGACTTGCGGAAGGACAACCGAAAAAAGTGTAATATTGACACTTGGGAGACACTTGCCCAGGATCGCTTAAAAGGGAGTGAAGTATTACGTGATGGTCCCCTGCATTTTGAACTTGCTCACCGACAAGCTGAAGAGGACAAGAGGCACAGGAGGAAGGAGAGACTGGCTTCCAGTCATGGTCAACAGCCTCCCGCTGAGCCTGAAAACATCTGCCCTCATTGTAATAGAACTTGTGGTTCAAGGATTGGCCTTATTAGCCACCTGAGGACCCATAATTTCCATGGAAGATGATCATACTCGGTAACGAGTGATCGGCCATCATCATCATCATCATGCTTAAGTGAGCTGTAGCTCACGAAAGCTCATGCTCAAATAAATTGGTTAGTCTCTAAGGTGCCACAAGTACTCCTTTTCTTTTTGTGAATACAGACTAACACGGCTGTTACTCTGAAACCATGCTTAGACTTGTGTGTTTTGTTTTATTTTGCTTGGTAACTTACTTTGTTCTGTCTGTTATTACTTGGAACCCCTTAAATCCTACTTTTTATACTTAATAGTATCACTTTTGCTTATTAATTAACCCAGAGTAAGTGAATAGTACCTGGCAGGGAAGGACCGGGGAGACAGCTGTGCATATCTCTCTATTAGTGTTAGAGAGGGCGGACTATGGAGGGAAGCCTTCTCTGGCAGGGGGTTTGTTCTCAGTGAACTCCCAGCACACCTAGTGAGAGTCTTGAGGGAGTTTCTGTGAATGTATCATCGTTATGTTATAACCATGTTATAATAATGTCACAATGAAGAATATGGCGTGCAGTGTCACGCAAAGATCAATGGTTCTTTCCACTGGTGAAAGGCCTGAAATTACATAACAACAACAGTTGGAAACAAACCTGAGTGAAGGTTGGGACACCCACGCTGCAGTTCTGTGGCTTGCCAGGGCAAAGAGACCCTGAGACCTGCCCGCACGCACTCAGTGCCAGGAAAAGTCCCACCGCTGGCCTTGGACCAACAATCAGAACGAAAAATGTAATTTCAGCAGCGCTGCCTGCCTGTCTGTGTACATGCCACTCCGGGCCCCCACCCCCAGTGCTGCCCACCTGTCCATGTACCCCTGCCTGCCCCAGAATCCCCAGCGCTGCCTGCTTGTCCATCCGTATACACCCCCTGTCTGCCCCCACCACTCCCAGCACTGCCCACCTGTCCATGTACATGCTGCTCCCTGCCCCCACCACCCCCAGCACTGCTTGCCTATACCTATACACGCCCTGCCTGTCCCCGCAACCATCAGCACTGCCTGCTTCCCTGTGTACACATCCCTCCCTGCCCCAAACCCCCCAGCACTGCCCACCTGTCCATGTACACCCCGCTCCCTGCCTTCATAACTTTCAGTGCTGGCCACTTGTCGATGTAGGTCCCCCACCCCCACAACCTCCAGCCCTGTCACACAGTTATACCCCTCACCCAGGACCAAAACCAGGTGCCAGACCCCACAGCGACTGCTCACAGAAATGTCTCCTCAGACTAGATTAAACTCAGTGTCTGCCTGCACTGGGGAAAAGAGGGAGATCAGCCTGAACTGCCCCTCCAGGGATGAGAGGAACCCCAGGAGCAGCTCAGCCTGTGCAGGGAAGCAGAGAGGGAGAGACTTGGTGGGAGAGAGAGAGGACGTGGAGACTAAAAGGAGCCAGCGTGAATAACTCTTCCTCAAACCGACACAAAGCTTTAAAGTATTGCAGCCCATTAGAAACCCAGACACCCCTTCCTGAGGCTGCTTTTCTGTGTTGGCAATTGCTGATGTTACCACAAGCTGTAGTGGGGTTTCTCACAACAGGAGGGATGGTCCAGAGAGGGGAAGGTGTCAGAGACAAACTGCTACAGTGTGGTCCACATTACGTTACAGTCTGAGACACCCCCCTGCCCAGGAGGTCTTGTTACACCTCTTTGGTCTGTGCATTAGGCAGGATACGCATTCCCTACTTCACCCAGTTTCAGGACTCTGCACCACTGTGATCTGGATATTGCACATCACTCGCCCCCCTCCACACACACACACTGTGCATTGCTTGACCTCCCCTTGTGAGATTTCCAACACCACCAGGTTTCCTCTAAGCCAGAAACATGCTTTTATATACTTTTATTTTTATTGCATTTTGGTGCTTCTCACCCTCTCCAGATTCAGAGATGCAGGAGCATGGAGAGAGCAGACCCTTCTTCCTCCCTGAAAAAAAATTGTTATCCTGATTGTTCTGAACCGCTAAGCCTGTGAGTTTGAGATTTCAGCAACTCTCTTGCCAGGTCTTCTTTGGTCCAAATGAGATGACCCACAGGACAACTCCAGTTGAAGTCACTGGAGGCTCATGGTGGATGTAAATAAGTCCATTTTATTTTTGTCTCTACATGTGGATTTACAGTGAATGCTTGGCCATGTTGGGAGTTTTGCCATTGGTCTCAGTGGGTCCAAGATTTCACCCTTAGTGTTTAACTTTCAGCTTCTAGCTGCAAAAATCATGCCTTCAGGTCCTGCTACAGAGATGGCTATTCTGTTAGGGTGTTGAACTAGTCTGAAGGCAGACCTGCAGTTCATGTGTCGTTCTAAGTCTCGGTATGAAAGATGGGGATTTCAAAACACAGGGCCCCTGATTTTGTTCTCAGGGAAGCCAGTGTCAATCTGGAGTGATCAAGTGAAGGCAGAATGTGAGAGCAGAATCTGGCCAGTGTACGACCCATTCTTGTTGTGAGCCCTCTGGTAACACAGATACCCACTGCAGAGGCTTTGGCTGCACTACCTAACAGGGCAGTGAAGGTGTTGAATTGGAAAATTCCTCGAGGAAACCAGAGGAAAAAACACACCGCCCAAAAAAAGGAAGGTACTGAGACAGATAGAAGGACACACTAAGAGACAAGGAACTGATCTTAAAAACAAATATTTGTCTAAATTATTTCCAATATAATTGTAGTTACAATTTTACCAGGTAAATCCTTTGGTATTTCTCACAATACGAAAGAGCTCAAGTCACCGTGCTGGTGAATTCCTGCACAGATGGTTCTTGACTTGAACCTTGAACTCTGAACACTTACCACTAACTTTAATGAAGAAAGAGGCAACTCACTGAAATCCCACTCAGCAGTCTCCTTACCACGAAAGGGAGGTGGAGCCATGAGAATCAGTGTATGAATCTCACATATCTGACACTCAGCGTGCTGGACAGCGACCTTTATGATTCCCCTGTATAGTCCCTTTGGACTCTCAGATTCACCAGAAGTCCCAGACCATTCCCTCGGCTTTGTGATCAGCGGGAAGAGCAGAAAACTGACCCTGGAGATCTTCATCTTGAGAACCTTCCCCTGGGAGTGAAGAAATGATTCGCTGATACCAGAGGCTCAGATTGTCAGGCCAAACTGAGTTTTGCAGTGTCTTCAGCCTAGGAATTGACAATGTTTTTTTTTTTTTTTTTCTGGGTGTAATGTGCTGCCATCTGCACTCTGTGTGGGAATGCTGCCACAAGATACAGGACCAAAAAAACATTTTCAATTGATCGTAGTAGCGTGGCACTGCATACCACCCATGCAATTGTAATAGCCATTCCATTAGCCTCTGAAAAGTCACTGCCATGCTGTGGAGGCCGAATGATGTGTTCCTGAATTGATTCAAGTTGAAGGGTGTGGAAAAGGCTTTCTTCTCCCAGGCTTGTGGCATCAATGGAATTTGTCAGAATCCCTTTGTGAGGTCTAAATTGGATATGTATCTGGCAGCTCAAACTGTTCTTATAGTTCATCTACTCTCTGCATTGGGTAAGCATCACATTTCAATACTGTGCTGACCTTTCAGAAATCGATGCGGAAACGTGATGTGCTATCCTGTGGCAGAAGTGGGAGAATGGGACTTCTCCACTCACTGTGTGATTCCTTCACCACTCCCAGGACCAAAATGACCTGCAGTTAATCTCTCATGTTATCCCACATTTAGGGAACAGCCACAGATTTTCCCTAATCTGTTTCCCTGGGGCCATTTCAGTGTAGTGGTATTTTAGGTAGGTGTACCCTGCTGGGGTGAGAACAGGGTGGTAAAGGAATCAAACAACGGCTACATCTGGATCATTTGTTTGAGCTATAGTCCCTCCCAAGTGCTTGCATGACAGGTGCCTGGGAGCCTTATTTGGGCTCCAGAGGGTATGAGTGTGACAGGCTGTCACCCTTGGGGTGTAGCCTGGGAACCGTGGGAACTGCTGTTCCCCTGTAACCACCCAGCTGGGCTGGCCCTTTTCACCCTGCTTTGCTGGTGATTCCACCTTCCCAGGCCCTGTGATCACCCAACGCATCAGCAGATGGCGCCACACACCCAAACTGAGCTTCCTGAGGGCTTTCCTAAACCACCCAGCTACAAATAGCAGACATCACCCAATTTCCCAGCTTCCCAGGCTCACCTCCTCCCGGAGTATAAACCTAAAATTATACTCTCTTGCCCTGCATAGGGATCT
Source organism: Caretta caretta (assembly GCF_965140235.1). Classification (NCBI taxonomy): domain Eukaryota; kingdom Metazoa; phylum Chordata; order Testudines; family Cheloniidae; genus Caretta; species Caretta caretta. Next base: position 7,071,775 of record NC_134206.1, read on the forward strand.
GTACAACGTAAGCTTATTAATAGAGTGAATGGAAACTAAAATGGAACCAGATTGTTGGCACTTAACATTAAAAAGGTCGTAAAGCAGTTTGTAAACTAAGGGCTGGGGGAAAGCAGACAGGTGCAGAGAAGCACGTGGTTTGGACAGAGACATCCCTTAGGGGAGGATCTATTAATGGAGATTCTCTGTGTTCTAGTAAGAAGAGGATAGAAGATGATAAAATACAAGCAGGATCTGATGAGAAACAGTCAAATGAAAAAAAGTCTCATTCAAGTACATCATGTAATGGGAGACAGCCAAAAAGAGACAGGCTTTTAAAGTGCTTATATACCAATGCTAGAAGTCTAAATATGAGATAGGTGAACTAGAGTGTTAAATGATTGCATTGTATTAAATGAGGATATTGATATAACAGGCATCACAGAAACCTGGTGGAATGAAGATAATCAATTGGACACAGTAATACCAGGGTACAAAAATCTATCAGAAGGACAGAACGGGTCGTACTGGTGGGGGAATGGCACTGTATGTGAAAGAAAATGTAGAATCAAATGAAGTAAAAATCTTAAATGAACTAAACTGTACCAAAGAATCTCTATGGAGAGTGATTCCAGGCTCTAATAATAATATAGCAGTAGGGATCTATTACCGATCACCTGACCAGGATGGTGATAGTGACTGTGAAATCCTCAGGGAGATTAGAGAGGCTATTAAAATAAAAACCTCAATAATAATGGGGGATTTCAATTATCCCCATATTGACTGGGTACATGTTTCTTCAGGACGGGATGCAGAGATAAAGTTCCTTGACACCTTAAATGGCTGCTTTTAGGAGCAGCTGGTCCTGGAACCCACAAGAGAAGAGGCAATTCTTGATTTAGTCCTAAGTGGAGCACAGGATCCGGTCCAAGAGGTGAATATAGCTGGACCGCTTGTTAATAGTGACTATAATATAATTAAATTTAACATCCCTATGACAGGGAAAACACCACAGCTGTCCAACACTGTAGCATTTCATTTCAGAAAGGGGGACTACACAAAAATGAGGAGGTTAGTGAAACAGACATTAAAAGGTTCAGCACCAAAAGTAAAATCCCTGCCAGCTGCATAGAAACTACTAAAAGACACCACAATAGAGGCTCAATGTATATGTACACACCAAATTAAAAAACATAGTAAGAGAACCAAAAAAAGAGCCACCATGGCTAAACAACAAAGTAAAAGAAGCAGTGAGAGACAAAAAGGCATCCTTTTAAAAGGGAAAGTTAAATCCTAGTGAGGAAAATAGAAAGGAGCATATACTCTGGCAAATGAAGTGTAAAAATATCATTAGGAAAGCCAAAAAAAAAAAAATTGAAGTACAGCTCGACACAGACTGAAAAAGTAACAGCAAAAAAAGAATTAAGTACATAAGCAGCAGGAAGCCTGCTAACCAACCAGTGGGGCCACTGGACAATCGAGGTGCTAAAGGAGCACTCAAGGATGATAAGGCCATTGTGGAGAAACTAAATGAATTTTTTGTATTGGTCTTCACGGTTGAGGATGTGAGGGAGATTCCCAAACCTGAGCAACACTTTTTGGGTGAGAAATCTGAGGAACTGTCCCAGATTGAGGTGTCATTAGAGGAGGTTTTGAAACAAATTGATAAACTAAACAGCAATAAGTCACCAGGACCAGATGGTATTCACCCAAGAATTCTGAAGAACTCAAATGTGAAATGTCATTACTACTAACTGTAGTCTGTAACCTGTAATTTAAATCAGCTTCTGTGCCAAATACGGGAGGGTAGCTAATTTGATGCCAATTTTTAAAAAGGGCTCCAGAGGTGACCCCGGGAATTACAGGCTGGTAATCCTAACTTCAGTACCAGGAAAACTGGTTGAAACTATAGAAAAGAACAAAATAGTCAGACAAAGAGATGAACACAATTTGTTGGGGAATAGTCAACATGGTTTTTCTAAAGGGAAATCATGCCTCACCGATCTATAGAATTCTTTGAGGGGGTCAACAAGAATGTGGACAAAGGGGATCCAGGGAATGAAGTGTACTTAGATTTTAAAAATCCTTTGACAAGGTCCCTCACCAAAGACTCTTAAGCAAAGAAAGCAGTCATGGGATAAGAGGGAAGGTTCTCTTATGGACTGGTGACTGGTTAAAAGATAGGAAACAAAGGGTAGGAATAAATTATCAGTTTTCAGAACGGACAGAAGTACATAGTGGTGTCCCCAGGGGTCTGTAATTGGCATAGTACTATTCAACATATTCATAAATGATCAGGAAAAAGGAGTTGTCATAAATATAAAGGGAAGGGTAAACCCCTTTAAAATCCCTCCTGGCCAGAGGAAAAATCCTCTCACCTGTAAAGGGTTAAGAAGCTAAAAGTAACCTCGCTGGCACCTGACCAAAATGACCAATGAGAAGACAAGATACTTTCAAAAGCTGGGAGGAGGGAGAAAAACAAAGGGTCTGTGTCTGTCTGTGTCAAGGTTCCTTCCCCTCTCTGAACTCTAGGGTACAGATGTGGGGACCTGCAGGAAAGCCTCCTAAGCTTACTTTTACCAGCTTAGGTTAAAATTTCCCCAAGGTACAAATTATTTTACCCTTTGCACTTGGATTTCCACTGCCACCACCAAACTTTATCTGGGTTTACTGGGAAAAGTTGTTTGGACACGTCTTTCCCCCAAAAATCCTCCCAACCCTTGCACCCCACTTCCTGGGGAAGGTTTGGTAAAAATCCTCACCAATTTGCATAGGTGACCACAGTCCCAAACCCCTGGATCTTAGAAGAAAGAAAAAGCATTCAGTTTTCTTACAAGAAGACTTTTCATAGAAGTAAAGGAATCACCTCTGTCAAATCAGGATGGTAGATACCTTACAGGGTAATTAGATTCAAAACATAGAGAATCCCTCTAGGCAAAACCTTAAGTTACAAAAAAGACACACAGACAGGAATAGTCATTCTATTCAGCACAGCTCTTTTCTCAGCCATTTCAAGAAATGATAATCTAACACATACCTAGCTAGATTACTTACTAAGTTCTAAGACTCCATTCCTGTTCTGTCCCTGGCCAAAGCATCATACAGACAAATACAGACCCTTTGATTTTCTCCCTCCTCCCAGCTTTTGAAAGTATCTTGTCTCCTCATTGGTCATTTTGGTCAGGTGCCAGTGAGGTTACCTTTAGCTTCTTAACCCTTTACAGGTGAGAGGATTTTTCCTCTGGCCAGGAGGGATTTTAAAGGGGTTTACCCTTCCCTTTATATTTATGACAGTCTGTATGATGCTTTTGCCAGGGACAGAACAGGAATGGAGTCTTCGAAATTAATAAGTAATCTAGCTAGGTATGTGTTAGATTATGATTTCTTTAAATGGCTGAGAAAAGAGTTATGCTGAATAGAATGACTATTCCTGTCTGTGTGTCTTTTTTATAACTTAAGGTTTTGCCTAGAGGGATTCTCTATGTTTTGAATCTAATTATCCTGTAAGGTATCTACTATCCTTATTTTACAGAGGTGATTCTTTTTTACTTCTATGAAAAGTCTTCTTGTAAGAAAACTGAATGTTTTTTCATTGTTCTAAGATCCAAGGGTTTGGGTCTGTGGTCACCTATGCAAATTGGTGAGGATTTTTACCAAACCTTCCCCAGGAAGTGGGGTGCAAGGGTTGGGAGGATTTTGCGGGGAAAGACGTGTCCAAACTACGTTTTTTCAGGAACCCAGATAAAGTTTGCTGGTGGCAGTGGAAATCCAAGGGTAAAATAGTTTGTACCTTGGGGAAGTTTTAACCTAAACTGGTAAAAGTAAGCTTAGGAGGTTTTCATGCAGGTCCCCACATCTGTACCCTAGAGTTCAGAGTGGGGAAGGAACCTTGACAGGAGTAAACAGTGAGGTTGCAAAAACTTGCAAATGATAGAAAACTACTCAAGATAGTTAAGCCCCAGGCAGACTGGGAAGAGCTAGAAAAGGATCGCTCAAAACTATGTGACTGGGCAAAAAAATGGCAATTGAAATTCAATGCTGATAAATGCAAAGTAATGCACATTGGAAACCATAATCCCGACTATACGTATAAAATGATGGGGTCTAAATTAGCGGTTACCACTCAAGAAAGAGATCTTGGAGTCATTGTGAAGAGTTCTCTGAAAACATCCACTCAGTGTGCAGCTGCAGTCAAAAAAGTGAACAGAATGCAGGGAATAAATAAGAAAGGGATAGATAATAAAATATCATATTGCCCCTATATAAATCCATTGTACACACGCATCTTGAATACTGCATGCAGATGTGGTCGCCCCATCTCAGAAAAGAAATATTGGAATTGGAAAAGGTTCAGAAAAGGGCAACAAAAATGATTAGGGGTATGGCACATCTGCCAGATGAGAAAAGATTAATAAAACTGGGACTTTTCAGCATGGAAAAAAGACGACTAAGGGGGGATATGATAGAGGTCTATAAAATCATGACTGGTGTGGAGAAAGTAAATCAGGAAGTGTTATTTACTTCTTCTCAAAACACAAGAACTAGGGGTCTCCAAATGAAATTAATAGGCATCAGGTTTAAAACAAATAAAAGGAAGTATTTTTTCACACAATGCACAGTCAATCTGTGGAACTCCCTGCCAGAGGATGTTGTGAAGGCCAAGACTGTAACAGTGTTCAAAAAAGAACTTGATAAATTCATGAAGGATAGGTCCATCAATAACTATTAGCCAGAATCGGCAGGAATGGTGTCCATGGCCTCTGTTTGCCAGAAGCTGGGAATGGGCAACAGGGGATGGATCACTTGGTGATTCCCTGTTCTGTTCATTCCCCCTGGGGCACCTGGCACTGGCCACTGTTGAAAGATAGGATACTGGGCTAGATGGACCTTTGGTCCGAACCTGTATGGCTGTTCTTCTGTTCTTATCAGTACGCCCACCCCCGATGTGGGAAGAATATGCCACAAGCATGTGTTAACCAAGCTGAGATATTCCCCAACATTTCACTCAAATGCACACTGATTTAGGTAAAGCAAAAAACAAGTTTAACTACAGAAAGATAGATTTTAAGCAATTATGATACCAAACAGATCAAAGCAGATTACCTAGCAAATCAACAAAAATGCAAACTAAGCCTAAAATACTGGTTAGTATTTAGCAGATGACACCACAAACCCAAACGGAGCTACCTGAGGGTATACCTAGGCCACTCAAATACAAACAGCAGACACCAGCCAATTTCCCAGTGTCCCAGGCTCACCACTCCCAACCCGATTGAGTATAAACCCAAAAGTATACTGTGTTGCACTACACAGGGACCTGTACAGAACTTCACCAAAGTGGTTCCAGTCCCTGTGCGATATGACCGGAAAGGTGAGATATTGGAAATAATTTCCCTACTAAGTATATTCAGGTTTAGCACAACTAAGTTTCCACACAAGAATTCCATTATTAGTGCAAAGGGAAAGGGAACTTGGTGCTGATTACGTCCAAAATACAATTACAAGCAGATACACACTTATGTGTAAAAAGAAAAGGAGGACTTGTGGCACCTTAGAGACTAACAAATTTATTTGAGCATAAGCTTTCCTGAGCTACAGCTCACTTCATCGGATGCATCTCTGAAACACTTATGTGTTACATTCTTGCAACCACACAGTGATATGCATTAGCTAAATATTCACCTCAGGATCAGAAAATACCTTCCCATCATGGCATGACTCCAGAGGCGTAAGGAAAACCTCTGACAAAGGAACCCTTAAAAAAAATTACTCTTTATAAGAACAGCCATCCTGTGTCAGACCAATGGTCCATCTAGCCCAGTATCCTGTCCTGTGACAGTGGCCAGTGCCAGGTGCTTCAGAGGGAATGATCAAAACAGGTCATCATCAAGTGATCCATCCTCTGTCACCCATTCCCAGGTTCTGGAAAACAGAGGCTAGGGACACTTGAGAGCATGATTTTGTATCCCTGCCCATCCTGACTAATAGCCACTTATGGACCTATCCTCTGTGAACGTATCTAGTTCCTTTTTGAACCCTATTGTAGTCTTAGCCTTCACAACATCCTCTGGCAAAGAGTTTCACAGGTTGACTGTGCGTTGTGTGAAGAAATACTTCCTTTTGTTCATTTTAAACCTGCTACCTATTAATTTAGTTTGGTGACCCCTAGTTCTTGTTATGAGAAAGAATAATTAACAGTTTCTTATTTACCTTCTCCACATCAGTCATAATTTTATAGAGCTCTATTGTATCCCCCCTTAGTCATAACTTTTCCAAGCTGAAAAATCCCAGTCTTATTCATTTCTCCTCATACGGTATGTTCTATACCCCTAATAATTTCTGTTGCCCTTCTCTGTACCTTTTCCAATTCCAATCTATCTTTTTTGACATGGGGCGCCCACATCTGCATGCAGTATTCAAGATGTGGGCATACTATTTTTTTATATAGAGGCAATATGCTATTTTCTATTTCATTACCTATCCTTGTCCTAATGATTCCCAACATTCTGTTAGCTTTTTTGAGTGCTGTTAGACATTTTGTGGATGTTTTCAAAGAACTGTCCATAATGACTCCGAGAACTCTTTTTTGAGTGGTAACAGCTAATTTCAACCTCATCATTATATATGTATAGTTGAGATTATGTTTTCCAATGTGCATTACTTTGTATTTCTCAACGTTGAATTTCCTCTGCCATTTTATTGCCCAGTCACCCAGTTTTGCAGGATACCTTTGTAACTCTTCACAGTCTACTAAGGACTTAACCATCTTGAGTAATTTTGTATCATCTGCAAACCTTGCCACCTCACTTTTAACCCCTTTCTCCAGATCATTTAACAATATGTTGAACAGTAGTTGCCCCGGTATACCATCTGGTCCTGGTGACTTATTGCTGTTTAATTTATCAATTTGTTCCAAAACCTCTTTCAATGACACCTCAATCTGGGACAGTTCCTCAGATTTGTCATCTAAAAAGATTGGCTCAGGTTTGGGAATCTCCCTCACATTCCAAGCCATGAAGATCGATGCAAAGAATTCATTATTTTTCTACGCAATGGCCTTTTTTGGTCTTCTTACTGTGTTTTTTTAATGTGTGGTATACATTTCAATTGAGCATCTATTATGATGTCTTTAAAAAGTTTCCATGCAGTTTGCAGGGATTTCACTTTTGGCACTGTACCTTTTCATTTCTGTTTAACTACCTTCCTCAATTTTGTGTAGGCCCCCTTTCTGAAATTAAATGCTACAGTGGTGGGCTGCTGGGATGTTCTCCTCAAATAGGATGTAAAATTTTACAATGTTATGGTCACTATTATGAAGTGCTAACTCCACTTAGGGCTAAATAGAGAATTGCCTCTCCGCTTGTGGATTCCAGGACTAGCTGCTCCAATAAGCAGTCATTTAAGGTATCAAGAAACTTTGTCCCTGCATCCCGCGCTGAGGTGACATGTGCCCTGTCAATATAGGGATAGATGAACCCCCCCCCACTATTACTGAGTTTTTTTATTTTTTGAGCCTCTCTAAGCTCCATGAGCTTTTCTCAGTCAGTATCACCATCCTGGTCTGGTGATATCCACACTGCTAAATTCTTATTATTATTCTATGGTACAGTTTGGTTCATTTAAGATTTTTTTCTTCAGTTGATTCTACGCATTCTTTCAAATATAGTGCCACTCCCCTCAAGGACGACCAGTTCTCTCCTCATCGGGTAAGTCTCAAATTTCAATACTGTGTTCATCTTTCAGAAATTGATGCACAAGTGGGTTGTACTATCCTGCATCAGAACTAGTACCATGGGACTTCTTTACTCACTGTGTGATTCCCTCACCACTCCCTGGGCCAAAATGACCTGCAGGCAGATTGTATAGGTTTCTGAAGTTTTTTTCCTATATTTTTTCCTGTATTTTACTCCATTTTCAGTGAACACAGCGTCTCTCAAACCACTGGAAAACTATCTGTAAGTAAAGCAGAAAACTGCATCTGCCAGTTCACTGTATTGTAAAAATGACCATGTCTTGGAATATTCCAATGTCAATGAGAAAGACCAAGACATAAATTTGCTGACTCTAGTGTCCCTAGTTCATTTTCACTCCTTCTTTGGACTTTGCGCCACTTAGTCACCTATGACATTTGCATGCCTCTGCTCTTGGTTGATCTCTGGCTCCTATACCTGGCCCAGCTTTGGGACTCCTCATGCTGTGATGCCTGCTGATGCTGGAGCAACTCAGCTAAGGGGGCTGGGACACGGAGGGCCAGGAGGCCAGGGCCCACTTTTTAATGTGGTTCGGTTTTTCACTGGCTAACAGCAGGTGGTAGGGACTTCAGGGGATGGGAGGTCGGTCTGTAGGAGAGGATGGACTCAGTAGGCGGTTGGCACAGGGCCATGAGGAAAGGAGAGTGGAGGAGAGGAAGGATTCAATGACCAGTAAGCAGGAGAGTGGAGGAGAGGAAGGACTCAGCTAATGGCAGGTGTGGGAAGGAATAGGGGAGCAGGATGGAGGACAGGAGGGACTAAGCAAGCTGCGGGTAGTGGGGCCACAGAGGAGGGGGTGGAGGAGAGGACGGATTCTGGATTAGATGCAACACCGTGGGGAACGGAGGGCCCCATGGGGCAGTGGAGGAGGGGAGAGGCTCGGTGAGTGGTTGGTTGTGGGGTCCTCTCAGGGAAGGAGAGGAAGGATTCAGCGATAAGCAAAGAGGACCTCGGCAGAGGGGCAGAGCAGGGATAAGAGGAGGTGGAGTGTGAGTGGGACCATGGAGAAAAAGCAGGAGGGGGAATCAGGGTGGAGTGCAGGCTGGGACACCACAGCCCAGGTGTCCCCTCTCTCAAAGGCGGCAGGTTGGGGGCTGCACAGCCGAGGGAGGTTTAGCCTCCCCTGGCCTATTATACCTGCTGCCTAACTGGGCCACTTCCTACCACCTCCCTGCGAATGTCCCAAGGTCTCCCTCTGGGGTAAAGCAGCATGAAGGGTGTCTGCTCACCGCAAGGAACCTTCTGGTGGTGGCATGTAACAAGGTCTTACTCCTTTCTTCTCAGGCAGCAATGGCCTCTTCCTGTGGTGTGGCCCAACCTCCAAGGGCCAGCTCAGTCCCAGGGCTCTCCCCTGCTGGGATAGTCCAAAGAGCAAATAACGGGGATCAATCAAGTCCAGCATTCATATGAGAGATGAATGCTTCCCTCTCAGGCTGTGCCTGCAGCAGGCCCTCCCTTCCCTTACAGAGGGACCTTTGGGCAGTTGTTCAGGGGGAGATTCTGCCTTCCCTCTGATCCTCTCCCCTGGAGCTGCCAGTAGCGGGTCTGCTCTCCTCCCTGGTCTGCCATAAAACAAGCTGCTCCCCTGCCTTTTTGCCTTTCTCAAGCACTTCAGACTTGTTTTCTCTTCCCCATTTTCCTGTTAATTTACTTGCTGAATGTTTGGCTTCTTTTAACTCAATTTGAAATGTAGCGACAAACTCATTGGCTTTGGGAAGTAATCCTGCTGCTTCGTATAGGTCTGTGTCTTTAGATTGTAGCCGTTTTGAATGAACATTTCCCGTTTCCAGAATTTTTCAATGAGAAAAACAAAACTAAATTTTTCTATTAATTTCTTTAATGTTGGAGGCTCATAAACTTCATCGGCATTTTTGCTCAGGAAAATTATTTCTGTGGGTGCCTTCATTGTTTCTAAATACTGAATCTGAGAGGAAGGAGTGATTCATACTGGTTGTTGATCAATTGTGTAGTCAATTGCTTAACCAAGCTTTCATTTGTTATGAAATAGGTTCAAGAGGCCAAATAAACGTCAGGTTTACTGTTCTAACCTCAAAATAGTACAGGAAAATATCAGTCCTGGGGAAGCCGTCTCTTGCAGTGATGTTACATTCACCTTACTCAGCAAGTGTGCTCCCTAAAGTTACACATTTCAGCTTTTATCGTTCATATGAAGATTTCACAACTTACACATCTCTTTACACATCACTAAAATCCAACCCACCCATTTGTCCCAGTTTCCTAATATAAGTGGGGAACTATTGTGGGGAACTTTCCTGGCTTCTGCATTACCCCAGGGAAATTCGCTGAGGAAAGGGTCTGAATCCCCACTCCCTTTTCCCACAGACCTGCCTGACCTCAAGGACTCCCCTTCCACTCTCCTGTGTGGCAAAATCCTCATAATGGTGACACGACTGGGCCCAGGATTCCTGGGAGGCTTAACCCCCAGTCTCATCATGGTCAGTTAGGGACAGGGGCTAGGGTGTCCCCACTCCAAGGTACTCTCTTCACACTGGACGCTTCCCTGACCCCCGATCACTAAATTAAGTTCAAACCAAATATAATTTATTAAACAGCAACTGTAAGAACAATAAACAAAAACATGGGAAAGGTTCACGGAAACAGGAAACCCCGCTCTGTGGGCACGGGTACATCACAAAGAGTCCTCTCTGGGATGCAAGGAAAGATCATAGTCTGGTCCACTCCAAAATCAACTGCGCAAAGCAGAAAGTTATTTTTACTCAAAGGTGATGTCGTAGTTAAATACAGCAGTCCAGTTCTCAAAAACACACAGGTTTCAGAGTAACAGCCGTGTTAGTCTGTCTTTGCAAAAAGAAAAGGAGTACTTGTGGCACCTTAGAGACTAACCAATTTATTTGAGCATGAGCTTTCGTGAGCTACAGCTCACTTCATCGGATGCATACCGTGGAAACTGCAGTAGACATTATATACACACAGAGACCATGAAACAATACCTCCTCCCACCCCACTCTCCTGCTGGTAATAGCTTATCTAAAGTGATCATCAAGCTGAGCCATTTCCAGCACAAATCCAGGTTTTCTCACCCTCCGCCCCCCCCCCCCCCCACACACACACACACACAAACTCACTCTCCTGCTGGTAATAGCCCATCCAAAGTGACCACTCTCTTCACAATGTGTATGATAATCAAGGTGGGTCATTTCCAGCACAAATCCAGGTTCTCTCACTCCCTTACCCCCCTCCAAAAAACCACACACACAAACTCACTCTCCTGCTGGTAATGGCTATTACCAGCAGGAGAGTGAGTTTGTGTGGTGGGGGCAGAGGGTGAGAAAACCTGGATTTGTGCTGGAAATGGCCCAACTTGATGATCACTTTAGAAAAGCTATTAGCAGCAGGACAGTGGGGTGGGAGGAGGTATTGTTTCATGGTCTCTGTGTGTATATAATGTCTACTGCAGTTTCCATGGTATGCATCCGATGAAGTGAGATGTAGCTCATGAAAGCTCATGCTCAAATAAATTGGTTAGTCTCTAAGGTGCCACAAGTACTCCTTTTCTTTTTGCAAAAACACACAGTTTCACAACTCTCCCCAGTAAGCTCTAGTAGAATGTCCTCAATTCCTACAGCAGCTTTCCTGTATTAGGACTTTCCAACTGAAACATTAGGATTATCCTCCAGGTTTCCTGATGGATTCAACGTAGAAAAATCAGGTAAATTTTGCTCATCAGATCACTGTACATATGATAAAGAAGTTCAGCTTTGCCATTTCTTTCTTTTTCTCTTTGGCTATCTGAAAGTGTAGCTTCTCTTTGTAAAACTGAACAAGAACCATGACCGCACAGAACCTAATGGAAGACCACTTTGCATCAAAATGCTACAGTATTTTATGGTAGTCTTAGGGCAGGTCAACACTACAGCTGGGATCGACGCTCATAAATCAATCCACCGACGGTCAATTTAGCGGGTCTAGTAAAGACCGGCCAAATCGACTGCAGATGGCTCTGCAGTCAACTCCCGATGAGAAGAGTAAGATAAGTCGATGGGAGATTTTCCCTCCTCAACTGCCCCGTGGTGTAGACTACATGGTAACTTGACCTAAGGTATGTCGACTCGAGCTACATTATTCACATAGCTGGAGTTGTGTAGAGTAGGTTCACTTACCGTGGTAGTATAGACATAGCCTTAGAATCACAGAAAGGCTGAGTAACAGGGTGTGTGGGGAGGTAGGCTGATGGGTGACAATGAAAGAGGTCAGGTGATGGTCAGAGAGATGGAACTCAGCAATAGAAAGAGCAGTGCTTAATGATGGAGTGACAAGATATTGGGTAGGAGGAACTTCTCAGACTGTGAACTTCCATAATGGTTAGCTCAACCAAACTGGGACAGGGTGCCCTTGATTAATGAAGAGATATGCTTTCCCCCTCTAGTCACCCAGTTTAAAGTCAGTGACCACAGGCGATCACCTTCTGCAGGTGTATTTGCCTACTTTGTCACGAAGCTCTTTGGTTTTGACCCCATAAATGATAGGATTGAGCATCGGAGGGATAAGGAGATAGATGTTGGCCAAGATGATGTGAATGTAGGGAGAGATGCCTTGACTGAACTGGTGTGTGATATTGGAGAAGAGGCCAGGGGTATAATATGTCAGCATCACACAGATGTGGGTTGTGCAAGTGTTGAGGGCTTTCTGGTGGGCTCTCTTAGAGGAGATTCTGAGGACGGCCCTGATGATCAGACCGTAAGACAGGGCAATGAGCGTCAAGTCTAACCCATTGATTACAAACATTAGCACCAAGCCATATATCCTGGTGACGGTGATGTCCCCACACACCATCTTTGCCACAGCTATGTACTCACATTGCGTGTGGGGGATAATGCAGTTGGCACAGAATGGCTGCTGACTCACAAGCAAGGGTAGAGGCAGAATGAAGAGAACAGCTCTTATCAAACCTGCAAGCCCTAGCTTAGCTAGTCGTGCATTGGTGAGGATGGTGGCATATCTCAGAGGGTTACATATGGCAATGTAGCGATCGAAGGCCATTGTCACGAGGACGGCTGAGTGCATAACAGAAACCATGTGGAGGAAGAACATCTGGGTGAAGCAGCCAGCCACAGTAATACCTTTCAAATTGAACCAAAATATACACAGTGCCTTTGGTACGACAAAGGTAGGTGTTGCAATATCTGTAAGCGCCAGCATGCAGAGCAGCAGGTACATCGGCTTGTGCAGGGTCTGCTCCTTACCTACAACAGACAGAAGTGTGAAATTTCCCAACAGGCTTATAATGTAGAATGTAGCGAAAGGGATGGAAATCCAGATATGGGCAGCCTCCAACCCAGGAATGCCCATTAGGATGAATGTTGAAGGGTCAGAGGAGGTGAGGTTGAAAGCTGCCATGAGGTGGTTGATGCGTCGATACAACTCAGAAATGCTCAAGGTGCCTGTGAAGGGACAGAAGCACAGCAAAGGGGGTTACATACTTTATAACAAATAGTAGGGTAAATATTTTATAGTTATTAACAATCTAGGAGTCCTTGTGAGTGGGGAGTGAAGAACCACTGATAATGTAACTCCCTGCCTTATATAGCTTTAACATATGGCGGGAACCCTTTGTTTCAAAACTTGGTTCCCAGATCAGTTTGTGGGAAAATTACAGACTCCCCAGGCTGGAGTCCAGAGTTATGTGGCCTGGTCACATGCCCTTGTAGAGTCATAACATCCATTACTTATAAGCTGTCTGACGCATTCTCAGGGAGGCTCACAAGGTGGGAGATAAGTTTCTCTTAAGGCCTGTTGTTTCCCCCAATGGCTCATTGCCCTGAATAGGCCTTTCTCAACCAGCTATCTAGACTGAAAGCATCTTGCCTAGTGGTCATTACCCAGGTGTAACTACATTTGAAAAACAGATAAGTATTCAATATTCATAACTTCAGGCAAAAATCATACATGCATACAAATAGGATAATCATATTCAGAAAGTCATAACTTTTCCAATGGCATATTATAGAATCATAGACTTTATGGTCAGAAGGGACCATTATGATTGTCTAGTCCGACCTCCTGCACAACACAAGTCACAGAATCTCACCCACCCACTCCTGTAACAAACCCCTAACCTATGTCTGAGCTATTGAAGTCCTCAAATCGTGGTTTAAAGACTTCAAGGTGCAGAGAATCCTCCAGCAAGTGACCCATGCCCCACACTGCAGAGGAAGGTGAAAAGTCCCCAGGGCTTCTGCCAATCTGCCCTGGAGGAAAATTTCTTCCCGACCCCAAATATGGCAATCAGCTAAACTCTGAGCATGTGGGCAAAACTCACCAGCCAGACACCCAGGAAAGAATTCTCTGTAGTAACTCAGATCCCACCCCATCTAACATCCCATCACAGGCCATTGGGCATATTTACCTCTAAAAGTCAAAGATCATTTAATTACCAAAACCATGTTATCCCAACACACCATCCCCTCCATAAACTTATCAAGCTTAGTCTTCAAGCCAGATAGGTCTTTTTCCCCCCACTGCTCCCCTTGGAAGGCTATTCCGGAAATTCACTCCTCTGACGGTTAGAAACCTTCATCTAATTTCAAGTCTAAACTTCCTGATGGCCAGTTAATATCCATTTGTTCTTGTGTCCACATTGGTACTGAGCTTAAATAATTCCTCTCACTCTCTGGTATTTATCCCTCTGATATATTTATAGAGAGGAATCATATCTCCTCTCAGCCTTCTTTTGGTTAGGCTAAACAAGCCAAGCTCCTTGAGTCTCCTTTCATAAGACAGGTTTTCCATTCCTCAGATCATCCTAGTAGCCCTTCTCTGTACCTGTTCCAGTTTGAATTCATCCTTCTTAAACATGGGAAACCAGAACTGCACACAATATTCCACCTCCTTATCTCTACTGGAAATACCTCGCCTGATGCATCCCAAGACCGCATTAGCTTTTTTCAAGGCCATATCATATTGGCGGCTCATAGTCATCCTGTGATCAACCAATACTTCGAGGTTCTTCTCATCCTCTGTTACTTCCAGCTGATACGTCCCCAGCTTATAACAAAAATTCTTGTTATTACTCCCTAAATGCACGACCTTGCACTTTTCACTATTAAATTTCATCCTATTACTATTACTCCAGTTTACAAGGTCATCTAATGTTCCTGTATGATATCCCAGTCCTTCTCTGTATTGGCAATACCTTCCAGCTTTGTGTCATCCACAAACTTTATTAGCACATTCCCATTTTTTGTGCCAAGGTCAGTAATAAAAAGATTAAATAAGATTGATCCCCAAACCAATCCCTGAGGAACTCCACTAGTAACCTCCCTCCAGCCTGACAGTTCACCTTTCAGTGTGACCCGCTGTAGTCTCCCCTTTAACCAGTTCCTTATCCACCTTTCAATTTTCATATTGATCCCTATCTTTTCCAATTTAGCTAATAGTTCCCCATGTGGAACCGTATCAAATGCCTTACTGAAATCAAGGTAAATTAGATCCATTGTGTTTCCTTTGTCTAAAAAATCTGTTACCTTCTCAAAGAAAGAGATCAGGTTGGTTTGGCACAATCTACCTTTTGTAAAACCATGTTGTATTTTGTCCCAATTACCATTGACCTCAATGTCCTTAACTACTTTCTCCTTCAAATTTTTTCCAAGACCTTGCATACTACAGATGTCAAACTAACAGGCCTGTAGTTACCCGGATCACTTTTTTTCCTTTCTTAAAAATAGAACTATGTTAGCAATTCTCCAGTCATCCAGTACAACCCCTGAGTTTACAGATTCATTAAAAATCCTTGCTAATGGCTTGCAATTTCATGTGCCAGTTCCTTTAATATTCTTGGATGAAGATTATCTGGGCCCCCCGATTTAGTCCCATTAAGCTGTTCGATTTTGGCTTCTACCTCAGATGCGGTAATATCTACCTCCTTGTCCTCATTCCCATTTGTCATCCTACCATTATCCCTAAGCTCCTCATTAAAGATTGAGGCAAATTATTTGTTTAGATATTGGGCCATGCCTAGATTATCCTTAACTTCCACTCCATCCTTAGTGTTTAGCGGTCCCACTTCTTCTTTCTTTGTTTTCTTCTTATTTATATGTCTATAGAACCTTTTACTATTGGTTTTAATTCCCTTTGCAAGGTCCAACTCTACATGGCTTTTGGCCTTTCTCACTTTATCCCTACATGTTCTGACCTCAATAAGGTAGCTTTCCTTGCTGATCCCTCCCATCTTCCACTCCCTGTAGGCTTTCTGCTTTTTCTTAATCACCTCTCTGAGATGCTTGCTCATCCAGCTTGGTCTACAACTCCTGCCTATGAATTTTTTCTCCTTTCTTGGGATGCAGGCTTCTGATAGTTTCTGCAACTTTGACTTGAAGTAATTCCAGGCCTCCTTGGCCTTTAGATCCACAAGTTCTTCAGTCCAATCCACTTCCCTAAATAATTTTCTTAATTTTTTAAAGTCATCCCTTTTGAAATCAAAAACCCTAGTCACAGATCTATTTTTGTTTATCCTTCCATTTAGTTTGAACTGAATTAGCTCATGATCGCTCAAACCAAGGTTGTCCCCTACAACCATTTCTTCTATGAGGTCCTTATAGTACATGACTCATCTTGCATAAAATGTATCATAATTATGCTATAAACTATAATCATATCTTAATAATATCCCTATGAACAATATGGGGTACAGTGTCACAAAAATATCAATGGTTATTTCTACCAGTGAAATGTCTGAAGTTACATAACAAAAACAATTGGAAGCAAAACTGAGTAAAGTTTGTGACACCCAGACAGCAGTTCTGTGGCTTGCCAGGGCAAAGAGACCCTGAAACTCCCCAAACGCACTCTGTACCAGGAAAGGTCCCAAAGCTGGCCTTGGACCAACAATCACAATGAAAAAAAATTATTTCAGCAGCACTGCCCACCCGTCTGTCTACATGCTGCTCTGCAACCCTGTGATGTTCCCCTCTGGTGTTATCCAGACCAGTGATCTGCTAGGTCACTCCTATCCTTGACTCCTGAAGCCAGCCTTACCCTGCTCACCTGTGAGATCCCCCACTCCTGGGCTGTTTACGTACAGTCTCTGGCATGTAAGCAGTTCCTTGGATTGTGCAGCTGAATGACAGTAGCCAATATATCCAGTCCAAGACACAACCCT
Organism: Caretta caretta; assembly: GCF_965140235.1. Lineage (NCBI taxonomy): Eukaryota > Metazoa > Chordata > Testudines > Cheloniidae > Caretta > Caretta caretta. The sequence goes on from NC_134206.1 coordinate 7,088,644, forward strand.
AGGAACCTCCGTCTTGCAGTGTCCAGTTATGCCCATGGGACGCTGCAAGCTTATATGAGTTTGTCAATTTAACAAAAGAATTGATATGCACCAGGCTTTTTATCCCAAGGGGAGTCTCTAACACACTTCAAACCAAACACACTGCTTCAGGTAGACTAAACAAACAAATTTATTAACTACAAAGATAGATTTTAGGTGATATTAAGTGATAGGCAAAAAGAGTGGTTACCAAAAATAAACTATAAGGACTCAGTCTAAACTCTCAACCCTATTAGACTGGGCAATATCTAGATTAAGCAGTTTTTCTCACCCCACTGGATGTTGCAGTCCTTAATATACAGATTTGTTCCTTAAACCTGGGTCTTGTCTTCTTCTCGGTGTCTTAGCTGCTTACAGCGAAGGTGGGGGCAGAAGAATGGCACAGTCTGTTTTATACCCTCAGTCCATGTTCTTGGGGAGCACAAGTCCAGGCATTTCTGGGGGGTATTGCTGAGTCTCTCCAAGCAAGGTTAAGCAATTCCCTTTGCGGGGCCTCATGCAGGTGAGTCATTGCATTGGAGCTCCCTTGCTGGACAATGGCTGTTGATGGATTGTTTGACACCCTGCCCGGGCTTTGGTTACTTTCCTTGCTGTTGCCTCTGGGGGTCTAATATCTGGCTGATTCCCCAATTTACAGCATGTTTTAGTGATCACCATACAACACAATTCTCATATCTCCATATGCATTAATGATACACATGTATGGATAGAGACATGACTTTCAGCAGATCATAACCTTTCCCCGATACCTTACAATGTATGCTTTATATGTAAGATCATGATCATATGAAAATGAGGAATATGGGGGTTACAGTACTGTCCCTGAAGGTATAGAATGTCACACCTCCCCCAACAAATCTTTCATTTTGTTTACATATTCCCCATTACTCATCCCAATATCACGCTTAAGTTTCCTTAATTTAACTCTATATGTTTCAGGGGTAATATGAAAACTTCACAAAACAGTATCTTTAAATTTACAATAGTCTAAAGCATCTTCAATAGCCATTCCATTGAATACATTTCGAGCTTTACCAGTTAATTTTGCAATCAGGGTAGGAACTCTCTTATCATGTATCACACACAGCCTGTCGAAGGCAGTCAGATATTCAGCAATATCATCATCTTCACTGTCTGCAGGACATGAGTGTTCCCATTTGTGGATTTTGGGAGTGATGGGAGTCATTGGGGGCTGGGGCCTCTGGTTCTGCTTCTCTATCAAGTCCAGTTGGTGTTTTTGCACTCTCTCTCTCTCTCCCATAGCCCTTCTGTGTGCAGCCTCCTCCCTGGCTGCCTCTGCCTCCATAGCCCTTTGGAGTGCAGCCTCCTCTTCTTTGAGCCTCATTTCTGCCTGCCACGTTTGAAAATCACAGTACTTTTCCTTCTCTGCTGCTGCCAGTCTGGCCCACTCTAGTTTTGTAGCTGCCTCACTGGTAGTCATTTTTCTGCATTCTTGTGCTTATTTCCCTCACCTGAAATAAGCAAACAGAAAATAACAAAACTGTGACCTCCTCCTGACTGTTCTTAGCCACTGCACTGAAGACTCACTTAAAATCAGAAATATCAGTGCTTAAAGTGTGAACTTCACTTGGAGTAACAAGCTGCACATTCACTCTGTTCGCTGCACCACTGTGACGTTCCCCTCGTGTTATCTGGACTGGTGATCTGCTAGGTTTCCTTTCTGTTGCCTCTGGAGAGCTAACATCTGGCTGATTCCCCAACTTATAGCATGTTTTAGTGACCACCGTACAACACAATTTTCATAACTTCATATGCATTAATGATGCAAAATATGGATAGAGAAATGACTTTCAGCAGATCATAACCTTTCCCCTGATACTTTACCAGGTATGCTCTATATGTAAGATCTGGAATATGGGGGTTACAGTACACTCCCCCAAGGTATAGAATGTCACAGCACCCACAAAGACTCAGTGCTACTCACCTGTCACTGTACACACCCTGCCTGCCTCCACAACCCTCAGCAGTGCCCACTTCTCTGTGTACACCCCCTGCCTGCCCCCACCGCCTCCAGCACTGCCAGCCTGACTCTGTACACCCCGCTTCCTGCCTCACAACCCCTGATGCTGGCAGGGGCGGCCCATCCATATAGGCGAACTAGGTGGTCTCCTCGGGTGCCAAATTAAATGGGGCACCAAATTCTAGGGGGGAAAAAATCAAATTAAAAAAAAAAGATGAAAAAAATACAAATAAAATAATGAAGATGTCATTATTTCAATTCCCATGTGCGTATGGACGGAATATGAGTTATAATTCATTTCTCTACATTTCTGAGAATGCATTAATACGTCAAATCTTTTATTTACTGCAAAAATAAATAATATTTAGCCAATTTTTTTTTCAATTTGTGAGGCAGGGTCAAGATGACCCACTCCACAATTTTGATAAGCAATAACTCAGCCACAATGAAACACGTCTGCGAGAGGCAAAAGCTGCAACGCTAGTGACACCTAACTCGAATATACATCAAGGTTGCATAGCTGGAAATTCATGTAGAGTGGAGATATCACAAGTTGATATCAAATGGTCATTTTAACACACGTTGCAGGTAGATGGTTAAGAATCGAGTGAATACTGTGGAAAATTGTGTTTCTTGGTGCCAAAGAATAAAGAATAACATCTTTCAGCATTATAAATCCAAAATATGAGTATCTTTAAGCGTTATTAAACCTTAGCGTTATTATTGGGCTGTATAATTATGAACTTTTCTTTGTTATAACTGGTTCACATGCAATAAAGTCCATAAAAGAAAAATATTAATGCTTAATAGACTATGAAAGTGATGACATCACACTCCAAGCGGGTAACCGTGAGGAAGGGGATTACTTTCCAAACAACAGGTGTCGGGTTATAACATCAAAAAAGGTCATTTTGTTTCCGTGTAAATGCTGTAACTAACCGTTTTAATAGGGAAGTGAGTGTATGTTACTAATCACTGAACCTTTAAGCAGTGAAAAGAAGTGTTGGGATGGCTGCAATATGGTTTAAATCGCCAACCATGTGGTGGGTGTGTCAGCCATCCTTAACGCGATCATGCTTGCAGTCGGGAGCACAGTATATAACAATATTCAAATGCCCCATGGCAGAAAGAGGAAAAAGAAAATCCTGAGGAGCTGAGTATCGTAAACAAAAGGCTGAGAAGGAAAAGGACCAAGCAAAACAGGAAGGATCTTTCCTGAAATATCTTCTCTTTAATCCAAATAAAGATGGAAGCAGTTCACAGCATCCAGATGAAGGAATTTTACTTGGAGAGGAGGAGGTTAGCTCACATCCGAATGGAAGCAGTTTGGAACATCAAGATGAAGGTATATTACTTTGAGATGAGGGTAGCTCACATCCACAAAAAAGCAGTTTGGAAACTCAAGATGATGGAAACTTACTTCTAGATGAAAGCAGCTCACAGCATCAGACGGATATGGAAGTGGAGAAAATTTATTCACCTTCAGAGACACATGCAGAAATTGAAGTAAATGAAGTAGAAGGAAGAAAGGATGAGGAAGTTACAAATAAGTTACAGTATGGGGACCCAACTTCATGGCCCAGATGTGATGACAGTGTGCGGCAAATTCTCGTGGAACATGGACCTGAACAAGTTCATGAATTTCCCTTCCCTAAGGATGGAAATAAAAGAAAATTATCTGCTGAGCATTATGAGAGGAAACTCATTAATGGGGAAGAAATTCATGGAAACTGGTTACAATATTCAGTGTCGAAGGACTCTGTGTTTTGCTTTTGCTGCAAGTTGTTTAGAAATCAAGCAATTAGTACATCACTTACTGAAAATGGTTCAAAGGACTGGAAAAACATATCTTCAATTCTCTCTTCACATGAAAGAAGTACAGAACATTCGGAATGTTTTCAAAATTGGAAAGAACTTGAATTACTATTGAAAAAAGGAAAAACTCATAGACTCATAGATATTAAGGTCAGAAGGGACCATTATGATCATCTAGTCTGACCTCCTGCACAATGCAGGCCACAGAATCTCACCCACCCACTCCTGCAATAAACCTCTCACCTATAATAAAACTATCTATGAAGAAAATTTACATGTGATCAAGGAAAAAAAAGAATATTGGCAACAAATATTAGAGCGTCTGATTGCTTTAGTGAAAGTTCTTGGTGGACAAAATTTAGTATTCCATGGCTGCTGTAGAAATGAAAAATTATACACTCCAAGTAATGGAAACTTTTTAAAATTTGTTGAATACCTAGCTTTGTTTGATCCAGTCATGAAGAAGCATCTACATAAAATAACTGATCATGAAACACAGGTTCATTACTTAGGGAAAAATATGCAGAATGAAGTGATTCAAATCGTAGCAAAAGCCATTAAAAAGAAAATTGTAGAAGCTGCCCATTCTGAAAAATATTTTTCAATAACACTGGACTGTACACCAGATGTGCGTCATGTTGAACAAATGATGATGATCATTCATTTTGTGGATACGGAAAAGCCTGCAGATGAAGATAATGTTAAAGTGCTGATAAAGGAACATTTTTGGGGTTTCGTACCACTGAAGGAGATGACTGGAGCAGTTATGACTGAAACTGTTCCACAAGAGCTTGAAACAATGTCATTATCTGTTGAAAACTTACGTGGCCAAGGCTATGATAATGGGAGTAATATGAAGGGTAAAGACAATGGTGTGCAAAGGAGAATGATGGAAATCAATCCCTCGGGCCTTTTTCGTTCCTTGCAGTGCGCATTCTCTGAATTTGGTTGTCAATGATGCTGCTAGATGCTGTTTGGAGGCAAGCAGTTTCTTTGACCTGGTGCAACATGTTTCTGTTTTTTTCTCAGACTCAACACGTCGTTGGGAGATTCTGACTCACCATGTGAATTCTCTAACTGTGAAACTACTTAGTCAGACAAGATGGGAGAGTCGCATTGATGCTTTGAAGCCTCTTTGCTATGAACTTGGAAACATTTATGATGCCCTAATTGAAATTTCTGATGATACTACCTTTACTGGATCATATGGCAATACAGCACGTTCAGATGCAGAAGCTCTTGCAAATGGCCTTTCCAAGTTCAAATGGGTGACTTCACTCTTTTTGTGGTATAATATCCTTTTTGAGATTAACCTCACTAGTAAGCAGCTTCAGAAAAATAAACTTGAACATACATTCTGCTATTAAAAAATTGCAGCAAACTAAAAATTTTCTGGAGGAATTCAGAAGTGATGAAAAAAGAAAAGGAGGACTTGTAGCACCTTAGAGACTAACAAATTTATTTGAGCATAAGCTTTCATGAGCTACAGCTCACTTAATCGGATGCATGTAGTGGAAAATACAGTGGGGAGATTTTATACACACAGAGAATATGAAACAATGGGTGGTGTTACCATACACACTGTAACCAGAGTGATCACTTAAGGTGAGCTATTACCAGCAGGAGAGCTGGGCGCGGGGAACACATTTTGTAGTGATAATCAAGGTGGGCCATTTCCAGCAGTTGACAAGAACGTGTGAGGAACAGTGTGGTGGGGGGGAGAATAAACATGGGGAAATAGTTTTACTTTGTGTAATGACCCATCCACTCCCAGTCTTTATTAAAGCCTAAGTTAATTGTATCCAGTTTGCAAATTAATTCCAATTCAGTGGTCTCTCGTTGGAGTCTGTTTCTGAAGTTTTTTTGTTGAAGAATTGCCACTTTTAGTTCTGTAATCGAGTGACCAAAGAGATTTAAGTGTTCTCTGACTGGTTTTTGAATGTTATAATTCTTGACATCTGATTTGTGTCCATTTATTCTTTTACGTAGAGACTGTCCAGTTTGCCAATGTACATGGCAGAGGGGCATTGCTGGCACATGATGGCATATATCCGATTGGTAGATGTGCAGGTGAACAAGCCCGATAGTGTGGCTGATGTGATTAGGCCCTGTGATGGTGTCCCCTGAATAGATATGTGGACACAGTTGGCAACGGGCTTTGTTGCAAGGATAAGTTCCTGGGTTAGTGTTTTTGTTGTGTGGTGTGTGGTTGCTGGTGAGTATTTGCTTCAGGTTGGGGGGCTGTCTGTAAGCACTGACTGGTCTGTCTCCCAAGATCTGTGAGAGTGATGGGTCGTCCTTCAGAATAGGTTGTAGATCCTTGATGATGCATTGGAGAGGTTTTAGTTGGGGGCTGAAGGTGATGGCTAGTGGCGTTGTTATTTTCTTGGTTGGGCCTGTACTAGGTAACTTCTGGGTACTCTTCTGGCTCTGTCAATCTGTTTCTTCACTTCAGCAGGTGGGTACTGTAGTTGTAAGAATGCTTGATAGAGATCTTGTAGGTGTTTGTCTCTGTCTGAGGGGTTGGAGCAAATGCGGTTTTATTGTAGAGCTTGGCTGTAGACAATGGATCGTGTGGTGTGGTCTGGATGAAAGCTGGAGGCATGTAGGTAGGAATAGCGGTCAGTAGGTTACCAGTATAGGGTGGTGTTTATGTGACCATCGCTTATTAGAACTGTAGTGTCCAGGAAGTGGATCTCTTGCGTGTACTGCTCCAGCCTGAGGTTGATGGTGGGATGGAAATTGTTAATTCATGGTGGAATTCCTCAAGGGCTTCTTTTCCATGGGTCCAGATGATGAAGATGTCATCAATGTAGCGCAAGTAGAGTAGGGGCATTAGAGGACGAGAGCTGAGGAAGCGTTGTTCTAAGTCAGCCATAAAAATGTTGGCATGCTGTGGGGCCATGCGGGTACCCATAGCAGTGCTGATTTGAAGGTATACATCGTCCCCAAATGAGAAATAGTTATGGGTGAGGACAAAGTCACAAAGTTCAGCCACCAGGTTTGCTGGTGATGAAGGGTTCGAAAGAACACTGGTAGATTCTCTCGAGCTTGCTGCAGAAATAGACTTTCCGATAGAATTTGAACCAGATCCAGTTCGCATTTGGTAAAAGAAACAGCAGTTTTCATATAAAGGATGAGACACACTCAATCAGAACCCAAAACAAAGGTTCAAAGTGAATTTCTACTTTGCAGTTCTTGATACTGCTATTCACTCGGTTGATGAAAGATTTCAACAGATGTAGCACCTAGAGTCAGTATTTGGCTTTCTATACGATATCCACAGCTTGCAAAAGAAAACAGCAAAACAGATAAGAGAATTTTGTATAAAACTGGAGTCGGCATTGACTCATGAAAATTCAAAAGACATTGATGCTACAGATTTGTTTAGCGAGCTTCAGGCTTTTTCAAGACAACTCAAGAAACATTCCACTCCTGAAGAAGTACTGAAGTTTGTTTGTGAAAATAAACTCACAGACAGTTTTCCAAACATTGTTATAGCTCTACACATTCTTTTAACTTTGCCAGTTTCCGTAGCTAGTGGGGAAAGTAGCTTCTCAAAATTAAAATTGATAAAAACATCTCTGCATTCAACAAGGGTGCAAGGGAGACTCGTTGGACTTGCCACAATGTCAGTAGAGCATGAAATACCTGGAAAACTGGATCTAAAATAACTAGTGACTGAATTTTCAAAACTTAAGGCAAGAAAAGTCATGTTTTAAGAGAACAGAGGGTTTTTTTTTTATTCAGAGTGTTTTGTAAATACAGGTTAAAGTTCATTGAAGAGTTTTCTTATTTCTTTCTGTATTGGATGTGGTGGTAATGGCAGTTAAAGCAGGATAGTATAATGGATGTTTTGGGATTTATAATAATAAAAATTATAATTAACATTTTAATGTATTTTTATTTGAAATTGAACTGAAATATCATCTAGCTGTCATGTGCAAATCTATTCTGAAAATGTTGTGTCTCTGTTTTATCTGATCTCAGAAACATTGGTTGGACAGACGGACAGACAAACTGAATAATTAAGCCTCTGTTTAAAAAAAATGCTTAAAAAACATTACAAGGAAAAAAGGGGCACAATGTTTCCCAGTTTACCAAAAACTTCAGCCTAGATCTGCCTTGGGGTTTGGGGGTGGAGATGCCGATTGCATGGTTCACCTAGGGCGCCAGTTGCTGGCAGCTAGTCTAGGGCTGCCCCTGGGTGCTGGTCACTGGTCCATGTAGATCCCCCGCCCCCAGAACTTCCATCCCTGCCACATAGGGATACCCCTCACTCAGGACCAAAACCAGGTGCCACACACCACAGTGACGGCTCACAGAAATATCTCCTCAGACTAGGTTAGACTTAGTGTCTGCCTGCCCCAGGGAAAAGGGGGAGATGAGACTGAACAGCCTTTCTGGGAGCAAAGAGAACCCCTGTAGCAGCTCAGCCTGTGCAGGGAAGGAGAGGGGGACAGACCCAGTGGGAGGGAGAGAGTATGTGGAGACTAAAAGGAGCCAGCATGAGTAACTCTTCCTCAAAACGACACAAAGATTTGACATACTGCAGCCAGTTAGAAACCCAGACATACCTTCCTGAGGCTGCTTTTCCATGTTGGCAATGGCTGACGTTGCCACGAAACTGTAGTGTGCTTTCTTATGGGAGGAAGGATGGTCCGGATAAGGCACAGTGTCAGAGACGATCTGCTGCAGTGTGGTCCACTTTACATTCCAGTCTGAGACACCTCCCGGACCTCGGAGGGCTCATGGCACCTCTTTGGTCTGTGCATTGGGGAGGACGTCCATTCCCCATTTTGCATAGTTTCAGGACTCCGAGGACACTGCATGTCCCGCTGTCCCACCCCCGTGTGTGTTTCTGGACTTCCCCCGGTGACATTTGCAACACCACCTCTAAGCCAGAAACATGCTTTTAATTTTACTGCCTTTTGTGCTGCTCATCCTCTCCAGAAACAGAGATGCAGGGGCTCAGAGAAAGCAAACCCCTCTTCCCCCTTGAAAAAAAATTGTTATCCTAATTGTTTTGAAGGTTTAAGCCTGTGAGTTTGAGATTTCAGCAACTCTCCTGTCAGTTCTTCTTGAGTCCAAAGAGGATCACCCATCCTTAGAGGCCATGGGATGACTCCAGATGAAGTCACTGGAGACTCATGGCTGATGTTAATCAGATCATTTATTTAAGTCACTACATGTGGATTTAGGGGGAACTCCTGGCTCTGTTGAGAATTTGGCCTTTGATCTCAAGGGGGCCAGATTCACCCTCAGTGTTTAACTTTCAGCTCCTGGCTGTGAAAATCACGGCTTTGGGTCCTGCTGCAGAGAGTGCTATTCTGTTAGGGTGCTGAAAGTGTCTGAGGGAAACCACCAGTTCATGTGGTGTTCTGAGACTGGGAATGAAAGTTGGGAATTTCAAAACACAGGGGCCCTGATTTTGCTCTCAGAGAGGCCAGTGTCAATCTGGAGTGACCCAGTGAAGACAGAATGTGAGAGCAGAATATAGCCAGTGTGTGGTTCATTCTTGTTGTGAACCCCCTGGTAACACAGATACCCACCGCAGAGGCTTTGGCTGCACTTCCTTACAGGGCAGTGAAGTTGTTGAATTGGAAAACTTGAGCGAACTAGAGGAAAAACTACACCACCCAAAAAAGGAAGGTACTGAGACTGAAGGACACAGGAAGAGAAAGGGAACTGAACTTAAAAACAAATATTTGTCTAAAGTATTTCCAATACATTTGTCGTTCCAATTTTACCAGGTAAATCCCTTGGTGTTTCTGAGAGTACTAAACAATTCAAGTCACTGTGCTGCCCAGATGGTTCTTGACTTGAACCCTGGAACCCTTCCTGAGCCCTCAGCACTAACCTTAATGCAAAAAACAGGCAACTCACCGCAATCTCACTCAGCAGAGAAAGGAAATCTCCTTACTGCTACTGCAAGGCAGAGTCTTGAGAATCAGTGTATGAATGTCACATGGCTGACACTTTACTATGCTGCACAGTGACCTTTATGATTCCCCCCGAACAGTCCCTGTGGACTCTCAGGTTGGCCAGGACTCCCAGACAATTCCCTGGACTCTGTGAGCAGTGGGAAGAGCAGAAAATAGACCCTAGCGAACTTCAGCCTGAGAGCCACCCTTGGGAGTGAAGAAATGATTCCCCGATAACAGGGGCTCAGATTTTCAGGGAAAACTGCATCTTGCAAACTATTCAGACTAGCAATTGATGCTGCCTTTCTTTTCTGGGTGTAATGCACTGCCCCTGCACTCTGTGTGGGAATGCTGCCACACGATACGGGACCAAAACGAATTTTCAGTTGATGGTAGCGGTGAACCGCTGCATACTGCCCATGCAATTGTAATGTCCCATCCATTAGCCCCTGAAAAATCAGTGCCACCCCGTCGAGGCCAAATTACGTGATCCTGAATTTATGCAAGCCATAATTTTATGTAAAAGGTTTTCTTCTCCCAGGACTCTGGCATCAACGGTATTTGCCAGTGTGCCTTTGTGAGGTCTGAAGTTCAGTATATATCTGACAGCTACCAACTGTTTCAGAGTAACAGCCGTGTTAGTCTGTATTCGCAAAAAGAAAAGGAGTACTTGTGGCACCTTAGAGACTAACCAATTTATTTGAGCATGAGCTTTCGTGAGCTCATGCTCAAATAAATTGGTTAGTCTCTAAGGTGCCACAAGTACTCCTTTTCTTTCTACCAACTGTTGTAATGGTTAATCTACTCTCTGTGTCAGGGTGGCATCAAACTTCAATACTGTGTTGATCTTGCACAAATTGGTGCAGAAACGGGTTATGATATCCTGGGTCAGAACAAGTACAATGGGACTTCTCCACTCACTGTGTGCATAGACGCTGACTCCATGGGTGCTCCAGTCTGGAGCACCTACGGGGGAAAATTGGTGGGTGCTCTGCACCCACCGGCAGCTCCCTGTCCCACCCTCCCACCTCTGCCTCCTCCCCTGAGCGTGCCTTCCCTGCTTCTCCTCCCAGCGCTTGCTGCCGCGAAACAGCTGTTTTGTGGTGTAACAAGCTGTGGGAGGGAGGGGAAGGAGCGGGAACACGGCGTGCTCAGAGGAGGAGGCAGGGAAGAGGCGGGGCCGGGGCGGGGATTTGGGGAAGGAGTCCAATAGGGGCAGGGAGGGGGTAGAGTTGGGGTGGAGACTTTGGGGAAGGGGTTGGAATGGGGGCGTGGCAGGGGTGGAGTTGGGGCGGGGCTGGGGGCGGGGGACATGAGCACCCACTGGCACCAGGAGAAGCTGGTGTCTATGACTGTGTGATTCCTTCAGCTCTCCCCATGGTGAAATGACCTGGAATTCATCTCACATGGTGTCCCACATTCTTTGAGGGAACAACCATGGAATTTTCCTGATCTGTTGCCCTGGGGCCATTTCAGTATGCTGGTATTTTAGGTAGTGTGCCCTGCTCAGGTAAGAACATGGTGGTAAAGGAATCAAACAACTGCTACATCTGGATCTCCTGTTTGGGCTACCATCCCTACCCCCACACTTGCATCATAGGTGCCTTGCGGCCAAATTTGGGCTCCAGAGGGTATGAGTCTGATGGGTTGTCACACCTGGGGTGCAGTCTGGGAGCCATGAGAACTGCTGCACCCCTCTAACCACCCAACTGAGCTGGCCCTGTTTCACACTGCTTTGCTGGTGATTCAGCCTCTTCAGGCCCTGTGATCACCCAACACGACAGCAGATGGTGCTGCATACCCAAACTGAGCTACCTGAGGGTTTACCTAAGCCTCGCAAGTATAAGGAGCAGACACCAGCTGATTTCTCAGCTCTGAAGGCTCAGACCCCTCCCTCCCCGGAGTATAAACCCAAAATTATACTGTTTTACGCTGCACAGGGATCTGTACAATGTAAGCTCATTAGTACAGTTCATCCTCCAGTTCTTGGGGGAAGGAAATGCCATAAGCCTGTGTTAACCAAGCTGAGATTTTCCCCAGACACTTCATTCAAAGGTTTCAGAGGAACAGCCGTGTTAGTCTGTATTCGCAAAAAGAAAAGGAGTACTTGTGGCACCTTAGAGACTAACCAATTTATTTGAGCATGAGCTTTCGTGAGCTACAGCTCACTTCATCAGATGTTTACCGTGGAAACTGCAGCAGACTTTATATACACACAGAGAATATGAAACAATACCTCCTCCCACCCCACTGTCCTGCTGGTAATAGCTTATCTAAAGTCATCAACAGGTGGGCCATTTCCAGCACAAATCCAGGTTTTCTCACCCTCCACCCCCCACACAAATTCACTCTCCTGCTGGTGCTAGCCCATCCAAAGTGACAACTCTTTACATAATCAAGTAGGGCTATTTCCTGCATAGATCAAGGTTTTCTCACATCCCCCCCACCCCCATACACACACAAACTCACTCTCCTGCTGGTAATAGCTCATCTAAACTGACCACTCTCCAAGTTTAAATCCAAGTTAAACCAGAACATCTGGGGGGGGGGGTAGGAAAAAACAAGAAGAAACAGGCTACCTTGCATAATGACTTAGCCACTCCCAGTCTCTATTTAAGCCTAAATTAATAGTATCCAATTTGCAAATGAATTCCAATTCAGCAGTTTCTCGCTGGAGTCTGGATTTGAAGTTTTTTTGTTTTAAGATAGCGACCTTCATGTCTGTGATTGCGTGACCAGAGAGATTGAAGTGTTCTCCGACTGGTTTATGAATGTTATAATTCTTGACATCTGATTTGTGTCCATTTGTTCTTTTACGTAGAGACTGTCCAGTTTGACCAATGTACATGGCAGAGGGGCATTGCTGGCACATGATGGCATATATCACATTGGTGGATGTGCAGGTGAACGAGCCTCTGATAGCGTGGCTGATGTTATTAGGCCCTGTGATGGTGTCCCCTGAATAGATATGTGGGCACAATTGGCAACGGGCTTTGTTGCAAGGATAAGTTCCTGGGTTAGTGGTTCTGTTGTGTGGTATGTGGTTGTTGGTGAGTATTTGCTTCAGGTTGCGGGGCTGTCTGTAGGCAAGGACTGGCCTGTCTCCCAAGACTTGTGAGAGTGTTGGGTCATCCTTTAGGATAGGTTGTAGATCCTTAATAATGCGTTGGAGGGGTTTTAGTTGGGGGCTGAAGGTGACCGCTAGTGGCGTTCTGTTATTTTCTTTGTTAGGCCTGTCCTGTAGTAGGTAACTTCTGGGAACTCTTCTGGCTCTATCAATCTGTTTCTTTACTTCTGCAGGTGGGTATTGTAGTTGTAAGAAAGCTTGACAGAGATCTTGTAGGTGTTTGTCTCTGTCTGAGGGGTTGGAGCAAATGCGGTTGTATCGCAGAGCTTGGCTGTAGACGATGGATCGTGTGGTGTGGTCAGGGTGAAAGCTGGAGGCATGCAGGTAGGAATAGCGGTCAGTAGGTTTCCGGTATAGGGTGGTGTTTATGTGGCCATCGTTTATTAGCACTGTAGTGTCCAGGAAGTGGATCTCTTGTGTGGACTGGACCAGGCTGAGGTTGGTGGTGGGATGGAAATTGTTGAAATCGTGGTGGAATTCCTCAAGGGCTTCTTTTCCATGGGTCCAGATGATGAAGATGTCATCAATATAGCGCAAGTAGAGTAGGGGCTTTAGGGGACGAGAGCTGAGGAAGCGTTGTTCTAAATCAGCCATAAAAATGTTGGCATACTGTGGGGCCATGCGGGTACCCATAGCAGTGCCGCTGATCTGAAGGTATACATTGTCCCCAAATGTGAAATAGTTATGGGTAAGGACAAAGTCACAAAGTTCAGCCACCAGGTTAGCCGTGACATTATCGGGGATAGTGTTCTTGACGGCTTGTAGTCCATCTTTGTGTGGAATGTTGGTGTAGAGGGCTTCTACATCCATAGTAGCCAGGATGGTGTTATCAGGAAGATCACCGATGGATTGAAGTTTCCTCAGGAAGTCAGTGGTGTCTCGAAGGTAGCTGGGAGTGCTGGTAGCGTAGGGCCTGAGGAGGGAGTCTACATAGCCAGACAATCCTGCTGTCAGGGTGCCAATGCCTGAGATGATGGGGCGCCCAGGATTTCCAGGTTTATGGATCTTGGGTAGTAGATAGAATATCCCAGGTCGGGGTTCCAGGGGTGTGTCTGTGCGGATTTGATCTTGTGCTTTTTCAGGAAGTTTCTTGAGCAAATGCTGTAGTTGCTTTTGGTAACTCTCAGTGGGATCATAGGGTAATGGCTTGTAGAAACTCGTGTTGGAGAGCTGCCGAGCAGCCTCTTGTTCATATTCCGACCTATTCATGATGACAACAGCACCTCCTTTGTCAGCCTTTTTGATTATGATGTCAGAGTTGTTTCTGAGGCTGTGGATGGCATTGCGTTCCGCATGGCTGAGGTTATGGGGCAAGTGATGCTGCTGGATTTGTGCTGGAAATGGCCCACCTGTTGATGACTTTAGATAAGCTATTACCAGCAGGACAGTGGGGTGGGAGGAGGTATTGTTTCATATTCTCTGTGTGTATATAAAGTCTGCTGCAGTTTCCACGGTAAACATCTGATGAAGTGAGCTGTAGCTCACGAAAGCTCATGCTCAAATAAATTGGTTAGTCTCTAAGGTGCCACAAGTACTCCTTTTCTTTTTGCGAATACAGACTAACACGGCTGTTCCTCTGAAACCTGTCATTATGCAAGGCACTGCATTTAGCCGTATGGAGTGGAAATCTATCAACTGCATGAAGAAACTTGTACAGATACAGACAGACATCATCTTCCTTTCCAAATGCAAACAGATGGACATCGTACCAAAAGGACTGAAGGTCAAAAATCCATTACAATCTACATACCACACAGACTATGCTGACAGCTTGTGCCTCACGCTCTCAAAGAAACTGCGGAATCACCTGATCAAGATCCTCTACAGCAAACAGGGAAAGATTAAGAATGAGCTCTCAAAAATGGATACTCTCATAAAGAACCAACCTTCCACACAAACTTCCTCGTGGCTGGATTTTACTAAAACTAGACAAGCCATTTACAACGCACACTTTGCTTCTCTACAAAAGAAAAAAGACACTAAACTTTCTAAACTACTACATGCTACAAGGGGCCACAGCAATGGTTCCCTCACCCCACCTAGCAATATTGTTAACCTATCCAACTATGCTCTCAGCCCAGCAGAAGCAGCTGTTCTATCTCGGGGCCTCTCCTTCTGCCCCTCCACCCCCACGAACATGATACAGTTCTGTGGTGACCTAGAATCCTATTTTCGACGTCTCCGTCTCAAGGAATATTTCCAAAATACCTCTGAACAACATACTAATCCACAGAGGTCTCCCTGCCAACACTACAGAAAGAGGGATTCTAGATGGACTCCTCCTGAAGGTCGAAACAGCAGACTGGACTTCTACATAGAGTGCTTCCGCCGACGTGCACGGGCTGAGATTGTGGAAAAGCAGCATCACTTGCCCCATAACCTCAGCCATGCGGAACGCAATGCCATCCACAGCCTCAGAAACAACTCTGACATCATAATCAAAAAGGCTGACAAAGGAGGTGCTGTTGTCATCATGAATAGGTCGGAATATGAACAAGAGGCTGCTCGGCAGCTCTCCAACACGAGTTTCTACAAGCCATTACCCTATGATCCCACTGAGAGTTACCAAAAGCAACTACAGCATTTGCTCAAGAAACTTCCTGAAAAAGCACAAGATCAAATCCGCACAGACACACCCCTGGAACCCCGACCTGGGATATTCTATCTACTACCCAAGATCCATAAACCTGGAAATCCTGGGCGCCCCATCATCTCAGGCATTGGCACCCTGACAGCAGGATTGTCTGGCTATGTAGACTCCCTCCTCAGGCCCTACGCTACCAGCACTCCCAGCTACCTTCGAGACACCACTGACTTCCTGAGGAAACTTCAATCCATCGGTGATCTTCCTGATAACACCATCCTGGCTACTATGGATGTAGAAGCCCTCTACACCAACATTCCACACAAAGATGGACTACAAGCCGTCAAGAACACTATCCCCGATAATGTCACGGCTAACCTGGTGGCTGAACTTTGTGACTTTGTCCTTACCCATAACTATTTCACATTTGGGGACAATGTATACCTTCAGATCAGCGGCACTGCTATGGGTACCCGCATGGCCCCACAGTATGCCAACATTTTTATGGCTGATTTAGAACAACGCTTCCTCAGCTCTCGTCCCCTAAAGCCCCTACTCTACTTGCGCTATATTGATGACATCTTCATCATCTGGACCCATGGAAAAGAAGCCCTTGAGGAATTCCACCACGATTTCAACAATTTCCATCCCACCACCAACCTCAGCCTGGTCCAGTCCACACAAGAGATCCACTTCCTGGACACTACAGTGCTAATAAACGATGGCCACATAAACACCACCCTATACCGGAAACCTACTGACCGCTATTCCTACCTGCATGCCTCCAGCTTTCACCCTGACCACACCACACGATCCATCGTCTACAGCCAAGCTCTGCGATACAACCGCATTTGCTCCAACCCCTCAGACAGAGACAAACACCTACAAGATCTCTGTCAAGCTTTCTTACAACTACAATACCCACCTGCAGAAGTAAAGAAACAGATTGATAGAGCCAGAAGAGTTCCCAGAAGTTACCTACTACAGGACAGGCCTAACAAAGAAAATAACAGAACGCCACTAGCGGTCACCTTCAGCCCCCAACTAAAACCCCTCCAACGCATTATTAAGGATCTACAACCTATCCTAAAGGATGACCCAACACTCTCACAAGTCTTGGGAGACAGGCCAGTCCTTGCCTACAGACAGCCCCGCAACCTGAAGCAAATACTCACCAACAACCACATACCACACAACAGAACCACTAACCCAGGAACTTATCCTTGCAACAAAGCCCGTTGCCAATTGTGCCCACATATCTATTCAGGGGACACCATCACAGGGCCTAATAACATCAGCCACGCTATCAGAGGCTCGTTCACCTGCACATCCACCAATGTGATATATGCCATCATGTGCCAGCAATGCCCCTCTGCCATGTACATTGGTCAAACTGGACAGTCTCTACGTAAAAGAATAAATGGACACAAATCAGATGTCAAGAATTATAACATTCATAAACCAGTCGGAGAACACTTCAATCTCTCTGGTCACGCAATCACAGACATGAAGGTCGCTATCTTAAAACAAAAAAACTTCAAATCCAGACTCCAGCGAGAAACTGCTGAATTGGAATTCATTTGCAAATTGGATACTATTAATTTAGGCTTAAATAGAGACTGGGAGTGGCTAAGTCATTATGCAAGGTAGCCTGTTTCTTCTTGTTTTTTCCTACCCCCCCCCCCCAGATGTTCTGGTTTAACTTGGATTTAAACTTGGAGAGTGGTCAGTTTAGATGAGCTATTACCAGCAGGAGAGTGAGTTTGTGTGTGTATGGGGGTGGGGGGGATGTGAGAAAACCTTGATCTATGCAGGAAATAGCCCTACTTGATTATGTAAAGAGTTGTCACTTTGGATGGGCTAGCACCAGCAGGAGAGTGAATTTGTGTGGGGGGTGGAGGGTGAGAAAACCTGGATTTGTGCTGGAAATGGCCCACCTGTTGATGACTTTAGATAAGCTATTACCAGCAGGACAGTGGGGTGGGAGGAGGTATTGTTTCATATTCTCTGTGTGTATATAAAGTCTGCTGCAGTTTCCACGGTAAACATCTGATGAAGTGAGCTGTAGCTCACGAAAGCTCATGCTCAAATAAATTGGTTAGTCTCTAAGGTGCCACAAGTACTCCTTTTCTTTCATTCAAAGGCACACTGGTTTAGATCAAGCAAAAAAAAAAAACAAGTTTAACTAGAAAAAGATAAATTTTAAGTGATTATGATAGCAAATAGATCAAAGCAGATTACCTAGCAGATAAACAAAACTGAAAACTAACCTAAAATGCTAGTTAGACTGCATGTGAATTAGCAATTGCTCACCCTGGCTGGGCATACAAGCAGTACACCAGGTTTCCATACAGAGCTAAAAATCCTTTTAACCTGGGATCAGCACTTCCCCCAGTTCACTCTTTGTTCCTCTTGTGTTTCCAGAAGTTCTCTTGCGTGGGGTGTGAAGCCACAATATGGTGTCACATCCCTCCTTCTACAGCTTTAACATATAGCAGGAATGCTTTGTTCCAAAAAGAGTTCCCAGTCCAATTTGTGGAAAAGTACAGGTACTCAAAATGGAGTTCAGTGTCATGTGATCTGGTCACATGCCCTTGCATGTCCTCCTGAGTCATAGCATCCATTATCCATAGGCTGCCTGGAACAGGAAGGCTCACCAGGTGGGGGATAAGCTGCTTCTCAGGCCCATTGTTTCCCCTAACGGCCCATTACCCTTTATAGGCCCTTCACAACCAGCTGTCTAGCCTGGAAGCATTTTGCCTAGTGAGTATCACCCCATTGTAACTACATTTGAAATACAGCTATATAGTCAATATTCATAACCTCAGATAAAAAATGATACATGCACACAAACTGGAAAAGTTATGATTTCCTGAAAAGGGTTATCCTATGACACCTGACAAGACATAACTTGTACAAAATGTATCATAATTATGCCATAATCATACAACTCTGAAGAATACGTGGCACAGTGTAACAATGAGATTATGAGGAGGATATCCTCCTAGGCTTTTAAAAGATTCAAATGATAGAAGTAAAGCACATTAGAAAACATGATCCCAACTATACATATGAAATGATGGACTCTGAAATAGCTTTTACTCAAGAAAGAGATCTTGGAGTCATCATAGATAATGCTCACAAAATATCTGCTCAGTGTGCTGCAGCAGTAAAAAAAAAAAAAAAAGGCTACCAGAATGTTAGGAACCATTAGGAAAGGGATAGATAGGAAGAAAGAAAGTATAATAATTCCACGATTTAATCCCCTAGTATGGGTACTGTGTTCAGTTCTGGTTGCTTCATCTCAAAACAGATATATTAGAAATGGAAAAGGTACATAGAAGTGTGGAACAGTTTCCATCTGAGGAGATATTAAAAAAGACTGGGACTTTTCAGGTTGGAAAATAGATGACAAAGAGGGGATATGATAGAGAGCTATAAAATTGGGAATGGTGTGGAGAAAATACAGAAGTCTTGTTTACTCCTTCACATAACACAAGAACCAGAGATTACCAAAGGAAATTAATAAGCAGAAGGTTGAAAACAAAGAAAAGGAAGCACTATACACAACACAAAGTCAACCTGTGGAACTCATTGCCAGGGGATGTTGTGAAGGCCAAAAGTATAATGGGGTTCAAAAAGAACTAGATAAATTAATGGAGGATAGAGAATCATAGAAGATTAGGGTTGGAAGAGACCTCAGGAGGTCATCTTGTCCAACCCCCTGCTCAAGGCAGGACCAACACCAACCAAATCATCCCAGCCAGGGCTTTGTCAAGCCAGGCCTTAAAAACCTCTAAGGATGGAGATTCCACCACCTCCCTAGGTAACCCATTCCAGTGCTTCACCACTTCCTAGTGAAATAGTGTTTCCTAATATACAACCTAGACCTCCCCCACTGCAACTTGAGACCATTGATTCTTGTTCCGTCATCTACCACCTCTGAGAACAGCCAAGCTCCAGCCTCTTTGGAACCCTCCTTCAGGTACTTGAAGGCTGCTATCAAACCCCCCTCACTCTTCTCTTCTGCAGACTAAACAAGCCCACTTCCCTCAGCCTCTCCTCATAAGGCATGTGCCTCAGCCCCCTAATCATTTCCATTGCCCTCCACCAGACTCTCTCCAATTTGTCCACATCCTTTCTGTAGTGGGGGGGACCAAAACTGGATGCAATACTCCAGATGTGGCCTCCCCAGTGTGGAATAGAGGAGAATAATCAGTTCCCTCAATCTCTGGCAATGCTCGTACTATTACATCCCAATATGTCGTTGGACTTCTTGGCAACAAGAGCACACTGTTGACTCATATCCAGCTTCTTGTCCACTGTAATCCCCAGGTCCTTTCCCACAGAACTGCTGCTTAGCCAGTCCATCCCCAGCCGGTAGCGGTGCATGGGATTCTTCCATCCTAAGAACAGGACTCTGCACTTGTCCTTGTTGAAACTGATCAGATTTCTTTTGGCCCAATCCTCCAATTTGTCTAGGTCACTCTGGACCCTATCCCTACCCTCCAGCGTATCTACCTTTCCCCCCAGCTTAGTGTCATCTGTGAACTTGCTGAGGGTGCAATCCATCCCATCATCCAGATCATTAATAAAGATGTTGAACAAAACTCGCCCCAGGACCGACCCCTGGGGAACTCCGCTTGATACTGGCTGCCAACTGGACATCGCATCATTGATTACTACTCGTTGAGCCCGACAATCTAGCCAGCTTTCTATCCACCTTATAGTCCATTCATCCAATCAATGCTTTTTTAACTTGCTGGCAAGAATACTGTGGGAGACCATCTCAAAAGCTTTGCTAAAGTCAAGATATATCACGTTGACTGCTTTCCCTATATTCACAGAGCCAGTTATCTCATCATAGAAGGCAATCAGGATGGTCAGGCATGACTGCCCCTTGGTGAATCCATGTTGACTGTTCTGATCACCTTCCTTTCCTCCCAGTGCTTCAGAATGGTTTCCTTGAGGACCTGCTCCATGATTTTTCCAGGGACTGGGGTGAGACTGACCAGTCTGTAGTTCCCCAGGGTCTGTAGTACCTTTGCCCCTCTTCTTCCTCCTTTAGGCCCCACCCTCTGCTCCCCCTTGTTACCCAAGGTTCCACCCACTCTCCAGGACAAAATCCAGAGCTTTGCCATGGTAAGAGCTGCCCAGGGAGCCAGAGCCTCTGTCAGGAGCCCCAGACCCTCCACCTGCCCTGGCCAGGGGGCCCGAGAGAAGCCCCCAGCCTGTGTTCCCATCCCCCGGGATGCATCTCCCAGGGAAGGTAGAGAGTATGGGGCTCCCCACAGCAGCCTGGGTTCCCAGGGCAGCTCTTACCATGGCTCACTTCCACCCTTCGGGGGGGCAGAGCCTCATGGGAAGCAGAGCCTCATGGGAAGTGGAGGAGCAGGAACCAGGCCCTAGTGCGAAAAGATGGGGTAGCGGTTGGGGCTCTGGGGAAAAGGAGGAGCAGGGGGTGCGGCAAGCTTGAATCAATGCTGACCCTAGCAAGCAGAATGGTAGTGGGTTCCTGAGTAAAGGAGGAGGGTAGGAGAGCATCTACTGAAGGACATAAATCCACACTGTGTAGAGGTCAAGCACAGGAGTTTATTACATACAGCGCTGACAGAGTGTCACCTCGCTTATTAGGCTCAGAGACATTGTCAGTTGATTACAATGCAATATATGGATTTTCCATGGGCGGGGGAAAGTGACAGGGTAGGCAGTCCCACAACCCTGGATAGGTCTAGCAGCAAGACATGATAGCACAGTAGCCAATGGTCAAAGGTTACATAATGTCTCCACCCATGGTTTCAAGTTAACAAATTAACATTTAACATTTAATTAGTACTTTAATAAATGTATTAGTATAAAATATATATGTTGAATTCTGATTTGGGGTCCATAGGAATGAAGTAGCTCCTTTGATTGTCCAACATATACATATATAGGGGTAAAAGCAAAGAAACAGTGAACGTATATGGCAATAAAGATTACCTTTCAAGTTGTTCATCTGTGTTTTAAGATAGACATTGGTCCCTGGGCAAGGGAGGTGGGAGGAGGCCATATCTTATACTGGCATGCTTGAACCTTTCATAAACTCAAGGTGGGATGAGTGGGAAGAAACTTTTCTCCCTACAGAAGAAACTAACACAACAGAAACAGGACTTCTTTGTTCTATTTGCAACTTTGAATAAGACACAATTATTGCCCCCAGTATCTGGTGTTTTGCTGACCAGGCATATCTTAGCAAAAGGGAGGTTATATTTGGTTATTCTGCTTTCTCTTAGCTATTGCTAGGCCTCTGACCTCTTGATCAAACTCTGGACTTTGGGCCTGTACACAAATCCATTTACCAGGTTATTACATCAGCAATGGATTTTAACCCTTCATCTACTTTAGGGAAGACTGAATTAATGTGACCCCACAAAGGGGGGGAGGGGGCTTGTTTTAAGTATCCCAAACTGAGAGTAAGTCATTGCAAGGCCTTTAGAGGGAAGGGCAGGGCACCTGCAGGGCTACCTCAGGCCACAAGGGGGCTCTCTGGGGTGGCCTCCATCCACAGGGACTTGGTCAGAGTGGGATGTGCTCTTGGAAGCTGTTACAATGGACAGAGATCAGATCAGCCCCCAGGCTACTCTAAACTCTGCTGAGGCAGGGGGAGAATAGGCCAGTGAATCAAACCCCTGTAACTGGCTCCTTTCCATCCCTGCTCTCTACAGCACAGGGGGAGCTCTGTTGGCACTGCAGAGAATCCAGCTGGGCCTGTCACTGCTCAGATGGCTGGTCCTGTGGTTTCCTATCTTTTAACCAGTTACTGATCCAGAAGAGAACCTTCCTCCTTATCCCACGACTGCTTACTTTGCTTAAGAGCCTTTAGTGAGGGACCTTCTCAAAGACTTTCTGAAAGTCCAAGTACACTACATGCATCTCCCCCGTAAGGCAGCAAAATGTCATAGCAGTGATAAACAGTAAACAAGGGTAGAGAATTTAGCTGTGTAATTAAGAGACAAATATTGGGCCAAGACCACGACCAGACTTGGGTAGGAGGAGGACTAAAGTTTACAATAAAGGGGAAACGCAAACAAACCTTGGTGCTCACTCCTCAGGGTTAGGGAGAAGGGGAATGAGCGGTACAGCTTGCAAACTTGAAACAACTCTGATGCAATGAATGGCGATCTAGACTGAATGGTCCTGCCTCTGGAGTTGATCCTTCCCTCTCTCTCAGTTTCTACCCCCCAACACATACCACAGCTAGTAGTTCTGCAATTTGATGTTTGAGTTTCTTCAGAACTTGTGCGTGAATATCATCTGGTCCTGGAGACTTTCACTGTTTAATTTATCAGTTTGTTTTAAAACGTCTGTGATGGGTTGTCAACCCCGGGTTGCAGGCTGGGAACCGGTGGAACCACAGAGCCCCATAACCATTCAGCTGGGCTGGCCTCTCTCACACTGCTCTGGGGGTGATACACAGCCAGCCTCTCCAGGCCCTGTTATCACCCAAATGACAGCACACCGAACTGAGCTACCTGAGTGCTTTACCTAAGCCACTCAAGGACAAACAGGAGACAACAACCAATTTCCCAGCTCTATAGCCTTGCACCACTGCTGGAGTGTAGACCCAGAATTCAACCATCTTGCACTGCACAGGTGTCTGAACAGCATTAGCTCATTAATACAGGTCGCTTTCCCCTTGATGTGGGAAAGATATGCAACAGCCTTGTTAGGATATAGATATTCAGGCCTGTCTGTAAAGGCCTATACTCTAAGAATTTAGGTGTATTCTTATCACTTGGCTAGTGATAGAGGTATAAAAGAAAGAAATCACTGTCTGCCGGTGTAAGGGCCTTCTCTTACTGTGACAGTTTGTGGCCCTGTGCTTAGGCTCAGGCCTTTGGCTAAGCAGCAGAGGCAGCCATAAGCTGGGAAGCGAACGGTCACATCCTCACATTCCAAACTAGTCACATTGAAATAAGGTGCTATTGGGCTGTTAGGCACTATCAGGACAGGATTGTATTCCTATCACCTCCAGAGAAAGGGAAGTGCCTAGAAAATGTAAAAGGAAACTTAGTTTGATAGCATCCTGTCTGGCAAGAACTCACTTATCAATAGCTGGGATGTGAAATCCTCACTTCTGTATTGTTTTGTCATTATAGTTCCCACTTTGCTATTGTTTGTCTGTATAATCTCTGTCTGGTTCTGTGATTGTTCCTGTCTACTGTATAATTAATTTTGCTGGGTGTAAACTAATTAAGGTGGTGGGATATAATTGGTTACATAATCATGTTACAATATGTTAGGATTGGTTAGTTAAATTTCAGGAAAATGATTGGTTAAGGTATAGCTAAGCAGAACTCAAGTTTTACTATATAATCTGTAGTCAATGAGGAAGTGACGGGGGGTGGGTGTGGGTGGGCGTGGGCATGGGCATGTGGGTGTGTGAGATGGGAACAGGGAATGGGAGTAAGAAAATTGGAATCATGTTTTGCTAAAGGGGGAAATGGGAACAGGGAATGGGAGTAAGGAAGTTGGAATCATGTTTGGCTAAGGGCAGGAATGGGAACAGGGACACAGGTGTAAGGCTCTGTGGTGTCAGAGCTGGGAAGGAGGATACTAAGGAAGGAAACTGGAATCATGCTTGCTGGAAGTTCACCCCAATAAACATCAAATTGTTTGCACCTTTGGACTTCGGGTATTGTTGCTCTCTGTTCATGCGAGAAGGACCAGGGAAGTAAGTGGGTGAAGGAATAAGCCCCCTAACATCTTGGTGCCGGTGACTTGGATGCATCGCATTGGATAGGTGAGTGGCAGCCTGTAAGTCCCCCTCCCCAACAGTCCGCGCAGCTGCTTGGAGGGGGTATCGCGAACTCTCGTGATGGTAGTTGCAGGTTCTGGCAAGCCAGAGTAAAGGATTTTTTGGATAAATGGATAAGGGAGGACCAGGGCCCATACCAGGTACAGGGGTCAACCTGGGATAAGATTAAAAAGGAAATGGAGGAAGTGTTAGGGGACCCAGAGGTATGGGGGGTGGCTGAGGAGCCCACCCTCCTTGGTATATGGGTAGGGGAAGAAGGTCCCTGCCCATGGGGACTGAATGCCTCCCAAGGAAAAGAGGCACTTCAGTCTGCTTGAGAGGTTTGAAGTAAGGGCAGCATTATGGGAAGCTGCCAGGAATCTTTCAAGTTTGGTGCTGCTTCAGCAAGGGCTGCTGAAGGGTTGTAAATTAGTTAGGGGTAGTGAAAGATGATTTGGCACAAAAGGGTTTAAGGTCAAAAGCAGAGTTAACAAACCACCTTTAGAGACTGGATCTGAGACTTGGTCCTGGGGAAGTAGAGGAAAAAAAAAGTTTCAAAGTGCAACCTGCCTTTCCACACTCTTTTGTTTTTCTGAAGTTTTAATGGAGGGTACTTTGGATACTTATGTGAGATGTCAAGAAGGAAGTTTTTGTTTAATGATAAAACCCAGTTATATAAATGTAACTGTATGTGCAACTCTGTGCAGTCACATGGGACGGAAGCTTGGTCATTAAATTATCCAAGTGGGTCAGGTCAAGTGGCTACTATCACCACTATGCTTCTGTCCCCAGAAGCCTTTACAGCTATTCTGAGGGAAAATGGGTCCTTTTCCCACAGAAATGGTCTATAAGGGACTGCTGCAGGCAGAGAGAGAATCTGAGCAAAATTATTTGACTATTGGGTAATGTAATCAAAATCACTAAAGGATGGAAGGGGTTTCTTTTGGAACTTAACTTGGCTGCCCCTGGTTGTGTCTAGTTGTACAAGATGGAAGTGTAATCGGGGTACAGTTGTGTAAAAAGAGTAATGACAGTGCAAGGGATGTTAGGCAAAACAGAATTTTGTGTGTGTGCGCACAGGTAAAAGAAAAGGAAAAGGGGAGGAATGATGGGAACACTGAGCCTTGGGATGGCTCTGGGGGATTAGATTGTTGCTTTGGTGGGTTCTGCATGAAAACTCTGTAGGCATGGGGGAGGCAGTTATACCTTGTGTAAAATTAATTTGGCTAATATGATGTTATGGAGGTTAAACTATATGGAAGGAATTTGCATTTTCCCAGGACATGTGCAGTGTATATTGGAAAAGGAGTAAAAGAAATGCAAATAAAACATGGTACTTCATTAAAATCCTAATAGGGCTCCAAAAGGAGCCACAATAGGTTGTGCTTTCTTTTTCAGATCGCTGTGTTTTGGAGCAGGAGATGAAAGTGGAAAGTAATCAGAACTCTGGTGGAAGTAAAATGCTTCCCTTTTAAGACAGTGTCTGAGCTGCTAACAGCTTTGGATCCAAAAGCAAGCTAGTAAGCCTCTGTGTGTAAATGCAAATTACCTAGCTGATGGGCACAAAGGAGCTGCAAATAACAAATACATCTGGTCAGCAAACAAGCTACTAGAAGACTCAGATTATGGCCCTTCAGGAAAGGGAGGTGAAAAAAAACAAGTCAAGCCTGAAAATAAGGGGGACAGGTTAACCTTAAGGGTGTGTGTGTGTGTGTGTGTGTGTGTGTGTGTACAGTGCTAAAATCTGAAGCTGTGTCTCAGCTATTACCTGAGAATAAACTTAAAGCTTGGTACAGCAGAGAAACTATTGCAAACTTGGTCTGTTGTACAAGAGGGGAAACTGAGGTACACCACCTCATGAATTTCATAAATGACCAGTGAATGAGGTAATTCACTAGCCTGACTATAGAACAAAATAAGGACAGTCTGGAGGTAATTCTTCTGTTTTTCCTGCAAGTAGCAAGGACATTTGTAAAAGAAAGTGGTATTATTATTAAGCAATAATCTGTCCCCACCATGGGGAAGGAAATTGTTTCTTTTGTTTTTCAGACACTCTACAAGCAAGCTGGCGCCAGCGGGAAAAATAACCCAGAATACCATGGATCTATGTTTTGTGTTTGTCTGTGGTGTTTGTCTTGTTGCTAGAATTGTTGTGTTTTAATGAACAGAAAACCTCACGATGTGGGTGGGGGATGGCTTCCAAAGGCTGGCCCTGGGGGGAAGATGTGTATGGGAATGCAAATTCTCAACTAGGAGGCCAGCACCTGTGTAATAGCTACCGTGGTACCTGGAAATGGAATGGCAACTAAGGTGGCCCCCACAAGCCCTATGGAAATAATGAAAAGGGGAGGAGCTCACTGGGAATTAATGGAGGGGTGTGTAAAATAGTGTAAATCAATAGAAGATGTTTGGATGTGCCCCTCTCCTATGACTATAGAGGAGCAGGAT
This sequence comes from Caretta caretta, assembly GCF_965140235.1. Taxonomy (NCBI): domain Eukaryota; kingdom Metazoa; phylum Chordata; order Testudines; family Cheloniidae; genus Caretta; species Caretta caretta. The sequence goes on from NC_134206.1 coordinate 7,115,341, forward strand.
CAATGGCCTATGCAAGGGGTGGACAATTGGATGTACTGTGTATAAGGTGTTTTGCTGGGAATGTACATATTACTGGGGGCACAATTACACCAGCCCATAACCAAACTACACCCATCTACATGCTGCTATATGGACTTTGGTGCACAAATGGATCTGTGAATCTTATTGCTGTGAATAAGCCAGGGCTTACTGCCTGATTCCATACCAAGTGGTCAAGCTGGTTTGGACAGTATCCCATTTCTCTGTGAACATTCAATGGACTTGTGATATGGACAAAAGCAAGCAAAACCTGCAGGGGCAGCTTGTTGCAACTGCCAGCAACTGGACACAAGATCGTGACCCCGTCGAAGGAGGAGAGGAAGTGTTCTGGGGGTGTCCTGGATGTTGGACCATACTGCAGTGGTCAGGACTCGGTGTTGCTGTGGATTTTGTATTGTTAACTGTACTTGTGTTACGTTGCATAGGGAGATAACCTATTAGGAATGTAATAAGCCCTCCAAACCCTGCAGTGTACTAGACAACCCAGACCCAACCTTCTCAGGCCCACTCTAATGGGAAGTCTGGAACACTAATTGGAATAGGTGTGGTATGCCCGTATGAGAGAAGGTGCAGGGCACAATACTACACAAGGGGCAGTGGGACAAATGGAATATCGACACCTTCCACCTTGATGCCTGGCCCTATCAGGAAATGTGTCGCCATATGTCCTATGCTTTTCCAGGGATACCTGGGCAGGAGGATCCCAAAAGAAAAAAGAAAAAAGGGGTGGAGTGTTAGGATATAGATATTCAGGCCTGTCTGTAAAGGCCTATACTCTAAGAATTTAGGTGTATTCTTATCACTTGGCTAGTGATAGAGGTATAAAAGAAAGAAATCACTGTCTGCCGGTGTAAGGGCCTTCTCTTACTGTGACAGTTTGTGGCCCTGTGCTTAGGCTCAGGCCTTTGGCTAAGCAGCAGAGGCAGCCATAAGCTGGGAAGCGAACGGTCACATCCTCACATTCCAAACTAGTCACATTGAAATAAGGTGCTATTGGGCTGTTAGGCACTATCAGGACAGGATTGTATTCCTATCACCTCCAGAGAAAGGGAAGTGCCTAGAAAATGTAAAAGGAAACTTAGTTTGATAGCATCCTGTCTGGCAAGAACTCACTTATCAATAGCTGGGATGTGAAATCCTCACTTCTGTATTGTTTTGTCATTATAGTTCCCACTTTGCTATTGTTTGTCTGTATAATCTCTGTCTGGTTCTGTGATTGTTCCTGTCTACTGTATAATTAATTTTGCTGGGTGTAAACTAATTAAGGTGGTGGGATATAATTGGTTACATAATCATGTTACAATATGTTAGGATTGGTTAGTTAAATTTCAGGAAAATGATTGGTTAAGGTATAGCTAAGCAGAACTCAAGTTTTACTATATAATCTGTAGTCAATGAGGAAGTGACTGGGGGGTGGGTGTGGGTGGGCGTGGGCATGTGGGTGTGTGAGATGGGAACAGGGAATGGGAGTAAGAAAATTGGAATCATGTTTTGCTAAAGGGGGAAATGGGAACAGGGAATGGGAGTAAGGAAGTTGGAATCATGTTTTGCTAAAGGGGGAAATGGGAACAGGGAATGGGAGTAAGGAAGTTGGAATCATGTTTGGCTAAGGGCAGGAATGGGAACAGGGACACAGGTGTAAGGCTTTGTGGTGTCAGAGCTGGGAAGGAGGATACTAAGGAAGGAAACTGGAATCATGCTTGCTGGAAGTTCACCCCAATAAACATCAAATTGTTTGCACCTTTGGACTTCGGGTATTGTTGCTCTCTGTTCATGCGAGAAGGACCAGGGAAGTAAGTGGGTGAAGGAATAAGCCCCCTAACAAGCCTTTGTACACAGAGCTGAGATTCTCCTCATACACTTTACTCAAAACACGCTGGTTATGATTAAACATAAAACAAGTTTATTAACTACGGAAAGATAGGTTTTATGTGATTATAAGTGAAAGCAAAAAGATCAAAGCAGATTACATAGCAAATAAACAAAACTACAAACCAAGGCTACCACACGAGACAGACTGGGTATGAATTAGCAATTCTTCACCCTGACTGATGATACAAGCCATCCACCAAGTTTTCACACACAGGCTAGAAATCCCTTTAGCCTGGCAGCTCTTCCCCGAGTTCAGTCTTTGTTCCTAAGGTGTTTCCAGGAATTCTCTTGTGTGGGGAATGAGGCCAAGAGATGATGTCTCTCCCCACATTATACAGTTTTTCCATATGGCAGAAACCCTTTGTTTCAAGACAAGTCCCCAGCCCAGTTTGTGAAAAAAATACAGGTACCGATATGGAGTTCAGTGTCATGTGGTCTTATCCCCTGCCTTTGCCTGCCCTGCTGAGTCATAGCAGGCATTACTGATAGGCTGGCTGAAACATACACAGGAAGGCTAAGCTCTTCCATGGTCTATTGTCTTTGTTGATGAGCCATCAGCCCTGTCCAGCTTCTTCACTGTTGTAACTGAAAGGCTGGTTGAGGCTGTTACCCAGAGTAAACACATTTGAAATACAGATTGTCAAGGTTCCTTCCCCACTCTGAACTCTAGGGTACAGATGTGGGGACCTGCATGAAAACCTCCTAAGCTTACTTTCACCAGCTTAGGTTAAAACTTCCCCAAGGTACAAATTAATTTTACCCTTTGCCCTTGGATTTACACTCCCACCACCAAACTTTATGTGGGTTTACTGGGAAATGTAGTTTGGACAAGTCTTTCCCCCCAAAATCCTCCCACCCCTTGCACCCCACTTCCTGGGGAAGGTTTGGTAAAAATCCTCACCAATTTGCATAGCTGACCACAGACCCAAACCCTTGGATCTTAGAACAATGAAAAAGCATTCAGTTTTCTTACAAGAAGACTTTTCATAGAAGTAAAGGAATCACCTCTGTGAAATCAGGATGGTAGATACTTTACCGGGTAATTAGATTCAAAACACAGAGAATCCCTCTAGGCAAAACCTTAAGTTACAAAAAAGACACACAGACAAGAATAGCCATTCTATTCAGCACAGCTCTTTTTTCAGCCATTTAAAGAATCATAATCCAACACATACCTAGCTAGATTACTTACTAAAAGTTCTAAGACTCCATTCCTGTTCTGTCCCCGGCAAAAGCATCATACAGACAGACACAGACCCTTTGTTTTTTCTCCCTCCTCCCAGCTTTTGAAAGTATCTTGTCTCCTCATTGGTCATTTTGGTCAGGTGCCAGCAAGGTTACCTTTAGCTTCTTAACCCTTTACAGGTGAGAGGATTTTTCCTCTGGCCAGGAGGGATTTTAAAGGGATTTACCCTTCCCTTTATATTTATGACACAGATACACAGTCAATATTCATAACTTGAGGTACAAAAATGATACATGAACACAAATACTATAATCATATTCAGCAAATCATAACTTTTCCAGTGACACCTCACAAAACATATCTTGTACCAGATGCATCATAATTATCTCATCACCATTTCATAATCATACCAATATGATGAATATGGGGTACAGCATCAAAACCTCCTCTATTGACACTTCAATCTGGGACAGTTCCCCATATTTGTCTCCTAAAAAGAATGGCTCAGGTGTGGGACTCTCCCTCACATCCTCTGTAGTGAAGACCAATGCAAAGAATTCATTTAGCCTCTCTGCAACAGCCTCATCTTCCTTGATTGCTCCTTTAACCCCTGGATCTTCCAGTAGCCCCACTGATTGTTTGGCAGGCTTAGTGCTTCTAATGTTTTTAAAAAAATTCTGATAATTAATGCTACATTTTAGTCACCCACTGTTTTCTCCCTAGGGAAGTCTCTGCTTGATTGATTGATGAGATAAATAGATGAAGCTCTTTAAAACTTTCTCTGTCAGGCATCTTCTCCAGTCTCCAATCATTAATGTGTTTTTTTTTCTGCACCATCTCCAATTTTACAACATCCTTTTTGAAATGGGGACCCCAGAACTTGATGCAGTTTCATCAATAATTGTATTATTGCATCAAGCTCCGTCTCTTCTCATCAAACCCCACCCTCACTGTATACAGCCTCCCTCTCCAAATACATTCCAAACCCCCAAGGCGGACCAGCCCCCAGTTTGAGAACTTCTGGACTAGATGATCTAATGGCTCCTTCTGGCCTTAAATTCTATGGCTCTGTGAATCGTTGTCTTGAGTGGGTCGTTATCTTCGATGCAACTTGAACAAGTTGCTACTTTGAATGCTGACAGGCACTCAACAAGGATAGATGCTTGCCAAGAAGAATCTGGATTGTCACAGTAAAACAGGGACATATGGTCTCTTTACCCTCTTAACCAGGTCCTTTCCTGTCTTGGGGGGAGTCTCAAAATTGTCCCACTCTTCGAACTAAGAACAACACTTCTTCTATGCTAAAAGCTTATCACCAAGCAGGTCTGACAGGACACCTCAGCCTCTTCCCTTCGGGTGCTTGTGTCCAGAGCTATACAGTCATTCCCAGCCTCCTAAAGTCTCTTTAAAACTAGTAGATTTATTGGCAAACAGCACAAAGCATTAGAGAAAATGGTTTGAAAATACCAGGCAGCTGTCACACCTCTACACTCATCTATCTCACATCTCACTACAAGCTACATTAGACAGGCTTTGCACTGGAGATAGAGGAACAGAACATTCTTTTGGGATGCCAGTGAGCTCTTGGGACCCAGCCTAGTTTCCCTGTGTCCCTGAGAGCATCTTCCCGTCTGTTTGCCCCTTTCTTGTAGAAGCAGCCTTTGCTCCCCCCAGTGCAGCAGAAAGCAGGGATGGCAAGCAGCCAGTTACAGGGGTTTGATTCTCTGGCTTGCTCCCGCCTGCATCAGTGGAGTTTAGAGCAGCCTGGGGGCTCGGCTGACCTCTGCCCGATGATAATGGCTACCAAGAGCACTGTCCACTCTGGCCACATCCCTGTGGCTTGGGGACACCCCAGAGTGCCCCTCGTGGCCTGAGGTATCCCTGCACACACCCTACCCTTCCTTCTAAGGTCATAGTGTTGCCGGCACCCAGTGCCGAGAGGCTGAACAACAGCTTGAGTGGTTCGTTACCTGGTGTGCTACACCCAATAATCACAACGGGGTGGAGAAGCAGAAAAGTTTATTTGAAGCTTCAAATAGGTACAGGGAGATTTGAATCTCAAATCCTGTACACAGAGCAGGAAGTTACACAGGCTTTTATACATCCTTTTTCCCAGCATACTTATCCAATAGCAAGCTGCCCCAAGTATCCATATAGCCAGCCAATCCAGTTCCCAGCTAGTTCCCTGGTTCTCTGTATCATTTGTTAAACTATACATAAAGCTACTTTATTCAGCATTGTTCTCCCATATTTGCCCTGTTTGGCCTTGCTTAGTTTCAGGCAGTCTGACTCTGCAGCATATTGTTGCAGATTCTCAGCATAACTGCTGTGTGTGTGCCTCCAGGTGGGGGGCCCAGGACACTTGGGCCTAGTACGCAGAGCTGCTGCAAGTGCCTCCAGGCGGGAGAGGGGGCCAAAGACACCTGGGCCTAGTGCGAGGGGGCTTCATCGACACTCATGGTCTTTCATCCCCTCGAGTTACCTAGTGGCCATGCCCCAGTGTCCCCAACAACAGCAATGACTTACGCTCATTCTGAATACTTAAGAGCCCCCTTTATGGGGTCACACTAATTCAGTCTTGTCCAAAACACAGGTTCTCTGTCCCTTGAGCCCCATCCTCCTCCTTTACTCAGGAAACCTCCCACCATCCTCCTTGTTAAGATTTACGGCATCCCCTGCTCCTACTTTTCTCCTGAGGTCCAGCCCCCTGCTTCTCCACTTCCCCCCAGGCTCCACCCCCAGCCAGGCCAGGGTCCAGCCATAGTAAAAGTGGCCCTGGGACCCCAGGCTGCTGTGGGGATTCTCAGACTCTCCATCTTCCCTGGGTTCTACATCCAGAGGGTGGTAAAAAGTGGAGGCTCCTCAAAGTGTCTATGATTCACTAGGCAGCTCTCATCATGGCCTGGCCCTGGATTTCAGCCAGGAGAGGGGCTGATGCCTCAGGTAAAGAGGAGGAGCACGGGGTGGGGTTTGAGGAGAAGAGACGGAGCAGAGGGAGGGACCTCGGAGGAAGAGGATCCAGGATGGAATAGGTGGCTGTGTCCATGGCCTGTGTTTTTCATCTCTGGTGGCACAGCGCTGGAGCTGGGTGGTGAACTGACCCTTCACTTCATGAACGCCCTGATTATCCTTGCACGGAGGTGCTTGCTTTTCACGCTGTACACAATTGGGTTCATCAGTGGTGGGACCAGCAGGGAGATGTACCCTAGGAGAATCTGAAGCAAGGGAGGCGAGTTCTTCCCAAATCTGTGTATCACAGTCAGGCCAATCTCTGGTGTGTAGAAGAGCAGAACAGCACAGAGGTGGGAGACGCAGGTGTTCAGGGCCCTGAGGCACTCCGTGTGGGATGCGATGCTCAGCACTGTTTTGAGGATCATCACATAAGAAAGGAGGATGAACAGCGAGTCCAACCCTACAGTTAAGAGTGTAACAGACAAGCCATAGATGTTGTTGACTGTGATATCCAAACAAGCCATCTTCATGACATCCTGGTGCAGGCAGTAGGAATGGGAGAGGACATTGTCTCTACAGTATTGGAACCGTTTCAGGAGAAAGGGGAATGGGAATACTACGGCCACTCCTCTTAGTACAAACACCAGTCCCATCATGGCTGTTCTTAGCAGGGTTAAGGTGGAAGCATATCTCAGCGGGTCACGGATTGCGACAAAGCGGTCAAAGGCCATCAGCAAGAGTATGGAGGATTCAGTGAATTGAAACGAATGGATGAAGAACAGCTGGGCAAAACAGGCATCCAGGCTGATCTCCCTGTACTTAAACAAGTATACACCCAGTATCGTTGGCATGGTGGATATTGATAAGCCAAGGTCTGTGACGGCCAACATGGAAAGGAAAATGTACATGGGCTCATGGAGGCTTGGATCTGTTTTTATAATGAACAGAATGACCGAATTTCCTACTATCAAAATGACATACATTAAGCAGAAGAGGATAGAGATCCAGAGATGGACGTCTTCCTGCCCAGGTATCCCAGTGAGAAGGAACACTGCAGATATGAATTTGGTGTCATTGACAACTGACATAATGGACTAGGCAGTTCTCAGGAGTTTTGAGCTTTCCCTTCTGAAAGGAAAAAGAACAGGAGACTAGATTATATTTAGCTAGACATCTTTCTGCTCTCAGCACAAGTCTAGAGATGCCCATGAGCTCAAAGAAAATCAGCAAAAACATAGGCTTGGATTTACACCACCGATAGGAAGATAGGCACTGCCAGACTGGATCAGACCTGCAGTCCATTTAGCTCAGTATCCAATGGCCAGTTCCAGATGCTTCCGCGGAAGGTGGAAGAAGCCCTGCAATAGACTGCTATGAATTACCTGCTCCCTGGAAAAGTTTCTGCCTGACACCCACTAGTTAGACATATTTTGTGGTATAAATCAGAAAGGTTTAGAGCCCTTCCAAGAGTTTTTTTTTTAAATACTGTATTTGGATTTTCTGGTTCCCCATCCAAATATCCAGTCACTTTTTCAATCCTGCTAAGCTCTTGTCCCATTGATATCTTGTGGCTGGGAGTTCGGCAGCCTATTTGAGCACTGTGTGATTTTACAATTGTGACATTCCCACAGACACGCTTTCTGGCCCTGCAGTTCTGAGTGTGGCCCATTGTATCATGACATGCGTGTAAACACATGGCAAGTGCATGGTGAAAATGGTCATTGCATTTATCTGCCCTGCATTGAAGCTATTTATAAACGTGCTTCATTGCCTCATATATATACTTTTTTTCTCCACCCCTAAGAGCTCAAATTATGCTACTGTCTCTTTTCAGCACATGGCATAAATTCTTGGGGCCAGGTTCTAAATTCAATAACTGATTTCAATAGCATCACTCCAGATTTACATGTGTAAATTCGATCAGAACTGGGCTATATTAAGTTTCCCTTATCAAATGCTCCCGCTGATCACCCCCACCATCAGGGGCTCATTCACCTGCACATCTACCAATAGGATATATGCCATCATGTGCCAGCAATCCCCTCTGCCATGTACATTGGCCAAACCGGACAGTCTCTACGCAAAAGTGTAAATGAACACAAATCTGACATCAGGAATCCTAACATTCAAAAACCAATAGGAGAACACTTCAATCTCCCTGATCACTCAAGAAAAGACTTAAAAGTGGCAATTCTTCAACAACAAAACTTCAAAAACAGACTCCAATGTGAAACTGCAGAACTGGAATTAATTTGTAAACTGGACACCATCAAATTAGGCCTGAATAAAGACTGGGAGTGGTTGGGTCATTACAAAACCTAAACCTCATTTCCCCCATACTAATTTTCCCCTACTGTTACTCACACCTTCTTGTCAACTGTTTGAAATGGGTCACTCTCATTACCACTACAAAAGTTATTTTTCCTCCCTTGGTATCCTGTTGTTAATTGAATTGTCTCATTAGACTTACCACACACTTGGTAAGGTGACTCCAATCTTTTCATGTATTTATATCTGCTCCTGTATTTTCCACTCCATGCATCTGATGAAGTGGGTTCTAGCCCACGAAAGCTTATGCCCAAATAAATTTGTTAGTCTCTAAGGTGCCACAAGGACTCCTTGTTGTTTTTTCTAACCCCCAAGAATCCCTCCAACAGGAGCTGAAGTGTGTTGCCTACCCAGCGTTGACTGAATCCAGAGCGTTTCATCATCCTACAAGCTTCTCTTCATCCTCACAGGACCTGCATCCTCTCCCCATGCAACAGTCTGTGGGTATCTGGCAATTTTCAAGCTAACACAGATGGTTACTTCAGCTGGGCAGGGGAGGGGTTGGCATCACAAATGGGTGAATAGTGCAAACACTAGGTTTCCACTAATATCCAGGTGAGCGTGCAAATTACTTCAGCCATGCTCATGTCAAAGTTGATGGGCGGAAATTACATACAACCACTATCCCATTCCCCTTTCTGGCACCTCAGCTCTACTCTTTGTTGAAACACAAACCAGAGGTTCTATTCCCTCAGGACTTTTTGGAAAGTCTTGCACAAGTCTTGCAAAGTGGTTGGATGCATGACCCTGAATGTAACTATGAGCAACAGCTTCTGGTCAGTTACCAGAAGACAGTATCTTACAACTGTTCACTGAACAAAGAGTTAATAATACAAACCTATTGCAATCAGTATTTTCAGTACTTCTATAATACTTTATAAAGCAAAAGACATTAAGCAATTCAATGACCACTGCCCCTTTCTGTAGCAATTCCAGCAACTATGCGGCTGGCTTTCAATATACATGGCTGTCATGAAAGTTTGGTTTGTAATATTTGCATTACAGAGGTTTGGGCATAATATTTACACATCCGTACTTTAGTACATGCATGTGAACCCATTATTTCCCCTCTGATCTGCTTTCAAAGATGATTTCTCTAGTTCAGGCCCGCCAATGGGGGTTAGGGGGCAATTGCCAGGGGTCAGAGTGGGACTTAAAAGGTAGTGTCTGTCATCTGGATTTCTTCAGAACCTGAAAAGGTTGCAGCATCTCAGCCTTCATGCGGTTGCTTGTCATCAAATAAAGGTCTAGTAGCTCCCCTGTCCCTGAGTTAATAGCTGACTGGATCTCCTCAGGTTCTGTTCTGTCAGTCTGTAGCCCGTATCCGGAGTGGTAACGGGCCTTGGGGTCAGTATAGAAAATATTCATTCCCTGAGCTGTCACTGTCTAGTACAGAGTAACCCCAGCACCTGTTATTCAGGCACGATGAGGGTTTGCAGGAAATGGATTTCAAAGGCAAGTGCAGGAGTGTTCATGGAAATGGAACCTCATTTCACACACAAAAGTAGTCTATTGCTCTCGCTTTCTCTGACAGTCTCTGTCCTGTATTCATAAAGTCTGTAGTACCCGGGAATGGCATTGGGATAGACATGGATCGGAGCATACCACTCGGACCTGCTCAGCAAGCACAGTCGACCCGCAGTGTGATGTACTCCAGGGCCCAGTCTGAGGGTGGGAGGATCATGGGATTCCACCCCATGAGTGGTCAAGGTAGGAGGCCTGACACTTGACACTCAGAGACCTGAGAGGGGCCGGAGATGCAAGTAGCCCTGTAACTCAGAGGGGTGTCTACGGGGCAGAAGTGCTGGAGCCCTCAGCCAGTCAGAAAACAGAAATATTGGACCCGTTGGCAGATAAACCTGAGACGAGTGGGGAACTAGTCGCTGACATTCCGTGGTATCTCCTCTCACTCAGCCCCTGGCAGGGTCGGGCCCCGAGCACTTTGAATGTCAGATTTTTGCACAACTTTAATAACCCAGTGTGGAGCATGGGCAGATGTAGGGGAGGGGTTCCCAAGCCACCTAACCCTGCCTGCCTTCAAATGAAAACAGCTTGCAGCCTTTTCCCTTCACTTTGCATTTTAAAGGTAGTGAAACCTGCCAACGTACCCAGTTCCTGCTAGAAGGGGAGCAGCTGACATCAGAGAACTTCACTGTAAAGGAGAAGGGGGTCATTGGAGAGGATACTACATGGGCAGCAGGCAGTATCTGTTCCGATGGGGAGGCAACTGTCTTTATGAAGCATGTTCACACATTCCCTTGGGGGCCACTTGGGCATCAGGGAACGGCAGCTGCTTGGCTTAGTGTGCACCAACTTTAACCCCATCACAGCCAATGGCAAACAGCAGGAGGCCAAATCACAGGGGATGTTGGTGGTTCTGCCCAACTGGACGGCAGCACCAGCCCTGCTGCAGGCTCTATTCCTGGAATCCGGGCTTGTCGTCACTGTTCATATGGTTCTGATTAGTCACAGGGCTATGTGGGGGTGGCCGAGTGGTAACGATGAGGCTGTCACAGGTGTGAGCAGGCTGAAATAAAATTTAAAACATAGAATAATAATAATATAGGTCAAGATTTCTCCTCGGCAGCTCCCTTTCCTGAATTACAAACCCAGGTTGCAGGCCAGAGACGGGAGATTCCACAAGGCTCCCGACAGGGAAATTTCCCTCTGATCGTTCCAGGAGGGGAGGTCCCGTCCCTTCTCCCTGAGGAATGAAAAGGGGACGCAGGATCCTGGGATCCCCAAAGTTAGGCACAGATCTCAGTGATCCACTGGTAGCTAGGCCCCCCACCCACAATCTCTGGGCCTCCACAACTGCTCTAGGACCCTCTCCAGCTCCCTGCTAGCACAGGTTCATCAGAGATGTGCTGCCAGGACCTGTCACAGTAGCCACTGCCCACAGGATCTGCTGAAGAGGTGTTGTACAGGGTGGAGGGGGCTGCACAGAGATGGGAGGGCTGGTCAGAGTAGCTGAGGGGCACAGTACCCCAGCCATAGACTGGTGGAGATGTTTAGACATTTCCATGCCCAGAGTGCAGCCAGAGACTCCGTAGTGCAATTTTCCTTTATGTTCTGAGGACCAGGCAGATGAAAAGCCTCCAATTTCTCTTGGGGACCCAGGCAGCTGCAGCTGGGCAGCATCATGGCAGCTGAGCTTTCAGAGAAATGATCCATTTTCTATGAAAACTCACCCCCAAAAATGGATGGAAAAGAAACAATTTATTTTGGGTCAAAATTTTTTGTAGGGGGAAAAAACTGTTTTCCAGCCCAGCTCTCACTCAAACCATGAGCCTCTGTCCCTTGTGCTACAGGACCATGTACCTAGGTGACAGCACTCATCCCCCATTGGCCTCCCATATAGAGTGTCCTCTTAGGGTGTCCATATTTCCCAAAGAGAAAACAGGAGACACCCAGCTGCTTTACTGAGTCCCCTCCCCGCTGACCCCGTGCGAGGTTGTCGCACATCATTGGAATCCTATAGGGCCCCCGTCAGGTCTCAGAAGTCTGTCATGTGTGGCTGGAATCTGCCCCCCCAGGTTTGCCTCACCCCATACAGGAGGGCTGGTGTCTCCACTCACCTCCCCCGAACATTCCTCTGTTCACCACTTCCCCGCTTTTGTGGCAGAAATGGGCATTAGTCTCGTTGGCTCTTGCCAACTGATCAAGTCAGGAAGAGAAAATGGGACAAATGCCTCCTTTTGACAAAAAAAGTAGGGGCAGCTGAGAGAGGGCTTAAAAAAGGGACTGTCCCAGCCAAAAGTGGATGTATGGTCACTCTACCGTGGACGTTTGCTAGGGTGGCTATAACACCGCTATAACAGAGGGAGCCCCTGGAAATGGCTTGTCTGCAACAGCCCAGCTTAAGAATGGCCATATGGATTCAGACCAATGGTCCATTTAGCCCAGAGTCCCATCTTCTGACAGTGGGCAGTGCAGATGCTTCAGAGGGAATGAAGAAAACTATGGAATTATTGAGTGATCCAACCTCTCTCCTCTGCTCCCATCTTCTGGCAGTCAGATGTTTACAGACACCCAGAGCATGGGCCGCATCCCTGACCATCTTGGCTTACAGCCATTGATGGACCAGTTCTCCATGAACTTCACTAGTTCTTCTTTGGACCCAGTTATACTTTTGGCCTTCACAACATCCCCTGGCAATGAGTTCCATAGGCTGACTGTGCATTGTGTGAATTCTCAGTAAGTTCATGGGTGACTCCTAGTTGCTGTGTTATCTGAAGGGGTAAATAACACTTCTCTATTTACTTTCTCCACACCAGTCATAATTTTATAGATGCTATCATATTTCCCCTCAGTCATCTCTTTTCCAAGCAGAAAAGTCCCGGTCTTTTTAATCTCTCCTCATATGGAAGCTGTTCCAGACCCCTAAACATTTTGTTTCCCTTCTCTGTACTTTTTCCAATACTAATTTATTTTTTTAAATGTGGTGACCAAAACTGCACAAAGTATTAAGGTGTGGGTATACCATGAATTATGTCTTATTATTGTGATACAGTGAGCAGGGCCACAGAGCAGCAGGAGTGTGGTCAAGGGGAGCTATATAAGCCCTAGGCTAGGTAAGGTGTGGTACCTTACCTGATCGCTATTTCTACCTACATGCCTCCAGCTTTCACCCTGACCACACCACATGATCCATTGTCTACAGCCAAGCTCTGCGATACAACCGCATTTGCTCCAACCCCTCAGACAGAGACAAACACCTACAAGATCTCTATCAAGTATTCTTACAACTACAATACCCACCTGTGGAAGTGAAGAAACAGATTGATAGAGCCAGAAAAGTTCCCAGAAGTTACCTACTACAGGGCAGGCCTAACAAAGAAAATAACAGAACTTTTCTAGCCGTCACCTTCAGCCCCCACTAAAACCCCTCCAACACATTATCAAGGACCTACAACCTATCCTTAAGGATGACCCATCACTCTCACAAATCTTGGGAGACAGGCCAGCCCTTGCCTACAGACAGCCCCCCAACCTGAAGCAAATACTCACCAGCAACCACACACCACACAACAGAACCATTAACCCAGGAACCTATCCTTGCAACAAAGCCCGTTGCCAACTGTGCCCACATATCTATCCAGGGGACACCATCACAGGGCCTAATAACATCAGCCACACTATCAGAGGCTCATGCACACCTGCACATCCACCAATGTGATATATGCCATCATGCGCCAGCAATGCCCCTCTGCCATGTACATTGGTCAAACTGGACAGTCTCTATGTAAAAGAATAAATGGACACAAATCAGATGTCAAGAATTATAACATTCATAAAGCAGTCAGAGAACACTTCAATCTCTCTGGTCACGCGATTACAGACATGAAAGTTGCGAATTACAACAGAAAAACTTCAAAACCAGACTCCAGCGAGAGACTGCTGAATCGGAATTCATTTGCAAATTGGATACAATTAACTTAGGCTTGAATAGAGACTGGGAGTGGCTAAGTCATTATGCAAGGTAACCTATTTCCCCTTGTTTTTTCCTAACCCCTCCTCAGACGTTCTTGTTAAACCCTGGATTTGTGCTGGAAATGTCCCACCTTGATTATCACACACATTGTAAGGAGAGTGATCACTCTAGATAAGCTATTACCAACAGGTTTGTTGGGAAGGGTGGGGAGAAAACCTGGGTTTGTGCTGGAAATGGCCCACCTTGATTATCATACACATTGTAAGGACAGTGATCACTTTAGTTAAGCTATTACCAGCAGGAGAGTGGGGTGGGGGGAGAGAAAACCTTTTATAGTGATAAACACCCATTTTTTCATGGTTTGTGTATATAAAAACATCTTCTGTATTTTCCACAGTATGCATCCGATGAAGTGAGCTGTAGCTCACGAAAGCTTATGCTCAAATAAATTGGTTAGTCTCTAAGGTGCCACAAGTACTCCTTTTCTTCTTGTAAACTAGGGAAGGCTACTACAGGCTAATTGAAGCACCTGATGCCAATTAAGGCCCTGTCAGGAACCTAATAAAAGTCCCTTACTTCAGGCAGAGAGGGTGGAGTGAGGAAGGAGAGAGTACTGGAGCTTGAGTGTGAGTGTGAGTGTGAGTGTGAGTGTGAGTGTGAGTGTGAGTGTGAGTGTGAGTGTGGACGTGGACGTGGACGTGGACGTGGACGCAGACGCGCACCCGCGTTGTGATTTGAAGGCCAGAGAACTGGAGGAAGGGAGGCTCTGCCCCAGCATCAGGGAATGAGGTTAACCCTACACAAGGGGGGGAAGAGGGTCAGAAACCTGCAGAGGTTGAGAGGGGTAGGGGCTCAGACCCAGATCTTTTCCCCACTCCCACCTCTCTCCCACTGGGGCACAAGCAGAGTGCATAACACACAAGAATAGGGGCAAGGAGCAACACCCTGACCCACCTCACCAAGGAGAAGTGTGGAACCCGCCACAGTAAGACTGGCCATTTGCCACATTATCTATCCCTTTCCTAATGGTTCCTAACATTCTGTTTTCTTTCTGTTTACTGCTTCTGTACATTGAGTGGGTGTTTTCAGAGAACTATCCACAATGACTCCAAGATCTCTTTCTTCAGTGGTAACAGCCAATTTAGACCCCATCATTTTGAGTGTACAGCTGGGATTATGTTTTCCAACGTGTGTTACTTGGCATTTATCAACATTAAATGTCATCTGTCATTTTGTTGCCCAGTCACCCAGTTTTGTGAGATCCCTTTGTCACTCTTCATAATCTTCTTTGGATTGAAATATATTGAATAATTGTGTTTCATCTGCAAATTTGGCTGCCTTGCTGTTTACCCCTTGATCTAGATAATTTATGAATATGTGAACAGCACTGGTCCCAGTACAGACCTGAGGAGGACACCATTATTTAGATCTCTTTTCTGAAAACTCACCCTTTACTGCTACCTTTGTTTCCTGTCTTGTAACCAGTTACTGATCCAAGAAAGGACCTTTCTTCTTCTCCCATGACTCCTCAGTTTTCTTAAGAGTCTTGGGAGAGGGACCTTGTCAAAGACTTTCTGAAAGTCCAAGTACACTATATGCCATGGATGACCATTGACCACATGTTTGACCGGCTCAAAGAATTTCAATAGATTGGTGAGGGATGATTTCCCTTTGAAAAGCTGTATTGATTCTTCCCCAACAAAGTGTATTAATCTATGTGTCTGTCTTTACTATAGTGTCAATGAATTTGCCTAGTACTGAAATTAGGCTTACTGGTCTGAATTGCTTGCCACTGGAGTCTTGTTTAAAAATCAGCATCACATTAGCTATCTGCCAGTCATCTGGTTTAAGTGACAGGTCACATACCACAGTTAGTAGCTCTGCAATTTGGTATTTGAGTTCCTTCAGAATTCCTGGGTGAATCCCATCTGGTCCTGGTGACTTATTCCTGTTTAATTGATCAGTTTGTTCCAAAACCTCCTCTACTGATACCTCAATGTTGGACATTTCCTCAGATTTATCACCTAAATAGAATGGCTCAGGTGTAGGAATCTCTCTCTCTTCCTCTACAGTGAAGACCAGTGCAAAGAATCCATTTAGCCTCTCTGCAGCAGCCTCATCTTCCTTGAGTGAGCCTTTAACACCTGACACCACTCATTGTTTGGCAGGCTTCCGGCTTCTGACGTACTTTTTAAAAAATTGCTCTTAATTTTTGTGTCTTTTGCTACTTGCTCTTCCGATCTCTTGAAGTAGGTAGCCAGCACTGCTGAGCCCAATTCAAAAATTATGAGTCACGTTCCCCCCCCCCCCCCAAGTCATGAGTTACTTTAAAAATAATGAGATTTAAAAATATACTAAAGTGGAGTTCGTTTTCATTTGCCCGCGGTGTCTGAGCCATTGGTTGCACTTGCTTCTGGTTTTCTAGCTTTTCTGCAAAGCACTTTCCTAAATAATCTTTCTTAGGAAAACTGAAAGCTGAGATTCCTGTGCAGTGTCTTGATCCCAGATGTTGGGGCTTTAAGAAAGACAGGAAACAGTGCGAGACTCCCAATAAAATCCCAAGAGTGGGCACTACTGGGGGTATCTCAAGGGCAGCACCCACAAATGAAGGTACTGAGTGTGGGTTAGTGGACATTTCTGGTCACACAGTCCATCAGTGGCAGAGAACATTTTCCCTCTGCATGGGACTACTGAGCCCCCAGTTGTAAGGAACATGGTTATGCTACAGACATCCGGACATAATGAGGGATTGCAGAATCACGGGTACCTCAGTCACAGCTCAGAGGGTCTCCTTCCCTTACTCAGGCATGAGACATGCACACACCGTGTAAGCAAGGCCTTAAATTTTCTTAACAGAAAGGAGCATGACCCAAGCCCAGCTCCAAATGCCTGCTGCTCGCTCACTATTGGATCCAAACAACCCTCTCTGCCAGATCCAGCTACCCCTAAATCTGGTGATGATGAAACTTTGGATGCAGGGTGTGAGGTCTATCTCCAGCACTAGAGTGCCTCTCAGTGCTCATGCAGAGGGTGGGGGTCAGGATAACACCGAGGGACAGCCCAGCAGGGCTCTGTTTGGCCAGAAAACGCTCTCCAGATCCTTCGCTTTCTGAAAGCACATCCTGATTCCCCCTCTTACTGCCGAGCTGCAGGAGGGGCCCGGAACTCCCTCGTCAAAGGGAGCTGTGCTAATGACAGGCCTCATCACCAAGGGGTGTTGGGAAGAGTTCAGGTTCTCCACCCAGTGCCCCAAATCACCCGTATGGGGCACACAGAGATGAAATCCCTCTAAGGCACTTAGCTCTGGCCCCAATTATTGTAAGTGTCCAAGCCCTGCACAATCTGTAACATATTTATGAATACAATAGCAGGTCCATGCTACTAAACACCACTGGGCAGATCCCAAGGCCAGAAGCCACCATTGTGATCACTGAGTCTGACCCCCTGCCTAGCACAGGCCAGAGACCTGCCCCACAATAACTCCTAGAGCAGAGCTGTTAAAACAACCTCCTGCCTTGATTTAATAATTGTCAGTGATGGAGAATCTACCACAGTCCCTTAGTAAATTGTTCCAATCGTTAATTACCCTCATTGTTGAAAAAAATTACACCTTAGTTCCAGTCTGAATGTGTCTAGCTTCAGCTTCCAGCCATTGGATCCTGTTATAACTGTCTCTGCTAGAATGAAGGGTCCATTGTTAAACATGTGTTCCTCATGCAGGTACTTACAGACTGTGATCAAGTCACCCCTTCACCTTCTCTTCGTTAAGCTAAATAGATAGACTCATGGATCTCAATCACTATGAGGCAGGTTTTCTAATCCTTTCATCATTCTTGTGGCTCTTCTCTGACCCCTCTCAAGTTTATCAACATCCTCTTGAACTGTAGACACCATAATTGGACACAGGATTCCTGCAGAGCTCGCACCAGTGTCAAATTCAGAGGTAGAATAACCAATAACCTCTCTGGTCCTATTTGAGATTCCCCCGGTTGTACATCCTGGATTGCACTAGCTTTATCGTGTTGCACTGGGAGCTCATGTTCAGCTGATTATCTAGTATGACCCCCAAGTCTTTTTCCGGGTTACTGCTTCCCAAGATTGGGTCCCCCATCCAGTAAGGATGGCCTGCGTGCTTTTTTCCTAGATGTAAACCTCTACATTGAGCTGCATTAAACCACATGTAGCTGAGGCACAGAGGAACTAAGTGAGTTGCCCAAGGTCACAGAAGAAGTAGGTGGAAGTGCCTGGAACTGAAGCCAGTTCTTCTGAGTCCCAGGCTAGAACTTTAACCCCTGAACCATCCTTCTTCTCTGGGGCTAGTGACTGGAGAGGGGGCAGCTGGCAGCTCAGCATGATGAAATTACCAGAAACTCAGGGGATTAAACTCCTGTGACATCACTAAACAGGAGCCCAAGAACAATTCTTTTTCCAGATGATAACGCTGAGTCATGCTTTCTCCTGAATCTATTGAGGGACAGATCCATCGGCCAGGGCCCAGAGCAGGGTCATAGTGGACAGTTCACCACCAGATGTCAGGGGAGAGCTCATTAAGACTACTTACAGGCACATAGGTCAATGATCCCAGTCCCCTGCTATGGGAGGCGACTGTGACTGAAGGATATCATCCGGTATGTAAGCCTGTGTATGCTCCAATTTAAAATGAGCTGGGTTGTTTGCCCGGCCCCGCACTGCTCCTCTTGGGAGGCTGTTCAAGAACCTTCCTTCTTGGATGGTCAGAAGCCTCCTTCTCCTTTCCAGCCTTAGTTTACTACTGGACCGTTTCTCCCCATTTGTTCTTGTCCCAACACTGTCATTCAGCTTCAGGACCTCGTCTCCTTCCCTGGTGTTTACCCTCCCCATGATGTATTCAGACAGCAATCTGACCCCACTCAGACTGCCTTATATTAGGATAAACTAGCCAAGTTCTTTCAGCCTCCTTGACATCAGACCCTCCACTGCCCTGAACATCCTAGCAGCCCTTCTCTGCATCTGTTCCAGCCTGAATTCTTCTTTCTGGAATATGCATGACCAGAATTTTACACAGTTTGCCAGAGGAGGTCTCACCAGTGCCTCTTATAAGGATATTAACAACCTCCCTATCTCTCCCGAGATGTTTTAGGATCTCATCTGCTTGTTCACAGCAGCATCACATCAGTGGTTCACAGCCATCATGGGACTGACTAATACACCCAGGTCTTTCTCCTCCTCTGTCATTTAGAGCTTACCCTTGGCTCTACAAATAGAGGTGTAGTGGGTAGAACTGAGGAAGATTGAGAGCTGACTTGATGACAGTGTACAAGCACTTTCTCAGGGACAAAATACCAGCTACTGATGGGCTCTTTAATTTATCTGGGAAAGGTATAACAAGAACCTTTGGCTGGAAATTGAAATGAGGCACACATTTTTAACAGCAAGGGTGCTTAACCAGTGGAAAAATTTCAATATGGAGGTAAATGAATGTATTTCTGCAGCCTGTGATATACAGGAGGTCAGACTAGATCAATGATTCTCAAACTTATTTGATCACTCCCTCTCCTCTTTGTGTCTGTGAGAGTTTATGTCCCCATTTCCCACCCTCCACTACTCCCAGCCATACAAATGCATATACTGATATATGCCGTGATGATGCTTCACTTCATTCAGTGTGGTTGGGTTTTTCCTGTTGCATGAATGAGCCAACGATCCATTGGAATAACAGCAAAAGCAGAAATGCATTTGGGATCCTTGCTTACACTGAAATGTGCACACCGTGCCGTAGCAAATGAAGCCACGTACAGATGGCAAAAACTTTGTATAATGCCGTTCAAGCTTAACAGAAATCCGTGAAAATGCACAGTGCCACCTAAAGTCAAATCCACAGCACCATCTGATGACTGGATCTGTCTGGAGCAACCAGATTTGCTATTTGTTTGTTGCTGTGGGGAAAATGTGCACAGTAAAGTTTTTTCCCTAAAGATTCTCACACACCTCCACGAATACATTTCTCACCCCCCAAGTGTGAGAACCTCTGGACTAGATTATGTAATGGCTCTTTCTGGCCTTAAATTGTTATCTTTGCTTCAATTTGAACAAGTTGCTCCTCTGAATGTTGATAGACAGTCAACAAGGATAGACACTGGACAAAAAGAATCAGGATTGTCACAGTAAAACCAGGATATATGGTCTCTCTACCCACTAAACCAGATCCGTTCTTGTCTTTGGGCGAATCTCACAATTGTCCCACTCTTTGTGCTGTGAACAACACCCCATCTATGCTAAAAGCTTATCACCAAGAAGGTCTGACAGGATGCAACAGTCTCTTCCCTTTGGGTGCTTGTGACCAGTCCTCCTTAAAACCAAGTTCATTAGCAAACAGCACAAAGCATTAGAGAAAATGTTTTTTAAGTACCAAGCAGTTGTCACATGTCTGCATTCATCCATCTCATGTATCACTACAAGCTAAGTTCGACAGGCTTTGCTCTGGAGATAGAGGAACAGAACTAGCCCAACTTACATTCTTTTAGGAAGCCAAGGAGCATTGTCCCATCTGTTTGCCCCTTTCCTGTGGAAGCAGCCTTTGCTGAAACCTGTGTGAGCCTCGGCCCAGTCACCACAGGGCTCAGCCATGTCCATGTTACAGGGTCAATGCGTGAAGCTGACCTTTGCCCTCAGACTGCTTTCTCCCAGCCAGACCATCTAAGATGAGGCCCGATGGCCGTTGATCCATAGTTTGGCAGTTAGACTCATTCAGCCTCAATGGCTGGCAAACACTGGTCCCGTGACTGTGCTGAAACTCCCAGCGATCCTGTGATGCTCCAACACTCCCTCAGAAATTCACTACCTACCCCTCACTGTCACCCCTGAGCATCCCCACATTAGCCACAGACACCAAGGGGCCGGAGTCATGGGGCTTCCCAGAAGCCAGCTGTCACAGGGGGCTGTGGTCAAAGGCCTTTCATAGACAAACGTCAGGGATGTTGCTCTGTGGAACCCTGACACAACCCTGATCTTAGGGTCTCAGAGTATCTCAGCACCTTGAATATATTTATCCTCCCACCACCACTGTGAGGCAGGGCAAGACTATTATTGACCTGTGCAGAGGCTCAGAGAGACCCTGCCGTTCCCTGTATGGCCCTTGCAAAGACTTACTCTCAGCCTGGGATACTTAAAACAAAAGCCACCTTTGTGGGGCCGCATTTATTCAGTCTTCTCCAAATCACAGGCTTTCCTACTCTCTGACCCCATCCTCATCCCTTACTCAGGAACCCGCCACTGCCCTGATTCCTGCAGTCACGGTTGGGCTTCCCACCTGGAGAGGGGGTAGAGCCTTGGGTAAAGGGAAGTAGTAGAGGTAGGGATTCGGGGAGGAGACAGGGAAGAGGGAGAGGCCTCAGGGGAATAGGATCGAGGAAGGAATAAGTGGCTGTTGCCATTCCTTGTGTTTTTCGTCTTCCGTATCACCAGCGCTGGAGCCAGGTGATGAACTGATCCATCACTGGATGAAGGCCCTGATTATCCTCGCACGAAGGTGCTTGCTTTTCACGCTGTACACGATTGGATTAATCAGGGGCGGGAACAGCATGTAGACGTAGCCCACGAAAATCTGAAGCAAGTGAGAAGAGCTATTCCCAAACCTGTGTATCACAGCCAGGCTGATCAATGATGTATAGAAGACTAGGACAGCGCAGAGGTGGGAGACGCAGGTGTTCAGTGCCCTGAGGCGCTCTGCGCGGGACGCGATGCTCAGCACTGTCTTGAGGATCATCACATATGAGAGAAAAATAAACATTGAGTCCAACCCCACTGTGAAGACTATTGTGAACAAGCCATAGATACTGTTCACTGTGATGTCTGAACAAGCCATCTTCATGACCTCCTGGTGCAGGCAGTAGGAATGGGAGAGGACATTGGCTTGACAGTATTGGAACTGTTTCAGGAGAAAAGGGAGTGGGAATATTTGGGCCACTGATCTTAGCATAAAAACCAGTCCTATCTTAGCTATTCTCGGTGGAGTTAAGATGGAAGCATATCTCAGCGGGTCACGGATCGCGACAAAGCGGTCAAAGGCCATCAACAAGAGCACAGAGGATTCAATGAATGAAAGTGAGTGGATGAAGAACAGCTGGGCAAAACAGGCACTGAAGCTGATCTCCCTAGAGTTAAACAAGTATATGCCCAGTATCGTCGGCATGGTGACTATCAATAAGGCAAGGTCTGTGACGGCCAACATGGAAAGGAAAATGTACATGGGCTCATGGAGGCTTGGATCTGTTTTTATAATGAACAGAATGACTGAATTTCCTACCATTGAAATAACATACATTAAGCAGAAGGGGATAGAGATCCACAGATAGACGTCTTCCCACCCAGGTATCCCGGAGAGAAGGAACACTGCAGAGTCAAAGTTGGTGTCATTGACAGCTGACATAATGTACTGGGCAGGTCCGAGGAGTTTGGAACTTTCATTCCTGAAAGGAAAAAGAACAAGAGACTAGACAATATTTAACGAGACATCTTTCTGTTCTCAGTGCAAGTCTAGAGACTCCAGGAGCTCAAGGAAGATGAGCAAAAACAGTCTTGGATTTACATCACCGATAGGATGATAGGCACTGCCAGACTGGATCAGAGCTACAGTCCATCTAGCCCAGTAACCAGTGGCCAGTTCAAAGTTTCCCCCTGAAACCCACTACTTAGACATATTTTGTGCTGTAAATCAGGAAGGTTTACAGCCCTTCCAAGACGTTTTCAAAAATATCCTCACTACTATAATTGTATTATCCAGTCCCTCTTTGAATCCTGCTAAGCTCTTGCCCCCTGGCTACCTGGTGGCTGGGAGTTCCACAGCCTACTTGAGTACTGTGTGATTTTACAATTGAGACAGTCCCTTTCTGGCCCTCCACTTCTGAGTTTGGCCCACTGTATCATGACCTGTGGGTAATCACATTGCAAGTGCATGGTGAAAACAGTCATTGTATTTATCTTTCCTCCATTGAAGCTATTTATAAACGTGTTTCATTGCCTCATTAGATAGATAATTATTTTCTCCACTCCTGAGAGTTATAAAATTGACTTCAATGGTGTCACTCCAGATTTATATGTGTAAATTCGATCAGAACCAGGCTCTATTAAGTTTCCCTTACCAAATGCTCCTGGTGATACACTCTGACCTCCAAGAATACCTCCAAGACAAGCTGAAGTGCTTTGCCTGCCCAGCATTGAGTGAATCCAAAGAGTTCAGTCATTCTACAGGGTTCTCTTCATCCTCACAGGACTCGTATCCTCTCCCCATGGAAGGGTCTGTAGATATTTGGCAATTTACAAGCTAACAGAGACAGTTACTACAGCTGGGCAGGGGAGGAGTTGGTGTGAAAAATGGGTGAATAGTGCAAACAGTATTTTTGAACTAATATCTAGTTGAGTGTGCAAGTTACTACAACCATTCCCATGTAACAGGTGATGAGTGTAAATTATATATATCCACTGTACCACTCCCCTTTGCTGCACCTCAGCTCTTCTCTTTGCTGAAACACAGACCAGCACTTCTGTTCTCTCAAGACTTTTTGGTAAATCTTGCAAATGTATTGAAGATTTACTGAATACACGGCCCTGAATGTAAATTTTCAAAACAGCTTTTAGTCAGTTACCAGGAGACAGTATCATGCTATCCACTGAAGAAAGAGTTAATAGCACAAACCCATTGTACACAGTATTTTGAGTACTTCTGAAATACTTTCTAAAAGCAAAAGCTATTAAGAAGTGAATAGCTCTGTAAACTGCTCCTTCCTGAAGAGATTCCAACAACTCTGCTGCTGGCTTTTGATATCCAAACAATTCATGAAAGTTTGGTTTGTAATATTTGTATTACAATGAACAGTTCCAGCATAACATTTACACATCTGAATTCTAGTGCACACATGTGAACCCATTTGTTTGCCTCATCTTTCAGAGGTGATTTCTCAGGCTAGAGTGGGACTCAAAATCTGTCATCTGGATTTCTTCAGAACCTGAAAAGATCCCAGCATCTCAGGCCTCATTCAGTCTCTTGTCAACAAACAAAAGTCTAGTAGCTCCTCTGTCCCTGGGTTAATAGCTGACTGGTTTCCCTCAGGTTCTGTTCTGTCAGTCTGTAGCCTGTATCTGGAGTAAAAAGAAAAGGAGTACTTGTGGCACCTTAGAGACTAACCAATTTATTTGAGCTCATGCTCAAATAAATTGGTTAGTCTCTAAGGTGCCACAAGTACTCCTTTTCTTTTTGCGAATACAGACTAACATGGCTGTTACTCTGAAATGTATCTGGAGTGGCTGCAGACATTGGGGTCGGTATAGAAAATATTCATTCACTGAGCTCTCACTCCAAAGTACGTAGTGACCTCAGCACCTGTTATTCAGGCACGATGAGGGTTTGCAGGAAGTGGATTTCAAAGTCAAATACAGGAGTATTCATGGAAATGGAACTTTCCATTTCCTACAGGAAAGAAATCTATTGCTCTCTCTCGCTCGCTCGCTCGCTCTCTCTCTCTCTCTCTCTCTCTTTCTCTCTGACAGTCTAGGACGGTATTTATCAAATACTTAGCCCCCGATAATGGCATTGGGTCAGACATGGAGTGGAGCTGCCATAATGAATGTGGATGTTAAACCCAGTTCTTGGGATGTTTGCTGTATAGAGACATTGGGTTAACTATGGGGACATTTATGCTATGGCTATAGTGTGTGAAACCAGTCTGGCTCATCTTAGTTTAACAGCCGGCTGGTGGGGAAAAAAGCAGGAAGGGAAGCAAGAGCTGAAGAAAAGCTATCGTTCAGTCAGCACTTTAGGCAAGCTCAGAGACAACTCTGGAGCTACAAGCTGGGAAGAGCCTATTTGTGGGCTCCAGCCACGTTACACAGCTTGTTTTGCCAGCACTGGGAGTCTGTCCAGAGGTGGGGCAGCTGTTGCTGAGAAGCTCTTCAGACTGACAGGCGCAGACAGCGCTGGGGAAGTCTGAAGACCCTCGGCCTGCCTGGGTCCCCGTCAGAGTGAGAGGGCTTGGGGTCAGAGACGTCTATAGACTGTTGTTTGAAAACCCTCTTATTCACAGAATCACAGAATCATAGGTCTGGAAGGAACCTCGAGAGCTCATCAAGTCCAGTGCCCTAAACTCATAGCAGGACCAGCAACATCTAGACCATCCCTGACAGATGTTTGTTCAACTTGCTCTTAAAAACCTCCAGTGATGGAGATTCCACAGCCTCCCTAGGCAATTTATTCAAGTGCCTAACCACCCTGACAGTGAGGAAGATTTTCCCTAATGTCCAACCTAAACCTCCTTTGCTGCAGTTTAAGCCCATTGCTTCTTGTCCTACCCTCAGAGGTTAAGGAGAATAATTTTTCTCCCTCCTCCTTGTAACATCCTTTTAGGTACTTGAAAACTTTTATCATATCCCATCTCTGTGTTCCTTTTTCCAGACTAAACAAATCCAATGCTTTCCATCTTCCCTCATCAGTCTTTTTTTCTAGAACTTTAATCATTTTTGTTGCTCTTCTCTGGATTTTTTCCAATTTTGTCCAAATCTTTCCTGGAATGTGGTGCCCAGAACAGGACACAATACTCCAGCTGAGCGTGGAGTAGAGCAGAAGAATTACTTCTCGTGTCTTGCTTACAACATTCCTGCTAATACATCCCAGAATGATGTTTGCTTTTTTTGCAACAGTGTTACACTGTTGACTCATATTTAGCTTGTGGTCCACTATGATCCCTAGATCCCTTTCCACAGTACTCCTTCCCAGGCAGTCATTTCCCATTTTATATGTGTGCAACTGATTGTTTCTTCCTAAGTGGAGTACTTTGCATTTGTCCTTATTGAATTTCATCCTATTTACTTCAGATCATTTCTGCAGTTTGTCTGAATCATTTTCAATTATAATCCTATCCTCCAAAGCATTTGCAACCCCTCCCATCTTGGTGTAATCTGCAAACTTTATAAGTGTATTCTCTATGCCATCAACTAAATCATCAATGAAGATATTGAACAGAACAGAACCTAGAACTGATCCCTGCGGAACCCCGCTCATTATGCCCTTCCATCTTCATAGAATCATAGAATCATAGAAGGTTAGGGTTGGAAGGGACCTCAGGAGGTCATCTAGTCCAGCCCCCTGCTCAAAGCAGGACCAATCCCCAATTTTTGCCCCAGATCCCTAAATGGCCCCCTCAAGGATTGAACTCACAACCCTGGGTTTAGCAGGCCAATGCTCAAACCACTGAGCTATTCCATCCCCTTTCTTTCCATTCCATCTACCCACCCCCGTTCCTCTTCAGGGACTGATCTCACAAGCACCTCTTACAGCAGGAAATACACCATCTCCTGCAATTAGGTGCTGTGCTGAACCGGTACTGGTTCCACAGGACTCGGGGGTTCTACTCGCATTACTTTCTCACTCCGAAGAAAACAGGTGAATGGAGGCCCATTCTGCACCGACACAAACTAAACTGATTGTGAACCATTGATAACTACTCTCTGGGAATGGTTATCCACCCCCCACCCTTATAGTAGCTCCAGATAGGTTGTATTTCCCTAGTTTGTAAATTATTATTCTCCCATGTTACGCTTTATTCCGACTGTTCAGATTAAACAGAATTTTGGCTCAAGAAGGCTGGCTGGTCACTCCTCTCACCGCTAGTCACGGACTCCCAAAGGGAAGAACCACAGGAGCTGAGCCCACTCAGACCTGCTCGGCAAGCCCAGTCCCCCCACAGTGTGCTGTAGCCCAGAGCCCAGTGTGAGGGTGAGCAGATTGATTGATTCCACCCCATGGGAGGGAAGGCTACGACACTTGACCTGGCACTGGGAAAACAGAGAGGGGGCAGAGATGCTAGAAGCCCTGGAACGCTGAGGAGTATCTTCAGGGCAGAAATGCTGAAGCCCTCAGCCAGTCTGGACACAGAAATTTGCCCTATGGGACCTGTTACCAGAGAGAACCGTAGCTCTGGATTCCTGTGTTCACAATCGAGCCAGAGAATAAGACCCTTGAAAATGCATTTGTTCATTAAATTTTCAGGAGCAAATAAACCTGAGGCGATTTGGGAACTTGTCACTGACTTTCTATGGAGTCTCCGCTCACTCATCACCTGGCAGGATCGGGCCCACAGCACACGGCACCTCTCGAAATGGGAGCCCTGGAGAAATCCTGACTTGGGGCATCAGGGTTTTAACACTCCAAGTTCACTTTGAATGTCAGGTTTCTGTGGAGTTTGAATAACCCACCATGAAGCATGGGCAGATGTAAGGGCGGGGTTCCTGAGCTACTGTGCAGTGCTTGCCCTCTAGCCCCATCGCTGCGTCACCCCGACGGTCCAGATGAGTCCTCTGCCACTGCACAGAAAATCTGCAAAAGAAACAGCTTCCAGCCTTTCCCCTCCACTTTGCATTTTAAAGAGAGTGAAACCTGCCAACGCACCCAATTCCTGCTAGAAGGGGAGCCGCTGACACCAGAGGTCTTCACCCTAAAGGACCAGGAGCCATTGGAGAGGTAGCACTGGCCACAGGCAGTATCTGTTCAGACAAGGTGTCAGGTGCCTTTATGAAGCGTGCCTGAATATTCCCTTGGGGCCACCTGGCCATCAGGGAACCTCAGCTGCTTGGCTTAGTGTGCACCAGCTGTAACCGCCATCACATCCAATGGCAAACAGCAGGAGGCCAAATCACAGGGGACGTGTGGTGATGCTGCCCAAATGGACTGTAGCACAAGCCCTGCTAAAGGCTCTGCTCCTGGAATCTGGGCTTTTCATCACTGTTCCTATTGTTCTGATTAATCCCACAGCTACCTCGAGAGTCACTGAGTGGTAACAATGATTATGTCATAACTGTGATCTTGCTGAAATAATAATAATAATAATAATAATAATAATGATAATAATAATAATAATAATAACAACATAGGGCTAGATTTCTCCCCAGCAACCCCCTTTTCTGCATTACAAACCCAGGGTGCAGGCCAGGGAAGGGAGATTCTACAAGGCTCCCAACAGGGAAATTTCCCTCAGATTGTTTTTTTGGGGGGAGGGGTGCCCTTCCCTTCTCCCAGAGGAATGAAAAGGGGGACCCAATATCCAGGGATGCCCAAAGTTAGGCATAGATCTCAGTGATCCACTGATAGCTAGGTCCCCCACCCACAATCTCTGGGCCTCCATAACTGCTCCAGGATCCTCTCCAGCTCTCTGCTAGCACAGGCTAATCAGAGATGTGCTGCCAGGGCCTGTCACAGTAACCACTGCCCACACGATCTACTTGGGGTGTTGTACAGGGTGGAGGGGGTTGTACAGGGTGGAGGGGGCTGCACAGAGATGGGAGGGCTGGTTAGAGTAGCTGCTGGGCACAGTACCCAGCCATAGACTGGTCGGGAGGTTTTGACATTTCCATACCCAGAGCGCAGCCAGAGACTCCATCAGTGCAACCTTCCTCTACGTTATGAGGAAGAGGCAGATGAAAAGCCTCCAATTTCTCTTGGGGATCCAGGCACCTGCAGATGGGCAGCATCTTGGGAGCTGAGCTTACAGAGAAAATTGATCATCCATTTTCTATGAAGACTCACCCCAAAACATGGATGAAAAGCAAACATGTGAGTTTGTGTTATAATTTTGCATGGGGGAAAACACTCTGTCTTCCAGCTCAGCTCTAGCTCAAACCATGAGCCTCTGTGCCAGGTGCTACAGGACCACACCCCTACGTGGAATCATTAGCCCCTCATTGGTCTCCCACACTCAGCAGCCCCTGGACATCTCGTAGCATGGCTATGCGAGCAACATAACAGAGGGTGGCCCTGGAAATGGTTTGTCTGCAGCAGCTCATGCATCAGTGGCACAAATGCAGAACATAACAAAGGCCATATTGGGTCAGACCAAATGTCCACAAACGAAGGTACTGAGGGTTGGTTAGCGGACATTGCTGGTCACACAGTCCAGCACTGACAGAGACGCTCTTTCCCTCGGCACTGGGATACAGAGTCCCCTGTTGTAAGGAACAGTAGTATACCACAGACAGCCGGACATAACAGCGATGGGCTCGCATGGTCACTGGGTGCCTGAGGCACAGCTCAGAGGGGCTCTCCTCATATTTAGGCATAAGACATGCACATGCAGTTAAGCAAGGCCATCAACATTTTTAATAGAAAGGGGCATGATCAAAGCTCACCTTCAAATGCCTGCTCCGAGCTTTCTCTTGGACCCAAACAACCCCCTCCCCCACATTCAGCTCCCCCCAAACTTTGTGATGTTGGAAATTTGGACGCAGGGTGTGAAGTCTATCACCAGCACTAGAGAGGCGCTCAGTGCTCATAGAGTGGGTGAGGGTCAGGATCAGACTGAGGAGTAGCCCAGCAGGGCTCTGTTCGGCTAGGCACCACTCTCCAGATCCTTCGCTCTCTGAAATCACATCCTGATTCCCCCTCTTCCTGCCAAAGAATGCTGTGCTATCTCAGGTCTCATCACCAAGGAGAGTTGGGAAGGTTCAGGGTCTCCACCCAGTACCCCAAAGCACCTCTATGAGGCATACAGAGTTGAAATCTCTACTCCATGCTGATTAGGCCTCAACTGGAGTATTGTGTCCAGTTCTGGGTGCCACATTTCAGGAAAGAGGTGGACAGATTGGAGAAAGTCCAGAGAAGAGCAACAAAAATTATTAAAGATCTAGAAAACCTCTGAAGGAAGATGAAAAGAAGTGGGTTTGTTTAGTCAGGAAAGGAGAAGACTGAGAGGGGACATAACAGTTTTGAAGTACCTAAAAGATTGTTACAAGGAGGGGGGTGAAAAATTGTCCTCTTCAACCTGTGATAATAGGACAAGAAGCAATGGGCTTAAATTGCAGCAAGGGAGATTTAGGTTGCACATTAGGAAAAACTTCCTAACTGTCGGAGTGGTCAACCACTGGAATAAATAGCCTAGGGAGGTTGTGGAATCTCCATCGTTGGAGATTTTTAAGAGCATGTTGGACAAACACCTGTCAGGGATGGTCCAGATGGTGCTTGGTCTTGCCATGAGTGCAGGGGACTGGACTCGACGACCTCTCGAGGTCCCTTCCAATCCTATGATTCTGTGAAAATGGGTGAATGTGATCCAGAGGGATATAGGTCTGGAAGTGACCTCATGGCTCCATGAGCCCGGTCTCTGCTATGGCAGGTGACCCTGGCATATTGCCTACTTTATGCACCTGTCAAGCTCCATGTTAAAACCAGCTGGGTTGTTGGCCCCACACTGCCATTTTTGGGCAGCTGTTCCAGAACCTCCCTCTATGCATGGTCAAAACCTCCTTCTCCTCTCCAGCCTCAGTTTGCTCCTGGCCAGTTTCTCCCCATTTCTTCTTGGGCAAACACTGTCCTTTAGCTTCAGGAGCTCGGCTCCCCCCTTGGTTTTTACTCCCCTAGTGTATTTATAGAGCAATCCGATCCCTTCTCAGCCTGCCTTGTGTTAGGCTAAAGCAGCCAAGCTCTTTCAGTTTCCTCATCAGCCAGGCCCTCCATTGCCCTGACGATCCTAGCAGCCATTCTCTGCCCCTGTTCCAGCCTGAATTCTTCTTTCTAGCATAGGAGTGAGCAGAATTTTACACAGTTTGCCAGAGGAGGTCTCACCAGTGCCTTGTATAGTGATATTCATAATTCTCTATCTTGCCTAACACATTCTAGGACCTCATGCCTCTTGTTCAAAGCGGCATCACATCCGTGGCTCACAGTCATCCTGGGACTGACTAATACACCCACGTCTTTCTTCTCCTCTCTCGTTTCCAACATACCCTTCGCTGTATAAACAAGTGTGTAGTGACTAGAACTAGGGAGGTGATCTCAGGTCTCTATATGACATTGTTGAGACCAGTGCTGGAATACTGCACACCGGTCTGGTGCCTAGATTGAAAAATTAGAGTGGGTGGAGAAAAGAGCCACAAAAATGACTGAAGGGTGGAGCAAATGCCGGACAGTGGAGACTTCAAGGGCTGACTCTGCTTAGCTTACTAAAAGTAAGGCAGAGAGCTGACTTGATAACCGTGTACAAGCACCTTCACAGGGTCAAAATACCAGCTACTAAGGGGATCGTTTATCAAGCATGGAAAGTTATAATAAGAGCCAATGGCTTGAAGCTGAAACCAGACAAACTAAATGTGGACATGAGGCACACCTTTTTAACATCAAGGGTGTTTAACCACTGGAACAAACTCCGCAGGGAGGTGGTGGATTCTCCTGCTATCTCCAAACCAAGACTGGATGCCTTCCTGGAAGATACACTTTAGATAAACGCAAGTGATGAGTTAGTCAGACAAGGTCACTGGGTTCAAGACAGGGGTAAATGGGTGAAATTCTGCAGCCTGTGATATAGAGGAGGTCAGACTAGATCAGTGGTTCTCAAACTTTTTGATTGCGCCCCCATGTCTTTGTGTCTGTAAGAGGGTAGCGTCCCCCCTCCCCGCCGACCACCACCACACAAATACATATAGTGATACATGTGGGAACGGGGCTCCACTTGAATCAGTTGTGGGTTTTTTCTGCTGCATGAATGATCCAAAGATCCACTGTAATAAGACCAAAACAAAACTGTGATTGTGGTCCCTGCTTACAGTGAAATACGCACACTGTGCCATAGCAAACGGATTCACATACAGATGGCACCGACTTTCTATCATGCTCTGCAAATCTAACAGAAATCTGTCAAAATACACAGCACCGCGTAGAATCAAACGCACAGTGCCATCTGAGGACTGGATCTGTCTGGAGGAATTAGCGTGGCTAGTTACTCATT
This sequence comes from Caretta caretta, assembly GCF_965140235.1. Lineage (NCBI taxonomy): Eukaryota > Metazoa > Chordata > Testudines > Cheloniidae > Caretta > Caretta caretta. Next base: position 7,146,893 of record NC_134206.1, read on the forward strand.
GCTGTGGGTAAAATGTCCAGTCAGGTTTTTCCCCGAAAGCTTCTCATGCCCCCCACACCGGAATACATTCTGCACACCCCAGAGGGGCCCAGCCCCCAGTGTGAGAACCTCCAGACTAGATGATCTAACAGCTCTTTCTGGCCTTACATTCTATGACTCTATGAATCATTGTCTTGAGTGGATAGTTATGTTGGATCCAATTTGAACAAGTTGCTACTTTGAATGCTGACAGGCACTCAGCCAGGAGAGACGCTGGCCAAGAAGAATCTGGATTGTCAAAGTAAAACCAGGAGATATGGTCTTTGTTCTCTAAACCAGGTCCTTTCCTGTCTTGGGGGGAACTCACAACTGTACCACTCTTCCAGCTGGGAACAACACCCCACCTATATAAAATGCTTATCACCAAGCAGGTCCAATTGGACACCTCAGTCTCTTCCCTTCGGGTGTTTGTGACCAGAGCTACACAGTCACCTCCAGCTTCTTTAAAAGTAGTAGTTTTATTGGCAAATCTCACAAAGCATTGGAGAAAATGGTTTGAAAATACCAGGCAGCTGTCACACGTCTACACTCCTCTATCTCACATCTCACTACAAGCTAAGTTAGACGTGAGATGGATGAGTGTAGACGTGTGACAGCTGCCTGGTATTTTCAAACCATTTTCTCCAATGCTTTGTGAGATTTGCCAATAAAACTACTACTTTTAAAGAAGCTGGAGGTGACTGGCTTTTCTCTGGAGATAGAGGATCAGACCTGGCCCAACTTACCTTCTTTTGGAATGCCAAGGAGCTCTTGGGACCCAGCCTAGTTTCCCTGTGTCCCTGAGAGCATCTTCCCATCTGTTTACCCCTTTCTTGTGGAAGCAGCCTTTGCTGAAACCTGTGTGAGCCTGGGTCCATTCACTGCAGTGCTCAGCCATGTCCATATTACAGGGCCTAGGTGTGAAGCTCACCTTTGCCCTCAGATTGCTGCCACAGACATCAAGGGGCTAAACTCATGGGGCTTCCCAAAAACCCGCTGTCAAAGGAGGCTGTGATAAGAAGCCTTTTATAGACCAGTGTCAGAGGTGGAACCCTGACCTAGCCCTGATCTTAGGGTCTCTGAGTATCTGAGCCCTTTGAATGTATTTATACTCCCGTCACTGCTGTGAGGCAGGGCAGGGCTATTATCCACCTGTGCAGAGGCTCAGAGACAGCCAATGGCTTGCCCACGGTCACACATGTCAGGGAATCAAACCCAACTCTCTTGAGTCACAGAACCGTGCCCAGATCACAGGACCAGCCTTCCAGCCATCTGAGCAGTGACAGGCCTGGCTGGATTGTCTGCTGTGCCAGAAGAGCTCCCCCCTGTGCTGCAGGGAGCACGGAGAGCAAGGAGCCAGGTACAGTGGTTTGACTTGCTGGCCTGTTCTCCCCCTGAACGGAGTTCAGGGCAGCCTGGGGCCTCGGCTGGCCTCCGCCCATTAGTATCGGCTTCCAAGAGCACAGCCCACTCTGGCCAAGTCCCTGTAGACAGGGGCCACCCCAGAGTGTCCCCTTGGGGCCTGAGGTAGCCCTGCTCTACCTTTCCCTCTAAGATCCTTGAAATGACTTATGCTCAGCCTAGAATACTTAAAAAAGGAGCCCCTTTCTGGGGTTGCATTAATTCAGTCTTCTCCAAAACACAAGGTCTCCTAACCCCCAGGTCCTTAGCTCAGGAGCCCCCCCACCACCTTGCTAGCTTGGGCCAGTGTTAGAGAGCTTATTCCTTCACTCTCCCACTTCCCTGGTTCTTCTCGCATGAACAGAGAGCAACAATACCCGAAGTCCGAAGGTGCAAACAATTCGATGTTTATTGGGGTGAACTTCCAGCAAGCTAAATACAAGTTCCTTTTTCCTTATTTTCGAATCCCAACTTACTTCCTGTTTGCCCCTAATTTATATAGTAATATTCTTAGCTATACCTTAACCAATCATTCTACTAAAATTTAACTAACCAATCCTAACATGGATTAGCTAACCAATTATATCCCACCACCTTAATTAGTTTACACCCAGCAAAATTAATTATACAGCAGACAGAAGCAATCACAGAACCAGACAGAGACCATGCCAATAAACAATAGCAAAGTGGGAACTATAATGACAAAACAATACAGAAGTGAGGATTTCACAACTACATCTGTAAAGACATAAGAGTTTCCCAGCTGTGTCTATTGATGTGAGTTCTTACCAGACAGAAAACTATCAACCTCAATTTCCTTTTACAGCTTCTAGGCACTTCCCTTTCTCTGGAGGTGATAGGCACTATAAGGACAGGATTAAATTCCTAACAGCCCAATAGCACCTTATTTCAATGTGACTAGTTTGGAATGTGAGGATGTGACCATTCACTTCCCAGCTTATGGCTGCCTCTGTCGCTTAGCCAAAGGCCTTAGCCTAAGAACAGGGCCTCAGACTGTCACAGTAAGAGAAGGCCCTTACACTGGCAGACAGTGATTTTGATTCTTTCTTTTATACCTCTAACTAGCCAAGTGATAGGAATACACCTAAATTCTTAGAGTATAGGCCTTTACAGACAGGCCTGAATATCTATATCCTAACAGCCAGCATTGGTTCAAACTTCCCACATCCCTATTCCTCTTTTTCCCCTGAAGCCCCGCCCCCTGTCCCATCTCTTCCACTAAGCCCTGCCCCCTGCTCCTCCACTTCCCCTGATGCTCCGCCTCCCAGCCAGCCCAGAGTCGGGCCATGGTAAGAGCTGCCCCAGGAGCACAGGATGTTGTGGGGAACCCTGGACTCTCCACTTTCCCTGGGTTGTACATCCTAGTGGGGGAGGCATCAAATGTGGAGGGTCTGGGGCTCCTCACAGTGGGTGTGGCTCTCTGGGCAGCTCTTACCACAGCCTGGCTCTGGCTTCCAGCCTGGAGACAGGGCAGAGGGAGGGACCTCCAGGGAAGAGGATCCAGGATGAAATAGGTGGCTGTGTTTTTTGTCTCCCGTGCCTCCAGCCCTGGAGACGGGTGATGAACTGACCCTTCACTTGACAAATGCCCTGATTATCCTCTCACGAAGATGTTTGCTTTTCACGCTGTACACAATTGGATTTATCAGAGGTGGGACCAGCAAGTAGACATAGCCCAGGACCGTTTGAAGCAAGTGAGAAGAGCTATTCCCGAATCTGTGTGTCACAGCCAGGCCAATGTCTGGCGTATAGAAGACTAGGACGGCGCAGAGGTGGGAGACGCAGGTGTTCAGGGCCCTGAGGCACTCCGTGTGGGATGCGATGCTCAGCACTGTTTTGAGGATCATTGCATAAGAGAGGAAGATGAGCAGCGAGTCCAACCCCACCGTTAAGAGTGTAGTACACAAGCCATAGATGTAGTTGACTGTGATATCCGAACAAGCCATCCTCATGACCTCCTGATGCACACAGTAGGAATGGGAGAGGACGTTGTCTCGACAGTATCGGAACCGTTTAAGGAGAAAGGGAAGTGGGAATATTACAACCACCCCTCTTAACATAAAAGCCAGTCCCATTTTGGCTATTCTCGGTGGAGTTAGGATGGCAGCATATCTCAGTGGGTTACAGATTGCGATGAAGCGGTCAAAGGCCATCAATAAGAGAATGGAGGATTCAAATTTTGCAAGCGAGTGGATGAAGAAGAGCTGGGCAAAGCAGGCATCGAAGCTGATCTCCCTGGATTTGAACAAATATATGCCCAGTATTGTCGGTATGGTGACTATTGATAAGCCAAGGTCTGTGATGGCCAACATGGAAAGGAAAATGTACATGGGCTCATGGAGACTTTGATCTGTTTTTATAATGAACAGAATAACTGAATTTCCTGCTATGGAAATAACGTACATGAAACAGAAGGGGATAGAGATCCACAGATAGACGTCTTCCTGCCCAGGTATCCCGGTGAGAAAGAACACTGCAGAGTTCAAGTTGGTGTCATTGACAGCTGACATAATGTACTGGGCAGGTCCGAGGAGTTCTGAACTTTTCTTCCTGAAAGGAAAAAGAACAGGAAACTAGATAATATTTAGTGAGACATCTTTCTGCTCTCAGTGCAAGTCTAGAGACCCCCAGGAGCTCAATGAAGATCAGCAAAAGCATATCCTTGGATCCAAGGATAGGAAGATAGGCACTGCCAGACTGGATAGGACCTGTAGTCCATCTAGCCCCCTATCCAGTGGCCAGTTCCAGACACTGCAGAGGAAGGTGGTAGAAGCTCTGCAATAGGCAGCTATGAATGACCTGCTCCTCGGGAAAGTTTCCCCCTGACACCCACTAGTTAGACATAGTTTGTGGTGTGAATCACAAAAATGTATAGCCCTTCCAAGACTCTTCTTTAAAAAATCCTCAAGACTGTAATTGGATTTTCTGGTTACGCATATAAACATTCCCTCCCTCTTTGAATCCTGCTAAGCTCTTGGCTCCTTTGATATCTTGTGGCTGGGAGTTCCGCAAGCTATGTGAGCACTGTGTGATTTTACAATTGTGACCTTTCCACAGACATCCTTTCTGGCCCTCCACTTCTGAGCGTGGCCCATAGTACCATGACAGGTGTATAAACACATGGCAAGTGCATGGTGAAAACAGTCATTGCATTTATCTGTCCTGCACTGAAGCTATTTATAAATGTGTTTCTTTGCAGCATTATATATATATATATATAGTCTTTATTTGTTCCACTCCTGAGAGTTCAAATTATGCCACTGCATGTTTGCAGTACATGGGATAAATTCCTAGGTCCAGGTTCTTAATTCAATAAAATTGACTTCAATCGCATTACTCCAGATTTACATGTGTAATTATGATCAGAACTGGGCTCTATTAACTTTCCCTTAACTAAGGTTCACATTAATACACTCTGACCCCCAAGAATCCCTCCATGGGAAGCTGGAGTGCGTGGCCTGGCCAATGTTGCCTGACTCCAGAGAGTTTGATCATCCTACAAGCTTCCCTTCATCCTCACGGGACCGGCATCCTCTCTCCATCCAAATGTCTGTACATATTTTTTGATAAGTTACAAGTTAACACAGACAGTTACTTCAGCGGGGCAGAGGAAGGGATGGTGTCCGAAATGGGTGAATATGCAAACACTAGGTTTCTGCATTCATAAAATCCGTAGTACCCGGGAACGGCATTGTGACAGACATGGAGCTGAGCGGCCATAATCAATGCGTATGTTGAACCCAGTTCTTAGGATATGTGCTGTAGAGTTATATTGGGTTAACTATTGGGATGTTTATGTTTTGGCTGTGTCATAAATATAAAGGGAACGGTAACTATCTTTCTGCATACAGTGCTATAAAATCCCTCCTGGCCAGAGGCAAAGTCCTTTTACCTGTAAAGGGTTAAGAAGCTCAGGTAACCTGGCTGGCACATGACCCAAAATGACCAATGAGGGGACAAGATACTTTCAAATCTGGAGCGAGGGGCAGGGGGAAAGGCTTTGGTCTGTCTGTGTGATACCTTTGCCGGGCACAGATCAAGGATGCAAGCCCTCCAACTCCTGTAAAGTTAGTAAGTAATCTAGCTAGAAAATGTGTTAGGTTTTCTTTGTTTTGGCTTGTGAAATTTGCTGTGCTGGAAGAAATGTGTATTCATGTTTTTGTGTCTTTTTGTAACTTAAGGTTTTGCCTAGAGGGATTCTCTATGTTTTGAATCTGACTGTCTGTAAGATTATCTTCCATTCTGATCTTATAGAGTTGTTCTCTTATCTTTTTTTGTTCTTCTAATAAAGTTCTGTTTTTTAGGAATCTGATTAGGTTTTTTGTGTCTTAAAAATCCAAGGCTGGTTTGTGATCATCTTGTTTATTCTCAAGCCTCCCCAGGAAAGGGGGTGTAAGGGCTTGGGGGGGATATTTTGGGGAAATAGGAACTCCAAGTGGTCCTTTCCCAGTTCTTTGCTGCCCCGATGAAGTGATTTAGACATACTGTTCAAGGACAAGGTGAAATTTGTGCCTTGGGAAAGTTTTTAACCTAAGTTGGTAAAAATAAGCTTAGGAGGTCTTTCATGCGGGTCCCCACATCTGAACCCTAGAGTTCAGAGTGGGGAGGGAACCCTGACAGGCTGTATGGGGAGAAACCAGTCTGGCTTATCTTCGTTTAATAGCAGGCTGTTGGAAAACAAGCAGGAAGGGAAGCAACAACTCAAGAAAAAGAAAGCACTTCAGGGAGGTGCAGAGACAACACTGGGGCTACAAGCTGAGAACAGCCTGTTTCTGGGCTCCAGCCCCGTTGCCGAGTTCACAATGCTGAGACTCTCTTCAGACTGACGGGCACAGATACCAGTGGGGAAGTCTCAAGGCCCTTGGCCTGCCTGGGTCCCCCTCAGAGCAGGAGGGCTTGGGGTCAGAAGACTGTTGTTTGAAAACCCTCTTATTTTCCCCTGTTAGGCTTTAGTCCTGCTGTTTAGATTAAACAGTATTTTGGTTTGGGAAGGCTGGCCGGTCACTCGTCCCACCACTAGTCACGGACTTCCAAAGGAAAGAGTCACAGGTGCCGAACCCACTGGGACCTGCTCGGCAAGCATAGTCGACCTGCAGTGAACTGTAGCCCAGGGCCCAGTCTGAGGGTGGAGGATCACGGGATTCCAGCCCATGAGAGGGCAGGGTCCGAGGCCTGACATCTGTCACTCAGAGACCAGAGAGGGGGCAGAGATGCAGGTAGTCCTGTAACTCAGAGGGGTATCTAGAGGGCAGAAATGCTGAAGCCCTCAGCCAGTCAGGAAACAGAAATATGCCCTATTAGATCTGTTACCACAGAGCAAAGCAACTCTGAATTCCCGCCTTCACAATCGAGCCAGAGAATAAAAACTTTGAAAATACATTTGCTGATAAAATTTCCAGGAGCAAATAAACCTGAGGCAATTTGGGACCTAGTCACTGATAATCTGTGCGGTGTCATCTTGCTCAGCCCCTAGCAGGATCGGGCCCAGAGCACATGGAACCTCTAAAAATGGGACCCTGGAGAAATCCTGACTTGGGGCATCGGGGTTTTAACACTGTAAGGTTGCTTTCAATGTAAGACTACTGTGTTGCTTGAACAGCTCACCATGGAGTATGTGCAGATGTCGGGGAGGGGTTCCCAAGCTGCCTAGCGCTGCCTGCCCTCCAGCCCCTGTCAGTGAGTCACCCCGACAGCCCCGCTGAGTCCTCTGCTGCTGCACAGAACATCTGCCCATGGAAACAGCTTCCAGCCTTTCCCCTCCACTTTGCATTTTAAAGATAGTGAAACATGCCAACGTACCCAGTTCCTGCTAGAAGGGGAGCCACTGACACCAGAGGTCTTCACAGTAAAGGACAAGGAGTCATCGGAGAGGTTGCATGGGCACCAGGCAGTATCTGTTCAGCTAGGAAGGCATCTGTCTTTATGAAGTATGATTGCACATTTCCTTGGGGACCACTTGGCCATCAGGGAACCTCAGCTACCTGGCATAATGTACATCAGCTGTAACCCTCGTCATGGCCAATGGCAAACTGCAGGAGGCCAAATCACAGGGGACGTGCGGTGATGCTGCCCAACTGGACTGCAGCTCCAGCCCTGCTGCAGGATCTACTCCTGGAATCTGGGCTTCTAGTCACAGGGCTACCTCGGGGGAGGCCGAGTTGTAACAATGATGCTGTCACAGCTGTGAGCTTTCCATAATAAAATTAATAAATAAGTAAATTAATAATAATAATTAACAATAACATAGGACCAGATTTCTCCCCAGCGGCCCCCTTTCCTGCATTACAAACCCAGCGTACTGGCCAGGGAAGGGAGATTTCACAAGGCTCCCTACAGGGAAATTTCCTTCGGATCATTCCAGAAGGGGAGGTTGCTTCACTTCTCCCTGAGGAATAAACAGTGGGCCACACTGAAAGGATCCAGGGATCCCCAAAGTGAGGCACAGATCTCAGTGATCCTCTGGCAGCTCGGCCCATCCACAATCTCTGGGCTTCCACAACTGCTCTAGGACCCTCTCCAGCTCCCTGCTAGCACAGGTTCATCAGAGATGTGCTACCAGGACCTGTCACGGTAGCCACTGCCTGCAGGAGCTGCTGAAGGGGCATTGTACAGGATGGAGGGGGCTGCACAGAGATGGGGAGGCTGGTTAGAGTAGCTGAGGGGCACAATACCCCAGCCACGGACTGGTCGGGAGCTTTTGACCTTTCCATGCCCAGAGCGCAGCCAGAGACTCCGTCACTGCAACTTCCATTTATGTTATGAGGGAGAAGCAGATGAAAAGCCTCCAGTTTCTCTTGGGGATCCAGGCAGCTGCAGCTGGGCAGCATCCTGGCAGCTGAGCTTTCAGAGAAAAATGATCTGTTTTCTATGAAAACTCAGCCCAAAAAATGGAGAAAAAGGAAACATTTTAGTTTGTGTCAAAATTTTTCATGGGGGGAAAATCCTCTCTGTTTTCCAGAGCAGCTCTAGCTCACCCCAAGCGCCTCTGTCTCCTGCTACAGGACCACACCCCTAGGTGGTAGCACTCGCCCCCCATCAACCTCGCACACTCAGCACCCGCTGGATGTCTGCTAGGGTGGCTACCCCAGCTCTATAGCAGAGGGAGCCCCTGGAAATGGCTTGTCTTCAGCAGCCCATCCATCAGTGGAACAATTTGTGAACATAAGAACGGCCATATTGGGTCAGACCAATGGCCCATCTAGCCCAGTGTCCTGTCTTCTGACAATGGCCCATGCAGATACTTCAGAGGGAATGAACCAAACAGGGAAATTATCGAGTTATCCATCCCCTGACGTCTGCTCCCAGCTTCTGGCAGTCCAAGGTTTAGAGATACCCAGAGCATGGAACTGCATCCCTGACCATCCTGGCTACTAGGAGCTCATTTAGTCCTTTTTTTTTTTTTGGTCCAGTTATACTTTTGGGCTTCACAAAATCCTTTGGCAGTGAGTTCCACAGGTTGACTGTATGTTGTGTGAAAAAATACTTTCTTTTTTGTTTTGAACCTGCTGCCTCTTAATTTCACCAGTGACCCCTGCCTCTTATGAACGGGTAAATAACACTTCCTTATAGACTTCCTCCACATTACTCATGATTTTATACACCTCTATCATTTCCCCCCCAAGTTGTCTCTTTTCCAAACTGAATAATCCCAATCTTTTTAATCTCTCTTCATATGGAAGCAGTTCCATACCCCTAAACATTTTTGTCACCCTTCTCTGCAGTTCTTCAAATTCAAACGTATCTTTTAGGTGATGGGGCGACAGGAACTGCGATCAGTATTCAAGATGTGGGCTGCAGTACATTGAGTGCATGCTTTCAGAGAACTATCCACAATGACTCCAAGATCTCTCTCGAGTGGTAACAGCTAATTTAGACCCCATCATTTTATATGTATAGTTGGGTTTATGTTTTCCAATGTGCATTACTCAGCACTGAATTTCATCTACCATTTTGTTGCCTGCTTAACCCATTTTGTGAGGTCTCTTTGTAACTCTTCATAATCTGTTTTGTACTTATGTATATTGAGTAGTTTTGTACCATCTGTACATTTGGCATCTCTCTGTTTACCCCCTTTTTCCAGATCATTTATGAATATGTTGAACAGCGCTGGTCCCAATACAGACCCCCTGGGGGACACCACTAGTTACTTCTCTCCCTTCTGAAAAATGGCTATTTATTGCTGAGCTTTGTTTCCTATCTTTTAACCAGTTACTGATTTAGGAGAGGACCTTCCTTCTTGCCCCATGAGCTGCCCGAGGGCCCAGCAATTTAAAAGGGCCTGGGGCTCCTGGCCCCCGCTGCCGCAGTAGCCCCAGGCCCTTTAAATCGCTGCCAGAGCCCCAGATGGCACAGGCCAGGCAGCACCGAAGGGCTGGCTGGAGGAGGCTGACCCCAACCCCGCCCCTTCTGCCCAAGGCCCCACCCCGATCACCATATCACACGTGTTTGTTGACCCCCTTAAAGAACTCTAAGAGATGGGTGAGGCAGGATTTCCCTTTGGAAAGCTGTGTTGATTCTTCCCCAACAAACTGTGTTCAACTATGTGTCTCATCATTCTGGTCTTTACTATTGTTTCAACCAATTTGACCAGTACTGGCCTGTATTCCCTCTGAAGCCTTTTATAAACATCAACATCACATTAGCTATGTGCCAGTCATCGGATACAGAGGCTGATTTAAGCCATAGTTTACATACCACAGTTAGTAGTCTGATTTGATCATTTGTTATCTGAGTTCCATCAGAATGCTTCCATCTGGTCCTGGTGACTTATTACTGTTTAATTTATCTGTTTTTTCCAAAACCTCCTCTATTCACACCTCAGTGTGAGACAGTTCCTCAGATTTGTCACCTAAACAGAATGGCTCAGGTGTGGAAAGCTCCGTCACATCCTCTGCAGTGAAGACTGATGCAAAGAATTCATTTAGCCTCCTGGCCACAGCCTCATCTTCTTTGAGTGCTCCTTTAACCCTCGATCTTTCAGTTGTTGTTTGGCAGGCTGACCGCTTCTGCTGTACTTTGTCATGTTATTGACATAAACTGGGACCGTATAGATCATTGTTGTTACCAAGGTCCTGTAATGGCACCAAATCTTGTATAAAGGAGGTCAAATAAGGTGTCTAAGACAAGGTTATGATTTGGTCGTTATGATTATGCTGTCTGAATGTGTGTTTCATTTTTGTATTTGAAGTTATGAATATTGGCTATGTACTTGTATCTCAATGTGTTTGATTCTAAGTAGCACCAGTGAAGCATTTGGCCAGCTTATTGAGAAGGGACTCTTCAGATTAAGTGCCCAATCAAGAAACACTTAACTGACAATGGACCTTGGGAGACTCCAATCCACATGAGAAGTCTTCCTGGGAACATTCAAAGTAGCATGTGAGCAATGGCTGCTCTCCCTGTAAGGAACTGAGTCATGCATGGACATGTGATTGCCCATGCTCCATCTTGCTGCTGTGATTTTCCACAGAAAGAACAAAGGGGTGTCCTTCCACATGGCAGAGATTATAAAAGGCCCTGGAAACCCATCCATTTTGTCTTCAATCCAGCTTCTTACCTCTGGAGGAATGTTGCTACACTGAAGCTCTGAACAAAGGACTGAATGACCCATCCAAGCTGTGGATGGACTCCAGAGACTTGATTTGAACCTGCAGTTTATTCCATCACTGCTGCAAGCCTGAACCCAGAACTTTGCCATCACTGTATGTAATTAACTCCTTTTAACCAATTTTAGCTCTCATCTATATTTCTTTCTTTTTATGAATAAACCTTTAGATTTTAGATTCTAAAGGACTGGCAACAGCGTGATTTGTGGATATGATCTGATTTGTATATTGACCTGGGTCTGGGGCTTGATCCTTTGGGATCGAGAGAACCTTTTTTCTTTCAATGGGGTATTGGTTTTCTTAACCATTCATCCCCATAAGTCTGCGGAAGAGAAGAATGAGGGGGGATTTGATAGCTGCTTTCAACTACCTGAAAGGGGGTTCCAAGGAGGATGGATCTAGACTGTTCTCAGTGGTAGCTGATGACAGAACGAGGAGTAATGGTCTCAAGTTGCAGTGGGGGAGGTTTAGGTTGGATATTAGGAAAAACTTTTTCTCTAGGAGGGTGGTGAAACACTGGAATGCGTTACCTAGGGAGGTGGTGGAATCTCCTTCCTTAGATATTTTTAAGGTCAGGCTTGACAGAGCCCTGGCTGGGATGATTTAGTTGGGGATTGGTCCTGCTTTGAGCAGGGGGTGGGACTAGATGACCTCCTGAGGTCCCTTCCAACCCTGATATTCTATGAGTCTATGATTCTATGATAAGGAGTGGCTGCTGATGGTGATACTGGGAAACTGGAATGTCTAAGGGAATTGCTTGTATGACTTCTGGTTAGCCAATGGGGTGAGACTGAAGTCCTCTCTGTTTGGCTGGTTTGGCGTGCCCTAATAGTAAAGGACCCCCAGCCTTGGGCTGTGACTGCCCTGCTCTAAGCAATTTGTCCTGAACTGATACTCTCAGTAGCTTCCCACCAGAGGCAGCATCGTTACACCCCACTCATTGTTCGGCAGGCTGACCGTTTCAGCTGTACTTTAAAAAAAATCGCTGTTAATTTTTGTGTCATTTGCTTGTTGGTTTTCAGATCTTCTGAACTTGGTTCACAGTGTCACCAAAGTCCATTAAACAAGTCTGAGTCACACTCCCCCCAAAATCATGAGATTGGTTTAAAAATAATGGGATTTAAAAAAAACACTAATGTGGGGGTTCGTTTTCAAGTGCCTTTGGTTTCTCAGCCTTTGGGGTCACCTGCTTCAGGTTTTCTAGCTTCTCTGCAACTCACTTTTTTAAATAAACTTTTTAAAGAAAACTGAAAGTTGAGATTCCCGAGCAGTCTTGTGATCCCAGAATCTGGGGCTTTCAGACAGACAGGAACTAGTGCAAGACTCCCAATAAAATCCCAAGAGGGGGTGCTGCTGGCCATCTCTCAGGCAGAGCACCCACAAACGAAGGCACTCGGGTTGGTTAGCAGACATTTCTGGTCACACAGTCCAGCAGTGGCAGACACACTGTTTCCCTCTGCACTGGGCTACAGAGCCTCCGGTTGTAAGGAACAGGGTTAGGCCACAGACAGCCGGACATAACAGTGATGGGCTCGGAGAGTCACTGGTTCCTCAGGCACAGCACAGAGGGTCTCCTCCTCTTGCTCAGGCATGAGACATGCACACAACGGCTAAGCAAGGCCATGCACGTTCTTAACAGAAAGGGGTGTGACCCAAGCCCAGCTCCAAATGCCTGCTGCTAGCTCTCTATTGGACCCAAACAACCCCCTCCCCCAGATCCAGCTACCCCCAAATCTGGTGATGATGGAAATTTGGACGCAGGGTGTGAGGTCTATCTGCAGCTCTAGAGGGGCTCTCAGTGCTCATGGAGGGGGTGAGGGTCAGGATCAGACCGTGGAGCAGCCCAGCAGGGCTCTGTTCAGCCAGACAACACTCTCCAGACCCTTCACTCTCTGAAAGCACGTCCTGATTCCCACTATTGCTGCCGAGCTGCAGGAGGGGCCCGGAACTCCCTCGTCAAAGGGGGCTGTGCTGATGACAGGCCTCATCACCAAGGGGTGTTGGGAAGAGTTCAGGTTCTCCACCCACTGCCCCAAATTGTCCCTATGGGGCACACCGAGCTGAAATCTCTCTAAGGCACTTAGCTCTGGCCCCAATTATTGTAGCATCCGAGCAGCTCACACTCTGTAACATGTTTATCAGCACCACACCCCATGCGGCAGGGCAGTGCTATTAACACCGCTGGGCAGATCCCAAGGCCAGAAGCCACCATTGTGATCACTGAGTCTGACCCCTGCCTAGCACAGGCCAGAGACCTGCCCCCAAAATAACTCCTAGAGCAGAGCCGTTAAAACAACCTCCTGCCTTGATGTAACAATTGTCAGCGATGGAGAATCTACCACGGCCGTTCATAGATTGTTCCAAAGGTTAATTACCCTCATTGTTTAAAAAATTACCCCTTAGTTACAGTTTGAATGTGTCTAGCTTCAGCTTCCAGCCATTGGATCATGTTACAACTTTCTCTGATAGACTGAAGAGCCACATGCAGCTGCTTACAGACTGTGATCAAGTCACCCCTTCCCCTTCTCTTTGTTAAACTAAATAGATTGAGCCTCGTGAGTCTCTCATTAGGAGGCAGGTTTTCTAATCCTTTCATCATTCTCTGATCTCTCTGGACCCCTCTCTAATATATCACCCTCCTTCTTGAACTGTAGACACCAGAACGGGACACAGGATCCCAGCAGTGCTCACACCAGGGCCCAACACAGAGGTAAAACAATCCCTCTGCCCCTACTCGAGATTCCCCTCTTTGTTCATCCCGGGTGGCACTCGCCTTTTCATCTATAGCACCACACTGCGAGCTCGTGTTCAGCTGATTATGACCCCCAAGTCTTTTTCAGAGTCACTGCATCCCAGGATTGGGTCCCGCATTCGGTAAGGATGGCCTGTGTCCCTTCTTCCTAGATGTAAACCTCTACATTGAGCCATATTAAAACACATGTTGCTGAGGCATGGAGGGACTAAGTGCGTTGCCCGAGGTCACAGAAGAAATCAGTGGAAGAGATTCTCCACCTTCCCTACGTCCTGAGGGGTGGTGACACAGGCTGGGGGCTGCTTTTGGGCCCCCCCACCCAGGGCAGGTGGAGGGTCTGGGGCTCCTCACAGTGTCTCTGGCTCCCTGGATGGCTCTTACCATGGCTCAGCTTTGGGTCCCAGCCTGGCCGAGGCAGGGCCTTGGGGGAAGAGGAGGTAGGATTGCCAGTTTTCTACTCACAGAAAACCACACACCCTTGTCCCACCCTCTGCCCGGCCTCTCCTCTGAGGCCCCATCCCTGCCTCACCCCTTCTCCAAGGCCCTGCCCCCCACTTGCTCCATCCCCCCCTTGCTCTGTCGCTCACTCTTCCCACCCTCACTCACTCACTCATTTTCACCTGCCTGGGGCAGGGGGTTGGAATGAGGGAGTGGGTTAGAGCTTCTGCTTTGGGTGCAGGCTCTGGGGTTGGGCAAGAAATGAATATTTCAATATGCAGGAGGGGGCTCAGGGCTGAGTGTCACGGAGTCCCGGGCTATGCTCTGGAACTGCTCCCTACGGAGCCAGGCAGGACTCGGGTGAAGTCTCCTCTCTGGGAGCAGACTGTCTGCAGGACACACAGCTCACACAACTTCCACCTTCCTGGGTCTGACCTCGGAGCATTCAGCATCCTCTGCCCCTCTGTGCGCTTCCCACAGCGAGTCCGCTGAGGCGGGGTCCTGGGGAAGCCAGAGGGTTCTGCCCCCCAACTCCGCAGTCAAACGTGACTCTCAGCCAGCCAGTAAAACAGAGGTTTATTAGATGATAGAAATACAGTCTAAAACAGAGCTTGTAGGTAAAGAGAACAGGACCCCACAGCTGGGTCCATTCTGGGGGGGCAATGAGCCAGACAACCACGTCTGCACTTCACGCCTCGTCCCCAGCCAGCCCAAACTGACTTACCCTCCAGCCCCTCCTCCTCTTGGCTTTGTTCCTTTCCTGGGCCAGGATGTCACCTGATTCCTTTGGTCTCCAGTCCTTTAGCTCTCACCTTGCAGGGGGGAAGGGCCCAGGCCAGCAGTTGCCAGGAGACAGAGTGTCGGCCATTTATCCTCATCTCTGGCCCTTTGCTCTGCAACAATCCCACCCCCTTAACCCACCACCTAGAGACTTAAGAAATGCACTGGGGAAACTGAGGCACCCCTACAGTATTCAGAGGAAACATTAAGAACAGTCCCACTTTGTCACACTGAGGCAGTGTGTTGGGATGTTGTATCAGGTCAGGGCTCTGGCTGGGGTGGGGCCAGAGATGAGAGGTTCAGGGTGCAGGATGGCCTCTAGGCCTGGGGGCGGAGCCAATGGGTTCGGAGTATGGCAGGGGGTTCTGGGCTGAGGCAGGAGGTTGGGGTGTGGAAGGAGTCAGGAATTCAGGCTCCAGGCGGCACTTACCTCAAGCAGCTCCTGGAAGCAGCAGCATGTCCCTCCTCTGGCTCCTTTGGGAGGTGCGGCCAGGTGGCTCTGCATGCTGCCCTGTCTGCAGACCCCACCCCCGCAACTCCCATTGGCCGTGGTTCCTGGAAAATGGGAGCTGCAGAGCTGGTGCTTGGAGTAGGAGCAGCGCACAGAGCCTCCTGGATGCCCCTATGCCTAGGAGCTGGAGGAAGGACATGCCACGGCTGCTGGGAGCCACATGGCACCAAGCAGGCAGGGAGCCTGCCTTAGCACCACTGTGCTGCCAACTGGACTTTTAATGGCCTGGTCAGTAGTGCTGACTAGAGCCACCAGGGTCCCTTTTTCACCAGGCATTCTGCTCGAAAACCGGACCCCTGGCAAACCTAAGAGGAGGAGAAGGGGGTAGCAATTCAGGGAAGGTCACCCTACACTGAATGGGCTGGGCTGGGATAGGAGTTAGCCATGCCTCTGTGTGGAAGCTGAGGCCCATTTCCACCCCTTTGCATTGCTGGGGCAGCACAAATGGAGCAGATGAGGAGGGAACCTGAGTTCTCTTGCCAGGACTCCTGTTTGTCAAACCCTCACTCACACATGCAGCTCTGCCCTGCCTCGATAGGGAGTGGACTCAGCAAGCATGTGGTGTGCAGAGCCGTCAACAGGGGTGGTGGGGGTGGGCTGCTTGAGCGGCCTTTCCTGGCATGGCCTCTGACATGACTCAGTCACAAACACCTGGCTGAGGGCGTGGGGGAAGGGTGGGTGTCCATGCCCCTTGAATAGCCCCTGTCCACAGCTGGTGCAGGAATCATGGATCACACAGATCCCAGAGCTCAGCTTTTCTCATGGCCCCTGGATGTTTAACCAGAGACAGGAGAGTGACAGGCCAGGAGTAATGGGAAACAACATCCACGTCCCTTCTCTTTACTGACTGTATCAACAGGAATTCTGAGGTTGGAGCAGGCACCGATATGGCTCTTTATGGGCCAATATCCCACTAGTCCCCTGGCTATTGATGAGCGCAGTCACTTTGCAAATGCTGCTGCCTGCCTTGGTCTCCTTCCCCCAGTGTCCTGTCCTCCCTCACCAGCCGCTCTCCCACTGCTCCAGACCTTAGATCCCATCTGAACCTTTCCCTACAGAGTGGAGATCAGTAGCTCTTGTCCTCCCAGATGCAAGTGTCCAGGATGGAATAGGTGGCCTTTGTTTTTTGTCTCCCATGTCACCAGTGCTGGAGCCTGGTGATGAACTGACCCTTCACTTGACAAACACCCTGATTATCCTCGCACGAAGGTGTTTGCTTTTCATGCTGTACACAATTGGGTTCATCAGGGGTGGGACTACTAGGTAGACATAGCCAATGAGAATTAGAAGCAAGGGAGAAGAGTTCTTCGCGAATCTGTGTATCACAGACAAGCCGAGCACTGGCACGTAGAAGAGCAGGACGGCGCAGAGGTGGGAGACGCAGGTGCTCAGGGCCCTGAGGCGCTCCACGTGGGATGCAATGCTCAGCACTGTTTTGAGGATCATCACATAAGAGAGGAAGATGAGCAGCGAGTCCAGCCCTACCGTGGAGACTGTAACAAACAAGCCATAGATGCTGCTGACACTGATCTCTGAGCAAGCGGCCTTCATGACCTCCTGGTTTATGCAGTAGCAATGGGAGAGGACACTGATTCGACAGTATCGGTAGCGTTTCAGGAGAAAGGGGAGTGGGAATATTACGGCCACCCCTCTTAGCACAAACACTAGCCCCATCTTGGCTATTCTTGATGGGGTTAAGATGGAAGCATATCTCAGCGGGTTATGGATTGCAACGAAGCGGTCAAAGGCCATCAGTAGGAGTATGGAGGATTCAGTGAACGAAAACGAGTGGATGAAGAACAGCTGGGCAAAACAGGCATCAAGGCTGATCTCCCTAGAGTTAAACAAGAATACGGCCAGTGTTGACGGTATGGTGGATATCAATAAACCAAGGTCTGTGACAGCCAACATGGAAAGGAGAATGTACATGGGCTCATGGAGGGTTGGATCTGTTTTTATAATGAACAGAATGACTGAATTTCCTAATATTGAAATAACATATATTAAGCAGAAGGGGATGGAAATCCAGAGATGGACGTCTTCCTGCCCAGGTATCCCAGTGAAAAGTAACACTGCAGAGTTGAATTTGGTGTCATTGACAGCTGACATAATGTACTGGACAGGTCCGAGGAGTTTTGAACTTTCCTTCCTAAAAGGAAAAAGAACAGGAGACTAGATGATATTTAATGAGACATCATTCTGCTCTGAGTGCAAGTCTAGAGATTTTCAAGAGCTCAAGGAAGATCAGCAAAGACATAGTCTTGGATTTACACCACTACTAGGAAGATAGGCGCTGCTAGGCTGGATTAGACCTATAGTCCATCTAGCCAATATTCAGTGGCCACCATGAGATGCTGCAGAGGAAGGTGGAAGAAGCCTTGCAGTAGGCAGCTATGAGATAACCTGCTCCCAGGGAAACTTTCCCCCTGTCACCCACTAGTTAGACATATTTTGTGGTGTAAATCAGGAAGGTTTAGAGCCCTTCCAGACTTTTTTAAAACAATCCTCATTCCTATAATTGTATTTTCTGGATACCCATATAAACATCCCGTCCCTCTTTGAATCCTGCTAAACTCTTGGTTCCATTGATATCTTGTGGCTGTGGGTTCCGCAGCATACTTGAGCATTGTATCGTGACCTTCCCACAAACACCCTTTCTGGCCCTCCACTCCTGAGTGTGGCCCATTGTATCATGCCATAGCAAATGCCTGCTGAAAACTTATCTGTGTAGCCCAGTGGACCAGCTTATCTCTATTACATACACTGCTTTTTCATTATATTTTGCTTTATTATATTCAACTGTAATGGACCCTACAGGCTCGTATCCTGTAAGACATTGTCTTCAGCAGTTAGCATGAGGCCTGACGCCTATGAACTTTGGCATAAATAAACTTAGGTAACCCACAAGTTATGGGGAACTGGAAGTAAAGTGTAGGGAGGGGAATTTTATCCATAACGCTATCAGCCAACCATAGAACATGAACAGACACCAGCTTCTGGAAAGTTTTGGATGGAACATCTGACCGCAAAAGTGCCATGACAATGAATTGAGGTATATGATAATGGGGTGAAATCATAAATACACTAACCTATAGAAGAAGGACACCTTAACATTGGTAAGGGAAGGATATATGTATAAGGAACAGGGGAGAAACCCCTATTAAATATGCATTCAACATGCTAATGTAAGTGCAACATATTACAAAAGTGGCATCCCAGGGCAGCAGGGGAGAGATGTTGACCTTGGGAGGGGCCAGAATGATGGCCACTGGTGAAGATGAGAACGGTGACAGTGATGAGGAAGATAATGGCTAACATTTCAGGTTGTTCAGCAAGGGATGGTGTCAATATGGATATTCAGATGTGCATTCTGTGTTATCTCTATCTACCTTACTGTGTCTGTGACTTTGCTAAATGTATTAATAGATTATTTATTTGTAAATATAAAAAGTTCCTATAGTGTGAGTGTTGCACCTGGGCACATCAGGGTTCCCAACCCTATGATCACTTTCATAAGAATCTGACCGGGCCTGATCTTGGGACCAGAACCTGTCAACCCTCAAAGGGATAACTGAGAATTTTATTCATAATCTTTAGATCAGGCTACATCTGTCCTGCATTCAAGCAATTTATAAACATGGAGTGGTTCATTATATATATTCTTTATCTTCTCCACTCCTGAGAGTCCAAATTATGCCACTGCCTCTTTGTAGCACATGGGATAAATTCTTAGGACCAGATTCTGAATTCAGTAGTATTGACTTCAATGGTTTCACTCCAGAGTTACATGTGTAAATTCGATCAGAACCGGGCTCTATTAACTTTCCCTTTCCAAATTCTCCCAGTGATGCTCTCGGACCCCCAAGAATCCCTCCAAGAGAGAAGCTGAAGTTCTTTGCCTGGCCAATGTTGACTGACTCCAGAGAGTTTGTTCGTCCTATAGGCTTCTCTTTATCCTCACAGGACCTGCAGCCTCTCCCCATGCAAGGGTCTGTTGATGATTTCAGCCATGCTCGTGTAACAGGTGACGGGTGTAAATTACATACAAGCACTATTACGCTTCCCTTTTCTGCATCTCAGCTCTATGCTTTGCTGAAACACTGATGAGCAGTTCTGGTCTCTCAGGACTTTTTGGAAGGTCAAGCATGTGTATTGCAGAGGTATTTTGTGCCTGAATGTAAGTGTGAGAAAAAGCTTCTGGTCAGTTATCAGGAGACAGTATCGTCCAACTGTTCACTGAACAAACAGTTAATAGCACAAACCCATTGCACACAGTATTTGGAGTACTTCTAAAATACTTTCTACAGCAAAAGTTATAACATTTACACATCTATGGTGTAGCTCACACGTAAATCCATTCTTCCCCTTTGATCTTCCTTCAGAGATGATTTCTCAGGTTGGAGTGGGACTTAAAATGTAGTGTCTGTCATCTGGATTTCTTCAGACCCTGAACAAATTGCAGCGTCTCAGCCCTCATTCAATCGTTTGCCAGCAAACAAAAGTCTAGTAGCTCCCCTGTCCCATGGTTAATCTGACTGGTTCTCCTCAGGTTCTGTTCTGTCAGTTTGTAGCCTGTATCCGGAGTGGTAACAGGCATTGGGATCAGTATGGAAAATATTCATGCCCTGGGCTCTCACTCTCTATTTTTCAGCGTTTTTCATTTGTGGAGCCCTAACAAATTTCAAATTTCAAATTTCAAATGTGAATACCTTTGGAAATCTTTCAGAGGAACAGCCGTGTTAGTCTGTATTCGCAAAAAGAAAAGGAGTACTTGTGGCACCTTAGAGACTAACCAATTTATTTGAGCATGAGCTTTCGTGAGCTACAGCTCACTTCATCAGATGTTTACCGTGGAAACTGCAGCAGACTTTATATACACACAGAGAATATGAAACAATACCTCCTCCCACCCCACTGTCCTGCTGGTAATAGCTTATCTAAAGTGATCAACAGGTGGGCCATTTCCAGCACAAATCCAGGTTTTCTCACCCTCCACCCCCCACACAAATTCACTCTCCTGCTGGTGCTAGCCCATCCAAAGTGACAACTCTTTACATAATCAAGTCGGGCTATTTCCTGCATAGATCAAGGTTTTCTCACATCCCCCCCACCCCCATACACACACAAACTCACTCTCCTGCTGGTAATAGCTCATCTAAACTGACCACTCTCCAAGTTTAAATCCAAGTTAAACCAGAACATCTGGGGGGGGGGGGGTAGGAAAAAACAAGAAGAAACAGGCTACCTTGCATAATGACTTAGCCACTCCCAGTCTCTATTTAAGCCTAAATTAATAGTATCCAATTTGCAAATGAATTCCAATTCAGCAGTTTCTCGCTGGAGTCTGGATTTGAAGTTTTTTTGTTTTAAGATAGCGACCTTCATGTCTGTGATTGCGTGACCAGAGAGATTGAAGTGTTCTCCGACTGGTTTATGAATGTTATGATTCTTGACATCTGATTTGTGTCCATTTATTCTTTTACGTAGAGACTGTCCAGTTTGACCAATGTACATGGCAGAGGGGCATTGCTGGCACATGATGGCATATATCACATTGGTGGATGTGCAGGTGAACGAGCCTCTGATAGTGTGGCTGATGTTATTAGGCCCTGTGATGGTGTCCCCTGAATAGATATGTGGGCACAATTGGCAACGGGCTTTGTTGCAAGGATAAGTTCCTGGGTTAGTGGTTCTGTTGTGTGGTATGTGGTTGTTGGTGAGTATTTGCTTCAGGTTGCGGGGCTGTCTGTAGGCAAGGACTGGCCTGTCTCCCAAGACTTGTGAGAGTGTTGGGTCATCCTTTAGGATAGGTTGTAGATCCTTAATAATGCGTTGGAGGGGTTTTAGTTGGGGGCTGAAGGTGACCGCTAGTGGCGTTCTGTTATACAGCATTTGCTCAAGAAACTTCCTGAAAAAGCACAAGATCAAATCCGCACAGACACACCCCTGGAACCCCGACCTGGGATATTCTATCTACTACCCAAGATCCATAAACCTGGAAATCCTGGGCGCCCCATCATCTCAGGCATTGGCACCCTGACAGCAGGATTGTCTGGCTATGTAGACTCCCTCCTCAGGCCCTACGCTACCAGCACTCCCAGCTACCTTCGAGACACCACTGACTTCCTGAGGAAACTTCAATCCATCGGTGATCTTCCTGATAACACCATCCTGGCTACTATGGATGTAGAAGCCCTCTACACCAACATTCCACACAAAGATGGACTACAAGCCGTCAAGAACACTATCCCCGATAATGTCACGGCTAACCTGGTGGCTGAACTTTGTGACTTTGTCCTTACCCATAACTATTTCACATTTGGGGACAATGTATACCTTCAGATCAGCAGCACTGCTATGGGTACCCGCATGGCCCCACAGTATGCCAACATTTTTATGGCTGATTTAGAACAACGCTTCCTCAGCTCTCGTCCCCTAAAGCCCCTACTCTACTTGCGCTATATTGATGACATCTTCATCATCTGGACCCATGGAAAAGAAGCCCTTGAAGAATTCCACCACGATTTCAACAATTTCCATCCCACCACCAACCTCAGCCTGGTCCAGTCCACACAAGAGATCCACTTCCTGGACACTACAGTGCTAATAAACAATGGCCACATAAACACCACCCTATACCGGAAACCTACTGACCGCTATTCCTACCTGCATGCCTCCAGCTTTCACCCTGACCACACCACACGATCCATCGTCTACAGCCAAGCTCTGCGATACAACCGCATTTGCTCCAACCCCTCAGACAGAGACAAACACCTACAAGATCTCTGTCAAGCTTTCTTACAACTACAATACCCACCTGCAGAAGTAAAGAAACAGATTGATAGAGCCAGAAGAGTTCCCAGAAGTTACCTACTACAGGACAGGCCTAACAAAGAAAATAACAGAACGCCACTAGCGGTCACCTTCAGCCCCCAACTAAAACCCCTCCAACGCATTATTAAGGATCTACAACCTATCCTAAAGGATGACCCAACACTCTCACAAGTCTTGGGAGACAGGCCAGTCCTTGCCTACAGACAGCCCCGCAACCTGAAGCAAATACTCACCAACAACCACATACCACACAACAGAACCACTAACCCAGGAACTTATCCTTGCAACAAAGCCCGTTGCCAATTGTGCCCACATATCTATTCAGGGGACACCATCACAGGGCCTAATAACATCAGCCACACTATCAGAGGCTCGTTCACCTGCACATCCACCAATGTGATATATGCCATCATGTGCCAGCAACGCCCCTCTGCCATGTACATTGGTCAAACTGGACAGTCTCTACGTAAAAGAATAAATGGACACAAATCAGATGTCAAGAATCATAACATTCATAAACCAGTCGGAGAACACTTCAATCTCTCTGGTCACGCAATCACAGACATGAAGGTCGCTATCTTAAAACAAAAAAACTTCAAATCCAGACTCCAGCGAGAAACTGCTGAATTGGAATTCATTTGCAAATTGGATACTATTAATTTAGGCTTAAATAGAGACTGGGAGTGGCTAAGTCATTATGCAAGGTAGCCTGTTTCTTCTTGTTTTTTCCTACCCCCCCCCCCCCAGATGTTCTGGTTTAACTTGGATTTAAACTTGGAGAGTGGTCAGTTTAGATGAGCTATTACCAGCAGGAGAGTGAGTTTGTGTGTGTATGGGGGTGGGGGGGATGTGAGAAAACCTTGATCTATGCAGGAAATAGCCCGACTTGATTATGTAAAGAGTTGTCACTTTGGATGGGCTAGCACCAGCAGGAGAGTGAATTTGTGTGGGGGGTGGAGGGTGAGAAAACCTGGATTTGTGCTGGAAATGGCCCACCTGTTGATCACTTTAGATAAGCTATTACCAGCAGGACAGTGGGGTGGGAGGAGGTATTGTTTCATATTCTCTGTGTGTATATAAAGTCTGCTGCAGTTTCCACGGTAAACATCTGATGAAGTGAGCTGTAGCTCACGAAAGCTCATGCTCAAATAAATTGGTTAGTCTCTAAGGTGCCACAAGTACTCCTTTTCTTTTTGGAAATCTTAGACATCGTCTGCAGACCCTCAGTGGCCCACAAATCACAGACTGAAAACCAGTGGTCTAGTACCTAGTACAGAGTAACCCCAGCACTTGTTATTCAGCCACAAAGAGGGTTTGCAGGAAGTCAATTTCAAAGCCAGGTGCATGTGCAACTTCATTTCCCACGTGAAATAGTCTGCTGCTCTCTGACAGCCTATGTCCTGTATTTGTAAAATCTGTAGCACCCGGGAACGGCATAGTGACAGACATGGGGCTAAGCTGCCACAATGAATGTGTATTTAAACCCAGGTCTGGGGATGTTTGCTGTAGAGCTATATTCGGTTAACTATTGGGGTGTTGATGTTATGGTTGTACTGGGTGAAACCACTCTGGCTCACCTTAGTTTCATAGCAGGCTGCTGGAAAATAAGCTGGAAGGGAAGCAACAGCTCAAGAAAAGCCATCTCTCAGTCAGCACTTCAAGGAGGTTGAGAGACCCCACAGAAGCTACAAGCTGGGAAGAGCCTAGTTCTGGGCCTCAGCCACATTACACAGCTTATTTTGCCATCACTGGGAGTCTGTCCAGAGGTGGGGCAACTGTTACTGAGAAGCTCTTCAGACTGACAGGCGCAGACAGCGCTGGAGAAGTCTGGAAGGCCCTCAGCCTGCCTGAGTCCCCGTCAGAGCGGGAGGGCTTGGGGACAGAGAAGAGAACAG
Organism: Caretta caretta; assembly: GCF_965140235.1. Lineage (NCBI taxonomy): Eukaryota > Metazoa > Chordata > Testudines > Cheloniidae > Caretta > Caretta caretta. The sequence continues at coordinate 7,171,148 of NC_134206.1, forward strand.
ACTATTGTTTGAAAACTCCCTTGTTCTCCCTACTGCTGAGATTAAACAGTATTTTGGTTCTCGAAGGCTGGCTGGTCACTCGCCCCACCACTAGTCACAGACTCCCAGAGGGAAGAACCGCAGGTGCCGAGCCCACTGGGACCTGCTCGGCAAGCACAGTCGACCCGCAGTGAGCTGTAGTCCAGGGCCGAGTCTGAGGGGGGGAGAACCATGGGATTCCAGCCCATGAGAGGGCAGGGTATGAGGCCTGACATGTGGACTCAGAGACCTGAGAGAGGGTAGAGATGTAGGTAGCCCTGTAACTCAGAGGGGTATCTAGAGGGAAGAATTGCTGAAGCCCTCAGCCAGTCAGGAAACAGAAATATGCCCTATTAGATCTGTTACCACAGAGCAACACAGCTCTGAATTCCCGCCTTCACAATCGAGCCAGAGAATAAAAGCTTTGAAAATACATTTGCTGATTAAATTTCCAGGAGTAAATAAACCTGAGGCCATTTGGGAACTAGCTATTGATATTCCATCTGATGAAGTGAGCTGTAGCTCACGAAAGCTCATGCTCAAATAAATTGGTTAGTCTCTAAGGTGCCACAAGTACTCCTTTTCTTCATGGGGTCTCCTGTCACTCAGCCCCTGGCGGGATCGGGCCCAGAGCACACGAGACCCCTAGAGAAATCCTGACTCAGGCCATGAGGGTTTTAACACTCTGCTTTCTGTGTAGCTTGAATGACCCACCGAGGAACCTGGGCACATGTCGGGGAGGGGTTCCCAAGCTACCAAGTGCTGCCTTCCCTCCAGCCCCTGTCAGTGAGTCACTCTGACCGCCCCGCTGAGTCCTCTGCTGCTGCACAGAACATCTGCCAATGGAAACAGCTTCCAGCCTTTACCCTTCACTTCACATTTTAAATATAGTGAAACCTGCCAACATACCCAATACCTGCTAGAAGAGGAGCCGCCAGAGGTGTTCATCCTAGAGGACAAGGAGTCATCGGAGCGGTTGCATGGGCAGCAGGCAGTATCTGTTCAGAAAGGAAGGCAGGTGTCTTTATGAAACGTGCCGGCACATTCCCTTGGGGGCCACTTGGCCATCAGGGAACCTCAGCTGTTTGGCTTAGTGTGCACCAGCTTTAACCCTTGGATCGTTCCAGTAGGAGAAAAACTTCTCACCTGTCAGGGTGGTTAAGCACTGGAAGAAATTGCCCAGGTATGTTATGAAATCTCTATAATTGGAGATTTTTAAGAACAGGTCAGACAAACACCGGTCAGAAATGGTCTATATAATACTTAGTCCTGCCACGAGTACAGGGGACTGGGCAGGAGCTTTTGACCTTTCCATACCCAGAGTGAAGCCATAGACTCCGTCACTCCAAACTTCATTTATGTGACGAGGACGAGGCCAGATGAAAAGCCTCCAGTTTCTCTTGGGGATCCAGGCAGCTGCCGCTGGGCAGTATAGTCATAACTGAGCTTTCAGAGAAAAATGATTCGTTGAATGGGTGAAAAGGAAACATTTTTGTCTGAGTCAAAATTTTTCATGGGGGAAAAAACCTCTCTGATTTCCAGTCCAGCTCTAGCTCAAATAATGCACCTCTGTCCCTCGTGCTACAGGACCACACCCCTAGGTGGCAGCACTCGCCCTCCAACAGCCTCTCCCACACTCAGCACCCCCCTGGACTTCTGCTAGGGTGGCTACCCCAGCTCTGTAACAGAGGGAGCCCCTGGAAATGGCTTGTCTGCAGCAGCCCATCCATCAGTGCCTTTTCCAACTCCAGTATAGGGAGATGGGGCACCCAGAACAGCGAGCAGCATTCAAGGTTTGGGCATACCGTGGATTTATATGGAGGCAACATGATATTTTATGTCTTATTTTCTATCCCTTTCCTAACCGTTCTTCACATTCTGTTAGTTTGATTTGGTTTTGGTTTTGGTTTTTGACTGCTGCTGCACATTGAGTGGATGTTTTCAAAGAACTATGGGTAATGACTCCAAGATCTCTTTCTCAAGTGGTAACAGCTCATTTACACCCCATCATTTTGTATGTGTAGCTGGGATGATGTTTTCCCACGTGCGTTACATTCCATTTGTCAACACTGACTTTCATCTGCCATTTTGTTGCCCACTCACCCAGTTTTGTGAGATCTCTTTGTAATCTGTTTGGGATTTAACTATCTTGAGTAATTTTGTCTCGACTGGAAATTTTCCCACCTCACTGTTTACCCCTTTTTCCAGATCACTTATGACTATGTTGAACAGCATGGGTCCCAGTACAGATCCATGTGGGACACCACTAGTTACTCCTCTCCATTCTTAAAAATGACCATTTATTTCTGCCCTTTGTTTCCTATTTTAACCAGTTACTGATCCATGAGAGGACCTTTCCTCTTAACTCATGACAATTTACTTTGCTTAAGAGCCTTTGGTGAGAGACCTTGTCAGAGGCTTTCTGAAAGTCCAAGTACACTGTATCCACTGGATCCCCCTTTCCTACATGTACCAAAATCACTTCTGGAGCCTTTTTTAAAAATCAGCATTACATTAGCTCTCTACCAGCCACCTGGCACAGAGGTTGATTTAAGTGATATGTTACATACCATGATTAATATTTTTCAATTGAATATTTGCGTTCCTTCAGAACTCTTAGGTGAATCCCAACTGGTCCTGGTGAATTATTATGGTTTAATTTGTTCCAAAAACCTCCTCTAACGATACTGTGGGACAGTTCCTCAGATCTGTCACCTAAAAAGAATCAGGTGCGAGAATCTCCCTCATATCCTCTGCAGTGAAAACTGATGCATTTATCCTCCCTGCAATAGCTTCATCTTCCTTGTCTGCTCCTTCAGCACCTCGAGCGTCCAGGGGACCCACTCACTCTTTGGCCGGCTTCCTGCTTCTGGCGTACTTTGAAAAAAAATTGCTGACAGTTTTTGTGTCTTTTTCAAGTGGTTCTTCAAATTCTTTTTTTGGCGTGCCTAATTCTACTCTTACACTTGACCTGCCAGAGGTTATGCACCTCTCTATTTTCCTCAGGACGATTTGACTTCCAGTTTTTAAAAGATGTCTTTTTGCCTCTAATCACCTCTTGTACTCTCTTGTTTAGCCACAATGGTGTTTTTTGGACATCTTCCTGGGGTTTCTTCTGTGGTGGTGATTATTTAGTTTGAGCTTCTATTATGATGTTTTTAAATTATTTCCATGCTGCTTGCAGGCACTTTACTCTTGTTACTCTTCCTTTTAATGTCCGTTAACTAACTACCTCATTCTTACGTAGTTCCCCTTTCAGAAGTTAAATGTTACCCTGGTGAGCTTTGTTGATATTTCCCTCCCTACAAGGATGTTAAATTGAATTACATTATAGTCACTATTACCAAGTGCTGCAGATATATTCACCTCTTGGACCAGACCCTGTGCTCCACTTAGGACTAAATCAAGAATTTCCTCTCTCCTTGTGGGTTCCAAGACTAGCTGCTCCAGGAAGCCGTCATTAGTGGTACCTAGAATTTTCTCTCTGCATCCCGTCCTGAGGTGACAAGGGGCATAGCAAGCAGATCGAGGGACGTGATCGTCCCCCTCTATTCGGCATTGGTGAGGCCTCATCTGGAGTACTGTGTCCAGTTTTGGGCCCCACACTACAAGAAGGATGTGGATAAATTGGAGAGAGTCCAGCGAAGGGCAACAAAAATGATTAAGGGTCTGGAACACATGACTTATGAGGAGAGGCTGAGGGAACTGGGATTGTTTAGTCTGCAGAAGAGAAGAATGAGGGGGGATTTGATAGCTGCTTTCAACTACCTGAGAGGTGGTTCCAGAGAGGATGGTTCTAGACTATTCTCAGTGGTAGAAGAGGACAGGACAAGGAGTAATGGTCTCAAGTTGCAGTGGGGGAGGTTTAGGTTGGATATTAGGAAAAACTTTTTCACTAGGAGGGTGGTGAAACACTGGAATGCGTTACCTAGGGAGGTGGTGGAATCTCCTTCCTTAGAAGTTTTTAAGGTCAGGCTTGACAGAGCCCTGGCTGGGATGATTTAGTTGGGGATTGGTCCTGCTTTGAGCAGGGGGTTGGACTAGATGACCTCCTGAGGTCCCTTCCAACCCTGATATTCTATGATTCTATGATTCTGCGATTCTATGACATGTACCTAGTCAATACAGGGATAGTTGAAATCCCCTATTATTATTGGGATTTTTTGTTATTGTAACCTCTCTAATGTCCCTGAGCATTTCACAGTCACTGCCACCATCCTGGTCAGTAATATATTCCTATTGCTATACTCTTATCCAAGCATGGAATTTCTATCCATATTCTATGGTTCAGTTTGATTCATTTAAGATTTTTCCTATATTTGACATTCTCTTTCTTTCACACATAGTGCCACTCCCCTACCAGCACAACCTATTCTGTCATTTCTAGTCTACATTTTGTGCCCTGGTATTACCCTGTCCCATTCATTATCATCGTTCCATCACATTTCTGTGATGCCTGTTATATCAATATCCCCAAACCAAAGGAGTGGTGGCAGATGGTGGGAGTAATGTTCATGGCTGTAAGGCGTTTTTGGTATTTATACTTGCCCACAAGCACAGATTTCAGCCCCTGGAATAAACCCACCCCACCACTTCACTTCACATTCCCAAGAATACATCCCGCAACTTCCTCCCTGCCAATGTACAATGCTCCGTCTTTGCCACCAAGGCCAATTTTTAGTGTCTTTTGCAGTTAGGAATTCTTGGGTCTTGGTGGTTTCAGCAGAGCAGGCGTTCCTTCTTCTCTCTTGGAACAGTCATGGTTTTGCATTATACAGGGGAGAGGTTACTAGCACGTCACCCTATAGTGCTTTGGTTTCTTTAGCAAATACTGAATGCAGGTTAGCTCTGTTAGTGGACAAGGGAGAGGTTACTAGCACTTTACCTTGTCCTTTTCCCTGTTGTCCAAAAGGAGGAAAGAAAAAAAAAAACCCAGAAGGAGGGACAGGCTGATCTGTAGTCGAAGTGAAGTCATCTCGAGTTGGAGGGGTCTTTTTGCAGTAAGAAGTATGGGTCCAGGCAGTCAGTCCTTGGCACTTCACAGCAGTGTTGGTAGTTAGCAGGACTTAATAAGGGCCTTTCCAGCATGGGACCAGAGTAGTCTTTTGTTGATGGACCTTTATTTAGACCCAGTTACCTGGTTTTAACAAATGGCAGGTTTGCTTAGGATCCTTGGAGCAGGACTTCTTTCACCTGTAAATACAGAGACCTCACACATTTTATTAATGTTTGGCAGTGTTTTACAGATCTCACAGCTGCTTGGGCACATTTAAGCCCCCCTCTTTTTTGGCTGTTAGCCAAATTCTAGCTGTGAGTAGTGTCCTTGGGCAGGCCAGCGTCTTATCTTTGGACCGAGCCTGCCAGCTACAGCGTTGAATTAGCTTGTCCTTTGTTTTTTTTCTTTTTCTTTTTGGCTTTTATTAACCTGCAAAGGAAACTTTTATTTTTTACTTACACATCTTTGTTTAAAAATGAACACATGTACATTGCCCATTATACAGCACTTTAGTTTTATTGTTTAATGTATGCTACATACACCCTTTTAGGAAAATGACTTTATTACAGAGCTTTGGAGCAACAAGCCAGGACAAGCACACCCACTTTTGAGGAGTCCACTTGGTACAACCTCTGGTGTCCAATAGCTTTCCTCCCTCCTCAGCCCTTTGGCTAGAAATTTGAGGTAGCCAGAAGGATCCCATGTATAATATGGGGAGTGGGTTAACCTTTCATGTCCTTGCTTTTAAAGATTGTTGGTGTGCCAATTTTAACAACAATTTTTTTTAATTAAAAGATCTGGCCAATTAATTTTTTTTCTTACTTAAGCAAATGTATTAAACTTTGGTATATTACATTTTTTTATATTATTTAAACACTTTGTATTTCAAGTTGAATAAAACAAGTATCTGCATTTTGATTTAACCCTTCTATTTAGTTTTAAACTAAACTGTTCTATGAAAAATTAAACACAGCAATTTTGGCCACAAGACAAACATCACAAGACAGGACATAGAACACAGAACAGAATTCCTATTGTGCCAGTAAATTCATGAGATGTTGAATTGCTTTTCAGCTGGCATCAGTTTTTTTTTATTTTTTGAAAGAAAAAAAGAACACAGATTTACCCCTTCTGGGCAGTCAGTCATTGCTTAAAATATTTTTTTTATATACAAATACCCTTGTTAATTGCAGGCAAAACTGAGGAATTACACATATTTTTTTGTATTTGTTTTATAGGCAGCCAAGGTTTTAGTGGCTTTTACCTTATTAGTTAGGTAATTTACATTAAAACAAATGCTTTTTGGCTTGCTTTTGGATCCACAGCTTAAAGATTTTTACTTTAAAAAGGCAAAATAAACTTTACCAGACTTTTGATTGCCTTTTACTTTTAACTTTTGCTGTTAAACACACAGCGACCTGAAAAGGAAGATACCACCTATTGTAGCTCCTTGGAGCCTAATAAGATATTAATTAAGTAGCACTGTATAATTGCATTCCTTTGGAAAAGGGCCCATTTCCCCCAAAATGGCTGCAAAGAAGCCAATAATTCTTTTTTTTTTTTTTAGTATTTTACAAAGTTTAACTGCTTAATTTTTTTTAGCAACTACAGAGTTAACTTTTTACTTTCCTTTTTTAAATTACTTGCTTATCTCCCAAACACCCAATTAACTTAGATGTTACCATTTTAAGTATTATTTTGGGATTTACGTTTTTTATTGTTGTAATTATTTATTTCTTTTTTTTTCACTATGACCTTCAAGTTTCCAACCTATTTTTTAATTTTTTTATTTGTTGCCTGCCTGCTCGGGCCCGATTTTGTTTTTCTTTTTGAACTGTTCCTTTCATGAGCACCAGCCTTGTCCCACTACCAATTTAACAAGGAGGGTGGGCTTTTTAACTAGCCCCCCAGCACTTCTGGTCTCTTTTTTTAAATATTTTTACTTACAAGGGCTACCCGAGTTCTCCCCCGTGAGGCTTGTCACCTGAACAGAACACATGGCCAATTGGCAAGCAAGGAGGTGACGGGCATAGGTCAGAAAGCCGAGGGTAAGCCGGAGGAGGAGCAGAAGCAGGCATAGCACACAGCAGGGCTGGAGACCCCTGAGATGAATAAGAAAAGGAGGAGGAAAGAGGACGTCCTTTTGCACGTGCATAAGCCCAGTTGTCCCATACATACCAATAATATATCTGGGCTGGAGCTTTGTTCTCCAGCCTTTTTCTAAGTGCTGTTAATTTTTTCCCAGCAAAGGAACCATTTGGTGGCCATTTGAAAGGTGTTTGAGTTGTTAGTGCTGGCCACTTAACCTTGAACAAGATTACAACTTTTTTTTTTTTTAACCTAACCCATGGGTACCAGAAATATTTTCCCAGTTTTTGAGAATTTTAGCCAAAGGGGTCCCCTTACTTACACTCTGCCCAGAAACCATAATGGGCTACCAAAAGGACACCAAATGTGCCACCTTATCGCCTAAGCGACGGCTCACACCCCCGTTTCTTGGAGTTCTTAAAAATGAACTCACCCTGTGCCGGCTGGAGCTGTCCGAGAGGAGGAGTGTAGCCTTGCTTGTTGGGGCGAGCCTAGAGTCCCTTCGTGGTCACCAACACTGTTACGAATTATACCTAATTGGTCACGCACACAAACTGCTGCGAATTATACCTGACAGGTCACGCACAGAAACTGCTGCGAATTATACCTCACAGGTCACGCACAAGAACTGCTGCGAATTATACCCGATAGGTCACGCACAGTTTGAGTCTAGGCTGAGGCACACGAACAAAGTCCACAACTGCAGAGTTCCCAAAGATACTAAGTTTATTATGCTTGAGCGTGGTGCCCCCCTGCTAATCAGGAGGGGACCCCGAATGCAGGTTATACAGAGATTATACACCTTTTAGCAAAGCATGTTGCCCTCGTGCATTGGAAACCTTAGCCAATAGACAAACCCTTCCCTTATCTACCACCTATCCCTGCTAAGTGCATCCCTCGTGCTAAACCATTACTTTAACTACACAACATGGTCCTAAAGCAATGCACCAGTAGCCTTTCTTATCAGGATGGGAGGCTCATATCAAGGCCAGGAGGCAGGGAGTTAGGAACAGACAAAGAACAGAAACTGGGAGTCGAGACAGGCTGGAAACAAGGGGGAGGGGGGTTCATAGGAATGCAGTATCTAAGGAACACTCCTCCTGGTGCATGATGTGCTTGCTTTTAGACAATGGTGGGCCCCAAACCGAAATGGAGTCACATATGCACATATGCTAACTTTTCCTTAACACCCTACTGCACTTTGTCAACGTCTATCCTCTTCTCTTGCCTAGGATATAGAGTATCCCCTTTAATAAATCTTCCCCTAAGAGATTTATCCAGGCTCTTGGTGGATTCTCCATCACTTGACAATTTTTGAATCACGATTGGCTGTTTTTTTCTAAAAGCTCTGCTCTAGGAATTATTGTGGGGCTGGTCTCTGGCCTGTGCTATATAGAGAGTCAAACTAGATGATCACGATGGTCCCTTCTGGACTTGGAATCCATGAATCATTCTCCTTAGATCCCCTTAAGTGGAGCCCATGGGAGCCCCAGTTCTCATTGGACAGTACCAGAGAACAGACCCCTGTGTGACTTTATCTTCCCTGCACTGCCTTGATATTCCAAGGAAGCTGGTGCATTTTTCCAGTTCAAGCCCCCACCACCACCCCCCCCCACACACACACTCTGGGCCCAGTACAGCTACACAATTAACGTGCTTCGAATTCCACTGAAGTCAAGGCACTTTGCTGAAGTGGGGACCTCAGTAAATAACCAGCTGGCTGAAACCTTGGTCCTTCTTTGTCCATCTCCTATGCACCACTGTTTGCCCCTGCCCCCTGCCATGTGCCATGCTGGAAATTACATTGCCAGCCCATTGGCACAAGGACCAGGGTCTAAATCTTATCACTGGGGGTTAGTGGCCTAAACACTCTTTGAAGATAAAGGCCCATGTCATTATAACTGAGCCTGGCACACTTCTCCCTGAGGCCCTGTTCCCACGCCACCCCTTTTCCCCGAGACCCTGTCCCCATGCCACCCCTTTTCCCCAAGGTCCTCCTCCCACCCTGCCCCTTCTCCCTGAACCCCTGCCCCCAAACCTTCTCCCCGAGGCCCTGCCCCCACGTAACCCCTTCTCCCCATGGCCCTGTCCCCACGCCACCCTGAGCCCCAAGTCCCAGCCCCCACCCCACCCCTTCTCCCCAAGGCCTTGCCCCCATCCCGCCCCTTCTCCCCGAGGCCCTGCCCCCACCCCTTCTCCCTGAGCCCCACCCCACCCCACCCCCAGCTGCCAAGTTGGGAATAGAACCTTAATCCCCCATTTCCCAGCCTAGCCCCCTAACCATCAGACCATCTTTATACATCACAGCACATACAGGGTCATGGGGAAGCAGGGTCCGCCACAACATTATTCTCAGAGGGGAGAGGCTACTGCAGTGCATGTGATCAAAGGGTGCAAAGAGATCCTGGAGTCACTGTGGCTAGTTCTCTGAAAACATCCACTCAATGTGCAGCAGTGGTCAAAAAAATGAACAGAATGCTGAGAATCACTACGAAAGGGACAGATAATAGGACAGAAAATAGCATGTTGCCTCTATGTAAATCCATGGTATGCCCACATCTTGAATACTGTGTACAGATGTGGTCACCCCATCTCAAAAAAGATATATTGGAATTGGAAAAGATTCAGAAAAGAGCAACAAAAATTATTAGGGGTATGGAACGGCTGCCATATGAGGAGAGATTAATAAGACTGGGACTTTTCAGCTTGGAAAAGAGACTGCTAAGGGGAGAGATGATTGAGGTCTATAAAATCATGACTGGTGTAGAGAAAGTCGATAAGAAAGTGTTGTTTGGGAGGGAGATTGAAAACAAGTCTGGAGGGTGGTGAAGCACTAGAATGGGTTACCTAGGGAGGTGGTGGAATCTCCTTCCCTAGAGGTTTTTAAGATCAGGCTTGACAAAGCCCTGGCTGGGATGATTTAGCGGGGGATTGGTCCTGCTTTGAGCAGGGGGCTGGACTAGATGACCTCCTGAGGTCCCTTCCAACCCTGATATTCTATGATTCTATGAAACATTTTTTAAATGGTCCAGTTGTGTTTCTCCCAAAACATTGTTATAAAATCACAATCAAATGGTTGTTCATGAAAGAAAAGATGTCAACACATTGTTGGATAAATTTTTAGAAAATATAATCAAATAAAACCATATTTTGGCAGGGGGATGAAGAATTTTGACAATATCAATCATTTGTTGTACAAATGTATTGGTTTTGAAAAAAAAATCAGCAAATATATTTCTTTTGAAAATTTGGACCAGCTCTCATAATAACACAGAAATGGGTGTTGCTTTAATTCCCAGATTTATCAAAAATAAAACTCCACAACTCAGTTTATTTTTATTTATTTAAACTCTACATGAAAAATAAAAGGGTTCTCAAGAGGTCACAAATGTGTTGCGAACAGAACAGTTTGTACTATATAATTTCAGTATTGTGAACCTCCAGAGTGCAAAATTCTTGAGTCAGGTCCTCCCAGAATCAAGAGATTGGTTCCAAAACCATGATTTTTTAAAAAAAAATAATAAATTTGAATTCTGTTTATTCACCTTCTGGGTTTTCAGTCTTTAGGATGCACTTGGGTCACATTTGTTTCTTTTCTGAACAACCATGAATGCCAGAAACTTACTTATTTTTGTCATGGAAGCTGAGAGTCTTGTATAATCACGTGACTCCAGCAGTTGAGGCTTTGCATCAAATACAGTGAATCTCCGGATAAAATGCAAGCATGGGCAATGCTGTGTGAATATGTACAGTAAATGGTGGTGTCCTTAGTCATACTGAGCAGAGAATTGCTTAATCAGATTTTCTTCTGAAAATTCTCCTCTCCTTGTCTCTGAATTGAACAGTGCCAGGGTGGAAGATGGTGGCACATAAGAACATAGGAAAGGCCATATTGGCTCAGACAAAAGGTCCATCTAGCCCAGTATCATGTCTTCCGACAGCGACCAGTGAATGTTGACAGACAGACACCCGGCCAGGGGACCCGTCCCATCCGGAGCCTCACAGCACCTGCCTCATTCACTGTGGTGTTAATCCAATTTAATGCCATTCTCCAAGGGGTTATGCTGGCGAACACCATTCCAGAAGGATGTTGTTGATGAAAGAGAAGTCAGAAAAAAGCCTCAAGAATGATTCAAAGGTTAGAAACCCTGCCTCCTAGTGAGAGACCCATGGAGCTCAATCTCTTTCGCTTGACGAAGAGAAGGTTACGGGGTGACTCGGTCACAGTCTCTAAGTACCTACCTGGAGTGCTGGGGAGGGGCTGCAGGGAGGGTCTTGCCCACCTCTGATGCCTGCAGTGGCTTTGTGATGTCAGGACCCACCTGGTCCTGCCCCTTTATGATGCGCCACTGGAACAAACAGCCCCTCAGCAGAGATCCAGCCGCAGCGGCAGCAAGGAGCGCAGCATCTCCACCCCAGCTCGCGTCCAGACCAGTGCCATGTTTGGCGCGGGGGTGGGGATCACGCAGAGCTGGTTCTGTGGCTGCTGGGACAGCTCCTGGGTGTTGTACACCTGTGTCCTTCTGGCCCTGGTCATCTGTGTGGCTGTGGTGACCCAGCACAGCTTCTCCTGGAGAAGCAGGATGGTAGGAGGACACCACCCCCCGCCCCCGACCACCCTGCAGCCGTCCTGCGCTCTCAGCACAACCTGCCTGGACACAGCCCCATGGAAGGGAGGGTGGGATGGGAGCGCCCAAGGCCCCCTGTTCTGACCAGGTCCCGTTGGGCTGGTGGGGCACATCCGCAGAGAGAGACAGGCCACAGACAGAGCCAGTGGCTCCATTCGTTGGTTGACCAACAAACCCTCCCAGCTCCCTCCCAAAGGCACAAGCTTTCCTGGGTCCCTGGCCTCCCAGCCGGGCAGGGAAAGGGCAGTCAATGGGGGGTGGAGAAAGGGGTAAACAGGGACAGATCTTTGGAGGGCCGGTGGGTGTGATCGGATGGTGCTCCTGGCTCGGGCGGGCAGAGTCCTGCCTCCATCCCAGATCAGGTGGGGAGCTGGGCTTTGAGGCGGGAATCATAGGAGATGGGGAGAGAAGAGGAAGCCAGAGCACAGTGCGAAGCCCAAGAAGACCGAAGGCCTGATCCCCATTCGACTCATAACACCGGGGGCAGAAATCACCCCCCAGAAGGGTCAGACCCAGGGTCCACGGACAGCGGAGGAACCTGCCGCCCCTCCCCCCGGGTTACTCTGGGGCTGATGCCGTTTCGGCTCAGGGCAGGGTGCCCAGCCAGCTACAGTGTCTGTGTTTGATACCCAGCTCCCCAAAACAACTGGGCCTTGAACGGCTCAGCCGGTCCCATTCCCAGAACTAACGTCCCAGCACATGGCCCTGCTCTGGCTTCCTGGGCTCGGGGTGCAGGGGTCCCCAGAGCCCCAGGGGCGATGCGGCAGCTCCTACAGCCTCGGTTTCTTGAACAGGCGGTAATCCGCGTCTCGGCTGGGCCCAGGACAGCAGGCAGCCTGGAGTTCAAGGGACTGAGGGAGTGCCAAGGGCAGCCTGGTGCCCAGGCAATAGAAAGGGGAGCCCGGGGCATTCTCTCCAGCCTGTGTTCCCTGGCATATGGCCATGGGCTGGGTGAGGGGCATGGGCGAGCCAGGGACTCCTTGGCATGTTGTTGGAGAGGGAAGCCCAGGTCACCCGGCTGGGAGGCTGCAGAAAGAGGCCAATTCCTACACTCCGGCTCTGTGGCTGCCCCTACCCAGAGCTAGGGGGCGATTCCCAGCTGGCAGGAGGTTCTCACCGAGTGGGCCCAGTGGTGGCACGGGCAGCGGGAGCCGTGCCACAGGCTAGCTGCCCCCATCCGTACCCACAGCATCCAGATGGGTCTGTACTAGCCTGAGCTGCCGCTGTGTACGATGCGGCGTGTACACCTCCGGCTTTAGCGTGCTAACTGGAGGGGCTATAGCGTGAATCTGCACAAGCTGGGCATCACCCTGCCAGCGTCAAGGGCAGACGGGTCCTGGCTTTTCTCCCAGGGCCCTGCTGTGAGTCCGGTGTGGCGATGGCCCGATGTCGCGGGGGGGACGGGGACACAGGATTGTTCCGATGACACTCGGGTGGAGAGCCTGGGGTGTGGCCGGAGGAGCCTGGAGTTCTCCAGCTGCAGGGGGGTGGAGGGAAATGCGGGCAGCCCTGGCACCGGGCTGGGATGGGCGGGAGGCTGGCACTGCACAGCCTCAGTCTGGGTACCACATAACTCTGTCTCTTCCTTGTCTCCCGCAGGCCCTTCTGGTCAGCAGGCTCCGGCGGAGGGGGACGGAGGACGAGGGAGAAGGTAAGGCCCTGCCTCGCACTCCCTGCCGGCTCCGGGGCTCAGAATCCCAGGGCGTCTCCCAAGTCCTTCACCCTGGCCCAGGGATCCCACACGAGGCCCCCAGGGTTGGCCTGTCCTTGGGGATGAGAGGGGGAGCCAAGGTGCTGATTGGAGCCGGGATAAGCTGACATGGTGCCAGCGAGCCGTCTTCTGGGGGGGATTTGTGGCGACGGAGGCAAACGCCCGATTGTCTGTCCCCTCTGGCTGGTTGTCCCCATGTCCTCCAGGGCTTGGTGCCGGCTGATGGTGAGCATCAGGGGGTAGGGGTGGGGGGAGGGGAGCTACCTGCCCTTCCCAGAAGCCTCCTAAACAGGGCAGCTTTGCCAGCAGGAGGCAATACCTACTGCCCTGCATATCTTGTCTCTTTATTTCACCCCGTCTGCTCTGTCTTGGATAGGGGTGTAGCCCTCTGGCACTCTGTTGCTGTGCATCGTACCAGGGCTTGCACGGCCAAGGCAGCTAGGTGCTGCCAGCCCCTGGCATTTGCCAGAGAGTTTTCCTGGGATCCCGCACACTGGCTAGACCCATTTCTGCAGGATGGGGCACCGGCTGGGTTATTTGCATTAGGCTGATGCGCCATCTGGGTTTCTGGTACTGGGACAGTGCACTGGCCGGGTTCACATCCCTGGCACGATGCCCTTGCCGGGTTCACAGCGCTGGGACTTTGCCCTGGACAGGTTCGCAGCACTGGGCCAGCGCACTGGCCGTGTTTGAGAGGGGGCCTGGCGTGATGCTGGCGGAGTGTTTCATCGGGCCGCGTGCTCTCACAAGCTCAGCATGCCAAGTCCTGGAGCAGCAGCGCAGAGCGGCCAGGGGCCAGGGCACTCAAATGAGAGGGCGGGGGGGGGCATGCCCTCTGACTTTTGACTGGCTGTAAGGGCGAGCCACCGGAGGCAGGGGGTGCAGAGAAGAAAGAGCAAGCGGCGGGCAGGGTCTTGGAGGGAAGCAGTGGTGGAGGAGCAGGGCTTGGTGTGGGGGCGAGGCCTCGGGGGGAATGGGTCACATGAGGGCAGGGGCGCCGGGAGAAGGAGGGGCACGGGGCGGGACCTCGGGGTTAGGGGCAGTGCGGGAGTGGGGATTCAGGGTGGGGCGGTGCGGGTGGGCGGGGTCTACATTCAGGGAGCTTCTGTGGCTCCTGACTCAGGAGCAGCTCCACATCCCCATCTCTCCTCAGGAGCCCTCTGTAACGATGCTGGTTCTGGTGGGACCCAACTGAGTGCCAATTCAGGACAAATTGCTTAAAGCAGGGCAGTTACAGCCCAAGGCTGTGGTTTCTATGCACACCAAGGCAAATCAAACCAGCCAAACAGAGCGGACTTTGGTTTTACCCCACTGGCTAACCACAAGTCACACAAGCAATTCCCTTAGACACTCCAGTTTCCCAGTATCACCACCAGTGCCACTCGTTATGGGGATAAATGGTTATGAAAACCAATGCCCCAGTAAAAGAAAAATGGTTCTCCTGATCCCAAAGGACCAAGCCCCAGACCCAGGTCAATATACAAATCAGATCTTACCCACAAATCATGCTGTTGCCAATCCTTCAGAATCTAAAATCTAAAGGTTTATTCGTAAAAGGAAAAAGATATCGATGAGAGCTAGAATTGGCTAAATGGAATAAATGACATACAGGAATGGCCAAGTTCTCAGTTCAGGCTTGCAGCAGTGATGGAATAAACTGCAGGTTCAAATCCAGTCTCTGGAGAACATCCCCAGCTGGGATGGGTCTTTCAGTCCTTGGTTCAAAGCTTCAGTGTAGCAAAGTCCCTCCAGAGGTAAGAAACAGGATTGAAAACCAGATGGAGGATATGCAGCAGCTTTTTATAGTCTCTTGTCATGTGGTCTTTCTTTCTTTTCTTTGCCCATCCCATGGCCTGGAAAAACCTCAGAGTTCTGTCCATAGGCAGGTCCCTGCATGCCTTGCTGAGTCCCAAGGCATGTCTGCCTTCTCTCAGTGGGTCAGGTGTATCGCTGATGGTCCTTAATGGGCCATCCAGCAGGCTAGGCAGAGCTGACACCAACTTGTCTGGGATGTCACCCAGAAGCAGAGCACAGGTTTGAAATACAGACAGTACAGAGGCAATATTCATAACTTCAACTACAAAAATGATACACACACACAGACAGCATAATCATAATCAGCAAACCATCACCTTGTCTTAGACACCTCATTTGACCCCCTTTATACAAGATTTGGTGCCACCACAGGACCTTGGTTGCAACGATGATCTATACGGTCCCAGCTTATGTCAATAACGTCACACCCTCTCTGCTGTTCTGTTCTAGGCGCAAAGAAGCAGCGGGTGAAGCAGTCACGTGACCGGCTGTGTTGGGACCCCCCCAGCCATGCTCGCCGGGCCGCCAGGCGCCACTCCATCCGCCAGCTGCTGTGTGACAACGCAGACTGCACCCTGTGCAACAAGGCAGCCCGGCAAGCCGAGCGGCTGGTGTACGCCGACAGGGCCGGCGCGTGGGTCCCTGCCGGGCCAGGGTCACCTCCCCCTCCTGCCTCTGGGCCCAAAGGAAGGAACCTGCTGGACAGCTCCATATGGAGAGGCCTGGACGTGCTGCAGTGGTGTCGCTCTAGGACATGCCTAGGCGACCGGGTCCTCCCACCCGCGCCAGAGCCTTTCCCACCCAGCAAGTCCCGCTCCACTCCTGAGCGCCAGGCAGGCAGTCGGCAAACAGAGCGCCGCCCGCCGGGGGAGGATGAGGAGGGGCTGCCCCGCCCGCAGCAGGCCGAAGGCTCCTCCAGGGAGCGGGAGGAATGTCTCTGCTGCTCCTCTCTCTGGGATGAGACTCTCCTTCGCAGGCAAGAGCAGGCCCAGAGCTTCTCGTCCAGCCACCTGGAGCCGGCCCATCACAGCTGGGAGCAGGCCCAGAGCTCCTTGTCCAGCCAGCCAGAGCCGGCCCATCACAGCTGGGAGCAGGCCCAGAGCTCCTCGTCCAGCCAGCCAGAGCCGGCCCATCACAGCTGGGAGCAGGCCCAGAGCTCCTCGTCCAGCCAGCCAGAGCCGGCCCATCACAGCTGGGAGCAGGCCCAGAGCTCCTCGTCCAGCCAGCCAGAGCCGGCCCATCACAGATGGGAGCAGGCCCAGAGCTCCTCGTCCAGCCAGCCGGAACCAGCCCATCACAGATGGGAGCAGGCCCAGAGCTCCTTGTCCAGCCAGCCAGAGCCAGCCCATCACAGCTGGGAGCAGGCCCAGAGCTCCTCGTCCAGCCAGCCAGAGCCGGCCCTTCACAGCTGGGAGCAGGCCCAGAGCTCCTTGTCCAGCCAGCCAGAGCCAGCCCATCACAGCTGGGAGCAGGCCCAGAGCTCCTCGTCCAGCCAGCCAGAGCCGGCCCTTCACAGCTGGGAGCAGGCCCAGAGCTCCTTGTCCGGTCAGCTGGAGCCAGCCCTTCGCAGCTGGGAGCAGCCCCAGAGCTCCTCGTCCAGCCACTACACAGCGTCCCACATCAGCTGGGATCAGGAGCAGAACGTCCCATGGAGCCAGCAGGAGCCGTTCCTGCGCAGCTGGGAGCTAGCTCCGAGCTCCTCTTCTCTCCAGCATGAGCCACCTTTATTCACTTGGGAGCTGAGAACTGGATCAAGCCAGCACAAGACGTTTCTTCCCAGGCATGAGGAGCACCCCGGCCCCTCTCCTGCCCAGCACGAGCCCTTCCCTCCAAGCCAAGGGGAACATGGCTGGGGAGGGAGTTTCCTGTGCAGAGACAGAGCAAGGAGTCCCCAGGCCGCTCCCCAGAGGCAGGCGCATCACCCCGGTTGGGTGCCGTTTCTAGCCCAGTCCCCAGGCGGGGCCAGGATGTCAAGGCGGGAGGCCAAACAGCAACGAGACCAAGACAGCGTAGCTCCCAGGGCCCCGGGGGAAGCTCTGATGTCTCTGGCTGGGAGACCCCCAGCGCGGGGCAGCCCTGGAGCCCTGCGTTTGCCCGGCAGGATCGAACTGGCCGAAGCGGAGACCCCCTTCCTCCAGGGCGATGTCAGGGCGAGTCTCGAGCGGCACGTCCAGGTGAAGAGGCTGCAGCACACCCTGGGGCTGCCCTGCATCCTGCAGAGTGCTTTGAAGATCTTCGTGCCCCCAGCACCGAAACCCGCCGCACGCAGACCCGTTGGGGCGGGCAGGGTGGTGACGATGTCACAAGCCCTGCCCTTCCTGAGCGTCGGCTCCAGGCTGGAGCTGGAGCGGCATCTGCAAAGGATGGTGCAGCTGAAGAGATGGGGGCTGCCCAGGAGGATCCAGGAGTCCTTGAAGCTGCTGATGCCGGCCACACCTCTACGCCCCCGGCTCAGCCCCCTGCCATCTGGTAGATGGGCTCCAAAGGGGCCAGGCCCAGTGACGGGGGCAGCCCAGACGTCTGGCCTCAGAACTAGAGCCCCAGCCCGGCCCTCCCGGCTCCCCACCAGAGCGTCCGAATCCACGCCTGGCTTGCACTGCTGCAGAGACACCCGGGAACTGCAGGGCCACATTGCCAAGAAGGGCTTGGAAATCAGACTGGGCGCACTGCCCGCCGTGCTGAGGAGCTCTCAGCAAATGGCTGCCCTGGGGCGCAGAGACCTGCTCCTGCCTAAACTTATCCCCCCAGGCCACAAGGCCCCCCTGTCCCGCCACCGGCTCGGCCCACTGCTCAGGCACAAGGCGGGCAGCGTGGAGCTGAACGTGAGGCATAAGCACATCCAGTATCTCTGGGCTCTCCCCACCCTGTACGCAGAGTCCCTGGCCAAGATGGTGCCCTGCCCGCCCGGGCCACCCGCCCCCCTGCTGCCCCTGGGAACGGCCGTCGAGTTCTGCCCTCTGGAGACCCCCTTCATGGCCCCCGAGGGCCGGGAGCTGCTGGAGAGGCAGGTCCTGAGGAAGCGGCTGCAGCACGAATGGGGCCTGCCGGGCCTGGTGCGGCGATCGCTGAGGCATTTCATGCCACCCCCGCCCGCGCGCCCCAGGCCCAAGGGGAGCGTCCGGCCGGCAGCCATGGAGCTCTGTGTCAGCAGCGGGGCCCCTCCCATCCCTCTGGCCACCAAGAGGGAGCTGGAAGCCCACATCCAGCGGAGGGTGGCCAAGAGGAGGTGGGGGCTCCCCAGGAGGGTGCGGGAGTCCCTGCGGGGCTTCATGCCCCCCATGACCGCAGCTCCGGGGACACGTCCAGACACACAAGGCAGAAGGGCCAGCCGGCCTCTCAGGGGGCTGTCAGCGAGACGGGCTCCAAGGGAATCACCCTCCAGAGGGGCACCCGGGGGCCCCATGGCGGTGGCTGTCTCCTTGGCCAGGCCCCTGGGAACTGCATGGAGCCAGCACACATGCCACCAGCTGCTGGAGAGACATGTGACCAGGAAAAACATAGAGATCCGGCTGGGCCTGATCCCCCGCAGGGCCCAACACTCGCAGGAGGCCGCCTGCCGGGGGGGAAAGCTCCCCTTGCCCCGGCTCATTCGGCCAGGCCAGAGATCCCTGGAGCTGCGGCCCCGGGAGCTGCTCTTCCTGGAGCAGGCAGCCTCGGATCGCCTGGAGCTCAACCTTCTCCACAAACACCTGAGCTACAGGTGGGGGCTGCCCACGCTCTACCGACAGTCCCTGGCCAAGCTGTTCCATGCAGGCCCCACGTCTGCCCGGCCACCCTCGAGCTACCACAAAGCTGGGACCACGTTCATGGAGCAGGAGCTGCCCTTCCTCCCACTGGGAGCCCGGGAGGCCCTGGAGCTGCACATCAAGAGGAGGAAGCTGCAGCACGAGTGGGGGCTTCCTCTCATCATCCAGAAATCCTTGCAGGGCCTGATGGCGGCTGCCCCCCGCCCCAGCCAGCCCAAGGCCCCTCTGCCGGCCGCCAGGGACGTGGCCATTCTCCAGGCCGAGCTGCCCTTCCTCAGCGAGGGCAGCAGACGAGAGCTGGAGCTCAGCCTGCGCAAGAGACTCATGCACCGGCGCTGGGGGCTGCCCAGGAGGATCCAGGAGTCGGTGCGGCTGCTTCAACCTGCCTCACCACGCACAGAGTTCGGGCCCCGCAGCCCCGCAGAAAAGGAAGCACGGGGGCATCTCCTGCTGCCATGGCACAAGAGTGACATGCACCTGGAGCGGGGCGTGGGGAAAGCCAGGAGAGTGGTCGCTGCTCCCCGCCCGCGGCTCAGCCTGGGGCGTGACGCTCAGGAGCGGCTGCAGATCCACGTGGCAAAGAAATGTGTGGAGACCCGGCTGGGGGCCATCCCCACTGCAGTGAGACGCTCTTGGCAAAGGCTGCATCTCATCTCCCGGCTGCCCCTCCCCAAGCGGATCCCTGCTGGGGACAGAGCCCCAAAAGCCAGGAGCCCCCTGCTGCCCTTCGTGCACCTGGAGGACGTCTGCCACCTAGAGCTGAATGTGCAGCACAAACGTCTCACGGCCCTGTGGGGCCTGGGCACTCTCTACACCCAGTCCCTCAGCAGGATGGTTCCCCAGGCGCCCCGGGCGCCGGTTCCATCCCGCGAGGCCGTAGTCGAGTTCGGGGCGCAGGAGGCTCTGTTCCTGGGCCCGGAGGCCAGAGAGGCCCTGGAGCTGCACGTCAGGAAGAAGAGGCTGCAGCACGAGTGGGGGCTGCCTCTCATCATCCAGAAATCCATGCGGGGCCTGATGGCGGCTGCCCCCCGCCCCAGCCAGCCCAAGGCCCCTCTGCCGGCCGCCAGGGACGTGGCCATTCTCCAGGCCGAGCTGCCCTTCCTCAGCGAGGGCAGCAGACGAGAGCTGGAGCTCAGCCTGCGCAAGAGACTCATGCACCGGCGCTGGGGGCTGCCCAGGAGGATCCAGGAGTCGGTGCGGCTGCTTCAACCTGCCTCACCACGCACAGAGTTCGGGCCCCGCAGCCCCGCAGAAAAGGAAGCACGGGGGCATCTCCTGCTGCCATGGCACAAGAGTGACATGCACCTGGAGCGGGGCGTGGGGAAAGCCAGGAGAGTGGTCGCTGCTCCCCGCCCGCGGCTCAGCCTGGGGCGTGACGCTCAGGAGCGGCTGCAGATCCACGTGGCAAAGAAATGTGTGGAGACCCGGCTGGGGGCCATCCCCACTGCAGTGAGACGCTCTTGGCAAAGGCTGCATCTCATCTCCCGGCTGCCCCTCCCCAAGCGGATCCCTGCTGGGGACAGAGCCCCAAAAGCCAGGAGCCCCCTGCTGCCCTTCGTGCACCTGGAGGACGTCTGCCACCTAGAGCTGAATGTGCAGCACAAACGTCTCACGGCCCTGTGGGGCCTGGGCACTCTCTACACCCAGTCCCTCAGCAGGATGGTTCCCCGGGCGCCCCGTGCGCCGGTTCCATCCCGCGAGGCCATAGTCGAGTTCGGGGTGCGGGAGGCTCTGTTCCTGGGCCTGGAGGCCAGAGAGGCCCTGGAGCTGCACGTCAGGAAGAAGAGGCTGCAGCACGAGTGGGGCTTCCCTGCACTCATCGAACGGTCGCTCAGAGCCTTTGTGCCGGAGCCTCTGCTACCAGGGCCAACTGCGCCCCACCAGCGCGCCGAGCTGCACGTCCTCATCCTGGGGCAGGAGCCTTCGCTCATGGACGAGGACACAAGAGGCCGCCTGGAGCGCCACCTCCGGAAGATGATGCTGCAGCGGCGGTGGGGCCTTCCCCGGAGGATCCAGGAGTCCTTGCGGCTGTTTGCTGCTTTTGCCCCCCCAGCCGGCCCGCAGCTTCCTGGGGCCGGCAGGGAAGGGGGCATTGGGCGAAGCCAGCTGGAGCCCAGCCAGCCGGACGTCCCCGCAGGAAGCCGCTTGGCAGGAGACGGCAGAACCGAAGGCCTTGCTGCTGAGCGAAGGGACAGGCTGCAGCGGCACCTCGCGAGGAAGTGCCTCGAGATCGGGCTGGGGGTGTGGCCTGCCCTGGTGAAGAGATCCCAGAGAGTGGCCAGGGAGGGGGAGAGGATACGCCTCCCCAGGCTGATCCCCGCAGGCCAGAAGCCCCCCACACCCAGGGCCGGCTCCCTGCTCTGCCTGTCACCCACGGCTGTGGATACACTAGACATGAACGTGAGACACAAGCAGCTGGCGTACTTCTGGGGGCTGCCCACGCTGCAGGCGGCATCCCTGCAGAGGATGATGTCGAAGGCTCCGGCTGCGCCGCTGGGGAGCGCAGCGGGGAGGGCCTGGATGCAGATGAGCCTGGCTGGGAGCATGGGGGCCAAGAAGCCGGAGAGGAATGGCTACAAGGAGCCACCTCTGGTCACGGGGCCACCTCTGCTCACAGCCGAGGCCAGGGACCAACTGGAGAGCCACATCCTGAGGAAGAAGCTCCAGCATGAGTGGGGCTTGCCGCGGGTGGTGCAGAGATCGCTGGGCGCATTCACCCCCCCGCCACCTGGGAGGGGGCCCCCGAGGCGGGTCCAGGCCCCAGCCAGAGGGAGTGTCGCCGTGGGCAGCCTGCTCTTCCTGCGCACGGAAACCCGGGAGCGCCTGGAGTTGCATGTGAGGAGACTGGCCCTGGAGCGGAGATGGGGCCTGCCCAAGAGGATCCTGGAGTCCTTACGGATGTTCCTGCCACCTGCCCCACCAGGAGCAGAGCCCAGAGGCCAAACCCAGCTCCTGCTCCATGTCTCCCATAAACCCCCCCAAGATCCTACAGCCCCCTCCATGGAGCAATCGGGAGAGCTGCAGCCAGGCCCCAGGGAGACCCTCACCCACCAGTCCCAGCACTGGCATGAAATGGGGGTAAAGGAGGGCAAAGCCAGCTGCCCTGTAGCAGTGCCCCAACACTCCCTGGGGAGCAGCGGCAGGAGAAGCCAGGAGACCTCCCAGACGAGTGATGGGGAAGGGCCCTCCGGCTCCCCATGCCACTTCCCAGAGGACAAGACAGAGCTGAAATCCACCCTGGACTTCCCTGGGAAGAAGGTGCTGGGAATTTCCCACAGGGCCCAAGCGTCTCAGAGATGGGCCTCGTGCCCAGCAGCCGATGAGCCTCACCCACAGCAGAGAGAGCAGGGCTCTGAGGAAAGTCCCAGGCACTGGAGGACCCACGATGGCGAAGGAGCTCCGCGGCTGCCGGGGACCGGCGGGCGCTCCCGGACCTCGTCAGTGGAGACAGCCGTTTGGAATGAGAAGAGGATCTCACGGAAGCTGGAATCCAGCTTCAGGAGAATGGTCCGGAGCCGCAGCCGCCATGGCCCAGTGGGGAAGCAGCTTCTGTCTCTGGAAATCGCGGGCCACCTGGAAATGGACCATTGCACTTGCTTGGACTGCCCGTGCTGTAAGCTAGAGGGGCAGGACGGCGCCCGCACTCTGGGGGCCGGCTCTCCTGTGTGGCATACACAGTGTATCTGTGCAAGGGGGTCAGCAACTCTCCCAGGAGACACGGAAGCTCCAAGCTTTCTGCATGCCGAGCCTGCATGGCAGGGGCAGGGCGGTCCCAGAGCGGCGAAAGATGAACCGTCTGCCTCATCTCCGTCGTCTCTGGAGGGCAGTGAGTCCAGGGTCTCTGACTGGTCTGCGGGAGAAAGCGCTCACAGTGCCTCTCGCCCAGTGCCCGACGAGCCCTCGCTGGCACGGGTGCATCTCACTCCTCCGCGGACCGCAGCACACCAGCTGGACATCCACCTGGCGCAGAAGGCCCTGGGATCCTTCATCCTGCCGCCCTGCGTCATACGCTCCCAGGCCACCTATGCTGACATGGAAGCTGAACGGCTGAGAGCCGCTGCCCAGGAACACAGGCGGGAAATGAACATCCGGCTGCAGCGCAGGAGGGCCCGGAAAAGCCAGCTGGGAGGGCCCCGTCAGGAAGCCCTGGGAGAAAGAGCCCACCCCATGGGCACAGGGCAGCCGGGATTCCCGACAGCTGGCTCCTTGGGCCAGAGACTGATCAGAGAGTCCCAGAGCCAGGCAAACCAGTACCTGTGTGAGACGTGCCACGGCCTCTTCACCGCTGGTGAGGAGGGACTCAGCCCCCCGCCCTGTCCTGCCGAGGGGGCTGGGAAGTCAGATGTGGGGAGGACTCAGCTAGACACTCGCGTGTGCCCAAGGGACAGGGAGACGTCAGGTGACGTCTGCAGAGGAGAGCAAGGTGCAGCCTACCAGCAGCCTCAGGATCTGGGCCGTGCAGCTGGCACCCCCCTGTATGAAGGTCTCCCTGGCCCTGAGGATGGAGAGGGAGCTGGGGGCCAGACCTGGGCCCCACCAACACATCACCCCCAGCCAGTAAGCAGAGACGATGCAGGAGACAGAGGCTCGCCCGCAGCCTCCGATGAGCTTGTGCACACCCTGTCCAGCAGCCAGTGGCCAGCCAGCCCCTCGGAGCAGCGTCCCCGGTCTGCAGAGGGGCTGTCCCAGTTCAGCACTGAGGGCGAGTGGGAGATGGTCGGGGACTGGGACAGCGAGGCCGTGGCAGCCTGGGACACGGAGGGGGCAGGCAGCCTGGGGTGGAAGGAGAGGAGAAACACCGAGGGGCAACACAGCATGGGAGAGATGCCAGCGGAGGGGACACGCCCCAGGCCTGGAACCAACATGAGGCAGACAGAGGCACTGGTGCTGACTGCGGCACTGCCCAGGGCTGAACAGCCGCCCCGTGCACCCCCAGGGAGAGGGGCCGAGCCACTGTCTGTCCCCTGCAAGGGGAAGGGCCCCACCTTCCGGGGAATCATGCTGGGCTTCCTCAAACGCGTCACCTCCAGGGCATCAGTGGGGAAGAGAGAATGGGTCGGCGGGTCGGTGGCTGCACCCCGCGGAGCCCCGCCACCCCCTCGGAAACTCGCCCCGTCCCCCAAGAGCGTGACCTTCAATGCCAAGGTCCATGTGCGGGCAGAGGTCAGGAGATGCCAGCTGTGTTCCAGCGGGGAGGAGATGGACGGTGCAGGGAGAAAGGATCCAGCTGCAGCCGCTTGGAGCAGGGGGCTGCCAGGGAATGGGGCTCCCCAGGGAGCTGGGGCGGCCTCCACCGATACCAAGCGAGGAGAAAGGCGGAGGGGCAGCGTGACCAGGGGAGAAGAGCCTTCCCCAGAGGGAACAGGGCCCTCAGCAGAGTATGGTGGATACCAAGAGCGGATGACTCTGACAGTGACCAAATGCAGGGAGGGGAAGGCGCATGACCACAGTGGGACGCCGGCTGAGCCAACGGGACCTCCCGCCCCATGGCCACCACCCCCAGCCTGTCCTGCCACCAGGGGCACCAGAACAACCGGCAGGCACACGGGAGAAGGAGGCGGAGTCACGTCTCTCAAGGCGGCAGACCCACGGCAGCAGGGGGCTGGGCGGGCACACGGCCAGGCAATCCGGCACGTGTCCACGGCAGGAGCCTTCACCTCAAGCCAGCTGGACGAGCAGATGGTCGTCATCGGGCTGATCCTGGAGAAGAAGCTGGGCTTGCGGCATGGCCTGTACGCCTGGGAGCGAAGCCAGAGGAGGAGGAGAGCCCTCTGGGGTCCGGGAGGCAGACAAGAGGGTGCCGGTGCTGAGCGTGCTGGGGACATGGGGGACACAATGGAGGAAAGCCAGTTGGACGATGGGAGCTGCGTGGCCAGGGCTCATGCAGGTGCTGGACCCGCTGTGGAAGGAGCTGTCAGAGCAAAGAGGACTGATGTACCCCAGGGCCCAGGCACCGACCTTCCCTGGCCGGCCGGGGCCGAGAATCCAGAGCCCGTCCGAGGTCACAGCTCCAAAAGGCTGCAGCGGCAGGAGCACTCGGCAGGAGTCTCAGAGTCTGGCTCCAACCAGCCGTCTCCCAGGGAGTCCTCCAGAGCAAAGCCCAGAGAGCAGAGGGGTCGGAGACTCAGCCCTTCACCCCCCCAGGGCCGGGCCAGGAGCCCGGTGGAAGGCCCGTGGGGCAGTGGCAGGGCCAGGGGAGCAGACAGCAGGGGGATCCAGGCTCTGAGCAGAGAGCAGAGATCCAGCAGCAGAGGGAGGCCCACCGGCAGAAGAACAAGGTCCAAAAGCAGAGAAGGGGAATCCCTGGTGCGAGAGGGAGTCCAGGATCGACAGGGCGCACGCAGGAGGCCAGGCAAGGCCAGCTCACACAGGGTAGCCCCACCAGCCAGTGGGGTGGAAGGGAATGCCACCGAGGACGCATCCGGGACAGTCAGAGCTTCTCACCTGGAGCGCCATGGGCACCAGGCCGGGGTGGAAACTCAGCTTCCGCAGCCGGGGTCACATCCTGCCAAGAGCACAGGCCACGTGTGCTGGTTCCACCAGCATCATGCTCACGCCCACCTTCGCAACGTACACGACAGAACGGCAGCGCTCCGCAGAGAGAACCTGTGTGCCCTCCGGGAGAAGATGCAGGCCCGGCGGAGGAAGCTGTCCCCGTCACTCAACAGCGCTGCCTCCGAAGAGGAGAGCTGCCTCCGGGCCTTGGACCAGAGTTAGGGTTGGGTTTTGCAGTTGGCTAATAAACCTCTATTTTGCGTGCAACCCACAGGAGTGATCTGGGGCCGACACAGCAGCAGGGGGGAGGGCAGGGTCTAGTGGCTGGCGCTACTGTTGCCAGGTGTCCAGTTTTTGACAGGAACTCCTGGTCGCTGACCAGACCGTTAAAAGTCCACTTGGCTGCACAGTGGGGCTAAGGCAGGTTCCCTGCCTGCCGTGGCTTCGCGCGGCGCCCGGAAGTAGCGGTGTGTGCCCCTTCCGGTTCCTACGCATAGGGGCAGCCAGGAGGCTCCGCACACTGCCCCCACCTCAAGTGCCAGCTTCACAGATCCCATTGGCTATCTGAGGACAGGGCAGCGCACAGAGCCCCCTGGCCGTGCCTCCGCATAGGAGTCGTAGAGGGAACATGCCACTGCTTTCAGGAGCTGTCTGAGGTAAGCGCCACCTAAATCCTGCACCCCGACCCCCTCCTGCGCCCCAACCCCCTGCTCCAGCCCTGATCCCACTCTCCAAACTCCTCAGCCCCATCCTGGAGCCCCGTCCTGCACCCCAAACTCCTCATCCCCAGCCTCACCCAAGAGCCTGCACCCCCAGTCTGAGCCCTCAAACCTCCCCCATGCCCCAAATCAATGCCCCAGACTGGAGCCCCCTCCTGCACCTCAAATCCCTCATCCCCAGCCTCACACCAGAGCCCACATGCCCAGATGAAGTCCTCTACCCCGCCCCACACCCCAACCCACTGCCTCAGCCTGGAGTCCCCTCCCACAAGCCCTGGACTCCTCATTTCTGGCTTCACCCCAGAGCCTGCACCGCCATCCAGAGCCCCCATCCCCTCCCACACCCCAACCTCCAGAGCCAGCCCAGTGAAAATGAGTGAGTAAGTGAGGGTGGGGAGAGTGAGCGATGGAGGGAGGGGGGATGGAGTGAGTGGGGGGCGGGACCTCGGAGAAGCAGCAGGAGGCGGGGCAAGGGTGTTTGGTTTTGTGCAAGTAGAAAGTTTGCAACCCTATCTGTGCAGTGCCTGGCACAACAGGGCCCTGATCCCAGCTCGGGCAGGGCCTGTCTCACGCTGTGTCTGGGTAGCGCCCGGCACAACGGGGCTCTGATCCCAGCTCGGGCAGGGCCTGTCTCTCTCCGGGTCTGGGCAGCACCCAGCACAACAGGGCCCTGATCCCAGCTGCAGCCTCTGGGTGCTGCTGTGAGATAACTAATGATAATGAGCAGGAGGTGAGCTGTAATTAGCATCCTTCGAACTGCATTCAGGCCCATCAGCCCCATACCGGAGCAGAGTCCCCTGTGCTGGGCAGACATGGCATATCCCAAGGGGAGAAGTGTGGGGCATTAACGCTGGGGCCCAGCACCTCCACAATGCTCCTCCTGTCTGAGTGGCAAAACTGGGTGGCTGGGCAACAAAATGGCAGATGAAATTCAATGTTGATATATGCAAAGTAATGGACATTGGAAAACATAATCCGAACTACACATATACAATGATGGGGTCTAAATTAGCTGTTACCACTCAAGGAAGAGTTCTTGGAGTCATTGTGAAGAGTTCTCTGAAAACATCCACTCAATGTGCAGCAGCCGTCAAAAAAGTGAACAGAATGTTGGGAATCATTAAGAAAGGGATTGATAACAAGACAGAAAATATCAGATTACCTCTCGATAAATCCATGCTACACCCACATCTTGAATACTGCATGCAGATGTGGTCGCCCCACCTCAAGAAAGATACATTGGAATTGGAAAAGGTTCAGAAAAGGGCAACAGAAATGGTTAGGGGTATGGAACGGGACAAGATTAATTAATAAGACTGGGACTTTTCAGCTTGGAAAAGAGAAGACTAAGGGGGGATATGATAAAGGTCTATAAAATCATGATTGCTGTGGAGAAAGTAAATAAGGAAGTGTTATTTACTTCTCATAATAGAAGAACTAAAGGTCACCAAATGAAATTAATAGGCAGCAGGAAGTATTTTTTCACACAACACACAGTCAACCTGTGGAACTCCTTGCCAGAGTATGTTGTGAAGGCCAAGACTATAACAGGATTCAAAAAAGAACTAGAGAAATTCATGGAGGATAGGTCCATCAATGGCTATTAGCCTCAGGGCTGGAGAAGCTCTCACTCCCCGCTGCGGCCATGGGGCCGTGGTGGGGGAAAGAGCTTCTCTGGTCTTGGGGCCCTGGGGGGCAGAAAGGAGCGAATGGGGGGTGGGTCCACAGTGAGGGGGTGGAATGGGGCAGTACTGCGGGCAAAATGGGAGCAGGGCCACATGCGGAAGGTGCAGAATGGGGGCAGGATCGCAGGTAGAAGGGGTGGGGCAGGTCCATGGTTCTGGCACCAGGGCCCCCCCACTTGCTCTGGCCCATGGCCCTAGGAGACCATGGACCCGACCCACCCCTTGATCTGCCTCTGTTCAGTAGCTATCTCCCCACAGCCAAAGGAGCTGAGAGAGAGAGAAAGAGAGAGAGAGAGATCTTCTCTGTCCCCCTCTGTGCCTTTTAACAGAGCCATTGGCTAGCACGTAAGTCATATTTTAGGATAGTTGTAACTTTTTATTTGAATCCATCATTTCTTTTACATGTTAATAAAGCAAACTGTACCAAATGAACCACCCCACGGACGTATGAGATCTGCATGCTATCGCTGAGGGAGATGGGATGGTCCAGTGGAGAGGCTACATAGGACTCGGGAGACCTGGCTCCTCGGGAAAGTCACTTTACCTCTCTGTGCCTGTATCTGGGCAGGTGGGGCGCATCAGCTGTGGTAGGTCATCCCCCTGGGGAAGGGAAAACTCTGATTTCAAACCAAGAACATCACACCTGGCCAGCTGGTTTGTGAAAATTGTATCAATCACACACTGTGGGTCTGCATTGACTAATGGGACAAGGTGAAAAGACGACATACCATAGCTAAACTAATTTAACTTTGAAGAGCTACAGATCAAGTCAAGGGCACTTATTATTTCCCGGTTGTCTTACAAATCATACTCATTTGTATCCAATAAAATGCCCAGCAACCACAGTGTCATTATTGAAACAGCTTCAAATCCAAGACCAGAATTGCTCTGTCGTATATTCACATCTATTATATTAGACACATAAAGAAAAATGACAGGTTTCAGAGTAACAGCCGTGTTAGTCTGTATTCGCAAAAAGAAAAGGAGTACTTGTGGCACCTTAGAGACTAACCAATTTATTTGAGCATGAGCTTTCGTGAGCTACAGCTCACTTCATCGGATGCATCTGCTACAGCTCACTTCATCCGATGCACCCGATGAAGTGAGCTGTAGCTCACGAAAGCTCATGCTCAAATAAATTGGTTAGTCTCTAAGGTGCCACAAGTACTCCTTTTCTTTTTATAAAGAAAAATGTTATGCTTTTAGATCTTCTGTCTGTAGGGTGATTGCTCAGCACACAATCAGGCGTGATTTAAACGTTATAAGGCCATTCTCTTTTTGATCATGGTGCTGCTATATTCTCTCCGTGTTGCAGAGATGTTTTTCCCCTTCATAGTGAGTGAGATCCCCTGTTGACTAAATTTCCCAAATGGGGTTCAATGTAATATAATAGTTATAACAAAGCTAGGCCAGAGAATTTTGGGCAAAACTTTTTTCAGCGAAAAATGCAGGTTCGATGACACTGAAAAAGTTCGTGCCAGTTTCACTGCATTGCTCGGGTTGGAGAAAAAAGAGGAAAAAAAATCCTCAAAAAGTCAAGATGTTTCCTTTCAACTTTTTTTGAAAGAAAACGTTTTGGTTTTTAGATCAGACGTGACTTTTCATTTTGAATTGTCCTTCACTTTGATTTTAATTTTTTTAAATATTTAAAAATGCTCAAAAGTGAAAAATAAATGTTTCATTCGATCTGAACCCTTTTTTTGTCCTTTTCCTTTTCGGTTTCCCAGACGTTTAGGAAATCTTTCATTTGGGATCAACCTGAAATTATTATTGTTTTCCCCAGCACTGCCAGCGAAGCAAACAACCAGTGAGTCACACAGCTCGGTAAAGTACGTCCCTCCCGCCTCAGACCCCGTCTAATGCTCTTGGGAGCGGGAGAGAAAACGGTGGGGAGAGGAGGAGGGATAGAGATTGGGAAATTAAAAGAGGGAAAGGGAAAATGAACAGAAGGGAAGAAGAGAGGCATTCTTTACGGAGTCACTAGGCCACCAGCAGCTCTGCCCACCTGCCTGGGAAAGGAGCAGCCCACGCTCCAGGAGTTGGCTAAGCCAGCTCTAAACCTACCTGCAGGCAGGAGCAATCTGTTTGAAATCGGGTAAGGTATCAGTCCCCGTCGTTCAATGGAACGGGCCCTTGCTATTGAAATAAAGGGCATCTGCATTCAGGAGCTAATGGGCGGCTGAAAGTGCTGCTTAGGAATTGCCATATTGGGCTTCATCTTGTTCAGTATCCTGCCTCTGGCAGTGGCCAGAAGGAGCCACCACGAGGAGCCACTCACGCAGCAAGCCTGGGCTAATCTGCCCCTAGTTACATCCCAAGCCCAAATAGCTAGAGGTCAGCTCATTCCCCAAAGCAGGAAGGTCCAGGTCCTGCCCATACTCTTGTCATAGTGGGCCTTACTGGCTCAGCTAGGGGTGTTCTCATTCCTCACAGACATGCCTGCTCTTCTCCTGAGTCCACTTTTGCAAGCTAGCCTTTGCCTTTGGCAAATGCTGCATTCTGGTTTAGACACAGCCATGCTGCCATCTCTCCAGACTGTTCCCTCCCCTGATGGCAGATCAGGTGAATGGGCTGTCAACGGGGCCATGAAATCTCTCCTCCGCTACCCCGTCTCCTTTTAGCAGTGGTGTTATTTTTGTACAGTTGAACAGACTGGATCACCGGCTGTAGCCAAAGGAAACCGAGGGTTGTAAATACATGCTCACATGTGTTTTCCTTCAGGAGAGGAAAAACCACCACTCGTCCAGGTGCCTGGGGCTCTGTGGGCCTTGGGATGGTCCCAGGAGCTTCTGTTGGGCTCTGCCAAGACCTAACAATAAGCTTTGGTCTGTCCCTGCGTTTCTTGCCTTTTGATTCAGGCGCATGTGGCAGATCGTTCTCCAGCTGTGGGTGCTCAATCCCAGAGGAATCCTGCATCCTGAGCACTGCTCAGAGCATCACGGAAAAGAAATTGGGGTGAAATTCACAGTGGATCAGCCATGCACGGCCTATGCACCATTTGAGGGGGAATTTCCACACCTGCTTTAGATGGTGTCACCATTCCCCAGATGATGCTAGCTCGTTTTATCCCTGGAGCTCGTCTACAGACATCCCAAGGGTGCCTTTTTGAATGTGGTGGATGTGCCTGATCGCACAGATATCGTCAAAACATTTTCCCATGGGAGGATCCCCCAGTGTCCCCTGTTCCACATGGTCCCTCTTC
The DNA here is from genome assembly GCF_965140235.1 of Caretta caretta. NCBI lineage: Eukaryota > Metazoa > Chordata > Testudines > Cheloniidae > Caretta > Caretta caretta. The sequence continues at coordinate 7,202,251 of NC_134206.1, forward strand.
ACCCTCATATCAAAGTTCACTAGCTAACCCCTGCACTGCATTATAAATATGAATAGGATCAGTGACAAGGAACATGGAATAAACATTGCTGGAAATGCACTTAACTTCAGCATGTTTGCCAAGCGGGGCTGCCTCCCTCCAGGGTATGGGAAAGTGGCTTTTGTCTCAATGGGAAAGCAAAGCAAGGGATTCCCCAGTTTCTGGTGTCCCTCTTTGCAGCATACCCAGCCCTGGGAAATGGGATTAAGCAAAATCACAGGAAGAATAATTGTGTGGGAGTAAATTGTTCAAATGTCACAGCGATGAGCTCTGTGTGTGTGAGAGAGAGAGAGAGAGAGAGACCCAGCTAGGGGGAAAGTCAGCCGATTCAGATGTCTACACAGCTACTTGTATAGTGCTAGTAAAGTGGGGTAGTAGCCACCCAGTGGACACGGGACTGGGGCTCAAGACCCCTGGGTTCTGTCCTGGCTCTGCTGCTCGGTGACTATGGGAAAGTCACGCCCCCGCTGGGTGCTTCTATTTTCTCTCCCAAACGTCTGCTTTGTCTGTCTAGACAATGAGCTCCACATGTGCACCCAGCATGCTGCAAAATGGGGCCCCAAACTCAGTGGGTCCCTCTAGGTCCTGCCGCAATGACGGGCGATCACTCGTTACCGAGTATGATCATCTTCCATGGGAGTGATGGGTCCTCAGGTGGCTAATAAGGCCAATCCTTGAACCACAAATTCTATTACAATGCGGGCAGATGTTTTCAGGCTCAGCAGGAGGCTGCTGACAGTGACTGGAAGCCATCTCTCCTTCCTCCTGCACATCATGTCCTCTTCAGCTTCAGCCTCTTCCTGCCGCAATAAAATCATAATATGAAACCCCGAATGGGCAGGGGACAGAATTAAGGTCTGAGGTCAAGGTTCATTCTGGCATTTCCAGCCTTGTGTTCTTGACCCTGCAGCTTTAATCGTTAGGGAGAGACATGTACATGTAGACACACAATTGAGTCCTGTTGTGCTCATCACAGATTCCGTGCAACCCCTGCGCAGAAGCTGAAAGCTCACAGAGAAATGAGGAGTACTTGCTTGACACACAGGATAAAAGGAGGGGAAAGAACCCAAAAAGGAAGAGCTGTCAGAAGCCAAATAGGCCAGCGATGGACTCCAATAGCAAGGCTATGAACTGAACCATGGAAGGGCCCGGGGGACACCCACAAGAGAATCCCACAGGCGGGATGCTTGACCCAGGATATGCAGGTCTCATGTGGATCTTGGGTTGCAGGAGATGGAACAGACAGAAGTTACTACCTGGGCTGGGGCTGTTAGTAGCAGGGAGGACGGGGGGGCACCAGAAGTGAGTGAAATAGAAACACCAAGGGCCATATCCTGCTCTCGTTTACATGGGTGCAACGCCTATTAACTTCATTGGGAATTGCACCCATGCAGATCGGAGCAGAAGTTGGCTCCCGGTGTGAAAATATGACCTGGTGTGTATGGCAAATATGGCTTATGTCTAGGCCATTTGAGAGATTCCCTTTGAATGTTCCAGAACTACAATGAGTCTAGGGAAACACATATGGAAATGAGCCAGGAATGCAGGGTACATTAATTTGCACCGCGGAACTGACATTTCTCTCCTCCAGCCTGAACACAAGTCGCCAAATCCGTGCATGTCGCTGGACTATGATGCATTTAACAGATTGGATGGAAGGATGCTGTTGTGGTTAATGAACCCCACTGGGACATAGAAGAGGTCACTTCAATTCCCTGCTCCGCTACAGGTGCTGCCTGTGAACATGGGCAAGTCCCTTCTTTTCTCTGTGCCTCAGTTTTCCCCATCTGTAAAATGGGATAACAGCGGTTTTCCTATCTCACAGCAGAGGTTGTGAAGATAAATTTATTAACATGAGAAACTCAGCTACTGCATGGGACTGTATGAGTCATTAGCTAATAATGCTTCTTTTTCTGGCGCTGTAATATTTTATCTGGTTTTTATTGTGCATTCCATAATATTTTATGGTTTTTAAATAAATCCGAAGCACAGTGGGGAGGGCTGGTGCCATTTCACCTCCCTTATTCCCTTAGCAGCATGTGATGTGTGTTTTCCTTACAATTTATTACTTTTTTAATTACAGTTTCAATCTCACAATAAAAGTTATTTGTATCCCAGGCCGCTGCTTTGTCAGTCATAAATCAGGACTAACTGTAAATATGCTGCCCAATAAGCCAGCAGGGGAGAAGTAGGTCTACTGAGAAAGCCTTATAAATGGAAAGATCATTTGCTTTCCACAGTATTTTCCCTTGCACATTTCATATTGTTTACATTCAGAAAGCTCAGGCTCCCCTGAGACCCTTGATTGGTTACATGACCCCAGCTCGATCATTTTCAGGATGTGTTATATATACCGTCTGCCCCACCCTGGGAGACGGATGTCAGTCCTTCGTTTGGTCTGAAATTGGATTGTGCTGCTTTGTAACGTATGGACAGGCCGTAACCTCCCACTGCTGTGTGATCCCGGTGAGTAAACTGTTTTAGCAGCGTCTTGATGGTTCCTTGATGTGTTAAATTCAGCGTGTAGCTAACAGGAGGGATATAGCTTATGGAGGGGGCGTGGACCTTTAAAGTCGGGAAAAGTGTCTCTGAAACAGCATCGGGGAGTTCCAGGTAGCTCAGTGATTCGGTTGAGACATTAGATGCGTCGTTACTAGGCACTGATCAGATCCAAAACCCTGCTAGCGCCTCATCGCTAGTGATGCTGGCCCAGCCGAGGGCCATGGTACCAGACAGATATGTGCTGCAGCTCGAGGGAAAGGCTCGGCATTGAAATCTGCACCTGCTGTCTGAGCCTCATAGGTTCCAGTTCTCTCTCTCCCCACTTTACGGCTCTGCAGGGCCAATGGAAGTAACAGACAATTCATTTTGGCCTCTGCAATCACAGCACACAGGGTTTCAAGGGGCTGTTTTCAGTCACTTTTCTCACCACCCCTGCTCCTTAAGTCAATGGCCATACCCTGGCTGTCTTCACATGATGTTCAGCTTGACAGGCGGCGAAGGCAACGAGTGAGCAGCTCTCCCCCGGATGGAGATGGTTCTCTGCCGGCCCCGTAGAACTGTGAAGTGCCCTAGATTCCCTTGCAGAGACAGCTCGTGGGGAAAGCTTTCTAGCCAAAGCCACAGACACAAATCACACCAGAGCTTCCAAGAGCATTGGCAAAGGTAAAGGGCAGAACCCTCCACCAAGTCTGCTATAGCCCATCAACAAGGACTGCCATCTTTGTTACTTGTCTGTACAATGCCTAGCACAACTGGGCTTTGGTCCTTGACTGGTGATGACTAGGTGCCAGTGTAACCTAACACTGCTAACAATTCTAACCTGCCCAGAGGACAGTTTCTTCCCAGTGCCTATTGGTTAGACATTGGCGTGTGGCCCAAGGAGGAGAATTCATGTCCCTTTTGATTTCATTATCATATTTGCAAGCATGTTTAGAGACTAATGGATGAAATCTTGCTAGGAATGAAAGTCACGTGTCACTGAATATTCATATAAGACTATATGGCCATACCAGGTCAGACCAGAGGTCCATCTACCCAGTATCCTGTCTTCCAACAGTGGCCAATGCCACTGCCCCAGAGGGAATGATCAGAACAGGTAATTAGCAAGTGATCCATCCCCTGTCGCCCATTGACATCTTCTGGCAAACAGAGGCTAGGGACACCATCCCCACCCATGCTGGCTAATAGCCATTGGTGGCTCCATCCTCCGTAAATTTATCTAGTTACTTTTGGAACCCTGTTATAGTCTAGGACTTCACAACATCCTCTGGCAATGAGTTCCACAGGTTGACACATATTAATCTGAAATGAGCTCTATTAAATGACGCATTCTGCGCCTGCAGCACTATCATAATTCAATTACGATCTCGTTACACTGATTACATTTTATACCGAGAGTTAAGTATTATTTAGGTCCAGGACAACCAGGCTCCTTAACAGAACTTTTCATTTCAGTTTAGACCAAGAATAAGAAAACACTTTAATTTGTGTGTGTATTGTCATAGGGCCTAATGGCTCCAAGTGAGATCAAGGCATCACTGCACTAGGCGCTATACAGTCTCTGCCCTGATGAGCTTACAATTTATATAGACCAGACAGACAAAGGATAGGGGAGGAAACAGAGCCCCAGAGAGATGAAATAATGTAGCATCCAGTGCCAGGTGCCTCCGAGGAAGCTGCAAGACACCCTGCAGCGGGTGGCTCTGAGTAATCTGTTCTCAAGGACAATTTCCTTCCTAACCCCATTAGTTAGAGGTCAGCATATGTGCTGAAGCATGCCAGATCAGATATCCACCATCATACAGCGCAGCTGGGTAGATTCTGATAGCACTTTCGAATGAAACACATCCCTGGCAGATATTGGTGCCTGCTCATTGCTAACTAACAGAAGCCTTCTGTCAAACTAAGCAGCCTGATTGTCAGAGGTGCTGAGCACCTTTGGCTCCCATTAATGTCAGAAGGAATTGACGGTGCTCAGCACCTTTGAAAAGGCTGGCCTCTATCCCTGCCCCTGAGGCTGAATGCATTGATGGCTGACATTCACCTCAAAGGGGCAGAGATATAGGCCAGCACTAACTCTATGCCTCACTGGACACCTCCAAACAAGACTTCAGTGTCTGATGAAGTTTTTGAATTTCACCCTGATGTTTGTAAAGCCCCATACAAGCCTCAGACAGGCACCACAAGAGAGGTTCACAGTATTGTTCACAAAAATCACAGGTGCTCTTTGAGTAGAACTTTCTCTCATGGGTTTTCCTTCCTCTGGGGGCTCTACCCCTCTCTGCTGGCCATTGGATACTGAAATGAAGGAGGACTGACTGTAGACCAGTATTGTAGAAACTGAAGCTCAGATGTCTTGGTCTGGTGGATTGGTGAGAGGACAAATTCAGAACTGAGGGTGAAGGAGGCTGAGGGCTCAAATCTCCACTCTGCAGTGTCATTTTGACACTGGAGTGACTGCAAAATTGGTGTAATAGCAGCGAATCAGACCTTAACTTTCACCTTCTTCCGAGCCTTCAGCGTCATCTACACCAATTTGTACCTGCTTTCCAACAACACCTCAGTCTAGGTGGCAATTGTGGTAGAGATTCCCTAGTGCCTAAGAAATTCTATAAAGAGGCATCAGTGATACATGACAGTGTCCAAACATGGGGGTTTAGTGGTTGTTAAATGGATGTATATCCTGTAGCACAGTGTAATTACATGCAATTTTGTATCATTACATGATTGTAGGTTCAGTAGAGCATCTAGTCATATGGGGGGCTTTGCTAGTTATGTGGTCATATGTACTACAGAGCAGGTAATCAGATGGGCAGTTGTGGTTTTAGGGTACACTGTACAGAATCAAATGACATGGGCAGTTTGTTGTGGTTTTGTTTTTAACTCTAGGCTGTGCGACATCTGAGGTGGGATGGAGCAGCCCCAGCACACCATGCCACCTGTCAATTCCTCCTTCTATCAGCCTTCCACCTTCCTCCTGACGGGCTTTCCAGGTCTGGAAGCCAATCACCACTGGATCTCCATCCCTTTCTGCGTGTTCTACCTTATTGGGCTTTCAGGGAACTGCCTGATCCTGATCATCATCAAGAAGACCCAAAGTCTTCATAAGCCTATGTACTACTTCCTTTCGATGCTGGCTTTGATGGACCTGGGCTTGGCTTTGTGCACCCTTCCTACCACGCTGGGCATCTTTTGGTTTAAGATCAGAAAAATTGAGTTCAATGCCTGTCTCACCCAGATGTATTTTATCCATATACTGTCAGTGATGGAATCCTCGGTGTTCCTGGCCATGGCCTTCGATCGTTTCATTGCTATCTCCAACCCTCTGAGATATTCATCCATCTTGACCAAGTCAACCATCATAAAAATAGGGCTGGCAATTGTTTCAAGAGCTGTGATCTCCCTCTTCCCAATACCCTTTCTGCTCAAGAGGTTAACCTACTGTGGGAACAATGTGCTTTCCCACTCATTTTGCTTTCACCCTGATATCATGAAGCTGGCCTGCGCGGATATAAAAGTCAACATCCTGTATGGTTTAATTGTCATTCTTTCAACGGTGGGTGTGGATTGTGTGTTCATTGTGCTATCTTATGTTCTGATCATTAAGACTGTGGTCAGCCTCACAACCAAGGAAAAATGTCTCAAGGCTTTAAACACATGTGTCTCCCATATCTGTGCTGTCCTAATCTTCTTCATTCCAATGATTGGGCTGTCATTTCTCCATCGCTTTGGTAACAATGTTCCCCCTATGGTTAACATCGTGGTGGCCTATATCTACCTTATTGTGCCCCCTGTCTTAAATCCTATCATATACAGCATCAAATCCAAACAGATCCGCAGAGCCATGCTCAGAACACTGTGGTGGAAAAACGATTCAACGTGATGGACTTTCACCATCAGGCTTCCCAGAAAATTCAGGTGAATTGCTTCGTCATGTTAAATCAAAGGGTGCCCTGTGCTTAGCCAGAAGAAGAAAACTGCAATTCCACTTGGACGTTGTATCCCAGCTCAATGTTATGTTCTTCCATTTCCTCCTAGAATCACTCCCACTCCCCTGCCAACTTCATCAAACCAAAGGCCCTGATTGCCGGGGTCTGCAAGAAGGGTGGGATCCACCTATGAGGATGCAATTGCAAGATTTGGGCCCAAATCTATTATTTTTTAAAATGACGTAGGGCGGTGGAACGGGGAGCCACTAACATGTAGACCCTGAAAAAGCTAGTCACCTAATCAATCGGTGTAAACCTCCCTTCGCCCTGCTTGCCTAAGGTCCTCTCTTCCTGCCTCATGCTGTGCCCTATCTAATATGGTCTGTAAGTGCCTCGGGGCAGGGGCTGTGACCAAGCTTTCCAAAAGCGCCCGGTGATTCTGGGCGCTCCAATTACTGGGGGCTCAACTGGCGGCACTCAAAGGGGCCTGATTTTCAGAGGGAGGGGGTGCTGAGCACTTTCTGAAAATCAGCCCCTTTTAAGGTGTCTCAACTCAGGCACCCAACGTTTTCAAAAAGTTCGGCCCAGATCTTTAATTGTGTCTGTAAAGCACCCGGCTCATCTCTGGTGCTGTACACAGTGGTGCTTTTGCATCGGTTGTCGCTTTCAATGAGCCTCACTGGCTTGTTTTGCATGTTGTTCTGTCGGCTGTTCTGCACTGCACATAATCAATATGTGTTTTACAACATCGCGTCCACAGAAAGGGAGATTTAGCTATTTAAAGTGGTGATGAGAAATAAGGACGTCATTTTTCTGTGTGCTTGTAAGAGTTGGGATTATGCTAGGGTAGTACTGGCCTCCTGGTCAGAGCCAGTATTAGTATTAATATCAGACTGGAAACAAGGGGTACATTTTTAACAGTCAGAGTACTTAACCATTGGGACAATTTACCAAGGGTGGGAGCGGATTCTCCATCACAGGCAATTGTTAAATGAAGACAGGATGTTTTTTTTTCTAGAAGACCTGCTCTAGGAATTATTGTGGGGCAGGTCTCTGGCCTACGCTCTACAGGGGGTCAGACTAGATGATGACCATGCTCCCTTCTGGCCTTGGGATCTATGCATCCAGTAGACATCATGCATTCACCACTTGGCTATTGTTTTGGATTCTGGGTGCAGGTAGTGCCCCTAGTGGTTGAGAAGAGGAAGGACTCAGTTGCAGTGAGTCTTCCACTGAATGGGAAGAAACGGTCAATTTTCAACATGGCACCAGGCTGGCAGCAGGGGGTGGGCCAAGATTCAGTACCTGGGCTGATGTTTAATATAGTTATTGATGATCTAGCAAAGGGCTGGGGGTGGGGGTGGGGGGAGACTGAGGTGGTAAAATTTGCAGGTGGCACACAATTAAATTAGTGAAGAGTGAGGAGCTGCAGAACCCAAGAAAGGGCGAAGAAAAGGCAGCCCTATGGCATATGAAATTCAGGGTTGGCACATGCAAAGTAAAGTAACATTGGAAGGAATCATTTGAACTACTGTAAACATCTGGGTTCTAAATTAACATAACAGCTCAGCGTCTCTGAAAGTCAGCTTTCCCCATCCATCGTGGGCTGCTTTCCTAGAGAATGCTTCATTTTAAGAGCAAGCTCATCTGGGTGGACTAAATGACTCCAGCTGGGAAGTGTCAGTGTGCAGTATAAATATTCCCTGAAGCTGCAAACCCAGCCTTTAGTGATCCCCGCGTAGAGACTATAATGGGGTTTGCTTTCCTTGCAATGTGAAGAACACTCTTCTCCACCCCCACTCCAGTAAACAGGACATCACGGAATTAAGCGTTTGATCCTGTTCTATGGAAGTCAGTGGAAAAGTTGCCACGGCCTTCTATGGAAACAGGATGAAGCCAAAGGTTAGTCAGAAGGAGCTTTGCTTGTAACGGGCCTTCTCCTGCCTGATACTGAGCACTTGTAGCTCCCATTGGGGAGATCAGACCATTCAGAGTCTGGCCGCTCCTAGATCATGCTCCATCCCCCACCCTGGTTGGAATAAAGAAGGAAAAGAATGGTGTGGAGAAATCCTCCATGAACCTGAAAAGGTGAAAGAGAAAACTGGGTAGCACCTTCCTCCATGAATGGTCCCACTGACGTCAACGGGGCGTCTCATGGGAGTCAGTGTGTAAAAGGTCTCTGAACCTGGCCCTGGAATGAAGTCCATTTTAGGTCTCACAGTGCCAATCTCATTTATCTGGGAACCAACTAGATACTGTTGTAGGAGCAGCAGCGGTCTGTATGCTCTGTATGACTATGCTATGTATAACCTCTATGCTCAAAAGGTCTGGTACACCCCACCCCCCTTTGGTCTCCTCTCCCTCTTTGAATACCTGTGAAGTGGCTTTCCCCCTCCCGCTCCCTCCTGGAATGCTTGTGGGATGAATGGGCTGCTTCAGAAGAGCTCCAAGGTAGACAAGGTGTCTGGGACTCTGATTGGACAGCAATCACACACCCAATGCATGGACACTGCCTGAGGTGGAGTGTGACCAACCAGATGCAGCCAAGTCATCTCTAGTCACAGGCCATGAGGAGCAGGTCCTTAAAAGGGGACAGGGCCTTGCGCTCAGGAGTGCACTCACAAGCTTGTACTTCCCAAAAAGGCCCTTTGCCCGGACCGCCTGACCAGGGGTTCGCTGAGTTGCATTCCATCGTGCCTCAGGAAGACTTACCTCCATCACACCATCCATTGCTGCGCTGTGGGACACTTACCTTGAAGGATCCTGACATCTCCAGTGCCGGACCTGTCCTGGGAGAATGAGTATGTGAGTGTGACCCGATCTCCCCCCCCCCCCTTTTCTTCTTTGGAGCTGTCATAAATATAAAGGGAAAGGTAACCACATTTCTGTATACAGTGCTATAAAATCCCTCCTGGCCAGAGGCAAAATCCTTTCACCTGTAAAGGGTTAAGAAGCTAAGGTAGCCTGGCTGGCACCTGACCCAAAATGACCAATGTGGGGACAAGATACTTTCAAATCTGGAGGGAGGGGAAAGGCTTTTGTCTGTCTGTGTGATACCTTTGCCGGGCACAGATCAAGGATGCAAGCCCTCGAACTCCTGTAAAGTTAGTAGTAATCTAGCTAGAAAATGCATTAGGTTTTCTTTGGTTTTGGCTTGTGAAATTCGCTGTGCTGGAGGGAATGTGTATTCCTGTTTTTGTGGTTTTTTGTAACTTAAGGGTTTGCCGAGAGGGATTCTCTATGTTTTGAATCTGACTGTCTGTAAGGTTATCTTCCATTCTGATCTTACAGAGTTGTTCTCTTATCTTTTTTTGTTCTTCTAATAAAGTTCTGTTTTTTAAGAATCTGATTGGATTTTTTGGGTCTTAAAAATCCAATGCTGGTTTGTGCTCATCTTGTTTATTCTCAAGCCTCCCCAGGAAAGGGGGTGTAAGGGCTTGGGGGGATATTTTGGGGAAATAGGAACTCCAAATGGTCCTTTCTCTGATTGTTTGTTAAATCGCTTGGTAGTAGCAGCATTTACCTAATCCAAGGGCAAAGACTTTGTGCCTTGGGGAACTTTTAACCTAAACTGGTAGAAATAAGCTTAGGGGGTCTTTCATGCAGGTCCCCACATCTGTACCCTAGAATTCAGAGTGGGGAAGGAACCCTGACAGGAGCTTAGATATCAGTGTAATAAACGTTCTGCTTTCTGCCAAATTCTGGTGGGTCATTAATTATCCCTAAGCTTACGAGCTGGCCCAATTTCGGGTAACAGATACTACAAGAAAGTTGAGGACACCCAGACACATTTTAGTGGGAGATAAGTTTGCCCAGCATCTCTCAGAATCACTTCCAGTGTTTGTGTATCCAAGACAGAGCTAATATATGGGAGCAAGCAGCCCGAGGCTTGTATAGATTACTCCACAAGAATGTAGACTCCACACAGCAGAGACTAGACACGGGTTCTGTTCTGGGAGACGGCACAGTTCTGTGGTGAAACCCCTGCAGGCTGGAGTCTCCGTCCTGGAGGTGTTCATGCTCAGAGAGTTCCAGGACTGTCCTCGGGCATTCAGACGATCAAGGTCCGGGCAGGTGCATGCAATGATGGGGGAATAAGTAGGAACTGTAGGTTTGTTGCAGTAGCACGTCTGAAAACACACGTTGGGCTCCACGCACACAGCTCAGCTCCTCTGAGCCAGCCATCGTATTCTAAACCCCTGTTCTGGTCTTTTGCAGCTGGCAGTTGCTCAGCGCCTCAGAAAGCCTCACAGCTTAGCTTTCGGAGCTTAAATATAGATTTAGGTGCCTAGTATTCGCAAATGTTGGCCGTGGCTCCAAGCTACTAGATGACCTTTAGCTGACACTGATGATTGCGGGTCAATATCTGCAGCGCAGCCAAAAGAGATCATCACGCCCTTTAAGGCAACGGCATCCCAGCTTCCATTCTGTAATGCCCCAGCTCATGCCTGCTTGCTCTGCACCATTTCATCACCTACCATGTTTATCGCTGGCTTTTTTTCCCACAAGGAATTGGAGCGGGGGTAACAGCTGAAATCGCACCTTAGATTACAGCATACACGTACCCCAAGGAACTTGCATAAGGTCACAGAGAAAGTCTGGGGGGAGGGGGGGAACAAGGACTTGAACCTGGGTGTCTGGAGTCCTAGTCCAGTGCCCTACCACAGACTAGCCTCTCTCTCAAAGCGAATTCTTCCATCAATCTAGCTAGTGCCTAGCAGTCCCTTTGGTGTAGGAGCAGCCTGGCCCTTGTGCAGGGGGCAGTAGGGGTAAGCAAGGATACTTGCATGCCAGAACCAGGCCCGGGCAGGCCCCTACTACATATGGGTGCCAGCTCTCAGGTTCCTCAGTTACCATTCCTGCTAGCAAGGCTCTCCATCTCTCTCTCTCACCAACAGGCAGTTTTATCAAAGCTAAATTGCACCTAATTCCTTGGCCTCCTGGTGGTCAATCAAGAGCCCCTAGGGGATCTACCAGCTTTCCACCGCCTGCTTCTGGATGGGAGGTAGGGCGGGTGAGCAGGGAATTAACTCTTTCCCTGCTGGACGGAGCAGACGTTTCTGCAGTCCGGTCACAAATTGACCAGGACATATCGATACCGGACCAGATGGTCAGCTCTCCCCGTTTATAGTAGCCGAAGAGCTGACCCAGGAGTCAGGACAAAGAAGGGTTAATATAAAGTGACTGGCCGGCAGTTGCCTCGAGCACCCATTTCTGTTTAGAAGTCATTTGAGAGGCCTCAGTGCTAATGCTGTGACCCCAGTGGGCTTTCCAGAAGGCATAATATAAGCCGCCCTCCCTGACAAGTCTTAGGTGCTGCAGGCGGGCAGGCGAGAGCTGTGCGTGGCTTTTCTTGGATGGTGAAGAAATCCTCCTTGCTTGTTTCATTCTGGTGAGTCAGAGGCTTCGTGTGAGCCTGGTTCCATAATTAGAAGATCAGGGTCACTGCTTGCAAGAGAATTCGGGCTGCTGCTTGTAGCGATCATCCGGCTGCAGGGATCAAACCACACTTTGCCAAAGTCTGGGTTTGTGCTGCTTGCATGTGCTTTGCCCTTGATGCCGTTGATTCCTGAGGCTTTTGGCTGGAAGACTCAAGTTAGAAATACAAAAGTGATTGCTTTGAAAGACAGGGACCCATTCTGAGTCTCTGTTATGGCTATGCTTAAGCAAGACCTGATTTTTAAACCGTGCTCAGCACCCATGATCAGAAAATTAAACCCTTTTAACCTGTCCCAATTTGGGTCCCCAAAATTACTTGTCACAGTTGAAAATCTTGCCCTGCATATACGTGGTCCAAATAGGGTCGCCAGATGTCCTGAGTTTATAGGGGCAGTCCCAATATTCGGGGCTTTTTTTTATATAGCCACCTATAACCCCTCTGTCCGTCCCACCCCCAAATTTTCACACTTTCTAGATGGTCGCCCTAGGTCCAAAGAACCGGAGTGAACTACAGCTAGGAAAAGATCCCCTGCTCGTTTCACCTGTTTCTCTGCCAGTCACCCTGTCTTACAGTGTTTTAAAAGGATGGGGCTACTTGTCCAATAGGAGTCTCACAATGTGATCACACCCTACTTATATTTTAAAACAATTAGAAGGCGAAACTGACTGATTCTGTTAGTTGCTATTAATAATTCAGGAGGCTTGTCCCTTTTACCTAATCATTAATGCAAGTGGGTTATTGAAATGCTCAGCAGTAGATTTTTGGCCAACTGTATATTACGCTCCCATTTATAACGGGTTAGTAAATGATTAATAGCTAGTGTAATGTTACACACTCAAGTAGTATGTGTTATAGGTTATTATAAGCACATCGGTAGAAGGTATCATAAAAGGCTTTAAGCCGTAGTTACAAACAACAAATTAACCCATCAGACTCTATAACAATTGGCCAATCATTTATCAAAACATCTGTTAATCATTCATGAACCCTCCATAATGTATTTGCAAAAGGAGCGTTAATACAAAGTGGGAACCTGTTGCTAGAGATTGTGGCAAGTGAAAGGCTGATCCAGGGATGTGGCATGCTCGGAACGTCAGAGTGTTTAAAAAATATATAAGAGAGAAGATGGAATGAGGGTGTGTCTGTCTCAAGGCCTATGTCCAATGGAGCTCGGAAGTGAGCTGAGGCCTCTCTGGCATTCACAGGAAAGCCCGACCTTGAGTGAAATAATGATCATGGTTTAGCTCTGATCCAAAGCCCATGGAGGGGACAATGGAATGCCTCCAGCTGACAGCAGCGAGCCTTGGATCAGCTCCATAGAGCCACCGGTGCTCAGTCCGCTTTCATTAGCGATGGGCCTGAACCGAAACTGCAGATGGGAACGCCACCAAATCTGGGGGAGACCAGGGCCCAGATGCAGCTCAGGGCCGTTTCGGCTGTGCTGAGCTATCAGGGCTCATGTAGCAGCTCACCCAGTGCTCCGTCCCCTCTTTTGTGCCTGGCCCTGCGGAGACCGACTTGTACAGTAACTCACACAGTGCATGGATTGAGGAAACTAGCTAATCACACAGCTGCAGCCCTCTAAGCCCAGGCAAGACACTACAAATCCAGGAAGCAAAACCCCAGCAATAGGACAGAGGGGAGTTTGAGCCAAAAATAATCTCTCTCTCTTTCTCTCTGCTACAAATATTTCAGCACACTTTTTCTCTAATTACATTTGTTGATTTACTAAACAATATTGTATTAATATTCTGCAAACCCCTCTTACCGGTTGTCACAGCCCCACAGGATCAGTGCTATGCCCCCAGCTTTGGGACGGTCTCTTGGAGGAACCCCTCGGTCTGCCAGACCCGGTAGGGGTCTCACTCTGCCTCTGGGGTAGGTTCCACGCGGCCTCACCACCTCCCATGACTGAACCTCTGGGGCTCCAGCCCTCCTGCTTCACACCGTGAGCTCTGTTCAGTGAGGCCAGCTGAGCTAGACTCCTGGTGGACACTTGTCCATTCCTGGTGAAGACTTAACACACTTCATTAACGACTGGCAATATGTGAGTATTTTATTATCATCCAGCTGCAGGTCTTTCAGGTGTGGTGGCACAGGGGGAGCAGCAGGAAGTCTCATTCGTCTTCCCATGAGGATTTCATGGGGGCTGAGTCCGGTCTTTCAATTTACAGTGGATTTTATGCTCATAAGAGCAGGTGGCAGGGCATCGGGTCAATTCAAATTGGTTTTCGCAGGATGCCATTTTGGCGCTCCACTGTCCCGGCAAACTGCGGGTGGTGAGGCAGTGGAGATTGCGCTTGATCTGTAAAGCTACACATAACTTGTTATAATTTATCCAGTCCATGATCACCGATGCTATGCCCAGGTATGCCGAATCGTGGTACAAAATTCTTAAACAGAAGTTTTACAACAGTTTTTGGCATCTGCCTTTTTACAGGGAAAAGCCTCAACCCAGTTGGAAAATACATTAACTAAAACTAACACACTCATAATTACAACATTTAGACATTTAAACAAAATTAATTTGAATATTTACAAAAGGTTCCCAGGAAGGGGGATGTGCTGCCTGCCTAACCTTGACAGCTTTTCCAACATTATGCTGCTGGCAGATTACACACTGCTGGCAGCATTGCTTAAAATATTACTTTTTGTTACAAATATCCTTGCTGATTGCAGGCAAAACTGAGGAGTCACTCCCCATATTTTCCTGTATTTGTTTTATAGGCAGGTCAGGTTTTAATGGCTTTTATTTTTATTTAGGTGATTTGAATCAACACAGACATTTTTGGCTTGCTTTTGGATTCTAAGTTGCCAGCCGACTCCGTCTTAAAAGGACACAATTAACTTTTAACCTTTAACTCCTGCTTTTAAACACACATTGATTTGAAAAGGAAAACACAATCAGTTTGGGCTTCCACTTTGGCAAAGTGACCGTTGATTACACAGAGCCACCTTAAGATTTAGTGCGGGGCACTGACTACAGTTTCTGTCTGCTATTTGTTACCAAAACAGATTTGAAATCTTTTTTTTTTATTCTCCTGGCTTTGACTGCCCTGCTGCAGCTCCAATTCTGGTTTTTATTAAAAAAACATTTTAAATCTTGTAAAGCATTTAGTTACCTTCAGGATTAAATGCTGAATACCAAACTTAAACTACACAAATTTCTTTTGTCTGGCAAAAGTATTTGTTCGGTTTTACAACCTGAAAACACCAATTTATCTCAAACTTATAAAACAAAGACTGTACACACCAGGAGTGTTTTTTGAGCAAATTTGACTAACTTGTTTATAGTCAAATGATTTTACTTAAATAACCTCTTGCCTGGATTATTTACAGACAGTTTGTTTAATTTCTTCCAGTAACTACAGAGTTAACTTCTACTCGTTTTTTTTAACTTCCTCAAACTGCTGCTGTCTGCTTGTTTGGCCCTGATCCTTTTTTCTTTCTGCATTATTTTGTTTTCTCCTGGGCAAAGGCATTGCTCTACGACCAATTGAGCAAGGAGGGGGGCTTTTTGACTAATCCCCCTTTTATTTATTTATTCACACCTAGTGACATACACACCCATTTATTTTTTACATCGAGATGCATTTTATTTAACAATAGCCTTCATTTGTCATGTCCAGGCTTAATACAACCTCTCCCTTATTTGAGGCGGTACCAACCCCTCAGCACCAGTGCAGTGTAGGAAAGGACAGTAGCAGGGCTAGGGACAACGGGAAAGGGAGGGAGAACAGCAGCATTAACAACACGAGAAAATGGGGGAGTTACACTCACTGACCGTAGGAATAGTAACTCCCTGCTGAATCAAGGAGGTGACTACAGGGCAGATACCTTTCTTGGCCTATTTTGAGAGAGGATTTAAACGAGCTCAGAGCTCCAGTATGAAACTGCAGAAAAACCTGAGTGTCTCTGGATTAAGTTTAGAAGTGTGTGCAACAAGAGTGATGTAGTGGTGGGAGTCTGCTATAGACCACCGGACCAGGGGGATGAGGTAGATGAGGCTTTCTTCCGGCAGCTCACGGAAGCTACTAGATCGCATGCCCTGATTCTCATGGGTGACTTTAATTTTCCTGATATCTGCTGGGAGAGCAATACAGCGGTGCATAGACAATCCAGGAAGTTTTTGGAAAGCGTAGGGGACAATTTCCTGGCGCAAGTGCTAGAGGAGCCAACTAGGGGGGGCACTTTTCTTGACCTGCTGCTCACAAACCGGGTAGAATTAGTGGGGGAAGCAAAAGTGGATGGGAATCTGGGAGGCAGTGACCATGAGTTGGTTGAGTTCAGGATCCTGACGCAGGGAAGAAAGGTAAGCAGCAGGATACGGACCCTGGACTTCAGGAAAGCAGACTTCGACTCCCTCAGGGAACGGATGGCCAGGATCCCCTGGGGGACTAACTTGAAGGGGAAAGGAGTCCAGGAGAGCTGGCTGTATTTCAAGGAATCTCTGTTGAGGTTACAGGGACAAACCATCCCGATGAGTCGAAAGAATAGTAAATATGGCAGGCGACCAGCTTGGCTTAATGGTGAAATCCTAGCGGATCTTAAACATAAAAAAGAAGCTTACAAGAAGTGGAAGGTTGGACATATGACCAGGGAAGTGTATAAAAATATTGCTCGGGCATGTAGGAATGATATCAGGAGGGCCAAATCGCACCTGGAGCTGCAGCTAGCGAGAGATGTCAAGAGTAACAAGAAGGGTTTCTTCAGGTATGTTGGCAACAAGAAGAAAGCCAAGGAAAGTGTGGGCCCCTTACTGAATGAGGGAGGCAACCTAGTGACAGAGGATGTGGAAAAAGCTAATGTACTCAATGCTTTTTTTGCCTCTGTTTTCACTAACAAGGTCAGCTCCCAGACTGCTGCGCTGGGCATCGCAAAATGGGGAAAAGATGGTCAGCCCTCTGTGGAGATAGAGGTGGTTAGGGACTATTTAGAAAAGCTGGACGTGCACAAGTCCATGGGGCTGGACGAGTTGCATCTGAGAGTGCTGAAGGAATTGGCGGCTGTGATTGCAGAGCCATTGGCCATTATCTTTGAAAACTCGTGGCGAACCGGGGAAGTCCCGGATGACTGGAAAAAGGCTAATGTAGTGCCAATCTTTAAAAAAGGGAAGAAGGAGGATCCTGGGAACTACAGGCCAGTCAGCCTCACCTCAGTCCCTGGAAAAATCATGGAGCAGGTCCTCAAAGAATCAATCCTGAAGCACTTGCATGAGAGGAAAGTGATCAGGAACAGCCAGCATGGATTCACCAAGGGAAGGTCATGCCTGACTAATCTAATCGCCTTTTATGATGAGATTACTGGTTCTGTGGATGAAGGGAAAGCAGTGGATGTATTGTTTCTTGACTTTAGCAAAGCTTTTGACACGGTCTCCCACAGTATTCTTGTCAGCAAGTTAAGGAAGTATGGGCTGGAAGAATGCACTATAAGGTGGGTAGAAAGCTGGCTAGATTGTCAGGCTCAACGGGTAGTGATCAATGGCTCCATGTCTAGTTGGCAGCCGGTATCAAGTGGAGTGCCCCAAGGGTCGGTCCTGGGGCCGGTTTTGTTCAATATCTTCATAAATGATCTGGAGGATGGTGTGGATTGCACTCTCAGCAAATTTGCGGATGATACTAAACTGGGAGGAGTGGTAGATACGCTGGAGGGGAGGGATAGGATACAGAAGGACCTAGACAAATTGGAGGATTGGGCCAAAAGAAATCTGATGAGGTTCAATAAGGATAAGTGCAGGGTCCTGCACTTAGGATGGAAGAACCCAATGCACAGCTACAGACTAGGGACCGAATGGCTAGGCAGCAGTTCTGCGGAAAAGGACCTAGGGGTGACAGTGGACGAGAAGCTGGATATGAGTCAGCAGTGTGCCCTTGTTGCCAAGAAGGCCAATGGCATTTTGGGATGTATAAGTAGGGGCATAGCGAGCAGATCGAGGGACGTGATCGTTCCCCTCTATTCGACATTGGTGAGGCCTCATCTGGAGTACTGTGTCCAGTTTTGGGCCCCACACTTCAAGAGGGATGTGGATAAATTGGAGAGAGTCCAGCGAAGGGCAACAAAAATGGTTAGGGGTCTGGAACACATGAGTTATGAGGAGAGGCTGAGGGAGCTGGGATTGTTTAGCCTGCAGAAGAGAAGAATGAGGGGGGATTTGATAGCTGCTTTCAACTACCTGAAAGGGGGTTCCAAAGAGGATGGCTCTAGACTGTTCTCAATGGTAGCAGATGACAGAACGAGGAGTAATGGTGTCAAGTTGCAGTGGGGGAGGTTTAGATTGGATATTAGGAAAAACTTTTTCACTAAGAGGGTGGTGAAACACTGGAATGCGTTACCTAGGGAGGTGTTAGAATCTCCTTCCTTAGAGGTTTTTAAGGTCAGGCTTGACAAAGCCCTGGCTGGGATTATTTAATTGGGAATTGGTCCTGTTTCGAGCAGGGGGTTGGACTAGATGACCTTCTGGGGTCCCTTCCAACCCTGATATTCTATGATTCTATGATTCTATGAATTTTAGGAAAGGGTCTTGCTGGGTTCAGGCAGAATTTTAGCCGGTTGGGCAGACCCAATGTGCCCAACCTGGTCGGCATGATTAGCCCACAAGGAGAGAGGGACCTTAGCCAGCAGTTCCTGTTGCAACAAGGAAGGACTGCAGTTGGTCTCCTCTTTTGGAGCGTCCGCATACAAAACTGCCAGGACCTCACTGTGAGCAGGACCAGGCACATCCAGATACACACCATCTCGGGTACAATAGATTGTACAATTTAATTTACACAGCAAATCCTTTTCCAAAAAGTTAACAGGTGAACAAGGGCTTAGGAGGAAAGCATGATGGTTCAACAAGGACAAGTGCAGAGTCCTGCACTTAGGACGGAAGAATCCCATGCACTGCTACAGACTAGGGACAGAATGGCTCGGCAGCAGTTCTGCAGAAAAGGACCTAGGGGTTACAGTGGATGAGAAGTTGGATATGAGTCAGCAGTGTGCCCTAGTTACCAAGAAGGCCAATGGCATTTTGGGATGTATAACTAGGGGCATTGCCAGCAGATCGAGGGACGTGATCATTCCCCTCTATTCGACATTGGTGAGGCCTCATCTGGAGTACTGTGTCCAGTTTTGGGCCCCACACTACAAGAAGGATGTGGAAAATTGGAAAGAGTCCAGCGGAGGGCAACAAAAATTATTAGGGGACTGGAACACATGACTTATGGGGAGAGGCTGAGGGAACTGGGATTGTTTAGGCTGCGGAAGAGAAGAATGAGGGGGGATTTGATAGCTCCTTTCAACGACCTGAAAGGGGGTTCCAAAGAGGATGGCTTTCTAGACTGTTCTCAGTGGTAGCAGATGACAGAACAAGGAGTAATGGTCTCAAGTTGCAGTGGGGGAGGTTTAGATTGGATATTAGGAAAAACTTTTTCACTAGGAGGGTGGTGAAACACTGGAATGCGTTCCCTAGGGAGGTGGTGGAATCTCCTTCCTTAGAAATTTTTAAGGTCAGGCTTGACAAAGCCCTGGCTGGGATGATTTAGTTGGGGATTGGTCCTGTTTTGAGCAGGGGGTTGGACTAGTTGACCTCCTGAGGTCCCTTCCAACCCTGATATTCTATGATTCTATGGTCAAACAAAGGACCAGTAGAAATGGACAGAGGTAAGAGATGGGGTGGGGAATAGGAATATTGCCCACCCCATTACATTTTAAACATAAATCTATAAGATCCTTAGAGGTATCTGTGGGGGTACCCCGAAGAGGCCTTGAAGGGTAGAGAGAAATATCTGCTGTTGGCCCACAGGAGTTTTGAGGAAAAGCTAATCTCTCTTGTCTTTTTTAATGGTGTTTTAGGTATTTTCTGGGAGTCCTTGAGACTCCTCAACTGAGACTTATGGTGCCGTTTTTCTGTTTTCCTATACCAATCAAAATATGCATCAAACTGACCTTATCCAACATTATTGGCAAGAAGTGCGCCTTTGAGGTGCACAATCTTGTCAAGGTCAAAACTTCCCTCTAAGGGAAACTGTAATTTCGGATCATCCCTGGTATACCAATTCCATTTCTCTAAAAACTTGCAAGTGAAAGGACTATAATTTGCGAAAATGTAGTACGCCGGTGTGCCTTTTGGCAGGCGGTGATCCTTTTTGACTCACCGGCCCCCATCTGTACCTAGCGAGAGCGGAATCCTCTTGGATCCTCCGGCCCCCAGTACTTCACCTGGAGAGAGGGGGAATCCTTTTTGGATTTCCCGGCCCCCAGTACTTAACTCAATTCACTCGTCACACTTACACAGGGAAGGTTTTGTTTAGGGTCTCCACGAGGTCTTACAGCCTCCATTCAGCAAAGAACGTCAGCTGGTGCCGCATACTCTGTAACTTCAGGTGAGGTGATCAGACCGTCAGTGGCTTGTCAAGCCGCCTTCAGTGCGGGAGCTAGAGACAGGGGAGGAAAGAGGGTCCTGAAACAGACTGTCCGAGGATGGAAGGGATGGGATTACACATTCCTAGACCCAGACAGGCCCCTTGCCGGTCATGCCATGCAGAGGGAAACTGCCGAGGTCAGGGCATTATCACGATGCCCGCTAGATAGAGTCACAGGGCTTGCTTTATAGACACCTCTGACTTTGCAGGGCACTCTGGGCATCTTCCTGTGTCTCACACTCACACCGGTCTACCAACCTTCACTTTCACACTGGCACACAGACCCAGGTCTATCCACGACCTGCCCAGCCACAACCAGTGGCTCTTCCCAGGGAAACCAAACCTGGATGGGACTCTAACCCATCCCAAGGGCATCAGGCGTGTCTGGCAGCAAAAGGTCCGGATAGAGCATACAACTCACCCAAGCCCAGAGCCTATGGGCGGTCCTCCACCAGAAACCCAATATAGAGATTTCAAAAGGTCTCTTACCTTTCTGATGGGCCCGGGGTCTGGTCGGGAACAGCTTGTGGTCCTTCGGCTCTCGGGGGTCACCGTTTATCTGAGTCACGGCACCAATTAGTGGCAGAAAAACGTCCACGTGTTGTGTTTGATCAGAACCAGCCTGAGGCCCTTTATTTCAAGCAATGCACATTGCAAGGAGAGACAGGCAGGGCTGCTCTGCCGAATGCAGAAATACAGGCGCTTATATCGCTTAAAACCACAACCGGTTACACATACTTTCACATCGATATTTTGCCTTGTTAGGAATCTATCAAAACAAGCTTCCTTATTTGGGGTATAGGAAAACAAGCTTTTTCCTGTTATTCACAGGTGTTTCTCTTTTGGTTTAACATCCTTTCTAACACTACTGTTGTGGTTACACTTTAACGTGCCTGTCTGATACAAATTGTTCTGCTTAAAACTTTTCATTTTGCCTTCCCTCCTGCCCCTTATACACAGAAACAAGCTTGACCATAGTCTAAGGCCTAGACAGGCTTGACCAAAGTCTGAGGCCTATTAAATTTTCCTTCACATTATCGATCCCTTTCTTAATGATTCCCAGTATGCTGTTCGCTTTTTTGACTGCCGCTGCCCATGGAGTGGATGTTTTCAGAGAACTATCCACAACGACTCCAAGATCTCTCTCTTGGGTGGTAACAGGTAATTTAGACCCCATCATTGTATATGTATAGTTGGGATGATGTTTTCCAGTGGGCATTACTTTGCACTTATCAACATTAAATTTCATCTGCCAGGTTGTTGCCCAGTCACCCAGTTTTTTGAGATTCCCCTTTGTAGCTCTTCGCAGTCTGCTTTGGACTTAACTATCTTGAATAATTTTGTCTTGTATGCAAATTTCTTCACTTCACTTTTTAACCCTTTTTCCAGATCTTTTATGAATGTGTTGAATAGGACTGGTCCCACTACAGACCCCTGGGGGACACCACTATTGACCTCTCTCCATTCTGAAAACTGACCATTTATTCCTACCCTTTGTTTTTTATCTTTTAACCTGTTGCTGATCCGTGAGAGGACCTTCCTTCTAATCCCAGGACTGCTTATTTTACTTAAGAGTCTTTGGTGTGGGACCTTGTCAAAGGCTTTCTGAAAATCTAAATACACTATATCCACTGAATCTCCCTTGTCCACATGCCTGTTGTCCCCCTCAAAGAATTCTAATAGATTTTTGAGGCATGATTTCCATTTATAAAAACAATGTTGACTCTTCCCCAGCAAATCATGTTCATCTATGTGTTGGATAATTCTGTCCTTTACTATAGTTTCAACCAATTTGCCTGGTACTGAAGTGAGGCTTACTGGTCTGTAATTGCCGGGATCACCTCTGGAGCCTTTTTTAAAAATTGGCGTCACATTAGCTGTCCTGCAGTCATCTGGTACAGTGGCTGATTTAAGCGATAGGTTACAGACCACAGTTAGTAGTTCTGCAATTTCATATTTGAGTTAGTTCAGAACTCTTGGGTGATACCATCTGGTCCTGATAACTTACTACTGTTTAATTTATCAATTTATTTCAAAACCTTCTCTATAGACACCTCAACCTAGAACAGTTCCTCAGATTTGTCACCCAAAAAGAATGGCTCAGGTGTGAGAATCTCCCTCACATCCTCTGCAGTGACCCATCCTGGCTCACACAACGGGGTGACATTCATCCTCATGTCTCTTAGGCTTCCCTGAACTTAATCCCTTTCCCCCTGAACTTGGCAACAATGCAACATATAGGGTAAACTGAAGCACAAATAGGGGTCATAAAAATAGTGCAGAAAATTCCCGTTTCATCACACCGGTACAGGGAGTAAAAGTAATATTATCCTGCAGCCAAGCAGCATTCCTAATGGTCTTCAGATGCTCGGAGCAGGTGCTACAGATTACATACATGCACCTTAAAATCTCAGCATGACTGCAGTGGCTGGAGATGCAGGACAAAGGCAAACGGAAAGTCCCCCAGGGCATCCAAGCCAGAGAAGCAATTGAAACATTCTGCAATGGGCACTGCATGCGCTTTTTCCCCCTGCAGCCCTCTCCATGGGGATACCTACCCCTGACCCCTTTGGGGAGTCCATTACATTAGGTGGGGCTACAACCTCCCTGCTCCTTTTCACTCAGGGAGCAAAGGGCCCAAAAGTCAGGCCTCTCCCTGGTCCCTGTGAGCAGACCTGGGCCAGCTCCCCTGGGTCAGAGCAGGTGAGCCCAATCCAGCCGATGGAAAGGGGCTGGGCTGCACCTGGGCCTATTAAGGGCTGCAAGAGGTCAGCAGAGGGTGATTGGCGCAGGCAGTGATGGGGAAGGGAGGCCGCAGTGGAGTGGCGCGAACTCCTGTGGTGGGTCCTGAAGGGAGGGGCTAGGGGCTCAGGGTGGAAGCCCCGGGCCTGCTGCGCTGACCAGAACTGGGAAGCAAATTTCTTGTTTGTGGCATGGGCAGCGGGTGTCAAAGGCCAGGGCAGGCAAAGCCTCCCCTGACCCAGGCCCTGGTCCCGCCCGTGTTCTGCCCCGAGGCCCTGCCCTCACTCCCCCTCTACCCTGAAGCCGGCAGGGGCTCACTCAGCTCAAGCCGGTTGCCTGGAGCTCAGGCCCACAGGTGGCCAGAGGCAGCCCGGGGTGGTGCTTGGGCCAGCCTGGGGGCCAGTGGCCTGGGTGGCACTGGGGGGTGGGGGCGGCAGTTCAGCCCAGCACTGGGGCCAGCGCTCGGGGGGCTGGCAGGCATGGCTGTGGAGGGTGTGGGGAAGAGTCCTTGGGGCTCCTCCAGCCTCACAGGTTGGGGGGTCCTCGGGGATCCTCTGGCTGAGCAGGGGGCGGGTCCTGGGGCAGATGGGGCAATGCTGACAGGCTAGCCTCTCCGAAGGAGGGGTTTGTTCGCCGCCCAGGGTTAGTGGCACCTACTTGCCGAAATCCCTTCAGACGCAGTATCACTAGACGTGCTTCATTACAGTACTCTTTCTCTGTCCCTGGCAGAGCGGAGAGATGACATGGAATAGCGTCACTGGATTTCAGCCGGCACACCATGCCCTCTCCCAACAACACCGACTTCAGCCCTTCCTCCTTCATCTTGTCTGGCACACCCCGTCTGGAAGTTGCCCGTTTCTGGCTGGCGTTCCCTCTGTGCTCCATGTACCTCATGGCCATTGTAGGCAACGGCGCAGTGGTGTTCATTGTAAAGACGGAGCGGAGCCTCCATGCCCCCATGTATTTCTTCCTCTGTATGCTGGCTGCCGTCGACCTGGCGCTATCCACCAGCACCATGCCCAGAATGCTCTCCTACCTGTGGTTTGACTGGAGGGAAATCAGCTTCGGCGCCTGCCTGCTCCAGATGTTCCTCATCCACTCCCTGTCCGCTGTCGAGTCCACCGTCTTGCTGACCATGGCCTGGGATAGGTACATGGCCATCTGCCACCCTCTGCGGCACGCCACCATCCTCACCAATCCAATGACGGCGAAGATAGGCCTGGCCGCTATGGCTAGGGGCGTGCTGTTCGGCCTCCCTTTGCCCTTGCTCATTCGTCGCCTGTCGTTCTGCGGCTCCAACGTCCTGTCGCACTCCTATTGTTTGCACCAGGACATTATGAACCTGGCCTGCACCAGCATCACAGCCAATGTCGTCTATGGCTTGACTGCTATCCTCTTGGTGATGGGCCTCGACGCGCTGCTGATTGCCCTGTCCTACTTCATGATCATCAAGGCTGTCTTGCAGCTGTCCTCGAGGAAGGAGCGTGTCAAGGCTTTCAGCACCTGCGTGGCCCACCTCTGTGTGGTCCTGGCTTTCTACATGCCACTGATTGGACTGTCCGTGGTGCACAGGTTTGGGAAAGGTCTCACTCCACTGGTTCAGGTTGTCATGGGGGACGTCTACCTCCTGATGCCGCCCCTGCTGAATCCCATTGTCTATGGAGCAAGAACCAAACAGATACGCAGACGGATCCTGAGGTGGATTCTCCATCACTGACCATTTTTAAATCAAGATGGGATGTTTCTCTAACAGCTCTGTTCTGGGAATAATTCTGGGGCAGGTCTCTGGCCTGTGCTACGCAGGAGGTCAGACTAGATGATCACAATGGTCCTTCTGGCCTTGGAATCCATGACTTAAGATAGTTAATGAAGGAGCCACTGAGAGACTTGCCTCCACTTTGTCTTCTGGATCCACCTGTCTTCTCTTAGAATCATAGAATATCAGGGTTGGAAGGGACCTCAGGAGATCATCTAGTCCAACCCCCTGCTCAAAGCAGGACCAATCCTCAATTTTTGCCCCAGATCCCTAAATGGCTCCCTCAAGGATTGAACTCACAACCCTGGGTTTAGCAGGCCACTGCTCAAACCACTGAGCTATCCCTCCCCTCTTGTCTTATACTGAGATTGTCAGCTCTCTGGAGCAGGGACTGTCGTTTTGTTGTATGTTTGTACAGCCAGTCCCTCCCCCCGGGGGAGCAGCCGGCGGCGGAGTGGGGAAGGGGAGGGTCTAGCACTAGCAGCTGCGCCTTCTTCCCCGCACCACGGGCCAAGCCGAACTCCCCACCACCCCTGGGGCTCTCAGCACCTGAGAGCTGCCGCTGAGAGCCCCGGGGACGGTGGGGAGCCTAGCTCGGGCGCGGGGGGGCTGGCTGCCTGCACCGCCGCTGAGAGCCCCAGGGGCGGTGGGGAGCCCGGCTCGGCCCGCGGCGCGGGGAAGAAGGCGCAGCTGCGCTCTGCTCTTCGGGCGGAGAAGCTGGGTGTCTACGCCGCCTGCTAGGTGCCTGGCTGGGCCATGGGGAGCCGCGTGGGCTCGCGGAGCACTGGGGGGTGGGCAGGTCCAGTCCCTGGCTTGGGGAATGGTGTATGTGAAAGCAACCCAGGCACCCCTCCCCCAGCCAGTGCCACCCCCTCCAACACCCACCAACCAGCTACCTTCTCCCCTGTGAACCCCTCGCCCCAACTACCCACCCTGTCCTGCCACTTTTGCCTCTGGGCAACCTCCATCTGGCAACCCACCCCCCCAGCCACCCACGATCACCTTCACCCCTGCATCAACCTCGGGACCGCCCCCCACCGCCTGCCATCTCCCTCCTGCCCACTCCTCCCTTGTGCAAACCCCTCCCTGCCACCTTCACCCTCCTGCAACAACCCCAGGCACATACACACCCCCACCAGCCAGCCCTTTGCAACAACCCCCTCCTGCCCACTTCTCCCTTGTGCCACTCCTTCCCTGCCGCTGCACCCCCTGCAATAATCCCCTTTTGCCTCTTTGCAATCTCTTCCCTGCCACTACACCCCTGCCTCCTCCACTCTTGGCACTTCCCTTAAATCAGAACTTTTTATAGGGAACCGTTTGTTAAGATTTTGGCAGCTCATCGAGGCTTGTTAAGTATCTGTAGACCCTCCCCTTTCTAGGTCCTGAGATCCAATCTATCCCCGATTAGTGACAGAGCTAGGTGAACACTGCAAAAAGTTATCAGCTAATATTCATATGAATTTTCAAATGAATTCTCCTTGTTCATGGCTCTTTTGCTTTCACTTTCCAAGCCTATTTTAGCAAACAAGTTTTCTGGCAGGCACATGTGCAGAAACAGTGAATCTGCAGCAAATATAGCTGAGTATTCACAAGAAGCAACTTGATAGGAGCCAAACTTCACATCAGGAACCTGATCGAGAGTCGTGTTTCTCCAGTAAGGGACCAGGAACAGTGACCCATGTGTTCAATTGAAAGAGCTCAGATTCCTCATCCAATCATCCATTCCATCCACTCCTAACAAACAGCTCATGAACAAGCTACAGCCCAAAAGTTATGCTGGAGGAGTGTATGGCAAATAATTTCAAATAATGAGCACATTCAAGAAAATCATAATCTGTCTACAGATAAATAGGAAGTAGTGAACAAATGTAAAATGCATAGGAGCCTCAAACTTGCCATCCCCTCACTGCATTGCCTTTCCACAGAAACCTGCATCAAGTTCAAGGTCTTTATCTTCAAGGCTCTTAATGAGTTGGTCCTGGGATGCATAAACAAGTGACTCTCAAGTAGGAATAGAGATGGCTTTTTTACCTCTGAAGTTGGCACTGGTGCAACCACTGCTGGAATTCTGTTTTTAGTTCTGGTGCCCACAGTTCAAGAAGGATGTTGATCAATTGGAGAGGGTTCAGAGAAGAGCCACGAGAATGATTAAAGGGTTAGAAAACCTGCCTGATAGCGATAGACTCAAAGAACTCAATCTATTTAGCTTAACAAAAAGAAGGGTAAAGGGAGACTTAATCACAGTTTATAAGTATCGACATGGGGAACAAATATTTAATAATGGGCCCTTCAGTCTAGCAGAGAAAGATCTAACACGAGCCAATGAGTAGAAGTTGAAGCTAGAAAAATTCAGACTGGAAATAAGGTCTAAAATTTTGACAGTAAGGGTAATTAACCATTGAAACAATTTACCAAGGGATGAGGTAGATTCTCCATCACTGATAACTTTTAAACAAGATTGGATGTTTTTCTGAGAGATCTGCTCTAGGAATTATTTTGGGGCAGGTCTCTGGCCTGTGCTGACTCGATGGTGGGCAGACTCGATGATCAGTGGTCCCTTTTGGCCTTGAAATCTATGACTCAATCAAAAGATTGCCTCTTGGTCTGGGATGAGGACCACGGTTGTTAGAGGGCTTTCCCTTCACCCCCTCTCCTGACTCTTATCATGCAGACAGAACGCAGAAGACCAGAAGCGCGAAGTTCAGACAATACAATGTTTATTGGGGTTAGTTCCAAGCAAGCATGTCCATAGCTCTACATGCCGGCAGAGTCTGTTACTCAGTGTTCTGTTCCCAGCTCTGACGCCACAGAGCCTTTACCCCGTGTCCCCCTTCCCCATTTCCTATTCCCACCTCCTCCCTCTTAGCAGGCCCAAATATACCTGCAATGCAGGCCCCTAGTCACACCCCTTACAACTTATGGTCATATTCCGTTTTGAAGGGTTGTGAGTCTGGGGTCTTCATCCCAACTCTTTTGTATCCCATTGGAGGGGTAAGGAGTGAGGTTGTGTTCTGCCCAAGGCTAGGCTTTTCTTTGCCTTTTAGTGTTTCTGATGCCTCCCTCCCATCCCCCCTTGCCCTTCCCGACTGGTTGCTTGACCTTGGCTTGTGATAGGAGTTGAGTCAGTCTGAAAGTATGTGCCCGTATATTACACTCCCACCATGCCCAGTAACTCTTTAACTGTTCTTATCTGTCCCCACTATACTAACAAACCCATCTGGCCAGGCAGAAGCAACACATACAGTGTCTTTGTTCTTTGTTCACACATATTAGTATAAGATATAAGAGTATCAAAAAGTCAAACCCAAAATTCTATCCCAGGCTAACAAATAGGCCTATATACTAACACGAGTCAACAACTTTTTACCAGAGGATCAATGGAATATCTGCATATACATTCATGTAAAACAGTACAATCCCTGCCTTGAAGAGATGACAATCAAAGGGCCCAATGGAAGCCTCAGACCCTGATCCTGTCTCATAAGAGCTGTTCGCACAGCAGTGTAACAAGAAGTTTTATTTAGCCCACAAACTCATGAGCAACACTCATGTTCCAAAGACAAGCTGTCCATCACATGGCATGGAAAAACCTCAGAGTTCTGTCCCTAAGCATGTTCCTGCATACCTTGCTGAGTCCCAAGGCATGTCTGCTTTCTCTCAATGGATCAATTGTATAGCTGATGGTCCTTAATGGGGCATCAAGCAGGCTAGGAAGAGCTGACACCAACTTGTCTGGGGTGTCACCCAGAAGCAGAGCATAAAGACAGTATAGAGTCAATATTCATAACTTTAAATACAAATTGATACATGCATACAGATCGCATAATCATAACCAGCAAACCATAATCTTGTCTTAGACACCTTATTTGACCCCCCTTTATACAAGATTTGGTGCCACTACGGGACCTTGGTTGCAACCATGTTCTATATGGCCCCAGTTCAAGTCAATAACGTGACACCCCCAACGCAAAATTGATGCAGGAAGGGATGACACAAACATTGCTGACTGCATCTCAAGAGCTCCCCATCCTTGGTTCTGCCTTACTACAGCTAGTATTGGGTTAGAAGCTGTACCAGTGTATAACAGAAATGGTTTATCAAAGTCATGTTCAATAACGTGATTGAATCTCTTTACAAACTCAAGGTA
Source organism: Caretta caretta (assembly GCF_965140235.1). NCBI lineage: Eukaryota > Metazoa > Chordata > Testudines > Cheloniidae > Caretta > Caretta caretta. The sequence goes on from NC_134206.1 coordinate 7,231,208, forward strand.
AAACTTGGTTAGAACAACAGTGGATTGGATCTGCTCTTGCAGCATGGTTCCTGTATGTCTCATGTGATCTTGCCAAGAGCTAAAGAACAGAGCTGCTTTATCCACACAAGCTCTGGCAAATGTTTGAAACCCAATTAACATCAAGTTAATGTAGATATTACTGTTGTTTATAGTACAGGAATCTTGGCATTTAGCCGTGAAAGCAATATGTTAGCGTGCCTCAGTTTCCCTTTTCATACAGCCCATCAGGTCTGGAATGTCTTTTCCCCTGTGAAAAGTTCCAGGACTGTTTACAGACTCTAACTGTGACACATCAGTATAACAAGGCCTTTTAACATAAAGTGTGTTTTTATGTATCGCTCTTAGCATGTTTAAGGGATTTTCCAAAGGGCTAGGCACATTGTACATTTTTACAGTTCTTGGTAATAGCAACACATTAGTTACAAAATTTACCATTAGCAATAACAATGTTAGGTGAGAAAAGCTAAACAGGAGGCAGTTATGCCAACCAAACCAAAGTCAGGCTAAGAGAAGCTGCTGAGAAAGTCTCTGAAAGTAGAATGAAGGAATATTTGTTTAAGTTACAGAGAGTGAGAAAAAAGGGGAGGCCTGCATTCCTGCATTTTTGTACCAGATGTGCTGGGAACTGTCCTTGAGATACAGAAGCTCTGTTTTCCACTCCCTGCTCTTGTGTTATGCCTGTTTTAACTCCTTGTCTCCTGGTTGACACCCATACCGATAAGAAAGTTAGTGAAGCACTACGATTTGCTAAAAGTTATCTGCAATAAGGGGGGTAGATGTGCATGCATATAGAGAAAGAGGATTTTAACTAATATGGGGGGGGGGCTGCTTTATGAATAAATCTGTGACGCGACGGGACTGTCTATAAAAACCTATGAGTTTTACTTAGAGGCTGCCTGGTTCTCTTTGGAGTGTGCACTCTTCAATAAAGAGCGTTGGGTTCGGACCTTGTTGGTGTTGCCAGTCTCTCTCCGGTCAGACAATGAACCGTGCCGTCTGGGGTTCGAGTCCTCGACAATTTGGCGACTCCGCCAGGACCCGTCTGACTCTCCGGCGAGGGATCAGACTCTAAAGCAACGCAGCGCACATCCTCCGGCTTCGAGGAGCCTTGCCAGTGATCTGATCCCTGCGTCGGCGATAAGGCGTGTTCTGTGAACCAGCAGGAGCCCATAGAAATCCAGCAACATCCACCTACCCGTTGAGTTGGCTCCAGATTCAGGTCTTCGGGGTTTGAGTCCCTGGAGAGGGTCTTCAGGGTTCGAGTCCCTGGAGAGGTAAGCGATCGCTTGATACTAAGAGTTGGGGATTGTGGGTTTGAGTCCCCTTTCCACCTAGGATGGGACAATTTGGCAGCAAATGCCCGGGGGACGCCCCGTTGTCTCTGATACTCAGAGATTGGAAGGGAATCTCTGGAACTCCTGGGTTAACTAAATCAAAAATGAATAATTTATGTCAGGTTCAATGGCCAGCTTTCACCACTCATTTGTCCCCAACTAAAGAATGGCCGGCCTTTGGAACTTTTTCCGCAGACAGGATGGATTCCTTAAGAGATATTTGGGTCGATCTTAGACCGGGACAAATGGATTATTTGTTTGTATGGTATGATTATAAGCCAAAAGAAGGACATCCTCTTTCCTCCTCCTTTTCTTATTCATCTCAGGGGTCTCCAGCCCCGCTCTGTGCTATGCCTGCTTCTGCCCCTCCTCCGGCTTTCTGACCTATGCCCAGGACCAGTTGCAAGCCTTAAGACAGAACTTCCAGGCAGAAAAGGAAGCACTGGCTAAGCAAGTACCAGTCCTTCAGAGACTTGTCAAAATTCAACCATTTGTGCTCAGCATATGCCGTAACAACAGTGTGTCTGCCATAAGAGGAAATTGAATAGTTAAGCCGCCAATTGGCTGTGCGTTCTGTCCAGGTGACAAGCACCCTGGGGGGAGGACTCGGGTAGCCCTTGTAAGTGAGAATATTTAAGAAAAGAGACCAGGAAGGCTGGGGGCTAGTTAAAAAGCCCACCCTCCTTGTGAAATTGGTAGTGGAACAAAGCTGGTGCTCATGGAAGGGACAGTTCAGAGAGAAAAACAGGATCGGGCCCAAGCGGGCAGGCAACAGATAGATTGGAAAACAGGTTGGAAACTTGGAGGGCATAGTGAAAAAAAAGAAGTAAATAATTACAGGAATGGGAAACTTAAATCCTGGAATAATACTTGGAATGGTAAAATCTGAGTTGATCGGGGTGTCGTTTGGGAAAATAAGCAAGTGATTTAAGGAAAGAAAGTGAGAAGTTAACTCTGTAGTTGCTGGAGGGAATTATGCTAAAGAAAAAGAATTTTTGGTTTCTTTGCAGCCATTCTGAAGGAAAAAGGGGCCTTTTTTTCAAAGAAATGTCTGTAAATAAATCCAGGCAAAGAGACTATGTGATTGAAATCATTTGGCTACGAAAAATTTAGACAAATTAGCTAAAAGAACATAAGGGGTTTTATTGGAACTTAACTGCCCAAATGTATAAAGGAATGTAAATATATAATGCTACTTAATTAAGATCCTATTAGACTCTAAGGGGCTACAATAGTTGGTGTTTTCCTTTTTAGAGTCGTGTGTTGTGAAAACAGGAGTTAAAAGTAAAAGGCAATCTAAAGTCCGGTAAAGTTTATTGTGCCCTTTTTAAAGTAAGAATCTTTAAGCTGTGGATCCAAAAGCAAGCCAAAAAGCATTTGTTTTAATGTAAATTACCTAACTGATAAGGTAGAAGCCACTAAAACCTGGGCTGCCTATGAAACAAATACAAGAAAATATGGGTAATTCCTCTGTTTTGCCTGCAATTAATAAGGGTATTTGTATAAAAAGAAAATATTTTAAGCAATGACTGACTGCCCAAAAGGGGTAGATCTGTGTTCTTTTTGCCTTTCAGAAAATTAGAAAATACTGATGCCAAGTAAAAAGCAATTCAACATCTCATGAATTTACTGGCACAATAGGAATTCTGTTCTGTGTTCTATGTCCTGTCTTGTGGTGTTTGTCTTGTGGCCAGAATTGCTGTGTTTAATTTTTCATAGGACAGTTTAGTTTAAAACTAAATAGAAGAGTTAAATCAAAATGCAGATACTTGTTTTATTCAACTTGAAATACAAAGCGTTTGGATAATATCAGGAAAATGTGATATACTAAAGTTTAATACATTTGCTTAAGTAAGTAAAAGAAATTTAGTTGTCCAGATCTTTTAATTAAAAAAAAAATTGTTAAAATGCGCACACCAACAGTCTTTGGAAGCAAGGACATGAAAGGTTAACCCACTCCCCATATTATACATGGGATCCTTCTGGCTACCTCAAATTTCTAGCCAAAGGGCTGGGGAGGGAGGAAAGCTATTGGACACCAGAGGTTGTACCAAGTGGACTCCTCAAAAGTGGGTGTGCTTGTCCTGGCTTGTTGCTCCAAAGCTCCGTAATAAAGTCATTTTCCTAGAAGGGTGTATGTGGCATACATTGAACAATAAGACTAAAGTGCTGTATAATGGGCAATGTACATGTGTTCATTTTTGAACAAAGGTGTGTGAGTGGAAAGTGAAAGTTTCCTTTGCAGGTTAATAGAAGCCAAGAAGGAGAGAAGAAAAAGAACGGAGGACGAGCTAATTCAACACTGTAGCTGGCAGGCTCGGTCCAAAGATAAGACGCTGGCCTGCCCAAGGACACTACTCACAGCTAGGATTTGGCTAACAGCCAAGAAAGAGGGGGGCTTGAATGTGCCCAAGCAGCTGTGAGATCTGTAAAACACTGCCAAACATTAATGAAATGTGTTAGGTCTCTGTATTTACAGGTGAAAGAAGTCCTGCTCCAAGGATCCTGAGCAAACCTGCCATATGTTAAAACCAGGTGACTGGGTCTACATAAAGGTCCATTAACGAAGGACTACTCTGGCCCCATGCTGGAAGGGCCCTTATTAAGTCCTGCTAACTACCAATGCCGCTGTGAAGTGCCAAGGACTGACTGCCTGGACCCATACTTCTTACTGCAAAAAGACCCCTCCACCTCAAGATGACTTCACTTCGACTACTGATCAGCCTGTCCCTCCTTCTGGGTTTTTGTCTTTCCTCCTTTTGGACAGCAGGGGAAAAAACAAGGTGAAGTGCTAGTAACCTCTCCCTTGTCCACTAACAGAGCTAACCTGTATTGCACCGCTAGGGAATCTGACCTGGAAAAAGGTTCCTCAGAAGCAGACGGCGTCAGACTTCGAGGGAGCCACGCACATTCACCCCACCGTGACCCGGGTGAATCAGAAGCAGACAACATCTCTGCTCAAGACAAATGGACTGCTACCCCTTTGGGCAACCTGAAGCTCCGGCTGCAGCTAAAAAAACCTTGAGTTGGTGGTGTCCTCTCAAAGAAAGATGGCCCCGTTCTCTAAGCTGGGTTCTTGTGTTTTTAATCTGTTTAGTATTTGTTATCTTTCTTTTCTGGGGAGTTGAGACTATAGAATCACACAGTTCTAACACATTTATACGTCTTGCCCATGAAATGAAATCTCATATGCCAGACTTACAAAACACTTCATGCTGGGTGTGCTCATTAATACCAGCAGATAGCCAAAAAGGTCTTTGCAGGGCTCCTATTCCCCTTAGTGCAATGAATATGACCTGAACCCCGTCCTGAAAGAATTCTTCAGGCAATTGAAATATTACCTGGGCTGATACTGGCATCTCTGAAAGCAGGTATCTAGTAGTTTGGAAACGAGTTGGTCAATGGTGCCTCTTAAGAGAAGGGAAAATAGCTTTGGGTAATACTGAGTGCACAGTCTACTTTAACGGCACTCATTTCGGGAGTAAAAGAGGTCCTAATATCTCTCTCTCCCGGATGGGGCAACCTCTTGCACCTCCGCGTGGTATAGATTTGCGGGTAACAAGTGCAGTCTGCAAGGGGAAGAACACTTTTTGTATAAAGATCATATGCTGATTGACTATTGTGTTATAAATTGCACGCTGGGGTATAACCTGCCAACTCATACTATGTGTTTATGTTCCTCTAACGCCCCAGTGGCTAAATTCTCCCTCCTCCCATCTTGGACCGGATGGTACAAATGTATTAATAATACCTGGTCCAAAGTCACGCCTATCCTTTTTGAAGTATACCGGGTGTGTGGTAACAAGGCATACCTGGCCCTCCCTCCTTCATGGAGTGGATCCTGCTACTTGGCTTGGTTAGAACCACCCGTAGTATATCGCGCACATCTCCCTAAAGGGGAAATCAGAAATGTAAGAGGGGCTGAGGAAGATGCGAATGACTCTCGCCCCCTTACTTGGCGTGCCCTAAATGATTGGACGGGTGCTTGTGCAGGATTTGTCTTTGCCTGTGGCGGTCCCACCTGGCGTAGTGGGGAAGGAGTCATGAGACTTCAGGGAGTGTTGGAGATGATGGCAAATACCACTGCCGATGCCTTGGTAGATTTGGCAACCAAACAAAAAAACCTAAGGCACATGGTTCTCCAAAACTGCTTGGCATTAGATATTTTGCTGGCCTCTCAGGGAGAAACACGTGCGTTAATTGGGCAAGAATGCTGTGTATATGTTCCAGACGTTTATAACGCCACCTGGGAAAGAGCAAACCACCTTATGCAAGTTGCAAAAGACCATGGAGGAGAGCGAGTCAACTCATGGTGGAACAATTTGTTCAATTGGGTTCCAGATATAGGTGCCTGGTTACATAACCTGCTTCGCAGTGCCGTTGTAATTGTTTGTGGCCTAATAATTTTGTATGTTATGTTAAGATGTGGCTGTTGAATGGGTACCAAGCTGTGCCCTACCAACCAGTGATTGGTCCCCAGTCACTACCCACAGAGGCCAGTATGTCCCAAGAGTTCCCCTATGGCACTCTGGGGACAAAGGGGGGACTGTTAGGTGAGAAAAGCTAAACAGGAGGCAGTTATGCCACCAAACCAAAGTCAGGCTAAGAGAGGCTGCTGGGAAAGTCTCTGAAAGTAGAATGAAGGAATATTTATTTAAGTTACAGAGAGTGAGAAAAAAGGGGAGGCCTGCATTCCTGCATTTTTGTACCAGATGTGCTGGGAACTGTCCTTGAGATACAGAGGCGCTGTTTTCCTGCTCTTGTGTTATATCTGTTTTAACTCCTCGTCTCCTGGTTGACACCCATACCGATAAGAAAGTTAGTGAAGCACTACGATTTGCTAAAAGTTATCTGCAATAAGGGGGGTAGATGTGCATGCATATAGAATCATAGAATCATAGACTATCAGGGTTGGAAGGGACCTCAGGAGGTCATCTAGTCCAACCCCCTGCTCAAAGCTGGACCGATCCCCAATTAAATCATCCCAGCCAGGGCTTTGTCAAGCCTGACCTTAAAAACTTCTAAGGAAGGTGTCATAAATATAAAGGGAAGTGTAAACCCCTTTAAAATCCCTCCTGGCCAGAGGAAAAATCCTCTCACCTGTAAAGAGTTAAGAAGCTAAAGGTAACCTCGCTGGCACCTGACCAAAATGACCAATGAGGAGACAAGATACTTTCAAAAGCTGGGAGGAGGGAGAGAAACAAAGGGTCTGTGTGTCTGTCTATATGCTGCTTTTGTCGGGGATAGACCAGGAATGGAGTCTTAGAACTTTTAGTAAGTAATCTAGCTAGGTATGTGTTAGATTATGATTTCTTTAAATGGCTGAGAAAAGAATTGTGCTGAATAGAAAAACTGTTTCTGTCTATCTTTTTTGTAACTTAAGGTTTTGCCTAGAGGGATTCTCTATGTTTTGAATCTAATTACCCTGTAAGGTATCTACCATCCTGATTTTACAGAGGGGATTTCTTTACTTCTATTTACTCCTATTTCTATTAAAAGTCTTCTTGTAAGAAAACTGAATGCTTTTTCATTGTTCTCAGGTCCAAGGGTTTGGGTCTGTGGTCACCTAAGCAAATTGGTGAGGCTTTTTATCCAACATTTCCCAGGAAAGGGGGGGGGTGCAAGTGTTGGGAGGATTGTTCATTGTTCTTAAGATCCAAGGGTCTGGGTCTGTAGTCACCTAGGCAAATTGGTGAGGCTTTTTACCAAACCTTGCCCAGGAAGTGGGGTGCAAGGTTTTGGGAAGTATTTTGGGGGGAAAGACGTTTCCAAACAGCTCTTCCCCAGTAACCAGTATTTGTTTGGTGGTGATAGCGGCCAATCCAAGGACAAAGGGTGGAATATTTTGTACCTTGGGGAAGTTTTGACCTATGCTGGTAAAGATAAGCTTAGGAGGTTTTCATGCAGGTCCCCACATCTGTACCCTAGAGTTCAGAGTGGGGGAGGAACCTTGACAGAAGGAGATTCCACCACCTCCTTAGGTAACGCATTCCAGTGTTTCACCACCCTCCTAGTGAAAAAGTTTTTCCTAATATCCAGAGAAAGAGGATTTTAACTAATATGGGGGGGGGGCTGCTTTATGAATAAATCTGTGACGCGATGGGACTGTCTATAAAAACCTATGAGTTTTACTTAGAGGCTGCCTGGTTCTCTTTGGAGACAGGCTTCTCTCTCTTGTTGTGTGCACTCTTCAATAAAGAGCTTTGTGTTTGGACCTTGCTGGTGTTGCCTGTCTCCGGCCAGACAACGAACCGTGCCGTCTGGGGATTCAAGTCCTCGACAACAACAAATCCATTGCAAGTGTCCATCTACAATCATGTTTGTTATGCCACATCTCTGGCTCAATACCATTGGGATTTGGGACTTTTAGGGTCACCCTGCAGCTTCCCTTTGCAAAATTAAGTTCTCTTTTTCCTCCAGTGTCCTGAAGGATCAAACCCTGATTTCTCCTGCTTAACAGAATTCACTGGCTGATTGGGTTTGCTCTCTGTGCTAACAGCTACATGAAGGTCGCTATCTTAAAACAAAAAAACTTCAAATCCAGACTCCAGTGAGAAACTGCTGAATTGGAATTCATTTGCAAATTGGATACTATTAATTTAGGCTTAAATAGAGACTGGGAGTGGCTAAGTCATTATGCAAGGTAGCCTGTTTCCTCTTGTTTTTTCCTACCCCCCCCCCCCCGATGTTCTGGTTTAACTTGGATTTAAACTTGGAGAGTGGTCAGTTTAGATGAGCTATTACCAGCAGCAGAGTGAGTTTGTGTGTGTATGGGGGTGGGGGGGATGTGAGAAAACCTGGATCTATGCAGGAAATAGCCCAACTTGATTATGTAAAGAGTTGTCACTTTGGATGGGCTAGCACCAGCAGGAGAGTGAATTTGTGTGGGGGGGTGGAGGGTGAGAAAACCTGGATTTGTGCTGGAAATGGCCCACCTGTTGATCACTTTAGATAAGCTATTACCAGCAGGACAGTGGGGTGGGAGGAGGTATTGTTTCATATTCTCTGTGTGTATATAAAGTCTGCTGCAGTTTCCACGGTAAACATCTGATGAAGTGAGCTGTAGCTCACGAAAGCTCATGCTCAAATAAATTGGTTAGTCTCTAAGGTGCCACAAGTACTCCTTTTCTTTTTGCGAATACAGACTAACACGGCTGTTCCTCTGAAACCAGCTATTAGCAAGTCCTTCTTCTCCCTGCCAGCCAAGTAATTTGCATTACCACAGACAGGAGCCAGTACACCAGTTTTCAGATCCTTAACTGCTACCAATTCCAAGGCTGGACTCTGTCTTAAAGGGATACCATCCATTTTCACTAACAAGCCAGACTCCAAGTTCTGTTGTTCTTCCCTTACCAACCTCTGCTTCCACATGGAATTAGATGATGTTAAGCTCACTGAGAGAACAAGAAAGTATCTAGAGATGAGAGTATACTTGCCATCCCCTGTATTCTCGAGAGATTAACTGCCCAGCTGTTCTGCTCTGCAGACTCAGCTACCCAGTCTTCCCTCTGAACCTGAGCCTCAGGCTGTTCACTCACAGAATCAGCATGGAGACATTCCTCTCTCAACAACCTTGTCTTCCCAACAAGCTGGCCAAACACAGCCACTTGGTTATAGGACTCTTCAACTTTCTTAACAGCTTTCACTCCATCTGAGACCTTCTCAAAGCTCTCCACACTGGGTCTTTCAAAAAGAAAGTTAGTGGATCCATTCACAACAGAAAATCTCTGGCTGTTAGGAACTGAAACTTCCTTGATTAAATCACTTTCACACCCTCCAGCTACAGCAAACTGCTTGCAAAGACTACCATGAGGAGTCCTTTCCCCAGGAATTTCTTTAAGCAGCAATTCACCCCTCACAGAAATTCTGCCTTTACCCTCTTCACCTAGGGCTTGCTCTACAGGAACACTTCCCTGAGCAACAACAGACTCTTACTCACTTACATCCAGAATCACCTCTGAATCCAGTGGGTCTCACTTACATCCAGAATCACCTCTGGCCCATCAGGTGGATTCCAACACAATCCCCTTTCAGGGAAACTTATAGACTTCCTAGATAAAAGGTTAGAAGCCTTCTCCTTCCCTTTGCCACACACAAGCTCAGGAATCTTTTCCTTCTTGCTACAAGTTTCCACACCATCGGTAGGTAACACAATCATAGAATCATAGAATATCAGGGTTGGAAGGGACCTCAGGAGGTCATCTAGTCCAACCCTCTGCTCAAAGCAGGACCAATCCCCAATTAAATCAATCACATCACCTTTCTGCTCTCCTTGTGCCCTGGCGAGGGTATCACCCTGATTAGACAGAGTTGCTACACCCTTTCCCAGCTACACATTAGCAACAGGCAAAATACAAGCACCAGAATTGTCTGGTATCTGGGATTTTGCTAGGACACTAACTGGATGCGACCTAGTTAGAGTGCCATTCTTCCTAGCAGACACAAACTTAGGACCATTCCTTTCCTGGGCTTTAGCTGAATCCAGAACCAACTCTGAGACAACCGCACTATTCTCAACCATCACAGGCTGAAAGGCACCTTCTGTCTGCTCCATAGACAAAGAAGAGCCGGAGATACATTCTCCTTTAGCTGCATGAAAACACAGCTTGGGACCTCTTTCCCCTTGTCCCAGCACACAGGGCTGGTCACAGACAACTGCTTGGAGATCAGGGTAGCTCCCTCCATAGGCAAGCCAATACCCCTGACAGACACAGGCACATTTCCTTCACTGTCACAATCCTCCACACAGGTAACAGGTAAGGTATAGGGACTCTTATCTTCCACTATCCTGGCCTTCCCAAACTGCTGACTAGACAAAGCCATCAGCTCACAATGCTGCCTAGGCTCATCCAAACTTTCCTTACCAAGCACCTTGCCACTCCCAACTGACAAACTGCTGCTCTTCTCAGTACCCTGAGCTACTTCCAGCAAATCACAGTTACCTTTTCCAGGTTCACTTTTACAAGCTGTACTAGCCAACAATCCATCACCCATCAAAAATTGACCCTTTCCTTCCTCAGTTCAGGCTTTAACCTGACCATCCACTTTCATCCGCTCCTGAGAAACTTTTTCCTGACCAATGAGTTCTTTCTGCTCTTTATCAAACTCCAGATTCACTTCTGTCACATTAGACAGACATTCAGAAGCTTCCTGCACAGACAAACAGCTCTTTTCCTTAGACAAACATTCCCCAGGCAAATCATTGTCCATAATGGACACAGGTTTAAGATCATCCCTTTCCTGTGACTGGTTACCTGGACTGAAAAAAACTTTAATATTTTCCCCAATCAAAAGATCCTTAGGCAATAACTTCCTTATACCAACTCTAGCTTCATGTTTAGTACCATTCCATTCAAGGGGGATTCTGGCTAAAGGCACGCTTACAGTAAACTCATAGAGGACTACAACATTCACACTCTGATTTGCAAAGTAATCTTCTTCTTTGACAAGATCTGCTTTAACAAGAGTCAGAGTAACAGCCGTGTTAGTCTGTATTCGCAAAAAGAAAAGGAGTACTTGTGGCACCTTAGAGACTAACCAATTTATTTGAGCATAAGCTTTCGTGAGCTTCAGCTCACTTCATCGGATGCATACATCAGATGCATCCGATGAAGTGAGATATAGCTCACGCAAGCTTATGCTCAGATAAATTGGTTGGTCTCTAAGGTGCCACAAGTACTCCTTTTCTTGTAACAAGAGTGATGTTAGAAGCCATAATTTGCCCTAAACAGCTTTTTCCATTGACTTTTACGCTCTCTATGAATTTTTCATTACCACTCCCATACAGAGCATTGGCACAATGTATGGGGCCACCCTCTACTGAACTCACAGTAACAGCATTACATAAAAGGTGGCAGTGTTGGGGTACATTTGGTTACACCCAAACAACTGCTCAGAGTCATACAACAGATCAACATTGTTATATACTGGACTTTCAACAGGATACAATTTCTGCTGTTCTTCCATTGCTTTTTTTGACTTGGAGCTGAAGTCTGACTGTCTCCTGTTGCATCTGGTGAGCTTTCTTCTTCCTTTCATCAGCTTCTTTTTCTCTCTCAGCAGCTTCTCTTTCAAATTCAGAGTTCCTTTCTTTGGCTTCTTTCTCCAGCTGGGCCAAGGCTTGCTTCTCTCTCATTCGAATGTCCGCCAGTTTTTGTTCATGCACAAGTTGCAGTTTACTCACTGCCTTTCGCATTCCATTGCTTCTGCAGTCTCTGTAGCATCAGCTAAGGGCTGTGGTCCTGCCTCCTGATCACTGGCCACCAACAGATCTCTCAGTTCTTGATTTGTAGCTTTCTTTCTAAAGCTTATCGTCTTTTCTGAACACAAATCTTTCAGGGCTTTTTTGTCAAGGCCCTCATATGCTCTTTGCTCACCCATTGCAACTGCTCTTTAACCATCCAAACTCTCAATACCAAAATTCAAATTTGGATAGTGTTGGGTTCTGACCCAAAGCTTAATTGACCTGCTTCTGTGGATCCTAGCACAACTACGCCACTGTAACTCTGAGGTTTTTCCAGGCCATGAGACGGGCAGCTTGTCTTTGGGACAAAGAAAGAAAGACCACATGTCAAGAGAATATAAAAAGCTGCGGCAGCTCCTCCATCTTGTCTTCAATCCTGCTTCTTACCTCTGGAGGGACTTTGCTACACTGAAGCTTTGAACCAAGGACTGAAAGACCCATCCCAGCTGGGGATGTTCTCCAGAGACTGGATTTGAACCTGCAGTTTATTCCATCACTGCTACAAGCCTGAACCAAGAACTTGGCCATTACTGTATGTCATTGATTCCATTGAACCAATTCTAGCTCTCATCGATATCTTTTTCCTTTTATGAATAAACCTTTATAATTTAGATTCTAAAGGGTTGGCAACAGCATGATTTGTGGGTAAGGTCTGATTTGTGTATTGACCTGGGTCTGGGGCTTGGTCCTTTGGAATCGAGAGAACCTTTTTTCTTTTACTGGGGTGTTGGTTTTCATAACCATTCGTCCCCATAACGAGTGGCCCTGGTGGTGATACTGGGAAACTGGAGTGTCTAAGGGAATTGCTTGTGTGACTTGTGGTTAGCCAGATAGTAAAACCAAAGTCCTCTCTGTCTGGCTGGTTTGGTTTGCCTTAGAGGTGGAAAAACCCCAGCCTTGGGCTGTAACTGCCCTGTTTTAAGCAATTTGTCCTGAATTAGCACTTTCAGTTGTGTCCTGCCAGGACCAGAATCATTACAAAAGGCAAAGCATGTTTATCTGCAAAATGTACTGTATCAGAATGAAATTCCCAGCTGACTGAGCCGTGTCCTGGTGGGCGGTTCAGAAGGCTGATAAATAACCCAACTCAGTAAGCCTGACAGATGGCAAACCCAGGCCGCGTGCAGCACTGAGCTTTCCTGTCTGATGAAGCAATAAGAATTCTCGGCGTCCGTTACTGGCGGACCCTGGTGAGTTTGGACGATGCTGGCTGAAATGTCCTTAAACTGAGCTTGGTTGTTTTGAGAGCCATATTCTACCACCTCTACTCATGTTGAGTTTATAAAACAACCCATCTCCCACAAGATGATGAGTGCCCTCGGACATGCTGAACACCCTTAGCTCCCCTTGACTTCAGCAGGAGTTGGGGTTTGTCAGCTGCTGGCGGAATTGAGCTCTTAGCGTAGGCAGGGTTTAAAGGGATGACCACAGGAGACTTCTCAAAGCGCCAGAAGAAGATACTCAGAGGCTGTTTTTTTGAGGGAACTGAGATGTGGTGAGTAGCTTTTAGTATTGGTAGGCGTATGTAAGGACTAGTCATCCATTTATTTATTTTGCCATTTAACAATTTGTGCTTGGTCAACCTATATTCTTGTTGAGTGCACATAAACAATCAGAGGAGCTACTTCTTCAAGTTGCATCCAAGATAACGATCCACTCAAGCCAATGATCCATAGATTCGTTCAAGCCCAGAAGAGACCATTAGGTCATCTAGTCCAGTGGTTTTCAAACTGTGAGTTGCAACCCAGTACTGGATGGTGGAATGGAAGGCACTGCTTTACGGCAGCTCTGGTCAGCACCGCCCACCGGGCCGTTAAAAGTCCGGTTGGCAGTGCTGCCCAGATAAGGCAGGCTAGTCCCTACCTCTTTCAACACCAAGCTGCACCCCAGAAGTGGCCAGAAGCAGGTCTGGATCCTGGGGGGGGGGCACGGGGTTCCTCGCACTGCCCCCCACCAGGAGCAGCGGCTCTGCACTCCCACCGGGGGGTGCCTGAGGGCAAGAGCCGCACGGAGCCGCTTGCGCACCTCCACGTAGGAGCCGGACCTGCTGCTGGCTGCTTCCGGGGCGCAGCATGATCTGCAGTGCCAGGAGAGGCAGGCAGCCTGCCTTAGCACCGCTGCTGCACCGCTGACCAGAAGCCGCCCAAGGTAAGTCTGCACCCCAACCCTGCACCCCAATCCCCTGCCCCAGTCCTGAGCCCCCCGCCAACCCAGAACCCCCTCCTGCACCCCAAGCCCCTCATCTCCAGCCCTACCTCAGAGCCTGCACCCCCAGCCCAGAGCCCTGACCCCCTCCCTCACCCCAAACCCCTCATTCCCAGCTCCGGTGGGTCACGGGCATCAACAATTTTCTTCAACTGGGTCACCAGGAAAAATTTTGAAAACCACTGATCTAGTCTGACCTCCTCTATATCACAGGCTGCAGAATTTCACCCATTTACCCCTGTCTTGAACCCAATGACTTGTGTTTGACTAACGCATCCCTTGTGTTCCTCTAAAGCGTATCTTCCAGGAAGGCATCCAGTCTTGGTTTGGAGATAGCAGGAGAATCCACCACCTCCCTGCGGAGTTTGTTCCAGTGGTTAAACACCCTTGATGTCAAAAATTTAGTTTGTCTGGTTTCAGTTTCAAGCTATTGGCTCTTATTATAACTTTCCATGCTTGATAAAAGATTCCCTTAGTAGCTGGTATTTTGTCCCTGTGAAGGTGCTTGTACATGGTTATCAAGTCAGCTCTCCACCTTACTTTTAGTAAGCTAAGCAGACTCAGCCCTTGAAGCCTCCACTGTCCGGCATTTGCTCCAGCCCTTCAGTCATTTTTGTGGCTCTTTTCTGCACCCACTCCAATTTTTCAATCTAGGCTCGGGGCCTGGACACAGTATGCTGGCCCTGGTCTCCCCACTGCCATGCACAGAAGTAAGGTCACCACCTGCTTTTACTCACTGCTCGCCTGTTTATACAGCCAATGGTAAGTTAGAAACAACCGAGGAGGAGAAAGACCAGGATGATTGTAAGCCATGATGTGATGCAGCTGGGAACAAGGCCCATGAGATCCTAGAATGTGTCAGGAGAGATAGGGAAGTATTCATATCCTTATACCAGGCACTGGTGAGACTTCCTCTGGCAAACTGTATAAAATTCTGGTCACTTATATTCCAGAAAGAAAAATACAGATTGGAAAGGTGCAGAGAAGGGCTCCTAGGATGGTCAGAGCAATGGCGGGCCTGTCTTACAAGGAGACTAAAGAACTTGGCTGGTTTAGCCTAACACAAGGCAGGCTGAGCAGGGATCAGATTGCTCTATGAATACACCAGTGGTGGGGGGTAAAAACCAGGGAGGGAGACGAGCTCCTGAAGCTAAAGGACAGTGTTGTCAAAAGAACAAACGGGGAGAAACTGGCCATGAGTAAACTGAGGCTGGAGAGGAGAAGGAGGTTTCTGACCATCTGAGGAGGGAGGTTCTGGAACAGCCGCCCAACAGGAGCAGAGGGGAACAAACAACCCAGCTTGTTTTAAGATGGAGCTTGACACGTTTATGCACCGGACTGTATACCAGGGTCACCTGACATAGCAGGGGACTGGACTCATTGACCCAGGAGGTCCGTTCCAGGCCTATGTCCCTGTGGGTCATATTTTGCCCATTTTGCATCACACTGGGCACTCATGTGGAGTTGCTTGTGCACTATGACCCTTCTCTGGGCCCTGGCCGATGGATCTGTCCCTCAATAGATTCAGGAGAAAGCATGACTCAGCGTTATCATCTGGAAAAGGAATTGTTCTTGGGCTCCTGTTTAGTGATGTCACAGGAGTTTAATTCCCTGAGTTTCTGCTAATCTCAGCATGCTGAGCTGCCAGCTGCCCCCTCCCCCTCCACTAGCCCCAAAGGAAGGGTGGTTCCAGCCTTAAAGTGCTGGCCTGGGACTCAGAAGAACTGGCTTCAGTTCCAGGCTCTTCCACAGATTTCTTCTGTGACCTTGGGCAACTCACTTAGTCCCTCTGTGCCTCAGCAATATGTGTTTTAATCCGGCTCAATGTAGAGGTTTACATCTTGGAAGAAGGGACACAGGCCATCCTTACCGGATGGGGGACCCAATCTTGGGAAGCAGTGACTCTGAAAAAGACTTGGGGGTCATAATCAGCTGAACACGAGCTCCCAATGCAGTGCTACAGACGAAAAAGCTAGAGCCACCCGGAATGTACAACCAGGAGAATCTCGAGTCGGGGCAGGGAGGTTATTTTACCTCTGTGTTTAGCTCTGGTGTGAGCACTGCTGGGATCCTGTGTCCAGTTCTGGTGTCTACAGTTCAAGAAGGACATTGATAAATTGGATAAGGGTCAGAGAAGAGCCCAGAGAATGACTAAAGGATTAAAAAAACCTGCCTTAGAGTAATAGCCTGAAGGAGGTCAATCTATCTAGTTTAATGAAGAAAAGGTGAAGGGGTGACTTGATCACAGTCTGTAAGTACCTGCATGAGGATCAAACATTTAACCATGGGTTCTTCAGTCTAGCAGAGACAGTTATAACAGGATCCAATGGCTGGAAGCTGAAGCTAGACACATTCAGACTGGAACTAAGGTGTAATTTTTTTCAACAATGAGGGTAATTAACCATTGGAACAATTTACTAAGGGACTGTGGTGGATTCTCCATCACTGACAATTGTTAAATCAAGGCAGGAGGTTGTTTTAACAGCTCTGCTCTAGGAGTTATTGTGGGGCAGGTCTCTGGCCTGTGCTAGGCAGGGGGTCAGACTCGGTGATCACAGTGGTGCCTTCTGGCCTTGGGATCTGCCCAGTGGTGTTTAGTAGCTCTGCCCTGCCGCACGGGGTGTTGGACTGATAAATATGTCACAGATTGACAGGCGCTCGGACGTTACAATAATTGGGGCCAGAAGGAGATTTCAGCTCGGTGTGCCCCATACGGGTGATTTGGGGCACTGGGTGGAGAACCTGAACTCTTCCCAACCCCCCTTGGTGATGAGGCCTGTCATCAGCACAGCCCCCTTTGACGAGGGAGTTCCGGGCCCCTCCTGCAGCTCGGCAATAAGAGGGGGAATCAGGACGTGCTCTGAGAGAGCGAAGGATCTGGAGAGTGTTGCCTGGCTGAACAGAGCCTTGCTGGGGGGCCCCTCGGTCTGATCCTGACCCTCACCTGCTCCATGAGCAGTGAGAGCCGCTCTCGCCCTGGAGACAGACCTCACACCTGCATCCAAATTTCCGTCATCACCAAGTTTGGGGGTAGCTGGATCTGGGGGAAGGGGTTGTTTGGGTCCAATAGAGAGCTAGCAGCAGGCATTTGGAGCTAGGCTTGGGTCACGCCCCTTTCTATGAAGAATGTGCAGGCCCTTGCTTAGCCGGCGTGTGCATGTTTCATGCCTGAACAAGAGGAAGAGACCCTCTGAGCTGTGCCACAGGAGCCAGTGAATCTGCGAAGCCGGCACTGTTATGTCCGGCTGTCTGTGGCGTAACCCTGTTCCTTACAACCGGGGGCTCTGTAGCCCAGTGCAGAAGGGAAACGGTGTTGTTAGTAGATAGGTCTGTTTGTTAGCATCGGATAGAATTTGGGGTTTGACTTTTTGATACTCTTATACTAAAATGTGTAAAGAAAGAACAGACACTGTGATGTTGCTTCTGCCTAGTCAGATTTGTTAGCACAATGGGAACAGATAAGAGCAGTTAAAGTGTCACCTCAGAGCACACTTTAAGATTGCCTCAACCCCTGCCTCAAGGCACAGTCAAGCAACCAGTCGGGAGGGGCAAAGGGGCTTGTAGGGGGAAGGTATAAAACACTAAAAGCCCAAAGAAATGCCTGTCCCTGACCGCAGCATAACCTCATTCCTTACCCCTCCCGTGGGGTACAAAAGGGGCAGGATGAAGACCACAGACCCAAAATGGAACATGACCCTAAGTTGTAAGGGGCAGGACTATGGGCATGCATTGGGCCTGCTAAGAAGGAGGAGGTGTGAATGGGAATCGGAATAGGGAATGGGGAAATGGGAATGGAGAACGGGGACACAGGCAAGGCTCTGTGGTGTCAGAGCTGGGAAGGGGGACATGGGGTAAAGGCTCTGCGGTGTCAGAGACGGGAACAGAACACTGGGGAACAGACTCTGCCAGTATCTAGAGCTCTGGACATGTTTGCTTGGAACTAACCCCAATAAACATCACATTGTCTGCACTTTGGACTTCTGATCTTCTGCTTTCTGTTTGCATGACAAGAACCAGGGAAGGGAGTGAAGGGAAAGCCCTCTAACAAGTATCTCCGTCACTGACGGGCTGTGGCCAGAAATGTCCACTAACTAACCTCAGTGCCTTCGTTTGTGGGTGCTCCGCTTAAGATAGGGGGACAGCAGCACCAACTCCTGGGATTTTATTGAGAGTCTCGCACTATTTCCTGTCTTTCTTAAAGCCCCAACTTCTGGGATCAAGATACTGTGCGGGAATCCTAGTTTTCAGTTTTCCTAAGAAAGTTTTTTTTTAAAAGTGAGTTGCAGAAAAGCTAGAAACCCTGAATCAGGTGCACCCCAAAGACTGAGAAACCAAAGGCACATGAAAACGAAACCCACATTAGTGTATTTTTAAATCTCATTATTTTAAAACCAATCTCATGATTTTGGGGAGTATGAGTCATACTTGTTGTATGGGGCCGAGCGATACTGCATCCCTAGTTCAAAAGATACGTTCTCATTCAGCCACAAGACCAGAATTCGATGAGTGAAATTCCCTGGCCTATATTTTGCAGAAGCTCAGTACAGATGACTGCAATGGACCTTTCTGGTCCCAATATCTATGAATGTGGGTGTGCAAAGTCTGATGAGCCCCACATCACTGGACAATGGAAAACATTCGCCTTGACCCTTCCAGGTCTCAGATTTCCCTTCTGTAATAATGCCGATAATTTTTGTGGAAGTGCACAAGCCAAAAAGGAATGTGTCCTCTATCCCCCAACGAGTTCTTGCGAGCTATAACCCTATGACCTGACCTTCCCGTATGAGTGCCGACAGCTGCCAGGACTGGTGCACTGTACTGGGAAATATTTACAGACCGTGCAGCCCTGGGAGACACTGAGGGACTGATTCTGATCACACTCAAACCAGTGTAAATCCACTAACATTCATAGAGCGAGGCCAGCAGTAGTGAGATCAGAATGGGGCTTGCTGTGATACTGATAATGATAATTGTTTTGATTCCAGGCTTCTGTAAAGGCAGCTGGACAATAGCAACACGCCCCACCCATGTCAGCTTCCAACAACGTCAGCTTCAGCGCTTCCCCCTTCACCTTGATTGGAATCCCAGGGCTGGAGGCAGCTCATTTCTGGCTGGCCTTTCTTCTGTTCTCATTGTACCTCTTCGCCGTGCTCGGGAATGGCACCATTATTTATATCATCAAAGCCGAGCAAAGCCTCCATGAGCCCATGTACCTTTTCCTCTGCATGCTTGCAGCCATTGATATACTGATCTCCACATCCACCATGCCGAGGATGATGGACCTCCTCTGGTTCAACTCCACCACCATTGGGTTTGATGCCTGCCTGCTCCAGATGTTCTGCATCCACTCTCTGTCAGGCATGGAGTCCACGGTCTTGCTGGCCATGGCTTTTGATCGCTACGTGGCCATATGCTGTCCCCTGAGGCACGCCGCCATCCTCACCAGCCCCAGCATAGCCAAGATAGGGCTGGCAGCAGTAATCAGAGGAGCTACCGTGATGGCCCCCTTGCCCATTTTTATTAAAAGGCTGCCCTTCTGCGGCTCCAGAGTCCTCTCCCATTCCTACTGCTTACACCAGGACGTGATGAAGCTGGCCTGTGCCGATATAAAAGTCAATATCATATACGGTTTGATTGTTATTATCTCTGTCATTGGGCTGGACTCCCTGCTGATCTCCCTGTCGTACATCTTCATTCTCAGGGCTGCCTTGAGTCTGAGCCAGGAGGCCAGACTCAAGGCACTGGGCACCTGCATCTCCCACGTCTGTGCCGTCTTCCTGTTCTATGTGCCGTTCATTGGCCTGTCCATGGTGCACAGGTTTGGGAAGATACATGGTTCCAACATCCATGTTGTAATGGCCAACGTCCACTTGCTGGTGCCCCCAGTACTCAACCCAATAGTGTATGGGGTGAAAACCAAGCAAATCCATCAAAGGATCACGAGGCTGTTCCAAAGAACTACCCACTGATGGGACCTTTCATCTAGCCAGCTGCATAGTCATTCAAAACAGAAGCAATCATTAATAGCCCACATGGCCAATCCAGAACATCACTCGACAAGCAGAACAATTCCTCACGCACCCTTGTACCCAAAGCAAACCTGATGTAGATCACAGAGGCACACAGCCAGCCCCTGGAGTTTCCCTTTCGTCCAACAGCCACAGCTAGAGTGGCACCAACAGGGGAACAAGAGATGAGTCTGGGTAAGCCAGCCCTCTCCCCTGCCCTCCCCATTGGCTCCTGCGGGAGCCACCCGAACACAGCAGATCCCAGCAGCCTTGCTCCCCACCAGAAGCCTGAGAAACTTCATGGTGGCCTAAGAGAGCCACCAGCCCCTGGAACTGGCATTGAAATCAACAGATTTCCATCGAGCACTGAACACAGCATATGGCCTCCTAACTTCAGTTCTGCGGCTGACACTGATACACTACGTCACCTTGAGTCCTGCAAGGTATATCTGTATCGGTGGAATACGTGACACCCAGTCTCTTAATAGCTGAGAATAAATAATAGCTGCCAAAAAAAGAATAAATGAAGCATGATCTTACATCTGGTACTCCTGGGGGAATTCTGTGCCAAAAAATTAAAAATTCTGCGCACAATATTTGAAAATTCTGCAAATTTCTTCATATTTTATTTCTCAAAATAACACCATATAATCATGCCAGTTATGATTCTTTTGGTAATTTATTTCAAAATATCTGTCAGCAAGTATGTCTGTAACAATGCAGACCAAAAAAAAAAAAGATTCAGGTTTTTTTTTTGTTTGTTTGTTTACAAATAGATTCCGTATGAGGCATATTAATACAGAACTTTGTGTAATTCATTTAAATTACATGACAGAACTGTATTTCCTGCACCTGTCCGAAGCAGTGCAAAGGCTTGGGGGAGTTGGGGATAATGGAGGAGCTGAGGGAGAGGGAAGGAGCCTGCAGTGAACCTGGAGGGGTGTTGGGTGTGGGTGGGAGAAGTATGGAACAGGTGCTGGGGGAGGGGAAGGTGGGGAGGGGCTGGAATGTTAGGGAGTTGGGGAGCTTCCCCCATGCAGACCCTGGCTGACCCCCAAGCCTCTCCCATTCAGTCAGGCACGTCTGCCCCTGTCCCTGCACCCCGCATCCCCAGTCTCTTCAGCCCCCTGCCCCCATCCCCAGGCTCAATCTCATAGACTCATAGACTACCAGGGTTGGAAGGGACCTCAGGAGGTCATCTAGTCCAACCCCCTGCTCAAAACAGGACAAGTCTCCAATTTTTGCCCCAGATCCCAAATGGCCCCCTCAAGGATTGAACTCACAACTCTGGGTTTACCAGGCCACTGCTCAAACCACTGAGCTATCCCTCCCCACCAACTCGGTCACCCTACTCGCTCCTGAGCCCGTGCTCCAGTCGGCCCCCGCCTCCACTAGCCATTCTGAACCCTCCCCCCCGCAGCAGGCCTGGGTGCCCCGCTCTGTGCTACCCTGGCTCTGCAGGCAGGGTGCTGGGATGAACCCTGCTCCTGCAGGAATCCCGCAGCACGGGGCCCAGACGTTTCTATTGTCCCACATAAAACGACATTTCGCCTCAGAAGTGCTGCAGTGCCGCCTCTTGCCCCCAGAGGCCGCTGTGGCGCTAGACCAGCCGGCATGAGCGCAGCCGGCTTTTCTGGCGCCACAGCGGCCTCTGGGGGGCAGCGGGCGGCACTGCAACACTGCTGAGGCGGAATGCGTTTTAGGTGGGAAAATACAGCACGATGCGGGGCAGATGGATTCTGCACTTCCCCAGATGTGCAGAATTCCCCCCAGAGTAACCTGATTGACAGACCCTCTCATGTCTGCTCCCATTCAAGATTATGTGTGGGAATAGGCCATCTACTCTCAAGCACCTTATTCATGGCCGTGTTCGTTTTTTTCCAAATGCATGCAAAGGAAGGACAGGTGTATGACAGAAGCACTCCTTTTCGCTGCTGGAATTACTTTCCAGGGGGCATGTTTGTACATTTCAGCTGTTCTGTCCGCCCCAAGGTTCACATTTTGGTGGGGAAACTTGACGCTGCCCTTTTTTCAAGCCACACTGCAGAGAAGAGATGAAAATGCTCTGATGCCCCTAAAACACAGAGCCTGAGCTCGTGTAAATGGGCGTAACTCCGCGGACATTGAGGGACTGGCCCAGAGGCTATTACTCCCCTGCATCTGAAAGGGCAATGTTTACAGGAGAAACTACATTTACATTTTCACACTAGTCAATTTTTTATCTCCTTTCTTTACTCAGAATGTGTAATGTTTGTCTCAGACATAGCTATATGCAGACATAAATGTCAGAAATAATGAGTTATAACAGGTGTCGCGGATCCACAGGATTAGCGCTGTGGCCCCCCAAGCTTTGGAACAGTCTCTGGTAGGAGCCCCATCAGTGTGCCGGATCCCCTACGGGTCTTGCTCTTCCTCCAGAGTGAGCCACATGGCTTCACCATCTCCTTAAACTGAACCACTGGGTTTCTGCTCTCATGCTTCACCCCATGAGCTCTGTTCAGTGAGTCTGACTGAAGCAGACCCCCGATGGAGGCTCGACCACACTTCAGGGATTACTGCTCCTCACCCAGCGTTTGCAGCACCGTTCACAAACGAGTCGGGTTTATTCATTAACTGGAACATGGCATAGGTAGATGTCAAGGTTCCTTCCCCACTCTGAACTCTAGGGTTATAGATGTGGGGACCTGCATTAAAACCTCCTAAGCTTACTTTTACGACCTTAGATTAAAACTTCCCCAAGGTACAGAATTATTTTACCCTTGGATTTCTACTGCCACCACCAAACTTTATCTGGGTTTACTGGGAAACGTCATTTGGACACGTCTTTCCCCCCAAAATCCTCCCAACCCTTGCACCCCACTTCCTGGGGAAGGTTTGGTAAAACTCCTCACCAATTTGCATAGGTGACCACAGACCCAAACCCTTGGGTCTTAAAAAAATGAAAAAGCATTCAGTTTCCTTACAAGAAGTCTTTTCATAGAAGTAAAGGAATCACCTCTGTAAAATCAGGATGGTAGATACCTTACAGGGAAATTAGATTCAAAACATAGAGAATCCCTCTAGGCAAAACCTTAAGTTACAAAAAAGACACACAGGCAGGAATATTCATTCTATTCAGCACAGCTATTTTCTCAGCCATTTAAAGAAATCATAATCTAACACATACCTAGCTAGATTACTTACTAAATTCTAAGAGTCCATTCCCGTTCTGTCCCCGGCCAAAGCATCATACAGACAGACACAGACCCTTTGTTTTTCTCCCTCCTCCCAGCTTTTGAAAGTATCTTGTCTCCTCATTGGTCATTTTGGTCAGGTGCCAGCGAGGTTACCTTTAGCTTCTTAACCCTTTACAGGTAAGAGGATTTTCCCTCTGGCCAGGAGGGATTTTAAAGGGGTTTACCCTTCCCTTTATATTTATGACATGCCCCACAAATCTCAGCTAGGGTGAAACGCTGGCTGGGATTTCTTCCTGGAGCTCTAGGAAAAAACAGAGTTAATAAGACACATGCACCTCTAAATATACTACCAACTACATAAAGACTAACAATATTTTCCACATCTCAAGGATGATTTTTAACCAGTTTATTCTGGGGAAACTTTCACGGGAGAGTGCATCAGCCACTTTGTTAGAAGTTCCTGAGATGTGTTGGATGTCAAAATCAAAATCTTGGAAAGCTAAACTCCACCGAAAAAGTTTTTTGTTATATCCCATGGCGGTATGAAGCTACTGTAGCGCAGCATGGTCCGTTTGCAGGTGGAAACATATGGGCGTAGATTTTCCAGAGCGTAGACAATGGCGTAACATTCTTTTTCACTGACTGACCAGTTGCTTTCCCTCTCAGACAGTTTTTTTGCTGAGAAACACTACAGGGTGGAATTCTTGATCAGGTCCTTTCTGCATTAAAACTGCTCCCACACCACTCTCGGACGCATCTGTGGTTACTAGGAATGGTTTGTCAAAGTCTGGGGCCCTTAGTACAGGGTCAGACATGAGTGTCGTTTTAAGCTGGTTAACGGCCTTCTGACACTCTTCGGTCCACTGAACAGCATTTCACTGTTTACTTTTGGTGAGGTCTGTCAGTGGGGCGGTGATTTGGCTGTATTGTGGAACAAATCGCCTGTAATAACCGGCCAAGCCTAAGAAGGATTGAACCTGTTTCTTTGACTTTGGGACAGGCCACTTTTGGATAGCATCCACTTTGGCCTGTAGCGGGCTGATAGTTCCTTGACCCACCTGGTGTCCAAGGTAAGTCACTCTGTTTAGGCCTATTTGACACTTCTTAGCCTTAACAGTTAGTCCTGCCTCCCTTATGCGCTCAAGGACTTTTTGTAGATGTTCCAGGTGTTCTGCCCAGGAATCCGAAAATATGGCCACATTATCAAGGTAGGCGACTGCATATTCTCCTAATCCCGCTAGGAGACCATCTACAAGTCTTTGGAAAGTGGCAGGTGCATTCTGCAGCCCGAAAGGGAGTACGTTAAATTCATACAGCCCGAGATGTGTGATGAAGGCTGACCTTTCCTTGGCGGATTCATCTAGCGGTACTTGCCAGTACCCCTTGTTTAAGTCCAAGGTAGAGATGAACTGAGCCCATCCCAGTTTCTCTAATAGTTCATCTGTGTGTGGCATTGGATAGTTGTCTGGGCGAGTTACAGCATTTAGCTTACTGTAGTCCATGCAAAAACGTATCTCCCCATCTGGTTTGGGAACTAGAATCACTAGAGATGCCCATGCACTTCCAGAGGGGCAGATTACACCCATCTGTAACATATCCTGGATCTCCCGTTCTATAGCAGTTTTAGCTTGAGGAGACACCCGGTAAGGTTGGACTTTAAGTGGGTGAGCATTACCTGTGTCAATGGAGTGGTATGCCCGTTCAGTCAGTCCTGGAGTGGCTGAGAACATTGGCGCGTAGCTAGTGCACAGCTCCTTGATCTGCTGTCGCTGCATACGCCCAAGGGTCATGGAGAGGTTCACCACTTCCACACCACCAGCACTTTTCCCTTCATACTAGACACCTTCAGGCCACTCAGCGTTGTCTCCTCCCTGGGCTGTAAACTGACAAACCTTTAATTCTCTGGAATAAAAGGGCTTTAGAGAATTAATATGGTCCACCTTAGGCTTTCAGTTGGAGGTGGGGAATGCTATGAGATAATTAACAGCTCCCAGGCGCTCCTGGACCGTGAATGGCCCTTCCCACGATGCTTC
This sequence comes from Caretta caretta, assembly GCF_965140235.1. Classification (NCBI taxonomy): domain Eukaryota; kingdom Metazoa; phylum Chordata; order Testudines; family Cheloniidae; genus Caretta; species Caretta caretta. The sequence continues at coordinate 7,256,228 of NC_134206.1, forward strand.
CATTTTATGGGCCCAGAGTGCCTTTAAGACCATGACCTGGTCTCCTACTTTGAAGGAACACTCTCTGGCATGTTCATCATACCAGGCTTTTTGCTCTTTTTGAACATCCTGTAAGTTTTCTTTAGCAAGGGCTAAAGAGGTTCGGCGGGTGTTTTGTACGTTGGTTACAAAGTCCAGAATGTTAGTTCCTGGAGAAGGTGTAAATCCCTCCCATTGCCGCTTCACCAACTGTAATGGCCCCTTAACCTCACGGCCATATACAAGTTCAAATGGTGAAAACCCTAAACTGGGATGTGGTACAGCTCTGTAGGCAAAAAGTAACTGCTGCAACACTAGGTCCCAATCATTGGAGTGCTCATTTACGAATTTATGTATCATGGCCGCCAAAGTTCCATTAAACTTCTCCACCAGGCCATTTGTTTGATGGTGGTAAGGAGTGGCAACCAAGTGATTTACCCCATGAGCTTCCCAGAGGTTTTCCATAGTTCCTGCCAGGAAATTAGTCCCTGCATCTGTGAGGATGTCAGAGGGCCAACCTACCCTGGCAAAAAGGTCTGCTAGTGCCTGGCACACACTTTTAGCCCTGGTGTTGCTTAGAGCTACTGCTTCCGGCCATCGGGTGGCAAAATCCATGAAAGTCAGTATGTACTGCTTTCCTCTGGCTGTCTTTTTTGGAAAAAGACCCAGAATATCCACAGCTACTCACTGAAGTGGAACTTCAATGATGGGGAGTGGCTGGAGAGGGGCTTTGACCTGGTCTTGGGGTTTTCCCACTCTTTGGCACACCTCACAAGACTGGACATAGGTAGAAACATCCTTGCCCATTCTGTCCCAGTGGAATGACCCCCCAAAACGGTCTTTGGTCCTGTTCACCCCAGCATGGCCACTAGGATGATCGTGGGCTAAGCTCAAGAGCTTGGCCTGGTATTTAGTTGGAACTACCAACTGTCTCTGAGGATGCCAGTCTTCCTGGTGTCCACCAGAAAGAGTTTCCTTGTATAAAAGTCCTTTTTCTACAATAAATCTGGATCGATTAGAAGAGCTGAGAGGCGGTGGGTTGCTCCGTGCCGCCGTCCAAGCTCTCTGGAGGCTTTCATCTGCTTCCTGTTCAGTCTGGATCTGTTCCCTTGATGCTGGAGACATCAGTTCCTCATTGGACTGTGGACCTATGCTTGGTCCCTCTGGAAGCGATGTAGGGGATGGGGCTGTTTCCGTTGACTGTGAACCGCTCTCCGCTGGGAAACTATGTTGGGGTTCAGGCTCCGGCTGAGCCTCTTGTGTAGGGTTATGGGCTGCTGCCCGGTTCAGGTTCGGTAGGGCCCTCTGGTGTTGAGGTTGCAAGTACTGGATTCAGTGCTGGCAATGGGTCTGGTGCTGGTTGTTCCGCTGGTTCCGGTTCTGGGACTGGTTCCGTCTGGGTCTCTGGGACTGGATCCACTACTGCTGTTGCAGACATTGGCCTGGGGTCCGGGTCCATCACCTCTGACCGGGTCCTGATAGAAGTTTCCGGAACAGAGCTAGGCCTCATGGCTTTTTTAGCCTGGCTGCGGGTGACTGTTCCCACCCTCTTGGCCTGATTCACAAGATTGGCCCAGTCTTCCCTCAACAGCATGGGGATGGGATAATCATCATAGACTGCAAAAGTCCACATTCCTGACCAGCCCTGGTACTGGACAGGCAATTTGGCTGTAGGCAAATTGAAAGAGTTGGACTTGAAGGGTTGAATCGTCACTGGGATCTCTGGGTTGATTAAAGTGGGGTCCACTAAGGAAGCATGGATAGCTGACACTTGTGCTCCAGTATCCCTCCACGCGGTGACCTTCTTCCTGCCCACACTCACAGTTTCCCTCCGCTCCAAGGGTATCTGGGAGGTATGTGGGCCTGCGGATCTTTGATGTGATTCCGGTGCAATGAACTGTAATCTGTTGGGGTTCTTGGGGCAGTTGGCCTTTACATGCCCCAGCTCGTTACATTTAAAACATCATCCAGCTGACGGGTCACTGGGGCGAGGTGGGTTGCTGGAGAATGGGGTGGTGGGACGATAAGGGGTCTGGAGGGTTCTTTGGGAGGTAGGTGGGGTCTTGGGCAGCCCCCAGGAATAGGGTGTGTTCTGGGGTTGTTCCTTCTGGTCTCCGCTCCAACTGCGACCAGTTTTCTTCTTCTCTGCCACCTCCACCCATCTGGCTCCAATCTCTCCTGCCTCGATTACAGTTTTGGGCTTCCCATCTAGGATGTATCTTTTTATTTCCTCAGGAACACCCTCTAAGAATTGTTCCATTTGCATTAGGAAGGGCAAATTTACTGGAGATTCAACACTTGCTCCTGATATCCAGGCATCCCAATGTTTCCCAATGTGGTAGGTATGTCGGATAAATGACATGTCTGATTTCCACCTTAGGGCTCTGAACCTCCGTCGAGAATGCTAGGGTGTTATCCCCATTCTGATTCTCGCCTTGGATTTAAACAGTTCATACTTGTTCATGTGTTCTTTAGGCATTTCATCTGCCATCTCAGCTAAGGGTCCACTGAGCTGCGGCCTCAGCTCTACCATGTATTGGCAGGTAGAGATGTTGTACCCAAGGCAGGCCCTTTCGAAGTTTTCTAAGAAGGCCTCAGTATCATCGCCTGCCTTGTAGGTGGGGAACTTTTGGGGTTGGGAAGTGGTACCTGGAGAAGGATTGCTAGGGTTTGTTGGTATATTCTGCTGAGCCTTTATCTTCTCCATCTCCTCCACATGCTTCCTCTCTTTTTCCTTCTCTTCCAGTTCTTTGGCCCTTGCTTCCATAGCTCTCCTGTGAGCAGCCACTTGGTGTTGTTCTGCCTCTTTCATTGCCTCCCTTTCTTTGTCCTTTGCCACCATTTCTTTGTCCTTTGCCGCCATCTCTTTGTGCCTTGCCGCCATCTCCCTCCTGTGGGCAGCCTCCTGTACCTCCTTCTCCATCCACATGAGTTCTATCTGTCTTTCATGTTCCTTTTGTTTTTCAGCAGCCTCAAATATGGCTAATTCCAGCTTTTGTTGAGTTGTGGAGTCTGTCATCCTAACCTCTCTGTTTTTAACTAACTTTACACCCCAGGTTTAGAAATAAAACAAACAAAACTTGGCTTGTAAAATTTTGCTGTGCTGGAATAGGATACCTATTCTCTGATAGTGATTGTCAGCCTACAGAAAAAGACAATTCCCTTTGTCTCTGCTCTGGCCCCAAATCAAAGCAAAAAAGCTTCCAACTATTTCCAGTTGGAGACCTGCTTTCCAGCAGCACAAAGGATTTAAAAAAAATCAAAATCCTAAAAAACCCAAAAACTAACACTTTTGTCTTCAGGCAAATAGGTAGAAATCCCCTCTATTTACTTTTAGGGGGAAAAAAAAAAACCTCAGGTTTGTGAAAACTGTGAATTTCCCCACAGGAGAATAAGTACTCTGCCTCCAGGCAAAGAAAACCTGCAGTTCACAAAGGTAATTCTCTTCTGTCTCTGCTCTGGCCCCAAAGCAGAGAAAAAACTAGCTGCTTTCAGTTGGACCTCCTTTCCAGCAGCCCCAAAGGGGAAAAAAATTCCTTTTTAAAATCTGTTTTTCTGGTTCAAAAAATCTCAAACTGATCTCAAAAGTATTTCAGGTTAATCCCACCACTGCCACCATGTCAAGGTTCCTTCCCCACTCTGAACACTAGGGTACAGATGTGGACACCTGCATGAAAACCTCCTAAGCTTACTTTTACCAGCTTAGGTTAAAACTTCCCCAAGGTACAAAATTATTTTACCCTTGGATTTCCACTGCCACCACCAAACTTTATCTGGGTTTACTGGGAAACGTCGTTTGGACACGTCTTTCCCCCAAAAATCCTCCCAACCCTTGCACCCCACTTCCTAGGGAAGGTTTGGTAAAACTCCTTACCAATTTGCATAGGTGACCACAGACCCAAACCCTTGGATCTTAGAACAATGAAAAAGCATTCAGTTTTCTTACAAGAAGACTTTTTAATAGAAGTAAAGGAATCACCTCTGTAAAACAAGGATGGTAGTCACCTTACAGGGAAATTAGATTCAAAACATAGAGAATCCCTCTAGGCAAAACCTTAAGTTACAAAAAAGACACACAGGCAGGAATATTCATTCTATTCAGCACAGCTATTTTCTCAGCCATTTAAAGAAATCATAATCTAACACATACCTAGCTAGATTACTTACTAAGTTCTAAGAGTCCATTCCTGTTCTGTCCCCGGCTAAAGCATCACACAGACAGACACAGACCCTTTGTTTTTCTCCCTCCTCCCAGCTTTTGAAAGTATCTTGTCTCCTCATTGGTCATTTTGGTCAGGTGCCAGCGAGGTTACCTTTAGCTTCTTAACCCTTTACAGGTGAGAGGAGCTTTCCTCTGGCCAGGAGGAATTTTAAAGGGGTTTACCCTTCCCTTTATATTTATGACAGTAGTCTTTATGGCAGCAGAAAGAACTGAAGGTTAAAGCACAGTTCATTCTGGTTAGCTCAGAGCCCAGCCAAGCTGTAGTAACCCTTTGGTTCAAGCTCTGTTGGTCTCCCAGTCTGACTGCCCTGGTCAGAGTCCAGGTGAGGTCCCCAGCTCCTTCTAGCAGCCAGCTCTTATCCCCCGAACCCCACCTCACACCTCTCCAGTCCTTTGATCTCAGGCTATCGATTGTTGTTCAGTGGGGAAGTCCATCTCCTCATGGTGAGTGGGGTGCTAGGTGCCAAAGGCCCAGAAAGCTAGGAGACTCCTAGACCTACGTCTCTAAGGTCCAGTCTACACTAAAGACCTATCTCCGTATAACTATGTCACGTGAGGATGTGAAAAATCTACAGCCTTAAGCGATGCCGTTACACCGACCTAACCCACACGTAGACAGCCTATGTTGGTGGGAGAGCTTCGCCCACTCACCCACTGAGACCTCTCTCCCATCAGCTTAAGAGCATCTTCATTAAAGCACTAAGGTGGGACAGCTGCATTGGTGCAGCTCCGCTGATGCCTTATTTTAGGTTCCCTTAGCCTGCCCTGGGTGCAAACAGTCCTTTCCCACCCCTGCTGGGTAACAATGCAGCACATGGGAAACTTTCTTCCGGCAACTCGCAGAAGTTACTAGATCGCACACCCTGGTTCTCATGGGAGACTTCAGTCATCCTGATATCTGCTGGGAGAGCAATACAGCGGTGCACAGACAATCCAGGAAGTTTTTGGAAAGTGTAGGGGACAATTTCCTGGTGCAGGTGCTGGAGGAAACAACTAGGGGCAGAGCTCTTCTTGACCTGCTGCTCACAAACCAGGAAGAATTAGTAGGGGAAGCAAAAGTGGATGGGAACCTGGGAGGCAGTGACCATGAGATGGTCGAGTTCAGGATCCTCACACAGGGAAGAAAGGAGAGCAGCAGAATACGGACCCTGGACTTCAGAAAAGCAGACTTTGACTCCCTCTGGGAACTGATGGGCAGGATCCCCTGGGAGAATAACATGAGGGGGAAAGGAATCCAGGAGAGCTGGCTGTATTTTAAAGTATCCTTATTGTGGTTACAGGGACAAACCATCCTGATGTGTAGAAAGAATAGTAAATATGGCAGGCAACCAGCTTGGTTTAACAGTGAAATCCTTGCTGATCTTAAACACAAAAAAGAGGCTTACAAGAAGTGGAAGACTGGACAAATGACCAGGGATGAGTATAAAAATATTGCTCAGGCATGTAGGAGTGAAATCAGGAAGGCTAAATCACACCTGGAGTTGCAGCTAGCGAGAGATGTTAAGAGTAACAAGAAGGGTTTCTTCAGGTATGTTGGCAACAAGAAGAAAGCCAAAGAAAGTGTGGGCCCCTTACTGAATGAGGGAGGCAACCTAGTGACAGAGGATGTGGAAAAAGCTAATGTACTCAATGCTTTTTTTGCCTCTGTCTTCACGAACAAGGTCAGCTCCCAGACTACTGCACTGGGCAGCACAGCATGGGGAGGAGGTGGCCAGCGCTCTGTGAAGAAAGAAGTGATTTGGGACTATTTAGAAAAGCTGGACGTGCACAAGTCCATGAGGCCGGATGCATTGCATCCGAGAGTGCTAAAGGAATTGGCGGATGTGATTGCAGAGCCATTGGCCATTATCCTTGAAAACTCATGGGGATCGGGGGAAGTCCTGGAAGACTGGAAAAAGGCTACTGTGGTGCAAATCTTTAAAAAAGGGAAGAAGGAGGATCCGGGGAACTACAGGCCAGTCAGTCTCACCTCAGTCCCCTGAAAAATCATTGAGCAGGTCCTCAAGGAATCAATTCTGAAGCACTTAGATGAGAGGAAAGTGATCAGGAACAGTAAGCATGGATTCACCAAGGGAAAGTCATGCCTGACTAATCTAATTGCCTTCTATGATGAGATAACTGGTTCTGTGGATGAAGGGAAAGCAGTGGACGTGTTATTCCTTGACTTTAGCAAAGCTTTTGACACGATCTCCCACAGTATTCTTGTCAGCAAGTTAAAGAAGTATGGGCTGGATGGATTCACTATAAGGTGGGTAGAAAATTGGCTAGATTGTCAGGCTCAATGGGTAGTGATCAATGGCTCCATGTCTAGTTGGCAGCCAGTATCTAGCAGAGTGCCCCAAGGGTCGGTCCTGGGGCCGGTTTTGTTCAATATCTTCATTAATGATCTGGAGGATGGTGTGGATTGCACCCTCAGCAAGTTTGCGGATGACACTAAACTGGGAGGAGAGGTAGATACACTGGAGGGTAGGGATAGGATACAGAGGGACCTAGACAAATTGGAGGATTGGGCCAAAAAAAATCTGATGAGGTTCAACAAGGACAAGTGCAGAGTCCTGAACTTAGGACGGAAGAATCCAATGCACCGCTACAGACTAGGGAACGAATGGCTAGGCAGCAGTTCTGCAGAGAAGGACCTAGGGGTGACAGTGGACGAGAAGCTGGATATGAGTCAACAGTGTGCCCTTGTTGCCAAGAAGGCCAATGGCATTTTGGGATGTATAAGTAGGGGTATTGCCAGCAGATTGAGGGATGTGATCGTTCCCCTCTGTTCGATATTGGTGAGACCTCATCTGGAGTACTGTGTCCAGTTTTGGGCCCCACAGTACAAGAAGGATGTGGAAAAATTGGAGAGAGTCCAGCAAAGGGCAACAAAAATGGTTAGGGGTCTGGAACACATGACTTATGAGGAGAGGCTGAGGGAACTGGGATCGTTTAGTCTACGGAAGAGAAGAATGAGGGGGGATTTGATAGCTGCTTTCAACTACCTGAAAGGTGGATCCAAAGAGGATGGATCTAGACTGTTCTCAGTGATAGCAGATGACAGGTCAAGGAGTAATGGTCTCAAGTTGCAGTGGGGGAGATTTAGGTTGGATATTAGGAAAAACTTTTTCACTAGGAGGGTGGTGAAACACTGGAATGCGTTCCCTCGGGAGGTGGTAGAATCCCCTTCCTTAGAAGTTTTTAAGGTCAGGCTTGACAAAGCCCTGGCTGGGATGACTTAGTTGGGGATTGGTCCTGCTCTGGGCAGGGGGTTGGACTAGATGACCTCCAGAGGTCCCTTCCAACTCTGATATTCTATGATTCTATGAGACACACACAGGACTCAAAAAACAAATTACAAAATACTTCAACCACATCACAACAGGAGTTGTTCTCCTTGTCCTCTGAAGGCAAGACAAGAAGCAATGGGCTTAATCTGCAGCAAGGGAGAGACTTAGGTTAGATAGTAGGAAAAACTCTCTAACTCTCAGGGGAGTCAAGCTCGGGAACAGGCTTCCAAGGGAGGTTGTGGAATCCCCATCACTGGAGGTTTTTAAAACCAGGCAGGACAATCACCTGTCAGGGCTGGTCTAGGGATACCTGGTCCTGCCTCAGTCTACAAGGGGACTGAACTCGATGACATCTCGAGGACACTTTCAACCCTGCATTTCTATGATCTCCCACCTGCAACCAACCAACCCCAGCTGGGTAAGGAAGCCTCGCTGAATCAATATGCTTCATCCTAGAGGTAGCTGGCTGGGGCTTGGGAAGATGGTAGGTGGGAGCAACTTCCAGAGTGGGAAAGCCAGGCTGTCCATTCTGGGGTTCAGCTTGGGAGGCAAAAGCAAAACCTTCCCATGAGCTGCTGATTGCTGGGGGGATGGGACCAGGGGCACAGACAGATTCCAAGCCATGCAGGACTAATTCCAGCCTCCTATACACTCCTGTGGTGCATTTCTGCTGCTCTGCCTCTTCAAAAATAGGGTGAAAGCTGCTAAACAGACAGGACACTAAGCACAGGCGGCCCCGAATTTTACAGGAGACGTTTATGATAAGAGCCTTCCTGTAAAATCAAAGGGCAGGTCTTTTTCCTGCAAAATAAGAATCTTTACATGCTATGAGAAATGGTCCTATTACAGGGCACGTAATGGGAGAAGAAAGCCCTGTGTCTCTAAGCACCCTGGGGAATGATCAACTGCTCCTGCTGGAGGGGAGAGAAGGGAAGGTCCTCATAGGTCAGTCACGTGTGGTCCATTCCCAAATGATTGTCTAGGAGGCTCTTGATCTGCTTTGCACACACAGATGCGACTCGGTTGCTTAGCCTTTTTGGTTGGACTCTCCTACAAGCTGGAGGTTGCTGCCGGCAGAGTCCCCTCCCTGAGAGACGGTCACTTTGGTATACACTTTCCCCCTTGATCCACCTTGGCCTGCATTTGTTAACCAGCCAAGCATGCAGCAAAGCCCATCTTTTAGCCTGGGCAATGGGAGTGATGGGGGCAGATGAAGCAAATGTGTCCTGACAGTCACTGTCCCTGTGGCTCTTAATGGGCCAGCTGAGGGAGTGGCGGAATACAGGCAGCTCAGCCCATGAAGGGTGGCTTTGTCTGTAACCCTTCTGCTCGTCAGAGTTGGCAGCAACAAGGGCCGGGTTCAGTATCTAGGGGTTTCATTCCAATAACACAATGCAAACCGGCTCGAGCCCCCACCCAGTGACCTGGGACAAATATATACCACCCCCGCTGGGCGCCTCCAGGAGGCAATACTTCCCCTCTCGCAGGCACAGAGACTGAGTGTAGCAAAAAGCCTTTTAATAACAGAGAGAAACAATGTGGCATTATGCTGGGGAAACACCACCAACAGGATTCATAACACAACCCATGAGCAAAAAACCCACCCCAAGCAAATTGGGACGTGTCCTTTCCCTTTGGTTCTTGAGTCCAGCAACCCAAAATCACCCAAAGTCCCAAAAGTCCAATGACCCAAAAGTCTCTGTCCCTGGTCAGGGCAGCCCCAGAGTTCGAAAGTTTATCTACAGAGTTTCACCTCCCAACCTGGGTGGACATGGGGGTGGTTAAGGGGCACCTTACATGGTCCAAAGCTGATTGCCCCACCTCTCCATGGGGCTCCACTCTACCAGCCACCCCCATGAGCTGCTCCAGGCATCCGACAAACTGCTCTACTCCACCAGCCATCCCGCAAACTGCCCCACAATATATCTTCAGGCTCCCCCGCTACTTAATGCAACATTCAGTTATTTCAGCTCTTGGTAAGTTTAGCTCTTTTGTGATTTCCGCTTGTAGTAAGGGAGCTTCAGTGCTGGTGCACCATTAGCCCAAAGTGAATTCAGCTCAGCAGTCTATAACTAGACTCCTAAGGGAACCAAAATTAGCTCTGATATTTTACAGTAGAAAGAGAAGGAAGCACAATTAACATGTAAGGCCCTCACTAAGGAGCCCATACCACAAAGCATTAATACCTATCCCCAACACCTCTTCATTCACTGGGTTTTGGAACCCATGACCCTTGCCTAGCGAGTGCTGCTTAGTTGATGGTGAGTCCCTTCATCATAACAAAAGGCCAAATATAGTTCCACTGTCCTTGATTCACATAATCAGGATAATAACAGTTTATTCCTGCCCCAATAACAGAGAAACTGGGGATCCTATAGCAGCCAAAGTGACCATCTCGGTAGGGTGGGTGTGCCTATGCAAATGAGATCAGCCCCTGAAGTTCTTTTCCACAACCCACCATGACTCGCCACCAGACTTCAGGGTAGAGCTCATCCTGACTCTGCTTACATGTCTAAGGAAATGTTTCCAGTTTTATCTCATGGGGTGCCTGGAATCCTAAGACTGGAGCTACAAAACAGAAATAAACACATAAACTGAATACTTACGGAGACTGCAGGGCAGATGCAGCGGGAAATCATGGGAAGGCTAAAGAAGGATGTGGAAAAATTGGAAAGAGTCCAGTGGAGGGCAACAAAAATGATTAGGGGGCTGGAGCACATGACTTATCAGGAGAGCTGAGGGAACTGGGGTTATTTAGTCTGCAGAAGAGAAGAATGAGGGGGAATTTGATAGCAGCCTTCAACTACCTGAAAGGTGGTTCCAAAGAGGATGGAGATAGGCTGTTCTCAGTCGTAGCAGATGGCAGGACAAGGAGCAATGGTCTCAAGTTGCAGTGGGGGAGGTCTAGGTTGGATATTAGGAAACACTATTTCACTAGGAGGGTGGTGAAGCACTGGAATGCGTTCCCTCGGGAGGTGGTGGAATCTCCTTCCTTAGAAGTTTTTAAGGTCAGGCTTGACAAAGCCCTGGCTGGGATGATTTAATTGGGGATTGGTCCTGCTTTTGAGCAGGGAGTTGGACTAGCTGACCTCCTGAGGTCCCTTCCAACCCTGATATTATATGATTCTATGATTCTATGAAAAGTGCTCAGGTGTGGGATATAACCCTGGAGAGGAAAGACAGGAGCATTTATATGAATCCTAGGCAGAGAGCCTGGAAGCAAACATACTTAGATTTCAAATATTCTGATGCACAGAGATACAAGCAGGGTTCAGTTAGGTGGCTTGTTTAAATATTTTATGAGTCTTCTCTCTCCCACCTCCTCTGGAAGACTTTTCATTTGATTTTTTCTTTTTGGTTTTTCCCTCTAATAAAAAATACAAATGATTTGACAAGACCGCATCAGAGCTCATATTCTTTTAGCCCTATACTCCCAGCCCCTCTGAACAGCTCGAGGCACAGCCCCCACCAAACGTAACTCTATAGTGACCCAAGTCTCTCAACTCCCACTTGGGGAGTAAAGTCACCAGGGTGTCATTAGGAGGTATAAATACTCTCACTCAGTTGATCCTGGCCGAGTGCAGAGTCCTGCAGTTTGTGCTTGACTTCAGCATATGCTGAGAGGGAAGAAGATGCAGCCAGGGTTTAGGTAAGATGGGGAGTTTATATTAAAGCTAATCAAGGATCTTTCTAAATAGGAGACTTTTAAAGCAAATGGAAAAATTTGGGCCAAATCTGCTGTCAGTCACACTGGTGTAAAACTGGAATGATTCTGGATTTACACCTGTATAAGTGAGAGCAGAGTGAGGTTGATCATTTAGAAGGGAACTATTTAATTCCATCAGAAAAACAAACAAACAAACAAATGATGTGAAGAAACCATTGAGTATTCAAAACATCAGGGGCATTCAGGTTACACACAGATCCATAGTTCTCTCCCCTGGTACAATTGCACTGTGAGAGACTCTTTATTGTGTAATTCTGTTACCATGGGAGATTTCAGTCTGGGGGACATATGTTTTGGCAGAGAAACAAATAATGATTAGGACAGGGCAGTCCTCTAAAACGATCTCAGTCACTTGCTAAACTGGGCTCACTTGAACAACGTGCAGGTTACATTACAAAGTGCATTACAACTAAATGTGAGGTCCTACATCGAGGAACCAAGACCACAGATCACACTTACAGGATGGGGGGGCTGTGTTTTAGAAAGCACTGACTCAAAAAAGAACTCGGAGTCATGATGTGTAACCAGCTGTACATGAGGTCCCAGTGCAGTGTGGTGATGGAGAGAACAAATTCCCTCCTTAAAGGCATAAGCAGGGGAATATGGAGCAGAAATAAAGAGGTGTGCGGCTTGGAGAGACCATCACTGGACCCTCTTTCTAGGTCCGGTGCCCACACTTCAAGAAGGTTGTTGACAGATTGAAAAGGGTTCAGAGCAGGTGATCATAATGGTCCCTTCTTGCCTTAAAATGTATGAATCCATAATTATTTGATCACAATTTTTTCTCAGTTCATGAAATAATTAATAATTTTTTCTGCAACCTTCCATCAATATGGTCTATAGCAGCTTGTAATATTTTTCCCTTTGTGAAAATAGTTTCTGTATCTCTGTTCATTTGGACTTTTTATAGCATAAAATTTCTTCTCTCCAAAGTCTGTTTTGAATACATGTGACTTTTCTTAAGAACCTTTGATGAGGGACCTTGTCAAAGGCTTTTTGAAAGTCCAAATACACTATAGCCACTGGATCACCCTTGTCCACATGTTTGTTGACCTCCTCAAAGACTTCTACTAGACTGGTGAGGGATGATTCTGTTCTTTCCCATCATTTCAATCTATTCGCCTGTTTCCGAAGTTAGGCTCACTGGGCTGTAATTGCTGTATTCAGAGGCTGATTTAAGTAATAGGTCACATACCACAGTTAGTAGTTCTGCAATTTGATATTTGAGTTCCTTCAGAATTCCTGGGTGAATCGCATCTGGTCCTGGTAACTTATTCCTGTTTAATAGATCAGTTTGTTCCAAAACCTCTTCTGTTGACACCTGGGACAGTTCCTCAGATTTGTCACCTAAAAAGAACGGATCAGTTATCCCAGAAGTCAGTGGGGAGTTCTCCCCCAGGCTTCAATGGGAGCAGGATCAGACTCATAGGCTCTTTTGGTATGTCTACGCAGCGAGCGGCAGTTAGTCTCACAGCTCGGGTTGACAGACGAAGGCTCGTGCTTCTCGAGGTACCGCGCTAAGAATAGCTGTGTAGATGTTGAGGCTCGGGCTCTGAACCTGAGTTCAAAATAGCACTACTCATGCATGTTCCCCGATGTACTACGTACATCCAGGCTGAATACCCAGAATGTGCTGCTGAATGTACCAGGTACATCTTGATACATGCAGCTTAACACGCCAGGTATTTCTAGGCTGGAAGCACATGCCGTACAGCCAGATATACTCGGTACATCATGGCAAATGCACACTAAACAATTTGCATCTCCTAGGACCAAGGTACACCAGGTAGGATACTTGTAACCAAGTGGGGTTCATTACTTGTGACTTGTAATGACATTCTAAGAACGCAAAATGATTTTGCACAGAAAAATATCAGGGTTTGTATAATTAGTGTTCTTGCAACATGATTGATGAACTCAACAAAAGGTCAGTCCATTTCTTCCAGAGCTGAGACTGGCCCCTAGCATGTATTTAATTTACAGGTCCGTTCATTCCATGTGTTATGTTTTATTGAAAGGAAAGACTTGCAAAAGACGCCACAACAAGACCTGTCAGGTTCCAATGGCACAGGCTCTGATCCATCAGTGTTCTTCCTGACAGGCATCCCGGGGCTGGAAGCCCTGCACCCCTGGATCTCCATCCCCTTCTGCTCAATGTTCTCCGTAGCCCTTCTAGGAAACTGCACCCTCTTGTATGTTATCAAGACAGAGCCTTCTCTCCATCAGCCCATGTTCCATTTCCTCGCCATGCTGGCCGTCATCGATCTGGTTTTATCCACAACCACCGTGCCGAAAATACTGAGCATCTTCTGGTTTAATTCAAGGGAGATCAGCTTTAATGCCTGCCTGGTGCAGATGTTTTTCCTTCACTCGTTCTCCATCATGCAGTCTGCTGTGCTGCTGGCCATGGCCTTCGACAGGTATGTGGCCATCTGCAACCCCCTGAGATATGCCACCATCCTGACCAATTCAGTGATAGCAAAGATCGGGCTGGCAGCTTTGGCCCGGGCTGTTCTGCTAGTGGTCCCCCTCCCCTTCCTCCTCAGGAGGCTCCCCTACTGCGGGTCGCATGTCATCGCCCACTGCTACTGTGAGCACATGGCCATGGTCAATCTGGCCTGTGCCAACACTATGTTCAATAACATCTATGGGATCATCGTAGCTCTCTTCATCGTGGGGCTGGATCTGATGTTCATCTCCCTATCATATGTCAAGATCCTGAGGACTGTCTTAAGCCTGGCATCCAAGGAAGAGCAGCTCAAGGCTTTCGGCACCTGTGTTGCCCATCTTTGTGCCATCTTAGTGGTCTACACACCAGTGGTCCTCTCCTCAATAATTCACAGGTTTGGCCATCAAGTCGCCCCACATGTACACATCCTGCTGGCCAATTTCTACCTTCTCTTTCCTCCCATGATAAACCCCATCGTGTACGGTGTGAAAACCAAACAGATTCGTGACCGGGTGCTTCTCCTGTTCCGAGGAAAAAGCTTCTAGGCTGAGCAGGAGGGGGCTGCTGAGCAATCAGGAAGCAGAGGATGCAGGATTGGTTTTCTGAGTAACTTAGACAGCATGGTTGTGGGGGCTTTGTGTACGCTGGGATGGGAACTCCATCTCCGACTCATAGGGAGCCATACACAGTCCCCTACATGACATTAGTGCTGCTGGCCAGAAGGTGATCTTAGCCATGACCTTGTCCTCACTCGGCCTCATGTGTGTAGTGCTGGTAACAAAGATGAGTGTGAAGGCTCCTTGCACCTTCTCTTGCTGTGCTGGAACATCTGGCCTTTATTACTGGCACACCCAGCCGTAGCCACGGACGTGCATGCTGCAGGAACAAATGAAGCTGTGGTGTCTGAACATTATAGAGCCTATCCTAAGTTGTTTAATAATACCACTGTGACACTCTGTACCTCGGGAGAACACCCTGCACCCCCATGTGCATCCTTATAATATGATTGTGTCGTATCCAGTGCAAAGTTTGTCATGCTCAGGGTTTAGCTGATCACCATATATGAGGTCAGGAAGGAATTTTCCTCCAGGGCAGATTGGAAGAGGCCCTGGAGGTTTTCGCCTTCCTCGGTAGCATGGGGCACGGGTCACTTGCTGGAGGATTCTCTGCTCCTTGAAGTCTTTAAACCACAATTTGAGGACTTCAATAGCTCAGACATAGGTGAGAGGTTTATCGCAGGAGTGGTTGGGTTAAATTCTGTGACCTGCATTGTGCAAGAGGTCAGACTAGATGATCATAATGGTCCCTTCTGACCTTTTTTCAGAGTAACAGCCGTGTTAGTCTGTCTTTGCAAAAAGAAAAGGAGTACTTGTGGCACCTTAGAGACTAACCAATTTATTTGAGCATGAGCTTTCGTGAGCTACAGCTCACTTCATCGGATGCATACCGTGGAAACTGCAGTAGACATTATATACACACAGAGACCATGAAACAATACCCCCTCCCACCCCACTGTCCTGCTGGTAATAGCTTATCTAAAGTGATCATCAAGTTGGGCCATTTCCAGCACAAATCCAGGTTTTCTCACCCTCCGCCCCCAACACACACACACACAAACTCACTCTCCTTCTGGTAATAGCCCATCCAAAGTGACCACTCTCTTCACAATGTGTATGATAATCAAGGTGGGCCATTTCCAGCACAAATCCAGGTTCTCTCACTCCCTCACCCCCCTCCAAAAAACCACACACACAAACTCACTCTCCTGCTGGTAATAGCTCATCCAAAGTGACCACTCTCCCTACAATGTGCATGATAATCAAGGTGGGCCATTTCCAGCACAAATCCAGGTTTTCTCACCCCCCCCCCCATACAAA
Source organism: Caretta caretta (assembly GCF_965140235.1). Taxonomy (NCBI): domain Eukaryota; kingdom Metazoa; phylum Chordata; order Testudines; family Cheloniidae; genus Caretta; species Caretta caretta. The sequence continues at coordinate 7,271,793 of NC_134206.1, forward strand.
CTCACTCTCCTGCTGGTAATAGCTTATCTAAAGTGATCATTAAGTTGGGCCATTTCCAGCACAAATCCAGGTTTTCTCACCCTCCCCCCCTCCCCCCCCACTGCTGGTAATAGCCCATCCAAAGTGACCACTCTCTTCGCAATGAGTATGATAATCAAGGTGGGCCATTTCCTGCACAAGTATCTATGAATCTATGAATCTATGTCGGGTGTCTTTGGAAGGCTTATGATGCACTGAGCATTGTTCTTATAGTACTGTTATAGGTTGTAATTTCATGTACATAATTATGAGGCTGAAAATGTGTCCTCAAGGCTTAAAACAAGCCCAGGCAAAACTCTCCAGGAGCAGAGGGGACCCTCACAGTGACGCAGCGAGCAAGGTGTATGTACAGCTTGTTACTCCAAAAGGAGTTCACACTTTAAGCACTAATATTTGTGATTTTAAGTGAGTCTTCAGTGCAGTGGCTAAGAACAGTCAGGAGGAGGTCACAGTTTTGTTATTTTCTGTTTATTTATTTTGGGTGAGGGAAATAAGCACAAGAAAGCAGAAAAATGACTACCAGTGAGGCGGCTACAAAACTAGAGTGGGCCAGACTGGAAGAGGCAGAGAAGGAAAAGGACCGCAAGTTTCAAATGTAGCAGGCAGAAATGAGGCTCAAAGAAGAGGGTGCTGCACACAGAAGGGCTATGGAAGAAAAAGAGAGAGAGAGAGAAAAAGAGAGAGAGAGAGAAAACACCAGCTGGACCTGCTAGAGAAGCAGAACCAGAGGCCCCCGACCCCAACAACTCCCATCACTCCAAAAATCCACAAATGAGAACACTTATGTCCTGCATAGAGTGAGGAGGACGATATTGCTGAATATCTGACTGCCTTCAACAGGCTGTGTGTGATACATGAAATCCCTGCTGGTAAGAGAGTTCCTACCCTGATTGTGAAGTTAACTGTAAAGCTCGAAATGTGTTCCATGAAATGCCTATTGAAGATGCTTTAGACTATTGTAAATTTAAACATACTGTTTTGTGAATTTTCAGATTACCCCTGAAACATATAGAGTTATATTTAGGGATCTTAAGAGGGATATTGGGATGAGTAATGGGGAATATGTAAACAAAATGAAAGATTTGTTGGGAAAATGGGTGAGGGGTAAAAAGGTGGCAAGTTTTGAAGGAATGCTTGGTCTTGTTGCTCAAGAGCATTTCCTAGGCATATGTAAGGCTGATGTAAAGCAGTGTCTGTGGGACAAAGATGTAAAGTCTGGGGATGAGATGGCTGTTTTAGCTGATGCCTTTGAACAGACTCAGGTGTCTACTGAGGCCAGGCCACAGAAAGAGGGGTTTAAAGCTGGTGGGAAGGGAGGATCCCATTTTATCCCTAGCAAGACGGAGGGTTGCTGGGAGGCTGGGTATTCACCTCCCCAAAACCATTCCTCAAACCCTCATCCCAAATCTCCTGTAAAAGCAGAAGAGCCCAAAAAGGTGCTATCAGTGTAAGTCCACTGATCCCCTGAGGAATAAATGCCCTGGGCTAGGAGGAAGCAGGCAACCAATAGTTCATGTTAGTTCTGCTGTCCTCAACACAGAACCCCCGCAAGCAATCAAAACTTATCATATTGGCCCTGTGAGGTTAGCCTCTGCAGAACTAGCTATGGAGCATGTTAAGGCTGTCCAAATTAATGGCAGGGAATATTCCGGGCAGAGGGATACAGGGGCCCAGATCTCTCTGGTTAAGCAGAGTGTGGTCCCAAAGGCCAGTATGCTGCCTGGCCAAATGGCAGAGATTGTGGGGGTGGGCGAAAGCAGATTCCTCATACCACTCGCTAAAATCCGTGCAGTGTGGGAAGCTTTGGAAAGTGTTTTGACTGTGGGAGTAATAGAACACCTCCTAGCTGACCTGCTCCTCGGTAATGATTTTTTCCATGTAGCTCAGGTTAAAGTACTTGCCTACAGAAGGAGGGAGTTTTATGCTGGGGCACCCAAGGGAAAGGGTAAGGTCTCAGGAACCGCTGAGAGAATGGGAGAGTGTCTCCGTGATTCTCCTGCAGCATGGGAAAGCCACGTGCTTCCAGATGGGAGGGTGGTTGAGACCAACTCCTGCACTGCAGCTGGAGGCAACATCACATCAGGAAAAGATGGGGGTGTAACGCCTGCCAGGGAGAGAACTGTCCAGGCTGTTAGCTGCCAGCAAGTTGCAGATGAACCAGACATAAACCCCTCTCTAAAGAGCACAAAGAAATGTGTCTTAAGAGGGGAAACCAGCGGAGGAAACTGGGGAGGGAATAATGGGGGTACAGGAATGTCTCCTCACTGGTCATTTGGGAGAGGATGCCCAGGACAGAATGGCCGAGTCAGCATCTGTGGACCCAGGCACTCAGCCCATGACCCAGGTTTTGAGAGGGAACTGTGTGACCGTCACACAGCTGACTTCTCAGGGTCAGAGAAAGGGGTGATGGAGGGTACCCCAATCCAGGTCCTGGTTTTTCAGGATGGTATTTCTGATAAGTTTTTGGAAAGTAACTGTGTCTCTTTACATCAAGGTGCAGTTCCAACACCTGTGACAGCAGAGGAGTTGAGACCAGGAAATTGCCAGGTGGTAGTTTGTGAGAACACAAATGACCCAACTGACAGAGAAGGGGGTGTTTTCCCCCAGGCTGGTGAGACACAGAGAGCAGTTATGGAAAAACTGCTGGGAAAAGGTTAATTTGATAGAAGGGTAAACACACCTAGCCCAGAGAGCACCAATCACAGCCCTCTAGGGGGCAGGGAAGGACTCAGTGCTGGGAGGGGAAAACACAGGGTAATCCCAAAAGGGGAGCTGGATTTTCTGCATATGTACAGTCCTGGGGTTGGGAGACCAGCCCTCAAAGGGCCAGCCATTATGCAGGATCCCCCTAAACATGGGAGAGAGTCAAAGGACACCATGGGTAATGAATAAACTAACCTCAAACTACACTATCTGAACAGAGGGTGTGGTAGCATAAAGATACTTGTAAACACCCTGTTAGGGGGTTTATTCCTTCACCCGCTTACTTCCCTGGTCCTTCTCGCATGAACAGAGAGCAACAGAACCCTAAGTCCAAAGGTGCAAACAATTTGATGTTTATTGGGGTGAACTTCCAGCAAGCATGATTCCAGTTTCCTTCCTTAGTGTCCCCTTCCCAGCTCTGACACCACAGAGCCTTACCTGTGTCCCTGTTCCCATTCCTGCCCTTAGCAAAACATGATTCCAATTTCCCCACCTCCATTCCCTGTTCCCATTCCTCCCCCGCCCGTTACTTCCTGATTGACTGCAGACTATATAGTAAAACTTGAGTTCTGCTTAGCTATACCTTAACGAATCATTTTACTGAAATTTAACTAACCAATCCTAACATATTGTAACATGATTATTTAACCAGTTATATCCCACCACCTTAATTAGTTTACACCCAGCAAAATTAATTATATAGCAGACGGGAACAATCTCAGAACCAGACAGAGATTATACAGACAAACAATAGCAAAGTGGGAACTATAATGACAAAACAATACAGAAGTGAGGATTTCACATCCCAGTATTGATAAGTGAGTTCTTGCCAGACAGGATGCTATCTAACTAAGTTTCCTTTTACATCTTCTAGGCACTTCCCTTTCTCTGGAGGTGATAGGCATTATCAGGACAGGATTGTATCCTAACAGCCCAAGAGCACCTTATTTCAATGTGACTAGTTTGGAAAGTGAGGATGTGACCGGTCGCTTCCCAGCTTATGGCTGCCTCTGTTGCTTAGCCAAAGGCCTTAGCCAAAGAACAGGGCCTCAGACTGTCACAGTAAGAGAAGGCCCTTACACCGGCAGACAGTGATTTTGATTCTTTCTTTTATACCTCTAGAACTAGCTAAGTGATAAGAATACACCTAAATTCTTAGAGTCTAGGCCTTTACAGACAGGCCAGAATATCTATATCCTAACACTCCCCTCTGTAAAAAAAAAGGGTATTAATGTTAAGTCTTGGGATAAGAATTTTGATACTGATGTTAAAACTTATGGTAACGCTAGTTCTCAGTTAATACCTGTAAACAGATCTAGAGCCTATCACAGCAGAGAAACCATAAAAAACCTGATTTGTTGTGTGTGAGTGGGGAAACTGAGGCACACCGCCTCATGGCCTTGATGGCTGGATGCCAAGAGAACTATAACACAAACTCCAAACTTCTGCACTGGAGCCTGATCCTGCAGGAGCTTGACATGTAAATTATACACATAAAGGAAAGGGAGAACCTGGTAGCAGACGCCCGGTCCAGGAAAGAGGACCCCGGAGGCACTTCCTTTGAGCTAATCAGTGATTAACCCTCTGGCAGTGAACTAAGTGGGGAGGTGTGACACTCTGTACTTCAGGGAAACACCCTGCACCCCCATGTTCATCCTTATAAAATGATTGTGTGGTACCCAATGCGAGGTTTGTCATGTTGAGTATCTTCAGAAGGCTCATGATGCACTGAGCATTGTTGTCATAGTAAGTTATAGCTTGTAATTTCATGCATATAGTTATGAGGCTGAAAATGTGTCCTCATGGTTTAAAACAAGCTGAGGCAAAACTCTCCAGGAGCCGAGGGGCAGTTCACACCTCATCAGGGCATGTATGGAACTGTAAGCAGTGTCAGGATGAGCTCCATCCTGACATCTGGTGGTGAGGTGTGGCAAGTTGTGGAAAAGAACTTCAGGGGCCGATCTCATTTGCATAGGCACACCCACCCCGCCTAGAATGAGACCATAGCTGCCCAAATGGTCACTTTGGCTGCTGTGGGATCCCCAGTGTCTCTGTTATTGGGGCAGGAAGAATAAATTGTTATTACCCTGATTATGGGAACTGTGCTTGGAACTGTACGTGGCCTTTTGTTATGATGGAGGGATTCACCATCAACTAAGTAGCACTCGCTAGGCAAGGGTCATGGGTTCCAAAACTGTGTGACTGGAGAGAGGCTGGGGACAAGTATTAATACTTGGTGGTATGGGCCCCTTGGTGAGGGCCTTACATGCTAATTGCACTTCCTCCTCTCTCCAGTGTGGAATATCAGAGCTAATTTTGATTTCATTAGAAGTCTAGTTATAGGCTGCTGAGCTCACTTTAGGCTGACAGTGCACCAGCACTGGGGCTCCCCTACTACAAGCTGAATTCACCTAAGAGCTGAAATCACTGAGTGTTGTGTTAAGTAGTGGGGGAGCCTGAAGATAAATTGTGGAGCAGTTTGCGGGACGGCTGGTGAAGCAGTTCGACGCGGAGCAGTGTGTGGATGGCAGGAGCTGCTTGTGGGCCGTGGAGCGGAGCGAAGGAGTTCGTGGGGCGGCTGGCAGAGCGGAGTGCAGCTGAGCGAAGGAGTTTGTGGGGCGGCTGGCGGAGCGGAGCGCCGCTATGGAGCTATGGGGCGGTCAGCTTCAGATCACGTAAGGTGCCTCTTCCCCCATCCCATTTCCACCCAGGTTGGGAGGTAAAGCTCCGCAGATAAACTTTCGAACTCTGGGGCTGCCCTGACCAGGGACAGAGACTTTTGGGGCATTGGACTTTTGGGACTTTGGGTGATTTGGGGTTGCTGGACTCAAGAACCAAAGGGAAAAGGGCATGCCCCAATTTGCCTGGGGTGGGTTTTTTTTTTGCTCATGGGTTGTGTTATGAATCCTGTTGGTGGTGTTTCCCCAACATAATGCCACATTGTTTCTCTCTGTTATTAAAAGGCTTTTGCTACACTCAGACTATGTGCTTGCGAGAGGGGAAGTATTGCCTCTTGGAGGCGCCCAGCGGGGGTGGTATATATTTGTCCCAGGTCACTGGGTGGGGGCTCGAGCCGGTTTGCATTGTGTTATTGGAATGAAACCCCTAGATACTGAACCCGGCCCTTGTTGCTGCCAACTCTGACGGGCAGAAGGGTTACAGAACAAACCCAACCCAGCCTCATGGGAACAAAGGACACTGACCTAGGCAGCAACAAAGGATCTGTTGGACTCTGGAGTGAGTCACCCCCCCTTCCCTTGGTCAGTTTGGGACTACAGTGAGGTAATGCTCACCTGACTCTGAAGGTGGCGGGGAGCAAAGCCAAGAGGGAAGAAAGGACATGATAAAAGGGAGAGACATTTGCCATGCTCTTCCAACTCCATCTACTGACACCACCACGACCATAATTTTAGTGACGTGTAAAGAAATGTGTATCTTGGAAAATCATATAAATATGAAGTGATGAAGTGAGCTGTAGCTCACGAAAGCTCATGCTCAAATAAATTGGTTAGTCTCTAAGGTGCCACAAGAACTCCTTTTCTTTTTGCGAATACAGACTAACACGGCTGTTCCTCTGAAACCTGTCATATAAATAATAGCAGTTGAAATTTGTACCTGAGGGAGGGCACCGTCAGGGTAAGGTGAATGCAGCATCGCTGCACGGGACGGCTCTTTGGACACTGGTATCGTATCAAATCTTTTCCCTGCACCATATTAATACACCTGCCTGACACTGGATATTTGGGCTCTTGAGTGTATTTCATAACAAAACAATGAACCAAAGTGTGGTCAAACAACACATTTATCTACAATTCCAGATAGTTGGAATAACCTCCCATAGATATCGCTGCAGGGATCCTATGGCCCATTTTCCCTGGAAAACTTCTGATTTCTGGCTGCCGCTGGGGTAGCATAAAGAGAAATGGTCCCTCGGCCCCCCCATGACATAGCTCCGCCGTGGGTCCCACCCCTGCCTGAGGCCCTTTCCCCATAGCGCCAGGGGGGCATGGGCGGAGTTTGGAGGACTGTAGGGGGCACTGCATACGTTGCTAGTGTGGGGGCACAATTTAAAGGTTCAGACAACCCCCTAGAACAGCTCGAGTCACAGCCCCCACCCTGGGCAGGCCTCCTCCCAGTCGCAAGGCACCCAGCACCTCCATGTACAACTGGGAAGCGGACAGCGATGAGGAATCCTGTGCCAGGAGCCGGCCCCAGCCCCCCGCGGGTGGGATGGTGTCCGGCGATGCACCTGCCCAGGGCCGGAGGAGCCCAGCATCTCTGGCTGGTGGCAGAGGGCAATGCAGAGCCGCTGGGTGGTGGGCGAGGAGAAGGGGCCGGCCCCAAGAGGAGGTGGTTCCCAGGTGGCTGGAGGGTTCACGTCTGTTCCTGCTCTGAGCCACCGCACCCCATGATCTGTGGCTGTTGGGTCCCCAGAGTCTCAGCCCTGCTGCCCCCATGGACTGGGGCTGGGCAGTGCCATTCTGTTTCTACCTGGCCAATGCCGTGATCTGGACCAACATAGATAACAGCTGGGCCTGGCACAAGCTCCGTGGCACAACAGAGGAGAATCTATGTGCTAAAGGCCTGATTCTGAGTGGGTCCAGCATGGCTGTTGGGGGAAGCACAGCCGTCGAGCCCCCATACAGTGGGATAGAAGCAGGCGCTGTGTAGCCAAGACCCTGCTCACAAATGGGCGGGCAAAATGAGGGGAGGGGGCAGAGGAGCTGAGATGGGGTGAATGGGGAAGTCAACAGGATCCTATAACGGGCTACTGTCCATCGCTGCCTGCCGGGGATCAGGGCAGGAATGGTGCCTGGATTCCTGTCTAGGGGCTCTGCAGGTATGCAGAGCCGTGTCCTGCTGCTCAATCAAGCCTCGAACAGGGACACACTCAGAGAGAAAAGGGCAATAGACGCATGGCTAAGAGGGGAAAAACCTTAGAAGGTGGGCGGCGCCTTAGAAGGTGACTGTAACTGACAGGATGGGGCTACACTAGCCCCCCAGCACACGTCCCCCCCCAAAAGAGCCCTTTCCCCTGTGTCATCCAGCATATTGGCACTCAGCCTTTCTGTTTTTTGAATATTGTTTCTATTGTTAGGCATGTCAGTAATACGGATGAAAGAGGAAGTAGATCCTCCAGGGTGGGGCAGCTGAGCACTTTGAGCTGAGGCTCTGGGCCACTTCTGCTCCATTTGTCTCTGCAGAAAGGTTTCCAGAGCAGTTGATAATGTCCTGAGCTCCCCGTGAAGGGAGCCATGGAAAGCTGCTGCATCCCTCCCCTCCGCGATGCAAAGCTGGAATTCTACGACAATCATAGAATCATCAACTCCCAGGGTGAGAAGGGACCGCGAGGGTCAGCTAGTCTAACCCACTGCCAAGATGCAGGGTTTGTTGTGTCTAAACCATCCAGGACAGATGCTATCTGGCCTCCTTTGGAAAACCTCCAGTGAAGGAGCTTCCACAACCTCCCAAGGCGTCTGTTCCATTGTCCTGCTGTTCTTACAGTGAGGGAGTTTTTTCCTAAGATTGAATCCAAATCTGCTCTGCTGTAGCTTGAACCCATTGTTTCCTGTCCTGCCCTCTGTGGCAAGAGAGAACAACTTTTCCCCATCTTTTTTATGGCAGCCTGTCAAGTACAGTTGCTCCCCGACTGACGCAATCGTTCCGTTCCGGAACGCCTTGCGTAACTTGAGTTTTGCGTAAGTTGGAAAGGTATCTCCGACCATTATGCAAAAAAAAAAAAAAAACCTCCTATTTCTAGCTTATGGAGTTTTTTCTGTAAGTGTTGGATTTGCATAAGTCGGGTCTTGCGTAACCTGGGGAGTGTCTGTATCTGAAGACCCCTCTCATGTCCTAAGTTCCCTCTAAGTTGCGTGGCCATGCAGCCATGCAGCCGCCTATTAAGCCCCATGCAGGGACTCAGGGCTGCAGCAGGGAAAGGCGCCACTCCCCGCCAGCCCCAGCGCAGACCTGCCCCGGCCGGGGGGGAGGAGCCCCCACCCCTTGGCCTGGCTCAGGCCCGTCGAAGCTGCCACAGCTGGGGTGAGACGCCTCTCCCCCTTCCCCAGGCTGCTGCAATGAGAGAGGGCTGGGGGGAGTTCTCTCTCCCCGCCACAGCCCTGGGGCAGCCTGCACCCCCAAACCCCTCATCCCCAGCCCAACCCCAGAGCCTACACCCCAACCCTCTGCCCCAGCCCTGAGCCTCCTCCTGCACCCCGAACTCCTCATCCCCGGTCCCACCCCACAGTCTGCACCCCCAGCCAGATCCCTCACCCCCTCCAGCATCCCAACCCTCTGCCCCAGCCCGGAGCCCCCTCCCACACTCCAAACCCCTCAGCTCCACCCCCATCAGATGAATTCTGTTATGTGCACCAATATGAAGGCGATGTGTCACACATCACCTCCATATTGGTGCACATAACAGAATTCATTCCGCACATGGACGAATAAAATTAGAGGGAACGCTGCTCCTGTCCCCCCTTAATCTCCTCTTTCCAAACGAAACATGCCCGGTTCCTCCAGCTTTTGTTCATATGGCTTCTATTCCATCCCTTTGATCATCTTTGTTGCTCACCTCTGGATCCTTCCTAGTTTCTCTACCTCCTTCCTATGCATTGATGACCAGAACGGGACACAGTACTCCAGCTGAGGCCTAGCCAATGCCAAGTAGAGTGGTGCTATCACCTCCCGTGACTTCCATGCTATGCCTCTGTTAATGCAACACAAAGTTGTTTTTGCTTTTTCTGCAACGGCATCCCATTGCTGACTCATGTTGAGGTTGTGATCCACCCCAGCTCCCAGACCCTTCTCAGCAGTGCTGCTGCCAAGCCAGTTATCCCCCATTCTGTATTTGTGCATTCAATTTTTCTTCCCTAAGTGTAGCTCCTTACATTTGTCTTTGTTGAATTTCATTTTGTTGTCTATAGCCCAGTTCTCCAATTTATCAAGATCCCTCTGAATTTTAGCTCTATCCTCCTAAGTGTTTGGAATCCTCCCCCTCGCTTTGTGTCATCCGCAAATTAGAGCCGTTCACTCTCAATTCCTACAATACTGGACCCAGACCCCTGTGGAACCCCACTAGACACCTCCTGCCAAACTGACATCACTCCATTAATAGTTACACTTTGTGGTTGTTTAACCAATTATGTATCCACCTAATGGTAGTTCCGCCAAGACCACATTTCTCCATCTTACTCATCAGAATGTCATGTGGGACTGGGTCAAAAGCCTTGCTGCAATCCAGGTATATCATGTCCACTGCATTCCCCCATCCACCAAACCAGTTATCCTGTCACAGAAGGAAATCAAGCTGGTTTGGCATGATTTGTTCTTGGTAAATCCATGCTGGCTGCCAATGATCACCCATCATCCTCCAGGTAGTCGCACACGGAATGTTTTACACATTATTCTAGTAGCTTCCCAGGTATCGAAGTCAGGTTGATGGGTCTATTGTTCCCCGGCTCCTCCTTTCCCCCCTTTTAAAAGATGGGCGCCACGTTAGCCCTTCTCGAGTCTTCTGGGACCTCTCCTGTCATCCATGAGTTTGAAAATATTATTGCCGGTGGCTCCTAGATTTCTTAAGCTAATTCCTTCCATACCCTGGGGTAAATAGCATCAGGCCCTGCTGACTTGAACTCCTTCAGATTGGTCAGAAGATCTCTGACCTGTTCTTACTTATCCTCATCTGCACCCTCTCCCCTTTATTGTCTGTGATAACTTCTCTAGTTCTCCAGTCACATGTTATTTTTGTGTGGAGACTGAAGCAAAACAGGCATTGAGTTGCTCTTCCTCCCTATCGTCTTCCATTACCAGCTCACCCCAGGTGCTTATATGTCTCCATCACCATGACATCTGAGCACCTGACAGACATCAGATGGCCTGACTGTCATTTACACTAAAGTCACCTGACACTGCTCTGGCAGGAGGAAGCAACCTGCAAGTAGCTGCAAGGTACATGTATGTTAAGGCCTCATTACTTAGCCAGAGCTCTCTACGGTGGCCTTAGGGCTTGTCTTCACTACAGATGCTTTGCCGATATACCTATAGCAATATAGCTGTGCCGGAAACGCCCTCTGGAGGAGACACCGCTTATGCCGACAGAAGGAGTTTGTTTGCCAGAAGAGTTAAACCACCTCCCCAGATGACATAAGCATGCTTGGAAGGATGCAAATTTCTTTAGAAAATGTCAGTAAAGGCAGCTGAGGTTGGGCACCTGAAATCACAAGTCACTTCTGAGGATATCGGCCTGCAGCACTGAGTTCCCGCCGCCACGTTCTACCCAAATTGTGCAGGCACACGCCGCAGTGTGAAATGGCCGGCGTTCCTACCACGAGCCCTCGCCAATGTGGCGTGCTTGTCCCAGAATCCTTTCCCCCTAGGCAGGCTGGAAATCCCATTACTGGTGACGAAATTGGGAGAGTTGGCAACACTGTGATCGATTAGGGAGTGGGTAGAGTGAGGAGCTGGCCTCAGAAACTGGATTGGCTAGAGGTCTGGTCAGCTTGCCTCCTATTGGAGGAGAGGAGTGGCACACCAGAGCAGGGTATTGGTTCCAAGAGCACCTAGTTGGCTCAAGGTCAATAAGCTGGCATTGGGGAGTGGCTAGAGAGAAGGACCATGTGGCTCATGGAGAACACATGTTGCTGTTGCTGCTGATGGAAGAAAGAGGCCCCGACACAGCCTGACGTTGGGGGTGCAGGCACCAAGGGATTGGGCCAGAGAGCTGGCCAGGGCACATTCACAGCCGGGCTGGGGAGCGGCCCAGATGTAGTGGAAGAGCCCAAACCAGCACGGTGGCCAGGGGCCTGGGCACCAGCCAACAGAGCTGAAACTGGGGCTTGCCACTCTGAGCTCGTACTGCAAGAGGCAGGAGGCACCAAGTTTGGGGACTCAGAGACCCGGGGAGGGGCAGTTTGGACTTTTAGGGTATGTCTTCACAGCCATGTAAGCCCAGGGTTAGTGGGATTTGAGTCAGTTGACCCGTGTTAGAGAACCCTGGGCTGGAGCAGCTCCCCTATATTAAGGATTTTCTAACCTGTGCTCAAACCTAGGGCTCTGGTGTCCACACTACAGTGCACAGACCCGAGTCAAAGTAACCATGTCCAGGTCTGGATTTAGGGACAGGTGACCCAGGAGACCACCTGGGGTGCCGGCCTTGGGGGAGTGTTGGGTTCAGGGTGCTGTTTTTGTTGGTAGCCACGAAAGGGAAAACAAAATGTTTGAAGTAAAATGTTTCAGGCATTCTGTATGTGGGTTCATTTTTCACTAGCCTCCTAGAATGTTCTGGACCTTTGTAGAATCTCAGGGAACCTTCCAGACTTTCTGAGAACGACATTTCCTTTGAACCTCCTAGAATGTTGTCAGCCAGGCCCCCGTGTGTAGATAAGGGATGGGGCGTCGCCAGCCAGTCAGTGAGATATAAGAATGAAATGAAGTGAGAGACCAGCTGCAATATTGTGAACCTTGTTTTATTGTGTAATTGTGAAAGGGTACTTGTGTTTTAAGACTTGAAGAGTGAGTGTAAGGCTAGTGAGCTACCAAGTGACTGAGGTTTACAATGCTCAGATGGAACTGGTGCAGTCGAGTAAACCTGAGGCCAAAATATGACACGAGACGCAAAGCCTGGCAAATCAGATTACTGACTTCAAATTTCTTGTCTCAATTGCGGTTTGGCCAGGCATTAGAAACTCAGTCGATGGACATTGCAACTGCTACTACTTTGATGAGAAGCTGCCTTGATCTCGTTGTGGCCTAAGAGACAACGGATTTGAAGATGCCATCACTGCTGCCAGAGAAATGTGGAAAACTTAGGAGTTGAGCCTATCTTCAAAGAAACTCGTATTCATCAGAAGAAGAGACAGTTTGGTTCACCTCAGCTCTTAAATCCACTGAGTGGGAGTGTGCTCAGATGCTGGTGTGCAGCGCTAAGGGGTGGCAGAGAGAGAAAGGCTTTCTTGTACCTTCTAATTACAGCTCTGGTTTCACCCCTTTCCATATCATTGAGAGCTCTGCTGAGATACCCTGTTCAAATACCAGTATTAATGATCAATAATAACAAGAGCAATGGGTCTTGTATGTAATCAGTATTCCCACAATTTCCAAACATCACATTTTAATCATTGGACAACATCCAATGATTGGGAGCATTTCAGTGTCGTTTTTTAGCCTTCCTCTCACAAAATAGCCAAGTTAACTTTTTCTGACAGGTTTCAGAGGAACAGCCGTGTTAGTCTGTATTCGCAAAAAGAAAAGGAGTACTTGTGGTTAGTCTCTAAGGTGCCACAAGTCCTCCTTTTCTTTTAACTTTTTCTGTAACTGCTCAAGTAAAGTTGCAAGTGTCATAAATATAAAGGGAAGGGTAAACACCTTTAAAATCCCTCCTGGCCAGAGGAAAAACCCTTTCACCTGCTTCCACAAGGAACTATATGTTAAATTCACTGAGAGACTACAAGTCCTATCCAAAGAGGGGAGACTGGGGAGCTGAGTCTGCAGAGCAGAAGAGGTGGGCAGTTAATCTCTCGAGAGTGCAGGGGATGGCAGGTCCACTCTCATCTCTAGACACTTTGGATAGAACTTGTAGTCTCTCAGTTCCTTGTGGAAGCAGAGGTTGGTAAGGCAAAGAAAACAGAAGCTAACGCATATCTAGCTAGATTACTTACTAAGTTCTAAGACGCCATTCCTGTTCTGTCCCCAGCAAAATCATCACACAGACAGAGAGATCCTTTGTTTCTCCCCCCCTCCAGCTTTTCAAAGTATCTTGTCTCACTCATTGGTCATTTTGGTCAGGTGCCAGCGAGGTTATCCTCGCTTCTTAACCCTTTACAGGTGAGAGGGTTTTTCCTCTGGCCAGGAGGGATTTTAAAGGTGCTTACCCTTCCCTTTCTATTTATGACAGCAAGATATGGTGGAAAGATACAATATACATTCAAGGGAAAATTCTGCACAAGAACACACACAGAGGTTCTAGCTGGAGTCAGCAGACGCCACACTTGGGCAGCTGTTCAAGGCTGTTACCAGGCGCTGTTGGGAAAAGGAGCACTGGTGATATTCACTGTTAAAGATGAGCCAGTGGTATGGGTAAAATAAGCAATCATCTAAACTTTCATCCCCCAGCTGCTAAAAATAATTAACTTCCACTAAATAATTAACTTCTGCTAATAATTAACTTCTGCTCAAAATAATTACTTGTGTTCATGGTGATTCTGTTCTTCTGGGTCTTGGGCAGGATTGTCAACGTAGCTGGAAGGAAGGAAGCACCAGAACTTTCAAGAGAGCATCTTCTTGTGGGATTTCCAGCCCAAGAGTCTCCAGGGTTCCTGTTAGATCAGAATCCGAAGCTCTGGGTGCCTGTCTGAACCTTCTGCATCTTGCTCATTGCGGTTTACCATCCCACACTAGTGGGGGTCAAAGCCAAGCCTAGAGTCTCTTTGGATAGAATGGCTCAGCAGCCGGCCCCTGATCTGCTTGGTCTTCATGCCGTATATGAAGGGGTTCAGCATGGGCGGCACCAAAATGTAGAGGTGTGCCAGCAGGATGTGGATGTGTGTGGGGATGTTCTGGCCCCAGCGCTGTGTGTAGAAGGAGAACAGCCCCGGGGTGTAGAAGAGCAGGATGACACACACGTGGGAGCCACAGGTGCTGAAGGACTTCAGGCGCGCGTCCCTGGAGGATAGGCTCAGGACGGCCTGGAGGATCAGGATGTAGGAGATAGTGATGAAGATGGAGTCTGAGGCCACCACAAAGGTCGCGGTCGTTATCCCGTAGACATAGTTGAGCATGGTGTCCCCACAGGCCAGCTTCACCACGGCCATGTGCTCGCAGTAGGAGTGGGAGATGACCCTGGGCCCACAGTAGGGCAGGTGGCTGACCATGCACGTCAAGGGGGTAATCAGGCCGATGCCCCGCACAAAGATGGCCAACCCGATCTTGGCGATGATGGGGTTGGTGAGGATGGCGGTGTAGCGCAATGGCTTGCAGATGGCGACGTAGCGGTCAAAGGCCATGGCCAGCAGCACCCCCGACTCCATGGCAGAGAAACTGTGGATGAAGAACATCTGGACCACGCAGCACTCAAAGCCGATTTCATGGGAGTGGAACCAGAAGATGCTCAGGATCTTGGGCACGGTGGAGGTGGTGAGCACCAGGTCGATGCCTGCCAGCATGCAGAGGAAGTAATACATGGGCAAGTGCAGGCTCGGCTCCGTCTTGATCACAAAGAGGAGGATGAAGTTCCCCAGCAGGGCCACAACGTACATGGCACAGAATGGGAAGGCAATCCAGAAGTGGGTGGCCTCCAGCCCCGGAATGCCCATTAGGAGGAAGGTGGAGGGGTTGGAGTGATTGTAGCGTGACATGGGGCACGGCCAGTTTCCAGGACTATTTTGGAGGCTGGAATTGAAACCACACAGTGGGTTAGTGTCAGCAATGAAAACGCTTTGTCCTCTCTGGACCCCAGCGCATGCAGAAAGCCCCTCTCTGCCTTCTCCCATATGGAGAATTGCAGCCCCATCAAACCGCTTCCACCAGCTCCTGCGCCTCCCCAGCTTCATTCTCCGCAGGATTCAGTTCAAAATGGCCATCTTTTCTACAGCTTTCTTGGGATTTGCTCAAGCTGTGCACACAGAGCTTTTCTCTATGCTCTTCTCACGGCGGTTTCCCCTCAGAACTGGACTCCAGCTGTACCCCCAATTCCAGTTTGGGGGACCTGAAAGGACAACTAGCTCAAAGTCTGAATGACTTTAGTCAACAGCCCAGAAGGGTTTAAACGCCAGAGAAATGGAAGGTTCAGTAGAATCCTGAGATGGGGTCACAAAGGTCTTGGTTCACCCCTATGCCTCAGAAGGGGTTAAAGAGCATCTCCTTCTGGGGAGGAGCAGGTGATGACTGAGCCTTGTGCGGGCACTGAATCAGCATGCTCCCCAGGCCTCATCCCTCACTTTCAGGGCAGCGTTAGTCAGCTGTGGGGCTGCCCCATGGAGGAGGTAGGATTGCACACACCCTGGGCTGTAGCAGCCATCTTCTGGATGGACTTCCTATTTGTAGGGGCCTTTGGTCCTGCATTATGCCATGGAAACCTGAGTCATCTGGGAGTTAACTGAGGTCAGTGTGTGTAGATGACAACTCTAATAAGAACGTAAGAATGGCCTTACTGGGTCAGACCATCTAGCCCAGTATCCTGTCATCCAACAGCGGCCAGTGCCAGGTGCTGTAGATAGAATGAACAAAACAGGACAATTTTGAGTGATCCACCCCTTCAGTGTTGTCCAGTCCCAGCTTCTGTCCAGTCAGAGCTACAGGGACACCCAGAGCTTTGGGTTGCATCCCTGAGCATCTTAGCTAATAGCCACTGATGGACCAATCCTCCATGGACTTATCTACCTCTTCTTTTGAACCCAGTTAGACTTTTGGCCTCACAACATCCCTTGCCAACATGTTCCACATGTTGAGTATCTGTTGGGTGAAGAAATACTTCCCTTTGTTTGTTTTAAACCTGCTGCTGATTAATTTCATTGGGTGACCCCTGGTTCTTATGTTACGAGAGGGGGTAAATAAAACTTCCTGATTCACTCTCTCCACACCAGTCCTGGTTTTATAGACCTCTACCATATCCCCCTGAGTCATCTCTTTTCTGAGCTGAACAGTCCCGGTCTTTTTAATCTCTCCTCATATGGAAGCCGTTCCAACCCCCTCATCATTTTTGTTGCCCTTCAATACACTTTTTCCATTTCTAATATATCTTTTTTGAGATGGAGAGACCAGAACTGCATGCAGTATTCAAGGTGTAGGCGTACCATGGATTTATATAGAGGCAAGATGATATTTTCTGTCTTATTATCTATCCCTTTTCTAATGGTTCCTAACATTCCAGCTTCTCCGCAGTGGCCTTGTCTTCCTTGAGTGCTCCTTTAGCACCTCAGTCATCCAGTGGCCTCATTGATTGTTTGCCAGGTTTCCTGCTCTGCTGTATTTAAACCTTTTTTGCTGTTAGTTTTGAGTCTTTGGCTAGTTGCTCTTTAGATTGTGTGTTGACCTGCCTAATTATACTTTTACACTTGACTTGCCAGAGTTTATGTTCCTTTCTATTTTCCTCAGTAGGATTTGCCTTCCAAATTTTAAAGGATCCCTTTTTACCTCCAACTGCATCCTCTACTCGGCTGTTTAGCCATGGTAGCATTTTTTGGTCATCTTACTGTTTTTATTAGTTTTTAGAATTTATTAGTATTTTAGTTTGAGCCTCTGTTATGGTGTTTTTAAATAACTTCCATGGAGCTTGCAGACATTTCATCTTTGTGACCGTTCCTTTTAATTGAAGTTTAACGAGCTTCCTCTTTTTTATGAAGTTCCCTTTTTTGACGTTAAATGCTGCTGTGGTGGGCTCCTTTGGTATTTCCTCCCACAAGGATGTAATATGTAACATTATAGTCTCTATTACTGAGCCGTTCAGCAGTATTCACATCTTGGACCTGATCCTATGCGCCTCTTAGGATTAAATCAAGAATTGCCTCTCTCCTTGTGGGTTCCAGGACTAGCTACTCCAAGGAGCAGTCATTAATGGCGCCTAGAAATTTTATCTCTGCATCCCATCCTGAAGCGACATGTACCCAGTGATTGGGGGAGGAGTAGAAATCCCCCGTTATTATTGAGTTTTCTGTATGTGTAGCCTCTCTATTCTCCTGGAGCATTTCACCAGTTCAGAAATAGCCCGTCCCTTTGGCCTGTTTGGGTTCACTCCCCACACAGACTGTCCCCTTGGCCTGTGCAGAAAATTCCTTCTCTACTTCTGCAGGGAGTCTTACCTCTGCTGTCCTGTCGGTCACATGTTTGCCCTTGTCATGTGCCCTGCAACTGTGGCTCCCAGCTGGAAAGAGCCAGGGCCTTTCTGGCCTGCCCTGGGGGCATGAACGCACATCTGTCCAAGGCCCAGCGCTTTGCTCTAGGTTCCCAAACATTTACATGGAGTCTGAGAGAGAGCTGTTGTTGGGTGCGCTCCTCCACTCCCATCCAGGATTGCAGGGACCACTTCCCCTGTCCCTGGCAAGCACATAATAGCCCTGTGGCAGATAGTTGCGAACCATTGCTTACATGGCACTGTAATAAGAAAATATTTATATATTATTGGCTACTGATAGCCGGAACCAAAGAGAAGAGCCAGTAGCAGCGTGTGACCAGTCAGTGCCGCATGGACACAGCTTAGGAACGAGGCCTGTTGATAAACGTAGGCAGTTTATGCAGCCTTGTCATAGCTGTGTTGGTCCCAGGCTGTCAGAGAGGCCAGGTGAGTGCGGGAATATCTTTACTGGACCAACTTCTGTCGGTGAGAGAGAGACACAGAGCTCTGTGTGGCCCAGAACCTGGTCTCTCTCTCACCAACAGAAGTTGGTCCAATAAAAGATATTCCCTCCCCGACCTTGTCCCTCTGCACACACTTGAGACAGGTTTGATTGTGGGTTCCAATAGCCCCCCACAGCCAACTCTTTGGACCCTTATGTAGCTAACTGCCTCTCATTAACTTTGTGTGCAAAATCATGGGAATTTTTTTTTAAATTCAAAACAGGTTGGAGATTTTAAAAAGTCCCCAGAAATGAAAACCCACATGGTAATAAATGAATTGCAGTAAAGCCCTGTGCAGATGGGGCTGCAGCATTTGATTACCAGTCATTTGCCTGAGGAAAGCTTCCCTGTATTGGTAAAAACCAGAACAGGAGCTGAGGGGAGTTAACTTTGAATTTTTAACCCTTCCCTCTCTAGTTCTTGTCTGCCCCCTCTGTGCCGCCGATGTGGTCCCTTAGTGATGGGCTGGAACATGTCTCCTCCCTGGATGTGCTCAGTGGAGGCAGACACATGGTCTTAGCCATGGCAGATACATGCCCCAGCACAGCAAGTGTGTTCTCTCGGGAGGTCCCTGGCCCTTTAGCAGCAGCGTTCTGGCTGCCTGTCCCTGCTGCTATCAGCAGTACTGCACCCGAGAGCCGGAGTTTGAAGAGAGCTTGGCCCCACTTTGTCAGGGCTCTGCACCCACGAGTAGCCTGCGTTTCCCACGAAGCCCCCAGCATGTGAAGCAGCACGTACCAGGCCCATTGAGCCGCACAGCTTGGGCATTCTGCCTGGATGTACATAGTTCCTCTGGCGACAGGCGTGAGTAGTGCTAATCTGCTTCCAGAGATGGGGAAAGTGAGACAAAGAGGCCGTGGCTCTGATCCTGCTTCCACTGAAGGCAGTGGAAAAACTCCCACTGGCTTCCAAGGTGCAGTATTGGGCTGTTACTTATGAGCAAGAAACCTCAAAGCTCGCAAGAGTCCCAGTTAAAATTCCTACCTCCCAGTGCTATGCTCTATGCACTGCCCTGGAATACAGCAGACTGATGAGAAAAGCTGGGCTGATTGATGGTATTTCTGGTTTGGAAAATGCCAGAATTGTCACAGAACACCCCCCAGGTCCCTTGTGGGGATCTTCCTACATTTCACACCAGTGAGAGGCCGATAATTACCTTAATGCCGATCAGTATTACAGCAGGAAGGCGGTGCTGCTGGTTGGAAAAAAATCAGGGAGACCATGGCTGCTCTGCTGAAATGTATTTAAAAACAGACCTTGCAGAGAAGTAAATTTATAGAAAAAAGTCGAAGTCACCAAAGAGATGTAGACTGGACTGTTGTGATGACAAAAGTAGTGCAAGTCCACAGGGGCGAAAAGGGGACGACTAGGTGTTGCCACACGAGTGTGTGTCTAAGGCTGTAGAAAAGAATGTTTGATGTTGTGTTAATTGAGGAATAATTTGCAATCAAATCATTAAAGACAAAGAAATTCATACAAAGGGGGCAGAATTCAGCTTGTGTTATTGTTGGCGTTTCTTGAATTCTGAGGACTTCCCCTTCTCACAAGGCCTTTTTTCCATGTTATTAAATTCATTCATTCATAAAAAACCAAATTCTGCTCAGTTACACTGCTGTAAATCCTGAGTAGCTCTGCTTTAATCAGTGGGATTATTTTACATTTACACCAGCATGACTGACAAAAGGATTTGTCCCAAAGTTTCCCAGTCCATTTAAAAATTATTCGTTAACAGGGCCCCTGATTAAATCCATACTACCCCAACTCACCTGGATCTGTCTGTATCTTCTTCACCTACAGTGAATGCTACAGTCACACACATTCTGTGTGATTCTCCAGTCTGCCGGGACAACCCACATGAGGGTATTTATACCTTTTAAAGAAATCCTCTTTCCTCCCCCCGCTGGGAATTCAGAGCCTTTCTTCATTACAGAGGAAAATCTGCGATCAGGCACAGGGAATAGCCACAAAGAGTAGCAGTAAATTAACCCATTCCTATTTTACAGGCCCTTGGCTTAATAGCTACATCTCCATTCAATAGTATGCGATTGATCTTCAAGAGAGGACGTGCTGGGGGGGGGGGGTGTGCATGAGTGCCTAGTTTAAGTGAGCAAATACCCCCAAAGGCCTGTCTGCGTGAGGGGATCTGCACAACTAAAGGGGTGCATGTTCAAAAGTGTATATGACATTTGAAGACTTGTCCCTGCATGTTCAGGGCTCTGTTTAGGTGTGATATATATTCAGGCCTGTCTGTAAAGGCCTATACTTTAAGAATGTGGGTATATGTTTATCATTTAGCTAGTTATAGAGGTATAAAAGAAAGAATCAAAATCACTGTCTGCTTGTGTAAGGGGCTTCTCTCACTGTGACAGTCTGAGGCCCCATTCCTTAGCTAAGGCCTTTGGTTAAGCAGTGGGAGCAGCCATGAGCTGGGAAGCAAAAGGTCACGTCCTCACATTCCAAACCAGTCACACTGAAATAAGGCAATTGGAAAGGTGATCCAATCTATCACCTCCAGAAAGGGAAGAGCCTAGAAGATGTAAAAGGAAATTTAGTTTGATAGTTTTCTGTTTGGTAAGAACTCACTTATCAATAGACACAGCTGGGAAACCCTTATGTCTTTATAAATGTCGTTGTGAAATCCTCACTTCTGTATTGTTTTGTCATTAGAGTTCCCACTTTGCTCTTATTTGCATGGTCTCTGTCTGGTTCTGTGACTGTTTCTGTCTGCTGTATAATTAATTTTGCTGGGTGTAAACTAATTAAGGTGGTGGGATATAATTGGTTAGAGAATTATGTTACAATATGTTAGGATTGATTAGATAAATTTCAGTAAAATGATTGGTTAAGGTGTAGCTGAGAATATTACTATATAAATTAGGGACAAACAGGAAGTAAGTTGGGATTCAAAAATAAGGAAAAAGGAACTTGGATTTAAGCTTGCTGGAAGTTCACCCCAACAAACTTTGAATTGTTTGCACCTTTGGACTTCAGGTATTGTTGCTCTCTGTTCATGCAAGAAGGACCAGGGAAGTGAGAGGGTGAAGGAATAAGCCCTCGAACAATGAATATGATGTAATCAGTACCCTTTTTGGTTAAGAGAGTGTTACCCAGGGTTTTCAGAACCCAAAGCAGTGGTAACTTCACTGCTTCACTCCAGGCAGTGTCAGGAATAAATCAGTGGGAACACAGCGCTTCTGGCGGATGAAAGATTGATACAAGTAAGCGTGCTTTTATTTAAAACTACAATTTATTAAAGCTCACACAGACACTAGCAATAGGGTTAGAATATCCCATATCATTACCTAGAATTCGAGATGGCATCGAGTAGTTGACAGTAGACCAGCGATGGCCGGTTGCTTCCCCACCAGGGAGCATGGTAGTGTCAAGAAAAAATCTCTCAGGATAGCTTCCGAGAACTGCTCCAAAGTACACACTATTATCTAGTCTTTTTTAACTAACTTTTACAAAACACACAACTCATAGGGGGTGGGTCATCACCTCTCCTAACTTCAATCAACTGCTTATCAACAAACATTCCTAACAATCTTAGTCAGAATAAGCTTTTGTATCAAAGGTGTGCAAACTCATGGTCTCTATCCACTTATTTTCTTTCCGTCTCAATTTGTTGACGCTTTTCGCCCCTCCTCCCATTCTCATTAGCAGAAACTGCAAGTCTGCAGCTAGTTTTGACCTTGCCTCCAGAAGCCCTGATTGTTCAAATTAACCCTTAACGATGTGGAGTTCTACTTCATTAATTCATGGTGGCTGAATGCACACAATATGCTTGCAATTAGCTTGATCAACATCTGGAGCTACTACATCCATCCAATCCAGGGCAACAAGGGGGCAGAGTTCAGGTGGATGGATAAATAGCACTTTAAATAGCACCTTTCCTCTAAGGATCTCAAAGCACTTTATAAACTTCAGTGAGAACACCTGTGTAATGTAAGTCAGCATTATCACCATTTTACAGGCGGGGAAACGGAGAAACAGAAAGGGTCAATGAATTCCCTGTGTGGACCTATAGTCTGGTCTCAATAGCTGGGATTAGAATCTGGCCCAGAAAGTCTTTGGGATTGCTGGAAAGTGAGTCGACAGCTCCTAACTCCCCTTGGTGTCCCTTAGCCACAAGAACATCCTTCCCAGTTCCCCAAAAGGCATACTGGAGTGGAGTGAGAGGTTGCATTTATTCTGGGAACATGGGCCAAAGAACACTCCACTGATTTTCCCCTACTCAAATTGCTTACAAGTCGGCACTGGAGGCAGGACACTTATTAATGCATATACACATCCGCAGAGCACACTGTCCCACACTCAGTCCAAAAAGATCCCACAAATTGGTGAACACCCCCCCCCCCACCGGTGCCCCAGATCAGGAGATCCATTCAGAGACAGGTTCCCAAAAGCTCAGAACTTCTTGTTCTGTGCAATATGAGGAGATCCTGGACAGAGGTGGTTTGGCTGCAGCTGTTGGGTCCTTTCCATATTAGGAATCAAACGTGGGTCAGATATTCAGATGAAGTGTCATGCAGGAACAGGGAAGGGACCTGCGTGCTATGAAGCACTGCCCTTTCCGTCTGGCTGTGAGGCTGCCCCAGCATGCAGGACACAAAGGCCTCACAGGTCCTACAGAAAAACAAAGAGACATGGGAACTTCTGTTGGGTTCTTGCATGTCTGCCACTAACTGTGGGGGAGAAGGAAAGACCTGTGGGCAAGTCATTCCAAAACTGTCCTCTGCAAAGTATCATGAACCTTCCTCTACGGCATCGGGTACTGGCCAGTGATGAGGGCAACATACTGGACTAGATGGATCTGGTCTGGGGATTTCTAGGTTCCTGCCCGGCAAGGCATGTAAACCGCTATGTTCTAGCAGCAGGAAAAGGGCATTTCTAGTCGGGTCCACCTCTAGACCAGGGAAAAGCAGACAATTCTGCAACTCCATTGCTGTCCCCTCTGTGGAATGGTGGATGGTGGATGCAAGGTAGAGTTCTAGGGTTGAATTATCCGCCTTTTACTCTACGCTTTGGAACACAGACCCCCGCTATCTCGGCTGGCACCTTGGTGACATTCCCAGATGAGGAGAAGCACAGTAGCAGAAGAGAGAGAACGACTCAGTGGTTAGGGCAGTAATTTCAGAGGCCTGCGTTCTATTCTTGATTAGGACACGGGTAACCTTGGGCAAGTCTCTCGGTCTTTCCGTTCCCAAGCTGTAAAATGAGAAGAATAGCCTTGCCCTACTCTGTTATCATACCCAGCGAGTTTTGGGAGCATCAGCTGTGCAGTACCTAGAACAGCTCACGTTCAGCAAGACCGGGGCTGGGAGAAGCCTGGTACCTTCAGTGAATTCCAACTTGGATCACTGCATTCCATCAGCCTCAATTTCCCCTGGTAGGGGATGTGGTAGTGGATGTAACAATCTCCTACACTTTCTGTGCTAACCAGGTGTGATGAAAGAAAAGGAGTACTTGTGGCACCTTAGAGACTAACCAATTTATTTGAGCATGAGTTTTCGTGAGCTACAGCTCACTTCATCGGATGCATACCGTGGAAACTGCAGCAGACTTTATATATACACAGAGAATATGAAACAATACCTCCTCCCACCCCACTGTCCTGATGGTAATAGCTTATCTAAAGTGATCATCAGGTTGGGCCATTTCCAGCACAAATCCAGGTTTTCTCACCCTCCACCCCCCCACACAAACTCACTCTCCTGCTGGTAATAGCTCATCCAAACTGACCACTCTCCAAGTTTAAATCCAAGTTAAACCAACTTGGAGAGTGGTCAGTTTGGATGAGCTATTACCAGCAGGAGAGTGAGTTTGTGTGTGTATGGGGGTGGGGGGGATGTGAGAAAACCTGGATTTGTGCAGGAAATAGCCCAACTTGATTATCATGCACATTGTGTAAAGAGTTGTCACTTTGGATGGGCTATCACCAGCAGGAGAGTGAATTTGTGTGGGGGGGGTGGAGGGTGAGAAAACCTGGATTTGTGCTGGAAATGGCCCAACCTGATGATCACTTTAGATAAGCTATTACCAGCAGGACAGTGGGGTGGGAGGAGGTATTGTTTCATATTCTCTGTGTATATATAAAGTCTGCTTCAGTTTCCACGGTGTGCATCCGATGAAGTGAGCTGTAGCTCACGAAAGCTCATGCTCAAATAAATTGCTTAGTCTCTAAGGTGCCACAAGTACTCCTTTTCTTTTTGCGAATACAGACTAACACGGCTGTTACTCTGAAACCTGTCAGGTGTGATGAGTAGCTGGTGCCCAATGACTGTCACAGTTAAACCAATATGTGGCTGTATTTCAGTGCTGGCGACATATACCCAGTCCAGGAGTGCCGGAATCTCTAGTGCAAATTCCTGTTGCAAATTTTCACCTGGTTGTAAGTGGCAGACTAAGATTTGTAACAGATCTACTGGATCCTTCAGCTATAGATCCTCCAGTGGAAACCAAGAGAGACCAGTAAAAATCGACACCTGTCATGGATGGTTATAAACTGTTCAGGAAGGACAGGCAGGGCAGAAAAGGTGGGGGAGTAGCACTGTATGTAAGGGAGCAGTATGACTGCTCAGAGCTCCGGTACGAAACTGTAGAAAAACCTGAGTGTCTCTGGATTAAGTTTAGAAGTGTGAGCAACAAGGGTGATGTCGTGGTGGGAGCCTGCTATAGACCACCGGACCAGGGGGATGAGGTGGATGAGGCTTTCTTCCGGCAGCTCACGGAAGCTACTAGATCGCATGCCCTGATTCTCATGGGTGACTTTAATTTTCCTGATATCTGCTGGGAGAGCAATACAGCGGTGCATAGACAATCCAGGAAGTTTTTGGAAAGCGTAGGGGACAATTTCCTGGCGCAAGTGCTAGAGGAGCCAACTAGGGGGGACGCTTTTCTTGACCTGCTGCTCACAAACCGGGTAGAATTAGTGGGGGAAGCAAAAGTGGATGGGAATCTGGGAGGCAGTGACCATGAGTTGGTTGAGTTCAGGATCCTGACGCAGGGAAGAAAGGTAAGCAGCAGGATACGGACCCTGGACTTCAGGAAAGCAGACTTCGACTCCCTCAGGGAACGGATGGCCAGGATCCCCAGGGGGACTAACTTGAAGGGGAAAGGAGTCCAGGAGAGCTGGCTGTATTTCAAGGAATCCCTGTTGAGGTTACAGGGACAAACCATCCCGATGAGTCGAAAGAATAGTAAATATGGCAGGCGACCAGCTTGGCTTAATGGTGAAATCCTAGCGGATCTTAAACATAAAAAAGAAGCTTACAAGAAGTGGAAGGTTGGACATATGACCAGGGAAGAGTATAAAAATATTGCTCGGGCATGTAGGAATGATATCAGGAGGGCCAAATCACACCTGGAGCTGCAGCTAGCAAGAGATGTCAAGAGTAACAAGAAGGGTTTCTTCAGGTATGTTGGCAACAAGAAGAAAGCCAAGGAAAGTGTGGACCCCTTACTGAATGAGGGAGGCAACCTAGTGACAGAGGATGTGGAAAAAGCTAATGTACTCAATGCTTTTTTTGCCTCTGTTTTCACTAACAAGGTCAGCTCCCAGACTGCTGCGCTGGGCATCACAAAATGGGGAAGAGATGGCCAGCCCTCTGTGGAGATAGAGGTGGTTAGGGACTATTTAGAAAAGCTGGACGTGCACAAGTCCATGGGGCCGGACGAGTTGCATCCGAGAGTGCTGAAGGAATTGGTGGCTGTGATTGCAGAGCCATTGGCCATTATCTTTGAAAACTCGTGGCGAACGGGGGAAGTCCCGGATGACTGGAAAAAGGCTAATGTAGTGCCAATCTTTAAAAAAGGGAAGAAGGAGGATCCTGGGAATGACAGGCCAGTCAGCCTCACCTCAGTCCCTGGAAAAATCATGGAGCAGGTCCTCAAAGAATCAATCCTGAAGCACTTGCATGAGAGGAAAGTGATCAGGAACAGCCAGCATGGATTCACCAAGGGAAGGTCATGCCTGACAAATCTAATCGCCTTTTATGATGAGATTACTGGTTCTGTGGATGAAGGGAAAGCAGTGGATGTATTGTTTCTTGACTTTAGCAAAGCTTTTGACACGGTCTCCCACAGTATTCTTGTCAGCAAGTTAAGGAAGTATGGGCTGGATGAATGCACTATAAGGTGGGTAGAAAGCTGGCTAGATTGTCGGGCTCAACAGGTAGTGATCAATGGCTCCATGTCTAGTTGGCAGCCGGTATCAAGTGGAGTGCCCCAAGGGTCGGTCCTGGGGCCGGTTTTGTTCAATATCTTCATAAATGATCTGGAGGATGGTGTGGATTGCACTCTCAGCAAATTTGCGGATGATACTAAACTGTGAGTAGTGGTAGATACGCTGGAGGGGAGGGATAGGATACAGAAGGACCTAGACAAATTGGAGGATTGGGCCAAAAGAAATCTGATGAGGTTCAATAAGGATAGGTGCAGGGTCCTGCACTTAGGATGGACGATTCCAATGCACCGCTACAGACTAGGGACCGAATGGCTAGGCAGCAGTTCTGAGGAAAAGGACCTAGGGGTGACAGTGGACGAGAAGCTGGATATGAGTCAGCAGTGTGCCCTTGTTGCCAAGAAGGCCAATGGCATTTTGGGATGTATAAGTAGGGGCATAGCGAGCAGATCGAGGGACGTGATCGTTCCCCTCTATTCGACATTGGTGAGGCCTCATCTGGAGTACTGTGTCCAGTTTTGGGCCCCACACTACAAGAAGGATGTGGATAAATTGGAGAGAGTCCAGTGAAGGGCAACAAAAATGATTAGGGGTCTAGAACACATGAGTTATGAGGAGAGGCTGAGGGAGCTGGGATTGTTTAGCCTGCAGAAGAGAAGAATGAGGGGGGATTTGATAGCTGCTTTCAACTACCTGAAAGGGGGTTCCAAAGAGGATGGCTCTAGACTGTTCTCAATGGTAGCAGATGACAGAACGAGGAGTAATGGTCTCAAGCTGCAGTGGGGGAGGTTTAGATTGGATATTAGGAAAAACTTTTTCACTAAGAGGGTGGTGAAACACTGGAATGCGTTACCTAGGGAGGTGGTAGAATCTCCTTCCTTAGAGGTTTTTAAGGTCAGGCTTGACAAAGCCCTGGCTGGGATTATTTAACTGGGAATTGGTCCTGCTTCGAGCAGGGGGTTGGACTAGATGTCCTTCTGTGGTCCCTTCCAACCCTGATATTCTATGATTCTATGATTCTGTGACACAGACCAGAAGACATCCACAGAGAGGAGGGAAAAACCAGTTCAAGGATTCCCATGGAGTCGACTGGAATTTCCACTAGGGATAAGAAATCCCCCAAATCTTGGTCCCAAGTTTAAAATCAACCAAGTCTTTTGGAAGGTTTGGAAAAGCCGAGGGAACTCCACCCCACTGAATTACGTTTTCTTTTCACTGCACCTCATCCCTTCTGGGGTCCAGCTAGAAAGGGAAGAGCTGAAATCTCAGAAGAATGGCTGCCTGGCCAGATTGGCAGGTGGATGCAGTCAGGAAGTGCCAGCACAGCCATGAAAGTGCCTCTTCTCAGGGTACGTCTACACCGCACACCCCCCTCCCCCGGGGAGCAAGTCTCAGAGTCTGGGGGAACATACCTGGGCTCTCGGTACAGGGCTAAAGATAGCAGTGTAGCCATTTCTGCTCGGGCTGGAACCGGGGCTCTGAAAGCCAGTGAAGGGGGAAGACCCATAGCCCAGACTTCAGTTTGAGTGGGAACATCTTCACTGCTCTTTGAGTGCCGTGGCCTGAACCCCACGAGCCGGATTCAATTGACCTGGGCTCTGAGACGCTGCCATGTTTTGGTTTGTTTTCAGTGTAGACTTATTTATAGTCAAGAGGATCCACTCGTTGCACCAAATGTCTCCCCATTGGTCTGCATTGTTCACAGGGTCACTGAATGCCTCAGGGGTGTGTGGGGCTGAAATGAGGGGAGATTTCTTCTCCTCGGTGAGTTCACTGCTCCCGGGAACTGTAACACCGACACAGATTGGAAACTCTATCGGGCACCTTTTCCTTACACATGTGTACAGCACCTGGCACGATGGGACTCGGTTTCCAGGCTGAGGCCTCTGAGCACTATCCCAGTGCAAACTAAAAACAATAACATAAGGCAGCTGGCTGCGGAGTAAATATCTACAAGGCTGTATTGCCTCCTAAGGCCTCTCCCTGTGAGTGGCGTTCAGTAGCTAGCTTGTATTCATAGTGACTGCAGACTTTGAAACATTCAACAAGAAAGCAGCTGAAGTTGACTTGTCTGGCCAGGGTGACCCTCTTGCATAGCCGGAGGAGGTACTCCGGGCACTAATACAGCCTCCTACGGGAAGAGGTGGAGGGTTCATTGGTTGCATTAAAACGAGACTGGGCAGAGCACTGGGGAATCTGCTGTAGTGATCAGTTCTGCAATGGCTGAGGGATCATGGTCTTTTCTCGCTCTCATTCTCATGATGCAGGAACAGTTTCTTTTCTCCCAAGTCTGAAAAGAAAGAGTGAACTCTGTCTGCCAAGGATGGTTGGGGAGGACAAAGTGGAAGCAGAGATTCCCAGCTGAACTGCGAGACCCCCCCGCGGGGAGGAGGCGAGTTCTCTCACTCTGGCTATAAATCCACCAAAGGCAGGCAGCTGCGGGTGAGCATGTGGACCTCACACAGGCCGTGAGGGAAACCAAGGCTCTAGGAAAGTAGGGGAGCACTTCAGGATTCTGGTGAGTTGGCCCACGGAATCCGATTTGTGAGGGCAAAGGAATTGGACTGTTCTGTAGCCATGGACGGATCTGAAGCAGAACCTCAGATCCAAACACACCCACATTCTGGGCAAGTTCAAAATCTGATCCAAAGTCTTCTGCTGTATATTTTAATTTCCTGTTTCATCTTTGGATTTGTATTGTGCTCCACCTGATCCAGCTGGGGGCCTATCACTAGGCATCTATTGTCTATATTTAGAATGAATGATCTGGTTTTCACCTAAATGAGTGACCTGGTTTTCAATGGGAGCCGATGGGTGTTCAGCACCTCCTAAAAATCAAGCTATGTGCCCAAGCGTGGATGAAGGCAAATACTTTCAACACCCAAGACTGAGAATGTGGTGCTGAGTGGCTCTTTAGACGTTTCACAGGTAGATTACCCCTCTTGACTTCAGCGTTGGTCCTGCTTCCTTTCTGTTAAGGTGCCTGGATTCTGAAAGGGGAATTCTGAAATAACTGCCCCCACAAATCAGGTGTGCGGAGGCCTCTGTGCCCACATTCCTGCGGGCAGATCATTGTGGGTGCAAACAAAGGTGGAAAGGCCTACAAGCTAATGACGGGATGGAGCCAGGAGCCATGTGTTAAAATTCCGCCACCAAATGATTGGGAAGTTTGGGGTGATTTTGTACATTCTCTAGATATTGAGAGTTATTGATCTTTGGATAGCCCTCAGAATGTGCAAGGCGCTGTACAGACACACACACACACACACACACACACGAACCTACACACACAGATACTTTCCTTCCTCAACATTAAGCCCTGTGTAACATACGAGGGGGGAGATAAAGGAATACAAACCAAAAAGTGGACCATTTTTCCTACCCTTATATGCATCTGTTATGTTAGATACATGCACATCAGCTCTACCCCATGGCCCATTGTTCCTTGGCCGAGTGGGGATGGGAGTGAAGCAGGAATGGGGAGCGGTCCAGTTCAGGGAGGCTGTTCTATACCTGGAGGCAGCGTGGGAGAAGCAGAGAGGTGGGCGGTCTGTCCCTGGAAAGAGTGGAAGGGAGAGGGGACAACACGAGAAGGGAACTGAGTGAATTAGTAAGGAGACGGAGCTGTGAAGTGCCCTGAGGATGAGGACAAGGAGCCTGTGGAGGGATTTCGTGCTTTGGGTGTGTGAGAAGGGGCATGTGGACTAGAGTGGAGGAGGTTGCCAGAACCAAGGCTAGAGATGATGAGGGGCTGGAAATGGAGGAGAATTTTTGTTGTGTAGATAGAAGGGTCGGATCTTAGGAGCATGATGGAGAGTGAGGTGACAGGACTTGGATAGGCCCTGCACACGCAGGTTGGAGGGTCAAAGACGTCTGCGAGGTTGTAGCCCTGAGTGAGTGCGAGGCTGGAGGTGTTGTCAGCTGATAGAGCTGGGGAGAGGAGAGGGCTTGGCAATGAAGGCAATGAGTTTTCCCCCTTCCCCCGCCTACTCCCCAGCGTAAGAGACAGGAGGCTGGGGTCAGGGTGCTTCCCCTGGAATTCAGTCCCTACTCAACCTTTGTCAGAGAGACCCTAACCATGCTGCAAAGCACATATTTATTGTCCCAGCTTCTCACCTGGCAAGTGTAGGAGTCATGGGGTGGGTCGCTGTCTGAGGGAGGGAAGGGTTTTGCTAATTTCTAGACTATCTGGTTTTGGTTGATTTGCTTGATATGTTTTGTGGTTTGGGGCTAATCTGGGTTGATCTTGTACAAGTGCACAAAGCTCCAAAATAGCAAAATAAATAATTTGAAATGTAAAAGCTGCAGATGTAAATGGAGTACAAAGTTCATTGTGTCTCCCCCAAGGACTCAGGTACCATGGTGATGGCACTGAAAGAAACGCTCATGATAACAGAAAAGGTAATGCAAAGGCATGCAGGGAAAATTGGAAAGTCTTCTGAAGAAAAGGCTTGGCGTCACAGATCCGACGTGTAGCACCAACTCCAGACGTGACAGAAGTGGACGCAGTGCCTGTTGAAATAACAGAGTGGTAGATTTCTAAGGCAAGAAGGGTGCATTATGGCCATCTAGCCTGACCTCCTGCATTGGGAAGTTTAGACTTGAAATTAGACAAAGGTTTCTAACCATCAGAGGAGTGAAGTTTGGAAGAGTCTTCCAAGGGAAGCAGTGGGGGCAAAAGACCTATTTGGATTTAAGATGAAACTCGGTAAGTTTATGGAGGAGATGCTATGATGGGATAACATGGTTTTGGCAATTTATTGATCTTTCAATATTCATGGTAAATAGGCCCAATGGCCTGTGATGGGATGTTAGATGGGGTGGGATCTGAGTTACAACAGAGAATTCTTTCCTGGGTATCTGGCTGTTGAATCTTGCCCATATGCTCAGGGTTTAGCTGATTGCCATATTTCGGGTTGGGAAGGAATTTTCCTCCAGGGCAGATTGGAAGAGGCCCTGGAGGTTTTTCGCCTTCCTCGGTAGCATGGGGCATGGGTCACTTGCTGGAGGATTCTCTGCTCCTTGAAGTCTTTAAACCATGATTTGAGGACTTCAATAGCTCAGACATAGGTGAGAGCAGGAGTGGGTGGGTGAGATTCTGTGGCCTGCGTTGTACACATCCTGCTGGCTAAATTCTACCTCCTCTTTCCTCCCATGATGAACCCCATCGTGTATGGTGTGAAAACCAAACAGATTTGTGACCGGGTGCTTCTCCTGTTCTGAGGGAAAAGCTTCTAGGCTGAGCAGGAGGGGGCTGCTGAGCAATCAGGAAGCAGAGGACGCAGGAGAGGTTTTCTGAGTAACTTAGACAGCATGGTTTTGGGGGCTTTGTGTACGCTGGGATGGGAACCCCACCTCTGATTCACAGGGAGCTGTACACCATCCCCTACACGAGCTTAGCGCTGCTGGCCGGAAGGTGATCTTGGCCGTGACCTTGTCCTTACTTCGCCCCGTGTGTGGAGCGTGAAAAGGAGTGTGAAGGCTCCTTGCACCTTGTCTTTCTTTGCTGGAATCTGGCCTTTATTAGTGACACACCCAGCCACGGCCAAGGACGTCCATGCTGCAGGAACAAATGCTGTATCTGCTCCTGAAGTTCAGTCAGCTCTGAGATGAAGCAACACACCAGGGGCCATTTTGGCCCCAGAAGAAGTGCTGAGTGCTGGGCTTTTCTGTCTCAAATGTGCCACCATGGAAAGTGCTGGGTACCAACTTTTCTAGGTGAAATCTGGCCTTCGTTGTGGTGTCTGAACATTTGAGAGTCTGTCCCCAGTTGTTTAACCCTACCGCACAGCAGCACAATGCACTAGGTCGAGAGAAGGGCATGAGGAAGGCTGGATCTGCCTCAAAGTGCACTTCAAAATTCCCCAAATCCTCACCAGAGTGATCTCAGATGTTAGCATTTAGGCTTGTTTGTCAGCCTGAGATAGAATTTTGGAGTTGACTTTTTGATACTCTTATATCTTATACTAATATGTGTGAAGAACAATGAAGAAAGACACTGTGTGTTGCATTCCCCACCAGATGGGGCTTTTAGTACAATGGGAAAAGATAAGGGATTCAGCTAAATTGTTACTGGGCATGGTGGGAATGTCATATCTAAGCACACACTTAAAGGTTTTCTCTCCCTCCACCCCACTCTCCTGTTGGTAATAGCTTATCTAAAGTGATCACTCTCCTTACAATGTGTATGATAGTCAAGGTGGGCCATTTCCAGCACAAATCCAGGTTTTCTCCCCCCTCCACCCCACTCCAGCATTTGCTCAAGAAACTCCCTGAAAAAGCACAAGATCAAATCTACACAGACACACCCCTGGAACCCCGACCTGGGATATTCTATCTACTACCATAAACCTGGAAATCCTGGGCTCCCCATCATCTCAGGCATTGGCATCCGGACATCAGGATTGTCTGGCTATGTAGACTCCCTCCTCAGGCCCTACGCTACCAGCACCCCCAGCTACCTTCGAGACACCACTGACTTCCTGAGGAAACTACAATCCATTGGTTATCTTTCTGATAACACCATCCTGGCCACTATGGATGTAGAAGCCCTCTACACCAGCATTCCACACAAAGATGGACTGCAAGCTGTCAAGAACACTATCCCCGATAATGTCACGGCAAACCTGGTGGCTGAACTTCGTGACTTTGTCCTTACCCATAACTCTTGTACATTTGGGGACAATGTATACCTTCAAATCAGCGGCACTGCTATGGGTACCCGCATGGCCCCACAGTATGCCGACATTTTTATGGCTGACTTAGAACAACACTTCCTCAGCTCTCGTCCCCTAATGCCCCTACTTTACTTGCGCTACATTGATGACATCTTCATCATCTGGACCCATGGAAAAGAAGCCGTTGAGGAATTCCACCATGATTTCAACAATTTCCATCCCACCATCAACCTCAGCCTGGTCCAGTCCACACAAGAGATCCACTTCCTGGACACTACAGTGCTAATAAACGATGGTCACATAAACACCACCCTATACCGGAAACCTACTGACCGCTATTCCTACCTACATGCCTCCAGCTTTCACCCTGACCACACCACACGATCCATTGTCTACAGCCAAGCTCTGCGATACAACTGCATTTGCTCCAACCCCTCAGACAGAGACAAACACCTACAAGATCTCTATCAAGCATTCTTACAACTACAATACCCACCTGCTGAAGTGAAGAAACAGATTAATAGAGCCAGAAGAGTTCCCAGAAGTCACCTACTACAGGACAGGCCTAACAAAGAAAATAACAGAACGCCACTGGCCGTCACTTTCAGCCCCCAACTAAAACCCCTCCAACGCATTATCAAGGATCTACAACCTATCCTGAAGGACGACCCAACACTCTCACAAATCTTGGGAGACAGGCCAGTCCTTTACTATAGACAGCCCCCCAACCTGAAGCGAATACTCACCAGCAACCACATACCACACAACAGAACCACTAACCCAGGAACCTATCCTTGCAACAAAGCCCGTTGCCAATTGTGCCCACATATCTATTCAGGGGACACCATCACAGGGCCTAATAACATCAGCCACACTATCAGAGGCTCGTTCACCTGTACATCTACCAATGTGATATATGCCATCATGGGGGGGAGGGATAGCTCAGTGGTTTGAGCTTTGGCCTGCTAAACCCAGGGTTGTGAGTTCAATCCTTGAGGGGGCCATTTAGGGATCTGGGGCAAAAATTGGGGATTGGTCCTGCTTTGAGAAGGGGGTTGGACTAGATGACCTCCTGAGGTCCCTTCCAACCCTGATATTCTATGATTCTATGATTCTATGTGCCAGCAATGCCCCTCTGCAATGTACATTGGCCAAACCGGACAGTCTCTATGCAAAAGAGTAAATGGACACAAATCAGACGTCAAGAGTTATAACATTCAAAAACCAGTAGGAGAACACTTCAGTCTCCCTGATCACTCAAGAGAAGACTTAAAAGTGGCAATTCTTCAACAACAAAACTTCAAAACAGACTCCAATGTGAAACTGCAGAACTGGAATTAATTTGCAAACTGGACACCATCAAATTAGGCTTGAATAAAGACTGGGAATGGATGGGTCATTGCACAACCTAAAAACTATTTCCCCATGCTAATTCCCCCCCCCCACTGTTACTCACACCTTCTTATCAACTGTTTGAAATGGGCCATCCTGATTATAACTACAAAAGTTTTTTTTCTCCTGCTGACAATAGCCCACCTTAATTGATTAGTATCGTTAGAGTTGGTATGGCAACCCCCATCTTTTCATGGTCTCTGTATATATATCTTCCTACTGTATTGTCCACTGCATGCAGCCGATGAAGTGGGTTTTAGCCCATGAAAGCTTATGCCCAAATAAATGTGTTAGTCTCTAAGGTGCCACAAGGACTCCTCGTTCTTTTTGCTGATACAGACTAACACGGCTCCACTCTGAACCCTGTCAGGATCAAATGTGTTGTCATAAATATAAAGGGAAGGGTAAACCCCTTTAAAATCCCTCCTGGCCAGAGGAAAAATCCTCTCACCTGTAAAGGGTTAAGAAGCTAAAGGTAACCTCGCTGGCACCTGACCAAAATGACCGATGAGGAGACAAGATACTTTCAAAAGCTGGGAGGAGGGAGAGAAACAAAGGGTCTGTGTCTGTTGCTATGCTGCTTTTGCCGGGAATAGAACAGGAATGGAGTCTTAGAACTTTTAGTAAGTAATCTAGCTAGGTATGCGTTCGATTATGATTTCTTTAAGTGGCTGAGAAAAGAATTGTGCTGAATAGAATGACTATTTCTGTCTGTGTGTCTTTTCTGTAACTTAAGGTTTTGCCTAGAGGGATTCTCTATGTTTTGAATCTAATTACCCTGTAAGGTACCTACCATCCTGATTTTACAGGGGTGATTCCTTTATTCCTATTTACTTCTATTTCTATTAAAAGTTTTCTTGTAAGAAAACGGAATGCTCTTTCATTGTTCTCAGATCCAAGGGTTTGGGTCTGTGGTCACCTATGCAAATTGGTGAGGATTTTTACCAAACCCTTCCCAGGAAGTGGGGTGCAAGGGTTGGGAGAATTTTGGGGGGAAAGACGTGTCCAAACTACGTTTCCCAGTAAACCTAGTTAGAGTTTGGTAGTGGCAGTGGATATTCCAAGGACAAAGGATAAAATTAATTTGTACCTTGGGGAAGTTTTAACCTAAGCTGGTAAAAGTAAGCTTAGGAGGTTTTCATGCAGGTCCCCACATCTGTACCCTAGAGTTCAGAGTGGGGGAGGAACCTTGGCATGTGTGTAGCAACATTACATGTTACGGTATAAGCAGAAGCTGAAATTAGGTCTGAAATGGGTTTACTAGACGAGTCTGCATAAACCTTTTTCTCAAAGACAAAGGACAAGCTGACACCCCTGACCAGGGCAATCAGCTACCAAGTAGCCATTCTTTGGCAAAGAAGGGAGCAGCAACAAACAGATCTGCATTGTAGCAAATACCAGCCTGGATCCTCTTTCACCACAAGATTCCTTGAGTGCATCTTCACGGCAGGGGTAATTCTCAGAATAACAAGTTTCAAAGGGGGACAGGACTATAAAAATGATGGGCAAAAACAGCCCAAGGTATCTCTCCCTTCCATGTCTCTCTCTTTCATCCCAAAAGACTAAAGAAACACCCTTTGACGTTTGGTCAACCCTGGTGCTGGGAGCATGTGGGGAGAATCTGATCTTGAACCAAGTTTGTTAAGTTTTAGTTTCTAGAAAGGGTTTGATCTTTATTTCTCTTGTAACCATTCCTGACTTTAAGGCCTTATACTTCTAGTGGCGTAAAACCGATCTCTTTTGTAGTGAAATAAACTTGCTTTATTCTTTAATCAAACTTAACCCAGTGTTGTGTTTAAACTGAATTGTGTGGCTAACTCCATGTAAAGCAGCCAGCTGTTGGATATTGAGCCCTTAGAGGGGCAGCGGGCCTTAAATATCTGAACTGTCCAGGAGAGGGCTGGACAGCGCAGAATATACTTTCCTTTGGGAAAGCCATGCCAGGGGGACGTGCCTGCAGGAGCCTGTTTTTGCACCGTGCACCGCAGCTTGGTTGCAAAAAGAGCAGTCACACCTTATAGCACACCTGGTTGAGGCTCGGTCTGCATGGAGGGAAGATACCTGGGCAGCTTCACCATCCAGCCAGGTCCCCATTGGGTGGTTCCGCTAAGGATGCTCATCCAGCATGGGGCTTGTCCAGTGGACTCTCAGCCTTGCACTGTCTTCTCCCTGTTCTCTGGGGTAATGGTATGCAGCAGGGAGGACAGAAATTGGTCGAGGGGTTGCTCTCACCCTGCCATGTCCATCTGTCCCGGTGACAGCTGTGTTTGGACCTCTCTTGGCAGCCTGTCCTTGGTGATTCTTGTTTTCCTGGTTCGCCAAATGTCTCGCATGTGACAGCGCTGCTTTTTGCTAGCATTCGTCATTGGTCTTTCCAATATGTGGTACATGCTCCGAGATCAAGTCAGATTTGTGTCTGATTTGAATAAATACAAGCTGTTGCCCTGAGATTGCTTTGGAGGGGCACTGGAGGGAAACACAAGCCAGACTTAGGATCAAATTCTCAACAGCACCAATGTGGCTCAGGATCCCAAGTGCCATTGACTTTCAGTGAGACTTAGGCTCCTCTGGGACAGATTTTTAAAGGGTTTAGGCACCTAAAGATGCAGGTAGGTCCCCAGTGGGATTTTCAGAAGCATCCAGGGGCCTTTGCATCTTTAGGCACCTAAATACCATTAAAAATCTGGCCCAGTGTCCCTCAATCACTTTTGAACATTTTACCCATCAGTCCCAACAGGACTTGGTCACTTGTGGCATGTCTCCACAGCCAGCGGCAGCGAACCTCTGAGCTCGGGTTGACACATGTCGGCTGGTGCGGCTCGTGCTGCCCTGTTATGAACAGCTGAGTGGCCAGTGGTGCTAAGGTGTGGCTCGGGCCGGAGCTCAGGGTCTGAAGCACAGCTCCCCTCGCTAGGCTTCAAGGCCCTCGTGCCAGCCCTCATGCAACATCTATACAGATATTTTTAGCACGGAAACGCAAGCCCCCCGAGCCCCAGTCTGTAGCCCTGGGCTGGCAGGCTCACTGCTGCAGGCTGCGGGGACGTACCCTTAAGTGGCGCTTTTGAAAATGCTCCCCTGCAAGGCACCAGGGGCCAAATCCTGACAAGTCAGAATGGTCACACATCTTTGATTTTTCTAATAACGGAGAAAATTTTCCCAAATTTTGGAAACCAGTAAAAATTTTGATAAAGAAATCACTGTATTTTTCAACCAGCCAGAGAGCTGGCTGAAGTTTCAAAAAAACATTTTCAAAAGACCCTCATGGAACTTTCCAAAAACATTGTTGACATTAAAAAACAATGTCAACAGTTAAACAAATGGCACTGACATAATTTCCAAAAAATGTCATTGACATTTTAAAACACCTTGGAATAGGAAACACCGGGAAAAAAAGGTCCAATCAAACATTAAAAAACGTTTGCAAAAAAGTGGACTGAGTTTTCAGATAGCTCTGCTGAGACGCCAGATGGGGATAGTAATAGCTCAGAACCCCTCAGGATTAGTCCCATTGGCTTCAATGGGCGTCGGGCTGCTCAGCACCTCTTGGCAGCTGGCCCTGTACTGTCAGCAGGTGGATACCGGTAGGCAAGCCATTCATTGGGTTTTAAGCCAGACAGACCTGGTTCTGTATGCTTTGTCCCCTGTCCGGTGCTGCTCTCAAACCAGCCATGGTTAGCTCTGGTATCATGCATGGAGGATGCTGTTTCGCGGAGTGTGTTGCTCCACCCCTGCCAGTGTGAGCTCACATGCATTGTGCGCCATGACCTCACACGCACTGTGCATGCGATATCATGCTGCTGGGGGCAGGGACACACAGGCAAAGGCGGGGACAATGGAGGGGAGGTCCTGTATTCTGGGGCTGCGTCAGTGGCCACCCTACATACTGGCTTCTGCTAAGGTCTTTCTTTGGCCAAAGAGCTTAAAGACCCGTTTCCGGATCTGCTTGGACTTCATGCCGTAGATGACTGGGTTTAGCATGGGGGGAACAACGAGGTACAGGTCAGCCATCAAGACCTGGGTGTGAGGAGCAAGGCTGAGGTCCAAAATATGCAGGTATATGGAAAGCAGCCCTCCCAAGTAGAAGAGCAGGATGACACAGACATGGGAGCCACAGGTGCTGAAGGCCTTGAGACGCGCTTCCTGAGATGAGAGCCGTAGGACGGAGCGGAGGATTATGCCGTAAGAGCAGGTGATGAAGATGAAGTCTATCCCCACTAGGGCTGTGGCCACAATGATGCTGTACAGGTCGCTGACTGCCGTGTCTGTGTGGGCCAGCTCCATTACAGCCATGTGCTCGCAATAGGAATGAGGGATGACATTCGTTTTACAGTAGGGCAGACTGGTTAGAAGGCAGGTTAAGGGTGTCACAATCCCCACCCCTCTAGCAAGGGACAGCAGCCCAATCTGGGCAATCTTTGAGCTGGTTAAGATAGTCTTGTATCTCAAGGGCTTGCAGATAGCCACGTACCGGTCTAAAGACATGGCCAAGAGCACCCCCGACTCCACTCCAGTGAAGGTGTGGATGAAGAACATCTGGAGGAAGCAGGCCCCGAAGCTGATCTCTCTGGAATCCAGCCAGAAGATGCTCAGCATTTTAGGGACAACGGCAGTTGAGAGGACCAAATCAATGACTGCCAGCATGGAGAGGAAATAGTACATGGGCTCATGGAGGGTCTCCTCCTGCTTTACAACGAAGAGGACAGTACCATTTCCTAGCAGAGCAATCAGATACATGAGGCAGAAGGGGATGGAGATCCAGACATGCTCAGATTCGAGGCTGGGGATGCCGGTCAGCAGGAATGTAGAGGGGTTAGGGCAGGTCTGATTGAAGGTTGACATGACCTACCGCAGTCCTGGATCAATCGATTTGCAGAAGATCTTTCCCTGCAATACAATAATTGAAGGGCTGGGATTTTTTCGGGATGCTGGACATTTTTCAAACCCAGCACGAGCTCATTTGGTTTATTCAGGCCAAAGCGTTCAAAGCTCGGTGTCTTAAATTACGCTCCTAAATTGGCAGCATAGTCTGGAGGGGCAAAGTGGTCTAGTGGGGAGGGCACTGGACAGCAAGTCAGGAGATTTGAGTGCTGCTTTGGGCTCTGCCACTGAGCTGCTGGGTCACCTTGGGCCAGTCACTTGCCCGCTCTGTGCCTCAGTTTCTCCTTCTTTGTCTGTCTTGTCTTTTTCCTTTGTAAGCTCTTCTAGGAAAGGGTTCTCTAGCATGAACATGTGTATGTACAGCTCCTAGCACGGTGAGGCCCTGATCTCAGCTGGGGCCCACAGTTGCTATTGTACTGACAGATGGGGAGAGTAGGGCACAGAGATTTCCATGCCCTGCCCTCTTTCCTCAGCCACCTTCCATGAACCAAGTGCAATCGGGAGACCCAGGAGCCTCTACGAGGATCCCACCGCAGACTCAGAGATAAAGAAGAGGAAGATGAGGACTGAGGACATAAGATAATGTTTTGGAGACAGCAGACAGCCCTGGCTACTCCCTGATCAGCCTTTGCCCCTGTACAGCTACTGCAGTGCATTGGGCCAGGGGTGAATCTGGCCTGATACGTCCATGGCAAAATGAACCAGAGAGAATTGCAGCTGTTTGATCATTGAAAATTACAGCTGGTGCATCCAGAGCTGTGAGTTAAGAACGTAATCAAGGATGTAAACAATTAAAAGTTTGACAACATCTATCTATCTAAGAGCGGCCATACTGGGTCAGACCAAAGGTCCATCTAGCCCAGAATCCTGTCTTCTGACAGTGGCCAACGCCAGATGCCCCAGAGGGAATGAACAGAACAGGGAATCATGAAGTGATCCATCCCCTGTCGACCATTCCCAGCTTCTGGCAAACAGGGGCTAGGGACACCATCCCTGCCCATCCTGGCTAATAGACATTGATGGACCTGTCCTCCATGAATTGATCTAGGTCTTTTTTGAGCCCTGTTATAGTCTTGGCCTTCACAACATCATCTGGCAAAGAGTTCCACAGGTTAACTGTGTGTTGCGTGAAAAAATACTTCCTTTTGTTTCTTTAAACCTGCTGCCTATTCATTTCATTGGGTGACGCCTAGTTCTTGTGTTATGAGAAGGAATAAACAACACTTCCTTATTTACTTTCTCCACATCACTCATGATTTTATAGACTTCAATCATATCCACCCTTAGTCATCTCTTTTCCAAGCTCAAAAGTCCTAATCTTATTAATCTCTCCTCACATGGTAGTCGTTCCATGCCCCTGTGCATTTTTGTTGCCCTTTTCTGAACCTTTTCCTATTCCAATATATCTTTTATCAGATGGGGCAACCACATCTGCACGCAGTATTCAAGGTGTGGGTGTACCATGGATTTATCGAGAGGCAATATGATATTTTCTGTCTTATTATCTATCCCTTTCCTCACGGTTCCCAATCTATTTCAACGTCACTACTGTGAAAACGTTGTCCAGGTATTTTTCTCTCTGAGAGTTGATTGTAGAAAGAATGGAGCCCGTAGGGTAATAAACTAGGTGAGCTCTGAGTTCTTTGAGCTGGATCCGTAGCTGATTTACGCCTACAACGGGACGGTGCGTGTGCGGATGCCAGAGGAAGCTGGCTGGGAAGGCCATGCCCGTCCATCACCCTGTAAGCCTGTGTCTGCAAAACCACTTAATTTCTCTGCTTCTCTGTTACTGGCATTAAGTTACCCCCTGTGCAGCGCTGACAGCCCCACTGGTTTCTGGCATTGTACCACATCTGGCCGTGTATAATAAAGCACCTTCAGATGCATGTTCCACACGAGATGCTGTGTAGCCAGTTTCTCCTTGTCTCCACTACTTCACTCTCTCCTTATGAATGCTCATCCCCCGCCCGCATGGGACTCCAGTCACAGCCCCTTCCCTGCACCCGCTATATTAGACCCTCAGAATCCGGAGAAGCAGTTTCTGCCCTTGGAAAGCAGGAAGTTCAGAAATAGCCCGTCCCTTTGGCCTGTTTGGGTTCACCCCCCACACAGACTGTCCCCTTGGCCTGTGCAGAAAATTCCTTCCCTGCCTCTGCAGGGAGTCTTATCTCTACTGTCCTGTCGGTCACATGTTTGCCCTTGTCATGTGCCCTGCAACTACGGCTCCTAGGGGCATGAACGCACATCTGCCCAAGGCCCAGCGCTTTGCTCTAGGTTCCCAAACATTTACACGGAGTCTGAGACAGAGCCGTTGTTGGGTGCGCTCCTCCACTCCCATCCAGGATTGCAGGGACCACTTCCCCTGTCCCTGGCAAGGACATAATAGCCCTGTGTCTAGTTGCCAGCCGTTGCTTACATGGAACTGGAATAAGAAAATATTTATATATTATTGGCTACTGATAGCCGGAACCAAAGAGAAGAGCCAGTAGCAGCGTGTGACCAGTCAGTGCCACATGGACACAGCTTAGAAAGGAGGCCTGTTGATAAACGTAGGCAGTTTATGCAGCCTTGTCATAGCTGTGTTGGTCCCAGGCTGTCAGAGAGGCCAGGTGAGTGCGGGAATATCTTTACTGGACCAACTTCTGTCAGTGAGAGAGAGACACAGAGCTCTGTGTGGCCCAGAACCTGGTCTCTCTCTCACCAACAGAAGTTGGTCCAATAAAAGATATTCCCTCCCCGACCTTGTCTCTCTGCACACACTTGAGACAGGTTTCATTGTGGGTTCCAATAGCCCCCCACAGCCAACTCTTTGGCCCCTTACGTAGCTAACTGCCTCTCATTAACTTTGTATGCAAAATAATTGCAAATTTCTTTTAAATGCAAAACAGGTTGGAGATTTTAAAAAGTCCCCAGAAATGGTAATGAATGAATTGCAGTAAAGCCCTGTGCAGATGGGGCTGCAGCATTTGATTACCAGTCATTTGCCTGAGGGAAGCTTCCCTGTATTGGTAAAAACCAGAACAGGAGCTGAGGGGCATTAACTTTGAATTTTTAACCCTTCCCTCTCTAGTTCTTGTCTCCCCCTCTGTGCTGCCGATGTGGTCCCTTAGTGATGGGCTGGAACGTGTCTCCTCCCTGGATGTGCTCAGTGGAGGCAGACACATGGTCTTAGCCATGGCAGATACATGCCCCAGCACAGCAAGTGTGTTCTCTCGGGAGGTCCCTGGCCCCTTTAGCAGCAGCGTTCTGGCTGCCTGTCCCTGCTGCTATCAGCAGTACTGCACCCGAGAGCCAGAGTTTGAAGAGAGCTTGGCCCCACTTTGTCAGGGCTCTGCGCCCACGAGTAGCCTGCGTTTCCCACGAAGCCCCCGGCATGTGAAGCAGCACGTACCCGGCCCATTGAGCCGCACAGCTTGGGCATTCTGCCTGGATGTACATAGTTCCTCTGGCGACAGGCGTGAGTAGTGCTAATCTGCTTCCAGAGATGGGGAAAGTGAGACAAAGAGGCCGTGGCTCTGATCCTGCTTCCACTGAAGGCAGTGGAAAAACTCCCACTGGCTTCCAAGATGCAATATCGGGCTGTTACTCACGAGCAAGAAACCTCAAAGCTAGCGAGAGTCCCGGTTAAAATTTCTACCTCCTGCTGCTATGCTCCATGCACTGCCCTGGAATCCAGCAGGGCGATGAGAAATGCTGGGCTGATGGATGGTATTTCTGGTTTGGGAAATGCCAAAATTGTCACACAACACCCGCCAGAGCCCTTCATGTTGTGGGGATCTTCCTACATTTTACACCAGTGTGAGGCCGATAATTACCTTAATGCCGATCAGTATTACAGCAGGAAGGCTGTGCTGCTGGTTGGAAAGAAATCAGGGAGACCATGGCTGCTCTGCTGAAATGTATTTAAAAACAGACCTTGCAGAGAAGTGAATTTATACAAATAAGTCGAAGTCACCAAAGAGATGCAGACTGGACTGTTGTGATGACAAAAGTAGTGCAAGTCCACAGGGGCAAAAAGGGGATGACAAGGTGTTGCCACACGTGTGTGTGTCTAAGGCTGTAGAAAAGAATGTTTGATGTTGTGTTAATTGAGGAATGATTTGCAATCAAATCATGAAAGACTAATTGCAGGTTTCAGAGTAGCCGCCGTGTTCGTCTGTATTCGCAATGCATCCGATGAAGTGAGCTGTAGCTCAGGAAAGCTTATGCTCAAATAAATTTGTTAGTCTCTAAGGTGCCACAAGTCCTCCTTTTCTTTTTACTAAAGCCTAAGAAATTCATCCAAAGGGGGCAGAATTCAGCTTGTGTTATCGTTGGCATTTCTTGAATTCTGAGGACTTCCCCTTCTCACAAGGCCTTTTTTCCATGTTTTTAAAGAGCTCATTCATAAAGAGCCAAATTCTGCTCAGTTACACTGCTGTAAATCCAGAGTAGCTCTGCTTTAGTCAGTGCGACTACTTTATATTCACACCAGTGGGA
This sequence comes from Caretta caretta, assembly GCF_965140235.1. NCBI lineage: Eukaryota > Metazoa > Chordata > Testudines > Cheloniidae > Caretta > Caretta caretta. Next base: position 7,315,473 of record NC_134206.1, read on the forward strand.
CTGAGAATAGGATTTGGCGCAAAGTTTTCCAGTGTATTTAAAAATTATGCATTAACAGAGCCCCTGATTACATCCATACTGCCCCAACTCACCTGGATCTGTCTGTATCTTCTTCACCTACAGTGAATGCTACAGTCACACCCAAGCTGTGTGATTCTCCAGTCTGCCGGGACAACCCGCATGGGGGTATTTATACCTGTTAAAGAAATCCTCTTTCCTCCCCCAGCTGGGAATTCAGAGCCTTTCTTCATTACAGAGGAAACTCTGCGATCAGGCACAGGGAATAGCCACAAAGAGTAGCAGTAAATTAACCCATTCCTATTTTACAGGCCCTTGGCTTAATAGCTACATCTCCATTCAATAGTATGCGATTGATCTCCAAGAGGGGAAGTGCAAGTGTGTGTGTGTGTATGTCTTTGTGTGTGTGTGTGTGCGTGTGTGTGAGTGCCTAGTTTAAGTGTGCAAATACCCCCAAAGGCCTGTCTGCGTGAGGCGATCTGCACAACTAGGGGGTGCATGTGCAAAAGTGTCTATGACGTTTGAAGACTTGTCCCTGCTTGTTCAGGGCTCTGTTTAGGTTTGAATATGAAGTTAAGAGGGGGTTACCCAAAGCAGAACCCAAAGCAGTTTAGCTTAACTGCTTCGCTCCAGGCGGTGTCAGGAAGAAATGAGTGGGAACACAGCAGTTCTGGCTGAGGAAAGATCCATACAAGTAAGCGTGCTTTTATTTACAACTACAAGGTATTGAAGCTCCCACAGACACGAGCGATAGGGTTAGAACATCCCATACATGGTGTTCTATTTTATTAATGAATGAATTAATAGGTAGCAGGTTTAAAACAAACACAAGCAAGTATTTTTTCACACAACGCCCTGTCAACCCCTGGAACCCTTTCTCAGAGGGTGTTGTGAAGGCCAATACTCTAACACGGTTCAAAAGGGAGCTAGATAGATGAATGGAAGACAGGTCCATCAATGGCTATTAGCAGGATGGGCGGGAATGGTGTCCCTAGCCTCTGTTTGCCAGAAGGTGGGATTGGGTGACAGGGCATGGATCACTTTACGATGACCTGTCTGTTCATTCCCTTTGGGCACCTGCCATTGGCGACTGTCAGAGGACAGGATCCTGGGCTTGATGGACCTTTGTTTTGACGCAGTATGGCTGTTCTTTTGTTCTTCTGTTGTTTGTTTTGAGTTAGAGGTTGCTTTTATTCTGGAAACTTGGGCCAAAGAACAGTGCACTGATTTTGCCCTGCCCAAATTGCTTACAAGTCGGCACGGGAGGCAGGACACTTATAAATGCGTATACACATCCACAGAGAACACTGTCCCACACTCAGTCCAAAAAGGTCCCACAAATTGGTGGTCCCCCCCGGTGGCCTAAGATCAGGAGATCCATTCAGAGACAGGTTCCCCAAAGCTCAGAATAGCTTGTTCTGTGCGATATGTGGAGATCCTGGACCAAGGTGGTTTGGCTGCAGCTGTTGGGTCCTTTCCATATTCGGAATCAAAGGTGAGTCAGATATTCAGATGAAGTGTCATGCAGGAACGGGGAAGGGACCTGCGTGCTGTGAAGCACTGCCCTTTCCCTCTGGCTGTGAGGCTGCCCCAGCATGCAGGACACAAAGGCCTCACAGGTCCTACAGAAAAACAAAGAGACGTGGGAACTTCTTCTGGGTTCTTTCGTTTGTGCCACTAACTGCGGGGAGAAGGAAAGACTTCTTCTGTGGGCAAGTCATTCCAAAACTGTCCTCTGCACGGTATCTTGAACCTTCCTCTGCAGCCTTGGGTACTGGCCAGCGATGAGGGCAACATTCTGGACTAGATGGATCTTGTCTGGGGACTTCTAGGTTCCTGCCTGGCAAGGCACGTAAACCGTTATGTTCTAGCAGCAGGAAAAGAGCATTTCTAGTCGGGTCCACCTCTAGACCAGGGAAAAGCAGACAATTCTGCAACTCCGTTGCTGTCTCCTCTGTGGGATGGTGGATGCAAGGCAGAGTTCTACGGTTGCATTAGCCACCTTCCACTCTACCCCCTGGAACACAGACCCCACTACCTCAGCTGGCAGCTTTGTGACATTCCCAGCTGAGGAGAAGCACAGTAGCTGTCACGAGAGAACGACCCAGTGGTTAGGGCAGTAATTTCGGAGGCCTGCGTTCTATTCTTGACTCGGCCGCAGGTGACCTTGGGCAAGTCCCTCGGTCTCTCCATTCCTAAGCTGCAAAATGGGAAGAATAGCCCTGCCCTACTCTATTATCATAGCTGTGCAGTATCTTGAAGAGCTCACGTTCAGCAAGACTGGGGCTGGGGGAAGCCTGGTATCTTGAGTGAATTCCAACTTTGATAGTGGATGTGACAATCTCCGACACTTTCTGTGCTAACCAGGCATGCTGTGTAGCTGGTGCCCAATGACTGTCACAGTCAAACCGATATGTGGCTGTATTTCAGTGCTGGCGACATATACCCAGCCCAGGAGTGCCGGAATCTCTAGTGGAAATTCCTGTTGCAAATTTTCACCTGGTTGCAAGTGGCAGACTAAGATTTGTAAGAGATCTATTGGATCCTTCAGCTATAGATCCTCCGGTGGAAACCAAGAGAGACCAGTAAAAATCGACACAGACCAGAAGACATCCACAGAGAGGAGGGAAAGACCGGTTCAAGGATTCCCATGGAGTCTACTGGAATTTCCACTAGGGATAAGAAATCCCCCAAATCTTGGTCCCAAGTTTAAAATCAACCAAGTCTTTTAGAAGGTTTGGAAAAGCCGAGGGAACTCCACCCCACTGAATTACGTTTTCTTTTCACTGCACCTCATCCCTTCTGGGGTCCAGCTAGAAATGGAAGCAGAAGAGCTGAAATCTCAGAAGAATGGCTGCCTGGCCAGATTGGCAGGTGGATGCAGTCAGAAAGTGCCAGCACAGCCATGAAAGTGCCTCTTCTCAGGGTACGTCTACACCGCACACCCCCCTCCCCCGGGGAGCAAGTCTCAGAGTCTGGGGGAACATACCTGGGCTCACGGTACAGGGCTAAAGATAGCAGTGTAGCCATTTCTGATCGGGCTGGAACCGGGGCTCTGAAAGCTGGTGAAGGGGGAAGGCCCAGAGCCTGGACTTCAGTCTGAGCGGGAACATCTTCACTGCTCTTCTGAGTGCTGCGGCCTCGAAGCCCGCGAGCCGGACTCAATTGACCTGGGCTCTGAGACGCTGCCATGTTTTCGTTTGTTTTCAGTGTAGACTTATTTATAGTCAAGAGGATCCACTCGTTGCACCAAATGTCTCCCCATTGGTCTGCATTGTTCACAGGGTCACTGAATGCCTCAGGGGCGTGTGGAGCTGAAATGAGGGGAGATTTCTTCTCCTCGGTGAGTTCACTGCTCCCGGGAACTGTAACACTGACACAGATTGGAAACTCTATCGGGCACCTTTTCCTTACACATGTGTACAGCACCTGGCACAATGGGATTCGGTTTCCAGGCTGAGGCCTCTGAGCACTATCCCAATGCAAACTAAAAATAAAAACATAAGGAGGCCGGCTGTGGAGTAAATATGTATGAGGCTGTATTGCCTTTTCAAACTCCTGAGGCCTCTCCCTGTGAGTGGCGTTCAGTAGCTAGCTTGTATTCGTAGTGACCGGGGACTGTGAAATATTCATAGAATCATAGAATCATAGAATATAAGGGTTGGAAGGGACCCCAGAAGGTCATCTAGTCCAACCCCCTGCTCAAAGCAGGACCAATTCCCAGTTAAATCATCCCAGCCAGGGCTTTGTCAAGCCTGACCTTAAAAACCTCTAAGGAAGGAGATTCTACCACCTCCCTAGGTAACGCATTCCAGTGTTTCACCACCAGAAAGGAGCGGAAGTTGACTTGTCTGGCCAGGGTGACCCTCTTGTGTAGCCAGAGGAGGTACTCCGGGCAGTTATGGTCTTGCTGGGGTGGATAAAGCCTCCTAAGGGAAGTAGTGGAGGGTTCATTGCTTGGGTTATTTAGAGACTGGGCAGAGCACTGGGGAATCTGCTGTAGTGATCAGTTCTGCAATGGCTGAGGGATTTTGGTCTAGGAGGGACCGAAAATGACTTTTCTCTCTCTCATACCCACGATGCAGGAACAGTTTCTATTCTCCCAAGTCTGAAAAGAAAGAGTGAACTCTGTCTGCCAGAGATGGGTGGGGAGGACAAAGTGGAAGCAGAGATTCCCAGCTGAACTGCGAGACCCCCCTGCGGGGAGGAGGTGAGTTCTCTCACTCTGGCTATAAATCCTCCAAAGGCAGGCAGCTGCGGGTGAGCATGTAGACCTCACACAGCCCGTGAGGGAGACTGACGCCCTGGGAAAGGAGGGGAGCGCTGCAGGATTCTGGTGAGTTTGCCCACAGAATCCAGTTTGTGAGGGCAAAGGAATTGGACTGTTCTGTAGCCATAGACGGGTCTGAAGCAGAACCACAGATCCAAACACACCCACATTCTGGGCAAGTTCAAAACCTGATCCAAATTCTGCTGCTGTATATTTTAATTTCCTATTTCATCTGCCCATTCGTATTGTGCCCGACCTGATCCAGCTTGGGTGCTGTTAGCCGACGGCCAAGGATGTTTGGTGAGGTGCCAGCTATGCCCGTTTATACCCTCCATGACTTTAACCGCTAGGACACACTGTCCCTTCACGGCGGGCAGCCCGGGCTAGGCTGACGGATGCCCCAAGGTCCTAACCACCCGTGACTTTAACTGCTAGAGCTCAGAGCTCCTTCGCAGCGGGCAGTCAATACTGACTGACAGGTGCCCCAATGGCAGCACTAAGAGCCTCTCCACACCCGTGACTTTAACTGCTGGAGCTCAGAGCTCCTTCGCAGCGGGCAGCCAGGATTGACTGACAGGTGCCCCAAGAGTTTGCCCCGTGGAGGCGGCACAACTCAACCCTAGGCTCTTCGTACTCTCACCTAATGGCCAGGCTTTAGAGCCAAAACGGCTGAGGTTCTTTAATTGTGTTGGCTGCTTTACAGTAAACCAGAGAAAACAAGTCAGGCTTATGCATAAATGGTTACCAAAATTTATTAAGCTAGATTCTAATCATGTGGTTACAAAATTGCTAGTGCCTACTTATTTAAATGTAGAGATGTTACACACACAAACAAGTTACAAAACTGAAGCCACAATCCCAAAGAAAGAAAACAAAGTATAGAGCTCTGTTTCAAAATATGTGTACACTAAAGATAGGAGATCAGGTGTGGGTGCTTCTTACCCTCCTTGCATCTCTCGATTCCAGCGGTGCCAAGCCAGGATCGGTCACCCAATTCCGCGGAAAGACGAATAAGGAACAAGGCTCAGGGACCCTCTTAGCTGCAGAAGCCTTGGGAGGCTGTCACTTATCTGACCAGCAGATAGATAGTGAAAAGCACTCAAAAATCATGGTGCTGTAGGTCCCCTACTTATACCTCTGTACTCCTTTATTCTCTTTCTCCTTTCTTATGCCAAATTGAGGCTGGTCTGTCTGGGAGACGCCAGCTTTCGCAAGAGTAGTTTACACTTGCAAGGGAGAGAAACAATAAGTTTCGACTACTGGACATTTCTTTTATCAGGGTAAATATTTTCCCACCTAGGATGTTGGTGTGTGTGCATCACGCTATTGAGTAGGGGCTAAGAGCCATGTCTGTCACAGGGCCTCTGCCTGCTGTGAGCTTAATCGTCATATCTGTTCCCAGAGGCACATTGTAGCAGCACACCTGTGCTTTCACAGCTTCAAAGGCTGTGCTGGAATATATGTTAAGTGCCCTGTTCTGGCTTCCTCCTGTGTTTCCAGCAATGCTGGTCTGGGGGAGGGGGGGGGCTGGCTGTCTGGCTACAGGTGCCTATTGCTAGGCATCTATAGTCTATATTTAGAATGAATGATCTGGGTTTTCACCTTAATGACTTACCTGGTTTTCCCCTCAATGAGTGGTCTGGTTTTCAATGGAAGCTGATGGGTGTTCAGCACCTCCTAAAAATCAAGCTAGGTGCCCAAGCGTGAATGAAGGCAAATACTTTCAACACCCAAGATTGAGAATGTGGTGCTGAGTTGCTCTTTAGACATTTCACAAGCAGATTACCTCTCTTGACTTCAGCGTTAGTCTTCGTTCCTTTCTGTTAAGGTGCCTGGATTCTGAAAGGGGTTATGGAGTGCAGTTTATGTGCAAGAGACTATGAGGATTACATTTGAGGTTTGCTTTTTTGAAAAAACCTCGCCTTCCTTTCTCAAGGCACAATTTGCACCTGGAAATAACTGCCCCCACAAATCAGGTGTGTAAAGGCCTCCATGCCCACATTCCTGCTGGCAGATCATTGTGGGTGCAAACAAAGGTGGAAAGGCCTACAAGCTAATGACGGGATGGAGCCAGGAGCCATGTGTTAAAATTCCTCCACCAAATGATTGGGAAGTTTGGGGTGGTTTTGTACATTCTCTAAATATTGAGAATTATTGACCTTCCGATATCACTCAGAATGTGCAAGGTGCTGTACACACACACACACACTCACACATGCATGCGTGCACACAGAGACTTTTCTTCATCAACATTAAGCCCTCTGTAACATACGGAGGGGGAGACAAAGGAATACAAACCAAAATATAGACCATTTTCTCCTACCATTATATGCATCTGTGATGTTAAATACATGCACATCACCTCTAGTCGATGATCCCTTGTTCCTTGGCCGATTGGTCCTGAGGATGGGAGTGAAGCAGGAATGCAGACCAGTCCAGTTCAGGGAGGCTGTTCTATACCTGGAGGCAGCGTGGGAGAAGCAGACAGGTGTGCAGTCTGTCCCTGGAAAGAGTGGAGGGGAGAGGGGACAACACGAGAAGGGAACTGAGTGAATTAGTAAGGAGATGGAGCTGTGAAGGGCCCCGAGGATGAGAACAAGGAGCCTGTGGAGGGATTTTGTACTTTGGGTGTGCGAGAAGGGGCATGTGGACCAGAGTGGAGGAAGTTGCCAGAACCAAGGCTGGAGATGACCCGGGGTTGGAGATGGAGGAGAATTTTTGTTGTATAGATAGAAGGGTTGGATCTTAGGAACATGATGGAGCGTGAGGTGACAGGACTTGGATAGGGCCTGCACATGCAGGTCGGAGGGTCAAAGACGTCTGCCAGGTTGTAGCCCTGAGTGAGTGCGAGGTTGGAGGTGTTGTCAGCTGATAGAGCTGGGGAGAGGAGAGGGCTTGGCAACAAAGGCAATGAGTTTTCCCCCTTCCCCTGCCTACTTCCCAGCGTAAGAGACAGAGGGCTGGGGTCAGGGTGCTTCCCCTGGAATTCAGTCCCTACTCAGCCTTGGTCAGAGATACCCTAACCATGCTGCAAAGCCCATATCTACTGTCCCAACTTCTCACCTGGCAAGTGTAGGAGTCATGGGGTGGGTCGCTGTCTGAGGGAGGGAAGGGTTTTGCTAAGTTCTAGACTATTTGGTTTCGGCTGATTTGCTTGATATGTTTTGTGGGTTGGGGCTAATCTGGGTTGATCTTGCACAAGTGCCTAATTCTCCAAAATAGCAAAATAAATAATTTGAAATCTGAAAGCTGCAGATGTAAATGGAGTACGAAGTTCATTGTGTCTTCCCCAGGTGCTCAGGTACCATGGTGATGGCCCTGAAAGAAATGCCCATGAGAACAGAAAAGGTAATGCAAAGGCATGCAGGGAAAATTGGAAAGTCTTCTGAAGAAAAGGGTTGGTGTCACAGATCTGATGTGTAGCGCCAACTCCAGATGTGACAGAAGTGGATGCTGACATAATAGAGTGGCAGATTTCTAAGGCAAGAAGGGTCCACTATGGCCATCAAGCCTGACCTCCTGCATGTCACAGGCCAAAGAATCCACCCGATGATTCCTGCAAGCAGCCCAGTAACTTGTGGTGAAGCTAGTACATCTCTCTGAGAACATCCAATCTCTATTGAAAGACCCTGAGCCCCGGGGAAGTTACTAAGCCTGTGACGGTTCTCTTGAACTGGTTAATTCCATCTTAGTTCCAGTAGCACAGTTGCATCTTATTCACAGTTTGCACTCTGAAGGCTTCAACTTCCAGCCACTAGCACTTGTTTTGCCTTTGCCTGCCAGGTTCAAGAGCCCTGCAGTAGCTGATATCTTATCACTTTGTCCTTACACCCCTGGATCCAGGCTTTCATTAATTTGAGCTCCTCGATATTTACCACCCAAGCCATGTTTCTATCAGCTCCAGACCTTGTCATCCATTCCCAAAGGAGTTGCACCCCGTGAGCCAGAGTGGAGTGTGGCATCTCATACGTGTAAAGTATCTGTTCATCCCATCTCTTATGTTTTATTGACAGGACAGACGTTGTTGTGAAACTTACAGAGGATGGTCCTGCAGGGCAACCTGTCAGCTCCTAACAGCACAGGCTCTGATCCATCAGTGTTCTTCCTGACAGGCATCCCAGGACTGGAAGCTCTGCACCCCTGGATCTCCATCCCCTTCTGTTCAATGTTCACCGTGGCCCTTCTAGGAAACTTCACTCTCTTGTATGTTATCAAGACAGAGCCCTCCCTCCATCAGCCCATGTTCTATTTCCTCGCCATGCTGGCCATCATCGACCTGGGTTTATCCACAGCCACCGTGCCGAAAATACTGAGCATCTTCTGGTTTAATTCCAGGGAGATCAGCTTTAACGCCTGCCTGGTGCAGATGTTTTTCCTTCACTCGTTCTCCACGCTGGAGTCTACTCTGCTGCTGGCCATGGCCTTCGACAGGTACGTGGCCATCTGCAACCCCCTGAAGTACGCCACCATCCTGACCAATTCAGTGATAGCAAAGATCGGGCTGGCAGCTTTGGCCCGGGCTGTTCTGCTAGTGGTCCCCCTCCCCTTCCTCGTCAGGAGGCTGCCCTACTGCAGGTCCCACGTCATCTCTCATTGCTACTGTGAGCACATGGCCATGGTGAAGCTGGCCTGTGCCGACACCAGGGTCAATAATGTCTATGGGATCATGGTAGTTCTCTTCATTGCGGGGCTGGATCTGATGTTCATCTCCCTATCGTATGTCAACATCCTAAGGGCTGTCTTAAGCCTGGTATCCAAGGAAGAGCAGCTCAAGGCTTTCGGCACCTGTGGCTCACACCTTTGCGCCATCTTAGTATTCTACATCCCTGTGGTCCTCTCCTCAACAATACACAGGTTCGGGCGCCATGTCGCCCCACACGTACACATCCTGCTGGCTAATTTCTACCTCCTCTTTCCTCCCATGATGAACCCCATCGTGTACGGTGTGAAAACCAAACAGATTCGTGACCGGGTGCTTCTCCTGTTCCGAGGGAAAAGCTTCTAGGCTGAGCAGGAGGGGGCTGCTGAGCAATCAGGAAGCAGAGGATGCAGGAGAGGTTTTCTGAGTAACTTAGACAGCATGGTTTTGGGGGCTTTGTGTACGCTGGGATGGGAACTCCACCTCTGACTCCTAGGGAGCTGTACACCATCCCCTACACGAGCTTAGCGCTGCTGGCCGGAAGGTGATCTTGGCCTTCACCTTGTCCTCAATTGGCCCCGTTTGTGGAGTGTGAAGTGGAGTGTGAGGGCTCCTTGCACCTTCTCTAGCTTTGCTGGAATCTGTCCTTTATTACTGACACACCCAGCCACAGCCAAGGACGTCCATGCTGCAGGAACAAATGCTGTATCTGCCGCTGAAGTTCAGTCAGCTCTGAGATGGAGCTACACACCCGGGGCCATTTAGGCCCCAGAAGAAGTGCTGACTGCTGGGCTCTTCTGTCCCAAACGTCCACCAGGGATCCAGGGATGCTGCTGGGTGTCAACCTTTTTTTTTTTTTTTTGAAATCTGGCCTTAGTTGTGGTGTCTGAACATTTGAGAGTCTGTCCCCAGTGGTTTAACCCTACCGCACTGCAGCACAGTGCACCAGGATGAGAAAGGGGGGACGAGGAAGGGTGGCTCTGCCTCAAAGTGCACTTCAAACCTCCCCAAATCCTAACCAGAGCGATCTCAGGCACAAAATATTTAAAGTTCACTTTCTGATACTGACAATAAATAAATGAAACATAGTATTGTCTCTCTGTGTGTGTGTATAAAATACTGATGAAAAAGTCTTGCTCTACTTTGTTATCACCCTTGTTCCTGTTGACTAATATACGCTGGATAGCATATAAATATACATCACGTTCATAATATGTATTATCTGCACCATGTATATACGAGTAGCATGCATTAACTACCAGTAACATTAACCACAAATATTGTAACAAAAGAACTAGATAAGTTCAAAAAAAAACTAGATAAGTTCATAGAGGACAGGTCCATCAGTGGCTATTAGCCAGGATGGGCAGGGATGGTGTCCCTAGCCTCTGATTGCCAGAAGCTGGGAATGGGCGACAACCACTTGATGATTCCCTGTTCTGTTCATTCCCTCTGAGGCACCTGGCTTTGGCCACTGTCGGGAGACAGGATACTGGGCTAGATGGACCTTTGGTCTGACCCACTATGGCCGTTCTTATGGTCTTAACAGTGATATTGCTGAAACGGCCTATACCATGATCCTGTTCATTCACTTATCCTTAGTATCCCCAAATACCTTGCATTTACTTAACTAAGCATTGGCACAAGCAGATAGGAAACTTGTCAACATGTGTAACTTGTAAAATCATATAAATAATAGCAGCTGAAATTTGTACCTGGGGGGAGCATACTGGACGGCTCTTTGGAGACTGGTATCGTATCAAATCTTTTTCCTACTCCATATTAATAAACCTGACTGACACTGGTTATTTGGGATCTTGAGTATATTTCATAAGAAAATAATGAATCAAAGCGTGGTCAAACAATACAATTTATCAACAATTCCAGATAGTTTGAATAACCTCCCATAGACATCACTGCAGAGATCCTGTGGCCCATTTTCCCTGGAAAATGGCAGTCTCTGGGGTAGCATAAAGAGAAATGGTCCCTCAGCCTCCATGACATAGCTCCGCCGTGGCTCCTCACCCCTGCCTGAGACCCTTTCCCCACAGCGCCAGGGGGGCATGGGTCGAGTTTCAAGGAATATGGGGGGTGCTGGCGCCCAAACTGCATAGGCTACTAATGGGGGGAACAATTTAAAGGTTTAGCCACCCCCCCACAAACAGCTCGAGTCACAGCCCGCAAGCTGGGCAGGCCCCTCCCAGTTGCAAGGCACCCAGCACTGCCATGTACAACTGGGAAGTGGACAGCGATGAGGAGTCCTGTGCCAGGCGCCGGCCCCAGCCCCATGCTGGTGGGGTGGTGTCTGGCGATGGCCCCCACCCAGGTCCGGAGGAGCCCAGCGTCTCTGGTGGGTGGCAGAGGGCAAAGCGGAGCTGCCGGGGGTGGGCGAGGAGAAGGGGCCGGCCCCGAGACGAGGTGGTTCCCAGGTGAGTGGAGGATTCATGGCTGTTCCTGCTGCGAGCCACACCCCATGATCCATGGCTGGTGGGCCCCCTGGAGTAACAGCCCTGCTGCCCCCCAGGTACCGGGGCTGGACTGTGTCACTCTGCTTCCACCTGGACAATGCCATGATCTGGACCAACATAGGTAACAGCTGGGCCCAGTCCCTCTGCCCAGCACTGGTGGCCCCTGTGTCCTTTCCTTGATTCTCGGGCAGGGGGTGACTGTGGGGTGCACCCGGTTACTGGGGGGTGTCTGCGGCAGGGCTGCCAGGTGGTGACAGGGCTGTTGCCAGGTTTCCGGTTTTTGACCGGTATGTCCGGTCGGAAAGGGAAACTGTCAGCGTCCGGACAACACCGCTGCAGTAACCCGCCTCCACCACCAGCGGGCGGGAAGAGCAGCAGCCGCGGCTGGAGCCGGGAGCGACCAGGCTGCTCCCGGACCAAAGTAGGTACCGGCACTGGCCGGGGCTGGGGCTTGAACCTGTCTGGTCCCCCCTGCTGTGCCCCGATTTCCCACCCAGCACTCTGATTGGACAGGCAGGTAGACTCCGTGTCAGACACTCCCAGCCCGGCTCTGCTGGTGGCAGGTGAGTCATGGGGGATGGGGAGTGAGCGACGGGAGTGGGGGAGATACAGGTGGGGGGGGCCTCGGGGGAAGGGGTAGGGCAGAGACGTTCGGTTCTCAGAGGTTAGAGCAGGGGTGGCCAACCTGTGGCTCCGGAGCCCCATGCGGCTCTTCAGAGGTTAATATGCGGCTCCTTGTCCGGGCACCGACTCTGGGGCTCGAGCTACAGGTGCCAACTTTCCAGTGTGCTGGGGGGCACTCACTGCTCACCCCCAGGCTCTGCCACAGGCCCTGCCCCCACTCCACCCCTTCCCGCCCCCTCCCCTGAGCCTGCCGTGCCCTCGCTCCGCCCCCTGCCCCCTAGAGTCTCCTGCACGCCGCAGGAGGCTGGGGAAGGAGGGGGCGGTGCTGATCAGCAGGGCTGCTGGCAGGCAGGTGGGGGAGCTGACGGGGGGCTGCTGACGTGTTACTGTGGCTCTTTGGCAATGGGCGCTGGTCAATTCTGGCTCCTTCTCAGGTGCAGGTTGGCCACCCCTGGATGAGAAAGCTGGGAGTACAGGGCCAAAGTAATATGAGATCTGAGCTGTGTTTGAAGAGTTCTTCTTCAGGTCACTGATTTCATAAGAATTGGGCTGGGCCTTATTTCAGCCAAAACTCAGGTGCTGAACTGTATTGAAGTTCAAGACTTCTCAGTTAGATTGAAAGATAATAGGGTAGGGAACTGGCTATGAGAGAAACCCCATGTCACACGCATTACAAGCCAGGAAATCAGCTTATTAAAATTGAAAAAATATCATTGGCGTGGAGACAGCAGAGCTTAGTGGATAGAGCACTGCACTGGGATACCAGAAACCTAGGATCATTTCCTAGTTGGGTCATTGGGCTGCTGGGTGAGGTTAGGTAAGACACTTAACCTCCCTACAGGCAAGGAGTGAGCAGGCCTGGCCCTCTTGCTAGTGATGGACAAATGAGGCAGGAGCACAGCCAAGTGTAACTTCTAGGGTGACCACCTCAGGCAGAGCACGGGGACTATATGCTGCACCCCATGCAAAGGTGACATCGTTCCCACACCAGCATGTACAGACCTTTCACGCCATGGTTTGTGAAGAGCTTTAAAATTGTTCAAGATGCAAGATGCTGCAGAAAGATACATCAGCACTAATGATCCCTGTGCATTAGGGGGGTGGGGCACTTGCTGATGCGTTTCCCAGCACTAGACTCCACACAAGGTGCAGGCTAGAAGCTTTTCCTTCGGAACAGGAGAAGCACCCGGTCACGAATCTGTTTGGTTTTCACACCGTACACGATGGGGTTCATCATGGGAGGAAAGAGGAGGTAGAAAGTGCCCATCAGGACATGTACGTACGGGGCAATTTGGTGGCTGAACCTGTGAGTTACTGAAGAGAGAACCCCTGGTACATAGACCACTAAAATGGCGCAAAGGCGGGAAGCACAGGTGCCGAAAGCCTTGAGCTGCTCTTCCTTGGATGCCAGGCTTAAGACAGTCCTTAGGACCTTGATGTATGACAGGACGATGAACAGCAGATCCAGCCCCACAATGAAGAGAACTACGATGATCCCATAGATGTTATTGATCATAGTGCTGGCACAAGCCAGCTTCGCCACAGCCATGTGATCGCAGCAGCAATGGGAGATGACATGGGACTGGCAGAATGGCAGCCTCCTGACGAGGAAGGGCAGAGGAACCATGAACAGAACAGCCCAGACTAAAGCCGCCAACCTGATCTTTGCTATCATTGAATTGGTCAGGATGGTGGCATATCTCAGGGGGTTGCAGATGGCTACGTACCTGTCGAAGGCCATGGCCAGCAGCAGACCAGACTCCATCCTGGCCGTTGGAACCTGACAGGTTGTGTTCTTGTGGCATCATTTGCAATTCTTAGTGTCTTGAATGAGCAGACCCTGTAAACTACATACATAGTAGGGGCAGTCTCAGTTCTGGAAGAAGTGGACTGACCTTTTGTTGAGTTCATCAGTCATGTTGCAATAACACTAATCATACAAACCCTGATATTTTTCTGTGCAAAATCATTTAGAGTTTTTAGAATGTCATTACAAGTAACGACTTATGAACCCCACTTGATTACAAGTATCCTACCTGGTGTACTTTGCTGCTAGAAGATGCACATTTTGATAATCACTACAAAGGGTTTTCTCCCCCCCCCCCCAACTCTCCTGCTGGTAATAGCTCATCTTAAGTGATCACTCTCCTTAGACAGTGCATGATAAACACCCATTTTTTCATGGTCTGTGTGTATATAAATCTCCTCACTGTATTTTCAACTTTATGCATCCGATGAAGTGAGCTGCAGCTCACGAAAGCTTATGCTCAAATAAATTGGTTCGTCGCTAAGGTGCCACAAGTCCTCCTTTTCTTTTTGTGAATACAGACTAACACAGCTGCTACTCTGAAACCTGTCATGATAACAGAATTACATAATAAAGAGTCTCTCACAGTGCAATTGTATCAGGGGAGAGAACTATGGCTCTGTGTGTAACCTGAACATCCCTGATATTTTGGAATACTCACTGGTTTCTTCCTGTACTTTTTTGGTTGTTTGTTTTTTTGATGGCATTAAATAGTTCCCTTCTAAATGACCAACCTCACTCTACTCTCACTTATACGGGCCTAAATCCAGAATCATTCCAGTTTTACACCAGTTTGACTGACAGCAGATTTGGCCCAAAGCTTTCCATTTCTTTTAAAAATCTCCTATTTAGAAAGTTCCTTGATTAGCTTTAATATAAACTGCCCCAGCTCACCTGAACCCTGGCTGCGTCTTCTTCCCTCTCAGCACATGCTGAAGTCACACACAAACTGCAGGACTCTGCACTCAGCTGAGATCAACTGGGTGAGAGTATTTATACCTCCTAATGACACACACCCTGGTGACTTTACTCGGTGGCAGTTGAGAGACTTGGGTCATTATCGCGGCACATTTGCTTTGGGGCCTAGAGGGTCACAGCAAATGGTGAATGTAGATTAACCCAGGTCTCTCCTGCTGGGCTGGTGTTCATTTCGACATCTACGTGAAAAAGTGTGGGCCAAACCCTCAGCAGAGTGCATGCACGTGTCGTCCATATTGCACGTGTCCACAAAATAGTGTGCAAATCCCCGCAACCAACGTGTATACCAGGGATTTACATACCTAAATTGGGCAGGTGGAAAAGTGCACACACAGTGTGCAGGACTTCACCCTGCGTGTTAGGGCTCTGCTTGGAGTTGACTATGAAGACAACTGAACACTGGTTTGGGAAAGAGATGGGTAATGACATCTTACGTGTACATGGCCTCTTTTATCCAGTAGAATCCCCCAAACCTCATTCTACAGAGACCCACTCACGCATTGCAGACATGCAGCCAGCTCTGGGGTGGAACATAAGCAGCAACACTACAAAAGCGCAGCTGCTACCACTTCCTCTTTGGGTAGGAAGAAGGGCCCCCCTGTATAGGCATAGTTTGACTTCAATATTTGGGGGGCAGCTCCAGCCAGGAGAACAGGGCCACATTTGGAGGACAAATTCCGTGCCTACCAGAGGCTTGCAGCACTGGGCCCACTGTGGGTTCACCCTGGTGTTTGTTCAGGCCTTGCACAGGGACCTGGCAGTGTGTGTGTGTGTGTGTGTGTGTGTGGAATTTAACCATGGTCACAGGGTGGCTAATGCCAGGTGTCCATAGCCAGGGGGCAGCCTTGGAAGCCACGACTGAAAAGCACCCAACCTCCATGAGCTAGGGGTTGGGTCGGGGCTGCCCCACTCCTGCGTGTGGGTTTCCTGCTGACTCAGAATCAGCCCCATTCTCGGTCACAGTGGTGCTGCCAGCCCCCTCTCTGTGCGGCAGCTGGCTGGACCTGAGCCAGTCAAGTGAACTCGGAGACCAGGTGAACTGCATTCTGCACCCCATGGAGAGAGGCAGGAGTAACGGGGTAAGGGCGGGACCTGCCCGGTGGGGGGGGGGTGTGTGTGTGACTCAACCTACTTGGGGGGTGGCCGAACCTTTACATTGGGCCCCCCCTCACTATAAATATATGCTTGTTGGAGACCCCAGGGCATGGCCACTAGTTAAGTCGAGGGGATGGAAGGCCATAAGGGTCGAGGAGATCTCCCTGCTGAAGGCCTAAGGGCTTCTTTTCAACCCCCCTTAATAGAACTCAGGCCTGGCTGGTTTGAGTAAGATCTTTTGCTCTTAAAACAATGTTACAGCCATAGATAATGCCTTATAGTGTAAGGTTTGCTGACGCCAAGTTAAAGATAATAGGAGAGACAGTTACAAGGCCAGACAGGATGTGCTGGTTGTTTAAGTTGCTAGGAATGCTTGTTAGAGGTTGCAGGAAATAAACATTGTTGTAACCCATATAAGGAAGGCAGAGTATTTGTGTAAAGTTTTGATTGGCTGATGTGTAGTGCAGTAGCATTAAGGAATATAAAAGTGTGTGTAATGACCTGCTCTGGGGTGCAGGATTTGAGATTTCTCTCCCTGTACCTTTCTTTGGAATTTGAAATAAACTTTTCTGCTTCTCCACCCCGTTGTGTTTATTGGGTGACACACACCACGCAACGAACCTCTGCTCTTGTTTTGCCTCTGGGCACTGGGTGCCGGCAACATGCAGGTTCATAGTGCTCCCTCCCGCCTCGCCCACCAGGCCGGCAAGCCGTCGTCCCCTCAGACGGATCAAATGGGAAATCAGGCCAGGGGCTGAGCCCGCAGCCTGGCTTCCCCAGGCCGCCTCGCATCCCTCAGGGGAGGGGCACCGCAAGGCGTGCGCGGCCCCTCGCCTCAGCGGGGACCAGGGCCAGCGAGGGGGCGACGGGACCAGGCAGGTGCCACAGCCGGTCCCCGCCAACACCCTGCACCACAGCAGCCCGCTGTGTGCCTGGAGCCCATCTTCTGGGGTTGGCAACTTTCTAATCCCTGAAATCCGAACCGCCCTGTGCCGCCCCTTCCCCTGAGGCCCTGCCCCCGCCCCACCTCTTCCTCTGAGGCCCCTCCCCCTACCCAGATGCTGACAATTTCCCTTTTTGACTGGACATTCTGGTCAAAAACCGGACACCTGGCAACAACCCTGTCATCACCTGGAAGCCCTGCACCAGGCACCCCGCAGTAACCCGGTGCACCTCACAGTCACCCCCAGCCCGGGAACGAAGGAAGGATGCAGGGACCACCAGTGCTGGGCAGAGGGATGCACTCGTGCTCAGCCCGGCTCTTACCTATGCTGGTCCAGATCACAGCATTGTCCAGGTGGAAACAGAGTGGCACCACCCAGGCCCGGTCCGTGTGGCGGCAGGGCCGATACTCCAGGGGGCCCAACAGCCACGGATCATGAGGTGCGGCCGCTTGGAGCAGGAACAGCCATGAACCCTCCAGCCAGCTGGGAACCACCTCCTCTTGGGGTCAGCCCCTGCTCCTTGCCCACAGCCAGGCATTTTTGTCGCTCTTCTCTGGACTCTCTCCAACTTGTCCACATCCTTCCTGGAATGTATTGCCCAGAACTGGATACAATACTCCAGTTGAGGCCTAATCAGCCGCAGAGTAGAGCGGAAGAATTTCTTCTCCTGTCTTGCATACAACACTCCTGCTAATAAATCCCAGAAGGATGTTTGCTTTTTTTGCAACAGCGTTACACTGTTGTCTCATATTTAGCTTGTGGTCCACTATGACCCCGAAATCCCCTTCTGCAGTACTCCTTCCTAAGCAGGTTTCAGAGGAACAGCCGTGTTAGTCTGTATTCGCAAAAAGAAAAGGAGGACTTGTGGCACCTTAGAGACTAACCAATTTATTTGAGCATGAGCTGTGGCTCACGAAAGCTCATGCTCAAATAAATTGGTTAGTCTCTAAGGTGCCACAAGTACTCCTTTTCTTTTTCCTTCCTAAGCAGTCATTTCCCATTTTGTATGTGTGCAACTGATTGTTCCTTCGTAAATGGAGTATTTTGCATTTGTCCTTATTGAATTTCATCCTATTTACTTCAGACCATTTCTCCAGTTTGTCCAGATTATTTTGAATTTTAATCCTATCATCCAAAGCATTTGCAACTCCTCCCAGTTTGGTTTCATTTGAAAACTTATAACTGTACTCTGTATGCCATTATCTAAATCATTGATGAAGATATTGAACAGATCCGGACACAGAACCGATCCCTGCAGGGCCCCACTCCTTAGGCCCTTCCAGCATGACTGTGAACCACTGGTAAATACTCTCTTGGAATGGTTCTCCAACCAGTTTTGCACCCATCTTATAGTAGATTGATCTAGGTAGCATTTCCCTAGTTTGTTTATGAGAAGGTCATGTGAGACAGTATCAAAAGCTTTACTAAAATCAACATATACCACATCTATTGCTTTCCCCCATCCACAAGGCTTGTTACTTTGTCAGAGAAAGCTATCAGGTTGATTTGTTTTTGATTAATCCATGCTGACTGTTATTTATCACCTTATTATATTCTAGATGTTTGCAAATTGATTGCTTAATTATTTGCTCCATTTTCTTTCGGGGTACACAAGTTAAGATGACTGGTCTGTAATTTCCTGGGTTGTCCTTATTCCCCTTTTTATAGATGGGCACTGTATTTGCCCTTTCCAGTCTTCTGGAATGTCTCCCATCTTTCATGACTTTTCAAAGATAATTGCTAAAGGCTCAGATATCTCCTCGAGTATTCTAGGATGCATTTAATCAGGCCCTGGTGACTTGAAGATTTCTAATTTGTCTTAGTAATTTTTAATTTGTTCTTTCCCTATTTTAGCCTCTTCTGATCTTACCTCATTTTCATAGTCGTTCACTATGTTACACGTCCAAACGCCACCAACCTTCCTGGTGAAAACAGAAACAAAGAAGTCATTAAGAATCTCTGACATTTCCACATTTTTTGTTATTGTTTTTCCTCCCACATTGAGTAACAGGCCTACTCTGTCCTTAGTTTCAGAGTAACAGCCGTGTTAGTCTGTATTCGCAAAAAGAAAAGGAGTACTTGTGGCACCTTAGAGACTAACCAATTTATTTGAGCATGAGCTTTCGTGATGCATCCGATGAAGTGAGCTGTAGCTCACGAAAGCTCATGCTCAAATAAATTGGTTAGTCTCTAAGGTGCCACAAGTACTCCTTTTCTTTCTGTCCTTAGTCTTCATCTTGCTTCTAATGTATTTGTAGAATGTTTTCTTGTTACCCTTTATGAATCTAGCTAGTTTGATCTGATTTTGTGCCTTGTCCTTTCTAATTTTGTCCCTACCTACTTGTGTTATTTGTTTATATTCATCCTTTGTAATTTGACCAAGTTTCCACTTTTTGTAGGACTCCTTTTTGATTTCTAGATCATTGAAGATCTCCTGGTTAAGCCAGGGTGGTCTCTTACCATACTTCCTATCTTTCCTACACAGTGGCTTAGTTTGCTCTTGTTCCCTTAATAATGTCTCTTTGAAAAACTGCCAAATGTCTTCAGTTGTTTTTCCCCTTAGACTTGCTTCCCATGGGATCTGTCAAGGTTCCTCCCCCACTCTGAACTCTAGGGTACAGATGTGGGGACCTGCATGAAAAAACCCCCTAAGCTTATCTTTACCAGCTTAGGTCAAAACTTCCCCAAGGTACAAAATATTACACCCGTTATCCTTGGAATGGCCGCTACCACCACCAAACTAATACTGGTTACTGGGGAAGAGCTGTTTGGACGCGTCTTTCCCCCCAAAATACTTCCCCAAAACCTTGCACCCCACTTCCTGGACAAGGTTTGGTAAAAAGCCTCACCAATTTGCCTAGGTGACTACAGACCCAGACCCTTGGATCTTAAGAACAATGAACAATCCTCCCAACACTTGCACCCCCCCCTCTCCTGGGAAATGTTGGATAAAAAGCCTCACCAATTTGCATAGGTGACCACAGACCCAAACCCTTGGATCTGAGAACAATGAAAAAGCATTCAGTTTTTTAAAAGAAGACTTTTAATAAAAAATAGCAGTAAATAGAAATAAAGAAATCCCCCCTGTAAAATCAGGATGGTAGATATCTTACAGGGTAATTAGATTCAAAACATAGAGAACCCCTCTAGGCAAAACCTTAAGTTACAAAAAAAAGTACACAGACAGAAATAGTTATTCTATTCAGCACAATTCTTTTCTCAGCCATTTAAAGAAATCATAATCTAACACATACCTAGCTAGATTACTTACTAAAAGTTCTAAGACTCCATTCCTGTTCTGTCCCTGGCAAGAGCAGCACACAGACAGACACAGACCCTTTGTCCCTCTCCCTCCTCCCAGCTTTTGAAAGTATCTTGTCTCCTCATTGGTCATTTTGGTCAGGTGCCAGCGAGGTTACCTTTAGCTTCTTAACCCTTTACAGGTGAGAGGAGCTTTCCCCTGGCCAGGAGGGATTTCAAAGGGGTTTACCCTTCCCTTTATATTTATGACACGCCCCCCAAATCTCAGCTAGGGTGAAACACTGGCTGGGATTTCTTCCTGGAGCTCTAGGAAAACAGAGTTAATAAGACATATGCATCTCTAAATATACTACCAAGTACATAAAGACTAACAATATTTTCCACATCTCAAGGACGATTTTAACCAGTTGATTCTGGGAAACTTTCACGGGAGAGTGCATCAGCCACTTTGTTAGAAGCTCCTGAGATGTGTTGGACGTCGAAATCAAAATCTTGGAGAGCTAAACTCCACCGAAGAAGTTTTTTGTTAGTTTCCTTGACGGTGTGAAGCCACTTCAGTGCAACATGGTCGGTTTGCAGGTGGAAACGCCGTCCCCAAACATATGGGCGTAGCTTTTCCAGAGCGTAGCCAATGGCGTAACATTCTTTTTCAGTGACTGACCAGTTGCTTTCCCTCTCAGACAGTTTTTTGCTGAGAAACACTGTGTCAATGGAGTGGTATGCCCGTTCAGTCAGTCCTGGGGTGGCTGAGAACGTTGGCGCGTAGCTAGTGCACAGCTCTTGGATCTGCTGTCGCTGCATACGCCCAAGGGTCATGGAGAGGTTCACCTCTTCCACACCACCAGCACATTTCCCTTCGTAGTAAACACCTTCAGGCCACTCAGCGTCGTCTCCTCCCTGGGCTGTAAACTGACAAACCTTTAATTCTCTGGAATAAAAGGGCTTTAGAGAATTAATATGGTACACCTTAGGCTTCCGGTTGGAGGTGGGGAATGCTATGAGATAATTAACAGCTCCCAGGCGCTCCTGGACCGTGAATGGCCCTTCCCACCATGCTTCCATTTTATGGGCCTGGAGCGCCCTTAAGACCATGACCTGGTCTCCTACTTTGAAGGAACGCTCTCTGGCATGTTTATCATACCAGGCTTTTTGCTCTTTTTGAGCATCCTGTAAGTTTTCTCTAGCAAGGGCTAAAGAGGTTCGGAGGCTGTTTTGTAGGTTGGTTACAAAGTCCAGAATGTTAGTTCCTGGAGAAGGTGTAAATCCCTCCCATTGCTGCTTCACCAACTGCAATGGCCCCTTAACCTCACGGCCATATACAAGTTCAAATGGGGAAAACCCTAAACTGGGATGTGGTACAGCTCTGTAGGCAAAGAGCAACTGCTGCAATACTAGGTCCCAATCATTGGAGTGCTCATTTACGAATTTACGTATCATGGCCCCCAAAGTTCCATTAAACTTCTCCACCATGCCATTTGTTTGATGGTGGTAAGGAGTGGCAACCAAGTGATTTACCCCATGAGCTTCCCAAAGGTTTTTCATAGTTCCTGCCAGGAAATTAGTCCCTGCATCTGTGAGGATGTCGGAGGGCCAACCTACCCTGGCAAAAATGTCTGCTAGTGCCTGGCACACACTTTTAGCCCTGGTGTTGCTTAGAGCCACTGCTTCCGGCCATCGGGTGGCAAAATCCATGAAAGTCAGTATGTACTGCTTTCCTCTGGGTGTCTTTTTCGGAAAAGGACCCAGAATATCCACAGCTACTCGCTGAAATGGAACTTCAATGATGGGGAGTGGCTGGAGAGGGGCTTTGACCTGGTCTTGGGGTTTTCCCACTCTTTGGCACACCTCACAAGACTGGACATAGGCAGAAACATCCTTGCCCGTTCCCTCCCAGTGGAATGACCCCCCCAAACGGTCTTTGGTCCTGTTCACCCCAGCATGGCCACTAGGGTGGTCATGGGCTAAGCTCAAGAGCTTGGCCCGGTATTTAGTTGGAACTACCAACTGTCTCTGAGGATGCCAGTCTTCCTGGTGTCCACCAGAAAGAGTTTCCTTGTATAAAAGTCCTCTTTCTACAACAAACCTGGATCGATTAGAAGAGCTGAGAGGCGGTGGGTTGCTCCGTGCCGCCGTCCAAGCTCTCTGGAGGCTTTCATCTGCTTCCTGTTCGGTCTGGAACTGTTCCCTTGATGCTGGAGACATCAGTTCCTCATGGGATTGTGGACCTAGGCTTGGTCCCTCTGGAAGCGATATAGGGGATGGAGCTGTTTCTGTTGACTGTGAACCGCTCTCCGCTGGTGCACTATGTTGGGATTCAGGCTCCGGCTGAGCCTCTTGGGTCGGGTTATCGGCTGCTGCCAGTTCAGGTTCGGTGGGGCCCTCTGTTGTTGAGGTTGCAAGTACTGGATTCAGTGCTGACACGGGGTCTGGTGTTGGTTGTTCGGCTGGTTCCGGTTCTGGGACTGGTTCCGTCTGGGTCTCTGGGACTGGATCCACTACTGCTGTTGCAGACATTGGCCTGGGGTCCAGGTCCATCACCTCTGACTGGGTCCTGATAGAAGTTTCCGGAACAGAGCTAGGCCTCACGGCTTGTTTAGCCTGGCTGCGGGTGACCATTCCCACCCTCTTGGCCTGCTTCACATGATTGGCCAAGTCTTCCCCCAACAGCATGGGGATGGGATAATCATCATAGACTGCAAAAGTCCACATTCCTGACCAGCCCTTGTACTGGACAGGCAACTTGGCTGTAGGCAAATTGAAAGAGTTGGACTTGAAGGGTTGAATCATCACTTGGATCTCTGGGTTGATTAAATTGGGGTCCACTAAGGAAGCATGGATAGCTGACACTTGTGCTCCGGTGTCCCTCCACGCGGTGACCTTCTTCCCGCCCACACTCACAGTTTCCCTCCGCTCCAAGGGTATCTGGGAGGTATCTGGGCCTGTGGACCTCTGGTGTGATTCCGGTGCAATGAACTGTAATCTGTTGGGGTTCTTGGGGCAGTTGGCCTTTACATGCCCCAGCTCGTTACATTTAAAACATCGTCCAGCTGACGGGTCACTGGGGCGAGGAGGGCTGCTGGAGAACGGGGTGGTGGGACGATAAGGGGTCTGGAGGGCTCTTTGGGAGGTAGGTGGGGCTTTGGGCGGCCCCCGGTAATAGGGTGTGGTCTGGGGTGGTCCCTTCTGGTCTCCGCTCCAACTGCGACCAGTTTTCTTCTTCTCTGCCACCTCCACCCATCTGGCTCCAATCTCTCCTGCCTCAATTACAGTTTTGGGTTTCCCATCTAGGATGTATCTTTCTATTTCCTCAGGAACACCCTCTAAGAATTGTTCCATTTGCATTAGGAAGGGCAAATTTACTGGAGATTCAACACTTGCTCCTGATATCCAGGCATCCCAATGTTTCACAATGTGGTAGGCATGTCGGTAAATGACACGTCTGGTTTCCACCTTAGGGCTCTGAACCTCCGACGAGACTGCTCGGGTGTTATCCCCATTCTGACTCTCGCCTTGGATTTAAACAGTTCATACTTGTTCATGTGTTCTTTAGGCATTTCAGCTGCCACCTCAGCTAAGGGTCCACTGAGCTGCGGCCTCAGCTCTACCATGTATTGGTCAGTAGAGATGCTGTACCCAAGGCAGGCCCTTTCGAAGTTTTCTAAGAAGGCCTCAGTATCATCACCTGCCTTGTAGGTGGGGAACTTTCTGGGATGGGAAGTGGTACCTGGAGAAGGATTGCTAGGGTTTGTTGGTATATTCTGCTGGGCCTTTATCCTCTCCACCTCCTCCACATGCTTCCTCTCTTTTTCCTTCTCCTCCTCCACATGCTTCCTCTCTTTTTCCTTCTCCTCCTCCACATGCTTCCTTGCCTCCATTTCCCTCTTGTGGGCAGCCTCCTGTACCTCCTTCTCCAGCCGCATGAGTTCTATCTGTCTTTCATGTTCCCTTTGTCTTTCCTCAGCCTGAAATTTGGCTAATTCCAGCTGTAGTTGAGCTGAGGATTTGGTCATTCTAACCTCTCTGTTTTTAACTAACTTTACACCTGAGGTTTAGAAATAAACAAACAAAACTTGGCTGTAAAATTTTGCTGTGCTGCAATAGAATACCTATTCTCTGATAGTGATTGTCAGCCTACAGAAAAAGACAATTCCCTTGTCTCTGCTCTGGGCCCAAATTAAAGCAAAAAACCTCCAACTGCTTGGAAACCTGCTTACCCAGCCCAAAGAAAAAGCAAATGGGTAGAACACACACCCCCTATTTACTTTTAGGAAGAAAAGAAAAAAAAACCTCTGGATTGGAAGATTTCCCTGCAGGAGTTAAGTACCCTGCCTCCAGGCAAAAAAAAAACCTGCAATTCACAAGATAATCCCCTTTTGTCTCTGCTTGGCCACAAAGCAGAGAGAAACCAAGCTGCTTTCAGTTTCAAAGCTGCTTTCTGGACTTTCTTTCCAAAGAAAAAAAAATTTTCCTTTTTAAAATCTGTATTTCTAGTTCAAAAAATCTCAACTGGATCTCAAATGATTTCAGGTTAATCCCACCACTGTGCCACCATGTCAAGGTTCCTCCCCCACTCTGAACTCTAGGGTACAGATGTGGGGACCTGCATGAAAAAACCCCCTAAGCTTATCTTTACCAGCTTAGGTCAAAACTTCCCCAAGGTACAAAATATTACACCCGTTATCCTTGGAATGGCCGCTACCACCACCAAACTAATACTGGTTACTGGGGAAGAGCTGTTTGGACGCGTCTTTCCCCCCAAAATACTTCCCCAAAACCTTGCACCCCACTTCCTGGACAAGGTTTGGTAAAAAGCCTCACCAATTTGCCTAGGTGACTACAGACCCAGACCCTTGGATCTTAAGAACAATGAACAATCCTCCCAACACTTGCACCCCCCCCTCTCCTGGGAAATGTTGGATAAAAAGCCTCACCAATTTGCATAGGTGACCACAGACCCAAACCCTTGGATCTGAGAACAATGAAAAAGCATTCAGTTTTTTAAAAGAAGACTTTTAATAAAAAATAGCAGTAAATAGAAATAAAGAAATCCCCCCTGTAAAATCAGGATGGTAGATATCTTACAGGGTAATTAGATTCAAAACATAGAGAACCCCTCTAGGCAAAACCTTAAGTTACAAAAAAAAGTACACAGACAGAAATAGTTATTCTATTCAGCACAATTCTTTTCTCAGCCATTTAAAGAAATCATAATCTAACACATACCTAGCTAGATTACTTACTAAAAGTTCTAAGACTCCATTCCTGTTCTGTCCCTGGCAAGAAGCAGCACACAGACAGACACAGACCCTTTGTCCCTCTCCCTCCTCCCAGCTTTTGAAAGTATCTTGTCTCCTCATTGGTCATTTTGGTCAGGTGCCAGCGAGGTTACCTTTAGCTTCTTAACCCTTTACAGGTGAGAGGAGCTTTCCCCTGGCCAGGAGGGATTTCAAAGGGGTTTACCCTTCCCTTTATATTTATGACAGGATCTTACCTACCAACTCACCGAGTTTGCTAAAGTCTGCCTTCTTGAAATCCATTGTCTTTACTGTGCTGTTCTCCCTCCTACCATTCCTTAGGATCATGAACTCTACCATTTCATGATCACTTTCATCCAATTTACCTTCCACTTTCAAATTCTCAACCAGTTCTTACCTAATTGTCATATCTAGAACAGTCTTCCCCCTAGTAGCTTTCGTCACCTTCTGAAATAAAAGATGGTCTCCAATACATTCCAAGCACTTGTTGGATAATCTGTGCCCTGCTGTGTTATTTTCCCAATAGAGGTCTGGGGAGTTGAAGTCTACCGTCACCACCAAGCCCTGTGATTTGAATGATTTTGTTAGTTGTTTGAAAAAAGCCTCACCCACCTCTTCTTCCTGGTTTGGTGGTCTGCAGTAGACCCCTACCATCACATCACCTTTGTTTTTTACCCCTTTTATCTTTACCCAGAGACTTTCAACCAGTCTGTCTCCTATTTCCATCTCAACCTCAGTCCAAGTGTGTACATTTTTAATATATAAGGGAACACCTCCTCCCTTTTCTGCCTTCCTGTCCTTCCTGAGCAAGCTGTACCCTTCTATAACAATATTCCAGTCATGCGCATTATCCCATCAGGTCTCTGTGATGCCAACGATGTTATAGCTGTGTTTATTTACTAGCATTTCGAGTTCTTCCTGCTTATTCCCCATACTTCTCGCATTAGTATTCAGACATCTAAGATACTAATTTGATTTCCCCCGTGCGCCCCTCCCATTCTGTCTTGTCTCTCCTTTTCCCCTGCTATAACAGCCTATGCTCTGCCAAATTTCAAACCTTCTTCCACGTCTCCATGTTCTTGACTTACCTGTGGGCTTTGGTCACCTGCCCCCTTCGAACCTAGTTTAAAGCCCTCGTCACTAGGTTAGCCATCATCAAGTGATCCATACCCTGTTGCCCATTCCCAGCTTCTGACAGACAGAGGCTAGGGATACCATCCCAGCCCATCCTGGCTAATAGCTACTGATGGACCTGTCTTCCACCAATTTATCTAGTTCTTTTTTTAGCTTATCTAGTTATTTTGTTACGATATTTGTGGTTAATGTTATTGGTACTTAATGCATGCTACTCGTATATACATAGTGCAGATAATACATATTATGAATGTGATGTATATCTATATGCTATCCAGCATATATTAGTCAACAGGAACAAGGGTGATAGCAAAGCAGAGCAAGACTTTTTCACGAGTATTTTATACACACACACACACGGAGACAATACTCTGTTTCATTTATTTATTGTCAGTATCAGAGAGTGCACTTTAAATACTTTGTGCCTGAGATCACTCTGGTAACGATTTGGGGAGTTTCAAAGTGCTCTTTGAGGCAGATCCACCCTTCCTCGTCCCCCCTCTCTTGACCTGGTGCATTGTGCTGCTGTGCGGTCGGGTTAAACCACTGGGAACAGACTCTCAAATGTTCAGACACCACAGCTAAGGCCAGATTTCAAAAAAAAAAAAAAAAAGGTTGGCACCCAGCAGCATCCCTGGTGGCACGTTTGGGACAGAAGAGCCCAGCACTCAGCACTTCTTCTGGGGCCTAAATGGCCCCTGGTGTCTTGCTACATTTCAGAGGTGACGGAACATCAGGGGCAGATACAGCATTTATTTCTGCAGCGTGCACATCCGTGGCTGTGGCTGGGTGTGTCAGTAATAAAGGCCAGATGTTCCACCAAAGCAAGAGAAGGTGCAAGGTGCCTTCACACTCCTCTTCACACTCCTTCGCACTCCACACATGGGGCTGAATGAGGAGAAGGCCATGGCCAAGCAGCACTAAGCTTGTGTAGGGGATGGTGTACGGCTTCCTGTGAATCGGAGGTGGAGTTCCCATCCCAGCGTACACAAAGCCCCCACAACCATGCTGTCTAAGTTACTCAGAAATCCTCTCCTTCATCCTTTGCTTCCTGATCGCTTAGCAGCCCCCCCCCCAACCCCCCCGGTCAGCCTAGAAGCTTTTCCCTTGGGACAGGAGAAGCACCCAGTCACAAATCTCTTTGGTTTTCACACCGTACATGATGGGGTTCATCATGGGAGGAAAGAGGAGGTAGAAATTGTCCATCAGGATGTGTATGTGCTGGGCGACATGCGCACAAACCTGTGAATTATTGAGGAGAGAAGCACAGGGGCGTAGACCACTAAGATGGCACAAAGGTGGGAAACACAGGTGCCGAAAGTCTTGAAATAAACACATAAACTGAATACATATGGAGACTGTAGGGCAGAGTCAGGGGATATCATGGGAAGGCTGCAGTGAGCACACTGTGGGTAGGTGGCCTTGAGGAAAAAGAGGCCATTTCTGCAGGGGATCACCCAGGTCGGCGCTGACCTTTTTGTTTCAAGTGATTTGCTCTGCCAGACAGTAAAAATCAGAACAACAGTGGAACCAGGAAACCCAGACCTCACTGAATTGGCAGTCACATATGAATTCCCAGACATATTCGGAGACACAGGATTTTTGCCTGGACGTGGTGAAATACAGAGCTCAGGTTACATGCGTTGACTGAGGCCTGGTGATTGAAGTACGTGCTTCAGAATTCAGAAATCCAGAGAAGAGGGGATGTGGGAAATGCACTAAATTAGCCGGGAGCCTCTCAGAAGCGTGTCTCCAATCCACTTGCCGGGCCCTCAGAACAATTCGGAGCAGCGATTTGTTGTTCTGACATTACCAAGTTCCATAAAAAACCCTCATTGAGTCTGAAATCCCTTCTTTTGTTTTCAAAAGAGAAGACGCCATCTTGTACGTAATTCAACCTTGTACCACCAGACACTGGCCTCTAGAGTTAAGCTGGTGTCAGTGTTTAGTGGGCACAAGCCGGTGTATTTAAGCTGTAGAGTTGCAAGTGATTTTATCCCAGTTTAGAGAAGCAAAGCCTGGGAGGGTAACTCGTCTTAAATGTTTTGGTACCAATTCTAGGAGGTGACTCCCCCACTATTTTAAAAAAAAAAAAAGGAGTACTTGTGGCACCTTAGAGACTAACCAATTTATTTGAGCATGAGCTTTCGTGAGCTACAGCTCACTTCATCTGTAGCTCACGAAAGCTCATGCTCAAATAAATTGGTTAGTCTCTAAGGTGCCACAAGTACTCCTTTTCTTTTTGCGAATACAGACTAACACGGCTGTTACTCTGAAACCCACTATTTTTAGTCACACGTGGTTCTTCTTGTACAAATACTTTTATCATATTTGCCTTCTGATCAACTGGTTTGTACATTTATAACTTACAGTTTCTAATAACGACATTTACAATTCGAGCAGAGATCCCCAAACTGTGGGGTGCACTCCCCTAGGGTGGCATGGAGGGACGTCCTGGGGGGGCATTGCAGGGCCTTTGTGTGGACCAACATGGGGGGGGCGCAACCCTCAAAATTTGGGGGAACGCTGAATTAGAGACTTCTTTCAAATGCTCTATGGAAGGCAGAAATCACCTGAATTCACATTTATAGCTGTCTTTCAAACATAATATAAAGAAAACTAGTCTACGTGTTTAGAAGCAAAGTAGAAGCGGTAAAACTACATTCCGGGATCTGTGTAAGGAGACAGGGAGATCATAGACGTTTTATAGTGAGAGAGGTGTCATCTTAGCCACATGGGTTGGATGGGCATTCAGTCGCTGCTTAAAGTCAGAGATTTCCTAAAGAGTTTATTTAACTAGCATAAATCTTCATTTCATAAAGCAAACAAGCAAAAGTGCTCACGTGTGGTAAAACCCTGGAGAGGAAAGACAATAGCATTTATATGAATCCTAGGCAGAGAGCCTGGAAGCAATCGTACTTAGATTTCAAATATTCTGATGCACAGAGTTACAAGAAGGGTTCAATTAGGTGGCTTGTTTAAATATTTTATGAGTCTTCTCTCTCCCACCTCCTCTGGAAGACTTTTCATTTGATTTTTTCTTTTTGGTTTTTCCCTCTAATAAAAAATACAAATGATTTGACAAGACCGCATTTTACTCTTTATTTCTGGAAATGAACACAGCTCAGAGCTCATATTCTTTTAGCCCTATACACCAGGCCCCCCTGAAAAGCTCGAGTCACAGCCCACACCAAACGTAACTCTATAGTGACCCAAGTCTCTCAACTCCCACCTGGGGAGTAAAGTCACCAGGATGTCTGTCATTAGGAGGTATAAATACTCTCACCCAGTTGATCTCGGCTGAGTGGAGAGTCCTGAAGTTTGTGTGTGACTTCAGCATGTGCTGAGAGGGAAGAAGACACAGCCAGGGTTCAGGTGAGCTGGGCAGTTTATATTAAAGCTAATCAAGGATCTTTCTAAATAGGAGATTTTTAAAGGAAATGGAAAGCTTTGGGCCAAATCTGCTGTAAGTCACACTGCTGTAATACTGGAATAATTCTGGATTTACACCTGTATAAGTGAGAGCAGAGTGAGGTTGGTCATTTAGAAGAGAACTATTTAATTCCATCAAAAAACAAAAAACTATGTGAAGAAACCACTGAGTATTCAAAAAATCAGGGATGTTAGAGTTACCCTCTTAGAATGTATAAGCAACTGAATATCGAGCGGAAATAGAGAGATGTACGGTTTGGAGAGACCATTATTGGCCACTGTTTCTAGGTCCAGTGTCAACACTTCAAAAAAGTTGTGGACAGATTGAAAAGGGTTCAGAAAAGAGCTACAAGAAAGATTTCAGATCTGGAAAACATGGCTTGTAGCCAGAGACTAAAGAAGCTCAATCTATTTAGTTTATCCGAGAGAAGGTTAAGAGGTGACTTGATCACAGTCTTTAAGTCTATAGATGGGAAGAGATTTCTGAATGTAGAAGGTTCTCTAATCTAGTAGACAAAGGCAGAATGAGAGCCAATGTCTGGGAACTGAGACTAGACAAATTTAGGCTAGAAACAAGGTGCACATTCACAGAGCAAGGTGAACTAATATTTGGAATAACTTAGCTAGGAATGTGGTTGGATCGCCATTACTTGAAGTCTTTAAAGCAAGACTTGATGCTTTCTCAGCAATACGCTCCAGCTCCAAGAATCATTATGGGCTAGATGCAGAACTCACCTGGTGAAATTTTGTGCCCTGTGTTAGTCAGGAGGTCAGAGCAGGTGATCAGAATAGTCCCTTCTTGCCTTAAAATCTATGACTCCATAATTATTTGATCACAATTTTTCTCAGTTAATGGCCTTCAATAAATACAGCCTGTAACAGCTTGCAATATTTTTTCCCTTTGTGAAAATAGTCTCTGCATCTCTGTTGATTTGGACTATTTATACCATAAAATTTCTTCTCTCCAAAGTCTGTTTTGAATACATGTGACTTTTTTAAGAACCTAAGGTGAGGGAACTTGTCAAAGGCTTTCTGAAAGTCCAAATACACTATAGCCACCCTTGTCCATATGTTTGTTGACCTCCTCAAAGAATTCTACTAGACTGGTGGGGGATGATTTCCCTTTACAAAAGCCAGGTTGATTCTTCCCCAACAAATCTTGTTAATCTATATGTCTGGTAATTCTGTTCTTTACAAACATTTTAACCTATTCATCTGGTTCTGAAGTTAGGCTCACTGGGCTGTAATTGCCAGGATCACCTCTGGAACCTCAGCATCGTTCTAGCAAGCTGCCAGTCATCTGTTACAGAGGCTCATTTAAGTGGTAGCCTAGACTCTAAGAATTTAGGAGTATACTTATCATTTGGCCAATTAGAGGTATAAAAGAAAGAATCAAAATCACTGTCTGCTGGTGTAAGATCCTTCTCTTACTGTGACAGTCTGAGGCCCTGTTCTTAGGCTAAGGACTTTGGCTAAGCAACAGAGGCAGCCATAAGCTGGGAAGCGACAGGTCACATCCTCACATTCCAACCTAGTCACATTGAAATAAGGTGCTACTGGGCTGCTAGGAACACAATCCTGTCCTGATAATGCCTGTCACCTCCAGAGAAAGGGAAGTGCCTAGAAGATGTAAAAGGAAACTTAGTTTGATAGCATCCTGTCTGGTAAGATATCAAGGTTCCTTCCCCACTCTGAACTCTAGGGTACAGATGTGGGGACCTGTATGAAAACCTCCTAAGCTTACTTTTACCAGCTTCGGTTAAAACGTCCCCAAAGTACAAACTATTTTACCCTTTGCCCTTGGACTTCCACTGCCACCACCAAACTTTATCTGGGTTCCTGAGAAAACGTAGTTTGGAAATGTCTTTCCCCCCAAAATCCTCCCAACCCTTGCACCCCACTTCCTGGGGAAGTTTGGTAAAAACCCTCACCAATTTGCATAGGAGACCACAGACCCAAACCCTTCGATCTTAGAACAATGAAAAAGCATTCAATTTCCTTACAAAAAGACTTTTAATAGAAGTAAAA
Organism: Caretta caretta; assembly: GCF_965140235.1. Taxonomy (NCBI): domain Eukaryota; kingdom Metazoa; phylum Chordata; order Testudines; family Cheloniidae; genus Caretta; species Caretta caretta. Next base: position 7,347,426 of record NC_134206.1, read on the forward strand.
AGGAATCACCTCTGTAAAATCAGGATGGTAGATACCTTACAGGGTAATTAGATTCAAAACATAGAGAATCTCTCTAGGCAAAACCTTAAGTTACAAAAAAGACACACAGAAAGGAATAGTCATTCTATTCAGCACAGCTATTTTCTCAGCCATTTAAAGAAATCATAATCTAACACATACCTAGATAGATTACTTACTAAATTCTAAGACTCCATTACTGTTCTGTCCCCAGCAAAAGCAACACACAGACAGACACAGCCCCTTTGTTTTTCTCCCTCCTCCCAGCTTTTGAAAGTATCTTGTCTCCTCATTGGTCATTTTGGTCAGGTGCCAGCGGGGTTACCTTTAGCTTCTTAACCCTTTACAGGTGAGAGGATTTTTTCCTCTGGCCAGGAGGGATTTTAAAGGGGTTTACCCTTCCCTTTATATTTATGACATGCCCCACAAATCTCAGCTAGGGTGAAACGCTGGCTGGGATTTCTTCCTGGAACTCTAGGAAAAAACAGAGTTAATAAGACACATGCACCTCTAAATATACTATCAAGTATATGAAGACTAACAATATTTTCCACATCTCAAGGACGATTTTAACCAGTTGATTCTGGGAAACTTTCATGGGAGAGTGCATCAGCCACTTTGTTAGAAGTTCCTGAGATGTGTTGGATGTCAAAATCAAAATCTTGGAAAGCTAAACTCCACCGAAAAAGCTTTTTGTTATATCCCATGGCGGTATGAAGCTACTGTAGCGCAGCATGGTCGGTTTGCAGGTGGAAACACCGTCCCCAAACATAGGGGCGTAGCTTTTCCAGAGCGTAGACAATGGCATAACATTCTTTTTCACTGACAGACCAGTTGCTTTCCCTCTCAGACAGCTTCTTGCTGAGAAACACTACAGGGTGGAATTCTTGATCTGGTCCTTCCTGCTTTAAAACTGCTCCCACACCACGCTCGGACGCATCTGTGGTTACTGGAACGGTTTGTCAAAGTCTGGGGCCCTTAGTACAGGGTCAGACATGAGTGTCGCTTTAAGCTGGCTAAAGGCCTTCTGACACTCTTCGGTCCACTGAATGGCATTTGGCTGTTTCTTTTTGGTTAGGTCTGTCAGTGGGGCAATGATTTGGCTGTAGTGCGGTATAAATCGTCTGTAATAACTGGCCAAGCCTAAGAAGGATTGAACCTGTTTCTTTGACTTTGGGACAGACCACTTTTGGATAGCATCCACTTTGGCCTATAGGGGGCTTATAGTTCCTTGACCCACCTGGTGTCCAAGGTAAGTCACTCTGTTTAGGCCTATTTGACACTTCTTAGCCTTAACAGTTAGTCCTGCCTCCCTTATGCGCTCAAGGACCTTTTGTAGATGTTCCAGGTGTTCTGCCCAGGAATCCGAAAATATGGCCACATCATCAAGGTAGGCGACTGCATATTCTCTTAACCCCGCTATGAAACCATCGACAAGTCTTTGGAAGGTGGCGGGTGCATTCCGCAGCCCGAAAGGGAGTACATTAAATTCATACAGCCCAACATGTGTGGTGAAGGCTGACCTTTCCTTGGCGGATTCATCTAGCGGTAGCTGCCAGTACCCCTTGGTTAAGTCCAAGGTAGAGATGAACTGGGCCCGTCCCAGTTTCTCTAATAGTTCATCTGTGCGTGGCATTGGATAGTTGTCTGGGCGAGTTACAGCATTTAGCTTACGGTAGTCCACGCAAAAACGTATTTCCCCATCTGGTTTGGGAACTAGAACCACTGGAGATGCCCATGCACTGCCAGAGGGGCAGATTACACCCATCTGTAACATATCCTGGATCTCCCGTTCTAGAGCAGTTTTAGCTTGAGGAGACACCCGGTAAGGTTGGGCTCTAATTGGGTGAGCATTACCTGTGTCAATGGAGTGGTATGCCCGTTCAGTCAGTCCTGGGGTGGCTGAGAACGTTGGCGCGTAGCTAGTGCACAGCTCCTGGATCTGCTGTCGCTGCATACGCCCAAGGGTCATGGAGAGGTTCACCTCTTCCACGTCACCCGCACTTTTCCCTTCATAGTAGACACCTTCAGGCCACTCAGCGTCGTCTCCTCCCTGGGCTGTAAACTGACAAACCTTTAATTCTCTGGAATAAAAGGACTTTAAAGAATTAATATGGTACACCTTATGCTTTCGGTTGGAGGTGGGGAATGCTATGAGATAATTTAGCTTCTTAACCCTTTATAGGTGAGAGGATTTTTTCCTCTGGCCAGGAGGGATTTTAAAGGGGTTTACCCTTCCCTTTATATTTATGACACAAGAACTCACTTATCAATAGCTGGGAAGTGAAATCCTCACTTCTGTTTTCTTTTGTCATTATAGTTCCCACTTTGCCATTGTTTGTCTGCATAATCTCTGTCTGGTTCTGTGATTGTTTCTGTCTGCTGTATAATTAATTTTGCTGGGTGTAAACTAATTAAGGTGGTGGGATATAATTGGTTAAATAATCATGTTACAATATGTTAGGATTGGTTAGTTAAATTTCAGGAAACTGATTGGTTAAGGTATAGCTAAGCAGAACTCAAGTTTTATTATATAGCCTGCAGTCAATCAGGAAGTGTGTGTGTGTGTGTGTGTGGGAAATGGGAACAGGGAATGGGGGTGGGGAAATAGGAATCATGTTTTGCTAAAGGGGGAAATGGGAACAGGGACACAGTTACGCCTCTGTGGTGTCAGAGCTGGGAAGGGGGACACTAAGGAAAGAAACTGGAATCATGTTTGCTGGAAGTTCACCCCAATAAACATTGAATTGTTTGCACCTTTGGACTTTGAGTATTGTTGCTCTCTATTCATGCGAGAAAGACCAGGGAAGTGGGTGAAGGAATAAGCCCCCTAACAAATCCCATCTGGTCCTGGTGACTTATTACTGTTTATCGGTTTCCTCCAAAACCTCTTCAACTACCCACACATCTGTCAGGGAAATTACACAGCACAGCACAGATTATCCAACAAGTTCTTGGAATGTATTGGAGACCATCTTTTATTTCAGAAGGTGAAGAAAGCTACTAGGGGGAAGGCTGTTCTAGATTTGATTTTGACAATTAGGGAAGAACTGGTTGAGAATTTGAAAGTGGAAGGCAATTTGGGTGAAAGTGATCATGAAATGGTAGAGTTCATGATTCTAAGGAATTGTCATAAATATAAAGGGAAGGGTAAACCCCTTTGAAATCCCTCCTGGCCAGGGGAAAGCTCCTCTCACCTGTAAAGGGTTAAGAAGCTAAAGGTAACCTCGCTGGCACCTGACCAAAATGACCAATGAGGAGACAAGATACTTTCAAAAGCTGAGAGGAGGGAGAGAAACAAAGGGTCTGTGTCTGTCTGTATGCTGGGTCTTTGCCGGGGATAGACCAGGAATGGAATCTTAGAACTTTTAGTAAGTAATCTAGCTAGGTATGTGTTAGATTATGATTTCTTTAAATGGCTGAGAAAAGAATTGTGCTGAATAGAATAACTATTTCTGTCTGTGTATCTTTTTTGTAACTTAAGGTTTTGCCTAGAGGGGTTCTCTATGTTTTTGAATCTAATTACCCTGTAAGATATCTACCATCCTGATTTTACAGGGGGGATTTCTTTATTTCTATTTACTTCTATTTTTTATTAAAAGTCTTCTTGTAAAAAACTGAATGCTTTTTCATTGTTCTCAGATCCAAGGGTTCGGGTCTGTGGTCACCTATGCAAATTGGTGAGGCTTTTTATCCAACATTTCCCAGGAAAGGGGGGGGTGCAAGTGTTGGGAGGATTGTTCATTGTTCTTAAGATCCAAGGGTCTGGGTCTGTAGTCACCTAGGCAAATTGGTGAGGCTTTTTACCAAACCTTGTCCAGGAAGTGGGGTGCAAGGGTTTGGGAAGTATTTTGGGGGGAAGGACGCGTCCAAACAGCTCTTCCCCAGTAACCAGTATTAGTTTGGTGGTGGTAGCGGCCAGTCCAAGGACAACGGGTGGAATATTTTGTACCTTGGGGAAGTTTTGACCTAAGCTGGTAAAGATAAGCTTAGGAGGTTTTTCATGCAGGTCCCCACATCTGTACCCTAGAGTTCAGAGTGGGGGAGGAACCTTGACATGGTGGCATAGTGGTGGGATTAACCTGAAATCATTTTGAGATCCAGTTGAGATTTTTTGAACTAGAAATACAGATTTTAAAAATGAAATTTTTTTTTTCCTTTGGAAAGGAAGTCCAGAAAGCAGCTGAAACTGAAAGCAGCTTGGTTTTTCTCTGCTTTGTGGCCAAGCAGAGACAAAAGGGAATTATCTTTGTGAATTGCAGGTTTTCTTTGCCTGGAGGCAGGGTACTTAACTCCTGCAGGGAAATTCACAGTCTTCCAACCCAGAGTTTTTTTTTTTCTTTTCTTCCTAAAAGTAAATAGGGGGTGTGTGTTCTACCCATTTGCCTGGAGACAAAAGTGGCAGGGGTTTTTTTTAGGATTTTGATTTTTTTGTTTTACAAGGAGCACAGGTTTGAAAAGGAATTTTTTTTTCCTTTGGGTGCTGGTAATCAGGTTTCCAAGTAGTTGGAGGTTTTTTGCTTTGATTTGGGCCCAGAGCAGAGACAAGGGAATTGTCTTTTTCTGTAGGCTGACAATCACTATCAGAGAATAGGTATTCTATTCCAGCACAGCAAAATTTTACAGCCAAGTTTTGTTTGTTTATTTCTAAACCTTGGGTGTAAAGTTAGTTAAAAACAGAGAGGTTAGAATGACAAAATCCATGGCTCGACAAAAGCTGGAACTAGCCAGATTTCAGGCTGCGGAAAAACAAAGGGAACATGAAAGACAGATAGAACTCATGCGGCTGAAAATGGAAGCAAGGGACAAAGAAATGGAAGCAAGGGCCAAAGAACTGGAGGAGAAGGAAAAAGAGAGGAAGCATGTGGAGGAGGTGGAGAAGATAAAGGCTCAGCGGAATATCCCAACAAACCCTAGCAATCCTTCTCCAAGTACCACTTCCCATCCCAGAAAGTTCCCCACCTACAAGGCAGGTGATGATACTGAGGCCTTCTTAGAAAACTTCGAAAGGGCCTGCCTTGGGTACAGCATCTCTACTGACCAATACATGGTAGAGCTGAGGCCGCAGCTCAGTGGACCCTTAGCTGAGGTGGCAACTGAAATGCCTAAAGAACACATGAACAAGTATGAACTGTTTAAATCCAAGGCGAGAGTCAGAATGGGGATAACACCCGAGCAGTCTCGTCGGAGGTTCAGAGCCCTAAGGTGGAAACCAGACATGTCATTTACCCGACATGCCTACCACATTGTGAAACATTGGGATGCCTGGATATCAGGAGCAAGTGTTGACTCTCCAGTAAATTTGCCCTTCCTAATGCAAATGGAACAATTCTTAGAGGGTGTTCCTGAGGAAATAGAAAGATACATCCCAGATGGGAAGCCCAAAACTGTAATCGAGGCAGGAGAGATTGGAGCCAGATGGGTGGAGGTGGCAGAGAAGAAGAAAACTGGTCGCAGTTGGAGCGGAGACCAGAAGAGACCACCCCAGACCACACCCTATTACCGGGGGCCACCCAAAGCCCCACCTACCTCCCAAAGAACCCTCCAGGCCCCTTATCGTCCCACCACCCCGTTCTCCAGCAACCCTCCTCGCCCCAGTGACCCGTCAGCTGGACGATGTTTTAAATGTAACGAGCTGGGGCATGTAAAGGCCAACTGCCCCAAGAACCCCAACAGATTACAGTTCATTGCACCGGAATCACACCAGAGGTCCACAGGCCCAGATACCTCCCAGATACCCTTGGAGCGGAGGGAAACTGTGAGTGTGGGCGGGAAGAAGGTCACCGCGTGGAGGGACACCGGAGCACAAGTGTCAGCTATCCATGCTTCCTTAGTGGACCCCAATTTAATCAATCCAGAGATCCAAGTGACGATTCAACCCTTCAAGTCCAACTCTTTTCAATTTGCCTACAGCCAAGTTGCCTGTCCAGTACAAGGGCTGGTCAGGAATGTGGACTTTTGCAGTCTATGATGATTATCCCATCCCCATGCTGTTGGGGGAAGACTTGGCCAAGCATGTGAAGCAGGCCAAGAGGGTGGGAACGGTCACCCGCAGCCAGGCTAAACAAGCCGTGAGGCCTAGCTCTGTTCCGGAAACTTCTATCAGGACCCGGTCAGAGGTGATGGACCTGGACCCCAGGCCAATGTCTGCAACAGCAGTAGTGGATCCAGTCCCAGAGACCCAGATGGAACCAGTCCCAGAACCGGAACCAGCCGAACAACCAACACCAGACCCCGTGTCAGCACTGAATCCAGTACTTGCAACCTCAACACCAGAGGGCCCCACTGAACCTGAACTGGCAGCAGCCGATAACCCTACACAAGAGGCTCAGCCGGAGCCTGAATCCCAACATAGTGCAACAGCGGAGAGTGGTTCACAGTCAACAGAAACAGCTCCATCCCCTATATCGCTTCCAGAGGGACCAAGCCTAGGGCCACAATCCCATGAGGAACTGATGTCTCCAGCATCAAGGGAACAGTTCCAGACCGAACAGGAAGTAGATGAAAGCCTCCAGAGAGCTTGGACGGCGGCACGGAGCAACCCACCGCCTCTCAGCTCTTCTAATCGATCCAGGTTTGTTATAGAAAGAGGACTTTTATACAAGGAAACTCTTTCTGGTGGACACCAGGAAGACTGGCATCCTCAGAGACAGTTGGTAGTTCCAACTCAATATCGGACCAAGCTCTTGAGCTTAGCCCACGATCACCCTAGTGGCCATGCTGGGGTGAACAGGACCAAAGACCGTTTGGGGGGGTCATTCCACTGGGAGGGAATGGGCAAGGATGTTTCTACCTATGTCCAGTCTTGTGAGGTGTGCCAAAGAGTGGGAAAACCCCAAGACCAGGTCAAAGCCCCTCTACAACCACTCCCCATCATTGAAGTTCCATTTCAGCGAGTAGCTGTGGATATTCTGGGTCCTTTTCCAAAAAAGACACCCAGAGGAAAGCAGTACATACTGACTTTCATGGATTTTGCCACCCGATGGCCGGAAGCAGTAGCTCTAAGCAACACCAGGGCTAAAAGTGTGTGCCAGGCACTAGCAGACATTTTTGCCAGGGTAGGGTGGCCCTCCGACATCCTCACAGATGCAGGGACTAATTTCCTGGCAGGAACTATGAAAAACCTTTGGGAAGCTCATGGGGTAAATCACTTGGTTGCCACTCCTTACCATCATCAAACAAATGGCATGGTGGAGAAGTTTAATGGAACTTTGGGGGCCATGATACGTAAATTCGTAAATGAGCACTCCAATGATTGGGACCTAGTATTGCAGCAGTTGCTCTTTGCCTACAGAGCTGTACCACATCCCAGTTTAGGGTTTTCACCATTTGAACTTGTATATGGCCGTGAGGTTAAGGGGCCATTGCAGTTGGTGAAGCAGCAATGGGAGGGATTTACACCTTCTCCAGGAACTAACATTCTGGACTTTGTAACCAACCTACAAAACACCCTCCGAACCTCTTTAGCCCTTGCTAGAGAAAACTTACAGGATGCTCAAAAAGAGCAAAAAGCCTGGTATGATAAACATGCCAGAGAGCGTTCCTTCAAAGTAGGAGACCAGGTCATGGTCTTAAAGGCGCTCCAGGCCCATAAAATGGAAGCATCGTGGGAAGGGCCATTCATGGTCCAGGAGCGCCTGGGAGCTGTTAATTATCTCATAGCATTCCCCACCTCCAACCGAAAGCCTAAGGTGTACCATATTAATTCTCTAAAGCCCTTTTATTCCAGAGAATTAAAGGTTTGTCAGTTTACAGCCCAGGGAGGAGACGACGCTGAGTGGCCTGAAGGTGTCTACTATGAAGGGAAATGTGCTGGTGGTGTGGAAGAGGTGAACCTCTCCATGACCCTTGGGCGTATGCAGCGACAGCAGATCCAGGAGCTGTGCACTAGCTACGCGCCAACATTCTCAGCCACCCCAGGACTGACTGAACGGGCATACCACTCCATTGACACAGGTAATGCTCACCCAATTAGGGTCCAACCTTACCGGGTGTCTCCTCAAGCTAAAACTGCTATAGAACGGGAGATCCAGGATATGTTACAGATGGGTGTAATCCGCCCCTCTGAAAGTGCATGGGCATCTCCAGTGGTTCTAGTTCCCAAACCAGATGGGGAAATACGTTTTTGCGTGGACTACCGTAAGCTAAATGCTGTAACTCGCCCAGACAACTATCCAATGCCACACACAGATGAACTATTAGAGAAACTGGGACGGGCCCAGTTCATCTCTACCTTGGACTTAACCAAGGGGTACTGGCAGGTACCGCTAGATGAATCTGCCAAGGAAAGGTCAGCCTTCATCACACATCTCGGGCTGTATGAATTTAATGTACTCCCTTTCGGGCTGCGAAATGCACCCGCCACTTTCCAAAGACTTGTAGATGGTCTCCTAGCGGGATTAGGAGAATATGCAGTCGCCTACCTTGACGACGTGGCCATATTTTCGGATTCCTGGGCAGACCACCTGGAACATCTACAAAAAGTCCTTGAGCGCATAAGGGAGGCAGGACTAACTGTTAAGGCTAAGAAGTGTCAAATAGGCCTAAACAGAGTGACTTACCTTGGACACCAGGTGGGTCAAGGAACTATCAGCCCCCTACAGGCCAAAGTGGATGCTATCCAAAAGTGGCCTGTCCCAAAGTCAAAGAAACAGGTTCAATCCTTCTTAGGCTTGGCCGGTTATTACAGACGATTTGTACCGCACTACAGCCAAATCACTGCCCCACGGACAGACCTAACCAAAAAGAAACAGCCAAATGCTGTTCAGTGGACCGAAAAGTGTCAGAAGGCCTTTAACAAGCTTAAAGCGACACTCATGTCTGACCCTGTACTAAGGGCCCCAGACTTTGACAAACCGTTCCTAGTAACCACAGATGCGTCCGAGCGTGGTGTGGGAGCAGTTTTAATGCAGAAAGGACCTGATCAAGAATTCCACCCTGTAGTGTTTCTCAGCAAAAAACTGTCTGAGAGGGAAAGCAACTGGTCAGTCACTGAAAAAGAATGTTACGCCATTGTCTATGCTCTGGAAAAGCTACGCCCCTATGTTTGGGGACGGCGTTTCCACCTGCAAACCGACCATGCTGCACTGAAGTGGCTTCACACCGTCAAGGAAACTAACAAAAAACTTCCTCGGTGGAGTTTAGCTCTCCAAGATTTTGATTTCGACATCCAACACATCTCAGGAGCTTCTAACAAAGTGGCTGATGCACTCTCCCGTGAAAGTTTCCCAGAATCAACTGGTTAAAATCGTCCTTGAGATGTGGAAAATATTGTTAGTCTTTATGTACTTGGTAGTATATTTAGAGATGCATGTGTCTTATTAACTCTGTTTTCCTAGCGCTCCAGGAAGAAATCCCAGCCAGTGTTTCACCCTAGCTGAGATTTGGGGGGCGTGTCATAAATATAAAGGGAAGGGTAAACCCCTTTGAAATCCCTCCTGGCCAGGGGAAAGCTCCTCTCACCTGTAAAGGGTTAAGAAGCTAAAGGTAACCTCGCTGGCACCTGACCAAAATGACCAATGAGGAGACAAGATACTTTCAAAAGCTGAGAGGAGGGAGAGAAACAAAGGGTCTGTGTCTGTCTGTATGCTGGGTCTTTGCCGGGGATAGACCAGGAATGGAATCTTAGAACTTTTAGTAAGTAATCTAGCTAGGTATGTGTTAGATTATGATTTCTTTAAATGGCTGAGAAAAGAATTGTGCTGAATAGAATAACTATTTCTGTCTGTGTATCTTTTTTGTAACTTAAGGTTTTGCCTAGAGGGGTTCTCTATGTTTTTGAATCTAATTACCCTGTAAGATATCTACCATCCTGATTTTACAGGGGGGATTTCTTTATTTCTATTTACTTCTATTTTTTATTAAAAGTCTTCTTGTAAAAAACTGAATGCTTTTTCATTGTTCTCAGATCCAAGGGTCTGGGTCTGTAGTCACCTAGGCAAATTGGTGAGGCTTTTTACCAAACCTTGTCCAGGAAGTGGGGTGCAAGGTTTTGGGAAGTATTTTGGGGGGAAGGACGCGTCCAAACAGCTCTTCCCCAGTAACCAGTATTAGTTTGGTGGTGGTAGCGGCCAGTCCAAGGACAACGGGTGGAATATTTTGTACCTTGGGGAAGTTTTGACCTAAGCTGGTAAAGATAAGCTTAGGAGGTTTTTCATGCAGGTCCCCACATCTGTACCCTAGAGTTCAGAGTGGGGGAGGAACCTTGACAGGAATGGTAGGAGGGAGAACAGCACAGTAAAGACAATGGATTTCAAGAAGGCAGACTTTAGCAAACTCGGTGAGTTGGTAGGTAAGATCCCATGGGAAGCAAGTCTGAGGGGAAAAACAACTGAAGACATTTGGCAGTTTTTCAAAGAGACATTATTAAGGGAACAAGAGCAAACTATCCCACTGCATAGGAAAGATAGAAAGTATGGCAAGAGACCACCCTAGCTTAACCAGGAGATCTTCAATGATCTAAAACTCAAAAAAGAGTCCTACAAAAAGTGGAAACTTGGTCAAATTACAAAGGATGAATATAAACAAATAACACGAGTATGTAGGGACAAAATTAGAAAAGCCAAGGCACAAAACGAGATCAAACTAGCTAGGGATATAAAAGGAAATAAGAAAATATTCTACAAATACCTTAGAAGCAAGAGGAAGACCAAGGACAGAGTAGGCCCGTTACTCAATGAGTTGGGAAAGAAACTCATTGAGTAATGTGACAGAAAACATGGAAATGGCAGAGATGCTTAATGACTTCTTTGTTTCTGTTTTTATCAAGAAAGTTGGTGGCAATTGGATGTCTAACATAGTGAATGCCAGTGAAAATGAGATAGGATCTGAGTCTAAAATAGGGAAAGAACAAGTCAAAAATTACTAAGACAAGTTAGATGTCTTCAAATCACCAGGGCCTGGTGAAATGCATCCTAGAATACTCAAGGAGCTGACTGAGGAGATATCTGAGCCATTAGCAATTATCTTTGAAAAGTTATGGAAGATGGGAGACAGTCCAGAAGACTGGAAAAGGGCAAATATAGTGCCCATCTATAAAAAGGGAAATAATTTCTGTTCCTGGAAAGCTAATGGAGCAAATAATTAATCAATCAATTTGCAAACACCTAAAAGATAATAAGGTGATAAATAATAGTCAGCATGTATTTGTCAAGAACAAATTGTGTCAAACCTTTGAGAGAGTAACAAGTCTTGTGGATGGGGGGAAGTGGTAGATGTGGTATATCTTTACTTTAGTAAGGCTTTTGATACTGTCTCACATGACCTTCTCAAAAACAAACTAGGGAAATACAAACTAGAAGGAGCTATTATAAGGTGTGTGGATAACTGGTTGGAAAATTATTCCCATAGAGTAGTTATCAGTGGTTCACAGTTATGCTGGAAGGGCATAATGAGTGGGGTCCCGCAGGGATCGGTTCTGGGTCTGGTTCTGTTCAATATCTTCATCAATGATTTAGATAATGGTACAGAAAGTACACTTTAAAAGTTTGTGGATGACACCAAGCTGGGAGGGGTTGCAAATGCTTTGGAAGATAGGATTAAAATTCAAAATGATCTGGACAAACTGGAGAAATGGTCTGAAGTAAATAGGATGACATTCAATAAGAACAAATGCAAAGTACTCCCTTTAGGAAGGAACAATCAGTTGCACACATACAAAATGGGAAATGACTACCTAGGAAGGAATACTGCAGAAAGAGATCTGGGAGTCACAGTGGACCACAAGCTAAATATGAGTCAACAGTGTAATGTTGTTGCAAAAAAATCAAACGTCTTTCTGGGATGCATTAGCAGGAGTATTGTAAGCAAGACACGAGAAGTAATTCTTCCACTCTACTCTGCTCTGACTAGGCCTCAGCTTGAGTATTGTGTCCAGTTCTGGGTGCCACATTTCAGGAAGGATGTGGACAGATTGGAGAGAGTCCAGAGAAGATCATCAAAAATTATTAAAGGTCTAGAAAACGTGACCTATGAGGGAAGATTGAAAAAATTGGGTTTGTTTAGTCTGGAGAAGAGAAGACTGAGAAGGGACAAGATAACAGTTTTCAAGTACATAAAAGGTTGTTACAAGGTGGAAGGAGAAATTTATTCTTCTTAACATCTGAGGATAGGACAAGAAGCAATGGAGCTTCCAGCCCCGGGATGCCCAGTTCAGTTATCCCGGAACTCGGTGGGGAGTTCTCCCCCTGACTTCAATGGAAATGGGATCAGACTCATAGGCTCTTTGGATTTGTCTATGCAGCGAGTGGCAGTTAGATTCACAGCTTGGGTAGACAGATGCAGGCTTGTGCTTCTCGGGGTACCGTGCTAAGAATAGTTGTGTAGATGTTGAGACTCGGGCTCTGAAGCTGGTGGGCTGGAGCCCCAACTTCTGCTCCAGCATCTACACAGCTTGTTTTAGCGAGGTACCCCGAGTCTGTCGATCTGAGCTCTGAGATTTGTTGCCGTGGGCTGACACTTGTTGTGTAGATGTACCCTTGGTCATCGCTGAGATCAAAATAGCACTAGTCATGCATGTTCTGCAATGAATTACGTACATGCAGGTTGAATACCCATAGTGTGCTGCTGAAGGTAACAGGTACATCTTGTTACATGAAGCTTAATATGCCAGGTATTTCTAGGCTGAAAGCATGTGCCGTGTGGCCAGATACATTAGGTACTTCAAGGCAGAATGCACACTGAACAATGCGCATCTCCTAGCAGCAAGGTACACTAGATAGGATACTTGTAACCAAGTGGGGTTCATTAGTCATGACCTGTAATGACATTCTAAGAACGTTAAATGATTTTCCACAGTAGAATATAAGGGTTTGTATGATTAGTGTTATAGCAACATGACAGATGAACTCAATGAAAAGTCAGTCCACATCTTCCAGAGCTGAGACTGGCCCCTAGTATGTATTTAATTTACAGGGTCTGTTCATTCCATGTGTTATGTTTTATTGAAAGGAAATTCATTGATGTGAGACTGGCAAATGATGCCACAAGAAGATAATCTGTCAGGTTCCAATGGTACAGGCTCTGATCCATCAGTGTTCTTCCTGATGGGTATCCCGGGGCTGGAAGCTCTGCACCCCTGGATCTCCATCCCCTTCTGCTCAATGTTCACCGTGGCACTTCTAGGAAACTGCACCCTCTTGTATGCTATCAAGACAGAGCCCTCCCTCCATCAGCCCATGTTCTATTTCCTCGCCATGCTGGCCATCATCGACCTGGGTTTATCCACAACCACCGTGCCGAAAATACTGAGCATCTTCTGGTTTAATTCCAGGGAGATCAGCTTTAATGCCTGCCTGGTACAGATGTTTTTCATTCACTCATTCTCCATCATGGAGTCTGCTGTACTGCTGGCCATGGCCTTCGACAGGTACGTGGCCATCTGCAACCCCCTGAGATATGCCACCATCCTGACCAATTCAGTGATAGCAAAGATCGGGCTGGCAGCTTTGGCCCGGGCTGTTCTGCTAGTGGTCCCCCTCCCCTTCATCCTCAGGAGGTTGCCCTACTGCGGGTCCCACGTCATCTCTCATTGCTACTGCGAGCACATGGCCGTGGTGAAGCTGGCCTGTGCCAACACCAGGGTCAATAATGTCTATGGGATCATGGTAGTTCTCTTCATTGCGGGGCTGGATCTGATGTTCATCTCCCTATCGTATGTCAACATCCTAAGGGCTGTCTTAAGCGTGGCATCCAAGAAAGAGCAGCTCAAGGCTTTCGGCACCTGTGGCTCCCACCTTTGCGCCATCTTAGTATTCTACAGCCCTGTGGTCCTCTCCTCAACAATACACAGGTTCGGGCGCCATGTCGCCCCACACGTACACATCCTGCTGGCCAATTTCTACCTCCTCTTTCCTCCCATGATGAACCCCATCGTGTACGGTGTGAAAACCAAACAGATTCGTGACCGGGTGCTTCTCCTGTTCCAAGGGAAAAGCTTCTAGGCTGAGCAGGAGGGGGCTGCTGAGCAATCAGAAAGCAGAGGATGCAGGAGAGGTTTTCTGAGTAACTTAGACAGCATGGTTGTGGGGGTTTTATGTATGCTGGGATGGGAACTTCACCTCCGACTCCTAGGGAGCCGTACACTGTCCCCTACACAAGCTTAGCGCTGCTGGCCGGAAGGTGATCTTGGCCTTGACCTTGTCCTCACTCAGCCCCGTTTGTGGAGTGTGAAGGAGTGTGAAGAGGAGTGTGGAGGAGTGTGAGGGCTCCTTGCACCTTCTCTTGCTTTGCTGGAATCTGGCCTTTATTACTGACACACCCAGCCACAGCCACGGACGTCCATGCTGCAGGAACAAATGCTGTATCTGCCACTGAAGTTCAGTCAGCTCTGAGATGGAGCAACACACCCGGGACCATTTAGGCCCCAGAAGAAATGCTGACTGCTGGGCTCTTCTGTCCCAAACGTGCCACCAGGGACGCTGCTGGGTGCCAACCTTTTTTTTTTTTTTTTTTTTTTGGAAATCTGGCCTTAGTTGTGGTGTCTGAACATTTGAGAGTCTGTCCCCAGTGGTTTAACCCGACCACACAGCAGCACAATGCACCAGGTCGAGAGAGGGGGGACGAGGAAGGGTGGATCTGCCTCAAAGTGTACTTCGAACCTCCCCAAATCCTAACCAGAGCGATCTCAGGCACAAAGTATTTGAAGTTCACTTTCTGATACTGACAATAAATCAATGAAACACAGCATTGTCTCCATGTGCGTGCGTGTGTGTGTGTATAAAATACTCATGAAAAAGTCTTGCTCTTCTTTGCTATCGCCCTTGTTCCTGTTGACTAATATATGTTGGATAGCATATAGATATACATCACGTTCATAATATGTATTATCTGCACCATGTATATACGAGTAGCATGCATTAACTACCAATAACATTAAGCACAAATATTGTAACAAAAGAACTAGATAAGTTAAAAAAAGAACTAGATAAGTTCATGGAGGATAGGTCCATCAGTGGCTATTAGCCAGGATGGGCAGGGATGTTGTCCCTAGCCTCTGTTTGCCAGAAGCTCAGATTGGGTGACAGGGGATGGATCACTTGATGATTCCCTGTTCTGTTCATTCCCTCTGGGGCACCTGGCACTGGCCACTGTCGGAAGACAGGATACTGGGCTAGATGGACCTTTGGTCTGACCCACTATGGCCATTCTTATGGTCTTAACAGTGATATAGCTGAAACTGGCCTGTACCATGATCCTTTTCATTCACTTAGTATCCCGTAATACCTTGCATTTTCTTAACTAAGCATTTGTCACAAGTAGGTAGGAGACTTGTAAACATGTTGTCACTTGTAAAATCACATAAATAATAGCAGCCGAAATTTGTACCTGGTGGAGGGCACCATCAGTATAAGGTGAATGCGGTGTCGCTGAACGGGACAGCTCTTTGGAGACTGGTATCGTATCAAACCTTGTTCCTGGGCCATATTAATCAACCTCCCTGACATTGGGCTCTTGAGTATATTTCCTAACAAAATAATGAACCAAAGTGTGGTCAAATGATACAATTTATCGAGAAATCCAGATCGTTGGAATAACCACCCATAGATATCGCTGCAGAGATCCTATGGCCCATTTTCCCTGGAAAACCACTGACATCGCCCCGCCATAGCTCCCCACCCCCACCCATAGTGCCAGGGGGGCATGGGCGGAGTTTGGAGGATTATGGGGACAGCCCCCCAAACTGCGTACGTTGCTGGGGGGCATAATTTAAAGGTTCAGCCGCCCCCTCGGAACAGCTCGAGTCACAGCCCCCAAGCTGGGCAGGCCCCCTCCCAGCTGCAAGGCACCCGGCACCACCATGTACAACTGGGAAGTGGACAGTGATGAGGAGTCCTGTGCCAGGAGCTGGCCCCAGCCCCCATGCTGGTGGGGTGGTGTCCGGTGATGGCCCCCACCCAGGTCTGGAGGAGCCCAGCATCTCCGGCAGGTGGCAGAGGGCAAAGCGGAGCTGCCGGGGGTGGGCTCGGAGAAGGGGCCGGCCCCGAGAAGAGGTGGTTCCCAGGTGAGTGGAGGATTCATGGCTATTCCTGCTGCGAGCCACACCCCATGATCCATGGCTGTTGGGCCCGCTGGAGTATCAGCCCTGCTGCCCCCCAGGGACCGGGGCTGGGCTGTGTCACTCTGCTTCCACCCGGACACCTGTCTGACCCCCACATGGCTGTGCCTCGATTTCCCCCCCGCTGTGCCCTGATTCCCCGCCACCCACGCTGTGCCCCGATTTCCCTCCCCTGCTGTCCCCCGAATTCCCCACTGCCTGCTCTGCTCCTATTCCCCCCCGCCCACTGTGCGCCAATTTCCACATACCCCAACCCCAACCCCCGCCCCAGGGACTGATCTCCCCCCCGCGCCCTGATTTCCCACCGCAGCCCCTGGCTCTGGGGACTGACCCCTGACATGTCCCGCTGTGCCGCAATTGGGCAGGGTCAGCGACAACTCCTCCCAGCCCGGCTCTGCAGGTGGCAGGTGAGTCCTAGGGGATGGGGACTGAGATGGGGGTGGGAATGCAGTGCGAGCGACAGGGGGGGGGAAGACAAGTAGGGCAGGGGGTGGGGCCTCGGAGTAAGAGGCGTGGTAGGGGGAGGGGCCCCAGTGAAGAGGTGGGGCGGGGGCGGGGCCTCAGGGGAAGGGGCGGGACAGGGAGTTTGGATTTCAGGGGTTAGAAAGTTGCCAACCCCAGGCGATGGGCTCCAGGCGCACAGTGGGCTGCTGAGGGGCAGGGTGTTGGCGGGGACCGGCTGTGGGACCTGCCTGGTCCCGTTGCCCCCTCGCTGGCCCCGGTCCCCGCTGAGGCGAGGGGCCACGCACGCCCTGCCGTGCCCCTCCCCTGAGGGACGCGAGGCGGCCTGGGGAGGCCAGGCTGCGGGCTCAGCCCCTGGCCTGATTTCCCATTCGATCCGTCTGAGGGGACGACGGCTTGCCGGCCTGGTGGGCGAGGCGGGAGGGGGCACTATCAATCTGCACCCACTGAAAGTGGGGGGCACAATGTAAAGGTTCGGCCACCCACCAAACAAGCCGAGTCACGCCCTCCTCTCCCCCCACCCCATGCAGGTCCCTCGCCCTGCCGCACCCAGCTGGTACTCCTGGCTCTCCCCACGGGGTGCAGCTTCCAGTTCCCCTGGCCTCCAGGCTCACTTGACGGGCTCAGCTCTGGCCAGCTACCGCACAGAGTGGGGGCCCGGCGGTACCATGTGACCGAGCACGGGGCTGGTTCTGAGTCAGCAAGAAACCCACACGCAGGAGTGGGGCAGCCCTGACCCCACCCCCAGCTCATGGAGGCTGGGTGGTTTCCAGCCGTGGCTTCCAAGCCCCCCCCCGACTGTGTACACCTGGCATTAGTCACCATGTGGCCATGGTTAAATCCCCTCCCCCTCCCCACGGGTCCCTATGGAAGACCTGAAGAAACACCAGGGCAAGTGCCCAGCCCCCACAGGCCAGCAGTGACCCCACAGCGGGCCCAGCACTGCAAACCTGGGGTAGGCGTGGAATTTCTCCCCCAAGCGTGGCCCTGCTTTTTCTGGCTGGAGCTGCCCCCCAAATATTGAAGTCAAACTATGCCTATACAGGGGGGCCCTTCTTCCTACCCAAAGAGGAAGTGGTAGCAGCTGCGCTTTTGTAGTGTTGCTGCTTATGTTCCACCCCAGAGCTGGCTGCATGTCTGCAATGCGTGAGTGGGTCTCTGTAGAATGAGGTTTGGGGGATTCTACTGGATAAAAGAGGCCATGTACACGTAAGATGTCATTACCCATCTCTTTCCCAAACCAGTGTTCAGCTGTCTTCATAGTCAACTCCAAGCAGAGCCCTAACACGCAGGGTGAAGTCCTGCACACTGTGTGTGCACTTTTCCACCTGCCCAATTTAGGTATGTAAATCCCTGGTACACACGTCAGTTGTGGGGATTTGCACACTATTTTGTGGACACGTGCAATATGGACGACACGTGCATGCACTCTGCTGAGGGTTTGGCCCACACTTTTTCACGTAGATGTCGATATGAACACCAGCCCAGCAGGAGAGACCTGGGTTAATCTACATTCACCATTTGCTGTGACCCTCTAGGCCCCAAAGCAAATGTGCCGCGATAATGACCCAAGTCTCTCAACTGCCACCGAGTAAAGTCACCAGGGTGTGTGTCATTAGGAGGTATAAATACTCTCACCCAGTTGATCTCAGCTGAGTGCAGAGTCCTGCAGTTTGTGTGTGACTTCAGCATGTGCTGAGAGGGAAGAAGACGCAGCCAGGGTTCAGGTGAGCTGGGGCAGTTTATATTAAAGCTAATCAAGGAACTTTCTAAATAGGAGATTTTTAAAAGAAATGGAAAGCTTTGGGCCAAATCTGCTGTCAGTCAAACTGGTGTAAAACTGGAATGATTCTGGATTTAGGCCCGTATAAGTGAGAGTAGAGTGAGGTTGGTCATTTAGAAGGGAACTATTTAATGCCATCAAAAAAACAAACAACCAAAAAAAGTACAGGAAGAAACAAGTGAGTATTCCAAAATATCAGGGATGTTCAGGTTACACACAGAGCCATAGTTCTCTCCCCTGGTACAATTGCACTGTGAGAGACTCTTTATTGGGAGATTTCAGACTGGGGGACATATGTTTTGGCAGAGAGACAAGTAATGATTAGGACAGGGCAGTCCCCTAAAACGATCTCAGTCACTTGCTAAACTGGGCTCACTTGAACAACGTGCAGATTACATTACAATGTGCATTACAACTAAATGTGAGGTTCTACATCGAGGAACCAAGACCACAGATCACACTTACAGGATGGGGGAGTTTTGTTTTAGAAAGCACTGACTCAAAAAAGAACTCGGAGTCATGATGTGTAACCAGCTGTACATGAGGTCCCAGTGCAATGTGATGATGGAGAGAACAAATTCCCTCCTTGAAGGCATAAGCAGGGGAATATGGAGCAGAAATAAAGAGGTGTGCGGCTTGAAGAGACCATCACTGGACCCTCTTTCTAGGTCCGGTGCCCACACTTGAAAAAGGTTGTGGACAGATTGAAAAGGGTTCAGAAAAGAGCTATAAGAATGATTTCAGATCTGGAGAACGTGGCTTAACTGCCAGAGACAGAACAAGCTCAATCTATTCAGTTTATCTGAGAGAAGGTTAAGAGGTGACTTGATCACAGTCTTTAAGTCCATAGATGGGAAGAGCTTTCTGACTGTAGAAGGTTCTTTAATCTAGCAGACAAAGGCAGAATGAGATCCAATGCCTGGGAGCTGAGACTAGACAAACTGAGACGAGAAACGGTCTAGCTCCAAGGGACATTATGGGTTTGAGGCAGAACTCACGTGGTGAAATTCTGTGGCCTGTGTTATTCAGGAGGCCAGAGCAGGTGATCAGAATGGTCCCTTCTTGCCTTAAAACCTATGACTCCATAATAATTTGATCAGAATTTATTCTCAGTTAATGAAATAAGTAATATTTTTTCTACAACCTTAGATAAATATGGGCTGTAGCAGCTTGTAATATTTTTTCCCTTTGTGAAAACAGTCTCTGCATCTCTGTTCATTTGGATTTTTATAGCATAAGATTTCTTCTCTCCAAAGTCGGTTTCGAATACGTGTGTGCCGCAGCTATGCACCACACTACAACCCCCCTGCTGCAATATAAATAGGCCTAAAGGGATTCATCTGAGTCCCTTTGCTTCTGGAACCGACGGCCTGTCCACATTCACGGCAGCATGTGGAGAGCCGACGCTGCGTGCCCGGCTAGCATGGGGGTAAAGAGCCGTGTCGATGGAGAGTCACTGCTTAGGCACGTAGAGAACATGTCTGGCAGAACTCTAAGCTCTCCACCCTGCACAGTTCTCCACACACCCAAGCCGTGCTCCCATACCCACCCCTGAGTGTCCCGCTGCCTCCCTGCTGCCGGAGCCTCTCCCCATTGCAGTGAAAGGCTCCAGGAGTGGGGAAAGGCTCTGGCAGTGAGGAGCCTTTCCCTGCTGCCTGCCCATTGCCAGAGCCCTTCCCTGCCATGTGTAGCTACACACCTGCTTGTCAATGGGGTGTGTAGCTACACATACCTCACATGCCGAGGGCAGACAAAGCTTCAGGAAGACATTACGTAAGTCATATTTTCTTGGTGTGCCATTTCTAGTTTTCCCCAAACCAGAAACAGCATAAGCGCAGCCTCACAGTCCTGCAGTATGTCAGTGGAGGGCGGGGGGTGTTTCATAGGCCTGGAAATAGGGAGTTTTCGCTGTAAAACTGACCAGTTGTGAAGCCTCTGACAAGTATCATACAACATAAGAATGGTCATACTGGGTGAGACAAATGCTCCAACTAGCCCAGTATCCTGTCTTCCAACAGTGGCTAGTACCAGATGCTTCAGAGGCAATGAACAGAACAGGACGATTATTGTCCCAGTCCCAGGTTCTGGCAATTAGAGACTTAAGACACCCAGATCATCAAGTTGCATCCCTGACCATCTGGACTGATAGCCATTGATGGACCAATCCTCCAGGAACTTATCTAATTCTTTTTTTAACCCAATTAGACATTTGGCCTTCGCAGCATCCCCTGGCAACAAGTTCCCCAGGCTGACTGTGTGTTGTGTGAAGAAATTCTTCCTCCTGTTTGTTTTAAACCTGCTGCCTATTAATTTAATTCGGTGACCCCTGCTTCTTTTATTATGGGAAGGAGTAAATAACACTTCCCTGCTCGCTTTCTCCACACCAGTCATTATTTTATAGATCTCTATCATATACCCCTTAGTCATCTTTTCCCTTCTCTTTGTCTTTTCCAATTCTAATATATCTTTTTTGAGATGTGGTGACCTAAACTGCACGTAGTATTCAAGATGTGGCATACCATGGATTTATACAGTGGCATTAGGATATTTTCTGTTTTATTATCTATCACTTTCCTAATGATTCCCTGGTTTCAGTGTAGCAGCCATGTTAGTCTGTATTCGCAAAAAGAAAAGGAGTACTTATGGCACCTTAGAGACTAGCAAATTTATTTGAGCATAAGCTTTTGTGAGCTACAGCTTCCGATGAAGTGAGCTGTAGCTCACGAAAGCTTATGCTCAAATAAATTGTTTGTCTCTAAGGTGCCACAAGTCCTCCTTTTCTTTCTAATGATTCCCAACATTCTGTTCGCTTTTTTGACTGCCGCTGCACATGGAGTGGATGTTTTCAGAGAACTATCCACAATGACGCCAAGATCTCTTTCTTGAGTGGTAACAGTTAATTTAGACCCCATCATTTTATATGTATAGTTGGGATGATGTTTTCCAATGTGCATTACTTTCCATTTATCAACACTGAATTTCATCTGCTGTTTTGTTGCCCAGTCACCCAGTTTTGTGAGCTCCCTTTGTAACTCTTCACAGTCTTCTTTGGATTTACCTGTCTTGAGTAATTTTGTATAAAATCTGCAAATGTCACTACCTCACTGTTTACCCCTTTTTCCAGATCATTTATGGCTATGTTGAATAGCACTGGTCCCATTACAGACCCCTGGGGGACTTTGCTATTTACCTCTCTTCAGTCTGAAAACTGACCATTTATTCCTACCTTTTGTTTCCTGTCTTTTAACCAGCTACTGACCCACGAGAGAACCTTCCATCTTATGCCTTGACAACTCACTTTGCTTAAGAGCCTTTAGGGAGGAAACTTGTCAAAAGCTTTATGAAAGTCCAAGTACACTATAGCCACTGGATCACCCTTGTCCACACGTTTGTTGACCTCCTCAAAGAATTCTATTAGATTGGTGAGGGATGATTTCCCTTTACAAAAGCCAGGCTGGCTCTTCCCCAACAAATCTTGTTCATCTATGTGTCCGGTAATTCTGTTCTTTACTATGATTTTAACCAATTCGCCTGGTTCTGAAGTTAGGCTCACTGGGCTGTAATTACAAGGATTGCCTCTGGAACCTTCTTTAAAAATTGGCATCACATTAGCTATCCTCTAGTCATCTGGTACAGAGGCTGATAGGTCACTTACCACAGTTAGTAGTTCTGCAATTTGATATTTGAGTTCCTTCAGAACTCTTCGGTGAATCCCATCTGGTCCTGGTGACTTATTACTGTTTAATTTATCAGTTTGTTCCAAAACCTCCTCTACTGACACCTGGGACAGTTCCTCAGATTTGTCACCTAAGAAGAACGGCTCAGTTATCGCAGAAGTTGGTGGGGAGTTCTTCCCCTGATTTCAATGGGAGTGGGATCAGACTCATAGGCTCTTTGGGTTTGTCTATGCAGTGAGCGGCAGTTAGCCTCACAGCTGGTGTCAACAGATGCAGGCTCGTGCTTCTCGGGGCACCGCGCTAAGAATAGCTGTGTAGATGTTGAGACTCGGGCTCTGAAGCTGGTGGGGTGGAGCCCGAACACGAGCTACAGCATCTACACAGATTGTTTTAGCGAGGTACCCCGAGCCTGTCGATCTGAGCTCTGAGACTTGCTGCCGCGGGCTGACACTTGCTGTAGATGTACCCTTGGTCATCAATGAGATCAAAATAGCACTGCTCATGCATGTTCCGCAATGAACTACATACATCCAGGCTGAATACCCAGAGTGTGCTGCTGAAGGTACCAGGTACATCTTGTTACATGAAGCTGAACATGCCAGGTATTTCTGAGAGAGTGTGCCGTGCAGCCAGATATACTAGGTACTTCACGGCAGAATGCACACTAAACAATGCGCATCTCCTAGCAGCAAGGTACACCAGGTAGGATACTTGTAATCAAGTGGGGTTCATTAGTCATTACTTGTAATGACATTCTAAAAACTCTAAATGATTTTGCACAGAAAAATATCAGGGTTTGTATGATTAGTGTTGTTGCAACATGACTGATGAACTCAACAAATGTCAGTCCACTTCCTCCAGAACTGAGACTGACCCCTAGTATGTATTTAATTTACAGGGTCTGTTCATTCCATGTGTTATGTTTTATTGAAAGGAAAGACATGTGAGACTTGCAAATGATGCCACAACAAGACAACCCGTCAGGTTCCAACGGCACAGGCTCTGATCCATCAGTGTTCTTCCTGACGGGCATCCCGGGGCTGGAAGCTCTGCACCTCTGGATCTCCATCCCCTTCTCCTCAGTGTTCACCATGATCCTTCTAGGAAACTGCACCCTCTTGTATGTTATCAAGACAGAGCCCTCCTTACACAAGCCCATGTTCTATTTCCTCACCATGCTGACCGTCATCAACCTGGTTTTATCTACAACCACCGTGCCAAAAATACTGAGCATCTTCTGGTTTAATTCCAGGGAGATCAGCTTTAATGCCTGCCTGGTGCAGATGTTTTTCATTCACTCAATGTCCATGATGGAGTCTGCTCTGCTACTGGCCATGGCCTTCGACAGGTACGTGGCCATCTGCAACCCCTTGAGATATGCCACCATCCTGACCAATTCAATGATAGCGAAGATCGGGTTGGCGGCTTTGGCCCGGGCTGTTCTGTTCATGGTCCCTCTGCCCTTCCTCGTCAGGAGGCTGCCATTCTGCCAGTCCCATGTCATCTCCCATTGCTGCTGCGATCACATGGCTGTGGCAAAGCTGGCTTGTGCCAGCACTATGATCAATAACATCTATGGGATCATCGTAGCTCTCTTCATTGTGGGGCTGGATCTGCTGTTCATCGTCCTGTCATACATCAAGATCCTAAGGACTGTCTTAAGCCTGGCATCCAAGGAAGAGCAGCTCAAGGCTTTCGGCACCTGTGTTTCCCACCTTTGCGCCATCTTAGTGGTCTATGTACCAGGGGTTCTCTCTTCAGTAACTCACAGGTTCAGCCACCAAATCGCCCCGTACGTACATGTCCTGATGGGCACTTTCTATCTCCTCTTTCCTCCCATGATGAACCCCATCGTGTACGGTGTGAAAACCAAACAGATTCGTGACCGGGTGCTTCTCCTGTTCCGAAGGAAAAGCTTCTAGCCTGCACCTTGTGTGGAGTCTAGTGCTGGGAAACGCATCAGCAAGTGCCCCGCCCCCCTAATGCACAGGGATCATTAGTGCTGATGTATCTTTCTGCAGCATCTTGCATCTTGAACAATTTTAAAGCTCTTCACAAACCATGGCGTGAAAGGTCTGTACATGCTGGTGTGGGAACGATGTCACCTTTGCATGGGGTGCAGCATATAGTCCCCGTGCTCTGCCTGAGGTGGTCACCCTAGAAGTTACACTTGGCTGTGCTCCTGCCTCATTTGTCCATCACTAGCAAGAGGGCCAGGCCTGCTCACTCCTTGCCTGTAGGGAGGTTAAGTGTCTTACCTAACCTCACCCAGCAGCCCAATGACCCAACTAGGACATGATCCTAGGTTTCTGGTATCCCAGTGCAGTGCTCTATCCACTAAGCTCTGCTGTCTCCACGACAATGATATTTTTTCAATTTTAATAAGCTGATTTCCTGGCTTGTAATGCGTGTGACATGGGGTTTCTCTCATAGCCAGTTCCCTACCCTATTATCTTTCAATCTAACTGAGAAGTCTTGAACTTCAATACAGTTCAGCACCTGAGTTTTGGCTGAAATAAGGCCCAGCCCAATTCTTATGAAATCAGTGACCTGAAGAAGAACTCTTCAAACACAGCTCAGATCTCATATTACTTTGGCCCCTGTACACCCAGCTTTCTCATCCAGGGGTGGCCAACCTGCACCTGAGAAGGAGCCAGAATTGACCAGCGCCCATTGCCAAAGAGCCACAGTAACACGTCAGCAGCCCCCCGTCAGCTCCCCCACCTGCCTGCCAGCAGCCCTGCTGATCAGCACCGCCCCCTCCTTCCCCAGCCTCCTGCAGCGTGCAGGAGACTCTAGGGGGCAGGGGGCGGAGCGAGGGCACGGCAGGCTCAGGGGAGGGGGCGGGAAGGGGTGGAGTGGGGGCAGGGCCTGTGGCAGAGCCTGGGGGTGAGCAGTGAGTGCCCCCCAGCACACTGGAAAGTTGGCACCTGTAGCTCCAGCCCCAGAGTCGGTGCCCGGACAAGGAGCCGCATATTAACCTCTGAAGAGCCGCATGGGGCTCCGGAGCCACAGGTTGGCCACCCCTGCTCTAACCTCTGAGAACCGAATGTCTCTGCCCTACCCCTTCCCCCGAGGCCACCCCCACCTGTATCTCCCCCACTCCCGTCGCTCACTCCCCATCCCCCATGACTCACCTGCCACCTGCAGAGCCGGGCTGGGAGTGTCTGACACGGAGTCTACCTGCCTGTCCAATCAGAGTGCTGGGTGGGAAATCGGGGCACAGCAGGGGGGACCAGACAGGTTCAAGCCCCAGCCCCGGCCAGCGCCGGTACCTGCTTTGGTCCGGGAGCAGCCTGGTCGCTCCCGGCTCCAGCCGCGGCTGCTGCTCTTCCCGCCCACTGGTGGCGGAGGCGGGTTACTGCAGCGGTGTTGTCCGGACGCTGACAGTTTCCCTTTCCGACTGGACATTCCGGTCAAAAACCGGAAACCTGGCAACAGCCCTGTCACCACCTGGCAGCCCTGCCGCAGACACCCCCCAGTAACCGGGTGCACCCCACAGTCACCCCCTGCCCGAGAATCAAGGAAAGGACACAGGGGCCACCAGTGCTGGGCAGAGGGACTGGGCCCAGCTGTTACCTATGTTGGTCCAGATCATGGCATTGTCCAGGTGGAAGCAGAGTGACACAGTCCAGCCCCGGTACCTGGGGGGCAGCAGGGCTGTTACTCCAGGGGGCCCACCAGCCATGGATCATAGGGTGTGGCTCGCAGCAGGAACAGCCATGAATCCTCCACTCACCTGGGAACCACCTCCTCTTGGGTCCGGCCCCTTCTCCTCGCCCACCCCCGGCAGCTCCGCTTTGCCCTCTGCCACCCACCAGAGACGCTGGGCTCCTTCGGACCTGGGTGGGGGCCATCGCCAGACACCACCCCACCAGCATGGGGCTGGGGCCGGCGCCTGGCACAGGACTCCTCATCGCTGTCCACTTCCCAGTTGTACATGGCAGTGCTGGGTGCCTTGCAACTGGGAGGGGCCTGCCCAGCTTGCGGGCTGTGACTCGAGCTGTTTGTGGGGGGGTGGCTAAACCTTTAAATTGTTCCCCCCATTAGTAGCCTATGCAGTTTGGGCGCCAGCACCCCCCATATTCCTTGAAACTCGACCCATGCCCCCCTGGCGCTGTGGGGAAAGGGCCTCAGGCAGGGGTGAGGAGCCACGGCGGAGCTATTTCATGGAGGCTGAGGGACCATTTCTCTTTATCCTACCCCAGAGACTGCCATT
The DNA here is from genome assembly GCF_965140235.1 of Caretta caretta. Lineage (NCBI taxonomy): Eukaryota > Metazoa > Chordata > Testudines > Cheloniidae > Caretta > Caretta caretta. Next base: position 7,373,639 of record NC_134206.1, read on the forward strand.
TTCCAGGGAAAATGGGCCACAGGATCTCTGCAGTGATGTCTATGGGAGGTTATTCAAACTATCTGGAATTGTTGATAAATTGTATTGTTTGACCACGCTTTGATTCATTATTTTCTTATGAAATATACTCAAGATCCCAAATAACCAGTGTCAGTCAGGTTTATTAATATGGAGCAGGAAAAAGATTTGATATGATACCAGTCTCCAAAGAGCCGTCCAGTATGCTCCCCCCAGGTACAAATTTCAGCTGCTATTATTTATATCATTTTACAAGTTACACATGTTGACAAGTTTCCTATCTGCTTGTGCCAATGCTTAGTTAAGTAAATGCAAGGTATTTGGGGATACTAAGGATAAGTGAATGAACAGGATCATGGTATAGGCTGTTTCAGCAATATCACTGTTAAGACCATAAGAACGGCCATAGTGGGTCAGACCAAAGGTCCATCTAGCCCAGTGTCCTGTCTGCCGACAGTGGCCAAAGCCAGGTGCCTCAGAGGGAATGAACAGAACAGGGAATCATCAAGTGATTGCCGCCCATTCCCAGCTTCTGGCAAACAGATGCTAGGGACACCATCCTTGCCCATCCTGGCTAATAGCCACTGATGGACCTGTCCTCTATGAACTTATCTAGTTCTTTTTTGAACTTATCTAGTTCTTTTGTTACAATATTTGCGGTTAATGTTACTGGTAGTTAATGCATGCTACTCGTATATACATGGTGCAGATAATACATATTATGAACGTGATGTATATCTATATGCTATCCAGCATATATTAGTCAACAGGAACAAGGGCCATAAAATATAGCAAGACTTTTTCATGAGTATTTTATACACACACACACACATCCACACACACACACAGAGACAATATTCTGTTTCATTTATTTATTATCAGTATCAGAAAGTGAACTTTAAATATTTTGTGCCTGAGATCGCTCTGGTTAGGATTTGGGGAGGTTCGAAGTGCACTTTGAGGCAGATCCACCCTTCCTCGTCCCCCCTTTCTCATCCTGGTGCATTGTGCTGCGGTGCGGTCGGGTTAAACCACTGGGGAAAGAGTATCAAATGTTCAGGCACCACAACTAAGGCCAGATTTCCAACCAAAAAAAAAAAAGGTTGGCACCCAGCAGCATCCCTGGTGGCATGTTTGGGACAGAAGAGCCCAGCAGTCAGCACTTCTTCTGGGGCCCAAATGGCCCCAGATGTGTTTCTCCATCTCAGAGCTGACTGAACTTCAGCGGCAGATACAGCATTTGTTCCTGCAGCATGGACGTCCTTGGCCGTGGCTGGGTGTGTCACTAATAAAGGCCAGATTCCAGCAAAGCAAGAGAAGGTGCAAGGAGCCTTCACACTCCTCTTCACACTCCACAAACGGGGCCGAGTGAGGACAAGGTGAAGGCCAAGATCACCTTCCGGCCAGCAGCACTAAGCTCGTGTAGGGGACAGTGTATGGCTCCCTAGGAGTCAGAGGTGGAGTTCCCATCCCAGCGTCCCATACACAGAGCCCCCACAACCATGCTGTCTAAGTTACTCAGAAAACCTCTTCTGCATCCTCTGCTTCCTGATTGCTCAGCACCCCTCCCCCTCCCCCCCTCCCCGCTCAGCCTAGAAGCTTTTCCCTCGGAGCAGGAGAAGCACCCGGTCACGAATCTGTTTGGTTTTCACACCGTACACGATGGGGTTCATCATGGGAGGAAAGAGGAGGTAGAAATTAGCCAGCAGGATGTGTACGTGTGGGGCGAAATGGCGCCTGAACCTGTGTATTGTTGAGGAGAGGACCACAGGGATGTAGAATACTAAGATGGCGCAAAGGTGGGAGCCACAGGTGCCGAAAGCCTTGAGCTGCTCTTCCTTGGATGCCAGGCTTAAGACAGCCCTTAGGATGTTGACATACGATAGGGAGATGAACAACAGATCCAGCCCCACAATAAAGAGAACTACCATGATCCCATAGACATTATTGACCCTGGTGTCGGCACAGGCCAGCTTCACCATGGCCATGTGCTCACAGTAGCAATGAGAGATGACGTGGGACCCGCAGTAGGGCAGCCTCCTGACGAGGAAGGGGAGGGGGACCACTAGCAGAACAGCCCGGGCCAAAGCTGCCAGCCCGATCTTTGCTATCACTGAATTGGTCAGGATGGTGGCATACCTCAGGGGGTTGCAGATGGCCACGTACCTGTCGAAGGCCATGGCCAGCAGCAGAGTAGACTCCAGGGTGGAGAACGAGTGAAGGAAAAACATCTGCACCAGGGAGGCGTTAAAGCTGATCTCCCTGGAATTAAACCAGAAGATGCTCAGTATTTTCGGCACGGTGGTTGTGGATAAACCCAGGTCGATGATGGCCAGCATGGCGAGGAAATAGAACATGGGCTGATGGAGGGAGGGCTCTGTCTTGATAACATACAAGAGAGTGAAGTTTCCTAGAAGGGCCACGGTGAACATTGAGCAGAAGGGGATGGAGATCCAGGGGTGCAGGGCTTCCAGCCCTGGGATGCCCGTCAGGAAGAACACTGATGGATCAGAGCCTGTGCCGTTAGGAGCTGACAGGTTGCCCTGCAGGACCATCCTCTGTAAGTTTCACAACAACGTCTGTCCTGTCAATAAAACATAAGAGATGGGATGAACAGATACTGTACACGTATGAGATGCCACACTCCACTCTGGCTCACGGGGTGCAACTCCTTTGGGAATGGATGACAAGGTCTGGAGCTGATAGAAACATGGCTTGGGTGGTAAATATCGAGGAGCTCAGATTAACGAAAGCCTGGATCCAGGGGTGTAAGGACAAAGTGATAAGATATCAGCTACTGCAGGGCTCTTGAACCTGGCAGGCAAAGGCAAAACAAGTGCTAGTGGCTGGAAGTTGAAGCCTTCAGAGTGCAAACTGTGAATAAGATGCAACTGTGCTACTGGAACTAAGATGGAATTAACCAGTTCAAGAGAACCGTCACAGGCTTAGTAACTTCCCCGGGGCTCAGGGTCTTTCAATTGAGATTGGATGTTCTCAGAGAGATGTACTAGCTTCACCACAAGTTACTGGGCTGCATGCAGGAATCATCGGGTGGATTCTTTGGCCTGTGACATGCAGGAGGTCAGGCTTGATGGCCATAGTGGACCCTTCTTGCCTTAGAAATCTGCCACTCTATTATGTCAGCATCCACTTCTGTCACATCTGGAGTTGGCGCTACACATCAGATCTGTGACACCAACCCTTTTCTTCAGAAGACTTTCCAGTTTTCCCTGCATGCCTTTGCATTACCTTTTCTGCTATCATGGGCATTTCTTTCAGGGCCATCACCATGGTACCTGAGCACCTGGGGAAGACACAGTGAACTTGGTACTCCATTTACATCTGCAGCTTTCACATTTCAAATTATTTATTTTGCTATTTTGGGAGCATTAGGCACTTGTGCAAGATCAACCCAGATTAGCCCCAACCCACAAAACGTATCAAGCAAATCAGCCGAAACCAGATAGTCTAGAAATTAGCAAAACCCTTCCCTCCCTCAGACAGCGACCCACCCCATGACTCCTACACTTGCCAGGTGAGAAGTTGGGACAGTAGATATGGGCTTTGCAGCATGGTTAGGGTCTCTCTGACAAAGGTTGAGTAGGGACTGAATTCCAGGGGAAGCACCCTGACCCCAGCCCTCTGTCTCTTACGCTGGGGAGTAGGCGGGGGAAGGGGAAAATTCATTGCCTTCGTTCCCAAGCCCTCTCCTCTCCCCAGCTCTATCAGCTGACAACACCTCCAGCCTCGCACTCACTCAGGGCTACAACCTGGCAGACGTCTTTGACCCTCCAACCTGCGTGTGCAGGGCCTATCCAAGTCCTCTCACCTCACGCTCCATCATGTTCCTAAGAGCCAACCCTTCTATCTATACAACAGAAATTCTCCTCCATCTCCAACCCCGGGTCATATCCAGCCTTGCTTCTGGCAACTTCCTCCACTCTGGTCCACATGCCCCTTCTCGCACACCCAAAGCACGAAATCCCTCCACAGGCTCCTTGTTCTCATCCTCGGGGCCCTTCACAGCTCCATCTCCTTACTAATTCACTCAGTTCCCTTCTCGTGTTGTCCCCTCTCCCCTCCACTCTTTCCAGGGACAGACTGCACACCTGTCTGCTTCTCCCACGCTGCCTCCAGGTATAGAACAGCCTCCCTGAACTGGACTGGTCTGCATTCCTGCTTCACTCCCATCCTCAGGACCAATCGGCCAAGGAACAAGGGATCATCAACTAGAGCTGATGTGCATGTATTTAACATCACAGATGCATATAATGGTAGGAAAAAATCATCCATATTTTGGTTTGTATTCCTTTGTCTCCCCCTCCGTATGTTACAGAGGGCTTAATGTTGATAAAGAAAAGTCTCTGTGTGCACGCATGCATGTCTGAGTGTGTGTGTGTGTGTACAGCGCCTTGCACATTCTGAGTGATATCGGAAGGTCAATAATTCTCAATATTTAGAGAATGTACAAAATCACCCCAAACTTCCCAATCATTTGGTGGTGGAATTTTAACACATGGCTCCTGGCTCCATCCCGTCATTAGCTTGTAGGCCTTTTCACCTTTGTTTGCACCCACCATGATCTGCCAGCAGGAATGTGGGCATGGAGGCCTTTACACACCTGATTTGTGGGGGCAGTTATTTCCAGGTGCAAACTGTGCCTTGAGAAAGGAAGGCCAGGTTTCTTCAAAAAAGCAAACCTCAAATGTAATCCTCATAGTCTCTTGCACATAAACTGCACTCCATAACCCCTTTCAGAATCCAGGCACCTTAAAAGAAAGGAACTAAGACCAACGCTGAAGTCAAGACAGGTAATCTGCTTGTGAAATGTCTAAAGAGCCACTCAGCACCACATTATCAATCTTGGGTGTTGAAAGTATTTGCCTTCATCCACGCTTGGGCACCTAGCTTGATTTTTAGGAGGTGCTGAACACCCATCAGCTCCCATTGAAAACCAGATCACTCATTGAGGGGAAAACCAGGTAAGTCATTAAGGTGAAAACCCAGATCATTCATTCTAAATATAGACTATAGATGCAATAGGCACCCAAGCTGGATCAGGTCGGGCACAATACCAATGGACTGATGAAATAGGAAATTAAAATATACAGCAGCAGAATTTGGATCAGGTTTTGAACTTGCCCAGAATGTGGGTGTGTTTGGATCTGAGGTTCTGCTTCAGACCCATCCATGGCTACAGAACAGTCCAATTCCTTTGCCCTCACAAATTGGATTCTGTGGGCAAACTCACCAGAATCCTGCAGCGCTCCCCTCCTTTCCCAGGGCGTCAGTCTCCCTCACGGGCTGTGTGAGGTCTACATGCTCACCCGCAGCTGCCTGCCTTTGGTGGATTTATAGCCAGGGTGAGAGAACTCATCTCCTCCCCGCAGGGGGGTCTCGCAGTTCAGCTGGGAATCTCTGCTTCCACTTTGTCCTCCCCACCCATCTCTGGCAGACAGAGTTCACTCTTTCTTTTCAGACTTGGGAGAATAGAAACTGTTCCTGCGTCGTGGGTATGAGAGAGAGAAAAGTCATTTTCGGTCCCTCCTAGACCAAAATCCCTCAGCCATTGCAGAACTGATCACTACAGCAGATTCCCCAGTGTTCTGCCCAGTCTCGTTTTAAATAACCCAAGCAATGAACCCTCCACTACTTCCCTTAGGAGGCTTTATCCACCCTGGCAAGACCATTAGTGCCCGGAGTACCTCCTCTGGCTACACAAGAGGGTCACCCTGGCCAGACAAGTCAGCTTCCGCTCCTTTCTGGCTGAATATTTCACAGTCCCCGGTCACTACGAATACAAGCTAGCTACTGAACGCCACTCACAGGGAGAGGCCTCAGGAGTTTGAAAAGGCAATACAGCCTCATACATATTTACTCCACAGCCGGCCTCCTTATGTTTTTATGTTTAGTTTGCATTGGGATAGTGCTCAGAGGCCTCAGCCTGGAAACCGAATCCCATTGTGCCAGGTGCTGTACACATGGGTAAGGAAAAGGTGCCCGATAGAGTTTCCAATCTGTGTCGGTGTTACAGTTCCCGGGAGCGGTGAACTTCCCGAGTAGAAGAAATCTCACCTCATTTCAGCCCCACACGCCCCTGAGGCATTCAGTGACCCTGTGAACAATGCAGACCAATGGGGAGACATTTGGTGCAACGAGTGGATCCTCTTGACTATAAATAAGTCTACACTGAAAACAAACGAAAACATGGCAGCGTCTCAGAACCCAGGTCAATTGAGTCCGGCTCGCGGGCTTCGAGGCCGCAGCACTCAGAAGAGCAGTGAAGATGTTCCCGCTCAGACTGAAGTCCAGGCTCTGGGCCTTCCCCCTTCACCAGCTTTCAGAGCCCCGGTTCCAGCCCGATCAGAAATGGCTACACTGCTATCTTTAGCCCTGTACCGTGAGCCCAGGTATGTTCCCCCAGACTCTGAGACTTGCTCCCCGGGGGAGGGGGGTGTGCGGTGTAGACGTACCCTGAGAAGAGGCACTTTCATGGCTGTGCTGGCACTTTCTGACTGCATCCACCTGCCAATCTGGCCAGGCAGCCATTCTTCTGAGATTTCAGCTCTTCTGCTTCCATTTCTAGCTGGACCCCAGAAGGGATGAGGTGCAGTGAAAAGAAAACGTAATTCAGTGGGGTGGAGTTCCCTCGGCTTTTCCAAACCTTCTAAAAGACTTGGTTGATTTTAAACTTGGGACCAAGATTTGGGGGATTTCTTATCCCTAGTGGAAATTCCAGTAGACTCCATGGGAATCCTTGAACTGGTCTTTCCCTCCTCTCTGTGGATGTCTTCTGGTCTGTGTCGATTTTTACTGGTCTCTCTTGGTTTCCACCAGAGGATCTATAGCTGAAGGATCCAGTAGATCTCTTACAAATCTTAGTCTGCCACTTACAACCAGGTGAAAATTTGCAACAGGAATTTCCACTAGAGATTCCGGCACTCCTGGACTGGGTATATGTCGCCAGCACTGAAATACAGCCACATATCGGTTTGACTGTGACAGTCATTGGGCACCAGCTACTCATCACACCTGGTTAGCACAGAAAGTGTAGGAGATTGTCACCTCCACTACCACATCCCCTACCAGGGGAAATTGAGGCTGCTGGAATGCAACAATCCAAGTTGGAATTCACTGAAGGTACCAGGCTTCTCCCAGCCCCAGTCTTGCCGAACGTGAGCTGTTCTAGATACTGCACAGCTGATGCTCCCAAAACTCGTTGGGTATGATAACAGAGTAGGGCAAGGCTATTCTTCTCATTTTACAGCTTGGGAACGGAAAGACCGAGAGACTTGCCCAAGGTTACCTGTGTCCTAGTCAAGAATAGAACGCAGGCCTCCGAAATTACTGCCCTAACCACTGGGTCGTTCTCTCTCTTCTGCTACTGTGCTTCTCCTCATCTGGGAATGTCACCAAGGTGCCAGCCGAGATAGCGGGGTCTGTGTTCCAAAGCGTAGAGTAAAAGGTGGATAATTCAACCCTAGAACTCTACCTTGCATCCACCATCCACCATTCCACAGAGGGGACAGCAATGGAGTTGCAGAATTGTCTGCTTTTCCCTGGTCTAGAGGTGGGCCCGACTAGAAATGCCCTTTTCCTGCTGCTAGAACATAGTGGTTTACATGCCTTGCCAGGCAGGAACCTAGAAATCCCCAGACCAGATCCATCTAGTCCAGTATGTTGCCCTCATCACTGGCCAGTACCCGATGCCGTAGAGGAAGGTTCATGATACTTTGCAGAGGACAGTTTTCGAATGACTTGCCCACAGGTCTTTCCTTCTCCCCCGCAGTTAGTGGCAGACATGCAAGAACCCAACAGAAGTTCCCATGGCTCTTCGTTTTTCTGTAGGACTTGTGAGGCCTTTGTGTCCTGCTTGCTGGGGCAGCCTCACAGCCAGATGGAAAGGACAGTGCTTCACAGCACGCAGGTCCCTTCCCTGTTCCTGCATGACACTTCATCTGAATATCTGACCCACGTTTGATTCCTAATATGGAAAGGACCCAACAGCTGCAGCCAAACCACCTCTGTCCAGGATCTCCTCATATTGCACAGAACAAGAAGTTCTGAGCTTTTGGGAACCTGTCTCTTAATGGATCTCCTGATCTGGGGCACCGGGGGGGAGGGGGAGCGTTTTATCCATCCACCCTAATTCTGCCCCCATGTTGCCCTGGATTGGATGGATGTAGTAGCTCTAGATGTTGATCAAGCTAATTGCAAGCATATTGTGTGCATTCAGCCGCCATGAATTAATGAAATAGAACACCACATCGTTAAGGTTTAATTTGAACAATCAGGGCTTCTGGAGGCAAGGTCAAAACTAGCTGCAGACTTGCAGTTTCTGCTAATGAGAATGGGAGGAGGGGCGAAAAGCGTCAACAAATTGAGACGGAAAGAAAATAAGTGGATAGAGACCATGAGTTTGCACACCTTTGATACAAAAGCTTATTCTGACTAAGATTGTTAGGAATGTTTGTTGATAAGCAGTTGATTGAAGTGAGGAGAGGTGATGACCCACCCCCTATGAGTTGTGTGTTTTGTAAAAGTTAGTTAAAAAAGACTAGATAATAGTGTGTACTTTGGAGCAGTTCTCGGAAGCTATCCTGAGAGATTTTTTCTTGACACTACCATGCTCCCTGGTGGGGAAGCAACCGGCCATCGCTGGTCTACTGTCAACTACTCGATGCCATCTCGAATTCTAGGTAATGATATGGGATATTCTAACCCTATTGCTAGTGTCTGTGTGAGCTTTAATAAATTGTAGTTTTAAATAAAAGCACGCTTACTTGTATCAATCTTTCATCCGCCAGAAGCGCTGTGTTCCCACTGATTTATTCCTGACACTGCCTGGAGTGAAGCAGTGAAGTTACCACTGCTTTGGGTTCTGAAAACCCTGGGTAACACTCTCTTAACCAAAAAGGGTACTGATTACATCATATTCATTGTTCGAGGGCTTATTCCTTCACCCTCTCACTTCCCTGGTCCTTCTTGCATGAACAGAGAGCAACAATACCTGAAGTCCAAAGGTGCAAACAATTCAAAGTTTTTGGGGGTGAACTTCCAGCAAGCTTAAATCCAAGTTTCTTTTTCCTTATTTTTGAATCCCAACTTATTTCCTGTTCGTCCCTAATTTATATAGTAATATTCTCAGCTACACCTTAACCAATCATTTTACTGAAATTTATCTAATCAATCCTAACATATTGTAACATAATTCTCTAACCAATTATATCCCACCACCTTAATTAGTTTACACCCAGCAAAATTAATTATACAGCAGACAGAAACAGTTACAGAACCAGACAGAGACCATGCAAATAAGAGCAAAGTGGGAAATCTAATGACAAAACAATACAGAAGTGAGGATTTCACAACGACATCTATAAAGACATAAGGGTTTCCCAGCTGTGTCTATTGATAAGTGAGTTTTTACCAAACAGAAAACTATCAAACTAAATTTCCTTTTACATCTTCTAGGCTCTTCCCTTTCTGGAGGTGATAGATTGGATCACCTTTCCAACAGCCCCAGATTGCCTTATTTCAATGTGACTGGTTTGGAATGTGAGGACGTGACCTTTTGCTTCCCAGCTCATGGCTGCTCCCACTGCTTAACCAAAGGCCTTAGCTAAGGAATGGGGCCTCAGACTGTCACAGTGAGAGAAGCCCCTTACACAAGCAGACAGTGATTTTGATTCTTTCTTTTATACCTCTATAACTAGCTAAATGATAAACATATACCCACATTCTTAAAGTATAGGCCTTTACAGACAGGCCTGAATATCTATGTCCTAACACTCATACCTAAACAGAGCCCTGAACAAGCAGGGACAAGTCTTCAAACGTCATAGACACTTTTGCACATGCACCCCCTAGTTGTGCAGATCCCCTCACGCAGACAGGCCTTTGGGGTATTTGCACACTTAAACTAGGCACACACACACACGCACACACAAACACAAAGACATACGCACACACACACTTGCACTTCCCTCTTGGAGATCAATCGCATACTATTGAATGGAGATGTAGCTATTAAGCCAAGGGCCTGTAAAATAGGAATGGGTTAATTTACTGCTACTATTTGTGGCTATTCCCTGTGCTTGATCGCAGATTTTCCTCTGTAAGGAAGAAAGGCTCTGAATTCCCAGCGGGGGGAGGAAAGAGGATTTCTTTAAAAGGTATAAATACCCCCACATGGGTTGTCCTGGCAGACTGGAGAATCACACAGAATGTGTATGACTGTAGCATTCACTGTAGGTGAAGAAGATACAGACAGATCCAGGTGAGTTGGGGTAGTATGGATTTAATCAGGGGCCCTGTTAATGAATAATTTTTAAATGGACTGGAAAACTTTGGGACAAATCCTTTTGTCAGTCACACTGGTGTAAATGTAAAATAATCCCACTGATTAAAGCAGAGCTACTCAGGATTTACAGCAGTGTAACTGAGCAGAATTTGGTTCTTTATGAATGAACTCTTTAATAACATGGAAAAAAGGCCTTGTGAGAAGGGGAAGTCCTCAGAATTCAAGAAACACCAACGATAACACAAGCTGAATTCTTCCCCCTTTCTATGAATTTCTTAGTCTTTAATGATTTGTTTGCAAATCATTCCTCAATTAACACAACATCAAACATTCTTTTCTACAGCCTTAGACACACACACGTGTGGCAACACCTAGTTGTCCCCTTTTCGCCCCTCTGGACTTGCACTACTTTTGTCATCACAACAGTCCAGTCTACATCTCTTTGGTGACTTTGACTTATTTGTATAAATTCACTTCTCTGCAAGGTCTGTTTTTAAATACATTTCAGCAGAGCAGCCATGGTCTCCCTGATTTCTTTCCAACCAGCAGCACAGCCTTCCTGCTGTAATATTGATTGGCAGTAAGGTAATTATCGGCCTCACACTGGTGTAAAATGTAGAAGATCCCCACAACATGAAGGGCTCTGGCGGGTGTTGTGTGACAATTCTGGCATTTCCCAAACCAGAAATACCGTCCATCAGCCCAGCATTTCTCATCGCCCTGCTGGATTCCAGGGCAGTGCATGGAGCATAGCACCGGGAGGTAGAAATTTTAACCAGGACTCTCGCTAGCTTTCAGGTTTCTTGCTCGTGAGTAACAGCCCGATACTGCACCTTGGAAGCCAGTGGGAGTTTTTCCACTGCCTTCAGTGGAAGCAGGATCAGAGTCACGGCCTCTTTGTCTCACTTTCCCCATCTCTGGAAGCAGATTAGCACTATGGAACTATGTACATCCAGGCAGAATGCCCAAGCTGTGTGGCTGAATGGGCCTGGTACATGCTGCTTCACATGCCGAGGGGCTTTGTGGGAAACGCAAGCTACTCGTGGGTGCAGAGCCCTGACAAATTGGGGCCAAGCTCTCTTCAAACTCCGGCCCTCCGGTGCAGTACTGCTGATAGCAGCAGGGACAGGCAGCCAGAACGCTGCTGCTAAAGGGGCCAGGGACCTCCCAAGAGAACACACTTGCTGTGCAGGGGCATGTATCTGCCATGGCTAAGACCATGTGTCTGCCTGTACTGAGCACATCCAGGGAGGAGACACGTTCCAGCCCATCACTAAGGGACCACATCGGCAGCACAGAGGGGGCAGACAAGAACTAGAGAGGGAAGGGTTAAAAATTCAAAGTTAACGCCCCTCAGCTCCTGTTCTGGTTTTTACCAATACAGGGAAGCTTCCCTCAGGCAAATGACTGGTAATCAAATGCTGCAGCCCCATCTGCACAGGGCTTTACTGCAATTCATTCATTACCACGTGGGCTCCCATTTCTGGGGACTTTTTAAAATCTCCAACCTGTTTTGCATTTAAAAGAAATTTGCAATTATTTTGCATACAAAGTTAATGAGAGGCAGTTAGCTACGTAAGGGGCCAAAGAGTTGGCTGTGGGGGGCTATTGGAGCCCACAATGAAACCTGTCTCAAGTGTGTGCAGAGAGACAAGGTCGGGGAGGGAATATCTTTTATTGGACCAACTTCTGTTGGTGAGAGAGAGACCAGGTTCTGGGCCACACAGAGCTCTGTGTCTCTCTCTCACTGACAGAAGTTGGTCCAGTAAAGATATTCCCGCACTCACCTGGCCTCTCTGACAGCCTGGGACCAACACAGCTATGACAAGGCTGCATAAACTGCCTACGTTTATCAACAGGCCTCGTTTCTAAGCTGTGTCCATGCGGCACTGACTGGTCACACGCTGCTACTGGCTCTTCTCTTTGGTTCCGGCTATCAGTAGCCAATAATATATAAATATTTTCATATTACTTTTCCATGTAAGCAACAGCTGGCATCTAGACACAGGGCTATTATGTGCTTGCCAGGGACAGGGGAAGTGGTCCCTGCAATCCTGGATGGGAGTGGAGGAGCGCACCCAACAACAGCTCTCTCTCAGACTCCATGTAAATGTTTGGGAACCTAGAGCAAAGCGCTGGGCCTTGGGCAGATGTGCGTTCATGCCCCCAGGGCAGGCCGGAAATGCCCTGGCCCTTTCCAGCTGGGAGCCACAGTTGCAGGGCACATGACAAGGGCAAACATGTGACTGACAGGACAGCAGAGATAAGACTCCCTGCAGAGGCAGGGAAGGAATTTTCTGCACAGGCCAAGGGGACAGTCTGTGTGGGGGGTGAACCCAAACAGACCAAAGGGACGGGCTATTTCTGAACTTCCTGCTTTCCAAGGGCAAAAACTGCTTCTCCCAATTGTGAGGGTCTAATACAGGAGGTGTAGGGAAGGGGCTGTGACTGGAGTCCCATGCGGGCGGGGGATGAGCATTCAGAAGGAGAGAGTGAAGTAGTGGAGACAAGGAGAAGCTGGTTCTAGTACAGCACCCCAGTTACACAGCATCTCGTGTGGAACATGCATCTGAAGGTGCTTTATTATACACGGCCAGATGTGGTACAATGCCAGAAACCAGTGGGGCTGTCAGCGCTGCACAGGGGGTAACTTAATGCCAGTAACAGAGAACCAGAGAAATTAAGTGGTTTTGCAGACACAGGCTTACAGGGTGATGGACGGGCATGGTCTTCCCAGCCAGCTTGCTCTTCCCGTCCCGTTGTAGGCAGGGGGAGCTGTGCTTGCTTACACCAGCTGTGGATCTGGCTCAAAGAACTCAAAGCTCACCAAGTTTATTACCCTACGGTCCATTCTTTCTACAATCAACTCTCAGAGAGAAAAACACCTGGACAACATTTTCACAGTAGTGACGTTGAAATAGATTGCCTTAAACTGCAAACCACACAAAGTGAACCTTGGTAACCATCTTTCAAATGTTTCTTGGCCTTTGAGACTGAAATTCTCAGAGCATTTTAGGGATAGAGGATTTATCCTTGGGCCTATAACACAGAAAGCTTAGAAAAATACATCTATATGATGCTTAAGCACTGGAAGACTTTGCTTTACTCATTGTTTAATGAGTTTACGTCCCTAGACTGGCAATTCAGAGACATGTTTTATTTCCCATTCTGTAGCTGACCAAGTCCCCACTCTGTGCCTCAGTTTCCCCACCTGTACAGTTAAGGATAACAATACTTCCCCTCCTTTGTGAAAGATTTTGAGATCTATGCCTAAAAAGCACTGTACAAGAGCAGTTATTAAAGTATTGTGATCATTGCAACTTCATGAGGCAGAAAGATAAATATTGACAAATTTTATAAATGCCTGTATACAAATGCTAGAAGTCGGAATAAAAGGTGGGTGAACTTGAGTGCCTGGTATTAAATGAGGATATTGCTATAATAGGCATTGTAGAAATTTGGTGGAATGACGATAATCAATGGCACATGGTAATATTAGGGTACAAAATATATTGGAATGACAGACTAGGTTGTTCTGATGGAGTGTGAAAGAAAGCAGAGAGTCAAATATAGTAGAAATCTTAAATGAATGAAACTGTACCGCAGAATCTCTATGGATGGATGGAGATGCTCTTTACCCCCTTCTGAGGCACAGGGGTGAATCAAGACCTTTGTGACCCCATCTCAGGATTCTACTGAACCTTCCATTTCTCTGGTGTTTAAACCTTTCTGGGCTGTTGACTGAAGTCATTCAGACTTTGAGCTAGTTGTCCTTTCAGGTCCCCCAAACTGGACTTGGGGGTACAGCTGGAGTCCAGCTCTGAGGGAAAACCGCCGTGAGAAGAGCATAGAGAAAAGCTCCGTGTGCACAGCTTGAGCAAATCCCAGGAGAGCTGTAGAAAAGATGGCCATTTTGAACTGGATCCTGTGAAGAATGAAGCTGGGGAGGCGCAGGAGCTGGTGGAGGCGGGGTGATGGGGCTGCAATTCTCCATATGGGAGAAGGCAGAGAGGGGCTTTCTGCATGCGCTGGGGTCCAAAGAAGACAAAGTGTCTTCATTGCCGACACTAACCCGCTGTGTGGTTTCAATTTCAGCCTCCGAAATGGTCCTGGAAACTGGCCGTGCCCCATGTCACGCTACAATCACTCCAACCCCTCCACCTTCCTCCTAATGGGCATTCCGGGGCTGGAGGCCACCCACTTCTGGATCGCCTTCCCATTCTGTGCCATGTACGTTGTGGCCCTGCTGGGGAACTTCATCCTCCTCTTTGTGATCAAGACGGAGTCGAGCCTGCACTTGCCCATGTACTACTTCCTCTGCATGCTGGCAGGCATCGACCTGGTGCTCACCACCTCCACCGTGCCCAAGATCCTGAGCATCTTCTGGTTCCACTCCCATGAAATCGGCTTTGAGTGCTGCGTGGTCCAGATGTTCTTCATCCACAGTTTCTCTGCCATGGAGTCGGGGGTGCTGCTGGCCATGGCCTTTGACCGCTACGTCGCCATCTGCAAGCCATTGCGCTACACCGCCATCCTCACCAACGCCATCATTGCCAAGATCGGGTTGGCCGTCTTTGTGCGGGGCATCGGCCTGATGACCCCCTTGACGTGCATGGTCAGCCGCCTGCCCTACTGTGGGCCCAGGGTCATCTCCCACTCCTACTGCGAGCACATGGCCGTGGTGAAGCTGGCCTGTGGGGACACCATGCTCAACTATGTCTACGGGATAACGACCGCGACCTTTGTGGTGGCCTCAGACTCCATCTTCATCACCATCTCCTACATCCTGATCCTCCGGGCCATCCTGAGCCTCTCCTCCAGGGACACGCGCCTGAAGTCCTTCAGCACCTGTGGCTCCCACGTGTGTGTCATCCTGCTCTTCTACACCCCGGGGCTGTTCTCCTTCTACACACAGCGCTGGGGTCAGAACATCCCCACGCACATCCATATCCTGCTGGCACACCTCTACATTGTGGTGCCGCCCATGCTGAACCCCATCATATACGGCATGAAGACCAAGCAGATCAGGGGCCGGCTGCTGAGCCATTCTATCCAAAGAGACTCAAGGCTTGGCTTTGAGGATGCTAAACAGCAATGAGCAAGATGCAGAAGGTTCAGACAGGCACCCAGAGCTTCGAATTCTGATCTAACAGGAACCCTGGAGACTTTTGGGCTGGAAATCCCACAAGAAGATGCTCTCTTGAAAGTTCTGGTGCTTCCTTCCTTCCAGCTACGTTGACAATCCTGCCCAAGACCCAGAAGAACAGAATCACCATGAACACAAGTAATTATTTTGAGCAGAAGTTAATTATTAGCAGAAGTTAATTATTTAGTGGAAGTTAATTATTTTTAGCAGCTGGGGAATGAAAGTTTAGATGATTGCTTATTTTACTCATACCACTGGCTCATCTTTAACACTGAATATCACCAATGCTCCTTTTCCCAACAGCACCTGGTAAAAGACTGTTCCCACCTCAGAGGCCAAGTTCTGCACATGAATCTATCCCTATATTCCTCCACCCATCCCTCCTTCCAACCATCTAACATCAATCTGCATATTTACCTACCTGTTAGCCTTGAACAGCTGCCCACGTGTGGCTTCTGCTGACTCCAGCTAGAACCTCTGTGTGTGTTCTTGTGCAGAATTTTCCCCTGAATGTATATTGTATCTTTCCACCATATCTTGCGACGTTACTTGAGCAGTTACAGAAAAAGTTAACTTGGCTATTTTGTGAGAGGAAGGCTAAAAAACAACACTGAAATGCTTCCCTACATTGGTCAGGGATGTTTTGTAGTGTATCTCTGTGCTGCAAGTTACTCAAAAGCTATTTTTAAAATGCTTAACAATGTCCTGACAGTCTCCTTCTTCCACTTGTAATGTCACCCTGTCTCCAACTTTTTGATCACCTGTTCTTTGTGTCTTCCTCACCTTTATGTCTGTTTCAGGACAGTGTTAAAGACAATTTTAAGAGAGAAATTGTATAGTGCACAATATATGCAAAAATATACACAATCACAAGAGCAATGAAAAATGAAATGATTAAAACGTGATGTTTGGAAATTGTGGACATACTGATCGCATACAAGGCCCATTGCTCTTGTTATCATTGTTCATTAATATGGTATTTGCACAGGGTGTCTCAGCAGAGCTCTCAATGATATGGAAAGGGGTGAAACCAGAGCTGTAATTAGAAGGTACGAGAAAGCCTTTCTCTTTCTGCCACCCCTCAGCGCTGCACACCAGCATCTGAGCACACTCCCACTCAGTGGATTTAAGAGTTGAGGTGAACAAAACTCCATTAATCCTCCATGGGTAGGTTCTCTGTTCCCTAGCCCTCATCGCTATCGTATGAGATGTAGGACTCCATTTTAACTATGATGAATATCATCCGCTATTTCCACAGGATTTAGGCCTGACAAATGGAAATAGCGCCAGATCAGCTGTGCTCATGCATTTGTCACATGGAAACCAGCGCTACGAAAACAAAACTTTTTGGAAGTGGAAATGCTCTGCTTGTAACACACATGAGAGTAACCCGAGGCACTCAGAGCCTGTTTTCCCTGATCTCATTATTGTCCCCACTGGTTTGCTACTGCCCATCCAACCTTATGTTTAATTTTTGATGGATGGTAACATGATGGGACGCTCCTGTCAATCCAGGTTGCGACAACTGATGTGCCTTGAGAATGGAGGCTCAGGAGAGCTGCCTACCATTAGGGAGGGAGGGTATTTCTGTCCCGGCAGAATCTTTGTAAAATGCTCTAAAATATAGTTTATTCCAAATATTTTCATGGATAGAACGTTCTTGACTCTTTGTGGAGGGGGAAGAGCATCTGGGACTGCTCTCTAATCAGCTCCAGTTATAGAGAAAGCAGCAGGAGGAAAGGGAATACCAATTCTTGCATGTATCTCATGCTTAGTGAAGGAGGAAGTTTCCATCACCGGACCCATCAGGAAGTGCTGTGGTTACTGGATAGAGCCTGGCCCTGGGAACTAAGTGCTGGTGGGAGAACCCCAGGTTCATTAATGACAGGTTTCAGAGTAACAGCCGTGTTAGTCTGTATTTGCAAAAAGAAAAGGAGGACTTGTGGCACCTTGGAGATTAACCAATTTATTTGAGCATAAGCTTTCGTGAGCTGCAGCTCACTTCATCGGATGCATCTGATGAAGTGAGCTGTAGCTCACGAAAGCTCATGCTCAAATAAATTGGTTAGTCTCTAAGGTGCCACAAGTACTCCTTTTCTTTTTTCAGGTTCATTAAGTGGATCCCCAGTGCCAACCTACATTCCTGAGAATACCCTGCTTGACTCCTACTAGACCCAGGGCCCTTTTTTCCCTCCCACAAGCCCTGAGGCAGCAGGAGTTTGTGCCATGCAGAAATGCTGCACTCAGCGAAAACCAACAATTGAGTCTGGGCAGAGACGAGCCCTCAGGTGGGGACTGTTCAAGGGCCCCTGTGGGGAGTCACAAACACTGTCCTCCCCTCAGCTCCAGCACAATGTACGGAGTCCCCAGTGCCTCAATATATAGCCTAATACTCACTAATGCAACTGAGAGTATGTCTACACTGGAACATAAACCCAGGCTTGAGCCCAGGCTCAGGGCTAATTCCCCTTACATTTACCCTTTAATTGCGCTAACTCAGGGCTTGGACCCAGAGTTCCAGGACCCTGCAGGGCTGGAGGGTCCGAGGTCAAGTCAAGCTGAGACCCAGGGTCTGAGCCCTCTTCCTTTGCAGTGTAGCCGCAGCCCTGCTTAACTCATGTCCCAGGAGTCAATTGGAAGTATCCCACAATTCCATGGGACAACTTCCTTAGTCTTCTTTATCCCAACAATCTGCATGCCACTCTATGGAAAACAGAAGACCCCCTCCTCCACCGCCTGGACAAACAGCAGCATTAACCCAGTCTCTTCTGATCACCAGTCTGCAAAGACACTATCAGAGAGCCCCTACGTGTTTTGAAACTTTTTAATTTTAAGAATAACTGATATGTACAAACAACAAGAAATGGAACCGTGCACCAACATTGGGTGGACCAGCATTAAATAGTCTTACAGCAGGTGACAGCTATGGAATGTTAACCCTCGTCCTTTAGTTCAAATAGTGGCTTTTCTCGCCTTTGCCCTCGGGAACTGCAGCACAGAGAGAGAGCCAATGACTGGCCAGTGGGATTTTCAAGTGATAAAATAGCAAGCCATATCAGTCTCTCGTCAGCCACCATTAATCGAAGATATATTTTAATGAACCTGCGCTTCAGAAAGCTGTGCTCACCACTCACGACCGGAGACGTCCCTTGGGTAGGTCAAATTGGGGCCACCGCTCCAGGCCCCGCGCTTTGGGGGACCCCACGGGCCGGTGCATTTCGTCAGCGCAGTCGATCCTGGAAGACAAATCCGTCACTTCCACCCTGGGCCCCACACCCGCTAGGGATGGCCCTGCTCACTACTGTGACTGGCAGCGTGAGCAGAATCCTTAAAGCTATCCACATATTAGGAAAATTGTCCTTCAGCTCTGCATCATGAATGAATTGGAGTAGAGAATGCTTCCCATGCACCAAAATGTGACGGATGTTGTCCAATTCGACATAGAAGTCTTTATCACTGACATCCAAACATTTCCCCATGTGTCAGCGTCCATTGAAGTTCTGTACAATTGTTCAAGAGTGTTTTCCTGTCCACCGGCAGCTTACTAAGGTCATACAAAACCCTCCAGGTCTTTTTGTGGTGCTTCATTTGTCCAAACCTTTCTTCAATGGACACTCCAGCTGTGTCAATGAGTGAGCAAAAAAGCTCCCTCTTGAATTTTTCTTCTGAGCTGCCCATCACCTCATCTCTGCTCTCATAACCAAACTGTCTCTTCTTCTGATGAATACGAGTTTCTTTGAAGATAGGCTCAACTCCTAAGTTTTCCACATTTCTCTGGCAGCAGTGATGGCATCTTCAAATCCGTTGTCTCTTAGGCCACAACGAGATCAAGGCAGCTTCTCATCAAAGTAGTAGCAGTTCCAATGTCCATTGACTGAGTTTCTAATGCCTGGCCAAACCGCAATTGAGACAAGAAATTTGAAGTCAGTAATCTGATTTGCCAGGCTTTGCGTCTCGTGTCATATTCTGGCCTTAGGTTTACTCGACTGCACCAGTTCCATCTGAGCATTGTAAACCTCAGTCACTTGGTAGCTCACTAGCCTTACACTCACTCTTCAAGTCTTAAAACACAAGTACCCTTTCACAATTACACAATAAAACAAGGTTCACAATATTGCAGCTGGTCTCTCACTTCATTTCATTCTTATATCTCACTGACTGGCTGGCGACGCCCCATCCCTTATCTACACACGGGGGCCTGGCTGACAACATTCTAGGAGGTTCAAAGGAAATGTCGTTCTCAGAAAGTCTGGAAGGTTCCCTGAGATTCTACAAAGGTCCAGAACATTCTAGGAGGCTAGTGAAAAATGAACCCACATACAGAATGCCTGAAACATTTTACTTCAAACATTCTGTTTTCCCTTTCGTGGCTAACAACAAAAACAGCACCCTGAACCCAACACTCCCCCAAGGCCGGCACCCCAGGTGGTCTCCTGGGTCACCTGTCCCTAAATCCAGACCTGGACACGGTTACTTTGACTCGGGTCTGTGCACTGTAGTGTGGACACCAGAGCCCTAGGTTTGAGCACAGGTTAGAAAATCCTTAATATAGGGGAGCTGCTCCAGCCCAGGGTTCTCTAACACGGGTCAACTGACTCAAATCCCACTAACCCTGGGCTTACATGGCAATGAAGACATACCCTAAAAGTCCAAACTGCCCCTCCCCGGGTCTCTGAGTCCCCAAACTTGGTGCCTCCTGCCTCTTGCAGTACGAGCTCAGAGTGGCAAGCCCCAGTTTCAGCTCTGTTGCCTGGTGCCCAGGCCTCTGGCCACCGTGCTGGTTTGGGCTCCTCCACTACATCTGGGCCGCTCCCCAGCCCGGCTGTGAATGTGCCCTGGCCAGCTCTCCGGCCCAATCCCTTGGCGCCTGCACCCCCAACGTCAGGCTGTGTCAGGGCCTCTTTCTTCCATCAGCAGCAACAGCAACATGTGTTCTCCATGAGCCACATGGTCCTTCTCTCCAGCCACTCCCCAATGCCAGCTTATTGACCTTGAGCCAACTAGGTGCTCTTGGAACCAATACCCTGCTCTGGTGTGCCATTCCTCTCCTCTAATGGGAGGCAGGTTGACCAGACCTCTAGCCAATTTTGTTTTTTGAGTCCTGTGTGTGTCTCAGTTTCCCCGTGTGCTGCATTGTTACCCAGCCAGGGTGGGAAAGGACTGTTTGCACCCAGGGCAGGCTAAGGGCAGGTCTACACCTAAAATGAGGCATCAGTGGAGCTGCACCGATTCAGCTGTCCCACCTTAGTGCTTTAATGAAGATGCTCTTAAGCCGATGGGAGAGAGGTCTCCCATCAGTGTAGTTAAGCCATCTCCCTGAGAGGTGGTAGCTATGTCAGTGGGCGAAGCTCTCCCACCAACATAGGCTGTCTACGTGTGGGTTAGGTCGGTGTAACGGCGTCACTTAAGGCTGTAGATTTTTCACATCCTCACGTGACATAGTTATACGGAGATAGGTCTGTAGTGTAGACTGGACCTTAGAGACGTAGGTCTAGGAGTCTCCTAGCTTTCTGGGCTTTAGTCTCCATATCAATGGAGCATTTGGGACAACAGTGGCAAGTCCAATCAGCAAGCCATTGGCACCTAGCACCCAACTCCCCATGAGGAGATGGACTTCCCCACTGAACAACAATCCCTGGCCTGAGATCAAAGGACTGGAAGGGTGCGGGGGATAAGAGCTGGCTCCTAGAAGGAGCTGGGGATCTCACCTGGACTCTGACCAGGGCAGTCAGACTGGGAGACCAACAGAGCTTGAGCCAAAGGGTTACTACAGCTTGGCTGGGCTCTGAGCTGACCAGAATGAACTGTGCTTTAACATTCAGTTCTCTCTGCTGCCATAAAGACTACCTATGCCATGTTCCAGTTAATGAATAAACCCGACTGGTTTGTGAACGCTGCTGCAAACGCTGGGCGAGGAGCAGTAATCCCTGAAGTGTGGGCAAGCCTCCATCGGGGGTCTGCTTCAGTCGGACTCACTGAACAGAGCTCATGGGGTGAAGCACGAGGGCAGAAAACCCAGAGGTTCAGTTTAAGGAGATGGTGAAGCCATGTGGCTCACTCTGGAGGAAGAGCAAGACCCATAGGGGATCCGGCACACTGACGGGGCTCCTACCAGAGACTGTTCCAAAGCTTGGGGGGCCGCAGCGCTAATCCTTTGGATCCGCGACACCTGTTAGAGCTCATTATTTCTGACATTTACGTCTGCATATAGCTGTGTCTGAGACAAACACTACACATTCTGAGTAAAGAAAGGAGATAAAAAATTGACGAGTGTGAAAATGTAAATGTAGTTTCTCCTGTAAACATTGCCCTTTCAGATGCAGGGGAGTAATAGCCTCTGAGCCAGCCCCTCAGTGTCAGCGGAGATACGCCAGTTTACACGAGCTCAGGCATCAAAGCATTTTCATCTCTGCTCTGCAGTGTGGCTTGAAAAAAGGGCAGTGTCAAGTTTCCCCACCAAAATACAACTGGAATGTACAAACATGCCCCCTGGAAAGTAATTCCAGCAGCGAAAAGGAGTGCTTTAGTCATACACCTGTCCTTCCTTTGCATGCATTTGGAAAAAACCGAACACGGCCATGAATAAGGTGCTTGAGAGTAGATGTCCTATTCCCACACATAGACTCTCTCACGTCTGCTCCCATTCAAGACTGTCAATCAGGTTACTCCGGGGGGAATTCTGCGCATCTGGGGAAGTGCAGAATCCATCTGCCCCGCATCGTGCTGTATTTTCCCACCTAAAACGCATTCCGCCTCAGCAGTGCTGCAGTGCCGCCCGCTGCCCCCCAGAGGCCGCTGTGGCGCCAGAAGAGCCGGCTGCGCTCATGCCGGCTGGTCTAGCGCCACAGCGGCCTCTGGGGGCAAGAGGCGGCACTGCAGCACTTCTGAGGCGAAATGTCGTTTTATGTGGGACAATAGAAACGTCTGGGCCCCGTGCTGCGGGATTCCCGCAGGAGCAGGGTTCATCCCAGCACCCTGCCCGCAGAGCCAGGGTAGCACAGAGCGGGGCACCCAGGCCTGCTGCGGGGGGAGAGGGTTCAGAATGGCTAGTGGAGGCGGGGGCCGACTGGAGCACGGGCTCAGGAGCGAGTGGGGTGACCGAGTTGGTGGGGAGGGATAGCTCAGTGGTTTGAGCAGTGGCCTGGTAAACCCAGGGTTGTGAGTTCAATCCTTGAGGGAGCCATTTAGGGATCTGGGTCAAAAATTGGGGATTGGCCCTGCTTCAAGCAGGGGGTTGGACTAGATGACCTCCTGAGGTCCCTTCCAACCCCGATGTTCTATGATTCTAAGAGAAGACAGGTGGATCCAGAAGACAAAGTGGAGGCAAGTCTCTCAGTGGCTCCTTCATTAATTATCTTAAGTTATGGATTCCAAGGCCGGAAGGGACCATTGTGATCATCTAGTCTGACCTCCTGCGTAGCACAGGCCAGAGACCTGCCCCAGAATTATTCCCAGAACAGAGCTGTTAGAGAAACATCCCATCTTGATTTAAAAGTGGTCAGTGATGGAGAATCCACCTCAGGATCCGTCTGCGTATCTGTTTGGTTCTTGCTCCATAGACAATGGGATTCAGCAGGGGCGGCATCAGGAGGTAGACGTCCCCCATGACAACCTGAACCAGTGGAGTGAGACCTTTCCCAAACCTGTGCACCACGGACAGTCCAATCAGTGGCATGTAGAAAGCCAGGACCACACAGAGGTGGGCCACACAGGTGCTGAAAGCCTTGACACGCTCCTTCCTCGAGGACAGCTGCAAGACAGCCTTGATGATCATGAAGTAGGACAGGGCAATCAGCAGCGCGTCGAGGCCCATCACCAAGAGGATAGCAGTCAAGCCATAGACGACATTGGCTGTGATGCTGGTGCAGGCCAGGTTCATAACGTCCTGGTGCAAACAATAGGAGTGCGACAGGACGTTGGAGCCGCAGAACGACAGGCGAAGAATGAGCAAGGGCAAAGGGAGGAAGAACAGCATGCCCCTAACCATAGCGGCCAGGCCTATCTTCGCCGTCATTGGATTGGTGAGGATGGTGGCGTGCCGCAGAGGGTGGCAGATGGCCATGTACCTATCCCAGGCCATGGCCAGCAAGACGGTGGACTCGACAGCGGACAGGGAGTGGATGAGGAACATCTGGAGCAGGCAGGCGCCGAAGCTGATTTCCCTCCAGTCAAACCACAGGTAGGAGAGCATTCTGGGCATGGTGCTGGTGGATAGCGCCACGTCGACGGCAGCCAGCATACAGAGGAAGAAATACATGGGGGCATGGAGGCTCCGCTCCGTCTTTACAATGAACACCACTGCACCGTTGCCTACAATGGCCACAAGGTACATGGAGCACAGAGGGAACGCCAGCCAGAAACGGGCAACTTCCAGACGGGGTGTGCCAGACAAGATGAAGGAGGAAGGGCTGAAGTCAGTGTTGTTGGGAGAGGGCATGGTGTGCCGGCTGAAATCCAGTGACGCTATTCCATGTCATCTCTCCGCTCTGCCAGGGACAGAGAAAGAGTACTGTAATGAAGCACGTCTAGTGATACTGCGTCTGAAGGGATTTCGGCAAGTAGGTGCCACTAACCCTGGGCGGCGAACGAACCCCTCCTTCGGAGAGGCTAGCCCGCCAGCATTGCCCCATCTGCCCCAGGACCCGCCCCCTGCTCAGCCAGAGGATCCCCGAGGACCCCCCAACCTGTGAGGCTGGAGGAGCCCCAAGGACTCTTCCCCACACCCTCCACAGCCATGCCTGCCAGCCCCCCGAGCGCTGGCCCCAGTGCTGGGCTGAACTGCCGCCCCCACCCCCCAGTGCCACCCAGGCCACTGGCCCCCAGGCTGGCCCAAGCACCACCCCGGGCTGCCTCTGGCCACCTGTGGGCCTGAGCTCCAGGCAACCGGCTTGAGCTGAGTGAGCCCCTGCCGGCTTCAGGGTAGAGGGGGAGTGAGGGCAGGGCCTCGGGGCAGAACACGGGCGGGACCAGGGCCTGGGTCAGGGGAGGCTTTGCCTGCCCTGGCCTTTGACACCTGCTGCCCACGCCACAAACAAGAAATTTGCTTCCCAGTTCTGGTCAGCGCAGCAGGCCCGGGGCTTCCACCCTGAGCCCCTAGCCCCTCCCTTCAGGACCCACCACAGGAGTTCGCGCCACTCCACTGCGGCCTCCCTTCCCCATCACTGCCTGCGCCAATCACCCTCTGCTGACCTCTTGCAGCCCTTAATAGGCCCAGGTGCAGCCCAGCCCCTTTCCATCGGCTGGATTGGGCTCACCTGCTCTGACCCAGGGGAGCTGGCCCAGGTCTGCTCACAGGGACCAGGGAGAGGCCTGACTTTTGGGCCCTTTGCTCCCTGAGTGAAAAGGAGCAGGGAGGTTGTAGCCCCACCTAATGTAATGGACACCCCAAAGGGGTCAG
This sequence comes from Caretta caretta, assembly GCF_965140235.1. Taxonomy (NCBI): domain Eukaryota; kingdom Metazoa; phylum Chordata; order Testudines; family Cheloniidae; genus Caretta; species Caretta caretta. The sequence continues at coordinate 7,398,503 of NC_134206.1, forward strand.
GGGTAGGTAGCCCCATGGAGAGGGCTGCAGGGGGAAAAAGCGCATGCAGTGCCCATTGCAGAATGTTTCAATTGCTTCTCTGGCTTGGATGCCCTGGGGGACTTTCCGTTTGCCTTTGTCCTGCATCTCCAGCCACTGCAGTCATGCTGAGATTTTAAGGTGCATGTATGTAATCTGTAGCACCTGCTCTGAGCATCTGAAGACCATTAGGAATGCTGCTTGGCTGCAGGATAATATTACTTTTACTCCCTGTACCGGTGTGATGAAACAGGGATTTTCTGCACTATTTTTATGACCCCTATGTGTGCCTCAGTTTACCCTATATGTTGCATTGTTGCCAAGTTCAGGGGGAAAGGGATTAAGCTCAGGGAAGCCTAAGAGACATGGGGATGAATGTCACCCAGTTGTGTGAGCCAGGATGGGTCACTGCAGAGGATGTGAGGGAGATTCTCACACCTGAGCCATTCTTTTTGGGTGACAAATCTGAGGAACTGTTCTAGGTTGAGGTGTCTATAGAGGAGGTTTTGAAATAAATTGATAAATTAAACAGTAGTAAGTTATCAGGACCAGATGGTATCACCCAAGAGTTCTGAACTAACTCAAATATGAAATTGCAGAACTACTAACTGTGGTCTGTAACCTATCGCTTAAATCAGCCACTGTACCAGATGACTGCAGGACAGCTAATGTGACGCCAATTTTTAAAAAAGGCTCCAGAGGTGATCCCGGCAATTACAGACCAGTAAGCCTCACTTCAGTACCAGGCAAATTGGTTGAAACTATAGTAAAGGACAGAATTATCCAACACATAGATGAACATGATTTGCTGGGGAAGAGTCAACATGGTTTTTGTAAATGGAAATCATGCCTCAAAAATCTATTAGAATTCTTTGAGGGGGTCAACAGGCACGTGGACAAGGGAGATTCAGTGGATATAGTGTATTTAGATTTTCAGAAAGCCTTTGACAAGGTCCCACACCAAAGACTCTTAAGTCAAATAAGCAGTCATGGGATTAGAAGGAAGGTCCTCTCATGGATCAGCAACAGGTTAAAAGACAGGAAACAAAGGGTAGGAATAAATGGTCAGTTTTCAGAATGGAGAGAGGTCAATAGTGGTGTCCCACAGGGGTCTGTACTGGGACCAGTCCTATTCGACATATTCATAAAAGATCTGGAAAAAGGGTTAAACAGTGAAGTGGCAAAATTTGCATACAAGACAAAATTATTCAAGATAGTTAAGTCCAAAGCAGACTGTGAGGAGCTACAAAGGGGAATCTCATAAAACTGGGACACTGGGCAACAAAATGGCAGATGAAATTTAATGTTGATAAGTGCAAAGTAATGCCCACTGGAAAACATCATCCCAACTATACATATACAATGATGGGGTCTAAATTACCTGTTACCACCCAAGAGAGAGATCTTGGAGTCGTTGTGGATAGTTCTCTGAAAACATCCACTCCATGGGCAGCGGCAGTCAAAAAAGCGAACAGCATACTGGGAATCATTAAGAAAGGGATCGATAATGTGAAGGAAAATTCAATAGGCCTCAGACTTTGGTCAAGCCTGTCTAGGCCTTAGACAACGGTCAAGCTTGTTTCTGTGTATAAGGGGCAGGAGGGAAGGCAAAATGAAAAGTTTTAAGCAGAACAATTTGTAACAGACAGGCATGTTAAAGTGTAACCACAACAGTAGTGTTAGAAAGGATGTTAAACCACAAGAGAAACACCTGTGAATAACAGGAAAAAGCTTGTTTTCCTATACCCCAAATAAGGAAGCTTGTTTTGATAGATTCCTAAAAAGGCAAAATATCGATGTGAAAATATGTGTAACTGGTTGTGGTTTTGAGCGATATAAGCGCCTGTATTTCTGTATTCGGCAGAGCAGCTCTGCCTGTCTCTCCTTGCAATGAGCATTGCTTGAAATAAAGGGCCTCAGGCTGGTTCTGATCCAAACACAACACGTGGACATTTTTTCCCGCCACAATAATAAGACAGAAAATATCATATTGCCTCCATATAAATCCAAGTGTGACGGGGTGCGCTTAGCACTCCAGCGCCTCCTTGTGGCCAATACGGGAATTAGCTTGGGTAGCCAGTGCGCCCTGCTCTGGTCGTGCTCTGCCCATCACCTCTTCTGCTCCTGGACCCACGTCCCTCCAAGGGCTCTGATGTCCTCTTCAGTGACAGCCTTCCGGCTGTGCCACACTAGGTGCTCCCCCCTTCCGGGGGTCATCTCTTTAGTCCCTGTCCAGCCACTTCTCTCTGTGGTGACCACACTCTCCTGTTTAGCCACTTCCCCAGTGATGAGTGGGGGGGACCCAGGCCCGCCCACTACGCCGGGTCCCAGCCCATCAACCCAGTAGAAGACTGCTGCTTCTGGCACCCCCTCCGACTCTTCAGCAGGTTTTCCTGGGCCACTTCCCCATGGCCCCAGCATCCTCTTGGCCCTTGCCTGAGGGCCTCAGCCTACAGATCCCTGCAGCCCGCCAGGAGCTGCCTTTAGCCCCCTGGGTCTCTGCCTGCAGCACTGCTCTGTCCAGGGTGTTTGCTGCCATTAGCCTGCAAGGCAGCCAGTCTCCTCCCTCCTCGAGCTCTAGGGAGTGACTGAAGCTGCTCTGCTCCCCTTCTTATATGAGCCAGCCCGGCCCTGATTGGCTGCTCCTCGCAGCCCCTCTCTGATTGACTGCCTCCTGTGCAGCCTCCCAAGGGCTCTAGTAACGCCTTAGAGCCCAGTGTGGGGCAGGAGCCCCACACACCATGGTATGCTCACACCTTGAAAGGGGTCTAAATTAGCTATTAATACTCAAGAACAAGATCTTGGAGTCATTGTGGATAGTTCTCTGAAAACACAGGAAAGGGATAACTAATAAGAGAAAATATCATAATGCTACTATATAAATCCATGGTACACCCACACCTTGAATACTGAATGCAGTTCTGGTTGTCCCATCTCAAAAGAGATATCTAGGAGAATTGGAAAAGGTACAGAAAAGGGCAACAAAAATGATTAGGGATATTGAACAGCTTCAATAAGAGGAGAGATTTAAAAGGTTTATAACAACTTGACTGGTGTGGAGCTTCATCCGAGCTTCATCTGGGCCCTGGTCTCCCCCAGATTTGGTGGCGTTCCCATCTGCAGTTTCAATTCAGGCCTATCGCTAATGAAAACGGACTGAGCACCGGTGGCTCTATGGAGCTGATCCAAGGCTCGCTGCTGTCAACTGGAGGCATTCCATTGTCCCCTCCATGGGCTTTGGATCAGAGCTAAACCATGATCATTATTTCACTCAAGGTCGGGCTTTCCTGTGAATGCCAGAGAGGCCTCAGCTCACTTCCGAGCTCCATTGGACATAGGCCTTGAGACAGACACACCCTCATTCCATCTTCTCTCTTATATATTTTTTAAACACTCTGACGTTCCGAGCATGCCACATCCCTGGATCAGCCTTTCACTTGCCACAATCTCTAGCAACAGGTTCCCACTTTGTATTAACGCTCCTTTTGCAAATACATTACAGAGGGTTCATGAATGATTAACGGATGTTTTGATAAATGATTGGCCAATTGTTATAGAGTCTGATGGGTTAATTTGTTGTTTGTAACTACGGCTTAAAGCCTTTTATGATACCTTCTACCGATGTGCTTATAATAACCTATAACACATACTACTTGAGTGTGTAACATTACACTAGCTATTAATCATTTACTAACCCGTTTTAAGTGGGAGCGTAATATACAGTTGGCCAAAAATCTACTGCTGAACATTTCAATAAACCACTTGCATTAATGATTAGGTAAAAGGGACAAGCCTCCTGAATTATTAATAGCAACTAACAGAATCAGTCAGTTTCGCCTTCTAATCATTTTAATGTAATCCTTCTGCCCATCAGAGTTGGCAGCAACAAGGGCCGGGTTCAGTATCTAGGGGTTCCATTCCAGTAACACAATGAAAAACCGGCTCGAGCCCCCACCCAGTGACCTGGGACAAATATATACCACCCCCGCTGGGCGCCTCCAAGAGGCAATACTTCCCCTCTCGCAAGCACAGAGTCTGAGTGTAGCAAAAAGCCTTTTAATAGCAGAGAGAAACAATGTGGCATTATGTTGGGGAAACACAACCAACAGGATTCATAACACAATCCATGAGCAAAAAACTCACCCCAAGCAAATTGGGGAGAATCCTTTCCCTTTGGCTCTTGAGTCTAGCAACCCAAAATCACCCAAAGTCCCAAAAGTCCAACGACCCAAAAGTCTCTGTCCCTGGTCAGGGCAGCCCCAGAGTTCGAAAGTTTATCTGCAGAGTTTTACCTCCTGTCAAGGTTCCTTCCCCACTCTGAACTCTAGGGTACAGATGTGGGGACCTGCATGAAAACTCCCAAGCTTACTTTTACCAGCTTAGGTTAAAACTTCCCCAAGGTACAAACTATTTTACCCTTCCCTTAGACTTCCACTGCCATCACCAAACGTTTATCTGGGTTTATTGGGAAAGCGTTGTTTGGAAACATCTTTCCCCCCAAAATCCTCCCAACCCTTGCACCCCACTTCCTGGGGAAGGTTTGGTAAAAATCCTCACCAATTTGCATAGGTGACCACAGACCCAAACCCTTGGATCTTAGAACAATGAAAAAAGCATTCAGTTCTTGAAAAGAAACATTTTAATAGAAGAAACAATAAAAAGAATCACCTCTGTAAAAACAGGATGGTGAATACTTTACAGGGTAATTAGATTCAAAACATAGAGAATCCCTCTAGGCAAAACCTTGAGTTACAAAAAAGACACACAGACAGGAATAGTCATTCTATTCAGCACAGCTATTTTCTCAGCCATTTAAAAAAATCATAATCTAACACATACCTAGCTAGATTACTTACTAAATTCTAAGACTCCATTCCTGTTCTGTCCCCAGCTAAAGCAACACACAGACAGACACAGACCCTTTGCTTTTCTCCCTCCTCCCAGCTTTTGAAAGTATCTTGTCTCCTCAGTGGTCATTTTGGTCAGGTGCCAGCGGGGTTACCTTTAGCTTCTTAACCCTTTACAGGTGAGAGGATTTTTCCTCTGGCCAGGAGGGATTTTAAAGGGGTTTACCCTTCCCTTTATATTTATGACATGCCCCACAAATCACAGCTAGGGTGAAACGCTGGCTGGGATTTCTTCCTGGAGCTCTAGGAAAAAACAGAGTTAATAAAACACATGCACCTCTAAATATACTACCAAGTATATAAAGACTAACAATATTTTCCACGTCTCAAGGACGACTTTAACCAGTTGATTCTGGGAAACTTTCACAGGAGAGTGCATCAGCCACTTTATTAGAAGCTCCTGAGATGTGTTGGATGTTGAAATCAAAATCTTGGAGAGCTAAACTGCTCGAAAAAGTTTTTTGTTATTTCCCATGGCGGTATGAAGCCACTGTAGCACAGCATGGTCGGTTTGCAGGTGGAAACACCGTCCCCAAACATAGGGGCATAGCTTTTCCAGAGCATAGACAATGGCATAACATTCTTTTTCACTGACTGACCAGTTGCTTTCCCTCTCAGATAGCTTCTTGCTGAGAAACACTACAGGGTGGAATTCTTGATCTGGTCCTTCCTGCATTAAAACTGCTCCCACACCACGCTCGGACGCATCTGTGGTTACTAGGAACGGTTTGTCAAAGTCTGGGGCCCTTAGTACAGGGTCAGACATGAATGTCACTTTAAGCTGGTTAAAGGCCTTCTGACACTCTTCGGTCCACTGAACGGCATTTGGCTGTTTCTTTTTGGTTAGGTCTGTCAGTGGGGCGGCAATTTGGCTGTATTGTGGAACAAATCACCTGTAATAACTGGCCAAGCCTAAGAAGGATTGAACCTGTTTCTTTGACCTTGGGACAGGCCACTTTTGGATAGCATCCACTTTGGCCTGTAGGAGGTTGATAGTTCCTTGACCCACCTGGTGTCCAAGGTAAATCACTCTGTTATAGGCTTATTTGACACTTCTTAGCCTTAACAGTTAGTCCTGCCTCCCTTATGCGCTCCAAGACTTTTTGTAGATGTTCCAGGTGTTCTGCCCAGGAATCCGAAAATATGGCCACATCATCAAGGTAGGCGACTGCATATTCTCTTAACCCCGCTATGAAACCATCGACAAGTCTTTGGAAGGTGGCGGGTGCATTCCGCAGCCCGAAAGGGAGTACATTAAATTCATACAGCCCAACATGTGTGGTGAAGGCTGACCTTTCCTTGGTGGATTCATCTAGCGGTACCTGCCAGTACCCCTTGGTTAAGTCCAAGGTAGAGATGAACTGGACCCATCGCAGTTTCTCTAATAGTTCATCTGTGCATGGCATTGGATAGTTGTCTGGGCGAGTTACAGCATTTAGCTTACGGTAGTCCACGCAAAAACATATCTCCCCATCTGGTTTGGGAACTAGAACCACTGGAGATGCCCATGCACTGCCAGAGGGGCTGATTACACCCATCTGTAACATATCCTGGATCTCCCGTTCTAGAGCAGTTTTAGCTTGAGGAGACACCCGGTAAGGTTGGACCCTAATTGGGTGAGCATTACCTGTGTCAATGGAGTGGTATGCCCATTCAGTCAGTCCTGGGGTGGCTGAGAACGTCGGCGTGTAGCTAGTGCACACCTCCTTCATCTGCTGTCGCTGCATACGCCCAAGGGTCATGGAGAGGTTCACCTCTTCCACGTCACCCGCACTTTTCCCTTCATAGTAGACACCTTCAGGCCACTCAGCGTCATCTCCTCCCTGGACTGTAAACTGACAAAACTTTAATTCTCTGGAATAAAAGGGCTTTAGAGAATTAATATGGTACACCTTAGGCTTTCGGTTTGAGGTGGGGAATGCTATGAGATAATTAACAGCTCCCAGGCGCTCTTGGACCGTGAATGGCCCTTCCCACGATGCTTCCATTTTATGGGGCTGGAGCACCTTTAAGACCATGACCTGGCCTCCTACTTTGAAGGAAAGGAGTACTTAGAGACTTAAGCTGTAGCTCACGAAAGCTTATGCTCAAATAAATTGGTTAGTCGCTAAGGTGCCACAAGTACTCCTTTTCTTTTTGCGAATACAGACTAACAAGGCTGTTACTCTGAAATCTACTTTGAAGGAACGCTCTCTGGCATGTTTATCATACCAGACTTTTTGCTCTTTTTGAGCATCCTGTAGGTTTTCTTTAGCAAGGGCTAAAGAGGTTCGGAGGGTGTTTTGTAGGTTGGTTACAAAGTCCAGAATGTTAGTTCCTGGAGAAGGTGTAAATCCCTCCTATTGCTGCTTCACCAACTGTAATGGCCCCTTAACCTCCCGGCCATATACAAGTTCAAATGGGGAAAACCCTAAACTGGGATGTGGTACAGCTCTGTAGGCAAAGAGCAACTGCTGCAACACTAGGTCTCAATCACTGGAGTGCTCATTTATGAATTTATGTATCATGGCCCCCAAAGTTCCATTAAACTTCTCTGCCATGCCATTTGTTTGATGGTGGTAAGGAGTGGCAACCAAGTGATTTACCCCATGAGCTTTCCAGAGGTTTTCCATAGTTCCTACCAGGAAATTAGTCCCTGCATCTGTGAGGATGTCGGAGGGCCAACCTATCCTGGCAAAAATATCTACTAGTGCCTGGCACGCACTCTTAGCCCTGGTGTTGCTTAGAGCTACTGCTTCCGGCATCGGGTGGCAAAATCCATGAAAGTCAGTATGTACTGCTTTCCTCTGGGTGTCTTTTTCGGAAAAGGACCCAGAATATCCACAGCTACTCGCTGAAGTGGAACTTCAATGATGGGGAGTGGCTGGAGAGGGGCTTTGACCTGGTCTTGGGGTTTTCCCACTCTTTGGCACACCTCACAACACCAGACATAGGTAGAAACATCCTTGCCCATTCCCTCCCAGTGGAATGACCCCCCAAAACGGTCTTTGGTCCTGTTCACCCCAGCATGGCCACTAGGATGATTGTGGGCTAAGCTCAAGAGCTTGGTCCGGTATTGAGTTGGAACTACCAACTGTCTCTGAGGATGCCAGTCTTCCTGGTGTCCACCAGAAACAGTTTCCTTGTATAAAAGTCCTCTTTCTACAACAAACCTGGATCGATTAGAAGAGCTGAGAGACGGTGGGTTGCTCCATGCCACCGTCCAAACTCTCTGGAGGCTTTCATCGGCTTTCTGTTCGGTCTGGAACTGTTCCCTGATGCTGGAGACATCAGTTCCTCATTGGATTGTGGACCTATGCTCGGTCCCTCTGGAAGCGATGTAGGGGATGGGACTGTTTCCATTGACTGTGAACCGCTCTCCGCTGGGAAACTATGTTGGGGTTCAGGCTCCGGCTGAGCCTTTTGTGTAGGGTTATGGGCTGCTGTTGGTTCAGGTTCAGTGTTGGCGTTGGCGTTGCAAGAACTGGATTCAGTGCTGGCAATGGGTCTGGTGCTGGTACTGGTTCTAGGACTGGTTCCGTCTGGGTCTCTAGGACTGGATCCACTACTGCTGTTGCAGACATTGGCCTGGGGTCCAGGTCCATCACCTCTGACCGGGTCCTGATAGAAGTTTCTGGAACAGAGCTAGGCCTCACGGTTGGTTTAGCCTGGCTGCGGGTGACCATTCCCACCCTCTTGGCCCGCTTCACATGATTGGCCAAGTCTTCCCCCAACAGCATGGGGATGGGATAATCATCATAGACTGCAAAAGTCCACGTTCCTGACCAGCCCTTGTACTGGACAGGCAACTAAGCTGTAGGCAAATTGAAAGAGTTGGACTTGAAGGGTTGAATCGTCACTTGGATCTCTGGGTTGACTAAATTGGGGTCCACTAAGGAAGCATGGATAGCTGACACTTGTGCTCTGCTGTCCCTCCATGCGGTGACCTTCTTCCCGCCCACACTCACAGTTTCCCTCCACGTCAAGGGTATCTGGGAGGTATCTGGGCCTGAGGACCTCTGGTGTGATTCCGGTGCAATGAACTGTAATCTGTTGAGGTTCTTAGGGCAGTTGGCCTTTACATGCCCCAGCTCGTTACATTTAAAACATCGTCCAGCTGACGGGTCACTGGGGCGAGGTGGGTTGCTGGAGAATGGGATGGCGGAACGATAAGCTGTTTGGTGGGTTCCTTGGGTGGTAGTTGGGGCCTTGGGTGGCCCCTGTTAGTAGGGGGTGGTCTGAGGTTGTCCCTTCTGGTATCCGCTCCAACTGCAACCAGTTTTTTTTCCTTTCTGCCACCTCCACCCATTTGGCTCCAATCTCCCCTGCCTCGATTACAGTTTTGGGCTTCCCATCTAGGATGTACCTTTCTATTTCCTTAGGAACACCCTCTAAGAATTGTTCCATTTGCATTAGGAAGGGCAAATCTACTGGAGATTCAACACTTGCTCCCGATATCCAGGTATCCCAATGTTTCACAATGTGGTAGGCATGTCGGGTAAATGACACGTCTGGTTTCCACCTTCAGGCTCTGAATCGCCGACGGGAATGCTTGGGTGTTAGCCCCATTCTGACTCTCGCCTTGGTTTTAAACAGTTCATACTGGTTCATTTGTGCCTTAGGCATTTCAGCTGCCACCTCAGCTAAGGGTCCACTGAGCTGCAGCCTCAGCTCTACCATGTATTGGTCTGTAGGGATGCTGTACCCAAGGCAGGCCCTTTCGAAGTTTTCTAAGAAGGCCTCAGTATTCTCGCCTGCCTTGTAGGTGGGGAACTTTCTGGGATGGAAAGTTGTACCTGGAGAAGGATTGCTAGGGTGTGTTGGTATATTCTGCTGAGCCCTTGCCTTCTCCATCTCCAGTGCATGCTTCCTCTCTTTTTCCTTCTCCTCTAGTTCTTTGGCCCTTGCCTCCATTTCTTTTTCCCTGACCACATGTACATCCATCTCCATCCGCATGAGTTCTATCTTTCTTTCATATTTCTTTTGTTTTTCCTCAGCCTCAAATCTGGCTAATTCCAGCTTTTGTTGAACCATTGAGTCTGTCATCCTAACCTCTCTGTTTTTAACTAACTTTACACCCGAGAGTTAGAAACAAACAAACAAACAAACAAAAATAAAACTTGGCTTGTAAAATTTTGTTGTGCTGAATATGATACCTATATTCTCTGATAGTGATTGGCAGCCTACAGAAAAATAAAAAAAAACACCAAAACCCTAACACCTTTGTCTGCAGACAATAGGCAGAAAACCCCCGTAGTTACTTTTAGGGAAAAAAAAACTTCAGGTCTGTGAAGACTTGTGAATTTCCCTGCAGGAGGTTAACTATTCTGCCTTCAGGCAGAGAAAACCTGCAATTCACAAAAGATAATCCCCTTTTGTCTCTGCTCTGGCCCCAAAGCAAAGCAAAAAGCCTCCAACTATTCCCAGTTGGAAATCTGCTTTCTAGCAGCCCCAAAGCAAAAAAAAAATATTTCCTTTTAAAATCTGTGTTTCTGGTTCAAAAAATCTCAAATTGATCTCAAAATGATTTCAAGTTGATCCCACCGCTCTGCCACCATGTCAAGGTTCCTTCCCCACTCTGAACTCTAGGGTACAGATGTGGGGACCTGCATGAAAACCCCCCAAGCTTACTTTTACAAGCTTAGGTTAAAACTTCCCCAAGGTACAAATTATTTTACCCTTCCCTTGGACTTCCTCTGCCACCACCAAACGTTTATCTGGGTTTATTGGGAAAGCGTTGTTTGGAAACGTCTTTCCCCCCAAAATCCTCCCAACCCTTGCACCCCACTTCCTGGGGAAGGTTTGGTAAAAATCCTCACCAATTTGCATAGGTGACCACAGACCCAAGCCCTTGGATCTTAGAACAATGAAAAAAGCATTCAGTTCTTGAAAAGAAACATTTTAATAGAAGAAACAGTAAAAAGAGTCACCTCTGTAAAATCAGGATGGTAAATACCTTACAGGGTAATTAGATTCAAAACATAGAGAATCCCTCAAGACAAAACCTTAAGTTACAAAAAGACAGACAGACAGAAATAGTCATTCTATTCAGCACAACTTATTTTCTCAGCCATTTCAAGAAATCATAATCTAACGCATATCTAGCTAGGTTACTTACTAAGTTCTAAGACTCCATTCCTGTTCTGTCCCCGGCAAAAGCATCACCCAGACAGACACAGACCCTTTGTTTTTCTCCCTCCTCCCAGCTTTGAAAGTATCTTGTCTCCTCAGTGGTCATTTTGGTCAGGTGCCAGCGAAGGTTACCTTTAGCTTCTTAACCCTTTACAGGTGAGAGGATTTTTCCTCTGGCCAGGAGGGATTTTAAAGGGGTTTACCCTTCCCTTTATGTTTATGACACCTCCCAACCTGGGTGGAGATGGGGGGAGGGTTAAAGGGCACCTTACGTGGTCCAAAGCTGATTGCCCCACCTCTCCATGGGGCTCCGCTCTGCCAGCCACCCCCATGAGCTGCTCCAGGTATTCGACAAACTGCGCTGCTCTACCAACCGCTCTGCTCTGCTCGCCATCCCACAAACTGCTCTGCCTATATCTTCAGGCTCCCCCACTACTTAACACAACACTCAGTGATTTCCACTCTGAGTAAGTTTAGCTCTTTTGTGATTTCAGCTTGTAGTAGAGGAGCCTCAGTGCTGGTGCACCATTAGGGAATTCAGCTCAGCAGCCTGTAACTAGACTCCTAATGGAATCAAAAGTAACTTTGATATTCCACAGTGGACAGAGAAGAAAGTGCAATTAACATGTAAGACCCTCACCAGGGGGCCATGCCACCAAGTATTAATACCTGTCCCCAACCTCTCTTCCTTCACAGAGTTTTGGAACCCACGTCCCTTGCTAGCGAGTGCTACTTAGTTAATGGCGAGTCCCTCCATCACAACAAAAGGCCAAGTACAGTTCCACAGTCCTTGATTCCCATAATCAGGGTAATAATTTATTCTTCCTGCCCCAATAACAGAGACACTGGGCATCCCACAGCAGCCAAAGTGACCATTTGGGCAGCTATGGCCTCATTCTAGGTGGGGTGGGTGTGCCTATGCAAATGAGATCAGCCCCTGAAGTTCTTTTCCACAACTTGCTACACCTCATGACCAGATGTCAGGGTGGAACTCATCCTGACTCTGCTTACATTAAAATACAAGTAGGGTGTCATCACATTGTGAGACTCCTGTTGGACAAGTAGCCCCATCCTTTTAAAACACTGTAACACAGGGTGACTGGCAGAGAAACAGGCAAAATGAGCAGGGGATCTTTTCCTAGCTGTAGTTCACTCCGGTTCTTTGTACCTAGAGCGACCATCTAGAAAGTGTGAAAATTTGGGGGGGGGGGACAGACAGAGGGGTTATAGGCGCCTATATAAAAAAAAGCCCCGAATATTGGGACTGCCCCTATAAAATCAGGACATCTGGCGACCCTATTTGGACCACGTATATGCAGGACAAGATTTTCAACTGTGACAAGTAATTTTAGGGACCCAAATTGGGACAGGTTAAAAGGGCTTAATTTTCTGATCGTGGGCGCTGAGCACGGTTTAAAAATCAAGTCTTGCTTAGGCATAGCCATAACAGAGACTCAGAATGGGTCCCTGTCTTTCAAAGCAATCACTTTTGTATTTCTAACTTGAGTCTTCCAACCAAAAGCCTCAGGAATCAACGGCATCAAGGGCAAAGCACATGCAAGCAGCACAAACCCAGACTTTGGCAAAGTGTGGTTTGATCCCTGCAGCCGGATGATCGCTACAAGCAGCAGCCCGAATTCTCTTGCAAGCAGTGACCCTGACCTTCTAATTATGGAACCAGGCTCACACGAAGCCTCTGACTCACCAGAATGAAACAAGCAAGGAGGATTTCTTCACCATCCAAGAAAAGCCACGCACAGCTCTCGCCTGCCCGCCTGCAGCACCTAAGACTTGTCAGGGAGGGCGGCTTATATTATGCCTTCTGGAAAGCCCACTGGGGTCACAGCATTAGCACTGAGGCCTCTCAAATGACTTCTAAACAGAAATGGGTGCTCAAGGCAACTGCCGGCCAGTCACTTTATATTAACCCTTCTTTGTCCTGACTCCTGGGTCAGCTCTTCGGCTACTATAAACGGGGAGAGCTGACCATCTGGTCCAGTATCGATATGTCCTGGTCAATTTGTGACTGGACTGCAGAAACGTCTGCTCCGTCCAGCAGGGAAAGAGTTAATTCCCTGCTCCCCCGCCCTACCTCCCATCCAGAAGCAGGCGGTGGAAAGCTGGTAGATCCCCTAGGGGCTCTTGATTGAGCACCAGGAGGCCAAGGAATTAGGTGCGATTAGCTTTGACAAAACTGCCTGTTGGTGAGAGAGAGATGGAGAGCCTTGAGAGATCAGGGAGATTGAAGTGTTCTCCTACTGGTTTTTGAATGTTATAATTCTTGACATCTGATTTGTGTCCATTTATTCTTTTGCACAGAGACTGTCCGGTTTGGCCAATGTACATGGCACAGGGGCATTGCTGGCACATGATGGCACAAATCACATTGGTAGATATGTAGGTGAATGAGCCCCTGATGGCTGTGGCTGATTTGGTTAGGTCTTATGATGGTTTCCCTTGAACAGATATGTGGACAGAGTTGGCAACAGGGTTTGTTGCAAGGATAGTTTCCAGGCTTAGTATTTTTATTGTACAGAACTGGAATTAATTTGCACCCACCCAGTAAGCTGGTGCACCTCACAGGCAACCCCCGCCCCGGAAAAAAGGAAGGCCTCAGGAGCCGCCAGTGGTGGGCAGAGGGACACACTGGTGCCAGGCCAGGCTGTTACCTATGTTGGTCCAAATCACAACATTGGCCAGGTGGAAACAGAGTGGCATGCCCCAACCCCAGTCCCTGGGGGGCAGCAGGGCTGAGACTCTGGGGGCCCAACAGCCATGGATCAGGGGATGCGGGGGCTCGGAGCAGGAAAAGTCATGAACCTCCAGCCACCTGGGAACCACCTCCTCTCGGGGCCGGCCCCTTCTCCTCCCCCACCCCCGGCAGCTCCACTTTGCCCTCTGCCACCCACCGGAGATGCTGTACTCCCCCGGCCATCACCGGACACCACCCCACCAGCAGGGGGCTGGGGCCGGCTCCTGGCACAGGATTCCTCATCACTGTCTGCTTCCCAGTTGTACATGGAGGTGCCGGGTGCCTTGAGACTGGGAGGGAGCATGTCCAGGGTGGGGGCTGTGACTCGATCTATTCAGTGGGGTGGCTGAACCTTTGCAGTTTGAGGGGCAGCACCCCCATCGTCCTCCAAACTCCACCCATGCCCCCCTTGCACTATGGGGAAAGGGCGTCAGCTGGGGGTGGGGAGCCACGGCGGAGCTTTGTCATGGAGGGCCGAGCAACTGTTCCTCTTTATGCTACCCCACAGGGTGACAGAAAACAGAAGTTTTCCAAGGAAAATGGGCCATAGGATCTCTGCAGTGATATCTCTGGGTCGTGATTCATTATATCTTTGGTTCATTATTTTGTTATGAAATATACTCAAGAGCACAAATAGCCAATGTCAGTCGAGTTTATTAATATGGTGCAGGGAAAAGATCGATATGATACCAATCTCCAAAGAACCATGCCATGCAGCGATACAGCATTCACCTTATCCTGACGGTGCCCTCCCACAGTTCCTAAATGCATCCTAGTATCTATGTGGTGCCCATAATACATATTATTAATGTGATATATATCTATATGCTGTACAGTATATATTAGGCAACAGGAACAAAGTTGATAGCAAAGCAAACCAAGACTTTTTCCTGAGTATTTTATTGATCTACACACACACACACACACAGTACTCACACACACACACACACACACACACACACACAGAGTACTCTGTTTCATTTATTTATTGTCAGTATCAGAAAGTGGACTCTGAATAAGTTGATAAGAAGGTGTGAGTAACGGGGGGGGGGTGGAATTAGCATGGGGAAATAGTTTTTAGGTTGTGTAATGACCCATCCATTCCCAGTCTTTATTCAAGCCTAATTTGATGGTGTCCAGTTTGCGAATTAATTCCAGTTCTGCAGTTTCATATTGGAGTCTGTTTTTGAAGTTTTGTTGTTGAAGAATTGTCACTTTTAAGTCTTTTCTTGAGTGATCAGGTAGATTGAAGTGTTCTCCTACTGGTTGTTGAATGTTATAATTCTTGATGTCTGATTTGTGTCCATTTACTCTTTTGCATAGAGACTGTCCGGTTTGGCCAATGTACATGGCAGAGGGGCATTGCTGGCACATGATGGCATATATCACATTGGTGGATGTGCAGGTGAATGAGCCTCTGATAGTGTGGCTGATGTTATTAGGCCCTGCGATGGTGTCCCCTGAATAAATATCTGGGCACAGTTGGCAACGGGCTTTGTTGCAAGGATAGGTTCCTGGGTTAGTGCTTCTGTTGTGTGGTATGTGGTTGCTGGTGAGTATTCGCTTCAGGTTGCGGGACTGTCTGTAGGCAAGGACTGGCCTGTCTCCCAAGATTTGTGAGAGTGTTGGGTCATCCTTCAGGATAGGTTGTAGATCCTTGATAATGCGTTGGAGGGGTTTTAGTTGGGGGCTGAAAGTGACGGCCAGTGGCGTTCTGTTATTGTCTTTGTTAGGCCTGTCCTGTAGTAGGTGACTTCTGGGAACTCTTCTGGCTCTATCAATCTACTTCTTCACTTCAGCAGGTGGGTATTGTAGTTGTAAGAATGCTTGATAGAGATCTTGTAGGTGTTTGTCTCTGTCTGAGGGGTTGGAGCAAATGCGGTTCTATTGCAGAGCTTGGCTGTAGACAATGGATCATGTGGTGTAGTTAGGATGAAAGCTGGAGGCATGTAGGTAGGAATAGCGGTCAGTCGGTTTCCGGTATAGGGTGGTGTTTATGTGACCATCGTTTATTAGCGCTGTAGTGTCCAGGAAGTGGATCTCTTGTGTGGACTGGACCAGGCTGAGGTTGATGGTGGGATGGAAATTGTTGAAATCATGGTGGAATTCCTCAACGGCTGCTTTTCCATGGGTCCAGATGATGAAGATGTCATCAATATAGTGCAAGTAAAGTAGGGGCATTAGGGGACGAGAGCTGAGGAAGTGTTGTTCTAAGTCAGCCATAAAAATGTCGGCATACTGTGGGGCCATGCGGGTACCCATAGCAGTGCCGCTGATTTGAAGGTATACATTGTCCCCAAATGTAAAAGAGTTATGGGGAAGGACAAAGTCACAAAGTTCAGCCGCCAGGTTACCCGTGACATTATCGGGGATAGTGTTCTTGACAGCTTGCAGTCCATCTTTGTGTGGAATGCTGGTGTAGAGGGCTTCTACATCCATAGTGGCCAGGATGGTGTTATCAGGAAGCTCACCGATGGATTGTAGTTTCCTCTGGAAGTCAGTGGTGTCTCGAAGGTAGCTGGGGGTGCTGGTAGCGTAGGGCCTGAGGAGGGAATCTACATAGCCAGACAATCCTGATGTCCGGATGCCAATGCCTGAGATGATGGGGCGCCCAGGATTTCCAGGTTTATGGATCTTGGGTAGTAGATAGAATATCCCAGGTCGGGGTTCCAGGGGTGTGTCTGTGCGGATTTGATCTTGTGCTTTTTCAGGGAGTTTCTTGAGCAAATGCTGGAGTGGGGTGGAGGGGGGAGAAAACCTGGATTTGTGCTGGAAATGGCCCACCTTGATTATCATACACATTGTAGGGAGAGTGATCACTTTAGATAAGCTATTACCAACAGGAGAGTGGGGTGGGGGGAAAGAAAACCTTTTGTAGTGATAAACACCCATTTTTTCATGGTCTGTGTGTATAAAAACATCTTCTGTATTTTCCATAGGATGCATCTGATGAAGTGAGCTGTAGGTCACGAAAGCTTATGCTCAAATAAATTGGTTAGTCTCTAAGGTGCCACAAGTACTCCTCTTCTTTCTTGAACAGATATGTGGACAGAGTTGGCAACGGAGTTTGTTGCAAGGATAGTTTCCAGGCTTAGTATTTTTATTGTACAGAACTGGAATTAATTTGCACCCACCCAGTAAGCTGGTGCACCTCACAGGCAACCCCAACCCCGGAAAAAAGGAAGGCCTCAGGAGCCGCCAGTGGTGGGCAGAGGGACACACTAGTGCCAGGCCAGGCTGTTACCTATGTTGGTCCAAATCACAACATTGGCCAGGTGGAAACAGAGTGGCACGCCCCAACCCCAGTCCCTGGGGGGCAGCAGGGCTGAGACTCTGGGGGCCCAACAGCCATGGATCAGGGGATGCGGGGGCTCAGAGCAGGAAAAGCCATGAACCCTCCAGCCACCTGGGAACCACCTCCTCTCGGGGCCGGCCCCTTCTCCTCCCCCACCCCCGGCAGCTCCACTTTGCCCTCTGCCACCCACCGGAGATGCTGTACTCCCCCGGCCATCGCCGGACACCACCCCACCAAGCAGGGGGCTGGGGCCGGCTCCTGGCACAGGACTCCTCATCACTGTCTGCTTCCCTGTTGTACATGGCAGTGCCGGGTGCCTTGGGACTGGGAGGGGGCCTGCCCAGGGTGGGGGCTGTGACTCGATCTGTTCAGTGGGATGGCTGAACCTTTGCAGTTTGAGGGGCAGCACCCCCATCGTCCTCCAAACTCCACCCATGCCCCCCTTGCACTATGGGGAAAGGGCGTCAGCTGGGGGTGGGGAGCCACGGTGGAGCTTTGTCATGGAGGGCCGAGAAACCGTTTCTCTTTATGCTACCCCACAGGGTGACAGAAAACAGAAGTTTTCCAGAGAAAATGGCCCATAGGATCTCTGCAGTGATATCTCTGGGTGGTGATTCAAACTCTCTGGAACTGTTGATCAATTATATCGTTTCACCACACTTTGGTTCATTATTTTGTTATGAAATATACTCAAGAGCACAAATAGCCAATGTCAGTCTGGTTTATTAATATGGTGCAGGGAAAAGATCGATACGATACCAATCTCCAAAGAGCCATGCCGTGCAGCGATACGGCATTCACCTTACCCTGACGGTGCCCTCCCACCATTCCTAAATGCATCCTAGTATCTATGTGGTGCCCATAATACATATTATTAATGTGATATATATCTATATGCTGTACAATATATATTAGGCAACAGGAACAAAGGCGATGGCAAAGCAGACCAAGACTTTTTCCTGAGTATTTTATAGATCCACACACACACACACAGAGTACTCACACACACACACACACACAGAGTACTCTGTTTCATTTATTTATTGTCAGTATCAGAAAGTGGACTCTGAATACTTTGTGCCTGAGGTTAGCTGTCCGTTCACCCTCTGCCCTGGTTCTTGCCACGCAGACGGAAAGCAGAAGACCAGAAGTCCGAAGCACAGGCATGTTTATCCAAGCAAACACGTCCATAGCTTTACACGCCGGCAGAGTCTGTTCCCCAGTGCTCTGTTCCCAGCTGTCACACCTCAAAGTGTTTACTCCACGTCCCCCTTCCCAGCTTTGATGCCGCAGAGCCTTGCCTCTGTCCCTGTTCCTCATTCCCCACCTCCATTCCCCATTTCCCATTCCCTATTCCCCATTCCCGCTGCTCCTCCTTAGCAGGCCCAAATATACCTGCAGCGCATGCCCCTAGTTATACCCCTTACAACTTAGGGTCATGTTCCGTTTTGGAGGGTTGTGAGTCTAGGGTCTTCATCCCACCCCTTTTGTACCGCATGGGAGGGGGAAGGAGTGAGGTTGTGTTCTGGCCAAGGCCAGGCCTTTCTTCGGTTTTTAGTGTTTCTTATGCCTCCCTCACCTCCGCCCCACATCCTCTCTTGCCCATCCTAACTGGTTGCTTGACCTTGCCTTGAGATAAGGAGTTGAGGCCGTCTTTAAGTGTGTGCTCTGATATGACATTCCCACCATGCCCAGTAACAATTTAGCTGAATCCCTTATCTTTTCCCATTGTACTAAAAGCCCCATCTGGTGGGGAATGCAACACACAGTGTCTTTCTTCATTGTTCTTCACACATATTAGTATAAGATATAAGAGTATCAAAAAGTCAACACCAAAATTCTATCTCAGGCTGACAAACAAGCCTAAATGCTAACATCTGAGATCACTCCAGTGAGAATTTGGGGAATTTTGAAGTCCACTTTCAGGCAGATCCAGCCTTCCTCACGCCCCTCTCTCGACCTAGTGCATTGTGCTGCTGTGGGGTAGGGTTAAACAACTGGGGACAGAATCTCAAATGTTCAGACACCACAATGAAGGCCAGATTTCACCTAGAAAAGTTGGTACCCAGCACCTTCCATGGTGGCACATTTGAGATAGAAAAGCCCAGCACTCAGCACTTCTTCTGGGGCCAAAATGTCCTGGTGTGTTGCTCCATCTCAGAGCTGACTGAATTTCAGGGGCAGATAAAGCATTTGTTCCTCCAGCATGGACGTCCTTGGCCGTGGCTGGGTGTGTCACTAACAAAGGCCAGATTCCAGCAAAGAAAGAGAAGGTGCAAGGAGCCTTCACACTCCTTTTCACGCTCCACACACGGGGCAAAGTAAGGACAAGGTCACGGCCAAGATCACCTTCCGGCCAGCAGCGCTAAGCTCGTGTAGGGGACGGTGTACAGCTCCCTGTGAATCAGAGGTGGGGTTCCCATCCCAGCGTACACAAAGCCCCCAAAACCATGCTGACTAAGTTACTCAGAAAACCTCTCCTGCATCCTCTGCTTCCTGATTGCTCAGCAGCCCCCTCCTGCTCAGCCTAGAAGCTTTTCCCACAGAACAGGAGAAGCACCCGGTCACGAATCTGTTTGGTTTTCACACCATACACGATGGGGTTCATCATGGGAGGAAAGAGGAGGTAGAAATTAGCCAGCAGGATGTGTACGTGTGGGGCGACATGGCGCCCGAACCTGTGTATTGTTGAGGAGAGGACCACAGGGATGTAGAATACTAAGATGGCGCAAAGGTGGGAGCCACAGGTGCCGAAAGCCTTGAGCTGCTCTTCCTTGGATGCCAGGCTTAAGACAGCCCTTAGGATGTTGAAATACGATAGGGAGATGAACATCAGATCCAGCCCCACGATGAAGACAGTTACGATGATCCCATAGACATTATTGACCCTGGTGCTGGCACAGGCCAGCTTCACCACGGCCATGTGCTCGCAGTAGCAATGGGAGATAACGTGTGACCCGCAGTAGGGCAACCTCCTGAGGAGGAAGGGCAGAGGGACCGTTAGCAGAACAGCTCGGGCCAAAGCCGCCAGCCCGATCTTTGGTATCACTGAATTGGTCAGGATGGTGGAGTATCTCAGGGGGTTGCAGATGGCCACGTACCTGTCGAAGGCCATGGCCAGCAGCAGAGTAGACTCCAGGGTGGAGAACGAGTGAAGGAAAAACATCTGCACCAGGCAGGCATTAAAGCTGATCTCCCTGGAATTAAACCAGAAGATGCTCAGTATTTTCGGCACGGTGGTAGTGGATAAAACCAGGTCGATGACGGCCAGCATGGCGAGGAAATAGAACATGGGCTGATGGAGGGAGGGCTCTGTCTTGATAACATACAAGAGAGTGAAGTTTCCTAGAAGGGCCACCGTGAACATTGAGCAGAAGGGGATGGAGATCCAGGGGTGCAGAGCTTCCAGCCCTGGGATGCCTGTCAGGAAGAACACTGATGGATCAGAGCCTGTGCCGTTAGGAGCTGACAGGTTGCCCTGCAGGACCATCCTCTGCAAGTTTCACAACAACGTCTGTCCTGTCAATAAAACATATCAGATGGGATGAACAGATACTGTACACGTATGAGATGCCACACTCCACTCTGGCTCACGGGGTGCAACTCCTTTGGGAATGGATGACAAGGTCTGGAGCTGATAGAAACATTGCTTGGGTGGTAAATATCGAGGAGCTCAGATTAACGAAAGCCTGGATCCAGGGGTGTAAGGACAAAGTGATAAGATATCAACTACTGCAGGGCTCTTGATCCTGGCAGGCAAAGGCAAAACAAGTGCTAGTGGCTGGAAGTTGAAGCCTTCAGAGTGCAAACTGTGAATAAGATGCAACTGTGCTACTGGAACTAAGATGGAATTAACCAGTTCAAGAGAACCGTCACAGGCTTAGTAACTTCCCCGGGGCTCAGGGTCTTTCAATAGAGATTGGATGTTCTCAGAGAGATGTACTAGCTTCACCACAAGTTACTGGGCTGCATGCAGGAATCATCGGGTGGATTCTTTGGCCTGTGATATTCATAGATTCATAGATATTAAAGTCAGAAGGGACCATTATGATCATCTAGTCTGACCTCCTGCACAACGCAGACCACAGAATCTCAGCCACCCCCTCCTGCTCTCACCTACGTCTGAGCTATTGAAGTCCTCAGATCATGGTTTAAAGACTTCAAGGAGCAGAGAATCCTCCAGCAAGTGAGCCATGCCCCATGCTACCGAGGAAGGCGAAAAACCTCCAGGGCCTCTTTCAATCTGCCCTGGAGGAAAATTCCTTCCCGACCCCAAATATGGTGATCAGCTAAACCCTGAGCTTTTGGGCAAGATTCAACAGCCAGATACCCAGGAAAGAATTCTCTGTCGTAACTCAGATGCCACCCCATCTAACATCCCATCACAGGCCATTGGGCCTGTCATAAATATAAAGGGAAGGGTAAACCCCTTTGAAATCCCTCCTGGCCAGGGGAAAGCTCCTCTCACCTGTAAAGGGTTAAGAAGCTTAAGGTAACCTCGCTGGCACCTGACCAAAATGACTAATAAGGAGACAAGATACTTTCAAAAGCTGGCAGGAGGGAGAGAAACAAAGGGTCTGTGTGTCTGTCTATAGTCTGTCTTTGCCGGGGATAGACCAGGAATGGAGTCTTAGAACTTTTAGTAAGTAATCTAGCTAGGTACGTGTTATATTATGATTTCTTTAAATGGCTGAGAAAAGAACTGTGCTGAATAGAATAACTATTTCTGTCTGTGTATCTTTTTTGTAACTTAAGGTTTTACCTAGAGGGGTTCTCTATGTTTTGAATCTAATTACCCTGTAAGGTATCTACCATCCTGATTTTACAGGGGGGATTTCTTTATTTCTATTTACTTCTATTTTTATTAAAAGTCTTCTTGTAAGAAAACTGAATGCTTTTTCATTGTTCTCAGATCCAAGGGTTTGGGTCTGTGGTCACTTATGCAAATTGGTGAGGCTTTTTATCCAACATTTCCCAGGAAAGGGGGGGGGGGTGCAAGTGTTGGGAGGATTGTTCATTGTTCTTAAGATCCAAGGGTCTGGGTCTGTAGTCACCTAGGCAAATTGGTGAGGCTTTTTACCAAACCTTGTCCAGGAAGTGGGGTGCAAGGTTTTGGGAAGTATTTTGGGGGGAAAGACGTGTCCAAACAGCTCTTCCCCAGTAACCAGTATTAGTTTGGTGGTGGTAGCGGCCAATCCAAGGACACAAGGGTGGAATATTTTGTACCTTGGGGGAGTTTTGACCTAAACTGGTAAAGATAAGCTTAGGAGGTTTTTCATGCAGGTCCCCACATCTGTACCCTAGAGTTCAGAGTGGGGGAGGAACCTTGACAAGGCCTATTTACCATGAATATTGAAAGATCAATTAATTGCCAAAACCATGTTATCCCATCATACCATCTCCTCCATAAACTTACCGAGTTTCATCTTAAAGCCAAATAGGTCTTTTGCCCCCACTGCTTCCCTTGGAAGGCTCTTCCAAAACTTCACTCCTCTGATGGTTAGAAACCTTTGTCTAATTTCAAGTCTAAACTTCCCAATGCAGGAGGTCAGGCTAGATGGCCATAATGCACCCTTCTTGCCTTAGAAATCTACCACTCTGTTATTTCAACAGGCACTGCGTCCACATCTGTCACGTCTGGAGTTGGTGCTACACATCAGATCTGTGACGCCAAGCCTTTTCTTTCAGTTCCATCACCATGGTACCTGAGTCCTTGGGGGAGACACAATGAACTTTGTACTCCATTTACATCTGCAGCTTTCACATTTCAAATTATTTATTTTGCTCTTTTGGAGCTTTGTGCACTTGTACAAGATCAACCCAGATTAGCCCCAAACCACAAAACATATCAAGCAAATCAGCCAAAACCAGATAGTCTAGAAATTAGCAAAACCCTTCCCTCCCTCAGACAGCGACCCACCCCATGACTCCTACACTTGCCAGGTGAGAAGTTGGGACAGTAAATATGTGCTTTGCAGCATGGTTAGGGTCTCTCTGACAAAGGTTGAGTAGGGACTGAATTCCAGGGGAAGCACCCTGACCCCAGCCTCCTGTCTCTTTTGCTGGGGAGCAGGCAAGGGAACGGGGCGAACTCATTGCCTTCATTGCCAAGCCCTCTCCTCTTCCCGATCTCTGTCACTGCTGACACCTCCAGTCTCGCACTCACTCAGGGCTACAACCTGGCAGACGTCTTTGACCCTCCAACCTGCGTGTGCAGGGCCTATCCAAGTCCTGTCACCTCACTCTCCATCATGCTCCTAAGATCCAACCCTTCTATCTACACAACAAAAATTCTCCTCCATTTCCAACCCTTCATCATCTCTAGCCTTGGTTCTGGCAACCTCCTCCACTCTAGTCCACATGCCCCTTCTCGCACACCCAAAGCACGAAATCCCTCCACAGGCTTCTTGTCCTCATCCTCAGGGCACTTCGCAGCTCCGTCTCCTTACTAATTCACTCCGTTCCCTTCTCGTGTTGTCCCCTCTCCCCTCCACTCTTTCCAGGGACAGACCGCCCACCTCTCTGCTTCTCCCACGCTGCCTCCAGGTATAGAACAGCCTCCCTGAACTGGACCGCTCCCCATTCCTGCTTCACTCCCATCCCCACTCGGCCAAGGAACAATGGGCCATCGGGTAGAGGTGATGTGCATGTATCTAACATAACAGATGCATATAAGGGTAGGAAAAATGGTCCACTTTTTCATTTGTATTCTTTTATCTCCCCCCTCGTATGTTACACAGGGCTTAATGTTGAGGAAGGAAAGTATCTGTGTGTGTACGTTCGTGTGTGTGTGTGTGTGTGTGTGTGTGTGTGTCTGTACAGTGCCTTGCACATTCTGAGGGCTATCCAAAGATCAATAATTCTCAATATCTAGAGAATGTACAAAATCACCCCAAACTTCCCAATCATTTGGTGGAGGAATTTTAACACATGGCTCCTGGCTCCATCCCGTCATTAGCTTGTAGGCCTTTCCACCTTTGTTTGCACCCTTTGTTTGCTGGCAGACCCACAATGATCTGCCAGCAGGAATGTGGGCACAGAGGCCTCCACACACCTGATTTGTGGGGGCAGTTATTTCAGAATTCCCCTTTCAGAATCCAGGCACCTTAACAGAAAGGAAGTAGGACCAACGCTGAAGTCAAGAGAGGTAATCTGCCTGTGAAACGTCTAAAGAGCCAGTCAGCACCACATTCTCAGTCTTGGGTGTTGAAAGTATTTGCCTTCATCCACGCTTGGGCACATAGCTTGATTTTTAGGAGGTGCTGAACACCCATCGGCTCCCATTGAAAACCAGGTCACTCATTTAGGTGAAAACCAGATCATTCATTCTAAATATAGACCATAGATGCCTCGTGATAGGCCCCCAGCTGGATCAGGTGGAGATCAATACAAATCCAAAGATGAAACAGGAAATTAAAATATACAGCAGAAGACTTTGGATCAGATTTTGAACTTGCCCAGAATGTGGGTGTGTTTGGATCTGAGGTTCTGCTTCAAACCCGTCCATGGCTACAGAACAGTCCAATTCCTTTGCCCTCACAAATCGGATTCCGTGGGCCAACTCACCAGAATCCTGCAGCGCTCCCCTCCTTTCCCAGGGCGTCAGTCTCCCTCACGGGCTGTGTGAGATCCACATGCTCACCCGCAGCTGCCTGCCTTTGGTGGATTTATAGCCAGAGTGAGAGAACTCGCCTCCTCCCCGCGGGGGGGTCTCGCAGTTCAGCTGGGAATCTCTGCTTCCACTTTGTCCTCCCCAACCATCCTTGGCAGACAGAGTTCACTCTTTCTTTTCAGACTTGGGAGAAAAGAAACTGTTCCTGCATCATGAGAATGAGAGCGAGAAAAGCCATTTTCAGTCCCTCCTAGACCATGATCCCTCAGCCATTGCAGAACTGATCACTACAGCAGATTCCCCAGTGCTCTGCCCAGTCTCGTTTTAATGCAACCAATGAACCCTCCACCACTTCCCGTAGGAGGCTGTATTAGTGCCTGGAGTACCTCCTCCGGCTATGCAAGAGGGTCACCCTGGCCAGACAAGTCAACTTCAGCTGCTTTCTGGCTGAATATTTCAAAGTCTGCAGTCACTATGAATACAAGCTAGCTACTGAACGCCACTCACAGGGAGAGGCCTTAGGAGGCAAGACAGCCTCGTAGATATTTACTCCGCAGCCAGCTGCCTTATGTTATTGTTTTTAGTTTGCACTGGGATAGTGCTCAGAGGCCTCAGCCTGGAAACCGAGTCCCATCGTGCCAGGTGCTGTACACATGTGTAAGGAAAAGGTGCCCGATAGAGTTTCCAATCTGTGTCGGTGTTACAGTTCCCGGGAGCAGTGAACTCACCGAGGAGAAGAAATCTCCCCTCATTTCAGCCCCACACGCCCCTGAGGCATTCAGTGACCCTGTGAACAATGCAGACCAATGGGGAGACATTTGGTGCAACGAGTGGATTCTCTTGATTTTAAATAAGTCTACACTGAAAACAAACCAAAACATGGCAGCGTCTCAGAGCCCAGGTCAATTGAGTCCGGCTCGTGGGGTTCAGGCCGCGGCACTCAGAAGAGCAGTGAAGATGTTCCCGCTCAGACTGAAGTCTGGGCTCTGGGCCTTCCCCCTTCACTGGCTTTCAGAGCCCCGGTTCCAGCCCGAGCAGAAATGGCTACACTGCTATCTTTAGCCCTGTACCGTGAGCCCAGGTATGTTCCCCCAGACTCTGAGACTTGCTCCCCGGGGGAGGGGGGGGTGCGGTGTAGACGTACCCTGAGAAGAGGCACTTTCATGGCTGTGCTGGCACTTCCTGACTGCATCCACCTGCCAATCTGGCCAGGCAGCCATTCTTCTGAGACTTCAGCTCTTCCCTTTCTAGCTGGACCCCAGAAGGGATGAGGTGCAGTGAAAAGAAAACGTAATTCAGTGGGGTGGAGTTCCCTCAGCTTTTCCAAACCTTCCAAAAGACTTGGTTGATTTTAAACTTGGGACCAAGATGTGGGGGATTTCTTATCCCTAGTGGAAATTCCAGTAGACTCCATGGGAATCCTTGAACTGGTCTTTCCCTCCTCTCTGTGGATGTCTTCTGGTCTGTGTCGATTTTTACTGGACTCTATTGGTTTCCACCGGAGGATCTATAGCTGAAGGATCCAGTAGATCTCTTACAAATCTTAGTCTGCCACTTGCAACCAGGTGAAAATTTGCAACAGGAATTTCCACTAGAGATTCCGGCACTCCTGGACTGGGTATATGTTGCCAGCACTGAAATGCAGCCACATATCGGTTTGACTGTGACAGTCATTGGGCACCAGCTACACAGCATGCCTGGTTAGCACAGAAAGTGTCGGAGATTGTCACATCCACTATCAAAGTTGGAATTCACTCAAGATACCAGGCTTCCCCCAGCCCCAGTCTTGCTGAACGTGAGCTCTTCAAGATACTGCACAGCTATGATAATAGAGTAGGGCAGGGCTATTCTTCCCATTTTGCAGCTTAGGAATGGAGAGACCGAGGGACTTGCCCAAGGTCACCTGCGGCCGAGTCAAGAATAGAACGCAGGCCTCCGAAATTACTGCCCTAACCACTGCGTCGTTCTCTCGTTACAGCTACTGTGCTTCTCCTCAGCTGGGAATGTCACAAAGCTGCCAGCTGAGGTAGTGGGGTCTGTGTTCCAGGGGGTAGAGTGGAAGGCGGCTAATGCAACCGTAGAACTCTGCCTTGCATCCACCATCCCACAGAGAAGACAGCAACGGAGTTGCAGAATTGTCTGCTTTTCCCTGGTCTAGAGGTGGACCCGACTAGAAATGCTCTTTTCCTGCTGCTAGAACATAACGGTTTACGTGCCTTGCCAGGCAGGAACCTAGAAGTCCCCAGACAAGATCCATCTAGTCCAGAATGTTGCCCTCATCGCTGGCCAGTACCCAAGGCTGCAGAGGAAGGTTCAAGATACCGTGCAGAGGACAGTTTTGGAATGACTTGCCCACAGAAGAAGTCTTTCCTTCTCCCCGCAGTTAGTGGCACAAACGAAAGAACCCAGAAGAAGTTCCCACGTCTCTTTGTTTTTCTGTAGGACCTGTGAGGCCTTTGTGTCCTGCATGCTGGGGCAGCCTCAGAGCCAGACGGAAAGGGCAGTGCTTCACAGCACGCAGGTCCCTTCCCCGTTCCTGCATGACACTTCATCTGAATATCTGACTCACCTTTGATTCCGAATATGGAAAGGACCCAACAGCTGCAGCCAAACCACCTTTGTCCAGGATCTCCACATATCGCACAGAACAAGCTATTCTGAGCTTTGGGGAAACTGTCTCTGAATGGATCTCCTGATCTTAGGCCACCGGGGGGGACCACCAATTTGTGGGACCTTTTTGGACTGAGTGTGGGACAGTGTTCTCTGCGGATGTGTATATGCATTTATAAGTGTCCTGCCTCCCGTGCCGACTTGTAAGCAATTTGGGCAGGGCAAAATCAGTGCACTTTTCTTTGGCCCAAGTTTCCAGAATAAAAGCAACCTCTCACTCCATTCCTGTATGCCTTTTGGGGAACTGGGAAGGACGTTCTTGTCGCTAAGGCAGACCAAGGGGAGTTAGGAGCTCTCGCCTCCCTTTCCAGCAATCCCAAAGACTTTCTGGGCCAGATTCTAATCCCAGCTATTGAGACCAGACTATAGGTCCACACAGGGAATTCATTGACCCTTTCTGTTTCTCTGGTTCCCCGCCTGTAAAATGGTGATAATACTGACTTACATTACACAGGTGTTCTCACTGAACTTTATAAATTGCTTTGAGATCCTTAGAGGAAAGGTGCTATTTAAGGTGCTATTTATCCATCCACCCGAACTCTGCCCCCTTGTTGCCCTGGATTGGATGGATGTAGTAATGTTGATGTTGTAGATGTTGATCAAGCTACTTGCAACCATATGGTGTGCATTCAGCCACCATGAATTAGAACATAAGAACATAAGAACAAAAGAACGGCCATACTGGGTCAGAACAAAGGTCCATCAAGCCCAGGATCCTGTCCTCTGACAGTCGCCAATGGCAGGTGCCCAAAGGGAATGAACAGACAGGTCATCGTAAAGTGATCCATGCCCTGTCACCCAATCCCACCTTCTGGCAAACAGAGGCTAGGGACATTCATTCCCGCCCATCCTGCTAATAGCCATTGATGGACCTGTCTTCCATTCATCTATCTAGCTCCCTTTGGAACCGTGTTATCGTATTGGCCTTCACAACACCCTCTGAGAAAGGGTTCCAGGGGTTGACAGGGCGTTGTGTGAAAAAATACTTGCTTGTGTTTGTTTTAAACCTGCTACCTATTAATTCATTCATTAATAAAATAGAACACCATGTATGGGATGTTCTAACCCTATCGCTAGTGTCTGTGGGAGCTTCAATACCTTGTAGTTGTAAATAAAAGCACGCTTACTTGTATGGATCTTTCCTCAGCCAGAACTGCTGTGTTCCCACTCATTTCTTCCTGACACCGCCTGGAGCGAAGCAGTTAAGCTAAACTGCTTTGGGTTCTGCTTTGGGTAACCCCCTCTTAACTTCATATTCAAACCTAAACAGAGCCCTGAACAAGCAGGGACAAGTCTTCAAACGTCATAGACACTTTTGCACATGCACCCCCTAGTTGTGCAGATCCCCTCACGCAGACAGGCCTTTGGGGGTATTTGCACACTTAAACTAGGCACTCACACACACGCACACACACACACAAAGACATACACACACACACACTTGCACTTCCCCTCTTGGAGATCAATCGCATACTATTGAATGGAGATGTAGCTATTAAGCCAAGGGCCTGTAAACTAGGAATGGGTTAATTTACTGCTACTCTTTGTGGCTATTCCCTGTGCCTGATCGCAGAGTTTCCTCTGTAATGAAGAAAGGCTCTGAATTCCCAGCTGGGGGAGGAAAGAGGATTTCTTTAACAGGTATAAATACCCCCATGCGGGTTGTCCCGGCAGACTGGAGAATCACACAGCTTGGGTGTGACTGTAGCATTCACTGTAGGTGAAGAAGATACAGACAGATCCAGGTGAGTTGGGGCAGTATGGATGTAATCAGGGGCTCTGTTAATGCATAATTTTTAAATACACTGGAAAACTTTGCGCCAAATCCTATTCTCAGTCCCACTGGTGTGAATATAAAGTAGTCGCACTGACTAAAGCAGAGCTACTCTGGATTTACAGCAGTGTAACTGAGCAGAATTTGGCTCTTTATGAATGAGCTCTTTAAAAACATGGAAAAAAGGCCTTGTGAGAAGGGGAAGTCCTCAGAATTCAAGAAACGCCAACGATAACACAAGCTGAATTCTGCCCCCTTTGGATGAATTTCTTAGGCTTTAGTAAAAAGAAAAGGAGGACTTGTGGCACCTTAGAGACTAACAAATTTATTTGAGCATAAGCTTTCCTGAGCTACAGCTCACTTCATCAGATGCATTGCGAATACAGACGAACACGGCGGCTACTCTGAAACCTGAAATTAGTCTTTCATGATTTGATTGCAAATCATTCCTCAATTAACACAACATCAAACATTCTTTTCTACAGCCTTAGACACACACACGTGTGGCAACACCTTGTCATCCCCTTTTTGCCCCTGTGGACTTGCACTACTTTTGTCATCACAACAGTCCAGTCTGCATCTCTTTGGTGACTTCGACTTATTTGTATAAATTCACTTCTCTGCAAGCTCTGTTTTTAAATACATTTCAGCAGAGCAGCCGTGGTCTCCCTGATTTCTTTCCAACCAGGAGCACAGCCTTCCTGCTGTAATATTGATCGGCAGTAAGGTAATTAGCAGCCTCACACTGGTGTAAAACGTAGGAAGATCCCCACAACATGAAGGGCTCTGGCGGGTGTTGTGTGACAATAGTGGCGTTTCCCAAACCAGAAATACCATCCATCAGCCCAGCATTTCTCATCACCCTGCTGGATTCCAGGGCAGTGCATGGAGCATAGCACCGGGAGGTAGGAATTTTAACCGGGACTCTCGCTAGCTTTGAGGTTTCTTGCTCGTGAGTAACAGCCCGATACTGCATCTTGGAAGCCGGTGGGAGTTTTTCCACTGCCTTCAGTGGAAGCAGGATCAGAGCCACGGCCCCTTTGTCTCACTTTAACCATCTCTGGAAGCAGATTAGCACTACTCACGCCTGTCGCCAGAGGAACTATGTACATCCAGGCAGAATGGCCAAGCTGTGCAGCTCAATGGGCCTGGTACGTGCTGCTTCACATGCCGGGGGCTTCGTGGGAAACGCAGGCTACTCGTGGGCGCAGAGCCCTGAGAAAGTGGGGCCAAGCTCTCTTCAAACTCCGGCCCTCCGGTGCAGTACTGCTGATAGCAGCAGGGACAGGCAGCCAGAACGCTGCTGCTAAAGGGGCCAGGGACCTCCCAAGAGAACACACTTGCTGTGCTGGGGCATGTATCTGCCATGGCTAAGACCATGCGTCTGCCTGCACTGAGCACATCCAGGGAGGAGACACGTTCCAGCCCATCACTAAGGGACCACATCGGCGGCACAGAGGGGGCAGACAAGAACTAGAGAGGGAAGGGTTAAAAATTCAAAGTTAACGCCCCTCAGCTCCTGTTCTGGTTTTTACCAATACAGGGAAGCTTTCCTCAGGCAAATGACTGGTAATCAAATGCTGCAGCCCCATCTGCACAGGGCTTTACTGCAATTCATTCATTACCACGTGGGCTCCCATTTCTGGGGACTTTTTAAAATCTCCAACCTGTTTTGCATTTAAAAAAAAATTGCAATTATTTTGCACACAAAGTTAATGAGAGGCAGTTAGCTACGTAAGGGGCCAAAGAGTTGGCTGTGGGGGGCTATTGGAACCCACAGTCAAACCTGTCTCAAGTGTGTGCAGAGGGACAAGGTCGGGGAGGGAATATCTTTTATTGGACCAACTTCTGTCGGTGAGAGAGAGACCAGGTTCTGGGCCACACAGAGCTCTGTGTCTCTCTCACCGACAGAAGTTGGTCCAGTGAAGATATTCCCGCACTCACCTGGCCTCTCTAACAGCCTGGGACCAACACAGCTATGACAAGGCTGCATAAACTGCCTACGTTTATCAACAGGCCTCGTTCCTAAGCTGTGTCCATGCGGCACTGACTGGTCACACGCTGCTACTGGCTCTTCTCTTTGGTTCCAGCTATCAGTAGCCAATAATACATTTTCATGTAAGCAACGGCTGGCAACTAGTTGCCACCGGACTATTACGTGCTTGCCAGGGACAGGGGAAGTGGTCCCTGCAGTCCTCAATGGGAATGGAGGAGCGCACCCAACAACAGCTCTCTCTCAGATGCCACGTAAGTGTTTGGGAACCTATATGTAAGCGGGGGAATAGTCCCGCTGTTGTGGGGAACTTTCCTGGCTTCTGCACTACCCCGGTGAAGTGGGCTAGCGAAAGGATCTGAGTCCTCGCTCCCACTTCCTTTATCCAGGGGCCTCCCTGCCCTTGAGGACTCCCCTTCCACTCTCCTGTCTGGCAGAGTCCTCGCAACCCCAACAAGGCTGGACCCAGGATTCCTGGGGGGCTTGACCCCCAACCCTGCTGTGGTCACCTGGGACAGGGGCTAGGGTGTCCCCACTCCGGGGTACTTTCTCTGCACCGGGCACTTCTCTGACCCACTGACCATTACATACAAGTTAAAGCAAGTGCAAGTTATTTAATCGACAATTAATTTTTAAAAGAATAAGGAATAATGGGAAAGGTTAAAGGAAACACATCACCCCGCTCTGTGGCAGGGAACATCATGAACAGTGTCTCTGGAACGTCAGGGCGGTTCACAGTCTGTTCTTTGTAAGTCCCAGGCCTCCTGCTCAGGCCCTGGCCGTGCTGCAGGGATGCTGTGGGTTGGACACACGCTCTGGTGGTGGCCACACGCTCTCAGGCTCTCAGTGGTAGGACCCTTCTTCCCGGTGTCACCCCCGCCCTGTCGGGGTTACGATCCACGCCTGGCCTGCAGAGCCCCTTGGCTGAGGCCTCTCCCTGTGCTGGGCCCACTGCCCAGGGTCCCCCTCGGTCTCCCCAGCTGCTCACCGCACCCAGCTCCGGACAGCTCCAGCCCCAGCTGCATCACTCGGTCTCTGCACTGCTGCTGGTCTGCCTCCAGCTCCCTGGGCTGCTTCTCTGGCCCCTCTGCCTCTGGTTGCTGCAGCTCTGCTCCCAGGA
This sequence comes from Caretta caretta, assembly GCF_965140235.1. NCBI lineage: Eukaryota > Metazoa > Chordata > Testudines > Cheloniidae > Caretta > Caretta caretta. The sequence continues at coordinate 7,430,755 of NC_134206.1, forward strand.
CAGGGTCTGCTCTCTCTGGGCTGTGCCTCTGGGCCCTCTGGATCTGGCCCAGCTCTGCTGCCCAGCTCAGCTCAGCCCCCTGCGTTCTCCTTAGCTCGGCCCCACTCTGTCTGACCCAGGCAATTCCAGCTCAAAGGGGGACGGGACCCCCCTGGCCTCCTGACTCCCTGATTAGCCTGCCCGCCCCGTCATTCCGGCTGACCTGGAGCATTGGCCTCTCCCTGATTTCCCATAGACCCTTCCCCCTCTTTGGTACTGGGAGCTAGCAACTAAAACACCCCCACTGAATGTTAGTAAGGGGGCAACAGTCCCCTTACATATAGAAAGCGCTGGGCCTCGGGCAGATGTGCGTTCATGCCCCCAGGGCAGGCCGGAAATGCCCTGGCCCTTTCCAGCTGGGAGCCACAGTTGCAGGGCACATGACAAGGGCAGACATGTGACCGACAGGACAGTAGAGATAAGACTCCCTGCAGAGGCAGGGAAGGAATTTTCTGCACAGGCCAAGGGGACAGTCTGTGTGGGGAGTGAACCCAAACAGGCCAAAGGGACGGGCTATTTCTGAACTTCCTGCTTTCCAAGGGCAGAAACTGCTTCTCCCGATTCTGAGGGTCTAATACAGGAGGTGTAGGGAAGGGGCTGTGACTGGAGTCCCATGCGGGCGGGGGATGAGCATTCAGAAGGAGAGAGTGAAGTAGTGGAGACAAGGAGAAACTGGCTACACAGCATCTCGTGTGGAACATGCATCTGAAGGTGCTTTATTGTACACGACCAGATGTGGTACAATGCCAGAAACCAGTGGGGCTGTCAGCGCTGCACAGGGGGTAACTTAATGCCAGTAACAGAGAAGCAGAGAAATTAAGTGGTTTTGCAGACACAGGCTTACAGGGTGATGGACGGGCATGGTCTTCCCAGCCAGCTTGCTCTTCCCGTCCCGTTGTAGGCAGGGGGAGCTGTGCTTGCTTACACCAGCTGTGGATCTGGCTCAAAGAACTCAGAACTCACCTAGTTTATTACCCTACGGGCTCCATTCTTTCTACAATCAACTCTCAGAGAGAAAAATACCTGGACAACATTTTCACAGTAGTGACGTTGAAATAGATTGGGAACCGTGAGGAAAGGGATAGATAATAAGACAGAAAATATCATATTGCCTCTCGATAAATCCATGGTACACCCACACCTTGAATACTGCGTGCAGATGTGGTTGCCCCATCTGAAAAAAGATATATTGGAATAGGAAAAGGTTCAGAAAAGGGCAACAAAAATGCACAGGGGCATGGAACGACTACCATGTGAGGAGAGATTAATAAGATTGGGACTTTGAGCTTGGAAAAGAGATGAGTAAGGGTGGATATGATTGAAGTCTATAAAATCATGAATGATGTGGAAAAAGTAAATCAGGAAGTGTTGTTTACTCCTTCTCATAACACAAGAACTAGGCGTCACCCAATGAAATGAATAGGCAGCAGGTTTAAAGAAACAAAAGGAAGTATTTTTTTCACGCAACACACAGTTAACCTGTGGAACTCTTTGCCAGAGGATGTTGTGAAGGCCAAGACTATAACAGGGCTCAAAAAAGACCTAGATCAATTCATGGAGGACAGGTCCATCAATGTCTATTAGCCAGGATGGGCAGGGATGGTGTCCCTAGCCTCTGTTTGCCAGAAGCTGGGAATGGTCAACAGGGGATGGATCACTTCATGATTCCCTGTTCTGTTCATTCCCTCTGGGGTATCTGGCGTTGGCCACTGTCAGAAGACAGGATTCTGGGCTAGATGGACCTTTGGTCTGACCCAGTATGGCCGCTCTTAGATAGATAGATAGATAGATAGATAGATAGATAGATGTTGTCAAACTTTTAATTGTTTACATCCTTGATTCCTCACAGCTCTCAATGCACCAGCTGTAATTTTCAATGATCAAACAGCTGCAATTCTCTCTGGTTCATTTTGCCATGGACATATCAGACCAGATTCACCCCTGGCCCAACGCACTGCAATAGCTGTACAGGGGCAAAGGCTGATCAGGGAGTAGCCAGGGCTGTCTGCTGTCTCCAAAACATTATCTTATGTCCTCAGTCCTCACCTTCCTCTTCTTATCTCTGAGTCTGCAGTGGGATCCTCGTAGAGGCTCCTGGGTCTCCCGATTGCACTTGGTTCATGGAAGGTGGCTGGGGAAAGAGGGCAGGGCATGGAAATCTCTGTGCCCTACTCTCCCCATCTGTCAGTACAATAGCAACTGTGGGCCCCAGCTGAGATCAGGGCCTCACCGTGCTAGGAGCTGTACATACACATGTGCATGCTAGAGAACCCTTTCCCAGAAGAGCTTACAAAGGAAAAAGACAAGACAGACAAAGGAAGGGGAAACTGAGGCACAGAGCGGGGAAGTGACTGGCCCAAGGTGACCCAGCAGCTCAGTGGCAGAGCCCAGGACAGCACTCAAGTCTCCTGACTTGCTGTCCAGTGCCCTCCCCACTAGACCACTTTGCCCCTCCAGACCATGCTGCCAATTTAGGAGCGTAATTTAAGACACCGAGCTTTGAACGCTTTGGCCTGAATAAACCAAATGAGCTTGTGCTGGGTTTGAAAAATGTCCAGCATCCCGAAAAAATCCCAGCCCTTCAATTATTGTATTGCAGGGAAAGACCTTCTGCAAATCGATTGATCCAGGACTGCGGTAGGTCATGTCAACCTTCAATCAGACCTGCCCTAACCCCGCTACGTTCCTGCTGACCGGCATCCCCAGCCTCGAATCTGAGCATGTCTGGATCTCCATCCCCTTCTGCCTCATGTATCTGATTGCTCTGCTAGGAAATGGTACTGTCCTCTTCGTTGTAAAGCAGGAGGAGACCCTCCATGAGCCCATGTACTATTTCCTCTCCATGCTGGCAGTCATTGATTTGGTCCTCTCAACTGCCGTTGTCCCTAAAATGCTGAGCATCTTCTGGCTGGATTCCAGAGAGATCAGCTTCGGGGCCTGCTTCCTCCAGATGTTCTTCATCCACACCTTCACTGGAGTGGAGTCGGGGGTGCTCTTGGCCATGTCTTTAGACCGATACGTGGCTATCTGCAAGCCCTTGAGATACAAGACTATCTTAACCAGCTCAAAGATTGCCCAGATTGGGCTGCTGTCCCTTGCTAGAGGAGTGGGGATTGTGACACCCTTAACCTGCCTTCTAACCAGTCTGCCCTACTGTAAAACGAATGTCATCCCTCATTCCTATTGCGAGCACATGGCCGTGATGGAGCTGGCCCACACAGACACAGCAGTCAGCGACCTTTACAGCATCATTGTGGCCACAGCCCTAGTGGGGACAGACTTCATCTTCATCACCTGCTCTTATGGCATAATCCTCCGCTCCGTCCTACGGCTCTCGACTCAGGAAGCGCGTCTCAAGGCCTTCAGCACCTGCGGCTCCCATGTCTGTGTCATCCTGCTCTTCTACTTGGGAGGGCTCCTTTCTATGTACCTGCATATTTTGGACCTCAGCCTTGCTCCTCACACCCAGGTCTTGGTGGCTGACCTGTACCTCGTTGTTCCCCCCATGCTAAACCCAGTCATCTACGGCATGAAGTCCAAGCAGATCCAGAAAGGCGTCTTTAAGCTCTTTGGCCAAAGAAAGATCTTAGCAGAAGCCAGTATGTAGGGTGGCCACTGAACCAGCCCCAGAATACTGGACCTCCCCTCCGTTGTCCCCACCTTTGCCTGTGTGTCCCCGCCCCCAGCAGCATGATATCGCATGCACAGTGCGTGTGAGGTCATGGCGCACAGTGCATGTGAGCTCACACCGGCATGGGCGAAGCAACACACTCCGCGAAACAGCATCCTCCATGCATGATATCAGAGCTAACCATGGCTCGTTTGAGAGCAACACCGGACAGGGGACAAAGCATACAGAACCAGGTCTGTCTGGCTTAAAACCCAATGAATGGCTTGCCTACCGGTATCCACCTCCTGACAGTACAGGGCCAGCTGCCAAGAAGTGCTGAGCAGCCCGACGCCCATTGAAGCCAATGGGACTAATCCTGAGGGGTTCTGAGCTATTACTATCCCCATCTGGCGTCTCAGCAGAGCTATCTGAAAACTCAGTCCACATTTTTGCAAACGTTTTTTAATGTTTGATTGGACCTTTTTTTCCCGGGGTATCCTATTCCGAGGTGTTGTTTTAAAATGTCAGTGACATTTTTGGAAATTACGTCAGTGCCATTTGTTTAAATGTCGATGGGTTTTTTTTAATGTCAACACCGTTTTTGGAAAGTTCCATGAGGGTCTTTTGAAAATGTTTTTTTGAAACTTCAGCCGGCTCTCTGGCTGGTTGAAAAATACCGTGATTTCTTTGTCAAAATTTTTCCTGGTTTCCAAAATTTGGGGAAAAAATTTCACCGTTATTTGAAAAATCAAAGATGTGTGACCATTCTGACTTGTCAGGATTTGGCCCCTGGTGCCTTGCAGGGGAGCATTTTCAAAAGCGCCACTTAAGGGTACGTCCCCGCAGCCTGCAGCAGTGAGCCTGCCAGCCCAGGGCTACAGACTGGGGTTCGGGGGGCTTGCGTTTCCGTGCTAAAAATATCTGTATAGATGTTGCATGAGGGCTGGCACGAGGGCCTTGAAGCCTAGCGAGGGGAGCTGTGCTTCAGACCCTGAGCTCCAGCCCGAGCCACACCTTAGCACCACTGGCCACTCAGCTGTTCATAACAGGGCAGCACGAGCCGCACCAGCCGACATGTGTCAACATGAGCTCAGAGGTTCGCTGCCGCTGGCTGTGGAGACATGCCACAAGTGACCAAGTCCTGTTGGGACTGATGGGTAAAATTTTTAAAAGTGATTGAGGGACACTGGGCCGGATTTTTAATGGTATTTAGGTGCCTAAAGATGCAAAGGCCACTGGATGCTTCTGAAAATCCCACTGGGGACCTACCTGCATCTTTAGGTGCCTAAACCCTTTAAAAATCTGTCCCAGAGGAGCCTAAGTCTCACTGAAAGTCAATGGCACTTGGGCTCCTGAGCCACATTGGTGCTGTTGAGAATTTGATCCTAAGTCTGGCTTGTGTTTCCCTCCAGTGCCCCTCCAAAGCAATCTCAGGGCAACTGCTTGTATTTATTCAAATCTGACACAAATCAGACTTGATCTCGGAGCCTGTACCACATATTGGAAAGACCAATGACGAATGCTAACAAAAAGCAGCGCTGTCACATGCGAGACATTTGGCAAACCAGGAAAACAAGAATCGCCAAGGACAGGCTGCCAAGAGAGGTCCAAACACAGCTGTCACCGGGACTGATGGACATGGCAGGGTGAGAGCAACCCCTCGACCAATTTCTGTCCTCCCTGCTGCATACCATTACCCCAGAGAACAGGGAGAAGACAGTGCAAGGCTGAGAGTCTACTGGACAAGCCCCATGCTGGATGAGCATCCTTAGCGGAACCACCCAATGGGGACCTGGCTGGATGGTGAAGCTGCCCAGGTATCTTCCCTCCATGCAGACCAAGCCTCGACCAGGTGTGCTATAAGGTGTGACTGCTCTTTTTGCAACCAAGCTGCGGTGCACGGTGCAAAGACAGGCTCCTGCAGGCACGTCCCCCTGGCATGGCTTTCCCAAAGGAAAGTATATTCTGTGCTGTCCAGCCCTCTCCTGGACAGTTCAGATATTTAAGGCCCGCTGCCCCTCTAAGGGCTCAATATCCAACAGCTGGCTGCTTTACATGGAGTTAGCCACACAATTCAGTTTAAACACAACACTGGGTTACTTTTGATTCAAGAATAAAGCAAGTTTATTTCACTACAAAGAGATCGGTTTTACGCCACTAGAAGTATAAGGCATTAAAGTCAGGAATGGTTACAAGAGAAATAAAGATCAAACCCTTTCTAGAAACTAACACTTAACAAACTTGGTTCAAGATCAGATTCTCCCCACGTGCTCCCAGCACCAGGGTTGACCAGCATCAAAGGGTGTTTCTTTTGTCTTTTGGGATGAAAGAGAGAGAAATGGAAGGGAGAGATAACTTGGGCTGTTTTTGCCCATCATTTTTATAGTCCTGTCCCCCTTTGAAACTCGTTTTTCCGAGAATTACCCCTGCCGTGAAGATGCACTCAAGGAATCTTGTGGTGAAAGAGGATCCAGGCTGGTGTTTGCTACAATGCAGATCTGTTTATTGCTGCCCCCTTCCTTGCCAAGGAATGGCTACTTGGTAGCTGATTGCCCTGGTCAGGGGTGTCAGCTTGTCCTTTGTCTTTGAGAAAAAGGTTTATGCAGACTTGTCTAGTAAACCCATTTCAGACCTAATTTCAGCTTCTGCTTATACCGTAACATGTAATGTTGCTACACACATGTCAAGGTTCCTCCCCCACTCTGAACTCTAGGGTACAGATGTGGGGACCTGCATGAACACCTCCTAAGCTTACTTTTACCAGTTTAGGTTAAAACTTCCCCAAATTAATTTTATCCTTTGTCCTTGGAATATCCACTGCCACCACCAAACTCTAACTGGGTTTACTGGGAAACGTAGTTTGGACACGTCTTTCCCCACAAAATTCTCCCAACCCTTGCACCCCACTTCCTGGGAAGGGTTTGGTAAAAATCCTCACCAATTTGCATAGGTGACCACAGACCCAAACCCTTGGATCTGAGAACAATGAAAAAGCATTCCGTTTTCTTACAAGAAGACTTTTAATAGAAATAGAAGTAAATAGGAGTAAAGGAATCACCCCTGTAAAATCAGGATGGTAGGTACCTTACAGGGTAATTAGATTCAAAACATAGAGAATCCCTCTAGGCAAAACCTTAAGTTACAGAAAAGACACACAGACAGAAATAGTTATTCTATTCAGCACAATTCTTTTCTCAGCCACTTAAAGAAATCATAATCTAACACATACCTAGCTAGATTACTTACTAAAAATTCTAAGACTCCATTCCTGTTCTATTCCTGGCAAAAGCAGCATACCAACAGACACAGACCCTTTGTTTCTCTCCCTCCTCCCAGCTTTTGAAAGTATCTTGTCTCCTCATTGGTCATTTTGGTCAGGTGCCAGCGAGGTTACCTTTAGCTTCTTAACCCTTTACAGGTGAGAGGATTTTTCCTCTGGCCAGGAGGGATTTTAAAGGGGTTTACCCTTCCCTTTATATTTATGACAACACATTTCATCCTGACAGGGTTCAGAGTGGAGCCGTGTTAGTCTGTATCAGCAAAAAGAACAAGGAGTCCTTGTGGCACCTTAGAGACTAACACATTTATTTGGGCATAAGCTTTCCTGGGCTAAAACCCACTTCATTGGCTGCATGCAGTGGACAATACAGTAGGAAGATATATATACAGAGACCATGAAATGATGGGGTTGCCATACCAACTCTAACGAAACTAATCAATTAAGGTGGGCTATTGTCAGCAGGAGAAAAAAAACTTTTGTAGTTATAATCAGGATGGCCCATTTCAAACAGTTGATAAGAAGGTGTAAGTAACGGGGGAGGGGGGGGAATTAGCATGGGGAAATAGTTTTTAGGTTGTGTAATGACCCATCCATTCCCAGTCTTTATTCAAGCCTAATTTGATGGTGTCCAGTTTGCAAATTAATTCCAGTTCTGCAGTTTCATATTGGAGTCTGTTTTTGAAGTTTTGTTGTTGAAGAATTGTCACTTTTAAGTCTTTTCTTGAGTGATCAGGGAGATTGAAGTGTTCTCCTACTGGTTGTTGAATGTTATAATTCTTGATGTCTGATTTGTGTCCATTTACTCTTTTGCATAGAGACTGTCCGGTTTGGCCAATGTACATGGCAGAGGGGCATTGCTGGCACATGATGGCATATATCACATTGGTGGATGTGCAGGTGAACGAGCCTCTGATAGTGTGGCTGATGTTATTAGGCCCTGCGATGGTGTCCCCTGAATAAATATGTGGGCACAGTTGGCAACGGGCTTTGTTGCAAGGATAGGTTCCTGGGTTAGTGCTTCTGTTGTGTGGTATGTGGTTGCTGGTGAGTATTCGCTTCAGGTTGCGGGGCTGTCTGTAGGCAAGGACTGGCCTGTCTCCCAAGATTTGTGAGAGTGTTGGGTCATCCTTCAGGATAGGTTGTAGATCCTTGATAATGCGTTGGAGGGGTTTTAGTTGGGGGCTGAAGGTGACGGCCAGTGGCGTTCTGTTATTGTCTTTGTTAGGCCTGTCCTGTAGTAGGTGACTTCTGGGAACTCTTCTGGCTCTATCAATCTACTTCTTCACTTCAGCAGGTGGGTATTGTAGTTGTAAGAATGCTTGATAGAGATCTTGTAGGTGTTTGTCTCTGTCTGAGGGGTTGGAGCAAATGCGGTTCTATTGCAGAGCTTGGCTGTAGACAATGGATCATGTGGTGTGGTTAGGATGAAAGCTGGAGGCATGTAGGTAGGAATAGCGGTCAGTCGGTTTCCGGTATAGGGTGGTGTTTATGTGACCATCCTTTATTAGCACTGTAGTGTCCAGGAAGTGGATCTCTTGTGTGGACTGGACCAGGCTGAGATTGATGGTGGGATGGAAATTGTTGAAATCATAGTGGAATTCCTCAACGGCTGCTTTTCCATGGGTCCAGATGATGAAGATGTCATCAATATAGTGCAAGTAAAGTAGGGGCGTTAGGGGACGAGAGCTGAGGAAGTGTTGTTCTAAGTCAGCCATAAAAATGTTGGCATACTGTGGGGCCATGCGGGTACCCATAGCAGTGCCGCTGATTTGAAGGTATACATTGTCCCCAAATGTAAAAGAGTTATGGGGAAGGACAAAGTCACAAAGTTCAGCCGCCAGGTTAGCCGTGACATTATCGGGGATAGTGTTCTTGACAGCTTGCAGTCCATCTTTGTGTGGAATGCTGGTGTAGAGGGCTTCTACATCCATAGTGGCCAGGATGGTGTTATCAGAAAGATAACCAATGGATTGTAGTTTCCTCTGGAAGTCAGTGGTGTCTCGAAGGTAGCTGGGGGTGCTGGTAGCGTAGGGCCTGAGGAGGGAATCTACATAGCCAGACAATCCTGATGTCCGGATGCCAATGCCTGAGATGATGGGGCGCCCAGGATTTCCAGGTTTATGGATCTTGGGTAGTAGATAGAATATCCCAGGTCAGGGTTCCAGGGGTGTGTCTGTGCGGATTTGATCTTGTGCTTTTTCAGGGAGTTTCTTGAGCAAATGCTGGTGGGGTGGAGGGGGGAGAAAACCTGGATTTGTGCTGGAAATGGCCCACCTTGGTTATCATACACATTGTAGGGAGAGTGATCACTTTAGATAAGCTATTACCAACAGGAGAGTGGGGTGGGGGGAAAGAAAACCTTTTGTAGTGATAAACACCCATTTTTTCATGGTCTGTGTGTATAAAAACATCTTCTGTATTTTCCATAGTATGCATCTGATGAAGTGAGCTGTAGGTCACGAAAGCTTATGCTCAAATAAATTGGTTAGTCTCTAAGGTGCCACAAGTACTCCTCTTCTTTCTTGAACAGATATGTGGACAGAGTTGGCAACGGAGTTTGTTGCAAGGATAGTTTCCAGGCTTAGTATTTTTATTGTACAGAACTGGAATTAATTTGCACCCACCCAGTAAGCTGGTGCACCTCACAGGCAACCCCAACCCCAGAAAAAAGGAAGGCCTCAGGAGCCTCCAGTGCTGGGCAGAGGGACACACTAGTGCCAGGCCAGGCTGTTACCTATGTTGGTCCAAATCACAACATTGGCCAGGTGGAAACAGAGTGGCACGGCCCAGCCCCAGTCCCTGGGGGGCAGCAGGGCTGAGACTCTGGGGGCCCAACAGCCATGGATCAGGGGATGCGGGGGCTCGGAGCAGGAAAAGCCATGAACCCTCCAGCCACCTGGGAACCACCTCCTCTCGGGGCCGGCCCCTTCTCCTCCCCCACCCCCGGCAGCTCCACTTTGCCCTCTGCCACCCACCGGAGATGCTGTATTCCCCCGGCCATCGCCGGACACCACCCCACCAAGCAGGGGGCTGGGGCCGGCTCCTGGCACAGGACTCCTCATCACTGTCTGCTTCCCAGTTGTACATGGCAGTGCCGGGTGCCTTGGGACTGGGAGGGGGCCTGCCCAGGGTGGGGGCTGTGACTCGATCTGTTCAGTGGGATGGCTGAACCTTTGCAGTTTGAGGGGCAGCACCCCCATCGTCCTCCAAACTCCACCCATGCCCCCCTTGCACTATGGGGAAAGGGCGTCAGCTGGGGGTGGGGAGCCACGGCGGAGCTTTGTCATGGAGGGCCGAGAAACCGTTTCCCTTTATGCTACCCCACAGGGTGACAGAAAACAGACGTTTTCCAGAGAAAATGGGCCATAGGATCTCTGCAGTGATATCTCTGGGTGGTGATTCAAACTCTCTGGAACTGTTGATCAATTATATCGTTTCACCACACTTTGGTTCATTATTTTGTTATGAAATATACTCAAGAGCACAAATAGCCAATGTCAGTCTGGTTTATTAATATGGTGCAGGGAAAAGGTCGATACGATACCAATCTCCAAAGAGCCATGCCGTGCAGCGATACGGCATTCACCTTACCCTGACGGTGCCCTCCCACAGTTCCTAAATGCATCCTAGTATCTATGTGGTGCCCAGAATACATATTATTAATGTGATATATATCTATATGCTGTACAATATATATTAGGCAACAGGAACAAAGGCGATGGCAAAGCAGACCAAGACTTTTTCCTGAGTATTTTATAGATCCACACACACACACACAGAGTACTCACACACACACACACAGAGTACTCTGTTTCATTTATTTATTGTCAGTATCAGAAAGTGGACTCTGAATACTTTGTGCCTGAGGTTAGCTGTCCGTTCACCCTCTGCCCTGGTTCTTGCCACGCAGACGGAAAGCAGAAGACCAGAAGTCCGAAGCGCAGGCATGTTTATCCAAGCAAACACGTCCATAGCTTTACACGCCGGCAGAGTCTGTTCCCAGTGCTCTGTTCCCAGCTGTCACACCGCAAAGTGTTTACTCCACGTCCCCCTTCCCAGCTTTGATGCCGCAGAGCCTTGCCTCTGTCCCTGTTCCTCATTCCCCACCTCCATTCCCCATTTCCCATTCCCTATTCCCCATTCCCCACTGCTCCTCCTTAGCAGGCCCAAATATACCTGCAGCGCATGCCCCTAGTTATACCCCTTACAACTTAGGGTCATGTTCCGTTTTGGAGGGTTGTGAGTCTAGGGTCTTCATCCCACCCCTTTTGTACCGCATGGGAGGGGGAAGGAGTGAGGTTGTGTTCTGGCCAAGGCCAGGCCTTTCTTCGGTTTTTAGTGTTTCTTATGCCTCCCTCACCTCCGCCCCACAGCCTCTCTTTCCATCCTAACTGGTTGCTTGACCTTGCCTTGAGATAAGGAGTTGAGGCCGTCTTTAAGTGTGTGCTCTGATATGACATTCCCACCATGCCCAGGAACAATTTAGCTGAATCCCTTATCTTTTCTCATTGTACTAAAAGCCCCATCTGGTGGGGAATGAAACACACAGTGTCTTTCTTCATTGTTCTTCACACATATTAGTATAAGATATAAGAGTATCAAAAAGTCAACACCAAAATTCTATCTCAGGCTGACAAACAAGCCTAAATGCTAACATCTGAGATCACTCTAGTGAGGATTTGGGGAATTTTGAAGTGCACTTTCAGGCAGATCCAGCCTTCCTCACGCCCCTCTCTCGACCTAGTGCATTGTGCTGCTGTGGGGTAGGGTTAAACAACTGGGGACAGACTCTCAAATGTTCAGACACCACAACGAAGGCCAGATTTCACCTAGAAAAGTTGGTATCCAGCACCTTCCATGGTGGCACATTTGAGACAGAAAAGCCCAGCACTCAGCACTTCTTCTAGGACCAAAATGGCTCCTGGTGTATTGCTCCACCTCAGAGCTGACTGAACTTCAGGGGCAGATACAGCATTTGTTCCTCCAGCATGGACGTCCTTGGCCGTGGCTGGGTGTGTCACTAACAAAGGCCAGATTCCAGCAAAGAAAGAGAAGGTGCAAGGAGCCTTCACACTCCTTTTCACGCTCCCCACATGGGGCAAAGTAAGGACAAGTTAACGGCCAAGATCACCTTCCGGCCAGCAGCGCTAAGTTCCTGTAGGGGATGGTGTACAGCTCCCTGTGAATCAGAGGAGGGGTTCCCATCCCAGCGTACACAAAGCCCCCAAAACCATGCTGTCTAAGTTACTCAGAAAACCTCTCCTGCGTCCTCTGCTTCCTGATTGCTCAGCAGCCCCCTCCTGCTCAGCCTAGAAGCATTTCCCTCGGAACAGGAGAAGCACTCGGTCACGAATCTCTTTGGAATTCACACCGTACACGATGGGGTTCATCATGGGAGGAAAGAGGAGGTAGAAATTAGCCAGCAGGATGTGTACGTGTGGGGCGACATGGCACCCAAACCTGTGTATTGTTGAGGAGAGGACCACAGGGATGTAGAATACTAAGATGGCGCAAAGGTGGGAGCCACAGGTGCTGAAAGCCTTGAGCTGCTCTTCCTTGGATGCCAGGCTTAAGACAGCCCTTAGGATGTTGAAATACGATAGGGAGATGAACATCAGATCCAGCCCCGCAATGAAGAGAACTACCATGATCCCATAGACATTATTGACCTTGGTGCTGGCACAGGCCAGCTTCACCACGGCCATGTGCTCGCAGTAGCAATGGGAGATAACGTGGGACCCGCAGTAGGGCAACCTCCTGAGGAGGAAGGGCAGAGGGACCGTTAGCAGAACGGCTTGGGCCAAAGCTGCCAGCCCGATCTTTGGTATCACTGAATTGGTCAGGATGGTGGAGTATCACAGGGGGTTGCAGATGGCCACGTACCTGTCGAAGGCCATGGCCAGCAGCAGAGTAGACTCCAGGGCGGAGAACGAGTGAAGGAAAAACATCTGCACCAGGCAGGCATTAAAGCTGATCTCCCTGGAATTAAACCAGAAGATGCTCAGTATTTTCGGCACGGTGGTAGTGGATAAAACCAGGTCGATGACGGCCAGCATGGCGAGGAAATAGAACATGGGCTTGTGTAAGGAGGGCTCTGTCTTGATAACATACAAGAGGGTGAAGTTTCCTAGAAGGGCCACGGTGAACATTGAGCAGAAGGGGATGGAGATCCAGGGGTGCAGAGCTTCCAGCCCTGGGATGCCTGTCAGGAAGAACACTGATGGATCAGAGCCTGTGCCGTTAGGAGCTGACAGGTTGCCCTGCAGGACCATCCTCTGTAAGTTTCACAACAACGTCTGTCCTGTCAATAAAACATATCAGATGGGATGAACAGATACTGTACACGTATGAGATGCCACACTGCACTCTGGCTCATGGGGTGCAACTCCTTTGGGAATGGATGACAAGGTCTGGAGCTGATAGAAACATTGCTTGGGTGGTAAATATCGAGGAGCTCAGATTAACGAAAGCCTGGATCCAGGGGTGTAAGGACAAAGTGATAAGATATCAACTACTGCAGGGCTCTTGAACCTGGCAGGCAAAGGCAAAACAAGTGCTAGTGGCTGGAAGTTGAAGCCTTCAGAGTGCAAACTGTGAATAAGATGCAACTGTGCTACTGGAACTAAGATGGAATTAACCAGTTCAAGAGAACCGTCACATGCTTAGTAACTTCCCCGGGGCTCAGGGTCTTTCAATAGAGATTGGATGTTCTCAGAGAGATGTACTAGCTTCACCACAAGTTACTGGGCTGCTTGCAGGAATCATCGGGTGGATTCTTTGGCCTGTGATATTCATAGATTCATAGATATTAAAGTCAGAAGGGACCATTATGATCATCTAATCTGACCTCCTGCACAACGCAGGCCACAGAATCTCAGCCACCCCCTCCTGCTCTCACCTACGTCTGAGCTATTGAAGTCCTCAAATCATGGTTTAAAGACTTCAAGGAGCAGAGAATCCTCCAGCAAGTGAGCCGTGCCCCATGCTACCGAGGAAGGCGAAAAACCTCCAGGGCCTCTTCCAATCTGCCCTGGAGGAAAATTCCTTCCCGACCCCAAATATGGCAATCAGCTACACCCTGAGCATGTGGGCAAGATTCAACAGCCAGATACCCAGGAAAGAATTCTCTGTTGTAACTCAGATCCCACCCCATCTAACATCCCATCACAGGCCATTGGGCCTGTCATAAATATAAAGGGAAGGGTAAACCCCTTTGAAATCCCTCCTGGCCAGGGGAAAGCTCCTCTCACCTGTAAAGGGTTAAGAAGCTAAAGGTAACCTCGCTGCCACCTGACCAAAATGACCAATGAGGAGACAAGATACTTTCAAAAGCTGGCAGGAGGGAGAGAAACAAAGGGTCTGTGTGTCTGTCTATAGTCTGTCTTTGCCGGGGATAGACCAGGAATGGAGTCTTAGAACTTTTAGTAAGTAATCTAGCTAGGTACGTGTTAGATTATGATTTCTTTAAATGGCTGAGAAAAGAACTGTGCTAAATAGAATGACTATCCCTGTCTGTGTGTCTTTTTTGTAACTTAAGGTTTTACCTAGAGGGGTTCTCTATGTTTTGAATCTAATTACCCTGTAAGGTATCTACCATCCTGATTTTACAGGGGGGATTTCTTTATTTCTATTTACTTCTATTTTTATTAAAAGTCTTCTTGTAAGAAAACTGAATGCTTTTTCATTGTTCTCAGATCCAAGGGTTTGGGTCTGTGGTCACCTATGGAAATTGGTGAGGCTTTTTATCCAACATTTCCCAGGAAAGGGGGGGTGCAAGTGTTGGGAGGATTGTTCATTGTTCTTAAGATCCAAGGATCTGGGTCTGTAGTCACCTAGGCAAATTGGTGAGGCTTTTTACCAAACCTTGTCCAGGAAGTGGGGTGCAAGGTTTTGGGAAGTATTTTGGGGGGAAAGACGTGTCCAAACAGCTCTTCCCCAGTAACCAGTATTTGTTTGGTGGTGGTAGCGGCCAATCCAAGGACAAAGGGTGGAATATTTTGTACCTTGGGGGAGTTTTGACCTAAGCTGGTAAAGATAAGCTTAGGAGGTTTTTCATACAGGTCCCCACATCTGTACCCTAGAGTTCAGAGTGGGGGAGGAACCTTGACAAGGCCTATTCACCATGAATATTGAAAGATCAATTAATTGCCAAAACCATGGCAATGGTTATCCCATCATACCATCTCCTCCATAAACTTACTGAGTTTCATCTTAAAGCCAAATAGGTCTTTTGCCCCCACTGCTTCCCTTGGAAGGCTCTTCCAAAACTTCACTCCTCTGATGGTTAGAAACCTTTGTCTAATTTCAAGTCTAAACTTCCCAATGCAGGAGGTCAGGCTAGATGGCCATAATGCACCCTTCTTGCCTTAGAAATCTACCACTCTGTTATTTCAACAGGCACTGCGTCCACATCTGTCACGTCTGGAGTTGGTGCTACACATCAGATCTGTGACGCCAAGCCTTTTCTTTCAGTGCCATCACCATGGTACCTGAGTCCTTGGGGGAGACACAATGAACTTTGTACTCCATTTACATCTGCAGCTTTCACATTTCAAATTATTTATTTTGCTATTTTGGAGCTTTGTGCACTTGTACAAGATCAACCCAGATTAGCCCCAAGCCACAAAACATATCAAGCAAATCAGCCAAAACCAGATAGTCTAGAAATTAGCAAAACCCTTCCCTCCCTCAGACAGCGACCCACCCCATGACTCCTACACTTGCCAGGTGAGAAGTTGGGACAGTAAATATGTGCTTTGCAGCATGGTTAGGGTCTCTCTGACAAAGGTTGAGTAGGGACTGAATTCCAGGGGAAGCACCCTGACCCCAGCCTCCTGTCTCTTCTGCTGGGGAGCAGGCAAGGGAACGGGGCGAACTCATTGCCTTCATTGCCAAGCCCTCTCCTCTTCCCGATCTCTGTCACTGCTGACACCTCCAGTCTCGCACTCACTCAGGGCTACAACCTGGCAGACGTCTTTGACCCTCCAACCTGCGTGTGCAGGGCCTATCCAAGTCCTGTCACCTCACTCTCCATCATGCTCCTAAGATCCAACCCTTCTATCTACACAACAAAAATTCTCCTCCATTTCCAACCCTTCATCATCTCTAGCCTTGGTTCTGGCAACTTCCTCCACTCTAGTCCACATGCCCCTTCTCGCACACCCAAAGCACGAAATCCCTCCACGGGCTTCTTGTCCTCATCCTCAGGGCACTTCGCAGCTCCGTCTCCTTACTAATTCATTCAGTTCCCTTCTCGTGTTGTCCCCTCTCCCCTCCACTCTTTCCAGGGACAGACCGCCCACCTCTCTGCTTCTCCCACGCTGCCTCCAGGTATAGAACAGCCTCCCTGAACTGGACTGCTCCCCATTCCTGCTTCACTCCCATCCCCACTCGGCCAAGGAACAATGGGCCATCGGGTAGAGCTGATGTGCATGTATCTAACATAACAGATGCATATAAGGGTAGGAAAAATGGTCCACTTTTTCATTTGTATTCTTTTATCTCCCCCCTCGTATGTTACACAGGGCTTAATGTTGAGGAAGGAAAGTATCTGTGTGTGTACGTTCGTGTGTGTGTGTGTGTGTCTGTACAGTGCCTTGCACATTCTGAGGGCTATCCAAAGATCAATAATTCTCAATATCTAGAGAATGTACAAAATCACCCCAAACTTCCCAATCATTTGGTGGAGGAATTTTAACACATGGCTCCTGGCTCCATCCCGTCATTAGCTTGTAGGCCTTTCCACCTTTGTTTGCACCCACAATAATCTGCCAGCAGGAATGTGGGCACAGAGGCCTCCACACACCTGATTTGTGGGGGCAGTTATTTCAGAATTCCCCTTTCAGAATCCAGGCACCTTAACAGAAAGGAAGTAGGACCAACGCTGAAGTCAAGAGAGGTAATCTGCCTGTGAAACGTCTAAAGAGCCACTCAGCACCACATTCTCAGTCTTGGGTGTTGAAAGTATTTGCCTTCATCCACGCTTGGGCACATAGCTTGATTTTTAGGAGGTGCTGAACACCCATCGGCTCCCATTGAAAACCAGGTCACTCGTTTTGTTGAAAACCAGATCATTCATTCTAAATATAGACCATAGATGCCTAGTGATAGGCCCCCAGCTGGATCAGGTGGAGATCAATACAAATCCAAAGATGAAACAGGAAATTAAAATATACAGCAGAAGACTTTGGATCAGATTTTGAACTTGCCCAGGATGTGGGTGTGTTTGGATCTGAGGTTCTGCTTCAGACCCGTCCATGGCTACAGAACAGTCCAATTCCTTTGCCCTCACAAATCGGATTCCGTGGGCCAACTCACCAGAATCCTGGAGCGCTCCCCTACTTTCCTAGAGCCTTGGTTTCCCTCACGGCCTGTGTGAGGTCCACATGCTCACCCGCAGCTGCCTGCCTTTGGTGGATTTATAGCCAGAGTGAGAGAACTCGCCTCCTCCCCGCGGGGGGGTCTCGCAGTTCAGCTGGGAATCTCTGCTTCCACTTTGTCCTCCCCAACCATCCTTGGCAGACAGAGTTCACTCTTTCTTTTCAGACTTGGGAGAAAAGAAACTGTTCCTGCATCATGAGAATGAGAGCGAGAAAAGCCATTTTCAGTCCCTCCTAGACCATGATCCCTCAGCCATTGCAGAACTGATCACTACAGAAGATTCCCCAGTGCTCTGCCCAGTCTCGTTTTAATGCAACCAATGAACCCTCCACCACTTCCCGTAGGAGGCTGTATTAGTGCCTGGAGTACCTCCTCCGGCTATGCAAGAGGGTCACCCTGGCCAGACAAGTCAACTTCAGCTGGTTGAATGTTTCAAAGTCTGCAGTCACTATGAATACAAGCTAGCTACTGAACGCCACTCACAGGGAGAGGCCTTAGGAGGCAAGACAGCCTCGTAGATATTTATTCCGCAGCCAGCTGCCTTATGTTATTGCTTTTAGTTTGCACTGGGATAGTGCTCAGAGGCCTCAGCCTGGAAACCGAGTCCCATCGTGCCAGGTGCTGTACACATGTGTAAGGAAAAGGTGCCCGATAGAGTTTCCAATCTGTGTCGGTGTTACAGTTCCCGGGAGCAGTGAACTCACCGAGGAGAAGAAATCTCCCCTCATTTCAGCCCCACACGCCCCTGAGGCATTCAGTGACCCTGTGAACAATGCAGACCAATGGGGAGACATTTGGTGCAACGAGTGGATCCTCTTGACTATAAATAAGTCTACACTGAAAACAAACCAAAACATGGCAGCGTCTCAGAGCCCAGGTCAATTGAGTCCGGCTCGCGGGGTTCAGGCCACGGCACTCAGAAGAGCAGTGAAGATGTTCCCGCTCAGACTGAAGTCCAGGCTCTGGGCCTTCCCCCTTCACTGGCTTTCAGAGCCCCGGTTCCAGCCCGAGCAGAAATGGCTACACTGCTATCTTTAGCCCTGTACCGAGAGCCCAGGTATGTTCCCCCAGACTCTGAGACTTGCTCCCCGGGGGAGGGGGGGGTGCGGTGTAGACGTACCCTGAGAAGAGGCGCTTTCATGGCTGTGCTGGCACTTCCTGACTGCATCCACCTGCCAATCTGGCCAGGCAGCCATTCTTCTGAGATTTCAGCTCTTCCCTTTCTAGCTGGACCCCAGAAGGGATGAGGTGCAGTGAAAAGAAAACGTAATTCAGTGGGGTGGAGTTCCCTCGGCTTTTCCAAACCTTCCAAAAGACTTGGCTGATTTTAAACTTGGGACCAAGATTTGGGGGATTTCTTATCTCAAGTGGAAATACCAGTAGACTCCATGGGAATACTTGAACTGGTCTTTCTCTCCTCTCTGTGGATGTCTTCTGGTCTGTGTCAATTTTTACTGGACTCTCTTGGTTTCCACCGGAGGATCTATAGCTGAAGGATCCAGTAGATCTCTTACAAATCTTAGTCTGCCACTTGCAACCAGGTGAAAATCTGCAACAGGAATTTCCACTAGAGATTCCGGCACTCCTGGACTGGGTATATGTCGCCAGCACTGAAATGCAGCCACATATCAGTTTGACTGTGACAGTCATTGGGCACCAGCTACACAGAATGCCTGGTTAGCACAGAAAGTGTCGGAGATTGTCACATCCACTATCAAAGCTGGAATTCACTCAAGATACCAGGCTTCCCCCAGCCCCAGTCTTGCTGAACGTGAGCTCTTCAAGATACTGCACAGCTATGATAATAGAGTAGGGCAGGGCTATTCTTCCCATTTTGCAGCTTAGGAATGGAGAGACCGAGGGACTTGCCCAAGGTCACCTGCGGCCGAGTCAAGAATAGAACGCAGGCCTCCAAAATTACTGCCCTAACCACTGGGTCATTCTCTCGTTACAGCTACTGTGCTTCTCCTCAGCTGGGAACGTCACCAAGCTGCCAGCTGAGGTAACGGGGTCTGTGTTCCAGGGGGTAGAGTGGAAGGCGGCTAATGCAACCGTAGAACTCTGCCTTGCATCCACCATCCCACAGAGGAGACAGCAACGGAGTTGCAGAATTATCTGCTTTTCCCTGGTCTAGAGGTAGACCCGACTAGAAATGCTCTTTTCCTGCTGCTAGAACATAACGGTTTACGTGCCTTGCCAGGCAGGAACCTAGAAGTCCCCAGACAAGATCCATCTAGTCCAGAATGTTGCCCTCATCGCTGGCCAGTACCCAAGGCTGCAGAGGAAGGTTCAAGATACCGTGCAGAGGACAGTTTTGGAATGACTTGAAGAAGTCTTTCCTTCTCCCCGCAGTTAGTGGCACAAACGAAAGAACCCAGAAGAAGTTCCCACGTCTCTTTGTTTTTCTGTAGGACCTGTGAGGCCTTTGTGTCCTGCATGCTGGGGCAGCCTCAGAGCCAGACGGAAAGGGCAGTGCTTCACAGCACGCAGGTCCCTTCCCCGTTCCTGCATGACACTTCATCTGAATATCTGACTCACCTTTGATTCCGAATATGGAAAGGACCCAACAGCTGCAGCCAAACCACCTTTGTCCAGGATCTCCACATATCGCACAGAACAAGCTATTCTGAGCTTTGGGGAAACTGTCTCTGAATGGATCTCCTGATCTTAGGCCACCGGGGGAGACCACCAATTTGTGGGACCTTTTTGGACTGAGTGTGGGGCAGTGTTCTCTGCAGATGTGTATATGCATTTATAAGTGTCCTGCCTCCTGTGCCGACTTGTAAGCAATTTGGGCAGGGCAAAATCAATGCACTCTTCTTTGGCCCAAGTTTCCAGAATAAAAGCAACCTCTCACTCCATTCCTGTATGCCTTTTGGGGAACTGGGAAGAACATTCTTGTCGCTAAGGCAGACCAAGGGGAGTTAGGAGCTGTCGACTCCCTTTCCAGCAATCCCAAAGACTCTCTGGGCCAGATTCTAATCCCAGCTATTGAGACCAGACTATAGGTCCACACAGGGAATTCATTGACCCTTTCTGTTTCTCCGGTTCCCCGCCTGTAAAATGGTGATAATACTGACTTACATTACACAGGTGTTCTCACTGAACTTTATAAAGTGCTTTGAGATCCTTAGAGGAAAGGTGCTATTTAAGGTGCTATTTATCCATCCACCCGAACTCTGACCCCTTGTTGCCCTGGATTGGATGGATGTAGTAACCCCAGATGTTGATCAAGCTACTTGCAACCATATGGTGTGCATTCAGCCACCATGAATTAGAACATAAGAACGTAAGAACAAAAGAACGGCCATACTGCGTCAGAACAAAGGTCCATCAAGCCCAGGATCCTGTCCTCTGACAGTCACCAATGGCAGGTGCCCAAAGGGAATGAACAGACAGGTCATTGTAAAGTGATCCATGCCCTGTCACCCAATCCCACCTTCTGGCAAACAGAGGCTAGGGACACCATTCCCGCCCATCCTGCTAATAGCCATTGATGGACCTGTCTTCCATTCATCTATCTAGCTCCCTTTTGAACCGTGTTATCGTATTGGCCTTCACAACACCCTCTGAGAAAGGGTTCCAGGGGTTGACAGGGCGTTGTGTGAAAAAATACTTGCTTGTGTTTGTTTTAAACCTGCTACCTATTAACTCATTCATTAATAAAATAGAACACCATGTATGGGATGTTCTAACCCTATCGCTAGTGTCTGTGGGAGCTTCAATAACTTGTCGTTGTAAATAAAAGCACGCTTACTTGTATGGATCTTTCCTCAGCCAGAACTGCTGTGTTCCCACTCATTTCTTCCTGACACCGCCTGGAGCGAAGCAGTTAAGCTAAACTGCTTTGGGTTCTGCTTTGGGTAACCCCCTCTTAACTTCATATTCAAACCTGACAGAGCCCTGAACAAGCAGGGACAAGTCTTCAAACGTCATAGACACTTTTGCACATGCACCCCCTAGTTGTGCAGATCCCCTCACGCAGACAGGCCTTTGGGGGTATTTGCACACTTAAACTAGGCACACACACACACACGCACACAAAGACATACACACACACACACTTGCACTTCCCCTCTTGGAGATCAATCGCATACTATTGAATGGAGATGTAGCTATTAAGCCAAGGGCCTGTAAACTAGGAATGGGTTAATTTACTGCTACTCTTTGTGGCTATTCCCTGTGCCTGATCGCAGAGTTTCCTCTGTAATGAAGAAAGGCTCTGAATTCCCAGCTGGGGGAGGAAAGAGGATTTCTTTAACAGGTATAAATACCCCCATGCGGGTTGTCCCGGCAGACTGGAGAATCACACAGCTTGGGTGTGACTGTAGCATTCACTGTAGGTGAAGAAGATACAGACAGATCCAGGTGAGTTGGGGCAGTATGGATGTAATCAGGGGCTCTGTTAATGCATAATTTTTAAATACACTGGAAAACTTTGCGCCAAATCCTATTCTCAGTCCCACTGGTGTGAATATAAAGTAGTCGCACTGACTAAAGCAGAGCTACTCTGGATTTACAGCAGTGTAACTGAGCAGAATTTGGCTCTTTATGAATGAGCTCTTTAAAAACATGGAAAAAAGGCCTTGTGAGAAGGGGAAGTCCTCAGAATTCAAGAAACGCCAACGATAACACAAGCTGAATTCTGCCCCCTTTGGATGAATTTCTTAGGCTTTAGTAAAAAGAAAAGGAGGACTTGTGGCACCTTAGAGACTAACAAATTTATTTGAGCATAAGCTTTCCTGAGCTACAGCTCACTTCATCAGATGCATTGCGAATACAGACGAACACGGCGGCTACTCTGAAATCTGAAATTAGTCTTTCATGATTTGATTGCAAATCATTCCTCAATTAACACAACATCAAACATTCTTTTCTACAGCCTTAGACACACACACGTGTGGCAACACCTTGTCATCCCCTTTTTGCCCCTGTGGACTTGCACTACTTTTGTCATCACAACAGTCCAGTCTGCATCTCTTTGGTGACTTCGACTTATTTGTATAAATTCACTTCTCTGCAAGGTCTGTTTTTAAATACATTTCAGCAGAGCAGCCGTGGTCTCCCTGATTTCTTTCCAACCAGCAGCACAGCCTTCCTGCTGTAATATTGATTGGCAGTAAGGTAATTAGCAGCCTCACACTGGTGTAAAACGTAGGAAGATCCCCACAACATGAAGGGCTCTGGCGGGTGTTGTGTGACAATAGTGGCGTTTCCCAAACCAGAAATACCATCCATCAGCCCAGCATTTCTCATCGCCCTGCTGGATTCCAGGGCAGTGCATGGAGCATAGCACCGGGAGGTAGGAATTTTAACCGGGACTCTCGCTAGCTTTGAGGTTTCTTGCTCGTGAGTAACAGCCCGATACTGCATCTTGGAAGCCGGTGGGAGTTTTTCCACTGCCTTCAGTGGAAGCAGGATCAGAGCCACGGCCCCTTTGTCTCACTTTAACCATCTCTGGAAGCAGATTAGCACTACTCACGCCTGTCGCCAGAGGAACTATGTACATCCAGGCAGAATGCCCAAGCTGTGCAGCTCAATGGGCCTGGTACGTGCTGCTTCACATGCCGGGGGCTTCGTGGGAAACGCAGGCTACTCGTGGGCGCAGAGCCCTGAGAAAGTGGGGCCAAGCTCTCTTCAAACTCCGGCCCTCCGGTGCAGTACTGCTGATAGCAGCAGGGACAGGCAGCCAGAACGCTGCTGCTAAAGGGGCCAGGGACCTCCCAAGAGAACACACTTGCTGTGCTGGGGCATGTATCTGCCATGGCTAAGACCATGCGTCTGCCTGCACTGAGCACATCCAGGGAGGAGACACGTTCCAGCCCATCACTAAGGGACCACATCGGCGGCACAGAGGGGGCAGACAAGAACTAGAGAGGGAAGGGTTAAAAATTCAAAGTTAACGCCCCTCAGCTCCTGTTCTGGTTTTTACCAATACAGGGAAGCTTTCCTCAGGCAAATGACTGGTAATCAAATGCTGCAGCCCCATCTGCACAGGGCTTTACTGCAATTCATTCATTACCACGTGGGCTCCCATTTCTGGGGACTTTTTAAAATCTCCAACCTGTTTTGCATTTAAAAAAAAATTGCAATTATTTTGCACACAAAGTTAATGAGAGGCAGTTAGCTACGTAAGGGGCCAAAGAGTTGGCTGTGGGGGGCTATTGGAACCCACAGTCAAACCTGTCTCAAGTGTGTGCAGAGGGACAAGGTCGGGGAGGGAATATCTTTTATTGGACCAACTTCTGTCGGTGAGAGAGAGACCAGGTTCTGGGCCACACAGAGCTCTGTGTCTCTCTCACCGACAGAAGTTGGTCCAGTGAAGATATTCCCGCACTCACCTGGCCTCTCTAACAGCCTGGGACCAACACAGCTATGACAAGGCTGCATAAACTGCCTACGTTTATCAACAGGCCTCGTTCCTAAGCTGTGTCCATGCGGCACTGACTGGTCACACGCTGCTACTGGCTCTTCTCTTTGGTTCCAGCTATCAGTAGCCAATAATACATTTTCATGTAAGCAACGGCTGGCAACTAGTTGCCACCGGACTATTACGTGCTTGCCAGGGACAGGGGAAGTGGTCCCTGCAGTCCTCAATGGGAATGGAGGAGCGCACCCAACAACAGCTCTCTCTCAGATGCCATGTAAGTGTTTGGGAACCTATATGTAAGCGGGGGAATAGTCCCGCTGTTGTGGGGAACTTTCCTGGCTTCTGCACTACCCCGGTGAAGTGGGCTAGCGAAAGGATCTGAGTCCTCGCTCCCACTTCCTTTATCCAGGGGCCTCCCTGCCCTTGAGGACTCCCCTTCCACTCTCCTGTCTGGCAGAGTCCTCGCAACCCCAACAAGGCTGGACCCAGGATTCCTGGGGGGCTCGACCCCCAACCCTGCTGTGGTCACCTGGGACAGGGGCTAGGCTGTCCCCACTCCGGGGTACTTTCTCTGCACCGGGCACTTCTCTGACCCACTGACCATTACATACAAGTTAAAGCAAGTGCAAGTTATTTAATCGACAATTAATTTTTAAAAGAATAAGGAATAATGGGAAAGGTTAAAGGAAACACATCACCCCGCTCTGTGGCAGGGAACATCATGAACAGTGTCTCTGGAACGTCAGGGCGGTTCACAGTCTGTTCTTTGTAAGTCCCAGGCCTCCTGCTCAGGCCCTGGCCGTGCTGCAGGGATGCTGTGGGTTGGACACTCGCTCTGGTGGTGGCCACACGCTCTCAGGCTCTCAGTGGTAGGACCCTTCTTCCCGGTGTCACCCCCGCCCTGTCGGGGTTACGATCCACGCCTGGCCTGCAGAGCCCCTTGGCTGAGGCGTCTCCCCGTGCTGGGCCCGCGGCCCAGTGTCCCCCTCGGTCTCCCCAGCTGCTCACCGCACCCAGCTCCGGACAGCTCCAGCCCCAGCTGCACCACTCGGTCTCTGCACTGCTGCTGGTCTGCCTCCAGCTCCCTGGGCTGCTTCTCTGGCCCCTCTGCCTCTGGTTGCTCCAGCTCTGCTCCCAGGACAGGTCTGCTCTCTCTGGGCTGTGCCTCTGGCCCCTCTGGATCTGGCCCAGCTCTGCTGCCCAGCTCAGCTCAGCCCCCTGCGTTCTCCTTAGCTCGGCCCCACTCTGTCTGACCCAGGCAATTCCAGCTCAAAGGGGAACGGGACCCCCCTGGCCTCCTGACTCCCTGATTAGCCTGCCCGCCCCTCATTCCGGCTGACCTGGAGCATTGGCCTCTCCCTGATTTCCCATAGACCCTTCCCCCTCTTTAGTACTGGGAGCTAGCAACTAAAACACCCCCATTGAATGTTAGTAAAGGGGCAACAGTCCCCTTACATATAGAAAGCGCTGGGCCTCGGGCAGATGTGCGTTCATGCCCCCAGGGCAGGCCGGAAATGCCCTGGCCCTTTCCGGCTGGGAGCCATAGCTGCAGGGCACATGACAAGGGCAAACATGTGACTGACAGGACAGCAGAGATAAGACCCCCTGCAGAGGCAGGGAAGGAATTTTCTGCACAGGCCAAGGGGACAGTCTGTGTGGGGGGTGAACCCAAACAGGCCAAAGGGACGGGCTATTTCTGAACTTCCTGCTTTCCAAGGGCAGAAACTGCTTCTCCCAATTCTGAGGGTCTAATATAGCGGGTGCGGGGAAGGGGCTGTGACTGGAGTCCCATGCGGGCGGGGGATGAGCATTCATAAGGAGAGAGTAAAGTAGTGGAGACAAGGAGAAACTGGCTACACAGCATCTCGTGTGGAACATGCATCTGAAGGTGCTTTATTATACACGGCCAGATGTGGTACAATGCCAGAAACCAGTGGGGCTGTCAGCTCTGCACAGGGGGTAACTTAATGCCAGTAACAGAGAAGCAGAGAAATTAAGTGGTTTTGCAGACACAGGCTTACAGGGTGATGGACGGGCATGGCCTTCCCAGCCAGCTTCCTCTGGCATCCGCACACGCACCGTCCCGTTGTAGGTGGGGGGAGCTGTGCTTGCGTAAATCAGCTACGGATCCAGCTCAAAGAACTCAGAGCTCACCTAGTTTATTACCCTACGGGCTCCATTCTTTCTACAATCAACTCTCAGAGAGAAAAATACCTGGACAACATTTTCACAGTAGTGACGTTGAAATAGATTGGGAACCATGAGGAAAGGGATAGATAATAAGACAGAAAATATCATATTGCCTCTCGATAAATCCATGGTACACCCATACCTTGAATACTGCGCGCAGATGTGGTTGCCCCATCTGAAAAAAGATATTTTGGAATTGGAAAAGGTTCAGAAAAGGGCAACAAAAATGCACAGGGGCATGGAACGACTGCCATGTGAGGAGAGATTAATAAGATTGGGACTTTTGAGCTTGGAAAAGAGATGAGTAAGGGTGGATATGATTGAAGTCTATAAAATCATGAATGATGTGGAAAAAGTAAATCAGGAAGTGTTGTTTACTCCTTCTCATAACACAAGAACTAGGCGTCACCCAATGAAATGAATAGGCAGCAGGTTTAAAGAAACAAAAGGAAGTATTTTTTCACGCAACACACAGTTAACCTGTGGAACTCTTTGCCAGAGGATGTTGTGAAGGCCAAGACTATAACAGGGCTCAAAAAAGACCAAGATCAATTCATGGAGGACAGGTCCATCAATGTCTATTAGCCAGGATGGGCAGGGATGGTGTCCCTAGCCTCTGTTTGCCAGAAGCTGGGAATGGTCAACAGGGGATGGATCACTTCATGATTCCCTGTTCTGTTCATTCCCACTGGGGTATCTGGCGTTGGCCACTGTCAGAAGACAGGATTCTGGGCTAGATGGACCTTTGGTCTGACCCAGTATGGCCGCTCTTAGATAGATAGATAGATAGATAGATAGATAGATAGATAGATAGATGTTGTCAAACTTTTAATTGTTTACATCCTTGATTCCTCACAGCTCTCAATGCACCAGCTGTAATTTTCAATGATCAAACAGCTGCAATTCTCTCTGGTTCATTTTGCCATGGACATATCAGGCCAGATTCACCCCTGGCCCAACGCACTGCAATAGCTGTACAGGGGCAAAGGCTGATCAGGGAGTAGCCAGGGCTGTCTGCTGTCTCCAAAACATTATCTTATGTCCTCAGTCCTCACCTTCCTCTTCTTATCTCCGAGTCTGCAGTGGGATCCTCGTAGAGGCTCCTGGGTCTCCCGATTGCACTTGGTTCATGGAAGGTGGCTGAGGAAAGAGGACAGGGCATGGAAATCTCTGTGCCCTACTCTCCCCATCTGTCAGTACAATAGCAACTGTGGGCCCCAGCTGAGATCAGGGCCTCACCGTGCTAGGAGCTGTACATACACATGTTCATGCTAGAGAACCCTTTCCTGGAAGAGCTTACAAAGGAAAAAGACAAGACAGACAAAGGAAGGGGAAACTGAGGCACAGAGCGGGCAAGTGACTGGCCCAAGGTGACCCAGCAGCTCAGTGGCAGAGCCCAGGACAGCACTCAAATCTCCTGACTTGCTGTCCAGTGCCCTCCCCACTAGACCACTTTGCCCCTCCAGACCATGCTGCCAATTTAGGAGCGTAATTTAAGACACCGAGCTTTGAACGCTTTGGCCTGAATAAACCAAATGAGCTCGTGCTGGGTTTGAAAAATGTCCAGCATCCCGAAAAAATCCCAGCCCTTCAATTATTGTATTGCAGGGAAAGATCTTCTGCAAATCGATTGATCCAGGAGTGCTGTAGGTCATGTCAACCTTCAATCAGACCTGCCCTAACCCCTCTACGTTCCTGTTGACCGGCATCCCCAGCCTGGAATCTGAGCATGTCTGGATCTCCATCCCCTTCTGCCTCATGTATCTGATTGCTCTGCTAGGAAATGGTACTGTCCTCTTCGTTGTAAAGCAGGAGGAGACCCTCCATGAGCCCATGTACTATTTCCTCTCCATGCTGGCAGTCATTGATTTGGTCCTCTCAACTGCCGTTGTCCCCAAAATGCTGAGCATCTTCTGGCTGGATTCCAGAGAGATCAGCTTCGGGGCCTGCTTCCTCCAGATGTTCTTCATCCACACCTTCACTATAGTGGAGTCGGGGGTGCTCTTGGCCATGTCTTTAGACCGATACGTGGCCGTCTGCAACCCCTTGAGATACAAGACTATCTTAACCAGCTCAAAGATTGCCCAGATTGGGCTGCTGTCCCTTGCTAGAGGAGTGGGGATTGTGACACCCATAACCTGCCTTCTAACCAGTCTGCCCTACTGTAAAACGAATGTCATCCCTCATTCCTATTGCGAGCACATGGCCATGATGGTGCTGGCCCACACAGACATGGCAATCAACCACCTGTACAGCATCACTATGGCCACAGCCCTAGTGGGGATAGACTTCATCTTCATCACCTGCTCTTATGGCATAATCCTCCACTCCGTCCTACGGCTCTCGACTCAGGAAGCGCGTCTCAAGGCCTTCAGCACCTGCGGCTCCCATGTCTGTGTCATCCTGCTCTTCTACTTGGGAGGGCTCCTTTCTATGTACCTGCATATTTTGGACCTCAGCCTTGCTCCTCACACCCAGGTCTTGGTGGCTGACCTGTACCTCGTTGTTCCCCCCATGCTAAACCCAGTCATCTACGGCATGAAGTCCAAGCAGATCCGGAAACGGGTCTTTAAACTCTTTGGCCAAAGAAAGATCTTAGCAAAAGCCAGTATGTAGGGTGGCCACTGACGCAGCCCCAGAATACTGGACCTCCCCTCCGTTGTCCCCACCTTTGCCTGTGTGTCCCCGCCCCCAGCAGCATGATATCGCATGCACAGTGCGTGTGAGGTCATGGCGCACAGTGCATGTGAGCTCACACCGGCATGGGCGAAGCAACACACTCCGCGAAACAGCATCCTCCATGCATAATACCAGAGATAACCATGGCTGGTTTGAGAGCAGCACCGGACAGGGGACAAAGCATACAGAACCAGGTCTGTCTGGCTTAAAACCCAATGAATGGCTTGCCTGCCGGTATCCACCTGCTGACAGTACAGGGCCAGCTGCCAAGAGGTGCTGAGCAGCCCGACGCCCATTGAAGCCAATGGGACTAATCCTGAGGGGTTCTGAGCTATTACTATCCCCATCTGGCATCTCAGCAGAGCTATCTGAAAACTCAGTCCACTTTTTTGCAAACATTTTTTAATGTTTGATTGGACCTTCTTCTCCCAGGGTTTCCTATTCCAAGGTGTTGTTTTAAAATGTCAGTGACATTTTTTGGAAATTATGTCAGTGCCATTTGTTTAAATGTTGATGGGTTATTGTTAATGTCAACAATGTTTTTGGAAAGTTCCATGAGGGTCTTTTGAAAATGTTCTTTTGAAACTTCAGCCAGCTCTCTAGCTGGTTGAAAAATACCGTGATTTCTTTGTCAAAATTTTTACTGGTTTCCAAAATTTGGGGAAAAAATTTCACCGTTATTTGAAAAATCAAAGATGTGTGACCATTCTGACTTGTCAGGATTTGGCCCCTGGTGCCTTGCAGGGGAGCATTTTCAAAAGCGCCACTTAAGGGTACGTCCCCGCAGCCTGCAGCAGTGAGCCTGCCAGCCCAGGGCTACAGACTGGGGCTCGGGGGGCTTGCGTTTCCGTGCTAAAAATATCTGTGTAGATGTTGCATGAGGGCTGGCATGAGGGCCTTGAAGCCTAGCGAGGGGAGCTGTGCTTCAGACCCTGAGCTCCGGCCCGAGCCACACCTTAGCACCACTGGCCACACAGCTGTTCATAACAGGGCAGCACGAGCCGCACCAGCCGACATGTGTCAACCCGAGCTCAGACGTTCGCTGCCACTGGCTGTGGAGACATGCCACAAGTGACCAAGTCCTGTTGGGACTGATGGGTAAAATGTTCAAAAGTGATTGAGGGACACTGGGCCAGATTTTTAATGCTTGTTAGGTGCCTAAAGATGCAAAGGCCCCTGGATGCTTCTGAAAATCCCACTGGGGACCTACCTGCATCTTTAGGTGCCTAAACCCTTTAAAAATCTGTCCCAGAGGAGCCTAAGTCTCACTGAAAGTCAATGGCACTTGGGCTCCTGAGCCACATTGGTGCTGTTGAGAATTTGATCCTAAGTCTGGCTTGTGTTTCCCTCCAGTGCCCCTCCAAAGCAATCTCAGGGCAACTGCTTGTATTTATTCAAATCTGACACAAATCAGACTTGATCTCGGAGCCTGTACCACATATTGGAAAGACCAATGACGAATGCTAACAAAAAGCAGCGCTGTCACATGCGAGACATTTGGCGAACGAGGAAAACAAGAATCGCCAAGGACAGGCTGCCAAGAGAGGTCCAAACACAGCTGTCACCAGGACAGATGGACATGGCAGGGTGAGAGCAACCCCTCGACCAATTTCTGTCCTCCCTGCTTCATACCATTACCCCAGAGAACAGGGAGAAGACAGTGCAAGGCTGAGAGTCTACTGGACAAGCCCCATGCTGGATGAGCATCCTTCGCGGAACCACCCAATGGGGACCTGGCTGGATGGTGAAGCTGCCCAGGTATCTTCCCTCCATGCAGACCGAGCCTCGACCAGGTGTGCTATAAGGTGTGACTGCTCTTTTTGCAACCAAGCTGCGGTGCACGGTGCAAAGACAGGCTCCTGCAGGCACGTCCCCCTGGCATGGCTTTCCCAAAGGAAAGTATATTCTGCGCTGTCCAGCCCTCTCCTGGACAGTTCAGATATTTAAGGCCCGCTGCCCCTCTAAGGGCTCAATATCCAACAGCTGGCTGCTTTACATGGAGTTAGCCACACAATTCAGTTTAAACACAACACTGGGTTACTTTTGATTCAAGAATAAAGCAAGTTTATTTCACTACAAAGAGATCAGTTTTACGCCACTAGAAGTATAAGGCCTTAAAGTCAGGAATGGTTACAAGAGAAATAAAGATCAAACCGTTTCTAGGAACTAAAACTTAACAAACTTGGTTCAAGATGAAATTCTCGCCACATTCTCCCAGCACCAGGGCTGACCTAATTTCAAGCCAGGATCTGCTCCCAACATCAAAGGGTGTTTCTTTTGTCTTTTGAGATGAAAGAGAGAGACGTGGAAGGGAGAGATACCTTGGGGTGTGTTAGGGGGCTTATTCCTTCACACACTTACTTCCCTGGTCCTTCTCGCATGAACAGAGAGCAACAATACCCGAAGTCCAAAGGTGCAAACAATTCGATATTTATTGGGGTGAACTTCCAGCAAGCATGATTCCCGTTTCCTTCCTTTGTGTCCCCCTTCCCAGCTCTGACACCACAGAGCCTTACACCTGTGTCCCTGTTCCCATTCCTGCCCTTAGCCAAACATGATTCCGATTTCCCCACCCCCATTCCCTGTTCCCATTTCCCCCACCCACACACCCACCCACCCACTTCCTGACTGACTGCAGACTATATAGTAAAACTTGAGTTCTGCTTAGCTATACCTTAACCAATCATTTTCCTGAAATTTAACTAACCAATCCTAACATATTGTAACATGATTATGTAACCAATTATATCCCACCACCTTAATTAGTTTATACCTAGCGAAATTAATTATACAGCAGACAGGAACAATCACAGAACCAGACAGAGATTATACAGACAAACAATAGGGAAATGGGGACTATAATGACAAAACAATACAGAAGTGAGGATTTCACATCCCAGCTATTGATAAGTGAGTTCTTGCCAGACAGGATGCTATCAAACTAAGTTTCCTTTTACATCTTCTAGGCACTTCCCTTTCTCTGGAGGTGATAGGCATTATCAGGACAGGATTGTATCCTAACAACCCAATAGCACCTTCTTTCAATGTGACTAGGTTGGAATTCAATATCTTCATAAATGATCTGGAGGATGGTGTGGATTGCACTCTCAGCAAATTTGCGGATGATACTAAACTGGGAGGAGTGGTAGATACGCTGGAGGGCAGGGATAGGATACAGAGGGACCTAGACAAATTGGAGGATTGGGCCAAAAGAAATCTGATGAGGTTCAATAAGGATAAGTGCAGGGTCCTGCACTTAGGACGGAAGAACCCAATGCACAGCTACAGACTAGGGGCCGAATGGCTAGGCAGCAGTTCTGCGGAAAAGGACCTAGGGGTGACAGTGGACGAGAAGCTGGATATGAGTCAGCAGTGTGCCCTTGTTGCCAAGAAGGCCAATGGCATTTTGGGATGTATAAGTAGGGGCATAGCGAGCAGATCGGGGGACGTGATCGTCCCCCTCTATTCAACATTGGTGAGGCCTCATCTGGAGTACTGTGTCCAGTTTTGGGCCCCACACTACAAGAAGGATGTGGATAAATTGGAGAGAGTCCAGCGAAGGGCAACAAAAATGATTAAGGGTCTGGAACACATGACTTATGAGGAGAGGCTGAGGGAACTGGGATTGTTTAGTCTGCAGAAGAGAAGAATGAGGGGGGATTTGAGAGCTGCTTTCAACTACCTGAGAGGTGGTTCCAGAGAAGATGGTTCTAGACTATTCTCAGTGGTAGAAGAGGACAGGACAAGGAGTAATGGTCTCAAGTTGCAGTGGGGGAGGTTTAGGTTGGATATTAGGAAAAACCTTTTCACTAGGAGGGTGGTGAAACGCTGGAATGCGTTATCTAGGGAGGTGGTAGAATCTCCTTCCTCAGAAGTTTTTAAGATCAGGCTTGACAAAGCCCTGGCTGGGATGATTTAATTGGGGGTTGGTCCTGCTTTTGAGCAGGGGGTTGGACTAGATGACCTCCTGAGGTCCCTTCCAACCCTGATATTCTATGATTCTATGATTCCATGAATGTGAGGATTTGACCGGTCGCTTCCCATCTTATGGCTGCCTCTATTGCTTAGCCAAAGGCCTTAGCCTAAGAACAGGGCCTCAGACTGTCACAGTAAGAGAAGGACCTTACATTGGCAGACAGTGATTTTTATTATTTCTTTTATACCTCTAACTGGCCAAGTGATAAGAATACACCTAAATTCTTAGAGTCTTGGCCTTTCCAGACAGGCCTGAATATCTATATCCTGACACTCCACCCCTTTTTTTTCTTTTTCTTTTTCTTTTGGGATCCTCCTGCCCAGGTATCCCTGGAAAAGCATAGGACATATGGCGACACATTTCCTGATAGGGCCAGGCATCAAGGGGGAAGGTGTCGCTATTCCATTTGTCCCACTGCCCCTTGTGTAGTATAGTGCTCTGCACCTTCTCTCGTACGGGCATACCACACCTATTCCAATTAGTGTTCCAGACTTCCCATTATAGCGGGCCCGAGAAGGTTGGGTCCGGGTTGTCTAGTACACTGTAGGGTTTGGAGGGCTTACTACATTACTTATACGTTATCTCCATATGCAACATAACACCCATACAGTTACAATACAAAACAATACAAAATCTACAGCAACACCGAGTCCTGATCACAGCAGTCTGGTCCAACATCCGAGACACCCCCAAAACACTGCCTCTCCTCC
Source organism: Caretta caretta (assembly GCF_965140235.1). NCBI lineage: Eukaryota > Metazoa > Chordata > Testudines > Cheloniidae > Caretta > Caretta caretta. The sequence goes on from NC_134206.1 coordinate 7,463,989, forward strand.
TTTGACAGGGTCACGATCTGATGTGTCCAGTTGCTGGCAGTTGCAACAAGCTGCCCCTGCAGGTTTTGCTTGCTTTTGTCCATATCATAAGTCCATTGAATGTTCACAGCGAAATGGGATATTGTCCAAACCAGTGTTTTTGCCCATCACTTTTATAGTCCTGTCCCGCTTTGAAACTCGTTTTTCCAAGGATTACCCCTCCTGTGAAGATGCACTCAAGGAATCTTGTGGTGAAAGAGGATCCATGATGGTGTTTGCTACAATGCAAGACTGTTTGTTGCTGCCCCCTTCCTTGCCAAGGAATGGCTACTTGGTAGCTGATTGCCCTGGTTAGGGGTGTCAGCTTGTCCTTTGTCTTTGAGAAAATGGGTTATCCAGACTTGTCTTGTAAACACATTTCAGACCTAATTTCAGCTTCTGTTTATACCGTAACATGTACTGTTGCTACACACATTTCATCATGAGTATCATTGACCAGTGGGTTACCAGCTTTCAAACGACACCTCACAACTCATATTTTGTACAAAGATTATCACAATAACGTGGAGGGTGTGAATACAAGGGTGCATTCGGTCACATATCATAATTCCTCTGCAGGGCTTAGACTGTTGTGCATGGCACTAAAAACACACGTCCAGAAGAGATCACAACAGACCTGGGCGGGTGAAGGCCAAGCAGATCCAGGAATGCATGCTGAACCTGCTGTTCCCAAGAGGATCATGGGTAATCAGGTCATCTAGCCTCGTATCAACTGAATCCAATTCAGGAAACCCAGCCCTCCATTCTCTGCCTGTTTTACACATGGGCAGCCTGTCCCTCCGTTTCTCTAGTCTTTACCCAGGTTATTACCCAATGGCCTTGTCAAGCCCATGCCCCAGCTATTCCCCAAGGCAAGCGCTTTCAGCTACCCAAATCTATACCTAGGCCATGTTCCTATTGGAACCTTGCCATGAACTTCAATAGGGGCAGGACTCTGTCCCAGTCTGTCCTGAACATAGTCTAATGTAGATCCAGTTTATAGCAAGTCTGTTACCCAAAGGGATTCCACAACAACAACTGTAAAACGATGATTTTATTTGCATGCAGTTTTATAATTAAGCACTTTATTGTGTTAGGCATTGTTTGATTATACAGTCTGCTGAGGACCAATACAGCATTATGATAATGGGTAAAGAATGAGTCACTGGGAGATCAGCTTGTCAAGAATTTGTATTTGAGTTGGTTTTGTTTTCACCCAATACCTCAGGCATCAGCAGATAGTAAACCCATAACATGGTCATATTGGTGTATACATGTTTCCCCAGACTAGAGTAAATGCTCTGTCTCTATATGAAAATCTGGGGGGTTCCTACCCCCAAGGGCAAAAAACCTGCCATTGATGAGCCTGATCCTGTACTGTCACACAGTCCTTTTCCTCCACACCCGCCCTACGCACGCAAACGTTGAGAACCAACGGTGTTTGCGGAACCGATCTTCGATTTATTTCTACATGGACACTTCTAGCTAACACAAATCCATGGAGGGCCAGCTTTTGAAATAACTACAACTGCTCAACAGGTTTCTAATGAAAAATGGGCCTTTTCCCATGATTTTCTGATTCTTCAATGAAATCAGAAAACCAAACCAAGAAGTCCTTTTGTTGTTGTTGTTGTTTTCAGATTTTCTGGAGGTTTGCTGGGTTGTTTTCATGTATTGTTCTTTCTTCTTCCTCTCTTTCCCCCCCTTTTCTTCAAAGGCAAAATTTGGAGGGGAAATAAAAAACGTAAACAAAATTTTAATAGATGAAAAATCATGTCCTTTCTGAAAGCTGTGCAATGAAAATGGCATGGAAATTTTCAGAGAGGGTCACAACCTTTTTTTTTTCTCTTTTTTTTTTTTTTTGACGATCTCTAGAAATGACTTTATCTGGTGCAAAGGGAAGTGGAACGTATCTAGAATAGAAGTCAATACAGAACATGGATTATTGTCCAAAGAAGGCTGAGTTTAGGAAAGCTTCCCAGCACTGAGCTCTAGGGGCAGGATGAGCAGCTCACAAGGCCCCTTGCCCACAACAACGGCCTTTTAACTAATTTTGCCACCACGCTCCATGGCAAGGAGGTACTTACAGCTAGCTTATTGTGACTCATTCAAAATTGCACACACTGCATACCCAGTAATTATTTTGTGGATGCAAATATGTTATCAAGGATCTGAATCCTGAGGAATTCCCAGACACAGACACACTGAAAGGCAGGCCTGTGCTTTATTCTTACATAGCCCCTCTTCTGGGGCACCCCAGTCTTCAGCAGTGATGGGAGCTCCCAATTCTTCTCTCCTTGGGGACTCGGTGACACCCCCACTTAGGACCAATGGCCCTGTGTTTCTAATGGACTGGTGTTGAAACCAATAACAACCTCTGTGGCCTGTAGGCTATTCCCATTCACGGGTGCAGTAAATCAAAGACACAATACTTCATACCTGGAATGGAGGGGGGTAAATGTAAAGAAGGGGAAAGGAACAGGCAAAGGAACCAAGGTTGTTAAATGAGAACCCAAGCAATCCCAAAGCAACAACTCAAAGCCCACACCCTGGAGTCTGGGCTGTGTCTGGGCACTAAGGCTGGAGCTTGGTGTGAAGCCCTGGTTCCCTTGCTGGAAGGCCAGCAACCCTACCTTTAGCTGGATGGAGTCCCTGGCAGCCTCGAGCCCTGGCTGTCCCCCAGTTCCTGGTACAGCGGTGGCCAGCCAGGCTCAGGCATAACAACAGAAGATGGTAAATAGGCCCAATGGCCTGTGATGGGATGTTAGATGGGGTGGGATCTGAGTTACAACAGAGAATTCTTTCCTGGGTATCTGGCTGGTGAATCTTGCCCACATGCTCAGGGTTCAAGTGATCGCCATACTGGGGTCGGGAAGGAATTTTCCTCCAGGGCAGATTGGAAGAGGCCCTGGAGGTTTTTTGCCTTCCTCTGTAGCATGGGGCATGGGTCACTTGCTGGAGGATTCTCTGCTCCTTGAAGTCTTTAAACCATGATTTGAGGACTTCAATAGCTCAGACATATGTGAGATGTTTATCACAGGAGTGGGTGGGTGAGATTCTGTGGCCTGGATTGTGCAGGAGGTCAGACTAGATGATCATAATGGTCCCTTCTGACCTTAATATCTAAGAAGAATGGCCATACTGTGTAAGACCAAAGGTCCATCTAGCCCAGTATCTTGTCTTCCGACAAGATCCATCCCCTGTTGGTCATTCCCAGCATCTGGCAAACAGAGGCTAGGAACACCATCCCTGCCCATCCTGGCTAATAGCCATTGATGGGACCTGTCATTCATGAATTTATCTAATTTTTTTTAACCCTGTTATAGCCTTGGCTTTCATAACATCCTCTGGCAAGGAGTTCCACAGGTTGACTGTGCTTTGTGTGAAGAAATACTTCCTTTTGTTTGTTTTAAACCTGCTGCCAATTAATTTCATTTGATGACCTCTAGTTCTTGTGTTATGAGAAGGAGTAAAGAACACTTCCTTATTCCCTTTCTCAATACCAATCATGATTTTATAGACCTCAATCATATCCCCCCTTAGTCGTCTCTTTTCCAAGCTCAAAAGTCCCAGTCTTATTAATCTCTCTTCATATGGAGCCACTGTGAAGGCTGTCATGAACCAGCTGAAGGGTCTGACTGCTCTGATGCCTGGCTATGATGGGACATGGTCCCTAAGGGCAAGGAGTTACCTAGAGAAGATGACAGTGGATGATGATGTGGTGGCATATCTTCTTGCCTTCGAGAGAATGGCCTTACATGAAGCCTGGCCCCAAGACCCATGGGCCAGCATCCTCACCCCTTTCCTGTGTGGGGCGGCCCAGAAGGCCTACTACAACATGGCAGCAGAAGCAGCTACAGATTACCCCCAGTTGAAGGCTGAGATCCTGGCGAGGTCCGGGATGATGACAGCTATAAGGGTCCAGAGGTTCCATGATGGCAGAGCACTGAGGTCCCAGCTGTTCGACATAATCCATCTAACACGATTGTGGCTGTTCCCTGAGATCCTCAAAGCGGAGAAAATTATGCAATTTGTAGTGTTGGATAGGTTCATGAGAGGCTAATGTAGTGTCCATCTTTAAAGAAGGGAAGAAGGAGGATCCTGAGAACTACAGGCCAGTCAGCCTCACCTCAGTCCCTGGAAAAATCATGGAGCAGGTCCTCAAGGAATCAATTCTGAAGCACTAAGAGGAGAGGAAAATAATCAGGAACAGTCAGCATGGATTCACCAAGGGCAAGTCATGCCTGACTAATCTAATTGCCTTCTATGATGAGATAACTGGCTCTGTGGATGAGGGGAAAGCGGTGGACGGGTTATTCCTTGACTTTAGCAAAGCTTTTGACACTGTATTCCACAGTATTCTTGCCAGCAAGTTAAAGACATATGGGCTGGATGAATGGACTATAAGGTGGATAGAAAGCGGGCTAGATTGTCGGGCTCAACGAGAAGTGATCAATGGCTCCATGTCTAGCTGGCAGCCGGTATCAAGTGGAGTGCCCCAAGGGTCGGTCCTGGGTCCGTTTTTGTTCAATATCTTCATTAATGATCTGGAGGATGGCATGGATTGCACCCTCAGCAAGTTTGCAGATTATACTAAACTGAGAGGAGAGTTAGATACGCTGGAGGATAGGGATAGGATACAGAGGGCCCTAGACAAATTAGAGGATTGGGCCAAAAGAAATCTGATGAGGTTCAACAAGGACAAGTGCAGAGTCCTGCACTTAGGACGGAAGAACCCCATGCACTGCTACAGGCTAGGGACCGAATGGCTAGGCAGCAGTTCTGCAGAAAAGGACCTAGGGGTTACAGTGGACGAGAAGCTGGATATGAGTCAACAGTGTGTCCTTGTTGCCAAGAAGGCCAATGGCATTTTGGGATGTATATGTAGGGGCATTGCCAGCAGATCGAGGGACGTGATTGTTCCCCTCCATTCGACATTGGTGAGGCCTCATCTGGAGTACTGTGTCCAGTTTTGGGCCCCACACTACAAGAAGGATGTGAAAAAATTGGAAAGCATCCAGCGGAGGGCAACAAAAATGATTAGGGGACTGGAACACATGACTTATGAGGAAAGGCTGAGGGAACTGGGATTGTTTAGTCTGCAGAAGAGAAGAATGAGGGGGGATTTGATAGCTGCTTTCAACTACCTGAAAGGGGGTTCCAAAGAGGATGGATCTCGATTGTTCTCAGTGGTAGCAGATGACAGAACGAGGAGTAATGGTCTCAAGTTGCAGTGGGGGAGGTTTAGGTTGGATGTTAGGAAAAACTTTTTCACTATGAGGGTGGTGAAGCACTGGAATGCGTTACCTAGGGAGGTGGTGGAATCTCCTTCCTGTGAAGTTTTTAAGGTCAGGATTGACAAAGCCATTGCTGGGATGATTTAGTTGGGGATTGGTCCTGCTCTGAGCAGGGGGTTGGACTAGATGACCTCCTGAGGTCCCTTCCAATCCTGATATTCTATGATTCTATGATTACCACGAGATCTACAAGGATGGGTCAGCCAAAATGACCCCTCCTCCTATGATGAGATAGTTGCCCTTGTAGAGAGACACTTAACGCCCAAGGAACTTTCTCAGACTACCAGGAAAGAGATGCATCGGGGCAAGAGGCCAGTCCCTGCCCCGAGGGCCTGGGTTTCCAAAGCACCAGGCAAAACTATGTTGGGGAGGAAGGAGTCTGAAGAGCAGCCTGAGACCGCGAAGGGAAACCTGGGCAGAGAGGGTCATGGGATTATGCCCACTAGCCCAAAGAATAGGGGGATGCCCTGAGCAGCATATAGGCATTATGCTTGTGGGGAATTAAGATATATAGCCTCCCAGTACCCTAATGTGGAGGAGCCCATGCAGTGCAATCTGGGGGATCATGAAGATCTTTGCAGCTTGATAAACCTTGTGGGAGTCGCAATGGTCCCCCGTAAAGACATGTGGCCAATTAGGACGAATGGCATACAGACCCTGGCCTTAGTGGACTCTGGAAGTGCTGTCACACTGGTCTCAGGGAAACCAGGGGGGCAGAACCAGCTGTCTCAGGCCAAGCACACTGGAATAACCTGTGTACATAGTGCTGTCAATTATTATTCAACCATCCCTGTACCAATTGAGCTCTAGGGGAATACCACAAGCGTGATGGCGGGGGTGGTCCCGAAACTCTCATATCTGGGCCTTATAGGACAAGATTTCCCACTGTTTAGAGGCATATACCCCATAGACAAGTCAGTGGAGGATAGTAACCTCGTGACTGATACAATGACCCCAGTAACTAGCCCTCTCCAGGTCTTCTGTGAATTAGCCCAGGACTTGTTCTCTACACCTGGGAAGCTCTGGAAGAATAGGCGAGAAAGGAGGACAGATAAGAGGTTGGGAACCAGGATCCTGGCCCAGAACCAAAAGGCTGCGCTTGTAGGGAAGAAATCATATCCAGCTGGTGGGGGGGAGGGTGACACAGAGGGTCGATGAGCTGGAAGCTGTACCCAGTCCCATGGAGACCAACCCTGAGAGGGAACCAGAAGTAGGTCCCCTTGAATGTGGGCTGTCAAGGTTCCTCCCCCACTCTGAACGCTAGGGTACAGATGTGGGGACCTGCATGAAAACCTCCTAAGCTTATCTTTACCAGCTTAGGTCAAAAACTTCCCCAAGGTACAAAATATTCCACCCTTTGTCCTTGGATTGGCCGCTACCACCACCAAACTAATACTGGTTACTGGGGAAGAGCTGTTTGGAAACGTCTTTCCCCCCAAAATACTTCCCAAAACCTTGCACCCCACTTCCTGGACAAGGTTTGGTAAAAAGCCTCACCAATTTGCCTAGGTGACTACAGACCCAGACCCTTGGATCTTAAGAACAATGAACAATCCTCCCAACACTTGCACCCCGCCTTTCCTGGGAAATGTTGGATAAAAAGCCTCACCAATTTGCATAGGTGACCATAGACCCAAACCCTTGGATCTGAGAACAATGAAAAAGCATTCAGTTTTCTTACAAGAAGACTTTTAATAGAAATAGAAGTAAATAGAAGTAAAGAAATCCCCTCTGTAAAATCAGGATGGTAGATACCTTACAGGGTAATTAGATTCAAAACATAGAGAATCCCTCTAGGCAAAACCTTAAGTTACAAAAAAGATACACAGACAGAAATAGTTATTCTATTCAGCACAATTCTTTTCTCAGCCATTTAAAGAAATCATAATCTAACGCATACCTAGCTAGATTACTTACTAAAAGTTCTAAGACTCCATTCCTGTTCTATCCCCGACAAAAGCAGCATATAGACAGACAGAGACCCTTTGTTTCTCTCCCTCCTGCCAGCTTTTGAAAGTATCTTGTCTCCTCATTGGTCATTTTGGTCAGGTGCCAGCGAGGTTACCTTTAGCTTCTTAACCCTTTACAGGTGAGAGGATTTTTCCTCTGGCCAGGAGGGATTTTAAAGGGGTTTACCCTTCCCTTTATATTTATGACATGGGTTTATTGGACCCTCACTTGAGACTTTGGGGCAGGATCAGGCCAATGATCCGCTGTACAATAACATTAAAAAAGAGGTAGTTTAGGTGAATGGGATCCTGGTGGAGGGGAAAACCAAAGGCCCAGAGCCATATTTCATAATAAAAAGGGATCTGCTATGTAGGGTAGTCCGACTACAAGAGCAAGAGGTGGAGCAGCTGTTGGTACCTCGAAGGCACCAGAGGGCAGTATTAGACCTATCTCATAGTCATGTGTTTGGAGGACACCTAGGGATACATAAAACCCTCAATCGACTCCTGCGGAGGTTCTTCTGGCCAGAAGTTTATACGGAGGTCCGACAATATTACGCCTTCTGCCCAGAATGCCAATTCCATGGCCCCTGACCTCACTTGAGGGGCCCTTTAGTACCTCCCCAATTATCAAAGTCCCATTCGAGAGGATAGCCATGGACCTGATAGGCCCACTGGAGCAGTCAACCTGGGGCCATCGGAGTGTGCTCGTTGTTCTGGACTATGCCACCTGGTACCCAGAAGCCGCACCCCTATGAAACACAACATCCAAGACGATAGCTAAGGAATTAATCCAAATTTTTTCTAGGGTGGAGATACCCAAAGAGATCTTAATGGATCAAGAAACCCCCTTCATGTCAAAGTTGATGAAGGGCCTGTGGGCAATGCTCCACATAAGGGCCCTAAGAACAACAATCTACCATCCACAGACTGATGGCCTCGTCAAACACTTTAATAAGACACTGAAGAACATGATACAGAAAGTTGTGAGCCAAGACAGGAAGAATTGGGACACCTTACTACCATACCTGATGTTTGCTATAAGGGAGGTTCCCCAGACTTCAACCGGGTTTTCCCTTTTCGAGCTGTTCTATGGTTGTCACCCCTGTGGCATACTGGACATCGCTAAGGAGGGCTGGGAAGAGCAGCCGAACCAGGAAATAAGCATCATTGAACATATGATGCAGAAGAAAGACAGGATAGCCCAAGTCACCCCCATAGTGCGGGAACACATGGAGAAGGCACAAGAGGCCTACCAGACCTATTACAATCGCCAAGTGATGGCCCGGAAATTCCAGGTGGGAGATCGGGTAATGGTGCTGGTGCCCACTGCTGAGAGCAAGCTCCTGGCCAGATGGCAGGGGCCATGTGAAGTAACAGAAGCCACTGGAGAGATCAACTATAAGGTTTGACAGCCTGATCGCTGGAAGCCGGAACAGATCTACCATGTAAACCTATGGCAAGACAGGGAAGCTCATCTGGTCACCCTACAGATGCCACCCCAAGAAAGCAAACATCAGGGACAGGTGGGGATATCCCTTGAATTGGCCCCTGAACAATGAGAAGTTATCAATATGATTGAATGGAACCACAACATGTTCTCGGAAAAGCCAGGCAGGACCACAGAGGTCCATTACCACATCATCACAGATCCTGGAGTAAATGTGCATGTTAAGCCATACCTGATCCCAGAAGCAAAAAGGGAGGAGATCAGGACCAAAGTTGGTAGAATGCTGGAGCTGGGAGTCATTGAGGAGTCCCATAGTCAATGGTCCAGTCTAATTGTCCTGGTGCCTAAGTCAGATGACAGCAGGCAATTCTGCAATTACTTCCGAAAATTAAATGAGGTGTCCCAGTTTGATTCTTACCCCATACCTCGGATAGATGAGCTAAACAACCGATTGGGAAAAGCACAATTTTTGTCCACCCTTGACCTGACCAAAGGTTATTGGAAAATCCCTCTGGCCAAGGAAGCCAAAGAGAAGACTGCCTTTTCGACACCAAAGGGATTGTACCAATACACGGTCCTCCCTTTTGGATTACATGGGCCCCCGCAACCTCCCAGTGGCTCAGGGATAAGCTGTTGTGTCCACATAACTAGTATGTGGCCACTTACCTTGACGATGTTGTCATACATAGCCCAGACTGGGAGATACACCTAGAAAAGGTGGAAGCAATATTGGAAACCCTGAGGAAGGTGGATCTCACTGCAAATCCCTCCAAACGTGCAGTAGGGCTAGTAGAAGCCAAATACCTCGAGTATATTGTGGGGAGGGGGTGAAGTGAAGCCCCAGCTGAACAAGTTGGAGGCGATACAAAGTAGGCCCCAGCTGATCCGGAAGAAATAGGTCAGAGAAATCCTGGGGATAGTTGGGTACTATAGGCGATTCATTCCCCACTTGGCTACCAGAGCATACCCGTTGACGGATCTGATAAAAGCCTGGGGCCCAGACATAGTGAAATGGTCCAGCACAGCTGAAGAGCCTTTTACAGACCTGAGGACTGACCTCAGCAGTAACCCAGTGCTAGTAGCCCCAGACTTTGAGGCAAACTGATGCCTTCGAGGTCGGGTTCGGAGCAGTGCTTTCTCAAGTGGTGGGAGAGGAAGAACACCACAATCCTATTCCTTAGTCGGAAACGCCTGCCCAGAGAACAAAAGTATGCAGTGGTAGAGAAGGAATGCCTTGCGGTAAAGTGGGCCATGGAAATCCTCCGATACTACCTACTCAGACGGAGGTTTATCCTCCTCACTGACCATGCCCCCCCCCCCGAAATGGATGCACCAAAACAAAGAATGAAACGCAAGGGTAACGAGATGGTTCCTGCCGTTACGACCCTTCCACTTCAGCATGCAGCTCAGGTCGGGGACCAGGCATGGCACAGTGGATGGCCTGTCAAGGGTGCACTGTCTTTTGACCCCAGTGGCCCAACCCCATGGTGCTGAGCGGGGGTGGGCAGGGTATGTGACAAAGTCGCGCCGGACGGCTGCAAGAAGGTCTTGGAAGGCCGATATGTTAGCCCTAGAATGTTAAAGGCCCTTTTCCCTACAGGCTGAGAAGGGGTTACCTCAGGTCAATTAGCAACACCTGATCCCAATTAAGAGCTGCCTGAGACCTTTAAAAACCCCTCCTTTGGGCAGAAAGAGAGGAAAAAGAGAGAAAGAGAAGCTGCTGCCAGGCTAGTAGTGAAATAAGCTTCTCCAGGGTGAGAGGCTTTGCTCCTTCCCATAGGTGAACAGCCAAACCTGAGTGTCTGCTAGGGGAAGGACTGACACCCCAAGGCAACCAACCATGACACCCTGCACCAGTGAAGGGGGCAGCAAAAGGTACCCCCCTGGGTTTTTGTTTGAGACTGTTTCCTTTTTGTTTGGTGGAGGATCACCCCTTAAGCCGACCCTCAAGCCTACCCTGAAAGTATGACCCAGGACGCACAGAAGGGGGAAGGCGAACCCTGCCCTGAGGTGGGACCAATTACCCCAGGCTCACCATCACCAGAGGGGAAGCGCTAAGTCAGGCAAGATGAAGGAGGTGCTTTGTCACCCACATTATAACTTCCAGAGCACATGGATCCTTTGAAGTCAATGGAAAGAACTCGATGTAGTTTATGAGTTTAGGAACAGGCTCTCAATGATTTAGTTGGGGATTGGTCCTGCTTTGAGCAGGGGGTTGGACTAGATGACCTCCTGAGGTCCCTTCCAACCCTGATATTCTATGATTCTATGATCTGTACAATTAGTCTCTGAAATGTTTGGGAAGCCGACCTAATGCCAAATGGCATTTGCTTATAACTGTGGGACCTGATCCAAAGCCCACTGAGGCCATGGAGTCATAGAGATTAAGACCAGAAGGGACCCCTGAATCATCTAGTCGGACCGCCTGTCTATCACAGGCCACAAGCACCACCATCACCGGTACACTAAACCCAACAACCGAAATTAGACCAAAGTATTGCAGTGCTATAAGAGTCAGCAAAGTTAGCAACATGAAGAGTGACTCAGTACAGAATGATCAACAATTGTATTGTAGCATTTCACAAAGAGAAAACCAGGAACAAAGACAGCAAAATACCAACCAAAATAAGAATAATTTTTTTGATGAGCAACCATTCCTATGCACTGTGTGTAGGTCCATCCTGGCCAGAATTCAGTCAACTATGCCACTAATGCAACAGGAAATATATTCTTCAAAGGTGGGCCACACAGCTAAAAGCACAAGAGTCTACATGGTTGGAGGACTGGAAGTAAGGGCCTCAGATCGCTTGGTAGTGACAGTGATTGCAAAACATACTGCTTTACTTTGATAAATACCTCTAAATAGTAACAGCAGGGGTCTATTTTTCGAATGGGATACTAGTGTGCAATGCAATGTTATTCCAAGGAATATGTATGGTGCTGTCATTAAGGAAGCCATTGAGAAATCCTAAATGAAGGTTGAGCATCAGGGGGTAGCTGTGTTAGTCTGTATCCACAAAAACAACAAGGAGTCCGGTGGCACCTTAAAGACTAACAGATTTATTTGGGTATAAGCTTCCGTGGGTAAAAAATAATATGCTCAGATAAATCTGTTAGTCTTTAAGGTGCCACCGGACTCCTTGTTGTTTAAATGAAGGTTGTTTCCTATGCAGGACAGTCACAGTCGAAGTTGGATTTTATGAACACCTGTCTTATGAATGACCAATTACATAAACCATGGTTCATGATGGAAAAGAAAAACAATCACATAAAGAAGGTGATTTTGATGAAGAACAAATTGATAACCCTTCACCCCTCAATGCCGTCAGAGCTTTGGAAATCATTTTGCAGTGGTTTTGAAGAATGAGAAGAAAGCAATGCAGTGCATCATGCTGCAGCTTATGCACTGGACCTACTGCAATTTTGAAATGTTCAGTGTTATGAACTTTTGTGATTTTGTGAACTGATCAATCCACAATTAATCTGTCAAATAGGGGATCTACTGTACAAGGGGAAATAACCATCACAACTTGCTTTAAGAACCAGTATCAGTTAACAGCTTTCCAAGAGTAAATGCAGATTTACTATCTGTTTGAGGAGTTAAAATCTGCTGGCCGTAAAGTTAGTTTAAAAAGTATTGAAGTTAAACAAGTATTTGCTGTAAAATGTGGATCCATGTAATCTATCTAATCTATCCTCATACACCCCCCATCTAATCTATCTATCTGTCTATTTATGTACACCCCCTATCTAGCTAGCTATCCTCATATACCCCCTATTTATCCATCTACCACCATACACCCCCTCTATCTATCCTCATACACCCCCCCATCTATCTATCTGTCTATCCTCATACACCCTCCTATCTAATCTACCTATCTATTCACGTACACCCCCTATCTAGCTAGCTAGCTATCCCCATACACCCCCTATTTATTCATCTACCACCATATGCCCCCTCTATCTATCTATCCTCATACACCCCCCACATCTATCTATCTGTCTATCCTCATACACCCTCCTATCTAATCTATCCATCCTCATCCCCTATCTATCTAATCTATCTATCCTCACCCCTTATCTATTTATCTAATCTATCTATTCTCATACACCCCCATGTATCTAATCTATCTATCCTCACCCCCATTTATCTAATATATCTATGCTCATACACCCCCTATCTATCCTCAGACACCCCCTATATATCTAATCTATCTATCCTTATACACCCCCATCTATCTATCTATCTAATCTATCCCCATACACCCCCCCATCTATCTATCTATCTCCATACACACCCATCTCTCTCTTTCTCTCTCCATATACACCTAGCTAGCTAGGTGGCCAGATCCTCAGCTGGTTTAAACGGATGTAGCTCCAGTGGAGTTCAGGGGAGTTCCCCCAATTTACACCAGCTGGGGAGCCAGCCTGTTCTGTGTTTGCACACAGAGTACAGTCCGGAGGATGTCAAGACCTATGGAGAGTTAATATTCAGTGGCAGAGTTTCTAAACTTGGAAGCATGTTGCTTTGTGAAAGGGGCCAGAGCTGCAGATTCTCCCTGTTGGCTGACGTTCCCCAGTGGGCCGTGCATTGGAGGAGCTATAAATACTCGCATGCTCTGACCCTGGCATCCCTGGGAAGTTACCATCAAGCCTTGCAGCTATTGCCAAACGATGCTGACCTGGTGAGTGAGCAGGCTCCAGATCTCCAGATCCCAGATGCTGCCATCATGTCTAAGAAGTGAGCTGGCTTCATGCTGTAGCAACATGCTTCTCGTGGCACAGGTAGATGAAGAACGTTCACCATAAGCTGGTTCAGCTGAGCCCAGGAGGGGCAAGGTATTAAATAGAAAATATCTCTCTCCATCTCCAGTACTTATATGGCCCCAGCCCCACAGTAGCTGAGAGCCTCGCGGTCTTTGATGGATGGATCCTCACTCACCCCCATGGAGCCAGGCAGGACTGTTATCTCCATTGTACACACGGGGAAACTGAGGCACAAGGAGACCAGTGACTAAATCACCTGCCCATGGTCACATAGGGAGCCTATAGCAGAGCTGGCAATTCAACACACTCTCTTGTGTCCCAGCCTAGGGCCCTAACCACTGGACCATCATTTCTGAGCCTTTGAGTATATTTAAAGAGCGGTGTGGCATGTGCACTGTTGATCCAAGTTGGTGCCATGTGTTATAGCCTGTGTAACATATAGCACATAGCAGACTGTCCCATCGGTGATCAGTCAGCTCGCATGGCTAGAAAGTCATCCCTGGAACTCCCTCCTTGCTTTCTGGTTTTCCTGCCCCCAGCACTGTGGGGCAGCTACAGTGGATTGAAATAGTGCAGGGGAGGAGGCAGGGGAGTGCTGCTTACTCAGGCGAGGGAGCAGAGGCGGCCCTCCCCTGTGTTATTAGCAAAGATGGGGGACCTTAGCTCCCCTTGCACCACCTTGCTTTAACCAGCAGATGAATGAGCATGGAATAAAAATTAAAACTCACCTTATTAACAGAGAGAGAGCTGGTCAGAAAAGAACAAGTTTATTTAATCGTATCTGAAATGTGTTCCAAAAGTGAACTTATTTTGATAGGCCACAGTGTGTATTTGTGTCTACGTCTATACATAACATATACTGTCTGTAGATAGATAGATGGATACAGTGGGTGGGTCTGGTGATTAGATAGATCGATAGATAGATGGGGTGTATGGGGATAGATCAGGGGTTCTCAAACCAGGGGTCGGGACCCCTCAGGGGGTCGTGAGGTTATTACATGGGGGTTGCGAGCTGTCAGCCTCCACCCCAAACCCCACTTTGCTTCCAGCATTTATAATAGTGTTAAATATACAAAGAAGTGTTTTTAATTTATAAGAGGGCGGTCGCACTCAGAGGCTTGCTGTGTGAAAGGGGTCACCAGTACAAAAGTTTGAGAACCACTGGGATAGATAGATAGATAGATAGATAGATAGATAGATAGATAGATAGATAGATAGATAGATAGATAGATAGATAGATCATGCTTTGTTCAGTAATTTACGCTCTCAATAAATGAGACTGGCTATATATATCTCTCTCAAAACGTTTTCTTAGAAAGTCTGCTTTTTTTATTCATTGTTTCTTTCTTAGCATCTCATTCCACCACCTCTGCCCAGGGGTTGTGATGGTATTGTCCCTAAATAACATGCATTGCTGTCATTCATGCCCTAAAAGAGATCATTCTGTCTCTGCTTAATTGTGCCAGGCGAATGCAGGAAGCAGTGCTGGAATGGGAGGGGAAGCTAAGACAGACAGACAGAGAAATTAAATGTCCCCCCTCCATCAAGGCCACCTAGGGCATGACTGGCCACATACAGAAATGACAAGAAATGCAAAGTGTGTGTTCTCGCAGAGACAGTAATCCCACCACACACACCCCTGCAGGTTGACAACGCTGGTCACGTTTATCCAGTCTAGTGTTGCTGCACATAGGGGTTGTATTCATAGAAATGTCCAAGAGAAAAATGCTATCGAAGAGCTACCGACCCAGCTCCACTGACATCAATGGAAAGACTCCCCATTGATTTCAGTAAGAGTTGGATCATGCCCTAATTGAATCAGTGCCTCATAGATTTGAAGGCCGGAAGGGCCCGTTTGCATCATCTCCTCGGACCCCCTGCATAGCACAGGCCACAGAACCTCACCATCAATGGTTAATTATTTGTAAAGTGGGGACAGTGTGGTCAGGCTGGTAGATCTGTTTCTTCCCAGCACTAGATGCCTGAGTACTAGTTAGAGGCAATGCAATCTCTGCCAACTAGCACCCGCTGCCTCTCATTATAGGGCCAGAAGCATCTCTTGAAGTCTCATCTGGCGCAGGAAATGCATCACGTTACCTTTCAATGGCTCCTGCTTCCATCCCGCAAAGTTCCTCCTGATCGGCATCCCTGGGCTGGAAACCCTGCATGTCTGGATCTCCATCCCCTTCTGCTTCATGTACGTCATCGCCATCCTGGGGAACTGCACCATCCTCTTCATCATCAAGACGGAGCCGAGCCTGCATGAGCCCATGTTCTACTTCCTCTCCATGCTGGCCGTCATCGACCTAGTCCTCTCCACCTCCACCATGCCCAAGCTGCTGGCCATCTTCTGGTTCAGTTACAGAGAGATCAGCTTGGAAGCCTGCCTCCTCCAGATGTTTGTCATACACTCCTTCTCAACCATAGAGTCTGGGATCTTCCTGGCCATGGCTTTCGACCGCTACATCGCCATCTGCAACCCACTGAGGCACAAGACCGTCTTGACCAACATGATCGTATCCAAGATTGGGCTGGCGGCCATGATCCGGGGCATGTTGTACATCTCTCCACTGCTCCTACTTGTCCAACGGTACGCGTACTACAGGACCAACATCATCGCACATTCCTACTGTGAGCACATGGCAGTTGTGATACTGGTGTGTGGGGATATCACCATCAGCAATCTCTATGGCCTGACTATTGGCTTTCTGGTGCTGCTCATGGATTTGCTGTTCATTGTCCTGTCCTACATCATGATCCTGCGGGCCGTGCTCAGGCTAGCCTCAGTTGATGCCCGCCTCAAGACCTTCAGCACCTGCATCTCCCATGTCTGCGCCATCCTGGCCTTCTACACACCCATTGTCGCCTCATCGCTGACACACCGGTTCGGCCAAAATGTGTCTCCTCGCATCCACATCCTGCTGGCCAACTTCTACCTCCTGGTCCCACCCATGCTGAACCCCATTGTGTATGGGGCGAGGACCAAACAGATATGGCAGAGAGTGCTTAAGATTTAAGTATTTGCTTCAGGTTGAGCGGCTGTCTGTTGAAGCAAATACTCACCAGCAAACACACACCACACAACAAAAACACTAACCCAGGAACGTATCCTTGCAACAAAACCCGTTGCCAACTGTGCCCACATATCTATTCAGGGGACACCATCATAGGGCCTAATCACATCAGCCACACTATCAGAGGCTCGTTCACCTGCACATCTACCAATGTGATATATGCCATCATGTGCCAGCAATGCCCCTCTGCCATGTATATTGGCCAAACTGGAGACTCTTTATGTAAAAAAATAAATGGACACAAATCAGACGTCAAGAATTATAACATTCAAAAACCCATCGGAGAACACTTCAATCTCTCTGGTCACTCGATTACAGACCTAAAAGTTGCAATATTACAACAAAAAAAAGTCAAAAACAGACTCCAATGAGAGACTGCTGAATTGGAATTAATTTGCAAACTGGACACCATTAAATTAGGCTTGAATAAAGACTGGGAGTGGATGTGTCATTACACAAAGTAAAACTATTTCCCCTGTTTATTTCCCCCGCTCTACTGTTCCTCAGACATTCTTGTCCACTGCTGAAAATGGCCCACCTAGATTATCACTACAAAAGGTTTTTTTTCCTCTCCTGCTGGTAATAGCTCACCTTAAGTGATCGCTCTGGTTACAGTGTGTATGGTAACACCCATTGTTTCATGTTCTGTGTGTATATAAATCTCCCCACTGTATTTTCCACAGTATGCATCCGATGAGGTGAGCTGTAGCTCACGAAAGCTTATGCTCAAATAAATTTGTTAGTCTCTAAGGTGCCACAAGTCCTCCTTTTCTTTTTGTGGATACAGACTAACACGGCTGCTACTCTGAAACCTGTCAGTAGGTGGGTGAGTGATGGGGAGGGAAGGAGCATTACAAGTGTAACTTTAGCGCCCTCGTGGCCAATATGGAGTCTGCTCTGCATGCAGCTCTGGCCAAGAGAAGGCATGCACAGGAATGCAGCAGGAAAAATCCCTTCCACCCCAGGGGCACCTGTTCCAAACCCCCCAGAGTGAACACAAACACACACACAGGAAAAGTACAATGGATATAACAAAGGGAGATATTTATTTACAGAGGGATGAGAGGAGAAAAACAACAAGGGGAAATATAGGGAGAGCAGTAGAACAGGGTTGCACCCAAACCAAGGCCCCACAGGCCCAGGGGTAGCACAGTCTGAAAGGGCAGACACTGAGCAATGTGTCTGCGCACAGAGGTCAGGAGTCCTGAGCAAAGTTCCAGTCCGGTGGGGAGTCTTGGGTGCTCCTGGTTATCTTCGACACCGGTGAACTTTCCCCAACAAATGCCTCCGGTGCCCTCTTCTGATGCTCTCTGCAAAGCCACACAGAGCGACAACCTCCCCACTTAACTAGCTACAGCCTCCCTCCTTATTCCCAATGCAGAGTCACAACCCCCAGGACTCACAGCCCCATGCAGCTCTGGGCAGCCGGGATACTGGGTCCAGCTCCAGCCTGTCCTTCTCGGGCGATTCCCCCCTGGCACAGTGCTCCTCCTGGCTCCTGTCCTGGGGTGTTCCCGATCGGCCGCCCTGTCCTTCCCAGGCTTCAGGCAGGTTCTCTGCTGCTTCACTTTGCAAGGGCCTGTGGGCTGCAGCCCTTCTCCCTCTCTCTGGCTCCAGCGCCCCACCTGGAGTTTCCCTCCTTTCTCTCACTGCTCCCGCTCCCCACCTAGGAAAAAGATTTAAAGGGGCCATGCTCGCTAAACCCAAAGGGGCTACACAAGGAACTCCTGGGGAGAGGCATGGGAGGGGGTGAGGGACAGTGCTGGTGTGGGCATACAAGTGAAAGTATGAGGTTGAGCTCTGACTGCCCACAGGGGAGCCACAAGCGATGGAAGGCGGGGAGTTTGCATGGGACAGAATCGCCTGCCCGCCCCCAGCTACCACAGTCGCCGAGGTTTGGGCTTTCCCAGGGCTCAAGCTGCGGTGGGAGGCTGGAACACGCTGGCCCCAGCCCGCTCAGTATGCTGGGCACAGAGACATGAAAGGCGCCCTTCCGGCCTGCGGTTTGGGATCCCCGAATCACCAGCACGTCCCTCGCTGCCTGGCACATGGGCAGCCACCAAAGGGACGTGCACAGCAGCTGTCACTCCCCTCGCTCCCACTGCCCTGGGGAAAGAGTCCCCACCAGCGGTCATGAGCCCGTCCTCTCTTCCCCGCATCCCCACCTTGTGGCCTGGCACTGACCGAGGGCCTAACCCTTGCAGTGACAGGCACGATTCTCCCCGTGAGTCACAGTCGGACGAGATGGTGTATGTCAGCTCCCTAGCCCAAGCACCCACTTCCTCCTGCTTAACCATCACCTCCCTCCTTTCTGGCACCTGCTTAACTGGTTCCTAGCTTGCCCTCCCCAGCCCTCCCCAACCCCCAGAAAGCTACCTTCTAACCCTCCTGCCTCTTCAAGTCCATCCCCACCTTCCTCCTGTCATAACTATGGAAGCAGTGGGTCTGCCCTGCCTGCGAGACGCTGGCTATGTGATGTTATTGACATAAACTGTGACCGTATAGATCATTGTTGTAACCACTGTTATATATTTGCAGAAAATATTGTACAAAGGTTGTTGTGTGAGGTGTCCATAAAAAGGGTATGATTTGCTGGTTATGATTATGCTATCTGTATGTGTGTATCATTTTTGTAGTTGAAGCTATGAATATTGGCTATGTACTTGTATCTCAATGTGTTTTGATTCTAAGTAGCCTCAGTGAAGCATTTGGTCATCTTCTTGAAAAAGGACTATTTTGAGTAAGTGCCCAGTCAAGAAACACTTAACTGACAGTGAACTTTGGGAGACTCCAGACCACATCTGAGCTTTCCTGGGAACGTTCAAACTAACATGTAAACAATGGCGTCAGCCTGTAAAGAACTGAGTCATGCATGGACATGTGACTTGCCCATGTGACTTGCCCATGCCCAAAGTCCATCTTGTTGCTGTGATTTTGCACAGAAGAACCAAGGGGTTTCCATCCACAAGAGAAAGAATATAAAAGGCCCTGGAAACCCCTCCATCTTGTCTTCAATCCTGCTTCTTACTTCAGGAGGAACCTTGTTACAAACTGAAGCTCTGAACAAAGGACTGAATGACCCATCCCAGCAGTGGATGGACTCCAGAGACTGGATTTGAGCCTGCAGTTTATTCCATCACTGCTGCAAGCCTGAACTGAGAACTTGGCCATTACTGTATGTCATTGATTCCATTTAACCAATTCTAGCTCTCATCGATATTTCTTTCTTTTTCTGAATAAAACTTTAGATTTTAGATTCTAAAGGATTGGCAACAGCGTGATTTGTGGGTAAGATCTGATTTGTATATTCACCTGGGTCTGGGGCTTGGTCCTTTGGGATCGAGAGAACGTTTTTTCTTTACTGGGGTGTTGGTTTTCATAACCATTCCTCCCCATAATGAGTGGCATGGGTGGTAATACTGGGACACTGGAGTGTCTAAGGGAATTGTTTGTATGACTCACCTTAGCCAGTGGGGTGAGACCAAAGTCCTCTCTGTTTGGCTGGTTTGATGTGCCTTAGAGGTGGAGAACCACCAGCCTGGGGCTGTGACTGCCCTGCTCTAAGCAATTTGTCCTGAATTGATACTCTCAGTTGTGTCCTGCCAGAGGCATCATCATTACAGGCTGTAATTTAAGGCCTCTAGACTGAGGAACTGTTGCCATGGAACTCAGGGAAAGGCCTTAACTGAGTTGTGCTAAGGAGAGCCCGAAGCATGCTGGGAACTTGGTTTAAAGGACTGGATTCTTGCTGATGTACTTCGGCACTGATTGGGGTTGGGCTATTGGTGGCCTCCAGGTGGTTTCGGGGAGATGTTGCCCCTGGAAAGTGCTGGCAGCGCTGCCAGACTAGCCTGAGTGGTTTTCAATGGATGAAGGAAGTTTAAAACCCAGAGAAAACCTGATGTGGAAAGGGCTTGGTCTTTGGTTTTTGGTGGGGTTGTTTAGTTTGCTCTGTGCCAGCCCAGTGCTGTAGGCAGCTTAGAATTCAGTCTTTGCCTGCTGATCTGACAGCAGCCGCTGCTGGAATACAGTGACCAGTTCTGCTACCCACAGCGCAAGAAGGACGCTGATCAATTGGAGAGGGGTCAGAGAAGAGCCGGGAGAATGATTCAAGGAGTAGAAAACCTGCCTGAGAGCGACAGACTCAAGAAGCTCTCTCTGTTGAGAGTGTTTGGGAGCAGTGCCCTGGCCTCTGTTGTGCAGGCTACATGATCCCAATGGCCTGGGAATCTATGAATCGGCTCCACCATTGCTGGAAACTTCCCCTGGCACCCACACCTTGCTCCCATCCAGCCTCCAGCCTGACCTCCGGTACAGCAGCCTGCCAGCGGAGGGAGCCACGACCTGGGAATTGTATCTTTCATGGTTTGGCTTCCCAGACAGGAAGTCAGGCAGAGGCGGGCTGCCGTTGTAGTTGGAACAGCGTTCCTGAATAAAGAGGATCTTCCTCTAACCCAGTGGTCCCCAAACTATGGGGCACGCCCCCCTAGGGGGCACAGAGGAACGTTTGGGGGGGTGGCGGAGTCTGGGCCAGCCCCCACAGGGGGTGGGCAGGGAGCGCCACCCAGCCCCGCTCTACCCCCAGCTGTGCTGTGGCCTCGCCCTCAGCTGTGGCCCCGGCCTCAACTTCTGGCTCCCAGACCGGCTATGGTTCTGGCCCCACTCTCAGCCCCCTTACCCTTGTCTGCACTCCCCCACCCCCGGAGCCGCAGCCCCGCTTGTGGCCCACTTCCTGACTGCGGATCCTGGGGCCGGGGGGGCAGGGACAGTGGTAAGGGGCAGTGCAACGTGAAAAGTTTGGGGACCACCAGTCTAACCCTTTGGGCTCAGAGTGATTACTGAATCCCAAACGGCACCAGGAGCAGAAATTAACTAAAATAACCTGAGTGGAAGAACGGTGCAGCTAAAAGCTCCACCAGAGCTGAAACTCCTTGGAAACATGGAAGACAACCAGAAGAGATTTAAAGAGTGCGTCACTCTGTACCTGCCAGAGATGGGTGCCAGTGAAAACAAAGGCAATCAGCTTGAAGCCTTCTTTGTGACAATAGCAGGTTCTGGTACACTTGAAGTGTCTACTAGTTCTCAGTTAACTCAGACTGGGGAGGCTAACTCTGAACCCGTATGGAGGAGAGCTGCCCTCCATGTAAAAACGAAACATACGCGTGAAATATTTTTAACCCGAGGGTGCAAAAAGAAAGCGCAGTTAGAGAGGAGTTTGTGACAGATCTACGGCTGAAGAGCCAGTCTTGCTATTTCGGGGGGTGGGAGGGGGGGCTAACAGCATTCCTAATAAGAGACCAGGTTGCAATTAGAATCCAGAACAAAAAATACAGGGGAAAACTACGGGGGGGGGGGACCCAGAATTAACCCTTGATGAAGCAATTAGAATTTGCCAACCAACAGAAGGCACCGGACTGAAGCTAATGGAGGGTGGACACTGGAGATATAAGAGAGAAGCCAAAATACCACATGAAAAGAGATCTGTGGCAGAAAGGGAGGCAGAGCTCAAAATCCAAATTAAGCAGGACCAGCACATGGAGCTGCACGGCTGTGAAAACCAGCACAAGCCAGGACAATGCCCAGGATACGAGGGAAAGGCAAAACCGGCAGTGGATTCCATCACTTTTCAAGAGTTTGCAAGCATGAACACAAGGGATGAAACGCCACTAGCTTGGAGGAATTTTTCATAAAGCCGGTGGACACCACTGCAGCAGTGAAGGGAGCGTCAATCTGACGACAAATGGATTGTATTCATCTTAAACTGGACACTGGGAAACAAGACAATGTGGTGCCAGAACACACGTTACTAGCACTAAAAGAAAACCCCCAGGGAAAAGGATGTTACAATAATAAAACAGCTACTGACAAAAGGCTGCAGAGTCAGATTCTGATCAGCACGTAGCTCTGTGAGATTACAGGATGGCATGGTTTGTCATGGCTCTGAAACATGGTTTGTCGCGTGCAGATACCTGGTTGAACAACACATTGAGAACTAGAACGCCTGTAATGGTAGAAGCTGATGTCTGAAGAACGCAGGATTTGCAGAAGTATAAAGCTGAACTTCCTGATGTTACATCCTGGGACTCTGTTGTCTTAACCTCTTGTGGGTTATTAGAACATAAGAACAGCCATACTGGATCAGACCAAAGGTCCATCCAGCCCAGTATCCTGTCCTCTGACCTTGGTCAATGCCAGGTGCCCCAAAGGGCATGAACAGACAGTTTATCATTAAGTGATCCATCCCCTGTCACCCAATCCCAGCTTCTGGCAACAGCTTCTTGTTGCCTTCCTGAGATCTTCTCAGGCAAAATGGCAAATCACTGTAGCTCCATGGGCTGATTTTCATCAGCTGCAGATCTGGTCCCACAGCCATGGACCATGAGAATGGATTCTGCAGTTTTACCACTATCTGCGAGGTGCATGGACACCTAATTAACCCATAAACCTGGACACGCCTTCCCTTCACCTCTCACCTCCGCATGCTAGACATTCAGTCCCACTAGCTTGAGTGCCTCTCATTCCACTCCACCTTACATCCCCATTATTGCATCTTCCTCCAGCTCCACTCCACTGAATGGCTCTCAACAAGGTCTCTGATGACCTCTTTGGGCCTGTTTGCATTGAACTTGGGAGTGAGTCTCCCAGCCTGGGTAAATAGACTTGCGCTCGCGAGGCTCAAGCTAGAGTGCTAAAAATAGCAGTGTGGATGTTTTGGTGCAGGCTGCAAATGGGGCTGTCAAGTTCACCCGACCCCCTAGACGTCAGGGCCTGAGCTCCAGCCTGAGCCAGGACACCCACATTGCTATTTTTAGCAGGCTTGAGACAATATTCTGTCCTCCTCCTCCATGACCACTCCACTGCTTTCAACATAGTGATCATGTCTTCCCTTGGTTTTCAGAATCCCACCTTGCCCTGCTTCTCTGGCCATTCCTTCCAGCACCGCTCCTCCCTCTCCCACTCTCCGTGTGGTCCCTTTGGGCTCAGTGCTTGCCTCTTTTCCTTCAGCACCCTCTCTCTGGGTGGTCACATGCACTCATACAGCTTCCTCTGCCATCTCCGGGCTGGCAAACCAATCATTCATCCACCTATCCACCACATAGCCCAGCCCCAGTACGGGGAGTTGGGTTCAGCAGACTGAGCACCATGGAGCGGACATCAGTAGTGAAATCAGTGACAGAGAATGAGCCACAAAAGCATCATCAGCTGTGGGTGTTCAGGGGAAGATGGAGAGGGTGCTATACAGAAGCACGATTCCATCGGCTGCGGTCTGCAAGGAGCTGCGTGATCACAATCCAGGAACCCCAGCCTTCGTTCCACACCCCACCACTCAAACAACAAATGTCCCAGGGGTTAAAGATACAGGGGCAGGTTCTGTTCTCCTTTACCCTTGTATCAACCTTCCCACTGACTTTGACAGGGTCGTCCCAGTGTCACTGAGAGCAGAATTTTGGCCCACACGCCCATGAGTCCAGAGCAGAGATACGCAGCAAAAACCCACCAGCACTAGCCTTTAACCCCTTCATGTGTCACTGTGCTCCAGAGATCATGCTTTAGAAGGCTGGATGGAGGTCTCTGCAGCAGCATGGGAGTTTGACCCCGGGGCACCCTAACTGTAACGAAGTTATACCGGTCGGTACCAACGGTGCTGGGTCTGGCATTTCCGCTCTTTGTGTCTGTTGTGGAGGTGCAGAGAGCAGGGGAAAATCTCGGTGGGATGAAACCATGAGCTCAGCTCAGCATTAACAAAGAGAACTCATCACTACCAGCAGCCCCAAAGAAATTCTGCAGCTGAGTCCAAGACTTTCTGTAGCTTCCTAGTCCTACGGATTCTCTTCTCCCTCACTGCCCCCCTGGTGCTGTTGGTGGCCCTCCATTGACCCCAGTGGGACGACTCCAGATTTACACCCAGGTAAGCTGAGAGGAGACTCAGGCCCTGTGGCTCGGTTTTGGAAAGGGGTGGACAATTATACAAACTATGGGAAGGGCTTGAACCACTAAGTAGGCCTGGATTCCTGCAAATTTCAGGGGTATTCTGAGCCCATGTGCAGCCCCCTCATGATTAACTATAGAAACTAAGAAAAGGGAAACCAAAATAGCATCAGTTAATCTCGCCAGGGGGTGAGAAGGGACCTTTCCCCTCGTCTATCACGCTGAGCAATTAGCCAGCTGCATTATCGGCCTTTTTGCCTTCCTTTGCAACATCCTGCCTTGGCCGCTGCTGGGGAGAGGACTGAGGGAGCTACCAGCAAGATTGGTGACCTCCTGTGATATCTCCTACATTTAGGATCTGTTATATCGACATTGATCTTAAAGGCCTAAAGAGTTAAAGGTGTTTATAAACTCTTTGACAGTCCAACATTAAACAGTGATAGGCAGGTTCGGGGTTATTTTTAAACAGAGCCCTTGGTTTTACACAGCTGCTTGGCAAACACCCAGAAGCATTCATTCCAAGTGAAAGTTTCTTGATTAAACACAAGAAATGAAAACAAGCATGTCTAGTTAAACTGCGGTTGAGTGATGACGCAAAACAAACTTAGTCAGACCTTATCGAAGTCTCTCCTTTTGGAGCCAAAATATCAGCCTCTTATTTTCAGAGCAACGTTTCTTCAGTGAAAAGGAGAAGGCTAATTTTACTCTCGATCCTGAAGTGAAGGGCCGTCACTGATCCTTCTCTTAACAAACAGACTCAAAGCAGAGGAGAGACAGGAGAGACAGGACAGGTGAAATATGCCATTAGATGATATTTTTGGAACACTGGATCACTGGTTAGTTAGGAGTGGAGGATTTGACTGACAAGTCGACCATGATACCTGCTGCTTGGACCCTGGTTAGATACGCTCTGATCAGGGCAGTGATCTGATTGGATCCTTTCTCCTTAAACAAGGCAAGTTTGGATGGACGCCTTATGATTGACTTCAGGACTCGACGAAAAGCTGTGAGAGTGAGATAGAATAGCAGGAAAGAAACAGTGGGGCAGAAAATAACTCAACAATGGAAGGAAACACAACACAGGATCAATGCCAGATGCTGGGAGTGTATGACAGGGGATGGAGCACTCGATAATTACCCTATTCTGTTCATTCCCACTTAAGTACCTGGCACAGGCCACTGTCAGAAGACAGGATACTGGGCTAGATGTTTGGTCTGACCCAGTGCGGCAGTTCTGTGTTCTTATCTTACGTGCCTGGGCAGTGCTGGTAGGCTGAGGACTGGACGGGGTGATAATGGGATGACTTTTAGAACTCACAGGTGAAAACGAAGTTCCTTAAACAAAACCAAGGCCAGCCGGTCTCCTCCTGAAAGAAAGTCCTTCAATCTGGTTTGCTCTAATCTTGGGGTCAGTCAAGACAAGACAAGAGGAGCTGGGATGCGAGGTGGGATGAGGGATGAGAGAGCTGATGATGGCTGGTTTTTTCCAAAGTCTCTTTTTAAGAAACCCAGAAAGGCAGGAAGTGGGCAGCATAATTCATCCCTCTCGGTTTTTGGGCCAACCTTTTGGCCTAATGTCTGACACACCGATTTTGGTTCATTTCCGGTTCCACGTCTTCTCTTGTTTACCAACCATGATTTGAACAGAGTTCTTGAGTCATATTAGTAGGGCCTTTTATTTAGACTAATTGAGTTTTTCTGTCTCCTTTTCATATCTTTTCCCACCAACATTTGTCATTAAAGGTCATTGTGACATCTTACAAACTCGCACATACTTTTAACAGTTGAGCTCACACTAAAGGGGAAATTTTTAGGCCCTGTTATTACGACAGATCTCACAGCTCCCCAGCCAGAACTTTTGTGAACATAGGGATCTTTTGGCAATACATGGAGGGCTCAACATTCAGCATGTTTGTGCAGAATTGCACACTTGCTTTGCACACACTCCCATCGTGCAAACAGTTGTGTGAATATAGGTACACACCTAGCCACATGTGCTCTTTGGGCAAGCACAAATGGTAGTTTGTACCAAAGCAGGTGTGTGCGCCGGGTACACAAGACCACACTGGCCTGCGTGTTTTGGAAACAACACAAGCAGAAAGCACAGCCAAGTGAGGCCTGGAGTTCTGCGTATGCAAAAAAACAACAGTTCACAAAATAATTGGTGTTACCCCTTCTGCCTCTCCCCCTGATGGACTAGAGGTTGTTCCCAGCCCTCTGTCCTGACTTTTGACAAGACTGGTCTATGCAATCAAAGACCCTGCACAATTCAGAAGAGCCGAGGTCTAGAAGAGCAGAGAGATTCAGAGTCAGGACCTGGTACATTGGCAGAGCTGTGTGTGACAGTCCAGGGCTAGAAACGTGGGGTGCCCCACAGGACGGGAACTGAGGTGCATTGACAGACCTATGTACTTACCTCAGGTTTTTAGTCTTAGGTTTTGGGGGCAATTTCTCAAGACTCCTTCAAATATCTCTGGTATCCCAGCAACACTGTAGCTAGAAGTGCCCTGGCTCAGGGTCTGTATCCATGAATAATTATAGTACTTAGCTCTTACACGGTGATTTTCACCCATATATATTGTGGTTAGATGTTCGGCTGCGTGTGTGTGTGCTCCGTGTGCTGCCCCAGCCCTGTGCAGACAGCTGGCACAGCAGACCTATGTACTGCCCCTCTGACACAGTGAGTTATTGCCCCCCGACGTGACTAGTTATCACCCATCACCTTGTACAGGTTGGCTAGATCAACACATCTCTATTACGCACTGTTATCCTGACCTTATAGGAGGAGTCAGTGTGTTCCTGCTATCCTTGGGGAATTTTTTTGTACCAACCTTGATATCAGGATGTGCGTACTCTGTGCCTAGCACTTCCTAGAAATGTGTATTTCTGCAATATCAGCCCTGTTCTGGACAGATTCTGTGAGCAGGGCCTGCCTCATACTAGGCCTCTGATACAAGGGTGTATGTATCAGGCTTTCTTCTTACTACACAAATCAACACACTTTTCAAAGGAGGAGAAGCTCATTATCCCCATTTTACAGTTGGGGAAACTGAGGCATGGGGCTATGATGTGACTTGCTCGAGGTCACTCAGTAGGGCCATGGCAGAGCTGTGAACAGAACCCAGGTCCCCAGCAGAGCTGTGCAAACAACTAATTTTCCAGTTCAGTAAGCCACACCAAGAAAGCAGAGGGGAAACTTTCATTTCCTGTCGACACAAAATGATATTTTTTAAAAAAAAAAATTAGAACTCCGAAAAAGGGGGGAAAATCATTGGGGGAGAAGTGAAACATTTAGTTTAGTTTTTGAGCTCTCTTTTACCTTTTTGGATAAAATTAATAGAATTAAAGTTGAAATGAAATGACCTTTCACTTGAAAAAGTGGAAAGATTTGATTCTGAAAAGTGTCAAAAAGAAAATGTTTTGAGGTTGGGGGGATTTGGGTGGTTTTTTGTTTGTTTGTGGGGGTGTTTTGTTTTGTTTAGGGGTTTTTTCCCCAGCTAAAACAATTTGGCAAAGCTGCAAAATGTTTCCATTGACCCACAGCTGCATTTTTTAGCCAAAAAAATATTTTTAAGAAGCCCCCAAAATTTTGCCCGGCTCTAATCTCTAGGCCAGGCCTTATCCATTATACTGTGCTGCCTCTGGGAAAATTAAAGTTAAATAGAGTAGAAAGGGAACAGAAAAGTGGGTACTGTTTGGGCAGGATGCAAAAAATGGTTCTGTAGGCCTCACGGTGATCTGATAGTCACACTGGACTCGGTTCCTCGCTCCCATTGAAGACACTGGAAAAATTCCCATTAACTTTAGTGGGAGCAGAATCAGGCCCTTAAAATAAGGAATTTATTATTTCCCTGATGCAATAATAATAAAGATAATAAGCATGATAATAAAAGCAATTATTTATTAATAATCTTTACTATTGTTATATGTCGTGACTTTTTTCCCCCAAATGCCACGGGGTAACCCAGGGTGGGTGCTGGGGCAGGCTCAGAGTTTGCATCATAAGGCCAGAGTCTGGTATCCTGACACAGGCTGAGTGGTACGCTACTCTGCACTCAGGCTCAGTGGTTTCAATGGGACGACTCACAGAGTGGGATACTATCCGGTGTAAGGAAGGGTGTCAGAGTCTGGTCCAGAAGCAGGAGCAGCTGGAGAAAGCTCCTGTTCCCATGTGCCTGTCAGTTTTGTGAACTTAAATCTCAGCTACAAAGCCAGATAAACAAGCCCCTGTTTTATCTGCTGACGCCTCTTCTGCGGACCAAAGGGTCCATCGTGTGGCAGGCAGCTCGCACTGCAGGTGCCCAGACAGTGTATGTTAGAAAAGAGTAGGGAGAAGAGCTGTGAGCCTGATTCTCATCCCTCTTACAGCAGCCTCCCCACTGAGTTCAGTGGTTACTCCGGCTTTACACTGGTGTAACTGAGAGAAGAATCGGGTCGCTGGCTCATAACACCCAGAGCTCCTTGGCGGAATCAGGCTAACCCAGCCCTCTCCAAGCTGCCCCCAAACTCCCTGCTGGAGCACGCATAACATACATGGGGTGCATGGGAGTGTCATTCGGTGGGACAGCGGCAGGGTGCATTTTTACACAGATCATCAAATCTGCAATACTGATCTATTCCTGACTGACAATCTATTTCTTACACTCTTATTCCATAGGTACAAAGAATCAGTCGCAGGCCCTTTAAATTCGTATTTGTTTGTCTTTCAGATCTGTAACTCCTGTGTGCCTGCTCATTACCTGTGGCATGATTGCTCCAAGGGTCACCGGAGATCCTTGAGTTTGTCCACTGTTTATTAAGTGGGCCCCCAAGGAAAAATGTAACTCTCCCTTGTTTACATGCAACATTTAATAGCAGGTCCTCATTACAAGTAGCCTAATGGCCTGCGGCCAGATAATTAACCCCTGGGCACCTTATCCCATTAGCCAGCAACTAACTTTCCAATTTTAATCCGACCCTTGGGTTAAGCAGCCAAAAGCAATCAACAGCTTAACCCCGCGGCTGCTGGACAAGCCTAATGCCTGGGTTGTTAACCTGGGGCTTTATTGACAGGTGTCTGCAGCGCGGCCGGGGATGTTCCAAAGGAGCCGAGGAAAGCAGTCTGGCCCAGCAACGGATCTGTGAAGAGGCAAAGATGCTGCATGTCTTTTCCTCATTTGGGTCAGGGTCCCTCCATGTGAGACAAGGAAATTGACACTGTGCCTAATGGTGCAGAGTACTGTGGGGGGGGGGGCTATTGCGAGTGGTTGCTGATGGGGATCTGTGAGCATTTGGGGGCTGTTCACAGGACACACAGAGGCTGTCACAACACACTATGGTTAAGAGGAATGAACCTCTGAGCATCCTAGCCCTAGCAAAACAGATCCTAAGGTCAAATCCCCATAGTGAGTCTTAGCCATATTTCCCAGCTCATGCCAAATGTCCCACCTGCAGGCAGGGGTCTCTGCGGGGGTGCAAGTCACTGGCGTGTGCTAGAGCTTGATCCTGCACTGTTGATGTAAATGGGAGGTTTGCCATTGATCAAATGAGAACAGGATCAGGCCCTTACTGTTCATCTAATGGTGACAGCCCGCACTGATTGCAGTGAGCCCCAGCACTGTGTGACAGCATTACCCACCCAGCAATAACCATGCCTGTACACCTGCACTTCTATCCTGCCACAGCTCCTCCAGTCCTGGGCCCCAGCCCAGCAACGCTGGGGTTTTCCTGAATAGAGGGACGCAGATACTAGACCGGTAGACCAACAGTGCCCACACTGAGCAGTGATTTTAAGATGCATACAAATCAGCAGCTAGGCTGAGACCAAACAAATTTCACCTCACTTGTAGCCTAAAAATAATGTGAGCCAGAGGAAAGGGCAGAGTGGATCAGCCTGCTGGGCCACCTGCCCAATTTTGGAGCACTGAATTTTTATATCGTCCCAAATAAAGGTTTGAACCAGTTTCTGACATTTCCGTGCCCTGCTGTAACACCAAAGAGGCCCCGCGTGCTGCGCTGAAAGCCCCACACCAGAAGTTGCAATGTTCCAAAGATCAGGAGGACCCCTGGAAACACACCCTTGTGTTTCGATGTGTATCTGATTTTTAGAGGAGCTTTCTGAGCCAGCCAGCTAGGGCTGGAGATGTCACCAAAACAAGCTTTCTCTGCATATCTCAGCACTTCCAGCTCCAGGAGCTGCACGGGCCTCTGGGAGGGGAAAGTTAACCCAACTTTTACAAACTTCAAAAAAGTTTAGGTTTGGCTCATCTATGTAGCAAACAGGTTTCTCTGCTGGCCCAGGTGAGACCATGGAAAATTCTCCACCGTGCGGAGTGCGTAGTAAATTATTCATAAGGGACCAGCTCCTGCAGCGTTGTCTCCATATCTGCTTACTCTTGTACACCCCCAATGGGCCATCTTCTGTTTTCCATTAGACGAGTGTAAATTTAGAATACCTTCCTGGAGTCCAGTGGGACTTTGGCCTAAGGAAGGATGGAGTGAAGTCTTTAGAATTTGGACCAGGGTCACAATTTATGACGGCCCCCAGTGGTTAACATGAGCCAGACTGTACCACATGCAGGCTCCATGAGGAACATGTGGGCTATGACCACCTGGGATGCCAGGAACTCATGGTTTGCATCATGCGTCACAACCTCAGGACACAAACAGAACATTGGCAGGTTGCCGTGTAGCAAACGGTGCAGGAGGGCTGTGCGGAGAATGGAAATTCCCCTTTGCAAAGCAGCCGAGATTTCAAAATCTGGCTTTGTTCTGCACTAGAACAAATAACATTCGCAATTAGCTGAGAAGGAAAATGTGTTTTGGGTCTTTTTATTTTGTCTTGTCTTGGACTATACACCATCACACAAAATAGAAAAAGCTTTTAAACTAAAAGTTGTTTCAAAAGGAAAAATTGAAACATTTCGTTTTGTATATACAGAAATGGGACATTTTGACATTGATGGAACTTCCCCCCCTGTTTTCGGAGATGAAATTCGAGTGAATTTGCCTGGATTTTGCAAAGCACTTTAAAAGTTTGATGGAATGACACAGTTCCACAGAAAATGGCTCCTTCTCCGACCATCTGTTGCCCCGCAAAGCCTATGGCACATAACTGTAACACTGCCAGCCAGCACAACACAACGGGGGGGGCACGGAGACACAGGCATGACACAAAGCTGCAGCAGAGCCGTCACGATGTAGTAACTCAAACAGCGGGACGTTGCCACGCAAAGGCCATGACACGGTGGCGGGACAAATGGCTGGGTGCCGCAACTCGACTGAGAGCAAAATGCAACACAACTCGGCCCAAGCAGCCCCACGTACGCAGCACGCTGCTGTTACACAGACAGGGCCATACAAACAGCACAGCACTACAAGGCAGATGGGGTGAGACAAACAAGCCTCAAAATGGTGTGGCCCAAAGCAGACAGGCTGCAAATGGCACCAAGCTGGGTAGTTAGTAATGGCTAGCAATAGCTGCTTGGGATCTAGCTGCAAAAATCCTGGAAGAGCAGGGGCTGCTGCAGGGGGGGAGTGGGGGGGTGCTTGTTCAGCCCCTGCCTCTCCTCATTGGTGAGAACCACTGTCCGGGATTGTGCTGCAGGGAGCCAGGCTGCCACATTGGCCAGACTGAGTGACACGGTTGTAACGCCGACAGACCCCAGTCGTTGGCGGGCGGGATCGAACCTGGGATCTCTGGAGCTTAGTGCATGAGTCTCTCCTGCATGAGCTAAAAGCCAGCTGGCCATTAGCTAAGGCTGTAGAGCAGACTCATCGAACTCTCGCTAAGCGGTGCCGAACCCTGGACCGAACACCGCACCCAGAAGGTCCGTGGGTTGCGCGGTGACATCACTTCCTGACACCTTACGTTTCTGGGGCAAACCAGGCGCACGTCCCAGGGGCCACTCAGGACTCGGGCGCTCACAGACAGGCCAGGCCAGAGCCCCGCTTTCCCAGCCGTCCCCCTGGCCCCTGTTTGAGCTGAGCAAAGCAGAGGCCTTTGGGCCTTGGATATGCCCCAGAAGCCTTTGCACCGGCTGCCACAATGCCTCATTGGAGGCACCGGCTGCAGCGGGCGCAAAGGTTTAGGAGACGCGCTGGGGCCATAAGCCCACTTATGCCTGTGCCTGAGCGAAGAAGCTGGGACACAGATGGGGCGGCAAGGAAGGGACTCGTTACTGAGACAGGCTGGCTGAGGAGCGTAAACAGGGAGGCCAAAGCCTGCTGCGGCCTAGATCATCAGGCCCAGGCATCTGAACCAAACTCTCCGAAAACCCCTGCCCCTCATCACCCACAGCCTCCAGGCCTTGCTCGCTATTGACATAAGACGAAGCACTTATGACAGTCTCTGTTTGTGCAGGGTCCGAGTGCTTGCCCAGCATCCCCAGGGAAGCTCTTGGATCTGAACATGTCGCTTTCATTAAGTGGAAACTGATGCAAAATCCCCCAGCGGAACTGGCAACTGTTACAAGCTGCTAATTGGCCCACCTGCATCCAGGCCTTCCCGGCCAGTGCTAATCAACCCTACTGTGGCCTTGTGCTGTGTTTACCGTCCATCTCGTTAACGCTAATTGGACTCACAGCCATAGCGGCACCCCCGGGAGTGGAGCTGGCTGGAAAAATTTTTAGATACTCTTAACTTTGTCTTGTTTGTAGGTCAGGCAAGAAAAATCAGCTGAAGGCCCATAAATATACTGTCAGGTCTCCAGTACCTTTCATGCCATGGACCACTAGAGCCAAATTCTAGTAACAGGGGCTGGGGGTCTCTCCCACAGAAGTCATTGATATGTGCCCATCCACAGAGAGAGAGTTTAGTCTAGGGCAGCAGTGGAGAGCCCCACCTGATGGCTGCATGGGACCAAACTCATCTCTGATGTCACTCCACTTAAGTCAAGAAATGGGTGACTGGGGGTGGGGGGGTCCTGTTTGCTACTCGGTCAGGGCAGAAGTGGGCATTAGGCCACGACTCCACTAACTGGTGAGCCAAGTGTAACACCGACAGACCCCAGTTGTCGGTGGGCAGGATCGAACCTGGGGTCCCTGGAGCTTAGTTCATGAGCCTCTATTGCATGAGCGAAAAGCCCACCGGCTCTTAGCTAAGGCTGTACAGCAGACTCATTAATCGCTCTCTCTGAGTGGTCTTGGTGCCACTAGACAGGACAGAACACCACAGCCAGGAGGTGTGTGGGTTACACAAGCAGGTATCACCGCCAGGCTGGCGGTCATGTTGAGTTGGTTGCGTGCTGAATTCCCCAGGTGTGTGTGATGGAGAAAGCATGGGCCCAGGCCTCCACTCGCTGTATGTCAGTGTAATGCCATCGAGCTGAATTCTCTCTGGGTAGGAACTGGTGCAGGGCCGTTCCAGTTCCCACCCGCACCCACCCAGCGACGTCCGTGGAATTACTCTTGATCTACATAGGAGAGGTCCATGGGATCAGAATCAGGCCTGGTGGCTTTGCCCATCCCTGGCTGCAGGTCGTGCAAAGGTCCATCTAAGGCAGGCCCTGAGGCCTACGTCTCCCACAGAGAGTGAGCCCTTGAGCAGCACATGGCGTGGCAAGAAGTTGACTGATGCTGATCCAGGGGACAGGCCTCCACTAGCACCCGGTTACCTCAACTCACCCAGTGTGTGAAGCGCACACTGCCCTTTCTCAGGCTTTGGGCGGCCTGGGATCCATATATTTGTGCTCCCGCCCTGCTCTGCATCGCTAGCTTCCAGCCCCGCAAACTCTGCTTCAGTCAAGCAGGGCTGAGCAAAGGCCTGATGGCTCCTGCAGCCTCCTGAGCTGTCTCTCAGCACTTGGAGGGGTAGGTTAGACCCTAAGGGTACATCTATAGAGCAATAAAAACCCACGGCACCAAGGGCCGGCTGAGTGGGGCTTGGGCTGCAGAGCTGTAAAAGAGCAGTGTAGAAGTTTGGGCTCGGGCTGGAGCTCAGCTCTGAGACGCACCCTCTACGCAAGGTCCAAAACACACATCCCCCTCTCCCACCACAAACACTATCTGCCCTGCCACCCAGCTGGACTTGGAAACCTTCGATTTTTATTGGTAAGTGTCAGTAAATGTCGCTCCACCGCACAGCCACAATCCGACAAACAATATTTCTGACACTAAAAATCAAAATAGACAGCTCAGCAAAGTACGAAACCGGTTGCTGGAAAACTCCTCAGAGCTTGGTGGGAAGATATTTACTGGGCGTACATTGCCATGCGATGTTGACAATTTGTGTTTTAATGGTTATAAAGCTTTCACTTTTTGAATCTCAACATCTGCTGGCATTCAATTACTGTCACCCCCACACACACCATTGTCTGTCCCCTCCATGATTTCCTGAAACTGTGAAAATTTTCACCAATGCACATAAAAAAAATTCTCAAAATCCCAAATTTTGCAGAACCATGTAAAAGTAAATTGATAAAAATGGGAAAAAATGCTTAAAAATAAAGATTGGCATTGTCCATTAAAATGATTAAATAATAAAATTGAACGTTGCCAAGCCTACGAATACAGCTGCTACCCACCTCAAAACACACACTTCTCTGCCCCCCACACTGACCTACCACAATCCCTACACACCTCAGAACACACAGCCCTCTGCTCCCCACATGATGCCCCAACCCAGCCCCTACACACCTCGAAACACACACTCCTCTGCCCCCCACACTGACCTATCCCAGCCCCTACACACCTCAGAACACACAGCCCTCTGATCCCCACACGATGCCCCATCCCAGCCCCTACACACCTCGAAACACACACTCCTCTGCCCCTCACACTGACCTATCCCAGCCCCTACACACCTCAGAACACACAGCCCTCTGATCCCCACACAATGCCCCATCCCAGCCCCTACACACCTTGAAACACACACTCCTCTGCCCCTCACACTGACCTATCCCAGCCCCTACACACCTCAGAACACACAGCCCTCTGATCCCCACACGATGGCCCATCCCAGCCCCTACACACCCAAGAACACAGTCCTCTGCCCCCAACACACACTGACATACCTCAACCCCTACACACCCCAAAACACACAGTCCTCTGCCCCCCCACACACACACATTGACTCACCCCAACCCCTACACACCTGAAAACACAGTCCTCTGCCCTCCAGACACACGGACCACCCTAACCGCTACACACCCCAAAACACACAGTCCTCTGTGCCCTACACACACACACACACCCCAGGCACTACACACCTCAAAACACAGTCCTCTGCCCCCACACTCACTGGACCACCCCAACCCCAAAAACACATAGTCCTCTGCCACCAACACACACTGACACACCCCAACCCCTACACGCCTCAAAATACACCGTCCTCTGCCCTACACACACACACTGACCCACCCCAGCCCCTACACATCCAGAAACACAGTCCTCTGCCCTCCACACACACTGTCCGACCCCAGGCTCTACACACCTTGAAACACACAATCCACTGCCCTACACACACAACCAGCCCCTACATGCCTCGAAACACACAGTCCTCTGCCCTCCACACACAAACGGACCACCCCAACCCCTACATACCTCAAAACACACAGTCCTCTGCCCCCCCACACACACACACTGACCCACCCCAACCCCTACACACCTCAAAACACACAATCCTCTGCCCCCCCACACACACACTGACCCACCCCAACCCCTACACACCTCAAAACACACAGTCCTCTGCCCCCCCACACACACACTGACCCACCCCAACCCCTACACACCTCAAAACACACAATCCTCTGCCCCCCCACACACACACTGACCCACCCCAACCCCTACACACCTCAAAACACACAATCCTCTGCCCCCCCCACACACACACTGACCCACCCAAACACCTACATACCTCAAAACAAAGTCCTCTGCCCCCACACACAGTGACACACCCCAGCCCCTTGGGGGGGAGGGATAGCTCAGTGGTTTGAGCATTGGCCTGCTAAACCCAGGGTTGTGAGTTCAATCCTTGAGGGGGCCATTTGGGATCTGGGGCAAAAATTGGGGGTTGGCCCTGCTTTGAGCAGGGGGTTGGACTAGATGACCTCCTGAGGTCCCTTCCAACCCTGATATTCTATGATTCTTTACCTCAAAACACACAGTCCTCTGCCCCACACACACACTGACCCACCCCAGCCCTACACACCTCAAAACACAGAGTCACATACACTTACCCACAGCCAAACAGCCTGTTCAAACACCCACACTCCTCCAGTCTCAAAGCCCACCACAGGCATACACCTCGTACCTGTATACACACACCTTACCCCCCCACCACCACCACCTCCCCTTCTGTTCCACTCCCTCCAGTAACACATAGGCTATCGCACCCACACCCCATAACACATCATGCCTCTAACTCACGCCACCTGCCTCACTTGCCCGCTACACACACACACAACCTCCATTACACACCCACCACACTCTCTGGGCCCCCACCTACATCGGCCCCACCAGGCCCTTTCCTCTCCTGGCCATGAGCCTAAATGGTGGAGACCTTCACTCTGATCCCAGAGTGGGCCACCACCATCAACACTCCACGGTGGCCCACCCTAAAATTCATGACTAGGACGTATCACACCTTAACATAAATATGGTCATACTGGCACACACAATGGTCCCACTGGCCCTGTGTCCTGTCTTCTGGCTGTGGCTGGTGCCCGGTGCTTCAGAGCAGCAGTTCTCAGCCAGGGATCCAGGGCCCCCAGGGGGGCCGTGAGCAGGTTTCAGGGGGGCCGCCAAGCTCGCTGGGGCCCAGGGCAGAAAGCCAAAGCCCTGCCGCATGGGGCTGAAGGTCGGGCCCTGAGCTCCGCCACCTGGGGCTGAAGCCAAAGCCTGAGCAATAAGGCCCCAGGCAATTGCCCTGCTTGCTGCCCCCTCACGCCGGCCCTGGCTTTTACACGCAGAAAACCAGTTATCGCGACACAGGTGGGCCGTGGAGATTTTATAGCATGTTGGCGGGTCCTCAGAAAGCAAAAGGTTGAGAACCCCTGCTACAGAGGGAGTGAACAGAACAGGGCAAATTTATCGAATGAGCCATCCCCTGCCACCAAGTCCCAGCTCCTGGCAGTCAGAGGCTGAGGGACACCCAGAGCATGGGGTTGCACCCCTGACCATCTTGGCTAACAGCCGTTGATGGACCTATCCTCCATGGACTTAGCTAATTCTTTTCTGAAGCCAGTTATGCTTTTGGCTTCACAACATCATCCCTACCCAGCCTCATGTGATGGGGACCGAGGGGTGAGAAGTGAGGCCTTGTCTTCACAAGCAAAGACACAACACTTTAGTTTTACACTGAGGTAAACTAGGTGAGGTCAGCCCTGTATCCCTAGCTGGGGTTGACCTCGCAGTAAAACAAAAGGCCCAGCTCCAAACGTTTGTAGGCTCCTGTCTTCTATTGATTCTAGTAGAAGTTAGGAGCCAAAATACTTTGAGGATCTGGGCCAAAGCGCCTTGTCCTCACTCTGTTCCTATCTCCGAATCGCTCCAATATTTACCCTGAGGCACAAACACGTTTTTAGCAGCTAAGGCAAGGCCCAAGTGCTGCAGCTGGATGTAACAAACAGGGTGAAGGGTTTCTGAAGGGTTATTATAAGAAGTAGCTAAGAGCACAAATGAGAGTGCAAATGACAAGCAGGACAATGCCGCTGATGGACTGGGCCTGATTCTATCTCCACTCACAGCTGTGTGAGTCAGGGGTAACTCCAGTAAACTACAATGTTGTGAGATTAGAATCAGATCTTACAGAGACACAAAGAGAAATGGCTTCAAACGGGCAAAGGCAAGCAGCTGACATCACCAAAGTTGAACACAGCCCCTGCAGCTACAGCCAGAGCCATATATATAGTGCCCCAAGCCTGCCCCTCCCCCTGTAATTAGCATAACCCCACCCAGGAGCTACGTCCCTCAATAAATGGCCTGGCCTTCATTTTGGATTCCTTTTTCCCAGGCAGATACAGCTGTGGAGGTAGCTAGTGGGTTGGATGTAGGTAGCTTTAAACCCAAAGGTATCAGAACAAAGCAACAGGGCCACTGCTGAGGAATGTAGCTTCTATTTCAAAGAAAAGCTTTTCACTGATTTGGAGCTGGCAATGCCCACTCACAAACCCCTGCTCCCAAAGGCACAGCAGGGATTTGGCTGGAATGGTTGCCAGTTTCTGCTGCTGAGTCCAAGCTAACTAAAGCCTCAGAACAGGGTTCCCTGCCTCCCCCCAAGATATAAGAATGGAAATCTTCCCCTATGTCTGGGCCTCAAAAATCTCAACTCAACAAACCTTAGAGATGGAGGGGAATATGCCTTGCCCACCACCAACACAGGGTATAAGGAAAGGAATTTATTATTGCCATGGGAAACTGAGGCACGGAAAGGGGAAGTGACTTGCCCAATGTCATAGGTGGAGTAATTGGCAGAGCTGGAACCAGGATCACAGAGTCCTGGCTCTGAATCCCCTTCTCTGACTGCTAGGACATGCTGCCCGCTTCTTATGGGGGATGCCAAGTCAGATGCACCACTGCTAGGAACAGCATAGTGCCTGAGAGATGACTAAGCGTTCCTGCAGAAGCATGAGGCGCTCACAGGTTCGTTAGGGAGAAGGCCAGCGTCAGGACCCACTCACTGCGGCAGACACGGTCACAGCATGTATAAACTAAGTACTCTTCCCTGCAGCCTGGCTGCGATCCCGCCAGATCTCCCTTCTTCCGGCCGTGATGAGAGGAGAGGCTTTCAGGTGACACCCAGACGCTGCAGGGAACGGTTTGGATAACCCACGAGGTTTCCACTAGCACTAGGGTAGAGAGAATCCCTGCGGATTCTCCATCCCGGGCCAGGTTTAAATCAAGAGCGGCTTTTTTCCCCTCAAAGTCCTGCTCTAGTTCCAGGGAAGGCCCGAGGCCTGTGTTATGCGGGAGGTCAGGCCAGATGATCACAGTGGTCCCTTCTGGCCTGGGAATCCAGGTGATGCTCTTCCTTTGGGTCAGCACTGCATAAAACTGAACATGTATATGATAGTTGTGACCTGTCGGGATCAGGGCCCAGCTGGGCCCTGCGCAGTCCCTGCCCCGAGGAGCTGACAGCCTAAAGCACTGGGCCCGAGCGTCAGTTCCTCCCAAACTCTACTTTGCCACCTTGCTGCCAAGCCCCCCACTGTAAGTTAGAACCGGCTGGAACTGCTCTAGCTTGGCTCAGCCATCTATGGCCACAAGGGCTGGCCCAGCAGCTAGGAACAGATGGAAGCGTGGTCCCCACTCCCCCCGAAGACGTCCCCCCCCCCAAGCTGGGGGTGTCACAGGAGCAGGGTTGAAGGACTATTAGGCAGCAGACACTTAAAACGCCGCTGCCAGCTTTCCAAGACCTTCCCCTGGGTGCCAGCATGCGGCCCTGCACCGGGTGCTGCTTTGTGGGTGCACATATCGACTTGCTTCCCAAGAAACGATTGCCAATGCACTGGGCTCTCTTGTGCCAGTTAGGCCCTGCTCCCCACCAGGGATGGGGTGGAGCCAAGGGAGATTTTGCTCAAACTTTCCACCAGTAATTCACCTTTGAGACAAGCCGGAGCCTGGAAAGCACCAGCCCAAAGAGCGACTGCTCTAGGAAGGGACTGGAAAGGGGGAGGTTGGAATGGGAGCCTGAATCAGAGCCCACACGGCCAGCTGGCTGGCACAGTTTGTGCACCGTCCCAGGATGGATCCCTGTGGATCAGCACTGGCAAGCTCAGGTGTGCATTGGGATCCAAACTTCCCCAGTGCTGGGGGTGGCTGTGTGAACCCAGGGTTCGGCTGGCCTGTCCCAAAGACCAGCTGCTCAGCACCACCAGATCTGGGATGAGACTCTCATTCTTCCCTGCACCCCAAGTTTGGGGCTGTTTAGATTCAGACTGTGACAGAGATTGGGACCAGCTGCAGAATTCAGCTGTGGACGTAGACGTCAAACCCGCACCCAGCCCAGAGATGGGTAAATCCTAGGGGGGACAGGCCAGGGAGGATCTATGGTGAAACCATCCTCTAGTGTCTGCGACATCATCATCTGTCGCCCAGGAAAGGATTGTGGTGTGGCCAATTCTAAAGGCACTTAGGCGGCGCCCATCACCATAGTCTCTGGGTGTGACAAAGCAGGACTGTTCTTAATGTTTCCTCTGAATTGTGTGGGGGTGCCTCAGTTTCCCCTATGCAGTTCTTAAGTATCTAGGGGGTGGGATAAGGGTGTATAATCATTGCAGAGCCCTAGAGGGCAGGTGTGTGCAGGGGTCTGGACACAGAGAATGGCCAAGACCCTGTTTCCTGGCAACTGAGGGCCTGGGCCCTTCCCCCCTGCAAGGTGAGAGCTAAAGGGTTGGAGAACAAAGGAATCAGGTGACCTCCTGGCCCAGGAAAGGGACAAAGCCCAGAGGACGGGGGGCTGGAGAGAGTTTCAGTTTGGGACTGGCTGGGGACATGGAGTGAAGTGCAGGCGTGGTTGTCTGGCTCACTGCCCCCCCAAAATGGACCCGGCTGAGGGGTCCTGTTCTCTGTACCTACAAACTTTGTGTTAGACTATGTTCCTGTTGTCTAATAAACCTTCTGTTTTACTGGCTGGCTGAGAGTCCTGTCTGACTGCGGAGTTGGGGGGCAGGACCCTCTGGCTTCCCCAGGACCCCGCCTGAGCGGACTCGCTGTGGGAAGCGCATGGAGGGGCAGAGGATGCTGAATG
This sequence comes from Caretta caretta, assembly GCF_965140235.1. Taxonomy (NCBI): domain Eukaryota; kingdom Metazoa; phylum Chordata; order Testudines; family Cheloniidae; genus Caretta; species Caretta caretta. The sequence continues at coordinate 7,505,139 of NC_134206.1, forward strand.
CTCCGAGGTCAGACCCAGGAAGGTGGAAGCTGGGTGTCCTGCAGACAGGCTGCTCCCAGAGGGGAGACTTCCCCAAAGTCCTGCCTGGCTCCGTAGGGAGCAGTCCCAGAGCATCGCACGGGGACTCCGTGACACTGGGCCCCTCACAATCTGTGTTGTATTTATCCTCATGCACCCCTGGGAGGCAGGGCAGGGCTGTTACCTCATTGCACAGAAGAGGAAACCGAGGCACAGCGAGGCTAAGTGACTGCCCCAAGGTCACACAGGACATCTGTGGTGGAGCAGAGCCCAGCTAGCACCTGAACCTGGGTGTTAGAACTTCACGGCACTTTCGGCTCGGAAAAGGGACATGAGGTCAGCGGCCTGCTGGGAGCAAACACCCTGACTGGAACACTGCAGCCAGTAACTAATATGTGGATTGATTTACTCGATAAACTCACAAAGTGATCAGCCCTGCATTATTGCTGCCACTGATATTATTTTCGGTATTATTCCTTGCTCATTAACTAACCTCCGAAACACAGGTCTTAAAAACACCCAACCCTGAAATGCAAATGAGCAGAAAGCCCAGGTGCTGGAACTAGGGGTCCTGGGGTGGGGGTGGGGGCTGCTGCACCCCCTGGCTTGAAGTGGTTTCCATCGTATCCAGGGTTTACAGTTTGGTTCAATGGCTCTCAGCACCGCCCACGACACAGATTGCTCCAGCATCACCCCTGGCAGAAAGGTCCCAAGACAATCTGCACTTTCAGAGTTTGTCCCAGTCCAAAATCTGCCTTCAGGCTGCTCCGGTCAGATGTTAATCCAAGCGTGGAGCAATGGCGATATCTAGTGGTCAGAGAGGAGAATTTCAGCCTCTTCATTTCCTTCCTTTTCCATTTTACCTGTGTGTCATGTAAACAGCTGACTGGTCACCTTGGGTGGCTATGGCCTGAAGTTCCTGAACTCGCCACCCCCACCTCAGCAGGGCTGATGTGGTTATCTGTCACGGATACGGTTTTCTTCGCGATAGGACAGCCTGGTCATCCAGGGTGCACATTAAAGATCCCCTGGCACTTTTCATAGGATGAAAGACTGGCCCTGGCCAAAATTATCACCCCACACAACCCCACGCATGCTGTGTACAGTTGTTTGCCACCCTTCACCCCAGCAGTGGCTGCATTTCCATGATGGTGTATGCAGGGCCCATCGGGGGGGGGGAGGGGGGCCAGGAGGGCCATTTGGCCTGGGCCTCAAGCTCAAAGTGGGCCTCAAATTCAGACACTTGTTAATTTTTTGGCATTTGATAAGTTTCTCAACGTGTTTTTATGCGCATCCCTATCGGACTAAAATGTGACACTCTCTCAGCTTAGAGCTGAAAATTTAAGCAAATAAGAGATGTGATTTGGTAAAAGACCTAATGTTTTTATTAGCTGATACAGATTTTGTCATATTAAAGAGTTAAAAATGTTCATAAATATTGCGTATTTTTATCAGTTTACGGTACATCAGTGGCTTCAGGTGAACGCACCTTCAATGTGTTGAAGCAGGTAAAGAACTATCACCATTCAACGATGGGACAAAAGCGTTTGAATGGGCTCGCGTGCTTAATATCAACAGTGACATTGCACGAAAGCTAGATTTTCCCTCAGTAATTCGTGCATTTGCACAGAAAAAGGCTAGAAAAGCATTTGTTAAACAAAAAAATTCAAATTATGTCTCTTTTTTTTTGGTGCCTTATTTTGTTTTCATGTGTCATCATTTTTTATTTTTATTATGGCTAGGGGCCTCAAAAGCCGGAAGTGGCCAGGGCCTCTCTGGACCTCTGAGAGGGCCTGGCTGTATGTATAGTTTGCAAATCCTTCAAGTTGACAAGTGCTCTATTAATGTAACATATGTCTTGTGACAGGTTGGATCACAGAGACCCCCTTGGGGCTGCCAACTGATGTGCCAAGACTATTCCTGCCCCTGCCTACCCTCTCAGCCTGGGCCTCCAGCACCCTGCCTGGTTGTGCCAGACACACTTGCCGGCTACAAACACAGACCCAGGTCTGAACCACGTCCCACAAACTACAGGCTTAACTGAAAGCAGCTTAAGAAGTGTTCCTGTCTCTAGCACTCAATCAGATGCCCAACTCCCAATGGAGTCCAAACCCCAAATAAATCCGTTTTACCCTGTATAAAGCTCATACAGGGTAAACTCATAAATTGTTCGCCCTCTACAACACTGATAAAGAGATATGCACAGCTGTTTGCCCCCCTCCCCAGGTATTAATACATACTCTGGGTTAATTAATAAGTAAAAAATGATTTTATTAAATACAAAAAGTAGGATTTAAGTGGTTCCAAGTGATAACAGACAGAACAAAGTGAATTACCAAGCAAAATAAAATAAAACACACAAGTCTAAACCTAATACAGTAAGAAAACTGAATACAGATAAAATCTCACCCTCAGATGTTTCAATAAGCTTCTATCACAGACTGGACACCTTCCTGGTCTGGGTACAATCCTTTCCCCTGGTACAGCCCTTGTTCCAGCTCAGGTGGTAGCTAGGGGATTTCTCATGATTGCAGCCTCCTTTGTTCTGTTCCACCGCCTTATATAGCTTTGGCACAAGGCGGGAATCTTTTGTCTCTCTGGGTCCCCACCCCTCCTTCTAAATGGAAAAGCACCAGGTTTAAGATGGATGTCAGTACCAGGTGACATGGTCACATGTCCTGTGATACCCCAAGTCTTCATTCTTCCCGGCCTGACTCGCAGGAAGGCCTGCAAGCAAACAGAGACATCCACAGTCAATTGTCCTGATTGATGGGAGCCATTAAGATTCCAAACCACCATTAATGGCCCACACTTTGCATAACTACAATAGGCCCTCAGAGTTACATTTCATATTTCTAGTTTCAGATACAAGAATGATACATACATGCAAATAGGATGACCACACTCAGTAGATTATAAGCTTTGTCATGATACCTTACAAGAGACCTTTTGCAGGAAGCATATTCCAGTTACATTATATTCACACTCATTAGCATATTTTCATAAAATCATATAGAGTGCAACATCACACGTGTGTTAATACTCTGAACTGGCTGTATGCGCCCCACTACCCTCTTGGTGGAAGGAATCAGAAATGCTCAGTTGTGTGTCATAGGCCTTATGCTGTTAACAGGAAATAGGTATTCTCCTTTAGTTCGAGGTGCCAGTCTTCTTAGAAAAGGGGAATCTGAGTGCTCTTTCGGCCAGATCGATTAAGTTGGAAGAGGCAATATGATTACTGCACTCTGTGTAATGCAGTTATGTGGCTGCATAATTATCCCAGTCTTTGAAGCAGCCAATTGTCATCCAGACTCTCAACTGTCATTCAAATAAAAGATGAAATCTCCAGGCTTTACGCTTGTGAAGCCGACACTCGGAATGTGAACCCGAATGTCACGTGATGCAGTGTTGCCTACCTGAGTCTGCAGAGAGCCTGAAAACAATAGATCTAGGATTGACGGGAGCTGCTCCCATTGGAATCAGTGAGAGCTTAACTCTGACACCTAATGATGACAATTTCTTCGCCGGCATTGTTCACTCTTTCATTTCTGATCCCTTCAGCAGAATCCGTGTGCTTGTCCATTGTTGTCGGATGGAGGCAGGGGGTAGGGTGCAGTGGGAGCAGCTAGTTGCTCTTGGGAGCTGCTGGAGTGGGGAAATGAGGAATCAAGCGCCACTTTTAAAGTAGCATCTACTCCTTCCCAAAAGGAAATGTATCTTCTCCCAGCACTGGTGCATAGACGGGGTGGATAGAACAAGGCTGCCAGGGGGCTTGGGGTCAACACCCTATAGGGCTCTTGTTCCTACTGACCTTAGCTGCTGTGGAAAACGTGATGCACTGAAGTGGCAGTGGAGAGAATGGAAGGGCAGTGAGCCTGGGGAGTGACGGAACGGGGCTCTCTTTGGCCCCCCCAGGGCTGCACTCATTTCAAGCGGCAGCAGGTGCAGAGAGAGAGAGAGGGAGGGAGAGGGCAGCACATTCCTGGCCTCCTCAAAACTTCAAGTAGCAGATTTGTGCCAGCCAGGAGCAGAAGAATCCCAGCAGCCTTGGCTCTTGGGCAGGAAATGCCTTCTTTGTGGCTCCTGTCTGGCCAGAGCAGGGCAGGCCCTCGAGGGAACACCCCCAAGGCTTTCCTGCTAGCGTTTCAGTCCATGCCACTCTCTGCGGCAGTAGCTAGCTCAGGTATTTATCAGCTCCCCATCACTGTAGTAGCTGAGTGCCTCACAACACCCCCGTCAGGGAGGGCCAGGCGCCCATCCCCATTGTACATATGGGCAACCGAGGCCCGGGGAAGCTCCGTGCGGTGACAAGGTCACACGGCGTGTGCAGCAGAGCAGGGAATCTGGCTCGCACTCTCACCACCGAGCCACCCGTCCTGAGGGGTTTGGACACCCCTCAGCCATCAACTTGTGCTCCAGAGCCAGCTCCTTCCTGGCTGGCGAAGGCCAGGGGGAAGGAACTGGGCCCAATGCTGGGAGAGACTGTCAGAGCCTCCTTGGTGGAGGGCAGGCTGCCCGCTCCCCTGAGCAAAGTCTCTGTATTTCCTGCGCTCCAGACACCATCACTCAGCACGGACGCTCTGGCCAAAATCTCCCTGTATCGCACCTCCCGGCTTTGGTTAAGATCACTGCAAAGGTTGGGGGAGGCAAGTCCCACGGACTTTAGTGGCCTCTTGACAGGCCTCCCATGGGCTGGCAGGGAGCGCATTGCGTTGCGTTGCTCCATAGGTCCCCGGCCTATCAGGTACCAGCTCTGCTGTTTGGATGATGCGCAGTGTGAAGGTTTCTCTGCCGGCGACATCCACTCGGGGACGGAGCCGCTTGTGCAGACTGACGGGGCAGGAGACTGCCATGTGCACACGCTGCTCTCGTGAGAGAGGAAGGACAGGGGCCCAGTCCGGAGCCACGGGTGGCAGAGGACAGTGGTGGCACCAAAACACAAACACAAAGAAACCAAACCGCCTTTTCGTATTTCCCCTTAAAATCGCACGCCGATTTCGGTGAAGGAGATGGATGGTGCTGGGCATCTCCTGCTTTACACGTGTTTGAGAAGAGGAGTGCAGGAGAGGGACCACTCTGCTATCAGTCCTTGTAGGAGTCGCAGGGTGTTATAAGCGACCAGCACCCTGCTGGATTTGCCCCGGGCTACCATCTCCCATTCGTGCCCGTCCAGCTTGGGACCTGAAACCTGACAGATTTCGAGGGGAAGCAAAGAGCACAATTTTAACAGGGAGGGGAACGAACCATAGGAACAAGCTCCCAAGGGCTGTGGGGGTGGAGTCTCAATGCTGGATGTCTTCTAGAAGAAACGCTCTGGCACACCCAGAAGTCCTGGGCTTGGTGCAGGAACCGCTGGGTGAGGCTCTGTGGTCAGTGTTATGCAGGAAGGCAGGCGAGTCGGTTGCAAAGGGCTCTTCTGGGCTCAAAATCTACGGAGCTATGGAAGTTATAGACAGTTGTGTTGCTGTCCCGCTGCCTGCATCGCCCCTCTCCCCACCAATCCCTCCCCAGCCTCTGTTTCACCACATCCAGGTCACACCTCTTGTCCTTCCCTTCCAGGCCCATCCAGACTCTGCACTTCTGTCTCCTTTCACATTGCCGGCTGCTTCCTCCACTCCAGCACTGAAGCCAGCTTTGTCCTTCCATCAGGCCACATCTCCGCACGCTCATCCTCACTGTCCCTTCTACACCAAACCACCTCGTCCTTCAGCTCCGCCGTCCCACCCAAGTCAGCCAGGTAAGAGTGACTGGCGGGGCATGTGGAAACAGTAGGTGCGAATTGCTGCGTGCAGGAAGCCATTCTCAGGGCATAGCAACAACTTCAGTGAAACTACAGATTTACCAACATCACAAAATACCCTCTGCTCCCATGCCAATAGCTGGTGCTGTATCTAACCTATCTGTCTGTCCCCAGACACCCCCTCTATCTATCTGTCTATCCCCATACACCCCCTCCATTATCTATCTATCCGCATACACCCCCTCTATTATCTGTCTATCTATCCCCAGACGCCCCCTCCATTATCTGTCTGTCCCCAGACACCCCCTCTATCTATCTGTCTTTCTATCCCCATACACCCCCTCCATTATCTATCTATCCCCAGACACCCCCTCCATTATCTATCTGTCTGTCTATCCCCATACACCCCCTCCATTATCTATCTATCCATCTATCCCCATACACCCCCTCTGTCTATCTATCTGTCTATCCCCATACACCCCCTCCATTATCTATCCATCCCCATACACCCCCTCTATTAGCTATCTATCTATCCTCATACACCCCCTCTATCTATCTATCTATCACATGGATGCTGCTTTTATTATATAGACTTCTCAGAACCGACCTCATCTATAATTATCAGGAAATAAATTGCAAATGTCTATATGTATTAAAACATAAGAACAGCCAGACTTGGTCAAACTAATGGTCCATCTCGCCCACTCTCCTGCCTTCCAACAGTGGCCTATGCCAGGTGCCCCAGAGGGAACGCACAGAACAGGGAATCATCAAGTGATCCCTCCCCTGTCGCCCATTCCCAGCTTCTGGCAAACAAATGATATTAAAAGAACATTAAGATTGCGAAGTCAAGCACTCAAAGGTTAGGAAATGGCAAGAATTAGGTATTGTCTGTGCAACATTAATTCGGCTCCCTTGTGCATATGCATTATGATACACACTATCTTTCCCACAGAACATTCTTTCAAATATAAGAGGGTTTTTAATGCAATTTCTTAAGTGTTTTAAAAAAATTATAAATTGAAAAAAACAAAATCATCATCACATGGACCCCCACATTAGCAGGGTTGGGAGCTTTAGCTCCACCACTCTGGCCTCCAATATTTGAGCTAACATAGTAACCGGTAGCAGTCGAAGACTGTTGCATTCTATGTGACCTGACACTAGAGGGTGATGGAGACACACACCATTTCCCAATGGGTTTCACAGCTATTTGCTAGGGAGCAGGGGAATGGTGAGACTCAGGAATAATGGTTCTGTAGGGGAATGTGCTGTAAAGACCCCTCTGCCCCTGTCCGCCCTATCCCCCGGCCAGCATCTCCTGCCCCCTCCCTTCCCCTGCTGCTATCTCTCCCAGTTCCTGCTCATCTCTTCCTTGCTGGACTGCCGCAGGGAAAGCACTGAGAGCTCAGGAGACGTAAACTCCGGCACAAAGCCTTCCACACCTGCAGCAGTTACCTCCTGGTCATCCTGATCGTCTATTTCTCCAGCTTGTCCTCCTCCATCGTATACTGGGCAGGGAAGTCTGTATCGCAAGACGTGCAGGACCTGCTTAGTGCCATATATCTGCTCCTGTCATGTGCCATTAACCCTATCATCTGCGGCATGAAAACCAAAGAGATCAGGGAGAACCTTTGGAAACTGTTCAAGAAAAGGTCTGCCTTAGTCCCCTTTAAACCAGCAGCCATGAGCAAAAAGAGGTAACTCCAGTTCTTACACCATGCCCATCCCCATGGCATCTGGGCTCCTAATTCTGTCTTTGCACTAGCTAATCAAAGAACCAGTTCAAGAATTAATTGCACTGTTCACACCAATGCATTTCGTCGGTAAAACTTTTGTCATTCTGGGGGGTGTCTTTTCCACTCCCCTGAACAACAAAAGTTTTACTGATGAAAGTCCAGTGTAGACAAAGACATAGTCAGAAAAATTGGACAAAACTTTTGTAGATTTTTCAACCTGCTTTTCAAGCAGCTCCAGCGCTGGTCCAAAATCTTTGGGATTTTAAATTGAAAAAAAAATTCAAGAAAATTTTCACAATTTCTTTTTCTCTCCCACCCACGCGCACCCCAAGTCCTGGGAGAAACTACTCAGAAATGACGGCACCACCTGGCTGTGCCTGCAGCCTTTTGCACCTGTTGCAGGTATGTGAAGAAGGGAATGGACCATGGATAGGAAGGGCCAAGGACAAAAGTGCTTCTGGTCTGTGCTCTGCAGCATCCCTTTATCCCTCTCTACTCAGCCTCCAGCTCTGCCTCAAATCCCACCGCTTGCACAGGACATGTCCTGAAGGTAGATCAGCAACAGCACACACACATCTATGCACAGGTGGTTCACTTGTGTTTAGGAATTACCATAATGAACATAAGAACGGCCACACTGGGTCAGACCAATGGTCCATCTAGCCCAGTATCCTGTCTTCCAACAGTGGCCAGTGCCAGGTGCCCCAGAGGGAATGAACAGAACAGGCAACCAGCGAATGATCTATCTCCTGTCGTCCAGTCCCAGCTTCTGGCAAACAGAGACTATGGATCAGACCCAAGGTCCATGTAGCCCATGGTCCTGTTTTCTTCAGTGGCAGTACCAGCTGCCATTCCAGAGGAAAGTCTAAGAACCCCACTGTAGGAAGATGTGAGATAATCTGCCCCCATCCCCGCCTCAATTAAGGTCTCATCCTAGCTCCTAATAATAATCTCTGTCACTATTTATTTCTATTACCGTAGTGCCCAATAGCCCTAATCATGGCCCAGGACCTCATTATGCTCAGTGCTGTACAAACACAGAACAAAAAGACATTCCCTGCCCCCAAAACCTTACAATATAAAAATAGAAAACAAATGACAACAAATAAAACCAGGCACACCGATGGTGGGGAGGGGCACAAGGAAACAATGAGATAATATGGCTCCATCAGGAGCTCTTCAGTGAGCTGAAAATCAACAAGGAACCCCACAAAAAGGGGAAACATGGATTAATTGAAAATTCAAAACGCTACACCAGTGTTTGCTATCATCATGCATCATGGACTTGTACTTGATATCGGGGCCCAGTAACAGAAATCATCATGTTTCCATGATCATCAAATCTCCATGAAAACATGGGCCAATTGCTAAGGATGAGTACAAAAGAATAGCATAAGCATGTGGGGACAGAATCAGAAAGGCTGGACGAGTTACTCCTGGCAAGGGACATAAAAGGCAACAAGAAGAGGTTCTTTAAATGCATTAGGAGCAAGAAGAAGATGAAAGAAAGTGGGGGCCCTCTACTTAGGGGGGAGGAGACCTAATAACTGATAACATCCAGAAGGCTGAAGTGTTCAATGTCTGTGTTCAGTCTTCACCAAAAAGGTTAATTGTGACCAGATGCTTAACATATTTAATATTAACAAGAAGAGGGGAACCGGAAGGAACACAAGCCAAAATAGGGAAAGAGCAGGCTAAAGAATATTTAGCTAAATTAGTTGTATTCAAGTTGGCAAAGCCTGACTAAATTCAACCTACAGTACTTAAAAAACTAGCTGAAGCAATCTTGAACCATTAGCAATTATCTTTGAGAACTCACGCAGAACAGGTGAGGTCCCAGAGGACGGGAGAAGGGCAAACCTAACACCTATCTTTTAAAAAGGGAACAAAGAGGATCCAGAGGATTATAGACAAGTCAGCCTGACTTTAATACCTGACTTCAATGCCTTCATTAATGATCTGGAGGAATCACAGAATCATAGAATATCAGGGTTGGAAGGGACCCCAGAAGGTCATCTAGTCCAACCCCCTGCTCAAAGCAGGACCAAATCCCAGTTAAATCATCCCAGCCAGGGCTTTGTCAAGCCTGACCTTAAAAACCTCTAAGGAAGGAGATTCTACCACCTCCCTAGGTAACGCATTCCAGTGTTTCACCACCCTCTTAGTGAAAAAGTTTTTCCTAATATCCAATCTAAACCTCCCCCACTGCAACTTGAGACCATTACTCCTCGTTCTGTCATCTGCTACCATTGAGAACAGTCTAGAGCCATCCTCTTTGGAACCCCCTTTCAGGTAGTTGAAAGCAGCTATCAAATCCCCCCTCATTCTTCTCTTCTGCAGGCTAAACAATCCCGGCTCCAGGATGGCATGGATACACCCTCAGAAAGTTTGCAGATGACACTAAGCTGGGAGGAGTGGTAGATACACTGGAGGGTAGGGATAGGATACAAAGGGACCTAGATAAATTGGAGGATTGGGCCAAAAGAAATCTGATGAGGTTCAACAAGGACAAGTGCAGAGTCCTGCACTTAGGACGGAAGAATCCCATGCACCGCTACAGACTAGGGACTGAATGGCTAGGCAGCAGTTCTACAGAAAAGGACCTAGGGGTTACAGTGGACAAGAAGCTGGACATAAGTCAACAGTGTGCCCTTGTTGCCAGGAAGGCTAACAGCATTTTGGGCTGTATAAGTCGGAGCACTGAGAGCAGATCGAGGAACGTGATCGTTCCCCGCTATTCAACACTGGTGAGGCCTCATCTGGAGTACTGTGTCCAGTTTTGGGCCCCACACTACAAGAAGCATGTGGAAAAATTGGAAAGAGTCCAGCGGAGGGCAACAAAAGTGAAAGATATGAAAGATACTGGAACAAATTATTAAGCAATCAATTTGCAAGCACCTCAAGGGTAACAGGCTTGTAAGGAATAGACAGCATTGTTTTCATAGAATCATAGAATATCTGGGTTGGAAGGGACCTTGGGAGATCATCTAGTCCACCCCCCTGCTCAAAGCAGGACCAATCTCCAATTTTTGCCCCAGATCCCTAAATGGCCCCCTCAAGGATTGAACTCACAACCCTGGGTTTAGCAGGCTAATGCTCAAACCACTAGAGCTATCCCTGCCCCCCCCACTTTGTCAAATACAAAGCATGCCAAACCAACCTAATTTCCATCTCTGACAGGGTGACTTGCCTAGTGGATGGGGCGACGCTGTAGATGTGCTATATCTTGATATTAGTAAAGTTTGATATTTTGTTATCTTGATATTAGTAAAACTAAATGTATAATCACAATAAAAAAACAGTAAGAGGACCCCAAAAAGTGCCACTGTGGCTAAATAGTGTAGCAAATGAGGTGGTTAGAGACAAAAAGACATCATTTAAAAAGTGGAGCTCACATCCTACTAAGAACAATAAAACAGAACATAAACTCTGGCAAGTCCAGGGATGAGGGGTTTGGGAGGGGACTCTGGGCTGGGCCAGGGGGTTGCAGTGGGGGGTGGGGTGCAGGGTCCTGGCAGCACTTACTGCTGCTCTGAGGAAGCAGCCGCCAGATCCCTGGGGCCTCTAGGCGCATGGGCAGCCAAGTGGCTCTGTGTGGTGAGTGCTGCCTTCGCACCTGCAGGCAGAGCCGCCTGCAGCTCCCGTTGGTCACAGTTCCCAGCCAATAGGAGCTGCAGAGCTGGTACTCAATGCACAGTCAACCTGTGGAACGCTTTGCCAGAGGACTTTGTGAAGGCCAAGACTATAACAGGGTTCAAAAAAGAACTAGATAAATTCATGGAGGATAAGTCCATCAATGGCTATTAGGCAGGATGGGCACGGATGGTGTCCCTAGCCTCTGTTTGCCAGAAGCCGGGAATGGGTGACAGGAGTGGATCACTTGATGATTCCCTGTTCTGTTCATGCCCTCTGGGGCATTGGCCACTGTAAGAAGACAGGATACTGGGCTAGATGGACCTTTGGTCTGACCCAGTATGGCCATTCTTATGTACTTGGGGCAGGGACAGTGCGTGAAGCCTCCCTGGCCACCCATGCACCTAGGGGCCGCAAGGACCTGGTAGCCGCTTCCAGGAGCCATGCGGAGCTAAGGCAGGCAGGGATCCTGCCTTAGCCCCGGGCCACCGCTGTACCACTGACCAGACTTTTAATGGCCTGGTCGGTGGTGCTGATCGGAGCCACCAGTGTCCCCTTTCGACTAGGTGTTCTGAAAACCTGGAGGAAATCAATAGACAGAAGGTTTAAAACAAATAAAAGGAAGTACATCTTCACACAATGCACAGTCAGCCTGCAGCACCTGGTGTCCTGCATCTAGTTCTGGGCACCACATTTTAGGAAAGATGGAGACAAACTGTAGAGAATCCAGAGAAGAGCAACAAAAATGATACATGGTGTCGAAAATCTGGCCTATGAGGAAAGGTTTAAAAAAACTGGACATGTTTAGTTTTGAGAAAAGAAGGCGGAGAGGGGGACCAGATAATAGCCATCAAATACATTAAGGGCTGTTCTAAAGAGGACGGGGATCAATTGTTCTCCATGTCCACTGAAGGTCGGACTAGAAGTAATGGGCCTAATCTGCAACAAGGGAGATTCAGGTTAGAATATGAAAAATCTTCCTAACTCTCAGGGGAGTTGAGTTCTGCAATAGGCCTCCAAGGGAGGTTGAGGAATCCCCGTCACTGGAGGTTTTTAAGACCAGGCTGGACAAACACCTGCCAGGGCTGCTCTGGATTTACTTGGCCCTGCCTCCACGCAGGGGGCTGGACTAGATGACCTCTCGAGGTCCCTTCCAGCCCCACATGTCCACAATTCTAACAGTGTTGGTCAGCACGATGAGCAGTGGCGTCAGGACACCAGGACCCACAAGCAACCGTACAATAACAAACCAGTCTGCAACAGAGGATAGCAATTTCTAATGGCCAAGGCGTTGTTGCTATAAACCACTGACACTGGATGGGATGGAGAATTGCTACATGCCTGTGCCATACAGAGCCCAAGCCTCGTATGTCTCTGATTCAGCTACAGTGACATCAGCTCCACAGGGGTTTCCAAGAGGAGCATAAATACCCTGTGTGCCTCAGCTCCTTTCACGCAATGCCTGAACTAAAGACAGTCTCCTCGCTGCCCTGGCCAAGTGAGCTGGATCAGAATTATCTCAGTAGTGTTTCTAAGAGCCGCTCTGGACACTTTACATCTTGCCAGGGACTATTAAAGGACTGTAAGTAGTCTCTGGATTTTTTAGGTGACAGATCTGAGAAACTGTCCCAGATTGAGGTATCATTAGAGAAGGTTTGGGAACAAACTGATAAACTAAACAGCAATAAGTCACCAGGACAAGATAGGATTCACCCAAGAGTTCTGAAGGAACTAACTGTAGTCTGTAACCTATCATTTAAATCAGCTTCTGCACCAGATGACAGGAGGGTAGCTAATGTGACGCCAATTTTTAAAAAGGGCTCCAGAGGTGATCCCGGCAATTACAGGCCTGTAAGCCTGACTTCAGTACCAGGCAAACTGCTTGAAACTATAATGATGAACAATATTGTCAGACACATAGATAAACATAATTTGTTGAGGAAGAGTCAATATGGTTTATATAAAGGACAATCATGCCTTACCAATCTACTAGAATTCTTTGAGGGGGTCAACAAGCATGTGGACCAAGGGGATCCAGTGGACATAGTGTACTTAGATTTTCAGAAAACTTTTGAATAGGCCCCTTAACAAAGGCTCTTACTCAAAGTAAGCCTTCATGGGATAAGAGGGAAGGAGCTCTCATGGATTGGTAACTGGTTAAAAGATAGGGAACAAAGGGTAGGTATAAATGGTCAGTTTTCAAAATGGAGAGAGGTAAACAGTGGTGTCCCCCAGGGATATGTTCTGGGACAATCCTATTCAACATATGCGTAAATGATCTGGAAAAAGGGGTAAACAGTGAGGTGGCAAAATTTGCAGATGATACAAAATTACTAAAGATAGTTAAGACCCAGGCAGACTGCGAAGAGCTGCATAAGGATCTCACAAAACTGGGTGACTGGGCAGATGAAATTTAATGTTGATAAATACAAAGTAATGCACACTGGAAAGCTTAATCCCAACAATCCCAACATTAGCTGTTACCACTCAAGAAAGAGATCTTGGAGTCATTGTGGATAGTTCTCTGAAAACATCCACTCGATGTGCAGCAGCAGTCAAAAAAGTGAACAGAATGCAAAGAATAATTAAGAGAGGGATAATAGGACAGAAAATATCATGCTGCCTCTATATAAATCCATGGTATACCCACATCTTGAATACTGTGTACAGATGTGGTCGCCCCATCTCAAAAAAGCTACATTGGACTTGGAAAAGGTTCATAAAAGGGCAACAAAAATGATTAGGAGCATGGAACGGCTTCCGTATGAGGCGAGATTAATAAGACTGGGACTTTTCAGCTTGGAAAAGAGACGACTAAGGGGAGAGATGATTGAGGTCTATTAATCATGACTGGTGTAGAGAAAGTAGATAAGGAAGTGTTGTTTACTACTCATAACACAAGAACTAGGGGTCACCAAATGAAATTAATAGACAGCAGGTTTAAAACAAACAACAGGAAGTATTTCTTCACACAACGCACAGTCAACCTGTGGAACTCCTTGCCAGAGGATGTTGTGAAGGCCAAGACCATAACCGGGTTCAAAAAAGAACTAGATAAATTCATGGAGGATAGGTCCATCAATGGCTATTAGCCAGGATGGGAAGGAATAGTGTCCCTAGCCTCTGTTTGCCAAAAGCTGGAATGAGTGACTGGGGATGGATCACTTGGTGATTCCCTGTTTTGTTCATTCTTCTGGGGCACCTGGCACTGGCTACTGTCGGAAGACAGGATACTGGGCTAGATGGACCTTTGGTCTGACCCAGTAGGGCCGTTCTTATGTTAATACTAATAATATTGTCAGGATACTGGGGCTGAGATACCACAGGCATGGGGGCATTATGAAGACAGACTGATCTGCTCTGCAAACCAGGCATTCATTCTGTAGCCATTATAACGTGCCAGAAATATTCTAACACAGAAAGGCGGCATCCCTCCCTTCACAGCTCTGCGATCCCCGCACTGCCCAGCCCCAGCATGACAGGAGAGAGACGAAGCCCAGAAGGGAATCTCTCCTACACAGATTTCATCCTGCTTGGATTCCCTGGACTGCAGGAGTTTCACTCTCTCCTCTTCATTCCATTCTTCTGCCTTTACCTGGTGAATGTGGTGGCAAATTGCACGGTTATCTACATCATTTGGGTGGAGGAGAGCCTGCACTCCCCCATGTACCTGATGATCTCGCTTCTCTCTGCCGTGGGGCTCTGCAGCACCAACGCCATCATGCCCCAGATGTTGCTGGGCTTCTTGTTCCATTCCAGCCGTGTCTCCCTGCCCGGCTGCCTGGCCCAGATGTTTTTTATCTACCTGATAATCATAATGGACTCCTCTGTTCTGCTGATGATGGCTCTGGACAGGTACGTCGCCATCTGCAAGCCACTGCACTACGTGAACATCATGTCCAAGCGGCTGCTGGTGACGCTGACCCTCGCTGCCCTGATCCGCGGCCTCTCTGTGGCCTGCCCCATGGTCATTCTAGCCTCCAGGCTGCCTTTCTGCCAGTCCAACATCATCCAGCATTTCGCATGTGAGCACATGGCTCTGGTGAGTTTGGCCTGCAGAAGCACATCCCACAACAGCATCTTGGGCATGGTGGTGGGAGCCGTCATTATCATCTTCGATACCATCTGTATCCTGGCCTCCTACACCTCCATTGTCCACACGGCCCTGCAAATCGCCTCAGGCAGCCTACGGCGTAAAGCCTTCCACACCTGTAGCACCCAGCTGCTAGTGATGTTCTTCATGTACTCTTCCAGCCTCTTCTCCTCCATCGTGTATCGGGCTGGCCAGGCCATCTCGCAGGACATGCATAACCTGCTGAGCGCCATCTACCTGCTGCTCCCATCCACCATCAACCCCATCATTTACGGTGTGAGGACGAAGGAGATCAAGCAGCGTGTCCTGAGGTCCTTTGGGAGAAGGCAAATCGTTGGTGCTGAGCCACACGAGGCATTCCCTGCTCAGGATGACAAGGGTCTGCCCTCCATTGCCAAGAAAGAGGACATAGGAACTGCCGCAGAGGGCATTGGAGGATAGAGGTGTAACTGGTAATAGAGGGATCATTCCCCTGCAGCAGCTGCGCACCTTCAACTCCCCGTGACCGTGCTGGGAGCTGGAGGCACTCAGCGCCTTGCACGGTTGGGACCTTCAGAGCGGACAGACCATACATCCAATCACAGCAGCCCAGTGACATGGACGCTCTGGGACCGTGCAAGCTGAGCGCCCAATAATCTCAAGACCCCTCCCTAGAACCAGCACGCCGTTCTTTAGTGTGTGCCGTCACTGTCTGCAAGGCCCTGGAGCAGCTCTGCTTGTTATTTTATTTATACAGCAGTCAACATTTGCTGGGGTCTTTACAAACAGCACGTGGCTGAGACCCAAGGCCCAGAGAGCCGCCATGCCAATTAATTAAATGTAGAATAGGATCATCTTCAACGGAAAGGCGCAGACAGGTTCCTAGCATTCAGAGACAAAATTCCCTTTCCGGTTTACAATGTTTGAGGAGATGAGGCAGAAGAGACAGCCGGATGCACCGGATCTCATCCCAGGCCACTGCTGTGAACGGCATTTAAAAAGCTTTCACTGAAACACCACGTTGCCTGAAATAACTGTGGAAGTGGAAAAAGGGATAAAGGGAATTTCGACGCAGACATCTTAGTTTTCTTAGGAATAGAGCAAGGATCAGGCCAACTCTAACTCTAATAACGTGAGACTTTAAGGCAGGGCCTGGGCGAGTGGGAAAAACTGTAAGAGATGCTGTTTTGACCTTGTGTTAGATAAGAATGGAACGCAGACTGTAGCAGGAACTGCGGAGAAAAGTAAGATATCAGGAAGGAATATGTATAAACAAGACGCGGCTGTTGATCATTATTGTATGCAACGAAAGGTATAAATGCTTGCCCTAATTGTTTATCTGGCAAAGATCTGCCCAAGGACCGGGGACCCCCTGTCCAACCGCAGTCTTCCCTTCCAATGGCGTGTAATAAAGTGTCTCTGACTTGTTGCTGACAAACGCAGAGTGAGGACTTGTTTTCTTCCACATAACTGGAAAACAGTCAGGGTTGGTTCTTCCCCCTTGCATTCTGCACCCCGCAGCTCCCGAAGCGAGGGACCTTTAGGACTTTAGCAGGCTTTAGGATTCTGTAAAACCACGCTTGACGTGTTGGCTGAAAGCAGAACTGCGACTATGCAGCCTGTCAGTCTCAATGCAGCAGGGGCCTAGACCGTGGGCTGCATAATCCCGCGTTTTAAAAGGCCTTCCAACGTCCTAAGGGTGGGAATAAGAGAGTGTTTCATATGTCAAGAGTCAAACCAGTATGTCGAGAGTGTTCTGGGTAACCAGGAGCTGTATTACCTCCTTTGCATTTGACTGGGGTTGTATTTCATTTCCTTCTAGGCCGCTCTGGTGGAGGTAATAGGAGAGTACTCCCTTTTTCCAGGTCCAGTAAATCAGTGCTCGGTGTCAATAAATTAGCCACCTCCACTATTCAGAATTGCAAGAAGCCCTGCTTGCCCCCGGAAGCTATGCTAGGGAGGAAACTGGTACAGCATCTGTATAGCACCCACCACAAGTTTAAAGTTGGGGCCCCAACTTTATGCAGCACTGTTAGGTTTTAACTTAAATGGTGGGGGAAGATATTCTGCTTAATTAAGAGACACTGGGAAGTCATGGTCTTCTCTTTGGGGTCAATCGCCTCTTCCATAAGGAGCAAGGATGAGTTTTGTGCAGGGAGGGTGGGGATTGTGTGTGGATATTTCCCTATTTCCTGTCGGCCACTTCTTGACTCTCTCTCTCTATAAAGTGCTCTCCGCATCTTTTACTGCAAGAACCAAGGACATTTTAAAAATGCAAAGCTAGTTTAAAGGGAAAAGAATCCTTGGAAAAAAGACCAGCTCTCTCTTCCACAGCTGCTTTGGGGCTGGCAGCGGTACCGGTCAGCACCTATTCCATCCCCCTGTTTCAAAAATAAATTTAATATACAGTCCTCAAATAAAGGACATATCAGCTATTAAACTGATAAGAACAGCTGTAACTTAAAACATAATGTGTGTGTACTCCACGATCCAAGAGACACAGACAAGGCTTTCATCTCGGGGCCAAAAGACCAAAAACATCAAGACACTTGATCACGGACTTTGGTAGGCCGAGAGCACTGTGGGTTTTTTTGTCAGTAAATTAAGGAGCATCAGCTCAAAGAGATACACACGCAATGGCAGCTTTTCAGGAGCTGTAAGTGGTGCCTAGGCCTTGCACTGAGACAGGGTGGACTTCACCCTGTGTTCACAGATGCAGACCCAAGCATGATTTACACATCCTCTGACCACAAATGGCTGGCACCCTGCATGGAAGAAACCAGATACACATCCAACAGCCTATTTACACACTTGTTGCAATCAAGCTAAGTGCACGTATGTCACACACATGGATTTTTGCACACCTAATTGCATACCTGAGTAGATGCAAAAGTGAGGCCCGAGCAGTGGTTTGTTTGCAGCATCCCAACCCGTGCCTCAGCAAGTCATGTATCCGTTAGCTCCGCTGCCTCATGTCAAAGTCCAGAGCAGGTGTGGCCAGGGAGTTGTCCTGCATAGGGACAGCGCTATCGGCATACTTAGTATTTACGTGGCACCATATAACAGATTAGAAATAACGTGCACATTTTCAACTGTGAGGACAAGTATCCATTGGAACCATTTACCACGAGATGAGGTGGAGTCTCCCTCATTTGCAGTCTCTATGTTAAGACAGATGCCTTTCTAACACAGCTGCGATAGTTCAAGCACAAATAATGGGCTTGACTGAAAAATTACGGGACGAGATTATCTGGGCCCATGTTATGAAAGCAGTGAAACTAAGTGAGCAAAATGATCCCTTCTGGCCTCCAGATGATGAAAGCTCTGACTGTATGTGCTCAGAAGAACTTAATCTAAATTAAGCAACAGGAGAACAGAGGGGAAGGGGGCAGGGGGATAGGTCAAAGGCACAGATATAGGAAATGACAGCACCACAGTGGCTTCATGAAATCAGATTGACTCAACAGGGGGGTCTGGACAACACTGCTGTTTCCATTAGACTTTATGGATCTTCCTTGATGCTTAACTCCAAACCTCTTGCCAGCAGAGCAGAACATGGGAGTTAAGAAGCACTGAGAGGAAGGGTGGGCCAGTGGTTAGGGCATGCACTTAGGACTCCCAAGACCCAGGCTCAATTCCCTGCTCAGCCACATTCTTCTTAAGTGACCCTGGGCACATCACTTAGCCTCTGTGCCTTAGTTCTCCATCTGTACAATGGGATAACAGCACTGCCTACCTCCCAGGGGTGCTCTGAGGACAAATACATTACAGATTGGGAGGCACTCAGATTCTAGGCTGACGTGGCCATAGAAGCACCCTGGGAGATGACTAACATGAAGTTTGGAAAAGTTGAGAGTAAAAATAAACCCCCTCAAGTTTACAACAGAAAGCTCACCAGGGAACGGCCATCTCCTTGGACCTGCAGCCGCAGCAGCCATAAGGGAAAGAGCAGGAGGTTTAAATGCCCATCAGCCTGGGGGAGCGTGGCCGGTGATGGCAGGTATGAGCAGGGGCTTGTTGGGGTGCATGGAATTTAGGAGACAGCAAACACGGGGTCAGGCAGGTAGATTGCAGAGGCTGGGTCAGGCTCAAGGTGGCAGTGGAGCACGCTGAGAATGAATCAGTAGCTCTCAGTCCCCCACACTGCCCCACTAGTCAGTGGAAGCGCTGCTGGTGAGGACGTGCTCCACCAACAGGAGGGTCATGTGGACATCAGCCACCACAGTAAATGATGCAGTGGCTACAAGTCAACTTAACATAGGTTGACTTATCTTTGTAGCGTTGATATAGCCTTAGTGTCTAGCGAAGTTATGAATTTAAGCTCGCCGCTTGTCTTCGGAAGGTGCTGTGCAGGTTTCCATTAAGGATGAGGACAAACAGGTCAGATATAGAGAATGATAGCTTTGTGAAAAGTGTTCCCCCACAGGTGAGATGGCGTGACGGGACAAGTGCTGACAGGCCACTTCACCTTGAACAGTCCCCTGAAATGTGCTAACCACTTAACCTAAATCTGTTCCAGCTTATGTTCAGCTGTGACCAAGCACATTTCCCAGACCTGAAGAGCTCTGTGTCAGCTCACAAGCGTGTCTCTCTTGCCAGCAAAAGCTGGCCTCATAAAAGACATCCCCTCACCCACCTTGTCTCTCTGAGGGTGTGTCTACACAGCCGACGTTAAGCAGGCCTGTGTAGCCGCGGCTCCAGCGCTGGGAGAGAGCTCCCCCATCGCTGTAATACAACCACCTCTGCGAGGGGAACAGCTCCCGCTCCCAGCGCTGCAGCATTATCTACACTGCCACGTCACAGCGCTGAAACATGCAGCGCTCGGGGGGGGGGGTGTTTTTTCACACCCCTGAGCAAAGAAAGTTTCAGCGCGCTAAGTGGCGGTGTATGTTAGGATATCGATATTCAGGCCTGTCTGTAAAGGCCTATGCGCTAAAAATTTAGGTGTATTCTTATCACTTGGCTAGTTCTAGAGGTATAAAAGAAAGAATCAAAATCACTGTCTGCTGGTGTAAGGGCCTTCTCTCACTGTGACCGTCTGAGGCCCTGTTCTTAGGCTAAGGCTTTTGGCTAAGCAGCAGAGGCAGCCATAAGCTAGGAAGCGACCGGTCACCTCCTCACATTCCAACCTAGTCACATTGAAAGAAGGTGCTATCGGGCTGTTAGGATACAATCCTGTCCTGATAGTGCCCATCGCCTCCAGAAAAAGGGAAGTGCCTAGAAAATGTAAAAGGAAACTGAGTTTGATAGCATCCTGTCTGGCAAGAACTCACTTATCAATAGCTGGGATGTGAAATCCTCACTTCTGTATTGTTTTGTCATTATAGTCCCCATTTCCCTATTGTTTGTCTGTATAATCTCTGTCTGGTTCTGTGACTGTTCCTGGCTGCTGTATAATTAATTTTGCTGGGTGTAAACTAATTAACATGGAGGGATATAATTGGTTACATAATCATGTTACAATATGTTAGGATTGGTTAGTTAAATTTCAGGAAAATGATTGGTTAAGGTATAGCTAAGCCGAACTCAAGTTTTACTATATAGTCTGCAGTCAGTCAGGAAGTGGGTGCAGGTGCGTGGGGTGAGGGAAATGGGAATAGGGGGCGGAATTGGAATCATGTTTGGCTAAGGGCAGGAATGGGAACAGGGACACAGGTGTAAGGCTCTGTTGGGTCAGAGCTGGGAAGGGGGACACTAAGGAAGGAAACTGGAACCATGCTTGCTGGAAGTTCACCCCAATAAACATCGAATTGTTTGCACCTTTGGACTTCGGGTATTGTTGCTCTCTGTTCATGCGAGAAGGACCAGGGAAGTAAGCGAGTGAAGGAATAAGCCCCCTAACAGTGTAGACAAGGCCATAATATCCTGTGACCAGCAGGGCTACCACTCTACAGTATTACTGAGATATTATACACACCCTCAACATTCTAGACTTTATTACTGTCTTCAGCTAGTTTGAAGGGTTGAGTTAAGGTGCATGATATGCAAATTTAATAACTATTCAAAAACTAGGCCACTGAAGTCCAGCTGCCTTAGTGAGGGAAGTTAAGTACACTGAAAGGTAAAAACATTTATTTTAGAACCATCAAACAATTAGCCCAGCCAGATGGATTTGGCTCTTGAAAGGAGACAGCATGTGCAATGCTCTGCCCTCCCTC
This sequence comes from Caretta caretta, assembly GCF_965140235.1. NCBI lineage: Eukaryota > Metazoa > Chordata > Testudines > Cheloniidae > Caretta > Caretta caretta. Next base: position 7,526,499 of record NC_134206.1, read on the forward strand.
TGGCCGGATGGCGAAGAAGTCTGCATGTGATGTGTACACACAGCCAGTCTGTTCCCCAGGACCTTGGGAGAACCAGGAGCTCCTTGTGAGGAGTAGGTCTAACAGGCACACAAACACTTCTGGTGTGAGCAAAACTCCTCAGCTTAACACAACGTGCCCCTGGCCCCAACAGACAGAGCCCAGGGATGTTTTCCTCACGACCAAGTTACTGTGGCAAAGGAAATTCATTCATCAGAATCCACATAAGCACAGTAGTAAAATGAGGACAATTGTCTGAAGTGCACAGAACTCATCCTTAAGGTAACAAGCATTAGCATTTTTCCTGCCCACGGTTAGGAAAATTCTATCTACAGTGGATAATGCAAGACTATACAAAAGCACTTAGTTTCCAGGAAGCTCAGCTGCAAAAGGGATATATATATAAACTTCTTATGCGGCGGGGGGGAGGGGTACGTACACACAGGCCCCAACCTAGGGATTGGGAAAGCATTGTACACTACTCCCTGACCGCCCACCCATCACAGTCCCAGCAAGACCCTACGTACTGAAGTAAAACTAGACCTATCTACTCTAGAAGAGATTAAGCCAGATGGAGCAGCCATGCTGGCACCAAAGGGCAGATGCGTTAGGAGCCACACATCAGGCAGTCATCTCTGTTCTCCAGCGAACACACCATGGCTGCTTTGTTCCTCTCTTTCTCCTCTTCTTCCCTGGACACCTTCTCTCTCTCTTTGAGCTTCTCCTTGTTCAGAGTGAACTGGATGGGCTTGGCCGCTGGTTTTGTCCTCAGGTAGTACATGCCTGTCTTCAGGCCCTGCAGAGTGAAAGCACGCAAGTCAGGGAATCATAGCATGCTGAAGCTCAGGCTGAGTTCTGGTTACTGAGACACACTTCCCCTAAGCCAAGCAGCTGCCTTTGTTAATGGCTCCCCAATAGGAAGTAACCACCCCACAGTATTAGCTAATGATCTATGGCTACTGTGCTAGGATCCACAGATGGGAACAATGCTAGGAGTGCCCCAAGCCACCTAGTCATTCATCCTCAGGGCTGATCTACTCTTGAAACACTCCAGCTGCACCAATGTAGACACTGCCTATACCGATGGGAGGGGCTCTCCTATCAGCGAAGGGGCTCCCCCTCCCCAAGAGGCAGTAGCTAGGTTGACAGAAGAATTCCTTTGTGGACCTAGTACTATCTACCAGGGGCGAGGCTGACTTATCTACAGGGCTCAGAGGTGTGGATTTTTTACACCCCTGGGTGACGTAGCCAGGCTGACCTACGTTTTAGTGTAGGCCAGATCCTCAGAAGCGGAGAGATATTGCTGATGGCAATGAAAGGGAAACAGACATTTATTTTTAAGAACCACAGGAGCCAACTTTTAGTGACAGAACGTGTCAATCGAAACGCTATCAACTAGCCAATAGGCCCCTCCACCCACCCCTACCACATACCTGCTTCCACCCATAGAAGTGCATGCTGGTGAGTTTGCCATAGTTGGGCTCTGCAATATGGATGTTCAGGGACTGGCTCTGATCAATGAAAGCGCCTCTGTCAGCTGCCATTTTGAGGATGGTCTTCTGGGAGATTTCCCAGACTGTCTTATAGAGCTGCTTCAAGTCATCTGGAATCTCCGCGATGTTCTGAAAGAAACAGGACTGGTTACTAGGCAGCATTCCCAATGACTGCCTTAATGGTCACATAATAATGGTAACCGGTAACAATCTACTCTGGCTAAAACCAAACCGCACTTCAACTGACCTCTAATGTTACAGCCAACCATTACTGATCCCAAATAATCTGTAAATACATGCCCTTAAATGGACATTTTACCGTCGTAAAGAACAGGCAGGTTCCTTTTTGGGACACTTTAAGGGAGAAGGCCATGTTCAACCAGGTGTCCAAGGCAAGAACCCCTTAGCCAATCAGGACAAGAAAGGGAGATGAACTAGTCATTGTTACCCTTCCCACTCAGGGGGAAAGGAAAGTGTTATTAGCAGGGCATTCACCCTCAGCATGTTACAGGGAAAGACATGTCAAAGAGAAGGGCACAATTTACTGAGCCCATAGAGACTCCTTTGCTTTTCAGGTATGGGTGCCAATATCTACACAGCAGGTTCTTGTTTTAGGTCTATTTGTTGCTCTGAAGTTTCCCCCTTTTACACACAACTAAGCAGACTAACATTCTCTGGGACCGGACAGCTTAGAGCAGCAGTTCTCAATCGGGGGTCCACAAGTCCTTTCAAGGGGGCCGCGGGAGCCTGTGGCTGAAACCCCAATCCCCAGAGCCCCACCGCGGAGCTAAACCCAGGAGTGTGGGGCTGAATCCTGGAGCCCCGAGCCCTGGTGCTCCCGGTGGGGCAGAAGCCTTGAGCCCACGGGCAGAGTTGGGGACCTGGAGGGCATTGCCCTCCCACCCCCGAACTGCAGTGCAAGAGCACAGTGGTCCCGGGGGCAGCTCCCCTGGCCCCCCATCTCCTCTCCCCGCCCCCTGGCCAGGTCGGAGGCGGGAACCCGGAGCTGGGCAGCTGTGGCTCTGGCTGGTGCCATGGAGCAGGCAGCAGCGGCATTCCCTCCTCTCCTGCTGGTGCCTGGGGTTGAAGCTGCTCCTCTGCTCCCAGTCCCCTTTGCTCCTGCAGAGGCAGCCGGTAAGAGGCCCCTGGGTGGGGAGACCCGGCTCCGTGGCTGGCCGACTCCTCCGGGAATAGGGACTGCAGGGGAGTGCTCCCAGCACACAGCCCCTAATACCCCTCTCTCCCTACACCCTGATACGCACTCCCTGCACCCTGAGCTGCACAGAGCTACCCCCCTGCCTGCACACAGCCCCTAGTCACCTCCCTCCCTGCACCCAGAGCCACCCCTTGTGCACATAGCCCCTAGCTATCCCCTCCCACTGGCCCCTGCCCCTCAAAAATAGAAGTTAAACTATGCCTGTGCCCGAGGCCCCCACTCTGAGGCCCCCCACCCCACCCCTGCTGGGCCCTTGAGTTTCTATAGCATGTCAAGGAGAACCTCCAGCTTACAGGGAACAACTCATCCACCTAGTACCTGGCTCCACTAATGAGTAGAAAAGCATATAACCAGTGGAAACCTCCACTGCACACATTCCAGAAAACTTCAGAAATGGCAAGTTACCCTGTGGTCAGAAAAATCTTCTAATGCTTCTCACAGAGACACTCGACTTTGTCAGAGCCAGCATGCAACATCCCAGCTCTCCCTTCCAAAGAGATGCTGCAAAGGCAGAGCAGCGTGAAACACACCCTAAAGACATGTGGCAGGTCCTGCCCCTCCTTCTTGAGTACCTGTGCCAGCTCCTGGGAATGCTTGACCTGCTGCCTTTACAGCTACATTAATCCCAGCTCCTCTCACATACCTGCACAGAGCCACTGTGGGCGATGATTTGGTTTTTCATCTCCTCATTCCACAAGCCTCTCTCCGTCAGATCTTTCAACAAGTGTGGATTTGCAATCTGTAGAGAGCGGAGCCCATTAGACATATGGGGAAGGAAAGAACTCTGTGCTTGTTTAACCAATCTCCTGCCTTATGGCAGGGATAATTCCCCCTATAGGAGAAACCTCCACCCACATGGTGCAGGTCCCCAAATAGCCACTGAACCCAATCTTACATTCTAAGAAGCTGGCCAATTGTGCTACTCCCCTTTGTCAGATTTTCCCTTTATCTATCCCTAAATCTCTTCCTTAATTTAGCCCCCGCCCTTTCCTGCAGTATGATCAATCCCCTAGCATCTGTACGTTAATTACACCTCTTATAGATACACTTTAGTAAGCACTTTACACAGAAACCTTTCCTCCTGACATTTCCGTGATGAGCCCTGTGACCTCTGAACTTTCCCGAAGGCCTAGGTGTCCTTCCTTACCCCCTCCCCCACCCCACCTCTTGGCAATCAATCCTGCAGGCAACACTGAGATCTCACAGGGGCCTTCTCTAGCAGAACCAGCATTTCTTGAATTTGTAATTAAGGCCCCTTCAGCATATCCCAGGGCAGTCAAGTTACACACTGTGGCTCTGTATGAACATTCTGGCTTAGTTGTTTATCTTCCTCGGCATGTTTTTGCATGGGAGAGGGACGTACAGGGTAAATAAATTGACTAATACAATGTGCTGCTTTTGTCTTACTGAACGTTGCTGGCTGTCAAAAGCCTGCATGTTTAAAAGCCATTTACCACATTTGTCCCAGCCTCCTTACCTGAAACTCGCCCGAGAGAACTCTGCGTGTGTAGATGTTACTGGTGTAGGGTTCAATAGACTCATTGTTGCCCAAGATCTGAGCAGTAGAAGCAGTTGGCATTGGAGAAAGGAGTAGGCTGTTTCTAACACCGTACCTAACGGAGGGAGGTAAGGACAATCAGAGGGTTAAAGCTTCAGCCAACCAGAGAAAGACACCAGCACCTGCGAAATGAATCCCACCAGAAAGCACAACCCTAAGCATAGTTTGGAAAGAGGAGAATCAGGGTTCAGTGCAAGGAACTGTGCTGTACATATAGAAAGGGCAAGGAAATTCAGCAGTGTCCTTTCTAACTCCACTTAGGCCCCCTGAATCCTCACCTCTACATCTCAACAGCCTGTCTTGAAACACCACACGTAGACTGGACACACAAGCTCAGCATTCACCTACAAGTGCTCTGCAGAGTCTGGGTAACCTGGAAGTGTAACTCCACCACAGCTATCCTCCTCCTCACCAGAGCTTCCCAAATGGCTGTCATGGGGAAGAGATCACGGTGGACTGACAAACAAGTACTGTGTGAAAATACATCCTCTTCCCCACAAATTGGTGGGCAGAGGATTTCCCCAAAAACACTTGTTTCCAAGATGATCAGGTAAAAGAGAAAAAGCCTCCAAAAACGTGTAGCCTTCTGACAGCCAAGCTGGGCAAACATATCTCGCCTTTCAAAGTAACATTTGGAAAGATTTGCTGGGGAAAAGCTGAAAGTTAAACCCCTGCAAGTGAATCTTGAAGCATCACAAGGCTTCACATTTGTCTCTCCATGATTCCTGGATCTGATGTGCTCATCTCAGATGGTTTGTTTCCCTGTCGGCCTGCAAACCCACCTCACACCTATGCAAATGCAGTGACCTGTAATCCACTGGAACTGAACGAACAAGTCTATTGGCAATGCACGAACCAGAAAAGCCCAGCTCGCTCAGGATCTCCAGGGCTAGTGGGAATAGGAGACGGTAGAACACTTGTCACTAAAAGCTGATCTGTTGAGTAAGCTGGTGCCATTTCTACACAATCTTTTTCAAAAGAAACCAGCACATTTCAGGCAATTAAAACTGTAATCTCTACCATCAAAGGATGTTTGCATCTAACAAACTGAGCAATATTCATTGGGGCATTTACTCACTTGGCAATCTTCTGCTTTAAAGCCTTCCAGTCCCACAGATCAGTAGGGGTGACGTTCCACATGTCATACTGTAGGATCTAAAAGAACAGAGTCATGGGCTGAGTTAGAAAGCGTGATCTTTGGGGTAAGGGCAGGAATTCATCTGTGTTTTGAAGACCACCGTGAAAAATCAAACAAAAAAGTCACTTCAATACTCACCGCTCAGCTTCAGACAGTTAAGATGCTTTATCGGAAATTTGCAGACCTCTCCCCACCCCTCCAGCCCAATTTTCACTAGTGGATAGTTAACAGCTAGCCTAGTGATTACTCCGCCAGCCGCTTTAAGTGCCCTCACACTAGCTCTGCTCTATTGGAGACCTGATGCTGTTACTTACGCCTTTGCTGACAGGGCAACCGTCGTAAGTTTCGTATGGCCCATGCTCTTTGGCAAGTTCACAGCTGGATTCCAAAGCACCGTAATAAATGGTCTCGAAGATCTGCTGGTTCAACAACTGGGCCTCGGGACTTTCAAAGGGGTATCTCATCAGGATGAACGCATCCGCCAGCCCTTGCACTCCAATGCCAATGGGACGATGGCGTTTGTTGGAGAGATCAGCCTATGTTTGAGTGGGGAGGACAATAGAAGGTAGAAATCAGAACCATATGACCCTGACCACACATCCACTCACTCCTGTGGCCACCATCCCCTTCAGTCCACACAAACCAGCCTCTCACTTTTTCCTTCCTTGTCCATCAGTCCAGTCAGAGCAGCTGCTCTTTCGTTCCCTCTACTAGTTCTTTGTCACCTAATGTTACATGGGGCCTTGAAGGGGAGGACAAGGGCCATGTCTTCCAAGAGTGACAAATGACTTTGGGTGTCCAACTTGAGGCCCCTTAAAGGAGTCTGGTGCTCTGGGGGCGGGTGCTCAGCACTTCCTGAAAATCAGGCCCTTTTTAGGAGTCTCAAGCTGGACACCCAAAAATCACCAGTCACTTTTGAGCAGCTTGGCCCTTGTTCTCTCCTTCAAAACCAGCAAAACTCCACTCCAGCCTGGATCTTGGCCATGGTCTCTTACTGCCCCACCCACCAAGGAGGCTAGTCTCACTCTCCCGCAACCATCTCCACACTGCCGTATGCAGAGAATGGCCTCCCAATTCCTCTGCACTAAGCTACAACCCTCTTCACCTCCAAATCGTTTCTGAGAGGCACGTCTGTGAAGCCCACAAAAATAGTCAGCAATAAATAAAACCAAACGCCTTGCACCTTCCTTCAGCATTCCTAATGCACTCTTTCTACCATGCCTGTCTTCCTTACTCTGTAAGCTCTTCAGGGAAGGGACTGCCTATGTCCTATTGTAAGCCATGCAAAGCATTCGTAGGGGAGGATCAACTCCTCTGGAATCTGCTCCAACTAAGCATCCATCACATCTGGAATTTGCCAAGCTTCAGGGTACTGAGCCAGGCTACCAATGATGGACTATTGCTGCAGCAGGGTACATGGGTGTTTTATTATCACAGTTCTATTTGCAGAAAACAGTACTTGACAGATTCAGAACTCCAGCCAATTTTATAGCATGCAATAGCAGGATGAATGTTGCTTCAACCTTAATCCAGCCAGCTGTATAACAGCATTTCTTTTGTTCCAGGACTCTCCGCCCTTTCCACCCCCCGCTCCAGCCCAGCTGCACCCTCCCCCATACCTCTGGCACAGGGTAGAAGTTGATGTCAATTATTTTGTTCAAGTTTCGGACTATGACTTTGGTGACCTCAGCCAGCTTCTTGAAGTCGTAAGTGTGCTCCGATGTGACATACATGTTCAGGGCGATAGAGGCTAAGTTACAAACGGCAATCTGGAACAACAGCAGGAGCAGAAGCGTCAGCCAGCATTGGGCAATACGAGAGAATAACAGAGTCCCAGCCCCCAGAGAATGTTCTCTACCCAGAAGAAATGGACACAGGGAGGTGAAACACACAGGTCAGTACAACGGGCAGAGATGGGAGAACATCTGCCTCATCCTATGTATCCCATAGCCCAAGAGTGGCAAGTATGTAGATTGCCTGAAGGCCTCTGACCTCTGTAGGAACATAGAGATGCTGTCATGGATCAGACCTCTAGCTCATCTAGCCCTGTTGTGATAGTGGCCAATACCAGGCATCTCAGAAGAAAGGGGAGGAATCCCTGTAGGTTTGCTGATATCCCTGAACACTACGGGAGTTCTGCTCACTTTATCTGCGGATGGTCTTGCCTCTCCTTGCCTTCCAGACCCTGATCCCCAACCATTTCCTCGATCACCTTGCTCTGTCATAACATTAGAGCGGCTGATCCCAGCACCAACTGTCCTGCTAGGTCAGGGGTACGCAGGCAGCCTCTCCTTGCTCATTTTTTATACTATCCCGCCAGCCCCAGGAGGATGAAACCAACAATTCCTAGAGTAACCTGTGCTTACACGGTGGCGGTGTAATGGGCTAGAGCGTTTGAGCTAACCGATCAGTCTCCTTTAGCTCAGGCAGCAGAGGCTCCTGCTTTTAGACCTAGTGGTCTCAGATTAGACCCCACTGCCGACGACCCATTGGGGGCATGGCGTTACACTGGCTATACCCAAAACTGTGCCTGGCAGTGGTTCCTTTCCTCATTCTTCCTCTGCTTCACTAGGGACTCTGCTCCTCCAGTGCCCAGAGCAGCTGCCCCACACTCAAGGGACTGAAACCAGACAGCTAGTTGTGTAGGTTTCAGTTATGCAGCATCCTGTTTAGGGCCACACTTTACTCCAAAACTCTGGAGGTTTCAATGATTCCCTCTTGACCCCATAGAAAACAGGATGCCCAGGTTTCACCAAAGTACCAATATAAGCCCCAGCCCCCCACAGTGACCATGAGCCCCACCCACCCTCACAGCAGCCATGGGCAGGTACAAATGGAGCAGGGCACTCCCCACTGAGCCCTTATACCCAACTCTTATAGGGAAACACAAACAGCCTACGGAAAAGTCGTAGATACACACGATAGCTTCCTAAATTCAACATGCCATTCAATTTCCCTAACGGTCTGCCTTGAAGATCCCCTGGCCATGACTCTCAGAACCCGCAGAGTAGGGGGAAAAAAAAACAGGTCAAACGGAAGAACTCATAAAGACAAAGCTTCCCCTCACTTGAAGACAGATTTGTATTCTGAATGTCTGAGCCTCCCACAAGCACAGCTTCCCCATCGGAGCTGGAGTAAATCCCATGTCCCTACCCACCTCATCTTTGCTGGTGTACTCCACGATTTCTGTGCACAGGTTGCTGCACTTGATGGTTCCCAGGTTCTGCTGGTTGCTCTTCCTATTACAAGAGTCCTTGTAGAGCATGTAAGGGGTCCCGGTCTCAGTCTGAGACTCTATGATGGCGTACCAGAGCTGCTGAGCCTTCACCACCTTGCGGACACGGCCCTGCTTCTCGTAACTGCAAGACAAAGCAAGAGCTCCTTTAACGCTTATTTCCCTGGGCCCAACAAAGAGTTAGTGAAACGGGGGGAATCCCTAGTACAATGACGCCTTCACTGGGTGGCCAGATCCTTTCATTTGTGGTACAAGCCAGATCTGAACTAGCCAGTCAGACGATTTAGGGGCAGGATGCTGGCTCTGCTTCCACTCACTGGGGGCACAAAGCTGACCAGTGCATTCTCTCCTGCATGGCAGGCAACAAATGAGGCTAGTCCAACATGAAGCCACCAATCTCCTTACTGAGATTTCTACCTGTTTGCCTTTATTAAACGGAGATCATCGTTCAGGCTTCTCCCCATCTTGGGCAGAATTTCAATTTGGGATAAGGAGACATACCCTCTCTCCATCCTTAATAACCCCATAAACAGAACTCACAGGGTCATGTTAGGACAGAACTGGACTTTTGAAGTTTGGCTCAAAGTTACCAGATACAGACAGAGCCACCCATATAAAGAGGGATGGCAACTCAATGAGTGGGAGATGTAGATAGCCAACTCTGCTCATAATTCTGTCCATTCTTCATACCTCTCATACAGTTTCTCAAACTCCTCTCCCCAAACCTCGTCTAGGCCAGGACACTCATTTGGACACATCAAGGACCAGTCCTATGAAGGAGAGCAAAAAGATAGAAGATCCTTAGATAACCCATCTCCATCAACAGAATGGAAGTCAGCTAATACGGGATAACCAGTGAACACTTCCTAACCTACACACAGTACTGATGCGAAAACGATGAACAAATTAATTTTCCGTCCTCCCGAAACATGGGGCTAATCCTGCAATTTCAGGGGAGGGGAAGGTTATCAAACTAGCAGGAGTTAAAACTACTAAGGTAACTGACTTTAGATAAACCTAAGCCCCCGCTTGAAGGATAATATTCAGTCCTGAATGACTGCTTACTCCTCAAATCAGAACCCACATTGGAGCACATGCACACAGCCACAGGGGCTGTTTATAGAGGCAAGTTCAATGTTTCGCTTACTGCAGCTTTTCAGCATTTAAAACAAATTCCCAGAGGTCAAAAATTAATCTGAGAACAAGACGGTGAGTGAACAATGCTCTGAGGCCGAGTGAAGACGTGATGTGGTATAATCACTGCCCTGCAGCTCACCCAAAGCACTCTGTAGATTATCTGCCTAGCTAAACTGCTCTGCAGCAGTTGTTTTCGGAAGTTCTTTTGCTGGTAAGATGACAGCTCAACAGCACATCTCAAATTCCATCCCAGGGTCTTTCTGCAGACTCTGGGATAATGCTATTGCTCCATTAACCGACCCTGTCCTGCACCAACACATCTCCTCACCTGGTTAGTCTCCACCCGTTTCATGAAGAGATCGGGAATCCAGAGGGCAAAGAAGAGGTCTCTGGCTCGCTGCTCCTCCTTCCCGGTGTTCTTCTTCAGGTCAAGAAACTCAAAAATGTCCAAGTGCCATGGCTCCAGATAGATGGCAAAGGCCCCGGGTCTCTGTCAGACAAAATACAGCCAAGATCGGAACCAGACACACAGGGGAAACACATGGGAGTACGAGTGATAACCACATTGCTGTTGTGGAAACATGGACACCAGCTTTGCACAATTAGATCCTACACAGTTTGGGGCCCAGATAATTTCCCCCCATTGTTAGAAAGAGCTTGTCATTCTGAAGTCCCATCAAGGCAGATGCACCAGGTGCTGAGTAAGAGTCACTCTCACTTCCTGGGACTGAGTTCTCTGGGGCTGGCCACATTGTGTTTCAGTCAAAAGGAACATGCATCTGAAATTCCCTCATCTCTGATGTTCAACAAGTGCTGGGCATGTGAAAGGCTTCCTTGCCTGGTCAAGCTTTCTACTGACTTCTGGATTATTTGTGCAGTGCTTCATTTTTTGCAGGACTCTTTCTGGACACTTTTAGATTAGAATTCAACATGAGGCACTCCAGGAGCTACTTATAAACGAGTGGAAGAGGCTGACCTTACAAGTGTGGGTATTTTACAGAAACAGAACTTATAGCCTCCCAGTAGGAGTTGTCGGGGCCAACAAAAATTAGTTTAGAGAGAGCTGGACAAATTTACAAGTGTAATTGTATGATGTGGTTGCTTGTGATGGTGTGGGGCAGATCTCAACTGTTCTAGGGCTCACTTCTAGTTTATGTATTATGCTCCTAAAAGCTCACAGTCCAGGGTTTCAGCTAGCCACCTGCAGGATCAGGAAGGGATTCCCACTCCCCCCCAGTGTATTCTGGGAGAGTTTTTTATCTCCTTCCTCTGAAGCATGAGGGATGGCCACAGCTGAAGATGGGACATTGGATGGTTTGGGCCAGGGCAGAGGTAGCACCAAGCATGCTCTCTCTCTCAGGTGCTTGGCTGGCTGGTTCTTGCTCGCATGCTCAGAGTCCAAGTGATAGCCATATGTGGGTGAGTGAGGAATTTCTCCCCAGGTCAGATTGGCACCGACCTTGGGACGGTAGGGTGGGATTTGCCTTCCTCTGCAGCGGGTTGATATGGGTCACTTGCCAGGATTATCTGGGTATACCTCACTTAATCACTTCCCTACCACTGCACGGGCCTCACGCACTGGTGCACCTCAGTCCCTCCTGTTCTCTGCCTTTGGTACATACTAGCTGAATCTCCTGTGGGTTGTAATACTTTGGTCTCATTTTGGTTGTTGGGTTTAGTGTGAGGGCACTGGGTGAGGATGGCGGCCTGTGATATACAGTGGTGGGCCTTCCTGCCTTAGACGCTAGGACACTCCTTTCAGAGGACAGGCAGTGAAAGTTACATTTGCACTGTGGAGTTCGTAATGAAGGGAGAACCAAATACTCATGAGATGGGAACAGGACACTGCTTTTTAGTACATGCCATGTAGAGCCATTGCTCCAGTTCATCAGTGCTAATCATCAATCTTTCCACAGCCCACTGCTGGCTTATTAAGACATTCAATTAAGGTTTCCATCCCCACCTTCCTTCCTGGTTGGAAGATGACATACCTTATTACCACCTTGATCCACATAGCGGGCAGTGTTGTTGTAGACTCTCAGCATTGGGACAAGCCCATTGGAATTTCCATTTGTCTGCAAAGACATATGAAAACCATCAATCTCTGGAAGCTGGTTGGTTTGTGAGGCTGCTCTTAGACAGACTGCCAATGAGACACAGCAAACATCAAGGCCCTTACAATGAAAGCCATTTCTTGCCCACTGCAGATAAAAGCTGGCTACAAGAGAACTTATTTTTTTTAATATAACATGGAAGTAGCACTCACTGTCAGCTAACATGGGCTCTAATAAGCATTTGTTTATACAAGCCACATTTTGAATGTGCTTTGCTTTAAATTTGTGTTAAAATACTCGAAAGAATTATTTGGAAACTTGCAAGAGATGTTATTGCTCATGCATAAAATGGAGAAATCCAGCAGTTTATGAGTCCTGAGGTATCTACTCTCAGCTATTAATTTGTAAAGATATAATTGTCTGATGAACACTGACTTTTCTTTCTGAAAATACCTCAATCTGAAACCAAAGCACTGTAATAGGAATGTTATGTTATCTGGCTTCCCACCACAAAAAGAAGGTGCAAGCTACTGGGCTAGATGTACCTCCCTTGGGGTATACTGGCCTGGTAGCAGCAGACTTGAATTGACAATGTGATTTAAGCACAGAAGTTTCCTGATACTTGAAGGTATACATCAGTATGGTGTGCCATTTACTCACTTACCCCAGCAATGTAGCTGCCAGTGGCTCGGATACAGCTCACAGCAACACCAATTCCACCAGCAGATTTGGAAATCAGCGCACAGTGCTTTAGAGTGTCATAGATTCCCTCAATGCTGTCATCCTTCATACACAGCAGGAAACAGCTGAATGGAAACAAACGGAAGTTGACATCAGACAATTCAAAATCAAAGCAAACAATGCCACAGAAGGCATGCAGAAACCTGCCGAGGGTTCTCTGGAATCATTAATGCTTTAGGGGTCAGGTAAGTGAAGCAAAGAATATGATGCAAATTTGCAGAGCATTGTAAAGCTCTCACTTTTTAAAGAAACGCATATGCTCCTGGGAGCTAATTATCGTGTTTTTTTAAAAGCCGATTTCTTTAACTTAAGTTATAAGTAACAGATATGAGAACATTTTAAAAATCAAATCTATTTCTTCCATTTATTTTTGTGTTTTTAGCATCTCAGCTTGGACAATGAATAGTTAATAGCCATGATTCGTTTTGTTTCTAGTTAATTTCCCTTTTAGGTTCTCATGCACTTTAGGAGAAGGGAGTGTTTAAACAATGTTTAGGAATTAAAAAGTTGTGGAATCACTTCTATTGGCCTTAGGCTTCTGTAAAAGATTTTTTTCTTTAAATATAAAAAAATATATACATTTGAGGCCATATTTGACAAATTACAGATTATTTTAATTAGGGGTCACCAAAGTGCAGCTGGTCATTTTAACAGTTGTCACAGGACATTTCATTTGAACAGAAACCACCTCCTGCCCAGCACCCTCCTCTGCATATAGTGTGAGCCATCCCTGGCGTTCTGAGGTACCTGGACAGCTGAGGTCGGTTGGTGCCAGCATTGAAGAGCGTGGGAGATGCATGGGTAAACCACTTCTCAGATAGGAGGTTGTAGGTTTCAATCGCAGCATCGATGTCATTTTTGTGGATTCCCACAGATACCCTCATCAGCATGTGTTGGGGGCGTTCAGCAACTAGACACCAGAAGGGAGAGAACAGGAACATAAGCATTCCATTTAAAGCCAGTTTTGACAGACACGGATCATGCAAAAAAAGACAGACTAAAATATGCCACTGAAGAAGCCTGAACGGTCAGAATTCTAGGCCCCAAATTTTTTACCTATACTGAAGTGGTTCAAAACAGAGGCTAACCATTTTCAGGATTCTCGGTATATTATAATAATAACCACTGTCTCACTATTATGGATGCCCATGAAGTTTCAGACACGAGGTGACGCAACAATTGAAACTGATCATAGGATATCAGGGTTGGAAGGGACCTCAGGAGATAATCTAGTCCAACCCCCTCCTCAAAGCAGGACCAGTCCCCAACTAAATCATCCCAGCCAGGGCTTTGTCAAGCCTGACCTTAAAAACCTCTAAGGATGGAGATTCCACCACCTCCCTAGGTAACGCATTCCAGTGCTTCACCACCCTCCTAGTGAAAAAGTTTTTCCTAATATCCAACCTAAACCTCCCCCACTGCAACTTGAGACCAAGACTCCTTGTTCTTAGTGGTAGCAGATGACAGAACAGTCTAGATCCATCCTCTCTGGAACCCCCTTTCAGGTAGCTGAAAGCAGCTATCAAATCCCCCCTCATTCTTCTCTTCTGCAGACTAAATAATCCCAGTTCCCTCAGACTCTCCTAAATCATGTACTCCAGCCCCCAAATCATTTTTGTTGCCCTCCACTGGACTCTTTCCAATTTTTCCACATAGTTCTTGTAGTCTGGGGCCCAAAACTGGACACAGTACTACAGATGAGGCCTCACCAATGCCAAATAGAGGGGAACAATCACGTCCCTCGATCTGCTGGCAATGCTCCTACCTATACAGCCCAAAATGCTGTTAGCCTTCTTGGCAACAAGGGCACACTGTTGACTCATATCCAGCTTCTCGTCCATTGTAACCCCTAGGTCCTTTTCTGCAGAACTGCTGCCTAGCCACTCGGTCCCTAGTCTGTAGCAGTGCATGGGATTCTTCTGTCTTAAGTGCAGGACTCTGCACTTGTCCTTGCTGAGCCTCTTCAGATTTCTTTTGGCTCAATCTTCTAATTTGTCTAGGTCCCTCTGTGTCCTATCGCTACCCTCCAGAGTATCTACCACTCCTCCCAGTTTAGTGTCATCTGGAAACTTGCTGAGGGTGCAATCCACACCATCCTCCAGATCATTAATGAAGATATTGAACAAAACTGGACCCTTGGGGCACTCTGATATTGGCTGCCAACTAGACATGGAGCCATTGATCACTATCCGTTGAGCCTGATGATCTAGTCAGCTTTCTATGGTGTTCTAGCCATGCCAACTTCAGCTCTATTACAAATACCCAAACACCAAACAGTGAGATTGCGAATGGACTTCTCATATGGCAATTCCTAAGTTATGGTATCAGCCTGCTGGAGATGAACACATTCTGAGTGTCCTGGTATATAAGTGGTCTCTGTGCCAATAGGATCCACATGCTGGATGCATGAAGTGCCCCACGCAGCCATTATTTAAAACAAAACACTCAACTAAACTCAATGTGGCCCTATAACTAATAATTGCTTTTAGTACAACTGCAAGCCTTCCCGCAGCTATGGCAAAGAGATGCTTGTGTCTCACTAAAAGATGTTTGGGGAGGGAGCGTGTGTGGGTGGAGGGAGACTGCACAAGAAAGTCTTTCTGATGTGGACAAGCAGATTACAAATATGCTGTACCCTCTTGGAAAATAATGGACACTGAAAATTGTGAAGGAAGCTACCTAGCCCCATTCAGCTCGCAGCAGAGAATACATCAAACAGGAACGGTCTGTTCTTACCTTTTGAATTGATTTTCAGCAGATAGGAGCGCTCTAGAGTCTTTAAAGAAAGAAAAGCATCTCAGTTACAGTTGTTCAGATTCCAGTTTAAAAGCTGTACTGATTAATGCACACAGCTCTGGGATCAAAAACCCAACTCTCAAGCAGTTTGGCTCTCCCAATACCAGGTTTCCTACACAAGCTCAGTTCTCTGCTCTTCTTCAACCTTGTTACAGATACAGCACCCGAAGTGGGATAGATTCTATCCAGTCATACGTCAGCAAAGTCCCTGCCCTGAGGAGTCCTCTATGTGGACAGAGTACAGATAAAGGAGTGAGGTTTAAGCATGGTGAGGTTTAGTACTTGCCTTCGATCCATGGGTTTGGTAGAGGCTGTGGGCAGGGGAAGAGAGTTCTATTTCCCTCAATACATTTCCTAATACTGTCATCATTAATTATGTTCATACAGTAGTGCCTAAGAACTAACCAAGACCGGGGCCCCATTGTGCCGGGCACTGAAGAAACACGTAGTAGACAATTGCTGCGCCAGAGTTTACAATCTAATAGACCCGGGTAGGGGAAGTGGATATAACACAAAGAGCAGACTATGCAATGGTGGCAATCATGTTAGTTCCACAAGATTGGGTGGGGGGAGGAGGGGAGTTGAAATGGGTTAGCGAGGTGGGGACAAAGTAAATGGGAAAACGAGTGAAGGAAGAGGAGGAAGGTGTGGAGACAGGCTGAGGTGAAGACACTGGGGAGCGTAGGAAAGGTAGCTGGAGCAATCAGCACAGGGGACAGAACGTCTAATCAGAAGTGTAAAAAATACTGATATCATCCGTGTCTCTGCTTATGCTGCAGCTCTACCAGCTTGAGTCTCTGGCTGGCTCCTCCCTGAAGTTTCTTTCCCTCCAGTCCACATAGCTGGCAGGAGGGGGATGCCACAGGGATCCCAGTGCTGGGGGGTTTCTCCCTGCCCAGTTCTGAATTGGGGGGCTGATTTAGTTAGAGCTTCAAGGCGGGCAGAGCTAGGGTTTAAGTGCCCAATCCCATGAAGTGCTGAACACCCTCGGCTCCTATGGACTTCAGTGGGCATCTCACAGGGTTGGACTCTAAACTTCTCCCTGAAGAAGTGTGTTTTAAGGGTGGATATGGAGGAGAAAATAGAGGCAGTGCAAACTGGCTGTGGGAGGAGGGTCTGTGCAGCAGCATGGAAGAATGCAGAGATGAATGGGAGGACATGCAGAGGATAGTTGTGCAGCTTGTCTGAACAGTGCGGGAAAGCTTTTATCGGGAATACAAAGACCTGATGTGTTTGTATTCGGTTACTCCTTGAGGAACAGCATGTGCAAAGCACAATCTGGCAGAGCGTCCAGTGCCTCTGCTGCAAGGAACTTACAGCCCAAATGCTACAGTTGAACACACCTTTGCCCTGGCCTTGTAACACATCAACCCAGGTCAAAGTGGCTGCAGCCTCACACTGGGAAATTCTGCAGACAATCAGGCCAGAGTATTTAGCTTTCACATCACCTACAGCACCCACTTTTCTTCTACGGAGAGAAGCTATTTGGCATGTAGACTTCAGAGTCATTACAAACAGAGGTGCTGGGCTTCAACTGGCCCAGGGCTCTCATTCACATTCATCCTTTCCTCCTGCTTTCCCCTCCAGTAGTTTCGGTTTATGCTGGGACTGTCTCCTGTTCCTAATCCCCAATTAACACAAACTAAAGCAGTCAAGCATGCAAGTCCACCATGATGATGTAGAAGCTGTGCAGAGGCTAAACACATGAGCATATCTGCAATGCTGAGTAACTGTGGATCACTTCACAGGATCCCAACCAAAACAGTTGGGTTTACTATTCCCAACACAAGAGTATGCTCCCCTGTAAAATTTTCCATCACCATTCCCTCCTGCCCCCAGGGCCACAAACTCCAAGGATTTAAACGTGCATTAAAGGATGTCTTGAGGCTCTCAAAAATAGCACTTGTGCTAGATAAAAATGGCACAGTGAAGCTTTCAGAAAATAGTGGCATCGCCCTCAGGCACCACAGACAAAGCCAGGCTGAGAAATCATAGAGGAAGGAGCACATGACTCATTCATTTTGGCCACTGTTTTTTGGAGGCCGCCTTCACTACTACAGTCTCTTTCTGCAGCAATGAAAATGTTTTGGGTTTTTTTTCTTAGGTTGTTAAGGCTTTGAAAAAAAACTAAATCTTCACTCTCACGAGAAATCTGGTCTTTACCTTAAAGCCAAAGTAGTTGTAGGAGAAGTCTCTATCGTAGATGATAGCAGAGTTCAGGCGCTGGGGATGAAACAATTCAGAGACAGGTTAAGCACTTAGACTGAGGAAACCATCTACCCCTAACATCAGACTCACACAGCTTCATATTACCAAAAAACAGTGCTCTTATTGTTCAGTACCTCTGGTTTTCATGCTTCTGGCGTCAACATGACTCCATAGCTACAGGCACCGGGCAGAAAACCAGCATATGCAAGGCTTTCTTGGCTAATACAGTTGGCATCTTATGCGAAGTATTAATGAAATTCCTCTAAGGGCAACATCCTGGCTTCTGGCCCTGCTCACCCATACACCTGCATTCTAGTTAGACCTCACACAGGAAAACTCAGAACAAAAATCATTCACAGGTTGCAAGCTAAAGGAGACAGATAACAAAGCTCATCTCTCTCCTTGAAAGACTGTTCTCTATTAAATAAATGAGGAGATTCTGTTATTTTATTAAGTTAAGAGCCGCTCTTTGTCCAACTACCAAACGGGCCTCAGACACTCCAATTTCAGAGTGATGGGGGCCATATAAGAACAGAGATATATGTCCTTGATATAACAGCATCAGAAGTATCCTTCAGTGGTCAGAATTCCAAGTGTCATTGTCCCTCCACAAGCTCCCCAAAAGAGAGCAGTCACCATCTTTGTTAGTTTACATCAGTGTGTGATTTTTTTTTTGGTCCTACAGCCAACATGGTTTACTTTCATATTTAGAAGTTTAAAATATCACTGAACAGAGTTTACTGGATCTTAGGAACATCAGATCCCATAAAGTGCTACATACATCTTTGTTAGCCAAGACAATGTCTAGCGTTTCCTTGGAGATCATTGGAGAGTGTCTGCCATTATGAGGGTTTACATAATTGTACAAATCTTCCATGACATCTACAAAGGAAATGGAAAGAAGAGTCAAAGAAAAGCCATTCACAGACTTTTATTTACATAGTCTGAAAACTATAATTACAAAAATTGAACATGCCTGGACCACCCCACTTCTCCCAAACCTAGCCCCCACAAAGTGTCTTCAAAAAAATACACATTTGTTTGTTCTTCTACCTGTCCAATGGCAGGGAATATCTACTTCTCAGAAGCCCCAAAATGATTTGCTTTTATGAAAGAAATTCTAGGAACACAAAGTGTCCAGTGGTAGTCAGATACATGTTAAATAAGCCTAATCCATATAAAGTTTACCAGATAAGTTACTTTTAGCCAAGACCTAATTTTTTTAAATGTATTCTCTTATTGTTAACACAGCTGTTTAGGACATCCAGATTTTAACAGTAAATGCTCCAGTAGAAATTATTCATTGGAACATTTATAACAAGACAGGTAACTAAGCTTTCTCCATGTGTGCGCAAAACTACATAATCATACTCTCTCAGCATATGTGCAGTGTGCCCAGCCATTCGATAGCATCAGGTGTAGAGCTGGTAGAACTAAACGTCTCAGATACATAGACTCAACACTTAATCACTCCTGTTTAAGAACAAGTTTACCATAGTCATATCCTCTAATGCTACAACCCCTTCACTGGCTCCCTCCTCAACAAGGGAGCACAAGGTGTTACTCACGTGCCCACAGACACACTCACCACTGAACACTTTCTTGGTTTCTTTGTGCAAGTTGGAGACTGCGATCCTTGCTGCTAGGATGGCATAGTCGGGGTGCTTGGTAGTGAGGGTTGCAGCTGTCTCGGCAGCCAGTGTATCCAGTTCCACTGTTGTGACACCACTGTATAGACCCTGGATCACCTTCATGGTGATCTGTGCCTAGGGAAATCAGAATTCTGCAGGTTAGCTACCAATGTTTCAGGGACAATACCATCCTTACAGCAACAGTCTAGAAGAACCCCATTTTCCCAATGCCTAGCATCGTATTTTCTGTTTGCAAACAAAGTTATTACAATATGTGCTTCACTTTAAACGGCAGATGATAAAGTGATTTATATTCTCTCACATCTACCCACTGGAATTTTTTTTGTTTTTTAAAATGCCGCTGCACAATGAGTGGATGTTTTCAGAGAACTATCCACAACGACTCCAAGAGCTCTTTCTCGAGTGGGAACAGCTCATTTAGACCCCATCATTTTATATGTATAGTTGGGATTGTTTTCCAATGTGCATTACTTGGCATTTGTCAATATTGAATTTCATCTGCCATTTTGTTGCCAAGTCACGCAGTTTTGTGAGATCCTTTTGTAGCTTTTCGCAGTCTTCTTGGCACTTAACTATCTTGAGTAGTAGAAGAAAAAGTAACTAACTTCATTATTATTACCCAGTCCCCAGGTTGCTATACTAGGAAACCAGAGACCTAGATTTGATTCCTTTTTCTGCGGTTGGCTGGGAGCGAGACAACACACCTCTCCATGTGTCAGTTTTCCCAACTGTAAAACAAGGATAATGATTCTCCTGCCTCTTTGTAAAGCTCTTTGAGATCCATGGCTGAGAAGTACTACTTCTTATTTCTAATGCACTGACAGCATCCTAAGTGTTTTACAGACATAAAGAAAGACAGGGCCTTTGTGACCCAGGGCCCTAATCCTACAATTTACTCCACATGGGTGGACTCAGATGTCCATGAAAAGCCCCATGGATGTTAATGCGGCCATGCATGGGTACTGAGGGGAGTTGCTTGCAGGATCAGGGTCAATATCCACTCCTAGGCTGCTCGAAAAGAAGATGGTAATGGTACCGTTAAGAGAGGGAAATTCACTTCTGATAAAACACAAAAAAGTGTTCTTCTAACAAAGAGAACTAGTACTTCTCTTTCAGACTGGCATGAACAAAGAGTTGTAAAAATGAGATTTTTTAAAAAGCCATGTGATTGCTACACTATTTTAATGTAGAGAAGCAAGATATTCAAGATGAAATGGCAGGGAGCTTTCTAACACCAGGAACTTGATCATTTCAAACCATGTTTGAGGTATCCACCAGAAGGAATTTATAACAGGTAAACACAGATCCCTGTCTCAGACTTTGCACCTGTGAGGGAGAGAAAGCCAAACACAAATCTCTGAAAAATTCAAGTTAAAATAGCATCTAAGAGTTACGAACACCAAAGTTACGAACTGGCCAGTCAACCGCATACCTCATTTGGAACCTGAAATACACAATCAGGGAACAGCAGAACCGCCCCCAAAAAGCAAATACAATACAGTACTGTGTTAAACGTAAACTACTAAAAAATAAAGGGAAAGCAGCATTTTTCTTCTTCGTAGTAAAGTTTCAAAGCTGTATTAAGTCAGCGTTCAGTTGTAAACTTTTGAAAGAACAACCCTAAGTTCGGAGTTGCAAACATTTGAGTGTTCGTGAATCTTGAGGTTCTACTGTATAGAGAAAAGTAAAGGACACAGTGGTTGCCATTAAAAAAAGCAGCATTTGCCAACAGTTCACATATAGGGGTAATGGGACATGCCAACATCTCCCCTTACACTAAGAAGGGGAAAGAACTGGGTGGCACCTGGATTACAAATGGTGGCTTTTCAATGGCCACCACTGTCGTGTGGGTGGAAGGTGGAGAGGATACAAGTCAACTCACGGGATCGACGAAGTCAGCATTGAGTCCATAGCAGAGCTTCTGGATGCGAGACGTGATCTTGTCAAACATGACGCGCTCATGGCGCCCATCTACCCGGTGGGAACAGAGGGGAGGAAAGAGAGAGAGAGAGACACAGCAACCGGAATGAGACAGCCGGCCACAGGGCTCAGGTGGGGCCCCCCGACGGCCGCCGCGCGCTCTCCCCAGGGGCGCTGCGAGGAGCAGCACCCCACGCGCCCAGCCCCAGGGGGATTACTGAGCTCACGTGGGGGGCTCCCCATTCAAGGGAAGGGGGCCTGGGGGGGATGCCGACGTTCGGGGCCCAGAGCCACAGGAGGGGCCCGGTCTCCAGGGGAGCTGGGTGCCCCACGGGGGGCGCCCCACTCACGGAGTGGGGAGTAAGCAGGCCTCACGGGGAGTAGCTGTCCTCACGCGTGGCCGGGGGGGGGCGTCGGGGGGGGCCTGGCGTTACGCTTGGGGGGCGCACGGACGCCGGGGGGCTCGGGGCGGTGTGCGGGGCCCCCCGCTCCAGGAGAGGGGCGTGAGCCGAGGGGCGGGGGGGGGCAGGGAGCGGCGCGAGGCGACGGGGTCCCACGCTCCAGGGGCGGGGTGCCCAGCCCCCTCGGTGGGGGGGTGTCACGGTGCTGGGGGTGGGGGGGGGCAGCCCGGCCCGTGGGGCGCCCCCCTCACAGAGAGGAGAGGCAGCCCCTGGGGCTTGGTGCCAGCGGCGGGGGAGGGGAGCTGGGGGTGTCCAGGGTCCCACACTAGGGGCCGGGGGGGGGATAGGGGGTCTGGGGGCGGGGCGCCCGAGCCGTGGCGGGGGGGTGGGGGCGTTGAGCCCCGAGCGGGGGGGGGGGGGGCGCTCTCACCTCGCTTGATCACGTGCATGGCGGCGGCTCGCGCTCTCCGGCGTGCGGGTGAGCTCCAGGCGCGACCGACGGCTTCCCGCTCCCGCCAACGGCGCCGTTGACCCCGCCGCGCCGCCGTACCGCCCCGCCTCCTCCCCGCCCGGTGGAGGCCGCGGCCGCCATCTTGGATACGGGCAGCGGCCTGACCTGGGGCTCCAGCCCGGCCCAACCCGGCCCGGGACCCAGCGCTTCTTCGGCCCCTCCCTGCTCGCCCTCTCCCCCCCCGGGAACGCGGCACAGGGGGAAGGGAACAACGCGGGGCAAGGGCGGCAGCCTTGCCCGGTTCCAAGATGGCGGCCGAGAGCCCGCCTTCCCGTCCGCTCACTTCAAATGCCCGGCGGAGGCGGGAGCGGGGCTGCTTCCGGCCCGGGGTTCGCCCAGTGGGAGCGGCCGGCCCGGGGGCTCCTTCATGGCGGGAAGGACGGACGGGGAGACTCCCTGGGGGAGGGGGACACTCATGAGGGGAGGGGCAGATGGGGGGGAGACTCCCTGGGGAAGGGGGGCACTCGGGGGGAGGGGGACACTCGGGGGGGAAGGGAGACTCCCTCGGGAAGGGGGGGACTCGGGGGGGCAGACGTGGGTAGGGGAGACTCCCTGGGGGACTCGGGGAGGGGCGGACATGGGGGGGGAACTCCTGGGGGGAGGGGCGGACGGGGGGGGACTTCTGGGGGGGAGGGGCGGACGTGGGGAGGGAAGACTCCT
Source organism: Caretta caretta (assembly GCF_965140235.1). Lineage (NCBI taxonomy): Eukaryota > Metazoa > Chordata > Testudines > Cheloniidae > Caretta > Caretta caretta. The sequence goes on from NC_134206.1 coordinate 7,549,237, forward strand.
GGGGGGAGGGGGGGATTCGGGGAGGGGCAGATAGGGGGAGGGGAGACTCCCTGGGGCAGGGGCAGACAGGGGGAGGGGAGACGTGGGGATGGGGACACTTGGGGAGGAGGGGCAGATGGAGGAGAGGGGGTCCTCGGGGGGGGAGGGGAAGATGTGGGGAGGGGAGACTCCCGGGGGGAGGGGGACACTCGGGGGGGAGGGGAGACTCCCGGGGGGGGAGGGGGAAGAGAGTGGTGAGAAGATTCCATGAGGGAAGGGGACACTCATAAGAGCAGGGGAGACTCCTGGGGGGAGGGGAAGAGAAGGAGAAACTCCCTGGGGGAAGAGGGCCCCTCATGGGTGAGGGGGACCTCTTGGAGGTCTCTCCCCTTGGGGCCGGTCTGCACCTCTCAACCAGCGTGAATGGCCCAAATGTGGGGCCCGAGCCCCTGGGTGCGGGATTCCCACAGGAGGGCTAAAGTGCTGTGGGGTCCCAGCCCCATCACTCACCCTTGCTTGGCGAGTCTTCAGTTCTGATGAAAATAACTGTCAAGCGTAGAAGTTGGGGGGCACCCGGGCTGTGCAGAGGTAGGGAAGGCCCCACTTCTGCTAGCCATGCTACTGCCAAGGCATTTCCCCCAAGGCTTGTGGGCACAGGGAAATTGACTTAACTTGGCTGTTCCACAGTACTCATTCTGCTATGCCGGAATAACAATTCCGCTCTAATTTAGCTAATCTGGAATAATTACCCCATGTGGACATTCTGTTCTTGAATAAAAATGATTTAATTCCAGAGTATCATAGAATCAGAATATCAGGGCTGGAAGGGACCTCAGGAGGTCATCTAGTCCAACCCCCTGCTCAAAGCAGGACCAATCCCCAACTAAATCACCCCAGCCAGGGCTTTGTCAAGTCTGACCTTAAAAACTTCTAAGGAAGGAGATTCCACCACCTCCCTAGGTAACGCATTCCAGTGTTTCACCGCCCTCCTAGTGAAAAAGTTTTTCCTAATATCCAACCTAAACCTCCACCACTGCAACTTGAGACCATTACTCCTTATTCTGTCATCTGCTACCACTGAGAACAGGCTAGATCCATCCTCTTTGGAACCCCCTTTCAGATAGTTGAAAGCAGCTATCAAATCCCCCCTCATTCTTCTCTTCCGCAGACTAAACAATCCCAGTTCCCTCAGCCTCTCCTCATAACTCATGTGTTCCAGCCCCCAAATAATTTTTGTTGCCCTCCGCTGGACTCTTTCCAACTTTTTCACATCCTTCTTGTAGTGTGGGGCCCAAAACTGGACACAGTACTCCAGATGAGGCCTCACCAATGTTGAATAGAGGGGAACGATCACGTCCCTCGATCTGCTGGCAATGCCCCTACTTATACATCCCAAAATGCCATTGGCCTTCTTGGCAACAAGGGCACACTGCTGACTCATATCCAGCTTCTCGTCCACTGTCACCCCTAGGTCCTTTTCCGCAGAACTGCTGCCTAGCCATTCGGTCCCTAGTCTGTAGCGGTGCATGGGATTCTTCTGTCCTAAGTGCAGGACTCTGCACTTGTCCTTGCTGAACCTCATCAGATTTCTTTTGACCGCATCTTCTAATTTGTCTAGGTTCCTCTGTATCCTATCCCTATCCTCCAGCGTATCTACCTCTCCTCCCAGTTTAGTGTCATCTGCAAACTTGCTGAGGGTGCAATCCACACCATCCTCCAGATCATTTATGAAGATATTGAACAAAACTGGCCCCGGGACCGACCCTTGGGGCACTCCACTTGATACCGGCTGCCAACTAGACATGGAGCCATTGATCACTACCCGTTGAGCCCGACAATCTAGCCAACTTTCTATCCACGTTATAGTCCATTCACCCAGCCCATACTTCTTTAACCTGCTGGCAAGAATACTGTGGGAGACCGTCTCAAAAGCTTTGCTAAAATCAAGGAATAACACGTCCACATCTTTCCCCTCATCCACAGAGCCAGTTATCTCGTCATAGAAGGCAATTAGATTAGTCAGACATGACTTGCCCTTGGTGAATCCATGCTGACTGTTCCTGATCACTTTCCTCTCGTCTAAGTGCTTCCCTCTCTCTTTGTTAGCCCGTCTCTGCCTAGCACTCCTCCTTTTTGGAACACCATCCCATGGTCAAAGAATCCAAAGCCTTCTCTCCGACACCACCTGCGTAGCCATTCATTGACTTCCATGATTCGACGGTCTCTACCCAGGCCTTTTCCTTCCACGGGGGGGTGGAGGGGGGACTGGATGAGAAGACCACTTGCACCTCAAACTCCTTTATCCTTCTTCCCAGTAATTACTCCCAAATAATTACTTCCAAATCGAGTATTCTGGAATAAAATCACTTCTGTTCGGGATTAGTGTGTTCACCTGGGGGAGTTGTCCACACAAAAATATTAAATCAGTTTCCTTTTATGTCCTCCCTTTCATCTGTAAATTAATCCAGAACTAAAGCAGTTTTTCCACTTCCCCAGTAGATGGCATCACTAGACTACTTTTTCTACCATCCACTCTCCCAAAAAGATCTTACTATTATTATGCATTGTTTGTGTTAGGCTACTTCCTGTTGCAGATACCTGTCTCTCTAGGCCACTGATTCATAGATTCATAGATATTTAGGCCAGAAGGGACCATTATGATCATCTAGTCTGACCTCCTGCACAATGCAGGCCACAGAATTTCACCCACCACTCCTAAAAAAGACCTCACACCTGATCAAATATGAGGGACCCAGGTTACTAGATAACGTGCATGCATATAACAAAAAATTGTCCCTCACTATCTAGAGCCACATCTATACTACAGAGACTAGAAGCATAGATACAGTGCTGCAGCTATACTGACATAACCTTGTAGTGTAGACGCAGCAGTGATGTAAGGGGCTTTTCCATTGTAGGAACACCACCTCCCTGAACAAGGGTAGCACCTACCTGTGTCTACACCTGGAGTTACGCCTGCATACCTGTATGGCTGCATCATCCAGGGGTGTGAATGTTTCACGTCCCTGAGCAATGTACTTATGTCAATGTAAATTTTAAGCATAGAGCAGGTCTAAGAATAAGATGAGACAACAGTTTAATCCAGGTTTCAGAGTAACAGCCGTGTTAGTCTGTATTCGCAAAAAGAAAAGGAGGACTTGTGGCACCTTAGAGACTAACCAATTTACTTGAGCATAAGCTTTCGTGAGCTACAGCTCACTTCATCGGATGCATACTGTGGAAACTGCAGAAGACATTCTGCACCCGATGAAGTGAGCTGTAGCTCACGAAAGCTTATACTCAAATAAATTGGTTAGTCTCTAAGGTGCCACAAGTCCTCCTTTTCTTTTTGGTTTACTATAACAAACAGCTGCAAATAATGAGGCCGTTATGATAGTGTCTAAGGACTATGTAATTAGCAGCAGTCACAGAACTTCAGCAGCCTAACAGTTACCAAGCATTTAGTAGGCACCACAGCGTAGGTTGGTTTTAATAAGCGCACATCTTCACTGGCAGCATTAAAGCACTGCCACGGTTAAAAAAACCACCTCCACGCGGGGCGTAGCTCCCAGCGCTTGTGCACTGTCTATGCTGGCACGTTACAGCGCTGAAACGTGCAGCGCCCGGGGGATGTTTTTTCACACCCTAGAGTGAGAAAGTCACAGCACTGCAAAGTGACAGTGTAGACAAGCCCTAAGAGATGTAAAAGAGGCCAATGTGGTTGCTTAGCAGTTTTTCACAGTCAGCTGCTCTCATGCAGAAGGAGCAGCGTGGGAGAAAGATTTTTGCAGCTGCATTTCGAATGGGTATAATGGCTTTGTTTTGGCTGGAGATGTGGGCCAGTGTTTGAGGTGGAGGCTCCTTAACTGTTTCCATCACCTGTTTGCAATGACTTCTTTATATTTATCCTGAATGTAAGGTGGCAGTTACACCCCACCCATAATAGCAGGGTTTAGCCCAACCCATAACATTTGTCATATACTGCACCTTTCATCCAGAAGACAACATGCTGTTTACTAATTCTATACAGAAATCACTTCTTCTACCTTTGAAAGGCAGCCAGCTCTGGGAGGAAATGCAGCAGCTGCTTAACAAGGTTATGCAACTCCGTAAGACAGGAAGCTGAGGAGAATGCCATCATGCAAGGAAAATTAAAGAGGCAGAATGTAACACCACGGTTCAAACAAAAATTGCCCTAGGAGCTTTAGTGTTGGGACCGCAATTATTCATTTTTTTCTGGAAAATGAGCTGCTTGCAGCAGAGGGTGCTCCTTCGCTGCACATTAGGGCATCGGTTCAGTACTGACTCGGACCAGAAATGGCCAGCTACTGCTTAACCAGCACTATGATACTCTTGTCAGGTCTCCCATTTAAACAGTAGCCCTGCTCAGGGGGGTAAAAGCTACTAGGAAACACACACAGCTACAAGTCTTGCAGTACCCTAATATCAAGGATGTGAAGAGGGAATTTCTTGGAACTGATTTGGACATAAAGCAGAGCGGGTTTCAGAACCTGCAGTGGTATGTTTTGAAGGAGTAGGTCTCGGAAAGGTCTGCTGTGGGGAGAACACAGCCTGGTTCCGCTGCAGCCCATGCTGCGCTCACTGGTCTTTCTCCCGGTTGCTTTCTTGGGCCTCCTTTGAGTGTCTTATAGTAACTGACACGGCTGATTTCTTTGACTAGAACGTGAATGGGTTAAACCGTGATGGAGGAAGCCAGACTTCTCCTTCTGGGGTGTGACTGTGACTGGATCTGAAAGATAGAAATTAAAAAAGAAGCTTCACACTCTGAGGTGACTTTGGAAGGAAATTAAGCAACCAAGAGAGGACTTCCTGGCACTGGTGTGTTACCTCCCAGCTCACTGCCTCCTTGGTAGGGAAACTATAGGCAGGAAAGAGCCTCTGCACAAACAGGTTTCAGAGGAGCAGCCATGTCAGTCTGTATTCGCAAAAAGAACAGGAGGACTTGTGGCTCCTTAGAGACTAACCCATAGTTATTCATAATGACAGGTTTCAGAGTAACAGCCGTGTTAGTCTGTATTCGCAAAAAGAAAAGGAGTACTTGTGGCACCTTAGAGACTAACCAATTTATTTGAGCATAAGCTTTCGTGAGCTACGGCTACCGATGAAGTGAGCTGTAGCTCACGAAAGCTCATGCTCAAATAAATTGGTTAGTCTCTAAGGTGCCACAAGTCCTCCTTTTCTCACAGTTATTCTCTCGCTGATTTCCACAGTAAAATGTGTTCAGTCTAACTAGGCTCTTTCTACCTACCAACCCTGCAAATACAACCTGGGTCTGTGAACAACTGAAATCAGGTCCTTTCTGTTGCACACCACTGTCAACTGAACTCAAGGTTTCTGGATAATGACCATGGGTGAGGTGGACTAGAACGGAGCTCAATAGTAAGAATGTATTTCTTCCAGTAAACAGAACACATACAGCATGATCAAAAGAAACACCCGGTGCCCTCAACTCCTATAGACATTCATGGAAATTCTAGTTTAGCCTATATAGGTTCTTTTGCTGTGTTGTGAACACTCAGCACTTTGCAGGGTCTGGCCTGTAAGAAGAAGGAAGTATAGGTTCCTGATTTTCCACGGCCTATTTATTTACATGCTTACGTCCAGTCAATCTCTGTTATGCAAAACACTTAAACATCTGCAATGGGGCTGTTTAGAATGATCAAGTTTTGCTGTGGAAATCAGTGAACCTAACAGCTGTGTAAAATGGGTGTAAAAACTCTACCATTCTAGACTCATTTGACAGCATTTTGCACAGGCAGAATTGACTACATGGGGTGCAGGGTGATGGAGAATCAGGTCTCAGCTACTTTTGGAGCGGGGGGGAGGGGGGCGGCTCAAATCCTGCTTGCTTTACTCACTAGACTTCAGTGGCTCTTGTCACAAGGGTTTGGCCCTTGGGCAGTCATGTAACCGTAACCCTGCTATGGAAGATGCTGCAAAGTGGAAGTTACCACAGTAGCCCAAGGCAGGTCTCTTCTCTTGCTTCATTTCCCTCCAACAAAACAAGTTTGTATGGCCAGTTTCCTTTTTTCTCATGGACTACTCAGTTTAGATTGTCATCACACCACAGAGAAGGAGGTTTATGTATGCAAGCAAAGTGGGGGACATAAAAGTCATTAAGATACACAGGGTTTTCAGCTGAATGGAAGATTTTGTGATGGGGGATTTTGGATAAACAAGTTTTTCAGATGAAAGTTGTTTGATTATTATTTTTTTTTAAATTTTGATCTGTTCAGTTTTCCACATCTTTCAGCCTCCCAGCCGTGGCTGCTGGGACTAGACTTGGATGAAATGGACACTTTCTGCTTTTCAGGATTTTGCTCCACTGAAAAAAGATTGTAAACAATGGCATCTAGATACAGAATTGTGTGAGATTGCTGCAGAGCTCCTGAAATGCCATGGAAATGTACGTATGCAAGGCAGACTCAGAGAAATGAACGTGGTGTTCTGGGGTGGGCAGTAAATGGGCAGAGAGCCGCTTGTGGCAGGGAAGTAGAGACTTAGGAGAGATCAGATATTGACATTCACTGCGATGTATGGTGATGAAAAGGGATAGATAAAAACAAGACCAGGGAGATGAGCAATTGGCTGGAGCCAGAGAATGGAAATGATACGGAGCCTTTCAGGGCTAGATCACTGATCAAAGTTAGCTCTGTTCCAATGATAGTTATTGTCTGGTGATTGGCCTTTGTCAAAGGAGGTGATGGCCTCAGTCCAGTCCCAAATGGACAGGCATTTACATCACGGAAAACACCAATTGCCCTGCTGGTTGGCATACTCAGCAAAGAGCCCAAGGGCTGAATAGACCTGAAGACTAAAACTACCCCCTCACCCCTGCCCCGCTGGGGATGGTACAGGAGAAGCTACCCCCTCACTGTCTGTGTTGCATAGAAGCTGTGGATGAGCAAAGAACGTTGCTGTCCAAGGGCGGCCAGTCTGGCACCTTTCGCCCGCGGTAGAGTCACATCAAATTTATTTTAAAAAAAAAAGATCATTTTAAAAGAGCGAGAGGCTGAAAGTTAACGAGTCACAGGCATTGTCAGATTGTGGGTTCCTCTGACCTGTGTATCGTGACCAACGCTGCTGCTGCTCGTGGCCTCTGGCTTTGCCCAGCATGGGGAGGTGCTGCTCAAACTGCTGTCCTCTGCTGGTTCTTTTCCTCCCCAAGAGGCTGTTTAACTTGGAGGGGGCAGAGGGCACATGCACTGAAAACAGGATCAGTTTTATTCCCTCCTCTGCCTTTCTCTATGTTCGTCACTATCCCTCTTTCTCTCTTCTCCCCTTCGCCCCCCACCCCCCCGCCCCCGCCTTCCTTGGTATTTCCTTACATGTCCTGTCTCACAGTGCAGCCCCCACATCCCATACTGGGGAGTGAGGGTTGTAGTGATTATTCTTCCAGGGCTTTAATGTCAGTGGGATGTGCTGGTAAGTGTAACACATGTAAACCCTGGGATACCCATAGACTGGAGAAGGGAATAGCTGAGAGATCTAAAACAGTGGTTCTCAACCAGGGGTACATGTACCCCTGGGGGTAAGCAGAGATTTTTCCGGGGATACATCAACTCATCTAGATATTTACCTAGTGTTACAACAGGCTGCATAAAAAGCACTAGCAAAGTCAGTAGAAACTAAAGTTTCATACAGACAATGATCTGTATACGATACACTGAAACGTGTAAGCACAATATTTATATTCCAACTGATTTATTTTATAATTATATGGTAAACATGAGAAAGTGAGCCATTTGTCAGGAATAGTGGGCTGGGACACTTTTGTATTTTTAGATCTGATTTTGTAAGCAAGTAGTTTTTAAGTGAGGTGAAACTTGAGGGTACCCAAGACAAATCAGACTCCTGAAAGGGATATAGTCATCTGGAACGATTGAGAGCCACTGGAAAACACAGGTTTGAAATGCCCATGGTTTGTGGGGTCAGTTTGAAATCCCGGCAATGTGGCTCAGCCCTCAAATGAAATGAGTTCCAGGGAGTTTGCTGTACAAGACCATAATTACTAACCTTTGGCAGAATTTGATTTTTTTAAATATAATTTCAGCAGATTCTATCAATGTTTAATTTTAAGCATTTTTTATTTTTATCGATTTAAATTTTAGCAGTTGGACAAAATTATGAGGTTTCACCTTTTTTATCAATGTAAATGTTTACAGTTACAGGAAGGTATGTGGTCATCAAACATTGTGGGCAGGGGGGTCAGGCAGTAGTTACTTAATGACAGTAGATGTTAAGATTCAAAAGTTAACGCCTTATAACTTTGGAATACAAATTTTTAACAACACGTGTCAAAATATACAAAGTAGATATCCTTAAATCAAGCTCTCATAAGTTTTCAAGCAGCATTTTTCACACTTAACCTATTTGTAAAAATTGTTCATCAATTTCTATTACTGACATTTACTAATAACAAACCCAGCCTTCCAAGCCTAGTAATAACTGAGGTCTTATCTGCTCTGCATTGACATGCAGGATGGGGGCCTGATTTTCAGGGATGCTGAGCACCTGCAGCTCGCTTTGACTTCCGCTGGAGTTGTGGCTGCTTTTGAAAACCAGGCTCTGTGTCAACGTAATGCTATAACTCTTGTAATGAACCAAACCGGGCACTAGAGGTCACTGATTGAAAATGAAAAACAATCAGAAAATTCATTAGTACTCTGGAAATGAAAATAAAAATTAAAACTCAGAGAGAAAAGCTAACACATTACACAAAGATTAAAGGGGTTGAACCCCATCCTCCAATAAGATTTGGAGACTTCGAGAGAGAGAGAGAGAATCCATCACTTCCCATGGTAGTTTGTTCTGGTGGTTCATCACCACCACTGTTCAAAATGACAGGTTTCAGAGTAACAGCCGTGTTAGTCTGTATTCGCAAAAAGAAAAGGAGTACTTGTGGCACCTTAGAGACTAACCAATTTATTTGAGCATGAGCTTTCGTGAAAGCTCATGCTCAAATAAATTGGTTAGTCTCTAAGGTGCCACAAGTACTCCTTTTCTTTTTACTGTTCAAAATGTGTGCCTTATTTCTCATTTGAATTTGCACCAGCAAGCAAATCTTTAGGGACATTGCATCAACCCAGAGGGAGCAGAAGCTCTGGGGAGCTGAGATCCAGGACTTCTGAATTTTTATTCTAAAGTTTCTTTCCATTTTACTTCAACAGGAAAAAGAGAGAGAGAAGGAGAGACAACAAATAAGTTGGTGGAAAGTAGTCAGACTTGTTCTGCAGTGACATGCGCTTTCCCATCGCCACCCATGCTCTGCTCCCCAGATCGGAGCTGCCCTGCAACTTTTCAGTAGCTCCAACATTTGGATTGCAGGTAGGTGTCTGTGGTGAGTCTTGTAAGCCTACACCAGGCCTTGCACATCTGATAAAGGACATGCATAGTTCAGTGCAGGGAAATGTGCAGAGTGGGGTCCTGCTTTATGTAATGTACATTTTAAAGACGCATTGTTTTTTTAAAATGCACAGTTGGTGTGGTGTGCATGTGAGACTGACCTCATTCAATGCATGCCATGTCTCATTCATGGAACCCTTTCTGTCTGCCTATCTGGGTGTTTGTTTAGTACCTGAGTGGCTTGTATGATGTGCAGGTAGTGAGGCAAGGCTCCTCAATAGCTCTCATCTCATTCACTGCCCATCCTGTGAGGGACACAGAGAATGAGGCAGGGTTCTGTGTAAACCCCCTAAGGTAAAAAAATCACCTGGATGTTACTATGGCACAGAGGGAGTGTCTCCCTCCTATGGACCTTGTGAGGGACATGGTGGTGTGTGGCTTTTTCTCTGTTTTTTTAAAAGAAAAAACCCTAGGAAATTCCATTTAAAAAACTAAATGAGCGTTAAGTAGGCTTGGAAGAATTAGATTTTTATCAGTAAATGTTGATAAATGTCAATTTCATTGTACATACACAGACAAAGCAATATTTCCAATTATCACAATCAAAATCTACAAGGAGGCAAAGTAAGCAAAATGCTGCCTGAGAACTTATTAGAGTTTGATTTAGGGAGATTTACTTTATATATTTTGAAATGTGATATTGACAATTTGTGTGTCAACAGTTCTAGAGCTTTCGCTCTTTGAATCTCTATGTCTACTGTCCTTAAATAACTATGGTCTGATACCCCGCATAATTTCCCGCAGCTGTGAAAATTGACATACATACACATTTAAAGGTTTCATAGTAGCAGCCGTGTTAGTCTATATGTGCAAAAAGAAAAGGAGTACTAGTGGCACCTTAGAGACTAACCAATTTATTTGAGCATAAGCTTTCATGAGCTACAGCTCACTTCATCGTATGCATTCAGTGGAAAATACAGTGAGGAGATTTATATACACACAGAACATGAAAAAATGGGTGTTATCATACACACTGTAAGGAGAGTGATCACTTAAGATGAGCTATTACCAGCAGGAGAGCGGGGGGGCGGGTAGGGGGGGAGAAAACCTTTTGTAGTGATAATCAAGGTGGGCCATTTCCAGCAGTTAACAGGAACATCCAAGGAGCAGTGGGGGGTGTGGGAAATAAACATGGGGAAATAGTTTTACTTTATGTAATGACACATCCACTCCCAGTCTCTATTCAAGCCTAAGTTAATTGTATCCAGTTTGCAAATTAATTCCAATTCAGCAGTCTCTCGTTGGAGACTCGTTGGTCCAACCTCAGCCTGGACCAGTCCACATAAGAGATCCACTTCCTGGACATCACGGTGCTAATAAGCGATGGTCACATAAACACCACCCTATACCGGAAACCTACTGACCGCTATTCCTACCTGCATGCCTCCAGCTTTCACCCAGACCACACCACACGATCCATCGTCTACAGCCAAGCTCTGCGATACAACTGCATTTGCTCCAACCCCTCAGACAGAGACAAACACCTACAAGATCTCTATCAAGCATTCTTACAACTACAATACCCACCTGCCGAAGTGAAGAAACAAACTGACAGAGCCAGAAGAGTACCCAGAAGTCACCTACTACAGGACAGGCCCAACAAAGAAAATAAGAGAACGCCACTAGCCATCACCTTCAGCCCCCAACTAAAACCTCTCCAACGCATCATCAAGGATCTACAACCTATCCTGAAGGATGACCCATCACTCTCACAAATCTTGGGAGACAGGCCAGTCCTTGCCTACAAACAGCCCCCAAACCTGAAGCAAATACTCACCAGCAACCACACACCACACAACAGAACCACTAACCCAGGAACCTGTCCTTGCAACAAAGCCCGTTGCAAACTGTATCCACATATCTATTCAGGAGACACCATCATAGGGCCTAATCACATCAGCCACACTATCGGGCTTGTTCACCTGCACATCTACCAATGGGATATATGCCATCATGTGCCAGCAATGCCCCTCTGCCATGTACATTGGTCAAACTGGACAGTCTTTACGTAAAAGAATAAATGGACACAAAGCAGATGTCAAGAATTATAACATTCATAAACCAGTCGGAGAACACTTCAATCTCTCTGGTCACTCGATTTCAGACCTAAAGGTCGCAATATTAGAACAAAAAGACTTCAAAAACAGACTCCAACGAGAGATTGCTGAATTGGAATTAATTTGCAAATTGGATACAATTAACTTAGGCTTGAAATAGACTGGGAGTGGATGGGTCATTACACAAAGTAAAACTATTTCCCCTGTTTATTTCCCCCCTTCTACTGTTCCTCAGACATTCTTGTCCATTGCTGGAAATGGCCCACCTTGATTATCACTACAAAAGGTTTTTTTTCCTCTCCTGCTGGTAATAGCTCATCTTAAGTGATCACTCTCCTTACAGTGTGTATGATAACACCCATTTTTTCATGTTCTGTGTGTATATAAATCTCCTCACTGTATTTTCCACTGAATGCATCCGCTGAAGTGAGCTGTAGCTCACGAAAGCTTATGCTCAAATAAATTGGTTAGTCTCTAAGGTGCCACTAGTACTCCTTTTCTTTATACACATTTAAAATGTTTCAAAATAAACACTGATATGATCCGTTTAAATTAGTAACAGTTCTGCTAAGCCTAGTGTTCAAGTTGCATGGGGAAGTACCCCAAAAGTAGGAAATATTTGCCTCTATTCATTTGATACAGTCGACAAATGCATGAACATGTGTTAGTTCCGACTAGACAATGTACACTGTTTTCTGCAGCCTAGAAAGAGCAGTGTATTAGGCTGTGGCTCTTAAGGACACCATTGTGTGTCTTGTATATAAATGCCTTTTGGACTCTTTCTGGCAGGCATAAATTATTACCCATGAGAATCTCAATGTTCTTTTAACATAATGTTTTCAGTGACGTCAGTATTAACATGCATCTGTGAGGGAAGTGTAGCTTAGTGTGAGATTATTATAAAGGAGGTCTTTGAGACGCATTCCTTGGTTCTGGAGATAAGAATAGCAGTACCTGATGGGCAGCTAAATAAATTTCTGCCTGTGAGCTTCTGCCCATGCTTAGGTCAGCCTGAAAGTTGTAAACCGTTTCAAAGAGTTTCCTGAGGCCGGAACTGTTCGGAACAGTCCATTGAGGAATAGCTCGTCACCCCCTACATATCCCAAAGTCTGTTCACTAGTGTGTGGGACCGTGAGGGTGACGTTACCTATCTAGTGTAAGTACTTACATGGCTCCTATTATTGTAGCATCTCAGCACTTTACAATCTTTAATGTATTTATTGTCACAACAACCAGTGAGGGGGAGGTAGGACAGGGCAATTATCCAAAATGAGGCAAACAGACACTAAGGGACTTGCCCAAGATCAGATGGGAAATCTGGGGCAGAGTAAGGAGTTGAACTTGGGTTGCCTAAGTAAGGACTTGAACCTGCACCTTCTTGCATACAAAGCAGAACACGTCCCCCATTCCGCCAAGCCCAGGAGATGGGGAGTCAGGTTGAATTTTGGGGACAAGTGATGGGTTGGGCCCATCCTTGGGGAGTGCTGAAGGGTACAGTTTGGCTTGCAGGGACATCTATGAATCTTTGCCCCTTTCTCCACATTGATCCTGACACTTGGTTGCCCCCAGGGGTGGTGAGTGGTGTGTAATTAGCACTTTGACAGCATTGCACATTTGCAAAGCACTGAACAAACATTAACGAATTAATCCTAATTAGCAAGTTGTGTTCCTGGTCCCTGCCAAAGGTGGGAGATGCCCATAAGCAAGTTCCTTGGGACAGGGACCATGTCTCTTCACGTGTCTGCGAAGCACCCAGCTCCTTAAGATCTTCCCAGGCAGGCAACAATAGTAATTCAGCCTCCCGCTGTGTGACATCTCCCTTATTCCTTTGCCTGCTGCATGCACAGAAAGGGACGGTGTCTCTTTAAGCTTGGGGAGCGCTGCCTTGCCTGAGTGAGGGTGGGTTCTGGTTACTGTGAAGAATCCCAGGTGACATGTGAGGCTAAGGGGCGGGGCTTCACCTGGCCCCCAGGTGAGAGTGATATGGGCTTCAGTTCCCTAATGTCTGTCTTTCTTCCTGCCTTGCCGTGGCTTAGGCTGTAGTAGGTTCTTCCTCTGCTGGCTCCTTTCATTCACCCACAATCTTGGAATGAAGCTGTTCCCTGAACAATGGGCCACCGAGGGTATAAGGCAGAGTGACTTCCTGGAGCAGGAAATGCCTGCAACGGTGATGCCGGTGAGTATAGCCGGGCTTGGGAAAGGACTCTTACTTTCTTCCTGTCTAGGTGTCCGGGGATGGGGCTGTGAGTCTCTGATTATCTCCAGACTGGCAGCCCCAGGGCAGGCATCCCCACCTGAATCATGACTTGGGAGGGGGAGCTCTCGAGGCCCCATTCAGCTGGGATCACTCCCTGTTGAGATTTGAGCAAATGTCTGAGACATCCCATACACGCACCTACTTTCACCTGAGCACCAAACTTTCCAGTTCTTCCTCTCCGGGTGTTGGCTGGGCTTGGCTTGAACTTGTGACCTAAAGGTGACAGGCTCTCATCAAAAGTCATGCAGTTCAGAGCTGCAAAGCTGGCTGTGTGTACTTAACTCCCCTTGCTGTTACATTTTGTAGCTCCTACCATAAGTAGGATTCTCTGGCACCCCCGTCCCCACTAGCCTGTAGCAGGCAGCTACAGATTCCAATCTTGGTCGGTTACACAGGTAGATTTGGAGTGATGACTCTATTTGCTTTAGCAGAGTTACTGAGATTGGAATCTGGCCCACTAATAGCCTTAGTTCGGGATTTCCTTGGAGGGATTTTGTGTGTGTTTAATCCCTGAAACATCTTTAAGATAGTGTATATTGCATATGGTTACAAAGAATCCGAGATCAAAAGGTTTAAGTAAGATCATTTATAATCTTAGGAGTGTAGCTTTATAGTGGTAGTCTTTCCTATTTTTGTGCTTCTAGTTCTATGGTAGTTTAGAATTACAATCCCCCAACAGAGGAGCGTAAAAACTCATAGACCATAAATCCTATCCAGATCTTGCCCATCCTTTGTCTGGAACAGGGTTTCCCGCACTTTGCGTGACTGATGTGGCGACACTGACAACTTGCCAGGTGCATAAAAGTTTCACCTAATGCAGGAAATGAAACAGTTTCCACCTGCCTTCTCCTTTAATACGAGGGAGAGACCTGTGGGTAATATAACTCCCAGAATGCAGTGCTCTCTCTTGATCTAAGTGAGCTGCACCAGACGCTCTCCACCCACTCATTTAGTCTGACTTGCTGCATGCATGCAGGAAAGACTGTGGCTGGTGTATTTCCCATACATCAGACGCAGTTGATACACCGTGGCCAGCACCTTGATGCCATTGAGCAGATGTGACTAATGTATGCGGCTCCCAGAGTGTCTGTGTAGGAGACTAGGAGTACTTGTGGCACCTTAGAGACTAACCAATTTATTTGAGCATGAGCTTTCGTGAGCCACAGCTCACTTCATCAGATGTGTACCGTGGAAACTGCAGCAGACTTTATATACACACAGAGAATATGAAACAATACCTCCTCCCACCCCACTGTCCTGCTGGTAATAGCTTATCTAAAGTGATCAGCAGGTGGGCCATTTCCAGCACAAATCCAGGTTTTCTCACCCTCCACCCCCCCACACAAATTCACTCTCCTGCTGGTGCTAGCCCATCCAAAGTGACAACTCTTTACATAATCAAGTCGGGCTATTTCCTGCATAGATAACCTGGATCTATGCAGGAAATAGCCCGACTTGATTATGTAAAGAGTTGTCACTTTGGATGGGCTAGCACCAGCAGGAGAGTGAATTTGTGTGGGGGGGTGGAGGGTGAGAAAACCTGGATTTGTGCTGGAAATGGCCCACCTGCTGATCACTTTAGATAAGCTATTACCAGCAGGACAGTGGGGTGGGAGGAGGTATTGTTTCATATTCTCTGTGTGTATATAAAGTCTGCTGCAGTTTCCACGGTACACATCTGATGAAGTGAGCTGTGGCTCACGAAAGCTCATGCTCAAATAAATTGGTTAGTCTCTAAGGTGCCACAAGTACTCCTTTTCTTTTTGCGAATACAGACTAACACGGCTGTTCCTCTGAAACCTGTGTAGGAGACTGAAATAGACAGAGCTCTCTTCCTCTTCTTGCCTTTGCAGCCCTCATGTGACTAAGCGTGTGGTGCTGTGGGTTTCGTGTGACAGGTGGGTTAGCAGCGCAGGGTCCACAGAGGCAAATACGATTTACTGCTCAGAGCTGCCATCCTGGGCCTTTTGGTTCTGTGCAGCTGGGTTTCCGTGGGACCCTGCCATGGGCATTAGTCATGTAAAGCTGGCCTATCTGAGGGAGCTGCAGGCTATGCTGGGGTGTGGCTACCCTTTCAGGTTTCTGGCAATTGCTCTTGTGTTGCTGCACCACAGAGAAAAGAAACAGGGCCCTGTCATCAGCACTGGTCCTATCACAAACAGCACAACTGCCTGCAGGGGGTACCATGTGGGTCAGCCCCATCTCCGCTCCTGATAAGGGGGCCGGGATGTGGAATGACAAACTCCTGATCCCACACCCTCTTCCCATACACATGTCCCCTGTTATCATGGCTAACGGCAACTCTCTGATCTCCTACCCCCCCCCCCCCCGCCGTCGTCTTTGGGGCACTCTTGCCTGCGGTCCTGCCCATTGCAGAGCCCTACTTGTGACTCAGTGCAGGCCTCCTGCTGAAAGGAACATGAGTGATCAGGGTTTTGTTGGGCGGTACCAAGTGATGTCACCCACCCAAGGGCGCTGGTTTAGCCGGCCCTAGTGTGTTTACCGAACACAGAGATGATAGCTATGGAATTGAGATAACTGCACAATAACACTATGAAACACAGAGTGCCAGCCTGGGTGTAATGAATATGCCACTCGGTGGCTCAGAATGGGCTCTGTCTGCCTCTCTTGTTAATAGGGCCAGGCCAAGAGCGCCAGTCTCCATCACCCACTTGTTAGATTTCAAAACAGACATCTTTGTGCGTTCTCTCACACTGCTCCACAAGCCTGCAAGGCCCTCCCTGTAAGGGCCCACAGACCGACCTCACTGTCTGCTTTCAAATCTCTCCACAAAACTCTCCTTTGCCGTGAGGCCTCCAAAAAGATGGCTGGTGTCCTGAGCCCACTGCCAATCACACAGAGCAGGATGGCCTCGTTATGCTCCCCTATCGGTCTGTCTGTCATCGCTTGTGTCAAGGTTCTTCCCCCACTCTGAACTCTAGGGTACAGATGTGGGGACCTGCATGAAAACCTCCTAAGCTTACTTTTACCAGCTTAGGTTAAAACTTCCCCAAGGTACAAATTAATTTTATCCTTTGTCCTTGGAATAACCGCTGCCACCACCAAACTCTAACTGGGTTTACTGGGAAACGTAGTTTGGACACGTCTTTCCCCCCAAAATCCTCCCAACCCTTGCACCCCACTTCCTGGGGAAGGTTTGGTAAAAATCCTCACCAATTTGCATAGGTGACCACAGACCCAAACCCTTGGATCTGAGAACAATGAAAGAGCATTCCGTTTTCTTACAAGAAGACTTTTAATAGAAATAGAAGTAAATAGGAGTAAAGGAATCACCCCTGTAAAATCAGGATGGTAGGTACCTTACAGGGTAATTAGATTCAAAACATAGAGAACCCCTCTAGGCAAAACCTTAAGTTACAAAAAAGACACACAGACAGAAATAGTCATTCTATTCAGCACAATTCTTTTCTCAGCCATTTCAAGAAATCATAATCTAACGCATACCTAGCTAGATTACTTACTAAAAGTTCTAAGACTCCATTCCTGGTCTATTCCTGGCAAAGCAGCATATCAACAGACACAGACCCTTTGTTTCTCTCCCTCCTCCCAGCTTTTGAAAGTATCTTGTCTCCTCATTGGTCATTTTGGTCAGGTGCCAGCGAGGTTACCTTTAGCTTCTTAACCCTTTACAGGTGAGCGGATTTTTCCTCTGGCCAGGAGGGATTTTAAAGGGGTTTACCCTTCCCTTTACATTTATGACAGCTTGTCTTTGACCGTGAGCTTTTCGGGGCACGGCCCATCGTTTTGTTCTGTGTCTGTACAGCGCTTAGCACAATGGAGTTCCTGCTTCTCGACCAAGAACATAAGAACAGCCGTACTGTGTCAGGCCAATGGTCCATCTCACCTAATATCTTGTCTCTGACAGTGGCCGGTGCCAGACTAGGGCTCCTAGGTGCTAAGATAATAAAAATAATCAATTCAAGGTGTTCAGAGAGATGGGACCCCCTTTCTCCCCTTATGAATTTCCCCTTGATACGATGCTTTTTAGACATTGTCTGTCCATGTCTGGAAGGCAGGCAGGTACAGCCTCTTACTAGAGTTCCGCTGGAAGTAGGTTCTCCCTGCTGACTATTTAAATTGTTTGTACAGAAATAGCAGGGGCCACATAATATAGAATAATACACGTATACTAAACGCACATGACTGCTCAAGCTATGAATGAGATGCTCTGTTCCATGACTAGACACTTTTATGGTCGCCATAGTATCTGAGCTCCTCATGTATTAATGAGTGAGTCTTCACAACACTCCTGTCGGGAGGGACGGGGGGCGGAGGGGAAGGGTCATAGAATATCAGGGTTGGAAGGGATCTCAGGAGGTCATCTAGTCCCACCCCCTGCTCAAAGCAGGACCAATCCCCAATTTTTGCCCCACATCCCAAATGGCCCCCTCAAGGATTGAACTCACAACCCTGGGTTTAGCAGGCCAATGCTCAAACCACTGAGTGATCCCTCCCCCCATTGTCATCCTCCTTTTACAGGTGGGGATACTGATTGGCCCAAGGTATCACTGGAAGTCCCAGGAATAGAACCTAGATTTGCTGGGTCCCACTCCGGTACCTTAACCCTTAGTCCATTCTTCCTTCGTTAAACTGGCCGACCTGTCCTTAACACCACTGTGGCAGCTAGTACAGCCTTTTTTGGTAGGGTTGGGTGTCCAACGTCCTATGTGAAATGAGTCTGCCAGTCTGGGTCTCTGGCTGGCTTGTAGCAGACAACAGGGCTTCCGCATCAGAAAACCCACACTCCAAAAGCTGGCCCTGACTGATTTCCTCTTGTTAGCAGCCTCAGCGGAGGCCACGGGAACTGAAGTGGGGCTGTGGTCAGGGCTGCTGTTGCCCATGCAATACCTCTTCCGTGCATGAACAGAACTAAATGCTCATGGGAAGCAGCATGTGAGCCCAAAGGTGTGGCACAGCCCTTGTGGTATTTTGTCATGTGTTTCCTGCTTCCCAGCATGCAGAGTTGTGTCTTGGATGTGGCCTCAAAGGCTGGTGGACGTGACCAGCTGGTGACATAGACTTGAGCAATAGGACATGCCACTTTGAGGAATGAAAAGGAGTACTTGTGGCACCTTAGAGACTAACCAATTTATTTGAGCATGAGCTTTCGTGAGCTACAGCTCACTTCATCGGATGCATACCGTGGAAACTGCAGTAGACATTATATACACACAGAGACCATGAAACAATACCCCCTCCCACCCCACTGTCCTGCTGGTAATAGCTTATCTAAAGTGATCATCAAGTTGGGCCATTTCCAGCACAAATCCAGGTTTTCTCACCCTCCGCCCCCCCCCACACACACAAACTCACTCTCCTGCTGGTAATAGCCCATCCAAAGTGACCACTCTCTTCACAATGTGCATGATAATCAACGTGGGCCATTTCCTGCACAAATCCAGGTTTTCTCACCCCCCCCACCCCCATACACACACAAACTCACTCTCCTGCTGGTAATAGCTCATCCAAAGTGACCACTCTCCCTACAATGTGCATGGTAATCAAGGTGGGTCATTTCCAGCACAGATCTAGGCTTTCTCACCCCCCCACCTCCCCGGGGGAACACACACACACACACACGCATAAACTCACTCTCCTGCTGGCAATAGCTCATCCAAACTGACCACTCTCCAAGTTTAAATCCAAGTTTAACCAGAACGTCTGGGGGGGGGGGGGGGGGGCGTAGGAAAAAGCAAGGGGAAATAGGCTACCTTGCATAATGACTTAGCCACTCCCAGTCTCTATTTAAGCCTAAATTAATAGTATCCAATTTGCAAATGAATTCCAATTCAGCAGTTTCTCGCTGGAGTCTGGATTTGAAGTTTTTTTGTTGTAAGATAGTGACCTTCATGTCGGTGATTGCGTGACCAGAGAGATTGAAGTGTGCTCCGACTGGTTTATGAATGTTATAATTCTTGACATCTGATTTGTGTCCATTTATTCTTTTACGTAGAGACTGTCCAGTTTGACCAATGTACATGGCAGAGGGGCATTGCTGGCACATGATGGCATATATCACATTGGTGGATGTGCAGGTGAACGAGCCTCTGATAGTGTGGCTGATGTTATTAGGCCCTATGATGGTGTCCCCTGAATAGATATGTGGGCACAGTTGGCAACGGGCTTTGTTGCAAGGATAGGTTCCTGGGCTAGTGGTTCTGTTGTGTGGTATGTGGTTGTTGGTGAGTATTTGCTTCAGGTTGCGGGGCTGTCTGTAGGCAAGGACTGGCCTGTCTCCCAAGATTTGTGAGAGTGTTGGGTCATCCTTCAGGATAGGTTGTAGATCCTTAATAATGTGTTGGAGGGGTTTTAGTTGGGGGCTGAAGGTGACGGCTAGTGGCGTTCTGTTATTTTCTTTGTTAGGCCTATCCTGTAGTAGGTGATTTCTGGGAACTCTTCTGGCTCTATCAGTCTGTTTCTTCACTTCCGCAGGTGGGTATTGTAGTTGTAAGAAAGCTTGATAGAGATCTTGTAGGTGTTTGTCTCTGTCTGAGGGGTTGGAGCAAATGCGGTTGTATCGCAGAGCTTGGCTGTAGACGATGGATCGTGTGGTGTGGTCAGGGTGAAAGCTGGAGGCATGTAGGTAGGAATAGCGGTCAGTAGGTTTCCGGTATAGGGTGGTGTTTATGTGACCATTGTTTATTAGCACTGCTATGGGTACCCGCATGGCCCCACAGTATGCCAACATTTTTATGGCTGATTTAGAACAACGCTTCCTCAGCTCTCGTCCCCTAAAGCCCCTACTCTACTTGCGCTATATTGATGACATCTTCATCATCTGGACCCATGGAAAAGAAGCCCTTGAGGAATTCCACCATGATTTCAACAATTTCCATCCCACCATCAATCTCAGCCTGGTCCAGTCCGCACAAGAGATCCACTTCCCGGACACTACAGTGCTAATAAACAATGGTCACATAAACACCACCCTATACCGGAAACCTACTGACCGCTATTCCTACCTACATGCCTCCAGCTTTCACCCTGACCACACCACACGATCCATCGTCTACAGCTAAGCTCTGCGATACAACCGCATTTGCTCCAACCTCTCAGACAGAGACAAACACCTACAAGATCTCTATCAAGCTTTCTTACAACTACAATACCCACCTGCGGAAGTGAAGAAACAGATTGATAGAGCCAGAAGAGTTCCCAGAAATCACCTACTACAGGAAAGGCCTAACAAAGAAAATAACAGAACGCCACTAGCCGTCACCTTCAGCCCCCAACTAAAACCCCTCCAACGCATTATTAAGGATCTACAACCTATCCTGAAGGATGACCCAACACTCTCACAAATCTTGGGAGACAGGCCAGTCCTTGCCTACAAACAGCCCCGCAACCTGAAGCAAATACTCACCAACAACCACATACCACACAACAGAACCACTAGCCCAGGAACCTATCCTTGCAACAAAGCCCGTTGCCAACTGTGCCCACATATCTATTCAGGGGACACCATCACAGGGCCTAATAACATCAGCCACACTATCAGAGGCTCGTTCACCTGCACATCCACCAATGTGATATATGCCATCATGTGCCAGCAATGCCCCTCTGCCATGTACATTGGTCAAACTGGACAGTCTCTACGTAAAAGAATAAATGGACACAAATCAGATGTCAAGAATTATAACATTCATAAACCAGTCGGAGCACACTTCAATCTCTCTGGTCACGCAATCACCGACATGAAGGTCACTATCTTACAACAAAAAAACTTCAAATCCAGACTCCAGCGAGAAACTGCTGAATTGGAATTCATTTGCAAATTGGATACTATTAATTTAGGCTTAAATAGAGACTGGGAGTGGCTAAGTCATTATGCAAGGTAGCCTATTTCCCCTTGCTTTTTCCTACGCGCCCCCCCCCCCTCCCCAGACGTTCTGGTTAAACTTGGATTTAAACTTGGAGAGTGGTCAGTTTGGATGAGCTATTGCCAGCAGGAGAGTGAGTTTATGTGTGTGTGTGTGTGTGTTCCCCCGGGGAGGTGGGGGGGGTGAGAAAGCCTAGATCTGTGCTGGAAATGACCCACCTTGATTACCATGCACATTGTAGGGAGAGTGGTCACTTTGGATGAGCTATTACCAGCAGGAGAGTGAGTTTGTGTGTGTGGTTTTTGGAGGGGGGTGAGGGGGTGAGAGAACCTGGATTTGTGCAGGAAATGGCCCACGTTGATTATCATGCACATTGTGAAGAGAGTGGTCACTTTGGATGGGCTATTACCAGCAGGAGAGTGAGTTTGTGTGTGTGTGTGGGGGGGGGGGGGGGCGGAGGGTGAGGAAAACCTGGATTTGTGCTGGAAATGGCCCAACTTGATGATCACTTTAGATAAGCTATTACCAGCAGGACAGTGGGGTGGGAGGGGGTATTGTTTCATGGTCTCTGTGTGTATATAATGTCTACTGCAGTTTCCATGGTATGCATCCGATGAAGTGAGCTGTAGCTCACGAAAGCTCATGCTCAAATAAATTGGTTAGTCTCTAAGGTGCCACAAGTACTCCTTTTCTTTTTGCAAAGACAGACTAACACGGCTGTTACTCTGAAACTTTGGGGAATGTTACTTTTCTGCTGTTACCCAACTGCTTTCCTTCCGAGGGAGCGGGGGTGGACGTGAAGTTGAAAATGCCCATTAGAAGAGAAGGGTGGGGAGATGGTAAGAATTGTGCCAGGATTTAGAGCCAGTTAAAATGACCTCTTGCATAGGTGCCTGGAGGCTCCACTCAGGATCAAGCCCCATTGTGCTGGGTGCTGTAGGAATGCATAGTAAGAGATGGTCCTCGCCCCAGAGAGCTTGTGGTCTAAATTAAGACAATGCAACAAGTGGGTGTGACAGAGAACTGGGGAGGTAAGGGAGTGTGCTGGCAGCATGGTATTCCACAGATCAGCTACAAGCACTTTTTGTAGGCGTTGAGTCTGTTTTATCCATCCATGGAGTCTCTGCAGGTAGTGCGGCCAGTGCTAAGGGGCTGAGAGAATTTCTGGCTCCCACCCATTTTGGCAATCAGAATCCTTCCCCCCTCCACCTCAACACACACACAGAGTACATTTTGTGTCTTTCCCTAAAAACAATCTTAGTTTGAGAGAAGTGGGGTTGGAGGTAGCATTCTCTAGTAGTTAAAGTAGGGGCCTGGAAGTTAAGGTTTCTAGGTCGGTTATTTTACTACTGCCACTCGGTGTGACCTTTGGCTTGTCACTTCTTCACTGTGTGCCTCAGTTGCCCCATTTCTAAATCAGGAGTAACAATACTGACCAGCCTGGCTAGGGCAAATTCATGTTTGTGCAGGACTTTCAGATATTCTGAGTGAGGCTGTAAGCGCAGAACAGCGCTTAATTTGTGCCAGGGCTGAGCCCCAGCACCTCTAGGCTTAGCAGTTCTGGGTTGCTGCATCAATTATGAATGTAAAAGAATTGCTTGAGCCCCAGCACCTAATTGCTTGAGTCCAGAACCTCTCTCATTACAAATTAAGCACTGATGCACAGTATTCAATTTCCATAATAATCAGCCTTGCTCCAAAACGACCTCTGACCTCCAGTGACTCTTCTGGTTTCTGTAATTCTTCAAGGCAGAGGTGGGGTTGGGAGAACATGCTGGATCTGGGGGTCTGTGACCCCTCTACAGCCATTTTCCTTAGCGGTTGGGTTTTGTGAAACATTTTTTCCATGATTTAACCCATTGTTTCAAAAGGGAAACTTAATTCGAGACACACAATTTACAGTGGGCTCTGACCGCACTGACTAATAATCCTCCCCTTTGGGGTAGATGGTTAAATATCATTATCCCTATTTCACAGATGGGGAAATTAACCTTTGTGACTCAAGTAGTCTGCCCAAAGCTCTGCAGCCAATCAGTGGCAGAGCTGGGATTAGAACTCATGAGTTCCTGTCCCTGTGGCCGGTGCTCCAAACCCTGCTGCCTGTGTGTGTTTCAACCTGACATTCATCAATGCCAGAGCACGGTGCTTTGGTTACACTCAGTCCAGAGGAGTGTATAACTTAAGGACCTGACCCGGTGGGTGCTGAGCCCCTTTGGGCCCCGCTGGCTTCTCTAGGGTGCTGAGCATCCCTGGCACTCACTGGACTGGTCCCTACATTCTCGGTTCTACCTCCTGGCTCTGAACTGTTTTTTCCAGCTCCCTCTCTGCTGGCGACTGGCTCTTCTCAGTATAGTGCTGTATAAAACACATGCCCGAGCCAGTGACCTGCCTCCTGAGACCCCCAAGGAGCTGCTACAGGAGAAGCTGCTGCTGGCTCCCAAGGTCTCCGGCTTCCCCCAGGAGCATCCCGGCTGCTGTTAGGGTTCAAGGAGCGGTGCTGTCCTGAGTTGGGGGCTAGGGAGTGTCCAGGGCTCACTCAGCTCCCACCCTACAGTCTGATTTATGTGAAATCTTCCCCCACTCAGTTGCTGCTGCTAACTGTCCCTGAAGATTGGCGGACTGTGAAACCCGCCGCTCAGCAGCTGATGGCTACACTCATACCAGAGCGGCTGGCCTACTGCCGAGAGCCCTGGGAGTCATGCATTTGCCATGTTCCCTGAAGCCCTCTCTCTCTCTGCTCCTTCCTTCCTTCCTTCCTCTGTTGACCTAGGGACTAATCAAGCCCTGTCCTGACATTTGCTTCATCCTGCCCCTCTCTCAGGGTGCCGGCTGGCTCAGCTGCCCTCCAGCGGCCTTCCCCCTCAGTGCCAGAGGCAGTGAGGTGCTAGGGCAGATGAAGTAGGTGGAGTGCGAGCTGGCTGGAGTCCCATAGGCTTGGGGCTGGCCCTGCTGATGCTAGAGATGGCCAGATACAGATTTTGGGGTGGATCCAAATGTTGCAGCTCTGGGTCATTTGTGCCCTGCCCCCAGGTTTCCTTCCCATCCTGTGTGCCCCTGTGATTGCTATGTTCTGGGAGCAGGCAGACTGGTGGTGCCATGCCCCTTACATGGGGGGGCCGGGGAGAGGTGATGGGGGAGCCCACTCGTACCACAGGGGAGGTGTGAGCTTGGGAGCTGAGCCCGCTCTGCAGGGAGCCAGTGTTCAATGCTGAGATAACTGGTGCCAAGTCGCTCACTTCCCTACACCTCCCGTGTGTGTGTGTCTGGATTGTCGAGGGCCTACCTGTAAGCTCCTGCCCTGTTACGGGCCGGGACAGGAGCACTTGCTGCTGCCCCTACACAAACTCGTTCAAATTCCCTCTCTCTAAGCAGACCTTGTGCACGAGTTTAGCGCTCACGCCAGCGAGGATCTGACAGCGCTGGCTGGAGATGTACAGCACTTCCCCGCGCACACGCAAGCTGCCCCTCCGGTCCAGCGTGCTCCGTGCTTCGAGCCTCCCGCCCTACCCCGACAACATCACTGCCCGTGCACCTCAGTCCTGCCTTGCATCCCCCCCTGCTGTTCCAGCCCTGAGCCCAGCTAAGTAGCAGGTGCTGAACTGTGCCGGGGTATCGTACTGTGCACAAACGAGAAACCTTTCCCTGGATCTCACTCCTCGCCGAGCAGTGAACTTGCGACTTGGGGGAGCTGTATGCGCTATGTCACATCCTGGCGCATCAGTGGCTCTCAGCCTTCCCAGACTGCTGTACCCCTTTCAGGAGCCTGATTTGTCTTGTGTACCCCAAGCTTCACCTCACTTAAAAACGACTTGTTTACAAAATCAGACATGAGAAAGTAAAAATGTCCCAGCACGCTAGTACTGAAATATCGCTGACGTTCTCATTTTGTCTGTATGAAATTTTAGTTTGTGCTGACTTCGTTAGTGCTTTTTATGCAGCCTGTTGTAACACTAGGCAAATATCTAGATGAGTTGATGTACCCCCTGGAAGACCCCTCTGTACCCCCAGGGGTACACGTGCCCCTGGTTGAGAACCACTGCTCTACGTGAAATCCCAAGTCACCCCTTCCTCGCCTGCTGGGTGTGTTTTCTGATGACCCTGCGGCTTGCAGTAGAGTTTCCCTGTTGAATTATTGTCTGTTGTTTTCCATGGTGAGTGCTGCTAAGAGATCGAGCCTTGTCCAGCCTAGCTGGTAGTTGCAGGCATTGCTCTGACAGGTGATGTGTGAAGAGAGGCGCTGGAGACGGGGGCAGGCAGCTGGCAGTGATGAGAGCTGCTGATCTGTCCGTCCATGGCAGATGGTGCCCACGCAGCCCTGCTCTGCCAGGGTGTTAGTCCTGGCAGCCTCTGTGCAGGGGGATGGCAAGTGCTGATGATCAGACAGTCCCTGGGTGAAAGGGAAAGTGATTCCCCCTGTTCCCCCCCCAGCCCCTGCATGCTTTTCCCCTCGTACCTAGACGCAGCAGGCGTGGAGTTGTGCTGGAGCTCTGCCAGCTGGAGGAGAAGGGTTTATAAGAGGCCGTGATCAGGATCTCGGCCTTGTGCCGGGTGCTGCGCCAACAGGTGGATACAGCCCCCGCACTAGAGAGGACACCCCTGGCTGATGAAATGGGGAAGGAGGGAGAGAGAGGGCCGCACTCAGATACCCTGCTGCATAGATATTAACCACAGCCCAGCCATCAAACAGGGGCCGATCGCTTGCATGCATCCTGGCAGTGGCCTGTCTGGCTCGGGGCTGGGAAGCAGGAGGAGAGGTTGGTGGGCTGATGGAGCAGTTCAGGGAGGCTGTGCTAGGGGTGGGGGTGGGGGTAGAGATTTTGTGAGGAGCAGACAGGCGGATGGTCCCACCAGCTGGGTGGAAGAGGTGATGGGGAGCGAGAAGTTGAGCTGTGAAGGGCCAGCGCTGAGAAGCTTGGACTCGAAGCCCAAGAAGAGGGGGAGCTGGTGGAGGGCTCCAGAGAGGAGGCATGTGGCCAGTGTGACTGGCAGGGAAGATGGCCCTCGCCGTGTTATGGATGGATTGGGGGTGGGGAAGGTACGTGGTGCGGCCTGGGCAAGAGACAGAAGGAACAGGACGGAGCTGAGAAATGCTGCGGGGGGGAGATGTGGAGAGCTGGAGTGTGTGGGGGCCAAGCGAGCAGTCTCTGCTGACTCCTGGGGGGGCGCTGGTTGCTGGAGAGGACGATGGTTCGCTCAGCATGCAGTGACAGAGAACAGGGGCTGTGGAGAGGCCTTGGGAGGAAAGGTTGGGGGCTGAGTTTTGGCCACGTTGTCCAAGCTGATGGTGACACGGGCTGAGATGCCGGATTGGGCCAAGGGAGACGGGAGGATCAGAGCCTTTAGAAATAGGAGAGCCCTCTGCTCTGTCATCCCATGTGGCCCATCTCCCCAGGGGCCAGTGTGCGGGGCTTGTTCCCTCCAGATCCCTCCACAGGGCTCTGTTGTGTTAAGTGTCCCAAGCCATGGGGGCTCCCGGAGTGGCGTAGATATTTGGGACAGCCTCCTCCATTCCTGTGAGGTGGGGCTGCTGGCATGGGTCTTCCAAGAGAGGTGCCTGGGGGAAGGTTGCTCAGAACTTGCTTGTGGGCTGACAGACCCGCCCTCCCTCCCGGGGGCATGCAAGTGTGCATGCTGGCACGCCGGCCGAACGGGATTTGTCTGATCTCTGACTCCTTTTCCCCTTCTCTTCCCACCGCAGGGGAGTCCGGTCCAGCTGAATGGTGTGACCCTGGAGTCTGAACACCCGCAGTCCGTGAGCCAGCCCCAGCCTGCCTTCCAGATCCAGCCCGTGACCCCGGACCCTGCCCCCAGCCAGCCCAGGGAGACGTGGGGTGGGAAGTATGAGTTCCTGCTCTCCTGCGTTGGGTATTGTGTGGGGCTGGGCAACGTCTGGCGCTTCCCCTATCTCTGCTACCGCAATGGAGGAGGTGAGTCCCTGCAGGCCTCTTTGCTGTTGTCTGTCTGCCTTGGGGTCACATGATCACACCCCTCTTACTTTGGAACTAATGCCTGGATCCATCAGGTGCTGGGAAGCTGGTGGTGAGCAGAGACGGTATCTGCCAAGTCCCAGACGAAAGGAGTGCGCTCCGAACAGATGGTGCTGTTTGCATGGAGCAGTGTTTGTCAAATCACCAGCACTTTTACAGGGCCACTTGCGGGTGGTGGCATGGCCTAGCGGGTCGGGCTCTGACTGAGTCAGGACACCTGCGTTCTGTCCCCACCGCTGCTCCTCAGAGGTGCTGAGCGGTTATCATGTCTCCCCTCAGTCTTCTCTTCTCCAGACTAAACAAACCCAGTTTTTCAATCTTCCCTCCTAGGTCATGTTTTCTAGACCTTGAATCATTTTTATTGTTCCTCTCTGGCCTTTCTCCAATTTGTCCACATCTTTCCTGAAATGCGGCGCCCAGAACTGGACACAATACTCTGGTTGAGTCTTAATCAGCGCAGAGTAGAGTGGAAGAATTACTTCTCGTGTCTTGCTTACAACACTCTTGCTAATATATCCCAGATGGATGTTTGCCTTTGTTTTGTTTTTTTGGTTTGTTTTTTTTGGCAACAGCATTACACTGTTGACTCATATTTAGCTTGTGGTCCACTATGACCCCCAGATCCCTTTCTGCAGTACTCCTTCCTAGGCAGTCATTTCCCATTTGGTATGTATGCAACTGATGGGTCCTTCCTCAGTGGAGTACTTTGCATTTGTCCTTATTGAATTTCATCCTATTTACTTCAGACCATTTCTCCAGTTTGTCAAGATAATTTTGAATTTTAATCCTATCCTCCAAAGCACTTGCAACCCCTCCCCGCTTGGTATTGTCCACAGACTTTATAAGTGCACTCTCTGTGCCATTATCTAAATCATTGATGAAGATACTGAACAGAACCAGACCCAGAACTGATCCCTGTGGGACCCCACTCATTATGCTCTTCCAGCATTACTGTGAACCATTGATAACTACTCTCTGGGAATGGTTTTCCAGCCAGTTATGCACCCACCTTCTAGTAGCTCCATCTAGGTTGTATTTCTCTAGTTTGTTTATGAAGAGGTCATGCGAGACAGTATCAAAAGCCCTTATTATATTTTATTGGCCTGGGCAGGCTGTAAAGGAAGGAGTCTGGCTTACTCCTGGCAGACTATCCATACGTTTTCAGAAAGTGATGTTTTGGGGACTTGGTAACTAACTTTATGAACTGGGGCTATCTCGTTGCAGCCCTAAATAGATCCCCAAATCTGGAGAGTCTTGCATGGCGGCTTTGAAATGAAATGTTACCACTGTGCTAGTCAAGGCTGCTGGGCCTTGAGTCAGGCCTCTGAGCTCAACTCTGGCTCTTGAATGAGCAGATCTGTGCAAGAGCAACACATCTGAGGTACTGCGAGACACATGCCCCAGAGATGTTACCCCAGGGCAGCCCTGTTGAGCTGGAATCTTTCAGCTATTTCCAAGCAGTGAGGTTTTTGCTTCATGGGGGGCACAGTTAATTTGTTCTTGCTGCCGCTGTGGCACGTACTGACCAACCTGGAAAGGAGTACTTGTGGCACCTTAGAGACTAACCAATTTATTTGAGCATGAGCTTTCGTGAGCTACAGCTCACTTCATCAGATGCATACCGTGGAAACTGCAGCAGACGGTATGCATCTGATGAAGTGAGCTGTAGCTCACGAAAGCTCATGCTCAAATAAATTGGTTAGTCTCTAAGGTGCCACAAGTACAGGATCAGGTCTGATCAAGCTTTCCTTGGGCACCTGAGAGCTGCAGGTTTCGGCTAGCCGAGCAGCTCCTGAGTGAGCGCTTGTCTACTGAAATGATCTAGGGAGTACATCGTTCAGAATGGACAGGCCCATTGCAAAGAGGGAAACCAAAACAATACAGAAGCGAGGATTTCACATCCCAGTATTGATAAGTGAGTTCTTGCCAGACAGGATGCTATCAAACTAAGTTTCCTTTTACATCTTCTAGGCACTTCCCTTTCTTTGGAGGTGATAGGCACTATCAGGACAGGATTGTATTCCTAACAGCCCAATAGCACCTTCTTTCAATGTGACTAGTTTGGAATGTGAGGATGTGACCGGTCGCTTCCCAGCTTATGGCTGCCTCTGTTGCTTAGCCAAAGGCCTTAATCTAAGAACAGGGCCTCAGACTGTCACAGTAAGAGAAGGACCTTACACTGCAGACAGTGATTTTGATTCTTTCTTTTATACTTCTAACTAACCAAGTGATAAGAATACACCTTAATTCTTAAAGTACAGGCCTTTGCAGACAGGCCTGAATATCTATATCCTAACACTCCACCCCTTTTTTTTCTTTTTCTTTTGGGATCCTCCTGCCCAGGTATCCCTGGAAAAGCATAGGACATATGGCAACACACTTCCTGATAGGGCCAGGCATCAAGAGGGAAGGTGTCGATATTCCATTTGTCCCACTGCCCCTTGTGTAGTATAGTGCCCTGCACCTTCTCTCGTACAGGCATACCACACCTATTCCAATTAGTGTTCCAGACTTCCCATTAGAGTGGGCCCGAGAAGGTTGGGTCCGGGTTGTCTAGTACACTGTAGGGTTTGGAGGGCTTACTACATTACTTATAGGTTATCTTCATATGCAACGTAACACAAGTACAGTTAACAATACAAAATCCACAGCAACACCGAGTCCTGACCACTGCAGTATGATCCAACATCTGAGACACCCCCAAAACACTGCCTCTCCTCCTTCGACAGGGTCATGATCTTATGTGTCCAGTTGCTCGTAGTTCCAACAAGCTGCCCCTGCAGGTTTTGCTTGCTTTTGTCCATATCATAAGTCCACTGAATGTTCACAGAGAAATGGGTTATTGTCCAAACCAGCTTGACCACTTGGTATGGAATCAGGCAGTATGCCCTGGTTTGATTATTATTATAATATTATTTTTATTATTTATTATTGGGGACGGGAAGCCAGGGGAGTGGTATGGCCAGAGCAACAGAAGGAAGGAGATTTCCACACCAGCATGAGCAGAGGAGGCCCAGTGAGAGTCGCAGAGGCCAGAGAGAGGAGCACAAGAGAGCTAAGAAAGGGAGTTAGCAATGAGAATGGAGAGGCCTGCCCATGGCACTCCCTCGCAGGGCAAGATGAAGACCCTATTGTGGAAGACACTGTGGCTTTATCCACCTCTGTGCAGATCGGAAGCACGTGAACATCTGTGCTGCTAATGCTGTCCCCGGAGAGGTGTTCTGTGTAGACTTTTAACCACACCTCTTGCGGCAGCATGAATGCCCTGTTCCTAGACTGAAGGGACCATTGGATAAAGGAGTTTGAGGTGCAAGTGGTGTTCTCGTCCATCCTCCCCGGAAGAAGGAAAAGGCCTGGGTAGAGACCGTTGAATCGTGGAAGTCAACGAATGGCTATGAAGGTGGTGTCAGAGAGAAGGCTTTGGATTCTTTGACCATGGGATGGTGTTCCAAGAAGGAGGAGTGCTCGGCAGAGACGGGCTCCACCTAACGAAGAGAGGGAAGAGCATCTTCGCAAGCAGGCTGGCTAACCTAATGAGGAGGGCTTTAAACTAGGTTCACCAGGGGGAAGGAGACCAAAGCCCTGAGATAAGCGGGCAAGCGGGATACCGGGAGGAAGCATGAGCAGGAGCGCGTGAGAGGGGAGGGCTCCTGCCTCATACTGAGAAAGAGGGACGATCAGCGATTTATTTCAACTGCCTATACGCAAATGCAAGAAACCTGGGAAACAAGCAGGGAGAACTGGAAGTCCTGGCACAGTCAAGGAATTATGATGTGATTGGAATAACAGAGACTTGGTGGGATAACTCACATGACTGGAGTACTGTCATGGATGGATATAAACTGTTCAGGAAGGACAGGCAGAGCAGAAAAGGTGGGGGAGTAGCACTGTATGTAAGGGAGCAGTATGACTGCTCAGAGCTCCTGTATAAAACTGCAGAAAAACCTGAGTGTCTCTGGATTAAGTTTAGAAGTGTGAGCAACAAGGGTGATGTCGCGGTGGGAGCCTGCTATAGACCACCGGACCAGAGAGATGAGGTGGACGAGGCTTTCTTCCGGCAACTCACGGAAGTTACTAGTTCGCAGACCCTGGTTCTCATGGGAGACTTCAATCACCCTGATATCTGCTGGGAGAGCAATACAGCGGTGCACAGACAATCCAGGAAGTTTTTGGAAAGCGTAGGGGACAATTTCCTGGTGCAAGTGCTGGAGGAACCAACTAGGGGCAGAGCTCTTCTCGACCTGCTGCTCACAAACCGGGAAGAATTAGTGGGGGAAGCAAAAGTGGATGGGAACCTGGGAGGCAGTGACCATGAGATGGTCGAGTTCGGGATCCTGACACAAGGAAGAAAGGAGAGCAGCAGAATACGGACCCTGGACTTCAGAAAAGCAGACTTTGACTCCCTCAGGGAACTGATGGGCAAGATCCCCTGGGAGAATAACATGAGGGGGAAAGGTGTCCAGGAGAGCTGGCTGTATTTTAAAGAATCCTGATTGAGGTTACAGGGACAAACCATCCCAATGTGTAGAAAGAATAGTAAATATGGCAGGCAACCAGCTTGGCTTAACAGTGAAATCCGTGCTGATCTTAAACACAAAAAAGCAGCTTACAAGAAGTGGAAGATCGGACAAATGACCAGGGAAGAGTACAAAAATATTGCTCGGGCATACAGGAGTGAAATCAGGAAGGCCAAACCACACCTGGAGTTGCAGCTAGCAAGAGATGTTAAGAGTAACAAGAAGGGTTTCTTCAGGTATGTTGGCAACAAGAAGAAAGCCAAGGAAAGTGTGGGCCCCTTACTGAATGAGGGAGGCAACCTAGTGACAGAGGATGTGGAAAAAGCTAATGTACTGAATGCTTTTTTTGCCTCTGTCTTCACGAACAAGGTCAGCTCCCAGACTACTGCACTGGGCAGCACAGCATGGGGAGGAGGTGACCAGCCCTCTGTAGAGAAAGCAGGAGTTCAGGACTATTTAGAAAAGCTGGACGAGCACAAGTCCATGGGGCCGGATGTGTTGCATCTGAGAGTGCTAAAGAAGTTGGCAGATGTGATTGCAGAGCCATTGGCCATTATCTTTCAAAACACATGGCGATTGGGGGAGATCCCGGACTACTGGAAAAAGGCTAACGTAGTGCCCATCTTTAAAAAAGGGAAGAAGGAGGATCTGGGGAACTACAGGCCAGTCAGCCTCACCTCAGTCCCTGGAAAAATCATGGAGCAGGTCCTCAAGGAATCAATTCTGAAGCACTTAGAGGAGAGGAAAGTGATCAGGAACAGTCAGCATGGATTCACCAAGGGCAAGTCATGCCTGACTAATCTAATTGCCTTCTATGATGAGATAACTGGCTCTGTGGATGAGGGGAAAGCAGTGGACGTGTTGTTCCTTGACTTTAGCAAAGCTTTTGAAACGGTCTCCCACAGTTTTCTTGCCAGCAGGTTAAAGAAGTATGGGCTGGATGAAAGGACTATAAGGTGGATAGAAAGTTGGCTAGATTGTCGGGCTCAACGGGTAATGATCAGTGGCTCCATGTCTAGTTGGCAGGCGGTATCAAGTGGAGTGCCCCAAGGGTCGGTCCTGGGGCCGGTTTTGTTCAATATCTTCATAAATGATCTGGAGGATGGTGTGGATTGCACCCTCAGCAAGTTTGCAGATGACACTAAACTGGGAGGAGAGGTAGATACGCTGGAGGGTAGGGATAGGATACAGCGGGCCCTAGACAAATTAGAAGATTGGGCCAAAAGAAATCTGATGAGATTCAACAAGGAGAAGTGCAGAGTCCTGCACTTAGGATGCAAGAATCCCATGCACCGCTACAGACTAGGGACCGAATGGCTCGGCGGCAGTTCTGCAGAAAAGGACCTAGGGGTTACAGTGGACAAGAAGCTGGATATGAGTCAACAGTGTGCCCTTGTTGCCAAGAAGGCCAATGGCATTTTGGGATGTATACGTAGGGGCATTGCCAGCAGATCGAGGGACGTGATCGTTCCCCTCTATTCGACACTGGTGAGGCCTCATCTGGAGTACAGTGTCCAGTTTTGGGCCCCACACTACAAGAAGGATGTGAAAAAATTGGAAAAGGTCCAGCGAAGGGCAACAAAAATGATTAGGGGTCTGGAACTCATGCGTTATGAGGAGAGGCTGAGGGAGCTGGGATTGTTTAATCTGCGGAAGAGAAGAATGAGGGGGGATTTGATAGCTGCTTTCAACTACCTGGAAGGGGGTTTCAAAGAGGATGGCTGTAGACTGTTCTCAGTGGTAGCGGATGATAGAACAAGGCGTAATGGTGTCAAGTTGCAGTGGGGGAGGTTTAGGTTGGATATTAGGAAAAACTTTTTCACTAGGAGGGTGGTGAAGCACTGGAATGCGTTACCTAGGGAGGTGGTGGAATCTCCTTCCTTAGAAGTTTTTAAGGTCAGGCTTGACAAAGCCCTGGCTGGGATGATTTAGTTGGGGATTGGTCCTGCTTTGAGCAGGGGGTTGGACTAGATGACCTCCTGAGGTCCCTTCCAACCCTGATATTCTATGTTTCGGGCCATCTAGTCTGGCCTCCTGCACAAAGTCGAGGCATACTTGGCTTTGCTTCAGCGCAGGGGCCGCACTAGGCCAGCGGTTCTCAAACTTCATTGCCCCGCGACCCCCTTCTGACAGCCAAATTACTACGTGACCCCAGGGAGAGGGGGCCGGAGCCCGAACTCCGCAGCCCTGGGCGGGGATGGAGCTCGGGCTTCAGCTTCAGCCCCGGGTCCCAGCAAGTCCAATGCTGGCCCTGGAAACCCCATTAGAACGGGGTCCCGACCCACAGTTTGAGAACTGCTGCACTAGGCGACCTCTCACGGTCTCGCCTACTGCTCCGTTTCCACGAGTCTGTGATAGGTGCTTCCTGCGACCGCCGGTGTGTCCACCCTTCCTCTTGCAAGCAGGGCCACTTCAGTCTGTCTAAAGTCTTGGGTCCGCTTGCAAAGTCCTGGGGGGGCCTCTATCAGGAGGAGATAAAAACTGCACCAGGGGGATACAGCATCACTGTGTGCCCACAGAAAATGCCACTCCTCCCCCCCCCCCCACAGATTTCCTGTTTCCCTGCAGAAAATGGCAGGGAAGCCGCAGGTGGAGAGGCAGGGGGCGACCGTATGTTCAGTTTGGGGGGGTTGCCCCCCTCCAAACAGAGGCGAGGTCTTGGGGTGCACAGGGGATTACATGCCACTGCACACCCCCCCCCCCCATTCTGCAAGGGCAGAGCTGCCCAGCTGAAGGAGGCTGTGTCTTGACTCTGCTGACTAATCTGCAGCTAAATGCAGCCTCCTGGGTCTTAGTGCCAGTCACTCTCCCCTTCTGTGTGCTGGGAGCCTTGCTGTTTTCTGTGCAGCAAGGAGTGCCAGCAGTGGGGCTGGGAAGGGGGAGTAGGGGGAAGAGGCAGTGGGGAAGAAAGGGGGTGGAATAGGGATGAGGGAAGGAGAATGGAGAAGAAAAGGGGATAGGGGAATCATGGGGGAATCAGGAGCCTGGCAGGCGGTGTTCCCTCGGCAGCAGCTGAGGCTCCTCTGTTGAGCAGGCCCATCGAACCCTCACCCTGACAAGCCCTACCCGCCTACACTTGGTCCTCTCCAACGAGCCCCCCACACCTGGACCCCCACCCCACTGAGCACCTACCAGCTGCACCTGGACCCCCACTCCATCAAGCCCCACTCCCTCAGCACCTGGACCACACCCAGCCCCCCCTCCTGAGCCCCAGCCACCTTCACCTGGATCCCCTGAAGAGTCCCATTGACCCCGCACCCAGAATCCCCAACGAGCCCCTCTGCATTCAGATCTCCCACTGGCCTGCCCGCACCCAGACTGCCCCACACAGAAACCTCTCACCCCACACCTACATCCCCCAACACTAAGCCCCTCCCCACTTGGATCCTGCTGGGCTGAGCCTGCCCTCCTACACCTGGTGCACCTGGCACAGGGGGGCAGGGCCCTGGGGAGTTTCTGGGGCAGGCCCAGCCCTTATGCTGTGTCAGGGTCAGGTGCAGCCTCACAGCCGAGTCCTTGTATTGGGGGAGGTGGGGGCTTCAGGGTGATCTCCCTCCTCCATTCTGCCAGTGGCCTGTGCTCCACACTGCCATGCTGGAGCCACATTTATTTATTGACAAATAAAATTTGCAGAATTTTAATATATTGTGCACAGAATTTTAAATTTTTGGCACAGAATTTTAAATTTTGGGGTGCAGAATTCCCTCAGGAGTAAAAAACAAACTCTTCACTGCCAGCACCTTGGCGTTTAGACACAGCCCTAACCAACCCGTGTGTGCATGCGATACGGGGGAAATACTTGGACTGCATCTGTATTTTAACCTGTTATGCTGACAAGTATGTGTGTTCACCACAAGATGTCTCTCCAGGCTCTCTGAAGACACCGTTTATGTAGCATCTTCCAGAAGATGACTGGTTTGGAGCATTAGAACTGCCATTGGTTTAGTAAACGAGCTCTCTGCATTCGGGCTCTGGAGGACTGCATTGGACTGGGGAGCTTGTGCTAGTGACGGGCTTGTGTTAGGAAACCATAAGAGTGGCTGGACCTTTTTCCTACATGGGTCCCTGAAGTGTGTCAGGTCAAAGAATGATAGTACACGTGATGGGATGTCATTGCCTTTTATGTGGCTGGCTGGAATGGCCCATCATGGGTAGGGTGACCAGATAGCAACTGGGAAAAAACAGGACGGGGGTGCAGGGGTAATAGGTGGCTATATAAGGAAAAGTCCCCCAAAACAGGACGGTCCCTTTAAAAACGGGACATCTGGTCACCCTAATCATGGGTGGGAATTGGGTGGACAAGCACAGGAAAGCTCTGTGTGTTCTCCTGGATGGAGTATGTCAGACCTGTGTGTACGGAGCAATATGTGTGTGTCCAACATCTGAATAGTGGAACCACTGCTAGGGACCTGGGTTAGCTCACCTGAAGGTCTGGGTCTTTTGTGGGAGTCTAAGGTTGTGGTTTCTGTTCCCTAAAGCACCTGGAGTGCTTTAGCTGATGCCTGTCAGTGTCTGTGTGCTTATAGCCCTAGGGCAGATTTTAATGATAACATCGTAGGAGCCTATAATTGTGTCAACTCTTTCGATTCCAGATACAACGGATTTGACTTAATAAGTCAAAAATGTTTCTGGCTTCCAGGGCTGCAAACGCCATCTGGGTTCTAAAAACCCACTGCGTGTTGTGTTTTTTGCTGCCCTCTTATGGGCGATAAAGGTTCTGTCCCTGCGTCAAATGTCCCTTCCGTGTGGAGGGGTAAAGCAGGAATGCCCCCTGTGCCGAGGTCGCCAGCGGCTGGAGCTGAGCACACTGCCTCTGCACTAGCTTTCCCAGCCACAACCTGGCTGTCAGGGTGTTGCGGTCAGGCCTGTTCTGCTCTGGCCGCTGGCAGTCCCACCAGCTGTGGGCTCCTGAGAGCCAAGGTCTCTGCCCTGCTCCTTCCCGGTGGCTGAGTATCTGAGTTCTTGCCTCGTTCCATCCCAGTTCCTTGCTAACCGTGTCTGCCCCCTCTTCCCCAGGGGTGTTCCTGATCCCCTACTTCGTCATGCTGCTCTTCACTGGCCTGCCCCTCTTCCTGCTGGAGCTCAGCCTGGGCCAGTACGGAGCTGCAGGGCCCATCACCGTCTGGAAGTGCTGCCCCCTATTGAAAGGTGAGTCTGTGCCTGGCGCAGCATCCCACTCCCCTGAGTGAGCAGGGCATGGGGAGAGGCAGCTGCCGTACATCTTACCTCCCCCCCATCACTTCTGGCCCCTGGACACACAGTCTCCTTCTCTGTCACCCATAAACCACAGGGGACAAGGTCCTCTGCCCCTCGCTCTGACCACATCACCTCCCGCTCTCGATCCCTCCTCCAGTCCTGCTCCTCCACCGAGTCCAGTTCAAACAGCCTGTCTGCCCCTTCCAGGCCTGGCAGAGCTCCACCCCCATCCCTTATCTGACCACATCCCTCAGCACAGCCCCTCCGGGCTAGGTTTATCCACTTCCCCTGCTGTATCCGCACTGTCTCCAGCGCCCGGAAATGCCTCCTTGAGCTGCTCTGCAAGGTCAGCGCCCTCTCCTCACCGCAGCCCTCTCTGAGCAGCCTTCCCCATAGGCTGTAACACAAAACCCAGCCTCTCCTCCCTGTCCCCAGAGGATTTCAAAGCACTAAAGAATCTGCCCTCCTGGCCCCCTGGGAGGAGCGTCTGTTGTCTCCATTTCCCAGAGAGGCCAATGGCCTGGCCGGACTTCCCAGATGCGTCCAGCGCTGTAGCCCCCACTGAAATCCACAGGCCTATGGGCACCCGGGAACGTCAGGTCCCACAAGTGACTGGCAGGGCTGGGCGCAGAGCCTGGTCTCCTGACTTCCTGCCCTGCCGCGAGAGCGTCCTTCCTGCTCTAATGGCTGTAAAGTAGGTCTTGGTGCCGGCAGTGTTCTCCGCCGCGGATGGCTCCCAAGCAGAGCTATGGTACTCAGCCATGCTGTCGACTCTCTCCAGCTCAGCCAGACCCTTGTGTGTGTGTGTGTGTGGGGGGGGGGGGGGGACGACGACTCTGAGCATGAGGACACTCCAAACCAACGAAACAAAACTCTCTCTCAATCCTCTCCTCAATCATCCACCTTGGGGGAGGGATAGCTCAGTGCTTTGAGCATTGACCTGCTAAACCCAGGGATGTGAGTTCAATCCTTGAGGGGGCCATTTAGGGATGTGGGGCAAAAATTGGGGATTGGCCCTGCTTTGAGCAGGGGGTTGGACGAGATGACCTCCTGAGGTCCCTTCCAACCCTGATATTCTATGATACACCAAAGGAACCCACTGGGCAGCAGGTCCTTGCTCCGGCCCCATGCCATTCAGTGCAAGCATGTGAGGGTGGGACGCCCAGCACCACTCAAACCGTCTGAGCTCAGCAGTGTCTGTCCCCTGCTCCCTCTATACTCCCCCTCCTGGGGGGTTCAGGCCCTAGAGCTTCCTACTCTGTCCCAGGAGCAGGCAGATCACCCTGTGGCCCTGTGCACTGGCTAAGCCAATGCCAATGTGGGCTGTCAGCCTGAGCAGATCTGTCCGAGCAGGATGCTGGGCTGTCCCTAGTCCCACACGGGCTCTGTAGCTGGCAGTGCTGGACGCACCTTGTCTGCGTGAGGGCAGGAAGCCAGCCTGGGGAGGAGAGATTTGGATGAGACGCAAAGGCACCAGCCAGCGAGGGGGCCGGAGAAAGGAAGGGGATGTGGGCCGACGGGCTGAACCTCCTGACAAGAGATGGATGGTTCACTGTGAGATCACTGGGCCCAGAGCCTGCAGACTCGCTGGAGAGAACTGAGGGGACCAGATTGCCGTGGTGGGCCTCGTCTAGTTCCCGCATGCAGCGAGTTCGCTGTGCTGTGTTCGGATCTGAGCGCTCGGGAGCTGCAGAGGTGTCTTCTCCCAGCCTCCCACGCCAGCGCTGGCATGGGACACCGAGATCCGCTGCGTGCCGCTCTGCCTGCTTCTCTTTCACTCCCTCTCAGTGGCCTAGGAGACGTGCTGGTACGTGTCCGGCCAGCGCCTAGCGCAGCGGGGCCCAGCCTGCGGACCTTGCCGTGGTGTCAGGGATGCTCCCTGCAGCACGTGCTGTCTTCCGTCGTTGGCAGCGGGCAATGACCAGTGCCCCACACACGCACACACACCTCGCCATCATTAGTGCAGCTCGGATGCTTGGCCTCGTGGCACCCCTCCCCTGTCTCCATCCACCCGTTGTCTCATGATGGAAGTGTGAGCGCTTTGGGGCAGCAGCCGCCTCTCTCCTGGGGGCCCGGGTCAGCGACGGGGGCCCAGTGGCGCTACGTGCGTTCACGAGGCAGCAGACGTGCCGGCTGTGAATGCCAAAGGGCCCAGCTTCGATCCCTGCTGATGCTCGCAGGGGGTGTGAGCGAGCAGGGCCGGCGTCTACTCGGCAGCTGCACCTTCCTCCCTCCCTTCCCTGCAGGGATCGGCGTGGGCATGCTGCTCGTCTCCTCGCTGGTGTCGCTCTATTATAACGTCATCATCGCCTGGACTTTCTACTACCTGGGCATGTCCTTCCAGAGCCCCCTGCCCTGGTCTTGTGATGCTCCGCGGAACGCCCCCCTCTGCCAGGTCTGTCTCCTCCCTCCCGGATGGCCACTCCGCTGTGGCGGGCCGGGTTATCCACCTCAACAGGGCAGCTTGGCCTGGTGCTGCTTAAAACACTCAGCTGCTCCTCATGCTGCTGTGGATGGGCTAGGAGGGGGCATCTGTCCGGGCCAGCCAGGGCCTCTGTATGTGAGGCTGTTGGGTCCAGGGTACGGCTACTGTAGGAGATGGGGCCGGCCAGCCATAGTGCGAGGATGTTGCCTTTCCCTCTGGGGCCTGTTGCCGTTTGGGGAGGTGTAGATGACCTGACTCCCCTCCCTCTCTGGGGAGCCTGCCTCTCTGTGCGGTGGGACAAGGAACAGGGAGTTTGGCAGGGGAGGAAGCTTCTGCCTGGGGGCAGCCAGCATAGGGTGGGGGAGTGGGTGACCAGCCCGCTCTGTGTCTTGCAGAACGCATCAGGAAACTCCAGCCGGTTCAGTGCCAGCGAGGCCTTCTGGAAGTGAGTGGCTGCGTTATGGTGTTTGTGTTCGGGACTGATTCGCCGCCCTTCCCCGCAGGTCGCAGCCTGCCTGACGCTCTCCCTCTTCGTCAGGGAGCCCCTGTGCTCCTGCGGGAGCCTGAACCCAATTGGCTGGGAGCCTCGCCCACCTCTGCTCACTTGGGAAATGCCTCTGCCAGCTCCGCTCTCGGCACCAGGGGGCGCTGCAGTCGGCGGGGTGCTGGGATGAGGGTCCGGGACTCCGTGGCAGGAAAAACAGTTGCATCAAGGGAAACCCCCTGCGTGGAGCTGTGGAACTCGCTGCCACAGGGTGCACTATGCACGAGAAAATAGCCGCTATCCTGGCGGTTGGGGTTGAAGCCATAAGCTCCTCTCCAGGCTGGGTTTGGAGGAAGCATCCTCTGCAATTCTGCCATGGCTCTGTGTTGTCAGTATCACCGTCGACAGCTCACACGGAGACCAAGCCACTAGAGACCCACTGCTGGCAAACCGGCTGGAGGGGGTAGCGGGACCAGCATGCCCGATGTAGGCCTCTGTCATGGGCAGGAGGGGACTGGCTGGTGGGTGGGAAGCTGTTGCCAAAGTAGGAGGCAGGTATGAAGCCAGGAGGGGGCAAAGGGATCTGGTAGTGGGCACGGAGGCAGGATTTAACACCCACTCAGTAGCCCCCCCACCATTCTGGTCCAGGGGGGCGGAGGGAGGTGACACCCTGTGTTCAGCGCAGGCTGGGTCTGCGTGTCTTTAACCTGTGTTTGGGCCGTGCAGCGAGCAGGTGCTGGGGGTCACGCACAGCTCCGGCCTCCACGACCCAGGCCCGGTGAGGTGGCCGCTCGCGGTATGCTTGTTGGTCGCCTGGATTGTCATCTTCCTGTGCATGCTAAAGGGGATCCGCAGCTCGGGCAAGGTGAGTGGCGGGCAGGGCGCAGGGTTTGCTAGCGTGGGCTGCTGCCCGGACTAATCGGTGTTGAGCTGGGGCCGCGTCTCATGAATTCTCACTAGGCTCCCAGACGCTCGCTATCCTACAGGTGTCCTGTGCGTCGGCCGGGAGGGCAGATGGGGTAAGAGGCGGATCTGCCATGGGAAGGCTAGAGAGAGGCTGGGGCTTCTCTGGTTAAAAGGATATTGCCACACCCACGCCTTCACCGTCAGCATGTCCTGAGATCTCCCCTCCAGGGTGTCTGCGCTGGGGAGGGGTTCTGGGCTCCCCAGC
This sequence comes from Caretta caretta, assembly GCF_965140235.1. Classification (NCBI taxonomy): domain Eukaryota; kingdom Metazoa; phylum Chordata; order Testudines; family Cheloniidae; genus Caretta; species Caretta caretta. Next base: position 7,590,577 of record NC_134206.1, read on the forward strand.
CCTGCACAGGACTGGGGGGGGGCACTACACATCGATTGGGGGGCGAAACCGCTAAATATAGCAACAAGCAAAGTGCTCATCTCCTCCCACCCCCAAAGAAAAAGGCCCCAGGGCACAGAACAACGAATAACCAAGAAGTAGGGCCTGGCCCCACAGCACATAGACCAGCCCATGGAATTGGGGGGGAGGTGTCGGTCATGCATGCTCTGACCCCAACAAGGCTCAGAACAGACCCACAGGACCCCTGGGGCGCTCTGTGCATGGTGTTCCTGGCCCCATCCAGGCTCCCCGCTGGCTCTCGGGAGGCTGCACCAGGCTGAATCCGGCTGGGTTCGTCCTGCAGTTGGTTCTGCCCCACGGTGTTGCCAGAGTGATGCCATATTATTAGGGTCCCGGACCGTGAAATCTGGTCTTTTGTGTACTTTTACCCTATACTGTACAGATTTCATGGGGGAGACCAGAGTTTCTCAAATTGAGGGTCCTGACCCCAAAGGGATTTTTTTGGGGGGGTCACAAGATTATTGTAGGGGGGCTGGGGTATTGCCACCCTTACTGCTGTGCTGCCTTCAGAGCTGGGTGGCCAGAGAGCAGCGGCTGGTGGCCAGGTGCCCAGCTCGGAAGGCAGCTCCCCGCCAGCAGCCATGCAGAAGTAAGGGTGGCAAGCCTGCAATAACCTTGCAACCCCCCAGCACCCACCAAAACCCCCTTTTGGGTCAGGACCCCCACAGTTACACCACCGTGAGATTTCAGATTTAAATAGCTGAAATAATGAAATTTACTATTTTTAAAATCCTATGACGGTGAATCCTATGACTATGTCTTACCCTCCATCCTAGGTCTGGGCCCCCCCCATTGACATCCACACTGCAGGGTGTGGGTGTCTCCTTGGTGCTGGCGGGTGCAGCGCATCAGGGATGGTGTGTGTGGGGGGGGTGAGCAGCCAGTGGTGCTGTCAGCACCATGGGGGGCTGATGGATGCAGCGTGCCAGGGGTGGGGGGGGGGTGTAAGCAGCCGGGGGTGTGGCCGTGCAGGGATGGAGGGGGGATTTGATAGCTGCTTTCAACTACCTGAGAGGTGGTTCCAGAGAGGATGGTTCTAGACTATTCTCAGTGATGGAAGAGGACAGGACAAGGAGAATGGTCTCAAGTTGCAGTGGGGGAGGTTTAGGTTGGATATTAGGAAAAACTTTTTCACTAGGAGGGTGGTGAAGCACTGGAATGCGTTACCTAGGGAGGTGGTGGAATCCCCTTCCTTAGAAGTTTTTAAGGTCAGGCTTGACAAAGCCCTGGCTGGGATGATTTAGTTGGGGATTGGTCCTGCTTTGAGCAGGGGGTTGGACTAGATGACCTCCTGAGGTCCCTTCCAACCCTGATATTCTATGAGTCTATGATTCTACAGCCGGGGGTGTGGCCGTGCAGGGATGGGGGGGGGGGGGTGTTACAGCCGGGGGTGTGGCCGTGCAGGGATGGGGGGGGTGTTACAGCCAGGTGTGTGCCGTGCAGGGATGGGGGGGGGTATATAAGCAGCCGGGGGTGTGCCGTGCAGGGATGGGGGGGTATATAAGCAGCCGGGGGTGTGCCGTGCAGGGATGGGGGGGGGTATATAAGCAGCCGGGGGTGTGCCGTGCAGGGATGGGGGGGGTATATAAGCAGCCGGGGGTGTGCCGTGCAGGGATGGGGGGGGTATATAAGCAGCCGGGGGTGTGCCGTGCAGGGATGGGGGGGGGTATATAAGCAGCCGGGGGTGTGCCGTGCAGGGATGGGGGTATATAAGCAGCCGGGGGTATGCCGTGCAGGGATGGGGGTATATAAGCAGCCGGGGGTGTGCCGTGCAGGGATGGGGGGGGGTATATAAGCAGCCGGGGGTGTGCCGTGCAGGGATGGGGGGGGGGTATATAAGCAGCCGGGGGTGTGCCGTGCAGGGATGGGGGGGGTATATAAGCAGCCGGGGGTGTGCCGTGCAGGGATGGGGGGGGTATATAAGCAGCCGGGGGTGTGCCGTGCAGGGATGGGGGGGGTATATAAGCAGCCGGGGATGGGGCCGTGCAGGGATGGGGGTATATAAGCAGCTGGGGGTGTGCCGTGCAGGGATGGGGGGGGTATATAAGCAGCCGGGGGTGTGCCGTGCAGGGATGGGGGTATATAAGCAGCCGGGGGTGTGCCGTGCAGGGATGGGGGTATATAAGCAGCCGGGGGTGTGCCGTGCAGGGATGGGGGGGTATATAAGCAGACCGGGGGTGTGCCGTGCAGGGATGGGGGGGGTATATAAGCAGCCGGGGGTGTGCCGTGCAGGGATGGGGGGGTATATAAGCAGCCGGGGATGGGGCCGTGCAGGGATGGGGGTATATAAGCAGCCGGGGGTGTGCCGTGCAGGTGGTGTATTTCACAGCGACGTTCCCGTACCTGGTCCTCATTGTGCTCATCATCCGAGGAGCCACGCTGGAGGGATCCATCGAGGGCGTCCGCTTCTACCTCTCCTCAGACTGGAGCAGGCTACAGAGCGCTCAGGTACCCCGCCCCCCACCGCCTTGGGCCCCTTAGACTCCCCATGTCCCCCCTCGGGGTGTCTGCTGCTGTTTCTGCGGGTGGGGTCGTCCTGGGGCTGGCTGGAGAGGGTGAGCACAGAGCCACCAGGTGCTTGGCAATGGGCCCTGAGCAGATGGCTGCAGCTCAGCCCGAGCGTGCGTGGGGGGCTTTGCGCTTGGCGGGCGCGGGGTCGGCGGGACGCGGCGGCCTGCGAGGAGCATGTTGGGGGTGGGGAAGGAGCCGGCTCCTAACCAGCTTCTCTCCCCTAGGTGTGGAACGACGCTGCCTCGCAGATCTTCTACTCGCTGGGCATTGGCTTCGGGGGGCTGCTCTCCATGGCCTCCTACAACAAGTTCGACAACAACGTGATCAGGTGAGCGGGCGGGCCAGGGAGTGCTCTGGGCCAGGCCGGGCGGGGCTGGGGCAGCCCGGTCCCGAGTGACCCTGCACACGTGCTGTGGGGGGGTCCTTGCTGCCATGGCGAGTCCCGAGCCACCTGGGTCTCTACTCTTGTCCCAGAGCTAGAGCTGGAGACCTGCTCCCGAATGCCAGGTCCTGCCAGCGGGCTACCACCACTGGGGCGGGGAACTGGGTCGCAGCTCCTTGGCTCTGCCACCCCCTCGGCTCCATGGGGAGCTGCTTGATGGTGTGAACGCCTCATCCCAAAGGCTTGACGGTCTCTGTGCCAGAGATCCTGGGCCCGGGGGGGCAGCCCTGGCTCCCGCCAACTCCTCGTACATCTCCTCCCCCTCCCCCGCTCTGCTGCCCACAGGGACACCCTGGTTATCGCCATCGGGAACTGCTGCACCAGCTTCTTCGCTGGATTCGCCATCTTCTCCGTCCTGGGCCACATGGCGTGGAGGAAGAGAGTGCCGGTGGGGGAGGTGGCTGACTCAGGTATGGGCGGGGCCGGCTGGCCATCCTGCCTGGATGAAACCATCCCCGCTCAGCGCCTGCCTCCCACCCTGCCCCGCCCCAGCCCAACTCCGTGCCTGCCCCAATGATGCTGAGGGGTGGGGGGAGGTTCTTGCTGCCAATTCCTCTCCGGATCAGGCCAGCTGGGCCTCCAGCAGGAGCTGCTCTCACTCTGTCCCCTTGAGGATCAGGCGGCTCCTTGCCGGGCACCTTGCCCTGGATTTAGGAGCTTCGCTTTGGGCAGCTGGGATTAAAACTTGGCCTTTAACGGGGGCTCTGGGGATGATTCAGGCCCATCCCTGTGAGGGATGCAGCCCGTCCTCAGGGCGTCCCGGCCGGGCACTGTTGGAGTGTCAAATTCGTGTCCCGTCCCCCCCAACGCTTCTCAAATGTGCCCCGGCCCCGGCCCCGGCTCACGTTCCCTTCAGGGGCCGCCCCTGGTACCGCCGTTGCTCTGGTGTTACCTGCACACATTAGGGCACCCCACCTTTTCCCAGCCCGTCGGGCTCCAGGCGTAACCCGGTGAATTTAGGCACCCCCACCTTTTCCCAATTCGTAGGGCTCCAGGCAAAAAGCACCTACCCCTTCCCAATCCGTAGGGTGCCGGGGGTGACTAACCCGGTCAATGTAAGTACCCACACCCGTTCCCAATCCGTAGGGCGCCGGGGGTAACTAACCCGGTCAATGTAAGTATGCACACCCGTTCCCAATCCGTAGGGCGCCGGGGGTGACTAACCCGGTCAGTGTAAGTACCCACACCCCTTCCCAATCCGTAGGGCGCCGGGGGTAACTAACCCGGTCAATGTAAGTACCCACACCCGTTCCCAATCCGTAGGGCGCCGGGGGTAACTAACCCGGTCAATGTAAGTACCCACACCCGTTCCCAATCCGTAGGGCGCCGGGGGTAACTAACCCGGTCAATGTAAGTACCCACACCCGTTCCCAATCCGTAGGGCGCCGGGGGTGACTAACCCGGTCAATGTAAGTACCCACACCCGTTCCCAATCCGTAGGGCGCCGGGGATAACTAACCCGGTCAATGTAAGTACCCACACCCGTTCCCAATCCGTAGGGCGCCGGGGATAACTAACCCGGTCAATGTAAGTACCCACACCCGTTCCCAATCCGTAGGGCGCCGGGGGTGACTAACCCGGTCAGTGTAAGTACCCACACCCGTTCCCAATCCGTAGGGTGCCGGGGGTGACTAACCCGGTCAATGTAAGTACCCACACCCGTTCCCAATCCGTAGGGCGCCGGGGATAACTAACCCGGTCAATGTAAGTACCCACACCCGTTCCCAATCCGTAGGGCGCCGGGGGTAACTAACCCGGTCAGTGTAAGTACCCACACCCGTTCCCAATCCGTAGGGCGCCGGGGGTGACTAACCCGGTCAATGTAAGTACCCACACCCGTTCCCAATCCGTAGGGCGCCGGGGGTGACTAACCCAGTCAATGTAAGTACCCACACCCGTTCCCAATCCGTAGGGCGCATACTACTTCTGCAGATGTGCAGGACCTTTTACCAGTGAAAGAGCCTTACACAGTCATATCCTGCATAACCTCTATTTATTAACAATCCCCCCAAACAGATGGCACACGCTACACACTCACAGTGCTCACCACTCCCAATAAGACAGATGAACTTTTCTGGATGGCCAGTCAGGATCAGGTCCATCTGGGGGACTCCAGTTTCTGCTCGGGGTCATTGGCAGGGTATTGAGGTCTGGCCGCTCTGATCTTTGGGGCCATGTCCTGGACTTGGCTCCCAAAGAACTTCCTTTTGGACCCCAGTTTATACAGTGAAATTTGAGTCCTGTTTAGCTCTACCTTAAGCAATCGTTACACTAAAATTTTACTAACCAATCCTAACACAGTGTAACAAAATTCTCTAACCAATCCTACCCCACCACCTTCATTAATTTACACCTAGCAAAATTAATTATGCACCAGACAGAAACAATGAACGAACCAGACAGATAAACAATAGGGAACTGGGGACCGTAATGACAAAACAACAGAAGCGAGGATTTCACACCCCAGCTATTGAGAAGTGAGTTCCTGCCAGACAGGATGCTACTAACTACATTTTCTTTAACCATCTTAAGATCGGTTTCTTTATCTGGTGATAGCAGACGAAGGCTTTAGGTCTTACAATATGGCTGCAGACAAAGGCCTTATCCTGATACCAGGGTGGACACACGGTGGCCAGGAGTGAACCATGCTGGGCTGGGCTGCTGAGGGAGGCTGTTCTCCATTTCTCCTCCTCCCGCCAGGTCCTGGACTTGCCTTCGTGGCCTACCCAGAAGCCCTTGCTCTGCTGCCTGGCTCTGCCTTCTGGTCGGTCCTGTTCTTTCTGATGATGTTCACGCTGGGAGTGGACACCCTGGTGGGTCTAACCTGGCGGGTCCTCGCTTGCACGCCGCTGGCCTCTCTGGCCCCCGCCTCCCTGTAGCGCAGACGTGTAGCCCTCCTGACCGTGGGTCTGGGACGCGCCAGCCCCTAGGAACACAGAGAAGCTTCTGCAGCCACCTGTCGGCTCCACCTGCCTCTTGGACGCCTGGTCTAGCAGCTTTCCCCGCTCACCCCGGCATCCGCAAATCCTGCTGGGCCAGGGGGTCGTTCGCTGGCAGAGCTGGGTTTGTGGGGGACGGTGTCAGCACCTTCCCCCAGGACACATTGTCATGTCCTTTATAGGGGGGCAGCGGGTGGTCCTTGGAGGGGTGGGGCAGGAGCATGTGGTGGGGTGCTCCTCGGAGGGGTGGGAGGGGGGGTGGGCTGCTCCTTGGAGGGGTGGGGCAAGGGCATGTGGTGGGGCAGGGGCTGGGGCAGGGTGTGGTCCTTGAAGGGGTGAGGTAGGAGCATGCTGTGGGGCAGGGGTGTGGGGTGCTCCTTGGAGGGATGGGGCTGGGGGGGGGGGCTCCTTGCCACCTTGAGTAGGACGGGCAGTCAGGAGTGAACTTTGCTGGCTCTTTCTGGACTCAGCCCCACGTGATGTGTGGGGTGCTCCCCTGCGGCCCAGGGCCTGGAGACGCTCCCTGTGCACCGGGGCTCGGGGCGCATTTGGCAGGGTGCCGGGGCACAGAGCACACGTCCCGAGACTGGCAGTGCCCCACGGGCAGGAGCCCGGGGTGTCCTGACGCCCGTCTCTCCCCCAGTTCGGGAACATGGAGGGCATCACCACGGCCGTGCTGGACGAGTTCCCGGCCCTGCGCGAGTGGAGACGGAAAACCCTCTTCCTGGGCGCACTGTGCTTCACCTTCTACCTGCTGGGCCTGCTGCTCATCACCGAGGTAGGGCAGAGCTCAGCCCCCGGCCTGTCCTGTGCAGGGCCATGGCCCCACGGGGAGCCGGCTGTCGGGGCCGAATTGCCTCCAGCCCACAGATGCCGTCGGCCTCGGGGCAGGAGCTGACGACTGCCTGCTTGGCACGGGGACGGCGCCTTCCCCACCGGATGGGTTATATCCCGCCCCCCCATGCCCCGGGGGTGCTCACCCTGCTCTGCCCCGGCCGATGCTGGCCGCACGCGGGCTGGAGACGGGTGCCGGGCCTGTGGCTCAGCTGGCCACGTGCTGAGCAAGCAAAGCGCCCGCGGCGGGTCCGTGGGGGCAGAGGCTGCCCCTCTGGCATGGCAGGCGCTGGGCGCCTCTCCCTGCCTGCGCCCGGCCGGGTGTTCACGAGCCCACTGCACTGTCGCTTGCAGGGCGGCATTTACTGGTTCACCCTCATCGACGCCTACAGCACCAGCTTCGGTCTCATCATCATCACCCTCTTCATGTGCGTCGGCATTGCCTTCTTCTACGGTGAGTGTCCCCAGCCCGGGGCTCGGCACATCCCAGAGCGTTGGACTAACCTCCCTCCCGCACCGCGGAAATGCAGCCACCTCTGGGGCGCGACGTGGCAGCTGCTTCACAGCACCCAGCAACACCGCTCCACCTTGCGCAAGTGTCAGCAGGGTGCTTGGTGCTGTATAGGATGCCGAGGGAGCCCCAGGCCCTGGCTATCTCCACCCTGGAGGGCAGTACGTTTCCAGGCGAGGGTCAGGCTCCCCCGCTACCTCCTGAGCGCCCGAGCACCCACTCTGCAGCCCCTGGGGGTTGCTGGGCAGTCTGCCGTCCATCCCCTGCCCTGGTGTACCCCTGCGTAGCCGGGGAGCTTGCCCAGTGCCGGGGCTGGCTGAGTGGTGGGGATGCCCCCCCAGGCCTGGTGCAGGGGATGACCACGGCCCCGGAAGTTCTCCTCTTTAAACTCCCGTTTGTCCCCCTCTCAGGAGTGAACCAGTTCTGCCGGGACATCGTGGACATGATCTGCCGGTGCCCGCCCTGGTGCGGCAAGCTGGTGCTCTACTTCAAGGCATGCTGGGTGTTCATCACGCCATGCCTGCTGCTGGTAGGTACCGGCCCTGCCCGAGAGGTGCCCGAGCCACCCGCGACGGGCAGCGCCTGTATGGCCAGGCCCCGGCCAACTATGGCGCTGAAGAGCTGAGCTGCTCGGGGGCCTTCCTGACCCGGCAGCCCGCTGGGGGCCGTGCAGGCTCCTTGTGTCCCAGCCTGTACCACGCCCTTGGCATCCCCGGGCAATGCCAGTCTCGACGGTGCTGCACCACTGCCCCCTAGTGGCTGCAGCCTGCACAGCACAAACCCTGCTCGCTCTGGGGTTCCTGGGGCTAATTCGCCGGGTGAGTGGGGCCATTCCCTGCCTTTAGGCCGTTTCCATCTTGCTCTGATCAAGAAGCTGAGGGTAGAGACAAAAGGACCCCCCCCCCCCAGGTATTTCACCTGGTGAGCTTCATTTGGAGCTGTGGCTCGTTTGGGCCCCGGGCTATTGGTAGCCAAGTGGCCGCACTCCGCCCCAGCACCGGGCCTGGCATCACAGTGTCTCCAGGAGGCTCCCCAGCTCGGACCCTCCACTGCTGGTGACTGCACCACCCTTTGGGCCGGGGAGAGTCCCAGCCGCTGCATCGTGGGGGCTCACGCTATGAAACCCACACAGACGAGACCAAGCTCTGGCAGCCCTTGTGACCCCCATCCCCATGGGCACCTCCTGGGGTGGGGGTGGGCAGGCCCCTTGCTGCAAGAGGTGGGTCCGGCTGGCGGGGGAAGGGCTGGGGGTGTCTGACCGCGCTGCTTGGATCTGCCCTTCCAGTTCATCCTCTTCTACATCTTCCTGGAGACGTACAACACGTCCCTGCACTACGGCGCCTACACCTACCCCGGCTGGGGCAAGGCCCTGGGCGTGTGCATGGGCACCGTGACCTGCATCCAGATCCCGCTCTGGGCGCTCGTGGCCGTCTGCAGGGAGTCGGGGACGCTGACGGACGTGAGTGCGGGGCCGGGCGGGCTGGGGCACGCCGAGCCGCCCTCTCTGCCGCCTCCCCAGCACCCAGTGGCTGGGGGAGGGACCCAAGGGGTGGGGAGGGCGTGGCTGGAAGGAGCTGGGAGCTCCCGGTTGTGGGGGGGTCACCCTGCAGCGTGGGGCATGCTGGGGTCAGGGCTGAGGCTGGGATCTGGACACCTGCCCCCTCTCACCACCTGGGGCCCCTGGTCTGGAGCCCTGCTGGGCCCCGGTTTCTCCTTTCTGGGCAGGGCTCAGGCTCCCGACCGCAGCCCCATGGCCCGGCCCTGCGGCCATCGGGCAAATGCTGGAGTCGTGCCCCAGTGGTAGTGTGCCTCAGCCCCCCGCCCGCGAGTCCTTGGGCCCTGCCCCCCGCCCCGAGGGCTGGGCCTGGCTCACCCCCCCGCCCCACCGAGTCCTTGGCCCCCCCCCCCCCCCGCCCCGAGGGCTGGGCCTGGCTCACCCCCTGCCCCACCGAGACCTTGGGCCCTGCCCCCCGCCCCGAGGGCTGGGCCTGGCTCACCCCCTGCCCCACCGAGTCCTTGGGCCTTCCCCCCCGCCCCGAGAGCTGGGCCTGGCTCACCCCCCGCCCCACCGAGTCCTTGGGCCCTGCCCCCCCCCGCCCCAAGGGCTGGGCCTGGCGCCTGACTCAACCCCCGCCCCCTTGGGCCTCACTCCCCCCGCAAGGCTGGTCTTGGTGCCTGGCTCACCCCCACCCCACCTCCTTGCAGCGGTTCCGGAAAGCCATCCATCCCCTGAACTCCTGGCGCACAGCGACCACCCACGCCGAGGTCATCGACGTCCCCTTCACCATCAACCTGGTGGACAGCGACTTCGCCAGCCCGCCCCAGGGGAGCAGCGAGGCCTGAGCAGCAGAACTGGGGCTCCAGGCCTGGCTCAGCCGCGAACAGGTGGCTGCCGGTGGCCGCCCCCTCCGGGCTGGGCAGCTGCTCTTGGCTCCGTCGGGGCAGCCTTGGGCCGGCGCTCACGGGACGCGCTGGAGGCTGCAGATGGCACCTCGCCTGCAGGAGACGATGCGGGGCTGGAACCTGCTGCTCTCCAGCCGCGCCGGGGCCCTCAGGCCTCTGCTCAGGACTGCGGCCGGCCAGCCTCCGGGTGCTTTGCAAGAGGGGCCCTGCCTCTGAGACCTTCTTAAAACTCTGCAGGAAAAGGATTGTACTCAAGAGCATCAATTGCACATGCCCCCCGGTGTGGATGCCTGCCCCCTGGGCATGGACAGACAGGTGGGTGCCCTGGGGCAGGGACAGAGAGGTGCACGCTCCTTGCCCAGCTGCACCCCTCTGGTGATTACCCATCGCTGTAGCGAAGCTGGCGTGCTGCTATCCTGGAGGACCCCCCCCCCCCAAGCATTATCGTCTGTGCAGGGGGCTAGCCAGGCCCCCAAGGGCTGGGCCTGGGGCGGAGAGCTGGGGTGTGGGACTCCCCTAGTTCTGCGGCTGCCAATCCCATGAGGTCTAGTCCCCAGGTTCCCTCCTCTGGCTTGGGTCTTGCCTCCTGCCAGCGGTTCCCCCAGCGGCCCACGTGTGGGGTTCTGCCCCTGGCGCCTCGGGCCAGGCTATGGATGGGCATGGAGTCCGTGTGGCTGCAGGGAACGTGCCTGATGGGCGGCTGCCGGGAGTCAGCACTGGCCTTCCTACCCCTGACCCCGCTCTGGGTGGCAGCCGGCCAGCTGCTTGGTTGGCCAACCCATCCATGGCTCTAATCCGCTCCTGCCATGGTCTCAGCCTGGGCACCCCGGACCCCCAGCAGGCGGCGGCTGGCAGGGTCACAGCCCAAGCCTGCCCCGGGGCAAGGACTTGTGGCCAGGGGTATGGTGGCAACACCAGGTTCTTGGTGCACAGCTGGGCAGTACCTTGCCCTCACCTGCTCTGTGGGAACTGCCCAAGTGGGAGGGTGGCAGCTGCTGTGGGCAGGGCCGGGAGAGAAGCACTGATCTGGGGGAGGGAATCTCTCCACGTGCCGGCCCTCCCGAGGGGCTGGGTTTGAGGGGCCCCGGCTCTCAGGCCGATGGGATTTCGCTGCTGCCGAAATAAAGGCCCGGTGTTTCCCAGCCAAAGTGTGGAAAGTCTCTTCTGAGTGCTGCCCGGGCCCCGTGTGGGGCTGCTCCAGGCTGTGGGGTGACGGTCCAGCAGCCCTCGGTCTGCACGGCAGTATGAATTGACCCCGAGCCCGCCACCCCAACCAGGGCTTGGAGCCCACCTGCCCCAGCAGGAAGGGCCTGAGCTCTCCCCGCTGGTCATCGGCCAGTGCCAGCACTTCACCAAACTGGGCGCTTTCGGTTTAAAACGTCCCCGTGGCTGAGTGCTGACCCCTCGGGGGCAGGGCCGGCTGAGTGACGCCCCCCTGCAGCTGCTGTATCCCCAGCCAAGCCACAGGGGCACATGGCTGGCCTGGAACACCTGCGGCCTGTGCCAGCTGCCCCAAGGCAGCCCTGGGGTGCAGGGCGGGGGCTGAGCAGGACTGGCTACCAGGCTCCTCGCTGCCCTGCGGGAGGATTTAGAGCTGCCTGGAAACACTGGCAGAAAAGGCAGCTGGGCCCAGCACCATGTAACCAGGGCGGCACTGGCGGGTTGGACAGGACGTTCCAGCCATGGGCGCACGGGCGGCTTTGGGTGAGTTTTATTCCCCCTCCCCCGGCTCTGATCATAGAATCATAGACTATCAGGGTTGGAAGGGACCTCAGGAGGTCATCTCGTCCAACCCCCTGCTCAAAGCAGGACCAATCCCCAATTTTTGCCCTGGATCCCTAAATGGCCCCCTCAAGGATTGAACTCACAACCCTGGGTTTAGCAGGCCAGTGCTCAAACCACTGAGCTATCCCTCCCTGATGCTGGCAGGCAGTTCAGGGCTTTTCATGCCCCAGGGCAGCAGGGGAGATGGATGTTTCCGTTTCTGCCTGCTGGGCTCTGGCTGCTGCGGGGCTGGTCCCCCCCTCCAGTTCCAGCTTGACACTGGCCTTATCCCTACAGCCAGGCGCTGGCTCCTGTACCAGGGCTGGCCGCAGCCTGTGCCCAGCCCGGCCCTCCCTGGTGCAGGCCCCGGCTCCCAGAGGAGAGTGCGAGGATCTTCTGGGGCAGGGGCAGAGAGAATCTGGGGGGGGCCACCAGCGGCTGCAGGGCCTCTTGCTGGAATCACAGCACAGGCTGCCCGGGAGTGCTGGCATAAGGGGGGTGGGACCAGGGCCTCTGCAGAACCTGGGCGCAGCAGGAAAGTTGGCAGCATGTTCCGGGTTGGCTGGCTCATTAAGAGTCGCACCCCAATGAGTGACCCTGTGTGTGTGTGTTTGGGGGGGGCAGGCAGAGCCCTGGCCCTGTGTGTGATTGCTGCAAGACACCCCCCCCGGTGTCATGGGGTACTAGAGACCACCCCATAGGCCCCTGGCTGCTACTTGGCACCCTGGGACCCCTCTGCCCATCATAGCTGTTCTGCCAGCTGCATTTCAGTCCCGGAGTAACCGCGTCAGCTCCTGTCAGGGCCCCGGCCGGCTTGACTCCGACCCTCTCCCGTTGGGACGGGGTGTGTATCTAGGCGAAGGGCTGCAGGACTCGTACCAGGCTGCAAACCAGCTAGTGCCCAGGGAGCGCAGCCCCCGTCACCAGGGAAGCGGTGATGCGTGTGTGAGCCTGGCAGACCCTGACCCTCTGCTGTTCAGCCTGGGGCTTGGCCTCTCGGTGCCCGTTCCTCGCGGCAGCCAGCCAAGAAGAGACCAGCAGCCCCTTGCTCAAAATCTCCTACATGCTTTATTGGATTGAAAACAGTTTTATGAAATGACAAAACAAATCAGACTTGGCAGATGCATCACAATCGCTGCTTTAGAAATGCCACCACCTTCTCCGGCAAGCATTGCCACAGGGCGCCCGGCCCAGCAGGGGTGCCCTGCCCACAGGCAGTGCCCAGAGCAGGGAGGACGCACCCGGGCCTGCTGGGGTTGGGCTGTAAGACGCTCAGGCCTGGGCTACGCACCTCTCCGGGGCCCTTCCTGCCCTGCTCTGGAACCGCTGCCGGGAGGGACTTGGGCGCTGCTGCAAGGCAAGGCCCCCAGGCTGCTCTCAGCGGGGGTCGGGAGCCCTTTCCAAGACAGCTGGTCTGGTCTGAATCTGCTCCAGTGCCATCAAAGCTGCATGGAGCAGGACCAGCCCAAGGTGGCAGGGGAGGGTATGTGACCCAGTGCTACCTGGCACTAGCTGGCAGCCGCTGCCCGCCCAGCAGGACTAGGGGCTGGCTCCTCGCGCTGGGTCTCCCACGTCAGACAGGTGGCCAGCAGCAGCCAGGAGGGCAGGTGAGTGAGGAATCGCAGGCACTTAATCAACATAGAGGATTTTTCACTTATCTCAAAGCAACAATGTAATCGTCTAACTACCGGCTCGAGAACACCTCGTCCGCCCGTCCTGGAGACGCGACAGACCGGCTACAAGCAAAGGCCCCAGCCAGCCCCTCTTCCTCCTCAGGGATCCTGCAGCCAGCCCTGCTTATCCCCCCAGGATTCCTCCACAATACGGCAGGCAAAACGCCAGGCCCTCACCCCGAGGCTCCTTGGTGGTTGCTCAAAGCCTGGGCGCTCCCCTGCTGGGATGAATGGGTGGGAACAGGGAGCCGTGCTGCAAAGGGGAACCCCCAAGGCCAATCGCTCCTCCCTGGGAACCAGACACGGCCCAGCATGCAGCAAAGCCGACTCCTCCACATACCTGGAACCCGCCCGCCTTCCTGAGGGGAATTCTCATTCTCCAACGCTCTGGGTCCAAGCCCAGGGGAAGGGCCTGTGCTCTTGGCCCTGTTCTGAAGACAAGTCTTTGGCCCGACTCACCCGGGCAGCTCAATGGAGCACAAGGTGGTCGCCCAGCTGTACCCAAATGGCTTGCGGCCCTTTGGCCTGGTAGGAGCTGCTCTGGGGTTCACAGCATCTGCCTCCCCCACACCCGATTTCCTTTGCCCGGTGCCTGGCCCTGGCTGAAGGAAGCCCATCTCCAGCTCCTGCTACAGGGGCTGGGAAGGCTGAGACAGGGCAGGGCCTGCTGGGTGATCCTCACCAAGCAGGCCCCGCTTCAGAAACAACCCGGCAGGCTGCAGCCATCCCCTCAGCCAGCTAAAGAAACAAACACTGCCTAGAATAGACTTGGCCACGGTTCCTGAATGCAGAAACACTGGCCAGGCCCTTGCTCTCTCTCCACCCCAAGCCCTCAATCCGCTGGCAGGCACGTGCCTTCTGCTCTCCCCTGCCAAAAACGCATAAGCCCCATCCACTCTCCCTAGTCACCTCAGCCACGGGGCGTCTTTCCCCAAGTGCCCTACACTGCCCAAGGAGAGCGGCAAAGACACGGACGAGGCAGCTAACCCTCAGAGATTGCAGCGGATTCAACCCTGAGTAGCCAGGACTAGGCCCTGAGCTCCCCGAGCCACTGCCCTGGCCCAGGCGAGAGGGAGGCCAAAGCCCTGGGGGTGCATAGATGCAAGCGGCGGGCCTGGCACAGAGGGAACCCTCCCCTGGTCAGGTTCTCAAGCTGAGCAGGAGCCACACGTGCAGGAGTCCCGAAGAAGCCAAAAGGGGGAAAAAATCAAAGCACATTAAACAAACCCTAACTGCCGTGTGGCCAAGCGGAGGCAGGACCGCTCGGAAGTCATGAGAAGCCATGCACTGCAAAGCAGGGGGCTACTGAATCGGAGGGAGGGAGAAGAGGCGGCTGGTTTACAAGTCAGGAAATAAATACGTTTAAATAGCTCCTTCCCCTGCAGATTTTACAAGACTTGCTTGGGAGGCGGGGAGGAGGGGGTGGGCAGTCGCAAGCACCCCACCCATGTGGCTCCTGGAAGGGGTGGGAAGGGTGCCTTCGCCCATGGCTCTGTGCCCCGCCCCTCCCTGCCCAAGGGACTGGGTTGGTGGCTGGCTTTCCTCCTCCTCCTACTTCTTGGGCTTTTTGAAGATCTTTAGGGGGAACTTTTTCTTGCCCTGGCTGGAGTCAGTCTCCTCGCCCGTGGAGCCGCTGTCCTCTTCCCCGGCGTTCTTCTTGGCGGCCAGCTGCGGGATGCGGGTGTTCTTAGCGTTGCCGGGCCTGGAGTCAGAGATGGGGGAGGGCGTGTCGGGCTCGGTGGAGCTGGGGCTGTGTGAGCGGGAGGAATCGGAGTGGCTCTGCCTGCCCGCCGTCGGGTGGCTGATCTCCCCGAGGCTGGTGGACTTCTCCATACCATGGTTCAGCATCATCATCTTCTTCGCCACCACCGGGCTCTCGGCCAGCCGCTCCTGCAAAGCCCCCAGTGAGGAGGCCTCGCCGTGCCTGCTGCCTCCGTTGGAGGTCGGGGCGCAGCCGGCAGGGTGGCCTGAAGCAGCCTCCTCTGCGGACCTGGTCAGCAGGGGGGGCCTGGCAGCCAGGAGCTTGGGAGCAGAGCCTGGGATGCGCTGATGGTCGCTCATGTACAGGAAGGAGGAATCGGAGTCGGAGCGAGTTAGGTCTCTGTGGGCGGGAGGAGAAGGAGAAGGTCACAACAGAGGCCCATGCCCGGAGGAGCCTCGCGCACAGGCACATGCATGCACAATGGCTCAGCCCGGCTAACACAGTGGAACTCTCCCATGTGTTATTCTGCAGGGAGAAACTTGCAACAAGCCTCCAGGAGCAAACCAGTTCTGCTGCTCTGCTCCTGCCAGGCCCCGTCCTGCTCTGCCGCTGTGCTTCCCCTGCAGGGGTTGCTGCTAACAGGCCCAACCGAGCGAGAACTTGCCCCGCCCATGCAAGCTACCTGGCACATGGGGCAGAGCAACCCCCCAGGCAGAGCTGCTGTTGGCAGCTAGTGGGAACCAGGGCAGGTTTCCTTGGCTTCGGCTGTCTGTGCTCGGGGTGCGCCCTTGTGCCTGGAATCAGGGCAAAGCCTCGGTCGGATGAGGCCTAAGGCCAGGGAGAATCTCTGCTGTCAGACAATAGAGCGCAGAGGCCATGGGGGCGGCACAGAGGAACCTGGGGCCCGCTCACAGGACCTGGTCCATTGGGTGGCAGCAAAGCTCTCAGCCCTGCACTTCCTGGGCTCAAAGACAACTGTAAGAGTTCAGCTTCACACCACCTAGCTCTTCACAAGGGCGTAACAATCCCCAGCGATAGCTGTACTAACAGGCGGTGTCAGACGACTCCTCCAGCCGGGTGAGCTCTGTCGGGGCTGAGGTCCCGCCAACGGGGGCCTGGGCAGGGAGCTCCCCCCTCTCTGGTAACAGTACTTTAGCTTAAACCTTTCCTGTGACTTTACCCTCCAAACCCCACATCTCTCCCATGGCGCTGCCATGAACTGAGAGAAACGAGCAGGAAGAGTGGATCTCCCCACATGCGGAGTGAGTGCTCTGCCTCTCGGCCTGGGCCCCAGGGGTCATTGCATGGTCCTGATGCCCTGATACATGCGGCTGTGGCATCAGGTCTCATTTGAACAGAGCAGGGTTCCACTGCATTATCTCAGCCCGCATGTGCGCACACAGCCCCTCTCAGCTTGCAGTCTGCAGACTGATCGAAGACACAGCATTCGCCTGGCTGTCCCCCATCCCACCGCCGAGGCAGCCAGTGCAAACGGCTCATTGCAAGCGTCACAATTAGGGGTGAGGCTTTCCCACGCAAAGCCATGCCTGAATGAATGCTCCTGATGCACAACCGACCCTGCCAGCCAGACTGCACAGTGGTTTGTGCCACCAGCCCCTTGCCAATTCTTGTGTTGGGAAGGGACTGGCCACTGGTGAGCCAGTCCTCAGGGTATCTTTGGTCTTTGCAGACCGGAGACTGGGGAAAGAAGGCAGGGGGGCTGCAGAGCCACGGGTTTCCCTTTGCACCCTCAGCTCTGACTCGCTGTCAGGTTGCAGTGGGTCCACCCAACACTGCTGCAGCCAGCAGACTCCACAGCAACCCCTGCTGGCTCTAGGAAACCCTCTCTGCCGGACTCAGGGGACCCTGCGTAATGAGAGAGGTCAAGTGGCACATGCTCTTGTTCGATGAAACTGCTAGGGCTTCACCTGGAACTTCCTAGCCCTCCACAGCCTGCTTCCACAGGGTGAGATCTGCATGTGACAGCAGCCTTTAGTATGGGCCCCACCAATCTTGACCCACCTCCCACGCCTTCAGAGCCAAGGACTACAACCATATGTCCCTTTGTAGGGGTTGGAGGTCGGGAGGAAGGGGAGAGGGATCCAGAGGGAAGAGGAAGAAGGAAGCAGGAAGAGTGCAGGGGAAGAAGAGAGGTTAGGCACTACCATCCTGCCCAGCTGTCGATCCTAAACCAGCCACTTGAAGCCAACACTGGCCAAGACTTTCGAAAACCGGTGCTTCCAGTTAAACTGCCAAGCCCTCCTTTTGGAACCAAATCGATGGTCTGGGTTTCCGAGAGCTGGGACGCCTAGCGGCTCTTCCTGGAGTCAGTGGTTGAGATTTACCCCTGTCACTTGGAGCACAGATTCAACTGGTTTTCATGGGACTTGAGTCAGAAACCCCCAGCCACTGACTCCTGTGGGAGCGGCCAGGTGCTCAGCCTTATGGAAAACCAGGTCACCTATTTGGGTGCCAAAATAAGGACTCAGGCATTTAACTTTGGGCCCCTGTTTTTGCAAGTCTTGGCCGCATCATTACAGTGGTTGACGGTTCTTTTAAACGCAGCCAAGCATGTTCACAGGCACCAAAGCCACGTGACTGACAGTGTGAGGCCAAGGGCACGAACGTATGATTTACAGATTGCTGCACGTTCTTTTCTACGCTCACCTACTTGTCCTAACTCACTAGCCCAGGTCTGCCAAGTGCTGGGGGTGGTTGAGAGAGGGGAGGGGTACAGGAATGGGATGGGCATGAAATGGACAGAAGCAAACTCCTGGAGACAGCAGAATGTGGAAGAATGGAAGGGGAATAGCAGAACACGTGGGGGCTCCTTGCCTGCCCAGGTCTCGGCTGCCCATTGATTGCTTTTCTCTAAACGGGCTTCCGCTGTCCATATCACACAGGACCTGGGATGAGGTACTGTCAAGCTTCCTCCGGATGGATTCAAGGCCATTCAGCCTGACCGTGCCATAGCTCCCCAGCACATACGGCCCTTGTTTTCCTTTCTTCCATTCCCTGCCTTTTCCAGCTGGGGCCCAGCTCCATCCAGGCAGCACAACATCAGTGTCACACCGCTTTGCTTACAGCAGAGCTGGGCCAGACCTACTGTTTGGTTACACAGCTGCCCTCAGCATCAAGCAGTCTGGGGCTGGGAAGAGGCCCCAACTCACTGGGGAGCGGGGAGCCCCATCATTAATTCCCACTCCCCCACCCCATCTAATGGCTCTGGCACCAAGTCTCTTGACAGCCCCTGCTCCCACCTTATAGACAAAGGGCACCCAGGTGGAAGACTCCATCTCCCGCCCCCTCCCCACCACACGAGAACCACTGGCACAGCTTAGGAGC
This sequence comes from Caretta caretta, assembly GCF_965140235.1. Classification (NCBI taxonomy): domain Eukaryota; kingdom Metazoa; phylum Chordata; order Testudines; family Cheloniidae; genus Caretta; species Caretta caretta. The sequence goes on from NC_134206.1 coordinate 7,608,761, forward strand.
AGGAGCTGGAAAGCAGAAACCTCTGTGCACAGAGCATCCGCCACCCCCATCCCTGAATGTTAGCATTCAAAGACACACACCAGCCTCCAGAATCAGAACAGCGCTGACCTTGTTTGCACCAGGTCCTCTGAAGCCAATTGCAAAAGAGAAGCGAAGAGTGAGGAGTTTGTGACAGCCAATCCAGCGGCCCGGCCTTTAGAGAAGGGGCTGTCAGTATTCGCAGGACATGGAGGAAGCAGATAGCTAAGCACGATGCAGTGCCCAGAGCTACTCACTCTCTTTCCTTAGGGGAAAGGAAGAGGCTGGCAGAGACACTTCCCTGGCAAAGGCTCGCCAGCAGCCATCTCCTGGGTGTTGCTGGGGCTAAAAGGAGCCATACATTATATCACAGAGTTTGGGGCAGTACCCGCCTCTGTCATGGGGACTCCTGGATTCTGTTCCCAACTCCAGCACTGACTCTCAGAAGGGGTCTCTTTGCCTCAGTTTCCCCATGTCATGCTCATCTCTCTTGGGGATGTTGTGCGGCTCGACTGATGTCTAGACAGGGCTCCGAGCTCCTCAGACAAAAGGACTATGGAAGTGCAATAAAAAGGTGCAGTTTGACACACATGCAAATGAAACAAGAGGAAAATGAAGCCTGAGGGCCTAATTGCCTGGCTCTACTCCCAACTCGGACCCTTGCTTTGGACAGCGTACTGGAGGCTAGCCTTCCAGAAGACAGTCTCAATGGGGCAGGGATGGCCGTTGCTAAGTAAGTGCCCTTTTGCCAGCAGGTTTCCTCCAGGGGCACAGAGCAGAAACAAATCAGAAATCTCGCTCTTTCACTGAAAACGACACAGAGTCAGGGTCAGAAGCGACCACTGTGATATCCGCCAGGAAGCTGAGGATCAAGCCAAGCATTCTTCTGCCTCTGACTTACAGGTCTCCAGGCCTGGGCTTTTTGTAGGGCCAGCAAACACGCACATCTGCCCAGAAGAGCAAACAGCTTCGGGAAAAACATGCCACTTCTCGTGACAAACTGCCCTTCAAGCTGACGTCAAGACTCCTAGCATAACCCTGTTTCCAAGGACTGGACACTCGGCTGTAAGAACTTATTCAGGGCTGTACCTTGCCATGGAAGGTGGTTCCAGACCTTTACCTGTCAAACAGGACGGGCCCAACTGGACTGAAATTTGGCAAGCAATTCACCTAAATTATATTCAAACGGTTCTTTGCTCCCCTTCCACAAACAATACATGAGCCAAGATGGTGCTGTTCAATAACCCAGTATGGAACATGGGCAGGGCCACTTTCCGACATGAATTTTCATAAGGCTTGTTGCTCCAGAATGCACAGGTCTAAAATGCACAATTAGCTCATGCTTTACAAGTGCTGTGATTTGCGGCCCATGCCTCAGAGGTTGCTCTGGGCCATCAGGAACATACTGAATTAACAGCACTCGTCTTGGAGAGATCTGCTTTGAGACACAAAGGTGGAGCGTGAGAGTCAGCTAGCTAAAGCCCAGACTGTGGAAGGTTCTGGACAAGTTGATTATATCCTGGGGAGTATGTACACCTAGGGAGACCACTACTAATGCAGTCCGCTATGCTTTGCACTTCTCTAGCATCTCCTCCAATCTCCAACCATTTGCCACCCACTCATTATTTAACACTGCCACTGAGCTAGGAGAGAACTCCCAGTTTTACAGATGAGGAAACTGAGTCCAGAGAAGTGACGCCACCCAGAGAGTCAGAAGTTGGAAGAGAATCCAGGACGTCTGAACCCAGAACCCTAGTCCCGGGCCCTAAGCACTCGACCATACTCCTTCCATAACTGTGTGTTTAACAGCAAGAGCTCAGCTTCTGTCCTGAACTAGGGCCTGCTGGAAGTTATTCTAACAGTGGTAGATTCTCTGCCTGCTATCTTCAATTCAAAAGGTGCTCTCAAGACATGTCCATTTAATAAGCTGAGAGGCTTTTCCTGTTTGTTTTCAATCATTGTGTGTGAATTTAATTGTGGAGGAAGGTGCCCTGAGCAGCACAAAAAATGGAACTCTCTACTTCAGCCACGGGGCAGCTAGGAACATGAGCAGTGTCAGCACAAGCTCTCGGCACAGTGGGCTTCAGCCATCTTTTAGGAGGACCCCTTCTAGGGAAGAAGAGGACATTCCGTTCCCAAGGCCTCTCTGCTGACACTGCTCACAGGGCTGCTGAACAATGGGATGGTCTGAACTGGACCAAGTCCACAAACTCACTTCCCATAGGCCACCAAACAGCCATCACTGCCTTCTAGTCATTATGGACATGGACCAGACTACAGCTGGTAACCTAGAGCTGAGACGCTCATCGCTCGGCCATCCATTGCCATACGACTGGGGCTGAAACACAAAGGAGAGTGTCACTCTGAGCTCATCTTCCCTGGATACTGCTGGTCCATGTCACCCCTGAACACAATGGGGTACTTCAGCTCCTGCCGCATGCTCCAAGCAGCACTCGCCAGGAGCTAACCACTTACACTCATTTGCAATTTGCTTGGGAAGAGCCAAAGATGAGACAAGGTTTCAAATAAGGTCAGTGTTTGTTTGATTAGTTGTGTTACCTTTGTTCCCGCAGGCACATCACCCAAATAAAAGACCGATTTATTCACAGAGACAGGCAACTTTCAGCCAAAACCACAGCACTTCATTGGTTAATCACCACTGAGATGACAGATGAGGCACTGGACCAAGTTCTGCAATCGCAGTAATCCTAAAACGGCTGTGCTTACATGGGAGAGAGGCTAAGGAAGCAAAAACTGCAGAAACCAAGGAATGATTATAGCCCGAAGGGAAAGGGTAAAAGGACTCCAAGAGGAAGAACGCCAAAGCAAGCATCAGTTCCGAGGCACGGCAGGCTAGAGGGAGCTAGAAAAGAAGAAGGAGTATACCCAAAGCTCTCAGTGCGACAACGAATCCCCGAGGTGACATCAGGAGGGGGCAGGTCAGGGGTGGAGTCCATCTGGAGGATATAAGAGGAGGAGGTGTGATGGTAATAGATAGGGTGGGCATGGCAAGCAGGAGAGGATGCAGTGGTGATGGCGGTGGAGGAGCAAGAGGTGGAAGAGGCGGTGGTGGCAGATGCTAAGCTGGTTCCATGAGCGTCAGAACTAAAAGATTGTCCAGAAGTGAGGCTGTGCATTCGACGGAGAGCAACTCTGCCTGACAGGTAATGGGCAGGCTGGCCTGGCTCGTTCTGGCCATGCACGTAACTCTCTACCAACCTCTGAGATCCGAGGGAGTGCTGCGGGTCCACGACGCGCTGGCGGACACCGCTGGGCATGGGGGGAGCTGTAACGACAGAGAAGAGAATACTGAATGCAGCTGGAGAAGAGCCTGTGCACTAAACCAGCCAGACTGCACTGGCATAAAGCCACCATCCCATGTCAGCATTACAGGTCACAGATAATCAAACTCTGTACCAATGGAGCACCGCTTTGGCCCTTTCAGCCATCCTGTCTGGGGTGCTGTGAGCTGTGCTGTTTGATACAGAAGAGGTGTTACATCTTTGCTTCTGCTTTGATCAAGGACCAGCCCAAGAGAAACTGAATTTTACATTCCTTATATTATCCCCAGACTTGACACAGGTGACCAGAGAGGAGTGTGCACTATCAGAGGTTTATATTACTAGCTTGAGACTGAAGCAAGGGGTCTGATTTTGATTTTACTGATACCAGTTCTACCCCAGTGTATTTGCACTGATTCCATGGAAATGCTCCAGATTTACCCCTTCTCTGCTGAGAGCGTGATTTGCCCTTCGATTAAGTACAGTTGCACTTCAACTGAAGCACAAGAAAGTTTCCATTAAGGTGCAGGAATCTCTCAGCTTTCATTGTGTGCCTTTGTCTGCAGGGTTGGATGGCTGAGATGCCCAGTGCAAGAAAAGGGAGTACTTTTTGAGATGTATCAGCTGGTCTAATCAATGTTAGTAGGGTTAGCTACCGTTTTTCACTATTATATACACCCACCAAGTGCAGATCGGCTCTGAAAAAATGACATCAGCCAGTTCCCTTTCCACATCAGAGTGCTCAGTTTGCAAGATTTTTTTTTCCATTAGCAAATTCATCTTAAGCTCTGAAAGCCATGCTGGCTTCTTTCCTTCTCATGCACTGTCACAGCTTTTAATGCCAGAAGAGACCATTGTGATTATATAATCTGACCTCCTACATAGCACTAGCCAGAGAACCTCACCCACTCTTCCCTGCATCAAGCCCATAACTTTCATTTCAGCATACCCTTTAGAAAGACCTCAAATCTCAATACATCGATTTCAAGTGATGTAGAATCTACCAAGCCCCTAGGTGAGTTGTTCCAATATTGTTAATTACCCTCAAAAAATTGCACCTTATTTCTAGTCTGGATTTTTCTAGCTTCAGCTTCTGACCATTGGATCTCATTATACCTGTGTCTGCTAGATTAAAAAGACATCTGGTGTACGTACTTGTAGACCGCAATCAAATCTCATCATAAGTTTCTTTTGGGAATAAGGTTCTGAGGCCAAATTACATGCGGACAAGTCAGAGTATAATCTGAAAGCAGTCGGGCAGCACGTGTGTCACTCAGGGCAGAGCGTGGCCTGCAGAATCTAGGAGTAGCTGTTGAGATGCTACATTGATAAGCGCAGTCTAAAACCTTTATAGAACAGAACAGTAGTGGTGCTCCCCAGGCCAAAAGACAGAAAAAAACATCTCTACTTATATCTGCTCTTCAAGTCACTGAGCACTGATAAACATGGACCACCAGGAGGATAATTAGAGAGTCATCTCTCAGAGTAGAACCGACTTGGGGTGAAATTCGCCCTTGGACAGGAGGCCAGCACATGGCCTAGGCACTAAAGTCTAACCTGGGACATAAGCAGTGCCTAGGCATTGTGCCAGTCCCACTGCAAAGGGTAAATCTCACCCTCTGACAGTGGAGAGCACTTGTAAGATAAATCCTTGTCCACTGCACACTGATCATTTATAAAATTATGCTCAGGAACAGCACTGAGTGGAAATTACTACCTTCAAAGTCTGACCATTCACAGCTGTGGATTCACAGCTTGCTTTAGCTGGTGTGTGTAATTATGGGCTGTAATGTGTTTCTAATGTGGTAATTATAAGATGCAATGCATTTCTAATGTGGTAATTATAAGCTGCAATGCATTTCTTGCCTGAACTTCCGTACGGATTTTTTGTTTTTATTGCTGAGTACCAGAATCCTTGAAATAAAAAGTTCATTATAGTGAAATAAAGGATCATTAATATTTAGGCCACCATCCCTTCCTTCTTGATTTCCAGACTTCTTGACCCTACCCAACCCAACTTGGTGCTCCAATGAGGAGATGCTAGGATGTGACACGGGAAGTTCTCAACTGTTGCTTGCTAAATGCAACCCTGGTGGAGCTGTGCTTGGCAGACAGTAATTTTGCCCAGCTTTACAGCATAAAACAATATCTGATGGCACTAGTACATCTCTGTGCTCTTCCATTCTAAGACCCAAAGCTCTTCAGCCACCAAAACGTCTATCCAGGGTGCCTGAACTCTACCCAACTGAGGGACACCCCTCATTTGCTTGAATTGGAGCAGATGACAGTCTTGCCCTCATATTCAGTAAGGATATATCCTGGAGCGACTCCTGGTATCTGCAATGGCCACTGAGATCAAGAGAGAGCACTGCATGCTGGGACACAACATTCCATAGGCTGCATCTCCATAGAGCAGTCAAGGGTGACTGTGGCTACACTTTTCCCTGGGCTGCATTTTGGGCTGTCCTGTATGTTTCCTTTGCAGGGGGGTTCAAAACTTTCTGGCGTCTAAAGGTGCATACACATAAGACAGTGATGTCAAAATGTTTAAAAAGGTGAATGGACAGAAAAGCTCAGAAGTGAAGTACAGGGAGAGCTCTTTTGGGAATTGAAAAACCAGTAAAACGCTGCTGTCAAACCCACTCCACAGCTAAGAGAACAGGGCATCTTGTGGTTCAAATACATACACATTCTGGAGTGATCACTGTCTGGGTATATTGCAGTATAAGAGGAATATCACTGTACAGTAAGAAATGCAACAAAAATAATCCAAACAAACTGCTGTCTTAACACTCTCAGGGTTAGCCACACGGTTTCCTCCAGGAGATTCCCACTGATGAGGGTCTCCGTTCCCTCACTGCTACTCTCTGCAACCAGTGATCCTTTCAGAGGCCCTCTTTCGACTGTGCAGCCTAAACATTTACAGAATTTCTTTCCTGCTGGATCCTGAACTGAAATAAACCTAATAAATCAAACTATGAGTGAAGCTAAATCTCTATCTTCTGAAACACTCGTCAGGAAGGTGGCCGGAGGAGGAGAGAGCTGGAGCAGCCAGGGGCCAGATCTGGGGGCCATTCGGGCTATACACCTTCCTCTTCTTCAAATGGAGCTTTGCTGATGTGAACCAATGCTGGCACGGTCAAGCGGCCCAGGTGGGGTCTTACTTGGCCTTCGGAGGAGAGGCTTTTCTATCACAGAGCTGGAGGAGGAGGATACGTTTGTGGGATTTCAGATCTCCTGAGGAACTGAGGGCTCTTCTTTCCTCACTGGGCCTTTCCCCTCCTCCATGCCGGGGCAGTTCCCTGGCCTGTGCTACACAGGAGGTGAGACTAGATGATCACAATGGTCTCTTCTGGCATTGGAATCTATTAATGCTTTTCATCCCCCAACGTTGTCCCTTACACACCTGTCATGCCCCTGGGTTTTGTTTACCAAGCTCTTGTAGTGAGCACGGGACTGGGAGTCAAGGCTCCTGGTTTCAATCCTGCCTCTGTCTCTGTGAGTACGTACCTACGGCACGGCTGCAGCTGGCCTGGGTCAGCTGACTCGGGCTGTAGGACTGCTGGGTAGACACTCAGGCTCCAGCTGGGGCCCTGCGAGGGTGGAGGGTACTAGAGCCTGGGCTCCAGCCTGAGCCTGAACGTCTACACAGCCATTTTTCAGCCCCAGCGCCCGAGCCCTGTGAGCCCGAGTCAGCTGCCCCGGGCCAGCCATGCGTGTTTACCCCCCTGTAGACATACTCCAGGCCACACAGGGTAACTCACAACCTTAGTGTGTCCCCATTTTCCATGAGGATACTTTGACTTATAAATATGAACAGATTGTCCATCGAAGGCCTTGATTACTTTTCTGGGCCTGATTTATCGCCTTGGTGCTCCAGGTTTACCCCACCCTAATTCCACTGAAGTCAATGGAGTTCCATTGCTGTATAGCCAGAATAATAACTCAGCGGTGGATCAAACCCTAATCACCTGGTATCTTGTTCCCTACTCTGCTCATTAGCAGGATGACCCCACCCTCTTATATTTTAGAGGCAGATCTCCAGGAAACTCCACATTCTCCCTCCTCCATCACACACAGACAGGCTCTGTAACGTGACAACACTTCCACTGAGGGTGGATTAACCAGTGGAAGTGGGGAATCGCTTGAGATGTTCCCTCCAGGCAGGAGCTGTATGCGGTCTCCACTGTGCTGTATATAGCATTGAAACAATCACATCTGTCGGTGACATCTCCCTCCACCAGCCCGAATCACCCCAAAAGAGGGAGGGTACTGTTGTCATTGATACTCTGGGTCCTCCAGGGAGGGAGAGGGGAGCAGAATCACTCTCCAAGCCCTGACCAAAACTGCCTTTCAAACCTTGGTTTTAAAAATCCAAACACAAAGTGAGGAGGAAGGAGCTAACATGCAATTCTTCTTCATCCCAGCAGAGTCTGCCCAGAGTTAGTAAAGATGCTAATGTCTCACTGGAGAAGAGCGTGTGAATTAGTTTTTGTGTCAAAAAGTTGGAAAAATCGTGGATATAGTTTAGTCCAGCGGGTGAAAAAAAAAAAAAACAACCAAGAGAACCAAACCGGGGTGTTTCCAGAGGGACAGATCCTCCATGGAGATAGACGAGCGGTCACTGAACCTGCGCCCCAAAAGCCAGGCCGCGTCTGGGGTTAGCCAATCAGGTTTGAAAGGGAGAGAGAAAAGTTTGATTTACAGGTATAATCATCACTGGCACTCAGCAGCATTCTCAACCCGAACGGCACAGGAACAGATCAACCACAGACCTGTCCTCCTCCCTTAAGGGGCCCCTGCACACAGTCAATGGCACCCCCACGAGCCCCAGGGGGTGGGACAGGGCAATAGTGACACTGAAGGGTCACTCGTGTCGGGAGCCCAACTTGAGATGCCAGGGGCTTAGTTTGAAAAGGCGCTGAGCACATGCAGTCCCCCGTGAGCCAGACAGGCTCTTCGTTAATGTTAATCAGCGTGGCTGGCCTGATTCTCACCAGCTGAGAACCTTGGCCATTGATTTTAACAGGAACTGCAGGTGCTCCAAAAACCATGCCCTAGGGGTCTCCCGTCGGGCACCCAAAATCTGAGACGTGAAAATTCAGCCCAGGGCCCATACCACGTATGGATCAAATCTGGAGTCTTCACTCCAATTTGTACTCAGGGGTTTCCATTAAGATTTGTGGATACTGCCTGGTTAAATCCTAGCCGCAGGTTCTCAGGAACCCATCTCCTCAGATAAATATCTAGCTGGCGCACCTGTCATGCTTATGACGACGCCATCACTGGTAAGTGGCTCCAAGTCGGACTCAGCCAAGTTAGCTGGAACCCACTGCTCCTCCAACTGCGGCACTGCCCTTTCTTCCTCTGCCCAGCTCGCATGGAGAACTTCCTGCTCTCTTCACTTCTACCCTAGACCGCCACGAAGAACATGGGCAGCAACACGTCTCTCCATCACTGGACTAGTAAGTACTTCTGGAGTTAATGGCTTCCAAATACCTCCAGCAATGGAGGTCGGGCTTATATTGACATGCCAGCACTAGAATGACTCTCACGCTTTCTCTGTTGGTTTAAAAAAACAATATGGCTACACTGTTCCCTTCCAATACATCTCAGCTCTCCGCACCTATCTATCTCACGTATCACAGTGCCCTCACTGGAGCAGTAGCTAAGTGTTAACTCGCCTCAGTGCACATCATCTAGCAGAGGATACATACACTGCATGGACATGGGAGACACAATCTCTTCGTCCAGATCGTCCATATCATCAGTCATGATGAAGTGCGATGGGTTGGGCCGGGAGGTTCCCACCCAGCTGGGATCGATGTTCAGGGCTGTCACTAGTGTGTGGATGCCTGGGTTGTTGACAATCTGGAACCCACACAGCAGCTCGATTTGGTGCCAGCGGTGTAGGCGCTCCCGCAGTGCAGCCGTCACTTCGCTCAGGGCTTGCCTGAAAACAAGATTCGAACAAGGGAAAAGGGAAAACAAATGAGGAACAGTGGAAACAAATTACACAAGATAGAAGATCCCAGTGAGTCTGAAACAGGGAGTCAGAATGTTAAGATGAGATTCCTCTCTGTGTATTTTTCCAGACCTCCTTGCAGAGCTTTACGTAGTAACCACTTCAGAATGGGATTTTTCTGTGTGTTAACCCCCAGACAGGTTCTCAAAGTGACAACAAGAGTCAGTGTCAAAGTATTGTGATACAGCTCTGAGTCACGCAAATCTCAGAGTCTTGGGTTGGGATTTTCAAAGCTGACCAGGAGATTTTAATTCATTTGGATTTTAATGGGCGCTGTCTGGCTAACACCTCTAGCTGGCTTGGAAAATCTCAACCCTGGAAGGCAAGTAAGATGAATGAATCAATTTTAAGATGAATAAGCTAGTGGTGTCTGAAGCTTTACTGTAGTGACAAATGAATGAGCCTTCAGGTTATTTGCTGGATAAGTGTGGAGTTCACAGGTAAGTATCTTCTCAAAATCCCAATGAATACTTCCACCATGAAAGGAAGGGATTTACAGGAATATATCTATCAGCCATATGAACAACTTTACCAACCACCGACAGGTTGGCTGAAATGCAGCCCACTTTACGAGGGAACATGGCCACAGCATACAGCAACAGGCTAGAGCAGGAAACCCTGTCCAATGGAAACCTCCGGGGACAATTACCTCAGGGAAGAACATCCCTCTCACTGTGCAAAGAGACATGGGATCTGTAATAGCTGTAAATGGTCGGGACTTCAATTTTCCACCTTAACGGGGTAAAATGTTACTAGTTACCCGTTACATTTCACACATTCACCAAAACCCAACAAATGTGAATTAAATAAGGATCAACTTTTACTGAGGCAAAGGAAAGGCCAACAAATCCATGCTGTGCAACAGAATGTATTTAAAATATGCACTATGGAATGACTTTTCCCTGGGGTTCAGGATCCGTAGAGGTGTGCTGTATGTCTGTGCCTTGCCCCAGTGAGGCTAAGCAAAATGAGACCAGCCTTGCAGACATGCGTGTAGTACAGCCTTGCAGACATGCGTGTGCTGGGGAGGGATTTGGGGGAAATGGCAGGAAGGCATGCAGTGGATACTCACTTTGCAGTTAAGATTTTATGATCAACATCGTCTAGGGATGAGCTGTGGGCAACATGAAATGTTCCAAAGAGGGTGTTTCGCTTCTTTTTAATTTTTTCAGCCTGAAATATATTAACAGAAAAACGTCACCGGAACAATCTGTCCTTGTGTTTCCTCCAGGACAATCATATCCTGAACAGGATAAGACAGAAATAGTCCTGTGGCTGTTTGCACACATGCAAGTAGCTTGAACGGACACTTTCTCTGCGGATGTTATGCCACACAACATGCTGGCTAGGGTGTCGGTCAAGAGCTGAGTAAGGACAAGATTCCAGAGCACCAGCTACAACTGCATAGCTAAGGACTCCTGCCGTGCCACAGGCTCATTACCAGAAAGACCAATGAAAGCTTTATCAACAGGATCCTAACATCCTGAAATGGGGTTTTGCCTCCTCTTTAGAGCCCTGTGTGTATCTGAATCTTAAGTCTCTACATACAGATCCTTGGTCTTTATGCTCTAATAATGTTTGCTGCAGAGTTGCAAAAGGAAAACCGGGGGCAGGAACGCTGCAGCTGACACCATACAGGGAAATGGCTGAAGTGCTACAGCGTTTGTGGTCAGAATGTGGTAAGACAGACAAATTCATATTTGTCCTGTCACGTCTGACTGCTGTACAATGTCAAGAGAGCCATGCACACTGGCTGCAATAGCTTCCTGCTCTCTGCTTCGCTCAGAAGATTTTAAACAGCTGGGAACAGCGAAGTGACTTGGCCAGTGAAGACAACATACACATTTTATATGTCAAAAACTTCACTGCCCTTATATGTGTGACATTGGGGCCGGATTTGGTCTCACTGGGGCTGTGGAGAGTTCCTTTCACAGACGTTTCACAATGCACGATACTGCACGCAACAGCTAGTTATGCACATTAGCAGGTTTAAACTTATCCGCCAAAGAGCCACTTTGCCAGTGAGTGGCAATGTGGCCTAGTGGCCTGAGTATGTGGCGGGAGCCTAGAACTCAGTAGTTCTAAACCAGCTCTGACGTTAGTTCACTGTATAACGCTGGACAAATCGCTTCATCTCTTTGTGACTCAATTTCCCCATCTGTAAAGTGTCTCTGACAACTGCGTTGGGTGCCTTAATTAAGGTTTGTGCAGCACTTTGAAAATGTAAAGCATTACACCAGTACCTGATATCATCATGCATCATGGACCAGTATTAGATAGAATCATGTCATCAAACCTCCATGGAAACATGGATTAATTGCTAAGCATGAATACGAAAAAGTAGCCAAACCACGTAGGGACAAAATCAGAAAGGCTAATGCACAAAATGAATTACACCTGTCAAGCAACATCAAAGGCATAAGAAGAAGTTCTATAAATACATTAGGAGCAAGAAAAAGAGATGAAGAAAAGTATAGGGCCACTACTTAGCAGGGAAGGAGTGCTAATAATGGATGGCATCAAGAAGGTGTTTAATGCCTATTTTGCTTCAGTCTTCGTTAAAAAGGTTAATGGTGACCAGATGCTCAACATAACTAATACCAAAAACAAGTGGGAAGGACACAAGCCAAAACAGAAAATGAACAGACTAAAAAAAATATTTAGATAAGTTACATGTATTCACTTTGACAGGGTTTGATGAAATTCATTCTAGGGTACTAGCTGAAGAAGTACCTAGCTGAAGCAATCTCTGAATCATTAGCAACTATCTTTGAGAACTCAAGGAGGATGGATGAGGTCTCAGAGGACGGGAGAATGTCAACACAGTACCTGTCTTTATAAAGAGGACCCAGGGGATTATAGACCAGTCAGCCTAACTCTGATATCTGGAAAGATACTGGCACAAATTATTAAACAACCAGTTTGGAGCACCTAGAAGTTAATAGGATTATAAGCAATAGCCAACATGGATTTATCAAACCAACCTAATTTCCTTCTTTGACAGGATGAGTGGCCTAGTGGATAGGGGAGAGCTGTAGAAGTGATATATCTTGATTTTAGTAAGGCTTTTCACCCAGGCCCACATAACATTCTCATAGGCAAACTAGGGAAATGTGGTGCAAGATAATGCACATTGGAAAACATAATCCAACTATACATTCAAAATGATGGGGTCTAAATTAACTGTTAATACTCAAAAAAGAGATCTTGGAGTCATTGTGGAGAGTTCTCTGAAAACATTTGCTCAATGTGCAGCAGCAGTCAAAAACCTACCCGTTTTTAGGAATGTTAGGAACCATTTGGAAAGGGATAGATAATAAGGGAGAAAATATCATGATGTCTCTATATAAATCCACTGAATGCCCATATCTTGAATCCTGTGTGCAGTTCTGGCCACCCCATCTCATACAAGATATATTTGAAATGGAAACAGTACAGAGAAGGGCAATAAAAATGATTTGAGATATGGAACAGGAGAGATTAAAAAGACTGGAACTGTTCATCTTAGAAAAGAGAAAACTAAGGGGTGGGGGATAAGACAGAGGTCTATAAAATCATGAATAGTGTGGAGAAAGTGAATAGGGAAGTGTTATTTAACCTTTCACATAACACAAGACTCAGGGGTCACCAATGGAATTAATAGGCAGTGGGTTTAAAAACCAAACAAAAAGCAGTAGTTCTTCACACAACACACAGTCAACATGTGGAACTCCTTGCCAGAGGATGTTGTGAAGGCCAAAACTATAACTGGGTTCAAAAAAGAATTAGGTAAGTTCATGGAGGATAGTCCATTAATGCTATTAGCCAAGATGGTCAGGGACACAACCCCATGTTCCAGATGTCCCTAAACCTCTGACTGCCAGAAGCTGGGACTGGACTACAGGGGAGGGATTACTCGACAATTGCCCTGTTCTGTTCATTCCCTCTGAAGCATCTGGCAGCGGCCACTGCCAGACTACAGGTGTCATAAATATAAAGGGAAGGGTAAACCCCTTTAACATCCCTCCTGGCCAGAGGAAAAATCCTCTCATCTGTAAAGGGTTAAGAAGCTAAAGGTAACCTCACTGGCACCTGACCAAAATGACCAATGAGGAGACAAGATATTTTCAAAAGCTGGGAGGAAGGAGAGAAACAAAGGGTCTGTGTCTGTCTATAGGCTTCTTTTGCCAGGGACAGAACAGGAATGGAGTCTTAGAACTTTTAGTAAGTAATCTAGCTAGGTATGTGTTAGATTATGATTTCTTTAAATGGCTGAGAAAAGAACTGTGCTGAATAGAATGACTATCCCTGTCTGTGTGTCTTTTTTGTAACTTAAGGTTTTGCCTAGAGGGATTCTCTATGTTTTGAATCTAATTACCCTGTAAGGTATCTACCATCCTGATTTTACAGAGATGATTCCTTTACTTCTATTAAAAGTCTTCTTGTAAGAGAACTGAATGCTTTTTCATTGTTCTAAGATCCAAGGGTTTGGGTCTGTGGTCACCTATGCAAATTGGTGAGGATTTTTACCAAACCTTCCCCAGGAAGTGGGGTGCAAGGGTTGGGAGGATTTTGGGGGGAAAGAAGTGTCCAAACTACGTTTCCCAGTAAACCCAGTTAAAGTTTGGTGGTGGCAGTGGAAATCCAGGGGCAAAGGATAAAATTGATTTGTACCCAGGGGAAGTTTTAACCTAAGCTGGTGAAAGTAAGCTTAGGAGGTTTTAATGCAGGTCCCCACATCTGTACCCTAGAGTTCAGAGTGGGGAAGGAACCTTGACAACAGGATAGTGGGCTAGGTGGACCATTGTCTGACCCAGTATGGCCACTCTTATTTTCTTAGATGAAATTACTATAAGGTGGGTGGTTAAATGGCTAAAAGACTGTACTCAAAGAGTAGTAGACAATGGTTTGTTGTCAGACTTGGAGGATGTATCTAGTGGGGACCCACAGGGTTTTGTCCTTGGCCTGGTACTATTCAGTATTTTTATTAATGACTTCACTAATGGACTGGAGAGGATGCTTATAAAATTTGCAGATGACACCAAGCTGGGAAGCATTGCAAGCACTTTGAAGGACAGGATTAGAATTGAAAATGACCTTGACAAATTAGAGAATTGGTCTCAAATCAACAAGATGAAATACAATAATGACAAGTGCAAAGTACTACACTTAGGAAGGAAAAATCAAATGCACAGCTACAAAACGGGGAATAAGTGGCCAGGCGGTTATACGGCTGAAAGGGATCTGAGGGTTATAGTGGATCACAAATTGAACATGAGCCAACGATGTGATGCAGTTTTGAAACAAGCTAGTATCATTCTGGGATGTATTAACAAGAGTGTCATATGTAAGACACGGGAGGTAACTGTCTCACTATCTGCAGCATCAGTGAGGTCTCAGCTGGAGTCCTGTTGTCAGTACTGGGCATCATGCTTCAAGAAAGATGTGGACAAACTGGAGACAGTCAAGAGGAAAATACCAAAAATAATAAGAGGTTTAGAAACCCTGACCTATCAGAAACGGTTAAAAAGCCCTGGCATACTTAGTCTTGAGAAAAGAAGACTGAGGGGGAGACCTGACAACAACCTTCAAATATGTTAAGGGCTATTATACAGAGGCTAGTGATAAATTGTTCTCCATGTCCACTGTGATGGGACAAGAAGTGATGGGCTTCATCTGTAGCAAGGGAGATTTAGGTTAGATATTAGGAATCCTTTCCAACTACAAGGATAGTTAAACTCTGCAACAGGCTTTCAAGGGAAGCAGCAGAATCCCCATTATTGGAGGCTTTAAGAACAGGTTGAACAAACATCTGATAGGGATGGTCTTGGTTTACTTGATTCTGCCTCAACGCTGGGGGGAAAGGTGGGGCGATGAACTAGAATCACTAGATGACCTTTTAAGGACCCCACCAGCCCTACAGTTCTGTGGTTCTATGCACAGAGCAATAGTCACATACTATTGTCAAGATGTTACACGGTATCTCACCCAAACCAGAGCTACGAAGCGCAACACATGGCTCTAGGACTGGGGTCAAGTCCCTGCAAGCAAGGATTTCCTTATGTTGCACTATGGCAGGCAAGCAAGATCAGTCAGAAGGTGGTTCGCAGAAAGAAGAGATGGGAGCAGGCAGGAGAGAACAGCACAGAGAGAGAGAGACGTTCTAGGTCTATGGAGCTGTAAATATCTATGGATTTCATACCCCAGCCTCAAGGAGGTAAGAATTTAGGACTAAAGAGACTGAAGTTCTCACCCCCTCTTTGGCCACCAGCAGCTGCTTCTCTGCATTCTGTTTCTTGATGTTGTAGTACTGGACCTCCACTTCGTGGGTCAGCTGGAGCCATTTCTGCAAGGCCTCTGGTGCGGCCCAACTGCAGTGGGATTCAAGCTCTTTTTCTGCGTTCTTCAGCGCCATTCGGACCTGTAACGGAAACAGTCACAGCAGCAGCATTACAGGAAGGCGTAGGAGCGGGAGAGGGACCCTTTCATTCCAGTTAGCACTCTCCGAGGTAGTCCCTTCAGCGGATTGTCGGTTGCAGTCCCAACACTTGTAATGGCACCAAAAAGGAAAACAATCTCCAGCAAACCTAGGCTGGCTGTGGCTTGGGGTCAGTAGAAGAGGGAGAATTCCTGTGCACTGAGCCAAAGGGACAACTGTGCTACCGGGGGGTAGGACAGCACCATTCTCTTCCTTGGGGATCATTCTGCACGGGAGAAGCTGCTGCACGAGCAATTGGAGCAACCTACAGGACTTCCCTCTATTCTGTAGGCTGGATCCCTTTCTGATTCGTTTTGCTCTACCATTATCAGGAACTGGGCTGCGGTTGTCCCTAATCACTTCAGCTACCAGTGCAGTTAAGCAGAATGTTTAGGCAATGCAGATCTGGTCTATCTCTCTAAGTCTGTGAAGACGGAGGGTCTGATTCACGCTGGTGTGAGGGAGAAGAGGAGTAACTGGAATAACACTGGACTGGATGAGAGGAGAACCAAACCCAGAGTAAAAGTATTCAGAGTGTTGATCTCTGAGCCCTGTAGATCTCTGTGCCCCTCTCTTCTGATCTGCAAGGGATGGAATTGCACCCTCCTTAAAGCAAAGACTTGCTGACAACTCTGAGCAAGCAGCTGCCTCTTTTCAGTGCAGTGACTAAGTCAAACACAAAGGGCTTGTTAAAAGGAGACTTTCACACTGGAGCAAAAAGATAGAAACATTTAGACACAAAGTGTGCTGCTTGGTCAGTATAGTCACATGTTCCACCTGCAATTCCTCTCTCTGCAGCCCAGCCAAGCCTCTTCCCCAGCCTGAACCTGGAGTAGGAGGATCAAAAACCAGGGGGTGGCAAGCACAATGAAGGCACAAAACCCTTGGACAAATGCCTGGTTTTGGTAATCATTCACAAGAATTTACACATATTTAGTGCCTTTCATCAGATCTCAAAGTGCTTTACAACCCTGTGACTTCAACGGGATGACTTTATCCAGGGTTGGAGCAGGTCCTATCTAGGGTTCAGCCCATGTTAGCACCTTGCTAGCAAGAAGCCTGTGTCAACATAGCTTTGGTGAACACCCTTTCTTTTTCCAGGATAGACAGCTGCACACTGGATCGAGAATGTAAATGTTTAAATGAATCTCTCAGTAAACCCAGATCAGATTCCTTTACCGTGTTAACTAACTCAGCTCCATTTAAGTTGCATTTGGCTTGAGCATTATTTCTAGCCAAGGACATCACACTACACTCAGACATTTGAAATTTCATATTCTATCTGTGAGCACATTTACCAGTCCATCTAGAGCAGTGGACTTCACATTTTTTAGGCTATGTATTTCTTTCCAAATAAGTAGTGTACCACGTACCCTATGAGATAGGGTCATAATATACTTTATGATTAGATTGCCATGTCTTACTAAACAAAATGTGTTGTCTGCCATTACAGGATTTTTCTTGCGTCCCCCCTGAAAAGAACTCATGTACTCCTGAACCACTGGTCTAGAGGGACTTATAAAGCAGCCATATTCCAGAGTTAACTACCCACCATTTTACTACTGTCTGCAATTTTAACGTTAAATTTAATATCCCTAAATCGTTCACAGAAATACAGGGACAGCATCATAATCTTCATGATGGACTAAATTCTCCACACCAATCTCAACTTCCACTGATCTGATCTCCTACCATACATGGAGTTCTGTCCTCTCTAATCAATATAGGTTCTGACCGCACACCCAACCCCGTGGTATCTGAGTGCCTGGGAGTGCCGAGCACACAGGCAGAGCAGAACCGTGGAGATGAACCACTTGAATCTGAGACCAGAGATTTGCTCAAAATGTTTATGGACAGCAGGGTTCACATGGAAACAAAAAAATCTGTTTTGGGAAACTAAACAGGAAGGTAGTAGTGTAAAATGGCAGTAAGGGGACCAATACATAAGGGGAGAATGGGCTCTGGAAAGACTGAAGCCTGAGCAAGGTTTATAATCTGGGTGGGGTTTGATGCCACTGGAAGGGGTCAGTGTGTACAGACGAGGTCATCTCGCTAAGGCATGGCTAACTTTGCTCTCCACTAGGAGCCTCCAACATGGTCTTTGAAAAACCAGATCTTCTTCTTAGCAGCATCAACTGGTGCAAGAGTAGCTCAGATTTCAGGATTCACAGGGACCCAAAAGTATCTTAGATTTTGACAGGTTGCCTTTGGCTCTTATGGTCAGTGGGAGTGGCTAGTGAATTACATCTGTGGCCTCTAGTTCATTTCAGTGGTGATTGTGTTATATCACACAGTGCACGCTGGGTGGATAAAGCCATTACTCACCCACTCAATGAATCCCACGGGAAGGCCTCTAAGAAACAACAGATTGGTTAAGTCACCACTGGCTTCAGCTTTCATTACAAATTTTAATAGGAGGAGAAGGGGGCAATGGGTGTGACTTGACACACACAATGCACAAACAATACAATCTGTATTTGTGTGACAACACGTGGGTGGCTGTACTGGACTGTAGTGTATTTGTGTGCGATAGCCTGACAGGAAACGACTGTCTTGGGAAACTGTATGTAAATGCTCAACGCTGGCAGCAAGTGTTTCAGTAGCCTGGAGGTTCTTCGGGAAAGAGGGGGATGGGGTGTTGCAGAAGCAGTTTAGAATTCATTTGAGTGCTGCCTCAAGGTCTCCTAAAATACAGGAAGTGACGTGCCGTACACAGGGGGAGGGGCCAGCCCCCTGGTTGGGTCTCAGCACAGGAGGATCAGAGGTCTGGCTCAAACTCAATACCTTCCCTTTGGGGACGGCAGAGGCCGTGGAGCAAGGAACAGCACATTCAGCTCTGGAAGCGTGTCTTGCGTTACTCTCCAGGGATCCCCTCTGGTGACGGCATAGAGCAGATCGGCTGAGCCTCATGAGAAGGTGCCTTTGAGGGAAAGTATTATATGAGGAAGTGGCAGAGATAGTTGGATCTCTCCTATCCCTAAGGTCAACTGGGAGAACAGTGGCAACAGGGCACACTAAGGAGAGTCTAGCTGTGTTTCCCAGGGGGATGAAGCAATGGCCATACAGTGTGTGGGTGTCCCGCCCCCCCGTTTCTGCTTGTACATATGGTATGCAATGCTTGCCTGCTCCAGCTCCTGTTCAGCATACTTCTGTCGGCTCAGCTCGTTCTCTGTCCCCTCTCGCAGCTCCCGCAGCCGGTGTGCCTCTTGCTTGGCGATACTGATCTCGTCTTGGAGCTTCTTCTCCAGGTGCACCTTCTCCACTTCCACGGTGCGGTGTTCCTCCTGGGCCTTCTGCAGCCTAATGCACACAGACACAGGGAACTGCTAGTGCACATAGGGCTGTGTGTACCTGGGCGAAGGAGCCCACTGAACAATTACTGCATGACTAGCTGCACACATGTGAGGACATACAAGACCAAACTCTGCTCTCACCTGCACTGGTGTAAACCCAGAGGAACTCCACTGATAACAGTAGAGTGATGCTGCTGTAAATCCAGAGGGAAAGCACAATTCAGCACAGAGTCTCTGTGGCACTGAAACGTCAACATTAAGAAAACTCAAGGAAAAGTTTTCCATGAAACTAAATGATCAACTTCAGATTTTCAGCCACGTTTATTTTTTAAATACCAGAAGAACACAAGCCACAGTCTGATGAAATTGAGCTGCAAACTCATTTGATTCTTCTGCGTATTCACAGAAACCCAGAAACAGAGGCCTTCGCCATTATGGAAATGGACATAATCTATATCACTCTACTTCAGGGAGGTAAATACTTGAGTTTTAACAAGCCTCGGGACATGGCTGTGCATGTGTACACATGCAAATGAGATCTGCCCACATATTCCATTTCCCACTGGATCCAAATTTAGACACACCCTCCTCCCAGGAGTGGTTAATTTTCTCCACCATGGGATTAAATCAGTATTGATTTTGCATGGATGCAAGAGAAAATTACAGATTATTTACCCTTTGGTCAGGAAAACTGATGCTGGTGCACCCCAGGATTTTCAGGACTCTGATCAATAGCTTTTCAGGTAACTCTCTCAGCCTGCTGTTTCAGGCTTTTTACTGCATTTTCATTTTTTGGAGGGTGCTTCCAAGGCTGTGCTGCTACCTCCCTCAGACACAGCACCTTGGCGCTGCAGCCTCCTGAGTGCACTGAGGAAGAATTAAGCTACGGAGGAAGAAAATGTGAGCTGCAAAGCAGGAGAGGATGTACTAGGACAAATTCTACCCTAGTGTTATTCCACTGAAGTCATCAAAGTGACATCAGGAATGAACCTGACTCACTCCGACTGGCTCGTACAAAGAACAAGGTCACTGGAGTCTCCAGTGTTTGTCACCAAAACCACTTCAAATTCCAAATGTTAGTTATTCTTTAAAATAAATTAAATGCAATGATCATTTCTAACAGGGAGACTGACTGCCAATTTTAAGACAATGATTCTGCAGCATGTATTCAGTTGAAATGTGTGTGTCTGTGTGTGGGGGGGGGGGTTCACTTTATCATTCAGGCTACAAAGACTAATGCTGTATAAGTATGTTGCTGAGGAGAAAACACTGGGTACTAGAGGGTTCTTTAATGTAGTAGAGAAAGGCAGAACAAGAACCAATGGCTGGAAGCTGTGCCGGACACACTCAATTTAGCAATAAGCAGGGCTTAATTTGTGCCAGGGCTGAGTCCCGGCACCTCTTGGCTTGGCAGTTCCTAGCCCCGGCACCTCTCGGCTTGGCAGTCCTAGCCCCGGCACCCGGGTTTGCCGCATCAGTTATGAAAGCAAAAAAATTGTTTGAGCCCCCAGCACCTAATTAAACACTGGCAACAAGGCACACTTTTTAACAGGGTGGTTAACTACTGGAACAAACTACCAAGGGAAGTGGTGAATTCTCCATCTTTTGATGCCTTTCTAGAAGATGCTTCGAACACACATTATTGGGCTCAATGCCAGGGTACCTGGATGAAATTCTATGGTCTGCGATGTGCAGGAGGTCAGACTAGATGATCTAATGGTCCCTTCTGGCCTTAAACTCTGAGCTGTTTTCCTCTTTTCTCTAGAGATCCTGTGCTCTAGTAGACGGTAAATCAATATAGCCGGACACAATGGTGTGTTTAAATAGTAGAGACCTTGTGACCCAGAGTGCACTATGAGGACATTTTTGTCCCTTGTCTCTGCAGGTCAGGTTACGGTCCCAACTTAAACAAACCCATCCTTTCTATTTATATTCCACATTCTGGTCAGTCAGTTTCCTTTTCAGGATTTGTTGGAGTTTTAAGATAACTGTAGTATGGTTTAGGAGTTATGAGGATAATAGCTTTCTGAGGTCAGGCAGGCATAAACTGAGCCAATGAAACCATTACTGGGCTTAAGCATAAAGATTCAAAGACTGGCTACAAAAATAGCTAACAGGCTGCGGAAGACTTTTAAAAACTAAACTGCAAGCTGAATCGTCCCAGCTAAAAGCATTTCCAGTCACCAAATCTCTTCTCATTCGGGGTATCCAACCCCCACACTGGAATAACAGCTCAGTTTCTGATTATTTACCCCCCTTTCCAAACCAAAAGAAGGGAAAAACTGAGATATGTGCAGAACAGCAGCTCTGAGGTACACCAGGAACCAACTGCAATCAAAGGCAAGGACCCTTGCCCAGGCCACTAGAACCCTTGGCCGGCAGGTTTCCTTTAGACGTACTGGGAGTAATCAAGACCCTCTGAGGAGGGATGGCAAGGAAAACCTCCAGCCCCAGGAAGAGTGACTGTTTGTGGGAAGCAACTTGTGTGAACAAACCAGACGCCAGGAGGGTTGATTTTTGTTAAAGCTCTAAGAGGGGTAGGGAAGCAGAACCTGCCTGCACGACACGTTGCTTCTACGCACTGCTACTTTGAGAAACGCTAGTTTCATGAGACCACAAGTGACCATTCAGTTACAAACAAATCAAATGAGTTGAAGCCGATCCTTATCGCAGAATTCTGCTCTGTGTGATACACGCACTTAGACTGCTCTCTTTGAGTCCTTGTACAAAAATAAAGGACTACATCTGTCTTCTGTTTACTTCACAGCCCAGATTTAAAAAATGGGAAGAATGTTAAAGACGCACTTCGAAACATTACTATGAACAAACGAAACCCGTGTTTTGGGAGCAGGGGCTAGAGGGGAGCAGTCCACTGCTCCACTTAAGAGTGCAAACCCCAGAGAACACTGCAAACACAACCCTCCTCATGGTGTAGAGATGGCAGTTCAAAACAAAATTTGGATGAGCTGGACTTTCTTCAGCCATTTTGTTGGCTGTGCTGCTGGACAAGGGTTTATTTTCAATTTACGGTTCTGCTGAGAAACAAATATTTTCATTCCTAATTTTAAAAGAATCCTATTGAGACGTTCCAAGTTTAGAGATAAACCCACGCTCTCTGCCCTCCATGGATCATTGCTCCATCACTTCCATACTAGGCTTGTTAATCCTCCACAGACATTAGAATGCTGTCTGTTTAAAGGGGAAATGTCCCGGTGGTGTGTGTGGCATTGGGGGAAAGGGAAAGGGATTAATCCTTAATATTTCTCTTGAATGCACTAGTCAGAGTTCTTCTTTTCCCCCTTTTTATTATTCATGTTTCATGCAAACAACATTTCCTCTGTTGCT
This sequence comes from Caretta caretta, assembly GCF_965140235.1. Lineage (NCBI taxonomy): Eukaryota > Metazoa > Chordata > Testudines > Cheloniidae > Caretta > Caretta caretta. The sequence continues at coordinate 7,631,180 of NC_134206.1, forward strand.
CACCAAAGACAAAAATAACTTTTCCCTGCATGTTCTCAGTCAGTGCGACGGGATTCACATATGCCAGTTTTACACTAGTGGCTCTCCACTGAGTTCAGTGGAGTTATTCTGAATTTACACTGATGCAAATGCAAGCAATTTGGCAGACTTCCTGGGAACAGTTGCCATTAAGGGATATCTTGTAAATGTTCTAGATTAGAACAGATTTGACTTCCTGTATCAACCTTTCCTGCTCTAGATATCTCAAAGGCCCTCACAAAGTTCTAAGTGAGGCAACGAAGTAGCCATTTGATAGACCGTGGAAAGGGCATTATGTACATTTGTCTTTTTTCCACAGGACAGAAGCGACTTTGTCTGTACAAAGTGCAAGCTGGTCTCCATATTGGAAGAGAAGGTTCAAGATCTGGAGCAACAGGTTTCGACCCTGCGTTGTATAAGAGAAATTGAAGATTTCCTGGACAGACGTCAAGATATGCTTCTACGGGCACAAGGTTCTGAAGATTCAGAGCAGGCTGCACATCGGGGACAGGAGGACGGTGAAGAAATTTGGCATCATGTGACCTCCAGAAGAAAAAAGGGGAACATCCATGTACCAGCAACGTAGATACAGGTAAGTAACCGTTTTCATGTTGTCTCCACAGGTACTAATGCGGAGAGTGGACCAGATGATACGTCTGAGGGAAGGGAGCAGAAGGAGACTCCGCCGATTGGAAGGTAAGAGATGCACTGTCCTAGGGTTGGGGGTTCCACGACCACCGCTCCCAAGAGAAGGAGGTGGGTGGTGGTGGTCGGGGACTCTCTCCTCAGGGGGACTGAGTCATCTATCTGCCGCCCTGACCGGGAAAACCGAGAAGTCTCCTGCTTGCCAGGAGCTAAGACTCGCGATGTGACGGAGAGACTGCCGAGACTCATCAAGCCCTCGGATCGCTATCCCTTTCTGCTTCTCCACGTGGGCACCAATGATACTGCCAAAAATGACCTTGAGCGGATCACTCCAGACTACGTGGCTCTGGGAAGAAGGATAAAGGAGTTTGAGGCGCAAGTGGTGTTCTCGTCCATCCTCCCCGTGGAAGGAAAAGGCCTGGGTACAGACCGTCGAATCGTGGAAGTCAACGAATGGCTATGCAGGTGGTGTCGGAGAGAAGGTTTTGGATTCTTTGAGCATGGGATGGTGTTCCAAGAAGGAGGAGTGCTAGGCAGAGACGGGCTCCACCTAACGAAGAGAGGGAAGAGCATCTTCGCAAGCAGGCTGGCTAACCTAGTGAGGAGGGCTTTAAACTAGGTTCACCAGGGGAAGGAGACCAAAGCCCTGAGGTAAGTGGGGAAGTGGGATACCGGGAGGAAGCACGAGCAGGAGCGCGTGAGAGGGGAGGGCTCCTGCCTCATACTGAGAAAGAGGGGTGATCAGCGGGTTATCTGAAGTGCCTATACACAAATGCATGAAGCCTGGGAAACAAGCAGGGAGAACTGGAAGTCCTGGCAAAGTCAAGGAATTATGATGTGATTGGAATAACAGAAACTTGGTGGGATAACTCACATGACTGGAGTACTGTCATGGACAGATATAAGCTGTTCAGGAAGGACAGGCGGGGCAGAAAAGGTGGGGGAGTTGCACTGCATGTAAGAGAGCAGTATGACTGCTCAGAGCTCAAGTATGAAACTGCAGAAAAACCTGAGAGTCTCTGGATTAATTGTAGAAGTGTGAGCAACAAGGGTGATGTTGTGGTGGTAGTCTACTATAGACCACCGGACCAAGGGGATGAGGTGCACAAGGCTTTCTTCCAGCAACTCGCAGAAGTTACTAGATCGCACGCCCTGGTTCTCATGGGAGACTTCGATCACCCTGATATCTGCTGGGAGAGCACTACAGCGGTGCACAGACAATCTAGGAAGTTTTTGGAAAATGTAGGGGACAATTTCCTGGTGCAAGTGTTGGAGGAACCAACTGGGGCAGAGCTCTTCTTGACCTGCTGCTCACAAATCGGGAAGAATTAGTAGGGGAAGCAAAAGTGGATGGGATCTTGGGAGGCAGTGACCATGAGATGGTCAAGTTCAGGATCCTGACACAAGGAAGAAAGGAGAGCAGCAGAATACGGACCCTGGACTTCAGAAAAGCGGACTTTGACTCCCTCAGGGAACTGATGGGCAAGATCCCCTGGGAGAATAACATGAGGGAGAAAGGAGTCCAGGAGAGCTGGCTGTATTTTAAAGAATCCTTATTGAGATTACAGGGACAAACCATCCCGATGTGTAGAAAGAATAGTGAATATGGCAGGCAACCAGCTTGGCTTAACAGTGAAATCCTTGCTGATCTTAAATACAAAAACGAAGCTTAAAAGAAGTGGGAAATTGGACAAAGGACCAGGGATGAGTATAAAAATATTGCTCGGGCATGCAGAAGTAAAATCAGGAAAGCCAAATCACACCTGGAGTTGCAGCTAGCAAGAGATGTTAAGAGTAACAAGAAGGGTTTCTTCAGGTATGTTAGCAACAAGAAGAAAGCCAAGGAAAGTGTGGGCCCCTTACTGAATGAGGGAGGCAACCTAGTGACAGAGGATGTGGAAAAAGCTAATGTACTGAATGCTTTTTTTGCCTCTGTCTTCACAAACAAGGTCAGCTCCCAGACTACTGCACTGAGCAGCAATGCATGAGGAGGAGGTGACCAGCTCTCTGTGGAGAAAGAAGTGGTTCAGGACTATTTAGAAAAGCTGGACGTTCACAAGTCCATGGGGCAGGATGCGTTGCATCCGAGAGTGCTAAAGGAGTTGGCGGATGTGATTGCAGAGCCATTGGCCATTATCTTTCAAAAGTCATGGCTATCAGGGGAAGTCCCGGACGACTGGAAAAAAGCTAATGTAGTGCCTATCTTTAAAAAAGGGAAGGAGGATGATCCTGGGAACTACAGGCCAGTCAGCCTCACCTCAGTCCCTGGAAAAATCATGGAGCAGGTCCTCAAGGAATCAATTCCGAAGCACTTAGAGGAGAGGAAGTGATCAGGAACAGTCAGCATGGATTCACCAAGGGCAAGTCATGCCTGACTAATCTAATTGATTTCTATGACGAAATAACTGGTTCTGTGGATGGAGGGAAAGCAGTGAACGTGTTGTTCCTTGACTTTAGCGTAGCTTTTGACACTGTCTCCCACAGTATTCTTGCCAGCAAGTTAAAGAAGTATGGGCTGGATGAATGGACTATAAGGTGGATAGAAAGCTGGCTAGATTGTCGGGCTCAACGGGTAGTGATCAATGGCTCCATGTCTAATTGGCAGCCGGTATCAAGTGGAGTGCCCCAAGGGTCGGTCCTGGGGACGGTTTTGTTCAATATCTTCATAAATGATCTGGAGGATGGTGTGGATTGCACCCTCAGCAAGTTTGCAGATGACACTAAACTGGTAGGAGTGGTAGATACGCTGGAGGGTAGGGACAGGACACACAGAGGGACCTAGACAAATTGGAGGATTGGGCCAAAAGAAATTTGATGAGGTTCAACAAGGACAAGTGCAGAGTCCTGCACTTAGGACGGAAGAATCCCATGCATCGCTACAGACTAGGGACCGAGTGGCTAGGAAGTAGTTCTGCAGAAAAGAACCTAGGGGTTACAGCGGACGAGAAGCTGGATATGAGTCAACAGTGTGCCCTTGTTGCCAAGAAGGCCAATGGCATTTTGGGATGTATAAGTAGGGGCATAGCGAGCAGATCGAGGGACGTGATCGTTCTCCTCTATTCGACACTTGTGAGGCCTCATCTGGAGTACTGTGTCCAGTTTTGATCCCCACACTACAAGAAGGATGTGGAAAAATTGGAAAGAGTCCAGCGGAGGGCAACAAAAATGATTAGGGGACTGGAACACATGAGTTATGAGGAGAGGCTGAGGGAACTGGGGATGTTTAGTCTACGGAAGAGAAGAATGAGGGGGGATTTGATAGCTGCTTTCAACTACCTGAAAGGGGGTTCCAAAGAGGATGGCTCTAGACTGTTCTCAGTGGTAGCAGATGACAGAACAAGGAGTAATGGTGTCAAGTTGCAATGGGGGAGATTTAGGTTGGATATTAGGAAAAACTTTTTCACTAGGAGCGTGGTGAAACACTGGAATGCGTTACCTAGGGAGGTGGTGGAATCTCCTTCCTTAGAAGTTTTTAAGGTCAGGATTGACAAAGCCCTGGCTGGGATGATTAAATTGGGGATCGGCCCTGCTTTGAGCAGGGAGTTGGACTAGATGACCTCCTGAAGTCCCTTCCAACCCTGATATTCTATGATTCTACTCAGCACCTGGGACAGACACCTGTTTCAGTGTGACTCACATCGTTTGTCTGGAACCCAGATTAGTCACAATTTTTCGAAGAGAACCATGGAATGACTTCCATTTGGACCACTGAAAGATGACTTGTACATAGCATTCTCTATCACCACAGCATCTGAGCACCTTGCAGACTAATAAACGTATCCTCTCAGCATCATGTGAGGTAGGGGAGTATTATTCCCTTTTTACAGAAGGGGACTCAGTCTACCCTGGGCAAGTTGGTTTGCACAAGGTCACCAGGGAGTCTGTGGCTGAGCCAGGAAATGATCACTCACCTCCTTCCTTCCAGGTCAGTGCTCTATCCAGACAATCCTTCCCACTTTAATGCTCTGCAGACCTGTCATGAGGAGGTCTCTCTGAAGCTTTTAGCTCTGCCTGGCATATGCGGTTTCAGGTTTCTTCGTGTTTGGCTTTAGGTAACATTAGCGAACGTTCACCGGCCCATCTACTTGTTTATGTTGTCCTATCTTCAATGACAGATCCCAAGGTCATGTCTTACACAGCACGTTTGCAGCAATGTTAGTATTTAGGCCCAATTTCTACAGGGCAAATTCCCTTAAAACCCCAGCATAAACTCGGAAGTTGCCTCCAAGTCCTACCTAAAAGCATACACTTAGAGGTACAGAGTAAAATTCTGATGCTCTACAGTAATTATCTCAATGGGCAGTCAGACTTCAAATAGGAAATCCTATTGGTTTCTCACTTTAGCAAATCCTTTTTCTTCGTGGAATTGCCAATCTGGCAATGGTAAAATTATACACAACCCTGAAATGATTTGTTGCTCAGAACTGGCTGCCTCGAAGACATACAGTCAATGTAGTTTTTCCTCTCTGCATGTCAGGAACAAAGCAGATCATATGTGTGTGTCACCAAGAAGGGAAGGTGGTGAGTTTGGCACCATCATCTTGACACACATCTTTCCTTTCAGGTGAATGCCAACTAATGTCATCACACAGAGCTACTTGACAGAAGAAAGTTCTCACAAACACAACACTCATGAGCAGGGCTATTCTCTGCCAGCTGTTCTGACAGGATAGGTAAGGAACCAGGCTCCAGTACTGTGTGTGTATGTGACACAGTTTCCAATGGCTGAAGTGTTTGTAAAAATCTTCACGGCAGGTTTACATTCCTGAGATGCTGGCACATGTACAGGCAACTTTTCCCGCAAGCTAGTGCGCACACACAATTGGCTTAGAAGTCTGCTCACACTGCAGCCATTGGGAGTTTAGCCATCGACTTCTACGGCAACCGGAGTGGGCTCTGTATCCTTGAAAATTATATTCAAGGGACAAGTAAAAATAATTAGAGCCAAAATCTACCAGGCTCTGTTAAAAATGGTGATTTCAGCAAGAAACTAACCTTTTTTAAAGAAGAAAATGAGATTGTCAGTAGTAACCCTTTATCCATACATAGGGCCTGTAGCAGCAGTTACACATGTAAGCAGCCACGCTGAGGTCAATGCAATTACTCATGTGAGTAAAAGTTGCATTCTGCAGCTCACAGTATTTTGCCAAAGAAGAAATGAAACATTTTTATGATGAATGAGAGACTGAGTTCAGCTGCTTATGTTTAATGTTCCAGTACTGAATTTTCTAACTTTTTTTGTGCTTCCTAGTAAACAACTTATGAGATCTGGATATCCCTGTAGTTCCTGGGAAGCGGTGGCTCCTCCAGATTCTTCAGAGGAAGAATCCATGAGGAAATTTGGCCAAATTCCTCTCCTGAACCATTTCCAGAATATTGATGTGTTTCACCCTCTCTCTTGGCTAATATGAAGATGCAACCTGAGTCAGTCCACATGATGGATTCTGAAGGAGCCAGATTACTTAACATTCTTTTTGAAAGGCTTTTTCTTCCTGTAGGAGCAAGTCTATTTTATGATTTTAAAAGGAAAGCAAAAGAATTCTGGTTTCTTTCAATATCATTTGGACTGACAAAGAAGCAATAGCTGACCTGCTTCACTGCTGGAGCACAGGAAAGTATGACGCATCAGGAGCAAGTTCCCATTTACAGTAAGACAATAGGCTCAAACACAAGGGTGTCAAGCCCCTGTCAACTATAGCAGGGGCATCCAAGTCATGTTAGCTAAGAATCAGAGTGCTTGCAGTTGTTAATGTTCAAAGTACGAAAGTTCTAGTTGGGATATGATGGACTCGGGGGGGGTGGGGGGGGTGGAATTAGGCCCTTAACTGTCTCAAAGACAGCACAACTGATTTGGTGAAAACGTTCCCACAAAATTCATTCTCTGTACAAAAACTACAGCTCAGCCTGAATTTGAGAAAAACATGAGCAATCAACAAAAGGGAATTAGGGTGGAAATCAGCCTTCAGCCTGAACTACTATCTGTGCTGCTCAAGTCCACTAAAAATACATAAGATGCTTGTGGCTCATGCTGCCAATGCAGCATAGTGACTTTACACGACAGCCGCAGGCCCTTATAATAGCATCTGAGGCTAGTTTTAACTCCTCTAGTCTTCATGGGACACATCCCAAGTACATCTAACCAGTGCACATTGTGCAGGGAGTGGCAAGTGTGAAGTTATGTCCAAATTTCTTAACTAGCTGACCAAATGCATTCAAAGACTGTGCAGCCACATCAGTAATGTCAACTGGGTAACCGGTTTGCTATGATCACCTAAGGTTATGGCTGATACCCATACAGCATAAGAGGCTGACTGCTACTGGTTTAATCCAAACTAACAGTAGAGATTTAAGCTTTCCCTGGAGGTAGGTGGTTAAGTAGGACTCACCTTTCTTGAAGGTCGTGCAGACTCTGCTCAGCTCTGTGAAGCCCTTCTAGGTCTTTCATCATCCTCTTCACATGCTCCTTTGAGTAGCGGTTCTGGATGTAGGCAAACCAGCAGCCACCAACTCCAATGACAATGGACACCACCAACATGAAATCCTTTAGGTGGTTATGACGAGTTACTGGGGAAAAAAGAGTTACAAATAGATAGTTTAATTCAAAGACGGAAATAGGATGATGTGCTTTGCAATGTTATCTTTGCACCACAGGGAAAAAATTAACAGCATTAGAAAGAATTATGGATCTAGAAATACAGCAGGCAGGAAGGAGTGATGCCCACCCATGCCTACAAATCCCCTTGAAATCACCAGAAAACACACCTACTTTCCTTAACAGATGATCCCAAACCAATACTGGAGAGAAGACTCAGACACTACTGCAATGGGCAAGATATAAGAACCCTTAATTTAATGGTGTGACGCTCTGTACCTCAGGGGAACACCCATGTTCATCCTTGTAAAATGATTGTGTGGTATCCAATGCAAAGTTTGTCATGTTGGGTGTCTTTGGAAGGTTCATGATGCACTGAGCATGATTTTTATAGTAAGGTTATAGGTTATAATTTCATGTATATAGTTATGAGGCTGAAAATGTGACCACGGCTTAAAATAAGCCCAGGCAAAAACCCTCCAAAAGCTGAGAGGCAGTTCACACCTCATCAGGGCACGTATGGGACAAACCCAGCCTCACAGGAACAAAGGACACTGGCCTAGACAGCAACAAAAAGAATCTGTTGGACTCTCGAGGGAGTCACTCCCCTTCCTTTGGTCAGTTTGGAACTCCGATGAGGTAATGCTCACCTGACTCTGAAGGCGGGGGTTGGGGGTGGGGTGGGGAAGAAGCCAAGGGGGAAGAAAGAACATGATAAAAGGGAGAGATGTTTGCCATGCTCTTCTTCTCTCTTCCACCTCCATCTATAGACACCACCACCAAGCAACTGAAGTGCTGATCAAAGGGGAGAGCCTGGCTGAAGAGCAACCGGCCAGCCTGTGGTGAGAAGCTTCTAAGTTTGTAAGGACATTCAAAGTGTTAAGATCAGCTTAGAATGCGTTTTGCTTTTATTTCATTTGACCAAATCCGACTTGTTATGCTTTGACTTACAATCACTTAAAATCTATCTTTCATAGTTAATAAATTTGTTTGTTTATTCTACCTGAAGCAGTGTGTTTGGTTTGAAGCATGTGAGAGACTCCCCATGGGATAACAACCCTGGTACAGATCAAGAACTCATATAAGCTTGCAGCATCCAGCAGGCATAACTGGACACTGCAAGATGGAGGTTTCTAGGGTTGTGTCTGGGACCGCTAGTGTCATTCGGCTGCAAGTAGCTGGTAGCAGCTTACATGCCAGAGGCTGTGCGTGAACAGCCCAGGAGTGGGGGTTCTCACAGCAGAGCAGGCTAAGGCTGGCTCCCAGAGTCAAGGATTGGAGTGACCTAGCAGATCACCGGTCCAGATAACACCAGAGGGGAATGTCACAAACAGGTCGTGTCCCAGACTGAATGCTGATCTGCCAACCACTATGACAGCTGCACTCCTTTGGGCCAATACAGATCACAAAGCCCAAGACAAAGCACAGGAGAGCTGGGGAGAAAGCATTCTCTGATGAGGGGATCTGGCTACAGAACAAACTTGCAGAAAAGATGAGGCAAATTTGGAGTCTGATTATCTTTAGAGAACATTGCAAAATCTTCATATATAAAGAAGTCACTTTATCTTAATAGTGACACACAACACTGATAGTCCCTTTCTCTAAGCCCTTACCAATAAAAAGGATCAAATTAATAAAATCTAAATCCCACCCCACCCTGTTGTTGTTAGCAGAATGTTAACCTCAAAAAGGGAGAAGTGCCAATAGGTGAATGAAGTCCACTTGGGAACTTGCTATTGCTATTGATTTTAAAGGGAATATGCTTAGATCCTACAGTGATGAGAGGCGCCATAAAGCCCTAAGATAAATAAACAGAACCTAGAAAGATATGAAATTCTTTCCCAATGCCCTAATTAGGCTAAGTAATTTAACCTTTTGCACGGGAACAACAGTCATCATAGCTGGGCATCTAACCACACTGGGGGTTAGGGGTTACCTCTGGTGTATAATTTATGAAAAATCCTGGAAAAATAGACTCTTACTAGGATTTCCAAGGACAGAGAATATCAGACATTAGCCACCTTTAATATTTAACCCAAACTATGTTTCTGTTTCCTCTCACTGGGACAAACACTGAGCTAGATCCTGCAGCCATCAGCTACATTCAAGTCAACTCTGCAAAAGCCTACTTGGATGAGTCAGGGCTGCAGACCAGGCCCACAGGAGTCTGTTCACTTGGCAGCTATAAGAGGAGGAATCAGAAGAAACATCCCAGGAATCAATAATTAAGAGGAGCGTCTCACTTCATCTAAAATGGAAGGATTTTTATGAGGAGTTTACATAACTCCCCTACCCTCAACTGAATACTTAACCCTGAGGATGCAGGGCATTTCCAAAGTACTTGGAGCAATAAGACCATTTCTGGATTCAGAGATTAGGGTGGCTGAGATCCAAAGAGCCATAAGAGGGCAAACAAGCAACGCAAGATCGGTTCTTAGAGGGATTATCATTTAAGTTGTGTAATGCATTCTCACAGCTACCTTATAAAGAAAGAAAGTGTCTTTTTTGGGGGAAGGGGGGAGGAGATCAGATGACATCCCCCGCTCTTTCTTCCTTCCCATGTGAAGAAGCCTGCACCTCAGCAGTAGTGTATGCAGACCCCGGAAGCCATGCTCCCTCTCACAGACCAAACGCTTTATAAGGTACTTTTTGTGAGATTCTTCCACCAACAGTAATTAGGCTGGAGGGCGATTTCACCCACTGTGGTCCAACAGGTAAAGGTGGGATTTATTGGGATTAGATACTTCTCGTAACGCAGTGAGCCCCATCAAATAAGCATCCAGCTCCTCCTAGTCCTGTCAGTAGGAATAGCTTGACAAGGAGAAGTTGAGTATTTGTGATGGAAGTTCAAAAAACAAATGGCTAAAACTTCATGTGACAGATCCCAAAGTGCCTAGAAAAATCACATATAGATAATTTAAAGATGATAGAAAATAGTTACTTTCCCTCCACACCCTCTTTAATCTGAGGAACTTCAAGCACTTCTATAGACATAAATTAAGCCTCACAACACCTCTGAGAGGTAGACAATACATTACACACATTTTACAGATGGGTACACTGAGGAACAAGTGACATGTCCAAGATTAAAAGTCAGTGTAAGAGCTGGGAAAAAAGAACCCAGCAGTTCTGGCTCCTACTCCCCTATTCTAATCTGGCAGAGAAAGATGTAACATGATCCAATGGCTAGAAGTTGAAGCTAGATATGTTCAGACTGGAAATAAGGCATCATTTTTTAAAGGTGGAAGTAATTAACCACTGGAACAATTTACCAAGGGCCGTGGTGGATTCTCATCATGGACAATTTTTAAATCACAATTAGATGTTTCTCCAAAAGATCTGCTTTAGGAATTATTTTGGGGAAGTTCTGTGGCCTGTGTTATAGAGAAGGTCAGACTAGATGATCACAATGGTCCCTTCAGGTCTTGAAATCTATGAATCTATGAAATTATTAGACAGCAATTCCAGGTGTGAAAGTATGGCTTAGACTCAGGATAGCAGACAAATGCAATGAGGTGCCTCATCACTTGAAAAAAGTGAGAGATCATCACGGATGGGGAGCTAGTGATTCCTAGATTACCCATGATTTACATTGCATAGAAGCCTATGCAGGGCTCAACCCCCACTGGAGCCCTATTTTGAGGACATAAGTGGTCCACATGCTGTGTGCTGACATTTGCTGAAGAGTGATTTCTGAGTAGGACAGAGCTCAAAGTCCCATCTTCATTTCCATCCTTTCCTGGAGATTTAGGCAAAGATACTGGAAGACATTAAGAGAGGCCATTATCTGACATAGCATACTATAAAGACCCATCTGGTTTAAGTTTTAACAGCTTTTGGTTTTGGATCCTAGCAGTAAGAGTGGGTTAACAGGCACCTTCAAGACCTACTACAATGCTGTATTTCCCAGGGAAATTTCCATTATGTCTTTGTGAAGTTGGCTCCTTTCCCCTAAGCAGATTATTCTGGTGCCTCCTGTTTGCTGTGGTAATGACTCAATAAATGCTGGATTTTTACATTTCTTATTCTCTCCTGAATGAGGAGGAATGAGTGGGTGGCTGGGCTGGTACCCCTCTGCATGTGACTTCACCACCAATCCTGCCCACCTTGCTCAGAGCTGTGGGGTGTCTCAGCTCCCCCACCACAATAAACTCCATTTGGGTCTCCTCATGTGTAAATTTCGAGTTCAGTTTGGGCCAAGCTGGAGTGACCCAGATTTCTTTTCCCTTTAATCTAGGAGAAATGAATAAGGTTTAAGATTATTGCCAAGAAGCTAATGGATGCATTTTTCTTTTTGTCATTGGGTACTAACAACAGGCTTTAATTGTACCAGGTAAGAGACAGAAGTGTTGCAACTCCAAGTTACCTTTTTCATTTGTTCACAAATCTTTCTGTTTGACATTTGGCAACACCACATCACACTAAGACTCAAGCCTGTAAAAATGTGCCATTTATAATATCCTATCATGTAGAAGGTACAGTACAGATGGTAAGATAAACATATACAAAGGCAGAGAGGGGAAAGAGCAACTATGCACAAGACACTACGGATCTTTGGAATGAGAAGTCTGGCAGATGGGACACGGGCAGGAAACAGGATAAAAATGGATTAACACAATCTATTCCTAACCAGGACGTGCTTGCTATACCTCCTGGAATGCACCTGTGCCCCTGATGTATTCATGAAGGACCGAGTGATGTGAAACAGACAGGATATTCAGAAGGGCATATGAAATGTTGCACCATCTTTTCCTCCTAAAGCCCAAGGATTAGGGAAAGCTTGGGAGATGAGCAGATAAGAGATGAAGCCCCCACTGCTTGAGACGGTTCTCATGCTGTCAAGAAACAATCGGTTACAGGGCAGAAAGACAGCACTTGACCAAACCTTGAAGGAAAAGCAAAAAGTTGATATAATTAGCATTTTACAGTAATTTGTGCCACTACAAAGTGATACGTGTGCTCGTGAAAGAAATGAAAAGAGTAATATTTATTCCATTTACAGATATCTTTGCGAAATGCCGACAGACCCTGGTCGTCGTTGGGCAGGATCAAACCTGGGGCCTCTGGAGCTTAGTGCATGAGCCTCTACTGCATAAGTTAAAAGCCAACTGGCTGTTAGCTAAGGCTGTACAGGAGACTCCTTTAACTCTCTCTAAGAGGTCTCAGTGCCACTAGATGGGATAAGCGGTGGACCAGAGTTGAGAACCACTGTCCTAAGTGGTCATGTTTCCTTGATCAGTTTTCTAGATATCTCGCTTACTCCTGGAGGGAGTCTACATAGCCAGACAATCCTGCTGTCAGGGTGCCAATGCCTGAGATGATGGGGCGCCCAGGATTTCCAGGTTTATGGATCTTGGGTAGTAGATAGAATATCCCAGGTTGGGGTTCCAGGGGTGTGTCTGTGCGGATTTGATCTTGTGCTTTTTCAGGGAGTTTCTTGAGCAAATGCTGTAGTTTCTTTTGGTAACTCTCAGTGGGATCAGAGGGTAATGGCTTGTAGAAAGTGGTGTTGGAGAGCTGATCCATAAACCTGGAAATCCTGGGCGCCCCATCATCTCAGGCATTGGCACCCTGACAGCAGGATTGTCTGGCTATGTAGACTCCCTCCTCAGGCCCTACGCTACCAACACTCCCAGCTACCTTCGAGACACCACTGACTTCCTGAGGAAACTACAATCCATCGTGATCTTCCTGATAACACCATCCTGGCCACTATGGATGTAGCAGCCCTCTACACCCACATTCCACACAAAGATGGACTACAAGCCGTCAAGAACACTATCCCCGACAATGTCACAGCTAACCTGGTGGCTGAACTTTGTGACTTTGTCCTTACCCATAACTATTTCACATTTGGGGACAATGTATACCTTCAGATCAGCGGCACTGCTATGGGTACCCGCATGGCCCCACAGTATGCCAACATTTTTATGGCTGACTTAGAACAACGCTTCCTCAACTCTGGTCCTGTAACGCCCCTACTCTACTTGCGCTATATTGATGACATCTTCATCATCTGGACCCATGGGAAAGAAGCCCTTGAGGAATTCCACCATGATTTCAACAATTTCCATCCCACCATCAACCTCAGCCTGGTCCAGTCCACACAAGAGATCCACTTCCTGGACACTACAGTGCTAATAAACGATGGTCACATAAACACTACCCTATACCGGAAACCAACTGACCGCTATTCCTACCTACATGCCTCCAGCTTTCACCCTGACCACACCACACGATCCATCGTCTACAGCCAAGCTCTGCGATACAACCGCATTTGCTCCAACCCCTCAGACAGAGACAAACACCTACAAGATCTCTATCAAGCATTCTTACAACTACAATACCCACCTGCGGAAGAGAAGAAACAGATTGATAGAGCCAGAAGAGTTCCCAGAAGTCTCCTACTACAGGACAGGCCTAACAAAGAAAATAACAGAACGCCACTAGCCGTCACCTTCAGCCCCCAACTAAAACCCCTCCAACGCATTATTAAGGATCTACAACCTATCCTGAAGGATGACCCAACACTCTCACAAATCTTGGGAGACAGGCCAGTCCTTGCCTACAGACAGCCCCGCAACCTGAAGCAAATACTCACCAGCAACCACATACCACACAACAGAACCACTAACCCAGGAACCTATCCTTGCAACAAAGCCCGTTGCCAACTGTGCCCACATATCTATTCAGGGGACACCATCACAGGGCCTAATCACATCAGCCACACTATCAGAGGCTTGTTCACCTGCACATCCACCAATGTGATATATGCCATCATGTGCCAGCAATGCCCCTCTGCCATGTACATTGGTCAAACTGGACAGTCTCTACATAAAAGAATAAATGGACACAAATCAGTTGTCAAGAATTATAACATTCATAAACCAGTCGGAGAACACTTCAATCTCTCTGGTCACGCGATTACAGACATGAAAGTTGTGATTTTACAACAAAAAAACTTCAAATCCAGACTCCAGCGAGAAACGGTTGAATTGGAATTCATTTGCAAATTGGATACAATTAACTTAGGCTTGAATAGAGACTGGGAGTAGCTAAGTCATTATGCAAGGTAACCTATTTCCCCTTGTTTTTTCCTACCCCCCCCCCCACGCCCTCAGACGTTCTTGTTAAACCCTGGATTTGTGCTGGAAATGGCCCACCTTGATTATTATACACATTGTAAGGAGAGTGGTCACTTTAGATAAGCTGTTACCAACAGGAGAGTGGGGTGGGAGGAGGTATTTTTTCATGCTTTGTGTGTGTATATAAAAAGACCTTCTACACTTTCACAGTATGCATCCGATGAAGTGAGCTGTAGCTCACGAAAGCTTATGCTCAAATAAATTGGTTAGTCTCTAAGGTGCCACAAGTACTCCTTTTCTTTTTGCGAATACAGACTAACACAGCGGTTACTCTGAAACCTGCTGGTTCTACAGTAGATTAATAGTTCAATCTAATGGCACATCCAGAATGTGTGTGGGTTACCTACTTCCCCTACCTAAGGAAGCAGGAGTAATGGTCTCAAGTTGCAGTGGGGGAGGTTTAGGTTAGATATCAGGAAAAACTATTTCACTAGGAGGATGGTGAAGCACTGGAATGCGTTACCTAGGGAAGTGGTGGAATCTCCTTCCTTTGAGGTTTTTAAGGACAGGCTTGACAAAGCCTTGGCTGGGATGATTTAGTTGGGGATTGGTCCTGCTTTGAGCAGGGGGTTGGACTAGATGACCTCCTGAGGTCCCTTCCAACCCTGATATTCTATGATTCTATGTCACGAGCTTCAGAGACTTCCCAGTTGAAATCCCAGGTGAGCCCCTACTTCTAACGCCGACAGACCCCGGTCGTCAGCAGGTGGGATCAAACCTGGGACCTCTGGAGCTTAGTGCATGAGCCTCTCCCGCATGAGCTAAAAGCCAGCTGGCTGTTAGCTAAGGCTGTAGAGCAGACTCATTAATTGCTTTGTCTTTAAGTGTTCTCCGTGCCACTAGATGGGACAGAGCACCACACCCAGAAGGTGCGTGGGTTACATTTGCACACCTACTGGAATCCAGTATAGTCAATAGACTTCGACATCAATTCACCTCCCTCTCATTGAATCCATGCACCAGGCAAAGAAGACAAGGATGATGGAACTGAATAGTTCTAAAAATCCAGCTGCAGACACCGATATGGAGCCAAAACATCATGAGCTGCTGATTAAAGGAAGTGGAAGAAGAGGATGTTGACCAGCCCACAAAGGAGAGAGAGATGGACAGGGAATGAACAAAAGATGACCTTAATGATTCAGTATTTGGTTTTTGTTCTTGGAATCAGTATGTTTTTGTAATCTCTGTATATCAGTGCACCTCCAGGAAAACAGCACACTTGGGTCCCTCCAGCTCAGCTCAACAGGATTCAAAACAAGGACTGAAAACCCTGGCACGCCCTCTGCCAGGTGCTGATATCAGATCAGATCACATCACATCAGTAGTTGCTGCCTTCAGTGGTCAAACTGTCCCCTCAACTGCATACAAGAAACATGCCAGCAATGTAGTTATAATCTATGCAGCATGAGAAAAAGAAAAAGCCAAATGAACCCACTGCTGCAGTGAAAGAAAGAAATACCACAGAACTGGGGGGGAGAGACTGAATTCACTCATGCTTACATGCCAGTGGAAATGGAAATGACGGTTCTCAGATGAAGCATGACAGCCCATGGAAAGGCATGTGTAGCTTAATCTGAGAACTACATCATCAAGCACTATGTGAGCACACGCAGCGGAAGCAGACATGCAGAAGCAGACCCTGGGAAACGCGACAAAGAAAGCAGAATGTATCAATGAGCAGGCTGGGTCGCCTGAATGGCAGCACCAGCTGGCAGACTCAGAGACTGTTCTGCATAGGGAAAGTTCACGAAAGGCTTCAAGCCAAGATAAGCCACCATGTGCAGCAACTGTTCTATCCTGCAGAAGTGGAGAAAATGAATGAAAGGGGAAAGGGTCACAGTGAACCTCAGCAGACAAACTGGATGAAATACCACATTTCACCCTCTGGGGGACAAGCTAAACACTGCTGAACCTCTGCCATCTCTGGAGGCCTGAGTTAGAAAATGCAGCAAATAAGGTTTGAAAGAGAAAGTAATCCACATGAGTTCAGTTTACATGTCTTCGCAACCTGAAGTATAAACGAGAAAGATAGGAACATACTTCGCATGAGGTGGAGAGGGAGAACATTATGCCTAATCAAAGGAATCGTTATTTGATTTTCTACCAAGACCACCTAAAAGAATATTAGGATTAGATCTTGCTCATTTCTTCTATAAATGCTAAATGAGTAATGGAGAGGAACAAACTGAAAAGTGATACTACCAGCAGTCGTTGACTCACGAGGAGGCTTTTCACTTTGGCTCGGTCCTCATCAGCTCAATCTTTTATGCAGTGTAACGCATTATAGACCTTTGCTCCCAGTGGTCTTGGTCTATACACTTTAGGTTTCTCTAGGATGCCAATAACAACATTCACTCTGCTGGAAATGAAGCTGCATTAATCTGATGGGATCACCCTTTCAGTTAGGATGAGTCATGATTTCTGGAGTTACTCAAGTACACTGCTGCTGAAGTCTGTGGCTGGGAAGTGTGATGGGGTGTATTCCCCACACTGGCCCTGAGAGGGTAAATTAGGCCAGTCAGGCCTAATTAAGCAGCAAGTAGGGGAGAGATGTAGGCTACAAGGAGGCCACTAATTAGAAGCAGGCACGGCTGGGCAGGAACAAGAGGACCTATACAAAGCCCAAAAGCTGCAAGTAGCAAAGGGGGGCTGCAGGGAAGGAGGCCACTGTCACTCCCTGTGAGGAGGGAGAGTGGTCTGGCATGCCCAAAGAGAGAGGAGAGCCAGTTATGTAGGAAGAAGTCCAGGGAAACAGCAGCAAGGGTAGGACAGGGGTCGGCAACCTTTCAGAAGTGACTAACAAATTTATTTGAGCATAAGCTTTCATGAGCTACACCTCACTTCATTGGATGCATTCAGTGGAAACTACAGTGGGGAGATTTATATACATAGAGAACATGAAACAATGGGTGTTACCATACACACTGTAACCAGAGTGATCACTTAAGGTGAGATATTACTAGCAGAACAGCGGGGGGGGGGGGGGGGGGGGGCGGAGGGAGGACACCTGTAGCTCACGAAAGCTTATGCTCAAATAAATGCATTAGTCTCTAAGGTGCCACAAGTACTCCTTTTCTTTTTGCGAATACAGACTAACACGGCTGCTACTCTGAAACCTTCCAGAAGTGGTGTGCCAAGTCTTCATTTATCCACTGTAATTTAAGGTTTCGCATGCCAGTCATACATTTTAACATTTTTAGAAGGTCTCTCTCTCTAAGTCTATATTATATAACTAAACTATTGTGGTATGTAAAGTAAATAAGCTTTTTAAAATGTTTAAGAAGCTTCATTTAAAATTAAATTAAAATGCAGATCTTACCAGTTTACTGTGATCCTTGCCCTTGCTTTTCCTTGCTGAGTTTTGCAATATCCCCAGGCAAGCAATGGGCTGAGCAGGGCCAGTGGCTGGGACCCTAGACTGGCACAGGGCCTGCGGACGGAACCCCAGACTGGCAGCAGAATGCCACTGAAAATCAGCTCACGTGCCGCCTTTGGCACGCGTGCCATAGGCTGCTGACTAGGCTAGGATCATGCTGCATGTTCTAGGGTCCCTGGGATGGAACCCAAGGTACAGCCACTGGGAAGTGGCACAGGGCTTTGGAGATGCCGGACGGACAGCTGGTCCAGAAGGAGTGAGATTCCACTGGAAGGGGAGGACCTTAGTGACCTGGCCGGAGGGCCAAGCCACAGACAGCAAGCTGCAGCTCCAGGAGTGAGAGGAGCTGCAAGGTGAAAGAGACGATGGGTAGAGACACCACCAGAGGAAGGCAGAACCTGGCAAGAGCTAATCCCCAGAGCTGCCAGAAGGAGATGCCTCCGTGACAAGAAGTCAAAAAGACAAAAGCAATGAGCATATGCAAAATGGCACAAGAAATGGATGTGAAGAATCTGTGCTACCTGTGCTGAGGAGGGCTGTGCTGAGGTTACCCAGTGAAAACTGGCTATAGTATTTTCAACATGCAAGAAACCCAAGCTCTTTTGGAGTAAAACTACAAGCGTATCCCCCATCAGACAGATTGCCTGGAGGTGCGGGAAGGATAACTATACCAAAAAGGCCACAAAACTGCAAATACTAATTTTGTCTCTTTTCACAGCATTTGCTCACCCTGGGAACAAAGAGAAAAGCTGGACCCTGAAGACAGCAGATAAGTGGCCAGTGGATTGAGAACAGGTGCTACTGACGCTATTCTGAGAATATCACCGGCATGGAAGATGTGAGCACTGAACCAAAGTACGATGCAGTTGCTACTACTGGGGAAGATGAAGAGGAGCACTCGGGAACATTCTGGGTATTTATCATAAGGCAATGGGAGACTGGTGAATCATGATATAAACAGACTCCTTCCATTATATATGATAGATGGCTCTTGATTAATTTGATTTCCTCCCTGATTCAGTTCATACAGCAGCACCCCCATTTAAAACTCAAACTGCAGCTGCAGGAAAGAGATGCCACTAACGAGAGTTCTGAGCAATGAGCATGTGACATACTCAGTGTTACAGCCTTGAGATTTAGAGAACACCCTATTTCGGTATTTCTCAGGTCTGGTCTACACTACAGACTTTTATCAGTATAACTACATCGCTTAGTGGTGTGAAAAATCCACACTCCTGAGCAACGTTGTTATAGCAACTGTGGAAGTATAACATTGTATAAGTATAACGTTGTATAAGGGGACATGCTGGATACATTGTATATGAGAGGGCATGCCAAAACATGTTACAAAGTATCTGAGGGAGCACACGTAGGGACAGTTAGCTTTTGAATGGAGAAGCAATTAAGATAGAGCCAGCACGTCTAAGAAGCAGGCATCAGAATGGAAGGTGTGAAGGGCAATTAGTTAAGTTAACTGGAAGCTGTTAAAGGAGATTGTTAAGGGTGGTAGGTAATTGAAGATACGTGACTGGTCTCAGGGATCTCGAAGGGTGGTGACTAAAATCTTTTTCTTCTTTTGTCTATAACTTCTCTGTAACTTGTTCTCCAAAAAACTGTATAAATTAAGAGACACATGTCCCACTCGGGGGGCTCACTTCTAAATGTATTGGCAGAGCAGCTTTGCTAATAAAACAGAGTGGTCTGATAAATTGTGAGTCTGAGTCAAACTTTGACACAACCTAACCCCCATGTAGACAGTGCTATGTTGGCAGAACTGCTTCTCCTGCCGATGTAGCTACCACCTCCAGGGAGGCAGATTAACTACGCCCACAGGAGAGCTCTCTCCCATCGGCTTAGAGTGTCTTCATTAACGTGCTACAGCGGCACGGCTGCATTGGTGCAGCTATGCCGATGCAGCATTTTAAGTGTAGATGTGCCCTCGAATGTTTCTGGTCAGAGGCCCCAGCTGGGATAGACTGGCTTCTTGACATGCTGCCTTGTGTCATGTCCCAATACAGTTGCTGCCGTCTCCTCTTTTCTGGGCATTATTTTTCTTGTTCAGTTTTGCTGTGATACTTGCATTTTGCTATCCTTTCCTGTTCCCTACCTCACGAGAAGGTTACATGCTGATCAAAGTGAGGATGGCCATGAGGCTGGACCATATGTGCCCTTATGGCTGGACTGTGTGCCATGGGAGCCTGCAGCCACATACACACGGGCTGGTCCTGTGGCTGGCTATGTTAAAGAGCACTATGGGAGCAGGGACTGAAGACGGGCTGCTTCCAAGGATTTACCTGATACTTTAGTCACAGGAGGAGACGCATGTTGGTACAGCGGAGGGCAAAACAAATCTGGAGTCATACAGCTTTCCTCCAGCCATTCCTACTCTTCTTTACTTCACCAAAAACTAATCTGGCATCCTTAAGGCTGGGAAATAATCTCCTATTGTTTGTCAGAAAAGGGCTATGTCTACATTCCAGGGACTACCTTGGCATAGTTATGCTGCCGTATAACCCTGTAGACGCAGCCTACACCAATGACAGGAATTTTCCTTCATTGCAGGAACACTGCCTTCCTGAGCAATGGTAGCTAGGCCAACAGAAGCATTCTTTCATCGACCTAGATGTGTCTACACTGGGGGTTAAGTCAGCATAGCTACCCGAGTGACGTAACTACGTCAACTTAAATTTTAGGTGCACACCAGGCCTACGACTACCAGAACTTCAGCAGAAATTGGCCAACGGAAAAGCACAGGCCAAAATGCAAAGG
Organism: Caretta caretta; assembly: GCF_965140235.1. Classification (NCBI taxonomy): domain Eukaryota; kingdom Metazoa; phylum Chordata; order Testudines; family Cheloniidae; genus Caretta; species Caretta caretta. The sequence goes on from NC_134206.1 coordinate 7,651,725, forward strand.
GAACATATCCCGAAAGGTCTGAGATAGGACCTTTTCTGCAGTTCAACAGAAATGGTACAATGTTCACCTTGCAAATTAAAACAAAAAACTCATTTTAAACTGGAGCATCTCATTATCGGAATTTTAAACAACTAGCCTCTTTGTTGATAAACAAAAACTGAAGCCATCTGCTACACACTAAACGAGTACGGTGTTTATATAGGAATAAATCTTAGTTATTGCTTTTCTCAGCCCACCAACATTTGATTAAATACATTTAAAGTGCTAGATGCTAGAATGCAAACAAACAATGCAGACCTGTTATCTAAGTACAAAGAGAGAAACTGAATGGACCCTTTGCAGAAGGCATGTCTCTGTGTGTGATGAAGATGGTTCTAGGCACTGCTGGCGTATGACTACATAAAGAAGTATATGGAAATAATTTCATATTCATGACCTTAAGATGTAAAATCAAGATCCTAGTCAATATTCAGCCACATATCAACTCCCTGCACAGACAAATACCTTTCCGACACTGGCAAGCAATAATGGGAGCTTCCCCTGGCTAGATTTCCTTGAAGCCGACAAAACAATTCCTTGTTGGGGTGGCACTATCCTGCCACCACATCCTGGTGTCTTTCCCCAGGTACCCACTGTCGATTTGTTTCTGTCAAGAGTTGGATAAGGGAATAATAATATTTCTAATTACTTTTGTAATTATGTAACAAATATTACTAGCACCTAACGCCAAGAAGTATGGGATCAAAGGCCTACACTGTGACAAGTTAATTACATTTCAGCTCTCCTTCTCATTTAATTTATGCTTCACTGAAGGAATTGTTTTTTCTTCAGGACACTAAGATGTAAAATAGATCATCAATAAGATCAACTAAATCTGATTAATCTTCCAGTCTCATATAGGTATTCTCTCATCCCAAGCCTGCCTGATGTCCACTTTTATCTTAGCTATTTCTAAGGCATATTAAGCTTCTGTACATATATGCTTTAGCTAAAATATTTAACAACAATACTATCATGCAGATGCATCAATATGAATGGCTACAAGAGCTCCAGAACCAACCACCTCCATTCTCTTCCATTATCTTAAAGCAGGAATAGGGCATGTAGCAGAGCCAGTCTCCCGTCAACCTAATGAGCCCAGCTGGCCCACAGGAGGCTGCCTGACTAGCTACACCCGCCTGACTGGTTGGAAGAGTCAGCAGACTGGCTCTTAAGCCCAGCAGCTCTTCGGTGGCTGCTCTATGCATTTGCCCATGGTTGAGATAGCTCCTGCCTCTGCCTTGGACCCAGCCCTGCCCCTGCCCTCCCTCGCTCCAGGTAACCCGGTTCTGGCCTTTGGCTCTGATTCCTGACTTCTAACTCTGGCTCTGACCCTGGGCTTCCATTCTTGGCTGTCTACTCCAGCTCCAACCACTGGCTCAGCTGCCCACATCCTGGTTTCTGACAACAGTAATACAATCCTCCATAAACCAAGGCCATTGAGGAGTTTCATCTGCATGGAAAAATGTAATCATCCATTTAACATATTCACTCACAAAGTCAGTAAAATAATTCAGATTAATATGGACCTTAACTTCCATGCAGGCCAGTTAATCACAACATCCTCTTCCCACACTCTGCTAAGTTTTTGCAGGTGTCTAGTCCCTAATTTCTTTTATCTAGCGAGAACAGAACTGCAAGTCAGAATTTTCACAGCTATTATTCTACTTTCCACCCACACTCAATTACTTAATCCTTCCTCTTCTTTTCAGTTTCCTTTCACCATTCTTGATAGCTACTTTCCCAGTAATTTTCCATCACAGATGCCTTGACAGCCAAAGTCTAGGCTCTCCTTAGCCTGAGGCTGTATGTGTTGCACCAGTGAAGTATCTAGTTTACTAGCCGCACCCTGGATTTGTATCTTTCATCTCTGAATTATTTTATATTTACAGCTGCCAAGAGTCCTTAGCATTTGACAACAAGAGTCCTGCTTTTTCAGTTGTATGGTCTCCAAAGAGAAGATACCAGGAAAATTCAGAGGTAACAAAGTCATTCTAAATGAAGGGCCTTTTTGGTTTCTATAATCTCTTCCTTGCTTTAGTGTGGTTGCCACAAGAAGAAGAAGTGAGGTTACCAAGATGGTCTCCCCTAGTTAATTCCAGCAAAGGAGAATGAGTGTGAGTCACTGCAAGGCAGTAATTCAAAGGATGACAGATCAAAGATCTAGCCAACAGGCATCATACTGTGCTTTGAAACCTGTCAGTTAATTTACCCTCCTGTTTTGTGTGCTTGCCCATCAGTGTCGACATTCAGACACAGGACAGTAACTGTGTCATCGTGGCAAATGCAGTGAAAAACCCTCAGACACTGAGCTTTTTAAATCTAAAGATTTGTCACCCCTTTGGTGGTCCAACCAGCCTATGGGTAGAAGCAGTGCTCTGGCCTCTCCAGATGGGCTCCACAGAGAAGGCCTTTGTAAGGGGGAAGGAAGAAGTGCAGTGGGGAGGAAGGCAAGGGAAACTACAGATGTAACAAGTTTCGATAAAATGCATGATCATCACTATTTGCCATGACTCATCTGTAATTTTCCCCTTCGTGGTACATGCCACCTCACCTGTTCACACACGTGCAGGCACTAAGCACACTAATCTGCTTTTAAATCGGTTAAATGGGGTTTCCTTGACAGCCATCTTAATAAGCTCCTTCCTCCAGTGACACAGTGTCTCACTCCTCTACAATGAAAAACCTCCCTCAAATTAGCAATTAGGAGAGTCTAAATTTGGCAGTTGCATTATAGTTTAGATTCGGAATAGCTCCACATGATGCACTTTGTAGTACTACTCACAGTACTTTAGTGGGTGCTGCACAGTGGATGAGAACCATAGCTGAATATAGCTGGGAAGAAACACTAAGTGAAGTGTGAAACCAAGAACCATCAGGAGAAATCAGAGGGCTACTCACACAGGCAAGTTAAAGATACCATGATGGCAGGGATTAGTAATCCTAGAATGCCTAAATCCAACTTCCTTCTTTGTATCTACCATCACAGACTAGCTGATGCGAGCATGACACAGCTCGGCGGTGCAGTATGTTTCCTTGGCATATTTAATACCCCCCACTTCTTACAGCACTTTCCTTCCAAGGCTCTCAATGCAATTTGCAAAGATTAATGAGTTAGGACTCCCCATTACCATGCCCATTTTACTGATGAGAAATGAAGAGAAGTTCAGTGAGTCATCTAACGTCACACATGCCAGTCTGTGGCAGAGGAAGGACTATAATCCAAGTCTCCTGACTCCAACTGCCATGTCCTAAACATAAGACCATACTTCCTGTGTCATTAGATATGTATAATAGGGGACATATTTGCTGGCATATCTCCATACAGGAGTATTAGTTCCCTGTGCATGGGAATTGCGTTTGCTTCAATTTAAATGATATAGAGCCCTTCCAAGCATGATGGTGAAGACTGACACACAAATGCCTGTAATAAACAAACATACAGTACCTATGTGATAATATTGTAAACTTTAGGGCTTAGCTACATGGTGAAATTGAACAGAATAGCTATTCTGGAATAAAAATTACTTTATTCCACAATAATTACTCTGCTTTGGGAGTGCACTAATTATTCCAGAACTAAGTGACTTTTATTCCAGAACAGAGTGTCCACATAGGGAGCTATTACGGAACAGCTTGTTCCACCATGACTATTCTGGTTAATTTCCCTGCATAGACCCTAAGGGTATGTCTACACTACGGAATAAGGTCGAATTTATAGAAGTCGGTTTTTTAGAAATCGGTTTTATAAATTCGAGTGTGTGTGTCCCCACAGAAAATGCTCTAAGTGCATTAAGTGCATTAACTCGGCGGAGCGCTTCCACAGTACCGAGGCAAGCGTCGACTTCCGGAGCGTTGCACTGTGGGTAGCTATCCCACAGTTCCCGCAGTCTCCGCTGCCCATTGGAATTCTGGGTTGAGATCCCAATGCCTGATGGGGCTAAAACATTGTCGCGGGTGGTTCTGGGTACATATCGTCAGCCTCCCGTTCCCTCCCTCCCCCCGTGAAAGCAAGGGCAGACAATCATTTCGCGCCTTTTTTCCTGAGTTACCTGTGCAGACGCCATACCACAGCAAGCATGGAGCCCGCTCAGGTAACCGTCACCCTATGTCTCCTGGGTGCTGGCAGACGCGGTACGGCTTTGCTGCACAGTAGCAGTAACCCCTTGCCTTCTGGCAGCAGACGGTGCAATACGACTGGTAGTCGTCCTCATCGTGTCCGAGGTGCTCCTGGCCGCGTCGGCTGGGAGCGCCTGGGCAGACATGGGCGCAGGGACTACATTTGGAGTGACTTGACCAGGTCATTCTCTTTAGTCCTGCAGTCAGTCCTATTGAACCGTCTTATGGTGAGCAGGCAGGCGATACGGACTGCTAGCAGTCGTACTGTACCATCTTCTGCCAGGCAGGCAAGAGATGAGGATTGCTAGCAGTCGTATTGCACCATCTTCTGCCAGGCAGGCAAGAGATGGGGATGGCTAGCAGGCGTACTGTACCATCTTCTGCCGAGCAGCCATGAGATGTGGATGGCATGCAGTCCTTCTGCACCGTCTGCTGCCAGCCAAAGATGTAAAAGATAGATGGAGTGGGTCAAAACAAGAAATAGACCAGATTTGTTTTGTACTCATTTGCCTCCTCCCCTGTCTAGGGGACTCATTCCTCTAGGTCACACTGCAGTCACTCACAGAGAAGGTGCAGCGAGGTAAATCTAGCCATGTATCAATCAGAGGCCAGGCTAACCTCCTTGTTCCAATAACAACGATAACTTAGGTGCACCATTTCTTATTGGAACCCTCCGTGCAGTCCTGCCTGAAATACTCCTTGATGTACAGGCACCCCCTTTGTTGATTTTAGCTCCCTGAAGCCAACCCTGTAAGCCGTGTCGTCAGTCGCCCCTCCCTCCGTCAGAGCAACGGCAGACAATCGTTCCGCGCCTTTTTTCTGTGCGGACGCCATACCACGGCAAGCATGGAGCCCGCTCAGCTCACTTTGGCAATTAGGAGCACATTAACCACCACACGCATTATTCAGCAGTATATGCAGCACCAGAACATGGCAACGCGATACCGGGCGAGGAGGCGACGTCAGCGCGGTCCCGTGAGTGATCAGGACATGGACACAGATTTCTCTGAAAGCATGGGCCCTGACAATGCATGCATCATGGTGCTAATGGGGCAGGTTCATGCTGTGGAACGCCGATTCTGGGCTCGGGAAACAAGCACAGACTGGTGGGACCGCATAGTGTTGCAGGTCTGGGACGATTCCCAGTGGCTACGAAACTTTCGCATGCGTAAGGGCACTTTCATGGAACTTTGTGACTTGCTTTCCCCTGTCCTGAAGCGCATGAATACCAAGATGAGAGCAGCCCTCACAGTTGAGAAGCGAGTGGCGATAGCCCTGTGGAAGCTTGCAACGCCAGACAGCTACCGGTCAGTTGGGAATCAATTTGGAGTGGGCAAATCTACTGTGGGGGCTGCTGTGATGCAAGTAGCCCACGCAATCAAAGATCTGCTGATATCAAGGGTAGTGACCCTGGGAAATGTGCAGGTCATAGTGGATGGCTTTGCTGCAATGGGATTCCCTAACTGTGGTGGGGCTATAGATGGAACCCATATCCCTATCTTGGCACCGGAGCACCAAGCCGCCGAGTACATAAACCGCAAGGGGTACTTTTCGATAGTGCTGCAAGCTCTGGTGGATCACAAGGGACGTTTCACCAACATCAACGTGGGATGGCCGGGAAAGGTGCATGATGCTCGCATCTTCAGGAACTCTGGTCTGTTTCAAAAGCTGCAGGAAGGGACTTTATTCCCAGACCAGAAAATAACTGTTGGGGATGTTGAAATGCCTATATGTATCCTTGGGGACCCAGCCTACCCCTTAATGCCATGGCTCATGAAGCCGTACACAGGCAGCCTGGACAGTGGTCAGGAGCTGTTCAACTACAGGCTGAGCAAGTGCAGAATGGTGGTAGAATGTGCATTTGGACGTTTAAAGGCGCGCTGGCGCAGTTTATTGACTCGCTTAGACCTCAGCGAAACCAATATTCCCACTGTTATTACTGCTTGCTGTGTGCTCCACAATATCTGTGAGAGTAAGGGGGAGACGTTTATGGCGGGGTGGGAGGTTGAGGCAAATCGCCTGGCTGCTGGTTACGCGCAGCCAGACACCAGGGCGGTTAGAAGAGCACAGGAGGGCGCGGTACGCATCAGAGAAGCTTTGAAAAACAGTTTCATGACTGGCCAGGCTACAGTGTGAAAGTTCTGTTTGTTTCTCCTTGATGAACCCCCCCGCCCCTTGGTTCACTCTACTTCCCTGTAAGCTAACCACCCGCCCCTCCTCCCTTCAATCACCGCTTGCAGAGCCAATAAAGTCATTGCTGCTTCACAGTCATGCATTCGTTATTCATTCATCACACAAATAGGGGGATGACTACCAAGGTATCCCAGGAGGGGTGGTGGAGGAGGGAAGGAAAATGCCACACAGCACTTTAAGCACAGCACTTTAAAAGTTTACAACTTTAAAATTTATTGAATGACAGCCTTCTTTTTTTTGGGCAATCCTCTGTGGGGGAATGGCTGGTTGGCCGGAGGCCTCCCCACCGTGTTCTTGGGCGTCTGGGTGTGGAGGCTATGGAACTTGGGGAGGAGGGCGGTTGGTTACAGAGGGGCTGCAGTGGCAGTCTGTGCTCCAGCTGCCTTTGCTGCAGCTCAACCATACACTGGAGCATACTGGTTTGGTCCTGCAGCAGCCTCAGCATTGAATCCTGCCTCCTCTCATCACGCTGCCGCCACATTTGAGCTTCAGCCCTGTCTTCAGCCCGCCACTTACTCTCTTCAGCCCGCCACTTACTCTCTTCAGCCCTCCACCTCTCCTCCCGGTCATTTTGTGCTTTCCTGCACTCTGACATTATTTGCCTCCACGCATTCGTCTGTGCTCTGTCAGTGTGGGAGGACAGCATGAGCTCGGAGAACATTTCATCGCGAGTGCGTTTTTTTTTCTTTCTAAGCTTCACTAGCCTCTGGGAAGGAGAAGATCCTGTGATCATTGAAACACATGCAGCTGGTGGAGAAAAAAAAAGGGACAGCGGTATTTAAAAAGACACATTTTATAAAACAGTGGCTACACTCTTTCAGGGTAAACCTTGAAAGTTAACATTACATACATAGCACATGTGCTTTCGTTACAAGGTCGCATTTTGCCTCCTCCCACCGCGTGAACGGATTTTGGTTGAATGCCAGCAAACATACACTGCAATGCTTTGTTCTACAGTGATTCCCCAGTACGTGTTGCTGGCCTGGAGTGGTAAAGTGTCCTACCATGAAGGACGAAATAAGGCTGCCCTCCCCAGAAACCTTTTGCAAAGGCAGAACCGCAAATGCCAGGGCAAAGTAATCCTTTCACATGCTTGCTTTTAAACCATGTATAGCATTTTAAAAGGTACACTCACCAGAGGTCCCTTCTCCGCCTGCTGAGTCCAGGAGGCAGCCTTGGGTGGGTTCGGGGGGTACTGGCTCCAGGTCTAGGGTGAGAAACAGTTCCTGGCTGTCGGGAAAACCGGTTTCTCCGCTTGCTTGCTGTGAGCTATCTACAACCTCCTCCTCATCATCTTCTTCGTCCCCAAAACCTACTTCTGTATTGCCTCCATCTCCATTGAAGGAGTCAAACAACACGGCTGGGGTAGTGGTGGCTGAACCCCCTAAAATGGCATGCAGCTCATCATAGAAGCGGCATGTTTGGGGCTCTGACCCAGAGCGGCCGTTCGCCTCTCTGGTTTTCTGGTAGGCTTGCCTCAGCTCCTTCAGTTTCACGCGGCACTGCTTCGGGTCCCTGTTATGGCCTCTGTCCTTCATGCCCTGGGAGATTTTCAGAAAGGTTTTGGCATTTCGAAAACTGGAACGGAGTTCTGATAGCACGGATTCCTCTCCCCAAACAGCGATCAGATCCCGTACCTCCCGTTCAGTCCATGCTGGAGCTCTTTTGCGATTCTGGGACTCCATCATGGTCACCTCTGCTGATGAGCTCTGCATGGTCACCTGCAGCTTGCCACGCTGGCCAAACAGGAAATGAGATTCAAAAGTTCGCGGTTCTTTTCCTGTCTACCTGGCCAGTGCATCTGAGTTGAGAGCGCTGTCCAGAGCGGTCAGAATGGAGCACTCTGGGATAGCTCCCGGAGGCCAATACCATCGAATTGTGTCCACAGTACCCCAAATTCGAGCCGGCAACGTCGATTTAAGCGCTAATCCACTTGTCAGGGGTGGAGTAAGGAAATCGATTTTAAGAGCCCTTTAAGTCGAAATAAAGGGCTTCATTGTGTGGACGGGTGCAGGTTTAAATCGATTTAACGCTGCTAAATTCGATCTAAAGTCCTAGTGTAGACCAGGGCTCAGAAACAAAGCAACTGGTCATGAAGCAGAAAATCTTCCAGTTTCTTAGGCATTTTCTGAAATTCTACTTATACATCAGAGCCTTCACTAACTGATTTCTTGCATTTTCCTGTTTCCTCCATTGCCATTTTCAAAGCCTACTCAACTCTGGGATGGAACATGATAGATTAGCATCTCTCATCAGAGCTGGCGGCTTTCCATTGATTGCCAGCCAAGGCTTGTGTTTACTCTAACACACTCCTACATACACACAGTGCTATTATTAACCCTTTGGGGTGTTGTATCACCATGGCAGCATAGTGAGATCATTTCCTACTCTCAGATTCCATCCTTCTCTTTAATAGAGTGTACCAGAGCTTTCAGTTATTCTGCACCCAGGCTGCAGAACGCTCTGTGGAAGAAGGAAGACAGTCTTAGCGTTTCTCCTTTGCAGATTTCTGCCTCTTTAGGTCAGAGCTTTTGTTTCCAATTGAACACAACTCCCTCTCACTGGGTTTCTTCGTCATTTGCAAGGTGCAGACCAGTATACTTTGTCCTGTATTGTAACTGCATTTTCCTTCTTTCACTCTGCTCTTTTTGTGCTCTCACTCTCACAAGATGTTGTTCTCTCTCTTAGGATATTGATTCCAAAACAAAGTAACTGCTCTTAGTCAAAATTAAACATGTAACCTGAGTTGGGGAGGTATCAAGATGTGGCAACACGAGCTAAAACAAAAAATCTATTTTTCTTCATGCTTTTTTTGGCAATTCTGCTAAAAACATCAGGTATTACACAGTTGATGGAAGGGAGACCTTTGGAGACTGAAAATTTCTTCCTGATTTAAAGCAGCAAGATCAGCAAGGCTCACACTATCAATGACTGATTCAGTACTTCAAAGTGGAGCACTCCACACATGCACACAAAATGTTATAACATGTCCACTTTCTGGGATTAAATCATACCTAATCTGCTATGGTAATGGGCTTTTACACTCATGTGTCAGTTTCTATTCTTCCATTGACTGCTGGCAGAAGATTAATAGTGGCCTCAGGTTCCTTAAGTGGCTGCTAAAATGCCCAGTTCCAAATGATTGCAATGGTTTAACTTCACTGATTCTTTAACCCTTTCAATTCTTAGTTCTTGAGAACCAGAAACCAAGCGCCAGATCCTCAACAACTCTAACCAGTGCCCTTATGGAGAGGAAGCAGCAAATATGGCTTTAGGCCACCATTATGGTTCTCCGATCCCTGAGGCTGCTAGGGAGTGGTTAGGCACCCAGAATAATTTAGAGCAGCTTCCAGACTGCTCTAATTTATGCTACCTGGTAAACAGAACCTTATGGGTTGTTATGAAGGTGAAAGATCACTGGATGGAATACAGCACATTCTTCTGACAGGGTCCTGGGAGGGGTTGGTATAACGCTGATTAAACCGGCTCTCTGCCAGCCAGGGACTTTCTTACGCCAATCCTTAACTGATCTATTAGGGCAGCTTTGTAGACACTTTCTTAGGTTTACTCCTAGGGGAATGTGCAGAATGCATGTGCAGAATTAATGTCCTCCACAGATTTGTTTTCCCCTGCAGCATAATTGATTCTGAGGGGGAGGTGAAGGGAAGATGTGAAAGAGTCATGCTGCAATTACACCTTTCATCCACTAGAGGCTGATGTGGAGCCAGAAGAGCGGGCTGCTGGCTCACTGACTGAAGCAGCCAAGCACAGAAAGGGAGGAGACAGAGGTACGGGAGGGCTATGGGGCGGGGAACAGACAGAGCGGGGCATACGGGGCCACTGGGGAGGGTCACACAGATTGGGGTTCAGAAGAGCGAGTGGCGGAGACAGACTGGAGGGGCATAACAGCTAGTGGTATGACAGCATTAAGCCACAGGCTGAATGAGGGTGGGCGGTGCAGAGACACAAGGGGGTGGGGGAGAGGAGTGGCTGAGTGGGGGTGCAGGAACACATGGAGACAAGGGGGAAGGGAGAAAGGACACGTGGGGACGGTGGAGGAGGGGTGGCTCAGTGGGGGTGCAGGGACACATGGGGATGGCGGAGGACAGGTGGCTGAGTGGGGGTGCACGGACACATAGAGACAGGGGCAGACATGCCTGACTGAATGGGAGAAGCTAAGGATCAGCTAGGGTCTGCATGGGGGAGGCTCCCCAACTCCCTTACAATCCCTCCCCCCTCAAAACAAACAAACAAATTGTTCCATACTATTCCCACCCACACCCAGCAAACCTCCAGGTTCATTCCCAGACTCCTTCCTAGCAATTACTTCCTTCTCCCTCAGCTCCTCAGTTACCCTGACTCCCCCAAGTCTTTGCACTGCTTCTGAGGGTGGGAAATACATTTGTGTATTGTAGTTTAAATGAATTATTACTTAAAGTTCTTTATTAAAATGCCTCGTAAGGAATCTATTTGTCAAAAAAAATTCCCTGAATCTTTTTTGTTGTCTCTGTTGTTACAGACACACTTGCTGATGGGTATTTTGAAATAAATTACCAAAATAATTGAAACTAGAGTGATTATACTGTGTTATTTTGACAAATAAAATATGCAGAATTCTAAAATATGGTGTGCAGAATTTTTAATTTTTTTGGCGCAGAATTCCCCCAAGAGTACAGGTTGGAACAGCACAAAGAATTTGGCCCCACAAGTGGATATTCAACTGCCCAGCACTCTCCTACTACATTGTAGTAACTTTCTGAATTTGGCTTCAATATTCACGGAGGGATGAAGCTGAATCAGATCCAGAAACTCAGAGCAACTTGGCTGCATTTAGCTGCAGGAAAACCAGGAGTTAATTAGCTCTATGTTCATGATTTCTAATCCAGCTATTACTCTTTTTGTTTTCTTTTGTTACAGCATTAGAAATGCACAGTACATACTGACTCACTGAAATAAAGCACATGAAGAAATCAGAGAGTTTCAACTACACGCTGGACAAATGCTGGCGCTGTTTAAAAACTGAATCAAACTATAGAGAATGTAAACACATTCTCCAAATAAAAATCCAGGATACAAAAATCATCTCTTAAAAATAAATAAGCACTAGGACATTTCTAACTGAGTAATGTTATAGAGACTTGCATAAGAAGTTACAATACAAAAATAAGGACTATATGCCACACTGGCTGCTTAATTTAAAAATGATTTAATGGAGCAGTGAAACACACAACTCACAGGAACATGGGAACTGCCTTCCAGATCAGTCCAGGTGATCCAGTATCTGTCTCTGACAGTGACCAGTACCTGACTTTACACGAAACCTCACAGCACACAGTTATGGAATAGCCTAGTTTCTTCTTCAGCTTGTCAGTAGTTTGCTTATGCACTGAATGATGAGGGCTTATAGCCTTTCTTAAAAAAAAGTGTTAAATCCTTTCTATTGTAACTGTGAATGTTATCTACAGAAGTGGAATTCTCCTAAACTCTTGACCTTGATGATCTCTTGTTGGTAGTAAGTTCCACAGGAGAACTGTGTGCTGTATAAAAAAATATTTCCTTTTATCTATTTTGAAATTGTTCTCTTAATTTCATATGTCTCCTTATTCTTATATTATAGAATCAAAGAATCATAGGAGTGTAGGACTGGAAGGGACCTCGAGAGGTCATCTAGTCCAGTCCCTTGCACTCAAGGCAGGACTAAGTAATAACTAGACCATTTCTGACAGGTATTTGTCTAACCTGTTCTTAAATACTTCCAATGATGGCAATTCCAAAACCTCCCTAGGCAATGTATTCCAGTGCTTAACCACCCTGACAGTTAGGAAGCTCTTCCTAATGTCCAACCTAAACCATCCTTGTTGCAGTTTAAGCCCATCCTTCTTGTCCTATCCTCAAAGGTTAACAAAAACCTTTTATGTACTTGAAAACTTATGTCCCTCCTCCGAGAGCTGAGGACACAACATTCTTGGCTGAGATGATCCAGCTAGGGAACAAAGTTCCAGAAGAGATTAGGCAAATCCAGAGTCTGCCTTTATCTTCCTCTTCAAAAAGGTCTTTCCACCGTAAGACACTGACAACACTGACACCCCTTTTAATCAAAAAACCTAACCAACTCATGCCACCCACCCCCAACCAAGCCAAAACAACAACATCCATCTCAGAAATAAGTCAAGCTTAAAAAATAAACCGTAAAAGTAAATTAATATTTTAAAAAATCCCAATCAGAGTTTTACCCCGGAGAAGGAAACGTGTGAGAGACTTCATAAAGTGCACTAGGGACTTTGCTACTGCTATCGATTTTATATAGAAGGTGCATGGTTACTACAATGCTGGGTGGGAGTATAAAACCTGAAGAGACATTGATATTATGAGAACATGTAACTGGAGCACTCATAAGAACATAAGAATGGCCCTACTGGGTCAGACCAAAGGTCCATCTAGCCCAGTAGCCTGCCTTTCAACAGTGGCCACTGCCAGGTGCCCCAGAGGGCATGAACAGAACAGGGAATCATCAAGTGATCCATCCCCTTTCGCTCATTCCCAGCTCCTGGCAAACAGAGGCTAGGGACACCATTCCTGCCCTTCCTGGCTAATACCCATTGATGGACCTATCCTCTAGTTCATCTTTTCTCTGCCATTCAATATTCTATGTACATACCTCTAACATGACCTCTCTTATTCGTTTCCTCTGAAGGCTAAAATTTTAACATACTGACCCGTGCATGGGAGAATAGGGCATCATAACACAGGCCTTACAATTCTACCTCTCCCTTGGTCACTGTTAGTTTCATAGTTACTGTTTCTTCAAAGGCACTTCAAATTACAGGTTATTTTACTGTAGTTGCTGTTACACTGACAGAACAATATAATAAAGCTATTGGATTTTTAAGCAAAGAAATCATTTACAGGATTATTAATGGGGCTCAGCTCGATGCTGCTGTTCAGTGTAGGTGCAGGTAATCTAAACACAACTCACTTGAGTGTAAATATTTAAAGTGGATGGTACATGTGGGAGTGATAATGAATTTTATATTTGTTTAATAAATTCTATTGCTTTAAGCAAATAACTTCCCAACAGCCATCAAACTACTTGTCAAATATGCATTTAATTATTATAGAAAAAGATAGCTGCATTGAAATTTAAACCAAAGGAAATCTAGATTGGTCTATCCCAGATGGATGACACTTCTGGAATAAACATTTAATAAAAAGAAAAAATATCAGGCCATGCAGAAACTAATAAATATTCTGACATGTGCAATATTCTGTTTTAAAAACCTGTCCTTTTATGGATAAGCTGCTTCTCTGATTGGCGCAGGCAACGACCTTTCTATTTCAGCCAGTTATTCGATCAAGGCTTGGTGATGACCACCTTCTGGGAATTACTCATTTCCCAGCAGAGTCCAGAGGAGCTGAGAGCAGCAGTGGAACAACAAACCACTGTCATTCTGCTGCACCAGCATCTGAAGTGCGCGTCTCCATTCATAATCTGCCGTAAGAGGAAACAAGTCACAATAACAGAGCATTATCACAGGGTCTCGGGCTGTGACCTTTGCCTCGTTCCGTATGTCCCATCTCAGCAGCCGATATCGGCTGGGATGCTGTCACTGCTGCTGCTTGGACTGGAAGCAGAGCATTCTCAGAACAGACTTCTCTCCTGTGGAATCTGCTCCTCCAGTCCTAGCAGATCACCAAAGTTAGCGTGAGTATTAGTATGGCAGTGAGGAAGTACGTGAGGCTTACCTGGTGACCCAGTATAGCTTACGTATTTTTTTAACTTTGTGACCTGAATGACACAAGATGCCTATCTGCCCTAGCAAATGGAACTAGAGAAATATTTATTCAAGTAAATATCTTAAGACTTCGCAAGCTTTCCAGGGTCAGGCCTAATTAGTGCTCGGATGGGCAGCCTCCAAAGAAAGCCTAAGGTAGGTAATTCAGCAGGTAGCACTCTTCTCTCAAGTCAGTTCTGACCAACGGCACTGTGTGGTACAAAGGGCAATTTTTTGTGGGAGGAAACATAAATCCAATATTTTAACTGCTTGTGGTGATTAAAAATCTTATGGTTCTTTTCACAAGAGTAGGGATGTTATTTCTGGTGTCCTAGCTAAAATCTTAATTGGTTAATTACACTCTGTATCCCTAAATTCCCCATATAACTTCACTTAAATATGGAAGTCTTTATGACCTGGAACCTCCTTGGGTCAGGGACCATATTCAGCATGCAAGACACAGAGGTCACCAAATAAAATAAGGAATTCAGCCCCTGTTGTTGTCCGCCCCAGGGGTGGCTGGAGTGACTCCCAAGTGCTTTTGGTTCCTTTGGGAGGAAAGGTGCAGTGTAAACGTATGCTCATGAGGTGACCACTGCTGTCTGACAATGTTCTATTCCCTGGACAATAACTCTTAAAGAAACAAGCTAAAGTATCTTATAAATTCTTTAACAAGTTAATTCTCTTCCCTATGTCACATTAGATATATCAGAACTTTATCATCTCAAGGTAACATGCAAGCAAGCCATTCACTTCCTCCTCTCTTGTGCACTCTAAAACTAATTATTTCTGGTACAGTATCTACTCCAAAAAACATTCTTTCCTGGTACAGTTTTATTCACATGCTATGAGAACTGCAGCCAAACTGATCCTTAAACCAACTGCAGTCACAGAACCCCCAAAGCGTCTTTGCCACATTTGGATTACTTAATGGCACTTTCCTCTTTGCCCTCATTTTTCAACACTCTGATTAAGCACGGGACCACGATTCTGCAACAGGGATGGGGAGGTGGGTGGGTTGGTTTATAATGTAACGCATACAGCAAGTCAAGTTCAGTCATCATCACATCCCAAGGATCTACCCAGCGGCAGCCATGCTGGACAAGCCATAGGTGACCAGGTGTCTGCTGGAGTCTCTGCAACAGATTTCATAGTTTCATTAGTGAACAAACTTCTGGCATCCAGCCAAATATGTTCTGCCTTAACGAGCAAATACTGTATCATCCCTCTTGAAATCTCCACTCCACGGTAGTGGCATTATCTACTATTTTTTTATGGCTTTGGCCTTATGTAACTGAAGTGGGATGCTACGTTTGTCTAATCCAGACTGTGGCTTTTCCAGTCCTCCTAAATTCTTATGTAGCCCCAAGCACCGCCATGTTAGAAGGCCTTCAATGAGCACTTCCCTTTTCCTTGTCCGCAGATAAGCAGAAAGAACTGTGTTTTGGTCAGCCATAAGAATGAAAGTGAGGCTGCCCAAGCACAGCAGCCTGAACAGAGAGGTGGGTTTTGCATGTAGCTCTGAATGGGCTCAGATTACTCAGCCTTAGCTCATCGGTCAGCAAGTTCCATAGTCTTGATCCAACTCCTGGGAGAGTTCTGTCTCCTGCACTCACAAGCCTCATCCTACTGGTTGGCAGTTTCACACTGCCAGGGGGATGTAGCTGTTGTGGAAGGCCACCTTTATTTGACTGACAAAAAGGAAACTTGGTGTGTAATAGTAATTCCTTTGAATTCACTAAATCCGGCATTGGGCAAACACTCACTTCACAATTTAACTGGTGGCCAAGCACTTCCTGAAACATAGCTAATCACTGACGTCTGTTCAAACCCGGTAGCTTTGCAATCCTTCTGAAATTAGTTCTAAATAAATAGCTCTCTAAGTATATAAAATGCAGTTTTAACTTGGAACATTCCATTAAATTAACCAGTTTTCATCCTTTATTTCAATTGTTAATCATTTCCAAGGTATTGCCTCCATCCATTTACTCTGTAACAATCCCTAACCACAAGTTCTGTACCAGAGACATGCTGACCTTCGTCTATTCAAATATTGCAATCATCGCATTCAATAGTGTTTGTACAGCAGTCTGAACATAGAAAGGACTCAACATTAAAATGCTATTATGACCATTTTAGCAGGATGGAATATCACAAATGAGGATAATGCTAATGCTTGCATTAATGGCTAAGAATAATGTAGCAATTCACTTTGCACTTAAAAATCACCTTTCATCAGACAATCTAAAAGCCCTTTACAAACATTCATTCTCCTAACACTCATATGGTGTCAGTTATTATCTCCAGTTCAGAGATGGGGAAAGTTAGGCACAGAGATTAACCTGTTCAAGTGCACATCTTAAATCAGTGGTTCCACTAGAAATTCAGCCCAGGAGTCCCTGCTTCCAGTTCCCTGCTCTAACCATTAGTCTGCAATGCCACTGACCACTATCAAAAATGTCAACCTTTGAACATAAACTCAGTAGAACTGACTCAAAATAAGACTTTTTTTTAACATTTGGGAGCAGAACTGGCTGTTCTGCTAATTGCACAAGAGAGGCCTGTTGGATCAAATGAATCTGTTTAAACCAGCCAATTTACACCTCCTCCAGCAGGCGAACACAGCCACATTAGGTGGCAAACCTCAACTCAGCTGATTTCTGGGCAGGCTGGGCTTGCACTAGGGTAACTCTCCCGGAAGACCTGCCACAAAATCATTGGAAAGAGAATGCTGGCTGCATTTGCACTTTGACATTATCTTTTGGTATGAGACAGTGGAGGATTTACATCTTGCCCAGATGGCTAAGGGTCATAGACCCCACAAAGAGAGGGGCAGAGAAAAAAACTTAAGATCGGGAAGGGAGAATGGACCTGGAAGCCCCAGCTCCTCCCTGGAAGGTACAAGAATGGTAAGTGGGGAAGACAACCAGCATGCAGTGGGTTAAAAAGGAGCACGGCTAATGTAGCCAGCACAGTGCAATAGATACTGGTATGTAACGGAAGGGAGAAGACGAAAAAAGGGAAAAGAGAAACTCTCTCTTATTTTGCATTTGTACAGTGCCTGGCAAAATGGGGCCTTAATCACGGTGGGGCCTCTCGGGGTATGTCTACACTGCAATTAAACACCTGTAGCTGGCCTGTGTCAGCTGACTTGGGCTGTAAAACAGCAGGGTAGATGTTTGGGCTCCGACTGGAGCCTGAGCTCTGGGACCCCATGAGGGGGTGGGAGGCCCCAGTACCCAGGCTCCACCCCAAGCCCGAAAGTCTCCATGGCAATTCTGCAGCCCACGGGCCAGCTGAAGCATTGAATTGCAGTGCAGATGTACCCTAGGTGCTACTGTAACAGAAATAAATAATGAGAAAGGGAAAATTAGTATAAAAAGGAAAACAAAATGGAAGAGAGGTGAGGAGCGAGAGTTAACAAAAAATACAATGCACATCAACCAGACTTCCAGATCCACAGACACCATTAGTTGGTATTGCATGACAAGAACTCATTTCCCAGTTTTCATTCAGTCTAAAATGTTTCTCAACTAATCTGCACTGCTGTTTTCCTCATCCAAGATCAGGCTGTTTTGCTTCTGGCCCATTGATATTATAGTGCTGTGACAACATGACAAGATCTTTCAAGCAAGGATACATAGCAGCTGCATTCCAAAACAGAGAAAATAAGAGATTTACCGAGACCAGATGCAGACCTCAGAATTCTACAGTGTGTTCTGAACTGTTGTTGCATTGAATACAAGGTGTAGCCTACAGAGACTGAAGGTCCAGCATGCAATGCTTCATTTATGGTTACAGCCAGTGTCCAATTCGATAAAAATGCAGGACTGCATACTGGGACGTGTGGTCTTCAGGGCTGCTCCTCCATAGTTAATATGTTGGTAGCTCTGCTTCCATTTTGTGCAAATCAGGCTATTATCAAGTTACCTAGATGAACTTTGGTAGGGAACAGTTTGATTTCACCTCCACTAGGTACATCCTAGAGCAGCGGTAGGCAACCTATGGCCTGCGTGCCAAAGGCGGCATGCAAGCTGATTTTCAGTGGCACTCACACTGCCCAGGTCCTGGCCACCGGTCCGGGGGGGCTCTGCATTTTAATTTAATTTTAAATGAAGCTTCTTAAATATTTTATAAACCTTTTTTACTTTACATACAACAATAGTTTAATTATATATTATAGACTTATAGAAAGAGACCTTCTAAAAACGTTAAAACGTATGACTGGCATGCGAAACCTTAAATTACAGTGAATAAATGAAGACTCGGCACACCACTTCTGAAAGGTTGCCGACCCCTGTCCTAGACACTGTCTCTGGAATGGGCGGATTCCTTCCACCCTTCTCTAACGAGCCAGCTCTGCACCATTACTCACAGAGAGGAGGTCCGAACAGCACTGTGTCCAGGGCTTTCAGCTGCAGCTTCTGCCTGTGGCTCCGATCAGTCATCTTCAGTACAGTTCCCATCATGGTGGCATTGTTTATCGCTAACCTACAGCGAAAAAAAGAGCAAGCGGTCACATTTCAATCTGGAAATGGCAATACCAGAATAAGAATACCAGAGCCTGAGCTCTCGGAGGAGAAATACAATGAACAGGACCAGGGCACTGTCCTCTCAGGCAAGTGGAAGACCCTTAGAGAACTCAAAACGCAGCTTTTGAAGCAGGATGGATATTTTAAAAACATCTTCCTTGGCAATCGGGTAGGTATTAGCACAAGAATCAGAAAGTGACAAGTGCCATTTTTTTCAATTAAACCTGGAATCTCTCTATTTTGCCACACCATCAAACAGTTGCTTCCTCAACTCCATATAGCTGGCAACTGGCACCTTATTGTTTGCACAGCCAACACAGGAGAGACCTCCCAGGTGGGAGAAAACCTGATCAGGTCAACACACCCAGGCTCTTGAACAAAACATCTACTGCCACAGAAGCCTTATTTTATTACCACTTACAACACCTTCTCCCAACCCTGCCTACAGGCCCCTTTTAGAGTAGCAGCCGTGTTAGTCTGTATCTGCAAAAAGAAAAGGATACTTGTGGCACCTTAGAGACTAACAAATTTACATTTTTTCCCCCCACTGCATGCATCCGATGAAGTGAGCTGTAGCTCATGAAAGCTCATGCTCAAATAAATTTGTTAGTCGCTAAGGTGCCACAAGTACTCCTTTTCTTTTTACAGGCCCCTTGTTAGCAAGGATAACCTTGGGTCTTTCAGTCTGTTAGCCCCACTCCTAATCCAACTGTAAGTGTTTCTGTTGAGTAGCACGAGATTCCACAGCTCTTGTTTATTATTTGTATTACTAGAGTACCTAGAGGCCCCACCCAAGACCAGGGCATAGGAACATAAGAACGGCCAGATTGGTCAGACCAATGGTCCACCTAGCCCAGTATCCTGTCTTCCAACAGTGGCAATGCCAGATGCTTCAGAGGGAATGAACAGAACAGATAATCCTCAAGTGATCCGTCCCCTGTCGTCCACTCCCAGTTTCTGGCAAACAGAGGCAAAGGACACATTAGGCATAGGGTAGCATCCCTGACTGTTTTGGCTAATAACCATTGATAGAACTATCCTCCGTGAACTAATCTAGATCTTTTTTGAACCCTGTTATAGTTTTGGCCTTCACAATATCCCCTGGCAACAAGTTCCACAGGTTGATTGTACATTGTGTGAAAGAAATCCTTCCTTTTGTTTGTTTTAAACCTGCTGCCTATTAATTTCATTTGGTGACCCCCAGTTCTTGTGTTGTGTGAAGGGGTAACTAACACTTCCTGATTCACTTTTTTCAGACTAGTCATGATTATATAGACCTCTATCATATCCCCCCTTAGTTGTCTCTTTTCCAAGATGAAAAGTCCCAGACTTTTTAATCTGTCCTCATATGGCAGCCATTGCATACCCAGAATCATTTTTGTTGCCCTTTTCTGTACCTTTTCCAATTCTAATGTATCTTTTTTGAGATGGGGTAACCAGAACTGCACACTGTATTCAAGGTGTAGGCATATCATGGATTTATATAATGGCATTATGATATTTTCTATCGTATTATCTCTCTCTTTCCTAATGCTCCCTAACATTCTGTTCGCTTTTTTGACTGCTGGGTGGGTCTTTTGCTCATGGTTTGTGTTTATGAGCCCTAGTTGCGGTGCTTTCCCAAATTAATTCTGAGTTAATTCCCTCCTTTTATTAAAAGGTTTTGCTACACTCAGACTCTGTGCTTGCGAGAGGGAAAGGGGGATTGCCGCTTAGAGGCACCCAGGGGGTGGTGTATAATTGTCCCAGGTCAATTGGGTGGCGGCTTGAGCCAGTTTTGTGTTGTGTTGTTGAAAAAGACCCCCTAGATACTGAACCCGGCCCTTGTTCCTGCTGGCTTCACCTGGCAGAAGGGTTACATATGTACAGTTGGGATGATGTTTTCCAGTGGGCATTACTTTGCATTGATCAACATTGAATTTCATCTGCCAGTTTGTTGCCCAGGCACAAAGGTTTGTGAGATCCCTTTGTCACTCTCCGCAGTTGGGCTTACTTTGGGCTCACCTCTCTTGAGTCATTTTGTATTGTCTGCAAATTTTGCCACCTCACTGTTTACCCCTTTTTCCAGATCATTTATGAATATGTTGAACAGCACTGGTCCCAGTACAGATCCCTGGGGGACCCGGCTATTGATCTCTCTCCATTCTGAAAACTGACCATTTATTCCTACCCTTTTATCCTATCTTTTAACCAGTTACTGATCCGTGAATGGACCTTCCCTCCTACCCCATGACTGCTTCCTTTGCTTAAGAGCCTTTGATGAGGGCAGAATTGTGCTAAGTACTGTACACACATGTAAGAGATAGTCCTTGCCCCACAGACTTTACTCTCTGCACAGACAAGTCAGATACAGGGCGGGAGAAAAGAAAGATTAGCCACATTTTACAGATGGGGAACTGAGATTCAGTGAGTTGCCCCAAGTCACAGAGGGAGTCTGTGAGGGAGCCAGGAACTGAACCCACATCTGATCTGTCCTATTACAGGCTTTAACCACAAGGTCATACTTCCCTTGTTGGCTGCAGAAGAGAGAGATGAAATCTGGTATTTAGGACAGTGTCTCCCATGTGGTAAAGTATAAGCTTTTCCTCGCAAGTTCTTGCCCTCCCCGAACTCCCCCTAGAGCATATCACGCCCTCTCCTTTCCTTCAGCTCACATCCTCTCACTCATCTCTGTGCAGAGGGCCAGTGCAAAGCCTATGCACCTTATAAATCCTCAAAACAGGATTTAAGTGGTGCAGGCCTTGTGCGCACACACACACGTAAGTGAGAAGATGCAATCGGCACTGACCTGGGCATGGCATGTCCACTTAGCTGCAGTTTCCTGAAGGTTTCTTCATACTGTGGCAGTTCTACATAGGTGATTAGCCACTGCACCACCTCATCAACTGTCCAGTTATACACTGTGAGGGAGGAAAAAACAAACAACTGAATCCTTTTCTTGTGGAGCTGAAACTCAGTCAGCTGGCAGCACCAACACATCTGCTATCTTCATATACCCAACACCCCAGGGCAGAAGCTTCACCTGATGCATCTCTCCCTTTCTCCTTCTGTACAGTAAAGATAAAAGCTGAAGAGGGTTGTCACAGGGTAGCTGATCCCTATAGACAGATTACGCCCAGCTCCCTTGGACCAGGGCAGGTGAGCCCACTCCAGCTCATTAAAGAGGCCTGGGTTACACCTGAGCCTATTAAGGGCTGTTAGTCAGCAGGAGTAAGGACTGAGACAGGCTGATCCTGGGGAGGGAAGGCCACACTGGAGTGGAGCTAGTACATGTGGTAGGTCCCTGGAGAAAGGGGCCAGGGACTCAGGGAAGCAGCCGGGCAGCTGCTGCTCCAAGAAGGGACCGGAGCTGGCTGAGGCTAGGGAACTGGAGTGCCGGAGACCCCTGAGGGGGGTGGCCCTGAAACCTGGGGCCAAGGATGGAGTTAAGTCAGTTTTCTGTTTGTTTGATAACCTCTGTTAAAGAAATAAACCTCCTTGACTGAGACTGGGTGAGGCAGCGCATGCTTTGGAGCCAGGGAGAAGGTGAGCTCGGTGACAGGGGTTTAAATCCTTCATTGCTGGAAGGCTGCTCGTATGTCTGAGCAGCACATTTTGAGGAAACAGCTAAAAGCTGTATTAGGAGTGCTGGGATGCACCAGACAAGCTCATCATCCCCCTGAAAACATGCTGCAAATCTAGCAGCATTGCCTGCACAGATAAGCCACCTTCAATAACTTGATGAAGACCTTCAAAATGTCACGTGGGAATTGGCTAGGTGACCTTATAGGTTTTTTCAGCCTGCAACATCTTTGGTTGTGTGATGATTTTTCATAGTCTGTCCTGTATATACAATAAGTCTGCTGCAGAAGATTTAGGATAAACAGGTACCAGCATACAATGTCCAAAGTCTGTCACTTTTCCCAACAGCTGTCTAAGGCAAAAAACCTTATGGGTGGGGTTTATTTTACACCACAATTACAGCTCATGGGGTGAGGCGGATGACGGCATCAGATATACCAGCAGTCTGAAACAGCTCTTGGCAAAGATTGTGTTCACTTTCCTCACTGTGTGCATTACAGCACAATCCCGAGTCCTAGGCAGCAGTGTGTTAGGATATAGATATTCAGGTCTGTCTGTAAAGGCCTATACTCTAAGAATGTAGGTGTATTCTTATCACTTGGCTAGTTATAGAGGTATAAAAGGAAGAATCAAAACCACTGTCTGCCAGTGTAAGGGCCTTCTCTTACTGTGACAGTCTGAGGCCCTGTTCTTAGGCTAAGGCCTTTGGCTAAGCAACAGAGGCAGCCATAAACTGGGAAGTGAATGGTCACATCCTCACATTCCAAACTAGTCACATTGAAAGAAGGTGCTATTGGGCTGTTAGGAATACAATCCTGTCCTGATAGTGCCTATCACCTCCAGAGAAAGGGAAGTGCTTAGAAAATGTAAAAGGAAACCTAGTTTGATAGCATCCTGTCTGGCAAGAATTCACTCATCAACAGCTGGGATGTGAAATCCTCACTTTTGTATTGTTTTGTCATTGTCTGTATAATCTCTGTCTGGTTCTGTGATTGTTCCTGTCTGCTGTATAATTAATTTTGCTGGGTGTAAACTAATTAAGGTGGTGGGATATAATTGGTTAAATAATCATGTTACAATATGTTAGGATTGGTTAGTTAAATTTCAGGAAAATGATTGGTTAAGGTATAGCAAAGCAGAACTCAAGTTTTACTATATAGTCTGCAGTCAATCAGAAAGTGGGAGGGGGAGTGGGTGTGGGAGATGGGAACAGGGAATGAGGGTAAGAAAATTGGAGTCATGTTTTGCTAAAGGGGGAAATGGGAACAGGGAATGGGAGTAAGGAAGTTGGAATCATGTTTTGCTAAGGGCAGGAATGGGAACAGGGACACGGGTGTAAGGCTCTGTGGTGTCAGAGCTGGGAAGGATTCATAGATTCATAGAATATCAGAGTTGGAAGGGACCTCAGGAGATCATCTAGTCCAACCCCCTGCTCAAAGCAGGACCAATCCCCAATTTTGTCCCAGAACCCCCTAAATGGCTCCCTCAAGGATTGAACTCACAACTCTGGGTTTAGTAGACCAATGCTCAAACCACTGAGGACACTAAGGAAGGAAACTGGAATCATGCTTGCTGGAAGTTCACCCCAATAAACATCGAATTGTTTGCACCTTTGGACTTCGGGTATTGTTGCTCTCTGTTCATGCGAGAAGGACCAAGGAAGTAAGTGGGTGAAGGAATAAACCCCCTAACATCTTGGTGCCGGTGACTCGGATGCATCGCATTGGATAGGTGAGTGGCAGCCTGTAAGTCCCGCTCCCCAACAGTCCGCGCAGCTGCTTGGAGGGGGTATCGCGAACCCTCGTGATGGTAGTTGCAGGTTCTGGCAAGCCAGGGTAAAGGATTTTTTGGATAAATGGATAAGGAAGAACCAGGGCCCATACCAGGTGCAGGGGTCAACCTGGGATGAGATTAAAAAGGAAATGGAGAAAGTGTTAGGGGACCCAGAGGGATGGGGGTGGCTGAGGAGCCCTCTCTCCTTGGTATATGGCTAGTGGAAGAAGGTCCCTTCCCATGGGGACTGAGTGCCTTCCAGGGAAAGGAGGCACTTCAGTCTGCTTGTGAGAGGTTTGAAGTAAGGGCAGCATTATGGGAAGCTGCCAGGAATCTTTCAAGTTTGGTGCTGCTTCAGCAAGGGCTGCTGAAGGGTTGTAAATTAGTTAGGGGCAGTGAAAGATGATTTGGCACAACAGCAGAGTCAAACAGTCAAAAGTCAAAAGCAGAGTTAACAGACCACCTTTAGAGACTGGATCTGAGACTTGGTCCTGGGGGAATGGAGAGAAAGAAGGAAAAGAAAAAAGAAAAAAAAAGGGTTTCAAAGTGCAACCTGCCTTTCCACACTCTTTTGTTTTTCTGAAGTTTTAATGGAGGGTACTTTGGATACTTATGTGAGATGTCAAGAAGGAAGTTTTTGTTTAATGATAAAACCCAGTTATATAAATGTAACTGTGTGTGCAACTCTGTGCAGTCACATGGGACGGAAGCTTGGTCATTAAATTATCCAAGGGGGTCAGGTAGAGTGGCTACTATCACCACTACGCTTCTGTCCCCAGAAGCCTTTACAGCTATTCTGAGGGAAAATGGGTCCTTTTCCCACAGAAATGGTCTATAAGGGACTGCTGCAGGCAGAGAGAGAATCTGAGCAAAATTATTTGACTATTGGGTAATGTAATCAAAATCACTAAAGGATGGAAGGGGTTTCTTTTGGAACTTAACTTGGCTGCCCCTGGTTGTGTCTAGTTGTACAAGATGGAAGTGTAATCGGGGTACAGTTGTGTAAAAAGAGTAATGACAGTGCAAGGGATGTTAGGCAAAAGAGAATTTTGTGTGTGTGCACAGGTAAAAGAAAAGGAAAAGGGGAGGAATGATGGGAACACTGAGCCTTGGGATGGCTCTGGGGGATGAGATTGTTGCTTTGGTGGGTGTGCATGAAAACTCTGTGGACATGGGGGAGGCAGTTACACCTTGTGTAAAATTAATATGGCTAATAATGTATGGAGGTTAAACTATACGGAAGGAATGTGCATTTTCCCAGGACGTGTGCAGTGTATATTGGAGAAGGGGTAAAAGAAATGCAAATAAAACATGGTACTTAATTAAAATCCTAATAGGGCTCCAAAAGGAACCACAATAGGTTGTGCTTTCTTTTTCAGATCTCTGTGTGTTTTGGAGCAGGAGATGAAAGTAATCAGAACTCTGGTGGAAGTAAAATGCTTCCCTTTTAAGACAGTGTCTGAGCTGCTAACAGCTTTGGATCCAGAAGCAAGCTAGTAAGCCTCTGTGTGTAAATGCAAATTACCTAGCTGATGGGCACAAAGGAGCTGCAAATAACGAATACATCTGGTCAGCAAACAAGCTACTAGAAGACTCAGATTATGGCCCTCTAGGAAAGGGAGGTGAAAAAAACAAGTCAAGCCTGAAAATAAGGGGGACAGGTTAACCTTAAGGGGTGGGTGTGTGTGGGGAAAATGGGAACAGGGAATGTGGAATCATGTTTTGCTAAAGGGGGAAATGGGAACAGGGAATGGAGGTAAGGAAATTGGAATCATGTTTGGCTAAGGGCAGGAATGGGAACAAGGACACAAGTGTAAGGCTCTGTGGTGTCAGAGCTGGGAAGGAGGATACTAAGGAAGGAAACTGGAATCATGCTTGCTGGAAGTTCACCCCAATAAACATCGAATTGTTTGCACCTTTGGACTTCGGGTATTGTTGCTCTCTGTTCATGCGAGAAGGACCAGGGAAGTAAGTGGGTAAAGGAATAAGCCCCCTAACACAGTGTTTGTAGCTTTATCATAGCAATTGGGTGCTAAGAGGCTCTCAAGAGCTGTGATACAAAGCACTCAGGAGACAGATTAAAAATGGTCCGTGAAACTGATTTGCTGGAAGAAAACACTGGGACTTTTATAGCGCTTTCTTCACCTCCTTCACATGCTTTGTTAGGCTTCTGGAGGGAGTTACTTGGGCCTCAACTTTGAAAACCATGTCGACTAATTTTAGGCGCATTCATTTCGAAGGAGTTCAACTTGGGACACAGCTTGATATCAAAAGACTCCAAAATGAGTGGACAGCGGAAAATTATGGCCTATGAAATGAGTTTTCTCTCTTGCCTTTAAGCATGATTGCACCACTGTGACACTGCCGAAACAGAAAAAAGTCAAGCAGCAATACAACCACTAACCAGGGGTGAGTAGGTGTTCGCCCTATTCTGATATGTCTAGTGTAGCCTGCATATAGCATCTGCCCGGTTCATCCAGTGGCATTTAGATAAATCCCAAATAATTCAAACAGGATCCTCTATTTGATGTCCAGTCATTGCTTTAATTGGTTATGACTATTGCACATTCTTCTATCCAAGACTTCAAAAGAGATCTCTCATACAGAGTGCTTTTAGATCTCTAGCTGGCTACCACAGCCTTATTCCCCTCTGGTCTGAAATGGTTCTGTTACATTGAAGTCAATAAAGTTGGGCTCACTAATGCCAGCAGTAATTTATACCTCAGCTCCCAAACTTTGAATGGATACATAAGAATATAAGAACATCTTCCACTTCCCTCAGAGGAGATGAATACTTCCAGCTGGAGAGAAGGCCTGACAGGGTGGGAGTTCCCTTGTTTGACAGAAGCTAGTGTCTAATATGGGCAGCCAGAGGAAAGGGATATAATTTTAATGCAATCTCATGGGATTGTCGGTACAGAGAGATACAAAGCAGCACAAACCAAGACAGTAAACCCCACCAGTTTAAGAAAACACGCTACAGCATTAATTTAGATGATACTAGACATGATGGAAGCCAGACTGTGGGCCATAAAACATTTCCTTTACATCTGGCAACTATCAAGCATGAACACACCCAAGGGAATTAGAAATTAAAACTGGATCTTCAGAACCTAGTATTAAATACCAAAGCCTTTTAATCTCCACTAGTGAGCATCACGAGGGGCTGGAATGAGTGTCAATGTCCACTTCAAACCTCCTTTTATAAAAAACAATCAAGACAAAATTTAATGCTAATTTGGATACTGGTTCTGCTGTCAAAGAGGCAAACACAAAACTATTTCAGATTTACAGCCAATTCAGCAGTCTCTCCTTGGAGTCTGTTTTTGATGGTTTTTTGTTGAAGAATTGTCACTTTTAGGTCTGTAATCGAGTGACCGAAGAGATTGAAGTGTTCTCCGACTGGTTTTTGAATGTTATAATTCTTGACGTCTGATTTGTGTCCATTTATTCTTTTACAGTAGAGACTGTCCAGTTTGGCCAATGTACATGGCAGAGGGGCATTGCTGGCACATGATGGCACAATGGGCTCTGTTGCAAGGATAGGTTCCTGGGTTAGTGATTCTGTTGTGTGGTGTGTGGTTGCTGGTGAGTATTTGCTTCAGGTTGGGGGCTGTCTGAAGGCAAGGACTGGCCTGTCTCCCAAGATCTGTGAGAATGATGGGTCGTCCTTCAGGATAGGTTGTAGATCCCGTTCACATATCTATTCAGGGGACACCATTATAGGGCCTAATCACATCAGCCACACTATCAGAGGCTCGTTCACCTGCACATCTACCAATGTGATATATGCCATCATGTGCCAGCAATGCCCCTCTGCCATGTACATTGGCCAAACTGGACAGTCTCTACTGTAAAAGAATAAATGGACACAAATCAGACGTCAAGAATTATAACATTCAAAAACCAGTTGGAGAACACTTCAATCTCTTCGGTCACTCGATTACAGACCTAAAAGTGGCAATTCTTCAACAAAAAAACTTCAAAAAAAGACTCCAAGGAGAGACTGAGAGACCTTAGAGACTAACCAATTTATTTGAGCAGAAGCTTTCGTGAGCTACAGCTCACTTCATCGGATGCATACTGTGGAAAGTGTAGAAGATCTTTTTATATACACACAAAGCATGAAAAAATACCTCCTCCCACCCCACTCTCCTGCTGGTAATAGCTTATCTAAAGTGACCACTCTCCTTACAATGTGTATGATAATCAAGGTGGGCCATTTCCAGCACAAATCCAGGGTTTAACAAGAACGTCTGGGGGGGGGGGGGGGGGGAGGGGGAGGAAAAAACAAGGGGAAATAGGTTACCTTGCATAATGACTTAGCCACTCCCAGTCTCTATTCAAGCCTAAGTTAATTGTATCCAATTTGCAAATGAATTCCAATTCAACAGTTTCTCGCTGGAGTCTGGATTTGAAGTTTTTTTTGTTGTAATATCACAACTTTCATGTCTGTAATCGCGTGACCAGAGAGATTGAAGTGTTCTCCGACTGGTTTATGAATGTTATAATTCTTGACATCTGATTTGTGTCCATGTATTCTTTTATGTAGAGACTGTCCAGTTTGACCAATGTACATGGCAGAGGGGCATTGCTGGCGCATGATGGCATATATCACATTGGTGGATGTGCAGGTGTGCATGAGCCTCTGATAGTGTGGCTGATGTGATTAGGCCCTGTGATGGTGTCCCCTGAATAGATATGTGGGCACAGTTGGCAACGGGCTTTGTTGCAAGGATAGGTTCCTGGGTTAGTGGTTCTGTTGTGTGGTGTGTGGTTGCTGGTGAGTATTTCCTTCAGGTTGCGGGGCTGTCTGTAGGCAAGGACTGGCCTGTCTTCCAAGATTTGTGAGAGTGTTGGGTCATCCTTCAGGATAGGTTGTAGATCCTTAATAATGCGTTGGAGGGGTTTTAGTTGGGGGCTGAAGCTGGAAATGGCCCAACTTGATTATCATACACATTGTAAGGAGAATGATCACTTTAGATAAGCTATTAAGGATAAGGAGTCCAGGAGAGCTGGCTGTATTTCAAGGAATCCCTGTTGAGGTTACAGGGACAAACCATCCCAATGAGTCGAAAGAATAGTAAATATGGCAGGCGACCAGCTTGGCTTAATGGTGAAATCCTAGCGGATCTTAAACATAAAAAAGAAGCTTACAAGAAGTGGAAGGTTGGACATATGACCAGGGAAGAGTATAAAAATATTGCTCGGGCATGTAGGAATGAAATCAGGAGGGCCAAATCGCACCTGGAGCTGCAGCTAGCGAGAGATGTCAAGAGTAACAAGAAGGGTTTCTTCAGGTATGTTGGCAACAAGAAGAAAGCCAAGGAAAGTGTGGGCCCCTTACTGAATTAGGGAGGCAACCTAGTGACAGAGGATGTGGAAAAAGCTAATGTACTCAATGCTTTTTTTGCCTCTGTTTTCACTAACAAGGTCAGCTCCCAGACTGCTGCGCTGGGCATCACAAAATGGGGAAGAGATGCCCAGCCCTCTGTGGAGATAGAGGTGGTTAGGGACTATTTAGAAAAGCTGGACGTGCACAAGTCCATGGGGCCGGACGAGTTGCATCCGAGAGTGCTGAAGGAACTGGCGGCTGTGATTGCAGAGCCATTGGCCATTATCTTTGAAAACTCGTGGCGAACGGGGGAAGTCCCGGATGACTGGAAAAAGGCTAATGTAGTGCCAATCTTTAAAAAAGGGAAGAAGGAGGATCCTGGGAACTACAGGCCAGTCAGCCTCACCTCAGTCCCTGGAAAAATCATGGAGCAGGTCCTCAAAGAATCAATCCTGAAGCACTTGCATGAGAGGAAAGTGATCAAGAACAGCCAGCATGGATTCACCAAGGGAAGGTCATGCCTGATGAATCTAATCGCCTTTTATGATGAGATTACTGGTTCTGTGGATGAAGGGAAAGCAGTGGATGTATTGTTTCTTGACTTTAGCAAAGCTTTTGACACGGTCTCCCACAGTATTTTTGCCAGCAAGTTAAAGAAGTATGGGCTGGATGAGTGGACTGTAAGGTGGATAGAAATCTGGCTAGATTGTCGGGCTCAACGGGTAATGATCAATGGCTCCATGTCTAGTTGGCAGCCGGTATCAAGTGGAGTGCCCCAAGGGTCGGTCCTGGGGCCGGTTTTGTTCAATATCTTCATAAATGATCTGGAGGATGGTGTGGATTGCACTCTCAGCAAATTTGCGGATGATACTAAACTGGGAGGAGTGGTAGATACTCTGGAGGGGAGGGATAGGATACAGAAGGACCTAGACAAATTGGAGGATTGGGCCAAAAGAAATCTGATGAGGTTCAATAAGGATAAGTGCAGGGTCCTGCACTTAGGATGGAAGAATCCAATGCACCGCTACAGACTAGGGACCGAATGGCTAGGCAGCAGTTCTGCGGAAAAGGACCTAGGGGTGACAGTGGACGAGAAGCTGGATATGAGTCAGCAGTGTGCCCTTGTTGCCAAGAAGGCCAATGGCATTTTGGGATGTATAAGTAGGGGCATAGCGAGCAGATCGAGGGATGTGATCGTTCCCCTCTATTCGACATTGGTGAGGCCTCATCTGGAGTACTGTGTCCAGTTTTGGGCCCCACACTACAAGAAGGATGTGGATAAATTGGAGAGAGTCCAGCAAAGGGCAACAAAAATGATTAGGGGTCTAGAACACATAACTTATGAGGAAAGGCTGAGGGAGCTGGGATTGTTTAGCCTGTAGAAGAGAAGAATGAGGGGGGATTTGATAGCTGCTTTCAACTACCTGAAAGGGGGTTGCCAAAGAGGATGGCTCTAGACTGTTCTCAATGGTAGCAGATGACAGAACGAGGAGTAATGGTGTCAAGTTGCAGTGGGGGAGGTTTAGATTGGATATTAGGAAAAACTTTTTCACTAAGAGGGTGGTGAAACACTGGAATGCGTTACCTAGGGAGGTGGTAGAATCTCCTTCCTTAGAGGTTTTTAAGGTCAGGCTTGACAAAGCCCTGGCTGGGATGATTTAACTGGGAATTGGTCCTGCTTCGAGCAGGGGGTTGGACTAGATGACTTTCAGGGGTCCCTTCCAACCCTGATATTCTATGATTCTATGATTACCAACAGGAGAGTGGGGTGGGAGGAGGTATTTTTTCATGCTTTGTGTGTATATAAAAAGATCTTCTACACTTTCCACAGTATGCATCCGATGAAGTGAGCTGTAGCTCACGAAAGCTTATGCTCAAATAAATTGGTTAGTCTCTAAGGTGCCACAAGTACTCCTTTTCTTTTTGCGAATACAGACTAACAAGGCTTTTACTCTGAAACAAGAAGAGACTGCTGAATTGGAATTAGTTTGCAAAGTGGATACAATTAACTTAGGCTTGAATAAAGACTGGGAGTGGATGTGTCATTACACAAAGTATTGTTTACTCCCCCCATCCCCTGCTGTTCCTCAGACGTTCTTGTCAACTGCTGAAAATGGCCCACCTTGATTATCACTACAAAAGGTTCCTCCCCCCGGCCCCGCTCTCCTGCTGGTAATAGCTCACCTTACCTGATCCCTCTCCTTCACAGTGTGTATGGTAACACCCATTGTTTCACGTTCTCTGTGTATATAAATCTCCCCACTGTATTTTCCACTGAATACATCCGATGAAGCGAGCTGTAGCTCACGAAAGCTTATGCGCAAATAAATTGGTTAGTCTCTAAAGTGCCGCAAGTCCTCCTTTTCTTTTTGCGAATACAGACTAACACGGCTGCTACTCTGAAACCTTTTCTTTTTAAGTCATTCTTGCTTACGGTGGAAAGTAGATCCCCACTCTTGGACCCGTGCCCAGCTGAATTCTTATCGCTCCTAATTCTGTGCTGTTAAATCTCCTCACCAGAGAGCATGGTAAATACCTAGCTTACTGGTAGTGCTACCCTCCACCCTCTGGAGCTTTTTTACTTTATTGAAGGCAGCTTCCCTCTGATGGTTGCTGTGTGGCCAGCCCTGCTCTCTTTGGGAGACATTTAAATTAATCTAACAGACGATCATCATCTGCTTAAAACAGTGGTCATTGGGTATGTTTACATGAATTCAAGCCCTGGTTTCCTCAGAAGCTGCCTATTTTAGTCTTTTCTTGTGATATTATGTACCCGCCTTGTTTTCTTAGAGGAACTGTCTAAGAAGCAGTCCAGAATCAACAAAGCTGTGAGAGTGTGAACTGGAGTCTATTCTGCCTGAACTTCAAAGCTAACAGCGGAAGAATCTTTATTTCTGGTGACAATGTAAATCGCAAAAAGAACAGTTTGATTTTCAGACCTCAGCAGAATCTACAGAGATGGCAGTTTAAAAAAAGCATTTAATTTGTAAACTGAACAAATCTGCTCTGGGCATCACGTCAGCGAGAGACTCCTACCACACACCATTTCAAAGCCATCTTTCAGATGACAACTGCAGAAAGAAAGCACAGCCTTCTTCGTGAGCCTGATTCTATCAGTCTTCCACAATGGATGGACTAATGACTTCAAAAGAAGCTCACGCTCAGAAGGATTAGCCTCCGTATGAGAACGAAAATAACGCTGGAAACTAACCATTTCATATTTTATTAACAATATGGGGCATGTTGCGGCAGAAAAACTGAAGAGATAACTAAGCCCAATTCAGCAAGGGAAAAATCATGTAACAGAAACATTTTAAGGAAATGCTACTTAAAATGTGTTTCAGGAAAAAGAAGAAATCAAACAATGGAGTAATGTATCTTGAGAGCAACCTGGGATGTTCCAGCACTTAAGAGCTTCTGGGTTGAAACTGACATTCAGATACACTTAGGCAAAGCCATTTGTAAACAATGATACAACAGAATAAATATTTCTAATGTCAGGCTTTCCTCAAACACACAAAAGACAAAGTGCCCTGTAGCATCAATCTGATTTTTAAAGTGCTTTGGACAAGAAGTTTTAAACATACTGGCCACCCTAGTGAACAGAAGAATAAAACAAATGGGACAGGGAACCAAACACTTAAAATTTTTGTTTTTTAAATACCCCATTCTTCTATTCTTCTCCCAACCCTTTTCTCCAGAGAGAGTTTCCAGTTGGTTGTAATTTGGAACCTAGAAAAGCGATTCCAGATTCATGCATGTCATTGCTTCATTTTCCAGTACCACAGACTCATGTCTGCTGTCGGTGACTTATTAAGTCACCCTGCAGCGACCATAAGAGATTATTAAACCAGTCGTTTTTAAATTATAATTTATATACAGACACGTCAACACCGCACTTTGAAGACACAGATGCTCCCTGCCCCAAAGAATTTATAGTGTAAATGAAACAAGCCAAACATAAAAGAAACAGGATAAGGCTAAGAAGCTGAAAGGTTTGGAGGTTGTTGATAAAGTGATCAGAAGATTGCTTGAAGAAGTAGCTTTTAATGAGTTTATGAAACTTCCCGACGGGTGGATTTTAATAAGGGACTTGACTGAGGGGAGGAGAGGCTGGATGGCAGAGAAGGCTGTTCCAGGTGCGAGGGCAGGATGATAGAAGGGCATGAATGGACTAAGGGGGAAGGACTAGGAGGAGCATATATGCGTCATATATTACAACCTTTGTCAAGGCACATATTCTGTGACAAGCTGGCTGCACGTGACACAGTGCATGGATTCTGTGACTAGAAACTCTGTGGTAGCTTCACTTAAATTAAATATTGAGATTTTAAATTCAATAAACAACGCATGATACACTCAGTAGAATGGCCCCGTGTTTAAATATTAAATTCCACTTATCCTATATTACCCCCACATTTTCAACATTGAGGTAATGCAGATTTCTGTATTTATTAGAGCTGGCCAGAAACTGGAATTCCCATTCCGTAGGAAATTCCAAACGTATTGATTGATTGATAGAGAGAGAGAAAAAACAACAAATATTGTTCTGAACTGGAACAAAAAATACATAAACATTTCCAAGTGTCCCTCAAAACAGAAATGCTGACTTTTGTTAGGAAAACATTGACGTGACATTTCATTTTGATCTTTTTGAAGTGCTTTCAACTTTCCCTGAGCTGCCTGAAGCCCTGGCAACTCATCAAGCAAGGAGTCTGGGAGGCCAGGCTCTATGGCAGCTGGTGAGCCTGGGAGCCCCACGCTCCGCAGCAGCCCTTCAGGCAGGGAGTCTGGCAGTCTAGAGACCCAGCAGCCCGGCCACTGAGGAGCCAAGGAGGTGGGCAGGAAACCAGGCAGGCTTCTGATGGAAACCTGCCTGGCTTCTTTTGAAAGTTTTGTTGAAACCAACACATTCCTCTGGAACATTTCAATTTTGACAAATCAGCATTTTCTGACCAGTATTTTCTGACAAATCAGCATCAAAAAAATTTCTGACCAGCTCCTCTAGTATTTATGACTCAGAGATATTGTCGGGGAAGCTGGAGGTTTGGGTAACTGGACTGAGAACACATGGGGATTTTGTCCCCAAGAAAGGCAGTTCAAGACTGTAGGATAAGCACAGTTAGCTGGATGCTTCTGCTAACATTCTCAGTAGTGGCAATGTTAATGTTGACATTTTCACAGTCATTGTTAGGTTTCAGAATTAACAACCCCTTGAGGTGGATGAGGCAATAATAGTGACAACATCCAGAGCCATATCATAAAGGAAGGCAGGCGAAGTACTTGCAGAGAACGGCAGAAGAGGCATCTGTATATTATTCAGGAAGTGCTCACACCCTTTGTCAAGGTAGTATGCGATCTATAAGTGTTTTCTGGATCCCAATTAACCCAGCAGTACCAGGTATTACTGGCGAGCAGAAATGCCTTTTTCTTCCTGCCTATACAGTAAGATAGAAGATTATGGCCAGCTCTCTAATGTGGCCCTTTCCATGGCATTTATGTCTTTGTGACCTGTCAACTGTATTATTGTAATGAGCACTATGGGACTATCTTTAAAGACCACTCAGAAGTTTCAGCTAGTACAGAAACCGCATTAGGGAACTGGTAATACCTACTTGTTTTCCAGAAGCCACACTGGTTTCCAGTTATTTCTGAACACATGCTCTAAATGATACAATTCTAGTGTTTGTCCAGTCTAATTTGAAATGTTTCACCCTCAGCAAGTTCGCAGATGACACTAAGCTGGGGGGAGAGGTAGATAAAACTGGAGGGTAAGAATAGGGTCCAGAGTGACCTAGACAAATTGGAGGATTGGGACAAAAGAAATTTGATGAGGTTCAACAAAGACAAGTGCAGAGTCTTGCTCTTAGGAAGGAAGAATCCCATGCACCGGTACAGGCTGGGGACCGACTGGCTAAGCGGCAGTTCTGCAGAAAAGGACCTGGGGATTACAGTGGACAAGAAGCTGGATATGAGTTAGCAGTGTGCCCTTGTTACCAAGAAGGCCAACAGCATATTGGGCTGTATTAGTAGGAGCATTGCCAGCAGATCGAGGGACGTGATTATTCCCCTCTATTCGGCACTGGTGAAGACACACGTGAAATACTGTGTCCAGTTTTGGTCCTCCTACGACAGAAGGGATGTGGACAAACTGGAGAGTCCAGCAGAGGGCAACGAAAATGATTAGGGGGCTGGGGCACATAACTTATGAGGAGAGGCTGAGGAAACTGGGGTTATTTAGTCTACAGAAGAGAAGAGTGAGGGGGGATTTGATAGCAGTCTTCAACTACCGGAAGGGGGGTTCCAAAGAGGATGGAGCTCAGCTGTTCTCAGTGGTGGTGGCAGATGACAAAACAAGGAGCAATGGTCTCAAGTTGCAGTGGGGGAGGTCTAGATTGGATATTAGAAAACACTATTTCACTAGGAGGGTAGTGAAGCACTGGAATGGGTTACCTAGGGAGGTGGTGGAATCTCCATCCTTAGAGGTTTTTAAGGCCCAGCTTGACAAAGCCCTGGCTGGGATGATTTAGTTGGTGTTGGTCCAGCTTTGAGCAGGGAATCGGACTAGATGACCTCCTGAGGTCTCTTCCAACCCTAATCTTCTTTGATTCTAAGCAATGGGGCTAGCAGCACTGCCCTTGGAAAACAATTCCACAGTCTAACAGTCCTCACATTTAGATGATTTCTGTGGGGTTCCTCTCAGAGAGCACGTTACTTATCTGGCTGTTATAAGGTGCTGAATGCAACTGCATTGTTGTTTTCTGTATCCACTCAATAATTTTCTGCTTCAATTGACCACGCCAGATATTTTATTTGTGCTCCTCTTATCCCTCTGGAAAACTAAGTCCATGCAAAAAGTGACAGAAGAGGCTGGAACCAACCATGATCTTTCTGCTGAAAACACAAACAAAATGGATGTATCAGTGTTTAGATATGAGAATTTTTACCTTCGGACGTTTTCCATGACTTCCAGAGATCTTCCACGCTGATGAGTTTATCCTCCCCATGGAAGGTGCTGTGTTTGACTGTTGGGTCATGATAATTTAAGTCTTCCCTCAGGAACTAGAAAAAGAACACAAAGGGGTTAGTCATTAATTCATAGATTTTTAATGACCATTTAGTCAGATATCCTGCAAAACAGAAACCATAGAAAATCACCCAGTAATTTTTGCAACAAACAAACAACTTCCCAGGAAGGCTGTGGAATCCACATCACTGAGTTTTTTAAGAGCAGGTTGGACAAACACCTGTCAGGTGTTTAAGTATAATTGGTCCTGCCTCAGCATAGGGGACTGGACTTGAACTCTCGAGGTCCCTTCCAGCCCTACATTTCTGTGATTCTGTTTGTGTTATCTCATCTCTCAGAAAAATATCCAGTCTCGATTTAAAGACTTCATGAAATGGAGAATCCACCACATCCCTTGGTAAGTTGTTCCAATGGTTAGCTGCCCTCACTGTTAAAAATGTACACCTTATTTCTAGTCTGAATTTGTCAAGCTTCAGCTTCCAAGCATTGGATCGCATTTTGCCTTTTTTGCTAGATTAAAGAGACCTCAACTATCAGAAATCTCTTCCCCATGTAGGTACTTGTTGTCCATGATCAAGTCACTACTTAACCTTAAATCTCTCACCATACGGCACGTTTGCCAGACCTTGAATCATCTTGTAACTCTTTTCTGAATCCTTTTCAATTTCACCATCCTTTCTGAAGCATGGATACTAGAACCAGACATAGTATTCCAGTGATGGTCTTATTGATACTATATACAGAAGTAATCCCATCTCCCTGTTCTTACTTAAACTTGCCTTGCTTAGACATTTATACATTTAACAGTTGCATTAGTTAGGAGCCGAAGTTCGCTTGGTTGTCTACCATTATCCCTAAGTTCAGTCTCACTGCATACAGTGTCACATCTTTTAAGTATGCCCCAAATTCTTTGTTCCTAGATGTAGGATCTTGCATTTGGCTATATTGTTCAGGTGAGCACAAGTGATCCAGATCGCACTATATAACTGCTGTCACTTACCACTCCACTAAACTTTGTGTCATCGGCACATTTTACTAGCAATGATTTTATAAAGTACACCAGAGATCATTGGCCCAATGAGCAACACTTAAAACCACCTAATCAACAGAAGCAGCCAAGGAAGAAGAGGATTTGGTGGTCTGTTACTCCCTTGATATGTTCAACTTTTTTGGAGCCCCCTGAGAAAACTAACCAGGAGAACTTCATTTTGAGAATGAAAGAAACTGAACTGAACTTGGCAAAAACTCAGGCTCAGTAGCATCAGGTTAGTGTGTTTCGAAGGTATTGATACAGAAGTATTACTCATCCCCACTCTGGACAGGTTATGCTGAAGTGGCTAAACATGAACATCCTCTCAAGTGCATTTGGCAAGTTCTATTTGTGGGAAGGCAAATCAGGTTGTATCCAATAAATTACTTGCAAAAGAAAGGAAATATAATTTTAAATTAATATGGAAAACTATTCAGACTTTCTGGACTCCAACCTTTTCTTTGGATTACAGTGCCCCAGGCATTCACCTGTATGTCATACAAGAAATGTAAACTACTCCAGTGCAACAAGACAAAAATATAAACGTGATTATGACCAGTTTTGATTTGTAGGTCTCTGTCAACTGACAGAGACATCACCTCAGACACTGCGAAATACAGATCTGGTATGTCAGACACTTTGCTACCAAGTCTCTAGGGCCAAGCTGCCCACAGAGTTCCAGCTTTACTTCACAAAAGCTCTTCCCTGGAGTCTCTTTCCTGCTTTGCTTCAAAGCTCACACAGAGCAGTTGGAAACCAAGAACTACGTTTTCAAAAAGATATGCCTCAGTTGCACGTGTAAAACTAGAAATTGTGGGCCCAACGGGACATGATTGCAAATGCATGGACATTAATATAGTCTACAGGCACTGCCTGATGGAACATATTATTGTGAATAAATAAAAGCACAAAAACAAGTGTGCAAGACCAGCGGCAATTCGTCTACCAAGGGCACAAAATGCCTGACTATATTATAGGTACTTACAATTAGATAATGTGACCCTTTTAAGCAGACATGCTAGTATACATCTAACCCAACTCTGCAATTTTTGTTCCTGTTTTTCTATAAATCGAAATACTAAACAAATTACAAACCCACCGTTAGAACATAACCAACTTTAAACCAGTTTCCAAAAGCTACACCACTGTAGGCAGGGACTTAATAAGAAATCCTCAGTCCTTGATTCTAAAACCAAGGTCATCCAAAGTGGATACTCAATACTGGAGTCATAGGCAAAAGAGCTGATACCAAGGTAGCCTGCCAGTGTCTTCTCACCAGCAGTGCCAGAGGCAATCAGGTGTTAAGTACCGATGAAGGCTGGAGGTTGGCTCTGCAGAGCTAAAGAGTCATAAAAAGCAGTAAAAATGTATGACCATCCTGGTCAGTAGTATATTCCTACTGCTATACTCTTATTCAAGCATGGAATTTCTATCCATAGACATTCAATGGTACAGTTTGAGTCATTTAAGATTTTTACTATATTTGACTTTCTGCTTTCTTTCACATGTAGTGCCACTCCCACACCAGCACGACCTACTCTGTCCTTTCTATGTATCAGGGGTGCCCAAACTGCCGCTCGTGAGCATGCGGCACTTTTACAGTGAAAGTGGGGCTCACAGAGCTCCCCAGGCTCCCCCCATTCTCCGCCTACCAAACTTGGGGAAAGGAGGCTCAGCGCTTCTGCCACAGACGACTAGTGCCTGCTGAGAGTGGGGGCACAATTTAACGGTTTGCCCACCCCCCCACCCCCAACAGCTTGAGTCATGCCACATCCCTCCTCTCCAGCACACATACCCCTCTTACCCTCAGAGGCCCTTCCCTGCAGCTCCCAGATGTTAGTTCTGTGTGGAAAGGCAGAGGCAAAGAGCTGGGAGCTGCACGGAGAGGCCGGTGCTTTAGATCCATGGGGAGAGGCAGCAGCAAATGTAATGGCTCTCCCTGCAGCTCCCAGCTGTTTGCCGCTGCCTCTCCCCACAGCCACAGCTCCCAGCTTGATGGCTCCAGCAGTTGCCGTGCAGGGAGGGGGCCTGGCAGCACCCTGTGACAGAGCTGGGCCACCAAACCCTGGCAAAAGTCTGGTCATGTGCCCCCCATGTGTCACCTCCAGCTTTTTCCAACCAAAGGTGGTGGTGGTGGGGGGTGTCTCGTGGCTTCAGCCCTGCACGGTATGTGTGCCGGGCCTGGCTCATTGCTTCAACAGGAGCAGGGCTGAAACCCCAAGCCCTGGCAGACACCCCGAGTCCCAGCAGGCATGCCCTGGCTCTTGAGCTTCTGAAGATTGTCCTATGCAGCTTGGATGGTCAGTAAGTTTGGCCACTCCTGCTATGTATTTTGTACCCTGGTATCACCATGTCCCACTGATTATCATCATTCCACCAAGTTTATGTGATGCCTGTTATATCAATATCTTCATTTAATACCAGGCACTCAGGTTCACCCATCTTAGCATTTGGACTTCTACCATTTGTATACAAGCACTTATAAAATCTGTCACTTTTTAGCATTACGTGATGTAATTGAATGGGACTCTCTCTCGTTTGACTGTTTCTCTTCAGTTCATACCTGTACTTTATCAACTTCTAGCCTCTCCTCTTTAGTAGGATACAGTGAATCCCCGTTAACAGATCCTCCCCAAGGCATATTTCCATCCAAACCATGTGCTCCTCCGCATCTCTCGGCTTTCCACAAACTCTTAGTTTAAAAACTCCACTACGACCTTTTTAATTTTACATGCCAGCCATCTGGTCCCATTTGGGTTTAGGTGGAGCCCATCCTTCCTGTATAGGCTCCTCCTTTCCCAAAAGTTTCCCCACTTCCTAATAAACTTAATTCCCTTCTCCGTACACCATCATCTCATCCACACATTGAGACCCTGCAGTTCTGCCTGTCTAACTGGCCCTGCACATGGAACTAGAAGCATTTCAGAGAACGCTACCAATGAGGTCCTGGACTTCTCTCTCTTACCTAGAAGCCTAAATTTGGCCTACAGAACCTCTCTTCTACCTTATACGCGCAGTCAATTGAAACTTGCATCAGGACACACTGTTTGAGCTTGACCAACTTTATTTCATTACTCCACACACTTGCAGCAGAATGCAGGACTCTCCGGATGATGATCCGTGAAGGCAATTTCACAAAAGAGAAAAAACAGACTCTCTTTGGTGGTTATTAGTGAAATTAGGCAAGCAGAATCTCTTATTACCAGGAACTCTAAGGGACGTACATTGCTCTGTTTTCAAATTTATTAGGTGCTTATGCTGCACTTATACAAGACAATATGTATACAGACACTGCATACTATACAGTATTCTTAAAATTCATTTTTTTGCTCTGAATAGCTCTGCTGAATAGTGGTGAAAAGACCATATTGATTTAGCTGCACATTTTGAAGTTACAAAGGCTGGGGGGAAAAATCTGACCCACAACACCATGTAACATCAGTTCTTCTCAGCAGTACTAGTTTATGCTCCATTATGGTTATGAACTTCACAGGACACTAAGCCATCACTCCCATTCGAGGGAGAATAGCTTTAAGTTAGTAAATAGGTGAGCCAAAGAAGGGAGCAAAACAAAAGATGCAAACTTGTCTATTTCCCCCTTTTTTCATTTGTGACCTACATGGGGTATGCAGCAATGTCATCTAGAGTTGCCACAACGGGCTGCTAAGAGTGCCTGTAAACACCCACAGGGACACAGGGGATCAGCTGTTGCTCTGTATATTTAGCTCAGGGAGCACAGAAAGGAAAAGTGATCTCTCAGCTTTCCTTAAACAGAGCACCATCAAAACAGATTTCGGAGTACTCTCAGAAGAGGACAGTGTTGTACGGGATTTTCAACTTCTCTCATGGAAGGAGAGAGCTGGATTTGATAGTGTTATAAGACTCCCAACTCCTCTGACAAGCTGTTAAGGTGACCTATTAGTGACCTGCACAAACAGTAGAGGCACAATACACCACAACTTTATTTCCTACTGCATCTTTCAGACAAACTAACTGCTTTGACACATTAAAGGCAGTTAAATATGAAAAATGGAAGCACACTTGAGTGTTAAAAATTAGATTTCCCTTTCTGTAGCTGTTTGCAGAGAAGATCACCAAGTGCACAGGAACCACAGAGTGTGTTGCCATCACATTACAGAACAAAGAGATTTCAACTGAGGCAAGTTTGAATACGCATGTGATAACTTCACAGATAAATTTACATTCTCCTATATGGCAGCTTCACAGTGTAGCCAACAAACGCCTCTAAAGCAATTTCAATGTCAAAAATAACCCCAAAAAGAGAGCATATAATTTGGAAGCAAGATGAAAAGAATTACCATTACAGGGAATGGTGAGCATAAGCAGAAGAGACCACTGCTGGACACAGCAGTCAACAGCCACTCTGCATTGTTATACTTTCTTTTAAAGTCATTTGGTGTTCAAAACCAACTGGAATGAGAATTGTGAAACACAGCAAAGGCTGTCAAACGTCAACACATGTAAGAGAACACCATCTGTACACGTGAAAAGGAACAAGGGACTAAGAACCTGGCTAGCACTGTGCAGAAAAAGCATTTACATTAAGGGGTGAACAGGTTCCATAAGAACAACCATACTGGTCCATCTAGCCCAGCATCCTGTCTTCCAACAGTGGCCAATGCCAGGTGCTTCAGAGGGAATGAACAGAACAGGCAACCAGCAAGTGATCCATCCCCTGTCGTCCACTTCCAGCTTCTGGCAATCAGAGGCTAGGGACACCCAGAGCATGGGGTTGTATCCCTGACCATCTTGACTAACAGCCAAGTACAGACAACTTGAGGATTTCAATAAAGTGAGGTGCTTGGGGGGGCGGGGGCGCAAAGAAAATATGGGAGCTCCTAATTTCTAGCATATGGCCACACAGATCATGTGCAATATACGAGTGAAAGTGTTCAAGTCACTGTAACTAAAAAGAAAAGGAGTACTTGTGGCACCTTAGAGACTAACCAATTTATTTGAGCATAAGCTTTCGTGAGCTACAGCTCACTTCATCGGAATGCATCCGATGAAGTGAGCTGTAGCTCACGAAAGCTTATGCTCAAATAAATTGGTTAGTCTCTAAGGTGCCACAAGTACCCCTTTTCTTTTTGCGAATACAGACTAACACGGCTGCTACTCTGAAACCTGTAACTAAAAAGTTACTGATAAATAGCATCAGATAACTACCCTTTCACAAATCTCTGAGGTATCACTACTAGGCTTCAACGTTAACACCCAGGGTAGCTAAACAGGAGCAAGTCCAACATTAATCAGAACTATTGTTTCTGGCTGTCTGCAGACTCTGACATCACTATAATGGTTACTTTAGGGTCACAGCCAGAAAGTTTTCTTTGCAACCACAAGCTTCAGAGACATTTTTAAAATGAGAATTTCAGATTCTTGAGAGCAATTATGTGGCACCTTAAGAAAAAAATGCATAATTATAAATCAATTTACATATTTGCATAATCTCATTAAACATTTTAACCCTCTGGCTGCTAAACTTTGTGAAAGGTTCATCTACCTCTTCACAAAGCTGCTTTATATCCGTAGGTATCTGCATCCACGG
Organism: Caretta caretta; assembly: GCF_965140235.1. Lineage (NCBI taxonomy): Eukaryota > Metazoa > Chordata > Testudines > Cheloniidae > Caretta > Caretta caretta. Next base: position 7,694,675 of record NC_134206.1, read on the forward strand.
ATGCGGATATCCGCAGACCATTTCTGTGGATCACTGATCGGATGCAGATACAAATTTTGTATCTAGAGCCCTGCAAATCTGCGGATATCCACGGATCATTTCTGCAGATCATGGATCAGATACCGATACAAATTTTGTATCCGGCTCTACAAATCTTGGCTGCAGATATTTTGGTCACTATAGACCTGGAACTTAAATAGAAAAAACATCCCACAAACTAAAGTTTGTTCAATTAAGTCATAAGACATATTTCAGAGTAACAGCCGTGTTAGTCTGTATTCGCAAAAAGAAAAGGAGGACTTGTGGCACCTTAGAGACTAACCAATTTATTTGAGCATGAGCTTTCATGAGCTACAGCTCACTTCATCGGAAGACATAGGTGTCCTTAAACGGAACTGGAACCACCTTTGACTGAGTATGATCACAAATAGGTTGCTAATTAGAAGGGTTTTCCCATAAGAGCCCGGGCTCTCTTTGTAATTGGGGTCACTGCTATCATCTTTAAACTTGATGAAAATTCATCTCCACAAAAGGAAAAAACATATGATGCTTTAAAAGGACAGTTGAAGGTTGACTGACAAATTTTCACTGGTCTTAAATATAGTTTTTTTTTAAAAAATAGACCTTAATTTAGAAAAAAAAGTGCCAATTACATCCCCCATGGAAAAGATGGCTGCAGTGTGGATAAAATCCCAATTTCTCAATTGAGCAAAGACTAAGGGCTAGTTGTCTACACTGGCAATGCTAAAGTGCTGCCCCGGCAGCGCTTTAACATGCCTTGTGTGGTCATGGCGCAACGCTGGGAGAGAGCTCTCCCGGTGCTCTCAAAAAACCACCTCCACGAGGGGCGTAGCTCCCAGTGCTGGTGCACTGTCTACACTGCCGCTTTACAGCCCTGAAACTTGCTGCCCTCGGGGGGGAGGAGGTGGTTTTTCACATCCCTGAACAAGAAAGTTGCAATACTGTAAATTGCCAGTGTAGACAAGCCCTAACTCACTACAAAGCGAGAACACTGGGTTTCATTTGCACTCAAGAGCACGTGGACATCACAACTGCCCATAGCTCTGCAACTCAAGCCTGCTCACAAGAATGGAGCAAGCTAAGTGGAGGGATAACTCAACATTCAAAAAATGCCAGCAGGACGACTTTCAGGCCTGCTGGCCTTTCAGAACATCTGTTGAAGATATACAAATTCTCACGGAGGTGACTGCACTCAATCTTCAAAATCATCCCTGACCTCCCCCTCACTAGTTCATGAAGTAAGCTAACAGAGGAAACTACTAAAGACGGACAGAAACGCAACTGACTCAGAAACAGGGCCTTTCCAGCATCAGGGATATTTCACTACAATCCAGCAGCTGACTGCCAATTTGCGCACTATGGAATTGGAAAGCAATTCTAAGGCTCTGATTTTATGACAAAGTGACTGGCCCAGGACTAAGGCCTCTTATATTACGCACAAATAAGCCCATTTTCAACAGAACCTGAAAAGCCTGACAGCAACCCAAATTATGTCTACAAAGCAAAAAATACCCAACCAAACCCTGCATCAGAGAGTCTTAGAGCTCAGGTCAACTAACTAGGGCTCACAGGGATCACGCTAGAGAACTTCCCTTGGCCTACATCATTATGTGTACTTCCGCACACAAGAAACAAATAGTTCCCCTTTGATGTCACTGCTTACCAGTAAACTAGAGGGCTGGATTGTCCAGCTTCCCTGATGCGTGAGCTTCTGAAGGTTTTTCCAGTTGCCTTTCTGTCCACACCAACTCGGTGGGTATCTCAGGCCAAGCCTTTGCTCCTTGTGTCAATTGTGGACAGGTACAACAATGGCATTGTCCAAACGGACTATTGCCTCAGTCGTTTTCACACATTTACTGAAATGGCCTGACATTCTACAGTTATTCTCAGGATAATCTCATGTCCTAGGAGAACATAAGAACAGCCACACTGGGTCAGACCAAAGGTCCATTTAGCCCAGCATCCTGTCTTCCGACAGCGGCCAATGCGAGCTGCCCCAGAGGAACTGGACTGAACAGAACAGGTAATCATCAAGTGATCCATCCCCTATCGCCCATTCCCAGCTTCTGGCAAACAGCCTTTGGACACCATCCCTGCCATCCTGGCTGATAGCCATTGGTGGCCCCATCCTCCGTGAATTTATCTAATTCTTTTTTGAACCCTGTTATAGTCTTGGCCTTCACAACATCCTCTGGCAAGGAGTTCCACAGGTTGACTGTGCGTTGTGTGAAAAAAAATACTTCCATTTGTTTGTTTTAAATCTGCTGCCTATTAATTTCATTTGGTGGCCCCTAGTTTTTGTGTTATGAGAAGGAGTAAATAACACTTCCTTATTTAATTTCTCCACACCAGTCATGATTTAATAGACCTCTATCATACCTCCCTTAGTCGTCTTTTTTTCCAAGCTGAAAAGTCCCAGTCTTTTTAATCTCTCCTCATACGGAAGCCGTTCCATACCCCTAATTATTTTTGTTGCCCTTTTATGAACCTTTTCCAAGTCCAATATATCTTTTTTGAGATGGGACGACCACATATGCACACCGTATTCAAGATGTAGGCATACCATGGATTTATACAGGGGCAATATGACAGATAAGACAGAAACTATCCCTTTCTTAATTATTCCCAACATTCTGTTCGTTTTTTTGACCATCGCTGCACACTGACTGGATGTTTTCAGAGAACTATCCACAATGACTCCAAGATCTCTTTCTTGAGTGGTAACAGCTAATTTAGACCCCATCATTTTATATGTATAGCTGGGATTATATTTTCCAACGTGCATTATTTTGCACTTATCAACACTGAATTTCATCTGCCATTCTGTTGCCCAGTCGCCCAGTTTTGTGAGATCCTTTTGTAGCTCTTCGCAGTGTGCCTGGGACTTAACTATCTTGAGTAGTTCTGTATCATCTGCAAATTTTGCCACTTCACTGTTTAACCCTTTTTCCAGAACATTTATGAATATGTTGAATAGAACTGGTCCTGATACACACCCCTGGAGGACACCACTAGTGACCTCTCTCCATTCTGAAAATTGACCATTTATTCCTACCCTTTATTTCCTATCTTTTGATCAGTTACCAATCCATGAGAGGACCTTCCCTCTTATCCCATGACTGCTTACTTTGCTTAAGAGCCTTTGGTCAGGGACCTTGTCAAAGGCTTTCTGAAAATCTAAGTACACAATATCCACTGGATCCCCTTTGTCCACATGCTTGTTGACCCCCCCAAACAATTCTAGTAGATTGGTGAGGCATGATTTCCCTTTACAAAAACCTATTCCCCAACAAATTATGTTCATCTATAAGTGTGACAATTTTGTTCTTTACTATAGTTTCAACCAGTTTGCCCGGTACTGAAGTCAGTCTTACCGGCCTGTGATTGCCAGGGTCTACTCTGGAGCCCTTTTTAAAATTGCTGTCACATTAGCTTTCCTCCAGTCATTTGGGACAGACACTTATTTAAATGATAAGTAACAGATGACGGTTAGTAGTTCTGCAATTTCACATTTGAGTTCTGTGACAAAGTTCCTGCTCTACCTTGGTGGGTCTTGCACTTATTGGCGGACTTGCTCGCCTTGGAGCTTCACGGCAGCCCTCAGCTTGGCCTTTTTTCTGAACTCACAGTCCAGGTCGACGACTCCTGTGTCTGACCAGGAGTTGGGAGGATTTGGGGGGAACCCGGGCCCGCCCTCTACTCCGGGTTCCAGCCCAGGGCCCTGTGGAATGCAGCTGTCTAGAGTGCCTCCTGGAACCGCTATGCAACAACCACAACTCCCTGGGCTACTTCATTGAATCACAGAATATCAGGGTTGGAAGGGACCCCTGAAGGTCATCTAGTCCAACCCCCTGCTCAAAGCAGGACCAATCCCCAACTAAATCATCCCGGCCAGGGCTATGTCAAGCTTGACCTTAAAAATATCTAAGGAAGGAGATTCTATCACCTCCCTAGGTAACGCATTCCAGTGTTTCACTGCCCTCATAGTGAAAAAGTTTTTCCTAATATCCAATCTAAACCTCCCCCACTGCAACTTGACACCATTACTCCTTGTTCTGTCATCAGCTACCACTGAGAACAGTCTAGATCCATCCTCTTTGGAACCCCCTTTCAGGTAGTTGAAAGCAGCTATCAAATCCCCCCGCATTCTTCTCTTCTGCAGACTAAACAATCCCAGTTCCCTCAGCCTCTCCTCATAAGTCATGTGTTCCAGTCCCCTAATCATTTTTGTTGCCCTCCGCTGGATGCTTTCCAATTTTTTCACATCCTTCTTGTAGTGTGGGGCCCAAAACTGGACACAGTACTCCAGATGAGGCCTCACCAATGTCGAATAGAAGGGAATGATCATGTCCCTCGATCTGCTGGCAATGCCCCTACTTATACATCCCAAAACACCATTGGTCTTCTTGGCAACAAGGGCACACCGTTGACTCATATCCCGCTTCTCGTCCACTGTAACCCCTAGGTCCTTTTCTGCAGAACTGCTGCCAAGCCATTCGGTCCCTAGTCTGTAGCGGTGCATGGGATTCTTCCGTCCTAAGTGCAGGACTCTGCACTTGTCCTTGTTGAACCTCATCAGATTTCTTTTGGCCCAATCCTCGAATTTGTCTAGGGCCCTCTATATCCTATCCCTATCCTCCAGCATATCTACCACTCCTCCCAGTTTAGTGTCACCTGCAAACTTGCTGAGGGCGCAATCCACACCATCCTCCAGATCATTTATGAAGATATTGAACAAAACCGGCCCCAGGACCGACCCTTGGGACACTCCACTTGATACCACCTGCCAACTAGACATGGAGCCACTGATCATCACCCGTTGAGCCCGACAATCTAGCCAAATTTCTATCCACCTAATAGTCCATTCATCCAGCCCATACTTCTTTAACTTGCTGGCAAGAATACTGTGGGAAACCAGCTCAAAAGCTTTGCTAAAGTCAAGGAACAACACGTCCACCGCTTTCCCCTCATCCACAGAGCCAGTTATCTCATCAAAGAAGGCAATTAGATTAGTCAGGCATGACTTGCCCTTGGTGAATCCATGCTGACTGTTCCTGATCACTTTCCTCTCCTCTAAATGCTTCAGAATTGATTCCTTGAGGACCTGCTCCATGATTTTTCCAGGGACTGAGGTGAGGCTGACTGGCCTGTAGTTCCCAGGATCCTCCTCCTTCCCTTTTTTAAAGATGGACACTACATTAGTCTTTTTCCAGTCGTCCGGGACTTCCCCTGATCACCATGAGTTTTCAAAGATAATGGCCAATGGCTCTGCAATCACAGCCACCAACTTCTTTAGCACTCTCAGATGCAGCGCATCCGGCCCCATGAATTTGTGCTCGTCCAGCTTTTCTAAATAATCCCGAACCACTTCTTTCTCCACAGAGGGCTGGTCACCTTCTCCCCATGCTGTGCTGCTCAGTGCAGCAGTCTGGGAGCTGACCTTGTTCGTGAAGACAGAGGCAAAAAAAGCATTGAGTACATCAGCTTTTTCCACATCCTCTGTTACTAGGTTGTCTCCCTCATTCAGTAAGGGGCCCACACTTTCCTTGACTTTCTTCTTGTTGCTAACATACCTGACGAAACCCTTCTTGTTACTCTTAACATCTCTTGCTAGCTGCAACTCCAGGTGTGGTTTGGCCTTCCTGATTTCACTCCTGCATGCCCGAGCAATATTTTTATACTCTTCCCTGGTCATTTGTCCAGTCTTCCACTTCTTGTAAGCTTCTTTTTTGTGTTTAAGGTCAGCAAGGATTTCACTGTTAAGCCAAGCTGGTCGCCTGCCCTATTTACTATTCTTTCTACACATTGGGATGGTTTGTCCCTGTAACGTCAATTAGGATTCTTTAAAATACAGCCAATTCTCCTGGACTCCTTTCTCCCTCATGTTATTCTCCCAGGGAATCCTGCCCATCAGTTCCCTGAGGGAGTCAAAGTCTGCTTTTCTGAAATCCAGGGTCCGTATTCTGCTGCTCTCCTTTCTTCCCTGTGTCAGGATCCTGAACTCGACCATCTCATGGTCACTGCCTCCCAAGGTCCCATCCACTTTTGCTTCCCCTACTAATTCTTCCCGGTTTGTGAGCAGCAGGTCAAGAAGAGCTCTGCCCCTAGTTGGTTCCTCCAGCACTTGCACCAGAAAATTGTCCCCTATACTTTCCAAAAATTTCCTGGATCATCTGTGCATCGCTGTATTGCTCTCCCAGCAGATATCAGGGTGATTGAAGTCTCCCATGAGAACCAGGGCCTGCGATTTAGTAACTTCCGTGAGTTGCCGGAAGAAAGCCTCGTCCACCTCGTCCCCCTGGTCTGGTGGGTCTATAGCAGACTCCCACCACGACATCACCCTTGGTGCTCACACTTCCAAACTTAATCCAGAGACACTCAGGTTTTTCTGCAGTTTCATACTTGAGCTCTGAGCAGTCATACTTCCCCATGGCCTCCTCCCAACACCTTCTTTATCCTCACCATAGGACCTTCCTCCTGGTGTCTGATAATGCTTGTACCCCTCAGTCCTCTAACAGTCCGCGTTCTCACTCTCAGCTCCTAATGCCTCTTGCTCCCAGCTCCTCACACGCACACCAGAAACTGAAGTGAGCTCCTTTTTAAAAACCCAGGTGCCCTGAATAGCCTGCCTTAATTGATTCTAGCAGCTTCTTGATTGGCTGCAGGTTTTCTAATCAGCCTGTCTTAATTGTCTCCAGAAGGTTCTTGATTTTTCTGGAACCTTCCCTGTTACCTTATCCAGGGAAAAGGGACCTACTTAGCCTGGGGCTAATATATCTGCCTTCTATTACTCTCCTACAGCCATCTGGTCCGACCCTGTCACAGTTCCTTCAGAACTCTTAGGTGAATACCCTCTGGTCCTGGTGACTTATTACTGTTTAGTTTACCAATTTGTTCCAAAACCTCCTCTAATGAGTTTCTCAGATTTGTCACCTAAAAAGAATGGCTAAGGTTTGGGAATCTCCCTCACATCCTCAACCGTGAAGACTGATGCAAAGAATTCATTTAGTTTCTCCACAATAGCCTTATCGTCCTTGAGTGCTCCTTTATTGTCTCGATCGTCCAGTGGCCTCACTGGTTGTTTAGCAGGTTTCCTGCTTCTGATGTACTTAAACATTTTTTTGCTATTACTTTTTGAGTCTTTGAACAACTGCTGTGTTTAATCTGAAGATTAATCATAAAACACAGCCATATAGGTTCACGTTTGTGAGCCTCTGTATCCATTCAAATAATACGCCCAGGAGCTGGCCTCCAGCCACCAATGAAGAAAAGTTTTAAATACATGACAAAATAAGGAGGACCTTAGAGCTTTGAAAGATGGAGAAAAATAACTGAACAGGCAAGTCTAGCTTCAGATGCAGATGTGTCCAGGAAGGCTAGTACTGATAATACAATTTACAAGTTCTTTACACAGAGGCAAGCTCCCGACACAGATTCCCATGTCAGCTTCTCCAATAGCAATGAATTACATCTACTAGTGAGGTGTTGCATTGCATTGTGAAGCCTGGAATCATGGTACTTTGCAATACTTAACTCTGCCAATAAGCAAACAGAGATGACAATACGTTTCCTGCAGTTGCAAAAGATCAATACAGATCTAAAGAAACACATATTTACATAGAAATATTTGCACAGAACAATATTTGCACATAAAATGCAAATAATGCAAGCTACTCTAAAAGTAAATTCAACAAGCAAATCACTTGGATTCTGAGAGCAGATATAAATTCAAAACCTTGACTATGTTACATACTCTCCACAGAAAAGGAAAAATTATTAATGTTTAGCTTTGCTGCTTTTTCAAATTTGAATCAGAAGATGGTCACTGATTTTAAATCATCAATTCTGGAAAGGAGTATGTCAACTGAAGGGAAGTCAGAGAAGAACAACCAAAATTGTAAAAAGGCCAACTTGAAAGGAAAGATTAAAGGGAGTTAAATAATCATAATAGACTGTTCGCGCTACAGGAGTTCAAAACTCACTGTGGAACTTGAACACTTTGCCTTCTGACACAGAAGTGAGTGTACTACAAAATAAACAACAAAGCAACTTTGCTCCCCCCTTACTCACTAGCTTGGTAGCATCCACTGGCACCACGGGGGCATTTTCAGGTAATGTCTGCCCTTTCAATTGATGGCATACACCTGCCTTCTTACGTTGGTTCTCAGGTTAATGGCTTCTCTGTTGCTGCTGGAGGGTCACGAAGCAGTGGTGGCAGAGCAGAGGGTGCCCTTTTCCCTCTCAGATGTGGAATTCACCAGCGAGCCATGCCTTTGTCAGCTCCAGATTAGATTCATTCTGTGTGCTCTACACGGGCTGCATGTGACGACCTTTTTGAGACCTCAGCTGGTGCAGACTGCAGCTGTCTGATGATTTACTGGTGACTCACACATGGAGTGGCACATTTTGCCATGTGCTCCACTGACTGCATTGGCTTCCAGTTTGTTTCCAGGTGCAATTTATGCTGCAGTTACTAAGCTTGCTATGGTTGGGTCCTGGGTATGAGAGATCCTGTTCTCTCTGTGCTTTACTTCACCAGATGAGATCAGCTGGGATACCTGAGGTGAGATTTGCAAGTCTGGTGTAGGTCATTCCCAGTGAAGGGGGCCTGACTCTGATAACAGAAGCCTGTGTTTGTTCCCCATCTGGGTATGTTGCAGAACTACCCCACTCCCACTTTAAAAAAAAAAAAAATCTGAGAGTCCCAGATTTGTTTGCAAGAAGCACAAAGCTACATTCCCGCTGAAAATCTGCCTTTGCATGTTACAACTAACTAACTTCCAGGCTTTAAGAAAGCTTTACTAATCCATTGCAGGTTTCTCAGAGAAGTCATCCCAAGTAGCAAACCACAGAGTCTTCCCTATAACCCACCATGTCGGAGCTGAATGCATCTGGCAGAGGAAAGCATGGGGTAAAACCCTTCTCACAGCTTCAGTGACCTTTAAAAACTAGAGAGACATCGCTCTGCATCAGAAAGGCTGACTTTCCTCTCTTTCAGTTGTTGAGCAGTCATCTTCTTGACATATGAAAGGTCAGTGGTCTCCAAATCCTGTTGCCCAGGCAGATAGGCAGAGAGAAAGAGAGAGAACCGAAGGGGAGAGACAATCAAACTAACCCTGCATCATTAACAGCCCTTGGCACAAACGAGTGTGAGGGGTGGATTTAGGCTTATTTCCAATAGTTGTCACAGCAGGCAGGAATGTGCAATTGGGCCTCAAATTGAGAACTAAGTCGATGCCTCTGATGGCTTCTGGTGTTCTCCTCTTTCATCAAGCCTCAGAAAACATGATGACAAGACAAATTCTTTATGGCAGAGCTGCTGAGGCTGTGACTGCCCTACAGTTGAGCAGAACAGATGGAGAATTTAAGGAAGACAGTCTAGTAGACTAGAGGATGTTGTAATTTCTCATCTTTTAGCTGAGTTTTAATTCACAGCCAAGTTGTAGGTGGGCAACCCAATGAAAATTAGCCATTTCAGTTGGCTGAAATACAAAGCTTTTATCATTTCCAAGGGAAAAATCAATGTTTATCCACCTTCATATACATAATATTCTCCTCTGTACATTGGGGAGTGTCATTTTTTTCTATATATTTATGTTCTAATGGCCTGTTTCAAGAGGCTGTGACAGCACTACAAAATTCCCAAGAAAAAACAGCACAGAGAATACCGTGGAAGAGGTGAGTCCTGCCCCAAGCAGCTTACAAACTAAATATGAGACATGACAGAATGGAAGGATAACTAAACAGTTATCAGGGCACAGGCATGGGGAGCAGATGGCAGGGAACTTCAAAAAGAGTGTACAGTTACTAATGAGGGCTAGTCTGTGGCGTAACGGAATAAGGAAGACTTATCTGCCTAAAGTTAGTTGTGTGTGTGTGTTTTCTATCATATCTCCTTTAAGTAACTATATTAATTGGCTAATTTCTTGTAGTACCATAGCAGAAGTGGGTCTTAAAGAGGGACTTGGAGTGGGAGATCACCTTGCAGATTAGCTCTGGGAGGGCATTCACAGCATAAGTGTAGCATGGAAAAAACCACAAGGACAGCTGTGCAAGAAACAGACAAACCAGGCAATAAGATTGGTGTCACTGAAGGAGTGGAAAGAGCAGCATGCAACATGACACCAGGGTCAGCGAAGCACGGAGGCCAGATTTAGGGAGAACCTTGAAGGTGAGGACAAGAAGTATTTGACATCCTGGAGAAGAGAAGCCAGTGGAGGATTCACAGAGAGAGGGTGATGTGGTCAGGTCAATGGGTAAGGAATACGATCTTAGAAACTGCATTTTGAATGGACTGGAAGTGGTGATTCATAATCAAGACAAGAGATGAAGAGGGCCTGGATGATCATATTTAGTTGGATATTTACAGGATTTTAAACTAGATGGTAGTAATGGAGCAACTTCAAAATACAGCCAAGCCAGGGGTTGAGAAAGCTCAGAAAACCATCCAGAACTGAGTCCCCGGGGAGCGTAGTAATAATAATAATTATTTGTACTACAGTAGCACAGAGGCCAGAGTAAAGTGACAATATACAAGACAGATTCTTGCATCAGATCCTGCCCTCCAGCTATGCAAACTAATTCGTAGATTAACAATACTTTACATAGCATTTATATAATGTTATCTAGCACATTCAAAGAGCTATACAAAACCCACTAATTAATCCTCCACTTTTTCAACATGGGTATTGTCCCTATTTTACACATGGGGAAACTGAGGTAGACAAATGAAATGACTGACCCAAGCCCATACCATGAGTCAGAGGCATAGCCAGGATTAGAACTACAGAGTTTATAGGGACTGAGACAAGGGAAAGGGACTGTACAAAAAGGTTGTCCTCACAAGTGACAGGGGAATTCAGATGGGAGCTCTTTGATCAGTCTGGGCAGTGAAATTGAGACAAAAAGAGGAGAGCTCTGTAATGACAGAACAAACAACTTGGCGCCTGCCCTCCGAGCTTGCTGGGGCGACTCTGAATTGACACCATTTCACATTTTGGACTTATGAGCCTTTTCTTTCCAATATTTTTAAATTAAAGAGCTGCTTCGTTATTAGGGGCCTGTCTGTCACACGGCTTTATTGTGTGGGCTCAGGCAACCATTTAAAATTCCCTGTGCCTGCACTTCCTTCTCTGCAAAACGGGAAAAAATCATACTCCCTCACTGGACGGGGTGGGGAGGGGGTAGAGAGACACGTTGTTGTCAGGGTCAGTCAGTCAGTCCAATGTTAGTAGAGAGCTTTCAGCTGGCAGAGCACTATACAAGAGCAAACATCACAGTAAATAGACCAAATCAGTCCCAGTGGAGAAAACAAAGGCTTCACTTCACAACGCAGAAATTGCAGATCACACTTTTGTAATTTCTTTCAAAAGGATCCAACTGCCCCATTTATGACCTCACCTCCCTTCCGAAGCACTTCCAGGCATACAGCATGTGCACAGAGCTCAGCTCTGCTGTACTGCCTCGAGGAGGTAGCAGGGTCTAGTGGATAGCGCTTGTAGCGAGCTGCGGGGTAGTGTTGCCTAATGGATAAGGTACTGGATTGGGGAGTCATGAGACCTCGGTCCTCTTGAGCTTCGGCAAGTCACATCTCTGTGTCTTTGCCTGTCTCTTCTATTCAGGGCGAGGACTGGTGTCTTATGGCATTCTGGGAGCTGCAGTCTCTGCAGGCTGAAGATGAAGGCAGCCAACAACTACTCTGGAAAATGTTATTGGCTGATCTTTGGCCACCCCTGACACGCAGTACTATCCAATGTAGAGCTGCCCTCCTAAAGAGGAAGGCAGGAAGGGGAGGAAGGACAGAAGGGAGAAAGAAAGAAAAGTAGCTGTGAACTAACCTCATCGCTCTCCTCTACATCCACGTTGCCATTGGCGTCATCGTCCATCTGTTTGTGGATATTGCAGACAGCTTCAAAGCTGAGCTGCTCATCTTCGTTGTGGCACAAGGGCTCATCAATTCGACAAAACTCTGTTTGGGGAGAAAACACTGGCATTAGGTAGCCCCCACCACAAGAATTTCCATCTCACTGACTAACCAATTTATTTGAGCATAAGCTTTTCGTGAGCTCAAATAAATTGGTTAGTCTCTAAGGGGCCACTAGTACTCCTTTTCTTTTTGGGATATTTTAGTGTTCCAGACCTACAAATATAAAGTAAGACTGGCTGGTCTCTATGATAGCAGCAAATCCTGACAAAAAAGAATGGAGGGCCTAGCCTGGGCCAATTTATCTTAGGGACCAGCTGCTGCAGTCCCTTCCATCACAGCATTATGTACCAGTAGCGCTGGAAATGCTGATCAGCTTGAGTGCATGGGAGGCAGGGCCTTCTCCAGAAGAAGCCAGCGACTTTAACAGGCCTATAAGTTTTAGCCTGGGGGAAGGACTCCTGGGTTGTTTTTAGTTTGTATTTAGTGGGATTTATTTGCCATATAGGTTTATTTTGTGTCATTAAGACGTTATTATGTATATTACAGTTGTGCTTAGACACAGGACATTTTGTGGGTTTAGTTAAATTTATTTTATTCATTTTGTTTTATACATATAATTATTCAATAAAAAGATGGTATTTCCATTAAATATGTGACGGGCCATTTAAAGTTTTATATTTATAAACCAACACCATAAATTGTGCCTCATACTTAATAAGTAGAGAATGCTGATTCAAAAACACAGGTGTCTTGCTTAAAGGAAATTTTAGAGGCTTTTGGGTAGGAATCTGTTGATGGTACGAAGAGCCTTTCACCTAGCAGGTACCTAAGACCGCATTCATTCCAGGTTGCTATTGACTGAAACTTTTTACCATCTGATGGCAGTTCTGAGGACTACATGAAATGAGTTTGGCGGGTCTTAGTCCAGTTCCCATTGGACTGGTGTCCACATCACAAAACCCATCACTAGAATTGGCATTCCTATTGAGTCTTAGCAGAATGGCTAAGGAACAACGGGCATATCTAAAAACCCACAGTTGGCCTGTGCCAGCTGACTCAGGCTAAGAAGCCATTTAATTGCAGAGTAGACGTAGAGGCCCTTGTGAGGTGGGAGGCCCAAAGCCCCTTAGCCCGACCCCGAATCAGCTGGCCTGGGGCAGCCGCCGGTGTCTAACTGCAGCGTAGACATACCACAAAGGGCCTTGGAGATCGAATCCCCCTCTGACTTCATGGTGGTCCTTCCAAAACAAAACAGGCACGCTGACGCCAGAGGGATCTGGCACTGCTGCCATACATACCGTATCTTTTCTGAGGCTAAACTGGCATTTATTAAGGCATCTATCAACTTGAGATCTAAAAACCCAGATGAAATGAAACTACTCATATGCTTAAAAAGTTAAGTACATGTTTAATTAAATGATTGGCCGGATCAGGGCCTAAGTGTGGACTGAAGTGAGATTTATGTTTCTTGGTCTGTCAATCTGAAATCTTTTGCCAGCACTGAATTCACACTAATTGTTTTTAAATGTTTCATTATTAGTTTTACTTTCCCCCTTTAGCTTTCACAGATACCTTGGCTGATGCAATCTTCATGACAGATCCACCCTAGAAGCCCTCTGCTACCAGCACAGATCTCTAGCTGCATACAGCTAACACCAGCCAGGAAAAGTTACAAAACAGTTTCCATATTAAAAAGACTGGGACTGTTTAGCTTAGAAAAGAGAAGACATAAGAAGTACTGCTTCACATAATGCACAGTCAACCTGTGGAACTCATTGCCAGAGAATGGTGTGAAGGGCAAAAGTCTAACTGGGTTCAAAAAAGAATTACGTAAGTTTCTGGAGGATAGGTCCCTTGATGGCTATAAGCCAAGATGATTAAGGATGCAACCCCATGACGCCAGTGTCCCTAAACCTCTGACTGCCAGAAACTGGAACTGGATGACAGGGGATGGATCACTCGATCATTGCCCTGTTCTGTTCATTCCCTCTGAAGCATCTGGCACCAGCCACTGTCAAGAAGGCAGGATACCAAGCTAGACAGACTTCCTACTCCTCTCTCTCCAGACTGTTTAAAACACAAATAAAGTAACAGGTGCATGTAATTTCCCCAAGCAAACACTGACTGCAATTCCTTCAGCTGCTACAGGTGCCCCAATGCCTGGCATGACAGCATTTGGTACTGCAGGTCGTGTCTTAGCTGATCAAATGCCATAGTGAGGCAGGCAAGAAACACAAGTGAGTGCACTTGTAAGTGAGCATGGAAGATAAAATAGGATGAGCGAGTCAGAGAGATGTAAGAGCACTTGCACTTTTTTCAGACTACAGGTGCCTCTGTAAGTTATTATTGAGTATATGAGTCATGATACAGCACCATATGATCGCTAACAGTTTACTGGAAATAAAGGTGTCTCTATCAGATAAAGACAGATGGCAGGGTCACATAGCATTGAATGGTCACTTGTAATTAAAGGAAATACAGCTGCCAAAGTTTCTGAACCTAATGCAACTACAGCCATAAATGTCACTCATCCCAAAATATTCATCAGTGAGAAAATACAGCTGCACTACCATGCACGGGAGCAGTAGTTTTCCTTGTGGGCATACCTTTAACCTCTGATCTGTTAGATGTTGGCTTGTATCTGCAGAATCCCAGACGTGGCTTGATACCAGCCTTATAAACAGGATGATATTACCTTGAAGCTTAGCAACAGATGAAGGACCACAAACTTTTTTCAATATCAGTTACAAGAGCAGAGGATCCAGAGTTTCATTTTAATGTTTATCTACAATAAATAAATGTATGTTCTCCAATTTCATACTTTGCATATGACATTCTCTCAAAAGCACCTAGAGGAGGGTTCTCCAATTACGCTTTCAGCGTCTCACCGAGTATCAACCTACGAGTCCAAGTTTTACATTGTGTTCATCACTGTTGTGTTTGAAAGCCTGACAAGTGTATGTATTTTTACACAGAGATGGCACATTTAAAATCCTGGCTGTAGTTATGGCACTAGTGCTGGAACAGGACTTTTCAAACTGATACTGATCTAATTCCAGTATCTTAGTGTGTAATATAAACATAGAACAGAAGATGGAAAGCATCAGTTTCCATCTCCCATAACCCAACCTCTGCAATCACAGGAAATCAGGCAATGGGCGATATGCCCAGCAGATCCTAACGGATGACCCCCTCTCCTAACTCAGTGCTGCAGAGAAAAAATAAAAATCCCCGTCAAAATACCATGAGAAAATGTCTTCCCAAATTAGGTAACCAGCTCAGCCCTGCGCACATAAGCTACAATTATCACGGTTAAGTATCCAGTCTCATTTATACTCTGAGATACCAGTAGTGTCTAAATATGGAATACCGGTCTATTTTTCTTGATTTCCCAGTGCTGCGGGCTCTGCCAGTCCCTTCTGGAACAGGGAATCCTGAATACTGACCACATTCTGGGAACAGGAAATGCCCCAAGGAATTTAACTTAATAAAAAAAAGATGTCCACAGGTAGGCTTCAGATGTAATTGTAGTTTCCCTGAAATTTAGGTGTGATCTACACTTAGAAATTTACCAACATAGCTCTGTCAATTAATGGTGTGATTTTTTACCAAGATAGCCACACTGATAAAAACCCTACTATAAGCCGTTTTATACCAGTGAAGTGCATCCACCCTAAAGGATTTTGTCAGCATAACTATATTAGTACAACTATACCAGCAAAAGCCTCCTAGGGTAGACAAGGTATTAGCTGACAATGTTTGCTTTGGTCACACATGATATGACATCAGAATAGGAAAATTTATTCGTGCTTATCTACAAGTTTCCTTTCTTTGAGTAATAAGGTCTACAGATCTGTTACAAGGGGTACTTCAGCCTACTTACAACTTGGAGGCAGAACCAGATCTGCCAGTCATTAGCAACAAGGGAGTGCCCCACCCCCTGAAGTTCCCTTTAATCAAGACAATGTCCAGGCCAGTATGATTCCATTCTACTTTCCTAAATTACAGATTGTGTTAACTATACTTTGAAGTGAAATCACAACAATTTCTCCTAATGCAGAGCACAGGGACACGTCTCCCTAACAAAATAAACCTGAATATTTGGGTATCAACTTCTCTCTCTATTCTGGATGATCCATTTGTCTCCAAGATGGGCCAGATCTATGGACCTTATTACTCAAGGAAAGGAAATTTTCAGGCAAAACACAGATTTTTTTTTTCTGTTCTACATGGAGCTAGGGTCCACAGAGCCTTAACAATGGAATTTTCACAGCAATGTGCCTCCAGGGTGGGAAGCTGGATCATCCTTTAATTATGGACAACCAAAATGAGGTTGATTATATATCCTGGACAATGAGGCATGGGAAAGACTTCTGCCGAAAAATGGCATTGGTTAGTGATTAGATGACCAATATGTAGAATTTGGTGAATTTATGTATTGATGGCTACATGGCCATCTAGCTGGTCTCAATACAGGAGACATGAGTTCTCTGCCCTGAAGTTATCAGTGCTCCTACAGATTAGACTTTGATGCTTGACAGAAAAAGAACATTTCTTGAATTTACTTTGCAAGTGAGTGCTATGACAGATGTGAGGACTGCATGTCTGAACAGGTCTCCACAGAGAAAGCTCCCAACTTCATAAACTCATCCGACTGGCGATAGTGGTTCTCAGGAAGTCTGCTTTAATGGATAGAAAGTGTAACGATACTAGGTAGTGAGTAAGGAGCAGAATGAGGTTCCAAACATTGTGGGGTTGGAATCCAGGTAGTTAACCTAAGGAAGCATTTAATGTCAGAGTTTCTACAAAACTTCCTTTTTCTTGACCATATTGAGAACATTATAGTACAGAGACTTGACCTTTTTGCTTAGGAGTCTTAGATTGGAAGGACAAAAGTACAGATGTTACAGACCACCAGAAAGGCTGAAGAGTTCTTGGATAACCAGCCTCAGGAAGCATCACTACCCCAGATTCAAGGAAGAAACTGGCCATCCAGGAATGAGAAAGAGATGAAATAAGAGATACTTAGTGTGACGGGATTCCCCAGGGTGCAGACTGAGACTGTGGGAACACTGTGCCCCCCTGAACTCTTTCCAGCCTGGGCTGTCTCTCACAATGCCTTGCTAGTGACCAGCGGCAAACCCCTCCAGGTGCTGTGATCACTCAGCACAACAGCATGTGGAGCCCCACACCCAGCTATACTGCATGAATGCTCCCAGAGCAACGGCAGCAGAGCCAAATTCCCCCAGCTCCCAGCCCTGTACCTCAGGAATATACCGTCTTGCACTGCTCAAGGTGGGAAGTGCAGATTTATTAATTGGTTCACCACTTCATCAATGAAAAGCGTATATACACCTGCCTTTGCAAACCTGAGCATATCGGCCACATCCTTCAGGCAAAATCACTGGTAAAGATAAACAGCCAAACAAATGTATTGACTACAAAAGATAGATTTTAAGTGATATTAAGTGATAGGCAAAAAGTTAGTTACCAAGATAAAATAAAATATAAGCATGCAGTCTAAACTCTCAATCCTATTAGTTTGGGCAACATCTAGATTAAGCAGTTTTTTTCAAGCCACTGGATATTGCAGTTCGTACCACACAGATTTCACCCTTGAAATCTGGGCCAGTCTTCTCTGCATAAATCTTCTCAGTGTCCTTGTTGCTTGCAGCATGGGTGGGGGCAGGAGAGAGGTGAAGCATGGGCCTGCTCTGTTCTGTTTTATACCCTCAGTCCTATGTGCTTAGGGAACACACAAGTCCGGACATGTCTGGGGGCATTACTTAGTCTCCAGGCAAGGTTGAGCAATTCCTCTGGTGTGGCCTCATGCAGGTGAGTCATTGAATTGTAGCTCCCCTGCTGGACAATGGCTGTTGATGGGTTGTCTGACACCCTGCCCGGGCATTGGTTACTTTCCTTGCTGTTGCCTCTGGGGAGCTAATATCTGGCTGATTCCCCAACTTACAGCACGTTTTAGTGACAACCATACTACACAATTCTCATACCTTCATATGTATTAATGATATACATAAATGGATAGAAAAATGACTTTCAGCAGATCACATAACCTTTCCCATGATACCTCACACAGCCGGCTTTATATGCAATCACAATTATATATAAATGAGCAACATGGGGGTTACAGGGTGCTCCCCCAAGGTACAGAATGTCACACTTGGTAATTCATAACCATCAGAGACAAGAAGATAAGGCAGCATTCTACACAGCTGGAGGCAGATGAGGATGAACAGCTTGTGGCCATCAAAGAGAAGAGGACTAGGAGTAATTCCATGCAGCTAAAAGTTTCCAATCAATGTCAGGTCCACCGTGTGAAAACTGTGGAAGATATCTCTGAAGATTCAGCTGGTCAAATGGTATGGAGAGGTGTGGGGGACACACCTGTGGATGGCTACTCAGCACAACCCGTAAGAAAAAAATCAAGCTTCAACCTTCCAAGGAAGACAGATGATTTTTGTTGAGGATTCTGTACTAAGAAGAATGGATGAATGTTCTGCAAGGGACAGGCAGACAGCGGACGGTGTGTTTTCCTCTCAAAGCTAAAAGATGAGACATCACTCTATGATTAAACAGGCTTCTGAAGTCAACAGGCCATGGTCACGGTACATATTGGCATAATGACACTACATTGTGGGATAGCTCACAGATTATAGATGACTTCAGGGAACTCAGAGGGGTGCTGAAGGAGAAGAATGTCCAAGTGATCGTCTCAGAGATCCTTCCTGTCCTTCAAGCGAAGGAAGACAGAAGGCAGAGGATTCTGACAGTGAACTGCTGGCTAGGTACTGGTGCTAGATAGAGGGTCAAATGACCCTTCAGAATTGTAATTTATTTTTGGTGGTGGTGGTCTGATGCCACCTGAGAGCTTTCAGGCCCAGAGATAACACTGCCCAGACTTGGCTGTCTATAGATAGTGCAGTGGCCACTCCTTCAAGTAAAATACCATCCCATTAGAAACAGTGAGAGCTTGGCCCCTAGGGACAATAGACATGTTTACCTTTGATAGCA
The DNA here is from genome assembly GCF_965140235.1 of Caretta caretta. Lineage (NCBI taxonomy): Eukaryota > Metazoa > Chordata > Testudines > Cheloniidae > Caretta > Caretta caretta. Next base: position 7,713,651 of record NC_134206.1, read on the forward strand.
ATACCAAGTTGAATCTGGACTGGTTCACAGTGGTTTGAGCATTGGCCTGCTAAACCCAGGGTTGTGAGTTCAATCCTTGAGGGGGCCATTTAGGGATCTGGGGCAAAAATTGGAGATTGGCCCTGCTTTGAGCAGGGGGTTGGACTAGATGACCTCCTGAGGTCCCTTCCAACCCTGAGATTCTATGATTCTATGATTCTATGCTGAGGAACCTTACAGCCTTACAAAATGGAGGCCACTGAGGTTACAAAGAAGTATATGGGGAGCCAAGAGCCCCTTCCTGCCTGCTTGTTCTTCCACATTTGGGCTGCTCTCCCTCTCATCACTCTATGGCCAGCTGCCGAAGCAAGAGGTGGATTGGTTGTGGCAGCAAGGCATGGCAAACTGCAGCAGTATCTAGGAACAATGATCTGTACTTTGGGCGTGGTGATCCACAGCGGTAGCCAGGGACAACAGCCCAATAGCTAGGGCGTGGTAACCCATAGCAGCAGCTGAGGACTCAGACTTTAATGCCAGAAGCGATGACAGCTCAACGTTTTGCTAGTCTTTTAAGTGTGGCAAGAAATTGCCGTTCCTCTATTACGATATCTTCCCAGGAAGCATGAGGAGGCATAAACAACTATGGCTTGTCTCAGGCAGTCACAGATCTCGAACATATTTTCACTCAACACAGTGTTCTGGCTGAAACAGTCAATCCTCTGGGTGGGTTTTTCATTTTGTTTGATTTTGATTTATTTTATTATATATGTGATTTGATCTCACAATACTGATTTGGACAGCTGGCCTCACTCCCGTAAGGAGAAAACATTTCTGTTTTTTTCAAATATTTCCTCTTTTTGGATGAACATGAACCCAAGAAACCAGCACAGCTCTTTGGCTTGGTTTTTTTTCTGGGTTAATCTGCCATGCTGCACTCCATGAAGCTGAGCAAGGGAACCGGATGCTGATTTTATTTATATACATCCTCTCTGAGAGTTTGTCTCTACCATCCCGCCTCAGAGGAGGGAGTGAAATTGGGCTCAGACATTGCTCCAAAAATATTTTGAGAGATTAGTGATCTCCCGGCCTTCAAAGATGTTGACTTTACTGTCTTCTCTCCCAAAATGGGGTTTCTGGGTCCTGGAAGGAAAGTATTGGGATTCAAGAATGGATTCCCCAGAGGTTTTACCCCTTTCGATTATTAGGGTATCATGGGCCAGACAGGCTTGCATTTCCTCTGGAGGCCTCTGCCTGGGATGTGAGTAGCACAGGCCTGTTTGTAGAGGTGGCAGAAGCGGGACCCAAAAGTCCCTTATTGCCCTTTCTGATGTAGGCAACCTCTGTGTTGCAGCCATTACTCTCCCTCGAGCTGCAGCCTGAGCAGAAGCAGCTGAGCTCCACAGTCAGAAGTGTGGCTGCTGGTGCGGCTCAAGGGATTCAGAGTATGTCTACACTACGGAATAAGGTCGAATTTATAGAAGTCGGTTTTTTAGAAATCGGTTTTATATTTTCGAGTGTGTGTGTCCCCGAAGAAAATGCTCTAAGTGCATTAAGTGCATTAACTCGGCGGAGTGCTTCCACAGTACCGAAGCTAGAGTCGACTTCCGGAGCATTGCACTGTGGGTAGCTATCCCACAGTTCCCGCAGTCTCCGCTGCCCATTGGAATTCTGGGTTGAGATCCCAATGCCTGATGGGGCTAAAACATTGTCGCGGGTGGTTCTGGGTACGTAATGTCAGGCCCCCGTTCCCTCCCTCCCTCCCTCCGTGAAAGCAAGGGCAGACAATCGTTTTGCACCTTTTTTCCTGAGTTACCTGTGCAGATGCCATACCACGGCAAGCATGGAGCCCGCTCAGGTAACCGTCACCGTATCTCTCCTGGGTGCTGGCAGACGCGGTACGGCATTGCTACACAGTAGCAGCAACCCATTGCCTTCTGGCAGCAGACGGTGCAATACGACTGGTAGCCGTCATCGTCGTGTCCGAGGTGCTCTTGGCCACGTCGGCTGGGAGCGCCTGGGCAGACATGGGCGCAGGGACTAAATTTGGAGTGACTTGACCAGGTCACTCTCTTTAGTCCTGCAGTCAGTCCTATTGAACCGTCTTATGGTGAGCAGAAAGGCGATACGGATTGCTAGCAGTCGTATTGTACCATCTTCTGCCGGGCAGGCAAGAGATGAGGATGGCTAGCAGTCCTTCTGCACCGTCTGCTGCCAGCCAAAGATGTAAAAGATAGATGGAGTGGATCAAAACAAGAAATAGACCAGATTTGTTTTGTACTCATTTGCTTCCCCCCCTCCCCTGTCTAGGGGACTCATTCCTCTAGGTCACACTGCAGTCACTCACAGAGAAGGTGCAGCAAGGTAAATCTAGCCATGTATCAATCAGAGGCCAGGCTAACCTCCTTGTTCCAATAAGAAAAATAACTTAGGTGCACCATTTCTTATTGGAACCCTCCATGAAGTCCTGCCTGAAATACTCCTTGATGTAAAGCCACCCTCTTTGTTGATTTTAGATCCCTGAAGCCAACCCTGTAAGCCGTGTCCTCAGTCGCCCCTCCCTCCGTCAGAGCAACGGCAAACAATCGTGCATCTGAGTTGGTAGTGCTGTCCCGAGCAGTCACAATGGAGCACTCTGATGGGGCTAAAACATTGTCGCAGGTGGTTCTGGGTACATATTGTCAGGCCCCCCTTCCCTCCCTCCCTCCGTGAAAGCAAGGGCAGACAATCGTTTCGCGCCTTTTTTCCTGAGTTACCTGTGCAGACGCCATACCACGGCAAGCATGGAGCCTGCTCAGGTAACCGTCACCGTATGTCTCCTGGGTGCCGGCAGACGCGGTACTGCGTTGCTACACAGTAGCAGCAACCCATTGCCTTCTGGCAGCAGACGGTACAGTACGACTGGTAGCCGTCATCGTCATGTCCGAGGTGCTCCTCGCCACGTCGGCCAGGAGCGCCTGGGCAGACACGGGCGCAGGGACTAAATTTGGAGTGACTTGACCAGGTCATTCTCTTTAGTCCTGCAGTAAGTCCTATTGAACCGTCTTATGGTGAGCAGGCAGGCGATACGGATTCCTAGCAGTCCTATTGCACCATCTTCTGCCGAGCAGCCATGAGATGTGGATGGCATGCAGTCCTTCTGCACAGTCTGCTGCCAGCCAAAGATGTAAAAGATAGATGGAGTGGATCAAAACAAGAAATAGACCAGATTTGTTTTGTACTCATTTGCCTCCTCCCCCATCTAGGTGACTCATTCCTCTAGGTCACTCTGCAGTCACTCACAGGGAAGGTGCAGCAAGGTAAATCTAGCCATGTATCAATCAGAGGCCAGACTAACCTCCTTGTTCCAATAAGAACGATAACTTAGGTGCACCATTTCTTATTGGAACCCTCCGTGAAGTCCTGCCTGAAATACTCCTTGATGTAAAGCCACCCCCTTTGTTGATTTTAGCTCCCTGAAGCCAACCCTGTAAGCCGTGTCCTCAGTCGCCCCTCCCTCCGTCAGAGCAACGGCAGACAATCGTTCCGCGCCTTTTTTCTGTGCGGAAGCCATACCAAGGCAAGCATGGAGGCCGCTCAGATGACTTTGGCAATTAGGAGCACATTAAACACCACACGCATTATCCAGCAGTATATGCAGCACCAGAACCTGGCAAAGCGATACCGGGCAAGGAGGCGACGTCAGCGCGGTCATGTGAGTGATCAGGATATGGACACAGATTTCTCTGAAAGCATGGGCCCTGGCAATGCATGCATCATGGTGCTAATGGGGCAGGTTCATGCTGTGGAACGCCGATTCTGGGCTCGGGAAACAAGCACAGACTGGTGGGACCGCATAGTGTTGCGGGTCTGGGACAATTTCCAGTGGCTGAGAAACTTTCGCATGAGTAAGGGCACTTTCATGGAACTTTGTGACTTGCTTTCCCCTGCCCTGAAGCGCATGAATACCAAGATGAGAGCAGCCCTCACAGTTGAGAAGCGAGTGGTGATAGCCCTGTGGAAGCTTGCAACGCCAGACAGCTACCGGTCAGTTGGGAATCAATTTGGAGTGGGCAAATCTACTGTGGGGGCTGCTGTGATGCAAGTAGCCAACGCAATCAAAGATCTGCTGATATCAAGGGTAGTGACCCTGGGAAATGTGCAGGTCGTAGTGGATGGCTTTGCTGCAATGGGATTCCCTAACTGTCGTGGGGCCATAGACAGAACCCATATCCCTATCTTGGCACCGGAGCACCAAGCCGGCGAGTACATAAACCGCAAGGGGTACTTTTCAATAGTGCTGCAAGCTCTGGTGGATCACAAGGGACGTTTCACCAACATCAACGTGGGATGGCCGGGAAAGGTACATGACGCTCGCATCTTCAGGAACTCTGGTCTGTTTCAAAAGCTGCAGGAAGGGACTTTATTCCCAGACCAGAAAATAACTGTTGGGGATGTTGAAATGCCTATATGTATCCTTGGGGACCCAGCCTACCCCTTAATTCCATGGCTCATGAAGCCGTACACAGGGAGCCTGGACAGTAGTCAGGAGCTGTTCAACTACAGGCTGAGCAAGTGCAGAACGGTGGTAGAATGTGCATTTGGACGTTTAAAGGCGCGCTGGCGCAGTTTACTGACTCGCTTAGACCTCAGCGAAAACAATATTCCCACTGTTATTACTGCTTGCTGTATGCTCCACAATATCTGTGAGAGTAAGGGGGAGACGTTTATGGCGGGGTGGGAGGTTGAGGCAAATCGTCTGGCTGCTGGTTACGCGCAGCCAGACACCAGGGCGGTTAGAAGAGCACAGGAGGCACGGTACGCATCAGAGAAGCTTTGAAAACCAGTTTCATGACTGGCCAGGCTACGGTGTGAAAGTTCTGTTTGTTTCTCCTTGATGAAACCCCCCGCCCCTTGGTTCACTCTACTTCCCTGTAAGCTAACCACCCTCCCCTCCTCCCTTCGATCACCGCTTGCAGAGCCAATAAAGTCATTGTTGCTTCACATTCATGCATTCTTTATTCATTCATCACACAAATAGGGGGATGGCTACCAAGATAGCCCAGGAGGAATGGTGGAGGAGGGAAGGAAAATGCCACACAGCACTTTAAAAGTTTACAACTTTAAAAGTTATTGAATGCCAGCCTTCTTTTTTTTGGGCAATCCTCTGTGGCGGAGTGGCTGGTTGGCCGGTGGCCCCCCCACCGTGTTCTTGGGCGTCTGGGTGTGGAGGCTATGGAACTTGGGGAGGAGGGCGGTTGGTTACACGGGGGCTGTAGTGGCAGTCTGTGCTCCAGCTGCCTTTGCTGCAGCTCAACCATACACTGGAGCATACTGGTTTGGTCCTCCAGCAGCCTCAGCATTGAATACTGCCTCCTCTCATCACGCTGCCACCACATTTGAGCTTCAGCCGTCTCTTCAGCCCTCCACTTACTCTCTTCAGCCGCCACCTCTCCTCCCGGTCATTTTGTGCTTTCCTGCACTCTGACATTATTTGCCTCCACGCATTCGTTTGTGCTCTGTCAGTGCGGGAGGACAGCATGAGCTCGGAGAACATTTCATCTCGAGTGCTTTTTTTTTTTCTTTCTGACCTTAACTAGCCTCTGGGAAGGAGAAGATCCTGTGATCATTGAAACACATGCAGCTGGTGGAGAAAAAAAAAGGACAGCGGTATTTAAAAAGAGACATTTTATAAAACAGTGGCTACACTCTTTCAGGGTAAACCTTGCTGTTAACATTACATACATAGCACATGTGCTTTCGTTACAAGGTTGCATTTTGCCTCCCCCCACCGCGTGGCTACCCCCTCAACCCTCCCCGTGGCTAACAGCGGGGAACATTTCTGTTTAGCCACAGGCAAACAGCCCAGCAGGAACGGGCTCCGAGTGTCCCCTGAAGAAAAGCACTCTATTTCAACCAGGTGACCATGAATTATATCTCACTCTCCTGAGGATAACACAGAGAGATAAAGAACGGATGTTGTTTGAACGCCAGCAAACATACACTGCAATGCTTTGTTGTACAATGATTCCAGAGTACGTGTTACTGGCCTGGAGTGGTAAAGTGTCCTACCATGAAGGACGCAATAAGGCTGCCCTCCCCAGAAACCTTTTGCAAAGGCTTTGGGAGTACATCCAGGAGAGCCGGGAATGCCAGGGCAAAGTACTCCTTTCACAAACAGTTCCTGGCTTTTGGGAAAACCGGTTTCTCTGCTTGCTTGCTGTGAGCTATCTACAACCACCATCATCATCTTCTTCTTCGTCCCCAAAACCTGCTTCCGTGTTGCCTCCATCTCCAGTGAAGGAGTCAAACAACACGGCTGGGGTAGTGGTGGCTGAACCCCCTAAAATGGCATGCAGCTCATCATAGAAGCGGCATGTTTGGGGCTCTGACCCGGAGCGGCCGTTCGCCTCTCTGGTTTTCTGGGAGGCTTGCCTCAGCTCCTTAAGTTTCACGCGGCACTGCTTCGGGTCCCTGTTATGGCCTCTGTCCTTCATGCCCTGGGAGATTTTGACAAAGGTTTTGGCATTTCGAAAACTGGAACGGAGTTCTGATAGCACGGATTCCTCTCCCAATACAGCGATCAGATCCCGTACCTCCCGTTCGGTCCACGCTGGAGCTCTTTTGCGATTCTGGGACTCCATCATGGTCACCTCTGCTGATGAGCTCTGCATGGTCACCTGCAGCTTGCCACGCTGGCCAAACAGGAAATGAGATTCAAAAGTTCGCGGTTCTTTTCCTGTCTACCTGGCCAGTGCATCTGAGTTGAGAGTGCTGACCAGAGCGGTCACAATGGAGCACTCTGGGATAGCTCCCGGAGGCCAATACCATCGAATTGTGTCCACAGTACCCCAAATTCGAGCCGGCAAGGCCGATTTAAGCTCTAATCCACTTGTTCAGGGGTGGAGTAAGGAAATTGATTTTAAGAGCTCTTTAAGTCGAAATAAAGGGCTTCATCGTGTGGACGGGTGCAGGTTTACATCGATTTAACGCTGCTAAATTAGACCTAAAGTCCTAGTGTAGACCAGGACTCAGACTCAATCTTCCACCCGGTTTGCTGCTTTCTGGCTTTATCCTCTCACAGAGATGGAGAAGGAGGGGAGCTGCTTGCCCGAGAGCCAGTTCTTTCCCATCCTGCTTGCCTCTCTTTCCTGCCCAGAAAAGAGGAGGCTGAGGCAAATGCACCTGGACTGGGCTGTGAGGGGGAACTGCTCGTAGCTCACAAAGAACGTGAAAGCAGGCGATTTAAGCCCTTCCTTTTGCCTTTGACTTTCTTGGCTTAGCTCGCTCCCTGAAGTCTGCAGGAACACCAGCCACCACAAATGCCACAGAAGGGTAGAGCCCTCAATGGATAAAAATTTTGCATCCACAGCCGAGTAGCAATCCGCAAACATGGCTGTGGGATATAAAGCAGATATCTGCAGATCTGCAGGGCTCTACAGAAGGGGAAGCAGAGCTGACAGGACAGTCTCCCTGATAGGCAAACACAGCCTGGGACACAGCCAGGAGTTGGATGGGCACATTACTGAGCCAAATTTAAACAGGACTTTGAAACAAAAGTTTGGATCTTCCCCCAGAAAAGCTCTGGAGCAGGGAGGGCAGGGCGAGCCGGGGAGGCAGATAATACAGGAAGGAACTTCAGGGGGCAGGGCATTTCCCTGCTGCTGGAGACTGACAGGTCTGGGTCTGCTTGTGTAATGTCGACAGACCCTGGAGTTGTCAGTGGGTGGGATCAAACCTGGGGCCTCTGGAGCTTAGTGCATGAACGTCTATCAAGCCAACTGGCTCTTAGCTAAGGCTGTAGAGCAGACTCATTTTATCTCTAAGAGGTCTCGGTGCCACTAGAGGGGACAGAACACCACACCCAGAAGGTGTGTGGGTTACACTCGCACGTGACAAACAGGCTGAAACAGTATCTATTTTAATGGATCTGTGATCCTTAGCTCGATGCAGCAAGTGACATAAGGGGGAAGGTTTCAGAGTAGCAGCCCTGTTAGCCTGTATTCGCAAAAAGATAAGGAGTACTTGTGGCACCTTATTTATTTGAGCATAAGCTTTCGTGAGCTGCAGCTCACTTCATCGGATGCATCCGATGAAGTGAGCTGTAGCTCACAAAAGCTTATGTTTATGCTCAAATAAATTGGTTAGTCTCTAAGGTGCCACAACTCCTTTTCCTTTTTGTAAGGAAGAAGGGGATTGTGCAGTGTATTACTCCTTGAAGGAAGAAGAAAGTCAAAGAGTACTGTACATTTTATTGGCCACTTCATTAGCCATTTGGAGCACAGACACATGTCCTCTCCAGTAAATGTGCATGAGATTTGCACTAGATTACAAGTGCATTGATAGCTGGGGCACTGAGTACTGGAGGCTCTATAGGCCCAGATAAAGTTTGGAATACACCAGAAGCTAGAGAAAGGTGCCCAAACACCCACCTGAATTTAGGAAATGTCATTTGTAGGAAGGTACTTGTAGGGTCCTCAATCACTGTAGCATAAAGTCACCTTGCAATCATTACTGAATTTATCACAACCGCTTTGTGATAAGGATATATTATCTCCATTTCTTGGTTGGGAAATGGGGGCTCAAAAAGTGTAAATGATTTGCCCAGGATCACGCAGGAATCTGTAGTAGATCCAGAAACTGAACCCAGATGCCACAAGTCCCACAGCACAAAGCCATCCTCTCTCTCCACTCTGAAGTGCTCAGGAAGCTTCAGGTCCTGTTTTCAATAGCCCTGAGATTGTCCCCCAAAGGTACTGTACTCAAGAGAGCTGCTCCAGATTCTGTGCTAGGCATTAGGGCCTGCTGCACGAAGAGCGCTGGCTTTCACGATAACCGTCGGTGGCATCAAAACATTTCGCTCCAGACCTTTCATTTATTCCCTGCTTTCAAGGGGGATATTTTTTAATGGTTGCTAAATTGCAGGTTCTCTTCATTTTCATCCATGAGTTCCTATTATCTCTAATAACACTTGAAAAGCTGCCTTAATACCATTACAGTTGATTGCCTCCAACAGCACTTAATATTATAATCAAAGCAGCCATTGGGATAGGATTAGATGGCAGCTTAGTTCACTTTTAAGAATTGTGATTTATGTAACTCCGTTTATTAATACTGGAACTGCATCCAGAAAATAAACTTAGCTTTGAGAATAGGACTTTTAAAGAGTTTTACGAAATTGAGCAAGGCAGCACCAGCTTAACCTCTCTCTTCAGCAGTCCCCCATAGAAGTAATAATACTCTGCTTTTCTTCAGGGCCTTTCAGCTGAGAATATTAAAAGCAATTTATGAACACTAACAAAGCCTCAAAAGAGCCTTGTTAGGTAGGGAGGGAGGTATCATTCCTATTTTAAAGCTGAGACTTTGTAACATATAACATGTCACACAGCAATGAGTGGGAGAGCTGGGAAAATAACGTAGGACAGTGGCTCTCAACCTTTCCCGACTACTGTACCCCTTTCAGGAGTCTGATTTGTCTTGGGTAGCCCCAAGTTACACTTCACTTAAAAACTACTTGCTTATAAAATCAGACATAAAAGTATAAAAGTCACAGCACGCTATTACTGAAAAATTGCTTATTTTCATTTTTACCGCGTAGTTATAAAATAAATCAATTAGAATATAAATATTGTACTTACATTTCAGCGTAGAGTATATGGAGCAGTACAAACAAGTCGTCGTCTGTATGAAATTTTAGTTTGTACTGACTTCGTTAGTGCTTTTTATGCAGCCTGTTGTAAAATTTGGCAAATATCTAGATGAGCTGATGTACCCCCTGGAAGACCTCTGCGTACCCCTGCCTGAGAACCACTGATCTAGGAATCCTCGTATTAAGTCTCCAGCTCTAGTTACCACAGAATACTTCCTTCACGAAGCGATGAGTATGATGCTGCACTTCCACTGACAATAGAAACTATTAAACTACCACTTTACCCTAAACAGCTGGGCATACTATATTACAAGCAGAGCCATTAGCCACTTCATATTTGATGTTCAAAAGCTGTCGAAAAGGGATCTGAAACACACACCCGCACACCATCTATAATTTTACAGGATGAATTTCCCAAATGAACTGTGGATGAGGGATTTTAGCATATTACTTATTTAAACTTGGGAGCAAGGAGTCCGGGGAAACTGTATCTGAAGAGCTGCAAAACCAGACCCACGTAATCGCCAGCTTTCAGACAGTGTAACATTACACCTGCCAGCTGACCACCAGAGGAAGACAAAGGTTGTATCACTAATTCTGTTGGGACTATGGGCAGAATGTAGAACTACACAACATGAGCAAGGGTGGCGGAACTGGATCCATAACTAGATGTGTCTATATGACGGGACAAGGGAATTCATTGGAAAGTTCTGCTTATGAGCTATAAACTAAGAGCAGCTCACTGAGGCTTCAGAATAAGTTAAGACTGTCTGAGCTTGAAATACTTATCCACATATAAAAACACTTCATTAAATGTTGGGAGAGGGCAATCTTGTCTCCGAGATTATGTGAAGAAGGATAAACACTTTAGAAGAACAAACATGAAAGATAAGTATTATAAACTTTATTACCCCACCAGAAACTCACCCTGGGGATAAGGACCTCTGTCAGAAAGCAACTCTCACAGAATTCTTCTTAGAATTTCCAACCGAGAGTCACAAAGGGAACTATGTCTGCTTTGGTCTGCCTCTGCCTCCAATGATTTCACCTCTCATTATGTAGCAGTCATTCCCAGTGCCTGTCATTTCTTTCTGTAGATTTTCAGTAATTTTGAGGTTAATACAATGCTTTAAATAATGGTAGTTTAGTAGGTTATCTAGAGGCAAGTTACAATAGACTCAATCCACAAGGCCCTAAGTATCTTCATGCATCCGATGAAGTGAGCTGTAGCTCACGAAACCTTATGCTCAAATAAATTTGCTAGTCTCTAAGGTGCCACAAGTCCTCCTTTACTTTTTTCAATACCCACCAACTACCAGAAGTAAGGATGCTCCATATATTACAAGAGTAGGCTCTGTATGCTGTGTAGTTGCAGCCTTCTCAGTCCCAGGATACTAGAGAGGGAAGGTGGGGGAGGTAATATCTTTTATTGGACCAACTTCTGTTGGTGAGAGAGAAGCTTTCAAGCCACACAGAGCTCTTCTTCAGGTCTGGGACAAGGGTGGACTCTAACAGCCTTAGGTGTTAAGTTTATTTAATTTAAAAAAACAACTTTTCTGACCCTCCATTTCTCTTCATACGTGTCTGTCTCTACTTTTTAGTCTCCAAAAAAAAGACAGGTTATTTAAGATCAGGTTCTTAAAATGCTGAAATTGACCAGGATTAGGACCACTGCCAAAGAAACAAGACAAAATTCTCCCCTAATCCTTCCCACCCTGTGGTAACTAGAGCCCAATCTCATACTGCAGAAGTCATCCAACGGAAAGTGCCACTGCACAAGAACATTCTCTCGGGCAGTAGATCACAGCAGCTGGCAAGGTGCTGAGAGCACTGCCCAATTAAGATGCACTGCAGGCATACCAACTGAAGTTTTCTTTTTCTTCAAGTGTTTTAAGTACTGTTGAAATGTGTCAAAGGGACGGGCCAGGGGACAGAAGCTCTCCATTTGCCCCACAGAACATATAAAGAACAGGAACTGACAATGCAGGGTTCTCCCACACACCCCTGTAGATGTGCCTCAACCTGGAGGGATCACTCTGAGGGGTGTTCAGTCTCCCTGCCCTACATTAGTCAGGGTCTGTCTGCTAAAACTACCTGCAAGGAAGATAATCAGTGCTGGTTATGTTGACACTGACATCTTTGCCCTAGAATTTATACAGGCCCCCACATCATTCCACATAAACCAAGATAATGTGAGATGGTAGTTAGAATCTCATCTAAATCACCACTGACCAATGATCTAGAAGTGAAAGGCTCTGTATCCCCCAAGCAATCATAGCCCAATGACTGATTTGTTTTTAAATTCCTGCAATTTCTTTCCTACAAGTTCCTTCCTTTAATGGTATTGTAGTAGGGAATAGTGTCTTCTGAGCCAAAATAGCTATTTTGAAAGTGACAGAGTAATGAATTGATCCTCTGCATACATAAAAGTCATACAGCCAAAGCCCAATTGACTGCGATACTGAAAGCATGGAAGTCATTCTCCCTGTCTCTCCAGAGCCCTAGGAACTCTGACTGCTTAATTTTCATTGTGAAGTTCACTGAGTGATTTATCAGGGCTAAGGATAAGATTTAGTCATAGAGGTCACAGACCCCCGTGATTTCAGCTTCAGCTGTCAGTGGCAGGACCGGACGCTCCCCCTCCCAGCCACGCAGCTTTGATTGGTGCCAGACATCCCCCTGCCCCACTCCATCCTCTGCTGCTGCAGCCAGGGCGGTGCGTGCCCACCCCACCCCCGTCCCTTTGGCTGGAGCTGGAGCCACTGCTGTGTGCCCCCCAGCCCCCACAGCTTTAGTGGGGACTGTACATACCCTCCCCCACCCCCACGGTTGCGGTGGAGGCTGGAGCTGTGCTCCCCTGTGGCGGTGGGGATGGGGCTTTCAGTCCCCCACATGAGGCTCCAGCTGTCATTCCTTCTCCCCACCCCAGCCCTCTCTCCCCCGTTATTTTTAGTAGAAGTCACAGAAAGGTCACAGCTCCTGTGAATTTATTTTTATTGCCCGCAACCTGTCCGTGACTTTCACTAAAATAACCATGACATGGAGAATCAACCCGCTCTTGAAAGGTGTTTGAGCAGGTATGTTGCTTGCACCACCGGAGCAGCACATTCTTGTTCGGTTATGTTGAATTTCCATCTTCTCCACAGCAGCGTGGTTTGGGGTATTGTGAAAGGGAGGGAATACAATGGGGTTCTTCCATTTGCCACCTCATCATTACACCAGACACTGCAAATCATTTTTGGTCCTCACCTGAAACAGCAATTTAATAACCAGATCAGATTAGAAGCTGCAAGAGATTGTTTCACTTTTGTATGAAGTGGCCGTACCAGACTCGTGAGAAATTTGTCCTGTTCTTTCTGTTAATCTTCTTGGAAGTACATTCATTAGTGAGGTAGAAACAGCAGGAGTTTGAGGATTGTTTATTAAAAGGGGTGACAGGTTTCATTTAAACATTAATACTGTACATAAATCAAGTACTTTATTTCCAGGCAGATGCCCTTAGCCTCTTGAGTGTGAGCAACAGCCACTTTTTTGGGCCAAAGAACTTTTCTTTTTAGCAGCCTCACTCCCCTGCTGCACACCATAATCAGAACCATTTCCCAGCCATCAGAAGAGTGAAACAAAGTCTCTCCTAATGATACACCTACGTTAAAACAAAAGACATGCAGCATGGCCACAGCTGGCCCGTATCACTCACTCAGGCTCACAGGGCGTGGGCTGTGGGGCTACAGGTTGCCGCACAGATGTTAGAGCTTGGGCTGGAGCCTCGGCTCTGAAACCAAGAAAGTGGGGTGGGTCCTAGAGAGAGATCGGGCTCCAGGTTGAGCCCAAACACCTGCACTGCTGTTTAAGTCAGTTGACCTGGGCTCTGAGGCTCCGTGCTAGAGGTTTTTTTATTGCAGTGTAAACTGCTCTGTAGCGTCCCTCTAGGAATTCTCCAGTACATTTGTACAGCTTCTTCCTCAAATTCAACACAGTGGGCTCCATTTTGATCTCCCTCACACTGGTGTAAATTAAGAGTAAACTGAAGTTAATGGAATTACAATGGTGTAAAACAACTAAGTACAAACAGAAATCAGGCCATTGCGTAGAACAGGGATCGGCAACCTTCAGCACGCGGCACGCCAGGGAAAGCTGCTGACGGGCCGGGACGGTTTGTTTACCTGCAGTGTCTGCAGGTTTGGCTGATCGCAGCTCCCACTGGCTGCGGTTCACCGTCCCAGGCCAAAGGCAGCTGCGTGAAGGACGGCCAGCACATCCTTCGGCCCGCACCGCTTCCCGCAGCCCCCACTGGCCTGGGATTGGGGACCGTGGCCAGTGGGAGCTGTGAATGGCCGAGCCTGCAGACCCTGCAGGTAAACAAACCGGCCTGGCCTGCCAGCGGCTTTCCCTGGCGGGCCACAGGCCAAAGATTGCCGATCCCTGGGATAGAAGGTCATACTGTCTGACCTATGCTTAAAGGTGGCAGTGATACCTAGAGCGCCACTGCAGGCGACTCCAGCTAACAATAGCAGTAAACAAAATCTTTCAGCATTGTCCAGCCAAAGGAAAGCCTACAACCCCCCCAGGGCCCGATTCTGCGGCCCCTACTCATGCTGAGTGGCACATCATTTAATCATTTAAGCTGTTCCACTGACATCAATGGGACTACACATGTAAGTGTTACCCTAGGTGAGGAAGGGGTTACAGAACTGAGCCCTTAATCATCTGTATTCCTAGTATTCTAACCACTCAACCACTTCCTTCCAACAGACTGGTTGCCTCCCAAGTTGAGGCTTCCTGAGCCAGTAGCGTGACACCATTGTAAAACTGCTGGCTTTTTCATCCAAAACACAGGGCAAAACATTCAAAGCTCTCCTTTGACTCCCTCCTAAAAGCTATCCCCCACCTCAGCTTCTTCACCCAAGAACTCATTGATTTTTTTAAAGAGATCCACTGTCACCTCTCCTTTCTCTCCCCCTCCTCTCTTCCCCACATCTCTTGCAACACACTTTCCTCATTCTTCACTCTAACCAACAGTGAGGTTTCTCAATTGCTTTCTTCTCTAACCCTGACACATGCTTGATCCCCTCCCAGTTACTAACGTCCCTTGTCCCACCTCTCATCTCCTCCTCTTGCTCTCTCTGGCCCATCTCCCTCTCAGTAACAGTATGCTGACATCTCCATCAAAAATAAAAACACTCTTGACCAGCAGTTACATTTCCAGTTACCACCCAGTCTCCTTCTTCCTTTCACTGCTAAACCCACTTAGATCACCATTTATAACTGTTGCCTTGAGATATTTTCCTCCAGGACCAGTCTCGCTTCTGCCCTCTCCATGATTCTTAATTCCCAGCCAAATTTCAGGACTCCTACACAGAATCTCACCCACCACTCCTGCAAAAAACCTCACACCTATATCTGTGCTATTGAAGTCCTCAAATCGTAGTTTAAAGACTTCAAGGAGCAGAGAATCCTCCAGCAAGTGACCCGTGCCCCATGCTACAGAGGAAGGCGAAAAACCTCCAGGGCCTCTTCCAATCTGACCTGGAGGAAAATTCCTTCCCGACCCCAAATATGGCGATCAGCTAAACCCTGAGCATATGGGCAAGATTCACCAGCCAGATACTAAAAAAAATTCTTTCCTGGGTAACTCGGATCCCACCCCATCTAATATCCCATCACAGGCCATTGGGCCTATTTACTATGAATATTTAATTACCAAAATCATGTTATCCCATCATACCATCTCCTCCATAAACTTATCGAGTTTAATCTTAAAGCCAGATAGATCTTTTGCCCCCACTGCTTCCCTTGGAAGGCTATTCCAAAACTTCACTCCTCTGATGGTTAGAAACCTTCGTCTAATTTCTAGTCTAAATTTCCTGGTGACCAGTTTATATCCATTTGTTCTTGTGTCCACATTGGTACTGAGCTTAAATAATTCCTCTCCCTCTCCGATTTATCCCTGTGATATATTTATAGAGAGCAATCATATCTTCCCTCAACCTTCTTTTAGTTAGGCTAAACAAGCCAAGCTCCTTGAGTCTCCTTTCATAAGACAAGTTTTCCATTCCTCGGATCATCCTAGTAGCCCTTCTCTGTACCTGTTCCAGTTTGAATTCATCCTTCTTAAACATGGGAGACCAGAACTGCACACAGTATTCCAGGTGAGGTCTCACCAGTGCCTTGTATAACGGTACTAACACCTCCTTATCTCTACTGGAAATACCTCTCCTGATGCATCCCAAGACCGCATTAGTTTTTTTCACGGCCATATCACATTGGGGGTAACAAGGTCTGGGGGGGTGATCTTCCCCATACTTTTCCAGGGAGACTTTGCCCACACCATCTTGGTGATGTGGAAAAGCCTGTAAGAGGAGTTTCCCCCCAGAAGGGATGATATGCTGCCAAGTCAGCAGTTGCAGTCCATTAGAGAGTCTCAAACCTGTATATCCAATATGCTCACATCTATATCTATTTTAAATTCACATGAAATGTGTTCAGGTCCAAGGATTGCATAATGTTTACTTTGGGCTGTGGGCACAAAATTGCAAAGTTGCATTTTAAAAAAAATCCTGAAAGGGGAAACAGTTTTGCCCACTCTTAGTAGCTAAGACATTGTTTGCAAAGGTGACAAAGTGAAGAAGCACACAAGCAGAGCAGTTAGTGAAATTTTAACATCCTGTGTATGAGAGAATGGAAACCCTGTAAGTCTGAATAATTGGAGCTGTGCATAGTTCATAATAACTTGGGTACTTGGACTGACAAACTGATGATACCCCCTCCCTCCCCCTTTTCTGTTGGAAGGAACTGAACTCAGTGCTTCTGGGCTGTTTTAAATTACAATTTTAAAAAGGCCTCCAGTCAGTACAAATGCCTCTTCAACCAATGCTCTTTAATAGAAGAAGGAGCCAGATAAAGTTATTAGATTCACTTGACCTTGCTACCTTTACTCAAGGAGGGTAAAGTTGTTAGTAACTCTTGTAATCATCCCCTAATATTATGGAAAACTTGGAAAGCTCAATAATCTTAGACTTAGGCTATGTCTACACTGACAATTGAATGACAAAACTTTTGTCTTTCAGAGGTGTTAACCCCCCCGAAAGACAAAAGTTTTGCCACGACAAGCACCAGTGCCGACAACACAAACACCGCTCATTGGGCGTGGAAAGTTTTTTGTCAACAGGAGAGCTGACTGCATGACTTAGCGACACGGCTGTAGCAACACAGCCATGTCGCTACAAGCGGTGTAGTGTAGACATAGCCCCAGATGTCAGAATGAAATGTGTTTCGGCTAAACTAAAGCAGTAGTCCTCCCTCCCACCTCCCCCCACACGGCGTAAAAATCGCTGCTAGCTAGACTGGCTTCCACAGGGTTTCAAAGAGATCTGAACATTTTTTCCTCACTTCAAAGGGAGGAAATTAGCAGTGGAGACCACAGCAATGAAAGTGGCATGGAATGTAATGGAAACAAGAGTGTGAAGGGAGTGCATCTGCAATCACATTATCAGGAACAGAGCGACAGTAGGCCATGAGGAACTGTGCATTCTTATCCGGGAGCAGCAAGAACAGAAGAAGAAAATAGTAAGTAGTTTTGGGGGGAGGAGGCAGAGGATTAACTTGGATCTTTCACTGGCACCCATCGCCATAGTATCCGAGTGCCCAGAAAGGTCTTGCTGTACTCTGCTCTGCATTCTACAAGAATAAAAATTATTATTAGGGTTCACGCTTCAGCTTGACTCTAAAAATAGCTCCGGCTTAGAGCACTGCCCCGTAGCATATCTGAATCCTAAAGAAGAGCTCTGTGTGGCTTGAAAGCTTGTTTCTCTCACCAATACAAGTTGGTCCAATAAAAAATATTAACCGCACCCACCTCGTCTTTGCTTCCCTCACTGTCAGACGTTGCTAAGGGCACGAACAAAGCTCTGCCATCCCTGTCTATCCTGCTATTTGCTGGAATAGGCTTTCTTGTTTTTTGTTTTGTTTTTTTTAAAACGAGAACAGTTTGTTGGCCTATTGCTCAACCTCAACCTGGGAGATGAGTGGACTGCTTTTCATCTGGTCCCTATCCTCTGACCTGTCCAGCTTGGGTGGCCCTTCCAGGAGTTAAAACCCCCACCAACATAAGCTCTCAAGGCCATTGGAACACACCAGACTTCACCCCACAATAAAGGTGCAATATCCAGGGAAGTTTTCTAGTACTTCATCAAAAGCTATCATATGGTACCTTTGATCCTGGGCTACTGCATTCAATGCCCTGTGCTCCAAAGCTCATTTATATTGATGCATCCATCCTAAGCAATTTATTGCCATAAAACAAGCAAACCTGTTTTGTTTCCTTGGAGATTAAATACACTGAAGTTTTGAAGAAAGGTCAAATATAGCTAAAGATAAACTCATGTATTTGGATATTGAGCCTAGGTTGACATCCTGGTGATGTCAAAGAACTATGACGTGATCGGAATAACAGAGACTTGGTGGGATAACTCACATGACTGGAGTACTGTCATGGATGGTTATAAACTGTTCAGGAAGGACAGGCAGGGCAGAAAAGGTGGGGGAGTAGCACTGTATGTAAGGGAGCAGTATGACTGCTCAGAGCTCCGGTACGAAACTGCAGAAAAACCTGAGTGTCTCTGGATTAAGTTTAGAAGTGTGTGCAACAAGAGTGATGTAGTGGTGGGAGTCTGCTATAGACCACCGGACCAGGGGGATGAGGTAGATGAGGCTTTCTTCCGGCAGCTCACGGAAGCTACTGGATCGCATGCCCTGATTCTCATGGGTGACTTTAATTTTCCTGATATCTGCTGGGAGAGCAATACAGCGGTGCATAGACAATCCAGGAAGTTTTTGGAAAGCGTAGGGGACAATTTCCTGGCGCAAGTGCTAGAGGAGCCAACTAGGGGGGGCGCTTTTCTTGACCTGCTGCTCACAAACCGGGTAGAATTAGTGGGGGAAGCAAAAGTGGATGGGAATCTGGGAGGCAGTGACCATGAGTTGGTTGAGTTCAGGATCCTGACACAGGGAAGAAAGGTAAGCAGCACGATACGGACCCTGGACTTCAGGAAAGCAGACTTCGACTCCCTCAGGGAACGGATGGCCAGGATCCCCTGGGGGACTAACTTGAAGGGGAAAGGAGTCCAGGAGAGCTGGCTGTATTTCAAGGAATCCCTGTTGAGGTTACAGGGACAAACCATCCCAATGAGTCGAAAGAATAGTAAATATGGCAGGCGACCAGCTTGGCTTAATGGTGAAATCTTAGCGGATCTTAAACATAAAAAAGAAGCTTACAAGAAGTGGAAGGTTGGACATATGACCAGGGAAGAGTATAAAAATATTGCTCGGGCATGTAGGAATATTATCAGGAGGGCCAAATCGCACCTGGAGCTGCAGCTAGCCAGAGATGTCAAGAGTAACAAGAAGGGTTTCTTCAGGTATGTTGGCAACAAGAAGAAAGCCAAGGAATGTGTGGGCCCCTTACTGAATGAGGGAGGCAAACTAGTGACAGAGGATGTGGAAAAAGCTAATGTACTCAATGCTTTTTTTGCCTCTGTTTTCACTAACAAGGTCAGCTCCCAGACTGCTACGCTGGGCATCACAAAATGGGGAAGAGATGGACAGCCCTCTGTGGAGATAGAGGTGGTTAGGGACTATTTAGAAAAGCTGGACGTGCACAACTCCATGGGGTCGGACGAGTTGCATCCGAGAGTGCTGAAGGAACTGGCGGCTGTGATTGCAGAGCCATTGGCCATTATCTTTGAAAACTCATGGCGAACCGGGGAAGTCCCGGATGACTGGAAAAAGGCTAATGTAGTGCCAATCTTTAAAAAAGGGAAGAAGGAGGATCCTGGGAACTACAGGCCAGTCAGCCTCACTTCAGTCCCTGGAAAAATCATGGAGCAGGTCCTCAAAGAATCAATCCTGAAGCACTTGCATGAGAGGAAAGTGATCAGGAACAGTCAGCATGGATTCACCAA
Organism: Caretta caretta; assembly: GCF_965140235.1. NCBI lineage: Eukaryota > Metazoa > Chordata > Testudines > Cheloniidae > Caretta > Caretta caretta. The sequence goes on from NC_134206.1 coordinate 7,733,214, forward strand.
GGGAAGGTCATGCCTGACTAATCTAATCGCCTTCTATGATGAGATTACTGGTTCTGTGGATGAAGGGAAAGCAGTGGATGTATTGTTTCTTGACTTTAGCAAAGCTTTTGACACGGTCTCCCACAGTATTCTTGTCAGCAAGTTAAGGAAGTATGGGCTGGATGAATGCACTACAAGGTGGGTAGAAAGCTGGCTAGATTGTCGGGCTCAACGGGTAGTTATCAATGGCTCCATGTCTAGTTGGCAGCCGGTATCAAGTGGAGTGCCCCAAGGGTCGGTCCTGGGGCCGGTTTTGTTCAATATCTTCATAAATGATCTGGAGGATGGTGTGGATTGCACTCTCAGCAAATTTGCGGATGATTCTAAACTGGGAGGAGTGGTAGATACGCTGGAGGGGAGGGATAGGATACAGAAGGACCTAGACAAATTGGAGGATTGGGCCAAAAGAAATCTGATGAGGTTCAATAAGGATAAGTGCAGGGTCCTGCACTTAGGACAGAAGAACCCAATGCACAGCTACAGACTAGGGACCGAATGGCTAGGCAGCAGTTCTGCGGAAAAGGACCTAGGGGTGACAGTGGACGAGAAGCTGGATATGAGTCAGCAGTGTGCCCTTGTTGCCAAGAAGGCCAATGGCATTTTGGGATGTATAAGTAGGGGCATAGCGAGCAGATCGAGGGACGTGATCGTTCCCCTCTATTCGACATTGGTGAGGCCTCATCTGGAGTACTGTGTCCAGTTTTGGGCCCCACACTTCAAGAAGGATGTGGATAAATTGGAGAGAGTCCAGCGAAGGGCAACAAAAATGATTAGGGGTCTGGAACACATGAGTTATGAGGAGAGGCTGAGGGAGCTGGGATTGTTTAGCCTGCAGAAGAGAAGAATGAGGGGGGATTTGATAGCTGCTTTCAACTACCTGAAAGGGGGTTCCAAAGAGGATGGCTCTAGACTGTTCTCAATGGTATCAGATGACAGAACGAGGAGTAATGGTCTCAAGCTGCAGTGGGGGAGGTTTAGATTGGATATTAGGAAAAACTTTTTCACTAAGAGGGTGGTGAAACACTGGAATGCGTTACCTAGGGAGGTGGTAGAATCTCCTTCCTTAGAGGTTTTTAAGGTCAGGCTTGACAAAGCCCTGGCTGGGATGATTTAACTGGGAATTGGTCCTGCTTTGAGCAGGGGGTTGGACTAGATGACCTTCTGGGGTCCCTTCCAACCCTTATATTCTATGATTCTATGAAGGGGTAATCGGGATGACAGAAAGACACACTAAAGGAGTAAATTAAGGTCTGGTCTACACTACAGACCTATATCAGTGTAACTACATCACTCGGGGGTGTGAAAAATCCACAGCCCTGAGCAATGTCATCATACTGACCTAACCCCCCACATAGACAGCCTATGTTGGCGGGAGAGCTTCTCCCACCGACATAGCTACTGCCTCTCGTGGAGGTGGATTAACTTTGTTGACGGGAGAGCTCTCTCCCATCGGCTTAGAGCGTCTTCGTTAGATTGCTACAGCGGTGCAACTGCATCAGCACAGCTGCACCGATGTAGCATTTTAAGTGTAGACTTGCCCTAAGTCTGTAAGGCCTACATAGCCCAGCATTCTGAAGCGTTTGATTTTGGTCTTTCTGGTTGAACAAACAAACAAACAGAAAAAGGTGGGTGGGTGTGGTGCTATGGGGAGAATGTTCAGTTTACGTAAATCCACTTGCTAAGGTTATTGCGAGCTGCCCACACCTCTTAGCATTCAAACTCAGAGGAGTTCTATTAGGTCATAACCAGCACAGTTCCCTTCACGAAGGTCTGTTGTACCGATTTCTTAACTTAGGCCATGTCTATACGTACAGCGCTGAAGCTGTACTGATACAGCTGCACCACTGCACCGCGTATGGTGAAGACGCTCTAGGCTGATGGGAGAAAGCTCTTCTGTCGGCATAAAACACCCACCTCCATGAGCAGCAGAAGCTATGTTGGCAGGAGAAGCTCTCCCGACATAGCGCTGTGCACACGAGCGCTTATGCTGGTGTCTTTTATATGGCTCAGGGAGTGATTTATTCACCCCCCGAGTGATAAATTATGTCAGCATATGCTGTAGTGTAGACATAGCCTTAGATTTGTGACTCGAACTCTATCGGTGCAGGAACAGTAGCATTCATGGAGCTGGGGGATCACAGCCAACATCTGGAAGCTCTGACCCTGATTCCCCTCTCATTTACACCAGTTTTATACTGATGAGAGTCCACTTGACTTTATCAAAAAGAAAAGGAGTACTTGTGGCACCTTAGATACTAACCAATTTATTTGAGCATAAGCTTTCATGAGCTACAGCTCACTTCATCGGATGCATACTGTGGAAAGTGTAGATCTTTTTATACACACAAAGCATGAAAAAATACCTCCCCCCACCCCACTCTGCTGCTGGTAATAGCTTATCTAAAGTGATCACTCTCCTTACAATGTGTATGATAATCAAGTTGGGCCATTTCCAGCACAAATTCAGGTTTTCTCCCCCCACACACACACAAACCCGCTCTCCTGTTGGTAATAGCTTATCTAAAGTGACTTATTCAAGGTAACCTATTTCCCCTTGTTTTTTCCTACCCCCCACCCCTCAGACGTTCTTGTTAAACTCTGGATTTGTGCTGGAAATGGCCCACCTTGATCATCATACACATTGTAAGGAGAAAGAAAAGGAGTACTTGTGGCACCTTAGAGACTAACCAATTTATCTGAGCATAAGCTTTCGTGAGCTACAGCTCACTTCATCAATTGGTTAGTCTCTAAGGTGCCATAAGTACTCCTTTTCTTTTTGCGAATACAGACTAACACGGCTGTTACTCTGAAACCTGTCATTGTAAGGAGAGTGGTCACTTTAGATAAGCTATTACCAACAGGAGAGTGGGTTTGCGTGGTGGGGGGGGGGAGGAGGAGAAAACCTGAATTTGTGCTGGAAATGGCCCAACTTGATTATCATACACATTGTAAGGAGAGTGATCACTTTAGATAAGCTATTACCAACAGGAGAATGGGGTGGGGGGAGGTATTTTTTCATGCTTTGTGTGTATAAAAAGATCTTCTACACTTTCCACAGTATGCATCCGATGAAGTGAGCTGTAGCTCACGAAAGCTTATGCTCAAACAAATTGGTTAATCTCTAAGGTGCCACAAGTCCTCCTTTTCTTTTTGCAAATACAGACTAACACGGCTGTTACTCTGACACTTGACTTTATGGAATTATTCCTGATTTACACCATTGTGTGGGAAAGACAGCTTGATTCTCTCAAGAGTCCACTAAGTCCAGGACTACATGAGGGCAAGATCAATCCTCTTCCATTCGTAAAACTTGAATTTGGTCTTCATTCCTGATTGACCACTGAGTAATGTGTATTTTTTCAGACAGTACAAGACAGAATCCATCCCAATCTAATCCTAACCTAGCTCAGCCCATTAAAGGTTTGAGCAATCATGCTGCTCAGGTGATGAAGTCTCTACCACACACATTATCAGTGAAGATGTCATTATCCAGAAGCAGCCACATACAGGCACACTGTCTTTCTGCAGGGGAATAAGAAAATAACTACTAAGGTCAGTGAATAGCTTGCCAAATATAGGAATAAGCACAGAGAGGCCAAAAGTTTTCAGGGGGAGTCATTAAGTCATTAGTGAGTGACACTTTGTTCTAATTCTTGTACAGCATGCTGACAGGAAAAATTCTTTCCTTCTGTGCTTGACTGAACAGCTCTATACTGGCTCAGCCAATGGGCTGTGACCAATTAAGCAGAAGGGGGTGTGTGTGCATGCACACAAGAATATGATAAAGCAGGATCTGCAGATGTTATTGTAGCTTTGTTAGTCACAGGATATCAGAGACAGAAGGCGGGTGAGGTCATATCTTTTATTGGACTGACTTCTGTTGGTGAGAGAGACGAGCTTCAGGTCTCGGAAGTGCACTCAGACGGGACATTCTGGGTATGTCTACAATGCAGTTAGACACCCGCAGCTAGTCCAAGCTGACTCGGGCTCGTGGGGCTTTGGCTAAGGGGCTGTTTAATTGCAATGCAGATGTTTGGGCTCTGGCTGTAGCCCATGCTCTGGGACCCCTCCATCTCACAGGGTCCTAGAGCTAGGGCTCTGGCACAAAGCCCAAATGTCTACACCACAATTAAACAGCCCTTTAGCCCAAGCCCCATGAGCCTGTGTCAGTTGGCATGGGCCAGCCAGGTATTTTTAATTTCAGTGTAGATATACCTTAACAGTACATTTCCCAGACCTAAAGAAGACCTCTGTGTAAGATAGAAAGCTCGTCTCCCTCACTAACACAAGTTGGTCTAATAAAAGATTATTACCTCACCCACCTTGTCTTGCTAATAAAGCAGGATAATCATTTTTAGATTTGTGAGATATTTTCTCTCCCCTCTACAAATCTTACTATTCATAGAACGCGGCCAGGAAGAGGAATGTATGTTTGGCTCACCAACTTCCTTAGTTTGCTAAGTTCACTCATAGTCATGTATGTATTAAGGTGGGCCTTTGTTTACAGTCAATAGTGCAATGTGCCTAAAAATCAAAGCCAGCAGTCTCATATTTATGAGTGATTCTATGAACTGTGAGTGCCTGGGCATGTCCATTCACGCACACAGGACACAGTGACTCCAACTTCTCATCCTGTGCGTCATTTTTTTTTTTTTTTTTTTTTTAAGAGACAGATTCTCTCACCCCTCCCCTACCAATCCTCTACTGGTGGTTCCCAAAGTGTGTCCTTCTATGGACCCCCTGTAACAGTTCTTCAGGCCACGAGTGGTCCAGAGACTATAGCTTCAGAACCATAGAGAAAAAAAGATTTTGAACCAAAAACAGAAAAACTTTCAATTTTTCCTAATAAACTCAGACAAACCACCTTAACAGTATGGGGAACTATCACAGTGAATGTGTTTTCCAAAAAGGCTGCTACTTTACATCACATACATGGCAAGGTCATCTTTTCTAGACCTGCCACCATTTTTCAGGGTATCAGTCAGATTTTTTGCAGACCCTTCTCACATCTGCTGCGCTCCTCTGGCTCAATCTTTCATTTAAGTTGCCTGGCAACTTTTGTTGCTGTGAGCTCACTTCAATACAAGTCTACGAAGACAATGTATTGTCATCAGATATGGAATTTTCCTTTAGGGCCTCCATCCCAAATCATCCACCACCTCTCAGTATCACGGAATCAAATTCCATTCCTAAAGTATTTTCAGCATGACTGGTTATATATTTGCAATTAAAATTTAAGGTGTGAAGTCTCAGAGGGCAAACTACAGTGCACAAGATTTTTAGGAATGACAATACATTCATTCATACTCTCTCTCATGTACTTTCTTCTTTAAACATCCATGAAAATACAGATCATGTGCTTGGCAAAGCACAGTCAGTGCATCTGCTTCAAAGCACACAGCCACACCACGGGGTTGTGGACTACCTGACATTACAACAGTACAACTGAGATTCAAGAGGTCGTCTCCTACTTTACATTTTCTGCACAGGTTGGATACTAGGAAAAACTTTTTCACTAGGAGGGTGGTGAAACACTGGAATGGGTTACCTAGGGAGGTGGTGGAATCTCCTTCCTTAGAAGTTTTTAAGGTCAGGCTTGACAAAGCCCTGGCTGGGATGATTTAATTGGGGATTGGTCCTGCTTTGAGCAGGGGGTTGGACTAGATGACCTCCTGAGGTCCCTTCCAACCCTGATATTCTATGATTCTATGATCTGTTTCTGCACTAAATTATTCCCACTTATGCTGTTCTACAAAGGGGGTTAAATTTTTATACTGAAGCACGGGACAGTAGTTAAATGCAATAAACTAAACATTTTTATTTTCCCTACAGCTAGGGTAATTCTGGCAGATGGTTCATATGGTTAGAAGTGATCATTTGCAGTTAAAATTCTGTATTTGAGTATGTGCATTCATATAATAAGTGTACATGCAGTTTAAATGTTGTATATAAAATATTTTATCAAGCATACATATGTTTATGGGATTCCCTTCAGCTTTTCAAGAGCAATTTCTCAGATATCGTTATTCAATGACCACTCCTCATCATTCCTTTGTGAGGTTCCTTACTACCGACTTTCTTATTATACAATATTCCTTCCCTTGACAAATTTCAAAGTGCTTTAAACAGGCAATTCTCACAGTCATCTCTGGAAGTAAGTAATTAAACATCTCGTCTCACAAATAGGGTACGCTGAGGCATATAGTGAGAGCAATTTGCCTAAGAATTTACTTCCTATGGAAATGCCCTCAGAAACCTGTTTAGATTATATGACTTCTGAGAGTTTCTCCAGTGAAGGGATTCTTATCCATCTCTCAAGAGGAGAAAGGGCTTATATAAAAGGTGAAAAATTAGTTTCATACTTTTTCCCTTTATTCAATTACCCCTCCACAGCTATGAGTGACAGCAGATTTCAGCCAATCAGCAAGGTTATGCAAGCGAACTAGCAGCAATGTAGTAAGTCTGCATGCAGAATCAAAGTTTGACTGAGTGCATATTTAAGAACATAAGCGAAAAGAACAGGGCAATTTATCAAGTGAGACATCCCCTATCGTCTAGTCCCAGCTTCTGGTAGTCAGAGGTATAGGGACACCCTGAGCACAGGGTTATGTCTCTGACCATCCTGGCTAACAGTCACTGATGGACCTATCCTGCATGGACTTATTTAATTATTTTTTGAACAGAGTTATGGTTTTCACCTTCACAACACCCCCTGACAATGAGTTCCACAGGTTGACTGCACACTGTGTGAAGATGAACTTTCTTTTGTTTGTTTTAAATGTGCTGCCTATTAATTTCATTGGGTGACCTCTGCTTCTTGTGTTATGTGAAGGGGTAAATAACACTTCCTTATTCACTTTCTCCACACCACTCGTGATTTTTACAGACCTCTGTCATATACCTCCTCAGTTTTCCAGCCTGAACAGTCCCAGTCTTTTTAACATCTCCTCATATGGAAGCGTCTCCATATTCCTAATCATTTTTGTTATCTTTTCTGTATCTTTTCCAATTCTAATATAGCTTTTTGAGACGGGGCGACAAGAACCGCACGCAGTATTCAAAGGGTGGTTGTACCATGGACTTATATAATGCCTTTATGATATTTTCTGTCTTATTAGCTATCCTTTTTCTCATGATTCCTAACATTCTGTTTGCTTTTTTGACTGATGCTGCAAATTGAGTGGATGTTTTCAGAGAACTATCCCCGATGACTCCACGACCTCTTTCCTGAGTGGTAACAGCTAATTTAGACCTCATCATTTTTTATCTACAGTTGGGATTATGTTTCCCAATATGCATTACTTTGCATTTGTCAGCACTGAATTTCATCTCCTGTTTTCTTGCCCAGTCACTCAGTTTTGAAAGATCCCTTTGTAACTCTTTGCAGTGAGCTTTGGAAATATCTTGAGTAATTTTGTATTATTTGTAAACTTTGCCACCTCACTGTTTACCCCTTTTTCCAGATCATTTATGAATATGTTGAATGGGACTGGTCCCAGTACAGATCCTAGGGGACCCTACTATTTACCTCTCTCCATTCTGAAAACTGACCATTTATTCCTACCCTTTGTTTCCTATCTTTTAAACAGTTACCAGTCCATGAGACAACCTTCCTTCTTATCCCATGACTCCTTACTTTCCTTAAGAGCCTTTGGCGTAGGACCTCATCAAGGCTTTCTGAAAGTCTAAGTACACTATATCCACGGGATGATCCTTATCCATACGTTTGCTGATCCCCTAAAAAAATTCTAAAAGATTGGTGAGGCACGATTTCCTTCTATAAAGGACATGCTTATTCTTCTCCAACATACCGTGTTCAACTATGTGTCTGACAATTCCGTTCTTTACTACAGTTTCAACCAACATGCCTGGTACTGAAGCTGGGCTTACTGGCCTGTAATTGCCAGGATCACCTCTGGAGCCTTTTTTAAAAATCAGCATTACATTAGTTACCCTCCAGACAACTGGTATAGAAGTTGATTTAAGCCACAGGTTATACCACAAAAAGAAAAGGAGTACTTGTGGCACCTTAGAGACTAACAAATTTATTTGAGCATAAGCTTTCGTGAGCTACAGCTCACTTCATCGGATGCATTCAGTGGAAAATACAGTGGGGAGATTTATATACGTAGAGAACATGAAACAATGGGTTTGACCATACACACTGTAACCAGAGTGATCACTTAAGGTGAGCTATTACCAGCAGGAGAGCCGGGGCAGGGGGGGGGGGAGAGGGGGAGACCTTTTGTAGTGATAGTCAAGGTGGGCCATTTCTAGCAGTTGACAAGAACATCTGAGGAACGGTGGGGGGGAGGGGGGAGTAAACATAGGAAAATAGTTTTACTTTGTGTAATGACCCATCCACTCCCAGTCTCTATTCAAGCCTAAGTTAATTATATCGAATTTGCAAATTAACTCCAATTCAGCAGTCTCTCTTTGGAGCCTGTTTTTGAAGTTTTTTTGTTGAAGTATTGCCACTTTTAGGTCTGTAATCGAGTGACCAGAGAGATTGAAGTGTTCTCCAACTGGTTTTTGAATGTTATAATTCTTGACGTCTGATTTGTGTCCATTTATTCTTTTACGTAGAGACTGTCCAGTTTGACGAATTTACATGGCAGAGGGGCATTGCTAGCACATGATGGCATATATCACATTGGTAGATGTGCAGGTGAACGAGCCTCTGATGGTGTGGCTGATGTGATTAGGCCCTATGATGGTGTCCCCTGAATAGATATGTGGACACAGTTGGCAACGGGATCCACAACCTATCCTGAAGGACGACCCATCACTCTCACAGATCTTGGGAGACAGGCCAGTCCTTGCTTTCAGAGAGCCCCCCAACCTGAAGCAAATACTCACCAGCAACCACATACCACACAACAGAACCACTAACCCAGAAACCTATCCTTGCAACAAAGCCCGTTGCCAACTGTGTCCACATATCTATTCAGGGGACACCATCATAGGGCCTAATCACATCAGCCACACTATCAGAGGCTCGTTCACCTGTACATCTACCAATGCGATATATGTCATCATGTGCCAGCAATGCCCGCCCCCACCCCGGCTCTCCTGCTGGTAATAGCTCACTTTAAGTGATCACTCTGGTTACAGTGTGTATGGTAACACCCATTGTTTCATGTTCTCTATGTATATAAATCTCCCCACTGTATTTTCCACTGTAGCTCACGAAAGCTTATGCTCAAATAAATTTGTTCGTCTCTAAGGTGCCACAAGTACTCCTTTTCTTTTTGTGAATACAGACTAACACGGCTGCTACTCTGAAACCTGTCATTATGCAAGGTTATACCACAGTTAGCAGTTTTACAATTTCATATCTGAGTTTGTTCAGTACTCTTAGCTGAATACCCTCTGGTCCTGGTGACTTCTTATTGTTTAATTTACCAATTTGTTCCAAAACCTCCCCTATCAAGATCTCAAACTAGGACAGTTTCTCAGATTTGTCATCTAAACAGAATGATTCAGGAGTGGAAGTCACCCTCACATCCTCCGCCATGAAGAAAGATACAAAGAATTAATTAGCATCTCCATAAGAGCCTTATCTTCTTTGAGTGCTCCTTTAGCACCTCAATCATCCAGTGGCCCCAACTGTTGTTAGGTGGGCCATAAAAGAATTTGAAGAGCAACAGACAAAAACTAATTGTATTTGAACACTTTACTTGCCAGCGTTTATGTAGGATTTGACTTTCTGTTTTTAAAAGATGTCTTTTTGTCTCTGACTGCCTCTTTTACTCTGTTGTTTAGCCATAGTGGCAGTTGATTGGTCACCATGGTGATTTTTTTTTAATTGGGATATACATATAGTTTGAGCCTCTATTATGATGTTTTTTAAAAGTTTCCATGCTAGTTGCAGGCATTTCACTCTGGTGACTGTTACTTTTAATTTAACATTTCAACACAGCCCCTTCGTCCCCTCATTCACATATACTCTCCATCTTGTCCTCATCCCTCTCTGTTATTCTCCCCCAATCTCTCCCGATCATCCCATTCCCCTGGCCCCACTGACTTACTCATGACTCTCTTCTCTCCTCCTGAGAATACAGCACCAATTCTGGAGCTGCTCTGCTCCCACACTTGCTCTCTTACCATTGACCAAGAGCTTAAGCCCATACAAATAGGGCCTGGAAAGATTATTCAGTTGGCCTTCTCTTCAACACATTACCAAAAAATATGCCTGACACACACAATGAGGTACAGTGGCATAACTGGCAATGGGATTGACTGTGGGTCTTGGATGCAATAACATGGTTACTTCAGTATAATATTGTAATGTATGTATTAAATACTTGAGTCTAGCAGCACTCAGTCCTGGTCTGTAGGAAGCCTGCTTCCATTGATGAGCTTGGCAGGGCTAGGGAGTTATCTTGAAGGCCAGAAGAGGGGGTTGGGAAGGATTTCCTTCAGGATGTGGTCCCTGTGACACTGCACCCACATTTTTCATAGTGATATTATTATGGTATGATTATAGCATAGTTATGATGCATTATATGCAAGATGGGTCATGTAGGGTGTTATAGGATAATCATATTCAGCAAATCATAACTTTTCCAGTATGTATCTGAAGTTAGGAATTTTAACTATGTATATGTATCTCAATCATGCTTACTTTGGGTAACACCCACAACTAGCCTTTCTGGTACAACAATGAAGAAGCCAGATAGTGCTAATGGCCCATCAGCAAAGACAATGGACCCTGGAAGAACTTATCCTTCCTGTAAATATTCTAGACAGCCTGTAACTAATGGCTGCTATAACTCAGCAAGGTATGCAAGGGCATGTAACCAGGCCACATGACTCTGGACTCCATCTTGGGATGTCAGTGTTTTTCCACAAACTGAGTTTGGGACAAAAGGGTTCCCGCCCTATACTAAAGCTATATAAGGCAGGGAGTGACATCATCTGTTGTTCTTCACTCCCCCCACAAGAGGACTCCTGAAAAAACACCTGAGGAACAAAGACGGAAGGGGAGGAAGTGCTGGACACAGGCTAAAGGGATTTGTAGCCTGTGTATGAAAACCTGGGGATTCCAAGCTGTAAAGCAAGTGCAGCTTGTCCCTTAAGAATCTGCAAGCCTGCTTGTACTATCTCTTAGAGTGAGAAACTGCTCATTCATATCCAATCTATCTAGTGCGTTAAACTTAGCAAACACATCAAAGCTGATTACCTGGTAAATAAACAAAAACGTAAGCTAACACTTATAATCACTTAAAATCTATCTTCTGTAGTTAATAAACGTGGTTTATGTTTTAAATTAAACCCAGTGTGCCTTTAAGTGAACTGTCCAAGGAAAATATCTCAATCTGGTTTAACGCAGGCTCATTGTATTTCCTCTTCGCATTGAGGAAGGGATGAACTCTATCAGCTTACGCTGTACAGTTCGGTATAATTTTGGGTTTACGCTCCAGAGGAGGTGCGAGTTATCTTGCCTGTAGCCTTTCTACTGTTGGTTCATGCAGTGGCTGCTCAGAGATCCTGCATGTAACTGTAGCTGGGTGTCCCCCTACCTCTGCGAATGGTGGTGGAAGTGTAGGACCAGGAGTGGGTCTGCAGCTTGTCACAGCAGCACATTGAGAGAGGAAGCTCAGGCTCATGGATCAGATGGTTCAGTGTTACCCCAGATCCAGGTGGCACCCCAGTGGGAACCCATCACAGTTCCCATCAAGTATGGATTGTAACTGTTTAATGATACCCCTCCCATGCCCCAACCCCCACCCGAGCCCACACCCAAACTCCTGCTGCTGCTGGGTGGAGAGAGGTGGTAGCCCGAGACTTCCCCAGGGGCTGCTCAGGCAGCCCTCAGGCCAGCTGCACCAGCCGCTGCAGTCACGGAATCTGTGATTTCCATGACAAACTCCCAGCCTTAACTATAACCAGCAGGAATTCAAGGAAGAAGGCTGCAATTTTTGTAGTTGGATTCTGGCCAGGACACGAGGGTCAACACCCCTATTCCTGTAAATGCTGCCAGGGGATCTCCAACCATCAGAAATGGTTTTACTTTACTTGCCTCAGCACACGGGGCTGGAATTGATGACCACTCAAGGTACCTTCCAGCCCTCTAATTCTATGATCTATAACTACTCAGAAAGAGAAAACTGAGGCTGGAGGGAGGGGGAAAAAGACAACAGCAGGTTCAAAACCTATAACAGACATAAAATCAACTGCTTCAATCAGCCACAGCCCACATTATACTGGATTAAATGCCACACTGCTGTGCATTACCCATGCAAAACTAATCATTATTTTAAAAAGGTAAGAGAAAAATGCTAAAAGCCAGGAAACCACATAACGGAGGTTGGTGAGTCATTCTTGCCTACGGAGAGCCCAAGGCAACCTGCTAAGTGAGTGGGTTTCTGTCTCCTAATCTGCACTGAACTATGCAGATATTGTAACAGTGTTCACCAATTATAATCATTTTCAGACCTCAGCTCTTGGTACATTTATGAAAGATGTGGATTGTAAAAAGAATTTGGTGGGAACAAGGGCTCAGAGTGCACAAATCCAATTTAAATGGTGTCAGCATGGGCACTGCAAGTTTGCACAGTAACTAAAGGACTGTAGTTTGGTAGTAATTTGAAACAATTTATAGCTTTTGTCATGCTGGAAGAGGAGCACAGAGAATATACCTCCCTCTCTCTCTAAGGGCATGTCTACACTACAAAATTATGTCGACCTAAGATACATAAGTATACGGCCACCGCGGTAATTAAGTTGCTTTTACGTGTCCATGCTACACTTGTATCGGCGGTGCGCATCCTTACCAGGAGTTCTGTCAGCGTGAGGCACTGTGGGATAGCTTCTGAAAGCCAGTAACAGTTAATGTCAGCAACACAGTGTCTACACTGACACTGCATTGACCTAACTATGTTAACCTAAACTCCATGCCTCTCGAGGAGGTGGAGTTATTAAGTCGGAGGAGCAGTTATGTCAGCAAGAACAAAATGTTAGCATCGACACTTCCACAGTTAGGGCGATGTAAACTGCCTTGCGTCAACCTAACTCTGTAGCGTAGACCAGGCCTCAGACTTGGTCTACACTACAAAATTATGGCAGTATAACTACATCACTACACCCATAAGCGACGTAGTTATACTGACCTAACCCCCAGTGCTTCTCCTGTTGAACAGCTACGGCCTCTTGGGGAGATGGAGTACATAAGAAGAACATAAGAATGGCCCTACTGGGTCAGACCAAAGGTCCATCTAGCCCAGTATTCTGTCTTCCAACAGTGGCCAGTGCCAGGTGCCCCGGAGGGAAGGAACAGAACAGGTAATCATCAAGTGATCCATCCCCTGTTGTTCATTCCCAGCTTCTGGCAAACAGAGCCTTTGGACACCATTCCAGCCCACCCTGGCTAATAGCCATTGATGGACCTATCCTCCATGAACTTATCTAGTTATTTTTTGAACCTGTTTATTGTCTTGGCCTTCACAACATCCTCTTGCAAAGAGTTCTGCAGACTGACTGTGCGTTGTGTGAAAAAATACTTCCTTTTGTTTTAAACCTGCTGCCTACTCATTTTATTTGGTGGCCCCTGGTTCTTGTGTTATGAGAAGCAGTAAACAACACTTCCTCATCTACTTTCTCTACAGCAGTCATGATTTTATAGACTTCAATCACATCTCCCCTTAGCCGTCTCTTTTCCAAGCTGAAAAGTCCCAGTCTTATGAATCCCTCCTCATACGGAAACCGTTCCATACCCCTAATCATTTTTGTTGCCCTTTTGTGCACCTTTTCCAAGTCCAATATATCTTTTTTGAGATGCGGCAACCACATCTGTACACAGTATTCAAGATGTGGGCGTACCATGGATTTATATAGAGGCAACATGATATTTTCTGTCCTATTATCGATCCCTTTCTTAATTACTCCCAGCATTCTGTTCGCTTTTTTGACTACCGCTGCACATTGACTGGATATTTTCAGAGAAGTATCCACAATGACTCCAAGATCTCTTTCTTGTGTGGTAACAGCTAATTTAGACCCCCATCATTTTATATTTATAGTTGGGATTATGCTTTCCCATGTGCATTACTTTGCATTTATCAATATGAAATTTAATCTGCCATTTTGTTGCCCAGTCTCCCAGTTTTGAGAGATCCTTTTGTAGCTCCTCACAGTCTGCCTGGGACTTAACTATCTTTACTAATTTTGTATCATCTGCAAATTTTGTCACCGCACTGTTTACCCCTTTTTCCAGATCATTTATGAATATGTTGAATAGGACTGGTCCCAAAACATACCTCTGGGGGACGCCACTATTTATGTCTCTCCATTCTGAAAACTGACCATTTATACGTACCCTTTGTTTCCTATCTTTTAACCAGTCACCACTCCATTAGAGCACCTTCCCTCTTATCACATGGCAGCTTACTTTGGGTTAGAGCCTTTGGTGAGGGACCTTGTCAAAGGCTTTCTGAAAATCTAAACACACTATATCCACTGGATCCACTTTGTCCACATGCTTGTTGACCCCCTCAAAGAATTCTAGTAGATTAGTGAGGCATGATTTCTTTTTACTAAAACCATGTTGACTCGTCCTCAACAAATTATGTTCATCTATATGTCTGACAATATTGTTCATCATTATAGTTTCATTTTATTATAGAGAAGCTCTCCCATCAGTATAGGTAGCGTCTTCACTAAGTGCTACAGAGACACAGCTGCACAGCACCTTTCACTAGGGTATCAAAATACTGGGTGCATTACATGTCTAATTTTGGTATTCAGCCAAAACCAGAATAATTGAAATGGCATATAGCCCAAGCCAAAAATAGCCTATGGTGCAATAAATACAATATAACCGAGAATTAAAGTTATACTGGTCCAAGATCCCCAAGATTATATTACAGCAACATGTATAAAAAGTTCAATGCATTAAAAAAAACTAAAGGATAATTTAAAAAAAAATATAGCCAGAGGCAAGAGCTGTATTTGTAAAAAGCTGTTCTCGGATTTAAAAAAAGCTTCCTTCAGTTGTCAGTCCTGGGCTACAAATACTTTATATACACACACCTTAGTTGCAGGAGCTATTTCTACCCTTCAGTAATATTTTAATATTTATTGCCCTCAGCCAGTAGTAAAGCCACCATTTCCAGACCTACACCAAAAAGGGCACAATTTTTAAGGGGGCTGCTTATACAACAAATCAACAACACTTAGACATATAGGATGCAGAGATCAGAAGCTCACTCTGATGCCTGAAGCTAGTGGCTCTGCTCCTGCAGCGTTCGTAAGTTCCACAGAGAGGAGAATCACCAGATCTGGAGACCACACAGAGCTTCTAAGCATCCTATGCTATATGCACAAGTAGAGCTCCTGCTGCTCCTAACCCTACTGCTCGGTGGCTATGCACCACCGCTGGGATTCATACAGCTCTGAAGCCCCCACAGTAGCTACCATGCATGTTCATATACTACATGAGCCACCTTCTTTATACACAGAGCAATAATTAATTTTTAGGTGTAAATCGGGCATAGGTGTGAAGAAGAGATGTACAAAAGGATCAGCTTATACACAAACACACACATTTGTATTATCCCCTTCTCACAGCTCATGAGCTGATTAAGCTCATGTGATTTTGCTTCTCTTTTCCAGTCCTATATATTTATCCCTCACCCACCTGATTTGTTCTTCTCCTTCAAAAGGAATTTTGGGGGGTTATGCTGCCACGTACTGATGCTGTTGCAGGGAGAAGCAGGAAGTGGCATGGAGCAGACATCCAGGGCAGCTGGCACTACTGCCAGAGAGGATTACTGGACTTCTTTTGAATAGTTCTGGATGAGCTTTTCCTCGCAATGTAGCCAGTCAGAACTCTGACACAGTTACTTCACTTTGGAGCAGAGAAATGTAAATCAATGGGAGTTAAGCCTAGACCTAGTTAAAGCCAAAATGGCTTTAAAGCCATTATGGCCCTTGTTCCATAGGTAATGATCTTCATTACTAAGACTGCTTCATGAGATTGTCAGCAAACTCTGGAGGCCCTGCATTTGTTCCGATTTGATGCTGAAGGGAGAAAGAAGTTCAATGCTTTCTTGCCCTTATTCACTATGCAGACATAGGAAAAGGAGTTGCAGGGAATGGCAGGCTTACAAAAACAGTTTTTATTGTTATATGTGTATGTTATATGGCTGAGATCAAACACAGCTGCAAAAAGGAAGAGCTAATGTTGTGGACTGCATTCGATATTCTTCTATAATCAGGACAGAGAGAGAGGGCCTGCAGCAGTGCAGTCACACACAGCTATTCATACACATTCCCCGGCTTTTTCAAAATATTCATGCATTGCAGTCCCATACCTTCCAAGATGAAAAGCTGTTGTTACACACTGTATGTAACTCTACTGCCAGCAAGAATCTGGATCTGTGTTATTTCAATTCAGATTATAGCTCTTTGATTAAGAAAGTGTTTGTGGTGATAAGAAAAGGAGGACTTGTGGCACCGTAGAGACTAACAAACTTATTTGAGCATAAACTTTCGTGAGCTACAGCTCATTGGTAGCTTATGAAAGCTTATGCTCAAATAAATTTGTTAGTCTCTAAGGTACTCCTTTTCTTTTTGCAAATGCAGACTAACACGGCTGCTACTCTGAAACCTGTCTTTGTGGTGATACTGTCAGTTACCCAGTACATTCAAGCTTTTTCTTCAGTATATATTTCCTTTCGTCGAGAGGTTCCATTTTTTCCTTCAAGCTTTCCTGGTATTTGAACGTGTTTCACCAACATCCAGGCTCTAAGCTGAAATGTAACAAACTGGCCAAAAAGAGCAGAAATAGGTTTTTTTCAATCCTTTGTAGCTGCTAGTATTACTAATATTTGGATCTTTTTACTATTTGAGCTTTCAAGCGTTCTGTAAAAGGCCAATACATTAAACCACAACTGGAATTGTTGAGGAATATTCATCTGTGGAATTCCTAATGCTCTTAATCTTTTGAGAAACAGAGGTCATTAAGAGATTGCTAGCTTGTGCAAGTTACTTGAAAGTTATTTCACTTTTCTACTCATCAGTTTCTTAGTTCTTCCTGAAAAGCAGTTTTGGTGGTACCTTTGGCATGTATTCACAAGTGTTGCAACAAATGATGGTTGTGTAACTTTTACAAGCATAAAGCTCCATGAATTCCCAAACAAAATAAGAACCAGTTAATTAAAAGAGTTTGCTTCTGTTATAAGATTTTAACTTATTAGATCTTAGAGGAAAACTGAATTCACTAGCTACGCTGGGTTCTTACAAGTTGATAAATAAAAACCTAGTCAACACAAGTGAAAGGTTAGGACTTCCAGACCATAATTCAATATCCTTAGTCACTGACTAACTGAGGCTTAAAAGAAGAGCTGGCCTCTTGCCTCCACTTCCACATTGCCACCACCAAAGAGCAGAAAACCTGGCAACAGCAGGCTGGACAACTCTGTTCCCATGTCACCCTTTGGGGGATGGTATGTAGCTCACTATATGCATGCGCTCCGCAAAGTGAAGCAGGGAATCAACCATTGCTCACAAATAAACTAAACAGGGAAGACTGTCCTCATTCAGGTCAGCTGTGTGTTCTTGAGATCTCTGCTGCCCTTGGACAAATCACCTTTAAAAGAGTAGTTTAGCCCATCTAGGAGGTTTTATTTTGTATGAAAGCATGAAAAAGGCAAAGCCCTTGGAAGGGAAAAACAAAAATGGAGTAATACTCTGTCTAACAGGGCCATGCACCATGGAGGCCACACATCCAGCCTATGGGAACGAGACTCCAAGCCAGGAACTAGCAGGAAACTCCATTCTATAAAACTAAGAATGCTGTATTTATTGATAGATTTACAGGAGTACTATTCCTGGTAAAAACGGCATAGGTTCCTCCTACTTAGATAGCACAAGCATTAAGTTTGTTATTTGCAAATGTGTAACATGGGGCAGAATAACGTACCTGCAAATTCTTGCTGAGACATGGCTCCTTTTCAAAGGCTGGAATCTGTCCCTAGAGGTTACATGGCATATGTCTTAGAAAAATGCTATACATTTTACACTGATTGAGATATGTCTCTTTAAAAATCTCCACACAAAAATTCAGTTAAAGCACCAGATCAGGGCACTTTTATAAGCTGGAAGAAGCAAAAATAAATAAATGATGAAACAGAGTGGGAATATTAGTGACTAAGATTAAAGAGTGATAGTCTATTATTTTCATTTATTTGCATTACAGTCACACTGAGAGGCCCCAGTCCCAGGATCAGGCTCCCATTATGCTAGGCACAAAACCAAATAAAAAGATGACAGCCTCTCTATTCCCCAAAAGTTAACCATTGAGGTTTATGACAAGATGCAACAGGTGACTAACAAAGGCAATAGGCAAACAGTGTAACTGGAGTGTAGGAAGGGGGGAAGGTAACAGCAAAACTAACATGCTTCGCATAACAAGCCATAGTCTCAACTCACCACCTGCCTAGATAATACCAGCTGTCAATGTTCCATACACACTGCAGTAGAACAAAAGACACAACATCATTGGTTGGGGCGGGTATAAGAGTGATGAAGGAATTACATATTCCTTTAAAACTTGCTAAATATGGTGGAAGCACCTTTATATTAAGGAAATATGTGTGTTTTATTAACCAACCAAACATGGTAATAATGCTCAGAATGTATGTAACTTGGAGTTCTTTGCTTGTTTGTGTAATTTCCCTTTAAAAACCCTAGCAACATCCTATCACGTAGGAAGTAAAAGAGAGAGGGAGGTGACTCATTGCCAAGAAAACCCCAGTTCTGAACAATGGCAATTTACTGACAGAATTCTGCTAAGAATCTTCAGGGCAGTGGGAGGAGAACAATATAGGACACAGACACATGCTAGTCTACACTACAAAGTTTTGTCGACATAGCTATGCTGGTAAGGGGTGTGAAGAAAAAAATGCCACCCTCTGTCCATCTTAGCTATGCTGGCAAAAAACCTGGGGTAGAACCCAGCTATGCTGACATTAGAGAGCTTCTGTCAGCAGACCTTATGTCACTCTGGGAGGCGGTGTGTTGGCATAAACTGCGTCTATTCTAGGTGGCTCTGCTGGTATAGCTATATTGGTACAGCTACAAAGACAAAGCATTTGTAGTGTACACAAGGCTTTAGATTTTGAGACGGAGACTTAAAAAATGTGATTGTACTTTATTCCCATTAAAAACAAGTCATCCTCTGGAGAGACAGCACTTGAATTAAGTCAGCAAAGGGGATGAAAAGGGAATCTATGCAGCTACAAAGATTCTCAACCAACCCTGGTAACGTGCAGTCTTTAACAATAAAGCTCTCAATCTAGAGTCAATTGCCCAACCGGGGACTTACTTATAGGGTAAGATTTTCAAAAAGAGGCAAAGATTTAAGCACAGACACTAGGGATTCCCAAGGTTAGGTCCTGCTCTTGTACCACTGACTCACAGTATGGCCACGGGTCAGTCCCAAACTCTGTGTCCCACCTTTCCCATTTGTAAAATGGGAACCCCTCCCTCCTAGGCGATGTTGGGAGGACTGGTGATTGCAAAGTACTTTGAAAATTAAACACACTGTGTAATACTAAAAGGATTATTTTTCTGAAGGTGACTAGCAAAAGGAGGAGACAGGATTTGAGCATATAAGAAGCTGACTACAAGTAATTAATGAGAACCACCAAAACTGGAAGGTTCCTCAATAAGGGAGAGTGTAATGCACAGTATGGCAACCACTGCATCTAACGGAGATACAAATTAGTGCCTCACCTCCAACAACCCTCTCGTTTATAAAACCAGAGGTTCACAACAGATTATATCTTATTTTACTGACCAATGGCCCAATCCTGCTCACAGTTGTGTGTGTGAATGAGTCACTCTTATGTGAAGTCCCATTGGCTCCAATATGACTCTACATGCGAGTAATCTTCACAAAGGTATAACTGTTTGCAGAACAGAGCCCCAAATGTCTCCGCATAATATTATATGCGATGTATACTCGGAGGAGGGGAGGGGACCATATCCTGAAAAAAAATCTTTCCCAGACTCCCTCTTCTGGCCTGCAAACAATCCCCCAATCCTGCCAAGCTCATTGTCACAAGCATGCTTCCTACAGAGCAGGACACACCAACTCCAAGTCGCATCAGGCCCAGCCAGAACTGACGGACGCAAAATCTGCAGACATATCTCCACTGCTATAACCTCTCAGTTCTCTTCCTCAAAGGAAACCTGCACAACACTTCAAAGGATGAGTCTGGAAACTTAAATTCATAACTATAATGGACACTAAAAATCACAAACTGAATGAAGACACTTGATTTATGGCTTATTATAACAATCTATAATCTACTAATCCCTCCCCAGATACCCCCCCTCCATTCCCCCAACAATTGGAGAATTAAACCATCTGTTTCCATCTGGTATTTAGCTGACTCTGCCACTCTGAGAACATTTCCCAGACCTGAAGAAGGGCTCTGCATAGCTCGAAAGCTTGTCTCTCTCACCAACTGAAGTTGGTCCAATAAAAGATATTAACCTCACCCACCTTGTCACCATATAGTATTAACGTAAATCCAAAATTTACCATGGCTTTGGATTTCTTATAGTTCTTTTATCTACCCAAGATTCTTTGTAGCACATAGAAATAAAGTAGTAACTCTCCTGATACCATCATGTCTATCTTAGGTACTTTTCTGGCCCCACTTATAATAGTATCTGAGCACTTCACAATCTAACATTTATCCTAAACAGCCTATGAAGTAGAGCTGTGCTATTATCTCAATTTTACAGATGGGGAACGGAGGCACAGAGAAGCTAAGTGACTTGCCAAACGTCACACATGAAGTTTGTGGTAAGGCAGGGCCTTGAACCCAGGTCTCAAGTCCGAGTCTAGCACCCTAACCACTGAACCATATTTCCTCTGTCTCATAGATGGGTCAGCTGTCTGCATGTTAGTGAAGTGATTATACAATCTGCAAAGCATTTGGGGGACTCTCTTGTAATTGAAGGCAGGAAATATAATCATCCTCCTTTTAGCTAATACATAAAGAAATACTGAAAAACCCAAAATCAAATGGGTGGGTTCCTTGTATACTAAAAATCATCCCTCTGGAATGCAGCAAACTTGCCAATTCGTAATCAGTACTTATGTGATCTCAAAGCACTTTACAAGAAAGTTCATATATTTATAGGCTGTTTATATTCAAGTGCAACAGAAACATTTGTTAATTTACCTTCCAAAATCCCTTACGATGGAGGGCTGTATTATCCTCACTCAACATAGAGGGAGCTGAAGCAGAGAGAAATTAAGGATTTGATTCTGCATCACTGAAGTCAAAGGGAAATTTGCTATTATTTCAACAAAAGTAACATCTAGTTCTGTGTCTTGCTCAAGGTCCTGCTACAAGTCTGTGGCAAAGCCAGTGATGGAATTTAGATCTTTGAGTTATAGTCTAGTACCTTAACCATAAGCCCATCTTTGCTCTTCTCTGTATTCTCAGTGAAGTAGTATTACTCCCAATTGAAGATAGAAAAGCCAAAGCACAGAGAGAAGCTAAATGGACTTGCTCAAATCACTGGCAAAGGCAGAAACAGAACCTAGGAGTTCAGATAGACAGTCCCATGGTCTCTAATCTGTACTCCACACACTCTACTTTCTCCCCTTATCTTCCGAGTCCCTCCTCAAAACACACTTTTCCCCAAAAAAGCCTGTAAAATTTAGCACTCCCCTTCATGAAATGTAATACTGGCATTTAAAACATCGGTTAGGAAAGCTAAAAAACCAACAGAACCAAACACATATGGAACTAACATGACACATGCTCAACTAAGTGTTCACTTTTCTTTTTTGTTGCATCTTTTTTCTTCTTATCTGTCCTTACTATATCTATTTGGATTGTAAGCTCCTCAGGGCAGCTTCTGTCTCCCCTTATTTCTCAAGCACAATCCGGGCACTATATAAATACTAAATACTGCCTCTCTAAACAGCATTGAAACTTCATGCGGTCACTGCTGCTGGTTATACTAAACACGATCACTTCCACTGTTACTGTCTTCTCCCCACAGGTATGTGTATGCTTTATGATACATTTAAATGTAAGTTCCTTGGGGAAGGAACTATATTTTTTTATTACATCTGTGCAGCAGCCAGTATAACGGGTTTTTAATCCTCAGTTGAGGCTTCTCAGTATTACAGCAACACAGATCAATAATCACAATCAAATATTTATACTTTTTTTAAAAAATCACTGCTTTGAATTTGGAATGTCACCACTACATACAGTTACAGGTGTTTGTTCAAAGCAAAAGGAGTAATTAATAAGTAACAACTCTAATTCTGATGTCACAAAAACCAGCCCTTTCACAGACAGGTCCATTGCAGAGAGTAAAGGCTTTGTCCAGTTATGTTTTTCAATAGCCTTCATGCACAAGATCTTTTGTTCAGTTCAGATATCTTAGCACACTTTCAAAACCACTCAGGCCATTAAACTTACAGGATAGCAACACTGAGGAGACGCATAATCATTCTCCAGCCTGCTGCTCACAAAGGCAGGTGGGGAACACAGCCAGTTTTCATAGTGATTTGCAGAATTAAGTATTTTACAGCTAGGCACAAAAACATGTTTAAGACAATACATTA
Source organism: Caretta caretta (assembly GCF_965140235.1). Lineage (NCBI taxonomy): Eukaryota > Metazoa > Chordata > Testudines > Cheloniidae > Caretta > Caretta caretta. Next base: position 7,755,862 of record NC_134206.1, read on the forward strand.
GGGAATTAGAGAACTCAGTCCTTTTCTTCCAATCTGGGTCATGGATTATTTGGGGTCCTTGCAAACAGACGAATATAACTAACTGCAAAGAAAAAGAAAGATTGTCTCTTTAAGATATAAGTCCATTTCTAAACTAACCACCAGTCCATTTGTTCCAAGCAGAGAATAGCAGGCAATTTCCTTTGCCATCAGCTTCCTTTCATACCATCTAAAACTAAATCAATGAAATGGAACAAAACCAGAGATCACTGCAGATGTCATTCCATTCAATGATCCGTGTGCCAAATTTTCTGGGATTGCTTCAGACTACAGAGGTATTACAAAGCATTTATTTTAGATTGTTAACATTTTGGGGCAGGGATTGTTATTTTCTATACGTCTCTGCAGAACCTCGCACAATGGGGCTCAACCTGTTAGTAGCTGCAGGTGCTATTGCACATAAATACTAACAACTTTGCCCTTCTCTCCTGAGTGATTAGCCAACACTCAGGGCATTGCAGGATTTCCATTAGAAGAAGGAATGTATCCTACGAGTCAGGATTGCAGTAGAGTATAACCTGTTTATTTACAAAGGATGTACACAAAGTCCTGTTTCCCTGAACACAGTAGAAACAAAAGGAGACAGTTTCCTTTCTCACAATGTTCAAGTCTGCCCCTCCAGTCTGCTCTGTGCCACAAGGAGGTCTGTCCCTCTACTCCCTCTCAGGGACACAATCACAACTGCTCTAGCAGTCTGCAGGTGCTCTGTTCACTTTTCTTCTCTCTCTCACTCACTCACACAGTTTGCCAAACAATGACATAATCTGTGTTGGCAATCAGAGAGGGAACCAGTCAGCTCGCATAGCTTGACTTCTGAACAAGGCCTTGCCATGCGCGCTGCATGCATGCTGGAAACAGTAGATGCCACCAACCATTTCACTACATGAAGGTCTTAACTGCTCCTCCCATTTCGCCTGAAAGAAGGGTGCTCCACACACCCATCGGCTTTAATGTGATCTACAACTGTCTGTAGATCAAAGACCCACTTGATGGCAGCTATTAGCACCTTCCAGCATAAAAAATAATAATGATTTGGGAATGATCAAGCACCATCTTTTCTAGATTGCCTTCAAAGGCCTTCAAGGTTTTTTTGCCACCAGAATAAAATTACTTTAAAGGAGAGCTGACCGGATTCACTCAGCAACGTGGTTTTCATTTTCTGCGTACATGGAACCATTTCAGTGGGCTGCAATTTATCTGAACACTGCGTAATGTACAGCAGCAATGCATTCTGAATAGAGGAGAGTATGCCAAACTCATCCCCAGCATAGAGCCATTATTAATATGATTACTGTTCCATTAGCTTCACTACAATTACAGCAAGGGTTAGTTTGCCCCAGAACAACTCACATTTGTTTATTCAATTCACATTTGTGCTTTCAACTTCTTTTGTGTATTTCAAAGTTGTCGAAATTTGGAGAAACCTTTGTATTTTATCATCACATCAGTGTGTTCACCTCCAGTGTTTTTTCCAGTGTAGCGTGTTTTTTCCAGGATTTCCATACCACTATGAAAGAATCTCCTGAGCTATGTATTGTTTAAAAGCAGGCTTGGAAAGGCAACAAGTATTCAGAAAAAAGAAAAGGAGGACTTGTGGCACCTTAGAGACTAACCAATTTATCTGAGCAACAACCCATTGCCAAAAAGACTCAAGTTCCTTTAGGGAGTCAGATAAGTGAGGCTGGAAGAGGCATTTTCCCAAAGCCTGTCTGCCCACCAGGACTTCAGCGCTGGACCGACTACTTATACCATAACAACACTCAGAAGCCCCATCAGGCTTGGTCTCTACTTAAAAATAACGTCAGCCCAGTTATATTGTTGAGGGGTGAGAAAAATACATGCTCCTGACCAACAAAGCTATGCCAATAAACCCCCCTCCAGCGCAGGTGTAGCTATGTCAATAGAGGAGTGCTTCAGCCAAGGTCACGCAGGGAGGTGGTGTTCCTACATGGACAGAGAAATTCCTTCTGTCGGTATAAGCTGCATCTACACTAGCTATGCTGATATAGGCTCCACAGTGCACAGGTCCCCCCCAGTATTGAGGCCTCATTACGATTGGACAGTGCCAAGCATATAGCAATAGACAGTTCTTGCCCCAAAGACCATAAAACCTCACTAAGCCCTGGTCTACACTAAGACTTTAGGTCGAATTTAGCAGCATTAAATCGATGTAAACCTGCACCCGTCCACACGATGAAGCCCTTTATTTCGACTTAAAGGGCTCTTAAAATCGATTTCCTTACTCCACCCCTGACAAGTGGATTAGCGCTTAAATCGGCCTTGCCGGCTCGAATTTGGGGTACTGTGGACACAATTCGACGGTATTGGCCTCCGGGAGCTATCCCAGAGTGCTCCATTGTGACCGCTCTGGACAGCACTCTCAACTCAGATGCACTAGCCAGGTAGACAGGAAAAGGCCCGCAAACTTTTGAATCTCATTTCCTGTTTGGCCAGCGTGGCAGGCTGCAGGTGACCATGCAGAGCTCATCAGCAGAGGTGACCATGATGGAGTCCCAGAATCGCAAAAGAGCTCCAGCATGGACCGAACGGGAGGTACGGGATCTGATCGCTGTATGGGGAGAGGAATCCCTGCTATCAGAACTCCGTTCCAGTTTTCGAAATGCCAAAACCTTTGTCAAAATCTCCCAGGGCATGAAGGACAGAGGCCATAACAGGGACCCGAAGCAGTGCCACATAAAACTTAAGGAGCTGAGGCAAACCTACCAGAAAACCAGAGAGGCGAACGGCCGCTCTGGGTCAGAGCCCCAAACATGCCGCTTCTATGATGAGCTGCATGCCATTTTAGGGGGTTCAGCCACCACTACCCCAGCCGTGTTGTTTGACTCCTTCACTGGAGATGGAGGCAACACGGAAGCAGGTTTTGGGGACGAAGAAGAAGAAGATGATGATGGTTGTAGATAGCTCACAGCAAGCAAGCGGAGAAACCGATTTTCCCGACAGCCAGGAACTGTTTCTTAGCCTGGACCTGGAGCCAGTACCCCCTGAACCCACCCAAGGCTGCTTCCTGGACCCGGCAGGCGGAGAAGGGACCTCCGGTGAGTGTACCTTTTAAAATACTATACATGGTTTAAAAGCAAGCATGTGAAAGGATTACTTTGCCCTGGCATTCCCGGCTCTCCTGGATGTACTCCCAAAGCCTTTGCAAAAGGTTTCTGGGGAGGGCAGCCTTATTGCGTCCTTCATGGTAGGACACTTTACCACTCCAGGCCAGTAACACTTACTCTGGAATCATTGTACAACAAAGCATTGCAGTGTATGTTTGCTGGCATTCAAACAACATCCGTTCTTTATCTCTCTGTGTTATCCTCAGGAGAGTGAGATATAATTCATGGTCACCTGGTTGAAATAGAGTGCTTTTCTTCAGGGGACACTCAGAGGAGCCCGTTCCTGCTGGGCTGTTTGCCTGTGGCTAAACAGAAATGTTCCCCGCTGTTAGCCACGGGGAGAGGGGAGGGTTGAGGGGGTAGCCACGCGGTGGGGGGAGGCAAAATGCAACCTTGTAACGAAAGCACATGTGCTATGTATGTAATGTTAACAGCAAGGTTTACCCTGAAAGAGTGTAGCCACTGTTTTATAAAATGTGTCTTTTTAAATACCGCTGTCCCTTTTTTTTTCCTCCACCAGCTGCATGTGTTTCAATGATCACAGGATCTTCTCCTTCCCAGAGGCTAGTGAAGACTAGAAAGAAAAAAAGACGCATTCGAGATGAAATGTTCTCCGAGCTCATGCTGTCCTCCCGCACTGACAGAGCACAGACGAATGCGTGGAGGCAAATAACGTCAGAGTGCAGGAAAGCACAAAATGACCGGGAGGAGAGTTGGCGGGCTGAAGAGAGTAAGTGGCGGGCTGAAGAGAGTAAGTGGCGGGCTGAAGAGAGGGCTGAAGCTCAAATGTGGTGGCAGCGTGATGAGAGGAGGCAGTATTCAATGCTGAGGCTGCTGGCGGACCAAACCAGTATGCTCCAGTGTATGGTTGAGCTGCAGCAAAGGCAGCTGGAGCACAGACTGCCACTACAGCCCCTGTGTAACCTACCGCCCTCCTCCCCAAGTTCCATAGCCTCCACACCCAGACGCCCAAGAACACGGTGGGGGGGCCACCGGCCAACCAGCCACTCCGCCACAGAGGACTGCTCAAAAAAAAGAAGGCTGGCATTCAATAAATTTTAAAGTTGTAAACTTTTAAAGTGCTGTGTGGCATTTTCCTTCCCTCCTCCACCAACCCTCCTGGGCTGATCACTCACGTGACCGCGCTGACATCGCCTCCTCGCCCGGTATCACTTTGCCAGGTTCTGGTGCTGCATATACTGCTGGATAATGCGTGTGGTGTTTAATGTGCTCCTAATTGCCAAAGTGAGCTGAGTGGCCTCCATGCTTGCCTTGGTATGGCGTCCGCACAGAAAAAAGGCGCGGAACGATTGTCTGCCGTTGCTCTGACGGAGGGAGGGGTGACTGACGACACGGCTTATAGGGTTGGCTTCAGGGAGCTAAAATCAGCAAAGGGGGTGGCTTTACATCAAGGAGTATTTCAGGCAGGACTTCACGGAGGGTTCCAATAAGAAATGGTGCACCTAAGTTATTGTTCTTATTGGAACAAGGAGGTTAGTCTGGCATCTGATTGATACATGGCTAGATTTACCTTGCTGCACCTTCTCTGTGAGTGACTGCAGTGTGACCTAGAGGAATGAGTCCCCTAGACCCGGGAGGAGGCAAATGAGTACAAAACAAATCTGGTCTATTTCTTGTTTTGATCCACTCCATCTATCTTTTACATCTTTGGCTGGCAAAAGACGGTGCAGAAGGACTGCATGCCATCCACATCTCTTGCCTGCCCGGCAGAAGATGGTACAGTACGACTACTAGCCATCCTCATCTCTTGCCTGCCCGGCAGAAGATGGTACAGTACGACTGTTAGCAATCCGTATCACCTGCCTGCTCACCCTAAGACGGTTCAATAGGACTGACTGCAGGACTAAAGAAAATGACCTGGTCAAGTCACTCCAAATTTAGTCCCTGCGCCCATGTCTGCCCAGGCGCTCCCAGCAGACGTGGCCAAGAGCACCTTGGACACGACGAGGACGGCTACCAGTCGCATTGCACCGTCTGCTGCCAGAAGGCAATGGGTTGCTGCTACTGTGTAGCAATGCCGTACCGTGTCTGCCAGCACCCAGGAGACATACGGTGACGGTTACCTGAGTGGGCTCCATGCTTGCCGTGGTATGGCCTCTGCACAGGTAACTCAGGAAAAAACGCACGGAACGATTGTCTGCCCTTGCTTTCACGGAGGGAGGGAGGGAAGGGGGGCCTGACGATATGTACCCAGAACCACCCGCGACAATGTTTTAGCCCCATCAGGCATTGGGATCTCAACCCAGAATTCCAATGGGCAGCGGAGACTGCGGGAACTGTGGGATAGCTACCCACAGTGCAATGCTCCGGAAGTCGACTCTAGCTTCGGTACTGTGGAAGCACTCCGCTGAGTTAATGCACTTAATGAACTTAGAGCATTTTCTGTGGGGACACACACACTCAAATATATAAAACCGATTTCTAAAAAACCGACTTCTAAAAATTCGACCTTATTCCGTAGTGTAGACATACCCTTAAAAAGACAAGAGAACAAAAGGGTGTAACAAACGAATAGAAAGGAGAGTGAGGAAACAAGGGTAGATCCCATGGTTACACAGACTCAGTGAAGGTGCTTCATACAGTAGGCTTGAACAACACACAGAAAGCAGCCCCCCTCCCCCCCATGTTAGGCAGTCTTCTGAAGGCAGATCTAGGGCATCCCTCTGTCCTGCAAAATTCTCCAGTTTAGGTGGAAGGACACCTCCCCGGTGTTCAGTCACAGGGCCTGTGTCTAGAAACACTTCGACCTGGCTTACACTAGAAAATTAAGTCGTCTTAACTATGTCGCTCAGAGGTGTGAAAAATGCACACCCCCGAACGACATAGTTAAGCCAACCTAACCCACAGTGTAGACAGCACTTGGTTGACGGAAGGATTCTTCTGTGGACCTAGCTACCCTTCTCTGGGGAAGTGGATTACCTGCGACGATGGAAGAACCCCTCCTGCTAGCATAGTTAGTGTCTACACTGAAGCACTACAACAGCGCAGCTGTTCCGCTGTAGCGTTTTCAGTGCAGGCATACCTTTCGTTTGTGGAACGCCAGGATGTAAATCTACCTTGCATTAGCCTGCTGTGCACTAAGAGACTGTGTGGACCCTGCTAAAAGTTCCCTTGCAGACTTTGATGTAGTGTGCTTTGAAACAGGAGTAGATGAAAGCACACTACAGAAAGTTTAGTGTACAGTTGCAGAGTCCACACGGACAGTTAGTGCACTACACATTAGTGAGAGGTAAATTTAAATCCCAGCTTGCTGTGAACTAAGAGTTCTTCAAGACAAACCCATATAAAGGCCCTACATCTGTGACACCTCTTGCCTCTTACGTCTTTGTTTTCCTCAGAGACCTGCAGCAAAGTCAGCACATGGGAGCAGGAACCAGTACCACCCTGATATTATATTGTCCAAATACAGCAGGGTGGGCAGGTGAGAATCACGTTTACTAGGCCTCAGGTTCTTCACTACTAGAGAGGCTGGGAAGCAGTTTTACCTTCTGGGAGACAAATAACTGAAGATTCTGGTGTGGGAAATGATTGATGGGTGGGAGGATGGCATCATCCAAATCTCAAGAGTCCTCTCTTTATCTGCTTGCAGAGAGAAGCATGACTCAAGCATTTGGACTGATACAGAACACCATAGGCGCCGACTCCGTGGGTGCTCCAGGGCTGGAGCACCCACTGGCAGCCAGCTCCCCACCCCAGCGCCTCCCGCCTGCCTGCTGCCCCCACTGATCAGCGTCTCCCCCTCCTTCCCACTGCCTTCCGGCTGGCACAATCAGCTGTTTTGCAGGGTGCAGGAGGCTCTGGGAGGGAGGAGGGAGGAGCAGGGATGGGGTATGCTGTGGGAGGGGGCGGAACTAGGTGGGAAAGAGGTGGGGATCGGGGCTTGCGGGAAAGGATGGGATGGGGGTGAGGCCAAGGCGGAGCGGGGGCAGGGCCAGGGCAGAGCAGAGGCAGGGGCTTGGGGGAAGGGACCGGGGAGAGGCATGGCCTGGGGCCGAGTGCGGGGGTTGAGCACCACCACAGAGAAAATAAAAAACTTTCCATCTTCCACTAACTTTAAAATCTGCAAAGGAAACCAGAACAAGCAGAGACGGACAGGTGGGACACAACTTACTAGAGGAAATCCCCAATGGATTCATTTGAATGAAAAGACATCAGAATGCAGAACAAACAAGTTAACATTCTTCTCCTACTTTCTGCACTTTTGTAGGGATACAAAGTTATATTTTGTTGCTTCTTGGTATAACTGAAATTTACACAAACCTGTACATTACAATATGCCATATGAATTAATATTTTTAAAATTTTACTAAAGTCTGCCAGATTTACTAAATGGGCCTGTTTGAAAGTTAACACTTAAAATCTTAACTGACTTCCAAAACAGGAATGCTGATGGCTACATTCCAGTTCTTAATTACTAAATGCTGACAACTGACAGAATTTATCAAATTTATCCTTGGCATAACTCCAACAGGGGAGCTGAATTTGGCCCGGTTTATTATTTCCACTAACAAATAGTTTATTTTTCCAAAGTGTATTTATTTTTGTAACATACCAGCACTACAAACTTTCAACAAGGAGCATAAATCTTGTAGGGCTTTGGAAGAGAAGCTAAGCACCTGCTCTGGGAAATAAACAAAAGATTTGGTCCTTGAAGCTAATGTATCAAAAGCTCCCCGAGCACACCAGGCAATTGGATGTGCACGACAGCACAAGAACTGTAGAAAATGAAGCAGAAACTATGCTGATCTGTTCCCCATAAATCCTCCAGGAACAAGGATTTACATACTCTTCATACCTGAATTGTAGGTACTGATCACCTAAAAATCCCTGTTATTTCCAGGTTCTTTCTAACCAGTCTCTCTGGCTAGAAACAATTCCCAGCAGAGCTTTACAGTTGACCTGGGATTACGGAAATCCCCGCCCCCCCCCCCCCCCAATGCCTTCTTGTGCGTGGGAAAAAACTGCAGATTTACAACTGGCACTGGACTGAATCAGACATTAGAAATGGAAAAGACCTATTAGATCATCTACTCCCCCGCCCCCAGCCAGTGCCAGATTGTTCCCTATTGTATAACCCCTGTGATATGGCATTCTACTTAGCAGCACTAATGCGTCCCCCCGCCCCCCGTCTTTTAGCCATGAGGCTGACACCTCTCACAAATGTTGCACAGCTGATTTTTTATCTATTTTAATGAAAATATAATTATTAGAAGGTGTTTCTCTGAGGTTTTCCTATTGCACCTAGCATTGCAGAATCGAAGTGCTGAAAAGATAACGCTTTTCCATTTTTTTTTTTAATCCTACAGCATTTCAACACTCGTTACAGACTCCACAGCCAGCAATAATTGAAATAAATGTCCATCATGTGTTCCCATCTTTGAGAGAGGACACTTAATTCACGTCTCAGTCAATTATAGACCAGTGAGGCTTCACACAAGAGGCCACTGCTTAAGGTGCTTAAATAGCATTTACAAAAAGAATAAATCACCTTCGCTTCTTTAACAGACCCACTATTCCATGATATAGATGGAAGAGCCCATCATCTACGACAGTAAAATGAAATACCAGTGCTATCCAATACTTTGTTTTTTGAAAAAAAGAAAAGGAGGACTTGCGGCACCTTAGAGACTAACAAATTTATCTGCGCACAAGTCCTCCTGTTCTGTTTGCGGATACAGACTAACACAGCTGCTACTCTGAAACCTTTGTTTTTTGAGGAGATCTTTTTTGCAACCCTGGCTTTCATTCAAAGTAACAAAGTTAAAAAAATAAATTAAGTCAGACCTTTGTGCATGTAATTTTAAACACTAGTCCAAAACTGAAAACAAATGCATTTTGATACCTGCACAAACTTTAAGCGGCTTTAAGAACAGTGTGTGCTTTGTCTCAGGAACTTTAAAAAAAACCAAAACAACGCCACTTCAATCCCAACTGAAGCTTGTCATCGGGTCTTTTCCCAAAAGAGATTTGAAGAGTGAGATGGTCACAATCAAGTTCCAAATATAAGCTCTGGTGATTTGGGGAATCTGTCTGTACAATTTATGAATTCTGGTTGATGTTATGAAGTTGTTTCTATGAAAATTGTTGTATCATAGAATAATATATGTCTATGCCTGTCACTATCTATCACTGCTGCTAGGACCTGTAACAGGCACACACCAGACTAATGACAATGGAGAGTACTTAACTTTAATGACTGTACTCTAACCAGTCAATAGATATGCTAAGGAGGTTGACTGGAGCTAGAAGCCACTTTATCCAGCTTAGAGACTAACCAATTTATTTGAGCATGAGCTTTCGTGAGCTACAGCTCACTTCATCGGATGCATACCGTGGAATGCATCCGATGAAGTGAGCTGTAGCTCACGAAAGCTCATGCTCAAATAAATTGGTTAGTCTCTAAGGTGCCACAAGTACTCCTTTTCTTTTTGCGAATACAGACTAACACGGCTGTTACTCTGAAATTTATCCAGCTTGTCTAGTAGGGGGATGAGGGCTGTAAAGTGGAAAGTTACCAGCAGTAAAACAAAGGAACCAGATGGTGGTGGTGTAAGATGTAAAACTAGAGAGACTCATTGGGACAGGAAACGGAAACTTCAGACAGGAGAAAAGGAGGAGTTGGAACAATCAAGGTTAGAGAAAGCTATCAGAGACGAAAAGGCTCCATATTTCAGAAGACAAACCATGCACTGCAGCAAAAACATCCCAGATGGACCCAGATGACCTTGGTCCCAACCCAAAGCATGCTCTGGAGTGATGAGGAAAGTGAGGTGGGGAAACGTGTGTAGGGTTTATTTTTAAACTGTGGGCCCAGAACACATTTGGCTGGAGTTCTGGGAGTGCATTTAACCTGAGGCAGTGAGGGAGTGTTTGAGGGGCCAGCACCAGTTCTGGGGGCTGGGGAGTGGGCCACCTGGTCACAGCTCTCCGGGGATCTGCAGAGGGTTGCATCCCAAGAGTGTACCTGTGGACCCCAAGACAGTGGCAGTGCCTGAACTTTGTTCAGGCTTTAGAACATCGCAGAATTCAGTAGCTGGATCCCATCCAAGCAGTCTGTTGAGTGGCCAAGAGGGGGCCACAAGTGGTATACTATGCTTCTATGTTAAGGGAAGATTTATTGGGCAGATGATTTACTGTAAAGATTTAAGCACTCAATGTAAGAAATTATGTAAGCATAGTACATACAGGAGCTGCACTAAAATGCGCTCTTGAACCTTTTAAGATAAGGAATTTCAACCTCATCAGCAACTACATGCTCCGCAGAATATCAGGATTCATGAAATTTGAATCCTAACTTGAAGAGCAGGATATCTAAAAAACCTGCTGGTAAAATTACCTCAGCTTTGTTGCAATGCAAATGCCGCTTGCACTGTGCATACCCAATCAATGCTGAACTGTCATGCCATTCAGGGAGCACATACCTACAGTTCTGCAGACAGAGACGAAAAGGCTGCCCAAATGGGGAATCCAGTTTAGCAGCTGTCAATCAAAAACTCTTGCTGCCGTTTCAAAGTACATTGCAAAAAGCTGTTCATGCTGAGGTAGTCGCTGGAGCAGCAATCCATTTACCTTTCCATATGTTTGAGGTAAATGACTGCTAATCAACAGATTTCTGTTTGAACAAGAGCTGTGACCCCCAAAGCCCACCTCACTTTGCTTGTTTCTGCATCGAAGTCATACAATCATTATCATCGGCACAAACTGCCATATGCCCAAGATTAGGGAGTTGATACCATTTGTGCTTATAAGGAAAGGGAAGGGGGAAGTTTAATTTCTCAATTTTTGGTTACCAATTCACATAGCCATCTTCATTTGATTAGGAGCTGAAAGAAACCCAAATACGTGAATTGCTTATTTAGTCTCTAAGGTGCCACAAGTACTCCTGTTCTTTTTGCGGATACAGACCAACACAGCTGCTACTGTGAAACCTTTATTTTTAAGGTGGAGATGTGTACTATTTCCCCCTTCCCTCTGCATCTATCCTCACCCCTTTGGATTATATTTCTACTCCTCTCTCTCCTTGGTGGTGTATAGCTTTTCCTCTCCCCTTTTTTATTCACCCCTTTTAGTGGCGAGTTACTGGTCAATCCACATTTTTCCTCTTTGGCTTTTTCTCAGCCTCCCAGTCACAAGACTGGTTGGGGAGGGCTAATGAAGGTACTCTTCACTCCAGATCAACTAGGTCACTAGTCAGATAAGTGGCATTCACTCATTCAGGGCTGAATGTACCATCTCTGCGGCGCTTCTACATCCTGCTAGGCCAGAAAGCAAGTGACAGTTTAACAGTCATTAGGACACTAATACCTTTCTTCCTGTAGGATTGTGCACAGAAGGCTGCTGTTCACTAAGCAGTGGAGTCAAAAGCAGCAGCAGAGTGAAACCTGATCCAATTCTAGTAAATGTTATTCTGCTGGTCCTGAGCCACATGTAAGGGTATGAAGAGGAGCAGTAAAGGTACAGGAGTCACTTCCTAGAATCTGAGGTTCTGGCACTTCAGTACCTACCTTCAATCCATTACTGGTGGCCTTCTTCCTATATTGAACTCATTCTTTTCGGTGAATGAGACTATGAACATGGCACAGGGAATTTCTTCAGTTCTATTACAATGTCTTGCTGCACAATTTCTACCTTTCTGAAAAAAGAAAAGGAGTACTTGTGGCACCTTATAGACTAACCAATTTATTTGAGCATAAGCTTTCCTGAGCTACAGCTCACCTCGGATGAAGTGGGCTGTAGCTCACGAAAGCTCATGCTCAAATAAATTGGTTAGTCTCTAAGGTGCCACAAGTACTCCTTTTCTTTTTGTGAATACAGGCTAACACGGCTGTTACTCTGAAACCTACCTTTCTGAACTAGCCTTTCACCAGCGGGGACTGAAGAATGCTGATGTGCTTTTAGACAGATCGGGCCTGGAGCTAGGTTTTATTGCTCTTAAAGGAGGTTGGTAGGAAAAAGTATCATTCAGAAACTTTCTCTGGTAGAAGCTGGAGTGATGTTTCTATAAGCCTGCAGCTGAAGATTCAAAGGGACTGCCTGCTCCTATAACAGATCATTCTACCATCCCTTTTGACAGTCTGGGTGAAGGCAGGGATGGCTTTTCCCGCCATTTCAACCGCCATGTTGCTAGGAGGGCCTCCTAATACTTTTCCTCCGAAGTAATTGGGTGTAGCCCTTAACTGACTGGTTTGCAAAGTGGCTTTCCAGGACCTAAGACAAAAGGTGTCCCCAGCTTCTGCCTGTCAGGCTAGGTACCTGACAGCAAACTAAAATGAACCTAGGTGCGTCTGAAACAAAAGACACAGCTCGCCCTAGATCAAAGGTCACCAACCGGTCGATCACAATCGACTGGTTGATCCTAGAGGACCTCCCAGTCAATCGCGATCTCTGGTGGTGAAGTGGGGCTGCTGCTAACGCAGGCTCCCTGCCTGCCCTGGCCCCACGCTGTTCCGGAAACGGCCAGCGCGGCCCCAGGAAGCGGGGGTCTCCCTTCGCGTGCTGCTCCTGCCTGCAAGCACCGACCCTATAGCTCCCATTGGCTGGGAACGGGGAGCTGTGGCATTGGCCCCTTTGGGGCGCTGCATGGGGCCGTGCTAGGCAGGGATCCTGCCTTAGCGGCAGCCACGCTACACCATCAGGAGCTGCCGGAGGTAAGTGCTGCCCGGCAGGAGCCCTCTCCCGGAGCCAGCTGCTCTCCTTCAGGCTGAATGCTAGTGTATTAAATACTACCCTGCTCCCTCCCTACTCCTCTGAGCCATTGGGCTATCACAGGGGTGGGCAAACTTTTTGGCCCTAGGGCCACATCAGGTACAGAAATTGTATGGAGGGCCAGGTAGGGAAGGCTGGGGGCATGGCCTGGCCCCCGCCACAATTCCAGGCCCCCGGAACTCTCACCCCCATCCAAACCCCCCCTCCCCCACTCCCCACCCGACTGTCCCCTGGGACTCCTGCATCCTATCCAAAACACCCCTGCTCTCTGCCCCCGACCATCCACCCAGGACACCCGTCCCTTATCCAATCTCCCCTGCTCCCCACCCCCTGACCACCCTCCTGGGGCCCCCCGCCCCCTAGCCAACCCTCCCTGCTCTCCCCGCCCCAAGTTACCTGTGGGGTGGGAGAAAAGGGGGCTCAGTCCTTTTCCTGTGCGTTTCCCCTGCTCATTTGGCTGCTCTCCCTGGCAGTCGGGCAGGGCTTGCTCCCTGTCTGGGCTTGGCTACTGGGGACAGGGGCCAAGCATGGTGGAGGTGGAGGGGGGCCCTGGTTTGCTCTGCCCCGTCCCCAGCAGCAGGGACCAGGCTCCTTGACCACCCCCCTGCAAACTCCCCGCTCCTAGAACTCTCCCTGACCACAGCACCCTGGAGCACCAGGTGTGGCCACGCTATAGCTATAGCCGTGCTGCCCGGCTCGAGCTGCAGCCACGCTGTCCAGGTGCTGGAGGAACTGTGACTGCAAGGGAGGGAGGGGAGCAGAAGGAAAGGGGCCAGGGGCTAGCCTCCGTCCTGCTCACCACACTGCTGGGGAGTTGGGCTGGCTCCTTTGCAAGCCTGTCCTGACCCCACTCCCTGGCAGGAGCTTGGGGGCCAGAGGGAAGGGTCCTAGGAGCCGGATGTGGCCCTCAGGCCATAGTTTGCCCCCCTCTGGGCTATCAGCTGCTCGCAGAAAGCTTTCCTTCTATTACTTGGATAGGATTTGGGGTTGTGGAAAGAACACTTTCCTGAAACACTGATGAAGAACTGAATGAACATGAGACCGCTGAAGTAGAGAAACTGTTTCAGCTCTTTATTGGGATTAGTACTAGAACTGGCTAATTCCAGGGAGCTGGTCCAAACGATGGGGATCTGAAGAGCTCTTTCTGGCCAGGGCCCAGCAACCAGAATCAGCCACCAAATCTGGCCAAGAGCCCAAAAGACCAAACCAAGACAGGACAAGCTAAAGTCTTAAGAGCATAACTACCAGTGAGCAAATGAATTAACAAGGGCAGGTCACCCAGCATTTTGAATTAGGGATGAGAAAAATCAACAGATATAAAGTACTGGAAGTCTTTCTTGTAGTTTGCAGATACACAAAAGCTAACTGGGCTAGTCAGAAGGTGGAAACATTAGGTAACTCCAAAGTGGAGGGGGCTGGATTCCCTCTATTGCATCTGAACAGCAGGAATGTATGCTTTTGTAGGCCACCACAGAGAAAGATGATCTCATATAGTTTGCATGACTTTCGGGGGTCCACTAAAACAGATACAGCTTATATGAATGAGTTACTATGTAAAATGAGGCTGCCAGACCCACAAAGCCCAAACATGCTCTGCAGAAGATTCTTCTCCGCATCTTCTACCATGTGTTTGCTGGGAAGAAGGACCAGCAAATGGACAAGGAGAAGTGTATTTGTTGTTATACCTAACATATTCAAAAAGTTACAAAACCAGAGGGAAAACGTTCTTACCTAAATAAAAACAGCATTCAGGGAGGTCGGGGTGTGAATAAAGGAGCTACCCATGGACTCCCTGGTTAGTCTGAATCTGCCTTTCAAGCACCATGACCTTCTCTTGGGCTAGTGTACACTGTGTGCCTCGAACCAAAGCTTCCCTCTCCCCCAATTAACATAAAGGGATTTGCTAGACTCTGGTCTACTCGGAGAGACAAGGTGAGGTAATATCTTTTATTGGACCAGCTACTGTGAATAGAATGGAAGATATCAAATTTTGCTGTCTGAAATGGAAACTCCACATGATGAAGAAAAAGGGAGCAAAGCTTAACAGCGACATCTACTTCCCGAGAAAATGCAAGAAACAAAACATCACCCCCAACCATCTTACCAACTATAACCCTCTAACCACTAACTCATAATATCTGGGACCATCACAGCTCTTACAACAACACTGTCCTATTCAAGCAGCCTACTGTTGGCTATCAACTTTCAGCTCCTGGATTTCTGCTTTAAAAAGTTAGCATTGTTTTTAAATCAGAACATCTAATAGGGCTGGGACTCAAAATCCCACTAGTGAAGGAATCCAGAAACAGACATACTGCAAGATTTCACTCCTTTCTTCCCCCCCACCCCACCCTGAGTAACTGAAGTTTGGACTGACCAATAGGTTGCAGCATGCTCCCACTGAATGCAGTCTTCTTTGAAAAAGCTGTGTATTCCAAAATCTAACCCTGGTTTGCTGCTTCTCCACAGTTCTGAGTAAAGATGTCGGAGGGTCGCCTTGGTGAGGTCAGCAGTCCAGTCCCAGCTAGCAGACATGGAAAGCAACATCCACTTTGCTAGGCTTTCTTTCCAAAACGGGGCAGCGGTGAGTTATATAAGCCTCCTTTTTCCTTTCCCTACAGTTCTAGGGTCTTCCCCATACTAGGGATCTGTCCAAATGTCATAATCCATCAGTGGCCAGGAGCAAGCTCCTCCATTACAAATAGTGATTTAGTCTGTCTACAGGAGGAAGGCTGGTCCAGGGGTTAGGGTACTCGCTGGAGGCTTGGATTCTAGTCCCTGCTCTGACACAGACTTCCTATGGGACCTCACTGTGCCTCGGTTCCCCAAATGGGGATAATAGTGCACTCAAATACTACAATGAGGGCCTGATAGGTACCAAAGACAAACAAAAGACAGTCAATACTAGGGAGTTGTACCACTACAGCTTCACTGATGACTTGCTACCAGTGCTAGAAGTGGGGTAATCTCCCATTCAGTCAAGGCCTCGGAATGCTGGCCCCGACTCAGGAGAGCTACTCCTTTTTGCCTATAGTCAGGGGTGCAAAGAGAATACGAAGAAGGGAGAAAAGGATTTGCTGAAACTACTCTTTTTATTGAGGGAGTGGTGATTTCAAAGTTCCTTTTGGCACTAAACAAATACCTAAGAGAACTGCAAATATGTACAAATTAGTTACCCATTTACAGGCAGAAGACAGGAAAGTTTGGCTTTGTTTCCCATATCCAGGGCAACCATCTTCTAATTTGGATCTGAGAGGCAGATACTTTTGTTACTAACTGGCATGCAAAGAAATATAAAGCTCACATGCTTTAGGAATAATGTTTGAGCTGTATTACAGCCGGTGGTCGTCAGAAATGGAGCAAGACCCCTACATGACACAGACGATTCCTAATTCCAGCTAAAGAGTTGGATTTGATACATCTCTTAATCAGGTGACAGAGCAGTTTTATTAAATGATTTCAGTCCACCTCCCAATATTTAATTGAGTCTGGATAGGCACTCCTATTGTTCTTTAGCCTTTATAAAGAGACTGGTTAACAGACAGTAAAAGGGTTGGTAGCCAAAGGCTAGTAAGCAATAGAAAACATTAGGGTGAAGCCCTCTCTTGAGATTACCCTGGAATGGGTGCTAGGCTTCCTTATAGCACAGTCACAGGGAACAGAAAAGCATCTCAGACATTTCACCGTGTTAGGCTGGGTGACTGAAAATAGCCATGAGATGAAAAACAAACCAGCTGGACAACTTATCCCAGCTGTAATGCAAAATCAAACACAGCAGCGAGCTGGAGGCAGGTTGTATGACAAGGAATGAACGGTCTGCTGAGCTCTAGTGTGCACATGTAGCTTCTGGGTGGTTTAGCAGAAAATGCCACCTGTTGTCACTTCCTGACTACAGCACACAGAGCCATTATTTCCCTGCCCCCTTCGTCCCGTTCCCCCCCCCCCAAAAAGAAGGGGAATAGCCAAGCAAGGTGGGGGAGGGAAAGAGATCAAATGAGATACCACCTCTCACATCTCAAACCAGTTTTAATGAAGAATTTTACAGATTCCACCACACTCAGTCATTCTGGCATAGGGCCAAACCCAGATTTCACCAAATACGAATACAATCTTCAGAAGACTGCATAATCCAGCATGATCCACCAAGGACAGCATGGTCTTTTCATTGTCTGTAGCAGGGGTTCTCAACCTCTCTCTTTCTGAGGCCCATCCAACATACTATAAAATCTCCATGGCCCACCTGTGTCATAATAACTGGTTTTCTGCATGTAAAAGCCAGGGCTGGTATTAGGGGGTAGCAAGCAGGGCAACTGCCTGGGGCCTTATGCCACAGGGGCCCCCGCAGAGCTACAATGCTCAGGCTTTGGCTTGAGCCTTGAGTGGGGAAGCTCAGGGTCCAGGCTTCAGCCCCATGCGGCAGGGCTTTGGCTTTCTGCCCTGGGCCACAGTGAGTCCCCCTGGCCCTACTTGACGACCCCCTTGAAACCTGCTCACAGCCCCCCAGGGCGCCTCAGACCCCTGGCTGAGAACCACTGGTCTGTAGCACTCTTGTAGATCAGCAGCATTCAATTTGGAACCATTCAATTTGCAATTCCACATGAATGCAATGAGGTCTGCAACTGGAAACCTCCCCTTCCCCCCATTGTCAGCATAGCTGTTGGAAGTGTGGGTTGATCAGTCATTTCCAGAGGTTTAGCTGACAACTAAACCAATCCACTCTGATATTGAGAGAACCATTTAACTGTAATACCATCAAAGGCAAATAGTTTATTACACGGATCAGAGAGAAGTTTCAAGCATGGTGTGGCTCCATGTCCCCTCCTACTGCTGAGCTCTATGACATCTTTTACAAGTTTAGCAGGGCCAAAAACATTGCTCTTGTTTCTACCACAATTGCGGGAAAAGATACTTCCAACTGTCCATGTCTTTTAGGCAGTAAAGTGAGCCCACACGCTTGGCAGTATGGGAAGACAACAGGATATACAGTATGGTCTACTCAGTCAGGAAGCTCCAATAGTCTTCCCTTCTGAATTTACTTTGGACTCCCGCTACCAGCTCAGAAATTCCTTTATCTGTGGGGACAGCTGTACAACTATCTATTGTGGCCTCAGGTACACCTTTGTCTCCTACGTCATTTACATACATGAATTCACTAGGCTCAAGGCTTTCATGCAGTTTTAAATCATCACTTTCTATGTCAAGCAGAGAACCTTCACATTACCCCCTACCATCTGAAACCTCTCCTCATCTATTCATATTCTTGGAGAATGTAGAGGATAACCTCAGATAACCTATGGTACTGCCTGGAAGAGACCAAACTATTTGAAGTGGATGAGTCAAAGAAAACACAATGAGGTTGCAACCCCTGCTGGAAAGCACAAAGCATTAAAAAAAAAAAAAACCACAACACACTATATCAGGAGCTGTGAGGCAAAACTGGGGAAGTCTTTTGTCAATCACCACCTGCTGACAGGAGGACATAACCCATAAAGTCCCAGAAATACATGGGGATATTACCGAAGCAACTGGTTTCCATAGAACAGAGATCAATATGTATAGGGGGCTTATGAAAGCATCAATATTGAGGAGTTTCACTCCAGCAGGTCCATGTCCCTTTACTCAAATTCAACTGAAGACTGAAATAGGAACACATGCTAAGAATTTTTTATCATAGTGATGACAACAAATCTGACATGACCTATTGTGTGGAGAAGAAGCTGATCACATAGGAGGGGATAATTTAGCCCCCTTACTAAATTGGCTGCAGTCATACTACATTACACTGTGGTCCCATCAGAATTTTACAAAATAAGCTAGGTCAGGCTAGGTCAGAACATGGACAGGAAACCTCCAAGGAACATTGGGTATTTAAAGTGATGCTGGTGGGCTTTCACACGGACTACAATATTTTTTACTTTCTGTCCTACATTGCTATGCATTGTTTAAATCTGCTGTATCTATACCAGAGACGGCTGCATTTTAGTGACTGGTGAAGTGATGCATATATAGTCCTGTGGAAGATATGAGGTTTAATTAATTTTCTGAAAGAGCTTTGAAATCCTTGGATGAAAGGCATGGGGATAAATACCACATACTCTCTTCAGACCCCCTCCAGAATTAAAAACAAAAGTGCTCACGATGTAGATGGGTTTGCGATTTAACCTACAATTTCATCAGGAAAGAAGATGAAATAACTAGTGACACTTCGATGCTATCTTCTGATCAGATGGGCCAGGGTGAACTTGAATCAGTGCCAAATAAATCCCTAAACTATTTATGGACTCTTACAGGTTCATTTCTATTCTACAGTAGTATCAGTCATGATTCTAAGGTGGGCATGGGGTAACAACTTCTCATGTACTGAACAGCTTTCGGAAACTACTAACTGTTCAATGCATCTAAAAAAGAAAGATAGCTGGTTATTAGCATGAATGTCTTCCTTTCCTCCCATTATATCAGCCTGAGTTTGGACAGACTGGCAGCTGAATGGCAGGTTTAGGAAACAAATCCATGAACTTAATTAGAAAGGGAGATAACCTGTGGAAGATTGTATCAGTTTCTAATGTCCATTTCTAAGTGTGATGGGGTCCCAGTGGGGACCAGCTGTGGTCAATCAATTAGGGTGAACTGCAAAACATGGGTCAGACAATCCCCAAAAAGCTGGTGGATATACCAATACCTAGATTTACCAAGCCGGCATAAACCAACTTCTTTATTATCTTACTAGTTACTCAGAAATCCAAACAACACAGTTCCCTTAAAAAGAAAAGGAGTACTTGTGGCACCTTAGAGACTAACCAATTTATTTGAGCATGAGCTTTCGTGAGCCACAGCTCACTTCATCAGATGTGTACCGTGGAAACTGCAGCAGACTTTATATACACACAGAGAATATGAAACAATACCTCCTCCCACCCCACTGTCCTGCTGGTAATAGCTTGTCCAGTCTCAGGCCTCCATCCAGGTACCTACCTCAAATATGATGATTTCTGAAAATCTTATTTCATCATATAAAAAAAAAGGTTCTACCAATCCCAAAGGATCAGACACATTACCTCCCTGGTTGTTGAATATTCCAGATCTTACCCATATACACACTACAGCCAATTCTTATTAACTACACTAAAATTTATTAAAAAACAAAAGAGAGTATGGTTAAAAGATCAGTATACATACAGACATGAGTTCAATTCTTAAGATTCAGATTCATAGCAGAGATGACAGGTTTCAGAGGAGCAGCCGTGTTAGTCTGTATCCGCAAAAAGAACAGGAGGTACTTGCGGCACCTTTATTAGAGCATAAGCTTTCGTGGGCTACAACCCACTTCATCAGATGCATAGAATGGAACATATAGTAAGACAGACCTGTATACATACAGATAAGTTCGAAGTTATCATGCAAACTGTGAGAGAAGAGATGGTGAGCGTTGTAGTTGCAAAGAGTTCTTTCAGAAATAGTCCATAGGTTATACTCCAATGTTTATATTTCAGGGCAATCCAGTTAGAACTGAGATCTCGGTCCTTATGGCCTAAGCGTCCCCTGTATGAAGCCTCAAGCAGATCTGAGATGACAGAATCAGGACCCCAACAGTCTTTTATACAGTTTTCTAGCATCCACTTGACCACACAGTCCTGGGTAAATAATAGGCTTTTGATGTAACCTTCTGCTTTCTAAACACCACCAGTAATTAGTTACACAAATTAACATAGGGCAATTTATCCATTAGGCAGTCCATTACTAATTTCAAAGAGACATATAGACAATGACATTATTTCACCAAAGATTCATCTAAACGTTAATACTCCGTGTTGATCTCTGAATTAGTAGCTACAGCGACAGACAGGAACTGTCCGATTACATGGGTAGCATTTAAGATGCACAATTAATATTACCTCTAACAACATAGGTTTGCATTTCAAAGTTCTAGCCTATTTAGCATGCAATGGCCCTAGGTAACATTTCTAATATGTCTTTAAAGGTGGGCTTTGGGTCATTGACCTGCAAGCTGTTTAACCCTTTCTGGCCATGAGTTATATTTTATATAAGTTTTACTGCAATTATATAGCAGTGGTAGCAATAATGATTTGCATGATTATATTTTAATTAGACAATGTCACACTAAGGTTTTACCAAAAAGATATATTTCTACACTAATTTGTATCCAACAAGATATGAAGCTGACAAAAGAAACGTTCAGCTAAAATTGAGTCTCTATGTTTAAAAAGCCTTAAAACCCTTTGTTTTCTATAGCTCAGTGGTATAGTTGGCAAGAAGAGAACGTAATGGCTCTCTTCCTAGTTCCACCGACTTAGAGGTGCCACTCACAGTAGTTGTGCAGATCTTCACGACTGACTTCTTTCTGGCATGCTTTGATCAGCAGTGTTATAGAGGTAATAACGAGGATTGTTTGTTATTATTAGGCTTCAGAGTTAACACATTCAGATGAATGGGGTCAGTTTATATAAACATGTTGTCAGCTTACATCTGGTTTGTATCTTGAACAGCTGTAAGGACTACAAACTTGATATTAAAGTTCTGAATATCAAGATGGCCCCCTATTGGGTGGGGGGGGAGCACCAAGCCTCTTTAAGACAGCCCAGTCTGAACCGTGTTTCGAATGGTAAAGCAAATAGGATGACTAGTGCGGAAGGGGATACACGTTAACTGGACAATCATATTTTGAGGGAACTATTTCTTACCCCCAGCAATTAGGTTGCATGCTGCATCTAACCCCCTCCTGGAGGAAGTCTAACATTTCACTGAGGGACAGATGATCACTGCACCGGCACTGCTACAACCCTAAGCATACCCATTGCTTAGCAGCTTTAATCCTGAATTATTCTTCCCCTTCCTGCAGCACAAAGCGGAGCTTGACAAGAAAACGAGCAAACTGTACAAACAAGCAGGCAGCTCATTTATAATTCGAATGTTGAACATTCTTAAAGTTCTCCTGTTTATTATGTTTCTATCCGCTGAGAATCTCAGAATTTCAGGCACTGACTCTCAAAACCTGAAATAATGAGTTTGACCGATGTTTTTAATACTCTCTCCTTCAAGAAGAGAGGTGGGAGGTACTTACAAGACAACGTTATTTACATTTATTGCAACACATGGGATACAGATGTATATTAGGAAACAGAAGAGGAGGACTTGTGGCACCTTAGCGACTAACAAATTTTAGGAAGGTCTCTGTGGGTTAGTATGTTGTTCAGAGGTGTGTTGGAAATATTCCTTGAGTCGGAGACGTAGAAAATAGGATTCTAAGTCACCACAGAACTGTATCATGTTTGCGGTGGTGGAGGAGCAGAAGGAGAGGCCCCGAAATAGGACAGATTCTTCTGCTGGGCTAAGAGTATAGTTGGATAGATTAACAATATTGCTGGGTGGGTTAAGGGAACCACTGTTTGGCCCCTTGTGGCATGTAGTAGTTTAGATAGTTTAGTGATCAAGTCTAAGGTTCAGTGTCAAGGTTCCTTCCGCACTCTGAACTCTAGGGTACAGATGTGGGGACCTGCATGAAAAAAACCTCTAAGCTTATTTTTACCAGCTTAGGTTAAAAATTCCCCAAGGTACAAACTATTTTACCTTTTTTCCCTGGACCTTATTGCTGCCACCACCAAGCGTCTGACAAAAACAAAAGGGAAAGAGCCCACTTGGAAACTTCTTTCCCCCAAAAATCCCCCCAAGCCCTACACCCCCTTTCCTGGGGTGTCTAAGGTGCTACAAGTCCTCCTTTTCTTTTTGCAGATACAGACTAACACGGCTGCTACTCTGAAACCTGTTATTAGGAAATAGTAATTCATGTTAGCAATCAGGTTCTCACCCTTCTGTTTCCACACAGTGCCAGCTGGCTGGAATCAATACAACCTGCTACAATTTCAGAGCCCCCCACTCCAAAGGTGAGGGGACAGCAGAGCCAGAAGCATGTAAAACTAGGGTGACCAGACATCCCAATATTATTGGTACCATCCTGATATTAGTGGCTGTGTTTTATATAGACCCCTATTATATGCCATTACACCCGCCCCATCCCGATTTTTCACACTTGCTATTTGATCACCCTATGTGAAACTATCCCCTCAGGGAAATTGTTTTTTGAAAGGGGTATTAGGCTTGCATGAGTGGTTCACACAAGTCTGGAAAACTAGCTTGCAGCAGCAAAGGTCAACGACATAAATATTCAATAAAGGTAAGAGACATATTCCGCTCAGAGAACTTTACGGAATCCCCAGTGGTTCCTAAAGTAAGCCTGAGCACAAATTCACACTGCCTCATAATGAACCAGTGTGTTTCCAAAGGTGGCAAAACACTCTACACAAGGGATGGACTCAATTCAAGCAAACATACATACATCCAAGCAACCCCATGGAAATTACTTCATATTTATAAAATAACCAAATCACATCCATGGCTCATTTACTAATGGATGTACAATACAATCTCTTCAAAAACTTCCTGCAGCTTCTCCACTGGTTCTACCACCTATTCTAGAGAAGGGAACTTCACCCTGTTATTTTCTCTCCCCATCCCAACACACTGCTCCTGTTCCACTTCAGAAAAACCTACATCTCAAACCTGGCATTCAGAGTTCCACGTGCAACCTCTGGATCTGGTCACCCACAAGTGCACCCTGTTCTGACATCCCAATATAATGTACTGAGATACAGTCTGTCCCTCTCAATTCAGGGGCCAAATTCTGATTTTAAGAAGAAAGTCAAAAAGCAACCCTTGCGGAAGCCTTCAGTGCCACATTTCTACCCCAGTGACCAAGATTCAACTCCTACAGAAAGCTTGACGGTCACCAGGGTGCACCACATTTGGGTGCACCATGTTCCACAAGAGGCCCTATGATTTGAAGCCAGAGGACTCGCAGTGTTCACTGTGGTAACAAATGGAGCAGTGCTCAGGGAAAGACGGAGATACCCAAGGATCAGAAAAAAAAGAACAAGGAGGACTTGTGGCACCTTAGAGACTAACAAATTTATTTGAGCATGAGCTTTCATGGGCTAAAACCCACTTCATCGGATGAATGCAGTGGAAAATACAGTAGACAGACCAACCAACCGACCATGAAAAAAATGGGTGTTGCCATACCCACTATAACAAGAGTGATCAGTTAAGGTGAGCTATTATCAGCAGGAGAAAAAAAAAAAACCTTTTGAAGTGATAATCAGGATGGCCCATTTCCAACAGTTGACAAGAAGGTGAGTAACAGTAGGGGGGAAAAACAAACATGGGGAAATAGTTTTACTTTGTGTAATGACCCATCCACTCCCAGTCTTTATTCAAGCTTAATTTAATGGTGTCCAGTTTGCAAATTAATTCCAATTCAGCAGTCTCTTGCTGGAGTCTGTTTTTGAAGTTTTTTTGTTGTAGTATTGCCACTCTTAGGTCTGTAATCGAGTGACCTCGTCAGCTGTTACAGAATGGGCTGGAATAACACGAGTGAAAATGGCAGAGAAGAATGCAGGGGCTGATTAAATCAAAATATAAAACTTCTTTCTAAACCCTTAAAACCTTGCCAAATAATATCACACATTGTCTTCCACATACTCTCTGGCTGTTTGGAGAGCCAAGCAAGCATTCAAATCAGTTAAAACAAAAGGTAACTTGCCTTATATTCCCTTCTCGTGGTCAAGATGTTAATGGTTCGGCCAAATGAGCTGGTCTTGCTGGAGAAAGGAGAAGAACCCAAAATTCACTCTAATGAACTGGAGTTCATCCCATGATTGCTGTAAGAAATAACCTTATTCCATACAGACTAGCCCAAGCTTCGAGTTTGTTCCTGAACTACACAGGAATTCATTTCTCCAGCATCTAGCTTTATTTTTACAGTATAGCTGACTAATGAAGCAATTCAGCAGGTTTTTCAGTGCAAATAAACATGTGGTGCAATTTTAGAACCTCTATTTTAAAGAAGTTCTGCACCATCTGCAGTCGAGCAGCAAAAGGGTAACCTCTCCACTAGATCTGGGCTTTATGAGCTATAAAGAGGATATGTGCTACTGCCATCATTTTAATTAGCCCAGCCTCAGAGTTTAATAATCAGGAGAGGAACTGCAAGAGGCACAGAGACAGCCTCAAGGTAAATGTCCTTATTTAAAAAATAATTCCGGATGGAATAACACTATAACGTTGTGCTCTTTTGCAATGAAATGTGCAAACAGCTCTTGAAACAGAATAATTCTGACCATCTCATCACCTGACAATAGAGATCACCCCTCTGCTGCCCCTGCAATCTTTGCCCAAGCACTAACGTGCCCAGAGGCAGATCGGTCTCTTGCCCAGAGAAGTAAAGGCTGTGGCCACTTAGCAAGGAATGAAGGCACTGCACCCAGTGATTTTATATAACCTGCCATCTACACACAAACTGAACGGGCAAGAGCAGAGCACAGAACAACAGAGGACCCTGTATCTTCCGTATACACCACTCCACGAGTAGGCCACATAATTTTCAGGCTAACCATGTGGTCTGCTTTATTCTATACAGGTTCTTATACTGTGTTCATCATCAAAACACCTTTCAGTAATGCATTAAGTGACGTGACTAACATCTGTCACATGTTCATTCTCTCATCCTCTTCCTGGGGGAAAGGTGTGTGCAGAAGTGCATTTTGGTTTGGATTTTTTTTTATTATATGTGACTCTAAGAGCAATGCAGTGCCAGAGGGCAAGGGGCTCACTGGTATCAGGTAATGAATTTCAGCTGGCCTCACCAATTCAGTGTACCCCAACTCACTATGGTTATAATCTGTATCTAAAAGATGTCATGCAATATGTCATTGGAGAACCAATAATTCACTGATCATTAATATTTCTGCACGATGTATGCACAGGCTGTGCATAGAGAGTTATGAATATGTGCTAGAATTATATTTTTAAAATGTGTTTGGCAAACAATGCATAAGCAGAGTCTGCCTTAGACAAAGGAATGTATATTTGTTTTTCTAACCAGCCCCATTATCAGGCAGAGACAAGGAAGGTCTATTTACATATTAGGTAAACAAAGCTATCAAGCTAACAAGTAAAAGAAGAGACAAGCGAAGAAACGAGAAAAGTTTGGTCTGAGTTTTACTTTTCAAAGAATATATTGCAAAAGTTTACTGGTCTATGAATACAGGAGGGCTGAACCACAAGTGATAAGCAACTCAATCAACTGACTGTATACTATATTATAAATAGGGCCCTACCAAATTCATGTTCGTTTTGGTCAATTTCACGATCACAGGATTTTAAAAATCATACATTTCATTATTTCAGATATTTCAATCTGAAGTTTCATGGTGTTGTAACTGTAGGGGTCCTGACCCGAAAGACGGGGTGCGGGGGGAGAGGTTTGCAAGGTTATTGTAGGAGGGTTGGGGTACTGCCAGCCTTACTTCTGCACCGCCTCCAGAGCTAGGCAGCCAGAGAGCAGCAGCTGCTGACCAGGAGCCCAGCTTGGAAGGCATCACTGCCACCACCAGCAGCACAGAAATAAGGATGGCATGGTATAGTGTTGCTACCCTTACTTCTAGGCTACCACCTTCGAAGCTGGGCCCTCGTCCAACAGCAACCACTCTCCAGCCACCCAGCTCTGAAGGCAGTGCCAAAGTAAGGGTGGCAATACCACAGCCCCTCAACAATAACCTTGCAACCCACCCCCCCGCCCGCATCCCGCTTTTTGGGTCGGGACCCCCAGTTTGAGAAACGCTGGTCTCCCCAGTGAAATCTGTACAGTGTAGGGTAAAAGACTACAAAAGACCAGATTTCACAGGGGAGACCAGATTTCATGGTCCGTTTGGTAGGGCCCTAATTATAAAAGTGCATTAAGGGAGGTCTTTTATGAAAGCCTGTGACACACTGGTGATTAATATTGTGAATCCTATGTGTTAACACTACATAAGGAATTATGGATATTTAATTTTATGCTTTACAGTCTGTGATCAAACAAAGGGAGAAACAAGTTTCTCTCATACAGGAGGGGATATCACAGCTGCCTACCTGTCTCTAATGAAATTAAGTAAAACCAAAAACAATGGAAGCCCCATTTAAAATTCAAATCAGCAGGGGATAAGCAGAGCACAAGAAAGAAAACAGTAACATGAGGTCATCCTGCTCTTGAAACAAGGTCACTGAATTTTGGAAGATATAAGCAGAGACAGAAGCCATATTTGGCATTCATCACTAGACAGACACAAGGGAACAGTTCTCTTGCAAGCAGCTGAAGGACCCATCCTTCTCCAAGGCAGGGCAGAGGTGCTGAAGTCTCTGGTAACTGAATATAGGTGAGAAACCTATTTAAGCAAAGATCTTTCACCTAGGAAGACAAGGGAAGCCAGCATCTTGTACTTCTGTGGAAGGTCCTGACTGAAGGAATGTTAGCCATGGCTGGGAAGAAGTCAGACTGGTGAGAGAAATCATCTTGAACAAAGCCTGTACTTTGCTAGATTAAGTTTTAGACATACGTTTTCACTTTTCATTTGCTTGTAACCATCTCTACTTTTATTTTTTACTTGGCATCACTTGACCTATGTCCTATTGTTAATAAATTTGTTTTATTTTACTATGAACCAACTCAGTTCATATGTTTGAAGATCAGAATATATTTACCCCAATTAAGCTACAAAGCACAATACAGTTTCTCTCTCTCTAAGAGAGTAACAAAGCTTATTATTTCTCTGAGCTACCCAAGAGAGGACGGGATAATTCAGGACACACCATTTGGGGAAACTCGGGACCCGGCATGCACTGGTGTCACTTTGCTGGTTGTAACCAAGGCTGATGGAAGCCTCAATGGGGCTGTAGCCAGACTGCTGGAGTCAGAGCTGCTGAACCAGGGCTGTCTAGCACACAGACACTCAGGTGTGACCTGCATGCTTGGTAGGTTGGCTGTGAGCATCCCAGGTTGGGAGTTACAGCAGCAAAGCATTGTAAAGCACCCAGGGTTGCAGGGCAAGTGGTGACAACTCCTTACTGGTCTGGAAACAGTGATACATACACACACACCCCTCTTTATGTTAGAGAAGGCAAGGTCAAAAAATGTGCCTTCCACAAGTGGTGAGTTCTGTGTTGGTCCTTAGCTCCGATGGGAGTTCATTCCACAGTCTTGAAGAGTGAGAGCTCAGGTCATTCCTTAAACTGGTTTATATACGACAGAATATCACACAGCCCAACCTTACTCCTAAAGCTAGAAAAATGTACTACAAAGAACAATTGTACACTGGTAGGGAGCTGGACTTGATCATATAACAGTTCATGGCCTAGAGGAAGGTCTTGTGTAGAAGATAGACTCAGGACACCTGGATTCAATTACTAGCTCTGGACAAATCATTTAGTCTTTCAGTGCCTCAGTTCCGCATCTGTACAATGGGAAAAATAGCCCTGCCCTACCTCAGAGGTGTTGTGAAGATATATACATTACAAACTACAGCAGAACCTCAGAGTTATGAACACCAGAGTTATGAACTGACTGGTCAACCACACACCTCATGTGGAACCAGAAGTCTGCAATCAGGCAGCAGCAGAGATAGACAGACAAAAAGCAAATACAGTACAGTATTGTATTAAATGTAAACTACTAAATAAATAAAAGGGAAGTTTAAAAAGATTTGACAAGGTAAGGAAACTAGTTCTGTGCTGGTTTCATTTAAACTAAGATGGTTAAAAACAGTATTTTTCTTCTGCATAGTAAAGTTTCAAAGCTGTATTAAGTCGATGTTTATTTGTAACCTTTTGAAAGAACCATAACATTTTGTTCAGAGGTACAAACGTTTCAGAGTTCTGAACAACCTCCATTCCAGAGGTGTTCGTAACTCGGAGGTTCTACTGTATGAGGTGCTCAGATACCGTAGTTATGGAAGCCGTAAGTAGAGCGGGGCACATATTTTGGACAAAGTTTATTCACCAAAAAAATGCTGCTTCAGGCCAGCTAAAACTATTCACAAATTTCACACAAATTCCCTGAAGAGTTTTGGGCAAAAAAAGGGCTAGATTCACAAGGGGGCTTCGGCACCGCTCACAAACCTTGTGCTGGTGCTGCTCGACTTATACCCAACTGCCCAGTAGTTGGGTTGGAGCACTGGAGCAGGGACTATGAACCCAGGTCGCCCTCCCCTTTAGGTGAGTACCCTAACCACAGGCTACAGCTCTCAATCTGTCCTGTTGAAGCTGTTGCACTTTGTATAAATTATTAAATATTCACTGGCACAGGGACTTGAGCCGTTAGGCTCCACACCCCAAGCAAGTGCCCTAACCATCAGGCTAGAGAGTGAGTCGGTGAGTCTTTCACTCACACTCTCTCTCTGACAGGTTTCAGAGTAACAGCCGTGTTAGTCTGTATTAGCAAAAAGAAAAGGAGTACTTGTGGCACCTTAGAGACTAACCAATTTATTTGAGCATAAGCTTTCGTGAGCTACAGCTTTTCTTTTTACTTTCTCTATGACTATTCAAGTATTTTATACAAACTGGAACAACTTCAACAGGAGAAATGAAGAGATCCTTTGCTTGCATTTAAAAAAAAAAAAAGAAAAAAGTTAAAAGTGGCCTGAAACTAATCGTTTCATTTGACCCAAACCAAAATTTTTATCCACTTTTTGATTTGGCAAAAATTCAGAACTATCTGGGGTTTAGTTCAGGTCTGATTTTTTTTTTTATTTTTTATTTTTCAGAACTGCCAGCAGACTGAAAAATCAGTTATTCACCCTGCCCTAGCTATAAATACGTAAGATAGATAGATATTACTTCCCTACCCACGAGGATTTTTGTGAGGGTAAGTCCCTAAATACTTGTGAAGGGCTCAGAGACTACGATTATGAGGATGATATAAATATCTAAATGGATTCCAGTTCTCAAAACATCATTTCTACAGTTCTCAAAACATCATTGGCTCCAGGATAAATCCTTTTTCATTTCTGAATAAGCCAAAGACTGCGCTGTCCATTCAAGTTTCCTTGCAAGCTGGAACAGGCTCCTCACATTTTCAGATAGGATTCTTAAAAATGCTCTAAGGAAGTAGTAATGGTCTCTTTCGTAATGTGTTCAATAGATGTTGCCAAAACTGTAATGACAGTATCAATTCTACAGAGGGTCAAGTCACATTAAATAAGTGAAGTCGAGAGCATTTTACCAGGTAGGTCACCTGATTTAACCTTGAAGCAGTGGGCATTACCCAGTACTGTCAGCACTTCTGCCTTGGTAAACAGACTAAGGGTCAAACAACAGAGGACTTTTCCCAACCACTCATTCTACTTTTCACTAAAATTCTCCCATGTTATCCAATCGAATGCCATTAGCATTTGCAGCTCATACCGCTCATGAAGGTGCCTGTCAGGCAAGTGATTTAACATTGCCGGAATGACTGAAGCCATAAGCAGAAGGTACAACATCAGAAATCCTTGCTGATCTAGAAGAGCACCAACTAAAAGTAGCTTTCAATACTTTCTCATTTATTATACAAGTTTCCTCAGAATAGTGGCAGAGAAGAGGATGCAATAATTATTACACAGAGCTCCAGCAAGAAGTCAGAGTTCCCATGAGGCTGGCTTGGGAACAGAATGATCACACCCATGTATATGGCCACCGGCCTGTATTTTTTAATTTGATTCCCATCCATCAGCCAAGCAGTGACAATGGGGCTGAATGAAATCTTTCCATCACTTTACATCTTGTACTAGCTTAATGGTTTCATTTATCTTTAATCCTTTTTGTTCTCTGTAATTCTTCACCATATCTATCCAATGCATCCTCAGTCTTCCTCTATTTACAGTCCCTTGCACTCTGCTATGTACCTCCATGCATAGTATCCTTTCCGGTCCATTCTTGACACATCTCCCTTTAATCTTCTGTAACATTTTTATTTCTTGCCCTACTGGTTTTCTTATTACATCATATTTTATTTTCTGCAGTCTTAAATCTCTCAGTACTCCCCTCAGCCAGTTCATTTCTGAACTCAGTCTCCTATGTTCATCAGCTTTCCTCACACACCAACGTTCCAACCCGTACAGCAGTATCAGCATGACAACTGTCCCAGAGACACAGATTTTCATTTTTAATCAAAATGTCTTTAACCTTCCAGATCCTACAGAATTTTCCAAATGCAACAGAGACTACAGAGTCTTTTTTATGTTACCTTCAAATGCCCATTCTTCAATTCTGGTCCTTCAATATACAAAAACTTTTCCACTTGTTCTAGTTCTGTCTCTGACTTTCATCTTTGCATTTTCCTCTTGTCTTCCAGTTGCCATAGTTGTGACTTTGTGATGATCTTCAGCTCTAATGTTCTGCTTTCCGGGTTTACCTTTTCAGTTATTTTTTGTAACTCCTCCTTAACATCCAATCTTGATTTAAAAATGGTCACTAACAGAGAATCTGCAAGAAGCCTTTGTAAAAATTGTTACAATGATTAATTACTTTCACTGTGAAATTTTTTTACCTTATTTCCAGTCTGAATTTGTCTCGCTTCAACTTCCAGTTATTGGATCATGTCACAAGTTTCTCTGCTAGACTGAAGAGCCAGTTATTAAATATTTGTTCCCTTGTAGGTACTTTTAAACTGGAATCAAGTCACCCCTTAACCTTCTCTTTCAGCTCCTTGAGTCTGTCACTATAGGGCATGTTTTCTGATCCTTTCATCCTTCTTGCAGTTTTTCTTTGAACCCTTCGCAATTTATCAACATTCTTCTTGAATTGTAGACACCAGAAATGGACACAGTACTCCAGGGGCAGTTGCACCAGTGCGAAACACAAAGGTAAAATAACCTGTCCACTCCTTTTCAAGATTTCACTGTTGATGCGTCCAGGGATCACTTAATCCTTTTGGCCACAGGGTCACACCAGGAGCTCATGTTCAGCTGATTATCCACCATGACTTTCAAATCTTTTTCCGAGTCAGAGTTCGGCACCCTGTAAATATGGCCTACATTCTTTGTTCCTAGATTTACATGTTTACATTTAGCTGTATTAAAACATGTTTGCTTGTTTGTTTGTACCCAGTTTATGCGAGCCATACATTCTCAAGACTTGCCATAACCCTTTCTTCCAAATGCTATCAGAAGCCTGTCTGAAGTCTATAAAGTTGTTTTAGCAAGTTCAGTTGTGTTCAGACAAAACAACAAGTATAAAACAACCTGGCAACGGCCCCACTGAAAACAGTGGCACCTCCTAGACTATGTCATTGTAAGACCATAGGATCTAAGAGATGTCCAAATCACCCATGTCATGAGAGGCGCTGATGATTGCTGGACTGACCACCGCGTGGTGATGTCAGTCACATCAATCAGGATTGCACCGAAATATAGAAAGCAACCCAAATCATACAGACAGCAATACAACATACAAAGACTTCAATCCTCAGTGCACCAAGAGACTTCTAAACAATCCTCAGTGAAAAACTGACCATATGCACACCTGGAAATAACAACACAAGTGTCGAAAAAGACTGGGAAGCCTTAAAACAGAACATACATGAGGCTTGCGAGGAATCCATCAGCCTTGCTACCCGCCACCATCAAGACAGGTTTGACTACAACAACATTGAGTTTACAGCCCTTTGGGACCAGAAGAGAAAAGCTTTCTGCAACTGGCAAAACTCAACCACTATCCAGTCAGAAGCAGAGCTCTCTCCATCAGCTCAAAACTGAAGTTCAAAGGAGGATCAGAGAAATCAAAACCAAATGGTGGGAGGACAAAGCAAAAGAAATCCAAACATTTGCTGACAGACATGATATGTGGAGCTTTTGTTGTGAGACAAGGACCCTGTACGGACCAAGCTCACGTGGCCTCACACCTCTGAGCTCTGAAGATGGTAGTGCCCTTCTTAAAGATAACACATCCATCAAAGAGTGCTGGAAGGAACACGACCAAAAGCTTCTATATCGAGAATCAACTGTGACAGATGAAACCATTGACTCCATCCCTCAGTACCCAATCTGGGAAACTCTTGCCAAACCACCAACACCTGAGGAGGTCCACAAAGCAATTAAACAAATGAAGAACAATAAAGCTCCAGGTCCTGATGGCATACCAGATGAAGTACTGAAAGTGGAGGGAGAAACACTGACTAACAAGCTTCATTTGGTGCTCCTCAAAACCTGGTGCACTGAAGAAATCTCTGCTGTTTTACGTAATGCTAACATTGTCACCATTTTCAAAAAGGGAGACAGGACTGACTGTGGCAATTATTGAGGTATTGCCCTCCATCGCTGGGAAGATCCCTGCTAGAATCTTACTGAATCGCCTGCTCCCTCTTGCAGAGAAAGTACTTCCAGAGTCCCAGTGTGGCTTCAGACCATGACGAGGCACCACCGACATGATTTTCGCAGCCAGGCAGATCCAGGAAAAATGTCAAGGAAAACACCAGGAGCTGTATACAGCCTTTATCAATCTGACCAAAGCCTTTGATTCCGTCAATCGTGAGGCTCTTTGGAAAATCATGTCAAAGTTTGGCTGCCCAGGCAAATTTATCACCATTGTAAGACTCCTCCATGACCAGATGACTGCCTCCATCCTGTGCAGTGGCTCTAACTCTCAGCCCTTTGTCATCCGAACTGGTGTAAAACAAGGTTGTGTACTGGCACCCACCCTTTTCTCCATTTTCTTAGCAGCTATGAAAACACTAACCCACGACCGTCTACCACAGGGAATTGGCATCCAATATCGGACTGACCGCTGCCACCTTTTCAACCTTTCTCATCTCCGTGCCAGAACTAAAGTAATATTGGCAACAGTAGCCAAATTCCAGTATGCAGATGATTGTGCTGTCGTTGCACACTCAAAGGAGGATCTACAAAGAGTCCTTAATTGCTTCTCTGAAGCTTACAAAAAGCCTAGGGCTAACTCTGAACATCAGCAAAACAAAATTCTCCACCCGGCAGTCCCCAGTCAATCATCAGACCCAGCAGGGAAGATCTACACTGACAAAGAAGAACTGGAAATGTAGAGTATTTTGCCTCTCTTGGCAGCCATCTCTCACAGATTGCAGACATAGATGTCGAGATTCAGCACAGAATCCACTGCGCCTGTCTTGCCTGTGGCAGATTATCTGGCCAGGTGTTTAACAATCACAACATGAGAACACATACTAGACTTTTAGTTTATAAAGTGGTGGTAATCCCAACTCTCCTCTACGGCTGTGAGACTTGGGTGACCTACAGAAAACACCTGAAAAACCTGGAACGTCAGCACCAGCACTTTCTTCGGAAGATCCTCAATATAAAGTGGGAGGATTGTTGCACTAATGTCGACATCCTCTAAGGTGCCACTAGTACTCCTTTTCTTTTTGCGAATACAGACTAACACGGCTGCTACTCTGAAATCTTCAGTGTTGAAACCCTGATTATCCAGCACTAGCTGAGGTGGAGCAGGCACTGTGTGCACATGCCTGATGTACACTTACCAAAACAACTGCTGTCTGCCCAACCTCACCAAACAAGAAAGGAAATGGGGAGGCCAAAAGAAACGCTTTAAAGACACCCTCAAGATAAACATCAAGAGATGTGGCATCGACACCACACACTGGGAGACAGCAGCCCAGGATAGGGATAACTGGTGAAGACTTGTCAGAGAGGGAACGTCCACTTTTGAGGAAAATCCACTTGCCCTGGTCGCAGAAAAACACCAGAAAAGAAAGGAAAGACAACTGCCACGCAGCAATCGTGGCCCAACCCTGTCTTCCAACACCACCTGCAACATCTGCCGACAACCCTGTGGCTCAAAGATTGGACTCCTCAGTCACCAAAGAACCAATGAAAAATAAAACATATGAGGTATCTCAAGGGGTTGCCGATGATGTACTTGCCTGTCTTATCACAAATAACTGATCTATTTTACTTCATCCTGGTTTAAATCCAGCCTGTTCCTCTGCAATGCCGTTTCCACGTACTTCTTCCTTCTTCATGCTCCTCTGCAACATCTTGGTGAATATGTTTCCTGGAATACTCAATAAGCTGATTCCTCTCTATTTACTCTTATCCTTTTTTAATAAATCGGTACTATTATTGCTTTCCCCCATTCGCTCAGCACTCACTCTTCCTTGTAAATCTTGTTAAACAACTTGTGCATCAACTTTTCTGTGTTTACTTTGCCTGTTTGCAACAGCTGTGCAGTTACATTGTCACCTCCTGGCACATTTTCCTCTTTCAAAACTTCCTATCAAGAGCTTTACTACTTCTAAGAATTCCCACATCTGCTTTCCGTTGTTTGTATTGGGAAGCTTCTCCGAGACCATTGCATCTATTGTGTTCTGCACACTGTACAGCTCTTCAGAATACTCTTTCCATTTTCGTTGCTTGATCCTGTCAATTACTTTGCCCGTGCTTGTCTTTCACTGTTGATATCTTCAACTCACATGTCCCACTCGGTTCTCTAATCTTGCAATACTCAGTTCTCTTATCTGTGCCATTTCTCTTCACACATTCTTTTGCTTCTTTACATTATTCACTAATCCAGGTGTTTGTCTCTCTTCACTTTCCGCTTTATCTCACAGGCCTGTGTATTCTACAGTAAACTGAATCTACATTTTGCAGCAAGATTCCTGGATTGTATGGCACCCTCGTGTGACAGATGAAGTTCTCCAGCAGCTTCATTTAAATATGGGGGGGTTAATTGGATAGAAAAATGAACCAGTTCAGTAGTACTTCAGCTAGTCTGGTTTTATATTAACGCAATGTACTTTATTCCCACATTTTCAATATGCCAAAGATTTTTCCATTGACAATTCATAGCTGCATCTTAGGCATTGTCTACACTGGCAGCTTTCTGCGGTATAACTCTCGAGGTGTACACAGGGCCAAGCCACTTAGTTTGCAGAAACTGTGCAGTTGCAGCACTGTAAAAAAAACATCCTGACGAGAGGCATACAGCATCCTGCACCGGGACTACAGCTCCGTGGTGCCAGTGTAGACACCTGGTCAATTACAGTCCTGGAATTGGCCTCTGGGAGGTGTCCCACAATGCCTGTTCTCGCCTCTCTAGTCATCGGTTTGAACTCTACTCCCTGCCCTCAGGTGAACAACCGTGAGCCCCACCCCTTAGAGTCCTTGGGAATTTTGAAAGTCCCCTTCCTGTTTGCTCGGTGACGCAAGCAGTGGTCTCAGCACATCTTTCCAGGTGGCCATGCCTGCTCCATGCACCAGGCGATCCCCCACTTGGAGCAGTGCCAAGCTGCTGGACCTCATCAGCATTTGGGGAGGGGAGGCTGTCCAGGCCCAGCTGTGCTCCAGCCATAGGAATTATACCTATGGACAGATTTCACGATGCATGACAGAAAGGGGCCATGACCGGGACACACTGCAGGGTCAAAGTGAAGGAGCTGCAGAATGCCTACCACAAGACACGGGAGGCAAACCGCCGCTCCTGTGCTGTGCCCACGAGCTGCCAGTTCTACAAAGAGCTGGACGCATTACTCCGTGGCGACCCCACCTCCATTGCGAAGGCCACCGTGGATACTTCAGTGGCTCGCGTGCCAGTCGACAGTGGACTGAGCCTGGAAGGGAAATCTTGGACAAGGATGTGGAGGGGAAGGGGGACCCAGAGGCATAGGATGACTCTGAGGTCAAAGATGCATGCAGCCAGGAGCTCTTCTCAACCCCGGAGGTTAGCCAGTCACTGTCGGAGCTTGGCAAAGCGCAAACTGGAGAGGAGGCCCCAGAGTCTGGGCTACTTCCTACCCAGTCTCTCAAGCGGGTCTCTCGGGTCCCTCCAGCTCGTGCAGGTATTCCACTGCTGGCAGCTCCAGCTCCCCCTCTGTGTCAGACTCACGCTGGCCTGGGCTACAGCCGGGCCCCTCAAGGTCCTCTGGGTACTCAGCGGCTGGCAGTCCTGGTTGCCACAGGCCTTCCTCCCGGTCAGGTTCCTCCTGGCCCAGGGCCTCCCCTGGATCAGCAGCAGGATCGCGAGGGAGCAGCCAGCAGCCTGTGTCTGTCTCCCTCCCTGGTGCTCTCCTCACTGGGCAAAGGGCCCCGCCCTTTGTACTTCCCGTCCCACCCCTCCCCTTCCGGGGATTGGCGTAAGCTTGGTCTGGCCCCGCCCACTCAGGCTGAGAGGGTGGCTCTTTACCCTCTGGTTCGGAGGGAAGCCACCCTGGCTCCCTAAACCCTCCCTTGATTCCCTGCTCACCCTCAGCAGCGAGATATCTTCCATAATGAACATAGCCTGTGGAAAATGTGAGGACAGGAATGATTATAAGGCCCCCCTACAATGCTGGCTTTCCCCAAGAGCCACGTGCCGAGTACAGTCCTGGAACACTGACTGCCACTGCCCCTGCAGTTACTCACAAATGTGGGGGTCTTGTGGCTCAAGTGTCCTTGCCTGGGGTCAGCCAGTTAGTGACAGGAATGTGAATAGTGGCTGTATTTTAAATCACTGAATCAGTGGTCTGTGTGTTGCAAACAACACTGCTTCTGTAAAATGTTATGTTTTAGCTTCACAGAGAGGACCTTGGGAGCCCAACCTCCCGCTTTGTTATCGCCGGCTGAACAGGTGCGCAGAATTAGAAAGCAGCCATGAAGAACTAAAGAGGACTTGCTGCGTCATGTCACAATGCACTCCGTGGCCAAAAAACAAGAATTGAAGGAGCGGTGGGACAGCGAGAAGAGGGACCAAAAGGAGAACACGGCGCGCCAGAACAAAGCCATGAAGTGGCTCAAACATTATGGAGCACCAAGCAGACACGCTCCAGGCATTACCAGTAATGCAAACCGAGTAGCTCCGCACTGCCCTCCCCTGCAGCCGCTGTCACAAAACTCTTTCACATGCGCCCCCCCAGACACCGCCGACACACTCTTATCAACCTCCTGGCTCCAGTCTGTACCTGCTGCATTCCACTCCTCCCCCGTCACAGTCCAGCCCTGTGGACTCCCACTACCCACTGCACTAAACACCCGTCCCTCCGCAGCCCTGCTGAAGTCCAGTACCCGCTGCACTGTACTGCAAAGGACACGGCTGCATATGATCCCTGGACATACACAAATCTTTAACCGTCCCGGGACCCCACCTCCTCCTGGGACCCTTCCCCCCCCCACAGTGCTGATGTGTTTTTTTGTTTGTCTCTCTCCTCCAGTTTTTTAATAAAAGAATTGTTTTGGTTTGAAAGCAATCTTTATTCCATTACTGAAAGCAAACAGAGCCCTATAAAGCAACAGGCAATTTTCTTAAACCTTCACAGTGCATCACCTGCACCAATCACAATCACCTCCTAGCATTACAAGCATTGCACTCCCGAAAATAGCAACAAATATTAGCAGAAAGAATGAGGAGTATTTGTGGCACCTTAGAGACGAACAAATTTATCTGAGCATAAGCTTTCGTGGGCTAAAGCCCACTTTATCAGATACATGCAGTGGAAAATACAGTAGGAAGATTTTTTTTTATACACACACACAGAACATGAAAAAATGGGGGTTACCATATCAACTCTTATTGAGACCAATCGATTAAGGTGGGCTATTATCAGCAGCAGAAAAAATAAAAAAAAATAAAAAGTTTTGTAGTGATAATCAGGATGGCCCATTTCAAACAGTTGACAAGAAGGTGTGAGTAACAGTAGGGGGAAAATTAGCATGGTGAAATAGTTTTTAGTTAGTGTAATGACTCATCCACTCCCAGTCTTTATTCAAGCGTCTGATGAAGTGGGCTTTAGCCCACGAAAGCTTATGCTCAAATAAATGTGTTAGTCTCTAAGGTGCCACAAGTACTCCTCGATCTTTCTGCTGATACAGACTAATACTGCTACCACTCTGAAACAAATACTACTGACTTTCAGCTTCAAATTGCTACCTCAAGGTATCTCTGATCCTTATGGCCCCGTGCTACGCCCCTCTAATAGCCCTGGTCTCTGGCTGTTCAAATTCAACCTCCAGGCGCTAAGCCCCAGAGGTCCAGCCCTGAGTAAAGCTTTCACCCTTGCTTTCACAAATATTATGGAGCATACAGCATGCGGCTATAAGCATAGGAATATCGTCATCGGCCACGGCCAGCCTCCCATATAGGCAGTGCCAGCGGGCCTTTAAATGGCCAAAAGCACACTCAACAGTCATTCTACACTTGCTCAACCTGTTGTTGAACGGCTCTTTGCTGCTGTCAAGGTTCCCCGTGTATGGCTTCATAAGCCACAGCATTAAGGGATAGACAAGATCTCCCAGGATCACATTGGGCATTTCGACTTCCCCTATAATGATCTTCTGGTCTGGGAAGCAAGTGCTGGCTTGCAGCTTCCTGAACATGCCAGTGTTCCAAAAGATGCATGTGTCATGCACCTTTCTGGACCAGCCTGCTTTAATGTCCATGAAACACCCATGGTGATCCACAAGTGCCTGGAGAACCATAGAGAAATAACCCTTCCGATTAATGTACTCGGTGGCTAGGTGGTCTGGTGCCAGAATTGGAATATGCGTGCCATCTATCACCCCTCCGCAGTTAGGGAAGCCCATTTGTGCAAAGCCATCCACAATGTCACACACATTGCCCAGAGTCACGGTCTTTCGGAGCAGGATGCAATTAATGGCCCTGCACACTTCTGTCAACGAGTCCAACGGTCGACTTTCCCACTCCGAACTGGTTAGCGACTGATACCGGTAGCAGTCTGGAGTAGCTAGCTTCCACAGTGCAATCACCACACACTTCTTGAACAGGGCAGCTCTCATTCTCATGTCCTGGCAATGCAGGGCTGGGGCGAGCTCATCACACAGTCCCATGAATGCGGCTTTCCTGATCCGAAAGTTTGTTTCCCAAGCCCAAAAGCAGCATTCCACTGTAGTACCTCCATGAATGCCACAAGCAATCTCATGTCGTAGCTACTACACTTGGCACGATCAATGTTGAACTCCTCTTGCCTTTGTAGTTTAAGGAATAACTCCACTGCCACTCATGACGTGCTAGTAAGAGCGAGCAGCATACTGGTCAACAGTTTGGGATCCATTCCTGCAGACCGAAGAGGCAGAGTGTGCAGTACACAAACCATTGAAAGATGGTGCCAAATGCAGACGGAAACACAGGGACTGCAATGCATCATGGGGCATTGGGACAGGACGCAAGATGCCCCGCGACCCCCTCTGCCTTCCCACAACTCTTAGCAGCAGAAGAGGAAGAGATGCTCTGTGGGATAGCTGCCCAGAGTGCACCACCACGAATACCAATAAAAGTGCCGCAAGTGTGAACATGTTATTGCACAGGCAGCTGACAGTGTGAACACACAACAGCGGTTTCCCTTCAGCACTCTCTGAGCAGCAATGTAACTGCCAGCAATGTAATGCCAGTGTAGATATACCCTTACAAGCTACTGGGGAGAAGCTGGAGGTTGTGGCAGCTGGGCAGGGAAAAGAGGGGCTTCTGGCATCAGGGAAGGTGGGGGGGACAGTTCAGAATTGTGGAACAACATATTGGGTGGATGTTTCTGAAAAAATTGCATTTGTTTCATCTGGAGAAGGGGAGACTTGGAGGCGGGGGCCACATAACTTTTTATGTACTTAAAAAAATGTTGTTACAAGGAGGAGAGTGAAAAATTGTTCTCCTTAATCCCTGAGGATACAACAGAAGCGAAGGGCTTAAATTGCAACAAAGGAGGTTTAGGTTGGACATTAGGAAAAACTTCCTGTCAGGGTGGTTAAGCGCTGGAATAAATTGCCTAGGGAGGTTGTGGAATCTCCATCACTGAAGGCTTTTAAGAATAGGTTAGACAAACCCCTGTCAAGAGGTCTAGTTCTTACCTAGTCCTGTCTTGAGTGCAAGTGACTGGACTAGATGATCTCTCAAGGTGCCTTCCAGTCCTACATTTTTATGATTCTGTTAATATGATCAAACAGTTAGCAATGTTGATATTTAAATTAGCATCTTTAGGTTTTAGAGTCAATGAACCATTCAGATGTTCACAACTTTCTGAAGTATTGCTTCAGACTGTCTGCACACACACAGTTTGCAGTGGTTTACACTCCATTAATGTTTTCAAGGCTTTCTTTGAACCATAAGAGAACTAGAAACAAGTTTTTCTTTTTAAATCAAAGATTATGGAGCACAATTTATCAGCTACAGAGGGATTCACCAGAAAACTCAGCACCACAGAATCACAAAATACACAGGGCACTGACTATGATGATTTTACTATAACATGCAAGTGGCAAGGATCAAAAACTTTTCTTTCCGATCCCCAAAGACTGAGTAAAAACTTATATTCACCTACCCTTGTTCACAGGGAAGTGAAGGAAATAACAGTTATTTTGTTATAGACTAGATACTTCTGAATTTTACCTGGCACTTAGATTCCAAGGGAAAAGGGGCCTTAGACATATCTAGGATAAACAGTTCTCGATCAGTGCTTTAGAAACATGAAGTTGTCCCAACAACATGCTTTCAAGCTGCTCCTCTGGCATCCTATTCATTTTGATTGTGTGTATTCTGGTAGCACTTGGGAGCTCCAGTCAAGAATTAAGGCCTCATTGTGCTACATCCTTGACAGACAAGCAATAAAGAGGACTGTGCCTACCTGCAAAGAGCTTATGGTCCAGGTGTCAGACAAGACACAACAGGAGGACAAAATAGACAAATGGGATGAGAGAATGAAGTAACAAAACAAAGTTAAGCAGAAAAATAGAAGTCTCAGCTCACTATTTGCCTAACCAATAGATAGAGCAGCAAATTGTTCCAGGAGCTTGAAAACAACAGTTAAGTGGAGCCACACAAAAAGACTGCTTAGGTTTTCTAGTATGAGAAAGTGTAGTTAATGCTTTAAGGGAGCTCCTATTCAAGCACATTCCCATAACACTCCTGGAGTTGGGAAAATAAGGGAGGACTTTTTTTAATGAATTTTCTTCCATTTACCCTCCAATGCAGTGGAGTGTGACTTGTACAGAGGACAAAACATCAAGTAACTGTTATGGTGTGGAAGCAGCCAAGGAGCAAAACCCCCCAACCCAGGACAAAAGCATTTATCCTACTGCAACTTAATCAAGCACTAAAAGAAAAGGAGTACTTGTGGCACCTTAGAGACTAACCAATTTATTTGAGCATGAGCTTTCGTGAGCTACAGCTCACTTCATCAGATGTTCATCAGAAGTGAGCTGTAGCTCACGAAAGCTCATGCTCAAATAAATTGGTTAGTCTCTAAGGTGCCACAAGTACTCCTTTTCTTTTTGCGAATACAGACTAACACGGCTGTTCCTCTGAAACTTAATCAAGCACTGGGATCTTTCCTTTCATCACATCCCTGCCAGAGGGAGAGTACTTTACAACACTGGTCAAGTGATTTCCAGGCCACAGCCAGCAAGTTTTCAAGGAAATGTAGAGAAATGTAAGAAGGGTTTCTTCAGGTATGTTGGCAACAAGAAGAAAGCCAAGGAAAGTGTGGGCCCCTTAATGAATGAGGGAGGCAACCTAGTGACAGAGGATGTGGAAAAAGCTAATGTACTCAATGCTTTTTTTGCCTCTGTCTTCACGAACAAGGTCAGCTCCCAGACTGCTGCGCTGGGCATCACAACATGGGGAATAGATGGCCAGCCCTCCGTGGAGAAAGAGGTGGTTAGGGACTATTTAGAAAAGCTGGACGTGCACAAATCCATGGGGCCGGACGAGTTGCATCCGAGAGTGCTGAAGGAATTGGCGGCTGTGATTGTAGAGCCATTGGCCATTATCTTTGAAAACTCGTGGCGACCGGGGGAAGTCCCGGATGACTGGAAAAAGGCTAATGTAGTGCCAATCTTTAAAAAAGGGAAGAAGGAGGATCCTGGGAACTACAGGCCAGTCAGCCTCACCTCAGTCCCTGGAAAAATCATGGAGCAGGTCCTCAAAGAATCAATCCTGAAGCACTTACACGAGAGGAAAGTGATCAGGAACAGCCAGCATGGATTCACCAAGAGAAGGTCATGCCTGACTAATCTAATCGCCTTCTATGATGAGATTACTGGTTCTGTGGATGAAGGGAAAGCAGTGGATGTATTGTTTCTTGACTTTAGCAACGCTTTTGACACGGTCTACCACAGTATTCTTGTCAGCAAGTTAAAGAAGTATGGGCTGGATGAATGCACTATAAGGTGGGTAGAAAGTTGGCTAGATTGTCGGGCTCAACGGGTAGTGATCAATGACTCCATGTCTAGTTGGCAGCCGGTGTCAAGTGGAGTGCCCCAGGGATCGGTCCTGGGGCCGGTTTTGTTCAATATCTTCATAAATGATCTGGAGGATGGTGTGGATTGCACTCTCAGCAAATATGCGGATGATACTAAACTGGGAGGAGTGGTAGATACGCTGGAGGGCAGGGACAGGATACAGAGGGACCTAGACAAATTGGAGGATTGGGCCAAAAGAAATCTGATGAGGTTCAATAAGGATAAGTGCAGGGTCCTGCACTTAGGACGGAAGAGCCCAATGCACAGCTACAGACTAGGGACCGAATGGCTAGGCAGCAGTTCTGCGGAAAAGGACCTAGCGGTGACAGTGGACAAGAAGCTGGATATGAGTCAGCAGTGTGCCATTGTTGCCAAGAAGGCCAATGGCATTTTGGGATGTATAAGTAGGGACATAGCCAGCAGATCGAGAGACGTGATCGTCCCTCTCTATTCGACATTGGTGAGGCCTCATCTGGAGTACTGTGTCCAGTTTTGGGCCCTGCACTACAAGAAGGATGTGGATAAATTGGAGAGAGTCCAGCGAAGGGCAACAAAAATGATTAGGGGTCTGGAACACATGACTTATGAGGAGAGGCTGAGAGAACTGGGATTGTTTAGTCTGCAGAAGAGAAGAATGAGGGGGGATTTGAGAGCTGCTTTCAACTACCTGAGAGGTGGTTCCAGAGAGGATGGTTCTAGACTATTCTCAGTGGTAGAAGAGGACAGGACAAGGAGTAATGGTCTCAAGTTGCAGTGGGGGAGGTTTAGGTTGGATATTAGGAAAAACTTTTTCACTAGGAGGGTAGTGAAATACTGGAATGCGTTACCTAGTGTGGAAGTATAACATTGTGTAAGTATAGCATTGTATAAGGGGACATGCTGGATACATTGTATATGAGAGGGCATGCCAAAACATGTTACAAAGTATCTGAGGGAGCACACGTAGGGACAGTTAGCTTTTGAATGGAGAAGCAATTAAGATAGAGCCAGCACGTCTAAGAAGCAGGTATCAGAATGGAAGGTGTGAAGGGCAATTAGTTAAGTTAACTGAAAGCCGTTAAAGGAGATTGTTAAGGGTGGCAGGTAATTAAAGATACGTGACTGGTCTCAGGGATCTCGAAGGGTGGTGACTAAAATCTTTTTTCTTCTTTTGTCTGTAACTTCTCTGTAACTTGTTCTCCAAAAACTGTATAAATTAAGAGACACAAGCCCCACTCGGGGGGGATCACTTCTAAATGTATTAGCAGAGCAGCTCTGCTAATAAAACAGAGTGGTCTGATAAATTGTGAGTCTGAGTCAAACTTTGACACTAGGGAGGTGGTAGAATCTCCTTCCTTAAAAGTTTTTAAGGTCAGGCTTGACAAAGCCCTGGC
Organism: Caretta caretta; assembly: GCF_965140235.1. NCBI lineage: Eukaryota > Metazoa > Chordata > Testudines > Cheloniidae > Caretta > Caretta caretta. The sequence goes on from NC_134206.1 coordinate 7,800,193, forward strand.
TGGGATGATTTAATTGGGGATTGGTCCTGCTTTGAGCAGGGGGTTGGACTAGATGACCTCCTGAGGTCCCTTCCAACCCTGATATTCTATGATTCTATGAAATGGGGGAAGCAAACTAAGTCAGCAACTGCAGTTTAGCTACTCAGTTCCTGCAAGAACTACTAGAAGCTATACTTTCTGAATGCTATCTACCACAGCTGTTATCCAGAGAATATCACAACAATAATGTTAACAGGGGAAAGGATCTTTACTTTATCTGGGCCATGCCATAAGGAGGAACAAACTGATTCCCTACATACAAGGCATCCCACCAAGGTCCGGCATTTCTCCCAGCAGGAACAGGAAGGCATAGCCTTTTCCTTACAAATAGTACGGACACAAGTCAGAATAAGACACGGGAAAGCAGATGCGCAGGCACCTGTTATGAACACGGAGACAGAAACAGGAGATGAATTTAAGTCAAAGTGAACAGGCTGCCCACTTTTCATTGCTGGTAATTTGAAGACTATACAAAAAAAAAAATTGGTGGATGGGTAAACAATCACTCGGATGGCTTGGTAAAACAGACTCATCTGAACTAGAGTTCTGATCAGACTGAACCTTTAGGCCTGACCCAGACCTAAGTCCACCCTGACCCAACCAGGTCACATCATTTTTCAATCCAACTCCAAACCTTCCCCCTCCTCCCTGAATAGGAGTTGCCATGGGGTCAGCAGGGTAGCATACACTAGCAGTTGCACACACACTGTTCCTGCCATTCGCTGCTCCCTGCTGCACTACATATGTGCAGTGGCATACTTGCCCCATACCATGCACCCATGCAGCGGGGAGGCAATGGACAGCAGGAGCAGGGCATACAGCTGTCAGCCACTGCCATGCAGATCCCAAGGACAGGAGAAGGAGAGTCGACCTGATCTGCCCTGATGTTGAGAGGGTCTTGTTCTTTTCCCACCCAACCCAGACCCGACGCTCGTAGTCCGGGTCCCACTCAGATTCAGGTCAGGTCACAGGGCTCTAATCTGAACAAAAAGACATTTCAATACAACCAAATGCAAGGTCATATGTCTTGGAACAAAGAATGCAGGTCACCCTTCCGAGATGGGGGACTGTATCCTGGAATGCAGGAACACTGAAAAGGATTTAGGAGTAAAGGTACAGAACCAGTTAAACATGAATTCCCAGTGCAATGCTATAGCTAAGAGGGTAAATGCAATATTTGAATGTATAAGCAGGGGAATATCAAGTATGAGTAGGGAGATGATATTACCTCTTTATACTGTATTAGCGAGATCATTACAGGAATACTATGTCCAGTTCTGGTGTCCACACTTCATAAAGAATATTGAAAAATTAGAAAGTGTTCAGAAAAGAGCTACAAGAATGATATGAAGTCTAGAAAGTATGTCTTACAGTGAGAGACTTAAGAAGCTCAATCTATTCAGTTTATCCAAGAGAAGAATTAGAGGAGACTTGATTATGTTCTACAAGTACCTACATGGGGAAGAAGAAAAGGAGTACTTGTGGCACCTTAGAGACTAACCAATTTATTTGAGCATGAGCTTTCGTGAGCTACAGCTCACTTCATCAGATGTATACCGTGGAAACTGCAGCAGACTTTATATACACACAGAGAATATGAAACAATACCTCCTCCCACCCCACTGTCCTGCTGGTAATAGCTTATCTAAAGTGATCAACAGGTGGGCCATTTCCAGCACAAATCCAGGTTTTCTCACCCTCCACCCCCCCACACAAATTCACTCTCCTGCTGGTGCTAGCCCATGAGCACCAGCAGGAGAGTGAATTTGTGTGGGGGGGTGGAGGGTGAGAAAACCTGGATTTGTGCTGGAAATGGCCCACCTGTTGATCACTTTAGATAAGCTATTACCAGCAGGACAGTGGGGTGGGAGGAGGTATTGTTTCATATTCTCTGTGTGTATATAAAGTCTGCTGCAGTTTCCACGGTATACATCTGATGAAGTGAGCTGTAGCTCACGAAAGCTCATGCTCAAATAAATTGGTTAGTCTCTAAGGTGCCACAAGTACTCCTTTTCTTTTTGCGAATACAGACTAACACGGCTGTTCCTCTGATACATGGGGAAGAGATTTCTGATAGTACAGCACACTAAAACTTAGCAGATAAAGGCATAACAAAATCCAATGGCTGGAAGCTGAAGCCAGACAAATTCAGACTAGGAATAAGATGAGAATTTGACCATGAGGGTAATTAACCATTAAAACAATTGACCTAGAGATGTTTGAACTCTTTAAATCAAGACTGGATGTCTTAATGAAGCTTCTGTTCCAGCTCAAACAGAAATTATGGGCTTGATGCAGAGATTACTAGGTGAGGGTGTTTGGCCTTCATTATGCAGGAAGTCAGACTGGAGATGATCATATTGGTCCCTTCCTGCCTTAAAAAAAAAAAAAAAATCTATCAACTATATAGTACCGCCAACTCATTTCCTCATAAGTGACCAGACAACTAGCCTCTCCAGCACTACCAACTGTAGCTAGACTTGAACCAGACACCTAGATGTGAAAAGGCTAATCATTATCTCATTTTTCAAAGAGAACAGATGCCCATGAAGATAACTGTGTACAAGCTGAACACAGTCTGAAGCGCGGTTTTCCGAGAGGCTAATCAATTACACTTCACACACACAATTACCAGTTCTAAACTCAGGGCTAAACTGCCTAGAAATCACAAACATACACATATATCCAGTATAAAGCATGTAATTTACCAGTGTGTGCAAATGAATCTACACCTCTGAAAGCAGAAAGAGCCTAATCAGCAACTACTGTTCCAACTTCCACACCTCTGCTTCCTTGAGTAAACTGCTTTTCTGCAGCTTCTGAGAATCTCATCATCTTCTACAGAGATGACAAGTGACCACCGCAATCAGTTTTTGTAAATATTAAAAACAAGCCACGTCAAAGAAAGCCAATTGTGCTTCACTTCAAAACCTAGTAGTCCTAGATTGTTTGCATCTATTTAATGATAACAGTAATGTATAGTCATGCATCCAACTAACAGGATTCATACTGACTGTTCCTAGAGGACTGCATGAGGCAGAAAGTGGTATGTGATGTATGAGGGCCTTCTGCACTTAAATACAAGTAAGTAGTAACTACGACAACTAAAAAGCAAATCTTAAAGAGCCTTTTTGCTATGGGCCTTCTGAACCGAGTGTGGCGTGCACAATAAAACCTTCAACGATTATCCAACAAAGGAACACACACAGAGTAAAAAGAAAAGGAGTACTTGTGGCACCTTAGAGACTAACCAATTTATTTGAGCATAAGCTTTCGTGAGCTACAGCTCACTTCATCGGATGCATTCAGTTCCGATGAAGTGAGCTGTAGCTCACGAAAGCTTATGCTCAAATAAATTGGTTAGTCTCTAAGGTGCCACAAGTACTCCTTTTCTTTTTGCTAATACAGACTAACACGGCTGCTACTCAAACACACAGAGTAGTTAAAGGCCATGAATTACTGGCCTCAGGAGTGAATACCTCTGTTATGCATCAACATGTGTCTATGCAGTCCAGTCAGACCTCGTTTATCTCTATGCTGATTTCTGGACTGTAATCACTACGGTACTCTTTCTAGGTGCCACACATATTAATCTGAAGTTATTTTTATCCAAAAAAACAAATGGAAATTGTATATTGACTAGACGTGAACAGACAGGAGTACATACAGTGAATAGGAATCCCTTACAAGGGAAAGCCTGCATGCAGGTAATCTATACCAGAGACTGAGTACCTCACACAGTTCTCCTCTACCGCACTGCAATTGACTGCTTCTCATTTAGAGATAAAAACAAGTCAGAAACTGAATCACCAGGGCTGCCGCATTTCTGCAAGGCCTTCAAAAACTATCCCACTTGAAGGCTCTTTGGAGGCACAAACCCTGTTTCAAAAGGACTGCCGAGATCCTGTTTCCTTGTCAGAGCAGGCTGGATGTGAAGTTGCTTTCAACCTAAAACCATGAAGCACCTCATACACAGAATGCAAGAATGAAAGCCAGTCTTTCAAAAAGATTTGGAACATATCAACTAGTTATGCCATTGACTAACATAAGGGAAAAATTCATGCGAATCAGCATTACACTGTCAACGTGGAACTCAGTATTATCACTGCTCAGAGAGGACGTACCAGGTTCATGCTCTCTCTCTCTCACCTCAGGACTCAAGAGTTTGCCACTGTTAGTAACAGCCAGTTTTAAAACCAAGTAAAATTACTGATTACTAACACAAGTGAAATGTACCATAACAGTATTAAAATTAACACACACACTACTCAGCACTCATAAATCAGCCATTCCTCCGTTTATTCCAGAGACCCTGATCTTCACTCCTTAACTGATGAAGCATTACTTATTTGGAAATCTGCATTCATGAGTTTTCTGATCAGGTTCACACCATTTCTGAATGCAATTAATGCTTTTGGGTACCTCCAGCTATAGGAGCCACCCAGATGCTGACGACACTGCTGGATGGGACGGGACGCTTTCAAGAGGGAACTTATACTTGGGCTGTTAAAAGCTGCCTGCACCCAACCTGAGAGCATTTTTGCAACAATTTTTTCTGCTACGTAAATCAACTATATTTTTGCCTCCCAGTGCTCATAGGGTACTCTTCTATTTTCTTGTGTACACATTTGAATTCAGTGCTGGTAAAATGTGCAGGACTGGCAGCCCTGACTACTGGAGGCCACTGTTTATCCACAGATAGCGACAGTAAAAGCAGCAACAGCAAACAAATTTCTCTACTAGACCTCAATCCTGACATACAGGGACAATCACTAGGAGTTGAGGTATATCAGTCCAAAAATGACCTATTCAAACCTTCACTCCTCTACTGAGACGATCAAGCTGTCAGCAAAGGAGTCAAGTGCTTATGCAAGGCCAACATTTGCCTACTGGGAACCAGTGAGACAGATTTCGGGATGAGCTGGGGGGAACGGGACTAGACAGCAATAAATTCAGCTATCATACTTTCATTCTCTCTCTCCCTGCCAAGACGTGATCAAATGCTTATTTCCCCGAGAATGTCACTAGGGCAATAGTGAAAAAAATATTTTTAGACTCATGATTTTTCTATGCGAAGTATGCAATTTCTCCTTTTTATCTTTCCCCCTCATATTTTGGGACAGTGCTCTTTGCATTCATTGGAGAGGTGGCTTTAAAACAAAAGAGAACCAAAAACTACATTAAATCTGAAATCTCCCAAACGGATGAAGTCAGTATCCACAACAAACAGTGAAATAATCTGCAGTTGGTGAATAGTTGGCATCTGTTTTGAAATAAAGAGATTGCTGTTTAGTCATCTTAAACCTCTCTGAAAGCAATGGGTTTCAGACTAAGTGCCATGTGCCATCCTGACACATCAATTCAATCTAACTCATGAGCAAGATTCTCAAAACTGTTGAGCATTTTTCTACCAACAGTGCATGTCATTTATTACAGGGTCTACACTGTCCTGACATGTTATATCTTCTTGAGGACATCCCTTACTGAAGAAGCTGCAAACTTTAATTTAACATTCTAAGTTTCATCACGTGACAAACCAATCCCTTGCAACGTATGTAAAATTTAAAGCATCATGAACTAAAACTGATTAGTTCTTTGACAGAAGATAATCAAAGCTAACAGCATATAGGCCCTACCTGTGACTACCAACAGGTTTCACAGAGCAGTAAGTTTGCTCTAATGTTTTCCTCATCGCTGGGAAGGAGGGGAAATAAAAACACCATTTCTGAAGCCTTTTCCTTACCTGCAATTGCAGTTTCATCCAAATGGGTACCTGGGGGCCTCTCCCCCTGTCCTTGGTGCAGAAGAAAACCACACAGGATCCACACTGCTACTCTTGACCACACATCCATTTCTGTATAATATTACAGCCTTTATCCCTTTGTATGTCAGCTCTTCCTCAGCATCAGTCCCCAATGGATATGTTCAAGTTTCTTAGTTCACTCTGCACCTTTATATCCCAAAATGGTGTAGGAAGTAAAGTGTCTGATATCCCAGGAGCGGTGCCTGATTAATTCCAAAGACTACAGAAGTAAAGGATGGAGATATTTTGAGGTTCTTTTCCCACCCTCCAGCATAAACTGAAATTTTGCCCTAGGTCTATGCTTTCTCCCAAAAACCAGCCTCACAATTAAATTTATCTCCAAATAAAACAGATTTTAATTAGCCTCCCTCACCCTGAAGAAAGATCACTCAAGTCTTGTATTTTTAAAGACTAGTCAAGATTAAAAATACCGAACATTTTTGGTACTAAAAGGTTCAAAAAAAAATTTTTTTTGCATGAATGATTTTCCAGCAGAGTCTCTGTGGCTCAAAATGCTGCAACATCCACAGTTTAACCATTCACAAGCAACACACTTGCAGATTCCGAACTGTTTAGCAAGACTAAAATAATCCAGACTTGTTTGAAAGGATCATTTTTTGGTCAACTAAATGTCCGTGCATGTGACAACTTAAAGCTTTAATTTAAATTTCAAACAACGTGCATTTTAATCAGATACCTTTCAAGAGCCAGATATTTGCAAAGACACTAATGCACATTCTTTTAGAGACGCAAAGAAGAATTTTTAAAAACGCAGAATGAAATAAAGTGTTAAAAAGCCCCAGATGCCACAATCCTCTATTACAGTACAAAATATAAAAAAATGCCAAACAGGGACACCTTATTCAGCTGGAGACTAACAGACCTGGACTCTGCCAGGTACCGGGTAACCTATCTCTTTCTTTGCTTCTTGCTAGCACTCCCTTAAAAAAAAAAAAGTGGTAGAACACCCATTGTCCGATCCTCTGTTCCCACCTCAGCAGCACAACCCTGCAGTAGTTTTACCACTGGAAACAAGTTAGCTTTGTCTGCTGCCTCCCAGGGTTAGTATCTTTACCCAAGGCAGGTTTCTCAGTTTAATCCGAAAAGCCTCTGAACCATTTAATCCAAATTTTGGTTTTCACTCAGTTTTGATCAAGATTTCTTTTTATGCACTTCAGCAAATCTCAGTTTATCTTTGGGATTTCCAGGTTAGTTTATCAGCAACTCTTTTCTGACTCAAAACATTTGCCAGAATCTCTCTTTGTTTGGCCCAATTTATTTCCAGCACATCTCTCTTTCAAGACTTGAGTGATGATCTATCCCAGGTCTGTTGGATAGGACAGGCTACTTTAGGAATTTTTTTTTCCTTTTATCCCAGTTTAAATCAACAGCATCTGTTCAATCGCGGATTTTCCCAAGAGAGTATGTCCGAGCAGAACATAAGAAATCCCAGCAGCATTCAGAACACCTCTCACTGAACACCTCTCACTCGTCAGACCTAGTGCCTATCAACTCCAGGCTTCTCCCGGGACAGTCTGCTCATCCAGTAGGCCTGGCTTCTCCAAGGATTAGTCCTCCTTGCTCCTGGGGCAGCTCTCACGCAGCAGGCCTGGGGTGTCCTGGAACAGGTTCAGATTGTTAATGCTGGTTCTAGTCCCTCTGCTCAGAACCTCCCCCGCCACACCGCTAACAATTCCTCCCAGGCTAGCCCTTCCCCCACATACCAGTGGTCTCAGCAAGGCCAACTCTTAACCCCTTTCCCCCCTCAGCAATAGTCTCAACCACACTAACTAACCTCCCCCTATCCCCTCAGCAATGGTTTCCCCCAGACTAAACCCTTAACCTCCCCTTCCCCCCCAGCAATGGTCTCACCCAGGCTAACCCTTGACCCTTCCACCCCCCTCAGCAATGGTCTCACCCAGGCTAACCCTTGACCCTTCCCCCCCTCAGCAATGGTCTCACCCATGCTAACCCTTGACCCCTCTTTCTTGAGCAATGGTTTCCCCCAGGGCTAGCCCTTCCCCGCACGAATGGTCTCACCCAGGCCAGCCCTTGACCCTTAGCAATGGTTTCTCCCGGGCCGGGCCGGGCCGGGCCGGGCCGGGCCGGGCCGGGCCAGCCTTCCCCCCCCCCCCCGCCGCCCCTCCGCAATGGTCTCTCCCGGGCAGCCCTCTCAGCACCAGACTCGCCGTCGCTCCCCGCGCGCCCGGTAGTTTCTCCCGAGGCCCCTCCCCCGGCAGGTGTCTCCCCTCCGGGCGGAGCCCCGGTGGCCGGTTACCCCGCTGTCGCGGCCCAGCTGCGGAGCCGGCTGAAGCGCTGCTGCCGCCGCACGCTCGGACACTGACAGCGGAGGCGCCAACCGCCGCGCCGCCGCACGGGGCGGGGCAGGAACCAGGAGAGGCCCCGCCCCTTTCCCGCTGGCAGCCAATAGGCTACGGCCGCCTGCCCCCGCCCCCCGGCGGGCGCCGCGCTGCCCCGCAGCGGCCTCTGGCGGCAAAGGGCGAGAGCTGCAGGCGGCGGCTCAGAGCGGGGCGGCAGAGCGCGCGAGCTAAGCAGGCTCCGGCGGGGCCGGCGCTTGGAGGGGAGACGGCGGCGGTCCCGAGGGGGGGCCCCGACGGCGTGGCTAGGCTGGGGGTTGCTAGGAGACCGTGCGCCCCGCAGCCTGGCCACGGGAGGCTGCCATGTGTGCATGTCTCCTGGAGACCCCCAGGGAGCAGGGGGCCCCAGCACGGGCAGCCCCGAGGTTGTGAACCCCGAGCGGCCGCCCGGGGGGAGACCCGGACCCCACAAAGCCTCTTCCCCTAGCAATAAGCCTGGTGACCCCGCGCAGGCAGGCGCTGGGCCTGGGGGCGCCCTGCTCCGGGCGGGTCCCTGTCCCCGAAAGGACACCGGCGGCTGGGGATCAGGAAACGTTTCCTAGCGGAAAGATCGAGGAGACTCTGGCTGGGGAAAGGGGTGTGAGCCCCGAGGCTCAAAAACTAGGGACTAGCCCAGGGGTGGGCAAATGTTTTGGCCCGAGGGCCACATTGGGGGTGCAAAACTGTATGGAGGGCCAGGTAGGGAAGGCCGGGCCTCCCCAAACAGCCTGGCCCCTGCCCCCGCCCCCTATTCACCCCCTCCCACTTCCTGCCCCCCTCGGAACCCCCAACCCATCCAACCCCCCCTGCTCCCTGTCCCCTGACCGCCCCCTCCCAGGACCCCCACCCCAACTGCCCCCCTGTGAGCTCACCCCCCATCCAACCCCCCCCCCATTCCTGGCCCATGACTGCCCCCACCCCTATCCATACCCCCGCCCCCTGACAAGCCCCCTGGGACTCCCATGCCTATCCAACCGCACCCTGCTCTCTGTCTCCTGACTGCCCCCCAAGACTCCCTGCCCTTTATCCAACTCCCTGCTCCCCACCCCCTTACCATGCCGCTCAGAGCACCATGTCTGGCAGCCGCGCCACCCGGCCGGAGTCAACCACACCACCGCGCTCCCCGGCAGGAGCTTGCAGCCCTGCCGCCCAGAGCGCTGGTGGCACAGTGAGCTGAGCCTGCGAGGGTGGGGGTACAGCAGGGGATGGGCCGGGGGCGAGCCTCCATGGCCAGGAGCTCAAGGGCCGGGCAGGACGGTCCCGCGGGCAGGTTGTGACCCACAAACTGTAGTTTGCCCACCTCTGGACTAGACGCAGGGGTTCTCACCACAAACATTTTGGTGGCTTCAGAGTACGGACTCGGAAGTATTGCAGACTCAATACTAAAAATAATGTACAGTTGTCTCTATTCTTTACTGGACTTAAACAGAATAGAAACACAAATCAGGCGCTTTGCACGTTCTTGTCTTTTTTCTTGTTGTTTCTTTTGCTTTGTTTAGTTGCTTTTTTTAATATCACTTTTCACAGCAGACTTACTCAGTTCCAGCAAGCCTGGGTACAAATTACGCCCTGGATGGGGAGGTAGGTACAGAGGCAATGGGGTCAGTGGCGATGGGCCACTGGGGGAAGCAGCGAGGGCCAGGGTGATGGGAGGGGTGAGATTGGGGCCAGAGCCCACCACCGCATGGCCAGGGAATGGAGCCTCAAGCCCCATGGCTGGAGCCTGCCGCCCATCCCCGAAGGGCTGAACACCAACCCCAGGAAGATGAGGAACTCACAGGATGCCTGCTCCTCCAGCTTTTGTGTCTCCAGAGAGAGGCAGGGCCTAGCCACTACTGAAGCCCTCCTCTCCTCCCCCGCCCCATCACATCCCAGGCAACTGTGGCTGCAAGAAAAGCCCCTGGTGGCCACATGCAGCCATAGTGGCTATATTTGAGAAACGCTGGACTAGAGCGCCATCCTCAGGGACCCGCAACAGCTCCAACGCTGGAACGCGTCCCCCTCTCTTTGCGTGAAAGGGGGAATTTCTTTCCCTAGTGTCTCTAAATACTCGTAGCATAGGGAAGTTACAGAAAACGAAAGGCAGATTCCTCCGGCCCAGCTATGTTATCACTAGGTATAAAGGTGTTAGTGGTAGATCACAATGTCTTTCCAAGTCACAAACTGAGAATGGCATTGAGCAGGGCATATTGAGATGAAAGCAGAAGTGCAGCGAGTCTCCCAGTCTCCTGGGGTGTCCCTGGGATGGGCTGAAACCCCATAATCTGCTAGAACGGTGGTTCTCAAACTAGGGCTGCTGCTTGTTCAGGGAAAGCCCCTGGCGGGCCGGGCCGGTTTGTTTACCTGCCGCGTCCGCGGGTTTGGCCGATCGCGGCTCCCACTGGCCACGGTTCGCCGCTCCAGGCCAATGGGGGTTGCGGGAAGTGGCGCGGGCCGAGGGATGTGCTGGCCGCCCTTCCTGCAGCCCCCATTGGCCTGGAGCGGCGAACCGCGGCCAGTGGGAGCCGCGATCGTCCGAGCCTGCGGACGCGGCAGGTAAACAAACCATCCCGGCCCGCCAGGGGCTTTCCCTGCACAAGTGGCACCCTAGTTTGAGAACCACTGTGCTAGAGAAGGAGAGAAAACCCAAATCAGAGACGTGCCCTCCCTGTTGGGGGATTGCCTGGCAGATTGTCTCCCAGCCAGAGGGGGCAGAGCTAGTGATGAGCCAGGCTTTATGAGCAGCCTGAGGGAAGGTGGGGAGAGAGGAGACAGGAATCTCCTGCAGGGGAAGGCCCAGCAGTTTGGGACTGGCTGAGCCACCGGAATAGAGCTACTTATGGCGCCTTAGAGACTAACCAATTTATCTGAGCGTGAGCTTTCGTGAGCCACGGCTCGCTGCATCGGGTGCATACCGTGGAAACTGCAGCAGACTTTATATACACACAGAGACCATGAGACAATACCTCCCCCCACCCCACTCTCCTGCTGGTAACAGCTTATCTAAAGTGATCACTCTCCTTACAATGTGTGTGATAATCAAGGTGGGCCATTTCCAGCACAAATCCAGGGTTTAACAAGAACGTTTAAGGAGGGGGGGGGTAGGAAAAAACAAGGGGAAGTAGGTTACCTTGCATAATGACTTAGCCACTCCCAGTCTCTAGTCAAGCCTAAGTTAATTGTATCCAATTTGCACATGAATTCCAATTCAACCGTTTCTCGCTGGAGTCTGGGTTTGAAGTTTTTTTGTTGTAATATCGCAACTTTCATGTCTGTAATCGCGTGACCAGAGAGATTGAAGTGTTCTCCGACTGGTTTATGAATGTTATAATTCTTGACATCTGATTTGTGTCCATTTATTCTTTTACGTAGAGACTGTCCAGTTTGACCAATGTACATGGCAAAGGGGCATTGCTGGCACATGATGGCATATATCACATTGGTGGATGTGCAGGAGAACGAGCCTCTGATAGTGTGGCTGATGTGATTAGGCCCTGTGATGGTGTCCCCTGAATAGATATGTGGGCACAGTTGGCAACGGGCTTTGTTGCAAGGATAGGTTCCTGGGTTAGTGGTTCTGTTGTGTGGTGTGTGGTTGCTGGTGAGTATTTGCTTCAGGTTGCGGGGCTGTCTGTAGGCAAGGACTGGCCTGTCTCCCAAGATTTGTGAGAGTGTTGGGTCATCCTTCAGGATAGGTTGTAGATCCTTGATGATGCGTTGGAGAGGTTTTAGTTGGGGGCTGAAGGTGACGGCTAGTGGCGTTCTGTTATTTTCTTTGTTAGGCCTGTCCTGTAGTAAGTGACTTCTGGGAACTCTTCTGGCTCTATCAATCTGTTTCTTCACTTCCGCAGGTGGGTATTGTAGTTGTAAGAATGCTTGATAGAGATCTTGTAGGTGTTTGTCTCTGTCTGAGGGTTGGAGCAAATGCGGTTGTATCGCAGAGCTTGGCTGTAGACGATGGATCATGTGGTGTGGTCTGGGTGAAAGCTGGAGGCATGTAGGTAGGAATAGCGGTCAGTCGGTTTCCGCTTTTGGGTAGTGTTTATGTGACCATTGTTTATTAGCACTGTAGTGTCCAGGAAGTGGATCTCTTGTGTGGACTGGACCAGGCTGAGGTTGATGGTGGGATGGAAATTGTTGAAATCATGGTAGAATTCCTCAAGGGCTTCTTTCCCATGGGTCCAGATGATGAAGATGTCATCAATATAGTGCAAGTAAAGTAGGGGCGTTAGGGGATGAGAGCTGAGGAAGCGTTGTTCTAAGTCAGCCATAAAAATGTTGGCATACTGTGGGACCAGGCAGGTACCCATAGCAGTGCCGCTGATCTGAAGGTATACATTGTCCCCAAATTACCAGCAGGAGAGTGGGGTGCGGGGAGGTATTTTTTCATGCTTTGTGTGTATAAAAAGATCTTCTACACTTTCCACAGTATGCATCCGATGAAGTGAGGTGTAGCTCATGAAAGCTTATGCTCAAATAAATTGGTTAGTCTCTAAGGTGCCACAAGTACTCCTTTTCTTTTTGCAAATACAGACTAACACGGCTGTTACTCTGAAACCGGAGTAGAGCTAACTCCTGTTGTGAGCCCCTGGAACAAGGGGCCAGGTGTTGGGGCCAGAGTTCTGGATGTGAGACCCATGGGGAGGCGGAGAGGCACCTGTGAGGAAGGCTTGGGCTAGGGCCTACAGGGAGCAGGGAGATCCCTAAGGGAAGTTGCCAGAGCGTCTGGGGAAGGGAGGGAGTGGGGGAATCCTGCTGGGGAGAAAGTAAGACATGGAAACCTCTGGAGGGGCCAAGAATCGAGAACTTCAGTGACCTCCAAGAGGGGCAGAAGAACTACCAGGGTGGGTATCTGTGTTGGGCTTTCAGTTGGACCATGTGCTACCACGGAAGGGGTTTGAACTTTCTGGTGACTTGGCCAGAGGGCCGGGCCACAGACTAGCCAATCACATTTGTGCAACAAGATGGTGGAATTTTGGGTTTGATGATAAAAGCATGGCATTTGCCACAGTCTTAGGGCCTGGCCTAATAAAGATTTTCAGGTATGGGGCCATTGCCAACTCATGCCATGTTGGCGGCGGGCTGTGGCATTTTAACAACATTGTCACAATCAGCAAATAACGTTCTACAGCTGGATGCGCAAGGGATATATTCTTGGTTTTCCTCCAACATGACCATAAAAATGGTGTAAGAACACATTTTGTACTAATTTTGATTGTCAGTGTGCCCTGGGCAGAATTTAATCTCATTTCTCTTTTTTCTTTCAGATGCTACTTTGGTTGTGTGAAAGCTGCTTGGTGATTGGTGGTAATATTCATTGTTTGCAGTAGCAAAAGATATTAGATTACTATTGGCAATTACTGGTGCTCCAAATGTGTCAGAAAGATGTAATCTTCTTCAGGAGCCAGGTCCATGAGCACAGACATCCCATTCCTCTACTGACAGGGGCAAGTGTGTGCTTTGTCAGGAGGACCCAGGTGCAGATCTGACTAATCCAGCAGAATGAAAACAAGAGCATGTTAGATCTGGCTATCAAACTCCAGCAGTTTAACAGGACCAAACTGAAAAGAGCTGAGAAAGCTGTGGACCACCTTGCGAACTGCTGAGGAAATACGCATGTTTCAGCGACCAACACAAAGAACCTCCAGGAGAAGAAGCATGCTTTATTTGTGAAACAAACATGCCATCAGAAGACTTCCATGAAGCTTCTACCCTGGGCATTGACAGTGAAGTGTGCACTTCAGCTGCAAGACCATTGCTTGCTTGCAAAACTAAGGGTATGTCTACACTACGAAATTAGGTCGAATTTATAGAACTCGTTTTTTTAGAAATCGTTTTTATATAGTCGATTGTGTGTGTCCCCACACAAAATGGTCTAAGTGCATTAAAAGAAAAGGAGTACTTGTGGCACCTAACACGGCTGTTCCTCTGAAACCTGTCATTATGCAAGGCACTGCATTTAGCCGTATGGAGTGGAAATCTATCTTTTAGACTAACATGGCTGTTCCTCTGAAACCTGTCATTATGCAAGGCACTGCATTTAGCCGTATGGAGTGGAAATCTATCTTTTAAAATTGGTTAGTCTCTAAGGTGCCACAAGTACTCCTTTTCTTTTTGCGAATACAGACTAACACGGCTGTTCCTCTGAAATCTAAGTGCATTAAGTGCATTAACTCAGCGGAGTGCTTCCACAGTACTGAGGCAAGTGTCGACTTCCAAAGTGTTGCACTGTGGGTAGCTATCCCACAGTTCCCACAGTCTCCACTGTCCATTGGAATTCTGGGTTGAGATCCCAATGCCTGATGGGGCAAAAAACATTGTCACGGGTGGTTACGGGTACATGTCATCAGGCCCTCCCTCCCACTGTGAAAGCAATGGCAGACAATCGTTTTGCACCTTTTTGCCTGAGTTACCTGTGCAGACGCCATACCACAGCAAGCAGGGAGCCCGCTCAGCTCACTGTTACCGTATGTCTCCTGGGTGCTAGCAGACGCGGTACTGCATTGCTACACAGCAGCAGCAACCCATTGCCTTGTGGCAGCAGACAGTACAATAGGACTGGTAGCCGTCATCATCATGCCTGAGGTGCTCCTGGCCACGTCGGTCAGGAGCGCCTGGGCAGACATGGGTGAAGGGACTAAATTAGGAGTGACTCGACCAGGTCATTCTTTTTAGTCCTACAGGCAGTCCTATTGTACCATCTTATGGTGAGCAGGCAGAAAATATGGATGGCTAGCAGTCCTATTGAACCATCTTCAGCCGAGCAGCCAGGAGATGTGGATGGCTTGCAGTCCTTCTTCACCGTCTGCTGCCAGCCAAAGATGTAAAAGATAGATGGAGTGGATCAAAACAAGAAGTAGAACAGATTTCTTTTGTATTCCTTTGCTCCCCCCTACCTCCCTCCCTCCATGAAGTCCTGCCTGAAATACCAGAGAGAGGGATAGCTTAGTGGGTTGAGCATTGGCCTGATAAACCCAGGGTTTTGAGTTCAATCCTTGAGGGGGCCATTCTGTGTGACAGTTGTTTTTGTTTCTTCTTGATGTAAAGCCACCCCCTTTGTTGATTTTAATTCCCTGTAAGCCATGTCATCAGTCGCCCCTCCCACCGTCACAGCAACGGCAGACAATCGTTCCGCGCCTTTTTTCCGTGCAGACGCCATACCACAGCAAGCATGGAGCCCGCTCAGATCACTTTGGCAATTAGGAGCACATTAAACACCACACGCATTATCCAGCAGTATATGCAGCACCAGAACCTGGCAAAGCGAAACCGGGCGAGTAGGCGACGTCAGCGTGGTGACGAGAGTGATGAGGACATGGACACCAACTTCTCTCAAAGCATGGGCCCTGACAATGCAGGCATCATGGTGCTAATGGGGCAGGTTCATGCGGTGGAACGCCGATTCTATGCCCGGGAAACAAGCACAGACTGGTGGGACCGCATAGTGTTGCAGGTCTGGGATGATTCCCAGTGGCTGCAAAACTTTCACATGCGTAAGGGCACTTTCATGAAACTTTGTGACTTGCTTTCCCCTGCCCTGAGGCGCAAGAATACCAAGATGAGAGCAGCCCTCACAATTGAGAAGTGAGTGGCAATAGCCCTGTGGAAGCTTGCAACGCCAGACAGCTACCAGTCAGTCGGGAATCAATTTGGAGTGGGCAAACCTACTGTGGGGGCTGTTGTGATGCAAGTAGCCAACGCAATCAAAGATCTGCTGATATCAAGGGTAGTGACCCTGGGAAATGTGCAGGTCGTAGTGGATGGCCTTGCTGCAATGGGATTCCCTAACTGTGGTGGAGCCATAGACAGAACCCATATCCCTATCTTGGCACCGGAGCACCAAGCTGGCGAGTACATAAACCGCAAGGGGTACTTTTCAATAGTGCTGCAAGCACTGGTGGATCACAAGGGACATTTCACCAACATCAACGTGGGATGGCCGGGAAAGGTACATGACACTCGCATCTTCAGGAACTCTGGTCTGTTTCAAAAGCTGCAGGAAGGGACTTTATTCCCAGACCAGAAAATAACCGTTGGGGATGTTGAAATGCCTATAGTTATCCTTGGGACCCAGCCTACCCCTTAATGCCATGGCTCATGAAGCCATACACAGGGAGCCTGGACAGTAGTCAGGAGCTGTTCAACTACAGGCTGAGCAAGTGCAGAATGGTGGTAGAATGTGCATTTGGACATTTAAAAGCGCGCTGGCGCAGTTTACTGACTGGGTTAGACCTCAGCGAAACCAATATTCCCACTGTTATTACTGCTTGCTGTGCGCTCCACAATATCTGTGAGAGTAAGGGGGAGACGTTTATGGCAGGGTGGGAGGTTGAGGCAAATCGCCTGGCCGCTGGTTACGCGCAGCCAGACACCAGGGCGGTTAGAAGAGCACAGGAGGGTACGGTGCGCATCAGAGAAGCTTTGAAGACCAGTTTCATGACTGGCCAGGCTACAGTGTGAAAGTTCTTTTTGTTTCTCCTTGATGAAACCCCCTGCCCCTTAGTTCACTTTACTTCCCTGTAAGCTAAGCACCCTCCCCTCCTCCCTTCGATCAGCACTTGGAGAGGCAATAAAGTCATTGTTGCGTCACATTCTTGCATTCTTTATTAATTCATCACACAAATAGGAGGATAACTGCCAAGGTAGCCTGGGAGGGGTGGTGGAGGAGAGAAGCACCAGGAGGGGTTGTGGAGGAGGGAAGGACAAGGACACACAGCACTTTAAAAGTACAAAAATTTAAAACTTATTGAATGCCAGCCTTTTGTTGCTTGGGCAATCCTCTGGGGTGGAGTGGCTGGGTGGCCGGAGGCCCCCGCACCACGTTCTTGGGAATCTGGGTGAGGAGGCTATGGAACTTGGGGAGGAGGGTCGTTGGTTACACAGGGGCTGTAGCAGCAGTCTGTGCTCTTGCTGCCTTTCCTGCAGCTCAACCATATACTGGAGCATATTGGTTTGATCCTCCAGCAGCCTCAGCATTGAATCCTGCCTCCTCTCATCACACTGCCGCCACCTTTCAGCTTCAGCCCTTTCTTCAGCCAGCCACTTACTCTCCTCAGCCCACCACCTCTTCTCCCAGTCATTTTGTGCTTTCATAGAATCATAGAATATCAGGGTTGGAAGGGACCCCAGAAGCTCATCTAGTCCAACCCCCTGCTCAAAGGAGGACCAACCCCAACTAAATCATCCCAGCCAGGGCTTTGTCAAGCCTGACCTTAGAAACTTCTAAGGAAGGAGATTCTACCACCTCCCTAGGTAACGCATTCCAGTGTTTCACCACCCTCCTAGTGAAAAAGTTTTTCCTAATATCCAACCTAAACCTCCCCCACTGCAACTTAAGACCATTACTCCTTGTCCTGTCCTCTTTTACCACTGAGAATAGTCTAGAACCATCCTCTCTGGAACCACCTCTCAGGTAGTTGAAAGCAGCTCTCAAATCCCCCCTCATTCTTCTCTTCTGCAGACTAAACAATCCCAGTTCCCTCAGCCTCTCCTCATAACTCATGTGTTCCAGACCCCTAATCATTTTTGTTGCCCTTCGCTGGACTCTCTCCAATTTATCCACATCCTTCTTGTAGTGTGGGGCCCAAAACTGGACACAGTACTCCAGATGAGGCCTCACCAATGTCGAATAGAGAGGGACGATCACGTCCCTCGATCTGCTCGCTATGCCCCTACTTATACATCCCAAAATGCCATTGGCCTTCTTGGCAACAAGGGCACACTGCTGACTCATATCCAGCTTCTCGTCCACTGTCACCCCTAGGTCCTTTTCCGCAGAACTGCTGCCTAGCCATTCGGTCCCTAGTCTGTAGCTGTGCATTGGGCTCTTCCGTCCTAAGTGCAGGACCCTGCACTTATCCTTATTGAACCTCATCAGATTTCTTTTGGCCCAATCCTCCAATTTGTCTAGGTCCCTCTGTATCCTGTCCCTGCCCTCCAGCGTATCTACCACTCCTCCCAGTTTAGTATCATCCGCATATTTGCTGAGAGTGCAATCCACACCATCCTCCAGATCATTTATGAAGATATTGAACAAAACCGGCCCCAGGACCGATCCCTGGGGAACTCCACTTGACACCGGCTGCCAACTAGACATGGAGTCATTGATCACTACCCGTTGAGCCCGACAATCTAGCCAACTTTCTACCCACCTTATAGTGCATTCATCCAGCCCATACTTCTTTAACTTGCTGACAAGAATACTGTGGGAGACCGTGTCAAAAGCGTTGCTAAAGTCAAGAAACAATACATCCACTGCTTTCCCTTCATCCACAGAACCAGTAATCTCATCATAGAAGGCGATTAGATTAGTCAGGCATGACCTTCCCTTGGTGAATCCATGCTGACTGTTCCTGATCACTTTCCTCTCATGTAAGTGCTTCAGGATTGATTCTTTGAGGACCTGCTCCATGATTTTTCCAGGGACTGAGGTGAGGCTGACTGGCCTGTAGTTCCCAGGATCCTCCTTCTTCCCTTTTTTAAAGATTGGCACTACATTAGCCTTTTTCCAGTCATCCGGGACTTCCCCCGGTCGCCACGAGTTTTCAAAGATAATGGCCAATGGCTCTGCAATCACAGCCGCCAATTCCTTTAGCACTCTCGGATGCAACTCGTCCGGCCCCATGGATTTGTGCACGTCCAGCTTTTCTAAATAGTCCCTAACCACCTCTTTCTCCACGGAGGGCTGGCCATCTATTCCCCATGTTGTGATGCCCAGCGCAGCAGTCTGGGAGCTGACCTTGTTCGTGAAGACAGAGGCAAAAAAAGCATTCAGTACATTAGCTTTTTCCACATCCTCTGTCACTAGGTTGCCTCCCTCATTCATTAAGGGGCCCACACTTTCCTTGGCTTTCTTCTTGTTGCCAACATACCTGAAGAAACCCTTCTTGTTACTCTTGACATCTCTCGCTAGCTGCAGCTCCAGCTGCGATTTGGCCCTCCTGATTTCATTCCTACATGCCCGAGCAATATTTTTATACTCTTCCCTGGTCATATGTCCAACCTTCCACTTCTTGTAAGCTTCTTTTTTATGTTTAAGATCCGCTAGGATTTCACCGTTAAGCCAAGCTGGTCGCCTGCCATATTTACTATTCTTTCGACACATCGGGATGGTTTGTCCCTGTAACCTCAACAGGGATTCCTTGAAATACAGCCAGCTCTCCTGGACTCCTTTCCCCTTCATGTTAGTCCCCCAGGGGATCCTACCCATCTGTTCCCTGAGGGAGTCGAAGTCTGCTTTCCTGAAGTCCAGGGTCCATATCCTGCTGCTTACCTTTCTTCCCTGTGTCAGGATCCTGAACTCAACCAACTCATGGTCACTGCCTCCCAGATCCCGTCCACTTTTGCTTCCCCCACTAATTCTTCCCGGTTTGTGAGCAGCAGGTCAAGAAAAGCTCTGCCCCTAGTTGGCTCCTCTAGCACTTGCACCAGGAAATTGTCCCCTATGCTTTCCAAAAAATTCCTGGATTGTCTATGCACCGCTGTATTGCTCTCCCAGCAGATATCAGGAAAATTAAAGTCACCCATGTTCCAGACCCCTAATCATTTTTGTTGCCCTTCGCTGGACTCTCTCCAATTTTTCCACATCCTTCTTGTAGTGTGGGGCCCAAAACTGGACACGGTACTCCAGATGAGGCCTCACCAATGTCGAATAGAGGGGAACGATCACGTCCCTCGATCTGCTGGCTATGCCCCTACTTATACATCCCAAAATGCCATTGGCCTTCTTGGCAACAAGGGCTCACTGCTGACTCATATCCAGCTTCTCGTCCGCTGTCACCCCTAGGTCCTTTTCCGCAGAACTGCTGCCTAGCCATTCGGTCCCTAGTCTGTAGCGGTGCATTGGATTCTTCCGTCCTAAGTGCAGGACGCTGCACTTATCATTGTTGAACCTCATCAGATTTCTTTTGGCCCAATGCTCCAATTTGTCTTTCCTGCACTCTGACATTGTCTGCCTCCACACATTCGTCTGTGCTCTGTCAGTGTGGGAGGACAGCATGAGCTCAGAGAACATTTCATCACGAGTGCGTTTTTTTCACCTTCTAATCTTCACTAGCCTCTGGGAAGGAGAAGATCCTGTGATCCTTGAAACACATGCAGCTGGTGGAGAAAAAAAAAGGGACAGTGGTATTTAAAAAGACACATTTTATAGAACAATGGGTACAATCTTTCACTGTAAACCTTGCTGTTAACATTACATACACAGCACATGTGCTTTCGTTCCAAGGTTGCATTTTGCCTCCCTCCACCACGTGGCTAGCCCCTCACCCCTCACCTCTTCCGGTGGCTAACAGTGGGGAACAATTCTGTTCAGCCACAGGCAAACAACCCAGCAGGAACAGGCACCTCTGAATGTCCCCTTAAGAAAAGCACCATATTTCAACCAGGACACCATGAATGATATCACTCTGCTGAGGATAACACAGAGAGATAAAGAACGGATGCCAGCAAACATACACTGCAATGCTTTGTTCCACAATGATTCCCGAGTATGTGCTACTGGCTTGGTGTGGTAAAGTGTCCTACCATGGTGGACGGAATAAGGCTGCCCTTCCCAGAAACCTTTTGCAAAGGCTTTGGGAGTACATCCAGGAGAGCCGCAAATGCCAGGGCAAATTAATCATTAAACATGCTTGCTTTTAAACCATGTATAGTATTTTAAAAGGTACACTCACCAGAGGTCTCTTTTCCGCCTGGCGGGTCTGGGAGGCAACTTTGGGTGGGTTCGGGGGGGTACTGGCTCCAGGTCCAGGGTGAGAAATAGTTCCTGGCTGTCGGGAAAACCGGTTTCTCCGCTTGCTTGCTGTGAGCTGTCTACAACTTCATCATCATCATCTTCCTCGTCCCCAAAACCTGCTTCTGTGTTGCCTCCATCTCCATTGAAGGAGTCAAACAACATGGCTGGGGTAGTGGTGGCTGAACCCCCTAAAATGGCATGCAGCTCATCATAGAAGCGGTATGTTTGGGGCATGTTTGGGGGAGCAGCCGTTTGCCTCTCTGGTTTTCTGGTAGGCTTGCCTCAGCTCCTTAAGTTTCATGCAGCACTGCTTCAGGTCCTTGTTATGGCCTCTGTCCTTCATGCCCTGGGAGATTTTGACAAATGTTTTGGCATTTCGAAAACTGGAACGGAGTTCTGATAGCATGGATTCCTCTCCCCATACAGCGATCAGATCCCGTACCTCCCGTTCGGTCCATGCTGGAGCTCTTTTGCGATTCTAGGACTCCATCATGGTCACCTCTGCTGATGAGCTCTGCATGGTCACCTCTGCTGATGAGCTCTGGCCAGCATGGCAAGCTGCAGGTGACCATGCAAACAGGAAATTGAAATTCAAAAGTTTGCGGGCCTTTTCCTTTCTACCTGGCCAGTGCATCTTAGTTGAGAGTGCTGTCCAGAGCGGTCACAATAGAGCACTCTGGGATAGCTCCCGGAGGCCAATACTGTCTAATTGCATCCACAGAACCCCAAATTCGAGCCGGCAAGGCCGATTTCAGCGCTAATCCCCTTGTCGGGGGTGGAGTAAGGAAATCGATTTTAAGAGCCCTTTAAGTCGAAAAAAAGGGCTTCATTGTGTGGACGGGTGCAGGGTTAAATCGATTTAACACTGCTAAATTCAACCTCAACTCCTAGTGTAGACCAGGGCTTAAGTTCAGGGAACTTAGTGGCCCAAAAGGCAAAGTATCATGCAAGCTGTTTGGTGTCTCTCTACAACAAAGTCAGGGAGAAGAAAACTGAGCAAAGCAACACAGAGAAGATGTCGCATGGGATTGCCTTTGCTGAACTGATAGCATACGCTGAAGAGACAAAACTGAAGACTGGAGCCACAAATTCATTCAAATTAGCAGACCTCCCCAGGCTCTATACAGCTAGACTAGAACAGCTGGGGGTTACATTCACAACACTGAACTAAAATCACACATCCTTTCACGCATTCCAGATCTCCACGCATACAAGAAGGACATGATGTGCTCCTTGCCTTCAACCAGGATACTGGCATGCCCTCCAAAAAGCACGTGAGGAAGACTGTGAGGAAGAAGCACTTCACCTGTCCCAAACAGCAAAAAGTGTTTGAACGGACATATGCCAAATGAAAACACAATTAATGGATCATTTAACCCAGAAGGCCAAGCAAAATTTGTGCCTGAGTCACTAGTGGCTTTGATGTCTGTGATATTGGATGGTCCAAACATTAAAACTCACTCAGAGCAAGTTTCCGTTCATCCAGCGACTCTTATTTTGACATAGTACAGTTGCAATATGACAGCAATATCCGTTGCCGTGAAGGAAAAGAAAGTTTGAACAGCAACAAAGCTTGAGAAATGCCTTCACTGGTCTGACACATGCACAGATGTGAAAAAGTGACCTAGTAGCTACCGTCTTTAAACTTGGATTGTCCATCTCCTACGACAGTGTTGGCCATCTCTACCAGCATGGCAAACAGTGCATGCCAACACTTCAAGGATGAGAATATATCTGTCTTCTAAAGCTTCCTGGTCGTCTGTTCACTGCTGTGGCTGCAGACCACAATCCTAGCTCCACCACAGCAACAGACTCCTTCCGCAGAACTGGGATCTCACTTTTTCAGCATCCCAGTACTCAAGTGGAGGGAGCTGTCTGTGGAATTCCCATCTTGGACTGTGAGACCAGTGGAGGAGACTATATCATCACTTCCTTAGTCTTACACAATTGTCCCTCCACTGATCGTGAAGAAAACCAGCACTCCCATCCCGCCTCAAATGCTGAAATCAAGACTGACTGTCAGCTGATTACCCAAGCCCTGCAAGGAGAATGCAGGTGGCTTGAACAATTAAGGCAAGCAGCAAGTCTGGATACCTTAAATGGAGATCCAGCCATTTCCAGGGCAGCTTACCATGCCAGCAAACAGCCAGACCCAGACTCCACCCCAGCTTCTTCCCCTCTTTCCGGATGACTCTATGTCTGTGGCAACTATTCGTCCCGCCATGGATGTGATAAGGAACACTGTACACCACGTAACCCACGCCAGGTGTCAGTGATCACTGTGGATCAGCCCCTTTTCACCATAACCAAACTGATACAGTGGTTGTAGCCTGCGGGATATGGAAAGGACAAATCTGTCATTATGCTGAGTGGTCTTCATCAGGAAATGGCAAGTCTGAAGCTGATTGGAGAGTGGATGGACGGAAGCCCTTGTTCAGGCCCAAGTGGCCTCCCCAAAAGTGGCTGACTCTTTGAAAGTGTCTCATGGAGTGCTTAATTTGTAATGAGAGGTGCCGGGGCTCAAGTAATTTTTTTACATTCATAACTGACACGGCAAGTCTGGAGGTGCTGGGGCTATGAACTGCCAAGCCTAGAGGTGCCGGGACTCAGCTCTGGCACAAATTAAGCACTGGTCTCATGTCACACATGCTAGGTGTGCCGAGAAAGTAACTGCCAGCAGTCTTCAGAGTAACAGCCATGTTAGTCTGTATTCGCAAAAAGAAAAGGAGTACTTGTGGCACCTTAGAGACTAACCAATTTATTTGAGCGTAAGCTTTCGTGAGCTACAGCTCACTTCATCGGATGCCTTTTCTTCACCCCTCTTCTTCCTGCCTTGCCTTTCCCAAGGCAACCCCCACCTTGCCCCAGGCCCCCCACAATTCTGTCCCTGTCCTGGCCTCACCTCTGCTCCTTCTGCAGCTCCAGGGGCTCTTCACACACACCCTCCCCAACTCTGGGGAGGCTGCAGCGGGTGTTGCAGGGATGGTAGGATGGGAGAAGCAGAGGAACTGTCCTGTTCCCATTGCTCCCAGGAGCAGAGCGACCCTGAGCTACTGGGCTCTTCCTGCTCCTCCCCGCTCCCTCTTGTTAGGAGGGTGTCGTGTCACTGTAGGGAGGCCTGGCCTGTTTACATCCTTCTCGCAGAGGTGCTGGGGCCCCAAGAGACATCTTGGGAGCTACGTGCTTTCTGTGCCGAGACGGGGCCCTGGGCACTGATATAAGGGGGCACTGCCTGCTCCCACTGGCCTCCCAGAGCCGCTGGGAGCTGCAGCACACAGAAGGGCGAGAGGAGCCCTAGGTGTACCCCATGTCCCCACGCTCACGGCAAGGGCAGTCATCCACCGTGGGGTCAGTGGGTGCCGTGGTAACCGTGGCAATGACTGACACCAGCATGGGGCTGGCCACTCTTTGCCCCCCACCGCTGCCACTGCTCCCAGGGCCCAGCAGCCAGAAAAGGGCTTCCCCACTGAGCTACAATCCCTGCTCCTGGAGAGAAGCTACCTCGGCACAAGCTTCAGTGGTGTGGGAGGGCGGAAGGGGCAGAGGCCAGGAGCCCCAGAGGATCTGGGCACAGCGAGGAGTGGGCCCACATGCTCAGGCACGCTCCCGCCAAGCCCCAGGAGACTGCTGCTCCCCAGAGATAGGCATCAGTCCACCTCCGGTAGGGTCTGAGCTCTGTAGGGTCCTGGACAGGGCCGGATTAACCTTTTGTGGGCCCAGCGCCAAACATATTTGTGAGCCCCCATGGGGACAATGGAGCATGGTGTGGGGGGGCGGTCTCCGGAGCGAGGGGCCAGGCAGGGTTATGGCATGGCAGGGGCGGACCCATTCTGCCCAGCCCAGTGCAAGGGCACTCTTTACAAACTGGCAGTTGCCAGACGCACACTGAGCCATGCCGCACCACACATCCCCCCCTCACCCACTGCCCAACACTGGAACATCCCCCCCTCCAATTCCCTATGCCCAGCACCCCCCCAGACCCTGCCACAAATGCACAGCACCCTGCACACCATCACCCCATCCAATGCCGCCCTGCCCACAGCCCCACCACAACTGCCCAGCACCCCACACAGAACCCCCACTCCCTAGTGCCCCAACACACAGATCTTCCCCAGCCTCTCACAGCCCAGCAGCCCCCTAGGTCCCCCAGAGACCCACTCCCCCAGGCCCTGCCTCCTGGCTGCACTCATCGGCCCTGCTGGGAGGCGACTGTGTCTGCCGGGCTGAGCTGCCAGTGCAGCCAGGGCTGGTCCCGGGGCGGGGAATCACTCCGGAAGTGGCACGATTCAGCCAGGCCAGGGCCTGCCCCAGCCAGCCTCCCTCAGGATCCACTTGCCTGGAGGGGCCCAGCCAAGCCCCCACACTGCCCCCCATCAACTGGCTGAGACTGGCCAGGCTTCTGCACCCGTCCCAGGCTGCTCAGCACCAGGGAGACAGGTGAGGCCGCACAGGTGGTAGGAAGCCAAGACTGCCCAGAGCCGGAGGTGCACTGGGGTCTGGCCAGGCTGTAGGGTGACCAGATGTCCCAATTTTATAGGGACAGTCCCAATTTTGGGGTCTTTTTGTTATATAGACTCCTATTACCCCCCACCCCCTGTCCTGATTTTTCACACTTGCTGTCTGGTCACCCTAGGCCAGGAGGCAGAGAGAATCATAGAATCATAGAATATCAGGGTTGGAAGGGACCTCAGGAGGTCATCTAGTCCAACCCCCTGCTCAAAGCAGGACCAATCCTCAACTAAATCATCCCAGCCAGGGCTTTGTCAAGCTGGGCCTTAAAAACCTCTAAGGATGGAGATTCCACCACCTCCTAGGTAACGCCCATTCCAGTGCTTCACTACCCTCCTAGTGAAATCACTTTTCCTAATATCCAACCTAGACCTCCCCCACTGCAACTTGAGACCATTGCTCCTTGTTTGGTCAACTGCCACCAGTGAGAACAGCCGAGCTCCATCCTCTTTGGAACCCCCCTTCAGGTAGTTGAAGGCTGCTATCAAATCCCCCCTCATTCTTCTCTTCTGCAGACTAAATAAGCCCAGTTCCCTCAGCCTCTCCTCATAAGTCATGTGCTCCCGCCCCCTGATCATTTTCGTTTCCCTCCGCTGGACTCTCTCCAATTTGTCCACATCCCTTCTGTAGTGGGGGGGACCAAAATGGATGCAATACTCCAGATGTGGCTTCACCAGTGTCGAATAGAGGGGAATAATCAGTTCCCTCGATCTGCTGGCAGTGCTTCTACTAATGCAGCCCAATATGCCATTAGTCGTCCTGACAACAAGGGCACACTGCTGACTCATATCCAGCTTCTCATCCACTGTAATCCCCAGGTCCTTTTCTGCAGAACCGCCGCTGAGCCTGTCGGTCCCCAGCCTGTAGCGGTGCATGGGATTCTTCCATCCTAAGTGCAGGACTCTGCGCTTGACTTGCTGAGCCTCATCAGATTTCTTTTGTCCCAATCCTCCAATTTGTCTAGGTCACTCTGGACACTATTCTTACCCTCCAGCTTATCTACCTCTCCCCCCAGCTTAGTGTCATCCGCAAACTTGCTGAGGGTACAATCCATCCCATCATCCAGATCATTAATGAAGATGTTGAACAAAACTGACCCCAGGACCTAAGTTCCCAGGTGTGGCCGGGGTGGCATGGACCCAGGTGTGGCTCAGGGCGGCACAGACCCAGGAGTGGTCTTGCCCAGTCCAAACCCAAGCATGGACAGAGCGGCCCGGCCCAGCGTCAGTCCCAGCCCAGGCGGCGCGGCCTGGACCCAGGTGCAGCTGGAATGCCCCCTCCCCTAGCCAGAACCCAGCCCTGGCCCTGTTGGGGCCAGGGAAGGGATGTCTATCCTGCAGCCTCAACCCTGGAGCTGCTGCAGCGGGGAGAGGTGCCTCTCCCTCACAGCCCAGGTGTTGCTGCAGGGAGAGAGCTGGGGGTGCGTCCTCTCTCCCTGCCGTAGCCCCGGAGTCCCCTCCCACACTCCAAACCCCTCATCCCCAGCCCCACCCCAGAGCCCACACCCCCAGCCGGAGCCCTCACACCCCTGCACCCCAACTCTTGCATATCACCTCCATATTGGTGAACATAACAAAATTTATTCCGCACATGGGTAGGAAAAATTAGCGGGAGCACTGTCCAGGACCGACCCCTGGGGCACTCCGCTTGATAGCGGCTGCCAACTAGACATCGAGCCGTTGATTGGTACCCCTTAAGCCCGATGATCTAGCCAGCTTTCTATCCACCTTATAGTCCATTCATCCAGTCCGTACTTCTTTAACTTGCTAGCAAGAACCCTGCGGGTGGGACTAGGGGGTGGAGAGGAGCCCTCGGCTGGCTGGTGGGCAGGCCAAGAGGAGCAAGTGGTGGGTGGGGTGGTTGGCGGGGTCTCAGGGCAGAGTACAAGCAGAGCAGGCCGGGGCCCCTTCTGAGCATGGGACCGGCTCCATGGAGCCACTGGCCCCATTGTAAACCCAGCACTGGTCCCGGAGGGGAAGGACAAGATGTTAAGGTCACTGGAAGGAAAAGCCGGTGGAGGGATTGAAGGAACGGGGGATATCGGCAGACAAGGACAATGGTCTTGGCGTCTGCTTTTGTACGGACTGGAGCGGGCACCCGTGGGTGCTGGGGAACCGAGAGGAGGAAGAGGCAGGCCACGGGTCAGGAGATAATGAGGGACTGGAGGAGAGTTGTAAGGGTAGAGGGAACGGGTAGGAGGAGTTGCTGGGGACGCCCAGGTTACAGGCCTGAGTGATGGGGGAGGGTACTGCTGTGCTCAGCAAAGACAGCCCCAGAGGATCAGGCATTCCAGTGCTCTCCACGGGAGGGCTTTTCCCAACCATCCCTAAAACACATGTCAAAAACAGCCGGGGACCGCTTGGCCTCCAGGCAGCCCTGCCAGTAGCCCCGGCCTCAGTGTCCCTCTTGATTCCTCAGTTAGACTCAGTGCAACCTCTGGAGAATTCAGCTAGCCGTTTCTGTGGGGTTACTTGATTATCAAACATCCCACGACCATAGACGAGAATCCCCCCACCACCGTCCAACCGGTACTTTCGTCCCAACCGTCCTACACCACATACAGCTGCATTTCTCAGCCCGCCCCAGCTCAGCTCCTGGTTATGGCTCCTGCGGCTCTCCCCGCCACTCCCCACAGTTCAGTTCCCAGGTCCAGCTCCTGTGGCTCTCACCTGCCCCCAGCTCAGCCCCCAGGTACGGCTCCTGCGGCTCTCACCGTATCTCAGCTCAGCCCCCAGGTACGGCTCCTGCGACTCTCACCCCTCCCTAGCTCAGCTCCCAGGTACAGCTCCTGCGGCTCTTGCCCCCCTGGCCAGCCCCACCCTGGAGCTCTCAGCCCAGTGCTGCTCTTCCTCTGAATTCGCTTTGAACTCAGGACTCTGGAGACTCGTCCTGTCTAAACTCTCCCTATACTTGGTGATGGGTCTCATTAGTGCTTTGTCTGCCTTATCCCCACCCCAGGAAGTTCCAGAAAGACTTTTAAGTAAGTTCATCCTGCCTTTACTTATCTCTAATATTTTCATACGATCCTTCCACGTGAGCTTGCTATCAGATATCACACCTAAAAAGGTGACACTTTTGACTATACTTATTTGGTGTCCATATAGATACAATTTATAATCTTTTTGAATTTTCCCATTGGTGACTATCATTCCCTTAGTTGTGTCAACTGAGAATTTAAAGCACCCCGTGTTTCACCACTCCACGCCCTTCTGTGACAGGGTGCTGGGCAAAGGGTTGCAGATTCAGCCCTCTGTCATGCCCACTCCTCATTAGGGGAATAAATTAGAGCAGGCTGGAGATGACCTGGCAGAGACAGCTGCTACCTAATTAGCCTGGGGCTGCACAAAAGCCTCAGGGGAAGGAAGCCAAGGGAGAGCAGAAGGAAAGGGAAAGGAAAAAGGAAAAGGCAGGGAATGGAAACAGGGAAGTAGATCTCCCCTCCCGCCTGCAGACGGTGAAGGGTTACTTGTATGTGGTGAAATGGTGGTGGGAACAAGCCTGAGAATAAAGTGCATCAGTGGTTACTAAATCCCAGGTCTCAGAGTGACTTTGTGAGCTTAGCAGAGGCAGAAGCCAAAGGGGCCCTGCCGCACCCTGCTACAACTTCCTTATACCTTCATTTACTTTTAGCAGCTGTTGCAGGGTGTCATAAATATAAAGGGAAGGGTAAACCCCTTTAAAATCCCTCCTGGCCAGAGGAAAAATCCTCCCACCCCTTGCACCCCACTTCCTGGGGAAAGTTTGGTAAAAATCCTCACCAATTTGCATAGGTGACCACAGACCCAAACCCTTGGATCTTAGAACAATGAAAAAGCATTCAGTTTCCAAAGCGACACTCATGTCTGACCCTGTACTAAGGGCCCCAGACTTTGACAAACCGTTCCTAGTAACCACAGATGCGTCCGAGCGTGGTGTGGGAGCAGTTTTAATGCAGAAAGGACCGGAACAAGAATTCCACCCTGTAGTGTTTCTCAGCAAAAAACTGTCTGAGAGGGAAAGCAACTGGTCAGTCAGTGAAAAAGAATGTTACGCCATTGTCTACGCCCTGGAAAAGCTACGCCCATATATTTGGGGACGGTGTTTCCACCTACAAACCGACCACGCTGCGCTACAGTGGCTTCATACCGCCATGGGAAATAACAAAAAACTTATTCGGTGGAGTTTAGCTCTCCAAGATTTTGATTTCGACATCCAACACATCTCAGGAGCTTCTAACAAAGTGGCTAATGCACTCTCCCGTGAAAGGTTTCAGAGGAACAGCCGTGTTAGTCTGTATTCGCAAAAAGAAAAGGAGTACTTGTGGCACCTTAGAGACTAACCAATTTATTTGAGCATGAGCTTTCGTGAGCTACAGCTCACTTCATCAGATGTTTACCGTGGAAACTGCAGCAGACTTTATATACACACAGAGAATATGAAACAATACCTCCTCCCACCCCACTGTCCTGCTGGTAATAGCTTATCTAAAGTGATCAACAGGTGGGCCATTTCCAGCACAAATCCAGGTTTTCTCACCCTCCACCCCCCACACAAATTCACTCTCCTGCTGGTGCTAGCCCATCCAAAGTGACAACTCTTTACATAATCAAGTCGGGCTATTTCCTGCATAGATCAAGGTTTTCTCACATCCCCCCCACCCCCATACACACACAAACTCACTCTCCTGCTGGTAATAGCTCATCTAAACTGACCACTCTCCAAGTTTAAAAACTTGGATTTAAACTTGGAGAGTGGTCAGTTTAGATGAGCTATTACCAGCAGGAGAGTGAGTTTGTGTGTGTATGGGGGTGGGGGGGAAGTGAGAAAACCTTGATCTATGCAGGAAATAGCCCGACTTGATTATGTAAAGAGTTGTCACTTTGGATGGGCTAGCACCAGCAGGAGAGTGAATTTGTGTGGGGGGTGGAGGGTGAGAAAACCTGGATTTGTGCTGGAAATGGCCCACCTGTTGATCACTTTAGATAAGCTATTACCAGCAGGACAGTGGGGTGGGAGG
The DNA here is from genome assembly GCF_965140235.1 of Caretta caretta. Classification (NCBI taxonomy): domain Eukaryota; kingdom Metazoa; phylum Chordata; order Testudines; family Cheloniidae; genus Caretta; species Caretta caretta. The sequence goes on from NC_134206.1 coordinate 7,830,612, forward strand.
AGGTATTGTTTCATATTCTCTGTGTGTATATAAAGTCTGCTGCAGTTTCCACGGTAAACATCTGATGAAGTGAGCTGTAGCTCACGAAAGCTCATGCTCAAATAAATTGGTTAGTCTCTAAGGTGCCACAAGTACTCCTTTTCTTTCTCCCGTGAAAGTTTCCCAGAATCAACTAGTTAAAATCATCCTTGAGATATGGAAAATATTGTTAGTCTTTATGTACTTGGTATTATATTTAGAGGTGCATGTGTCTTATTAACTCTGTTTTTTCCTAGAGCTCCAGGAAGAAATCCCAGCCAGCGTTTCACCCTAGCTGAGATTTGGGGGGTGTGTCATAAATATAAAGGGAAGGGTAAACCCCTTTGAAATCCCTCCTGGCCAGGGGAAAGCTCCTCTCACCTGTAAAGGGTTAAGAAGCTAAAGGTAACCTCGCTGGCACCTGACCAAAATGACCAATGAGGAGACAAGATACTTTCAAAAGCTGAGAGGAGGGAAAAAAACAAAGGGTCTGTGTCTGTCTGGGTGATGCTTTTGCCGGAGACAGAACAGAAATAGAGTCTTAGAACTTAGTAAGCAATCTAGCTAGGTATGCGTTAGATTATGATTTCTTTAAATGGCTGAGAAAATAGCTGCGCTGAATAGAATGAATATTCCTGTCTGTGTGTCTTTTTTGTAACTTAAGGTTTTGCCTAGAGGGATTCTCTATGTTTTGAATCTAATTACCTTGTAAGGTATTCACCATCCTGATTTTACAGAGGTACTTCTTTTCTTTACTTCTATGAAAAGTCTTCTTGTAAGGAAACTGAATGCTTTTTCATTGTTCTAAGATCCAAAGGTTTGGGTCTGTGGTCACCTATGCAAATGCAAAGGATTTTTACCAAACCTTCCCCAGGAAGCCCTGGCTGGGATGATTTAATTGGGGATTGGTCCTGCTTTGAGCAGGGGGTTGGACTAGATGACCTCCTGAGGTCCCTTCCAACCCTGATATTCTATGATTCTAAGTGTGGGGCAAGGGGTGGGAGGATTTTGGGGGGAAAGATGTGTCCAAACTCTGTTTTTTCAGGAACCCTGATAAAGTTTGGTGGTGGCAGTGGAAATCCAAGGGCAAAGGGTAAAATAATTTATACCTTGGGGAAGTTTTAACCTAAGCTGGTAAAAGTAAGCTTAGGAGGTTTTCATGCAGGTCCCCACATCTGTACCCTAGAGTTCAGAGTGGGGAAGGAACCTTGACACAGGATTTCTGGGTTTTCCCCACTGGGTGGTCGCTGGTGATCAGAGGGATGCCTCTGGCTGCTCAGCTCTCTTTCGGAAGATCATTTGTCATGATGTTGAAGAAGGTAGGACTGATGACGTGCCCCTGTGGAGTGCTGGTGTTTTGTGCCTGTCTACTGGCGCAGGCTTTCCCAGCTCTGACCTGCATAGCTCCACCTACACATTCTTCCTTTTATACCCATGGTAGCCACTTCAGCCACCCTCTCTCTGTTTCATAAACTCCCCTCTCAGGCTGCTGAACTCTCATTTATAACACCAGGGGCAGCCCCACCCTTCTTCTGACATCAAACTAGGGTGCCCCTTGACTGGAACAGGAGCGCTGAGCCCCCTTTCACTGAAGGGGCCAGCTAGCCTGTTGCATATCCCCATGTCCCTCTCACACTCACTCGTGCACACGCCCCTCCTGTCTCCAGCGCAGTGTTTCTGACATTATTCTGGTATCCCATAGACAGACCGACAGTGAGTGCTCGTTTACACACTGTAAAAAGCTTTCCAGTCCAATTCACATGCAAATAGGTGACCCTGTGTCCAGGCCCGTCCGATACCGTGGGTGAGATGAGTTTCTGTGTAGGCTTGGAAGCTTCTTTTCCATGGCCAGAGGCTGGTCCAATAGAAGGTATCCCCTCACCCACCTTGTCTCCATTATACAGAACAATCGTAACATCACGTGTGTGGCTGAGAACGTACAACAATGACACCCCTCACTGGAGTATCTGGGCTCCTCACATGACTCGTAGCCCCTGGAACACCTCTCTAGCCCTGGCACTCCCCCTCCGCTGTCTGTTCAGTTGTGCATGATCTAGGTAAGGTCCCTCCCAGCAGCAAGGCTGGGCTCTGAGGGGCCCAAGGGCAGGTTGGAGCATGCAGGGCATGTCCTGGGGCACTCTGCCACCACAGCATCTCCCTAGGCAGCACCAGGCTGGTTCAGTCGGTTAAAAGACTTACAAACACACGGCTGGCTCTGCACTGAGCCTGTTTGCGTTCTCGAGAAGGCTATAAAAAGCAGCTGAGAATGGCAGGCATGCATGTGCGTGGGGGGAGTGTGAAGCAGGATCTCCACCTTAGCCTGAACTAGGACACCGCAGACACGGCTGACATAAGAGTAATGAATCAGGAAAGGCTGTGTCTGCTCTTATCGGGACGTTCAGACCATGCAGGGCTGCGGGGGGACCCAGAACACGGAGGAGCACAGGCTGGTCCACTGTACAAAGGGGGCCTCAGCCCCGCACGCACGGTGCCCGCAAGCTTCTATGCCTGTTGGTATGAGACAACCCAGATCCATTGTCCAAACCTCCCGCGGAGGGGTGACGTGTATCAGCCCCGGGGATGTATCAGAATCCAGGCAGCCGCTCCCCCACCACACCGGGTCCTGCTGGGGACAGGAGGGAGGAATTCTTAGTGTCCCTGGCGGCCTTGGCGAGCTCGCGGCCCATTGACCCGAGCACTGTGCTGCAGACAGCATCCGGGCCGACGGGGAAGGTGGGGTTCACTGGAGACACAATGCCTAAGACTGCCGGGGCTGCCTGCATTAGCATTAGCCTGCATGACCCAGGAGGTCCCTTCCCAGCCTGTGTCTCATGGTCCTGTGGCTATAAACCCTTGCATGGAGTGGTCCATGCGTACTGCAGCCCGAAAGCATTTCCGGCTCCAGGACTTGCATGGCAACGAATCTGAGCTTTGCCGTGAACACTTCAACAGGAGCAAGAAATGCCCCCACGTCCCCAGAGACTGTCCCACCAACCCCTCCCCCAGAACAACCAACAGCCCCCTGGCACCTTCTTGAGCCTTCCTTCATCACTCGGCATTTATTGGGGCATGGCACCATCTGGCCTCTGGGTGGCAGCAGCCTCCCTGTGCTGGGGCCGCCGGCTCGGGGTAAAGAAGCCTGGGCTGCTCAGGTTCCCCCAGGGGTGAATTTGACCCAGAGCTGACAGCTGTTTGCAGGCTACAGGAGAGGCTGGTGCAGGAGTGTGGCTTTCACAGGGGAGCTGAGCGTTTATATAATAACATCCGGACACTGCACGTGACGCTCGCCCGCCAAACCATTTGGTTTGTAACCTTTTCCCGAGCCCTGCGGCCTGTCGCCAGGCTCCTCTGACTGCAGGCAGCTCACCGGCTGTCCTGACCTCCTCTGCTCCCCACTGCATGCATCCAGTGCAGTGAACTGTAGCCCACGAAAGCTGATGCTCAAATAAATTTGTTAGTCTCTAAGGTACTGCAAGTCCTCCTGTTCTTTTTGCGGATACAGACGAACCCGGCTGCTACTCTGAAACCCGCCTGGGAGTGGCGCTAGCCTTCATGGGCCGTGGAGTGGCTAGGGCCGTGGTTTTCGACGGGGAGCTCCGCAGGCTGTGTCTGGTATTTCCAAAGGGCTCCGCGCTGCTCTGCGAAACTTTTCAGGGGCCCGCAAATGAAGAAAGGTTGGAAACTGGTGCCCTGAGGGATAGCAGGCTTCCCTTTGGTTAAGAGACGAGCAAGACACACAGAGAAACTTTTGGAGAAGTGGGCGTGGACGGGGCAGATACTGGCTGTGCTGGGTTGGGTGGGTCCATGTCTGGCACCTATGGAGGCTTTGACTGATGCCCCGTTGGCTCCCCCGCCTGCCCCGGGGATGTCATTGGCATTGGGTTATAACGCGATGACGCCCCCGAGGTGCGTGTGCTTGTTGGGACCAGGCCGCAAAGATGAGGCTGGCTGGCTACCCTATCCAGCTCCCTAAGGCGCTTCTCCAACACTCATCATGGCAGTGCCTGGGCACTTCCCTGGTGCATGATCTACCCACGGTCCCGCTGCCAGGCTGGAGGAGTCCTCGGGGTGGTTAGAGCCTGGACAGCTGAACAGAAGGTGGCAGACCCAGGGCTGGCACCTCCTGGGGTGCAGTCCCCCCAGAGATTTGGGGGTTCCTCTTTGTGGAGCAGGGCTGACTGTGGGGCAAGGCTGGGATCTGACTGGGGGGAAGAGCCAGAGGGGAGAGGACTGGAGGAAAGTTGGCCTCAGCAGAGAGTGCTCAGGGCTAGAGAGGAGGGGAAGTAAGAGCCGGGGAGCAGAAACTTCCTTGTTCACGCTCTCTTGTGCCTTGCTCTGCAGACTTCCTCTGGCCTCATTCACTTCCTTCTGCACCGGGAGCGAGCAGCAGCAGCGAGCAGCAGCGGCGGGCGCCCCCAGCCGAGAAACACCCGGGTCACTGCGCCCCCCCCCGCCACCCCGAGATATGAGCCAGGGTGAGTCCTGCCTCCCCGCAGCTCCCCCCGCCTTCTGGGAGAGGGGGTCCGGGCGCGCCCCTTAGCACGGCGGGGGCCGCGTCCCCAGCTGTGCCAGGCGCCTGGCAGAAAGTGTGTGGGGAGCTGTGCCGTGCGCCTCTGGAGAGGGGTCCCGCTGTGCCGTGCGCCTCTGGAGAGGGGTCCCGCTGTGCCGTGCGCCTCTGGAGAGGGGTGGGGGGTCCCGCTGTGCCGTGAGCCTCTGGAGAGGGGTGGGGGGGTCCCGCTGTGCCGTGAGCCTCTGGAATGGGGTGGGGGGTCCCGCTGTGCCGTGCGCCTCTGGAGGGTCCCCCGAGGTGGGTGCTGATGCACTGTGCCCTCTGGAGGGGGGGTCCCCGCGGATCGGGGTGGGTGCCGCTGTGCAGTGCGCTTCTGGAGGGCGGGTCCCCTCGGATCGGGGTGGGGAGCTGTGCAGTGCGCCTCTGGAGGGGGGGTCCCTCGGGGTGGGGGGCGCTGCTGTCTGTCCTCTGGAGGGCGGGTCCCCGCGGGCGGGCTGGGTGCCGCCGGGTGGGGCGTGTTGCGTGCCTGGTGGAACGGGGGCCAGGACGCTTCCCGGGACCCGGCTGCAGTCAGCAAAGCGGGAGCAGGAGAGAGCCTGGGGGAGAAGCAGGGGTCGGGCTGTGGGGCTGGAGTGACGGATATGGGGGGAGAGGAGGAGGAAGAGTTTTCACCAAAGGCGCCTGCAACTGACAAGAGCTACTGCTGTGTCTGCCTGTGAAGGAGGCCGGGCGAGGCTGAGCCGGGCTGGGCTGGGCCGGGCCAGGCGAGGCTGACCTGGGCCAAGCCAGGCTGGGCTGCACTCTGAAAAGGAGCAACTCCTGGAGGAAAATGGTGAAGCAGCCAGCTGTGGGGTGCTCCTGTCTGGGCCACTGCTTCCTCCAGGGTGGGCAGGGTGCAGGCGGCCTGGGCAGACTGCCTGGCTCTGTTTCTTCTGGGAGAGAAGGTCTGTCCTGAGAACACAGCCTGCCCTGTGCCCTCCCCCACAAGCCTGGCACTCCCCTCCCTCCCCCGGCCCTCTTCCCAGCCCTCCTCTGAGCTAGGCTTGGCTTTGGCCCAGAGCAAGTAGGAGTTTCCCTTGTGTCCCTTGTTGTTGTTAGGTCAGTCCGAGCTGGGCTGCAGGGAGCTGGGCGGACTCATTCTGTGCCAGGCTAAAGTGGGCCTGGCCCTGGGGTTCTCCCTCTGACTGCCCTGAGCCGTTCTGTGCCAAGCTCAGCCGGGCTGGGCCCTTCTAGTGCTAGAGCAGGCAGCATGTTGCAGTCAGAAAGTTATCAGAGTTTGTTCTGTGCTGTTCAATCGGAAAGCGGTGGGCTCCTCCTGGGTGTCTCCTTGTCTCGGGGATGGGGTGTATTGGGTTGGATCATGGCCTGGGTTTTGTTCAGAAGGGGGGAGGGGAAGAGAAGATCTCCTCCCAGGGCTGGGAGTGGATTTGATTCTTCATTTTCTAAGAGATCTGCTCTGTGGATTATTACGGGGAAATCTCCTGGCCTGTGCTGTACACATGGGTCCCTTCTGGCCTTGGAGCCAAGGACTCTGTGTCTATCCCCACCCTACCGCTGGGGTCTTCCCCCTCACCATCCCAGGCGAGCTGAGACCATGTGAGCTGGGCTGAGATGCCCTCCGTGGGCTCTGCTGCCTTTTCATGAGGTCAGATCATTTTGTGTGTTACTAAAAGGCTAAGAATGAACGTCTGCAACCTCCCGTTTTACTAGGGATACAAGTGGGCATCAGACTGCAGTGACTCAGGCCTGAGCTTGGATGGACGGGGCTGCTAGCAGACGGTTTGAGTTGGGGCAGTTCCCAGATTATGCCTGAGTGAATGCACCCATAGGGTCAGATTTCCTGGGCTGATATCACCAGTGTCATAGGCTACCAGTGGTGGTGATTCGACCTGGAGTCAGGGAGGAGGGAGGCGGAGATCTGAGCTCATCAGGATGGTGGTGGGGAGACGGCCCTGCCTGGAGAATACAGACTCCCTTAGAATGAGAAACAGCCTTCAAATAGTGTAACAAAGCCAGGGCCACCCCAATGTTATGGCTGGCACCGTGCTATGCAGCATGGCTGCTTGGAACTTTGTGGAACCAGCATAGATAGACCGGACCCCTGCCTTTTTAGTAAAGGAGAATCACCACTAGCTACTTGCAGTATAGGGCACATGACACACAGCTTATAAGTTCTGATTCTGTCCAGCAGAGGGCAATGATGTGCTCACTCATGCGCATTGCATCACAATGTATTTAAGGCCTGTTGCATATTTTTCCAGACACAATAAACCTTGTACATTGTATTTTTGCACAATGCATTTTAAGTTGTTGATGCTGCAGAAGAAATAATCCTGAGGACCTGGGTGCGTAACTGGCTTTTGACCGCTAGGTCACTGGTTCGAATCCAGCCGGGGTGAGAGTGGAGGGGTGAATGGGAGGAGAGCTGGAGGCAGGCAGGAGGGAAGAGATGAGAGACCGTGGTTCACCTTGCCCAGTAGCCTGTTTCTGACAGTGGTGGAGCTTCAGGAGGGGCGAACGGAACAGAGCTGAAATAAGGTGGAGGCAGCTCAAGGAAAAAGTGAGACCAGACCGTTCCCACCGAATGTGAGCATGTGCTCTAAACCCCAATGCAATCCCTCCTCTGAGTGGGGTGGTTTGTTGCAGTGACTATTTGGTTGTTAAGGAAGTCGCTCTCTGTCCAAGCGTCTGTGCAATTCTATGGAACGAGGTTGCCCCTGGGTTCTCCTTGTTACTGTATGGTTACGATTATTTCATCTCTTTGGAGGGCACGGCGGGCCCCCTCCCTTCCCTTCCTTGGGCAGCCAGGGGCCGGTGTGTCATAATTAGAGGCGTTCCAGTGTATGAACGGCCTTGATTATCATACTGGTACTTCACAGTTCCAAGCTGCTTTCTGTGTTCAAAGCCATGCACGCTCACGAGCAGCTCAGAGAATTAGTAGGCTTCTCTGGGGCATGGAATGACCGTCCCACCTTGCATCCCAAGGAGTTTGCAAACACAAATGAATGAAACCTCCTGGTTCCCCGGGGTGAGGAAGGGAACTATTATCCCTCTGGCATTACTGGTTAAGAGTCTTTACATTGCTGTAGTGTCTAGCAGCCCCAGTCAGGATGGGGGCCCCCTCGTGTGAAGACCCAGACCCTGCCCCAATGCCGTCAACACTTAAGATTATGCTTAACTTGAAACATGTAAGTCCCATGGAACTACACATTTCAATAACGTGAAGCATGTGGATAACTATTTGCAGGATTGGCCCTTATTAGTCTTAAAATAATTATTTAATTTTTAAACCATTTCAAATTGCCTTTATCTCTCTCTATATATACATATACATTTTCCTATTTTGTGCATAATTAACACTAGAATTTCATCGGTTTTAAACCCTGGACTTTGTCCCTTTTTCATAATATTCAAGCTCAGCTTTCTCTCTATTAACTTATTTCTAAGCTTGACCTTTCTTTTTAGCTATTCTTGGCCTTTTCGGTTTCACTCTCCCCTTTGTTTAGTTTCGAACGCTGGCTGTGTCACTTTCTGTCTTTTTTTATACTTAATTCTAGCCTTACAAAAGTTTGTCTTGCCTTTTTCTAAAGTTGAACCCTTTGCCTTCTGCTCCTTTTTGTAGTTAACCCTTTGATTCTTTTTTTTAAACAAAAAATATTTCACCCTTGATAGTTAGATACTACAATGATGAGCATTGTACAAAACCTGACAGTAGACTGAAAGATAAAGCCGTTGCCAAATGGGATGTTAGTTCACAGATCTGTAGATTTTTAAGGCTAGAAGGGACCGTTCTGATCAGCTAGTCTGACTTCCTGTATAGCACAGGCCAGAGAAACTTGCCCTTCATTCCTGCTTTGTGCCTGATAACTGCGAGAGGGATGTATGTGTGTGTGTGTGTGTGTGTGGAACTATGGCAGATCTTTTAGAGAGAGACTTTCAGTCACCACTGAGTTGTAGCTAAAGGTGCTTGGAGGACTTTATCAAAGCAGACAGGAAGAAAGTGACAGGGTGGGTAGTTGTGAGACACATTGGCTGTAAAGATGGTGGATTTGATCATGAGCAATAGCTGGGGCCGTGGTGACCAGAAGATCAATTCAGTGACATGGCTCTTGGGTCCACGTGTAGCAGATCTCAGGAGACCTCTCAAGAGGCTTCTGGCATGTGCAGGGAGGAGCCTATGTTACCAGTAACATAAGGCGATGTAAGAGAGAGGTCCTGGAAACTAACTTTAGATTGCTGGGAAGACTGGTAGGTCTAGGGCAGGCATGGTAGCTGCGGAGCAAATGTAACGAAAGGTAGCAGTTGATAAAAATAAATGAAGAAATTAGTCAAGAAGAGCTTATGTCCTCCAAGCCACAACAGCATCCTTCCGAAAATGGAGCTTCTTTCTGTTGGCTGAACCCAGCCAAAGACATCAAAACAAATCACAAGGCGTTCTTTGAATGTATCAGAAGCAGGAAACACAGCAGAAAAGCAATCACCCCACTGGGCGCAAGTCCTTTTTCACCTTCAATTTCAAATCCTTAGCAATAGCGAAGTCCCTAGTGGACTTGGTGGAGTCTCTGTCATGTCTCTCCTTTTCGGGTTTCAATTCCGCTTGGTGCAGGGTTTTTGATTGGTTGGCAGGGCTTAGGGGGTTCAGCCTGGTGACTGTTATTCAGATGATGGAGAGGCTTTTCCAAAGAGAAAGAAAGTTTGGCAGTGTCTCGTGAAGACGGTCAATCTCTGGGTTCTCCTGAGCTCCTCTGGACAATCGTTCCACAGGCAGATCCCCTGGACTGAGAAAGTTTGACCCCAGTGCTCATGCGCTTTGTGATCTGCATTGGCCCAGAGGAGCGCAGCTGTGGTGGTGGGTCACAGATCGAAATACAGTCTTTGGTGTAGCAGGGACTTGATCCATTAATTGCTTTAAATTAGGGCTGAGTCATTAAACAGGCCTCGGAAGCCGACTGGGAGCCAGTGGAGGCATTTGAGCATGGGTCTGAGGTGCCCATGCTGGTCTGAGCCACGGAGGTGGGTAGCTGGAACCTGCCCGGCAGCTTCACATTTAGTTTTGGTTACAGTAACCCGGCCTGGAGGTGACACATGTCTTGATCCCCGTGGTCACATCTCCTCCGGGAGGAAGGCACAAGGTTTCCTAACGAGCTGGGGGCGAAAGAAGGCGTTTTGAGGAGTCAGACAGGGCCCTGAGTTTCTCGCCCTTTTGATGAATTGGGTCTGCACGCCTTCAATGGAAGGTGGAGGCAGCTGTTCTCCTTTCTGACCAGCAGCACTTCAGCTCTCTGGCACAGCTGGAGAGGGAGGACTGGAGCCACTGGGAGACTGGGCCATCAGCTCCGGCTGTGTCAGGTGGGAGAGCTAGCAGTACCTTGGGGTTCCCTTGTCACAGGCTGTAGAGGCCCGGTGGTAGGACCGTGAAGATCTTACTTGTGTCCATGGCCACAAGGAGGTCACCTTTTAGTGCCCCTAGATCTCTCTGGAGGCATCCGGGATGCTGACTGACGTCACCTGTTGGTGGAGCATGGTGGTTCCTACTTTCTCCATGATCTTGCCCGTGGCTGGGAGGTTGGAGAGGGGGTGGTCCACAGTGTTGAGTTCTGGCTCCTTTCAGAAGGGGAGCGCTGTTGCATTTTTCAAGGAGTTTGGTGGCCATGCTGCTCTGAAGGAGGTGCTATTTCCATTAGAAGTGGGTTTAACTGTTCTGTACTGGCTGGCCATACTGGACTAGTCCTATGTTCCTTCTAGGGCGGAAGAGAACCTAGAAGTCCTGCTCTAGCCACTAGCCCACACTCCCTCCCGGAACCTAGAGTAGAACCCAGTCGTCCTGGCTGTCAGACACCTTCTCTAGCCTCTCCTTCTCCTCCCATGGAGATACAGGCGGCTTCTAGTGATTGCAGGTACTTTTCCTACCTGACAGAGCATGAGCGTGGAGAGTGGAGCTCTCTGTATGGCCGTTCATTTTCCTCTTCAGAAAAGGATTGGAATGGGGGAGGCTGCGCAGAGCCAGTTTATTTCCTGCTCCACTGGACCCGTAAATACAGTGTGTTCAACACCTAACACAGCGGGGCCCTGACCCTGGTGGGGACAGCTAGGTGCCACGGCAGGTCAATATTTCATATTACTGCACCCAAGGGGAGAGACCCAGGCTACCCCTTCGTGGGCTGACAGGTGTCCGAAGGCGGAGTCCTGGAGGATCGTGAGTCACGGCCCCAAGCCGCAGTGCTGTGCACGTAACCGTCCGATGGGAGGGACGCTGGGGCCGAGAATCCCAGGCCTCAGCCGAGGGACTCAGGCGCAGGGGGCTGCTCGGCAGGGGTTAGTGGAAGGACTCAGTCCGGCGGGGGGAGAAACACAGTGGGCAGGCCCCATTCAGGAGGATGCCAGGCTCCGTTGGTGTGGCCCCAGCATTCAGCGGGTGGCACATTTTCCCTCCTCTGGGTGGAAACCCCCCGCCTGGGCGGAGTTCTTGGCAGGGGCTGAGGGTGGATTTTGAGTCTGAAAAACAGAGAGAGGGTTTTGCTTCCCTTTTCTGCTGAGTGCGAGATGAGTTGTTTTCCCTTCCTGGGTGGGGAGGGGGAGTCGTTATGAATCACCCGCCAGGGTCCTGGCCCCAGCTTCCTCTTGCTGATGCGGTACTGGATGAGGATCATTGCTGGGCAGAGGAAGGTGCCCTGGGGCGTTTTACCTCCCTCCAGCCCCGTGCAATCCTGCTGCCCCCAGCAAGGCCTTCAGGGCTGGGGTGACACGTGTGCGGGCAACAGAGGAGGCAGGGCAGCGTGAGGGGGCTGCGGCCAGGGTGGTGATGGGGGGGGGGAGCTGTGAAAGGTCGGGGCACCATGTCTATTGGGCATCTGTGGCCGGACTCTGGGGAGGGCAGTGTGTGTAGTGTGGGGCAGTGTGTGGGGGGTGTAGAAGGAGGGCAGTGGAGTGGGGGTGGGGGCTGTGTGTGAGGGGGGTGTAGAAGGAGGGGGCTGGGGTGGGGGTGGGGCTGTGTACAGGAGGGTGGGGTGGGGTGGGGGCTGTGTATGGTGAAGGCTGTGGGGGCGGTGTACAGAAGGAGGGCCGTGTGTGAAGTGTGGGTGTGAGTGTGGGCTGGGTGTGGTGTGGGGCAGTGTGTGTGGGGGGTGTAGAGGGAGGGGGCTGGGGGTGGGGGTGGGGACTGTGTACAGGAGGGTGGGGTGGGGTGGGGGCTGTGTGTGAGGGGGGTGTAGAAGGAGGGGGTGGGGGTGGGGACTGTGTACAGGAGGGTGGGGTGGGGTGGGGGCTGTGTGGGGGGGGGTGTAGAAGGAGGGGGCTGGGGTGGGGGTGGGGACTGTGTACAGGAGGGTGGGGTGGGGTGGGGGCTGTGTATGGTGAAGGCTGTGGGGGCGGTGTACAGAAGGAGGGCCGTGTGTGAAGTGTGGGTGTGAGTGTGGGCTGGGTGTGGTGTGGTGTGGGGCAGTGTGGGGGGGTGTACAGGAGGGCAGCGTGTGGGGTGTGGGTGTGCAGGAGGGCAGTGTGTGGGGGTTGTGGGTTTGCACAGTGTGTGGGGGGGTGTGGGCAGTGGGGGGGCAACTTGTATATTGGGGTGTACACTGCCCTCCTTCGGTACACAACCCCCACCCCACACACAGCCCTCCTGTACACCCCCACCAGGCCCTGACGACAGGCTACGTGGGAGCCAGGAGGAGTTCGTGCGTGGGCTGGCCATGCGGCCCTGCTTGGGCAGCAGGATTGCATGAGGGATGTGGGGCGGGGTGTGGGTGTGGGTGTACAGGAGGGCAGTGTGTGGGGTTGAGGGCAGTTTGTGTGGGGGTGTTCAGGAGGGTGGTGTGGGGCAGTGCGTGTGTGGGTGTACAGGAGGGCAGTGTTTGGGGTGTGGGGCAGGGTGTGTGGGGTGGGGATGGGGGGAAGGGGGTGTGGGGGGATGTACAGGAGGGCAGTGTGTGGGGGGCACACACAGAAGCAGGGATGGTATCTCAGTCACCAGCGGGCACGTGGGGAGGGGCGGGCTGGGTTCCTGGGCGAGGTTTGTTTACTTCCTGTAACTAGCTCAGGCCTGCTGATGCGTCAGGGCCTGGGGCCCTGCCGCTCCCCCCACCCCGCATGTGCCCGGGGCTGGACCCCTCCGTCCTTTCGATGGGCTGTGGCAGGAAGGATCCTTCTAAAGGCTGCGTGGAAGCCGGCGGCTGGAGATCCCCCCGCATCCCTCCCCAGCGGGCTCCAGCTCCCCATCCCCTCACCCTTGGGCCAGCCGCCGAGCAGCCTCGCACCCTGGCAGGCTGGGCTGGCGCAGGGTGGAGGATGGGGCTGTGATGCTCCTGTGGGACGGGGCCTGGTCGCTCTCCAGGACGAGCCAGGCCTACCCTGGGCAAACAGGGTTAGCCAGGCAAAGCTCCCCCATGCGGCCCTGCAGTCTCGTGGGGGCGGAGAGTAATGCCCCCCGTCCACCGTTCTCTGGCCACTCGATGCCATGGCTGGTCCTGGGGTTCATGACTTCTGAGGCAGAGGCTTCCAAACATGGCCACTTATTTTAGCCCCCTAGTTTCTGGGCTCCCAGCAGATGAAGCCAGGTGGTCAGCCCCTCCAGGAGCCAGACTCAAGTTGGGCACCCAAACAATGATAATGTGGGACTGGAAGGGACCTCCGGGGCATTGTGCCCAGTCCCCGGCTATCCCAGACAGCCCTGGCATATCGTCCCCTTCACAAACTTGTCACGCTCCACCCGAAAGCCCCTTTGGTTGTTTGTCCCTCTCTGCTCTACTGGGAGGTCGCGGCAGGGTTAGAAACCTTCTCCTTCCTAGCCTCCACGTTTCCTGGTCACTCGCTCCCTGTCTGTTCTTGTGCCAACATTGTCCTTTAGCTTCAATAGCTCGTCTCCTTCCCTGGGGTTCACCCTGGTGTGTATTTATAGAGCAATCTGATCCCCGCTCAGCCTGCCTTTCGCCAGGCTAAGCCAGCCAACCTCTCTCAGTCTCCTCCACGGCCCTGCCCGTCCGAGCAGCCCTTCTCTGCACCTGTTCCAGCCTGAATTCTTCTTCCTTCAACACGGGTGACCAGCACATGAGCGCCGCATTCCTGATACGGTCTTACCCGTGCCTTGGACAGACCGAGACCCACCCACCCAGCTCACAGAGACACCAATCTTCTGTTTGGGGGGCTGCTTCTGCACAGGCCAAGGGGGTTGGACTGCCTGGGCCAGTCGGTTTCTCAGCTCTGTCACCCTCCCAACCCTGATGCATCATGAGCTCATTACGAGCGTGGCGTGTGGATATGAGGCATCACCAAAAGTATGGTAATTTCCCATGAGACATGCAGAGCGAAGGGACTTAGCTGGCCTCAGCACGATAGCAGAGGAGAATCTCGCAATCTGTAATGTATTTATCCTCGCTCCACCCCTGAGGCGGGACAGGGCTGTTATTCCTGTGGTATAGAAGGGGAACTGAGATGCAGCAAGGCTAAGTGACTCACCCAAGGGCACACGCGGAGTCAGTGGCAGAGCTCCCACGTCCCAGGCTGGTGTCCTGAGTACAGGACTATTCTCTGCGCTGCTATACAAGTGTGCTCTCGATTTCAGAGCGGCCTTGATTTTCTCCCCTTCCCAGCACGCTGGCGATGCTCACGCGGGGATGCACACGTGCCCTGGCTGCAGAGGGGGTGATCCACTGGCTGATTAACCAGTCACGCTGGCCTTGGTTCTGGGCAGAGAGGTGTGAGGTGGGGTCATGCTACCTAGAAGAGAGGGAAGTGGGTGGAAGGGAGAATATAACGGCCGTCAGGTTGAAAAGATGAGTTAATTCTTGAGGGCTTCAATCACCTCCTGGCCCTGAGATGGAGCCCGCCCTCAGTGAGCTGGGACTGCTCTGCAGCAGGGCAGAAGTAAAGCATCAGCTGCCGGGGTCAGGAAGAAGCTTCCACACAAGCATGTAACTGCAAGAGAGTCCACCGGGTCTGGGTCTGGTCCCAGCCCCTGCCAGAGACAGGACACCAGCCTGATGGGACAATGAGTCTGATCTGGCTTGGCAGCTCCTTTGCCAGCAACCCCAATTGCTCCTAGCGAGGGAGGCTCCGTGCTGACAGGCCCCATGGCAGTTGCTCAGGACACCTTGTGGGCTCAGTCCAGAGCAGGGAAGGGAGGGGGGGCCCGAGGGAATGGGCTGAAGCTGAACTGAGGAGAGGAAAATGGAGGCTGAACGTTAGGATCCATTGCCCGGTACTGAGAGCTGATCAGCTGCGGAATAGCTTCCAGGGGATGGGATGGAAGCCTGGACGCTAGAGGCATTCAGAACTGGGTTTGACCGAAGCTCAGAGAACGTACCTGGGTGGTGATCTTTCACTACCTAGAGAAACCAGCGGGGCTCTGGGGAGGTTCGAGTCTAGTTCCCAGAACGTCCAAGTGCCCTCGTTTCTTTGCCAGGATCGAGGGTTCACGTGCTGAAAGGCAGAGGCAGGGCCTTGGGAAAGGGCAGTAAAATCCGCCCAGCTGCTTTTTCCAGCGTCAGGCAGGAAGAACAGACCCCTCCTTGTGACAGATCCTCATTCAGGGCTGGTGCATCTTACTGTTCTCCTCTTCCTGCAGCAAAGTCAGGGGAGGCAGGGAGCGGGGGCCTGGCTGGGGGGCCACCCCAGAAAGGTTGTGTTTTTACATTCATAACTGATGCAACAAGCCCAGAGGTGCCGGGGCTGTGAACTGCCAGGCTCAGAGGTGCCGGGGCTCAGCCCTGGCACAAATTAAGCCCTGCAGCATGGGAACCTTTTCCAGCACCGCAGGGCCTGCGTGTGGATGGCGGGCAGGAGTCTCCTGCCCGATGGGAAGCTGGGTGGAGCAGGGGGGCCCTTCCCAGCTCTGTTCCCACGGTACACCAAGGCCAGTGGCTCTGGCTGGGGAGCGTGGCTTTCGCAGCCTCAAAGCAGCGCTGCCCGGGAAGTTCTGGTGTACCTGTGGCTCCTGGAGACCACGTCCACTCGCTGCTCTGGACCGGGCACTTGCCACACTGAGCTCCCTGAGCAGCCCGGAGACCCCTGCTCCTGTCGGTGCCAGAGAGGGGTAGTTAGTAGGCACCAGGGCCTCCCATGTGGGCGGTGCTGGGAGAACGTCTAGGGATGGGCAGGGCTGTTGTCAAAGCCAGCCTGCACAGCCTTCAAGAAGCCACGTGAGATCTAGAGCTGCCGGCTTGGTCTCTGGCTCCCTGCATTAGCTCTGATCTGTCAATCGCAGCCTCCAGAGGCAGATGCCTTTGGACAGGGAATCGATACTTGAGCAGATCAGAAACCAAGATTTGAATGCAAACAGGAAGAGCCACCCTAGGAAATACGGGCCACAGAAGCAGAATTGTTTCTGCCTAGAAAGCGTTTGCATGAGGGCGAAGTGGTTTTTTTCTCTGCTGGAGTTAGGAAATGGACGACAATAGCCAGCTCTCGTGCAGGAAGGAGAGCCTTCCAGGGAACAGCCGTCAGCCTGGCGGGTAGTCAGGAACCTCTGGTATAGCCTCAGCCCTGCCAGTGACTAGCTGTGTAATCTTGGGCAACCCACTTTGCCCCCATGCCTCAGTTTCCCCCTCTGCCAGATGGAGATAGTGAGCCTGAGACTTTAATCGATGTCTGTGAAGCCCTTTGGGATCGTAAAGTGCAATCAAGTCCCCTGGGTAGGATCAGGGCCTAGCACTTTGCAGGGCAGGAGCCCAGACACCACAGTGATAGAGATCCAGGTGCTTACCCCACGTCCATGTGGGGGATTAGACTATATTGACACCACCCTGAGGCCAACTCTGCAAAACTGTCCCAGCCTTTCCCGGCCCCTCTAGCAAATGAGGCCGCCTGTCCGCACTGGGCATGATAATGCCCGTGAACAGATGCTGCTGTCCTCTCCCATTCCCAGTGAATGGCTCGCTCCCAGCAGAGTAGAGCTGCACAGGGAGAGGGGCTGGTGAATTCAGAGTGGGGTAATCTCATAAGAGCCCCCCGCCCCATGTTCTGGCAGCCCCGAGCGGCTGCCCTCCTCTGCTCGAACAGAAGGAAAGCTCTGCTGAGTGATCTGCCAGAGCACCGTGCTCTGGCTGCCCGTATGGACAGCCTCATGTTTTCCCACGCGGGTGTCCCCCAGGGCTGGTTTATCCCCCCTCTGATGGTGCATTCCCAGTGCCGTTCCCATCAGGGTGACTCAGCGAAGGCAAGGGGATGACAGCTCAGCTGGCCTGCCCGTGCCAGGGCCAGGCAGCCCCCCGGGTTAGAAAACCTCTCAGGTGCATTCTCTAACCCGCCCGCTAACGGGATCACACCACCTCCAGGTGGGAGCGGAATCAGGACTCCTGGCATCAGTACAGACACAAGCCCCCTCTCATTTTGGGCCTGGCTCTTATGGCTGGATCCTGCGCCTGGTGAAGTGAGTGGGTGTCTGTGTAGCCCATTGGGCTTTGGAGGAGGTCCTTAATCTCTTCCAGGCCTCCACTCCCCCTCTGTAAAACAGTGACAGCAACATGGACCTTCCTCCCATCACAGGGTATGTGGGGGGGTTCACCGGTGAATGTCTCTGCCCGCGTACCCAGCAGTAGTACTCAGGACAGCTCAGATACCACGGTGATGGGCAGTGCTCCCGGAAGAACGGTATTCCTCAAGCCCCTTCTGTCCAAGGAGCTCAGAGCAAATGAGCTAGCTCTGTGAGCTAGGCGCCATCAACATTATCCAGGTGGGGAAACTGAGGCAAGGTGGGATGACTGCGGTTGGCACATTTCCAGACTTTCAAAGCTTGGCAGGCCCCTCTCCCCCCTAGATCAGATTATCCACTCCCATTTCCCTCCCTTCCTCCCACCCCACCACCTCCTCCCACGTCCCTCAGCAGCCTCTTGGCTGATCAGAGGGAGAATCTCTAGCTGATGGTGGCCCAGCACCTCCTTCAGTGCGGCAGACTCAGGGCTGCTTCCATTGGTTGTGGTGCAGCAAGTGGCCTGCTGGGCTTTCTGGAAGCAGGAGAGGGCAGAGCAGAAATTCAACCAAACTGCTGGTTACGGCACAAACTGGCTCGTGTTGCAGCTGGGAAGGGAAGACGCAGGGCGACTGGGATCTCACTGGCAGCTTCCAAGATTAGGGCCCGGTGCCTCGTGGCAGAGTTCTCTGGAGCTCAGCATGCCAAGTGACACCGGTGGAGTTACTGGCGTCTTTCTACAGCGGCTTAGCTCAGCTCTGTGGCAGCTTTGTATGTGGACGTGCTGAAATCAGTTCCAACCTGGCTTACGGCAGCTCAGCCTGGAGGGGCGGGGGGGTTCAGCATTCTCTGGGCCCTGGTCCATTCAGCTCCGATTCCTGCAGAGGGAGATATTCCTTGTGCCGTTAAATTGCTGATCTGCTCCCATTCCTATCCCTTAGCCCGTGGGAAGAGTTTCCTTCTCTCCTTCAGTACCCCTTGGGTTAACCCCTCCAGTGCTGCAGCGTACAACGGTGTCTCCAGGTTGCTTTCAGAAGGATTTACAAGCTACCAAGACAAAGGGGTGTTTTGCCCTGCTGACTGAGTTCATTGAGGGGCACAGACATGCCACACACCTGCCTTATCCCACACGCCCGCTCCAGCGGTAACCCCGAGCTCCTTATTACCTATTTCCGGCCCGCCAGCTCCTTCCAGAGAGGATTTGTTGCAGCCATCGGGGCAGACCTTCTCACCTCTGGCTGGCTCAGATTTAGAGGCAGCATTGTTTAGTGGCCAGAGCAGGGCACCTGAGGCCTAGTCCTGCCACGGACACCAACTCGTTCTGTGACTTTGGGCAGGTCAGATGAGCCATCTGTTCCGTGGCTATAATAACCCCCGCCCCCATGTGAGTGCTCCCAGCTCCACCCACGTTCTGTGGGGTGGGAGAGGGGGCATCGTGCCCCCGAACGTCACCTGCAGAGGAAGCAAGCGTTGGGCTGGGAGCTGGGCTGTGACAAGGATTCACATGGCTGGTCTTTGATTCCATTTGTGGGAGGGCCAGCTGCTCCCTGCCTGCCAGCTGCTCCCCCCACCAGCCCTGCATCTCCATCAGTTCCCCTGGCTGGGAGGGGCTAGGCGGAGCAGAACCCGAACCACCAAGTCACCTGCTTCCGGTGACCTAACAAGACCTCCGGGGAGAGGAGAGCGAGGACAAGAGGCTCCCAGGACCAGGTGCTCTGTACGCAGCTGCAAGAGCTGCTCTTGGCCCTCTCCGCTCTCACCCCAGGGACGGACTCCTGGGTGCCATTGATTTAGTGAGAGGAGCAGGGTGGGACCATGATCTGAGCACGGGAATGCCACCTCCTACATTCAGATCCCAGCGCGGACACGGGCTCACGGGTGACCTTGGGCAAGTCACTTCCCCACCTCTGTGCCTCGGTTTCCGCACTTGTAAAACGGGGAATGGTATGAACTTGCTAGTGAGTGCACGCCACTGCCCCCTGCTGGATGGAAACAGGGCTGCACAGCTGTGGCCTGGCCCCTCCACTGCTACCAGACTCTCCTTTAGCTCAAGTGAAAGAGATGTGTGGGTTTGGCACAGGAGGCTCTGAAACGTATCCTCTCTAATTTAGCTTTCCCAGAGTAGGCCCTTGCGTCTCACGTCTGTCTGTCTGTCCTTCTCCCCCCCACACTATTTCACCTGCAGGCTGGGAAGGAGGAGAGATGGGTAGTTCTATGTCTGTTTTCAGACATTTGGGAGACGCTGGGATATCACAGAATCATAGAACATCAGGGTTGGTGGGGACCTCAGGAGGTCGTCTAGTCCAACCCCCTGCTCAAAGCAGGACCAATCCCCCACTAAATCATCTGATGTTACAGAGCTGGGGGCTGTATAGATACCAAATAGACCAACTCCCCTTCCCCATGCAGCAGCCATACTGTGCAGCATAGGATGTCCCAGCTGGCCATGGCTTTGTTCTGACACTCAGTGGTTTGCCTGTTCATAGCACTGTGCAGACGATCCCCCATTAAAGCCTCAGAAGCCAATGTGGGTGAGTATCGTAATCCCCATTTGGGGGAAAGGCCATATCTTTCACACCTGTTGCAACAAGTTAGGTCGCTAGCAAGGGGCCCGATGCAGGGGTGCTGAAGACGCACTGGCCAGCTGCAGCTCTCCGTGGCTCTCACAGCATTCCGGGTGCTCAGGTTAGCTCAGGATTGGTAAGTGACCTCTGGCTTCCTTTGTGGGCGAGCCCACAACACTGTGGGTCCTATGTCAAGACTTATTATTTCTTAGCAAGGGAATGGTGCTTTTCTTCCTGGAATCTCGCTAGGGCTGATCTGGTGCAGCAGACCTTGGAGTTCTAACAATTATCAGGTCAAATCAGGGACATGAACTCCCTCTAACCCTATCGCAGCCCCTCCGGGTGGGTTACAGGCCGGGGGCTCATGCAGGGTTAGCCAGCTCCTCCTCCACCCTTGTGCAATGGAGGCTTCGCTGGCTGCAGCTGTCCCACACCAAAAGGGGACTGCCGGGGGGCGGGGGGACTTTATCCCAAGACAGAGGAAGTCCAGTCAGGACACTGAGCTGCTGCTACTCCAAGGGTCTTAGGAATGTAGCAAGGACAAGCTGGCGCCCTGCAAGAAGGAAGCACAGTCCAGGTGTGATAGACACTGATCAGGTTGCTACTGGGTTGAAATTGCACTCAGGGAAACAGAGACTTGCCATCAGGATGCCTGTAGCGGCTGTGGGACAGTCCAAGCGAAGGGATGGAAGGGCCATTTGGAAAGTCCATTAATGGAGCTGGGGCTTTGCAATGCGGCATGCATAGGAGGATGATTTGCCACTATGCAAATAGCTAGCATTATGCAAATCAATGTCGTCCAAATCAGCTGGACATTGATGAAAGGCAGCAGATTGTACACTATGCAACACACTGCACCCACGGTGGCTTCCCAGATCTGGGACTTTCTATCAGCGAGCACGGGTCAGCTCCTGATTAACTATCGGATCACATCAGTTCAAAGAGGGCCCCATTTCACACCCCCCCTTTCCCCCAGAGTCAGTGGAAAAGTCCCAGGGACTTCACGAGGAGCTGATTGCAGTGCTGCAGTAGTGCCATGCACAGCCGCAGATCTCCTGAGGGTCCCAGCAGAGCAAAGTGGGAAGGGGGCCTGCCAACGCCCACTCCCCCGGGGTCTCTTCACCCTCCTACAGCTCCTAGGCAACTTTGTGAGGGTCCCCACAAAGTACCTAGAAGGTTGTTACAAGGAGGAGGGAGAAAAATTGTTCTCCTTAACCTCTGAGGCTAGGACAAGGAGCAATGGGCTTAAATTGCAGCAGGGGCTGTTGAGGTTGGACATTAGGAAAAACTTCCTAACTGTCAGGGTGCTTAAGCACTGGAATAAATTGCCCAGGGAGGCTGTGGAATCTCCATCACTGGAGGTTTTTAAGAGCAGGTTGGATCAACACCTGCCAGGGATGGTCTAGATAATACTTAGGGTATGTCTACACTAGAAACACAAGTCAACCTGCCGTGAAATTGACACGCCAGCCAATAGCCATTGTCTACACGGATCCTGCGTTGCACTAACAACACCAACATACGCCCGACGCCTCTCGTGGCGGTGGAGTTATGATGTTGGTGTAGCAGGGCACTTACATCGGCGGGAGGAAGGCTGTAGTGTAGACACTGACCTAACTGGGCTGACGTAAGTTGCCTTACCTTGACCTAACTGTGTCGTGTAGACCCGCCTTTAGTCCTGCCATGAGTGCAGGGGCCTGGACCTTTCGAGGTCCCTTCCAGTCCTTCTACCTTCTGGCTCCCGTGGGGGCCTTCACTGCAGTTTCCACCTGGATCAGGGTCCATTAACATGAAACCCTTCCCTGTGCTCCTCACAGCTCCTGGATTTGGCCTCAATCTCCCTGTGAGGCGTCATTATTCCTATTCCACAGATGGGGACCTGGGAGACCGCGAGCCATTTGCCCAGGGGCCTGTGTGGCCCAGGCAGGAATTGAAGCAAGGTTCTCCTGCTCCCAGCCTAGGGCCTCCAGCACAAGCCCACCCTTCCTCCCCTTCTGTCCAGTCTTGGAGACGGCTGGCTGGGAGCCTCTCGTGCCCGACCGCCGTGGTCTGTCCAGGCCTGGCCCAGCTGTGCAGCCTGGCTAGGGTGCGTCACTGCCGTGATGGGGCAGCAGCCTGTCTGCTGTTGCACACGATTCACTCCCAAGCGGGTTCGGCGGGAGTGTATTTTTAAATCCGCTCTGTACGTCAAGGGAAACTGGCGTTCCCCTCCCCCTCCCCACCTGCTTCGCTCAGCCCCACAAGCCCGCCGTGCCGCCTTCCCACAGCCGGCCCAGCCGCTCTGCTTCCTGCCGCTGATCACGCAGGCGGAGCGCTCTCCCCGCAGGGCCCCGCCATGCTGGCCTGCACCCCATGAGATACCTGCTCCCCCTGCCCTACCTGGGTGAACAGTCCCACGTCGGGATGGGGGCAAAGGGCCTTGAGAAATCCCCTGCAAGGCTGGCAGGCGGGGCGGGGCTGGGCCTGCGGGGCGGGGGGAACAGCTGTGGCCGCACTGCTCTGCATTTCCTGCTTTCACTGTACACCGGGGTTTTCACTTGCAGAGCTCGCTCTGATGTGTTCATTTCACCCCTAGCACCACGCCCCGTACTGTGTTCACCTCCGGGCGTCCTGTCTTGCAGGGTGTAAGAAGAACAGGGCGATTTGGAGACAGGCGACTAGAATCATTAGATTCCCAGGGAGAGTGCCTATGTTTGGGCGTGGCCGCCCCGTACCGCCCCCTTCTGCTTGAGCGTGGCACTGCGGGCACTCCCTGCCTCAGTTTCCTTCCCCCGAGGTGGGTCTCCTCAGTGAGCCACACACAGGTCTATGCTGGAGATGCGGCTTAGCCCTCCAGCCAAGTCACAAATGGACTTATCCCCTTCTGGGGTGACCAAGGACCAAACAAACAAAAGGTTCTTCCACCCTCCCTGGGCTTGTCTTCGGCGCTCTCTCTGGGCCTCTTTCAGGGCTACCTTTGAGTCTTTCCCCTGCCCTGGTACTTGGCCTTCTCCTGTGGTCCCAGGCTCCAGTTGGTAGTTTGAGGCTTGAGGTTTCAGGGTTTGCCCCAGGTCCGAGCTAGAAATGGGCAGCTCTCAAAAGGAGCTTCCCAAAGCCAAGCTCTTCCCCAAAACGCTGCAACCTAGAAATATTGCAAGAACAGGCTTTCATGGGGGACTTCCTGATCTCGAGGTGTCCTGAGAATGGGGCTGCTCAGGGTATTTCGGAGCGTCTGTTCCCTATCAGAGCCAGGGAGAGCCGAGGCATGCAGCAGTCGAGAGAAACAAAGCGAGCTTGTAAGCATTTGGGGGCAAGGACTCTCTTGTCTGGTTCTGTGTTTGTACAGCACCTCATGGAACAGGGTCCTGACCCACGGCTGGGACTCCCAGTGCTGTCGCAATACACACAGTAAATGTGGTGAGAAACAAGAGGGCTGTTTAAAGGCCTGATCTTACAGTGAGCCCAGATCCCCTACGCACCACAGCAGTGGGACAAGGGGGAACAGAGAAAAAAGCAATGACTTAAAAGCCAGGATGTTCACCAGACCGACCAGTGCAGTCACTTCCATAGAGCTCGGGGCACTAAAATCTTCTCTAGCCCAGCCAATAGACTTTGTCCAAGCGCCCTGCTCACAGACACTCTGGGTTTTCGCTCCCTGAGCCAGTATCACCCCTGAGCGGTATCGGAACCTGCCTTATAAAGGCCCCTGGCTCCGCCCCTTCCCAGCATGCTTTGCTCAGGGGAGATTGAGATCCAGGGTGGCTCTAGCTTGAGCTACCCCATAGCCTGGCTCTGTCCTCCAGGTCAGAACAAACCTTGCAGTATCATGTCCTAGGCACTTTCCCGGAAACCATACGGCCCCAGCCTGGTAACAGCAGGGAAAAGAGGAGCTGTAGTTGTCTCTAAAGGTCCCTCACAAACAGATGGGGAATCCAAGTTTGGTTTGCTAAAGGTGGGGCCTGTTCTCCCTTGATGCTCCTTTCTAAACCCCAGGGACGGTTGGTTCTGTCACAGATTTAGCTTGATGGACGGAAGCCTGTGGCCAGGAGGGGAGGGAAGAAGGGAGTCTGGTTCCTGGGTGTTTAGATCCTGGCTTTTTCCCCACACTTGGAAGCTAAACTTGTCTCTGCTCTCTCTCCATGTCTCCCTCAGCGGCTCTATTTTCCTACCATCCCAGCAGAGAGACGGGGTGTCAGGCTGCGGTGGGTCAGGGTCCAAGCACTCTGAACTGCAGGGCTGTGAGGCGCTGGGATTTCAGTTTGGCCCATTAGAGAGATGGGAGCCATTGGCAAAACTGGGGGCTGGCTCCAAGGTTGATTGGTGTCTGGGGTTTTAATCTGACCCACAGGGAGTGTTGGTGGAGTCGAGCTGGGCTGTGGGTCAGATTAAAGCCCCAGACTCCCACTCTGACATGCCTCTGTTCTTGTCCCTGTAGCCGTCCCTGAGAGAACACAGGCCTTTGTTCAAGTAAAAGGTTAAGAGCCTACTACTGCTACCAGTGACCTCTTTGGCTCAGTTGGAGAACCCTGCCCTTAGTCCTGCAGGCCTGGATTTGCGCCTCGCCGATGGCCCCATGCCTTGGCCTCTGTCTTGCCGACTGCCTGCCCCCTCGTTCCATCCCCATGCCTTGGTCTCTGTCTTGCCGGCTGCCTGCCCCCGAGATGTGGCTCCCCTCTCGTCTGTCCTGGCGGCCTGGCGGCAGGGCAGCAGTTGGAAGTTCACTGTGGCAGCTACGCCCTGGATCTTCCCATGCTCCCTGGGCACATATCCCAATCGACTCGTCCCTTTGCAGCCCCGCTGGTGATGAAACCTAATCAGCATCCTGCTCAGGGCGATGCTGGAATAATTAATTCAGGGGAGCGAAGGGGCAGCCAAGTCCATTCGTGGGGGAGTGAGGGTTTTGTTTTATACATGCACTTTGTTCAACAAGGATAAATAATGTTGGTTACATAAATAATACCAGGTGGGGTATTGGGGTAGTGGAAGGGGTAGCGGGAAGTATTTGGGAGGCGGGCGCCCGCTACTCCTTGGCGTGATCTTGCTGTGCCCTTCTCCCCAGAGATCCCAAAGCGTGTTTGCCATTAATGGGTTAAACCTCACAACCTCCTGTGAGGCAGGTACAGAATCACACCCATCTTATAGGTATGAAAACTGAGGCACACAGCAGGGAAGTGACTTGCCCACATTTACACACACGTCTGTTGTGTGGTGCTTATCTGGCCCTGTTGCACTGCTGGGAGGCTGGGCCGGGCTGTTACCCCATTGTGCTGACGGGGAACTAGGCACCAGGTCGATGAAGCGACTTGCCCACGTCACTCAGGGAGTCTGCAGCAGAGCCAGGAATTGACCCCAGCTCTCCTGATTCCCAGGTGCTAACCACTGGGCCCCCATCCTCTGCTGTCTCAGGCTCCCAGCCCAGTGAATTCTCCCTCCTGGCTCCCCTGGTCTTACCCCACCCAGCAGCCGGCCTGAGTCCTCTCAGAGCCAAGGCTTCCTCCTCAGCCCTGTGCAGCAATTCAGCCTCACTTTGCTGATGGGGAAATTGAGGCCCAGGGAAGTGGGGACTTGCCTGGGGTCACACAGCCAGTCGGGGTCAGAATCCAGGAGATCCTGGTGCCCAGGCAGCTGTGCAAGCCACTCCTCACTCCTAGGAATCCTGGCTGGGGGGCAACGTCCCTGCTGCGCTCAGTCTGGGTGCAGGCCCCAGGTGGGCGTCCTCGGCTCAGTGGCTGTCTCATGGCTGCACGTGGCGGGTGATCATCGCTGCTCCTCATGGGGAGCCAGGCCGCCAAACGCCGGGGAGTGGGGAAGCTGCGGTGGGAGTGGTGGAATACACGGAGTGGGCAGATGCTGGGGGAGCGAGGGAGCGGGAGGGTGAACCAGCTGAGGGTTTCTGGCCTGCCCAAGCTGTTGGGGGCAGAGGTCTGGAAGGCCAGGCCAGGAGGCCGGGGAGCAGGCCACAGCGGGGGGCAGTGCTGAGGGGGAAAGAGGCAAGCTGGCTTAGACACAAATTGGGCTATACACAAGTATATGGGGTAGCCTGCCGGTGCCTTGCAGGGAGTGGGTGCAGTTGATCCCCGACGTGCCCCCCAGGTGCCCAGCGCTGTCAATAGCTGCGATGCGCGGGGTGCAAGGCCGGGTAGGGGAGGAGCAGGGACACCGAGTATGCCCAGCTGCGGGCTTTCCCCTTTGGAAGGGGGATGGCTGAGTGAGTGGCAGGTGCTTGGGAATATGGGGCCTGGACAAGGGAGCGGGGAGGGGGAGGGGAGGTGTCCTGAGATGTGCTGTGGGGAGAGGGAGGGAGGTGCCCCGGGGAAGGGACTGGCTCCTGGCTCCCATCCCTGCTGGGCGCAGGGAGCAGTGCAGGGTCTGCAGTCAGCAGGGTAGATGCTGGAGATAACACGCGTCCCATGCCTCCCAGCTGCACCACCAGCTATCCACCCCCCTGGTCTCGCTAATGCCCCTCCACGCAGCTCCAGCCCACCTCTAGCCCCCTGCGCACCAATTCACTCCCATGCCCCTGCAGCTGTCTCCTGTCTCCCCTACGCCTCCAGATGGCCCCGGTCCCCCCACAGCCCTGCCCCCAGGCCCCAGTATTGCAGTTGCAGATAAATGTCTATAAGCGAAATGGAGCAGGGGGGCGCGTGATGGGAGCACGGCTGTAGGGGGGTGATGGGAGGAGGTGACACGTGAGTGGAGGGGGAGCAGTTCACAGAGGAACTCCTATCTAATAAGCCACCTACAAAGTTACAAGCAATCGCCATGGGAGCCTTTGCTCCTGTTACCACGCTGCAGTCACCTCTGGGGTGGAACACAGCCGCACTGAACAGGAAAACCAGGTTGCAGTTCAGGACAGGGGGTGGAGCAGAATAATATACCCAAGGGCAGCAGAACGGGGTATTTGGAGAGGCGGAATGCAATTACCCATTAATCTGGTCAGGACATCTGGGTTCACAACCCTGCCCTTGCATAAGGGGCCCCCTGCCATCAGGACACTTGGCCTTACATCTGCTCTGAAAGGGGGCACCCTGCTGGGGCATTGGCTTCGTACTGACTGGAGGGAAGAGCGGCCCCTGCCAGTTCTCCGACACACCGCCCCCCGCGGCACGTGGGTTTTCCTTGGACATCGTCCATCGGAGCCAGGAGCGGGCTGGACCCTTGGCAACATGAACGATCCCACGAGAGCATAGCCTGGAAAGTGGGCCGTGAAGGCATGGGGCTGAGCAGCAGCCAGAGCAAGCACTTGCTTCCGAACCTTTCCCACCTTCTAACCGCAAGGAGATCGGAGCCTGTGCTGGGCCAGCTGCCTATCGGCCTCCTCCAGACCTGCTCGCTACGCTTCCTGGCAGGGCCCGTGCTCTGCCACCACCTGATGAATGGGTATCTGTCTTCTCACTATCATTCCCAGTGGCATGTGATGGCAGAATGCGATTATCTCCCTTCCACCCCCGCCTCCCCAGCCAGAATCTTATCAATCTTATCAGCACTAGCTACAGTTTCTGAGTGTGCCTAGCGATAATACCGCGTGTCTAGGGGGCAGGGCCGGGCGTTGTGGGGTCTGGATCTGGATCTCCCACTCCCACCTCCCATAACTTTGACCGCGCAAAACAGATAATGAGACTTTTGTAAAGTGCTTGGAGATCTATGGAGGGGAAAATGTTCTAGAAATGCTAAGTGCTTATGCCAGTGCTAGCTTTCCAGCCACACAGATCTTCTTCAGGCCTGGGAAAGGGACTCCCAGCATCCCAGAAGAGGCGGGGGTTAGCGGGTTACAGATCCTTGTAATTAGCCACAAATCCAGTGTCTCCGCTCAGGCCATGAGTTTCCGCGTCTAGCAGAGCTGTAAGCTCCCAGGCTCCTCTTTTGAAAGTGTGGTGCAGGTTTCCTTTGAGGATGAGAACGGATATTTGCCCATCACTGTAATGCAGCCACTTCTAGGGTGGAATCTGGCAGCTGTGCACTGCACCACTAGAAAAAACGAGGAGGACTTGTGGCACCTTAGAGACTAGCCACTTTATTTGAGCATCAGCTTTCATGGGCTAAAACCCACTTCATCGGCTGCATGCAGTGGACAATACAGTGGGAGAGACTGGGCCCGCTACAGACCCCTGGGGGACATCTGACATTGTCTTATTGTTACCTTCCGCTCTTTCCAGCTGTTTGTTGTAAGACCCCACCTATTGTCGCCTGTCTGAGACACATTAGGTTACAACTCTCTGGGGAAAGAGACCATCTGTCCATACAGCGCCTTGCACGATGGGGGCATGGCTCCTGACTGGCCACACCTCGGCACGACTGCGACACAAATCAATGACTTCAGTTGCGTGTCTCCTCTAAACCCCAGCACCTGTCGGTGTGCCCCTCACCATGGCATCAGAGTACTGTGCCCTGGGGTGCTGGCTCAGTACTGGCTCAGTCACCAAGCCAACTTTCCACGGTACCTCGATTTTCCCTGGAGGCCTCCTATCCTAGTGAACACATGGCCTCTGGAGACTCCAGCTGCTGGTGCAGAGAGTCTGGCCCTGGTGCAAATGGAGGGAGACTCATGGGAGTCAGGATCCTTACATGAAGGCTCACTTTGTTCCTTATCCTCTGTTAATGCATCTCAGCAATCTCTGGGCTTCCAACCGATGGAAGCGATGTGTGCTGGAGAGAAGTGAGGCTGGGGTGCCAGAACGGCTGGGGGGGGGAGGGAGCGGAAGGGGGCCATGGCTCCACCACTTTTAAAAGTGGGAGGGCACACCAGCCATAAGGGCAAGACATGGGGAGAAAGGATAGAGAGGAGCGAGTGGGGGGCGGGGTCATAGGGGAAGAGACGGTGAGAAGGTGGGGCTCGGGGAGAAGGGACGGCGCGTGGGTGGGGCCTTGGGGGGAAGGGGTGGGACGGGTTGGGGCCTCAGGGAAAGGGGGACTGGGGGCGCGGGGGATGGGACGGCATGGGGGCAGGGGATCAGGGAAAAAGGGCGGCGCTAGGGCGGGGGCTCAGGGGGAAGGGGCTGCGTGGAGGGGGCAGGGCCACGTTTTGGGTGCGGCCCCCCCCAACACTTTTAGGGAGCTTCCGTCACCCCGACTTGGTCTTGCCTCAGCACAGGGTGGTGGACGAGGTGACCTTCCAGCCCTACATCTCTGGGATTGTAGGTGGAGGACTCTGGGTGGGAGCAGAAGGCTGGTGAAATGGCTGCACTTACTTGTCTTCCACCCATCCCAGATTCTCGAGGCCAGAAGGTGCCCTTGTGATCACCTACCCTGAGCCCCTGGCCATAGCGCAGGCCAGAGCCCGTCTCCAGCACCGAGCATGCTCTCATTGACTCTGTCTCCTCCCCCTCCAGGTTGCTGAAGTGGAGCCCAGGGAACGTGAGCCGGGATGCAGAGCATAAAGTGCGTCGTGGTGGGTGATGGGGCGGTGGGGAAGACCTGCCTCTTGATCTGCTACACCACCAACGCCTTCCCCAAGGAGTACATCCCCACTGTCTTCGACAACTACAGCGCCCAGAACACAGTGGACGGCAGGACTATTAACTTAAATCTGTGGGACACGGCAGGCCAGGAGGAGTATGACCGGCTCCGGACGCTTTCCTACCCCCAGACTAACGTCTTCATCATCTGCTTCTCAATAGCCAGCCCGTCCTCCTATGAGAACGTGAAACACAAGTGGTACCCAGAGGTCTGCCACCACTGCCCCAATGTGCCCATCCTCCTCGTGGGCACCAAGAAGGATCTGAGAAACAACCCCGACACCATAAAGAAGCTAAAGGAGCAGAACCAGATGCCTGTCACAACCCAGCAGGGGGTCAACCTCTCCAAGCAGATCCACGCCGTCAAGTACATGGAGTGCTCCGCCCTTAACCAGGAAGGCATCAAGGAGGTCTTCACGGAGGCCGTGCGAGCCGTCCTCAACCCCGTCCCGGTGAAACCTAAAAAGCCCTGCATCCTTTTGTGAAGAGGACTCCAGAAACCAAAGCGTGCGGCTGGGCTTGGTGGCCGCTTGGGGAGGGGGAGAGTGCCTTAGAACCCGGAGATGATCCTGCACTTGTCCCTCTGCACCCAGTGAAGCTAGTATGTATAGCCCTTCTCATTCCAGACGCTTCCCAGCTGTCTGTCCCAGGACACGGCAAGGGACATCCTGCCTCCATTGTATCCAGCATGCCCCAACCCCACTCCCCAAGCCTTGTGTCCTTCCAGTGAAGGCGTGATTGGACAGCTGGGTGCCACGAAACCAAGGCTGTTCTCGATAATAATAAACCACGTTTGCACTAATACATAGATTGTCTTGGATCACATTTTTTGGGGGGTGGGGTAACCCTGATATGTCATTAGATGGTTTCCCCTCCCCTTTGATGTGAACCCAAGGAGTCCCTGGTCCCATCCTGTTCTCAGGACCTGGGTACGTAGCTCACTCGGGGATGAATGGCTTCCACTTCTTGGTCAGCCATTCAGACAGCCACTAAAATGAAACCACTGCACTGCAAACCCCTGTTCTGAGAAGCGAGTGCTCAGATGGCATCTGCAACCGCTTGCGCCATCTCCTTGGCCTGTGGTCTTCCAAACCCATCAGCTGCAGGGATGGAAGGAAACCAGGAACCTTGTTCAGTGTTAAAACGTGCCTGCCCTCCAGGAGCTGTGGCTGCTTTGGTGGTTTGATGGGGCACTGAGCCATCCTGCAGGGCCGACAGAACTGGCGTAATTGCTGAATTACAGGTTGAAGCTCATCAGCTGCCGAAGAAGCAAGTGCCCTGGGGTCCCTTTGTCACGTTGAAGACCTGCCAGTGTTTCCACGGGATTGACTTTTGATTTGCCAGGAGAGGGAAAAGACAGAAACTTGTTCTGATTGTCTTCTCCTGGCTTCCTCGACGTTCCTTCTCCTCTGAGCCCCACACAGCCCTTCACTGATAGAGACCACCTGGCATGTTTGAAAAGGTTACCCCTGCATGAAGATGCTTTCGACAAATCCCACCTGTTTACAAAGAGAAGGCATTTGTGCTTACATGGGGGATGGGGGGTGGGGGGGTCTGTACTTAAAGTTTTTTTCCATGGAGTTTTTGTTTTCTTCTGAGATGGCCCCATTTGCAGAGACACATTTACAGAGCCGGAGGCTACAACCGCGCTGGCTACACGCATCCTCTTCCACGGCTAGAATAAGGAGTCCTGCACCTCCCCATGCAGGTCACCTCTTTGCAAAGAGCACCACGCTTTGCTGAGCACAGGTGCGTTTTGTGGCTTGCATTGAGATCATGGACTGGTTCCTCCTCCTGCACCCAGCCACCTTTCTTAACGAGACCACGTGTCTTCTTCCTGGGGACCAGACCTGCCCAAACTGCTTCAGAAGCTACCTACTCTATTGGTTTCCTGCTTAATGAGCTGCAGCCTCTTCACCTAGTGTTTATTTGAAATGGGCAGTGCTGTGAAGACCATGTGCCCAGCAGGGTGATCTTGAAGACTTCAGTGAAGGCCTTCAGAGAAGTGTCTCTCCTCCTTCTTGTCGTGTTTCCCTCAGCTGCCCTTTGAATCCTGCTGCATCACAGTGCCGCTTGTCCCAACTGAAACATCTGCACAGTGCAGCCTGAATCAGGGTGCCTGGTCCTGCCTTGCGTGCAGGGGACTGGACTAGAAGACCTCTCGAGGGCCTTTCCAGTCCTACCAGTCTATGTTTCTATGATCATCTCGCTGCTCCACGTTCTGATTCAAGCTCAGCACTCAAACCTGGCCCATTTATCCAGCAGGTGCAAAGAATTGTCACCAAACATCACTAAAAGGAAAAGAGCCTCCGGGGGTCGGAGGGGGGGATCAGTTTCATCCAACTGATATGAAACGGCAGGGTAGCAAAAGGGAGAGTGGGGGTGATTTTCTTTTTTGGAGGTGGCAACAGAACGCTGGGGAGAGGGAGCAGCTCGTGGGACAGCCTGGAACTCCATGGGTCTCTCTAGGTACCAGGGTCTGTCTCCCCACATCCCTCCCGCCAGGTCTTTCATGCCTTTGCAATGCTCACAGCTGACTGCCCTACCTGTGATGCTCCCCCTGGCCGGGTGGAGGGGGCAGCACAGCCTGTCGGCCCCAGTGATGGCTGAATAAAGATGCAAGAAACGACTGCCCAGCAGCATGTCCCGTGAGGTCCTGACCAGGACCCCGCCCCTTTAAGGTCAGATAAGGAAGCTGAGACCAGTGGGAATGTCCTCGATGGTGGGGAAGCACTATCAAAATGCATTTTCTGTCCCCCTAACCCAGGCTGTAATGCAAGCGGTCTGCTCCCTCTTTCACCCGAGGTCAAGCAGCTTCCATGAGCCGAGGGCCAGGGAGTCCTGACTCCGGTCCTGACAGTTCTGGTGGAAGGGGTGTTCATTGCACCTGCCACAGCGGAGAATTCAAGTGGTGCTGGCGGTGGGTTTCCACCAAACTTCTGCCCCCTTCCGTAGCGTGAAGCGGCAAATAATTATCCCCATCCAGCTAACGCAGCACTGACGAGCATCCAGCAGGCTGAACCAGCCTTACCATCGATAGTGGCTGGAGGCCTGGGCAGTGTTATCAGTGTGCACTCGGGGCCGTTCTCCTTTCACTGCAGATTCCAGAGGCTGGGGCCCCTGGTTCAGATCCATGGGCAGGGGCTTCCCAGAAACCAGCGTTTGCTCTGAAACCATCTCGGTAAACTACTTCTACCGCGAAGGGTGTGCTGATGCCAAGGAAACCTCCATCTCTCTTTCCAGGCAGACTGCTGGTGGGAACCAAAGGCTTTGCGTGTGACCGTGATGAGTCCGTGCACAGCACAATAGCTCCAGAAGAGAAACTAAGAAAAGGAGGACTTGCGGCACCTTAGAGACTAACCAATTTATTTGAGCGTGAGCTTTCGTGAGCTAAAGTGAGCTGTAGCTCACGAAAGCTCATGCTCAAATAAATTGGTTCGTCTCTAAGGTGCCACAAGTCCTCCTTTTCCTGTTTGCGAATACAGGCTAACACGGCTGCTACTCTGAAACCTGTCAGAAGAGAAACTAGCTTGTAACAGGTCAGCGCTGGGCTTAGAACGCCAGCCTTCTGCTCCACCCTGGAGAACGCGCCCCCCGAGCGAAGGAGAATCCAGGTTCGCAGGATGAGCATCGGCGCTCAAGCGCTCTGTAGGCTGCAGCCTCTAGGGGGTGGCATGGCCAAAGATGCTTGAGCAGGTCACGTGGCGCCCAGCAGAGTGGCGATGGCAGGGCAGATACAGTCCACGCACTGCACAGCATATAGAGTAGCCGACAGGTCCTAGGAAAGTTGCCCAAACAATTGTGACATCGCCTCAGTGGCAGCTGCCTTTGCTGGCTAACATACCAGTGTGAAAGGCAAGTCCTAGCTCTGAGTGGGGGGAGCCGAGGAAAGGAGCTGCCCTTCGAGAGCAAGCTAACCTATGGTGTGTATGGCCCAGCTGGCAGCCATTTCTGAGGGGGGCTGGGAGCAAAGTCCCGTTCCAGTCCCAGTGCCCTCTCTGACTTTCCCGCCGGCTCCCGCAATCCAGGGCTCTCTCTTTATTTTTGCTGACGTGTCTTTAAGGGCAATTCTGTCTCTGTTTTTAATACTTTTATGAAACTGGAGCCTGGGTTGTAAATGAATCCCGCGTTGTACGGAGAGGAGAGTTGGGTCCTGTGGGATCTGCTTATTGAGAAGGAAATAGAAACAACGGGGTCTTACTGCCGGGAGGGCCTTGTGGGGTTGCTTTAATAAACAGAATATGTCAAGGCTCCCTGTGTCTCCTGGGCTCTGCTTTCTAACCCTCCGGGCGGGGAGTATCTGAGCAGCTGGGGAAGGGATGGCCCTGGCCTGCTACTTGGATGAGACACAAGTGGACTGTTCAGTTTCTTTTGATCTCTGTCCACAGCTCTTATGTGGCACCCATCCCATTGCCCGGGGTATCGGAGCCCCCATTTAGATGATCATGATGGTCCCTTCTGACCTTAAAATCTATGAATCTCCCTAAGAGAGGCCTCTCCTTGTGTGTGGCTCCGGCAGTGAGGTGGGCTGGGATACTCTTGCCAATGGTCCCTAGATTGAATCAGCTGGGGCCAGGGCGTTCTCGGGGGAGACCTCTCAGCCCTGGGATGCGTGGCCTCCTCTGCTCTGACAGCCAAGTCTGGTGAGTGTGCAAGGCCCAGCGACCGTCTCCGGCCCCTGCCCGTGAGGGTTCGCTGTCAGACCGGCCCTCGAGCCTATGTTGGGCGCTGTCTTTATGCCGACAGAGTTGCTGTGTTTTGGGGTCTTGGTGCCATGTACAGCGCCACGGGTGCCTTGCTGCAAACCCTGTTCGCAAGGCCTGAGCTCCAACACTTAGAATGGGCCTGGGTCCCTGATCCTGTGGGGCGCCGAGCTCCTGTCGAAGAAAGTGCAAAGGCAATTGTGCATGGAAGAATCATAGAATCATAGAATATCAGGGTTGGAAGGGACCCCAGAAGGTCATCTAGTCCAACCCCCTGCTCGAAGCAGGACCAATTCCCAGTTAAAGATGCTGGAGGCAGACAGACCCTGGTGTGCTTTTTATCCCAGGCTCTGCTGCCTGTGGTCCCCCACGGGCTGTCCCCGAGCCTCCGATCCTCAGCTGACTTCACCCCAGGGCAGCACCAGCATGGCCCAAGGGAGCCGCTGACGAGTGGGATTACAGTCAAGGCTGGGCAACAGTGGCGTGGCCGCTACTGCCTGGCGGAGTGACCTTGACCAAGTCCCTTAGCCCCTGCCTGCCCCTGTCAGTAACTCCTCCACCAGCCCGGGCACGGGAGGGTTAATTCCTGTTTGAAAGCGCAGTGAGGGGCACCACAGTTACGGCGGGGGTTCTCCTCCCACCCTGGAGCTGCTCCCACCTCCCCTCCCCCGCCAGAGGACGGAGCAGCCTTGGCTGGCTCTTTTCACACACGGGAATTTAATCCGTCCCAGCGCGGCTTGGAATGCCTGGCTCAGCCGCGGCGCCTCCCCTTCCCCACCCCCCCGCTCTGCTGGGATCCTGGAGCTGCTATGCAGGGGAGAGGGCCCCCTCTGGGGGTGGCCAAGGCTGGGAGCCGGAGCCAGGAACCCCGGGGCTGAAGCCCTTAAAGAGCAGGGGCTGCTAGGGTGCTTTCGCCACATGAATCCCATTGAACTGAACGGGAGCTGGGAGGCTAAATCCCAGCCAGAATATATTGTGGTACAGCCCCCCGCACAGAGGGGCGGGGGAACAAGCCCTGGATCCCTGCCCCCGAGCCTGGTGAAGGGAGCGGGGTTGGCTTCTGAGGCCCTTCTGCCTCTGGGCCGCACTCAGCCAGGCCAGGCTGAGTTCGCAGCAGGGCTGGATGTGTGAAGGGGTGGGAGGGGAGCCCGCCAAGGGAAAACTCTTCCTTGGGTGCAGGGAGTGGGGATGGAGGAGGAGCTCTCCCCTCTGGGTAAGTCACCGTGCCTCAGTTTCCCCTTTGGCATAAGAATGGGCAGGCCAATTATCATCCAAGCCCCCAACAGACCCAGCAGCCTCCTTCTACCTGATGGAAAATGGAGGCACAGAGAGGTGAAGGGCCAAGTTTTGCAAAACTGACCCCAATTTCGGGTGCCCAACTTTGGACACCTTGGAGGCCCCGAGCACCCCAGCTCTTCCAGCTTGCAGTTGGGGGCGGAGGCCTCAGCACTGCTGGAGATCCACCCTGGAGGGGTGCTGCGCTAATGAACGCCGTGGGGCGACCCTAGAGAAATAACGGGGTACTCGCTGTCTCGTCCTCGCTGCATCTGTTCCAAACGGCCCTGCTCCGCCCCAGAGGTGGCTGCGGGGCAGGGATGAGTTAAAGGCATTCCTGTACGGGCTAAAAGGCACAATGTAGGCAGAGCAGATACGGTGACCGTGTCCTCCCATCAGCACAGCTGCAAAGACGAGGCACCGTCCCGGGCAGCCAGCTTCAGTAGCCACGGGCAGCCCAGGTAAAGTGGTCTCAGCCACCCCCCGCCCCGCCCCCGCCCCCAGTCCTGTCCCAGCAGCCCCTTCTTGCTGCACCCCAAAAGCAGTGGATCTACAGCCTTTCCCTCTCGAATGGTAGCCCAGCATGTCCCCCATGTCCAGAACGAGCTGGCAGGGGGGATGGGGCCCAGCTCCAGCCAGCAGGCCGGGCACAGCGGCCGGTACATGAGCTGATCGTTAGGTGCCCCGGGGGCTCATGCCTGACCACAGGATGAGGGGCCAGGATGCCTGGGTTCCATTTACAGGGTCGCTGCAGGGCAATGGTGATTTCGCTACGACCCAGCTTCCCTCTCTGCCCGCTTGCCTCGGGGGCAGTGGTGACTGGAATCCCCGACGGCCACCCTGGGGGCCGGGTGTCGCCATCTCTGGGGCTCATCACTACCAGCCCCACACACTGGCCAGAAGGGGGTGCTGGAGAGTGATGCTGACCCTTAGCAAAGACACCCCCCACCCCGACCCCCGGCCCCGCTGCCCTCAGCCTGGGAATTTGAGGCCTGCCGATCGGGGGCAGATATGCTTCATCTGCCTGCCCCATGAATGTATCCCCCTGCATCTGCTTCCCTAGGGAACGCCCCCCCACCCGCCTTGTCTGCCTGCCCCAGGGACCCATACCCCTGCATCTGCCTGTCCCTGGCCACCCGCTACCCCCACATCTGCTTGCTCCTGGCCACCCGCTACCCCCACATCCGCTTGCTCCTGGGAACCCTCCTCCCCCCACCTGCCTCCCCAGATTACCCCCCTTTGTCTGCCTGCCCCAGGGAAACCTCCCGCATCTGCCTGCCCCACGGACCTCCCCCGCCCGCATCTGCCTCCCTAGGGAATCCCCCCCCCATGTCTGCCTGCCCCTGGGAACCCTCCCCACACATCTGACTGCCCCAGGGAACCCTTCCCCCACACCCGCTTGCCCCAGGAACTCTCCCCCCAGCATCTGCCTGCCCCTGGGAACCCTCCCACCTCCATGTCTGCCTGCCCCAAGAAACCCCCTGCCCTTCATCTGCCTGCTCCAGGGACACCCCCCCCCCACACACACACACACATCTGCTTGCCCCAGCACCTTGCTGTCCTGTGACACCAACATTAAGGAAGACTCAATCCCCACAGAAGAGAAACACCCCCCAAGAGAAACATGTAAATGACAAGCCCATGAGAGTGCAGTACAGGGGGGCCCTGACTCTCCCAGCTTAGCTCGCGAGCCCCCTGAATGCAGGGCCGGGGGCACCCCAGCCCCAGCTCCCCCATCCCATTTGCACAGTCAGCAGCGAATTGTTCTGGGACTGACCTGCCCCGAATAAACAAACCAGGGCACGGCCACGATGGGGCTCAGGCAACGCGTCTGGCGAGGGGCATTCGTGCCAGGACCCTGGGGGCTGAAGCGTGCCTGGCCTGGGGCTGGGCCTGGCCCCTCCCTCCAAACTGTGGCTTTCCTGGGCTCTAGGGCAACCTTCTGCCCTATACACCTCCTGGCTAATGGGTTTGCCGTGTGGGCACAGAAAGCGCCTAGACACGCCCCTTAGCGAGGAGCACTGGGCACGTTCAGCTGGTCCTGGTGCCCCTCAGTGTCTCCTCTTGTGCCTGGGGTTGGTGGCCCATGCAGGGCACCAGGG
Organism: Caretta caretta; assembly: GCF_965140235.1. NCBI lineage: Eukaryota > Metazoa > Chordata > Testudines > Cheloniidae > Caretta > Caretta caretta. Next base: position 7,867,618 of record NC_134206.1, read on the forward strand.
CAGGTGTCACAGAGAGGTCCCTGGCACACAGGGCCCCTTTGCCCCCCTTTAACAAGGGGCTTGATTGCAGGGCTGCACTCACGTGCCCCCTCAGCCCAGACACGACCCCTCGAGGCCTGCCTCTGGCCCCAGCTAGGGGGGCCTCTCTCCCTCCCCTGGCATCCCTCAGGCAGGAGACCCGGGGGCGGGAGGCACGTGCTGGCCCGCGGCCTGGCATGGCCCAGAGCCAGCCGCCCCTCTTATCAGGGCTGCTTGGCAGTGCTTCTTCCTCCCACCTCCACAGGGATGCAAACAAGCCCTTTGTCTGCGGGCAGTCCAGCGGCCTGACTTCCTGGTGGAGGGACAGACCCAGAGCCAGCAACAGAACCCCATTGTTCCCCCTCCGCCTCCACTTTTCACTGCGGGGGGAGCGGGAGACGGCAGCTTGGCAGAGGGGAAGGGAAGGGGGGACGTGCTGGGCCTCGCCCTGCTGAGGAGCTGAGCCTGGCAAATGAATGCACCCCACCGAGCTAGGCACGTGCGTCCCCACAGCGCGGGGTGGGAATGGGACAGCTCTGCGGGGAAAGGGGAGAGCCCAGCCTCAAGGGGAGGGGAGAACGAGACTGGCTGGTTCTCAGTGCCGCCAGCCCGGACCTACCAGCTATGCTGCCTTCCTGCATGCTACCTCCCCAGGCCTCTAATAGGGTGGTCTAGTGGGTAATGCACAGGCTTGGCCATCCAGAGACCAGTATTGTAGTCCCAGCTCAGCTACTAGCTCATCCTGTGACCTTGAGGCAGGTCATGTCCCCTCTCTGTGCCTCAGTTTCCCCAGCCGTACAATGGGGGGTAATGATACTACCCCCCTGCTGGGGAGCTCTTTGAAACTACTGGATGCCAATTGTTATTGTAAAAGAGCAAAGAGGCCCCCATTCCCGCAGGGTGGGTGCTTCTATCTTCCAACCTCTGTCCTGTCTATTTAGAAGAAGCAGCGAGTTTTTAAAATAGCTTCTTGGGGGGGAGGGGGCAGGAGAGGGAGTTCTACCTTGGGAACCCCTTGCAACTGTATGTACAGTTAGGATTAGGGTTTCCAATGTGCAGTACTTTGAATTTCATCTGCCGTTTTGTTGCCCAGTCACCCAGTTTTGTGAGATCCCTTTGTAACTCTTCGCAGTCTGCTTTGGACTTAACTAGCTTGAGTAACTTTGTATCATCTGCAAATTTTGCCACCTCTGTTCATACCCTTTTCCAGATCATTTATTAATATGATGGATAGTACTGAACCCGCTACAGACCCCTGGGGGACTCTGCTATTGACCTCTCTCCATTCTGAAAACTGACCATTTATTCCTACCCTTTGTTTCCTGTCTTTTAACCAGTAACTGATCCATGAGAGCACCTTCCCTCTTATCGCATGACAGCTTACTTTGCTTAAGAGCCTTTGGTGAGGGACCTTGTCAAAGGCTTTCTGAAAGTCCGAGTACACTATATCCACTGGATCACCCTTGCCTGCATGCTTGTTGACCCCCTCAAAGAATTCTAGTAGAGTGGCGAGGCGTGATTTCCCTTTACAAAAGGCATGTTGACTGTTCCCCAACATATCGTGTTATCTATGTGTCTGATCATTCTGTTCTTTACAAGAGTTTCCACCAGTTTTCCTGGTACTGAATTTAGGTTTACTAGTTTGTAATTGCCATGATCACCTCTGGAGTCTTTTTTTTTTTTTAATTGCCATTACATTAGCTAGCCTCCAGACTTCTGGTACAGAGGCTGCTTTAAGTGATATGTTACATACCACAGTGAGTAGGTCTGCTATTTCATATTTGAGTTCCTTCAGAACTCTTGGGTAAATTCCATCTCTCCCTGGTGACTTATTCCTGTTTAATTCATCAGTTTGTTCCCAAACCTCCTCTATAGACACCTCAGTCAGGGACAGTTCCTTAGATTTGTCCCCTAAAAAGAATGGACCAGGAGTGGGAATCTCCCTCACATCCTCTGCAGTGAAGACCAATGCAAAAAATTAATTTAATGGCCTTGTCTTCCTTGACTTCTCCTTTAGCACCTCGATCATCCAGGGGCCCCACAGATTCTTCAGCCGGCTTCCTGCTTCTGGTGTACATTAAAAAAAATTGCTGTCAGTTTTTGTGTCTTTTGGTAACTGCTCTTCAAATTCTTTTCTGGACTGCCTAATTCTATTTTTACACTTGCCAGAGTTTATGCTCCTCTCTGTTTTGCTCAATAGGATTTGACTTCCAATTCTTAAAGGATGCCTCTTTGCCCCAACCACCTCTTTTATTCTGTTGTTTTGCCACAGTGGCATTTTTTCATCCTCTTGTTGCTTTTGTTTATTTGAGGTACACCTTTAGTTGGAGCCTCTAAAATGGTGTTTTTACATAGCTTCCATGCAGTTTGCAGACATTTCACTCTTGTGACTGTACCTTTTAATTTCTGTTTAACTGGCTTCCTCATTTTTGTCTATGTCCCCTTTTTGAAGCTGCTGTGCTCGGTTTCTTTGGTATTTTCCCACCCATGAGGATGTTAAATTTAATGACACTGTGGTTGCTATTACCAAGTGGTTCAGCTGTATTCCCCTCTTGGACAAGATTCTGTGCTCCACTTGGGACTAAATCAAGAATTGCCTCTCCTCTTGTGGGTTCCAGGACCAGCTGCTCCAAGAAGCAGCCATTGGTGGTGTCTAGAAATCTCATTTCTGCATCCCGTCCTGAGGTGACATGTACCCAGTCAATATGGGGAGAGCTGAAATCCTCTAGTGCATTTTCTGTTTTTGTAGCCTCATTAATCTCCTTGATTATTTCACAATCACCATCACCATCCTGGTTAGGTGGTCGGTAGCATATTCCTACTGCTATATTCTTATTATTCAAGCATGGAATTTCTATCCAGAGCGATTCTATGGCACCGTTTGATTCATTTCAGATTTTTACTATATTTGACTCTCTGCTTTCTTTCACACGTAGCACCACTCCCCCACCAGCACGACCTGCTCTGTCATTCCTCTATATTTTGTACCGTTGTTGTTTTACAGACGTTATTCTACCTCTATATTTGGCACTGGTGCGACCGCGGCTGGAATCCTGGGTCCAGTTCTTGTGCCCACAATTCAAGAAGGATGGTGATAAATTGGAGAGGGGTCAGAGAAGAGCCACAAGCTTGATTAAAGGATTAGAAAACCTGCCTTAGGGTGATAGACGCAAGGAGCTCAGTCTATTTAGCTGAACAAAGACAGGGTTAAAGGGTGACTTGACCACCGTCTATAATACCTACACAGGGAATAAATATTTAACAACGGGCTCTTCAGTCTACCAGAGAAAGGTCTGACACGACCCAATGGCTGGATGTTGAAGCTAGAAGCATTCAGACTGGAAATAAAGTGTAAATTTTTAACAGTGAGAGTGAGTAACCACTGGAACAATTTACCGAGGGCCGTGGTGGAGTCTCCATCACGGGTGACTTTTAACTCAAGGGTGGCTGGTTTTCTAAAAGCTCTGCTGACGAATTATTTTGGGGACGTTCTCTTTCCCCTGTCCCACTGGCCGTATTCTGCTAGCAGCTAATGGAGGTTCTCCATCAGCTCAAGTGGCTGGAGTCTGGGTTTTGTAGCAGCAGGATTGATGCCAGAAGTTGCTCCGGAGCTCTTAGAGACGACAGCCACCATGATGGGGTGGGTGTCGATGGGTGTGTTACAATACTGAACTCACCTGGCTGGGTCCGTGGCCCCTCTGACTGGCCCTGGCCTGGAACACAGTGGTACCCTGCCTAGGAAGCCTCTCAGGCTGCGGATCTCTGGCGCTGGGATGCATTCGGCCTGTGTGATCCCCGAATCCCTCAGGGCCAATGTAATGTGCAGAGGCCAGGCTGGGGGTCCCACAAACTACGGTGATGGGTGGCAGTATAAGCATCCTACGGTAGGCAAGAGGAGTCACGCTGTAAGGAATTCGGACCCTTATTTCTCCACCAAAGGACGCCAAGGAGGGGAGGTTGGAGTCCCCAGGGCCCAGTCTCATGGAAAGTCCCAGCAGGCTCCGGCAGTTGGGGGGCTGCTGAGAGAGCCCCCTCAGCCACAGCAGCAGCAGGTGATGGCAGAGCTCCAGCAGCCAGGGTCCTCTGTGCTCTGCAGCCGAGCGGGTCTGCCCGTGGGCGAGCTCCACACCCGCTTTCCTGCCTGAGCGCGGCCCCCCCCCGGGCGCCTCGGCCTCTCCCAGAGCCGCCCCTGCCTAGCCCAGTCACAGGCTGCGCTAATCCACCGTGGGGCACAGTGCGTCAGGCGGACGCACATGGCTGGGTGCCAGTGGGCCCTGGGAGAGTAGTGCCAGGACGTGTGTGTGAGTGTGTGTGTGGGGGGGGTATCTGAAGCCCCTTTTGGGTACGGGGGTTGCTGTGCTGAGCCCAGTGCCCCTCCGATGCCCAGGCGGGCAGGCCCATGCAGGGCACAGAGCACGGGGCCAGCGCTGATCTATCCCGGGCACTCCCAGCGGGCCAGAGAGCAGAAGTGAATTCTGGGTAACAGCTTGGAATCCAGCACCTCCCACTGGACCCAGTTTCCAACCCCTAAGGCAAAGGGTGGGGCGGGTCCTGGCTCAGGGCTGGTGCCCCACGCCTGGCCTCACCCACCTCTGGCTCTGGGGCTAGCTCTTCTGTGGCCCATGGCTCAGCGACGGCCCATATAGCAGGGACCTCATGCCCGCCTGGCCCCTGTCCCAGCAAGGCTCAGAGACTCAGCCCCAGCCCCAAGGCACAGCGAAGGCCCCAGCAAGGGCAGTGCTGGGAAATAGCAGCCGTGGAGCAGACAGAACTAGGTAGAGCTGTCATGTCATCTGTGCTCTGGGCTCATCCCCGCAAAATGCTCAGCCACCCCTGGGGCGTCCGGCTCTGTCAGCTCCCGGAGATGTGAGCGCACAGCACCCTGGAAAATTCAGCCCCTGCGTGCCTAAAGCTGAGTGCCCACAAACTGAGGTGCCTGCAATGACAGGTTATTTGGGAGAGCATGGTCTTGTCATTGTCTGTGCCTCAGTTTCCCCATCTGGTAGGTGGTGATGGCAGCAGCATCTCCCTGCCTGCCAGTGAGTGGGAGCTGTCACGAGGTGGGGTGGCCTGGGTGCTTCGCACTCTGGGATCCTCACATGGACGACGTTGCCGCTCTGGCCTGTTTTCACAGACCATGTGAGCAACAGATAAAGGGACAGAGAGTCCCCTCCCCCAAGTCTCCCCCCGCTGCTTGGGAACCCCGCTATCTCAGCAGAGCCATATGAGAAACAAACACCTTGGCCTGTCCCTTCCCCAGCACCTCCCTCGAGCTGGGGAGCCCATGGTCACCAGGATGTGGCAGGTCTGAGGGAGAGCCTGTCCGACACGAGACGTGGAGCCCGCTGGGTACCCGAGCTGCCCGCAGATGGTCTGGCTGGCATGGCCTGGCTTTGAGGATAGTGCTGCAGCTGAGCAGTGAGTCAGGAGTGAATAATAATGATGAGCATTGATCCCTGTAGGGACTTTCACAGGCCTCAGGATGCCTGGGTTCTATTCCTGGTCTAGTCACGTTCCCCTCTCTAGGCCAGATTTTCCCCTCCCATCCTTTGCAGATTATAGGATCTTCAGAACTGGCTCATAATGTGCACGTACAGCGCCTGGCGCAATGGGGCTCTGAGGCACACTGCCTGGAGTGGCTCACAACTGTGAGTGCCGACCTCAGGGCAGGCTGTCAGAACACAGGGCAGACGCCCCCAAGCTGGCGGTGTGCTCTCTAATTAGATTTCACCGAGCCAGTAACAAATGTGAACTCCCGGACCACTGTAAAAAGTCTTACCATGGAGTTATAGTCAGGCCCCTCAGACAACTAGATTTAGTGATAAATGGTCAATTAAACCAAAAATCACACCCCATCAGGTTGCTCCCAGTCCCAAGAGACCAGTCACTGACCTCAGATCCTGCACCAAAGACAATGCTGGCAGCCAATTCCGCTAAGAAAAGGAAATGGGAGTTATTGAGAAGTTAAAATATATGCGCAGGTGAGCCACAGTCTGTAACTCCAAAGAGTGGCAGTCATGTACAGGGGCAGGGGAACACTGTTTATAGTGGGAGTGCTGAGAGCTATTGAATCAAACTGGAAACCCTGGATATGATGGAAACCACTTCAAGCTGGGGGGTGCAATAGCACCCCCTAGTTCCAGCACCTGTGGATAAATTGCTACTTTCCCAAACGTCTTTTCAGGGTACCCAAATTGTCTCTGGGGCTCTCCACTTTGCATCTGATACATTTCCCTGTAAGAGTCCAAACAGGATCTTTCCCCGAATCCATATGTATATCTTCGGCTCACAGGAAACACGTGGACAGGGGGTCACTACCCCTGCTGGCTTTTCCTTTCATGATGGAGAGTGAGGAACCCATTTTGAGTCTTAGAAAATTGCTCATTTCAAAGCAAGTGGTTATTGCGTGTGATGATCAGAGGTCAGTTACAGTTCTTCATTTGCATTCCGCATTTGCATTCGTTCCCCTTTGATGGGTTATTTAGTTACAGGAGCAGGCAGAATGTAAATGTTTGCTCCTCCATTATACCAGGATACAGATAAGTGAAAACAATGCAGGCAACGTTCCATTAGTTTTCATGAAGTTAAGAAACATAAGAACGGCCAGACTGGGTCAGACCGAAGCTCCTAGCCCAGCATCCTGTCTTCCAGCAGTGGCCAATGCCAGGTGCCCCAGAGGGAATGAACAGAACAGGGAATCGTCAAGTATTAGGAAAAACTTTTTCACTAGGAGGGTGGCGAAACACTGGAATGCGTTTCCTAGGGAGGTGGTGGAATCTCCTTCCTTAGAGGTTTTTAAGATCAGGCTTGATAAAGCCCTGGCTGGGATGATTTAGTTGGGGGATTGGTCCTGCTTTGAGCAGGGGGTTGGACTAGATGACCTCCTAAGGTCCCTTCCAACCCTGGTATTCTATGATTTTAAGTGATCCATCCCCTGTCACCTATTCCCAGCTTCTGGCAAACAGAGGCTAGGGACACCATCCCTGCCCATCCTGGCTAATAGCCATTGATGGATCTGTCTTCCATGAACTTCTCAAATTCTTTTTTGAACCCTGTTATAGTCTTGGCCTTCACAACATCCTCTGGCAAGGAGTTCCACAGGTTGACTGTGCGTTGTGTGAAAAAAAATACTTCCTTTTGTTTGTTTTAAATCTGCCACCTATTAATTTCATTTGGTGGCCCTTAGTTTTTGTGTTATGAGAAGGAGTAAATAACACTTCCTTATTTACTTTCTCCACACCAGTCATGATTTAATAGACCTCTATCGTACCTCCCTTAGTCATCTTTTTTCCAAGCTGAAAAGTCCCAGTCTTTTTAATCTCTCCTCATACGGAAGCCGTTCCATACCCCTAATCATTTGTGTTGTCCTTTTCCGAACCTTTTCCAAGTCCAGTATAGCTTTTTTGAGATGGGGCGAGCACATCTGCACACAGTATTCAAGAGGTGGGTGTACCATGGATTTATATAGAGGCGCTGTGATGTTTCCAGCCTGTTTATATATGATTTCTCAGAGGGACGCCGGGGGAGAAGCCAGGCCCGTGTGACCAGCCCGTGTTCCAGGGGCTGTCGTGTGGGAATGACTGGTCTAGCAGCTATGACCCGTGAATCAGGAGATCTGTGTTGTAGGCCTGGCATTTCCCCCTGAGTTCCTGCATGGCCCAGGGCAAGTCATGCCAGCGCTGTGCCTCAGTTTACCCTTCCATACTTGTGACGAAGTGGGACTGTTCTTAATGTTTCCTCTGAATAGTGTGGGGGTGCCTCAGTTTCCCCTAGGCAGTTAAGTATCTAGGTGGTGGGGTAAGGGTGTATGATCATTGCAGTGCCCTAGAGGGCATGTGTGTGCAGGAGTCTGGACACAGAGAATGGCCCACACCCTGTTTCCTGGCAACTGATGGCCTGGGCCCTTCCCCCCCTGCAAGGTGAGAGCTGAAGGGTTGGAGAACAAAGGAATCAGGTGACCTCCTGGCCCGGGAAAGGAACAAAGCCCAGAGGAGGAGGGGCTGGAGGGGTTTTCAGTTTGGGGCTGGCTGGGACATGGAGTGAAGTGCAGACGTGGTTGTCTGGCTCACTGCCCCCCAGAATGGACCCAGCTGAGGGGTCCCGTTCTCTGCACCTGCAAGCTCTGTTTTAGACCATGTTCCTGTAGTCTAATAAACCTTCTGTTTTACTGGCTGGCTGAGAGTCACGTCTGACTGCGAAGTTGGGGTGCAGGACCCTCTGGCTTCCCCAGGAGCCCCGCCTGAGCGGACTCGCTGTGGGAAGCGCACGGAGAGGCAGAGGATGCTGAATGCTCCGAGGTCAGACCCAGGAAGGTGGAAGCTGTGTGAGCTGTGTGTCCTGAAGACAGTCTGCTCACAGAAAGGCGACTACCCCAGAGTCCTGACTGACTTCATGGGGAGCAGTTCCAGAGCATCGCCCAGGGACTCCGTGACAACTGGTGGCAGCGGTGGGATGTACTGCACCCCGTGGATGGCGCTTCCTGCAGTAAGTGACTGGGGAGCAGTAACACGAAGGGGGATTGCCGAGGACCAGGCCTGCTGAAGGCTCAGAAAGGAGCGGTTTCGGGGGGCGGTTAACCCCTGGGAGTGTGTGACCAGCGAGAAGGACTGTGCAGTAATGGGGTCCCCCTGGGGACTGCAGTGAGCAGTCTCAGGGGCGGAGGAGTCTGCAGCTCGACCCTGGCAAAGAGGTGGTGAGCTCGAGAAGGGCTGGCACACTAGGGGTTCTCCCTGGAAACCGTGGGGAGCTGAGAACACATGGGCCTGTGAGTCCACAACAACTTGGGAGGAGCGGAGTGATGGCCTGTCACTGTCTCCTTAAGAAGGACATTGTCACCCTGTGCAAAAAGAGAGGGTTGAGCGTTGGAAAGTTCACCAAAGCAGAGTTAATCGTGCAGCTGGAGGAGGATGACCGCTCTAAGGAACATATTCCTGACCCCAACTGGGGCTATAGCAGGATCTGGGAGCAGCTGAAGCAGGAGCCAGGCATCGCCAAGACTCCTGTCCCCGACCAGACGAGGGTCTTCACGATCGGGTTCCCCATCGGGGGATCAAGACGGACGGGATTGGAGCTGAGTCTGAGAGAGCAAGAGGACCGTGGGAGACAGCGAGAGCCCGAGAAAGAGCTGCAGAAGCAGCAGCAGCAGGAACTGGCGGAGGTGGAGCGGAGAGGCCTAGGGGACCTCCCCGGGGTGAGTGGGGATAGATCCCGGGGGGCCAGTTCCGCAGGGAACCTCGAGACTAAATTGCTGCCCCTGGTTAAGGAGGGGGGGGTGTGGATGCCCACCTCACTGCCTTTGAGCAGGCTGGCGATTTGAACCAAGGGGACCCTGCGGAAAAGCCCCGGTGTCTAGCTCCCTTGCTGGGTCCCAAGGCCACAGACTCCGTCAGCCAGATGGTTGGGGATGTGGACAGGCTCCCACTCCTGACCCCAACCTATATGTCTGTGTGGAGTTTCCTGGGGCCAGGCCCCCCGGACCTCCAGTGGGAGCAGAAGGTGATGGTCAATGGGGAGACATTCTTGGGGTGGCCAAAGGGCATGGGCTGCAGAAACCTTCCCACATGCGGCCTGCGAGTGCTATCGACCACCCCTGACCTAAGGGAGGGCGTGAAACTGGAAGGGCCTGGTGTAACTCCTACCAAGGAATGGGAGAGATGCTGGGGCATCCATGGGAACGTTGGTGGCTTCGAACTTCCCCAGGTCACCGGCTAAAGTGACCCCGCTCAGTTCGATCTCGAAGGGGGGAGAGATGTGACGAAGTGGGACTGTTCTTAATGTTTCCTCTGAATAGTGTGGGGGTGCCTCAGTTTCCCCTAGGCAGTTAAGTATCTAGGTGGTGGGGTAAGGGTGTATGATCATTGCAGTGCCCTAGAGGGCATGTGTGTGCAGGAGTCTGGACACAGAGAATGGCCCACACCCTGTTTCCTGGCAACTGATGGCCTGGGCCCTTCCCCCCCTGCAAGGTGAGAGCTGAAGGGTTGGAGAACAAAGGAATCAGGTGACCTCCTGGCCCGGGAAAGGAACAAAGCCCAGAGGAGGAGGGGCTGGAGGGGTTTTCAGTTTGGGGCTGGCTGGGACATGGAGTGAAGTGCAGACGTGGTTGTCTGGCTCACTGCCCCCCAGAATGGACCCAGCTGAGGGGTCCCGTTCTCTGCACCTGCAAGCTCTGTTTTAGACCATGTTCCTGTAGTCTAATAAACCTTCTGTTTTACTGGCTGGCTGAGAGTCACGTCTGACTGCGAAGTTGGGGTGCAGGACCCTCTGGCTTCCCCAGGAGCCCCGCCTGAGCGGACTCGCTGTGGGAAGCGCACGGAGAGGCAGAGGATGCTGAATGCTCCGAGGTCAGACCCAGGAAGGTGGAAGCTGTGTGAGCTGTGTGTCCTGAAGACAGTCTGCTCACAGAAAGGCGACTACCCCAGAGTCCTGACTGACTTCATGGGGAGCGGTTCCAGAGCATCGCCCAGGGACTCCGTGACAATACTATGGGGGTAATAACACCCACCTCGTGGACAGGGAGGTTTGTAAAGCCCTTAGGGCTCCTGTGAGGGATGGCACTGTAGATGAGGAAAGTTTTATCCTCTACGTTCCAGGAGAAGTGGTTCTTCCCGCTGAGCAGCGAGTGGCAGCCGGCCTGTGTATTAACAGCATTATGGTGGCAAGGGTTGGGGAGAGCGAGGCATGGCCCGGGGCCACGCCGTGCAGGAGACGACTTGGCTGCTGGAGGAGATAAAGGCTTGAGAAGAGAGCCCGCCTCCCCCGGCCCCGGGGACTGGGCTATGCAACTGTGTGAGCAGCACCAGGCATCCAAGGTTTGGCAGTGCCTGGCGTTACTCCGGAACGGCGATTCCTCAACAATGCCGGGGAGACATAACACCCAGCAGGTGAACTCTGAGCATATGGGGTGTCTGCCAGCCTGGAGCTGATGGACAGTCAGACAGACACATTATCTCAACTACTGGCCCCAGAGCCATCAGTTTTGTAGGGGCTGCAAGCCTGCAAGAGACCCCCCCACTGATCCCCCCAGTGGCGTGACAGCAGCCATTTGCCAGTGACCACTTGGCGCTGGACAGGAGGTGCACTCACATTCCCGGCGCTGGGAGCTGCCAGCTGCAGAGCGTGAAATCAGCCGGGAAAGGAATGCTGGGTCTGGCCCGTCACTCCTTAGCGAATTCCCTCTCCCCATTCCCGGTGGGGGCTGTGTCCTGTGGAATAAGCCCCAGCCCTCTTGCACCCTCCCCCTCCAGCTTCCCCTTCTCCCTGATTCACCACACCTTTGCTCCCCGCCTTGCCCACCCCGTGTGAGGCCGGGCTCAGGGCTCAGTGTGTGGGTGGGCACTGGGGGCATGGGCCGGAGAGGCCAGTGGGTTTCCAGCAGCGGACCAGAGGGGTGGGAGCCCCCAGGGAAGTCTGGTGGGGCTGTCAGGTGGGGCTATGGCTTGAGCCGCGTCCACATTGCCCAAGGCCAGGGCCTGGCCCCATGTCTCAGTGGGACTTGGGCGCTGACCCTCCTCCCGCATGGGTCCTAGGACCCGGCTCCTGAGTGCTGGCTGACCCGAGTCAGGCTGATGTGGTTGTGGAAAGAAGCGGGGCTTGGGATCAAACCGGAGTCAGAGCTGAGGCTTAGTGTGCTGTGTAGACGTATCCGCAGGGTGCTCGGTGCATGCTGCCAAGCTGCCCAGGGCTATGGCCCTGGCTGTCCCGTTTGTTAGTACTTCAAAGCTGGCAGCCCCCAGTTCGGGCAGGGGCCAACGGGGGCTCAGCCCATTCCCAGGGAGTTGGAAGAGCTGTGCCCCATTTGGGCTGGGGGGTGAGGGGGAATCCTGCATGAGGCCTGTCTCTGGGCTGCAGCAGCCATGTGGCTCCTGTTCCCATGCCCATGGCCCTTCCCGGCAGAGGGGGCAGCGGAAGGGTGCACCCTGGGGGGAAGTGGCTTTGGCTGAGGCCTTCCCATTCTGCTGGGTGTCCGCCAAGGCCCCTGCAGAGGATCCAGCCAGGCAGCGAGGACAATGGGCATTTGAGCAGGGCCAGGGATGCCGCGGGACAGAGATGCCTCTGTTCAGCCAGCAAGTCCCTGCCAGGCCGGGTCACACCAGGCTGGGCAGGGCACTTAGAGCAGGCGTTTACTACCCCTGGAATGGCAGGGATGGGCTGTCAACAGCCCGGGGGGGAGGGGGCACGAAGGGAAGGGAGTGCAGGGCTGTCTGGGCCAGGAAGGGACGGGGGTGTGTGTGCAGGGGTGTCTGGGAAGAGACGGGGATATGTGTGCAGGGGTGTCTGGGCTGGGAAGGGCTGGGTGTGTGTGTGTGTGCAGGGGTGTCTGGGCCGGGGTGTGTGTGTGTGCAGGGATGTCTGGGAAGGGATGGGGATGTGTGTGCAGGGGTGTCTGGGATGGGAAGGGACAGGGTGTGTGTGTGTGCAGGGATGTCTGGGCCGGGAAGGGATGGGGCATCTGAGCCCCAGTCTGAGTCAGGACTCGAACTCGCCCCGCTCGCTCCCAGTCCTTGCCTGCCTTCCACCCCTTGCTGTCCTTCAGCCCCACAGGAAGGCGCTGAGCTTTGGGATCCATCCCACAGCCCAGCCCACAGGGCTCCTCGTGGGCGGGAGGTTCGCCCTTCCCTAGGGGAAATGTCCATGGTGGTGTGGATGAGGCTTTGCGCCCTGCCCAATGCCGCCTGGGCCCAGCCCTGCAGGGAGTCCTGCTCTCAGCCCTGTGTAATGGGGAAATGAGACAGGAACCTGGAAATGGAGAAATGACTGGCCCAGAGGAGCTGTGGCAGGCCAACACTGCAAGCAAACCAGGCCAAACCCCTGTCTCTCCCCTGAAGTGGAAGCCATCCTAGTGCAGTGGCCCAGCTGTGTGCACGGGGGCTTGGCTCTGCACCAGGGAGCGATGCTGGAAGGGGCCGCCGGAGTCAGCTAGAAGGAATTTAATGAGGCTGCTCAAAATGCTACAGGCAGGCATCTTCTGGACCGAAAAAGGATGGTTTTGTTCAAAGCAGGAAAATGTCAAATCCCAAGAGAAGTGTGTTTTCCCAAGGGAACTGCTAACCCCGGTGGCGTTTTGCTTCCGTTCGTGTCACTCGGAAACGGGAACGGTAGTTCAGGTCCAGCTCCCGTCTGCGGGAACCAAACGTTGTGAACCAAAATATAAAAAGTCACTTTGAAATGTCTCAGGGGAAAAGATTGGCTTCCAGACTGGACGGAGAAGTGACTCCCCTGCTCGTCTGGACTCAGGCGCCGGTATCATGCATGGAGCCACCCCCGAGGCAAAACCCGCCTTGACCTCCCCACGTTCTCGCTGCCGCTGGTGTAACCCCGCTCCGCTCCCCGGAAGCCCGTTTCCAGCTGCTTTACCAGGCCCGTCTCCACAGCGGAAATCCCTCCACCTCTCAGCTCTGCGGTCACAGCCAGGCTAGCAGAGGACACAAGGGCCGCAGCTGGTGCTTATCTGAGCAGAGTCCGAGGCCGTAATGACCACGCTTGGGCTGCTGGAGTGTGGAGACCACTTCCCATCACACTGACCACTATGGTCTCTCTCTAGCTGCGCTCCCAGCTGTTGCCTCGTCTTATGCTTAGCCCAGATCCTCAAACGTCAGCGACGTTGCTCAGGCGAAGAAGAAAGCCATTGCCAAGCTCGTTTCCAGGTTCCAGCACCCGCAACAGATGAAGCCTGCTGCTGGTGGGTGGATTTCAGTGGAAGTTAGGAGCCGAAATACCTTTGAGAATCTGGGTGTGAGCTCTATCAGGCAGGGACAGGCAGTGTTCTCTGTTTGTACAGCTCCTAGCACAGTGGGGGCTTGGTTGGCGCTCCTAAGCACTGTAGTAATGCAGATAAATAGCAGGGATGAGATAGCCAACGGTGTTGTCTACACTAGTGCTCCCACTTTTGCTGTCCCAGTGGAGGAAAGGCCTGTGGGCAGAATTTGGCCTCATGAGCATCTGAATAGAGAAGACTTCAGGCATCTGCCCAGGAGGGCAGTGACAGAACAGAATGCTTTCCCATTTGATTTGGTTGCTCGGAGACATGGGGAGTATGTCTACATGGCAAGTAGAAACCCCCAGCACTGAGCCTCAGAGCCCGAGTCTAAGAGTCAGGCTCATGAGACCGCACTAAAAATAGCCATGTAGACATTGGGGCTTGGGCTGGAGCCTGGGCTCTGAACCCCAGGAGTAGAGTGAGCTTCATAGCCCACCCTCCAGCCCCAATGGCTAAACAGCTGTTTTAAGCACTGTAACGCGAGACCCACAAGCCAGAAGCTCAGACTCGCTGCTGCGGATTTCAGCTCACTGTGGGGATGTACCCCCCCTCCCGCCCCCCATACCTCATGTATCTCCCAAAGTACAGTCTAGTGCCCACTCTCAGTGGAGATGGCTAGTTCAGGTTAGATCCACCCAGAACCACAAACAGGGTGTGCTCCAAGCAGGTAACATACGTGCTTGCTATGGATGGTAACCCCCTACAGCAGCGGTTTTCAACCTTTTCTCATTTGCGGACCCCAAACAAATTTCGAGGTGTGGACTCCTTTGGAAATCTCAGACACAGTCTGCAGCCCCCCAGGGGTCCACGGGCCACAGAGTCAGTGTTTGGGGATGTTCACAATGCCGTATAAGTCACGCATGCCTGGGCAGGCTCTGGCTAGAGCAGAGTTGGCTGGGAAAGAGTTTTCCCAGCCCCTGACAATTTTCAAGATATTGAAAAATTTTCCCACTTGGAATCAGGAGAAAAAGTCAAAATCTGGAAAGTGTTCACAAGCTGGAAATCCAAAAGCTTCATTTCAAGGTGTTTCCTCATGATTGAACATATCTATTTACTATCACTAGCTTAACTGTCAAAACAAAAAGTCATTTTGCGCCTGAAAACGGCAATTTGTCATTTCCAGAATGTCCAAAAGGAAACGTTTTGACAATTGCAAAACTCGAACTTTTTTTTTAGTTGAAAAATTCATCAAAACTGAGGCAAAACTGCAAACAAGGTTCAGTTCCGACAAAGTGGCATTTTCCAACCCCACCCTCCCCAAGAGAAAAAAGCCTCATTCTGAGCCAGTGAGGGGGATTCTGGGTAGGGTCTCCCGGATCTAGATTTTAGCAAGGATTTTAGAAAGCGACTCGTGGTTCTGAGTGTCCGACTGGAGACAGAATAAGGGGGTTTGCTATCAAAGGATCAGTTTTGAAGATCTGAGTCCACATGGGCCATTCATAAGTCACACTGCTCACCACAGTACACGGATGGCCTGGCACTTGGAGGGAGGATTTTCCCTGGACATGTTGAGGCCCAGAGCTGGATGTGACAGGGCCAGGTGCCAGGCTGAGAGGTGTGGTGGACGTTCCATAGGACAAGATGGAACAGATTCTGGTCTTGGTTACATCAGTGTGTGATTAAAGCCGGGAGCGTCACAGGAGATACCCGCTACCTGTCTGGGCTGAGCCGACTCTGCAAGCTGCTGGGCTGGAGAGTGGAAACTGGTCAGTGAATCAAACCCGCAAGAAGTCACAGGACGATGATGTTAGACTGACCCCACCCAAACTGACAAGTTTTATCAAGTGGAAACCAGGCAATTCCTGGAAAATTTCTTGCATCTTAGGGCAGTGAGGTCTAGTAGTTAGAACCAGGGCTCCTGGCTCTGCCACTAAGTGACTCTGGGAAAACCAGCGAAACTTGCTGGGCCTCTGTTTCCTGAAATGCAAAACAGGGATCTAGCTTATTTATCATGCCTGCCACCATAGTACCCAGGCTTTGAGTCTATGGATCATGGGCCATACCGATTCCTGGCGTAACCCAACTGAATCACTGGGTATGGTCTGATACACTCGGGATGCATTTGACCCGGTAATAGGTGCCTCACCGAGAGATTTAGCAGGCGTAATTATTCATGTCTGTAAAGCACTTGGAGATAACAGATCCGTTAGGGGAAAGGTCTCCGCACGCTCCCAGAGGAATATGGGAACATGAGACCAGGGGCAAGACTGGGAGGGTCGCGGGAGCCAATAACATTGAAATAAATTGACGAAAATACTCAGCATTTTATTGCATCCTCCAAACCAATGAAAATAGACATCCGGCAGTACCAAAGGCACAGATTGCATGCCAGTCCCACGCCAGCAGAATACAGTGTGACTGCACACAGTAACAGATGATGCGCACGGCAGATCCCACTTGCAAGCAGCAGCGGCTGGCGAGAGAGGGCTGCACCGGCAGCTTCAAAATGCCCAGGAAAATCAGGAAGAGAGAGTGTGACGATTAAAGCCGAAGAACTGAGCAGGACTTTATCCCAACCCCAACGAGCCCTCACAGCCCAAGGCCAGGTTCACTCCTGGGAACGTTGCTTGGACATTCTTGTGCTTGCCGCTCTCCAACACTGCCCTGGTCGGGGGGGGGGGGGGGCCTGATTTCTCCTCATGAGTGACCAGGAGTCACCCCGTAGGTTGCAGCTGATCTCCCCAGCAGGGCTCTGAAAGGGCACTTGGCAGCTCAGAGAGCAGAGGTAGGTGCCCCCTCAGACCTGCGAGAGGGTAACCTGGCCTTTCGGCGCAGACCAGTAACAGCTGTCTGACGGACCAGAGCTGCGTTCCACCAGTACTAAGAGCAGAAAAGCACCAGCTGAAGGTACCCAGCACCTCCTGACCTTCCCAGGGGGCTCCTAGACCATCCCGCATGTTCTGCTGGCGAGGGTCCGTGATGGCCTCTGCCTGGTTTCAGACACATCACACAGGTTCCTTCCCTATTTTGGATGCCTGTAACCCTGCCACGGGGCCTGTTCTCCATACTCCATTCCCCGCAACACCACGCCAAAGAAAAAGAATTAACGAACAAGGGGAATGTTTCTAGGTAGAGTTTCCCATCTGCCATTGCTTATCAGCTGTGTCACCTCCCTGATCTCCAACGAGGCAGCCATTGCTGGATGATTGAATGACTGGGAGTGTTCTGTTCTGGCTTTGGCCAAAGGGCCTTGGCACGTAGGACCAAGAAGAACGTGGTGCCTGACGCAGCACCCTGCTAGCTCTGCTCAGCCAGACATCCTGGGACGGGTTTATTCACCTCCATGGTGAATCCCCTTGGGGCAGGCTCCTGTCATCTCTGCGAGTCTGCCCACCGGGCTCACCCCTCACCCACCCCACACGCTGCCGTGTCAATGACTTGGCAGCCCTTCTATCCCTTGCCACTCCCGCTTCTGCTCCTGGGACTGGCTTCCTCTTCCCTTCTGCACCACAGGCAGGCTTCCTGCCCCGCCCTTCGATCCTCACGAGGCCTAAACCTACCCTCTGAGCCCGGCCTGCTCCCTTTGAATCCTTCCCCCGGGTATTCCAGTGCCTTTCCCAGGCTGGCCCTCTCAGGCCTGGGAGTCCCTCCACGTGCCAGCCCTCCACCTCCCCTGCTCCCAATACATTGCTACCACCAAGGTCATTGGTGTTAATTCACCAGGTGATTAACCCTCTGCTTTGCCGCTGCGGGACGGCACGGCCAGCCAGTGCTCTGTATCCAAAGCACAGGGTCTCTTCAGGTTGGATGCAGAGTCCTGATGTTTTGGACAGCACCAGGCCATCGTCACCCAAGAAGCCAATCGGGTGACTCTACTCCAGCTCAGAAAGGGCCAGGCTATGGGACACAGGGCCTTTAGGTGCTCAGACACTGCAGTGATGAGATTGGTGGGAGTACCTATATCCTACGGTCCCTGGTCTGGGTCTGGCCCAGGTTGGTTGGGACTGAACATCACTGGTAGCCAATGGCTCTTTGGTGGGGCTCAGTGCAGATCTCCAAGGGCAGGTATCCACACCACAAAATCCACCACACAACACGCCCTTGTTCGGAGACAGCAGACTAGGCACAGAGCCCAAACTTCCTCAGAGGGGTCACCTGCAGGTCAGGGCCGAGGAGCAAGGGAGGGAGCAGGCCCAGGCACTGCTTGGCTGGGACCCTGGCTCAGGCGAGCAGAAGCGTCTGGTCTCTGGGGCTCTCACTCCAGCGGCACTAAATTCACACATGCCAGAGGAGACGCTACCCGCAGCCTTTGCTGCCGGCACTGAGCCTGGGTCCGATGCAGCTGGGGAGAGGGAACCACCAAAATCTCCCAGCTGCAGCTTGCCTGGACGTGAGGCAGCCTGGCAGCTGCACTGAAACGGACACAAGGGATCTGGGACTGCCCCCTCTCCCCAAACCACGTGGAAACCAGCCTGGTAGCATCACTCAACAGCCCCATGAAAAGCCACCACGGCCTGGAGGCGGGCGCTCTAATGGAGGTGATGCACAGCCCACCTGGAGAGACTTTGGGGCAGCCTCATAAGACAGGGGCTTGCCCACGGAGGGTGGTCTCTCGTAGGTGCCACAGGGGTGATGTGCTGTGCTTCCAACCCTCCAAAATAAGCCCTTGTCCTCCTTGAAATCCAGGAAGCTACAGCGGTGCCCTTCCAGCTCCCTCTCGCTGGCCTGATACTGTGTAAATCAGGAGCCATTCCACCAAAGCCAGTGCAGCTCCCCCAGTGGAGCAGGGAGACTACAGCCCTGCATATCCTGGGATTACAACTCCTCTTCCAAGCAGCCAGCCGAGCTGCAGTGACCCAGGCGAGGATGGGACACAGCTGTTCACAAGGAGACCAGCGACGGCCCTGGTAGAGTGGTCGAGGAGGCAGGAAGGCATGGCCCAAGAGACACCCGCCTGGCCGGGCTGGGCTTTGCTCCCTACCTCCTGGCTTCACCCTCTGCAGTCGTGCCTGGTCAGCTGGAGGCACCATGTCCCCAAGAGAGGGGCCCGACCTGGAGCCCCAATCCCAACAGCACACGCTGTGGTGGAGTTTGGATACAGACCCAATCTCTGCAGCTCAGACCTGCCTCAATCACGCGCTCACGCTGACCGTTCCTAGGAGTCAAGGGTCAAGACTTCCAAGAGGAACTAGTGATTGGGGGAGGACACCTTAATTTGAGCCCCCTCCCCCCGCCAATCACGAGTCACTTGTGATGGGGGCGTATCCCCTGCATCCTGGGCCGCCCCAGGAACTCCTCAGACTCTCTTAGTGTCCACTCTGTATAATTTATTCAAGTCCCCTCCACCAACACCTGGACAATGCCACACGCCCCGCCTACGCTCTACAACTCTTGCCTTCAGCCCCTGGTCAGCAGGGCCCCGGGAGGAAACCAGATCTCTCTTCCTTGGGATCTCCTTCAATCTAGGCACAGTTAGCCCCGTCTCCTGCCATCCCAAAACGGCCTCCCCGCCTTTCATCCAAGTAATTCCCTAACTCACCCTACCTCCCCACCTGATTAGCTAATTGCTCCCTACCCCCCCAATCAGCCATCACACGGGAAAAGATCAGAGTGCTGGCCGGTCTGTTGGGCCTCAGCACTCTGTCACAGCACCTAGGGAGGCCTTGGCCAAGGATTCTGCAGGGGGAACAAAGCCGACCTGTTGGACTGGAGGGGGGAGAAAACACATGGAGGAATAGCCAGCCCAAGACAGTGCAGAAAAAGGGGCCAGGTCATGATTCAGGGACCCCTCAAGGAGATGTCTGAGTGAAGGGGAACTGGAAGTTATGCCCTCGCCTCTGCTGTCAAGGTGCTGAGAATGAGCAACACTGAATGCCTTGCGAGGGGTTTTCCTCCAGTATTCTCACCCTTTCCTTCCATCTCGTTCCCTTGAAAGGGAATGCCGGGAAGTGGAAGTGGGGGTCAGGAGCTCACTGGAGACCCTCCCTCTGGAGAACTCCTGTTCCAATCCCAGGGCCACAGCAAGGAATCTCCACTGTCAATGAGCACACGACTGTTACCCGTGGTGGTTCCTGCCGAGAGTCTGGGCCGGTGGCCAGAGCCCTGGTGAGGCAGCAGGTGCGGGAAAGGAAATGTGCTGAGCCGGGGGGGCGGGAAAGAAGATCCCATTGCTGCATCAGTCGGCCTTGCAGAACAAGGATTCCTAGCCACACGGACCAACATCTTACCCCGTCGACTCACCCTTGACTTGACTTGGTAAGGACCCGTTGACTTACCCTGGGTCCTGCCCCCTCAGCTCCCACTACCCGCTCCTGTCCTGGCACTTGATAGGAATGACAGATCCATGGAGAGGCTGCTGTGTGATTTGTGCGTAACCATCCCACTCCCCTGCAATCCCCACCCTCCTGTATTTTTGGAGGCCAGGGTCCTGGCCGCAGCAGCGTAAGCACAGGGAGGTCCTGGCGATGTCTCAGCGAAGTATGCTGTTGGTTTCCTCTCGAGGCGCATCACAGCCCTCCCTGCCCAGCGTCGCTCCCAGGAGCTGGTAGCTCATCTGACCCCAAGACTCGCACCAACGGCAGGATTCCAGAGGCCGTCGGCAGCACTGGTAACATGCTTGTCTGGCGCGAGGCCGCCCTAGAAACGTTTGTCTTCTGGCTGGGAACTGACCACCAGCTCTTTGTTGCCGAAGTCCCACCAGGCGGTCATGTGGAAAGCCATGTTGGAAAGGACGACCAGGTACTCCAGGAAAGCAAAGATGGTATAGGCTAGGAGAGGAAGGGAGGGAACCCATCAGGTTAACGGAGGAAATGGGGCATAGGAAAGGGAAGAACTATGAATGCGAGCAAGACCACGTCTCTCTCAATGTGTTAGCCGAGCCTCTGGCACTACAGGGGCTGAAGCTTGGTAGCAAGACGTTCTCATTTCTCGAGAAGCCCGTTCCCGCCCAGCCCAGCGGGAAGCCGTTACTTTCTGATGGCCATTCGGGGAACGGCGGATCTCTGTCCATAATCTAGCAGGCATGTGTCTCCAGCACCACACCCACTGCAAAACCCAGCAATGCTGGCAGCCTTCCCAGAAAGCCAAGGCCTGAGTGGGAGCTGGAGGAGACTGATGGTATCCAGAAGGGGTCAGCAGGCGGGGGCAGACGCACGCTAGCAGGGAAGCAAAGGGAAACCGGCCCCTGCCGCGTCTGCTCTTTGACTGATTCAGGAGAAGGTTGTGATACGGGGCCCAGCGGTTGGGTCCTCAGGGACCTTACCTCCGGCCTCGCAGTACCAATTGTGGCGGAAGTAGATGCACACGGCCAAGGAGAACGTGACGAGGTTAAAGAGGAAGAGCAGCAGCTTCCACTTGTAGGACTTGCACTCCTGAAAGAGACCGACAGGACAAGGTCTGACCCCCAGAAGCTGGGTTAGAGGAGTAACCCCCTCCCCTTCCCGTACCCTTCCAAGAGGCCGCGGCCTGGACCTCCCAGCCCGAGCCTGCAGAGGCGAGGTCCTTAGCCCCTGGAAATGGCCCGAACTGCACGGTTCACACGGCAACCCCCCCATCACCTCTCGGCAGAGCCCAGGCATGATAGTGCAGCTGACACTCATTAGAACAGTGCCCCCAAGTGGTGGCAACTAAGCTCCCATAAATGGCACAGAAAGCTACCCACACAAACAAGAAGAGCCATCTCCCTCGGCGCTGTGTCCCTGCTAATTCTCTGCCATTTTCCCCAGCTGCGCACCCCTAGACTCCTGTAACAGTCATCATCCTTCTGGGCAAGGATGAATCCAACGCCACCGACCAATTATCTTGCTGCCTTACAATGTACAAGGAACACAATTTTCAAATAGGTGAAGAACAATTTTTCCTTTGCGGCTGCGCCGGGAGCTGGAGCTCAGGGCGCTGTTTCACCGGTGATCGCTGATCCAGAAAGAGGGGTGCCCTCGCAGCGAGCTAGGCATTCCTAAGGGTAACCTCATCTCTGACACTGGCACATCGTGTAGCCTTGGGGAAGTCATTTAACCTCCCTGTGAAGTGGATATAATACTAATCAATGGGCGGGTGCGTGTCTATGTGCAGGTCATTGGCCTCTGCAGGAAGGAATCAGGCTGCTCAACCATGTGTCATAGGCCCTATACTACCAACAGGTAAAATAGATTCTCCATTAGCTCCATGGGTTGGTGCCTGTGCTTTTGGAGCGAGAGTTCGCGTGCCCCCGCAAAGTCGCGTGACCACAGCACGCCTCGCAGTGAGGAGCGGAAATCCTGCTGGACGTGCCCATGGATGGTACAATGCTCACCCCCCCGCTCCCACTTTGGCTATCGGCACCCCCGCTGCTGGATCCTACCCCTCCCGGCCTGGCTCCCTCTGCGTTGAGCACCAGCCAAGGTGCAGGGGGTTCACCAGAACAAAGCAGGCAGCCGCCGCCGCGCCTCCCCCGGAGCTGTGCCCCGCTCGCTTGCCGCTGGGGCGGGGAGGAGGAGGAGGAAACCACACCAAGGAGCAGAGCTGGGGCGGGTGCAGAACCGAAGGCATTTCGCAAGCAGCACAAAGTGCTGGGGCGGGCTCCTCCTCCACCCCGGAGCGTGGTCCCACCGAGCCAGCCTGGCTGAGCTACTGGCCAAACGGGGGAGAGCCCCTGAGGAAGGGCTGGGGCCACGGCTGCTCCATAGGGGGTCTGCGTCCCCCTGACCCACACAGGCAGAATCTCCGGGGGGGTCGCAGCCTGACTGCTCCGGGACCCTCTAGCTCCACTGGTAGCCTGCAGACCCAAGTAACTGGCCACGTTCCCCAGAACACGGGGTCCAGCCTGCCAGGCTGTGAAAGGCGCGGCCACGGGAAACGTGGGCAAGCTGGAGCAGCCCCAAGGTCCATCCCGGCCTCCTGGCTCCCTCAGTGGCAGCTCCAGACACATCAGAGAGCCATGGACCCGCCTGTCCGCAGGGCACCTCCCTGAGGTGAGGTGGAGGTGAGCTTATGCCTGCAGCAGCCAGGTCAGGCAGGTGGGGGGATGCTGCCTCTCCTTGGGCAGTGAGAACCCCCCCCCAAATTTCCCATCTTTCTCCCCTCACTGCTCCCTGCCCCCTGAGATCCATCTGCAGCTCTCTCCTCCCTCTCACGCTGCCCAGGGGGGACCCAGACCCAAGACACTAGGCAAAGAAAACAGGAAACACTTCAGCTTGCCGCCCCCCACCCTCCCCGGCTCAGCCTTGCTAATGGACGAAGGCATGTGGCGGGGCGGGGGATAGAGTCAGACGGGGCGCTGAGGAGGGGGCTGCTTGCACCTTTCAGAACCTGCTTCTGGACAGCTGTCACCGCGAGGGGGCTGGACACTGGCCGGCCAGGAAGCCTGGGTCAGGCCAGTTGGAAAGGGGACACACACCGGAGCCACAGATGTGTTTTATTCCTGCTTCTCAGCAGTGGGAGGGGATTTTCCTCCTTTCTGAGGTTTCCAGCAGGGCAGAAACTCCAAGTCATGGGGCCTGCTGAGAAGTAGGAACATTCAAATCACAGCATCAGAGTTTCCATGACCCCACCGAAAGCGCGGTAGGTGCTGCCAGCCGCTCTCAACACACAAACAGGTGACGCCGGGGAGGAAAACCCCCGGAGGAAGGTTGGGCTTGTGGTTAATATACTGGCTGGGGACTCCAGGGACCTGGGTTCAACACCCTGGTCTGGCACAGACTCCCTGTGTGACCTTTGGCCTGTCACATTCTCTCTCAGTGACCCAGCTCCTTAATGATCTTTCCTTAATGATTCAGACTTCTGGGGCTGTCTCTAACTGTCCATACAGCACCCAGGGCAACGGGTTCCCCATAGCTCCAGGGGAGGCTAAGATGTCACTAATTCCTGCATCACCTCCACAATGCACTGTGCTGGTTTTGCTAGGCAAAAGAATCACGGGAAAGATACTGGGCCAAACATAAGCGCTGCTAGAACCGGGCTCACTACTTCTTTGGCCCTCCCGTGAGTCCTTCCAAGAAAAGAAGGAAATAGGAGAGAAGTTCCATAGCTTACCTAAGGCGGACGGCAGAAATCCAGGTTGCCCCACTCTGGCTGGTGCCCAGCCCTAACCTGTAGGCCGCACTACTTCCCACCCCCACACTCACATCTGCTAGGTTCCCCCCCACCACCCACACCCGAGCCTGCTACTCGGGGGGGGGGGGTGGAAGATGCTATAAAATTGGACTCAGGCTGCTCCCCATCATTGGGAACGAGAGCGCTTCCCCGCCCCCCCCCCCGAGGAATTACAAAGATCCCCCAAATCCGGGCCTACTGCCCGAGGACACATTCCCCTAGCAGCAGGGCTGGGGAGGAGGATGGACTATTTCATTTGAAATGAACTGTCGCAGAACGGGGGGGTGGGGCCAGATCATCTGAGTGTCAGGACCTCATGTGAAATAACAGTGAGCAATCCAAGCAGCAATCTATTATGTAAAACTTCACACAGGAAAAAGCAGGTCACAAGCCACCTTGTTTTCATACAGGCCCCTCTGGCAGCGGAAACATGACTTTTCTGTAGGCTAGCAGCAAGAACAAACAACTGATGGCTCATTGGTGCGCTCATTAACTCAGCAGCAGCTCTTAGCTCTTTGATCCCAAGCCTGGCAGCCTCTGTGCTGCACAGGGACTGTGGCTTCACCCTTCCGACCAGCAGAACCCGAAGCTTTCCAAAGGCACGCGCTGCTTTTTAAAAGATTTCAGGTGCTTTACTCTCCTCCTTGGGGACTTCTGCTTCTCAAGGCATGACACGGCTAAGATCTAAAGGCCAGGGCTTCGATCTAAAAGGCCACTCAGTCTGTACCAACATCAGGGATGCTTTAACTCTTGATCTCACGACAGCCAGGGAAAGACGCACCAGCTGGGAAGTTTCTCTAGCCAGCAGACGTTTCCGTCCCTGGGGCTTTAGCCAGGTGACTTTACTAGCTCTGCAGCCATGTCAGATCCAGTCTGGCCAGTACTTGGACGAGGGGGGCCCCCAAGAAAAGCCCAGGAGCAGCAGGAAATGGTGACTCTGAGTCAAGGGGTCTACAAGTAGCAAATCAGCCCCCAGCAGAGGGGATGAAAGACCCAGGCTGGCTGGAGATGCCATTTTCCCAGAGGAGGTATACAACCAGAACCCTGAAACCCTGCCGCCACTCAAGCTCCCAGTGCACTTCCCCTAAGAGTTGGCAGCTTAGCTCCAGCGTCCTGGTCAAACGGCAGCTCCGGCGATTCCGTTCTGCCACCCAACATTTCCTCTGTCATTTCAATTAGACGAGTCAGCCTGCAGATCCCGTCCTATAACCTGCCGTGTAGCATTGCCACGTCCCACCCCAGAAGCCGCTGCATCCTAGTGTGTGTGTGTGTGGGGGGGGGGCGGCCAATCCCTGCTTACACAGTCTGGGAAGCATTTAAGGATCTTTCTGGACAACAGGTGCATTTACTCCGACAGGAGGTACAAGCTTCTTCCTCAGTGGCCCAGACCTTGTAGAGATCTCACAGCATCCAGCCATTTTAATACTCTCAGGAGAGCCGCTATGGACTGTAACAACATCACACACGGGCTCCTGAACCCCAGGGCTGGGTAGCTCAGCCAGCTGACACTCCTGAGGGCCGCCCGTCCTGGACAGCCTGCATGGGGCACCAGGCTGCCGAACGGCTTTGGGCTGGTCCGCACCGGCCGCGGCGTTACCAAATAACTCTGCCTTGGGCAGAGCCTTTGTAATTATCTGCTCACATCTGGGACCCTGGGTCGGGCTGGGCCCAGCTCCGAGACTCACATTTCCGGAGGGGGGAACGTGGAATCTGACTCAGATCCCTGGGACAGGGCCATTGTAGTGCAGCTGGGTGGCGCGAGATGCATAGGAGCAATTTGGGAAGGATCAATGGCCTTTTGGTTATCATGAGATCTAGATTCAAGCCCTGGCTCTGCTTCAGTCTCCCTGGGAGACTCTGGACAAGTTCCTAAGGGTCTGTCTACACTGCATCGTACACCCAGGTCTGTGGGACCTGGTCTTGTGGACTAGGTGTGTCCAAGCCTGTGCTTGAGCGTCCACACTGCACTGTAAACCCGGGTCTCACAGTCGTGCTAACGTCCACACCGCACTACATAGACCCTCGGAGTCGGGTCTGAAGCTCAGGCTATGTCGACACTGCAAAGTGCCAGGGCTTGCACCCGAGTGAGAGCAGGACTCAGGCTTTGATCCACCCACAAGTAGGGTCCTAGGACTCGTTACTCCTGGAGGAATTCTGCGCTACTGCGCATGTGCAGAATTAATTTCCCCTGCAGATTTCTTTGCTTCCCCGCAGAAAAATGACTTTCTGATGGGGAAGCAAAGGGAAGTCACAAGAGCGGTCATACGATCATCCCCAGCAGTATGTTTTAGGTGCCCAGGGCAGTTGGTAGAGAGGTAAATCACTGTGGTGTACGGGGTGGAACTGGAGAAGACCCGGCTGGTGGCTCTCACCCTGCGCCAGGCTCAGTAGCTAGTCCCGGCTGGGCTGGAGGGGACGGGACTTCCTCTTCCCCTGCACAGCATCTGGGGCCATGTCAGACCCACCCTGATTTCTCCCCCGGCTGTAGGAAGCTCTGCAAACTCACATCCCCACCCCTTGTGCTTCCTGCACCTATCGCTCCTCAGTTGTAGGGGGAGAGGTCCCTGTACAGGGAGCTACTGCCCCATCCACCTAACCCCTGTGCATCCAGACCCCCTCATACGCAGATCCTCCCGCCAAGCTTCACCCTTCCACACCCAGAACCCCCCCCGATGAGTCCCACTCCCCCTGCACCTGGACCCAAGCCACACGCATCCGGATCCCCACCCTACTGAGCTCCACTCCCCCAGCATCTGGAACCTCCCCTAGAGTCCCCCACACCCAGACTCCCCGCCCCCAGTTGAACCCCAACCATCTTCTCCTGGACTCCCCTGCAGAGTCCCATTACTGTTGCACCCAGAACTCCCCAACAAGCCCCTGTGCATCCAGATCCGCCCCTCCCCCGCACCTCAATCCCCCACTGAGCTGCCCGCACCCAGATTGCCCCACACAGAACCCTCTCAACCCTCACCTGGATCCCCCCCGCACTAAGCCCCTTCACACTTGGATCCTGCCTTGCTAAGCCTGCCTGCCTGCACCTGGCATGGAGGGGCAGGGCTCTGGGGTGTTTCTGGGGCAGGCCCGGTCCTTGTGCTGTGTCAGGGTTGGGTGCAGCCTCACTACTGAGTCTGTGTCCCGGTGGGGAGCTGCAGTGTGATCTCCCACCTCTGTGCAGCCAGTGGCCTGTGCTCCCCAATGCCATGCTGGAGCCTCCACATTTATTTGCAAATAAATTTATTTGCTCTGATCCTGTCGCCTTGGGGGAACTGCTCCCCCGGGGACTTCGCTTGGGGAGCTGCCTGGCAGAAAGGCCCTGGCTGAGAGCACGGTCTGGAAGAGTGAGGGCCAGAATGCGGACAGTGGCGGGGTCAGGGCTGCTGGGTGGATCAGCAGCTACTTCCAGGGAGGCACACAGGGGCTGAACCCTCCACTGGCATGGGTGGCATCAGCAGCACGCTCCCCTCGCTTCCCGGAGGACTCTGATGCTCCTGGTGATCACGGAGCCCGGAGCCCAGCTGGCTTCAGCCTCTGCTGAAGGCTCGGCCCACAGTGCTGGCTGCTCCGGATGCTGCAGCTGGAAACTGCAGGAAGTCAAACTCGCTCAGTCAGTCATTTCAGCTTCCCACTTTCCCCCTGGGCAGACGGCAGGGAGCGGTGCTGGGCACTGGCCCCCACCGGGCCAGATCACTGTCCCAGGCAGCTGCCCTGGTGCAGCGGCTGTAGGTACCACACGCGTCTCTGGCCCAGGAAACCACGGCCAAGTATATTTAGTCCAGCTGTTTGCACACCTCGAGCTGAGGCGATTCCCATGCACTCAGGAGTTAGTCAGCAGCAAGAGAGCAGACAGCTTCCTCCCCCGGCCCACAAAACCACAGCCCCTCAGCCACGTGGCTCCCTTCCAGCGAGCACGAAGCCCCCGGGCTACCTGCCCCTCTGCACCAGGCTGGACAGGACAACGGGAAGCCCAGTGCTGTGTCGTGCCGACCCCTGGCGGCCCCAGTGTCATCTCAATCCTCATCAAACCCTTGGGCCTTTAAACCTGCAGAGACAGTGCACCCCAGTGTGGACTGCTCCCGTTTCACCTCTGAGCCATCCCAGAGCTCCTCAGCTCTCTCCCTCCAGCCAAACTCTTCCGGGGACCTTCTTGGAGTTCCTACCCCTAGATCTCCGCCTGGAAACATTCCTCTGGCGGGAACTTCAGGATCCTAGAGGCATTTGGCTGAGCGCTACACCCTTCAGCTCTGTCTCCAGCTCGGTTTGTGTCTGCGCTTTCTGCACCGGTTCCCATGTGGTGAACGTGAGGACAAATACAGCTCCTGTGCTGAGAATTTCAGGGGGGGGGCATATTTATAGCTGGCTCATCTCAGTGACCAGCAGCAACGCCGCGGGCTGCACTTGCTGTGTAGTGGCTGAAGTGTGAGCACACCCCCAAGTTTGGGTGACCTCGTCCATGGTTCTGATACAGATTCACAGCTCCCATAGGCCATACGGGTGTGAACAGAGCGACCCTCCGTTTGCTCCCTCTTATGTGACAAGTACTATAAAAATGCCCGTGGAAGATTGATCCTTTGTATCATGCCCCTTTCTGCTGAGCTCAGGGCCGCCCAGAAATGCATTTTAAAGACTACAAATAATTCATCTCACACACATTTCTCTACCTCTAGATTTGGACGTACAGTGCAGCTTTCATCAAAGCCCTTTGCAAACTCAGCCAGAGCGTTTAGGAACTGCTTCACCCACCACAGAAATGCAGCCACCTCTGGGGCCCAGCTTGGGCGCTGTTGAAGAACTCCACAGTCACATTGCAGAACGGTAAGGGAATAAGACGACGAATGGGGAAAGCAGGAGTCAGTTTAGCTAGCCGGATGGCACTGCAGTTTGGCCAGGACACCAGGGTTAACACGCAGCAACTCTCGTGTCTTGGTTTGGTCTCTCTCTGACACAAGGCACCACCCCCATCACACTGATGCGCTAGATACAATTTGGGGGGCTCCCGGTCAGGGGGCTCAGCTGGAATCAGCGCCCAGAGGGCGTGGCTGCAGCCCGGGGAATGCCGAAGAGCAGAGTGGTCTTTCAGCTCCCCTTGATGCTGCACAGAGTCCTGCTAACCGAGCTGGAATCAGAGGCTCATTAGCCAGAAGCCGGTGGGAGGTTTTGCAGCAGGAAGTGCAGAGCGCGGAGAGGCCGGCTGCTCGGGAAGAGGGGAAATGTGTCTCCATGGGCAGCGCCACACGCAAACTGGATCGAGCGCGTCTGACTGTACTGCCAGTTCGCGCCGTAGGGGAAAGCCAGGCTCGGGGGGGGGCTGCAGCGGACACACGCCGTGAAACTCGGGAAAGACTTGGGAAAATGCAGATGCTGGCCCAGAACTCCGGGCAGGGGACAGAGGGGGATGGATGGCTCCAAACTGGTCCGCTCCCTGTCCTGGTCTCTCCTTTATTCAGCCCATTCTCTGCCTCCCTCGTTCTCTCTGCACCACCCCACACCTGGCCTGCTCTCTCTTTTCCTCCCCACAGTGGAGCTTTCCTTGCTAGTTTGCTCATGACTGGCGGCCTTGTAACTGGAAACTGAACTCTGGTGGTTGGAGTTTCTACTTCCCCATTACAAAGTCTCTCCCCAGCGCCTTCCTGCCCTTGCTCAAAGACGGTTGCAACACGAGCAGTGATCAGCGCAATGCTTTTGCAAGACTTCAGATTCCTGTCGGGGCCACACATGCATACACACAAACACCCATACACGGTGCAAACCCCTGCAGAACTAGGGGCATTGTACCCCCCAAGTGCAAACCCCTGCAGAACCAGCGTTGTACCCCTCAGAGTACAAACCCCAGCATAACCAGGGATGTTATATCTTGCCCCCCCACATTCACAGTGCAAACCCCTGCATAACCAGTGGTGTTGTACCACCCCTCCCCCACCAGTGCAAACCCCTGCATCACCAGTGGTCTTGTACCCTGAGTGCAAACCTCTGCATAACTAGTGGTATTGCGTCCCTCCCCCTCACCCCCCGAGTGCAAAGCCCTACAAAAACAGTGGTGGTGTACCTCGCCCCCCCAGTACAAATCCCTGCATCACCAGTGGTGTTGTACCCTCTTACAGCAGCACTGAAATTGGCCCCCAGCACATGGGATACGGGACCTGGAGTAGACCCTAATGGCCATTCCTAACCCTGCTCCACCCTTCCAGGTCTCGCTTACCTGTCCCCCACCCCAAGCGTCCACATACAACATCAAGGAAATGCCTTTATTCAGTGCCAAGTCTCTCTCTTGTGCCTTCCAGCTGCATGGAGGAGAATTGCCACTGGTCTGCCAGCCCTGGGCAGCATGGTGCCCACTGCGTGATGCTTGGCAAAGGGGGCAGGTTCCAGGCGCTGCCCCGGGAATCTGACCCCAGAACCTCGGTGCTTTCTGGGGCCTTCGCTGCCATTCTGTAGTTCCCTGCTCAGTTCTCTTGAAGGAGAAGCGGTGCAAAAAGCCTTAGCCCTGACCAGTTGCGGCCTCCCCTGTGCCAGCAGGTGGTTTATGTTAAAATCCCAGTCGGGGCTCCCGAAGGCAGCGGAGAGAAGTGCCCCAAGAACCACTGGCTGGACGTTAATGTCAGGCAACGTTAAACGAGAAATAAGGCCCCGACTTTTCATAGTCAGGGAAATTCACCCTAGGAACAAAGTCACCCGGGAAGGGGCGAAGTCTCCATCTCACGCCTGTCTCTGGAAGTTGCACGAGCCACACCCGAGCCACTGGGCGCAAGGCCGGGGTAACTGGCGGAGAGTCTATGGCCAATGGGGGGGTCAGACAGGGGCCCAGCTGATTCCCAAGCAAATGGTGCCTCGGAACTGGCTCATAACTGGAACGGCCTGGGGCCGCTGGGCACAGGAGGAGGATTTCTAAGTGCGAGGGGGTGGGGCTGGGTTTGAATACTTCCTTGGAGTCCCAAATGGGCTTGCTGTGGGCACATCCAGCCCTTCCCTCCTGCAGGGAGCTCAGCACCTCCCCCCTTCAACTGTTGCTACTAGCTGGTTCTGCCACCCTGCATCCCCCCGGAGCTCTGTTCCCCCCCCAGCAGGCCCTCCTGACGCCCAGCCTGCTGCTCCTGCCCAGATCGCTGGTGGAGGCCAGAAGCCAGGGCAGAAACCCGCCTCTGCAGCCCCTTGGGGTGGGGGAAGAGAAGAAGGGAGCCCGATGGTGGCCCCGAGTTTGCAGCCAGGAAAGCAGCGCTGCCGTCAGGATGTGGGGCCACTTTCCTGGCACAAGGAGACTGTCTGGGTTTTTCCCCCAGAATCTCCCACGGTCAGAATTTCCTACCAGGTCAGCAGCTGCCGCCCCAACTTCTCTCTAATCAGTGCTGAGACTGGCAGTTCCAGCCCCGGCGCGAACGGCACAGCCGGGAAGGGAGGAGGATGTGGCCCCACCACCGATGGGCTCTCCAGCTGAGCCGAGCCCTCCCGCCCCCTGCAAAATATCCTGCATGTCGCAAGAGCCGGGCCCAAGCCCCAGGTTCCAAGCCTTTGGCTGGCGCTGGCTCGGAGAGGCCAGCCGAGATTGGGAGAAAGATTCCAGCGTGGCCCCCCTTGCCCCCCGGGCATGGCAGTGCCAGGCGCAGCTCGGTCTAGGCTGCGTGCTGAACTGAATGCCCTGCTCCTGGGAGCCAGCCAAAGGAAGTGCCCAATGGCCTCTCTTTCCAGCACGGCCCCCGGGACAAACCCCTGCCCCAGGACATCAGGCAGCGCACCGGCCCCCGCAGGCGCCCAAGGATAAGATGCCACCTGCTGACGAACTCATAGTACGTGTAAGAGCATGAGTTCGATCCAGTTCTGGCTGGGGAGATCTGTAGGCCTGGGAGGTTTTCTGGGATCCTGTTAGCTAAGCCTGCAGGCTGGGGGGGCGGGTGGGGGGGGGGTAAGAGGGGAGGAGGTTCCTCCCATCAAAATCAAGGTCATCCCAGGAAAACACACCAAGCAATAGGACAGAAACCCCAGGAGATTCGCATTGCTCAGGCCAGACAGGGCCTGTGAGACTGTGGATGGGCTTTCCAGTGTTGCAACGCCCCCTGCTGGTCTCGGGTGGTTCTGCGGTGCCTGTCCTCAGTTTCCCTCCTCCCACAAGCTCCTCAATACATGAGGAAGGACGGTCACCGAACAGCATCCTGTCTCGGGGACTGCATTGTTACCATCCTGCAACTGAAAACCAGGCTCTCTGCCCAGACCCTCGCTGGGGGGCACAGCTTCTCCTTCAGGAGGTCCCCAGCTCAACAGAGCCCCTAGGCTGTCCCCCGGCTCTCTCCCCTTTAGAGCTGGAGGTTACCCAGCCCCCCTCTGCCCCCTCTAAACTTCCAGGCTGCTCCTTGAAGGCTTACCAGCCTCCTTCTCTCGGAGCCCAGCCAGCTAGCCCAGGCTCCTGGCCCTCACTGCCCTGCTGAGTTCTCAGCTCTGTTTCCTAACTCCCCCCGCCCCCTCGAGCTGGGGTCAGTGATGATCATTAAAGCTGCCCGACCCTTTCAGCCCTAGGTCGGCG
Source organism: Caretta caretta (assembly GCF_965140235.1). Taxonomy (NCBI): domain Eukaryota; kingdom Metazoa; phylum Chordata; order Testudines; family Cheloniidae; genus Caretta; species Caretta caretta. Next base: position 7,899,909 of record NC_134206.1, read on the forward strand.
GCCACAGGCAGGGCTGAGCCCCGCTTTCCTCCAAGGGCCAGCCAGCCTGCGACCGAGACCGTCCCCCAGCCAGGGCTCTCTGCTGCACAAACAGATCAGTGTAGTGACGATGACGCCCAGTATGGGAAGGTCCTGCACAGGTTCCAGCAGTTCCCACCGCTACGCGCTCTGGGGCGAACGGAAACCCTGACCCATTTATTTCAGATACATTTCATCTGCGACCTGTGACTAGCCAGCTGCCCCTCTCCCCACATCACAGCGCCACCTCCTGGCGCCCAGTGTTAACGGCAGCCAGCTAGCCCCAGGCGAGCGTCGCTGGAAGAAGGCGTGGCAGAGAAGCAAGTGCGTGTCCGGGGCCTAGCGCGGGAGACCAGCGGTCCGGAGATCTGGATTCAGACTCTGACTCTGGGGGACCTTGGGCAAGATGCTTAACCTCCCTGAGCCGCAGCGTCCCTATCTGCTGAGCAGGGGTAAAGAGGCCGTTCTACCTCGGAAGGAAGCTGCAAGGCTGAAGCATCAGCGTCTGCAAAATGCCTTGAGATGCTCAGGTGGGAGGGGGGCGGAGAAGGGCAGGAGAGACCTTTAAGCCAACTGAGCAGCTGCCCCCCATGCATCCTGTCTGGCCCCGAGGTGCGACTCCAGCTTCCCCCCCGTCCGCAGAACCGCTGCCCGGAAAGGGAGAGGAAGTGGCGCTGGTGAGAGCGAGGTCCCTGCTGTCAGCACGCTCAGCCGTGGCACCCACAGGGAACACATTCCACAGCCAGCCCAGAGGACAATGCCTCTTGGTGTTGAGCCCGGAGTAACGCACATCCCCTGGGTCTGACTGAGCACCCATCGGAGCTCGGAGCATCCTGCCAGCAGGGCTGGAGTCCTGCAGAACTTAGGAGCAGATTTCTAGACCTCTCTAAGTGGAGGAACTGAAGCCAAAAGCCTTAGGTCTTTGCGGCAGGCCTCAAGCGCACCCTTCAGAGGCTGCTGCTAGATACTACAGTGATGAGCACGACAGGACAACGACGGTCATGGACCATGAGCACAGCCGGGGCCCAAACGCAGGCCAAGAGCATGTCTTTGTAAGGTTACGTTTGTGGAAAGATCTGTGCAGGCCTGGCCTCGCTATGGCTGGGGGTGTCCCCAGAGGGTTGCACGGCACATCACACCTACACGTGCGCACAAAGAATAAGCAACCTGCTCTGCCAACCAGAGGCATGTAGGCAGCCCTAGCGTGTCCCCGAGGGTACGGCCACTTGGGTGTTGCCAGAGGTCATGGCAGAAGCTCTGGTTACAAGGACTGGAGATGGACAATGACTAAAACACCGCTGGGCTCTCAGGAATAAGGAGACACGATTCTGAACTCCTTTGATCCTGAGTTCTTCCCCCGAGGAGGGAATGAGGGGTGTAAAAGAGAGGGGTAGATGAGGGGCGAGGGAGAAGGATCAGGAGTGGTGTAAGGAATGCCATCATCCCCACCATGCACATACACGGGGAGAGCAGCATAAGCCACCTCCCACCGAGTTTCCTAATCTTCTCGGAAGGACCTAATGAAACGGCCGATTGGGTGACTTGGCAGATTCAGGTTTCACATCGTGGGCTCTGGAGGAGCAGCCCTGCCAGGTGGGCACAGCCACCTGCAGGCAGGGTTAACACTGGGCAACACCCTGGTTAGACCAGGGTAGCGCCCAGATGAGATGTTACCTGGGGACGCTGAAAACCTGGGTTGAATTCACAGACTATCGGCCAACAAAAGCGATGTTCGGTGGCAATGAAGGCTGCGGCTGGACGCCCCGTGCATTCCTTTCCCCCATTATATTGCTACAAAACTGTCCATAACACACTTCGACGCTTTGTAAGACTTCTGCTGCCATCTCGAACAGAAAAAAACCAGGATGTTCCCCAGCTTCAGCAACCGTACATTCTCATGCAAACCCCGGACAGATCTGAATTCCTGGTCTCCTTCCCAGCTTAGAGAATTTCCCCCAAGGCTACAAGGATCTCTCTCTCTCTCTCGTTTTTTTCACCCCAGAAGCGAGAAGTGGTGTTTATGCCGGGGCTGATTTGTCATCACATTACAATCTGATGCCTTTACCTCGATGCACGTGTTTTCTATTATGGTTAAAAGTTATAACATGCTCTATAGACCAACACTCCCGATGTTCAGGGACTCCCAACCATCGAATCAGAGAAACATAGGGCTGCCAGGGATTCCAGAGGTCATCTAGTCCAGTGATTTGCAACCTTTGTGGGCTCAGGACCCATTTGTAAAATGGCCTGTCACCACCCACTCAATAGCCACAGTGCAAAAAGTATCTGGCTTACTAAGTATTTCTTATCCACGATATAGAACGTAGACATTAACGTAACACGTACTAGATACATACACTGTGCGTACTGCAGCTCCTGTCCCGCGGGGCTGTGCTCCCCGCTCTTGGCCTCGTGACCTCTAGGGTTGCCGTGCCACTCAGCTTTGGCCCGGCCCCCCTGACAGTGCCACTCATTCATATTTGGCCCAGTTGGCCCTGCACCAATGACGATGGAGGGGTGGCTGGGCCAAACCTGAGTGGTGCCAGGACCCAGTGCACCAGGTCGCAATGGGGAGCTGAGCCCTGACGGCTGTGGGGCAGGGGGGCTCTGCAACACCCCCAGGGCCTCTCACGTAACCCTTTGACACACCATGGTGACCCAGTTTTAAGTTGCGACCCAGGGGTTGAGAAACCCTGATCTAGTCCATCCCCCTGCGCCGAGGTGGGATTAAGTATACCTAGAGCATCCCTGACAGACGGTACCATCAGGCAACCTGCAGCCAACCCCAACCGATGGGAGCTTTAGTCCTCATTAGCTGGTGCTTTGTTCTTCAAGCACTCGCTTGAAATGAGTCAGCTAAAACAGTCGCGTCATTTGGAAAACCTCTGCCAATATGCAGGTGAGAGTCTGAGAGGGGTGTTGCAGGAGGAGGTGGCCCGTTCAGGGTGTTAGATGGGATTATTTCACCTGGGCGCAGTGAGCCCACCTCCCTGGTAGGGGGTTGCGAGTCCAAGATCTGCTGAAGCTGTGCGCAATGGCCTTACGGGGACCTGCGTACCATGTGACAAGTGGCCACCCAAAGACCATGTGACTTGTCAACTCTCCATGGACTCAAGGCACCATTTCCCACCACAGGCAGATGCTGGTTTCTAAGGCCTGGTCTACACTATGCGGTGAGGTTGATGTAAGCTGCCTTGCATTAACCTAGCTGTGGAAGCGTCTTCACTTAAGAACAGCCATACTGGATCAGACCAAAGGTCCATCTAGCCCAGCATCCTGTCTCTGATGGTGGCCAATGCCAGGTGTCCCAGAGGGAATGAACAGGTAATCATCAAGTGATCCATCCCGTGTCGCCCATTCCCAGCTTCTGGCAAACAGAGACTAGAGATACCTTCCTTGCCCATCCTGGTTAATAGCCATTGATGGACCTATCCTCCATGAACTTATCTAGTTCTTTTTTGAACTCTGTTATAGTCTTGGTCTTCACAACATCCTCTGGCAAGGAGTTTCACAGGTTGACTGTGTGTTGTGTGAAGCAATACTTCCTTTTATTTGTTTTAAACCTGCTGCCTATTAATTTCATTGGGTGACCCCTAGTTCTTGTGTTGTGAGGAGTAAATCACACTTCCTGATTTACTTTCTCCACACCTGTCACGATTTTATAGACCGCTATCATATCCCCCCCTTAGTCGTCTCTTTTCCAAGCTGAAAAGTCCCGGTCTTATTAATCTCTCCCACTGACGTAAGTGCCTCTCTATGCCGACTTAATACCACCACCTCCCCGAGCAGCACAGTCATGGTGGACATGTCATCAGGTCGATGCAGTGTCAGTGGAGAGCTGTGTTGCTTACAGCGACTGTCACTGGCTTGCAGGAGCCATCCCGCAATGCCTCACCCTGAGAGTACAACCGATACCAGCGTGACTGGTGAGGACGTGCACCGCTGACGCAAGACGCCAAGCACGCGCGCGATTTAGTAAGCGTGGTGGCTGTGCGCTGACGTACGGTAAGTCGACATAATTTTTTAGTGCAGACCCGGCCTAAGCCTTTGTCGATTTCCCTGCTGGGTGAAAGGGGTCAGGCTGACAGCCCCGGAGCCCGAAGGCGCCTACTTTGCAGCTGTAGCGCAAGCTTCTCCTGCGGTCAGCATGCCTCAGCGGAGACCGGGACCCAGAGGGAAGGGCTGAATTCCTGGGCATATCTCCAGGTCTGTCTGCCCTGCAGCTGAGGCTGCCAACGACAGGGCAATCTGTGAGCAGGATTTCTGGGATGGGGTGTGACCTTAGGAGTGTACTATAATACCTCATTGGAAGGTGACACAGGGCCAGAAAGAGTTAATTAACTCACAGACTGACCTGACCCATGGCTGAACCTTAAAGACTGGCTAGGAAGATATGTAAATGAACAGAGCTTTGAAATGCAAGCCGGCATTGTTAGAGATAGAAGGAGTACTTGTGGCACCTTAGAGACTAACCAATTTATTTGAGCATGAGCTTTCGTGAGCTACAGCTCACTTCATCAGATGTATACCGTGGAAACTGCAGCAGACTTTATATACACACAGAGAATATGAAACAATACCTCCTCCCACCCCACTGTCCTGCTGGTAATAGCTTATCTAAAGTGATCAACAGGTGGGCCATTTCCAGCACAAATCCAGGTTTTCTCACCCTCCACCCCCCCACACAAATTCACTCTCCTGCTGGTGCTAGCCCATCTTGGATGGGCTAGCACCAGCAGGAGAGTGAATTTGTGTGGGGGGGTGGAGGGTGAGAAAACCTGGATTTGTGCTGGAAATGGCCCACCTGTTGATCACTTTAGATAAGCTATTACCAGCAGGACAGTGGGGTGGGAGGAGGTATTGTTTCATATTCTCTGTGTGTATATAAAGTCTGCTGCAGTTTTCACGGTATACATCTGATGAAGTGAGCTGTAGCTCTCGAAAGCTCATGCTCAAATAAATTGGTTAGTCTCTAAGGTGCCACAAGTACTCCTTTTCTTTTTGCGAATACAGACTAACACGGCTGTTCCTCTGAAACCAGAGATAGAAGGGTAGCTGTTTGCTCAGGTCTTGTGATGTAAGCAAACAAGTCTTGTCTGTTATTATAGCTTTGATTCAAAGATCAAAAAAGGATTATTAACATTTATGATGACACTTGAGTGAAACAGCATTATTGTCTATATGTCGCTTTGAAGGTTGTGATAAACTGTAAAGGAACTGTTTAATGGATAAATTACACTATGCTAAAAGCCAGGGTGTTTGGGAGACACAAGATTAAGCTTATTCTCTCAGACCAAGAGGCTGCTGGAAAATGTATAAAAACCCGGGGACACGATCCTATTTTATCTCAGATCTGCTTGGGGTTTCAAGAGGGGGAAACCTTAAGCCACAAGAATTGAGATCCCCCGTCACTGGCTTGAGTCACCCTGAATATGGACATTGGACTATAACCTATGGACTATTTCTAAAAGGACTTTTGGCAACTACAAGCTCATCTCTGCTATGTATCTGAACCTTAAGAATTGAATTCAAGTCTGTATGTGTACTGATCTTTTAACCAACACACGCTCTCTTTTCTTTTTTAATAAATTTTAGTTTAGTTAATAAGAATTGACTATAAGCGTGTATTTTGGGTAAGATCTAAGTTATAATTGGAGCTGGGTGTGTGGCTGATCCTTTGGGGCTGGAAGAACCTTTCCTTTTATAGGATGAGATAAGATTTTCAGTAATTATCATCATATCTGACGTGTGTGTCTGGAGGGAGGCCTGAGGCTGGGCGCTTTAAGGGAACTGCATTATTTGGACTTCTGAGTAACCAGTGAGGTACTATAGAAGCAGTTTTGTGCTGGCTTGGTAAATCTAAGTACTGGAATATCCACCAGCGTTTGGGATTTGTCTGCCCCGTTCTGTTTGCAGCTCACCCTAATTGAGTGACCTCAGCTGGCTCCCATTGTCACATGGGGCATCTGTCCAGTGGGCACCAGAGGGAGAAGGGAAACAGGAAGACGACAGCAGGAGCTGGGGAGTTAAGGAGCACTGAGATCCAGAAAGATTGAGTGACCTCAGCTGGCTCCCACGGGCACCATTGTCACATGGGGCATCTGTCCAGTGGGCACCAGAGGGAGAAGGGAAACAGGAAGATGCCAGCAGGAGCTGGGGAGTTAGGGAGCACTGAGATCCAGAAAGATCTGGGAACATGCAAAGGCTTAGCCTAAAAAATAAAGAGCCTAAAAGCTGGAGCCCACAGGCTAGCGAACAAAGCTCCTCTAGTGCTCCCGAACCAGCATTTGCCATCCCACTACTCAAACAATCCAACGCAGGTTAAACTATCAGCATGCTGGAAACCAGCAGCCCGACTCTCTCCAGAGCAGGGAGTGGAAGTAGGAGCCTGTCCAGTGCTTGGAGCAGTGGACTGAGAGTCAGGACTCCTGTGTTCGATTTCTGACTTGCTATATGACAGAGGAGTCACTTAACCCCTGCGTGCCACAGTTTACCAGCCGAGAAAAATGGGACCTAACCCCTCTTTGCAGGGTGCTGAGAGGATTACAGAGGGACAGTAAATAGCTTGGAGATCTTGGAGGGAAGGCTTACAGCTGTGCGAAATATTTTAATGTAGAAAAACTAGTGTGGCTAATATCGCCCTCTGCTGGTGTGTATTAATAATGAAATGAATTCCTTTCCAGTTTGCTTGCAAGACCAGATGTCTTCACTCTTCCACAAAACACGAGCTCCCAGCCCGCAAGGCAACCAAGCAACCAGAGTCCCGATTCCAAAGCAGGCGCTCCATCAACCAAGCGTACTGGGTCAGGGAAAGCAGGGTCACAGAAGAGGCCTTAACCAGCTACTGGTTTTGGTTCCAACTCTAACCCCGGCACACGGTTTCGGAGAAGCAAGTAGGAAATCAAAGCCTTCGGAGCTGCTTGTGTGCCGATAAACGCTCAATTCCTTTTGGTTAACTGGCCCGTCACACGTTTTTCAGTCATCACCTTTCCCCTTGGTCTGTTTCACCCCCTAAAGTCGCTCCGACATCCTGCCCCGTCGCGGCGCTTTCATGCTCACGAGAGACAGACACGAAGCCCTCCGCCCCCAGCTGTGCGCCCCCAGCCCACCCAAGAGAAGAGCAGTGACAGTAGAAAAGGGAAGGTTACTGTACCTCGGGACTTACTGTGTTTTTCTTAGTCATCCGCCACAGAATGCAAGTCAGGAGCATGTGGCCCAGGGCCGAGGTGATAAAGAGGATGAAGGCGTTTTCGTGGATTGCTGCATCGACAAGAAAACAGGTTTCCCGTTAATGCGGAGCATGGAAATGAGCCAAAGGGAGCTGCCTGAGGAATGCTGGGGAGGCCACAGCAAGGAGAAGGCAGCGTGCATTACAAGGCCCCTGCTGGGAGGCTTGAAGGAGCTGGGTCAGTACTGCCTAGTAGTGACCCGGGACCCAAAGCTCTGGGGCTCTATTCATGGTGCTGCCGCTAACAAGCTGGGGAATCAGGGGCCAGCCATGTGACGTCACTCCACTGCCTTTTTGGGGCATGCTCTCAGTGTGCACGGAGCAGGAAAGAGAGCACCCCCCCAGGGCTTAGAACAGTGGTGGGCAAACTACGGCCTGGGGGCCACATCCGGCCCTCCATACGGTTTAAACCGGCCCTCGAACTCTTGCTGGGGAGCAGCGTCTAGGGCTTGTCCTGCTCCTGCGCTCCAGCCAGGGAGCGGGGTTGGAGGGCGCTCCGGGCACGTATGCTGAGTTTCCCGGAAACAGCAGAATGTCCCCCCTCCGGCTCCTACGTGTTGGGGCAGCCAGGGGGCTGCGTGTGCTGCCCCTGCCCCAAGCGCCACCCCTGCATCTCCCATTGGTCGGGAACTGCGGCTAATGGGAGCTGTAGGGGCGGTGCCTGCAGACAGGGCAGCACGCAGAGTCAGCTGGCCGCACCTCCGCATAGGAGCCAGAAAGGGGAAATGCTGCTGCTTCCAGGAGCTGCTTCAGGTAAGCGCCACCTGGAGCCTCCACCCCTGCCCCAGCCCTGACCCCTCTCCCGCACCCAACCCCCTCCCCCAGCTCACAGTCCCCTCCCGCACGCTGAACACCTCATTTCTGGCCCCACCCCAGAGCCCTCACCCCCCCATGCCCCAACCCCCTTGCGCCAGCCCTGATCCCCCTCCCGCCCTCTGAACCCCTTGGTCCCAGCCTAGAGCACCCTCCTACACCCTAAATCCCTCATCCCCAGCCTCACCCCAGAGCCCGCACCTTCCCGCCCCCCAACCCTCTGCCCCAGCCCAGAGCCCCCTCCTGCACCCTGAACTCCTCATTTCTGGCCCCAGCCAGAGCCTTCACGCCTCCTGTACCCCAACCCCAATTTCGTGAGCATTCACAGTCCACCATATAATTTTCATACCAAGATGTGGCCCTCGGGCCAAAAAGTTTGCCCACCCTGGCTTATAATGTGGCTTTGGGGCAGGGTGTAATCTGAGCACAGGAATCAGCTGAGTGACACCAATTCTTATGCAAAGGGGCCGGGGGGGGGGGGGGGAGGTTTGACAACGAGGCTGCTTGGTGGTGTCATTGTCCCCATCTATACAGCAGGGACAACGTCACTCTCCTCCTCGCAGGGGGAATGGGAGGCCGTATTCTCTCATGTGCATAAAGCCCGTTCACAGCCTGAACTGGAAGGGGCCAGACGAGGCCAAAGGGTCATTACCGGATGACTGCCCTGCACCTTTGCATTTAGCCTGACATGCTTTACAGACGTGCAAACCTGGAAAACAGGTCAGTGTCATTATCTCCATTCTACAGATGGGGAAACTGGGGCACAGAGATGTTAGGTCACTTCCACAGTGAGTCAGTGGCAGAACTAGGAAGAGAAGCCTCGTCTCCGGGCTCCCAACCCCTTGATCTAACCACCAGACAGACAATGAGCAGTTATTATTCTTGTTAATAATAGCGAGACTCCCTCTGGGTAACTGACTGCACATAGATTCCGAGTCAGGACAGAGATGTAACCTCTGACCTCTTTAGAGGAACGTTGCCAATCCGGGCAGAGGAACTAAAGGTGTTCTCACCCCCATTAGAGAAGCCCGTGTGATTCTGGGTGGGTCATTTTAAAATAAATGGTTCAAATTAAGAAAAAAGATCACAACCCTTTCCCCACAAACTTATCCACCAAGCAGCTTCTGCAGCCTTGCACTTACAAGCAACCCTACAATAACAAAAGAATGTAGGTGTCTTATTTCAGGGTAAAAGAAGTCTGGCAGGGGGTGGTAATAAACAGCGAATTCATCGTGAAGAATAACCTTGGAGATCCCTTGCCAGAGACTGTCAAAGGAAGCCTGTTTTCGTTTCAGTGGAAACAAGGGAGTTGGTCAATGCTAAGGTTGTCAGCCCATAATAACGGGGCTGGGAGAACTGGTATGAACTTTAGCCTGTACCCCAAACCTTGCTCACATATGCAATACGCTCCCAGGACTTCCAGTCCAATACTCACAATGTGCTCTGGACAAGCCACAGAGGACATAAGATTTGGGGGGAATGTCTGTCCCAGGGGTTCTGCAGTGGATGGAGACTGACTGAGCCCTCGAGGGAATCTTTTAATGTGGTGGGCGAGCCTGTTCAGAAGGTTACTGGTGGCACGTCCAGCCGCACGGAGGCCTCAAGGAAGCAAAGGCATCAATGCACTTTGGGGCACCAGAATCCATCTATGAGTCACTGAACTCTTTGGAAAAACAAAAGGAGTACTTGTGGCACCTTAGAGACTAACCAATTTATTTGAGCATCAGCTTTCGTGAGCTAAGCTCACTTCATCGGATGAACTCTTTGGGGCATTCGCCAGTCCCAGTGCCTTGAGGACCAGACACTGATGCACTGTGTTGGTAAGTTGAGGAGGGAGTTCTAGGGAATAGCACAGTTTACATCAGGGTGGCTGCTTGCCCCAGGATAACCGCGCATCAGTGAAGATCAGGGAGGGGAACACTCAGACCCATTCTCACGCCTTTATACCTTCTTTCTCAACCACTTTTCCCCAAACTTGGCAAATCCCCTGCTCCCCATTTCAGGAACTCGCCAGCTCTGAAGGTCTAAATCTAAATAGCTTCCTCCCGTCCTTGGAAGAGGAGCACAGCGAACAGGGCTAGCGTGACAAGCCCTGTATCCAGAGACCAGGAGCTGCAGCAGTGCGAGCTTCCTATTCATCATCTATGTAATGCACACCAAACCTGGCCTGGGCAAGGTGCCTGCAGGGTTGAGAGGGGTGGTCAGTTTCCAGGGCCCATTCAGGCCTTGGCCCTCTGCAGAGGCTTCCAGCAAGAGGGCCAATTAACGCCTCATTTTGGAGGTGTTTGTTACCTGGGTCCTTGCCCACAATGCACTGCACTGAGATCCAACCAACCCATTTCAGATAGGCCACCTAACAGCCATCAGGAGGTAAGGACTTTCTGTCACTGCCACCTGGGGCTAGATTCAGACTTCTGACCTAGGGATGACATAAACAGGCTCATTGCAATATTTCAGCAGTTGGTTTGCAAATGCCAACTCGTTACCCCTTACGCTGAACAATCTATCCCAACTCATATTTAGCTCACACGCTCCGATTTCCTTCCCCAGACCTGGAAAAGACCTCTGTGTAGCTCAAAAGCTTGTATCTTCCACCAACAGAACATTAGAACGGCCACACTGGGTCAGACCAAAGGTCCATCTAGCCCAGTGTCCTGTCTTCTGACAGTGGCCAGTGCCAGGTGCCCCAGAGGGAATGAACAGAACAGGGAATCATCAAGTGACCCATCCCCTGTCACCCATTCCCAGCGTCTGGCAAACAGAGGTTAGGGACACCATCCCTGTCCATCCTGGATAACAGCCATTGATGGACCTATCCTCCATAAACAGATCTAATTCTTTTTTGAACCCTGTTATAGTCTTGGCCTTTACAGCATCCTCCAGCAAAGAGTTCCACAGGTAAACTGTGCATTGTGTGAAGCTGGTACAGTAAAATCTATTACCTCAACTACTCTGTCTCTTTCGTATCCTGGGACTAACCTGGCTACAACACTTCAAACAAATACATTGATGCGACAGACAGTGATTTCCTGCAATATCGTAGCAAATTAAGTTTAAATATCTTAGGAGTTCACTGTATTAAAAATGGCAAATGTTTATGTCTTATTGTGAGATGATGTGTAATGTCTCTCGGGAGCACACTTGACTAATGCAAACCCTGAGAAGTGCTATGAGCTTCAAAGGACTAATTGAAAATGCTGTGAAGTTTGAAAGCTACGTGGGTTTCCCAGGAACTCTCTAGGGGGAGGTGTCTGCAAACGTACTCCCTCTGGTGCTGAAGCAGCGCCTGGTCCATGAGAACACATCAAAGACCCAAAGGGTGTGAAGAACTGACTCAGATTCTGGGGGGTGCTTGTTCTGAGCTAACAGCTGTAATGAACTTACGAGCACAGAAAACTGTCCTGATGCTTTGAAGGACTGACCTCCTGCCAGAGCCCTGGCTGGAGCTGGGGAGAGCTGATTAGCAAGCGTGGAGGTCAGGGGTGGGCAAACTACGGCCCGCGGGCTGGATCCGGCCCGCGGGATTGCCACTCCTGGGAGCGGCCAGCACCACGTCCCTGCGGTCCCTGGGGCAGAGGGCTCCGTGCGCTGCCCTCGCCTCCAGGCACTGCCCCCCGCAGCTCCCACTGGCCAGGAACGGGGAACCACGGCCAATGGGAACTTCAGGGGAGGCAACCACAGGCAGGGGCAGCCCGCAGAGCCCTCTGCCCTCCTCTCCCCCGGGGCCACAGGGACGGGGTGCCGCTGCCACCCTGGAGCCACCCCAGGTAAGCAGTGCCGAGCTGGAGCCCGCACCCTGCACCCCAACCCCCTGCCACACCCCAACTCCCTGCCCTGAGCCCCCTGCCGCGCCCCGCACCCCTCCTGCACCCCAACCCCCTGCCACACCCCAACTCCCTGCCCTGAGCCCCCTGCTGCGCCCCGCACCCCTCCTGTACCCCAACTCCCTGCCCTGAGCCCCCTGCCGCACCCCACACCCCTCCTGCACCCCAACCCCCTGCCCTGAGCCCCCTGCCGCACCCCGACCCCCTGCCACACCCCAACTCCCTGCCCTGAGCCCCCTGCTGCGCCCCGCACCCCTCCTGTACCCCAACCCCCTGCCACACCCCAACTCCCTGCCCTGAGCCCCCTGCCGCACCCCGCACCCTTCCTGCACCCCAACTCCCTGCCCTGAGCCCCCTGCCGCACCCCGCACCCCTCCTGCACCCCAACCCCCTGCCCTGAGCCCCCTGCTGCACCCCACATCCCTCCTGCACCCCAACCCCCTGCCACACCCCAACTCCCTGCCCTGAGCCCCCTGCCGCACCCCGCACCCCTCCTGCACCCCAACCCCCTGCCACACCCCAACTCCCTGCCCTGAGCCCCCTGCCACACCCCACACCCCTCCTGCACCCCAACTCCCTGCCCTGAGCCCCCTGCCACACCCCACACCCCTCCTGCACCCCAACCCCCTGCCACACCCCAACTCCCTGCCCTGAGCCCCCTGCCACACCCCGCACCCCTCCTGCACCCCAACCCCCTGCCCTAAGCCCCCGCCGCACCCCACACCCCTCCTGCACCCCTATCCCCTGCCACTCCCCAACTCCCTGCCCTGAGCCCCCTGCCGCATCCCATACCCCTCCTGCACCCCAACCCCCTGCCACACCCCAACTCCCTGCCCTGAGCCCCCTGCCGCACCCCACACCCCTCCTGCACCCCAACCCCCTGCCACACCCCAACTCCCTGCCCTGAGCCCCCTGCCACACCCCTCCTGCACCCCAACCCCCTGCCCTGAGCCCTCTTGTACACCCCACAGCCCTCCTCTGCCCCAACCCCTTGCCCTAAGCACCTTCCTGCACCCCGCACCCCCTCTCACATCCCGCACCCCAACCCCCGTTCCAGCCCTACATTCATGGCCCTGCATGCAATTTCCCCACCCAGATGTGGCCACCGGGCCAAAAAGTTTGCCCACCCCGGGGTAGGCTCGTCGCTTGCTTTTCACGTTTTCTCTGCAGCGCCTCCACCTTAGGCATCAATGAATTTGCTTTCCAAGAGCTGCGTGGGAACTTCACTGTTCACAGCCTCTGAGGAGAAGGCAAAGCAGGCCTGCGGAGGCGGTCTGCCTCGCTGGGGTATTCACAGCCTGGCCAGCAAGCTGTGCAGCCTGGAAATGCCCTGGTCAGGAGGGAGAGAGACGCAGGTCTCCACCCCAGAGAAGTGATGGCTGGGGAACTGGAAGCCTGAGAGGGGATGCCCGTGCTGGATCACGGAGGGAGAAATACAGGTGAACCATGACAGCTGGCATTAACAATGCCCAGTGCCTAGAACGGACGCGTCTGGACCTGACTCAGTGAGGAGGTGAACAGGGGTTCCAGGCTAGTGCAGCAAGGGACAAGGTCCTGTAAACAGCACCAACCCAGCAACGAGTGGGTGAGCAGAACCAGAGTATCTGGCAAACTGGCAGAGGGCATGTGTAGAAAGACAAGTGACTAGCAGGAGCCTGCGAGACACTGAGAGCTTAAAAGGTGCTGCATCTCCCACCCTCCTGAGCTGTTTGCCCTGCACACCGACAGGGGCGGCATAGCAAGACCCTGTCTTTTCACACACCCACTCGACACCAAGCCAGGGCACAGGTTGCCCTGTTCTACCACCGGTACCTGCTAGGAAATCCTGGCCCCTTTGAAATCAATAGGAAACGACCCATTGAATTCAGTGGGCTGGGGGTTGTCTCCCTGATGTGAAATCATCACCGTTTTCCTCCCCACTACATCGGATGTCTACGGCCAAGTGCCAACTGGCCACTGATCCTTCCTGGCAATATCACCAGTCCCCAGCAAACTGAGGCCGGGACCTCATCACCACCAAGTCAAGACACCAGAGACAGCTCCACCCCGATCTGACTCCCAGCAGGACAGCTGCTCTCTGCCTCCCTGGCCCTGCTGTTGTGCCTTAGAGCCCGGCTTGCTGAGGGTCGCTGCCTCATACCAGGGCTTCTACTCAGAAAGTTGCCTGTACAGAAATGGCACCTTCTTCCCACATGCACTTAGTAAAACCCGCTTTCCGCCCTCCTGCTTCCACTGCCGTCTGCAGGCAGCGATGCCATGGTCCGACCCGTTCCAGTCTGGGTCACACACCACCACAACTACCTTCCAACAGCCGGCCACCTCCACCAATTTGACCCAGTTGAAAGCAATGGGCTGGTTTCACTGGCGGAACTCCACTGAAGTCACCAGGGATGAACTGGGCTCACGGGGTTATCACAGGTGTAACTGAGGCCTGAAATTGACTTGCAGAATCTTTGTTACTGGGGCGAACATGCAAGTCAGAAAGAACTCAGCTTGTCTTTGAGATCCCAGGGTGACAGCTCAAAAACCTGGCACAAATGCTAGACACACAAAGGCCCATCATGCCATTCTTACAGGATTGTCATTCAGACTACAACTGCACCAGTCTGTCTCTACACCTGAAAATTAAACCATGCTAACTAAACCGAGTTACCCAACTGCACGCATTTTTACCCAGTTGCAAACAGATGGGAGAAGCGCATCTCCTAGCCCACCATGCACAGATACCCCCCCACACACAAAATGGCCACGCAGTTTGCTTTAACTTAAAATCAAGAACTTCACCTTCCATAAGAAAGGCCAAACTGGGTCAGACCAAAGATCCATCTAGCCCAGTATTCTGTCTTCGGACAGTGGCCAAAGCCAGGTGCCCCAGAGGAAATGAACAGAACAGGGAATCATCAAGTGATCCATCGCGTTGCCCATTCTCGGCTTCTGGCAAACAGAGGCTAGGGACACCATCCCTGCCCATTCTGGCTAATAGCCATTGATGGACCTATCCTCCATGATAGATAGGACTTATCTAGAACTTATCTAGGACTTAACTAGAACTTATCTAGTTCTTTTTTGAATCCTGTTAGTGTCTTGGCCTTCACAACATCCTCTGGCAAAGAGTTCCGCAGGTCGACTGTGCGTTGTGTGAAAAAATACTTCCTTTTGTTTTAAACCTGCTGCCTATTAATTTTATTTGGGGACCCCTAGTTCTTGTGCTATGAGGAGGAGTAAATAACACTTCCTGATTTACTTTCTCCACACCACTCATGATTTTATAGATCTCTATCATATCCCCCCTTAGTCGTCTCTTTTCCAAGCTGAAAAGTCCAAGTCTTATTAATCTCTCCTCATATAGAAGCTGTTGCATATGTCTAATAATTTTTGTTGCCCTTTTCTGAACCTTTTCCAATTCCAATATATCTTTTTTGAGATGGGAGGGCCACATCTGCACACAGTATTCAAGAGGTGGGCGTACCATGGATTTATACAGAGGCAATATGATATTTTCTGCCTTACTGTCTGTCCCTTTCTTAATGATTCCCAACATTCTGTTAGTTTTTTTGACTGCCGCTGCACATGGAGTGGATGTTTTCAGAGAACCATCCACAATGACACCAAGATCTCTTTCTTGAGTGGTAACAGCCAATTTAGACCCCATCATTGCATATGTATAGTTGGGATTATGTTTTCCAATGTGCATTACTTTGCATTTATCAACATTGAATGTCATCTGCCATTTTGTTGCCTAGTCACCCAGTTTTGCGGGATCCTTTTGTAGCTCTTCACCGTCTGCCTGGGACGTAACTATTTTGAGTAGTTTTGTATCATCTGCAAATTTTGCCACCTCACTGTTTACGCCTTTTTCCAGATCATCTATGAATATGTTGAACAGGACTTGTCCCAGTACAGACCCCTGGGGGACCCGACTATTTACCTCTCTCCGTTCTGAAAACTAACCATTTATTCCTACCCTTTGTTTCCTGCCTTTTAACCAGTTACCAGTCCATGAGAGCACCTTCCTTGAGACCAAACACAGGAAATTATCGGAGATAAAGTTATAAGCAACTAAAGAAGCAGTTAGAATGCAAGCCAGACTCAACCCGGACTGTAGTGTTTCTTATTGCAATGGGGCAAGTGGCAGAGTGGGGGACACAGCCTGAGTGCACAACTTTGAGCAAAGAAGTCCTAAATTCCAATCCCAGCTCTAACGCTGACTTCCTCTGTGATCTTGGCCATGTCGCGTCCCTACCATGAGGATCAATTAGTTAACACTTGCTACATACAAGTCCCAGGTATTTTTATTAATACAGGGCCCATGGATTTTAATGGAACGTGTGCATTTTTATTGATTTTTCTCCTGAACCGATGATCCCAAAAATAAGCACTAATAAAAAAATTAAAAAAACAACTGTAATTAAGTGACTCACGACTGTGCAGAACCCCAATTGTTACGACCCAGAGAATCAGCACAGCACGCTGTAGAAACCTACCATAGTTTTCCGAGGAAGAGACGTACGTCAGCAAAAGGAGAGCGAGGTTTTCGAGCACGTTGAGGGCGAAGTTGATGCGGCACAGCCGTGGGTAGCGAGGGTGCGCGCAGTGACAGCTGTGGTAATGGTTCCGGTACGCGATGGCCACCAGGAAGCGGGGCGCCGAGTGGACGCCAATGCAGAAACGCCACACGTAGCGCTGAGGGGTCTCGCCGCCAATCGCGGCACTGATGGAGGGGAGGTAATTGGGGACCTGGGAGAAAAAGGAGAGTTTGTTGAAGAGGCATTGGGATTTTGTAGGCGAATAGGTCAATTTACAGCTCTCTAAGATGTCGGAGTGCTTAACAAGGGCAAGTTCTGTCCCTAGCTCCCACATCAGGAAATTGAGGCACAGAGAAAGAAAGTAACTTGCTCAAGTTCACACAGCACCTATTGAGCTCCAGGGAAGCCAGGAATAAAACACAGGACTTCTGATGCCCAGGTCTCCTACTCTATTCACTAGACAACACTGCCATTCTTTGAGAAATCACATCTTTAACAGATTTTGCTCTCAGGGTCTAGTGGGTCCCTTTAAGTTCTCTACCAAGCTGAAGGCACGTACACCGCAGTGAGTAGCTGTCGTTTCCTGAAAGTGGAACAGCAGAGACCAGATCACGCAGAAAAGGAATCCAAACAGCGGGCAACACACGGTCCCGACAGCCAGGGTGGTAAAGCGGAGCCGGAAGAGGATCCCATCTCGATCCAGTGGCAGTGGCACCTGAAACATGTTGCTGGACCTGAAAGCAAGAAGCAACTATTTGAAGAATGTCCTTTCTACTACTGCAACAATCATCTCCAAGAGCACTTCAGCGGGTCAAATGCATACAACTGTAATCTGCTGTTAGCCAATACATATAGGTTATGTACTGTGACACTGAGCCAGAAAGGGTTAAGCAACCAGCAGGCTAAAGTGACCCAGATCAACTTTTAAGAACATATTAGAGAAGTACTGAAATGGTAAACAGGGCCATTTCTTGTAGATAATTATCAAAGCCACGTAAGTGGACTAAATCCTTTGAAACGCAAACCGATATTGTCATAGAATTAGAAGTAAATACTAACTGTCTTTGTCAGAGTTAAACCGTTAGGAGTTTAACAGTGTGATCTAATTAGCATGTAGACGCTAAACATCAGTTTCTGTCTGCAACATTTTGTTACTAATATTCTATTGATACAGAGAGCAAAAGGGAATATTAGCAATTAGATGAAACGTGGTGTAATATCATTGTCTTTATTTCTCTTTGAAGTTTGTAGCAAACTACCTGTGAACGTTTGAATGGTCAATTGCATTATGCTAATCAATGCAACTAATTACCTGTGTATACATAGCAAATAGGAATTGACTTCAAAGCAACAATGTGTATTATCTATTCTTCATCCAAGGAAGGTCCACTGTATTATCTGCTATCAAGAGGCTATCGTAACCTGCCAGAGATCTATAAAAGAACTCAAGGATCCTGTCATCTCACATCTGCTTAAACTTTGTCAGGGGAAGCAAGCTGCAAGACTGAGGTCTTCAGGTACCCTGGGATGTCCCTGAAAATTCTTATGGAAGGATGTGAACCAATTATATACACGGATTGCCTATTGGTCTATAGACTATGGAATTAATTCTGGAAGAAAAGATAAGAACAGATTTAATAATTTTATTAAGATAATGTTGAAGTAAAAAGAAAACAGTACAGAGTTTAAGCATAGAAGTTTCTGGTTATCAGGGAATAAGGTACAGATTATCAAGGGCTGCAAAATTCGGTTTAGGAACAGGTGGCATAAGGAATACATAATCTGCAATCTCCCGATTGGGGGTAAAAGTTTAATGGGTCAAAGTACAGACATTGAGATATGGGGGTATGTTTTCCATATAATGGCTATGTTCAGGTGTGGAGTATAATGAGTGGATACGATGATGAGGATGGATCTACCCTCATTTGGTGGGATTTAATGTTCAGTGAGTTTATGGTTCCAGTTCATATGGTCCAATGGAAAAAGTCTCTCAGTCCCTTTCCCACAGTTGATGCACGATGTCGTACCGGCTCACACCTCCTGGTACTGTCGGTGGCTGGTGATGTGTTTGATGCAGATGTCCCTGGACCATCGGATGGTGTCCGAGACTATGAAGTGCCACATGAGCCGTGTGTAGCGTCGACCGATCCCACAGGTCCGCAGCACACGCTCGTTGCAGGGGTCCCAAGCGCCCAGGGCTCCGACGATCAGGGCGTCCATCTGCACCTCGTAGCCCTTCGCTCTCAGGGTGTCGGCCAGTGGGGCGTATTTTTCCAGCTTACGAGCTTGGGCTTCGCGGAAGGCCAGGGTCCTGTTCTCGAAGGAGACCGTGATGTCGACAAGGATGATCTTTTTCTGGGCCTTGTCGGTGACTACCACGTCGGGTCGCAACTGGCTGTCAGTACTGGGGATGGCGCAGTTCACGGCGACCTCCCCTAAGCACGGTGCGATGGCTTTCACCAGGTGGTTCTGGATAGCATTGTGGCGCAGCTGCCAGGCTCTACAGGCAGCTCACCATCTCTGCTATGAAACTGACTTAAGAACTATACTCATATCTGTTTCAGAGTAGCAGCCGTGTTAGTCTGTATCCGCAAAAAGAAAACGAGGACTTGTGGCTCCTTAGAGACTAACAAATTTATTTGAGCAGAAGCTTTCGTGAGCTACAGCTCACTGCATCGAATGCATTCAGTGGAAAATACAGTGGGGAGATTTATATACACAGAGAACATGAAACAATGGGTGTTACCATACACACTGTAATGAGAATGATCAGGTAAGGTGAGCTATTACCAGCAGGAGAGCGAGGGGGGGAAAAAACCTTTTGTAGTGATAATCAAGGTGGGCCATTTCCAGCAGTTGACAAGAACATCTGAGGAACAGTGGGGCGGGGGGAGGTAAACATGGGGAAATAGTTTTACTTTGTGTAATAACCCATCCACTCCCAGTCTTCATTCAAGCCTAAGTTAATTGTATCCAGTTTGCAAATTAATTCCAATTCAGCAGTCTCTCCTTGGAGTCTGTTTTTCAAGTTATTTTGTTGAAGAATTCCCACTTTTAGGTCTGTAATCGAGTGACCGAGATTGAAGTGTTCTCCGACTGTTTTTTGAATGTTATAATTCTTGATGTCTGATTTGTGTCCATTTATTCTTTTACATAGAGACTGTCCGGTTTGGATAATGTACATGGCAGAGGGGCATTGCTGGCACATATCACATTGGTAGATGTGTAGGTGAACAAGCCTCTGATAGTGTGGCTGATGTGATTAGGCCCTATGGTGGTGTCCCCTGAATAGATATGTGGACACAGTTGGCAACGGGCTTTGTTGCAAGGATAGGTTCCTGGGTTAGTGGTTCTGTTGTGTGGTGTGTGGTTGCTGGTGAGTATTTGCTTCAGGTTCGGGGGCTGTCTGTAAGCAAGGACTGGCCTGTCTCCCAAGATCTGTGAGAGTGATGGGTTGTCCTTCTGGATAGCTTGTAGATCCTTGATGATGCATTGGAGAGGTTTTAGTTGGGGGTTGAAGGTGACGGCTAGTGGAGTTCTGTTATTTTCTTTGTTGGGCCTGTCCTGTAGTAGGTGACTTTTGGGAATTCTTCTGGCTCTGTCAATCTGTTTCTTCACTTCCGCAGGTGGGTATTGTAGTTGTAAGAACGCTTGATAGAGCTCTTGTAGGTGTTTGTCTCTGTCTGAGGGGTTGGAGCAAATACGGTTGTATCGTAGAGCTTGGCTGTAGACAATGGATCGTGTGGTGTGGTCTGGATGAAAGCTGGAGGCATGTAGGTAGGAATAGCAGTCAGTAGGTTTCTGGTATACAGTGGTGTTTATGTGATCATTGCTTATTAGCATTGTAGTGTTCAGGAAGTGGATCTCTTGTGTGGACTGGTCCAGGATGAGGTTGATGGTGGGATGGAAATTGTTGAAATCATGGTGGAATTCCTCAAGGGCTTCTTTTCCATGGGTCCAGATGATGATGTCATCAATGTAGCGCAAGTAGAGTAGGGCATTAGGGGACGAGAGCTGAGGAAGAGTTGTTGTAAGTCAGCCATAAAAATGTTGGCGTACTTATATCTGTATGCATAATGATCTTTAACCACAATAACTCTTTCTTTTCCTTTTTAATAAATCTTAGTTTAGTTAATAAGAATTGGCTGGAAGCATGTATTTGGGTAAGATCTGAAATATTCACTGACCTGCTGGGTAATGTTTCCGATCTCTTGGGATTGGTAAAACTTTATATATGGTGAAAAAGATTTTAAGTAATCCTCACCACATTTGACTTGGCTGTCCGGGTGGGAGCCCAGGGCTGAATTACTTAAGGGAAACTGTATTTTTGGGCTTCTTGGTAACCAGTAAGGTAATATAGAAACTGTTTCGTTACTGGCTGGGTAAATCTAATTATTTAGGAAGGACCACCACTTTTGGGGAATGCCTACCCCATTCTTTGCAGTTTGCCTGATTAAGCACTCTCAGTGAGGCCTCTCTAGGCATTATGGTCACATATACGCACACTCCCCCCACCCCATATTAATAGATATTATATGTGTGGTATTAATCTAATATGTACGTGTTGTGTAATCATGCTAAATTGTACTATGTTTATTCTTGCTCGCACATGCTGAGGCATATATCTCACAATGCCCCAGGACAAATATAGCATGGCACTGGGCTTCGCAAATACAAAAACTGCCAAAAGCTAGACGTACAAGTGTTATGAACCAAATCAGCAATGTGATGGAAGGAAATAACTTAAGAAATGTGAATGCTTTGCATAGGTGTATCTTCATGCCTCTTTATGTTTGGAATTTAATATTCAAAACCAAAGATGGGAAAGTACAGGGAGGCACCAAAGATGGAGCTGACTAATTAAACTTGAAGTGACGTGAACAGTGCTGGGACTTGTGTGACGAAGTGGGACTGTTCTTAACGTTTCCTCTGAATAGTGTGGGGGTGCCTCAGTTTCCCCTAGGCAGTTCTTAAGTATCTAGGTGGTGGGGTAAGGGTGTATGATCATTGCAGTGCCCTAGAGGGCATGTGTGTGCAGGAGTCTGGACACAGAGAATGGCCGACACCCTGTTTCCTGGCAACTGATGGCCTGGGCCCTTCCCCCCCTGCAAGGTGAGAGCTGAAGGGTTGGAGAACAAAGGAATCAGGTGACCTCCTGGCCCGGGAAAGGAACAAAGCCCAGAGGAGGAGGGGCTGGAGGGGTTTTTCAGTTTGGGGCTGGCTGGGACATGGAGTGAAGTGCAGACGTGGTTGTCTGGCTCACTGCCCCCCAGAATGGACCCAGCTGAGGGGTCCCGTTCTCTGCACCTGCAAGCTCTGTTTTAGACCATGTTCCTGTAGTCTAATAAACCTTCTGTTTTACTGGCTGGCTGAGAGTCACATCTGACTGCGAAGTTGGGGTGCAGGACCCTCTGGCTTCCCCAGGAGCCCCGCCTGAGCGGACTCGCTGGGGGAAAGCGCACGGAGGGGCAGAGGATGCTGAATGCTCCGAGGTCAGACCCAGGAAGGTGGAAGCTGTGTGAGCTGTGTGTCCTGAAGACAGGCTGCTCACAGAAAGGCGACTGCCCCAGAGTCCTGACTGACTTCATGGGGAGCAGTTCCAGAGCATCGCCCAGGAACTCCGTGACAACTGGTGGCAGTGGTGGGATGTACTGCACCCCGTGGATGGCGCTTCCTGCAGTAAGTGACTGGGGAGCAGTAACACGAAGGGGGATTGCCGAGGACCAGGCCTGCTGAAGGCTCAGAAAGGAGCGGTTTCGGGGGGCGGTTAACCCCTGGGAGTGTGTGACCAGCGAGAAGGACTGTGCAGTAATGGGGTCCCCCTGGGGATTGCAGCAAGCAGTCCAAGGGGCGGAGGAGTCTGCAGCTCGACCCTGGCAAAGAGGTGGTGACCTCGAGAAGGGCTGGCACACTAGGGGTTCTCCCTGGAAACCGTGGGGAGCTGAGAACACACGGGCCTGTGAGTCCACAACAACTTGGGAGGAGCGGAGTGATGGCCTGTCACCGTCTCCTTAAGAAGGACATTGTAACCCTGTGCAGAAAGAGAGGGTTGAGCATTGGAAAGTTCACCAAAGCAGAGTTAATCGTGCAGCTGGAGGAGGATGACCGCTCTAAGGAACAGATTCCTGACCCCAACTGGGGCTATAGCAGGATCTGGGAGCAGCTGAAGCGGGAGCCAGGCATCGCCAAGACTCCTGTCCCCGACCAGACGAGGGTCTTCATGATCGGGTTCCCCATCGGGGGATCAAGACGGACGGGATTGCAGCTGAGTCTGAGAGAGCAAGAGGACCGTGGGAGACAGCGAGAGCCCGAGAAAGAGCTGCAGAAGCAGCAGCAGCATGAACTGGCGGAGGTGGAGCGGAGAGGCCTAGGGGACCTCCCCGGGGTGAGTGGGGATAGATCCCGGGGGGCCAGTTCCGCAGGGAACCTCGAGACTAAATTGCTGCCCCTGGTTAAGGAGGGGGGGTGTGTGGATGCCCACCTCACTGCCTTTGAGCAGGCTGGCGATTTGAACCAAGGGGACCCTGCGGAAAAGCCCCGGTGTCTAGCTCCCTTGCTGGGTCCCAAGGCCATAGACTCCGTCAGCCAGGTGGTTGGGGATGTGGACAGGCTCCCACTCCTGACCCCAACCTATATGTCTGTGTGGAGTTTCCTGGGGCCAGGCCCCCCGGACCTCCAGTGGGAGTAGAAGGTGATGGTCAATGGGGAGACATTCTTGGGGTGGCCAAAGGGCATGGGCTGCATAAACCTTCCCACATGCGGCCTGCGAGTGCTATCGACCACCCCTGACCTAAGGGAGGGCGTGAAACTGGAAGGGCCTGGTGTAACTCCTACCAAGGAATGGGAGAGATGCTGGGGCATCCATGGGAACGTTGGTGGCTTCGAACTTCCCCAGGTCACCGGCTAAAGTGACCCCGCTCAGTTCGATCTCGAAGGGGGGAGAGATGTGACGAAGTGGGACTGTTCTTAATGTTTCCTCTGAATAGTGTGGGGGTGCCTCAGTTTCCCCTAGGCAGTTCTTAAGTATCTAGGTGGTGGGGTAAGGGTGTATGATCATTGCAGTGCCCTAGAGGGCATGTGTGTGCAGGAGTCTGGACACAGAGAATGGCCGACACCCTGTTTCCTGGCAACTGATGGCCTGGGCCCTTCCCCCCCTGCAAGGTGAGAGCTGAAGGGTTGGAGAACAAAGGAATCAGGTGACCTCCTGGCCCGGGAAAGGAACAAAGCCCAGAGGAGGAGGGGCTGGAGGGGTTTTTCAGTTTGGGGCTGGCTGGGACATGGAGTGAAGTGCAGACGTGGTTGTCTGGCTCACTGCCCCCCAGAATGGACCCAGCTGAGGGGTCCCGTTCTCTACACCTGCAAGCTCTGTTTTAGACCATGTTCCTGTAGTCTAATAAACCTTCTGTTTTACTGGCTGGCTGAGAGTCACATCTGACTGCGAAGTTGGGGTGCAGGACCCTCTGGCTTCCCCAGGAGCCCCGCCTGAGCGGACTCGCTGGGGGAAAGCGCACGGAGGGGCAGAGGATGCTGAATGCTCCGAGGTCAGACCCAGGAAGGTGGAAGCTGTGTGAGCTGTGTGTCCTGAAGACAGGCTGCTCACAGAAAGGCGACTACCCCAGAGTCCTGACTGACTTCATGGGGAGCAGTTCCAGAGCATCGCCCAGGGACTCCGTGACAACTTGTAAACAGCCATGGTATCAAAGATGGCTAGTTTAAGGGGGAATTTGGGAAGCACACCGTCTGTATAAGTCGAACTGAACATGCTGTCAGAATTTGCTTCCTGGGAAGGACTGGTGTGGTATTAACTCTTTCTTTCCTATACTGTACTGCAAGAGCCTTTCACCCCTGTAATCCTGCGTTCGAATCTGCATATACCCAGGGCTGGTCCTTAAATACAAGCAATATGAACAATTGCTTGGATCTCCATACTCACACTCAGCTACTCATTGTTTAAGGCTCCCTTATGGCAGCTGGGGTGAGAAAGCTACACCTAAACTGATTCAGGTACCCGTTCCCCCTTCTAGGACCAGCGCCAGGAAGGGATTGCAAATGGGTCATGCAAGCCTATGGCCTAAACCCCAGGGCTGTGCACCCACCATCCCCACTGAAGACAGTGGGAGTTACAAATGCTCAGCTACTCTCTGGATCCGGGCCTGAGATTGCTGAGGAGGGGCCCTGAAAATAGTCAGGCTGTCCCTACCTCACACCTTATACAACCGGGACAAACCTGCCATGAAGCCAATTACCACACAGGGTGTAAGTCAGGACCGGATTTAATAGTTGGCATCTGAACTGCGTTTTTTTCCTGCTGGTGTCTGCTTTAGGTTATGAGCTCCTGGAGTCAGGGACAGTGTCTCCTCATTTGTCTGCACTAAGCACACAGCTGTGGCTCTATTAAGGAAACATTGTTATTTATCTGTGCCATAATCTTATGGGAGTCGCATCTGCATTCTAAGAATTTCAGTTCTATAGATCAGCCTTCATCACGTCAGAGGCAATAGGGTTACAGCATCAAAAACGATGGGGCAATGGTTAGTTTGGGCCACTAAGGCAGGGGTGGGCAAACTACGGCCTAGGGGCCGCATCTGGCCCTCCAGACATTTTAATCCTGCCCTCGAGCTTCCTCCGGGGAGCAGGGTCTGGGGCTTGCCCTGCTCCACACAGCTCCTGGAAGCAGTGGCATGTCCCCCCTCCAGCTCTTACCCGTAAGAGCAGTCTGGGGGCTCCGGACGCTGCCCCCGCAGCTCCCATTAGCCGGGAACTGCAGCCAATGGGAGCTACAAGGGCGGCGCCTGCAGACAGGGCAGTGCGCAGAGCTGCCTGGCCATGCCTCCACATTGGAGCTGGAGGGGGGACATGCTGCTGCTTCTGGGAGCTGCTTGAGGTAAGCGCTGCCTGGAGCCTGCACCCTTGCCCCCCCTCCCAGCCCTGATCCCCCTCCCACCCTCCAAACCCCTTGGTCACATCCTGGAGCACCGTCCTGCACCCCCAACCCCACCCCAGAGCCCGCACCCCCAGTCACACCCCAATTTCATGAGCATTCATGGCCTGCCATACAATTTCCATACCCAGATGTGGCCCTCGGGCCAAAAGTTTGCCCACCCCTGCACTAAGGCCTTGTCTACACTTGCCTAAGCCATGCCTCACCGGCTACACTGCTATTCATACCCATGTTAGCTGGGCATGCAGTGTCTGTACTCTACACGCCATCCTAAGT
Source organism: Caretta caretta (assembly GCF_965140235.1). NCBI lineage: Eukaryota > Metazoa > Chordata > Testudines > Cheloniidae > Caretta > Caretta caretta. Next base: position 7,925,535 of record NC_134206.1, read on the forward strand.
GTAGACCTACCCTTAGCGGGAAGCAACTCAAACGTAACAATACAGTCACAGAAGAGTGTGACGAAGTGGGGCTATTCTTAATGTCTCCTCTGAATAGTGTGGGGGTGCCTCAGTTTCCCCTAAGCAGTTCTTAAGTATCTAGGTGGTGGGGTAAGGGTGTATAATCATTGCAGATCCCTAGAGGGCAGGTGTGTGCAGGGGTCTGGACACAGAGAATGGCCGACACCCTGTTTCCTGGCAACTGGTGGCCTGGGCCCTTCCCCCCTGCAAGGTGAGAGCTAAACGGTTGGAGAACAAAGGAATCAGGTGACCTACTGGCCTGGGGAAAGGAACAAAGCCCAGAGGAGGAGGGGCTGGAGGGAGTTTTCAGTTTGGGGCTGGGTGGGACATGGAGTGAAGTGCAGAATGTGGTTGTCTGGCTCACTGCCCCCCAAAATGGACCCAGCTGAGGGGTCCTGTTCTCTGCACCTGCAAGCTCTGTTTTAGACCATGTTCCTGTCGTCTAATAAACCTCTGTTTTACTGGCTGGCTGATAGTCACGTCTGACTGTGAAGTTGGGGTCCAGGGCCCTCTGGCTTCCCCAGGAGCCCCGCCTGAGCGGACTCGCTGGGGGAAGCGCACGGAGGGGCAGAGGATGCTGAATGCTCCGAGGTCAGACCCAGGAAGGTGGAAGCTGTGTGACCTGTGTGTCCTGAAGACAGGCTGCTCACAGAAAGGAGACTTCCCCAGAGTCCTGACTGGCTTCATGGGGAGCAGTTCCAGAGCATCGCCCAGGGACTCCGTGACACCATGTTACCTGGCATGCAGTGTCTGTACTCTACACGCCATCCTAAGTGTAGACCTACCCTTAGAGGGAAGCAACTCGAACGTAACAATACAGTCACAGAATAGAAGCGAATTTAGTCTATTCTAGTCTCTCCAGCCAATGCAGGATTGTTCTCCCCAGTCTATTCTATCCATGGCTTTGTCCAGCCTGGAAATCACTGACCAAAGCCACTAGACCTGCAGGTGAGGGAAAGCGTCTTTAAACACAGAGCATCCCTTTCCTACTCAGGCAGGGAGGCCAGAGGTGACACAGTCATCCTGGCTTGTAACCCAGAGACAGGCAAGCGGTCCCTGCGCACACAGACCGAAGCCACTGGGGTGGTCACCTCCTTTGTCAGCCCCTTCTGGTAAAAGACCAGGGCAGTCTGCATTTTAAGCAAACATCTCCAGTTACTGGGAGGGAAGGAAGGACACACATGAACACCCCCCTCTGTGGAAGCGCCTTCCTCTGAGCTCCTGCGGTGTGGGATTGGCCACCAGAGCTGGGAGAGACAGTCTTTGCCTGGGCCTTAGGCAAGTTTGCCCCGAAACACAGAGCGAAACTCAGCCACACACCCGCCGAGTTCGATCACAGCCACAACCATGCAGCAAGCACCTTTGGGGAGTAAGGTGGAGTCCCCAAGCCCCCAGGCTGTGCTCTCCTAAAAGATGCCCCCAAAGCTGCTGCCCAAGTTCTCCCACCTCAGCCAGCGTGGGGGCTGGCAAAACAGAAACCCCACAGACCCTCCTTCTAAGACACCGGCTCCTCCCTCCAACCCTATTCCTGTCCCCACCCCCTCCCCTGGTTCCTACCCCCCCACATGCCTGCCCTCCAACCCCTCCCCAGGCTCCTGCACCTCCCCCCCACGCCTGCCCCATAACCCGTCCCCCAGCTCCTGCCCTCCCCCCACAACCCCTCCCCACTGCCTGCCCCAGCTCCTGCCCCCAACCCCTTCCCCAGCTCCCCCGCCACACCCCAACTCTTATCCCCCAACCCCTCCCCCGGCTCCTGCCTCTCAACACCCCCCAGACCCTGCCCCACGCCGCCCCGGATCCGCACCCGCGGGGGCTCCCCTCCTTCCCCCGCGCCCAGGGGTGCGGCGGCCTCCCGCAGGCTGAGACCCGGCCGCTTCAGCTCATGCCGGGCCCGGCCCCTCGGCCTAGAACCGGCCGCCGCGGCTCCCGCTGGCCCGGCCGGCGCGGCCTCATTCCCCGGCCCGCCGCGGGCTGCGCCGAGCCTCCGCTCACCTGCTTCCCCTTCCGCCCTTCTCCGGCCGGCTGCGGGACCGCCCCGCGCTCCGCCCCCCGGGCCGCCCGCTCCGCCCGGCGCCGGCTCCCTGCCCCACGGTGCCCCCGAGCCTGCCCCTGCCCCACAGTGCCCCAGAGCCTGCCCCACGGTGCCCCTGCCTGCCCCCCGCTGCCCTGCGCTCCTGCCCCATGCTGCCCCCAGCCTGCCCCATGGTGCCCCCGAGCCTGCCCCCCTGCCCCAAGCCTGCCCCCCGCTGCCCTGCGCTCCTGCCCCCCGCTGCCCCCGAGCTTGCCCCACGCTGCCCCTGAGCCTGCCACTGCCCCGCGCTGTCCCCGAGCCTGCCCCCCGGTGCCCCTGCCCCCCAGTGCCCCGAGCCTGCCCCCCGCTGCCCTGCCCTACTGCCCCACGGTGCCCCTGAGCCTGCCCCCCGCTGCCCTGCCCTCCTGCACCTATACCCGCAGCCCCGCCTCTGCCCCTGAGCCTGCCCCCCGCTGCCCCTGAGCCTGCCCCCCACTGCCCCCGAGTCTGCCCCACGCTGCCCCTGAGCCTGCCACTGCCCCCCGCTGTCCCCGAGCCTGCCCCCCGGTGCCCCTGCCCCACGGTGCCCCTGAGCCTGTCCCACGCTGCTCCTGCCTGCACCCCGCTGCCTTGCGCTCCTGCCCCACGCTGACCCTGAGCCCGCCGCACGGTACCCTGCCCTACTGCCCCACGGTGCCCCTGAGCCTGCCCCCCGCTGCCCTGCCCTCCTGCACCTATACCCGCAGCCCCGCCTCTGCCCCTGGGCCTGCCCCCCGCTGCCCCTGAGCCTGCCCCCCGCTGCCCTGCGCTCCTGCCCCTACACCCACAGCCCTGAGCCTACCGCACACTGCCCCTGAGCCTGCCCCCCGCTGCCTCTGCCTGCCCCTGCCCCTGGGCCTGCCCCTGAGCCTGCCCCACAGTGCCCTGCCCTACTGCCCCTACACCCGCAGCCCCTGCCCTCCTGTCCATGCTGCCCCTGCCCACCTGCCCCACGGTGCCCCTGGTCCCTGCAGTCCCAGGCCTGCCCCACGCCGCCCCTGCCATGCTGCCCCTGCTGCCCTTGCCTTCCTGCCCTTGCATCCACAGCCCTGGGCCTGCCCCATGCTGCCCCTGCCCCCACAGCCCCTGCCTTCCTGCCCACGCTGCCCAAGCCTGCCCCACGCTGCCCCTGCAGCCCTGGGCTGGCCTGCCCCATGGAGCTGCAAGCCACAGCGGCACTGCGGATAGCTGTGGCCCTTGAGGGCAGAGTCGCGGGGGTAGGGGAGGCGGGACAGGAATGCCCCCTCCTGCTTGGGTCCTGGCCTGGCAGGAAGCGGTGTGGGATGGGAGCCCTTCTGGCTGCACTGTGGCTTCTTTTCATGAGCAAAGAATTTGGCCTTCTGCCTCCTTTGATCTTCCCTCCCTCGTCTGTTCCCCCCTTCCACCACCTTGCGCTTTTCCTTTGTAGGGTCCTGCCAAATTCATGTCCTTGAAAAACATATCATGGACAGTGAAATCCAGTCTTTTGTGTGCTTTTACCCTTTGCTGTACAGATTTCATGGGGAAGACCAGCGTTTCTCAAATTGGGGGTCCTTATCCAAAAGGAAGTTGCAGGGGTTGCAAGGTTACTTTAGGGCAGTTATTGCCACACTCACTTCTGTGCTGCCTTCAGAGCTGGGCAGGCGGATAGTGGTGGCTGTTGGACGGGCCCCAGCTCTGAAGGCAGTGCCCTGCCAGCAGCAGTGCAGAAGTAAGGGTAGCAGAATTGCAGCCCATAAGAACATAATAGCGGCCATACTGGGTCAGACCAAAGGTCCATCCAGCCCAGTATCCTGTCTTCTGACAATGGTCAATGCCAGGTTCCCCCAGAGGGAATGAACAGAACAGGGAATCATCAAGTGATCCATCCCCTGTCGCCCATTCCCAGCTTCTGGCAAACAGAGGCTAGGGACACCATCCCTGTCCATCCTGGCTACTAGACATTGATGGACCTATGCTCCATGAACTTATCTAGTTCTACAATAACCTTGCAACCCCTTCACAACTCCTTTTTGGGTCAGGACCCCTACAATTACAACACTGTAGAATTTCAGATATAATAGCTAAAATCAAGAAATTTACGATTTTTAAAATCCTATGACCATGAATTTGGTCGGGCCCTAACCATTTGCCTTCCTTGGACTTAAGCTGATTTTAAAATGGATTCCTTTAGACGGGCACAAATGACAATGTGGACGTGCTGAGTTTGGTTTAAGGCCTGGTCCATGCACAAGTTTTGCACTGATTTTAAAGAGTGTGTGTGTGTGTGTGGTGGGGGAAGGAGGTAATTTTCTAGCAAAAGAGTTACATTGTGGTTATGCTGGTTTGAGGGTGCCTTATACAAGAACAGCTTATTCCTGGAAGGAAATAAACAAATCTGTTGTGTATTACCTGGATGGTGCTCATAATCTTTCAGAGTAGACAGGACATAATGCACAATGTGACCCCTCCCACCCAGCAACCCATCACATAATGATAATACCTAGCTCCTATGTAGTGCTTTTCAAACTGCTTTACAAAGGAGGTTGGTATCATTATCCCCATTTTACAGATGGGAAAATTGAGGCATAGAGAGAGAAGTGATTTGTCCAGGGTCACCCAGCAGGCCAGCGGAGAAGCCAGGAATTGAACCCAGGAATTGAACTGCTTACAGATACTCTGACTTTAGTTTCAGAGTAGCAGCCGTGTTAGTCTGTATCCGCAAAAAAAAAAAGGAGGACTTGTGGCACCTTAGAGACTAACATATTTATTTGAGCATAAGCACGAAAGCTTATGCTCAAATAAATTTGTTACTCTCTGACTTTAGTGACATTTCCAGCCAGGTGGACACACACTGAATTCTTGTATCGGGGGGGTAGCCGTGTTAGTTTGTATCCACAAAAACAACAAGGAGTCCGTTAAAGACTAGCAGATGTATTTGGGCATAAGCTTTCCTGAGTAAAAAACCTGAAGAAGTGGGTTTTTAGCCAGGAAAGCTTATGCCCAACTGAATTCTTGGTGTCCCCTCCAAACTCGTTCCTCTTGCAACCTGTGATCCTCCCTCCAAATTCCGAGCAAGTAATAGTTCAAACAGAAGACTGAGTGTTGGGGCTGGCGCCTGTTCCCAGGCTGTACCACTGGCTCACTGTGTGACCGCTTGAGCAGGCAACTCTGCTCCATGTCTCAGTTCCCCATCTAAGAAATAAGCTTAGTCACATCAGAGAAAGCAGTGTAAAATAGAGAGAGAAAAAAGCTGTGTACTGCTTCATCTAACCTTCATCTGGTATATTATATTTATGCGGCCAATCACATTTTCTAATCTAGAAGGCCAGTCTAGTCTGATTTCATTGGGATCACTCCTGTTAAAGTTAAATGGCATTAAAAACTTGCAGGATGGGGTTCTTCAGATTCTCAGCTCCTCAGAACAGGGGGCCCCATCGGCTTTTCGTAGCGCACTGAGCAGACTGATGGTGCTTGCGAAACGATACGAGTGTTGTAGCCCTGTCGGTCCCAGGATGTTAGAGAGACAAGGTGAGACCAACTCAGTGGGATAAAGATATTCCCTCGTCTACCACGCCTCTCTGGGGCGATAATCACACACGTTCCTCACAGGAGGCTTGAAGGCGCACGTGGAACAAGCGAGGCTGCGGAGGTGCGGGAGGAGGGCACCGAGGGTGCTCGCCCGCTGAAGCTTGTCTTTGGCAAAGGGGGGCATCGGGCAGATCAGGCGCTGGCAGGGGCGCTGCATTGCAGGGCTGCCGCGGGGGACGCCGGGTAGGGAGACCAGCTGTCCCGATTTTGCAGGGACAGTCCCGCTTTTGGGGGCTTTTTCTCATATAGGCGCCTATTACCCGCCCCGGTTTTTCACACTTGCTGTCTGGTCACCCGAAGGCAGCGCGGCCCAGTGGCTAGGGCAGCCGGCTGCTGAGGTTGCGGGGCTGCCTGTGCTGTGGGGTTGGCTGGGGCAGGGTGAAGGCCAGGCCAGGTTTGCGATGGGGGGGGGGCTGGGTTTACTCTGGGGCATCGAGGGGGAGCTGCTGGCTGCGTTGCTTTGGGGGGTCACCCACGCGGCTCGGGAGAACCTCCCTTCCCCGCTGAGGCAGGTGGCCTCTGCCCCAGGCCAGCCCATGCTGTTGCCATGGGAACGCCGGGATGCCTTCTGATTGGTGGGAGGCGGGTTAAGCCCCGCCTTTCTCCCCAGCCTTCAGAGGTGACTCAAGGACCCGGATGTAGGGAAGCCCCAGAAGTCGCTGGAAGAGGACGGATTCTGGTGCTTCATCTCGCAGCAACCGCTCTAGGGTTGACCAATGAGAACTCGGGTCGCTCGTGACGTTCGAAACACCCTCCCGCCAATCAGCAGGAGGAGCCTGCCCGGGGGGCGGGACCTGCCTCGCTTTCAAACGGCGGCAGCCAATAGGCTGACGGATCGGGGGCGAGGCGGGCCCATGGGGGGGCGCGCGGGGAGGCGGCGCGCGCGGCGGGAGCGCGAGCGGAGTGTGACGCAGTTTCCCCCCCTGTGAGGCGACGGCGGGCGTCGTGGCGGTGCCGCTCGGTCTCGGCGCGGTCGAGTCGCTCCCTCAGCGGGGCCCGGGTCCTCGGTAAGGGGCCGGGGCGGACTCCGGGGCCGCGGAGCGCGGGAGGGTCTGGAGTGGAGCCCGGCGCCCTTCTCCCGGCTGCGCCTCGGACCAGGCCGCCGCGCCCCTGACTCGCCGGCCGAGCGCGGCCCTCGGGCCTCTTCCTCCTGCCCGCGGGAGCGGCGGCTTCTGCCCGGGGCTGGTCTCTGGGGGGGGGCGCGGGCTTCTGGGGGCCTCCCGGGTACTTTGGTGCGTGGGGCGGTTCTCCCCCCAGGGGCGGCCTAGGCTGCTCCGTCCCCAACGGGCGGGGGGTGGTTGCCTCTGAGGGTGGGCGCGAGGCGGGGCGCGTCATGACTCTCCAGGGGGAGGACAGAGCAGTGGGGAGGGGGGTGTCTTCCCCCGGAACGGGATGGGGGGGGGTGTTCTGCAGAAGGGGCCTGGGGGGTGTAGATCTTGGGGGGGGGGGCTGGGCTGTGTCGCCAGAGTGGGGGTGTGTGTAGATCTTGGGGGGGGGGGGCTGGGCTGTGTCGCCAGAGTGGGGGTGTGTGTAGATCTTGGGGGGGGGGGCTGGGCTGTGTCGCCAGAGTGGGGGTGTGTGTAGATCTTGGGGGGGGGGGGCTGGGCTGTGTCGCCAGAGTGGGGGGGTGTAGATCTTGGCGGGGCTGGGCTGTGTCGCCAGAGTGCGGGGGGTGTAGATCTTGGGGGGGGGGGGGCTGGGCTGGGCTGTGTCGCCAGAGTGGGGGGGGTGTAGATCTTGGGGGGGGGGCTGGGCTGTGTCGCCAGAGTGGGGGGGGGTGTAGATCTTGGGGGGGGGGGCTGGGCTGTGTCGCCAGAGTGGGGGTGTGTGTAGATCTTGGGGGGGGGGGGCTGGGCTGTGTCGCCAGAGTGGGGGTGTGTGTAGATCTTGGGGGGGGGGGGCTGGGCTGTGTCGCCAGAGTGGGGGTGTGTGTAGATCTTGGGGGGGGGGGGCTGGGCTGTGTCGCCAGAGTGGGGGGGGTGTAGATCTTGGCGGGGCTGGGCTGTGTCGCCAGAGTGCGGGGGGTGTAGATCTTGGGGGGGGGGGGCTGGGCTGGGCTGTGTCGCCAGAGTGGGGGGGGTGTAGATCTTGGGGGGGGGGCTGGGCTGTGTCGCCAGAGTGGGGGGGGGTGTAGATCTTGGGGGCGGGGGCTGGGCTGTGTCGCCAGAGTGGGGGGGGGGGTGTAGATCTTGGGGGGGGGGGCTGCCAGAGTGGGGGGAGGTGTATAGTTTGCGGGTGGTGGTGGGATGTCTCCTCAGAAGGCATCTGTGTATTGTGTTGTGGTTATTGCTAGTTTTCTACCCGTAACCTGTGTTGGGTGAAAGCGGCTTGAGTTTCCCCCATCCTGGCTGCTGAAATGGTAATGGGATGGTAGCTATAGGGCTCATCCCTGAACTTGTTGCTGGTTTTCCGTGCCCCCCTCCCCAAATCAATGAGGGCGGTTTAGCGAGTATTAAGATCTGTTTGGGGGGAGGTGTTTGGTTCTGGTGGGGGGACTGGTCTCATATTTCAGATGCTACAGTGATTATGGATGTTCTAGAGATGAGAGGTTTCAGAGTAGCAGCTGTGTTAGTCTGTATCTGCAAAAAGAAAAGGAGGACTTGTGACACCTTAGGGACTAACAAATTTATTTGAGCAAAAGCTTGTAGCTCACTACATCGGATGCATGCAGTGGAAAATACAGTAGGGAGATTTTATATACACAGAGAACATGAAACAATGGTTGTTACCATACACACTGTGACAAGAGTGATCAGCTTAGGTGAGTTATTACCAGCAGGAGAGGGGGAAAAAAACCTTTTGTAGTGATAATCGAGGCGGGGCCATTTCCAGCAGTTGACAAGAACATGTGAGGAACAGTAGGGGGGGAAAAGAAACTACACCATCTGCTCAAGAAACTCCCTGAAAAAGCACAAGAGCAAATCCGCACAGACACACCCCAGATCACCGAGCAGGGGTATTCTATCTGCTACCCAAGAACCATAAACCTGGAAATCCTGGACGCCCCATCATCTCAGGCATTGGCACCCTGACATCAGGATTGTCTGGCTATGTAGACTCCCTCCTCAGGTCCTACGCTACCAGCACTCCTAGCTATCTTCAAGACATCACTGACTTCCTGAGGAAACTACAATCCATTGGTGATCTTCCTGAAAACACTATCCTGGCCACTATGGATGTAGAAGCCCTCTAGACCAACATTCCACGCAAAGATGGACTACAAGCAATCAGGAACAGTATCCCCGATAATGTCACTGCAAACCTGGTGGCTGAACTTTGTGACTTTGTCCTCACCCACAACTATTTCACATTTGCGGACAAATCAGCGGCACTGCTATGGGTACCTGCATGGCTCCACAGTATGTCAACATTTTTATGGCTGACTTAGAACAACGCTTCCTCAGCTCTCGTCCCCTTATGCCCCTACTCTACAAGTGCTACATTGATGACATCTTCATCATCTGGTCCCATGGAAAAGAAGCCCTTGAGGAATTCCACCATGATCTCAACAATTTCCATCCCACCATCAACCTCAGCCTGGACCAGTCCACGCAAGAGATCCACTTCCTGGACACTACAGTGCTAATAAGCAATGGTCACATAAACACCACCCTATACCAGAAACCTACTGACCACTATACTTACCTCCAGCTTTCATCCAGACCACACCGCACGATCCATTGTCTACAGCCAAGCTCTGCAATACAACCGCATTTGCTCCAATCCCTCAGGCAGATGACCCATCGCTCACAGATCTTGGGAGATAGGCCAGTCCTTGCTTACAGACAGCCCCCCAACCTGAAGCAAATACCAGCAACTACACAACAGAACCACTAACCCAGGAACCTATCCTTGCAACAAAACCCGTTGCTAACTGTGCCCACATATCTATTCAGGGGACACCGTCATAGGGCCTAATCACATCAGCCACACTATCAGAGGCTCGTTCGCCTGCACATCTACCAATGTGATATATGCCATCATGTGCCAGCAATGCCCCTCTGCCATGTACATTGGCCAAACCGGACAGCCTCTACATAAAAGAATAAATGGATACAGGTCAGATGTCAAGAATCATAATATTCAAAAACCAGTTGGAGAATACTTCAATCTCTCTGGTCACTTGATTACAGATGTAAAAGTGGCAATTCTTCAACAAAATAACTTCAAAAACAGACTCCAGCGAGAGACTGCTGAATTGGAATTAATTTGCAAACTGGACACCATTAACTCTAGGTTTGAATAAAGACTGGGAGTGGATGGGTCATTACACAAAGTAAAACTATTTCCCCATGTTAGTTTTTCACCCCTACTGTTTCTCATATGTTCTTGTTAACTGCTGGAAATGGCCCACCTTGATTATCACTATAAAAGGCTTTTTTTCTCTCCTGCTGGTAATAGTTCACCTTACCTGATCATTCTGTTACAGTGTGTATAGTAACACCCATTGTTTCATGTTCTCTGTGTATATAAAATCTCCCTATTGTATTTTCCACTGAATGCATCCAATGAAGTAAGCTGTAGCTCACAAAAGCTTATGCTCAAATAAATGTTAGTCTTTAAGGGGTCACAAGTACTCCTTTTCTTTTTCTAGAGATGAGTAACCATAATTACAAGTAATGTGGGGGACTTTGGGTAGGCTCCTGGTAATCACTTAAGCCTTGATTTGTTTGGTGCTGTACAAGGTACAAAAATAAAAATGTCTAGTGCTTAGTAACTTGCAGCATAAAGCTACAGATGGGATGCAGTGGGAGATAGAGAAGGGATACAACTTTTTTTTAACATTAGCTACTCACTAGTTATAAATGGCACCAGTTTTTTAATTAGTAAGAATGGTTACCTGCATCGGGTGGCTTAATCTTGTGCATGTAAGAGAGGATTTGGTTCAATTTAGGCAGAAGAGTACTTTTATGGGAGGATGGGAGAGTCTGTCATCTCCAACTCATCCAGAAGGGAGCCTGGTTTAAAAATGAAAATTGAGGTTGGTTGTATGTTAAACCAGTTGTGGGCGGGGAAGGGAACTAGCAGGACCTGAGAAGCCCTTAGATTAGATAAACTCTAGGGATATCAGTAGTAGAGGAAGTTGCTGTAATGGTATGTGAGTTAGGGGCAAGGGAGAATTGGAAAGGCAAGTGTCAAGAGACTCAAATGTCAATGGTTTACTGTAGGAAAGAGAAGTTAGGTTATAGAAGTGGATGCAGCACTATTGATTGTCAATGTCTGGGTGGCAGGAACTAGGGTAAAACTAGACATCTCAGGTCAATGGTATGTAAGCATATTTTTATCACTATATGTAGAAAATAATGTAGTGTGGGTGTACTACTAGCCTTTGGAGCTAGACCCTGATGGACAAGTTGGAACAGGGGCAAAAATTTGTTAACAGTGATTGACTTCAACTAAGTTCAGAGAAATTGATTGAACATCACTTAGGAACGTGGTTGGAAGCCGCCTGGGTTTTTTTTTTTTAAGCTATAAAAGATGATTGGTACAGATTGTTCTGGAGCAAAGGAATGGCTGTTACTCACTTAGATCTTGGTTTGAGGGCCCTGTCTATGTAAGGAGAATTTTTTGATATACATCCCCTACTAACATCAATTCAGCTCCATCAGCCTTTTATTTTGTTAACACCCTAGTGTAGCTAAGCTACTGACTGCTGCCACACTCAAGTACTTCGGCATCAAGCTACTCGGAGCAGGTCAGTTTGGGACCGTGCTTAAAACAGTGGTATGAGCCAGTGGGTTATCTTCTATACTGAGTTGCTGATGCAGGAGTTAGCCATATTAAGAAAATTTTCCTAGTGGAGACATGGCCTTAGTAACCCTAATTATCATTCTTGTGGGATCATACCAAGCAATACTACTGGCACACTAAGCTTCAGGAAGAGCTGTTGCAGGAAAGTGAGGAAGCTATAAGCCTAAAGGGAAAAGTTAGGAAGTTAAAATTGAATTGCCATTTAGGCTGCTCAGGATCAATGTAACCAAAGAAGGAATCTCAGCAACTTCAGAACTAGGAAGTACAGGTGACATAGAAATTAGTATATACGGGAAGGTATAAAAGTTTGGCCTAAATGAAGAAACATCCATTGTTAGAGAGCTTATTCCTTCACTCTCCCACTTCCCTGGTCCTTCTCGCATGAACAGAGAGCAACAATACCCAAAGTCCGAAGGTGCAAACAATTCGATATTTATTGGGGTGAACTTCTAGCAAGCTTAAATAAAAGTTCCTTTTTCCTTATTTTCGAATCCCAACTTACTTCCTGTTTGCCCCTAATTTATATAGTAATATTCTTAGCTATAGCTTAACCAATCATTCTACTGAAATTTAACTAACCAATCCTAACATATTGTAACATGATTAGCTAACCAATTATATCCCACCACCTTAATTAGTTTACACCCAGCAAAATTAATTATACAGCAGACAGAAACAATCACAGAACCAGACAGAGACCATGCCAATAAACAATAGCAAAGTGGGAACTATAATGTCAAAACAATACCGAAGTGAGGATTTCACAACTACATCTATAAAGACATAAGACAGTTTCAGAGCATCTATAAAGACATAAGACAGGTTTCAGAGTAACAGCCGTGTTAGTCTGTATTCGCAAAAAGAAAAGGAGTACTTGTGGCACCTTAGAGACTAACCAATTTATTTGAGCATAAGCTTTCGTGAGCTACAGCTCACTTCATCGGATGCATACTGTGGAAACTGCAGAAGATCTTTTTATATACACACAAAGCATGAAACAATACCTCCTCCCACCCCACTCTCCTGCTGGTAATAGCTTATCTAAAGTGACCACTCTCCTTACAATGTGTATGATAATCAAAGTGGGCCATTTCCAGCACAAATCCAGGGTTTAACAAGAATGTCTGGGGGGGCGGGGGAGGTAGGAAAAAACAAGGGGAAATAAGTTACCTTGCATAATGACTTAGCCACTCCCAGTCTCTATTCAAGCCTAAGTTAATTGTATCCAATTTGCAAATGAATTCCAATTCAACAGTTTCTTGCTGGAATTCATTTGCAAATTGGATACAATTAACTTAGGCTTGAATAGAGACTGGGAGTGGCTAAGTCATTATGCAAGGTAACTTATTTCCCCTTGTTTTTTTCCTACCCCCTCCGCCTCCCCAGACGTTCTTGTTAAACCCTGGATTTGTGCTGGAAATGGCCCACCTTGATTATCATACACATTGTAAGGAGAGTGGTCACTTTAGATAAGCTATTACCAGCAGGAGAGTGGGGTGGGAGGAGGTATTGTTTCATGCTTTGTGTGTATATAAAAAGATCTTCTACACTTTCCACAGTATGCATCCGATGAAGTGAGCTGTAGCTCACGAAAGCTTATGCTCAAATAAATTGGTTAGTCTCTAAGGTGCCACAAGTACTCCTTTTCTTTTTGCAAAGACATAAGAGTTTCCCAGCTGTGTCTATTGATAAGTGAGTTCTTACCAGACAGAAAACTATCAACCTCTATTTCCTCTTACATCTTCTAGGCACTTCCCTTTTTCTGGAGGTGATAGGCACTATCAGGACAGGATTGTATTCCTAACAGCCCAGTAGCACCTTTCACTGTGACTGCTTTGGAATGTGAGGATGTCACTGGTCGCTTCCCAGCTTATGGCTGCCTCTGTCACTTAGCCAAAGGCCTTAGCCTAGAACAGGGCCTGAGACTGTCACAGTAAGAGAAGGACCTTACACTGGCAGACAGTGATTTTGATTCTTTCTTTTATACCTTTAACTAGCCAAGTGATAAGAATACACCTAAATTCTTAAAGTACAGGCCTTTGCAGACAGACCTGAATATCTGTATCCTAACATCCATAAAGTAAATTAAGCGAAACCAGAAAAAAGACACTTATTCTGGAATCAGAGGGTCCCCACATGGAGTTACTCTGGAATAGCTGTTATGGTTTAAATCAACATCCTGCCTTATTTTTGAATAACAAGCCATAAGAAGCCTGTAGAACTCAATGAATCATTCCTTGTCTACACAAGAGAAGTCTACTGTGCTAAGAACTTGTTTCCTATGCTTGTGTGGATGTGATTTTGTTTTGATGTGCCAAATACCATTTGGATTACAAAAAGAAAAGGACAGGTTTCAGAGTAACAGCCGTGTTAGTCTGTATTCGCAAAAAGAAAAGGAGTACTTGTGGCACCTTAGAGACTAACCAATTTATTTGAGCGTCTGAAACCTGTCATTTGGATTACACTTGCTTCCAGCAGAGCCTAATATCAGTGTAGTTTGAACTTTTAGTCTGTACCAGTTCTGGATAACGTTTCCCACTATTCTACTAAAGCGTACTGGTGGCTTTCTGAAATCTAGAATGCATTGGTTCTAGAAACTCTGGGTTAGGTAGCCAGAAAGCACTGCAGTTGAGACAGTTTAAAATGGCAGTAGTAGGAGTATGTAACAATTGCAATGCTTCTGAACATGAAGTCCGCATGGCTAGAGCGGACACACTGAACTAGTTAAACTGATACAATTAGAGAATCAGAATAATAGAAATGTAGGATTTTAAGTGACCTCAAAAAGTCATCTAGTCCATCTACCTGCTCCGAGGTGGAACCAAGTATACCTAGACCATCCCTGATAGGTATTAGTCCAGTCTGTTTCTTAAAAGCCCCCAATGATGGGGAATCCAAAACCTCCCTTAGAAGCCTATTCAGCAACTTAATTATTCTCACAGTTAGCTTTTTTCTAATATCTAACCTAAATCTCCTTTCTTGTACATTAAGCCCATTACTACTTGTCCTACCTTCAATGGGCATAGAAAATGATTGATAGCCATCCTTAACATATTTTAGAACCGTTATCAGGCCCCTTCTCCATTTCTCAGGACCAAATATGCCCGTTTTTTAAGACTTTCTTCATTGGTTAGGTTTCTTTAAACCTTTTATTCTTTTTATTGCTTTCCTCTGGACTTTCTCCAGTTTATCCACACCTTTCTTAAAGTGTGGTGCCCGAAACTGGACACAGAACTCCAGCTGTGGCCTCACAGTGCTGAATAGAGTTGGACACTTACTTCCTGTAGTCTGTTGGGGGGGGGGGGTGTGTGCGCGCGCGCACTTCCTACATACTATGCTAGCTCTGTATAGATAGCTGACCCAGCAGACCTCAGTCGAACTTCCCAAAAAGACCACAGACTTGGTTCCGTAGTGAAGGCACTCGGCCAAGTTTATTGTCAACGAAGCATGGTCCTAGCTCCCCGGATCAATGTCTACATTTGCACTAGCACATGTATGCCTGTGACGGTGTACGTGGCTCAGTGAGTGGTAGGACTTTCCATTCCCCCTTTGGTTGGACAAAGACACACCCTCTGTGACCCCCTTTTTATACACTGTTACAAATAAGTTATGTATTGCCCCTTTACCTTGTACATGTTGGTTTGATCAAAACATCTCTATCCATCACCCTGTCATCCTAACCTTATCTTTAAGAGGGGCCAGTGTGTTCTTATATCATCTTCAGGGAGTGTGTTTACACCATAACTTTGTTTCAGGGTGTTCTGGTCCTACCCTTCTGGAGTGTGTTTACTTGAAGACTTAGTGCCTAAGAGTGCTTGTGTTTTTGCAGTGTCAGACCTGTTGTTCCAAGTTCATGTATTGGACAGTGCACCTTCAGTCAGGCATCTGCTTTGTAACTGGGCAGGGCCTGACTTGGCCTGACTCTTGCTCACTCTGCTTTCTCTCAGCAAGGCTTGACTTTAGTTCAGGCCTAGACTATTTTTTTTTTTTGGTAACGGCATCATAGCTGTGTCAGAACAGTTCAGTTCTTTAGTCTAGGTATGGCCTTTTGTCACAAGGGTGTAAAGGAGACAAGCAGAGGATAAGGAGACTACAGAGAAGCTAATATTGCTATGTATGTCGTCTTCATGCAGGATAATAGGAGGAGTGGGGGAAAGCATGTCATCTGCAGAGTAACCAGGGGATAGGCAAAGGTGAGATTTTCAGAGTGTTTTTTTTGTTTTTTGTTAATGTTGGGGAGCAACTTAAGAACTTGGCTGGCAATAAATTGCTGTGACTGGATGTTCCTCAGGGGAGAACTTTGAAGAAACTAAAGAAAAAGTTGTTGAACTGCTAACAGTTTATCATTAAATTATACCATACATTTGGCACTCTATCAGCATGCTGACTGTGAATTGTTCTTTAGAAGACTCCTGAGATAATAGGCATCTTTGAGGTGTCTCTTCACTAGGAAACGTAAGAGACAAGGTAGGTGAAGTAATATCTTTTATTGGACCAACTTTTGTTGGAGTGAGAAACAAGCTTTTGAGCTTACACAGATCTCTTCTTCAAGTCAAGCTTTGTGTAAGCTCAAAAGCTTGTGTGTAACAGAAGTTGGTGCAATAAAAGATAATCACTTGCTTACCATGTCTCTCTTGATATCCTGCAACCAACATGGCTACAATAACATTGCATACAGACTAGGAAAGATAAGCAGTCTTCTGCACCATTGTACACTTAACCAGTGTTGGAAATAGTAGCACAGACAGGGCTTAGGCATTTTTTATGACAGTGGTAAAAATACCTGCATCCTGGTCTGTCACAAATGTAATGTGAGTACACTGCCTTTCCATTTCCTGCGTCTTGTTTGAAGTATTCAACAACTAGAATACTTGGAGTAAGAATAGAGTGTGTCAATTCTCATTATAGAACGCTTTTTTTTATTGGTATGTTTAAGATAACTTGACTGAATACATATCATCACAGAAGTATATTTGAATGTTGCAAGTTCTGGACCTCGCACCTGGGGAAATGCAGTGGAGCAGGTGGTGTTCAAAATGTCCTGGTGGAAATAGTTTGGATGCCAGCATGGAGGTGAAATTGTCAGAAGAGGTGAAAAAAGTATAGCTTACTCCTTGGTTATCACGGTGTACAGAATGTAAAAAAACAAACAGAAAACTTAGCAGACATCTACCAATTCTAAGTAAGAAACTTATGAATGGGGCCAGGCATCACCACTGAAGTCCAAGGACAGCAATGTCCTGGTAAAGTTCTGTCCCCTGCTGTCCTCAGATACTGTAGGTGTTGGGGGTACTTCTGGAATTTCTGCCATAGTTCTTGGAGGGCTTTGGTTGCTTTGTATCAGCTTCTAGCTAGTAAGGGTCTGAAATTTGAACATTCCCCTCTCTCCAACTGCTTGAAAGGAGAGTGAGGTCCCTCCTCATTCTCAAAGCCTTCTGGCAGCTCTAAGGGGAGTGATCTTTGTTCTTCTCCCTCCATAGCCTTTTTTGTTTTTTTTTGGGAGGGAGGTTCCTCCTACCTTGTGAATAATTACAGTGCCTGCCTCTGTTGCTGATGATTTGCTCAAGAAATAGTCTGAAATTATCATGATTTTACAGTTACTGCTGCCCATAGTGATCTAAATAGCACCAGCAAAACTGCCCAGGGTGTCATTAATTCACTGTTCTGTAAAGCTGTGAACAGCAACTGAGGCACTAGAGATTTTTGTCTTTGGACCAATGAGAATGTTGTATTGGTTATTCTTGTCTCACATGTAGAGGGTTCTTGGTAACCATAATTAGACTAAAACTCTCTTGGCGAAAGCTTAAATTCTACAGAAACTGATATTTTAGACTCCTGGATGAAGCTACTTGGCTCATTGCAGGTTGCAAGTATAATGGACAGGAGCAGGGCCTATAAAGGCTTTAAGTGGAACTTTATATCGGTCTTGCATGACAAGCTGGTAACATTTTAACCCAATTAGCTTCTTCAGTGACTTTTCAAAGACTGAAACTTCCCATGATGTTGCTCAGGTTATGTGACCTTTCTTGGATTCCTACCTCGTAACTGAATTTCTGACTGTCCTGAAGAATGATTCTTGCATAATGCAGGATTTCATCTTGGGTTGATAAAAGAAAAGGAGTACTTGTGGCACCTTAGAGACTAACCAATTTATTTGAGCATGAGCTTTCGTGAGCTACAGCTCACTTCATCAGATGTTTACCGTGGAAACTGCAGCAGTTTCCACGGTAAACATCCGATGAAGTGAGCTGTAGCTCACGAAAGCTCATGCTCAAATAAATTGGTTAGTCTCTAAGGTGCCACAAGTACTCCTTTTCTTTTTGCGAATACAGACTAACACGGCTGTTCCTCTGAAACCTGTCATCTTGGGTTGATGTATTTTGTGACTTAGGTATTCAAGTGTTCTGAACTTCAGTGCCACTGACTTTGGATGTAAAGAAGCTCAGAAGTTACTTCTCAAAATTGGGTTTGGATGAATCACTGAATTATGATTTCTTTCCAGGTTTATGAAAACCTGATACATCTTGAAAATGTTTAACAAATCATTTGGAACTCCGTTTGGAGGCAGCGCTGGTGGCTTTGGGACTACTTCAACATTTGGACAAAGTAAGTAATAGAGCTACCAT
Source organism: Caretta caretta (assembly GCF_965140235.1). Lineage (NCBI taxonomy): Eukaryota > Metazoa > Chordata > Testudines > Cheloniidae > Caretta > Caretta caretta. The sequence continues at coordinate 7,943,571 of NC_134206.1, forward strand.
TGTGTGTTGTTTTTCTTCATTTAAAAAAAAAATACTGGTAGTGGAAATGGTAATTGGAAGTAATCTGCAAATTGGAACTGTAAACTACAGATAAAGAGAAATGAATGGGGGCGGGAATTAGTTGGACATGATAGAATTTTGTATTCTTTAACTGACACATTAAACTGAACTGGATTCAAAAGTTGGTTTTCATGCACTGGCAAACAAATTAAGTGGATGATGTAATAGTTCTGTAATTCCATGTGTATTCAGCAAAGTGATCACTGGGTAGCTACAGTAGTGATTCTAATGGTGGACTAAGTCCAATCTTCAAAGGCAGTTCCATCATATTGGGGTTGAGGTACATTAGAAAGACAATGAGGGGGAAGGGCACACTATTGCTGCGCATGGTGAAGAATCTTTGGAATCTGTTGAGCCTACCAACCAGGATGCAAAATAGTTCTATTATAAACAGGACATGCTTATCCCTTACGGATTTCTAATGTTCTTGTACTGGCTTAATGGCTGACAAAATGCATTGCAATGTTTCTAGATTTTCATTAATAAGCTTTATGTATTGCTGCTGTCAAATCTAGCTATTCAGTTAAGGAGTGAAAGTAATGCCAAATGTTAAAGTAAACAATGGAAATCTCTACATTTCAGTATGGAACAGGAATCTTTGTATTCCAACATAAATGACTGACACTAAATACTCTTGTAGTACTTCATTTTTTCCAGAGTGCTGTAAAAATATTAAATTGCATGACTCAGGTGGAAAACGGAGACTGATTTGTTCATAGTCATGGAGCAAGTAACTAGGGGAAGCTGGGAGTACAGCAGGAGTATGTGGTTCCTGTGTGTATGTGCCCTTCTCATTATACAAGTTCTGTTGTTGTGTAGATGCGGGCTTTGGTACTACCAGTGGAGGAGCGTTCGGATCATCAGCCTTTGGGTCAAACAATAACACAGGAAGCCTCTTTGGGAACACACAGACTAAACCAGGTATAGCTGAAGTTGCTGTATAACTGAGTTCTCAGTAACCAGAATTTATCACTCTAACTTATTCACACAGTGTTGTTGAAAACAGCTGTTTTAACTTTAATCCTGTTGTGTATCCTGGTTTCAGGAGGATTGTTTGGTTCAAGTACGTTTAGCCAGCCAGCCACCTCCTCCACAAGCACTGGCTTTGGGTTTGGAACATCAACTGGAACTTCCAACAGCCTGTTTGGGACTGCCAGCACTGGTGGAGGTCTCTTTTCATCCCAGAATAATGCCTTTGCTCAGAATAAACCGGCTGGATTTGGAAGTGAGTAGAAACTACTGCATGTTTTCCAGCTCTGGTTTCTTGCTTTAAGTAAACATCGAAGGACAAAGGTTAAACTAGCATGAAACACATGGTTGAACAAATGGTGCAGATTGATGATGACAACTGTGCCTTCTTCACTACCTTTTCCCTGAAGCTTTGCCAACAATAGCATTTACTGAGATCCACAGTACTCCTGGGTGAACTGGTCTGCTGTTTATATAATAAAATCTGGTGCTAGGACTCTGGGATATGGATCTCAAATACATTGGCTGATATTACTGTTTGCAGTTTGTCCAGTTATAAGACTTGATCTTCCTATTGGATTAGTTTCAGTTTAGTTTTTAATCCTTGCACCAGTGTTCTTTCTAGTACAGGAATAAAATCACTATTTAATCCTCTGGCACTAGCATGTTAGAAACTCCTGTTATGAAACGTATAGCAAAAGGCTCCCTTTACAGCACAACACAGCCCTTGCAGTTGCTACCACAAATTCTTCTGAGCCAGAGGAGTTACTCCTCGCCCCTGCTTCCCCAAGGGACCAAGCTAATTCCTGAACTGTATGCGAGTCACTTTCCATTGCCTCTTGAATTAATCTTCGTGCGCAAGTTCTGTGCACATAGCGCACAACTTCCCTGTTTGTTGCCAGGAGCAGAGTGAAACTGGCTAGGATTTTATTTTCTCCATTGCTCAGTCGGTGGAATGTAGAGTACAGGTTTGATCTTCTGCTATAGAATACTGCTACAGGGGAATGTAAATGTAGGGTTCCTGCATTGGTATAAATCCCCAATAGCAATGTTTTTACTTATTCCACTGATGCTCCTTTAGTGCCTTATGAAAAGCTTTCAGAGAATCTCTTGAAAGCTTCTAGAGGATCAAGAAGCTTGTAGGTAATACAGGGAGTGTTAAATCAGGAACTTGGAGTTTTCCAAACAGGAGATGGTCATCAGAAAAGCGGGATGACATCTGTGCCAGACAAGATTAAACTTGAGTCCTGTTTTCTTAATATCATGGTGGTAGGTAGTTCTACATTATCGTGGATTAGTTTGTGACAGATCCTTGATCCCACCTGTGTGCATTGATTCTGGCTGGTTTTTGCCACTGTAAGAGCATTGTTTGCATATAACTTAAGGCAGCTGTATCACAGTCTCCCACAAATACGCATTCTGTTTGACGGACAATGTAGTCTCTTCCCCAAAGAGGTTATCCTAAGTTAGGATGTAATGTGAAGAAATAGTAGCACAATAATGGTTGGGGTTTGGGGGGTGCAATCTAAATAGCTAGACAAGGTCATGTGGTTGTCTTGGTCTGTTCTTACCTATTTAACCACTGTTGATCTATAGGTTATATACATGACTGTCTCACGAAACCTATCCCAAGTTTGTCCTCAACCAATGAAGTTGTGAGCTATTTCAGAGGCATCTAAGTGGTATATGAAAGGAGGAGACGGAAGAAAAGCCTTTACGCTTAAATGGATGGTTCTGAAACTTAACTCTCTGTCAAATCTAAGTACTCTAGTGTGGTCTGAATAAAATAATTGGGTTGTAGTTCTTAAAAAAACACACTTGCAAAATCTCAAATGACTTTTATTTTAGTATGGATTTTTTTTCTTATTTACAGACTTTGGAACGAGTACCAGCAGTGGAGGTCTCTTTGGAACCACTAACACTGCCTCCAATCCTTTTGGGGGTACATCTGGCTCTCTCTTTGGGCCAACTAGCTTTACTGCTGCTCCAACTGGGACTACCATTAAATTTAATGTAAGTGCTGTTTATTTTCTGAAGGCCTAACTTCTGCTTACTGTAGGGAACTGTACATTCTGCTATTCTTTACTTAAAATGTTGGCTTGCTAGGACCTGTGGAATAAAATAACTGATTCATAGGCAGTTGTAGAAGGCATGTGCGCTTCAGTAGAACTATTGCAGTGGAGGCAGTTTGTGCAAGCAGTTGTCCAGAAATAATTCACCAGCTGACTTTGGTATGGAAAAATCTTGCATTATTGTATGGATAAACATGGATTAACTCTCATCTAGACTTGTTAGAGCTGCATAGACCTAGAGCTTGTCTGAATTCTTGCCTAACAGACTTTATTACTAGCTGTCATTTAAAATAGAATTTTCAGAGGGCTGACAAATGTTAAAATTCTATTGCAACTCTTGTATAATCAGGACTAAATTCTGACTAATAGCAGTGGAGGCTAAGCTTTCTTGGTATGTGTTAATGGTATATTGTCCCCTTTAGAGTCAGCACAGCTCTAGAAAGATTAGTTGAAACACTAAGACTTTCTAGATTACTCTTTGGATGAGGCCCCTTTAAGAGGTGTCTGGAATAAATGATCCTGAAGATTCTGTGGCAGTTGAGAAGTGAATGATGGTCCGAAAGAGGAGAAACTGCAAAAATGGGGTAATAGTGAAAGGGTTCAACCTCTGTGTCTGCCCTGGAGGGCAGCTGAGGATGCGGAGCATCCTGCCAAACGCCCCTATGACTGATCTTTACAAATTTAAAGAGGGTTGAGAGTGCACACAACGTACTGCAGCATCCTAATAGAAATGGAGACTTTTCACTGAAACCGTCTTTCAGGAAATGATGAACTTCAAAAGAATGGACATAATAGTGAAGACAAACTTGAGCATATGTGATCCTCCCTAGGATAGGGAGAAAGGTTGTTGGGGATAACTTTCAAAGGGTTTAGAGAACTATGTCAGAAGTCTGGGCACATGTTGCCTTTAAAAATTGCAAACTAAAAGGGAAAATTGCACTGAGTTCTGAGAATTCCTCTGGGGAATTTACTGTGCTGATTGCTGTTGAAGGCCACAGCTACATATAGCACCATGCTGCACCATTCCAGTTCCTGTACTAAATTTAGGCTTTGTATTTAGGCAGTATGTATCTGGACAGTAGAAATTTACACTTATAAAAACATAGGTGGACATGAAACAAATTGAGTATCTAACTCTTTTCTTGCAGCCACCAACCGGCACAGATACTATGGTAAAATCTGGAGTTAGCACTAACATCAGCACTAAGCACCAGTGTATTACTGCTATGAAGGAGTATGAAAGCAAATCCCTAGAGGTCAGTCAAATCGAAGATTTAAATTTTCTTGCTGCCTCCCTCACTAAGCTTTCGTCTTATGACTTATATGGTATATGAACATCCTGACATTAGGTCCATACAATACATTAAAATATTTAATCTTCAGCACCTGCATAATTTTAATGATGATGTTTTTGAAAGCTGTTAATGTTCTAAAGTGATACATACTGTGGCAGGCTAACTTGTCATCAGTAGAGCAATTTGCTATTCATTTGCGTCAGCTGGGCTTTTAAATGCTCAACATGGCATCCTCTACAGATCTGAAAATAACTTTTAGACTATCTTGGGATGAAAGGGAGAAACATATTGTAAAGAACAATTCTTCGTTGTAGAGGGAATGAGAGGATGATTAGCAGTTAAGGGCCGTGGAGCTCTCCGGTATTCTTTGGGGTCTTAACTCTGAAAGCTCTTCACTTGAAAGGCAAGTTGTTTGTTTGTAAGACTTAAACAATTCTCCTAGTCAAAAGGCCCTGTTAACTTTACAAGTGGGTCATGGTTTATTTAAAAAAAAACAAAAAACTTTCACAAGCTTAACATGAACTAGTGGGTGCACTTAAGGAAACGTACTGTCAGAACTGGAATTAACTTAGCATAGAATATCATGGAAACCTGTAACCCCTCTAAAGCAGCAATAAACTTTGAATGTACCTTCTGTATATGTTGGGTTTTTTTTGAAGGGGCAGTGGGTGTCCAATTTCTGAGCTTAGTACATCTGAGAGCTACAACGCAATTGCTCAAACTTAGTTTGTCCCACATGGAATGACTGTGTAAAGAAAACTTGTATTTTTTTTGGTTAGGAACTCCGTTTGGAAGATTACCAGGCAAACAGGAAAGGGCCCTCAAATCCAGCGGTAGCAGCTGCGGGGTTATTTGGATCCTCCACAGCTACATCCAGCGCAGCTACTGGACTGTTTGGCTCCTCCACCACTAATGCAGGTTTTTCATATGGACAGAATAAAACAGCTTTTGGAACCAGTAAGTGTTGACATCGCTGCTAGCTTTACTGTCACCATAGACCTTGGTACTTAAGAATTCAAGGCAACTTACTTTTTTCACACTTTGCTCTTAGGACAGTTTACATTAGTAAACTCACTTTATACAACTACATTATGACTGTTATCAGACTTTGGTTGTTAAACACTTGTGTTACACAAACCTTGCATCAGTTTCTACACCAGTGTAATGTCTTTTGACAGATATTGGGAGGGGATCTGGCATTACAAGAAAGCTTACAGTCCTTGTGTGCCATTAACAAAAAAAGTCACTGATAAATAGAACTCATTCATGATATTGGTAGTGTAATCAATCAAACACATGGAAGTGAAGTCTAGCCCAGTTCTTCCAACTAAAGCAGGACAAAACCCCAATAGAAAATGTACTTAATGCTTGCAGGAACTTGCTTCCTTCATTAGAGCAGAATCAGGATATTTTCTACTTCGTTAGATGAAAAACCCTAGCCTCCTGCTGCCCTCTTGGCACAAGCAGCATGTGTGTACCTCCATTGCAGGGGTCTCTTGGACCAAAGAAAATAACTGAAAACCAAGTGAATGTAATTCACTTCTGTGGTGTTACTTCCATGATTTAATTCGCCCTGTGGAGTAAACAGTCTTGTTCAAAAGTCAGTGCTAGCCCCGAACTGAAATGCGTTAGTGGGAAGAACAGCTCAAAAATAGATTAGATTGCTAACTAAGTTGCAATATAGAACTTCTGCTAACATTTCCCTACATTCAGATGTGCAATATTAGGACAGGTTTCAGAGTAACAGCCGTGTTAGTCTGTATTCGCAAAAAGAAAAGGAGTACTTGTGGCACCTTAGAGACTAACCAATTTATTTGAGCATAAGCTTTCATGAGCTACAGCTCACTTCATCGGATGCATACTGTGGAAAGTAGAAGATCTTTTTATATACACACAAAGCATGAAACAATACCTCCTCCCACCCCACTCTCCTGCTGGTAATAGCTTATCTAAAGTGATCACTCTCCTTACAATGTGTATGATAATCAAGTTGGGCCATTTCCAGCACAAAACCTGGATTTGTGCTGGAAATGGCCCAACTTGATTATCATACACATTGTAAAAAGAGTGATCACTTTAGATAAGCTATTACCAGCAGGAGAGTGGGGTGGGAGGAGGTATTGTTTCATGGTCTCTGTGTATATAATGTCTTCTGCAGTTTCCACAGTATGCATCCGATGAAGTGAGCTGTAGCTCATGAAAGCTTATGCTCAAATAAATTGGTTAGTCTCTAAGGTGCCACAAGTACCCCTTTTCTTTTTGTGAATAATAGGACAGACTTGTATAACTATAAAATCAGTTTTCAGAGTAACAGCCGTGTTAGTCTGTATTCGCAAAAAGAAAAGGAGTACTTGTGGCACCTTAGAGACTAACCAATTTATTTGAGCATGAGCTTTCGTGAGCTCACGAAAGCTCATGCTCAAATAAATTGGTTAGTCTCTAAGGTGCCACAAGTACTCCTTTTCTTTTTATAAAATCAGTGACCATAAACTGAAGACAGAAACTACTGTATAAACACCAGTGAATACCTATCCCATAAAGGAGTAGGATCTTGCCTTGGGCACATTTTAAGGTTCTTGTGGATTGGGTTAAGTCAGCCATCCTAGGGTATGGTTTTCGTACACAATTCACAGCCTCACATGAGATTGGCCATATATTATTTTCTCTGTGACCATGATGTCCTATGACTGGTTGGTCCAGAGGAACATATCGGGAAAGCTGGGGTTGAGCACAAGAGACAAACTTTTATAGGGGCTGGAGCTAGACTATAGAAATCATTGGAAATAACAATAACCTTGAACTTTATCACTTTCCAAACAAAGCGCAAAACTCATTTCTTTGGATGTGGCTTGATAAGTTTGTGTTTGTGTGTACTTTCAGCACTTCCTGTCAGTCACATGCAAGCAGAACTAGTCAAGTTGTTTCTCCTAGAGGCTGAAAAAGAATAAAAAATTAGTATTTAGGAGGAATTCAGGAATGTATTGGCAGCTGTAGAAGTTGGTAGATAATAGTAGACTTAGAACTTTGATGTTGGCTGTCATCTATAAGAATTGTTCCTTTTGCTAACCTTTGTTGGTTGGGTTGCCTTCCCTCCCCCTATGCAATCAGGCTAGTCTAGATGTTGACACCACAATCCAGTTGGTACGATACAGGTTCAGCTAACCATGTAAAACGTGTCATTGGTCAGTCAGATCTCTAAGAGAACATTTATCACACTTGCAAGCTGTCACTCTAGAATAAATCCCAGTATTTGTTTAATACTAGCACTGATGATCACAGGCAGGTTAAAAAAAAAAATCACATCTAACAGGGTACATGAAGCCATTAACTTTTTAAATTTTGGATACAGTATTCATGACTTTCCACATGACACTGCTACTCGATTTTGATTTCAACCAACTATTTTAGATTACTGGTTTGTACATTTATTTTGCTCCACTCAATGCATGAATTTGACTCCGGGCTCTAATTCTGTAATCTGTACTCTCATTTCCTTGCCCATCATAGGTACAACTGGCTTTGGAACAGGAACAGCAGGGAGCCTTTTTGGTCAGCAGCCTCAGCAGACTACCAGTCTGTTCAGCAAACCATTTGGCCAGGCCACCACAACACAGAACACTGGCTTTTCTTTTGGGAACGCCAGTACTCTTGGACAACCAAATACAAACACGATGGTAAGAAAGTGAGAGCTAGTTGTATTTAAAGCTGTAAATTCTTCTGTAATATAGGTTGATGAAAGCATATTCCATTCAGTATCAAAGGGTTTGTCATGGCTTCTGATTATTAACTCTGATCTTCAGAGCTACTTATCTTTGCAATAGTCCAACAAAAGTGCTATAACTGCTCTTTGGTAGAGTAGATACTAGTATTTTTTCAAACAAGATTTATGTTTGCAGGGTTTATTTGGGGCAACCCAAGCCTCACAGTCTGGAAGCCTTTTTGGAACAGCTGCCAACACAAATGCTGCCACTGGATTTGGAACAGGAACTGGAACTGGTCTCTTTGGACAAGCCAACACAGGATTTGGTGTTGGCGGTTCGGTATGTCTGTACCTTTGTAATGAAATTGATTAAGGATGTAAAAACTTCATTGTTGTTTTTAGAGGCCGGCAGCAGGTTTTTGTGCGTTAATGTCGCCCTGCAAAGTAGTGTGGTCTGAACCTTCAGGGTATTTCTAGTGACTTCATAAAATCACATTGCTTTTATAATTTCACTGTAATCCCAGGGAACTAGAGCCTTAACTGTTATACTAGGGGTACAATATAAAATATATAGAATGAACACAAGTCCCACGGAGGTGCTGAGCATCTGTTATAGGAACTGACTGGGAAATGGCTGGTACTGTCTAGACACGCTCAAGATGCTGGAGTATAGTGTCCAAAAGCACAAATGACAAAGGTGCCTGAGTAATTGACCTATAAAATTGGTATTGAGTGTACACTTAGGGCTTGTCTTCACTACTGGGGAGATCAGCGCTACTGTAATCGATACAGCGGGTGTTGATTTAGTGGGTCTTCACTAGACCCACTAAATCGGTGGCAGAGCACTCTGGAGTACTCTAACTCTGATACTCCGGCTCCCCGAGAAGAGTAAGGTAAGTCGACTGGAGAGAATCTCCCGTTGATGCAGTGCAGTGAAGACACCGGGGTAAGTCAACCTAAGCTTCGTCAACTCCAGCCACGTTATTCACGTAGCTGGAGTAGTGTAACTTAGGTCGATTTACCCTGGTAGTGAAGACAAGCCCTTACACAAGACTAAAGTTGTTAGCAGAGCCAAACCACTTTGTGTCTGGGTATCTTTGTACTACATATGACACAAGGAATAAAAATCCTATACATGTGCAGAAAAACTACTCTTATAAAATATCCTAAACGTCTGATATCACTAGTTCACATATGAATTTAATTTTACACACTTTAATATATTGGTAATGAACTTTGCTCTAACATTTACCTCCTAACACTTGACTTCAGGCCCTTGGGTTGCTAAATGAACCAAACTGTAGCAGGAGTAATACAGAATCTTGAGTGCCTTAGTGCTACGCTTCTTCAGAGCATTTGTAGGTGCTCGTAGTACTGTGGTGGGCACATTATTTAAAATAGAAATGAATTCAGCAGAATTTGGCTTTCTGTTGGTGGGTTGGATATTGAACACATTGATGCTGACTTTTTTGTAATAGACTTGTTCAATTAATTCAGCAATGGAATGGACTTTTAATTCCATCTCACTGTAGCTGTTTCAGTGTTTTCCTGACAGCCTGCCAAACCAATGCCCAAGTTTTATACACAATAGATAATGGGCCACTTCTAATTTTGGATCAGGAGATTGTTTCCCTGGCAGCCTTAAATCTACCTTGTACATAGGTAGATTACAACAGCATTTCATAGTAACATGGATGTCAGAGTTTTAAAAGCATGTTGCTCTCTTTTCAGACGCTGTTTGGTAAGCCTGCTGGATTCGGAACCACCACGACCAGTGCTCCTTCGTTTGGTACAACTTCTGGCAGCGGGCTCTTTGGTAACAAACCAACCCTGACTTTAGGAACCAATACAAACACTTCCAATTTTGGTACATATAAGAAAGTGGGATTCAGTCTCTTAAAGTTACACTGAATATACCACACACCAGGCTACTGAATCTTATACTAAATGATTGTGAATCTTAAAATTCTCAGGTAAGCTGTGCTTGATGCATATTGCTGAAGGGGAAAGCTTGAAGTCTTGGACATGGACTTGCTCCTCTTTTGTTTGTAAACTGATTTTGCATTCTATTTGTATGGGAGTTTCAGGTTCAGTATGCTTCTGTCTTCTTGCAGACTTTTTGTAGGCAGTACTCTCTGAATCAGTTGAGAGATTAAGTTTTAAAAAAATGCACCATTACTTAGTAGCAAATACCAGGTGGTGCGTAACAACATAAAACTTATAGGTATGAATGGTAATACAATATACAAATTCTCCAAGATGTTGTAAGGGTCCGGGTAAAACTTATTTTTTGTTGCAGTATCTAACTACTACATTTATAGCTGAATTAGTCACTTGTTAAATATTGGGCATTTCATTAACATTGGGTCCAAAAGTAGGTAAAGTTGAGTGAAAAGAGGGTTATTGTGTAAGATACCAAGTCAGTAGTGGTGGTCTCTTTTTTTAATAAGTCCCATGAAATCTGTTATCTTTTGGTTTTACAGAGTTGAGACCAAAGAAGCTGCATGCTAAAATTGAAAGAAATAGTGGCTTTAGAACTACTGAAATGTTGATTTATGTTGGCATAAAATCAAAGTGTGAAATGTAATCCTCTCCCAAAAGACAGATTCAGGCCACTGTCAAATGAGCTTTGGCTGTGCAGTCCAGCAGGCATGGGATGGATTTGTTCTGGTCAGGCTTAAAGGAGGGTTCTTTGCTTTGAGAAAAGGTCAATTTTAAGTCCTGTGTTCCAGCTTTTGTAGAAGAGTAATTGGCTATCATTCTGTTTCTGGGCTGCTAATAATCTTGGTGTTGAAGCACTTGTGTTCTCTGAAGTGTATGCTTTCAGTAGCAAACAATGTTGGCTGTAGCAAGCTTCATTCTTAACTAATCTGTGATACTTGCATGGATGCAACTTGTAAGAGGATGGTAGTTTGGTATTGTATTTCTGATGTTAGTGCTGTTACTCTGACTCTGTTGCCCTTGCATGGACTAACCACCACCTTTTTAATTGGATGGCTTCACAATCTTCAATTAACCACTAATCTGCCTATTGTTAGATTTGGATTGCATTTGACTTAAATTAAAGAAATGTCATTGAACTGTGCACTCCTATGTACTTGAGTTGTGAACTGCTTTCTCAGTAAGAATCAGAGGGGTGTGTGTGTGTGGTATAAACAGTGTAAAATGGGACTTGTTTTGTCCAGTGGGGTTGAAGAAACTTTAAAACATATTGTTCTGCTGCCACATCTAGATCTTTTTCTGGTTTTCAGTAAAATCTGAAATCTCTATCTGTAATTGAAACATACCTTGGAAGGCAATACTGTTCTGTAATAGTGTTGTGCTTGAGTGGTGAACATCTATCATATTACTGTTAAAATCCTTTGTCATTGCTATCCTCTTTTGAGAAAATTTGAAGTGGCAAATGTCAGACCTGCTCACTCTAAATTTATTTTCTGAAACAAGACAAAAATAGATTTCACAGGCCTTCCTTTAAGTTTTTTCTCATGTATTCATTTGTGTTCAATATTAAATATATAGACAACAGGTTTCAGAGTAGCAGCCGTGTTAGTCTGTATTCGCAAAAAGAACAGGAGGACTTGTGGCACCTTAGAGACTAACTGATTTATTTGAGCATGAGCTTTCGTGAGCTGCAGCTCACTTCATCGGACGCATAAAGCGGAAAAGACAGTGAGGAGATTTATATACACACAGACCATGAAGACCATGGATGTTTATCATACACACTGTAAGGAGAGTGATCGCTGAAGATGAGCCATTACCAGCAGGAGAGTGGGGTGGGGGGAGCAGAAAAGTCACCTTGTTGTGGAGCTCTTCCAGAGTACCCATTAGCTTTTGGCTATTTGTCCCTATTTACTTTTCAGTAAGAACTCGATTTTTTTTAATGGCTGCTTGAAGGTATCTAATTGTGAAGACGTGTTCTCACTTGGGAGCACACTTGTCTTCCTACTGTGGCCTAGTTTGATTCTTTGCTCATTGAGGTCTGTCTTGCTGATGTGCTGTCAAGGCTGCTTTTTCGTTGGTGGTCTGTAATGATAATCCGACCACTCTTCTCTCAGACCAAACTTGGACCCTATCTAGATGTCACAGAGATGCTTTTAAAAACTCTAATGTGGCTTAAAAACAGCTTATCACCATCCGAAGGCCTTAAATTCTCTTTGAGCTCTAGAAACAGCATGTGAAGTTTATTGGGTATACTAATGATGGCAAAGTTGTCCTTAGCCAGGTGATGCTTGTTCACTTACAATCCTTTACGGAGGAAGTTAAATGTTACCTTAAAAGTAGCGCACTAATTCTTTTGTACTCCTAGGTTTTGGTGCGAGCACTGCTGGGAATAGTATCTTCGGAAATAAGCCTGCAGCTGGAACTCTGGGCGCCGGACTTGGAACAGGATTTGGAACAGGTTTAAAAAAAAAAAGCCTCCAGGGGATGGCATCCATAATTGGGATTTGTTTCTAACTGTAGTAACAGCTCAGGATCTGTAGTGGCAGGTATTGGGGAAATCCAGAGACTGGACTGTCTCAGAGCAGAATGAAATTGAGTCTGCCCTCTTTGAAACATCTTTAGCACTCTGTGAAACATCCCCTCCCCTCCCCAATTCATACAAGACCTTGTACAATAGAAGATATTGGGTATTGAGGTTTCACACAGGAATGTTATGCCCTCTAGTCAGCTACAAGTTTAAGAAATTTATAATACCTTGTGGTACCTAGTCCTGTAACAACTTTCAACTCTCTGGTTAGTGAGCATTTATTTATTCTGCTTAAACCCAATCTGTACTGGAATCAAGTCTTCCTAATGTAAAATGTTTGAATGGTAGGAGCCCACCAAGGGTTAATAGTTAACTCTGTGGTTCAGAGAATGTATAGGATTAGATTAATAATTTACTCTAATGTGATCAGAACAGGAATGTATTCTTTTAATTTGTAAGAATCCACAGATAACTTACAATGAGTGCGGTAAAACTTCTTTTTGCAGTTCAACAAATGATAGTTGAGGGAATTCTTAAATGTGTGGATAAACTTAATTTGTCTGCAAGCACGTGATGGAACCTTCTGTAAACTGCTGCTGTCCTCTGTGTAGCTCTTAGTGCAGGGCAGACTTCACTATTCGGAAACACCCAGCCTAAATTAGGTGGAACACTGGGAACAGGAGCGTTTGGAGCACCTGGATTCAATACATCAACAGCCACCCTGGGCTTTGGAGCTCCCCAGCCTGCTGTGGGTAAGAGTGCAATTTACCAAGTTCAGTTACTTGAATCCAAGGTAGTGAAACAGTATCTGTTGCAGATCCTGGGCAAGAGAATGGAGTGGCTGATACAGGACTCTGTTTAGTAAAGAATTCAAAGAGAATAATATAATTAATGCCAATCAACATGGGTTTAGGGAAGATAGATCCTGTCAAATTAACTTTTTTTTAATGAGATGACAAGTTTGGTTGATAAAAGTAATAGTGTTTGGTGGAATATACTTACCCTACAAAAGTCTCTTTGATTTCGTATTGCATGACATTTAAAAAAACAAAACCAAACCCTAGAACAATAGGAAATTAACATGGCAGACATAAGTGGATTAAAAACTGGCCACCTGATAAGTCTCAAAATGTAATTGTAAATGGGGAATCACTGATTGGGTGTATTTTTAGTGGAGTCCTGCAGTGATTGGTCCTTGGCCCTATGCTGTTTAACTTTTTAAATATCAATGGCCTGGAAGATCACTGATAAAGTTTGCAGATGGCCTAAATTGGGGAAGTGGTAAATAATGAAGACGTCACTGATACAGAGCAATCTGGATTGCTTGGTAAGCTAGGAACAAGCAAACTGTGTGTTTATAATGTGGGTAAATGTATACATCTAGGAACAAATAATGTAGGTCATACTTAGGGTGACTCTATCCACCATGACCTCTAAATTTTTCAGAGTCCCTGCTTCCTGGGATAATCAACTGAACAAGTGAATTTCAAGGTAGTTGAACCTTCAGAGAAGGGTCTTGCACTAACATTAATCAGACTTTGAAGGGACACTGCACACTGGTGTTGAAACTAACAAGTGGAGATAACCATTAAAAGGTTCTGCCAGGCCAAATTCGGCTCCTGGCTAATCTGCACAGCTCCCTTCATTTTAGCTTTGCACAGGTGAAATGGATTTGAACTTGGTAAATAATTCTGATATACAAGAAGGAATAGAATTCAGCTGGCTTTACAGGGCTGACAGTGGTAAAAAGTCTGGTCACTGAAGTCAGCAGATACAACTGTGAATTCCCACAGGGAACAGATCTGATAAAGAAGGGGCCACTTCTAAATGCCCTAAATGTCCTGAGATGAGTCTGAGTGCTAAATACATGATTAGAAAAGATTAACCTCTCCAACTTTATCTAGCATTGACGGACCCAAATGTTTCAGCTGCCCAACAAGCAGCCCTCCAGCAGCACTTCAACAGCTTGACCTACTCGCCCTTTGGAGATTCTCCTCTTTTCAGAAACCCTATGTCAGACCCAAAGAAGAAAGAAGAGGTGAGGACTCAAATACTTCAGAACACATTTTTATGGATAAGATTGTGTTTATTGTAACTTCTCTATCTTCTCTATATGGATTAGTTTTAAAAAATGAAGATCTGAACATTTAGGGGCCCATTTTCCTAATATCATAGTCTTTAGCCTGGGGTGTTGAGAAACTAAACGGTATATAACTAAGGCTCCATGTTTGTCACAGATTCCATGACTTTCCATGACCACAATGACTTTGGCAGCTCCTGGGCCAGCTGCAGGAGTAGCTCGGGTAGTCCCTGGGTCAGTTGCACTGACTGCTGCTGGGACAGTCTCAGGGCCCCCAACCAGAGCAGCAGGAGTTTGGGTGTAGGGGGGCTTGGGGTTGGGGCCACTGTTTACCTGCAGGGGGCTCAGCTCCACATGCTGCCTCTGCCAGCAGCCAGGCAATGCCCCCGCAGCTCCCATTGGCCACAGTTCCCAGCTAATGGGAGCTGTAGAACTGGGGCTTGGGGCGGAGCAGAGGCAGCATGTGGGGCTCCCGGGAGCTGGGTCAGCTGCTTCCCGGGAGCTGGGTAAGGAGCCTGCCCCAGCACCCATGCCCCCTCTTCTCAGCACCTGCGGTGCTCTCTTGTCTCTGTCTCTTCCCCCCCCCCCCCGTTTTAGTCAGGGGTATTTTTAGTAAAAGTCACGAACAGGTCACGGGCCTGTGAATTTTTGTTTACTGCCTGTGACCTGTTCATGACTTTTTAATAAAAATACCCATGACTAAAACGTAGCCTTATATATAAAATAGTGAGAATGTATTTGTTATCTGTATCAGACAGCCACTTGGGATACCTAACTGCATATACTGTGGTCATATATTAGACTTCTGTGTTCAGAGATGCCAAGCATTTGGCATTCCCAGTGACCTCTGTGGTGGTAGATGCTCAGAAGCTCTCAAAATCAGGCACTTAGACAATTCACAGTGATAGATTATAAATCCATGTGTGTGATCTCATTGCAGTTTTTTCCCCAAACAAACGTTATGTAAGATTCTGACACTTTCTTTACTAGTGTGGGGAAAACTCACTCTAAAGACGCTGCAGTATTGCTGATATATCTTACTAAGTAGGTTTGATTTTTTCTTAAACAAATGGTAATAGTTTAAGCAAGTCACCCGCCAAAAGCACTAATCAGACCTCAAACTGAGCTAGCACTGTTGCTGCCAAATCAGTAGCCAAACAGAGAATAAAGGGTGAATGTCTATGGTTAACTTTCAGAGTAACAGCCGTGTTAGTCTGTATTCGCAAAAAGAAAAGGAGGACTTGTGGCACCTTAGAGACTAACCAATTTATTTGAGCATGAGCTTTCGTGAGCTACAGCTCACTTCATCAGATGTTTACTCAGGGCATAGGTTTTTTGTCCTGACAACAATACTGGTCTAACTTCTGTGAAAATAAACAAGAAAACATTAATCCTGTTTAGACTTAAGTAGTTTGAAAATCTGTTTTTTCGGTTACATGAATGTTTCTTTCTCAGAGACTGAAACCAACTAATCCAGCAGCCCAGAAGGCTTTGACGACGCCAACCCATTATAAACTGACCCCGCGACCAGCGACCAGAGTGCGACCAAAAGCTTTGCAGACAGCAGGATCTTCCAAATCTCACCTCTTTGATGGGCTGGATGATGATGAGCCATCTTTATCTAACGGTGCATTCATGCCCAAGTTAGTTTTCTTTTCTCCTTTGGAGATCAGTATTATTCAGAAAAATGTTTGTTTAATCTTCCACCTCTTTTCCTGTGGCTCAAGCACTCATAAATCAAATATGTGAGTGCACTTGCTCTCCTAGCAGTTGTATGCGTCTTCTGGCTTTTAATGAAGAAAGGTTACTACTTTGGTACAGATAATGCTTCCTATTTCATGTGTAGATGCTTGCCAACGTATCTAATGTAGCACCCAAACTCTCTACTTGGGTCAGTAAATTATCCTTTGTGTAGTGCCTTCATATTTGGTAACCATGCAGGCTCTGTAGCTTTGTTGACATGGATAGCAAAGATCAAAGACTTGCATATAAGTCTGGCAGAAAATATACTTACTGTACTGAAGACAAAAGTGGTCTAACTTACGTAATTGTCAAGTACTTTTAGAGTAGTTTGTCAAACAAAATGATCCTGTGACTTAATTGTTACTGTATGGGCAAGTAGATTCTAATCTGTTTCTTGTGACTATAAAAGTGTTGCTTGCTTCAGTTAATTTACAATATGCAACGCCTCATCTCTGACCAAAACATAAGTTTTGTCTTGCAAATCTATTCTCTTTTACAAGCAATTGCCCTCAGATTCCTACGGGTATCTTCCCAGCCTATTGCATGTATTTAAAAACTGTCATGTAGAATCGTTGTCAGATAAACTTCTTATCTCAGTCAGCCCTAGACTGTGCTCTTCTGGGGTTGTAGTAGAAAATTGCAGTTTCCTGAGTCCTCCAGTTTACCTTCAACTTGAGTGGCATAACAGGTGGAAAGAGTTTGGTTAAAGGTATTGAAGGACTTTAGAAATGGCCTGTATTCAGTAATAAAACATAGGCTTTAGAAAGCTTCCTACTGTATGAGGTTGGCCTTTCTATTTAATATTAGCCCTGGCAGTCACTTCATCTCTCCTCTGAAGTGCTGTGGTGGTGAGGCCCACTCAGTGTTCTTAAAAAACATTCCCCCAACTGCCCCTGTCAATTGGAATAACAAACTGATACCTCTTACCCCTCTTGCTACCATCTGCTGGGAAAGACTAACTGGACTTGGCAGTAGTTATGGCATTGTCATGACAGAATGCGAGCTAATGTGGTTTAAAGTTGGCTTAAATATTCTCCCATCCCTGGAACTCTTGGGTCAAACGTGTGGCGCTCGTGCTGCAGATCACTGAGAACTGCTGCTTTGGTATATTTTAGGAAGAGCATCAAGAAGCTGGTTTTGAAAAACCTCAACAGCAGCAACTTGTTTTCTCCTGTCAGTCGTGAAGCTGAAGATCTGGAACCTCCATCAGAGTATCCAGAGAATGGAGAGCGGTATGTTTCTACATGACACAGCTGATTATGCCTCTAGAAACGGATTTAGTTAATACTTTCTCATAAACAAATCTCTGAAAAAAGCTCTCTAGAATCTAAATCTATACAGTACATAACCCTCTTGCGTAGAAATAAGCTCATAACTTATTGGCTCACACAAATAGCTTTCAGTAGCTTACATTACTATGAGAACTATTGATAGACATCTTTGCAATGCTGATGTCGTGGCAGTAGGTATGTTTTAAATATCCAAATAAGAATATGGACTGTTAACACACAGATTTTTGTATGACTGACTGATTTTTCCATCTAGTTGAGACTAAAATTCTTAATTGTAAAACAAGATGTGTTTATAGAGGGACTTCAGTTTCTAGGAGGTTAACAAAGATGTTTAAGCAACAAAGATCATCAAGTTTGTGGAACAGCTTCTGTACTAGAGAGGTCTATATTCACATTTTCCACAGCATTCATGATTTTAAAGTGTTGTTTACTCTTTGCCTCAATACAAAAACCACGGGTCGCCCATTGAAATTAATAGGCAGCATGTTTAATACAGGAAATACTTTTTCACACACCCTGCAGTTGTCTTGTGGAGTATATTGCCACAGGATGATGTGATGGCCAAAAGTGTAACTGAATTAAAAAAAACTAGATAAGATCATGGAGGATAGGTCTATCAATGGCTATTAGCCAAGATTCTCTCGATGGACCACTCGTCTGACTCAGTATGGCCTTTCTTATGAACAGTACAGGCTTCCTCATCAGTGCATCAATTAGAGATGGGCAAGAAACTGTTGTTTCCCATCCCTGGAAAACTTCCAAGCTTTTGGGGGGAAAAAATTTTTCATCCAAACTTGCAAACAGACAATCAAAAGTTTTTGGTTCAGGTCAGGTCTAAATATCCCATTTCAACAATTTCAAAACGCTTTTTTCCAAACCTTTTGAAACAAACTTGTCAAAACTGACTCATTTCCACAATTAATTTCAGGTTCAACAATTATTCATTAGAAAATGCCAAACATCTTGTTAAATCAGCTCTAGTCTCAGTTCTGACCTGGAGTCACCACCTAGTAAGGATTAGGGAAATACATTAGCCATGTGCCCACTCGATCTGTATTGCTGAGGCTGCCAGTTGTGAACTAGGCATCTCCACCCTAAGGTTAGCTTGGTCCTTTGGGCAGCAAGACATAATCAGCTGTAAACCCCTTTTCCCAAAACAATGTAATATATGTTCCAGGCACTAATGTCTGGTGTTACATGTGGTAGTGTACCTCCACACAACAGGAAGAATCTGGTTTGCCATGTTATGAGATGAGAAACAAATGTTTTGTAACACTGACACAAGATTTCTTTCGAAATGAATGTGTTTTAATGGCTTCATTCTTTCTTTAGGTTCAACTTTCTATCCAGATCTGTTGATGAGAATCACAGACAGGAGGGTGAGCAAGAGGAAGAAGACGATCACCATGAAGTGACTAGATTTTACACTAACCCCATTGCCAAACCCATCCCACAGACCCCGGAGAATGCAGTGCACAAACAGAATAATGTGGATGATACCATTATGGCTCTGAATATGCGGGTTGCCTTGCGGAATGGCCTGGAAGGCAGCAGTGAAGACGCTTCATTTCATGATGAGTCACTGCAGGATGACCGTGAAGAGGAGAATGAGAATGTATATAGTCTGCACCCAGCAGGTCAGATTCGCGCTGCTGTGTGGTGCTGCTCTATCTTTAGTCTTACTCCTTCCTGATCCTCCTCTTCCTAGTCATTTTACCCCATCCTTTGCTTTATTTTTAATGTATACTGCCTTTTACCTTTAAGTAGTTTCCAGCTTTCTCTCCACCAAATGCCATTCCTCAGAAAAAAATAAATAAAAATCTTCCTATCTTCTCCTCTTTCTGTTACCCAAGATGTTTTATGTTTTCATCTTACCTTAGATAAAATACTCAGTGCATGGAATTTCTCACTGTAAAGTAATATAAACTTGACACTCTTAATAAGATGTCTGGATAGTCTCATCTGTACTCTGGCTTCTGTTACTTTATTGTTCGCTTACATTGTACTGATTCTCAACTTCTTTTTAGGGCCCCTCAGCTGTCCTTCAGTTTTCTTGGCAAAGATTAAGAAAATTTCTGGAGTTAGTCTTGTCCTCATCTATGTGCTCAATTATTTTCTACTGTAGGAATTGTTCTAACAAAAGCTGGCTACTATACCATCCCGTCTATGGAGGATCTAGCTAAACTTACCACTGACAGAGGAGAATGTATTGTGACTGATTTCACTATAGGTCGTAAAGGTGAGTATAGAATCACTTTGGATATGTGTTCTCCTGCCACCAACTCTTTTTAGAGCTTTTAAAGCCTGGGCTTTGTATTTCTTCAGCATGAATGTAAAATAGTTACCTTGCTTGGGATATTTATCAGCCCTAGGTGACAAAAGCTTTAAATACTCTTCACATTGGCTGCACACTCAAGCTCTGTGAATTAGGCCACCCAGTGAAACTAAAATCATAGCTTGTAAAATTCCAACACCTCCTGTATGAAAAGAACAACATTTTCAGTAGTTCTCCAGATAATTGAGGGTAGCTTAGGTCCAAAACTTGGACTCAAAATTTACATAAAACTGTCTAGCTCAGCTTTACTGGCCAAGCTGAGTGCTGTTCATTACTTATTCACTTCTTGAGCTTCAAACTGGATTTTTACAAATCCAATTATTATACCATGATGATTGGAAAATGGAAACATTTGAATACTTAGTCTGACACTGTCCCTTTCAAGCAGTTTAGTGCTTGAATTCTGGATGAAATCATAACTTTTTAATTCTCAATGAGTGGGAAAAGATAGGTGCTGATCACAGATGCAGTGTGAGCTGCCAGGTTAGTACTACTATCAAAAACCTTATGACTACATAAAGGAATTGAATGTAAAATTAGTTTGGTTATACAGCTACTTGGGGTCAGTCTTGCTGTTGTATATGCATGCAGGATATTGTGTGCAGTTCTAGTACTTTGAATTCAACAAGGAGACAAATAATTAAAAATAGAGGATAGGACCACCCAGGAGGAGCGACCAACTTAAGTTGTCTAGAAAAGATACTTAAGGGCTCAAATTTATTACTGAGAGGGAGCAATTGCCAACAGACTGAAACTATCACCTTTTAGAATGGAAAAAGATAATCATAAAACTGCTCAGTTACTTGTCACTTGAATAGAATAACAGGAGTTTGAATGGCAATTTAAGGATAGTTCAGGTAAGATGAACAAAATGTGAATACTTACGTTGGAGAGTTTGCCAATGCACTTCTCTGGGGTGGTATTACAGCATTTGCTATGGGAGCAGAAGTACAAGTTGGGTTTGTTTACATTCCAGGTTACGGATCAATTTACTTTGAAGGAGAGGTGAATCTAACTAACTTAAATCTGGATGAGATTGTGCACGTCCGCAGGAAAGAAGTTATTGTCTATCCTGACGATGATCAGAAGCCACCTATTGGTGAAGGTTTAAATAGGTAATTTAAACTTTTCATGTGTTCTTTTTAGGAGTGGGTGGGGGTAGCCTGGTAAATGGATTTTGGTAAAGCTATCACCCTTCTTGTCATCCATAAGGGCCTCTTTCTATTTTAGCTATCCCAGCAGCCCGCAAATCTAACTCCTTTTTTCAGGCATACATTCAGGTTATTAATCTTGGACAAAATCTACTGGTCAGTGGCAGTTGTGTTTCTGAACCAAAGCGTGTTTGAGCCAATGCTTGTGGTTTGTTCCAAACTTGATGTAAACTTTTTTTGAATGCCTCGTTTCAAAGCTCAGTGATCTCATGCCCTTCCATTGTCTGCATTTTAACAGACGAGCTGAAGTTACATTGGATGGAGTTTGGCCAACGGATAAAACATCTCGCTGCTTGATAAAGAGCCCAGAACGACTAGCAGATATCAATTATGAAGGCAGACTGGAGGCTGTATCTCGGAAGCAGGGAGCCCAGTTCAAAGAGTACCGTCCAGAGACCGGTTCTTGGGTGTTCAAGGTAGTAATCACGGTTGCTCATCGCTGACTGCTCATAAACTGTGTATTACAAAAAGATCTGGGTGGAACAGTCAGAATTTCCCTGATAAACCAGTAGCTGTCAATGCTGTAATTCCAGTGCCTTTAATCAACTGGTTTTATACTTGTTTAAGGTTTTAAAGTGCTCTTCGTGATCCATTTAACTCATGAATTGTAGTACTAAAGTTTTTCAAGTAATATACAGATCATTCTGATTGTAATAGTCAAAGTGCAAACTGTCCAAAATAACTCCCAGGTGATTTGTTAAGAACTGATCCCGCATATATGCGGTGTCTTATACAAAGATTGAACTCCCTCAGAGTTCATGTATGCTTCAGTATGCAGTTACTCCTTAGAATATTTAAGGGGAGACTTTCAGACCCAAGGGGCAGCTAAACACCCAGCTCTGTGTGAAGTCAGTGGTGGTTGTGCACCAATTCCCATCTGTGCTTTTGAAAATCTTCCCCATGTCTGTATCCCTATTACCAATACTTTGGCTTTTATCATTGTACAGGTGGCTCACTTCTCTAAATACGGCTTGCAAGATTCTGATGAGGAAGAGGAGGAGCATCCTTCAAAAGTGGACGCAAAGAAGTTAAAAACTGCCCAAGTGCCATCCCAGGGGCAGCTGGTGCCCCAACAAATGGCTCTAAATGGCAAGCCAACGCCTCCAGCTCAGGTAGAAAAAAAACAGTGACATGAAGTTATCCATAAAATGAAGTTTGAGGAATAGCCATTTGCCCTAAGACAGAGCCGTTACTATTGCAAATGTCTTGGAGACAGAAGAACGCAAAGCATTTTTAGAACCGAACTTACTCAAACTGGGGTGGTACTTCTGGTCTCTTACAGGATAGTTGCAAGATCTTTGTATACTTCACATGTTCTCCCCGTCCTTGCATCCTTTGTTTGGAATTAGCGTTTTTGTTGGCTGAATCTTGGGGGTTTTTTTTTTTTTTGGTGACCTGATCCCTTCTTGTTTAGATCCCAGGGTTGTAGGATATGGCATACTTGCACTAACTGGAAGAAAACATGGCTTTGTTAATATTCTCAAATATGTGCAATATTACCCTTGCCAGTCATGCCGCCTCCAGCACCTGAAAACAAATTGCTTTGTGCATTAGGTTTTTAGATTGTACCTCAAAATTAGGTTTTTAGATTGTATCGTCAAACCTCATTCTGCATGCAAACTTGTATTCTGGTATTTTAAGAATGTACTCGACTTTATTAAAATAAGATCTAAAGTTTTTACAAGTTTGGCTATACAACTAATTTCTTAAAAGGTATTGGATCATGGGTAGGGTGCGGTGCGGTGCAGTTGTTGCATTCTGAAGTTTTTTGTCCCAATTCATTATTCAGTATATGTATACACTTGCCTTATAGGAAGGTGGCGTTTTATCCAATCCCTGGCATCAACCTATGTAGCAATATCCTAAATGCTGAATGGTTACAAACAATTGTCAGATTTAAATGAAAATGGAATACTTTTCTTATCTAACATTGGAAAAAACACTGCTGACAGTAAACTAAACTAGGTCTTGGTGTTAATGCAGTAAAAAAGCATTTTATAATGGAGGTGTTCCTGGTAATTATGCAACAAGGCACTTATGTCAAATGATGATCACCTGTGTCCCAGGAAGTAAATTTGTCAGTACAAAGTAGAGCTTAAGTTGAATGCAGAATGTAAAGGACTTGGATGTGATGCTTCTTGGTGTCCAAACCTGCAGTCCAGTCCTTGGTGTCCAACCCCGTTGCTATTTGTGGGTGTTGTGTGCAGGAGAGCAGAATAAAAGGGTGCCAGTCCCTAGCAGCTGAACTGCATTTTTAAGGGAAAGGCTTTTGTTTCCTGTCATAAGCAATTTCGATATTCTGCTCATTAGTAAAGGCAGATCTCCAGGCTTGCAGTTCATTCAGGCATGAACAGTGAGCTTCTGCTTGGCATGAAGCCAGTATGCATGGTATGCTTTTCTGTAGGAAATGGAGGAATTGTTAGCTTTGGCCAGTGGTCATAGAATATCAGGGTTGGAAGGGACCTCAGGAGGTCATCTCGTCCAACCCCCTGCTCAAAGCAGGACCAATCCCCAACTAAATTATCCCAGCCACGGCTTTGTCAAGCCAGGCCTTAAAAACCTCGAAGGAAGGAGATTCCACCACCTCCCTAGGGAACCCATTCCCGTGCTTCACCACCCTCCTAGTGAAAAAGTTTTTCCTAATATCCAACCTAAATCTCCCCCACTGCAACTTGAGACCATTACTCCTCGTTCTGTCATCTGCTACCACTGAGAACAGTCTAGATCCATCCTCTTTGGAACCCCCTTTCAGGTAGTTCAAAGCAGCTATCAAATGCCCCCTCATTCTTCTCTTCCGCAGACTAAACAATCCCAGTTCCCTCAGCCTTTCCTCATAAGCAGTGGTAAGCTGGAGCCGGTTTGCACCGGTTCGGGGGAACCAGTTGTTAAATTTAGAAGCCCTTTTAGAACCGGTTGTCCCGTGAGGCCAAAAGTGGCACCTTAGGCACCGACTCCGTGGGTGCTCCGGGGCTGGAGCACCCACGGGGAAAATTTGGTGGGTGCAGGGCACCCACTGCAGCTCCCTGCCCGGCCCCAGCTCACCTCCACTCTGCCTCCTCCCCTGAATGCGCTGCCTGCTCTGCTTCTCTGCCTCCCACCCCCCTCCCCCCAGCTTCCCGCGAATCAGCTGTTCGTGTGGGAAGTCGGGGGGGCTGAGCAGCAAGCGGTGGCTTCACGCTCAGGCCCCGGGTGGCGGAGGCAGAGCAGAGGTGAGCTGGGGCGGGGGGGCCTGAGGAGGGCTGCCTGCATCGCAGCAGGTAACCCTGGGGGGGGTAGGGGGAGGGCGCACAGGGCCCCTGAGCGTGAAGCTGCTGCCTGCTTCTCAGCCCTCCCCGGCTTCCTGCTCCAACAGCTGATTCGCAGGAAGCTGGGGGTGGGGGCGGGGGCACATTCAGGGAAGGGAGCAGAGCGGAGGTGAGCTGGGGCTGGGCATGGGGCAGGGAGCTGTTGGTGGGGACTCTGCACCCACCACATTTTCCCCGTGGGGGCACCAGCCCCAGAGCACCCAAGGAGTTGGAGCCTAAGCGCCACTTTTGATGTGATCAGTGGGGGGAGCGGGAACCCCCCCCCAGCTAAGGTACCACTACCACACCCCTAGGAGCCAGAGGGACCTGCTGGATGCTTCCCGGGAGCCGCCCCAGGTAAGCACCACTGGGACTCGCCCACCGGCAGGTCCCTCTGGCTCTTAGAGGCAGGATGGGCACCCACTACGGTGGCCCATGAGACCCTCCTGCCCTGTTCTGGGGGCAGTCAGGGGACAGGGCTGGATGGGCCAGGGGTCCCGGGGGAGGAGGGGGCGCATCAAAGAACACAGGGGGTTGGATGGGGCAGGAGTCCTGGGGGACAGGGGCAGGCCACGTCCCCTTCGTGGGGTGAGGAGGGAACCGGTGGTTAAGATTTTGGCAGCTCATCGCTGCTCATAAGTCATGATCCAGCCCCCTGATAATTTTTGCTGCCCTCCGCTGGACTCTTTCAAATTTTTCCACATCCTTCTTGTAGTGTGGGGCCCAAAACTGGACACAGTACTTCAGATGAGGCCTCACCAATGCCAAATAGAGGGGAATGATTACGTCCCTGGATCTGCTGGCAATGCCTCTACTTATACAGCCCAAAATGCCATTGTCCTTCTTGGCAACAAGGACACTCTGCTGACTCATATCCAGCTTCTTGTCCACTGTAACTCCTAGGTCCTTTTCTGCAGAACTGCTGCCTAGCCGCTGGGTCCCTAGTCTGTAGCAGTGCATGGAATTCTTCCGTCCTAAGTGCAGGACTCTGCACTTGTCCTTGTTGAACCTCATCAGATTTCTTTTGGCCCATCCTCCAATTTGTCTAGGTCCCTCTGTATCCTATCCCTACCCTCCAGCGTATCTACCACTCCTCCCAGTTTAGTGTCATCTGCAAACTTGCTGAGGGTGCAATCCACACCATCCTCCAGATCATTTATGAAGATATTGAACAAAACCGTCCCCAGGACCGACCCTTGGGGCACTTTGCTTGATACCGGCTGCCAACTAGACATGGAGCCATTGATCATTACCCTTTGAGCCTAACGATCTAGCCAGCTTTCTATCCACTTTATAGTCCATTCATCCAGCCCATACTTCTTTAACTTGCTGGCAAGAATACTGTGGGAGACCGTGTCAAAAGCTTTGCTAAAGTCAAGGAGTAACACGTCCACTGCTTTCCCCTCATCCACAGAGTCAGTTATCTCATCATAGAAGGCAATTAGGTTAGTCAGGCATGACTTACCCTTGGTGAATCCATGCTGACTGTTCCTGATCACT
Source organism: Caretta caretta (assembly GCF_965140235.1). NCBI lineage: Eukaryota > Metazoa > Chordata > Testudines > Cheloniidae > Caretta > Caretta caretta. Next base: position 7,969,583 of record NC_134206.1, read on the forward strand.
TCCACTCCTCTAAGTGCTTCAGAATTGATTCCTTGAGGACCTGCTCCATGATTTTTCCAGGGACTGAGGTGAGGCTGACTGGCGTGTAGTTCCCTGGATCCTCCTCCTTCCCTTTTTTTAAAGATGGGCACTATGTTAGCCTTTTTCCAGTCATCTGGGACCTCCCCTGATCGCCATGAGTTTTCAAAGATAATGGCCAATGGCTCTGCAATCACATCTGCCAACTCCTTCAGCACTTTCGGATGCAATGCATCCGGCCACATGGACTTGTGCTCGTCCAGCTTTTCTAAATAGTTCTGAATCACTTTTCTCCACAGAGGGCTGGTCACCTCCTCTCCATGCTGTGCTGCCCAGTGCAGTAGTCTGGGAGCTGACCTTGTTTGTGAAGACAGAGCAAAAACAAAAAAAAACATTGAGTACATTAGCTTTTTCCACATCCTCTGTCACTAGGTTGCCTCCCTTATTCAGTAAGGGGCCCACACTTTCCTTGACTTTCAGGTATGTTAGCAACAAGAAGAAGAAACCGTTCTTGTTACTCTTAACATCTCTTTCTAGCTGCAACTCCAGGTGTGATGTGGCCTTCCTGATTTCACTCCTGCGTGCCTGAGCAATATTTTTATACTCCTCTCTGGTCATTTGTCCAATCTTTCACTTCTTGTAAGCTTCTTTTTTGTGTTTAAGATCAGCAAGGATTTCACTTAAGACAAGCTGGTCGCTTGCCATATTTATTGTTCTTTCTACACATCAGGATGGTCAAGCTTTTAAACAGGACTGCTTACCATGTCAATTTGCTGCTGGTTCGCCTGCTGTGATTTTGTGGGTAAGGAGAGGCAGTAATCGTGCACAGCCCAGTGAAGAACAGAATGAGCCCCTTAGCAAGAAGTTACAATGGGATGCCCTTTTCTGTTAGGAGCCAAGATATGGTGTACCTCTTTTGTATTTTGTATCATTGCTGTAGGTTTAGAGGTTGTTGTAAGGGGCAAAAAGTTGCCCAGACTTAATACAGAAACATCAGGAGACTATATTGTATGGATTTAAAACTCATCAAATTGTTTGTGTAGAGAGCCAGGAAATACAATGCATTTATGGTTAAGGCAAAGGGTTAGGATCTAGATCTAGGTTCTCCTCCTAGTGCAGTCCCAGTCTTTGTGGTTATATTCTAAAAATGATTTCAGAAATGAGTTTATATCTGTTCATTGGCCTTGAGTAAAGTTGCTCAGTGTGATGGCCTGATTTTCAGGTTCTGGTTTGCAACAGGTAAGCTGTGTTCTTTCTGGCTTATGCATCATTGCAACTAATAGATTCTGCACCTGAAATAAACTTCATGTGATGTACATGAAGGAGCAGAATCTAAAACTCCCTTTCATTAATGCATTGGTTCAACAATGTGAACGCAGTAAAGGAGTAAAATCATGTCAAGTCAGCTGCTATGACTTGAAATGCACAGAGTAAGAATATGTGAGTCTTAGTAACTGGCTAATTCTGATGGCATCTTGTGTGCCTGATATAGTGGCTCCTTTGCAGGGACGTTGAAGTGTAATTCTTCAATATTTGTAAAGTGCTTTAAGGTCCACATATGGAAGGTGCTATGAATGGTGCACGGTAACTTACTTTACTAAAATCCCCAGCTTTTGCATGGGTCAGTGAAACTTGTGCTTTTGATCATAAACATACTTAGTTTTGCAAATCTTATTAGCACACTATAAATACCTGGTCATGAACTTCTTAATGAAAACAAAATACCTGTCTACCTGCTGTTACAACTTTAGTTTTGTTACAGTTTATTGCAGTAGCATCTAGAGGCCCTAATCAGGGAGTCAGGTCTGTGCGAACACATTCCCTGCTACAAAAAAGCTAAAATCTAAGTTGTCAGAGTTGTGCATGGCTCTTCGACCTACCTCAGGGAGTCTATAATCTTAAAAGGTGACTTGCACAGGAAGAGAAATGGGGTTTATGTTGCTTTGTTGGCTTGATAGTTTGTTTTGTGGGGTCGCTTGTTTTATCTTAGAAAAGTCAGGAATATGAGTTCTTGTCTTCCCTCTTGCTGTTCTCGGGCAGAAGGATTGGGAACTTTATCACTAATTTAAGTGTTTGGTGTGTGTTTGTGTTACGAACGGCTTTTATTCCAACTGCTCTGACACATCAAACAGCCACGTGAATAAAAACAATTGTTCTTTTGATCAGGTTTCATTTGCATGGTTTCTCTGCCCTAAACCAGAGCACCTCTTATTTTACAGCAGAAATCCATAAAATGCATAAAATCCCTGTGGCTACTATCACAATTCTTTATGTGGAGTAGTAATAAGAAACAAGACAGCTAAAAATACCTCAACAGCCAGGAAAAAGGAGCCAGTACTATGTGACAAGTCAGTCATCTACAGACCTCCAGTGGACCACAGTTTCAATCATCCCAGAGTTCTAGAATAAAACAGCCTTGACTTTCCAATTTACAACTATCAGAACTCTTCTGGAGAAAAACTTGGGACATAAATCCACTTTTCCTTTAGTAGATCACATTTACTTGGAAAATGAGGAAGAACTGATCTGGTCTCGGCTGGGAGGGGCTTTGCAGACTTAAAGGAACATACCCAGAGAATGTTTGCTATTTAAAGTGAAGGGGAAAGTTAACTTTCATTAGCCCATGATGTTGAAAATAGCTGGTCACTGCATTATTGCAACTCTAAGGGAAAACGGGACTAGGTAATATGACCATCCCTAAATGTACAGTCTAACTTGGAACCCAGAAATGACCAGTGAATACTTCACTTGCAGGTGATTGTTGAAGCCATTGAATATTCTTGCTTTCTCTATAAACTGACCCAGAATCTGCTATTCTCTAACATGGTTTCCATGTCTTTGGTGTCTGTAGAGCCCGGAAGTGGAGCAGCTGGGAAGGGTTGTGGAACTGGACAGTGATATGGCCGACATCACCCAGGAACCAGCTCAGGATTCAATACTAGAAGATAGCATTACAGAAGAGCCAGAACTGGTGCCTGCTTCGACACACATTGCATCTTCACTTGGTATAAACCCCCATGTCTTACAGGTGAGCCACTTGCTGTTTCTATAGATATCTAAGTGGTAGGCCCTGCTCTTGCTTTATCCATCTGCCCAATTTCTGACACATCACTGGGACTTGTCTTCAGAATTGAGCATTATATATTATTTATATACAACTTCGAACATTTATAATATATATTACATCTACCATACCTAGGAATCTCAAAAAGCTTTACTGTATTAATCATTGGTAAAGTGCTTTATGGGAGGAGGTTACAATAGCACTCTCCTGATTAAAACAGAAGAATTCAAGTAAGTACTGTGATGGCCTGCGTTGGTGTCCAGCCCAGGACAGGCTATCACACCTGCTCCTATGAAAATCTGGATAATGTGACCACAAGTACACAGGACTACTATTTGCTGTCTCAGCTGAAAAATAGTGCTCAAAGTGCTATATATGGGTGACTATTTTAGCATTTTAATATTGGGTCAAAGGAAAACTAATACAACTCCCCCACTTGCAGTACCCAGTTACTACTTGGTTTTCCATTTGAGTACTGACAACTTAAGCAAGGTCTGAGATAACACAGTATCAGCTCCTAAGGTCGTAGTGATCAGTATTGGATATTAAATAGGACGCCACCATTGTAGTTTAGCAGGTGACTTATGTTAACTTAAATCACTGATTCTTCATAATAAATTGCTTTTAGTTCTCATTTTATAACCATCCCATCAGATCACTCATGATCTAATTTGAAATGTAAATTTCAGTATGAATGGATCAGTGGTGGTTCATATGTAACTTTTAAAGGTGGCTTGTTTTTTTGGGAGACACTAGTTAGACCTGCTAGCCACTGCTAATTTGTGTCAAGTGTTGAGGGTTGTGCTAGCATGCAGTCTTGTTCTATGATGATTTTAGATTATGAAAGCTTCCTTGCTTGCTGATGAAGAGGATGTAGACTTGATCCTGGATCATCACTTTGGCAAACAGCCTACAAAAATGGATACTTCTCAAGAGATCTGCTCTCCCAGGCTTCCAATTTCAGCATTGCAAGGACAGAAAAGACACTCCTCAGGTACTGTAAGGATCCATATTTCTGCACCAGGAGATACCCACAGATGTTCACTTTAAAATAGTTTTAATCTGGGGAAAAGTCAGCATTTTAAAAACTTGTTTTGGGCAGCTGGTGTGTCTTGTGAATTATCCTAACCTCCTAGATACTGGCTCTCTTTCAAGTCTGATCTCTAACAGTGTTCAAACTGGGTCATTATTTAAATATGCACTTGAGAGCATTAGGATGGTATAAAGAGATTGGGGTTAATACTAATTAACTGCTAACATATTCTGCCACTAATTACACATGCAGCTAGGAATTGTGTGCGCATAACTGACAACTATGATCACAAAAGAAAACGTAGCTTGTATATTTAAGGAAGTTGCAGTGTTGCCAACATTAGCACTACATGGTCCACTAAAGTGAAGTGTGCCTAACTGGGGTGTCTCCATAAGGAGCCCGTTTAAGTCCAGTGGTACTTAATAGTAATGCTTATTGTTTCCTGAGGACACCTTCAGGTGACTAAAGCCATGTCTGTTCTAAATCTAAGGCCACGCACATATGTCTGGCACAGAGGGACATCTGTTCTTTCTCTGAGGTACTTAACGGCCCTTGTTGGTGTAGTGCTTAGTTTGTACCATGGCTTGGACAATTGTGCTATAGCCTAGTATGTGACTGTTCATGACCATACATGTTGTCCCATTCATGCTACAGTCAGCTGTGTTAAAACCAGGCATGCTTAACTGTATAGTAAATGCTATTTATTAACTACTAGCTGTTCTGAATAGTTTTGGTGGAATTTCAGAAGATCTTAAATGACCTGTTAAATGCAGAGACCTTGTTTTCTTAAGTTCCCCAATCTTTCTTTCAGTTGGAGGGCTGCTGCAATCAAAATTTGCAAGTGTGTCTTTCCTCCCGAGTGGTTCTCTGCAAGATTTTCGTGGACCAAGAACTTCCTCTTTAGGCAATCCTTCATCTGCAGCCTCTTGGTCGGGGCTTTCCACCTTACCCTCTGCGTTCTCCATGCCCAGCGCAGCTCCAGAGGTGCAGCTGAAAACAGTGGGTGCCTGTAGGCAGCAGGGGCTAATACCTCTGGAAAAATCTGTCACTTATGGAAAAGGAAAACTCCTAATGGATATGGCACTCTTCATGGGACGCTCATTTCGCGTTGGTTGGGGACCCAATTGGACTCTTGTAAATAGTGGAGATAAACTGAGTGGATCAAGTGAGCCCGAGGATCTTCGCAATGACTCTATGGAATATGGATTCTTGCCAACTCCTGTTGCTCCTAAATCGTGAGTGGTGATCCATAGGACTAGTTCTCCCTTGCAGTATATAGAGAGCCATCTATCCTTGCCTTTAAAGTGAACTTTTTTGAATCTTGAATTGGGTAAAAATTTATGGGCATGTGATATACAGGAGGTCAGAGTAGATGGTCTAATGGTCCCTTCTGGCCTTAAGCACTATGAATCTGTGAATAAATATGGGCCCATATCTTCCGCACTGAGTGCTGCTAATATGGGTTGACATGTAGTGGTGGGAATACTGGAGTATCTCCCCTTTAAATGAAACTTTCAAAGAACTTCCTGTCTGGTGTTCCAGCGAGCTGCCGAACGTAGGCCAAGCTTGCAATGGAGTAAGCAGAGACTTCAGGCTAGTGCTTCCTGAAGATGTGTCCATAACTATAGAAATGTTTTTATAGTACTGCCATAGGTTGGATAGTTGTGTTCCAAATAAGGGATGAAATCCTAGGATCAAGTTTCTTCATGTCCCATGATTGAAGCACCCTGTCAGTTTCAGGATGTTTGCAGTTCATTCTGTAACCACAGCGTCCACAATTTGGCCCTTAGCTGTTCCTTGGCTTGAGTACCTATTGAATATATTGACATCCCATTCCGGTAGAGAAATGGGTTCTGGATTTATTATCCACCTGATGATCAGGAACAGGAGAGGTCTCTCTCTCTACATAACAAGACTAACAGATGTGTAAAATAATTTGTAAGTATCTATATCTTTCCAATACTACTGTTATCTTCCCCAGACTTTTAGAATCTCCCTTCAAGGTTCATATAGAGAAGCTGACCTTAGAACGAAGGAAGACAGATGGAGACCAGCAGTTGTACCTCATCCCTCTGGAGATAAAGCTCAAAAACAGTACTGTCCATGTAGATGAATGTTGTCCTCTCTTAGCAGCCAACCCAGGAGTGTCTGCCATCCATGACTATGCTGACTGGGTTAAAGACTTTTGTGGAGACTCGGGGGAAATAGAACGTGAGTATCAAGTGTTATACTTTGGGGGAGCATAGAATCTAAGTGATAGAGCAGTTTAGTACAAATTCACTTCACTTCAAATAACTTCGACTAGCTATGGCCACCTCTTTTGGTTTTATTGACTTTAAAATGGCTGGATCAGATGCATGCTGGGCTGATGCATTGTGGGGTGCTAACCAGTTGATTTAAATTTTAAAGTAGTCTAATCCTGTATGAATGTAGGACAAATATAGGACTGACACAGCCCTCTCTACAGCATTGTTCCAGATTCCTAGTACGTGTGACTCTCCTTTGTGACCACTTAATTTTTTGTTCTCCAGCTGTGGTGAAGTACTGGTGTTTGACATGGATGTTGTGTGAGGCAATCTGGGGCCACCTGAAGGAGTTGGAAGCCAGCTTGGAGGAGCCCAGTGAGTACATTGTAGCCCTGGAGCGCAGGAAAGCCTTCTCCCGCTGGTTATCGCAGACTGCAGCAGCACGAATTGAAGAGGAAGTCTCACTGTCTCAGTACGAGAATCACATAGAGGCTGTGTTTAGCTACCTTACAGGGAAGAGGATCAGTGAGGCTTGTAGGGTGGCACAGCAATCAGGTAAGAAGCTTACAACTCACAGCTGACTTTGGGATATACAGGAACTGCAGCATTTCCCACCCCCCCCCCCCCCCATTGTTACCAAGATCAATATTAGGTTCAGCCTTACTGCAGAAATTGCATGGTTATTGAGGAAAGTGTACAAGAGGGGCAAGTCAGATGTTTCTACTTCAAATAGTTTTTGGTGGACAGGAGAAGAAACCTTGGTCTCCTTCATGATGGACTCTGATACAGGGCATTTTACACTTCAAACTCTAATACCTAGGCTGAGGCTTTAGTGATTTCCTACTCAAAGGAACTGACTACTCAGTGTATTGACTTTTTTTTACTAGCTTAAGACAGTGAGAGGAATAGTTTAGCCACTTTCTGCTGATTTATCTATCTGGGGAACCTTACAGCTGTTAGTTGTAACTCATATTCCAGTGTTATAATGTAAATCTGCTGTGTTCACAGTTTGCTTTCTAGGTCAGTAAATCTGCCTTGAAAGTTGCTGTAGCAAAGAAACTGTAATTGGGCCAGTTCTTAGCTCTGTGTTCCAACTGTGTGTAGGTGGGAAGAGCTCATGCTCTAGAAGCTGTTTTACTTCCACAATTCTCTAAGTGCTGTAATCTGTGTGAAATGTATACCAGAAACTTAGTCTCTCCTTGATGAGTGCAAATAGCAATGACCACTAATAGAACTGATTACAGTCTTTGTTTTTACAAGCTATAATTTAAGCTTCTAGGGCTGGGTATTAGTTTTTGAAGCATACTTGTTTGGCTTAAGTGACTACTTCAGATTTTAACAATACTGAACTTTTTCTTGTCTTCCTGCTTCTTTCTTGCTCTTGTCATTGATTCTGAAGGAAACCTAATTAGTCTAATTTCCATACCTCTGACTTTAGAGTATGAGTTACCGCCATTTTTTAAAACATCCCCTTGTTCTTTGTGGCTGGCTGTTGTGAGCACAGTGGGATGGTAGGAAAAACTGTTATTGCATAAGGAACTAGAAAACAGCCTGACTTTCCAATCCAATCAAACTGCATGTTGTAGGATTGTGGTCTGTTACGTCCCAGAAAACTCTGCTGACATGCTGTTTTATTTCCTTTAGGAGATCACAGGCTTGCCCTACTCCTCTCCCAGTTGGTAGGCAGCCAGCAGGTTCGGGAGCTCCTCACAATGCAATTAGTGGACTGGCATGGATTGCAGGCAGACTGCTTCATCCAGGAGGAGAGGTTGCGCATCTTTGCTCTGCTGGCTGGGAAGCCTGTAAGTCTTGCTGACAGTCTGTCGTGTCTGTGTAATTGCAAGTTAGCTACTGCTAGATAGGAAAAATAAACGAGTATGTCTTGTAGACCAGGGGTCTTTTTCTTTCGGAGGCCCACCCCAACATGCTATAAAAACTCCATGGCCTTCCTGTGCCACAACTGTTTTTCTGCATATCCAGTAGATTAAAAGCAAGGGCTGGTGTTAGGGAGTAACAAGCAGGGCAATTGCCAGGAGGCCCTATGCCACAGGGGACGCCATGAACCTAAGTTGCTCAAGCTTTGGCTTCAGACCCATGCAGCAGGGTTTCGGTTTCAACTTCAGCTTCGTGTGATGGTGCTTGGGCTTTGACTTTCTGCTCTTGGCCCCAGCGACTCTTAACGCTGGCCCTGCTCTCTGGTATATTTTGGCAGACCCCATGAACCTGCTTGGGGGGGCCCCCCCCGGGGGCCTTGGACCCTTGGTTGAGAACTGCTGTTGTAGACTAGCTTTTGCCAAGTGCGGAGCATATACGTCCTAGAGTCGCTGTTAAAAGGAGTATTATACTGACTTCCCAACACATGCAGTCCAGTGGCTTGTGTCCAGTCTCTCACTATTAAATACAAAAGGATTCATTTGGTCTCTTCCTAATGCATCCTTTCAGTGGTAAATGTTACTCATATAAACTAGTCAAAGGCTACAAAACTAGGTATTGCTCATTCTCAGTGTAACCTTCACTGCACACCTGCTTTAAACCTTGCAATCTGTTGTTCAGGTGTGGCAGTTGTCTGAAAGAAAAAGCATTAATGTGTGCTCACAGCTGGACTGGAAGCGTACTATTGCTATCCACCTCTGGTATCTGCTTCCACCAACGGCTTCTATTTCAAAGGCACTCAACATGTACGAGGCAGCATTCCAGGTATGTCATTACACGCCTTTAAAAAAGGGAAACACGTCTCTTCCTTGCGTTCCTGTCCAGGCACTGCAGCAAAGTAAGTGTTCTGTGTGCTCTTAAGAACGTGGCCTATTGTTTAAAGGACAGCTTCCGTTTCTCATGAGGCTTGATTCAGGATTAATCGGCAAACTTTGGTGTTTCAATCCTATCTTGAACAGAAATGGATTAGCAGTTACAACTAATTCCAAGAAAATTGAAAGTCCTATTTCATCACTTTTTACACAAAGGCTGCTACTTTGAACAAATATCTAAACCGAACTTCACAAATTGCCATCTGAACAGTTGGTGCATGCCGTGCAAACCCATGACAAACCTCTTGTTGCAGTTTGAATATTTGTACTTAATTATATGCAGTGCTTGTAGCAATGTTTGGAGTCTGCCCAACCCTTTCCATTATAAGTCCCTTTACCTGAATTGTACAAACCCCTTTAGATTGTCTCCTAAACTTTATGGCCTTTGCAGAGGGGATTAAAGGGCAACTGGCTATAGCTCAGCATAGATCTCACTGGATTTCTGACTGTATTAAGATCTGCTGCAATTTAAAAAAGGTTTCTCTTTCTGTGAGAATAACATCCCATTCCACTGGAGCTCATTCCACTGTGTCAGCCTTCCTAAGTAACATATTGATGGATATTTACAAAGCTGCCATGTGGTCATCAGTACATACTTTTCTAGACACTCTGCCATCAGTAAAGGTTTCCAGCTGATGACAGTTTTGGCAAGTCAGTCTCTTCAAATAATCCCAAATCTGATCACCTGCAAGGGTACAGATGGTGAGTCACTTACAGTGGAATGTCTATATGCACAATCACTCAGAAAAAATTTACTTGTACAGTAACCGTTCTTTAAGATGCGCACATACATGACACTCCCACCTTCACTGCTACTTTGGGTATTTAACAGTGCAAAGGATTGGTGAGGGAGGCAGCGGCCATGCCCCTTTTATGCCCTCAACTCTGAGTATGAGAAAACTGGGGTGCATGTACCACCTCGTGATACTGTTGGCAAAAGTCTCTGACTTTTGTGCATGGGGTGTGCCTGCACCTAGAGTGGAATATATGTGCACAGTACACCTCAAACACTTTCTGTACAGGTAAGTAACCATTTGGGGTTTCTTTGTGATTTAGACAGTCAAATACTGCCATGGAGAACTGTCTTCTGTCCCTTCCTCTGCCACAGGGTTCATATTTGATGCTGAGCAAGCCACTTAAACCAGACTTTTCACAGGTAGCCACTATGTGTGTTCCTCAGTTTAATAATGCACCTGCCTTGTTTCCTCATCTATAAAGTGGGGATAATATACCTCCCCTCAAAGGGATGTTGTGAAGATAAATTCATCAATGTTTGTGAAGCACTTGGATGCTGTAATAAGTGCCATAGAAAAATCCTTGAGGAAATCCTCTCTATTCAGAGAATGGGTTTCAGTAGCATTCAGCTAATAAGGCCTTGAGCAACACATTGAACGATGAAGATAAAACAAAATATGGACTACTACTCAGTGAGTATTATCCAGCTTGTTTACTGACTGAGGCAGTAGTCCTGTGAGAGAGAGAACGTGATCATGTAATTTCTGTATCCTAATGCATCTTCACAAGGGGGCCAAATGAAGGTTGCGGTGCAGCCTTAATTCTGGCACTTCCTAACTTTGGTGTGATTGACTCTGCAGCCTTTTAAAAAAGTGTATCTTGTGTGTGTAAAACTTCCTAGCTTTTTAAAACCGCAAACTGAAAAAAACATTCCATTACAATTTAAAAGAGCCAGGTGACGCTGCAAGAGTATTTTAAATAGGTAGAATATAGCTCCCAGAGGTGGCTACTAAAGGCAAGCTAATTACCACTACACTGGCAGTCTCACATGTGGGTGTATTTTGTTGAAGCAGAAAGCATATCAGTTTCCTAATTCACAGGAGTTGTGAGGTTCTGAATGTGTGCTGTGTATGTAGCAGTGCTGTTCTATTTGGTTTGCTGTCACTAAGTGTAGTCTGTGGTACAATACTCTACAGAACACCACGGAGTGTGAGAAATATGCCTGCTGTCCCCTGCCTTCCTACCTAGAGGATTCTGGCTGTGTACTTGAGGAAGATGACAGTGCAAAGAGACCCCTGAGAGATGTCTGCTTTCACTTGTTAAAGCTCTACAGCGACAGGTAAACAGGAATCTGAACACCTAAGGAGCCATTTATTTGGTCCCTCCCTTTTGCTGTTCTGCAAATATAGAATTAGTCATAGATGTCTCTTCTCATACGATCTGTTCCTAAATCCAAGATGTTGGAGGAAACACCACTGGGAGTGAAGACTTCCCCACAGGTCTCTGGGGTTTGGCTACTCTCCTTTGCACCAAATTCCCTGCTTCCTGCAATGCAAACAGAAGTAGTTCAGTACTCCCACCTTACCCAGTTAAGATCCTAACATATAAAGCTTTTTGGGGAAAAGCAGCAAGCAAAATTTTCCCAGACCCAAATTTCCAGGACTTTGTGCCCCAAATGGGACAACCGCTAAGTTACTGGTATTTGCAGAAAGAGTGGTACAGCCCATTTGTGTATGAGGGAGAAGTTGGTCCTGAAAAGAAATGAGGCATCAATTTAGCATCTCTCTTAACTCTAGTAAGACCGCTTTTATGTGGCCTTTGACAGTTTTGGAAAGGACATTTTTTTGATCAGAAACTAGCAGCCCAGTATAGAAGTTTGTCTGTAACTATACATGTTCTCCTGTAATTTCAGCTTGTGTTCTGAATGAGGGTAAAGTATTCTTATCTTCTGATGTGCAGTTGCCTCTTTTTAAGCTGCTGATAAAATAACGCAGCAGGTGCATATTCCTCAGAGGAAACATGATGCTCTGGATGCAAGCTCAGAGAAGCTTGATGGAATATTAACTATTGAGCTTGTGTTTAAATAGGACACTAACTTGCTTCCAAAGACATTCAGTAAAGAAAACAAAGGAATTGTCAGGAAATAAGTATCACCACTACTTGGATTCATTATGTGGGCCCAATGAACTACTTGTCCACTTCATGTTACTTATGTTTTAAATCCATCTCCCTACAGATGCTATGATCTCAATCAGCTGCTTGACCCCAGAAGTATAACATCCGACCCCTTAGACTACCGTCTTAGTTGGCACCTGTGGGAAGTACTTAGAGCCTTGAATTACACTCATCTATCAGAGCAGTGTCAGGGAGTCCTGAATGCCAGCTTTGCTGCCCAGCTTGAAAGTGAAGGATTTTGGGAATGGGCCATTTTTGTACTGCTGCATACATCCAATACACAGTAAGTATAAGGCAGACTTCTCTTGCTAGTGCCTTGGAAGGAGTATTTGCAGTTGTAGACAGGGGGAGCAATTATCTATGGACACTAGTGGCTTCTCTTGAGGTACTCCAAAATGATTGATCGTAGTGCATCAGTTTTCAAAATATGTGAGGATTGCAAAAAGGGCCACAATTTCCTAGTCTAGAATGTCACAGAATCATAGACTACCAAGGATGGACGGGACCTCGGGAGGTCATCTAGTCCCACCCCTGCTCAAAGCAGGACCCAGATCCCTAAATGGCCCCCTCAAGGATTGAACTCACAACTCTAGGTTTAGCAGGCCACTGCTCAAATCACTGAGCTTTCCCTCCCCCCACTGCTAGAAAGTGCTTAGCAGCATGGCATTTACAATTCCATGTGATGCATATACAAGTACAATTATGGTGCCCCCAAGTTAACAAAATACAAGGCTAGGCTCACTCACCTAGCTTTCCCAGTGCAGCCTGTCTTTTTCTTTTAGAGTGTAAGTTCTTTACAGCAGGGATTACTTTATTTTATATAGTGCTGAGAACATTGTTGGAGCTAAATAGTGATTGCTCCTGTGTGGGTTGAAACCAGGTCTTCTGATGGGCATGGACTATAAAAATGAACTACACCACTGCTTTGTAGAATGCTAATACTCTTAGATCTCTGACTTATCTGAAAGGATAAGAAGTTAAGAATATACAGATGTTGTCATTAAAAAGACATTTTTTAGGGGTGTAGTTTTTGTTCATGAGCAAAGTAGGTAGTACCAATATTTTCCTCGTTTAAGGAGTGAAAAGAATTGGATTAAATTTTGGCAGGTTACCAGGACTAGTGATTTCAGAACAGAGTTGTACAGAATAGAATTGAATGGGGTGTTTAAAGGGACATAGTCAATTTGAAAATCATATGTCTGAAATGTGTATCTTGCTAGAAAGAGGACAAGGTGGTAATATCTTTTTATTGGACCAACTTCTGTTGGCGAAAGACAAGTTTTTGACCTTAGCTTTTCAGGTCTGAGTAAGTTGTGTAACATCTAACATTACTGTAATTCATAAGTTAGCCAAGAATTGTTTTCACTTTATTAGTGTATAGTTAGTTTTGACTGTGGTGGGGAAAAACCCTACGAACATCAGCAAGAGAAGGCACACCCACAGGAGATGCAGTAAAGAGCCACTTGCAGCTCCTGAGCCACAGTCTGAGTATCACTGTTGTAGAGCCACAGCTTGACACTCTTCAATGGGGTCTCATCTCTCACTTTTTTTTATGCTGGAATCTAGGCTTGTTGGCATTTCTTAGGGTCACACACTTATGGTGTCACCTTGATCCTTTATCACTTTTGCTTGTAGCTGTTAGGAATACTGAACTCTCAAAACTGTCTGGCAGCATCTAACTAACTTGTGTGTCATACTAACCATAAATAGATTAATCTGTCTAAAACAGTGGCACCCAAACTTTTTTACATCATGCCTCCCCTTATCCCTGTCCGCGTTCCCTTGCCCCCCAACACCCCTGGGGGCCGGAGTGGGGCTGCGGCTCCGGGAGAGGGGTGCATGGACAGCGGTAAGGGGGCTGAGGCTAGGGCCACTGCTGGAGCCCCAGGGGCTGGGGCTGAGTGGTGTTCCCTCTGTACCTCCCTAGGGGTGCCCCACAGTTTGGGGACCCGGATCTAAAAAAATGCCTTTTAGAATAGCTGCTTTCTGCCAGAACTCTACTCCAGATAACTCTGCCCCACTCGCTTACCACTTCTTGACTTTGTTTAGACCACAGAATAGGATCATTCTCCTCAAAAGGCTTCAGTGCTAAGAACTGATATGCAAGGGAAAATTATGGCTAACATGGATTGCTTCTTATGAATTTGGGAGTCATTCCTTGCATCACTGCTATAGACCTTTTAATGCTATCCAGATATTACAAGTGACTGCTCACAAAATATGCCCATTCCTAGAGCTCTGATTTTTGAGGGTGAAACATGAAATGATGACCTGTTTGAATAGCTAGTTGCTGTCTGTTCCCATTAGCACACGTGAGAAAGCAGTGCATGAATTCTTAAACCGCCACTGCGTGCTGTCAGAAACGCCAGAATCCTGGACAAAGGAGACTTTCCTGATACAAAAGCTCTGCATTCCACCAGAATGGATTCATGAAGCTAAGGCAGTTCGGGCAAGAATGGAGGGAGATAAGCATAAAGAGGCCCTCTACTTGTTCAAAGCTGGACACTGGAACCAGTGTCACAAACTGGTCATCAGGCACTTAGCCTCAGGTGAGATTATTTGTCTCCTAGCTTTGTCATGTGGGCTTCTGAACACTGAAAGATGCTGACCAATGTCATTGAATGCTCTGCAAGATGAGGGTCTGGGACAGCTCATTCCTTGTAAAGGGGCTTATAACTAGCAGCAGTATGCTTGGGCAGTGGCTGTCAGTGGCATTAAGTGGGTCTATTAGTAAATCTATTGCTTGATACCCTGATATGGAAGTCTTCCATATAAAACAGAGCATGGGGTGATGCATACTTAGCCTAATGTGCCCCAGCCTTGACTTCCAGGGATCATTTCTAGGGTGAAGATAGTGGTCCCCATTCCCATTGGGCTCCTGGTCCCTCTGGATGCTCCTTTTTCTAGGAATTGAGCTGGTACAACAAATTCACTTTTTCGAGTGATTGCACATGTGCATTCCACTTCAGGTGTGTGCATGCCCAGTGCACCAGAGCCAGAGATGTTTCTAATTTGTGGTACCCATCGGAGCGACAAATGGGTCTCCAGCACTCTTGAGCTGACTTAAGGTGCAAAGGGGAGAGCTTCCCCAGATCTGCCTTTGGTTTCTTCTTACTGCCTGTGGTCGGTAGCTGGACCATGTCGATTTGTTTAGCCACGCTTTCCACTACAGTGGTTTTCTGTGTATTTCTGTACAGTTAACTAATGTGTTTTCTGGTTTAGAGATACTTTGTTCTTATACATAGTCTAGGTTTTCTTTCTTGTCTTGGTTTTCTGGCATCGAGTACCTCTTAGCCCAGGTGTTGACACTCGGTACTGAGGCGTGCCTCGTTTCCCAGGTTTTAAGTCTTGTGTGGGTTGCAAGAAGTCTGTGCAAGTGGGTGAACCTCACTTCAGGTGCCTGAAATGTCTGGGTGATGCAGTGTTTGAGACTGCTGCCAGACCTGTATAGACTTCAAGCTGTGTACAGAAAAGGATGGGGAGATGAGACTGCGCCACATGCTTATTGGAAGCTGGCTTATGTCCACCTTCTGAGCCTTCCCTCTCTGGGTGCAAAATACTGTATTTCCATCTCAGCTAGGAGTGCCTCTCTGGATATTGCCCCCCCCCTTCCCCCCGAGAAGATTGAAATCTGGGTAGCACTGTTCCTCTAAGTTGGGTCAATCAGATCTTGGCACCAGGGATCTTGATCTCCTGTCACTTACCAGCAGAGCACTGGGGTATGTGACTCTCCCTGGTACTGGCATCTGCCTCACCCCTGGAAAAGTTGTTGACTCCAGCACTGGTTTCCAGGCCATTGATGTGGACTTTTACTGCGGTGCCAACATTCTCAGGGCAGCAACTGTCAGACCAAGATCTCAGGGTAATGTGGCAGAAAGAGACTTGCTTATGCTCCTGGTAGGGGATTCCCCAGTCATGCAGAAGGTAGGCCTACTGGTACTAGTCCCTCCCCAGGCTCCGGCACACTTGCTACCAGCAGAAGGGTCCCATGTTATTTCCAGGTAGGAGCAGCAGTTTGCAGTAGTATGGATGATCAAGTCCTCAGAGCATTGCAACTTTCTTGTCCTGTCCAGTCCGGGGGTAAACCTAGTATGTCACGTCTCATGGAAAGGTAAGCTGCTGTTTGCCTGTGCTATTCCTCTGCTCCTCAAAATACTGTGCAAACTCCAACAGGACCAAGCTTGCATAATTCTTATGGTACCAGCCTGGCCTTGTCAGCATTAGTTTTCCAGTCTGCTAAATGTCTGTCAGGAGTCCAGTGCCACTACCTCAGAAACCTGGCATAATATCCCAACCCATGCACCCTTCATTTTTCAGCATGGATACCCTGTGGTTAACTCAAGAGTCTGAATGTTTTGTGGACATAGAAAACAGTCTTCTAAACATCAGGAAACTGTTCATCAGATATGCTTACCTGATGAAGTGGAAGGATTTCTCCAGTTAGTCTTGGCAGATGGGTATTTTGCTGATCCTGGCTATCCAGCATATCCTGGATTTGCTTCACCTGAAGCATTAAGGCCTCTGTGTTCCCTTAGAGTTCACCTGGCAGCTATCCCCACATTCCACCCACCAATAGAGGGCAGATCAGAGATTTCTAACCCAATGACCGTCAGATTCTTAAATGGTGTGGAGAGTCTGTACCCCCCACATAAAGGATCCCATCTGTCCATGGGTCTTGAATTTGGTACTAGCTGTGCTTGTGGGACTACCTTTTGAGTCGGTGGCCACCACTTCTTTCTTACATCTGTTTATGAAAGTTGCATTCTTAGTGGGCATTTTCTCCACGGGGAGGATGAGGGATTTCTGTGTCCTGGTTGCTGACCCTCCATGTGTCCTTTTTTATAAGGACAAAAGTGTATTTACATCCTCATCCCAAGTTCCTTGCTAAGGTGTCCCCACCCCGCCACCCCAATTTCACTTTAATGAAGCCATATACTTACCATCCTTTTTTCCTAAGCCGCATTCTCGTAAGAATGAAGAGAGGCTTCATACTTTGGATGTCAGAAGGGCATTGGTGTTTTACTTGGACAGAAGTAGGTCTATTAGAAGGTCTACACAGCTGTTTATTTCAGTTGTGGGCATAATTAAAGGCTTCCCAGTTTCTTCGCAACTGATTTAATTGTGGATTTTATCTTGCATATGTCTGTGCTATGACAGTGCCAAAGTATCCCCACCAGGAAGGGTGGTAGCTCACTCCACAAGAGCCCAAGCGGCTCCCTGTGCTTTTTTGGCTCTGGTATCTATACGACATTTGTAATGCTGCAACATGGTCATCGTATACTTTTACAAGACATTGTGCTATATCCCAGCAATCCAGGAATGATGCGAAATTTGGGTGAGTATTTCAATTTTTCAGGTAGGCACTGAAACCCTCTTCAAGTCTCAGCAGTTTATCACCTGAAATGGAATGAACATCTTCAATCACTTGAAGAAAAAACTGTAACTTCTTTAACCGTTCTTCAAGATGTCCATTCCATGACCCATCTACCTTCCCCTCTAAGTGTGCTAAAGGCACATGAGCCCCACCAAGCAGTACTCTCAAGGGAGAAACATCTCTGGCTCTGATGCACTAGGCATACATACTTCTGAAGTGGAATGGACCTGTGCAACACATCTCAAAGAACAACAGCTATAGAAGAGGTAGTAACAGGTTTTTTTTCTCATAGGCCACAAATTCAGTAAAAATTTCTGATCATTACTGTTCCTGGCCAGATTTGAACCTGGAAACAAGGCATAAGATTGAATTTGCCATTACTAGTCATTAAGCTACTCCCCCATTGACTTTCTAATGTTATTTAGCTGTTAGCCTTGATAGATACTTATCAGCCCTCAATCTGCCTGTATTCATCCAAGTATCCATCAGCTATACTGATGGGTACCAGTTCGGAGCAAGAGGTTTCTTATCCAGTTGTCTTCTTCAGATGCTATTATTAATGAAAACTACAACTACCTAAAAGGATTCCTAGAAGATTTGTCCCCTCCAGAGCGAAGTACACTCATCCAGGACTGGGACATGGCGGGGCTGGTTTATTTGGACTACATCCGGGTCATCGAGATGCTCGACAGGATTCAGCAGGTAACTGTGTAGAAATTCTAGTTCTTTCAGTGTTCGTATGAACAGTTTTATTATTTTTAAAATAGCTGTATGTTCACTGTTTAGTAAACCCTTAGATGCTCCCTCAAAGACATGGGTGTGTCAGTTGTCTCTTGCATATATTTGGACACTTAGAAATATACTAGGAGTTTCACAGAATAAGTGGTCTCTGCCCTGAAGAAGTCTTAATTCAACATGACCGAATCAGGTGAGGGGAAGGAAAGGGAGAAAGGGTAATGACAAAACCATGTGTTTACCAAGGAGGCACCCACACATCTCGGTGCTGCTGCTGCTTTACTTTTTCCTACCTCTGTTTTTTGCAAGCTAGACAACAGAAGTTAGTTTTCATCTGCTACTTACAAACATGCTGCGAAACTAAAAGTATTTGGTGTTGATGGGTTCTTTGGCTTGGATTGCCACAGTCAAGATCTTCAGACTTCAAATTTTCTGCTAAGATATTTGTTCTAACTCATATTGGCATGGTAGCCTGGTACAGGAGGCCTCAAAGAGCCCACAAATTGTTCTTGTTAATTGAAGCCATTCTACTGTGTAATTGACTGACTGACCCTTGGGTTTGCTTTCAGCTGGATTGTTCTGCATATGAGTTGGAGAGGTTACATACCAAAGTGACATCGCTATGCAACAGGATAGAACAGATACAGTGCCACAATGCCAAGGACCGATTGGCTCAGTCTGGTAAGGCTGTTTGTATAGTGTCATAGGCAGTGCACACAGGGAGATAGCCACGCTTCTCAAGGCAGGGATCTTACAACTAGAGATGCAAAAGATTAACTGGTAAGCATAGTCTTGGTTAACTGCCTTAACCGTTAACCCCTGCGCCAGTCGGAGGGTGGTGCCCAAGCAGGAGCGGCCCCAGCCCCTTAAATGGTTAATTGTTTAAACAGTTAACTTTTTAAATGGTATTCGCGTCTCTACTTACAACCTAACTTGACTAATATGGGCCATCACACCATAATGCAAGCATTTATGGCTGTACTTTGCTTTGGCTTGCATTTCCTGCTCTAGGGCACGCAGCCTTGGCTGGTGCAGGTGATAAATGTTGCTGTCGTGGCTGCTTTACATGTATCTGGCATTTTATTTACTCTTTTAGTTTACTGTTCGTCTGTGATTAATTTGATAGATGTGCTGTCCCAATGGCCTGTCAGGATTAAGTCCCTCTAGGGTTCTAGACACAGACTCAAAAACAACCTGCATATGAAGCTACTAATACTTGTACAAAATGAATTGATTCTCAGTAATACTGTGAATATAACCACTCAGCTGCCATATTGCAGTAAATGACTGACTACCTTCTGTGTCTTTAGTCATAGCCACAAAGGCGCTGCAGGACCCTGCATGCTACTTGCCACTTCTGTCCTGCTTCCTTTGGTGATTTGTCTTTGCACCCATTTAACTAGGGCCATTAGCAACTAGCTGTCCGTGGTAGGTTTCTCCAGCTTTGGAGTCTACTCGCTTGCAGTCTAGTTCAAGCAGCCACCTAGAGACGTAAGAATTAGTCACAGAATTTAAGGCCAGAAGGGGACAACCAGATCTAGTCTGACCTTCTCTGGCCACCAGCCCCACCCAGCACCTGCACACTAAACTCAACAACTGAAATGATTGTACAGCCCCCAGGAGAACAGACTATTATGGGCCACAGAGAGAGAATAAGAGGGACCTAGGTGCACCAGTATGTGATTCCTAAAATATTCTGATTGTAGAGTCACTTAAGTTGAATGTCACCACTCTGTCCAAAGCTCTCCAGAAGTGCCCTGAGCATCCAAGAATAGATTAAGGCTGCTTCTTCACTGAAGAAGGTATTTACTCTGGGATAACTAATGCATTTTAGGTCTCCTACTGTAAAATCATAAAGCAGGCAGAGCACTTTATTTTTACCATGAGACCAAGTAGTAGAGGTCCCCTACAGCCTGGGGTATAGGGCTGACCTTACCTGGCTACCTTGCGGGTAAATGCTACAAGTGCCTTGTTTCTCCACTCCAGATTTTACAGCGAGGTAATTATCCAGCAATAGTTACCTTGCTGTAAAAAGATGAACACCCCTCCCCCCCCCGAACACTTTTGTGTCAGTGAAGACAAAGCCTAGGTACACTGGTGGGAGCAGGCAGTATTGAAGAGATCAGTGATCAGAGGAGTGGAAGGCTAAAGGAGGTATTTGATTGGATACAGAAGCTGCCTGACTCCAGATTTGGCCTGTGCACTGCTGTTTACATTCACTCCTGGTGGAGAGGAGGTTTTCAAATACCTTGTTAGATCTCTGCTGCCTTCAATCTACAGGATTCTGTGTGGAAGGTGGCTAAATACTCACTGATTTTCTGCTCACTTGCAGATATGGCCAAACGTGTTGCTAACCTGCTGCGGGTGGTCCTGAGCCTACAGCATTCTCCTGAACCTGCCTCTGACTCCACGCCTGACGTGCAGCGTGTCCCCCTTCGTCTGCTTGCTCCCCACATTGGCCGGCTTCCCATGCCGGAGGACTATGCCTTGGAGGAGCTGCGCAGTCTCACACAGTCGTATCTACGAGAACTGACTGTGGTGACTCAGTGAGGCCTAGTTGCTTCTACAGGCGGACTTTTTTTTTTATCATTTTGTTAACCTTTACCCTTGTTTTAGGGGTAAACCTCCCCTTGGCAGCAGTCTCTAGCCACATAGAGCTTTTCCGTAGAGGTGCAAAGTGGCTCCACGTGTGGGCTAATGAGGAATTTGTGTAACCTGGGGGAGCAGAGTAAGACTTGGACCTCTTTGTGGGGATCCTCAACGACGTGACAGCTTTTTTAGAGCTAATAAAGCACTTCTTGCAGTGCCTGTCTGCAAGCCAGATCGTACCTGTGGAGGAGAAGTGATAGTTTGTACGTTTGGTCTCTTGGCAGATATTTACTAATCTCCTTAGCTACAGCACAGAGGACAGTGAAGCACGCTTCAGGACAATGATTTGGAGTGGACAGACTCCATCTAGTGGTGCTGTACCAGTTAAGCAGATGAACTGTTGGTGTCTGAACCAACTGGATGGCTTTTTAAACCGAGCTTTGTTTAATGGGTTTGTTCTGTGGGTGGGGGAGAGTAGAGGATTGTAACTTCTGTAAAGCCAGGGTATAGAGAGTGATGGTCTCCCTCTGTTTTAGTTGGGAGGATGGAAACCTGTAAATGTGTAAACCCCCTTGTTTTAAAAGGCAAGAAAGGAAGCTTCTCTGAGTCAGGCCAGAGGGAGCTGACACAGGAGTGCATGTGCCTTATGGTCTGTTCTGGCCTCTGAAGGAAATGGGCCCAATGTGAGTTTCTGTGTGTAGTTTATTGCAAGCCTTCAATAAAACAAAGGAACCTTGTCTTGAAATGCTGGGGTTCATGATTCCAGGCCAGGTGCTTCTAATTGAGAGCAAACTCTGTGCTAGAATTAGAACTCCATCAAGGAGGTTGGCTCTCCTGAAAAGCAGGTAGCCTGGTTATCGAAGGCTTTGGCATTTTAAATTGGCTCAAGTTTTTTTTAAAAGCAGCTGCGTGTGAGGTGGCTCCCTGTGTAGATACAGGTTTGCAGCATTTACTGCACTCTCACACATTGCACCAGGCAGGTGGGAGACCCTGTTTTGCACTAAAGGAAGCAGCTGCTCAAATCAGTCCATGTGACAAAAGGTTTTTAGCCCAGAACATGCTGTTTTGTTTGTGTTTGCTGTGTAGCTGGATTACATCATTGAACAGAACTGTCATCGAGCATAAGAACATCCTGCAAGTGAACAGCTGGTAACATCCAATTTACTATAGTTTGTACAGTCTTCACTTTTACTGTGTTTAGAAACTGATTATTTTTGGGAAAAATAAAGCTTGTCTATTGGTCTACTCTGTAATACTGCTGTCTGCCCACAGCCAGCCAATCATTGATAATGCTGGCAGACAATGAGGTTTAACCTGTTAGGTGCTTCTACAGATTGGCTCATCAAGGGTCTTTATGCATGTGGATTATGTAAAGGTTTTTATTAAAATTATAAATAAATGATCTAGATTATTTTCCTGTCTGTTTTTCTGAAAATACTTTCTAAAAAAATAAATAAAATGTTTATAGCATTCCAAAGTTTTCTTTGTTTTTTAAAAATGGATTGATTTCCAGGCCGTTTCCAGTGCCTCTAGTTAAACACATGTGACTTTCCCTACGAGTCCTGTGAGGAAAGTTCCCAACTCCGATGGGTTCATAGGAAGTATTTAGTGGTAGCAATCCTAAAGGCAGACTGATGGAGCCAAACTGACCTCCTTTCTGGTGTGATTCAGAGCATTTACAAAGTACTGGTGTGTAGGTAATTAAAAAATTTCTTCTCATGTCCTTAGGTTCCTTGTTTAATTTTGTTCTCAACATCTCAATTCTGTGCCCAGTCCTTATATCTTTCCTCTTTTGTTATTAGTTTAGCACCCTCCTGACTATTCTGATTTCTAACTTCTCTGTAATAAACTAACTGTCTCTCATTTTCCTCTGTACTTTTACTGTTCTATATCCTCTAGAAAATGACACAGTAGTCAAAGTATGGAATGCTATTGATTTATAGACATATTTTCCACTTGAAATTTTGCGTGTTTCCTTTGAATCTGAGGTGTGTAACTTAGTTGCTCAGTTCCTCATGGGCTTTGTCTTGGTATGCAAATTTAGGCCAGATCTTACTGGGTATATTAGTGAGTACGGACTTGAGAGAACCAGTTGTCCCTCACTAGCCACAATCAGTGGAGGGGGTGGGGTCTCAGTTTTCAAAATACCTGCTCACTGAACTGGATTCTATTAAAATTTTTGGTTATTTACCTACTCCCTTATCTCTTTCGGTCTTGACTCCTATATTAATTTCAGGAGTGTGATGTCTGGTTTTTATATTCAGCACCAGCACTCCCATGGAGCTGGGGGAGAACAGGGTGTGAGTGGTGCATCATTTAATATTTGAGTTGTCACTAGCCTGCTTGCCAGAAGCTGGGAATGGGTGATGGGGGATGGTTCACTTGATTCCCTGTTCTGTTCATTCCCTCTGGGCACTGGCATTGGCCACTGTCAGAAGACAGAATATTGGGCTAGATGGACCTTTGGTCTGACCCAGTATGGCTTTCCTATGTCCTTGTATTCTAAGTATAGCACATTACTGCAGACTGTCACGTGGGGAGTTTAAACTCGACTAAAAGTCGAGAATGGTTTGAAAATGGGTACATATGACGCAAATCATTGAAGTGCACTGACTCTGCATTTATTGTGAATTCTGGAGTCCTTTTCAAAGTGAGCTAACTTTGCTGTGAGTCTGGTTATTCCAGTGTATTTGTATGCGTGCAATGCTGTTGCAAACTACTTTGGCATTGTTCTATATGCCTCAAGCAGCCACTTGGAGATATGCCAAGATCTTGATTTCGTTGCCATCTTGGGAGACGCATCGGTGCAGGAAGTGCTGGTGGCCAGCCACCGGAATAAGGGCCTTATTGTGGACATTGCTAGTTTAAATGTTTGTGAGGGGCTTATGACTGAGATGCCAAACAGTGCTGGATAAAGAGCACACAGCTCAGGAGCACCTTCGTGAAAGTGCTGGATAATAGGAAAAAATCCAGTGGGGGACATGTAGCCAGTCCATTTTTTGAGGAGCTGGGCAGTATTTTACATAACTACATGACCACCTATCCCAGGCAGCTTGTGGGGCCTCCCCTGAGGATGGGCAGCAAGACTCATGGGAGGATGAACACCAGGAGGCCAAAAGAGCTCCCTGGGAAGCCAGGATCTCTTCTGACTCTGGACCCTGACACCAGCTAGGTAGTAAGCGAGCCTGTTTCTTACCCTGCAGCAAGCCAGAATGGGTCTGAGGAGGATGGTCTTATGGAGGGAACTGCAACATGTAAGTCTCTAGAATTTTTTAAAATTTAATATTAAATTAAATTTAGCCACTGTAGGAGGATGTGATCTAGAAACCTTTCAGAGTCCGAGGTCCCGACCTTCCTCCCACCCTTAGCCTATGCTGTCTATTCGGTGCCCCATCCACCTTTTCAAAATGGCATCTACTCTAACCAAGCAATGTGTCCATCTCATGCCAAAGCCCCGACTACCAACCGTTGTCAGGCCCACACCATGAAAGGCACAAGCCAATGTACCTATTTTCTTTTCCCCTTTAGCTAACCAGCCTAATGAGCGCTCCCCCCCCCCGCTCAACTCCCATTTGCTATCTCAAAATAGCAGACTGCCTTATGGAGCTGCCCACAGCCCCTATCACTCCCTCTCCCTCCCTCTTCCCCCCTGGTCCGTGGCAGGTTCCTCTCCCCCTCCCCCCCCCCTCCCGGTCCGTGGCAGGTTCCTCTCCCCCCCCCCCCCCCCTCCTGGTCCGTGGCAGGTTCCTCTCCCCCTCCTCCCCCCCCTCCTGGTCTGTGGCAGGTTCCTCTCCCCCTCCCCCCCCCCCCCCCGGTCCGTGGCTGGTTCAAATAAGGAAAGCATTCTTGTGTGAAGTGCAAAAGTTTGTTTATAGGAAAAGAAGTTTGGTGTTCTCCCTTAACAGGCAGTAGACGTGGACGCTGGGAATGTCCGTAAAGCTATGAAGAGTACAACTTCCACTGGGGAATAAATGCCCTGTAGCACATGCACTTAGACTGGTCAGAGTGTGTGCTTCACATAATCATTGCAAAATCCTGTCCATTTTTCTATACGTTTTGAGTGTATTCGCTGGGGAGATAAGGTTAAAATCTAAGGCAAGAAAAATGGCTCAGTTTTTGTTTGGTGAGCATGAGGACTGGCTGCATGGCCATCTCCCCCCGGGATTGCTCTTGACTCCCACTCCTGCAGCATTTCTGGAGTGACCCTTTTGGTGACTAAGTTTTGGAGTGTGTCTCGCTTTTTGAATAAGATCATTCTCTGCCTGGTAGTCACCCACCTCAGTGTAATGTCATTCAGAGATCAGGACAGCC
This sequence comes from Caretta caretta, assembly GCF_965140235.1. Lineage (NCBI taxonomy): Eukaryota > Metazoa > Chordata > Testudines > Cheloniidae > Caretta > Caretta caretta. Next base: position 7,994,667 of record NC_134206.1, read on the forward strand.
TTAAGGGGATGTAGAAGGGATTACTCTGTCTTGCCCCCCGATTTATCCCTGTAAGCCCTCTGACACTACAATCCCCTCCAAGGCACAGCAAAACTGCAAAGCCAGACCAGGATCCTAATTCCACTCCCCAGAATGAGAACATATTTCATGCACACCCCATCCCTCCAAGGCACAACTGCAAAAGCCAACAATGCATGCACCATTTAACCATCTCCTAGGTTCCCGCTAGACTGAGAAGTATCTCAGGGAAGTAGAGCCAGAAATGCATCTTAAAAAAGAAATTCCTGTCCCAGCCTCGCTCTAATCTGAACACTTTTCAGTGTTTTAATGTCCCCCTCAGCTACAGAACATGCACTGGCTTAGACCTTCCTCAACAGCTGAGTGGCTAGGAAAACTAAGGGGGAGAAAATCATAGAATCATAGAATATAAGGGTTGGAAGGGACCCCAGAAGGTCATCTAGTCCAACCCCCTGCTCGAAGCAGGACCAATTCCCAGTTAAATCATCCCAGCCAGGGCTTTGTCAAGCCTGACCTTAAAAACCTCCTAAGGAAGGAGATTCTACCACCTCCCTAGGTAACGCATTCCAGTGTTTCACCACCCTCCTAGTGAAAAAGTCGGCAAGCTCCTGATGAATTAATTGTTCACGAACATCATTAGTCCCAAACCACCCCCGCCAAAAATGCAGAGAGGTGGAGGCAATGGTTGAGGACAGTGGGGATCAGACAGGGAGCTTTCTAGTGAATTGTTGAAGTGGCAAATGAGAGTTTGGCCATGACCATGCTTTCCCTGACAACAGCCACAGAGAGTGTGGAACAGGGGAAATGCAGAGCCAACTCCTGGAGGCAATGCAAAGTCTAGTGCCACATTGCAATGTGTGTTACTAATGAGGGCAGTGGGCAGTGGGCAGTGCAGTACTGCAAACCAGCAGCCAGCCATGTACTGAAGCCCCTGGACAGCACAGGCTACTCAGAACAACCAGGGCCGGGTTAATCTTTCGTGGGCCCTGGACTGTAGCCCCACCACCTGCTCCGTCTGCACACCGCACTGAGGCCCTGCCCCCTCTGCCTCTTCCCCAAGGCTCCACTTGCAAGAGGGGGGAGGGGGCAGAGGGGAGCGGGCTGGGCCTCGGCGGGGCGGGGCGGACGAGGCCAAATGGGAGCAGGGCCTTGGGGCGGAGCGCAGGCAGAGCAGGATCCTGGGGCCACGGTCCGGGTGCCGGGGCATCATTTGTGCCATTGTAAACCTGTACTGGGAACAGCAGCAGATGCTCCCCACCCTGCCCCTTGCAACAGTGCTCTCAGGGTCCTGAGGACAGTAGTGCCTGTGTCCCTAGCCCTTTTGAGCCCTCTATCACCCATAGTAACTTCAAGCCTTGGCACTCAACACTAGAAGTCCCACGAACTAGAAGAATCGGAGATGTAGGGCTGGAAGGGACCTTGAGAGGTCATCTAGTCCAGCCCCCTACATTGAGGCAGGGCCAAGTAAACCTAGACCAGCCCTGGCAGGGTGTTTGTCCAGCCTGGTCTTAAAAACCTCCAGTGGTGGGGATTCCACAACTTCCCTTGGAAGCCTGTTCCTGTGTTTAACTATTCTCCTAGATAATATTTAGAAGATGAAACTAACCAAATCTCCCTTGCTGCAGATTAAGCCTGTTACTACTTGTCCTACTTTCAGTGAACATGGAGAACAACTGATCACGTTACACTTCATAACAGCCCTTAACATATTTGAGGAGTATCAGGTCCCTTCTCATCTTCTTTTCTCAAGACTAAACATGTTCAGTTTTCAACGTTTTCCTCATTTTTAACAGGTTTCCTCATCGTGTAGAAAACCTGACCATTGTTGCTTTTCTCTGGACTCTCTCCAATTTGTCCACATCTTTCCTAAAGCGAGGCACCCAAACTGGACACAATACAGCAGCTGAGGCCTCACCAGACCTAAGTAGAGCAGGACAATTGCCTCCTGCATCTTACACACAACACTCTGTTAATGCACCCATAATGTTCACCATTTTTGCTACTTCAGGTTGTTGACTCATACTCAATTTGTGATCCACTATAACCTCCCAATCCTCTTCAGCAGTACTGCTGCTTTGCCGGTTATTCCCCGTTTGATTTTTTCCTTCCTAAGTGTAGTAGTTTGCACTTGTCCTTACTAACTTTCATCTTGTTCATTTCAGAACAATTCTCCGATTTGTTTTGCATTCTAATCCTGTCCTTCAAAGCACTTGCAACCCCTCCCATCTTGGTGTCATCCTCTGATTCTATAAGCAAATTCTCTGCTCCATTATTCATGTTGGTTACAAAGCTGGGAGAGGAAATGGAATGGGTTTATCCCTCCTGTCGGAGGACATACATATCCAGGCGAGAGGGGCTGATGACTCATGACTCCTGGTGACTCATTTCCAGCCTATCAACATTCCCTCGCTACCCTCAGGCAAAGAAACATCCCAACGTGTCACAATATGCGAGTCACGGCCAGAGTGAGGAAGTCTTCATAGCTGAGCCGCACGCTGCCTACCCTGCCAGTATTCTTCTGGAAAGCTTTGGTCGTGCTCTGGAGGTGGGTGCAGAGCTGAATGAAGCTATCCAGCTGGATGGTGGAGTTGGAAGCTGTCATGGTTCCTCCCCCACTCTGAACTCTAGGGTACAGATGTGGGGACCTGCATGAAAACCTCCTAAGCTTACTTTTACCAGCTTCGGTTAAAACTTCCCCAAGGTACAAATTAATTTTATCCTTTGTCCTTGGAATATCCACTGCCACCACCAAACTCTAACTGGGTTTACTGGGAAACGTAGATTGAACACGTCTTTCCCCCCCAAATCCTCCCAACCCTTGCACCGCACTTCCTGGGGAAGGTTTGGTAAAAATCCTCACCAATTTGCATAGCTGACCACAGACTCAAACCCTTGGATCTGAGAACAATGAAAAAGCATTCAGTTTTCTTACAAGAAGACTTTTAATAGATATAGGAGTAAATAGAAGTAAAGAAATCCCCTCTGTAAAATCAGGATGGTAGATATCTTACAGGGTAATTAGATTCAAAACATAGAGAATCCCTCTAGGCAAAACCTTAAGTTACAAAAAAGACACACACAAAGGAATATTCATCCTATTCAGCACAACTCTTTTCTCAGCCATTTAAAGAAATCATAATTTAACGCATACCTAGCTAGATTACTTACTAAAAGTTCTAAGACTCCATTCCTGTTCTATCCCTGGCAAAAGCAGCATACCGACAGACACAGACCCTTTGTTTCTCTCCCTCCTGCCAGCTTTTGAAACTATCTTGTCTCCTCATTGGTCATTTTGGTCAGGTGCCAGCGAGGTTACCTTTAGCTTCTTAACCCTTTACAGGTGAGAGGATTTTTCCTCTGGCCAGGAGGGATTTTAAAGGGGTTTACCCTTCCCTTTATATTTATGACAGAAGCCCTCTGAGAGTAACGGCACAGCAGCAACAGGGTGAACTGGGGGCTCAAGTTATATCCATCTGCTGCAGCTCACTGAGGTTGGTGGAACCTGACCTTCTCCATCATACTGCTGAAAGAGGTTCTTCCACTGTTGGATGAAGCGCCACAAGGTTGAGAACGCAAAGATATCGATCCGTCCTGACTTTGTTTTATCGAACATGTTAATCATCATAAGGCAGATCTCATTAAATGCAGGCCAGTTGGAATTGACCAGGGCCTGCTTGAGTTTTTTGATGGAGATGTAGCCACTGCGGTCGGCATCCATTGTCCGGTACCAAGAAAAGGCCACCGGGTCCACGCCGGGTGGCATGTTACCAGCAGGAACTCCGGGGGCTCCATAGGGTCCTGGCTGAAGGGCACCATAGGGATTGGTAGATAGTTGCCCATAAGACCCTCCTGGGGCTGGGCCTCCTGCATAAGGTCCCCCAGGAGCTCCAGATGGTGCTCCCCCTGAGGTGGGATGCCCACAAGCTCCTCCACCAGATGGTGGTCCAGAGGGGCCTCTAGGTGCTGAGCTGCCATAGGGACCACCAGGAGGCAACCCACCTCCATACTGGCCTCTGGAATAGTAACCACCCTGCGGGGCACCTGGGGCTGGCCCTGCTGATCCAGGGTAACCCTGCCTGTACGGATAGCCGGCCATGGCACTCTCTGACTGGGTTGCTCACCGCCTCTGCCCCGCCCACGCTGTGAGCACAGCTTCCCTCCCCGCCCTCCGGCTTCGCTGATTGGTTGCCGGTCTCTAAGTCATTAATGAAAATATTGAGTAGTGCCAGAACCAGGACTGGCCCCTGCAGAATTCCAGGGGCAGAAGAGAGATCTATACTGACCTGTGACTTTAAGCCCTGACACTCCTTGTCATGCCCTGTACTGCCCAGTTGCACTTTGCTGTTTTCATTAAAGGCTTCTTTGCGGATAAATAACGTTTTTTTAAAATGTGTTTTATTAAAAGTTGTTGCATTTTCTCTTCAGTTGAAGGTTCGCTTGTTACATAATAGTTTGTTGAATAATAAAAACCTTAAGTTTCTGTTGGGAGGAGGCAACTGTTCATTTTGCACAGAAAATAATTAAGTTTGCACTAATGAGGGCATAGTGGTGCACTCTTCAAAATAGAGTCCTTTGTAATACTAGACAAAACCACGCCTGGTTTTGTCTCAGTACTGGACCAGGAGACAAATCTTAGGAAAAAAACCGGACTGGCTTAAACCTGGAAAATTGGCCGGCCTACTTGCTGCTGGAGGAGCTGCTGCTGCTACACCCGCTGGATGGTGTGGCGGGTGAAGTCGCAAGCCAAATTTTATCCAAATTTGGGGCTGAAATACACCCAAGCGGCTTCTGTGTCTTTGAAGTTGTCAGCATAGCAGCAGGGAGCACTGTGGGATCCATGCTGGCCAATAACAGTTCAGAAATGGCGCTAACGCACCCAGCCAGGGAGTATGAGGTGGAGACAAATGAATCATGGGATTTTTCTTTTAAAAGAAATTGGAACTAGCCTGGCTTCTGCTAAGCGTCCCGCAATGCACTGCAAGGAAATCCTAGAATGTACGCTGCTCAGCAACAAAGCAAAGGTGCATGGGGTGCCCTCCAAGGATGCCTCACTTTCAGTTCTCCGCACACTGCTGCCATACGTACCCTATGTGCATTGACGGAGGGCGCACTGTCCCGTGTGCACCCTATTGCTGAAGCTTGCATTCTGTGCGTTACCTGATGCACCGCAAAAAGCTCTGGATTAACCCCCTACTCCACCCCCATATAGCCTTAGGGTTTGTCTATAATGCTGCTGTCCATCTTGTCCTGGAGACTGTTCAAAGACGGGGCAGGATTAAGGCAATCTGGGGCCTAGGCAGATGACATAAGGCTCTCTAAACCTACTCCTGTGACTGAAGCCTGCATGTCACTGTGTCCCTGCCACTCCAAGGCAGAGGGCAACATCAGGGGTCTTTTCTGCTTCCCAGAGAGGCAGGGATAGCAGCCAGGGTCCCCATCCAGTACTTACCCTAGCCACAAAGGTTTGCTTGGAGGGGCTTGAATGTGCTGCATATCTGCTGCGATGATGTTGGTAGGGAACCCCATGTGCAGTGGGCCTTGGAGTTAACACTCTATTGAGATGCATGAGTCAATTTGTGCACCTCTCAGAACTATTGTTTCAGGCTCTTTGCATCGTCAGGCAGATGGCCTGAGTGTAACCGATGCAGTGACATGTTTCCAAGCTTTGGCGGTGACTCTTCAGTGACCCATGAGAATCTAGCTGACTGTTTCTCTCCAGACGCTCGGAGAGATGTACAGAGTAGCTTCCCTTCCTAGAGAGGAAGGATGGTCTGGTATTTAAGGGGTGAGCTTGGGACCAGGGTTAATATCTCAGCTTTGCTGCAGCTGTGTGACATTGGGTAAATCATTTAGCCTTGCTGTGCCTCAATCCCTATCTCGCTTGGGGGCTGTGATCCAAATTCTGTCTCTGAATTCAAGCTACCTAGTCACTCCATGACAGTGACTTCCCGCCCCTGCTAGGTTCTGCTGGAACTATGGAACCATCGGACGCTAGCAGTCGCGAGTGCAAGGACAGAACTTTCTCAGCAGCTGGATCCGGACGAGAGCATCTGCAGCCATGGGTAAGTGATCAATCTGAGAAGAGTGTGAACATAGTTCAAAACCCAAACTCCTTCCAACTGGAGGGAGGTTGGAGGTAAGGATGACTGCTGTTGTGTTTCCTTAATACCTGTAGAGCAGGTGATGGGTGCAGAAAATCAAGGTCACTATTGTCAGAACCAACAATCTCAGTAGTGGCCAAGCTTGCATGGACCACGGAAGATGAACTACAGTCTCCCAAAGGGGTGCTGCCATCTGCTGGTAGGGCAGTCTGGGGAAGTTTTGCACAGCTCTTACCCCCCCACCCCCTTGTCCTATTTATGTGACTAGCCAGGACTCTGGTCTCAGGGCCATCTATTAGAAGCATTAACTACTTGAAAGGGAAGGTCCTTTGTGAGTTTCTTTCCTTTGGAAACAGGAAACCTTGCAGCGCTGTGCTTGTATCCCATTCGCTCCCCAGGAGAGCAGAGCTCGGATTATGTAATGGATAATTAAATGTGACACCTGTAACTGTTCCAAAGGCAACAAGAAAGTTAGGTCACTTTGTGACTTACCCTTTTTTTTTCATTATCTTAATTGACTTCATGCAAATCCATCTGCTGCTCTGGCTCCTGTGTCGTGGCGCAAAGGAGAAAAGTGGCAGGGACTTCAGGCCCAGGGATTAATAATTCACCACCTGTAAATAAAACCGTATCCTGCCTTAAAACTGATCATCCCTCGTGCTCATCTGCTGCTGCCTGGGATTAGCATATAAATGAAGCCAAGGAGATGTCAAGGAAGCTGCTAGGGACACTTTGAAATGGCCCCCTGGGTGAGGCCGGGAGCTGCACCTGTGTTCCGGGAGGAGTATCTATTTGAGCTGGAGCATCATGAGCCCATTCGCAACCTCACGAAGAGCCTCTTCCAACAGCTCTAACTTCCTAGGCCTGCAAAGTGCAGGGGCTCTCTGCTACACCCGGTGAGAAGGTGGAAGTGCCTAATGTCACCCAGTGTCTCTTTGACTGTTCTCTAAGCCTCCATCCTCTGCGTTTTTAGCCCATTAGGGATTGCTGCTTCTCTCTGCTGCTGGTGGACAGCAGAAGAAGTTCACTCCAAATTGCTCCTTCCTCTTAGCTTCCCCAGTCTTTCTCTTGGACTGTTAACTTTTAGAGGCAGACGCTGACATGTACAGGGCAGAGCACCATTTTGGCACTGAGGTTATGTACACCGGCTACTGCAAATGTGGTGCAGAGAAGAGAGGTCACTTTGTGGCGGAGGCAGTGGCATGGGATCCTGGAGATGTGGCTTCAATTTCTGGCTCTGCCACACACCCTCTGTATCTCTGAGGGCAAGTCACTTCATCTCTCTGGGCCTCAGGTGACAGGGCAATGCTATTTGTCTATCGGTTTATTCCATCTTAAGTCTAAGCTATGTGGGGCTGTGTGTGTGTACAGCACCTAGCACAGTGAGGCTCCAATATCGGACCACCCCAGAAGAGATGCTGGTTGGATAATAGCCCCTGATCTCTAGACATTTTTTAAATCCACGAGTCTTTCTGACTTGCACCCAAGAATTTTAAAAGAGCTGGCTGAGGAGTTTGCTGGCCCACTTGCGCTGATTTTCAATAAGTCTTGGAGCACTGGGGAAGTTTCAGAAGACTGGAATAATGCTAAGGTTGGGTCAGTTTTTTAAAAGGGTGAATGGAATGATGTGGGTAATTTATATGTCTGTCAGCCTGACATCCGTCCCGGGCAAGGCAATGGAGCAGCTGATACGGGACTTGACTGATCAAGATTTAAAGGAGGATAATGTAGCTAATACAAATAAACATGGGTTTATGATAAACAGATCCTGTCAACCTAACCAGATGCCTTTTTTTTGATGAGATTACAAGTTTGATTCAAGTGTTAGTGTTGATGTTGTATACTTGGACTTCTGTAAGGCCTTTCACTTGGTACTGCATGACATTTCTGATTTAAAAAAAACTAGATGGATACAAAATGAGCATGGCACATGTTAAATGGATTAAAAGCTGACTGACTGATAGGTCTTACTGTAATTGTAAACAGGAAATCATCCCTGAACAGGTCTGTTTCTAGTGGAGTCCTGCAGGGATCAGTTCTTGGCCCTAAGCCATTAACATCTTTATCAATGAGCTGGAAGAAGGTGTAAAATCATCACTGATAAAGTTTGCAGATGATGCAAAAATTGAGAGAGTGCTAAATAATGAAGAGAACAGGCTGCTGATTCAGAGCAATCTATATCCATTAGTAAACCAGGTGCAAGCAAACAATATGCATTTTAATATGGCTAAATGTAAATGTCTACATCTGGGAACAAAGCATGCAGGCTATTTATATATAAAGGGGACTATCCTGGGAAGCTGCGACTGAAAAAAGATGTGGGGCTGGTTGTGGATAATCAGCTAAACGTGAGCTCCCAGTGTGAGGCTGGGGCCGAAAGATCTAATGTGATCCTGGGATGCATCACCAGGGGACTCTCAAGTAGAAGCAGAGAGCTCATTTTCCCTCTATATTTGACCCTGGTAAGACTGCTGCTGGAATCCTGTGTTCAGTTCTGGTGCCCACAATTGACAAATTGGAGAGGGTTCAGAGAAGAGCCATGAGAATGATTAAAGGGTTAGAGAACCTGCCTTATAGAGATTGTCTCAAGGAGCTCAATCTATTTATCTTAACAAAGAGAAGGTTAAAGGGTGACTTCATCACAGTGTATAAGTACCTGCATGGGGAACAAATATTTAACGGGCTCTTCAGTCTAGCAGAGAAAGGTCTGACATGATCCGATGGCTGGAAGTTGAAGCTATTGAAATTCAGGTTGGAAATAAGCCGTGAATTAGCCATTAGAACAATTTTCTGAGGCTCTTGGTGGATTCTCCATCACTGACCATTTTCAAATCATGATTGGATGTTTTTTCTGAAAACTGCTCTAGGAATTATTCTGGGGCAGGTCTGTGGCCTGTCCTATACAGGTGGTCAAGTGGGATGATCACAGTGGTCCCTTCTGGACTTGGAATCTAGCAATCTCTCACTGCTATGACCATTTATCTCCATTGAGAAATCCAGCATTTATTCCCCAGGGTTTTTGAGAAGCCAGCCTTATTAGCAGCTTATCCACCATTTGAGCTGTGATGCTAGGTGGTGGGCTTGTTTGTGCCAACCTTTGAAGTCAGCTTCACAGTCTGTCCTTTTAAAGTATTGTAAAACTCGGGGGACGGGGGGGTGGTTACATTTGCTCTGTTAAAGACTCCTCCTAAAGGTGGTGGTAAGAAACAGGGATAAATAAATGTCCCATGAACAGCAGCGGGCAGAGGTATCATGCCTTCAGGTAGGGGAATGCCTGGAGACATGCCTGGTTCTGAAAGATGAGAAGCAATTGTTTCTGATACACGGTGCCTTCTGGCTTTGAAGGATCCCAAGGCACACAGCTGGTACCAGTGAAGTGCCTGCTCGTGGTTAACTGATACTTCTTGTTATATTATGGTAGCACCTAGAGGCCACAGATGGGATCAGACTCCGTTGGACATGGCACAATATGGGGGTATGGAACACCTTCCATATGAGGAGAGATTAGTGACTGGGACTTTTCAGGTTGGGAAAAAAGATGACTATGGGGGGGGGGAATATGATAGAGGTCTATAAAATCATGACTGGTTGTGGAGAAAGTAAATCAGGAAGTGTTATTTACTCCTTCTCATAACACAAGAACTAGGTGTCATCCGGTGAAATTAACAGGCAGCAGGTTAACAAGAGGAAGTATTTCTTCACATAATGCACAGTCAACCTGTGGAACTCCTTGCCAGAGGATGTTGTGAAGGCCAAGACTATAACAGGGTTCAAAGAAGAACTAGATAAATCCATGGAGGATAAGGTCCATCAGTGACTATTAGCCAGGATGGACAGGGATGGTGTCCCTACCCTCTGTTTGCCAGAAGCTGGGAATGGGCAACAGGACGGATCACTTGATGATTTACTTGTTCTGTTCATTCTCTCTGGGGCACCTGGGATTGGCCACTGTCCAAAGACAGGATACTGGGCTAGCTGGGCTTTTTGTCTGACCTAGTATGGCCATTCTTTTGTTCTTAAGCACATAATAAGAGACAGTCCGTATCTCAGAGAAGACTGGAAAGGAAGGTGTTATCCCTACTTCACACACAGGCTCGGAGATTGTGACTTGACCAACGTTGTGCGAAATCTGGGGTTGAGTTGGGATTAGAACCAAGATCTTCTGAAGCCTTCGCCGCTGCCTTAGCCACCAGCGTAGCTTCCTCTTTAACAGCCCATGATGATGCTGTGCAGCAGTGCGGGAGGGTGAGAGTGGACAGTTCAGATATTGATCTTGGTGAGGGTGTTAAGAGTTTTTATTTCCTTGCTAAATAACCAAACTCTGCTATTCAGCATGGGCTGTTTGCAAAATCAGGCAAAGGTATTATAGCACCACCCGCTGTTCTATGCTGAAGAGTTCCTGTCTTTCTTTTTCGCCGATTATAGCACAAAACATAAGAACGGCCATACTGGGTCAGATCAGTGGTCCATCTAGCCCAGTATCCTGCCTCCTGCCAGTGCCAAATGCTTCAGAGGGAATGGCAATCATCCAGTGATCAATCCCCGGCGCCCAGTCCCAGCTTCTGGCAGTTGGAAATTTAGGGACACCCAATTTAGAGCTATTCTCCGTGAGTTTATATCATTCTTTTTTGAACCCAGTGATAGTTTTGGCCTTCACAACATCCCCTGCCAATGAGTTCCACAGTTTAACTGTGTGTTGTGTGAAGAAGTACTTCATTATTAACCATGCTGTCTATTAATTTAATCAGGTAACCCTCACATGTTATGTTGGTGGCTCTCAACCAGGAGTATGCATATCCCTGGAGGTTCACAGGGGACTTCCAGGGGGTACATCAACTCATTTAGATATTTGCCTAGTTTTATAACAGACTACATAAAATGCATTAGCAAAATCAGTACAAACTAAAATTTCATACGACGACTCGTTTCTACTGCTCTATAGACGATACACCGAAATGTAAGTACAGGTTGAACCTCTCTGATCCGGCACTCCCTGGTCTGGCAACATCCATGGTCCGGCAGAAGCGCCAATTCCATGGGCCCTCGGGCTGGAGCACCCACGGGGAAAAATTAGTGGGTGTGGTGCATCCCCTGGTGCCAAGCTCCCCTCTCCTCTTGTGCGCCGGCAGCCCCATGCTTACCAACTCCTCCTCCTGCTCCCCCCTCCCAGCGCTTACAGAGCATTGCGAACAGCTGAGTCGTGGCATTCAAGCTCCAGGAGGGAGGGGGAGGTCCTGGGGCTGACGGCCGGGACCCCGGGTGAGGGGCCACGCTTTGTGCAAAGTCTGGGAGTGCTGCAGCACCCCCGCATCCCTACTTCCTATGGAGACACACTGTCATTCTGCATTGACCTCCTATGGTCCGGCAAATTCTCTGGTTCAGCACCAGCTACCCTCCAGTCATCTGGTACAGAGGCTGATTTAAGCGATAGGTCACATAGCACAGTTCATAGTTCTTCAATTTCACATTTGAGTTCCTTCAGAACCTTTGGGTGAATCCCATCTTGGGTGACTTATTACTGTTTAATTTCTCAATTTGTTCCCAAACCTCCATCTGGGAGCGTTCCTCAGATTTGTCACCTAAAAAGAGTGGCTCAGGTGTGGGATTCTCCCTCACTTCCTCTGCAGTAAAGACGGATGTAGACTAGAAAATTCATTTAGCGGCTCTGAAATGGCCTTGTCTTCCTTGAGTGCTCCTTTAGCGTCTTGATTGTCCAGTGGCCCCACTGATTGTTTGGCCGGCTTCCTGCTTGTGATATCCTTAAAAAATAAATTTGTTGTTAGTTTTTGTGTCTTTAGCTAGTTGATCTTTAAATTCTTCTTTGGCTGGCCCAATTATACTTGACTTGCCAGAGTTTATGCTCCTTTCTGTTTTCGTCAGTAGGATTTGACTTCCAATTTGTAAAGGATGCCTTTTTGCCTTTAACCACCTCTTTCACTCTGCAGTTTAGCCAGGGGGTATTTATTTTCTTGATCCTGTCACTGTTTTTTTTTTTTGTTTGTTTTTGTTTTTAACTGGGGTATGTGTTTAGTTTGAGCCTCTATTATGGTGTTTGAGGCATTTCACCCTTGTGCCTGTTCCTTTTAATTGCCATTTAACCAGTTTGAATTAAAATGCTGTGGTGGGTTTCTTTGGTGTTTTGCCCCCTACAAGGATGTTACATTTAATTGCATTATGGTCGCTCTTACTGAACGGTTTGGCTATAGTCCCCCTCCTGGACCAGATCCTGTGCTCGACCTCGGACTAAATCAAGAATTGCCTCTCCCTGTCTGCGTCCCAGGACTAGCTGCTCCAAGAAGCAGCCATTAATGGTATCGAGAATTGTTATCTCTGCATCCTGTGCTGAGATAACGTCCCCAGTCAAAATGGGGATAACTGAAATTCCTTGTCATTACTGCGTTTTCTGCCTTTGTAGCTTCTCCTCTCCCTTCACCGTCCTGCTCTGGTGGTCGGTAGTATATTCCTACTGCTATACACTTCCTAGTCAATCCTGGCATTTCTATCCATAGAGATTCTATGGGTACAGTTTGACTCTTTTTAATATTTTTACTCTGTTTGACTCTTTCTTTCACACACACTGCCACTCCCCCACCCGCACGACCTGCTCTGTCATTCCTACATGTAACCCGTCTGCCAGGTGAAGTCGGCAGCCACAAGGGCCAGGTTCAGAATCTAGGGCTTTCTCTTAACAATACAAAACAGAACTGGCTTTAGCCCCTGCCCCGTAATCTGGGAAAATTTAACACTACGAGCAGTGGATATCGCAGGCAGGGGGAGGCTGTGCCTCTCCGAACAGCCTAGCATGGCCCTGCCCACGCACTGCCCCCAGGCCAGGCCCTCCCTCTGTGGTTCCCTGGGGAGGGCGGGGGGGGGGGGAGGGAGAGAAAGGGACAAGGGGGGGCAGAAGGGGAGGGGGCTAGCCTCTCCCAACGGCTGGGTCACTGGCCACCCATCCTTAACACTGCCCCCAGGGGCTTCTAAGAAGCAGTATTTCCTCACTCGTAAGCATTGAGTTGGTGCATTAAAAAATAACTTTTATTAAAGGGAAGCCAGCATTAATTTGGGAGAACACCACACCCACATTCCAAAAGCACATGAGCATAAGCAAACACCCACCCCACAGTGCCTTGGGCGTGTCCTGTGCCTCAGTTTCCTACCTTGTGTGAAAGTCCAATGAACGAATGACCCTTTAACCCGCCACTCCAATCTCCATCCACTGCACCCTGCACGCAGCTAGTTGTCCTTTGTTAGCAAAGACCCAGCGTTCAGAGGTGTGTTTGCGGGGGATCACCTCCCACCCCAGAAAGGGGGGGAGGGTGCTTCGAGCAATGTCTTGCTGGTTGCTCTGCACCTCTGCAACTGGCTGTTTGCCACTGGTCGCGCATGGCTGTTGATCGCTCTCGGACACTTCTGAGGTTCCACCACTTAACGCAGGTCCTTGATGATTTCATCAGGTAGCAGGGAACCTCATGGCCAGTACAGCCTCTGCATTCTTTCATTTCACCACTCTCTATAGCGGTCCTTAGGTGTGGCCCCTAGACCAATTTATCAGGGATTCAGCCCTGGTAATAGCTGAACAGAAACTCTCAACTGAGTCCAAAAGAGCTCTGCTTTCAAACACTGGAGTGGGGAAGGTCACACAGTATCTAGGACTCTTTGGGCAAAGGCCATATCACTCTGTAGGAAGTACTACCCACCTCCCCCAATCTTTGGGATTTGGCACTCCTCCCCCGGCTTAGCAAGTGAGGGTCTGTGGAGGGTGATCCCCTCAATCAGGGCAGGCTAAGCACAGTTCTGCTGCCCTTCTCTCATACAGTAAGGCTAGCATTTCATCACCCCTGTGATCTGCAACCCAATCCTGGCCAAAACAGATCACTTTGGCAAAGCAGTTCCCTCTGCTGAATACCAAGGCAGAGTAGAGGTGTGTATGCAACCAGTCTGCTCCTGAAGTCTCTTCCTCCCCCCCCCCCCCCCCGGCTCATTCAGATCCTGCTTTGCATCTATATTTTGTACCCTGCTATTTCTGTGTCCCATTAACTCTCCTTGTTTCCACGATTCCTGTTATATCAACATCCTCCTCCAAGGCCTGGTGCTCGAGTTCACCTGTCTTCGTACTTAGACTTGTTCATTCTAACAACTTTCAGCTGCTTCGCTTCCTATGTTATCGTTAACTGGAACTCTTTCGTGTGTGACTGTTCTTCACCTGTATTTTACCGGCTTCTTTCCTATCCTCTTTATTAGGATCGAGTTCCCTCTTTATAAATTCATCCCTAAGGGATGTCTCTGTCCAAACCGTGTGCTCCTCGGCACCTGTTGGCTTCCCCCCTGATCTTGGCTTCCCTAAATTTCCATCAAGAGGCAATGAGCTTCCTCCTGCACTGACGTCACCCATTAGGTGAACTAACCACAGCTCTTTGTAAAAACCCCACACCAGGCGATGAGAATACCTCCGTGATTCTTGAAGAGGAGAGAGGATGGCATTACAGCCAGACCCCCCCGAGCTTGCAGCCGGCTGCCAGCACCTGCAAGGATTCTGCATTCACGGCTCTCGCAGCTGAGCTGCTCACTTGTTCCTGTTTGGGATACAATTTGGCAGATCGGGTTTTCCCTGCGGTGTCCCAAATGAAGCCAGCGTCTGACATGTCACCCTGAGCCCTGCACCTGTGTGCTCCACTGTTCCAAGGGCTCTTCTCCAAGGCACGCTTTGGATAGCAGCGGAAACGCAAGGATGCATCCAAGGAGGGGTCTCCATTCCTGCCTGCTCTCTCTGGGCTTCTTGGGGATCTTTGTGTCACCAGGTGAGAATTCGTAAACTTGTTTGTTCGTAAACACTCCTGGAAGAAAATCCTCATTTTAGGAAATCCCAGCCCAGCTGCTGGCTCTGTCCTGCTTGCAAGCATTTAATAGCAGCAGCTGCTCAGTAGCCGGGAGGCTAGTCTGAGGCATCTGCTCCGTAAGTAAATAATTTCCATGCAACTTGCAACCTGTTCTGGAAATTTATCTTTGTGTGGGTCTCTATCCTAACGACAGCCAGCTTACACTCCTCTGAGCAAACCACGCTCTGCACTTTCCCCGATGAGGTTGGTTTTATTCTCCTGTACCGCTTCAGTGTAGTATTTGGTGAGTTTTACACTCCTGGTTTTGCCAGGAACTGCAGCCCCTCAAATGGTCTTGAGTTGGGGTAAACTGCTCTGCTCCAGCTCCCTTCCCATGCTGCTGAGCAGGATGAATGCATGGGCCGGGAGGGAGGTGATGGGGTTTGCAGCCTTTCGCCTCCAGGCACCCCAGGACTTGGGAGACCCGGGCTCAATTCCCTGCTCTGCCACAGACTCTTTGTGTGACCCTGGCGAGTCACTTGCCCTCACTCTCTGCCTCAGTTTCCCATCTGTAAAAGGGAATCTTAGAACTTCCCTGCCTCACAGGGGTGTTGGGCTCTCAGACCGACGTGGCGAGAACACTGAAGAGATGACAGGTCAAGCGGGGCTGAGCCATAATTTCATTAGATAAATGATCTAATTAAATGCATGCCCTAATGCATTGGCCCCATGCACAATGCATTCAGGCCTGGCAGTTCTGAGCTCTGTATTCACCCTGCTGAATGGATGCCTGAGGAATCTTACCTTCGAAAGTCAAGCTGCAAAGCCCGCCATTGCAATCAACTATATTGCGATTCAATCAGCTGCATGAAAGCACCTGCCCTTTTGGAAAGGCACCCCGTTAGTAACTGGAAAGGGTGCATCTTGATCTGTAAGCGAACCTTGTGAGATGTCAACAGTCGCACCTGCCAGCGAAATGGGATCCTGGTCATTAAACTTTCAAACACAAGCAAGGCTGGAGCTCTGCACAAGCATCCTTCATGTGGGAGCTGAAGCCAGGAGGCAGAAGGACAGGGCACCGAGAATTGGGATGAGACCCTCCCACCTTGCCCTGGGTACTGTGTCATTCAGCTTCCCTCCCAGGGACTTAGCTGGGATCAGGCTCATCGGCCATGCAGTGTCACCCCTGCTAAGATCTCTTCGAGGCCAGCAATATGCTGAAGGGGGGGGGGAGGGGGCTCCTTTCTTTAAAGTCCCCCCCATGCCACTGACAGTGGGATTGGCACAATGCTTCTGCCGGCGTTCCTCTCCCTCTGCCTGCTAGAGGAGACGTACCCCATTGTG
Source organism: Caretta caretta (assembly GCF_965140235.1). NCBI lineage: Eukaryota > Metazoa > Chordata > Testudines > Cheloniidae > Caretta > Caretta caretta. The sequence continues at coordinate 8,010,946 of NC_134206.1, forward strand.
GGAGGGGCACGGGATGCATGCAATCTGAAGAGCAGGGGCGGGGATTTGGGGAAGGGGTTGGAATAGGGGCAGGGAGGGGGCGGAGTTGGGGCTGGGACTTTGGGGAAGGGGTGAGAAGAGGCGGGGCAGGGCTGCATGGAAGGAGTGGGGGCAAGGCCAGGGGCAGAGTCGGGGTTGAGCACTCATGTGGAAGTGGGGAAGTCGGCACCTATGCATGCATTGGCCGAGACATGGCCCCTGCGCTGTAGCGCTCCCAATCAAAGGGGCAGGGGAGAGGGAGTACTGCTATTCCCATGGTGTAGGTGGGGAGCGCAGAGATCCGAAGACTTGCCCAAGGTCTCGCACTCAGTCTGTGGCAGAACTGGGAACTCCTGGGCCAGAGGATTCACCCCCCACGACCGGCCTCCCCCCCTCGCCCCCCGGTGTAGTTTTCAGGAATGAGGGACAAATAGCTCCTGTATGTGGCACTTCATGTAAGGTGTTTCTAAAGTGCGTAGAAATATGGTAGTATCCTTTTAAATAGAGGGTGAGTCCTCTCAGTGTGGTGCTCACCCTGCTCTATAGCTTAGAGGCCACCAGAGACCAATCAGAGCAGTGCTCTGTGTGTAATGAGGCCAGATCAGGGGGGCGCAGAGGGCCATGACCTTCCACTTTTTACCGGCCGTAAGGGGTAGTGACAGGAGGGAGGGGGCAGAGAGGAGCAAGTGAGGGGCAGGGGCCTGGGGAGGAAGAGCTGGTGAGAGGGCGGGGGCCTTGGGGAGGAGAGGAGCAAGCAAGGGGTGGGGCTTTGGGGAGAAGGGGCGGGGTCTTGGGGATTAGGAGCCAGGGTTCAGGCACCGCTGGGGGGGGCCCCCCACTTTTAAAGACCTTCTGCTATTCCTGGGCCAGACGTGGTGGGGAGCGTTAGCAAACATGATTACTGGGGACCCTTTCTTCGTGTGCTTTCTTCGTATTTTTACGTAAATCGAAAAAGACCCAACAGTACCTTTGCTAAATGAGGCTGTATCTCCGTTGGGTTGAGAGACCATTTCTACTCAAAGGCCGAATGCAAAGGACTAGCCCGTCCCAGCCCTCATCTCTGCAGTAAATGCGTCCTCGGACCATGGGATTGCTCTCAATGGAAAGGGGACGATGTGTGTGGGAAGCTATGCTGATGTATCATCCGCCCAGCACAGTCTGCATTGCCCCCCTCTGCCACGGTATGGTCCAGTGCTGTTGACAAGAATAAAGAGCTCATGTCATGCAGCGTGGAGCAGAGCTGCAAATTATTATTGTTAATCATGTTTATGATGATTGTGCCTCGGGACCAGCCAAGAATGGGGCCCCATTGTGCTAGGCTCTGTACAGAGTAGGAGGTAGTCCCTTCCCAGACACACAGAGGGGTGGGGGGTAGACCACATAAGCAGAGGGAACAATGTGATGGCAGCAAACAGCATTTAGTTTCCTAACTTTTCTAGGTGGGTTTAGTGGTGGGGGGGATAAGCTAAATTGTGGGGGCAGGCAGCAGGGCAGGGGAGAAGTAGGTAACTGTTCTTCAGTTGTTGGACTGATGCATAATGCACAGAAGCAATGCTTTGCATGGGGTGGGGGGCGTTTATTTGGTCTGTTTGGGGCCTTGGGATTTAATCTTCGGAGTCTTTATTTAACCGATGGGACAAATACAGAGCTTGGGAATGGCGATGAATAACAAGAAGTCCCAAATTAATGCCCAAGCTGAAGGCATCTTGGAAATGTGCGTTCGTCTGCTCCGTGTGAGAGGCATAGCTAGGCCTGCATGAAAAAAACATGAGATCAAGCCATGGAATAGCAGGCAATCTATGTCCATGTGGCCACTTCCAAGGACTGGAGGGAGACTGGTGGTTGTGTTCTAAAATCCACGTTGAAAACGAAGGCAGGTATCGGAGGGGTAGCCGTGTTAGTCTGTATCCACAAAAACAAGGAGGTGTCCCGTGGCACTTTAAAGACTAACAGATTTATTTTGGGCATAAACTTTTACGAGTAAAAAACCCACTTCTCTGCTGATTGGATGTTTCCAAATAAATCTGTTAGTCTTTAAGGTGCCACCGGACTCCTCCTTGTTTTTAAGGCTACGGCGCGCTCGGGATTGTTTCTGGGTGGCACGGGGGTGACACGTTCCTTTGGAAACACTGGGTTTAATTGGAAGATAATGGATTGGGGGCAGGGCACATGTCTGTTTTGAAGTGGCAGCTGACCTGCCATTCAGAGTCAGTTGGGGGCCCTATTGGGCTGCTAGCGATGGGAAAGGAGGCCTCTGTATCCCTTATCTAGGGGGCTGGTGAGCTTTGCCTGCCTTTGCAGAGGGCCTTGAGATCTACAGGTGAGACGTGCTGCACAGAAGCTTAACGGAGGAAAAAGCAGCCGAGCTCCCAGGACCAGCCGTGGGCCTTTGGCAGTGGAGCCGGCCTTGCCCTGGAGTGAAAGTTGGGTTTAGGTCTAAGCTGAGCGGTCCGAGAGCCCGACCCGGCCTCAGCCCTACTCGCTGGTTAGAGCAGCTGGTGCTGGCTCTGGTCTCCCCGATGTGCCCAGTGGGAGGCTCAGGACAGGAGCAAGGTTCTGCGGGCTGTGGCTGCCTGAGAGCCAGGACAGGCGCCCGCTCGCACAGAGCGGGTGCTTGGGCCGGCGATTCCCTCTCATTCTCGGCATGCAGGGTTGGGGCCCTGCTGGCTGGGAGGCTGAGCTCGCTTCTGCTCCAGGCTGCCTTGCTGGGCCTGAATGCCATGGGCCATTCGTGGTCACTGGCCCCGGCATTCCCAGGTCACTGCTGTGAACCTGCTGTGCATCTCTTCTGCTGACACGGCCCCACCTGCCTGGGAGAAGGGATCTAGCTCTTCTGGAGGGGGAGCATTATTCTCTTCCCCCTTCGCCCCCCCCCCCCATTCAGGGATCCAAATGGCCGCCTCCACAAGGCCCTGGCAGCTCTGAGTCAGCAAAGGGGAGAAGGGGGTTGTCACACAGGCTTCAACTAGGTAAAGTGCCCTGCTCCAACTCCCTTCCCATGCTGATGGGTGGGATGAGAACACGGGCAGTGGAGGAGGTGATGGGGTTTGCAGCCAGGTGGCCTAGGACTTGGGAGACCCGGGCTCAATTCCCTGCTCTGCCACAGACTTTCTGGGTGAGTCACTCGGCCTCGCTCTCTGCCTCAGTTTCCCATCTGTAAAAGGGGAATCCTAGAACTTCCCTGCCTCACAGGGGTGTTGGGGCTCTCAGACCGATGTGTTGAGGACAGGCCAGGCGGGGCTGAGCCATGAGTTCATTAGATAAATGAGTCCGTTCCAATGCACAATGCATTAGAGCCTGGCAGTTCCTTTGGGTTGGCTGGTCTGGGCTCTGTAGCCACATTGGCAGGCGTGCTCCCAGTCCAGGGCTGTGAATACCTGGGTTCACAGGTGTGTTTCATAATGCGGCTCCTGGGCTTTAACCAAGCAAGGCCAGGAGCCTGAGAACAACAGTCAGTATGGAAAGGTCACATGCTGGAACAGCAGAAACTCTTTCTCCTGGGGGTCGCTCCGACCCCCTGCTTCCCAGCCGGTGCCTTTTATGGGGTTGACCTGTGAGCTGCAGGTCTTTGAGCAGAACCTCCCAGTTTCTGCCCTTCTTTCAAATATTCCTGTTTCACTTCTCTGTCCTCGTTGCTGCTGGCAACTCCTACCAACTTACCAGGCTTTGCATCTGTCTTTAGCATGCAGCTCATTAAATATGATCAAACCTACAGCCAGTCCTGGTGCCAGCCATTCCCACTGGCCACCTCCCCACAACATGATACATTGCCGTGTAGCATCTCGGGTCCCTTAGCCGGTTTTTAGTGCCCCTGATGGCGTTCTCGTCTGTTAAAAAAATCAGTGAAAAGGAATTCGGATTTTGAAAGTACTTTGTGTCGAGCGCTTTGCTGTAACTCAGATACATTGGGCTGGGGTAGGTCCCTGCAGCTCCAAGGACTTCAACCTTGTTATGCCAGCCGAAGAATATTGCTCATTCTCTCTACCGTGCTCCTTAAATCCAGTTGTTTTCTCTAAAGCATGTGTGTGTCTGGCAAGATTAACCCTCAGTGTTGATTGCTCCAGGGCCTGTTCTCTTCTGGCTGGTTGGTGATTTCTCCTCTTGATAAGATTTCCATTATTTTACTAGGGATCAAAGCAAAGGTGCCCACTTCCCTAGTTCCCGGGGGGTGCTCGGTCCCAGGCCCCACCTCCCCCGCCTCTTCCTGCCCCAGCGCCTCCTGCCTGCTGCTGAACAGCTGACCACGACAGGCAGGAGGTGCTGGGAGGGAGGGGGAGGAGCTGATCGGGGCTGGCAGTGGGTGCTGAGCACTTATGTTTTTTTCCCCCCTGTGGGTGCTCCAGCCCCGGCGCACCCACGGAGCTGGCGCCTATGGATAGACGCTAGATCAAAACGATGATCATTGACCAGATCACTCCGTTCTACTTTCTGCGGTGTTGACACACTCTTTCGCTCCTCTTGTCTCCGGGATTGTCATGTAGTGGGCTGCAAGCCAGACCAGTGGAAGGTTGGGTCACCGCCTGCCCTGTGACCCTGAGTACCTTAACATGCTCTCCTGCAGTAACGCCCCGGCTCGCCGCTCCCTGCCAGGATACAAGCCCGCGCTGTGTGACGAACAGCCCTGGTTCAGCAACGCGGACTGCAGCAGCCTGCTTGTCCACCCAGCCACGCTCTGGTGTCCACCAGCCTTGGTCACTACTAGCCATGTGGTCCCAACACCACCACAGGCCTGAATCTCCCCCAAACTGTCTGCCCTGAAATGTCCAGCCCTCTCCTGGACTGCTCAGAGGCTCAATTAAGATGCATTGCTCCTTCAAAGAGACAAAAGCCGGGTGGCTCATTGTTTTGGCTGGAGTTAATAATCACTACACTTTCTAGTGACTAAGACCTCACAAAACTACAGTCTGGCTTTGAGGTAAGAATCTATCACACCTTCCAGCGAGGTGGCTGGCAACCCCTTGGTCAGGATCTTCAATGAAGTCCAAAGTGCTCAGTTCCTTTGTCGTCTTAGGTGAAAGAGCCCTTGGAGTTCTGTGCCCCTCTTCTATAGTCCCGTGAACTTCTGAAATGTTCCTGTCTCAAAGTTCCTTACCCTTGCCGTGAGGAACGGTGCCGGGGCATCTGATGGAGAAGATTCCAGGCCAGTTTCTTCCCTTCTGGTGCTTTCTACAATGCAAACTCATCTGTCCCTGCAGCCCCTGTTAGCCAACGACTGGCCTCGCTTGTGATTGCCAATGATCTGTGATTGCACCTGGAGGGAGCCATCAGCTTTTCCTTTGTCTGGAAAAACCTGTTTCCCCACTCCCCAGACCTGTCTGGTTCAAATATATCATAGTCCCATATTTCCTTCACATTTGTACAGTCCTCTAGGTGTTTACTGTACGTAGACCACGCCGGAATAGTAATGACCAGTGCGGTACTGGTTTTCCAATGACTCCTTACATGACGACTGTTGTATACAGATGGCTATAAGCGAATTGGGGACACTGAACTGGTCAGACCAGCTGAAACTCACGACTGGTTACCCACGAGCCCCTTGCCCCTGGCACGACAATGCTCTTAGGCTCACCGTGACCCCTGCTCTGCCCCACAGATATACTCTTGTTGGCAGTAGCTCTGTGTGTTCCTCAGCTGTGCAGTTAGCTCAGGGGTTTGTGTGCACAGCTGGGTTCTATGGCGCCCCGCTGCCCTTTGCTTCCCAGTTCCCCTCCAGCTTTGCTGTGTGTCTCTTATCTATTTATTTAGGCTGCTCGGGGGCTCAGGGAAAATTCGCCTACAAGCTGCTCCACGACTTGTTTGCCAACTACTCCAACGCTCTGCGACCGGTGGAGGACACGGACCGGGCGCTGAACGTCACCCTGCGGATCACCCTGTCCCAAATCATCGACATGGTACGTCTGGGAAATGCAGGCCATTCCTTCACTGCACAAGCCACGCGAGACATGCCGCCCACTGGGAGATGGAACCCTTGCTCTGCAGGTTGCGGGACAGACAACCCCGATGGGGGCTGAGAAGGTTACTCCGAATGTCACTGGGTGTTTTGCAGCTAGCTTCCAAGTGCACCCCTTGGCCCAGTGACTAGCCCAGCCCCCCCAAAGTGAGGGCTAACAGGAATTAGTAACATGACTGCAGTGGGATCTGGTCCCATCCAGTCCAAAGAAGAACTGACCTGTGATTCCCTGATGTGGTAGGTTTTCTAGCATAGTCTGACTCCAAGCCCCAAAGCCTGCACAGTCCCATGGATTTCCCTGGCATTCTCCTCATGCTGAAAGTGAGGCACGCATCACCATTGGCAAGGCCAGGGTCTGAGTCCCTTCTGAGGGTGGCTTCATGCTGGTAAAGCGTATGGCAAATGCCCTATACACTGGAGGTTAGTGTAAAACCAGCGGCTGCTCCTATCTTTCCCCCCCTCTCCAGAGGTGGCTGCATTTCACACACACCTCTCCTCATCTCTCCTTGTTCCAGGACGAGCGGAACCAGGTCCTGACTGCCTACCTGTGGATCAGGCAGGTGTGGGTGGACGCCTACCTGAGCTGGGATAAGGACGATTACGATGGGATCGACACCGTCCGCATACCTAGCAGTTATGTATGGAGACCGGACATAGTCCTGTATAACAAGTAGGTCAGCCTGATATTGAACTGCACCGCTTCTGGAGACGGGGCTCCTGCGGCCTGGCGGGGGGATAGAACCAGGGACCCTCCAGCTCCATACACACAGGCCCCTGCCCCCTGAGCCAGTGGTGGCTCTCTGTTAGCTGGAGGGGAGGTTACTGAAGTGCCTTTTTGCAGGCTGCAGCCCCTAGTGAGCCCGTCGCCCTCAGGCTCCATCTGGAAGAGGGGATCCCTTGGGCAGGTTAACAGGCAGCAGAATGGAGGCGTCTTGGGCCCATGTGGAGACCGTGTAATTGCACCCTTGTTACGCCCCCCCCCACACCCCCCGCGGCACAGTGAGCGTAACAGCTGCTGCCTTGGGCAGTGGCCCCCTCAAAGGCTGCCCGGATGTAGCGGGCAAAGATCTTCCTGGCATGTTCTGCGGCTCCTGGCCTCATCTGCTTTGCTCCCATCCCGCACCTTCCCCGGTGCAGCGCTGGGAGCAGCCGGGCCAGAGGGATCGGGTTGCTGGGGCCCGACAGTGCCCGGGTATGGCTGAGCGGCTGCGCACGCAGGCAGGTAAAGCCCGCTCCTGCCGCTCAGAGCAGCACGTGGCATCCAAGCCTGCGCTGTAGCCCCCGAGGGGGAGGACAGGAGGGAAGCTGTCAGAAGGGGGCGTGTGGCTGTTTAAAGACTGGGCACTGATGATTGGGAAGCCCAGAACTGGACTTGGCTTTTTCTTGCATCTGTTTGCAGAGTCCAGGTGATTTTTATTGGGGGGGGGCTTCTCAGAGCAAAAGTTTCATGACTCATTTGTTTAAAAACAAAATCAAGGCCCACAGTGAGTGACCCTATAATAACAACAAGCCAGTGAGTGACCAAGCGACCCTATGAAAACACACCTGTGTTGGCCACCGAGTGCTCATGAGGGACCTTACCGGGCCAACCCAGCGAGCTATGTCTCTCATTCGTGAGCAGCCCTACAGAAACAAGCCCAGCAGAGTGGGGGAGGGATTAGGCTAGCGAAGGGCCGTGCAGTCTTGCCTCATGTATGTAAGGACCCCTCCCTGCCCCTATCTGTGTTCCCTGTCCTTCTAGCGCAGACAACCAGTTCACGGGCTCCATGGAGACCAACGTGGTGATCCGCTACGATGGGCAGGTGATGTGGGACTCCCCTGCCATCACCAAGAGCTCCTGCAAGGTGGACGTCTCCCACTTCCCCTTCGATGGGCAGCAGTGCCGACTGACCTTCGGCTCGTGGACCTACAACGGCAACCAGATCGACCTCGTGAATGGACTGGACACGGCCGACCTGACTGACTTCGTGGAGAACGTGGAGTGGGAGGTGCTGGGCATGCCAGCCAAGAGGAACGTCATCATCTACGGCTGCTGCTCGGAGCCCTACCCCGACATCACCTACACGCTGATTCTCAAGCGACGCGCCTCCTTCTACATCTTCAACCTGCTCCTCCCCTGCATCATGATCTCCTTCCTGGCCCCGCTGGGCTTCTACCTCCCAGCTGACTCTGGGGAGAAGGTCTCCTTGGGAGTGACAGTCCTGCTGGCGCTCACCGTCTTCCAGTTGCTGGTGGCAGAGAGCATGCCACCCTCCGAGAACGTGCCGCTGATTGGTGAGTATCTGCCTCTTCCTGCAGCTGGCTGGGCAACTGTGGAAGCCCTCTATCCACTCTGCAGATGCAGCACATGATGCAGAATGGGTATGCTTTAAACCATGTCACCATTCATGTGCTTCAGCCCCAAGATGCAGGGATCAGCTCTAGGGGCATGGTCCATTCCGGTCCTCAGCCTCTTCGCAAAAACTGTCCGCAAGCGGCACACTGCAGCCATGGTGGAATTCCAGCTTCCGTTCTAGCTCCCCTTTCTTGCCTTACCTAGGGACCTGGGGCACTCTCCATCACTTGCTGTCTTAAAGACAAAACTAGACGTCTCTCTAGCACATGGGCTGTAGCCCCATCAAATTACGGGCTAGATACAGAAATTGAGTAAGATCTCTGGCCTGTGTTCCGCAGATCAGACCGGATCATCTCAATGGTCCCTTCTGGCCTTGCAATCTATGAATCTAACCAAACACATACCTTTCCAGAGTAACTTTTCCATGCTTGGTCTCACCCCAAAGATACATTTTTTATTTTGAACGTCTGAGCCAAATCTGTTCAGGTTAGTTTTTTTTCGGGGTTTTATTTGAGCAAGTGGAGAAGGGGTGGTCCCCCTTTCACCACCGTGCTTCATTTAGAAATCTTGTGCTCAGAATACCTACAATAAAACCAAATGAAATTAGAAGCTTCAAACTTAGCTTGTTTGATAGATCTCATTGAGATCAAAGACTCAACCCAAGTTTGAGGCTCGTTTGTTTGAGCCTACTTGAAAGTGGACAATTTCTTTAATCTAAAATAGCATTTTTCAATATGGTCTGATATTTTGGGGGAGTGCGCGCTCTCTCTCTCTCTCTCATATATTTAGATAGATAGATAGCATAAAGCTTTTGCTAAGGTTATTGCAGTTCAGGCTGAATTTACCATTTTAAAATGCTTGTGACGTACAAATTCTGCAGTGACTTTTCTATAGGATATTGGGGTTTTGTTTTGTTTTGTTTTGTTTTTTAAATCCTGATCTGCAAAATGTTTAATGTGGGTTTAAGGTACTAAACTCTTGCAGCCAGAATGTGCATCCTGAATTGGGATGACCCAGACAACTGCAGATTTAAGGAAAGGTTCTTATTTGAGACAGATAGGCAGCCCCCATTAAGTTGGGCTGGCTTCAGTAGAGGTTGGTTTAGCTAGCTGGGCTGTGTATCTTTGCTAAAGCTTGGCTGTATTCTGTAGATTTCAGAAACACCTTTTAAAAAACAAAACACAAAAAAAGAAAAAAAAAAACAAAAACCAAGCCAAGTGTGAAGGCTGCAGGCCAGATCCTGAGGTGCGGCATGGTTGCTTTGCACCATACTGACACCAGATTCTGGATCTAAAGCTGATGTACCCAGCTGTTAAAGGACCATCCTAGTGCAAGAGGTTCTCTGATGGCCTAGAGGGTCCTACACCAGCCTCTTGTCTACTGCTGGTGGAAGGGACTCAGCTGGAGGACAGAGGCCATTCCTAGGACTATAACAACCTGCTTCTTCCTTATAGCTAGAGTTGTTGTTCTTCAGCTTATGTGGTAGGGGCTTGTGTTTTGGTGTTGAAGGTCCCCGCCTCCCATTTCCCTAGGTGAGCACCAGTGTCTGGGCCTGCAGCCACGAGTCCCCCACTTCCCAGGTCAGTCACAGCGCATCCCTCCTTGTCTTCTAGGGAAGTATTACATTGCCACCATGACCATGATCACAGCCTCCACCGCGCTGACCATATTCATCATGAACATTCACCACTGCGGCCCAGGAGCCAAGCCCGTGCCCAGGTGGGCCAAGAAGTTCATCTTGCAGTACATGGCCCAGCTATTCTTTGTCTATGAGGTGGGGGAGAGCTGCAAAAGTCCCAAGCGGCAACTGGGCCACCGGCCCACGGTCCAGGTGGTGAGCGGCAGGGCTGCCAAGGAGGAGCAGAAAGCCCAGACAAGGGAGGAGAACTCGGATGCGACGTGCTGGGAAGAGTCTTTGCAGCAGGAGTTGCTGCCGCAGGGGCTCAGCAATCTCTCTGGCCAGCAGGACTGGAAAGAGACTGGGACATGCAAGAACCTAGAGTGCGGCCGGGAGGGGCAGCAGCACCAAGTCTGTGTGAAGAGCCCGTGCCTTTGCCACCACAACAGCCTGCTGAGGAACGTCGAGTACATTGCCAACTGCTTCCGGGACCAAAAGGCAGCTCAGAAACGGAGCGGCGAGTGGAAGAAAGTGGCCAAGGTCATGGATCGCATCTTCATGTGGGTCTTCTTTGTTATGGTCTTCTTCATGAGCATGCTCATCATGGGCAAAGCCATCTGAAAAGCCCTCGGCACGCAATGCCCACTAGTTAGCTAGGACCTCTTGCTCTGTCGGAGCTGCGGGTGCACATGCGTGGGTGGCCTGGGATGGTCCATCCCGGGGCTGCTGTGGAAAGCATTGCACGTGAGATCTCACTAATAGCATATTCTTCTAGTTCCATAGCGATTTATTCTTTGGCTATCCTAGAACCTGTCTTCCCCCATGAGGATGGCACCTGTTACTGCTGCAGCCACACAGCTGGTTTGAAAGGTGGGGAGAGAGGGTTGGGAGTCAGGACTCTTGGGACTGTTCCTTGGCTCTGGGGAAAAGAGTTTGGGGGTAGTGGTTAGAGCAGGGGCGGAAAACTGAGAGCTGGGACTTTTGGGTTCTATTCCCAGTTCTGGGCAGAGACTGGGGTCTAGTGGATTAGAGCAGGGTGTGGGAGGGGCTGGGAGCCAGGACTCCTGGATTCCATCCCAGCTCTGGAAGGGAGTGGCAGGCTGTAGCCTGCCCCCCAGTGCAGCGTGTGTTGTTCTAACATGTTCAGTCACCTCTGCAAGAGCTCTGTGGGGGAGCGTGGCCTGGAATAAAGAGGCCAAAATAAAATCTCTGGAACGTCTCCTGTGCATTGTTCTTGGGCTAGAAAATCCATCTGGGACCGTGTGTCGTGGCCCCAGGCAGCACCTGTGCACTCGAAGGCTTTGCTGCAGGGACCCTGACACCGTCGCATATGCAGTCAGTCTGTCCAGCTGGGCGGAGAGAGCTAATGCCACTGGCAATGCAGGAAAGGATCTGGGTGGTGGCTGCTTCCAACCCATTGACTCCGGGTGGAGAGTGACCTTCTTTGAGCCTGTGCCAGGCAGTGCTCAGACAGAGGCAGACGTGCGCCGGCCTCTTCTCTGGGCCGAATGTTCCATGTAAACCCCCGTCAGCTTAATTATCTATTTCCCTGCTGCAAATGTGGTCACTGATTCTGTGGCTGGATGGCCCATTCCTATTGCAGTTCTCCAACCTGGGGTGCCTTTTACACTGCTCTGCTGGGAGAGCCACCGCTCCTGGTCTGCTCACACCCAGCCTCCAACATGTAAGTTACACAGTATGAGTGCTCTGCCCAGCCACTCATGAATTACACCAGCCAACTCCCAGTCCCAGACGTTCCCCAGAAATGTGCTGCTTCTACTGCCTCACACCTGCCTGGACAATCCCAGTCCATCATCTTATTAATGGAAAATGATATACACAAATCCTGTTATCGCAAAGGGTGTTCCCCAAACGCTTTGATCCAAGCACACTGGTCTACAGAAAACAATAAAACAAACGTATTAACTACAGGAAGAGAGATTTTAAGTGATTACAAGTAATGAGGCATAAAAGTCAGAATTGGTTACAAAGAAGTAACTTGTTAGTTGCTTTTTATCTTTTCAGTGAATTCACAGCTAAGTCTCTCTCACCCCTTGTTCCTACAGTCTTGCTGGCTGAATTTTTCAAACAGGGTCTCCACTGAGTCATGTTGCTCCTTTGTTCTCCAGGCGTTGTTGATGCCGGGGCAGAGGGAAAGGGAGAGATTAGTTGGGATATCTGCACTCTTTCTCTTGTAGTTCTTTCTCTTGCACAAGCATCACCTACAGCTGAGGTTGGGGAGACAAAGTCTGCGGGGACGGGAACCTCATGCTGTTTTTGTCCAAACACAGACTTTTGCTCACACATTCTCTCCTGCCAAAGCGTGGTTGCTTAATCAGGTGACACATTCATTTGATCTTGTTGACACCTGCCTGAGGCATTGGCCAGCCTTTTGTCTCGGTCAGGCCTCAGTAATATCAGACAGTGGAATCTTCTCACTTTACATACAACCTTGGTTGCCACACAATAACAATGAGTCAATCATGAGCTTTCAAAGACCCCACCAGACCTACTTAGTCCAAGGTTTATCGAAGGGGGGAATGTAGGGGTACAGATGGTCACAGTAGCATCGATGTGTCTGTAACTCCCCAAAGCCCAATCAGAATTCCCATTCCAGCAACGCGCACCGTGAGTTACACTGGGAGCTCTGACGCCTGGACTCCTTCGTAACAATCTTCCCTGTTTGTTCTCCCCCTGGCCTGCGCTGGGCCAGGGACCAAGAGTCACTGGCCCGGAGCCATGGGGTTCTGGGGAGCAGCGCGGGAGGGGACCCTCAAGGCAGGATGGGATTTCTGCAATTGCTTGGAGGCTTAATCGGCTTAGCCTTTCCCTCTCAATTAATAGAGCTCATGCGACCAAATGGAAAATAACATGATTTTGCTGCCTTTATTGACTGCTGAGAGCCCGCGGTGCTGCCCAGGAGTCAGAGGGAGCCCCTGGCTCTGGTCCTGGGGCATTGGCCCTTCCAGCTAGTACCCTGTTAATGACATTTGCTCCTCCTCTAGGCCCTTCTAGCCAACGGGCTATCTACGTTTTCATATGCCCCCTGCAGTGCAGTACCCCAGGCCCAGCACCTCCTAACTTCCATTGGAATCCATGGGAGCCTAAAGACTTTGAAAGATCTCAACACATTTTGCAGAAGCAAATGGATTAAACTTCACAGCGCCACTCTGCGGTTGGTGTTATCGTCCCCATGTTACGGGGGGGGGGCAACTGAGGCACGGCAAGGTGAAACAACAGTTGGAGGTTTGGGGACCCCTGGACTATGGAGCTGCATTCCATGCTTGCCCCAGGTCGCTCAGTGAGCCAGGCGTAGAAGTTGGGTGTCTTGATTCCCTCCTTGAGCTGTAACCACTAGACAAATTCCCTCTGACAATTTGAGCAATAGGAACTAAGTGCACATCCCTCCTGTGAGCCATTCTGCCAGCCAGCCCTGCTTCAGTCACAGCACGCTAAGGCCTGCCTTCTGCATCTGCATGTGTTACCGGATGGAAGCCCATTGGGCCACATGTCCCTCTGAATCCGCCCGCTCATGGGCTATGCCTGGGGGTTTCCGCAGCTCTTGGAGAATCAGGTGGTGAGCACTGTGGGAACAGGGTTGGGTTGGCTCGCTGGACTGAGAGGCCGGCTGCTAGGGCATCTTTCCTCTGAAGGTGACATTTTGGAACCAATATTCTCTAGATCGCTAATGCTTGGCCATAGGTGTTTGAGTTTCCTCAGTCTGAACAATGAAAATACCCTGCACATTCGTAGGCTATAATTAGTCACCGGCCTAGCCCTACCACCACACTGATGCGATGATGGAAGAAAACACTGACTAAACCAGTTGACGTGATTTAAACGGGCCCGTGTCCCAACGCCCTGGCACGCCCGCTCTCTGGGATGCAGCGTTGATGGCGAATTACACCAGCAGAACCCAGGCCTGATCCGCTCACGATTGCCCTCTCCACATAGTGCCTGCATGTGCATCTCCGTCTCATGCTCCACCCCCCTGGAAACCTTGAGTGACATTCCCAGTGTGTCCTGGCCCCAGGGTGCCTGGCTTGGATGCTTTGCTTTGTATCCTGCTCTGCAGGTTTATACCTAAATAATTTAGCAGCAGGACTGTCTGGCTTCCTCTTACTTGTACCCCTGTGGTGTTCTGCTTTGCTGCCTGGTTGTATGGTGATCCCAGCACACAGGAAGACACCCGAAGCACCTCGTGCACGAGGGGAGGTTATAATAGCACAGAGCCACAGGTATGTTCCTCCCCCACCCGTTACCTAGCCCCTGCATAGCATGGGTAGGTCAGGAGAGCTGAGCACCCCGACTCTCACGACAGCCGGGGCACAAGTGGGCCCGATTCTCCACTGCCTTGCGCCACGCCTGGCCACCTACGCCTGTGTAGGGTGGGCCAGATCCTGTGCCTCTTGGGAGGCCTGGCGCAGAAGGTGGCGCCCAGGAGGAAAAGACGGGAGCAGCCCCCAGTGCAGGTCAGAGCAGCCCTGAGAGCTGTTCTACCATAGGGAAGCCTCCCATGGCTGCCCGTGGCCTGCTGTGCTGTGCCGATTCATCTAGATGCTTTCTCTGCCCCACGCAGGGGTGCTAGCAGGGGCGGCAGGCGTAGCCCAGTGAAGGAGCGCAAAGGGGAGCCTAAGCAGAGATCTCCCCCCACACAGCTCAGCGGTAATGCTCCACACCCACTTGGCTGAGCCTTTGGGGTCAGGCTTTCCGGAGCAGGGGCAACCGTGGTGACCAGAGCTAGGGCCTGGGACTTGTCCACACGGCCGTGGTGTCACTTTAACATGCCTGCATAACTAAAGCAGCAACTCCCCCACCCCCAGGTATAGAAGGCTGCCCAGGGTGCGTCAGACCCTGGTGAGTGCCCTGCCCTGGCCACCCACTAGGCAGGCTGTGAAAGAACCCAACCTCAGTGCTCTGGAGCCCCGGGTGGGGTTGGGGGGTGTTGAGTTTTCAGTCTCAGCAGGCTCCAGCACTGGTTCCCCTTGGCCTCTCAGGCACATTTGCCGGGCACTGACTGTACTGCCCCCCCCACACCCCCCCATCTAACACCTTTATGCTCTTTTTTACACTTAATCATGTAACGCACAGGTGCGTAGAGACCATACACGGCATTAAACATCCAGCCTGCCAGTATCCCTCCCTCCCTCTCTCTCTCCCCCTTCCCATGGGAGTCCTTGGGGATCCATCTGGCCTCATGCAGACTGTTGCATTCTAATTGTCCTCTCCCCCGGCTGGTGCCCTTTATCCAGCTTCTGTAACCTTTGTCTTCCTGACTGGTGCCCATTCCTGTGGGTTTCATTATTTTAAACTCCTTCTGGTCAGCTGGTCTTTTTTTGTTCTCCTCCTTTCCTCTGCTGCCACCTTTTCTGTCCCCCCTCCCCCCAGTCAGCTAAAAACTAGTTTTCTAAGGATGCAGCTCACCCTGTGTCCCAGATGTTCCTACCTGAATAAGATTAAGTCCTAAGCACCTTCTTATTGTATCTGCCTGGTGCATATGTGCTACAGGACCTGTCAGCAATGAGCCCCATGAACATTGATGGCCAGATTTTCACAAGACAACTTCACACCAACACCCAGAATGCTTAACCTTGTATGGTTACAGCCCAGGCATAAGCCCTTTTAGACTGGCATAAGTGCATCTACACTAGGGCTTTGGCTCAGCTATGTCAGCAAAAAAAATCCCACCCCTAATCGACATAGCTGTGTTGATAAAGCTTGGGCCTTAATCGGATGTATTTGAGTCTTCTTGCTCCAGTCACCTCTAGTCCAGATAGATTCATCAATGTCTATTAGCCAGGATGGACAGGGATGGTGTCCCTAGCCTCTGTTTGCCAGAAGCTGGGAATGGGTGACAGGGGATGGTTCACTTGATGATGACCTGTTCTGTTCATTCCCTCTGGGGCACCTGGCATTGGCCACTGTCAGAAGACAGGATACTGGGCTGGATGGACCATTGATTTGACCCAGTCTGGCCATTCTTATGATCAGTGCCACAGAGGTATCAACGTTAGAGATGGAAAGGCTGTTAGCTTCCATCCATTCCATGCCCCATGGAGGATTGCTCTGCATATTCTCCAGGGCACGTCCAGTTTGATTTTAAATGTCCCCAGGAAAAGGGCTTACTCTTTCCCCAGGAGACTCTTCCACAGTCTCAGACGTGGATGCAATTTTCTCCTACTGAGCATAAATCTCACTTCTCCCTGCATTGCCCTCCCATGCCTTGCAATTTGTCTTTATTATTTCCATCGCAATAGTGCCTAGAGGCCCTGATCCGTGACCAGGGCCTCATTGTGCGGGCCCGTGTGAGGAGGGGAAGTGTCCAAACTATCTTGCTTTTGACAGGATGCCACAGATGGTCAATAAAGGAGGAGACGGGGAGGACGAGGTGATGGTGAAAGGAGCAGGCGTTGCGTGGAAGTTCTTCTATCACAGCTTGCCACCCACCTAGCACTGCTCTATGGGCAGGGCATCATGGCGGAGGCTAGCTAGAGGGGATCTGCAGGAGGACAAAGTGATGGCCTGACAGATTTATCTGGAGCGCTTGTTCTGTGAGTAAGGGGCTGCCTGGGACCCGATTGTGTCCATGCAGTTTCTGTTGGCTCTGTGTCTTGTGCAGAGGTCTAGATCTCCGATGGCCCCCTTGCTCATCAGCTAGGCTTTCACCAATGCGAGCAGCCCTGGAAATTTGATTGGAGCCTCCTCTCAGCGAGATGCTGACTGAGGGAAAGGAGGTGGAGATGCAGTGGCCCAGGGAGCTGAAAGCTAGTGTATTCTTGCAAAGGTGAATTGAACGCTGACGGAAGGCAGGATTGACAGAGCCCCAGAGACTGTTGCTCGCTGTATCTTCAGATCAGCTGTAGCCGGGCAAGTCTCTTCTTCCTGCATGTGCCCAGCCCTGAGCAATATGCATTGACTCCAGGTCCTGGTTTGACTAGACGGAAGCTTCACACCATCGGAGCTCTAGTGTAGACAAGGCGCAGTGGCCACCACCATTTTAACCAGGTCTAGATGTGCTCTGGGGCAAATGATTTGGTCTGTCTGAGCTTCACTGGTGGGAGCATCTAGAAGAGATTTGGAGGTGCTTGGTAAAGCCTGATGAATACTGTACTTTGACCTGCTGACTGGGGCCTTGATGTACGAATACATATTGGTTTAGTTTAGTAGGAGGCTGTCAGGAAAAACAAGCAGGCAGGGGATGAAGGGCTCAGGATCAGCCGTTTCTCAGCTTACAGTGGAGAACAGGTCAGAGACGAGGCCAGGACGGGAACGTAAAAGAGCTGACGAACTGCCGCAAAGTTAAAAAGGAAAACGCTCTCTGGAGAAGGTGGAGACATTCAGGGGAGCCAGACTGAGACACAGGTCCTGCTGGGATATCTGAAGATAGGCTGGCTTTGGTTACCATCCGGGGCTGGGAATTCATCAGATTGTAGCCTGGGGCTTGGTCTAAGAGGGGGAGAATTGTGCGACTCCACCCTGAGACAGGGAAAGGCCTGAGGTGTGCACTTAGGGAGACCAGCGACAGGGCAGAGGTGTGGCTGGCCTGGCAGTTGTGACTGCGTCAGTGGGGAATTTGGAAGGGAAGAGGCCAGTGCTACACCTGTGCTATCCCTTTGCCTCCAGTGGGCCCCAGACGAACCGAGGGCAGAGTTGGGCCCTCACGGTTCTGCTGCCGATGCACCAGGGCCAATCCACGCCCGTGCGTTCTCCCGCAGCCAGGCTAACAGCAGCACTGGTGCTGTAACGGCAGTGGGGATTCCCCATTTTGGAGTTAATTACCCCATGCCACAGTGCAGGGTGTCAGCTGCCCGTGGTGTCCTGGCATTCCTGGTCTGTGGGTGAGGCTGCTGTAGATAAAATGCTCTGTCCTGAGCCTGGCTGGCTCAAGGGGTCGGTAATAAGCTGTGGTGCCTTATATCTCTAGGTCACTGTGTCACGGCCAGGGTGTGGGCGATCAGACCTACCGGGTGGACCTAGAGCCACGGGCTCAGGACCAGAGCCCAGGGACCAGAAGCAGGGTGAAGGAGCAGGCTCGGTCATAGCAGACAGCTGGGGAGCCACCTGGTTGCACAGACAACTTCCTTTCGAGGGTTCCCTCCAGGCGCCTGGACCAATCAGGGAGCCCGGGAGCACTGCCACTGAGGCCCATTGTGAGCAACAAGTCCTGCAGAGCTTGGGCCCATAAGGCTCACAGTCAGTCAATTGCTGCTTCACCAGGGCAGGTGGTGTGGATGGGGCAGTCACCCAGGGACCAGCAGCCCTGTAGATTTTGGTATGCTGGTTCAAATCCACGCAGCGTGATTGAATGCTACAGATGGCTGTTCTGGGGTCAAGGAGTCTGGTGGTCTGTCCAGCTAGAGGTCTACATTGCAATCACCAGTGGCTGCCTCAGTGGAGAGGCCCAGGAGGGAATAGGCTGGAAAAAGAAGCCCCCATTTTCAGGAGGAAGCGTAGCTTTTCTGAGCCCATGTGCCAAGGACTGTGTCCCCTCCCATCCGCACTAGATTTCTCTTTCGCAGCAAGTGCTAGTCAAACTCCGTGAGCAGCAGAGTCTATGTTTGTCTGACCTGCTCTTAAAAACCTCCAGTGACAGCAATTCCACAACCTCCCTGGGCAAATTATTCCAGAGCTTATCTACCCTGGCAGTTCAGAATTTTTTCCTAATGTCCAACCTAAACTGCCCCTGCTGCAATTTACCATCATTACTTCTTGCCCTGTCCTCCGTGCATAAGGAGAACAATTTATCACCCTTTTCGTTATCACAACCTTTTATGAACTTGAAGACTGTTACCATGTCCCCAGCTCAGTTTTCTTTTTTCGATCTTTCCTCATAGGACACATTTTCTAGAACTTTAATAATTTTTGTTGCTCTCCTCTGCACTTTCCCCAATTTGTCCACACCTTTCCTGAAATGTGGCGAATTACTTACAACACTCCTGCTAGTAAATCCCAGAATAATGTTCACTCTTTTTTTCAAGAGTGCTGTATTGTTGACTCGTATTTAGTTTGTAATCCACTGTCACCCCCCGATCCTTTTCTGCCTTACTCCTTCCTAGAAAGACAAGGTAGGGGAGGGAACATCTTTTATTGGACCAACTTCTGTTGGTGTGAGACAAACTTTCAAGTTTACACACACAGCTCTTGAGGTCTGGGAAAGGTACTAAGAATGTCAAAGCTAAATACAAGATCAAACAGATAGTTTAGCATAAGTAGTTAGCATATATTCTAAGGGACCATTCATGGTGAGGTAGCCCATTAACAACCCTGTAGTCAGAGGACAAAAAGGGGCTGCGGGGTCTAGCAAAGTGATGAATTTAAGCTCCCAGGCTTGTCTTTTGAAGGTGTTGTGCAGATTTCCTTTGAGGATGAGGACTGAGGTCAGATACAGAGGGATTGCTTTATAGAGTTCATTCCAGAGTGTAGTGATTGTCTGGTTTCACCCACATAGCTGCATTTAGTGCACTGGATGAGGTAGACTTCATGTTGTGATAGGCATGTGTAGGATCCATGGATCTAGAAAGGTGCTTCGGGTGGGTGGGTGGAGTTGATCACTGTAGAAATGGAGATATGTCTGCTGGTTTTGCATCTGTTGTTGTGGCAGGGTCTGGTGCCACTTTCAGTTGGTGTGTTCTGGTCTATAGGGATCTTGCATCTGATGATGAGCTTGGAGAGCTTGGGGAGTTTGAAGGTCAGAAGTGGGGCTTCAGGAAAGAGTCTTTCAGGATGGGGTCCTCATTGAGTATGGGTTGTGATTGTTTGATGATACCCCATATGGGTTCCAGGGTGAGGTGGAAGGTGACCAGTCGGAGGTGAGTTTATTTCTGTATTGAAGCAGGTTAAACTCCCTCATCGATTTCCATCACAACTTCAACAATCACCACCTGTCCATTAAACTCTGTCTGGGACACTCCCACACCAGCATCAACTTCCTGGACACCACAACCACCTTCAACAATGGAACCCTGCAGAAAAGTACAGACAAGAAACCCACGAGTTACCACCACCTTCCCAGATCCAGTCACCATCCCGAAAACACCAAGAAATCTGTTCTCTGCAGTCAGGCACTCAGCTACCACAGAACATGCTCCGAGGAGTAGGTCTGGGATACACACCTCAAAACACTCAAAACTGCCTTCACCAAATGAGGACACTACACCAGAGAAGTAGATCACATCATGGAACAGGGCCACTGTCAAGGTTCCTTCCCTACTCTGAACTCTAGGGTACAAATGTGGGGACCTGCATGAAAGACCCCCTAAACTTATTCTTACCAGCTTAGGTTAAAAACTTCCCCAAGGTACAAACTTTGCCTTGTCCTTGAACCATATGCTGCCACCACCAAGAGCATTAAACAAAGAACAAGGAAAGAGTCCACTTGGAGATATCTCCCCCCAAAATATCCCTCCAAGCCCTACACCCCCTTTCCTGGGGAAGGCTTGATAAGAATCCTCACCAATTTGTACAGGTGAACACAGACCCAAACCCTTGGATCTTGAGAACAATGAAAAATCAATCAGGTTCTTAAAAGAAAAATTTTAATTAAAGAAAAGGTAAAAGAATCACCTCTGTAAAATCAGGATGGTAGATACCTTACAGGGTAATCATATTCAAAACATAGAGAATCCCTCTAGGCAAAACCTTAAGTTACAAAAAGACACACAAAAACAGGAATCTACATTCCATCCAGCACAGCTTATTTTACCAGCCATTAAACAAAAGGCAATCTAATGCGTTCCTAGTTGGAAGGCTGCATTCCTGATCTGTTCCCAGCAAAAGCATCACACAGACTGAGGAACCGTTTGTTCCCCCCACTCCAGATTTGAAAGCATCTTGTCCCCTTATTGGTCATTTTGGGGCAGGTGCCAGCGAGGTTACCTTAGCTTCTTAACCCTTTACAAGTGAAAGGGTTTTGCCTCTGGCCAGGAGGGATTTTACAGCACTGTATACAGAAAGGTGGTTACCCTTCCCTTTATATTTATGACAGCCACTCAAATACCCCAAGAGAACCAACTTCAATAGAGAAATAAACCTTCCTCCCACCATGTCCCCCTTGTTTCACTAATATCCTGGGACCTACATAACTACACCAACACTCCTTCCTGGGCAGGCATGTCCCAGTTTGTGTTTGTGCAATTGACTATTCCTGTCTGAGTGCAGCACTTTGCATTTAAAGTTTGTGGCTTGAGCCTCTCTCTAAAGCAACTGAAAACTAAGCCCTGGTCTACACTAGGACTTTAGGTCGAATTTAGCAGCGTTAAATCGATGTAAACCTGCACCCGTCCACACAATGAAGCCCTTTATTTCGACTTAAAGGGCTCTTAAAATCGATTTCCTTACTCCACCCCTGACAAGTGGATTAGCGCTTAAATCGACGTTGCCGGCTCGAATTTGGGGTACTGTGGACACAATTCGATGGTATTGGCCTCCGGGAGCTATCCCAGAGTGCTCCATTATGACCGCTCTGGACAGCACTCTCAACTCAGATGCACTGGCCAGGTAGACAGGAAAAGAACCGCGAACTTTTGAATCTCATTTCCTGTTTGGCCAGCGTGGCAAGCTGCAGGTGACCATGCAGAGCTCATCAGCAGAGGTGACCATGATGGAGTCCCAGAATCGCAAAAGAGCTCCAGCATGGACCAAATGGGAGGTACGGGATCTGATCGCTGTTTGGGGAGAGGAATCCGGGCTATCAGAACTCCGTTCCAGTTTTCGAAATGCCAAAACCTTTGTCAAAATCTCCCAGGGCATGAAGGACAGAGGCCATAACAGGGACCCGAAGCAGTGCCGCGTGAAACTGAAGGAGCTGAGGCAAGCCTACCAGAAAACCAGAGAGGCAAACAGCCGCTCTGGGTCAGAGCCCCAAACATGCCGCTTCTATGATGAGCTGCATGCCATTTTAGGGGGTTCAGCCACCACTACCCCAGCCGTGTTGTTTGACTCCTTCAATGGAGATGGAGGCAATACGGAAGCAGGTTTTGGGGATGAAGAAGATGATGATGATGAGGAGGAGGTTGTAGATAGCTCACAGCAAGCAAGCAGAGAAACCGGTTTTCCCGACAGCCAGGAACTGTTTCTCACCCTAGACCTGGAGCCAGTACCCCCCGAACCCACCCAAGGCTGCCTCCTGGACCCAGCAGGCGGAGAAGGGACCTCTGGTGAGTGTACCTTTTAAAATACTATACATGGTTTAAAAGCAAGCATGTGAAAGGATTACTTTGCCCTGGCATTTGCGGTTCTCCTAGATGTAGTCCTAAAGCCTTTGCAAAAGGTTTCTGGGGAGGGCAGCCTTATTGCGTCCTTCATGGTAGGACACTTTACCACTCCAGGCCAGTAACACGTACTCGGGAATCATTGTAGAACAAAGCATTGCAGTGTATGTTTGCTGGCATTCAAACAACATCCGTTCTTTATCTCTCTGTGTTATCCTCAGGAGAGTGAGATATAATTCATGGTCACCTGGTTGAAATAGAGTGCTTTTCTTCAGGGGAGACTCAGAGGAGCCCATTCCTGCGGGGCTGTTTGCCTGTGGCTAAACAGAAATGTTCCCCGCTGTTAGCCACAGGGAGGGGGGAAGGTTGAGGGGCTAGTCACGGGGTGGGAGGAGGCAAAATGCAACCTTGTAACGAAAGCACATGTGCTATGTATGTAATGTTAACAGCAAGGTTTACCCTGAAAGAGTGTAGCCACTGTTTTATAAAATGTGTCTTTTTAAATACCGCTGTCCCTTTTTTTTTCTCCACCAGCTGCATGTGTTTCAATGATCACAGGATCTTCTCCTTCCCAGAGGCTAGTGAAGCTTAGAAAGAAAAATAAACGCACTCGCGATGAAATGTTCTCCGAGCTCATGCTGTCCTCCCACACTGACAGAGCACAGACGAATGCGTGGAGGCAAATAATGTCAGAGTGCAGGAAAGCACAGAATGACCGGGAGGAGAGGTGGCGGGCTGAAGAGAGTAAGTGGCGGGCTGAAGAGAGTAAGTGGCGGGCTGAAGACAGGGCTGAAGCTCAAATGTGGTGGCAGCGTGATGAGAGGAGGCAGGATTCAATGCTGAGGCTGCTGGCGGACCAAACCAGTATGCTCCAGTGTATGGTTGAGCTGCAGCAAAGGCAGCTGGAGCACAGACTGCCACTGCAGCCCCTCTGTAACCAACCGCCCTCCTCCCCAAGTTCCATAGCCTCCACACCCAGACGCCCAAGAACGCGGTGGGGGGGCCTCCGGCCAACCAGCCACTCCACCACAGAGGATTGCCCCAAAAAAAGAAGGCTGTCATTCAATAAATTTTAAAGTTGTAAACTTTTAAAGTGCTGTGCTTAAAGTGCTGTGTGGCATTTTCCTTCCCTCCTCCACCACCCCTCCTGGGCTACCTTGGTAGTCATCCCCCTATTTGTGTGATGAATGAATAAAGAATGCATGAATGTGAAGCAACAATGACTTTATTGCCTCTGCAAGCGGTGATTAAAGGGAGGAGGGGAGGGTGGTTAGCTTACAGGGAAGTAGAGTGAACCAAGGGGCGGGGGGTTTCATCAAGGAGAAACAAACAGAACTTTCACACCGTAGCCTGGCCAGTCATGAAACTGGTTTTCAAAGCTTCTCTGATGCGTACCGCGCCCTCCTGTGCTCTTCTAACTGCCCTGGTGTCTGGCTGCGCGTAACCAGCAGCCAGACGATTTGCCTCAACCTCCCACCCCGCCATAAACGTCTCCCCCTTACTCTCACAGATATTGTGGAGCACACAGCAAGCAGTAATAACAGTGGGGATATTGGTTTCACTGAGGTCTAAGCGAGTCAGTAAACTGCGCCAGCGCGCCTTTAAACGTCCAAATGCACATTCTACCACCATTCTGCACTTGCTCAGCCTGTAGCTGAACAGCTCCTGACTACTGTCCAGGCTGCCTGTGTACGGCTTCATGAGCCATGGCATTAAGGGGTAGGCTGGGTCCCCAAGGACAACTATAGGCATTTCAACATCCCCAACAGTTATTTTCTGGACTGGGAATAAAGTCCCTTCCTGCAGCTTTTGAAACAGACCAGAGTTCCTGAAGATGCGAGCATCATGCACCTTTCCCGGCCATCCCACGTTGATGTTGGTGAAACGTCCCTTGTGATCCACCAGAGCTTGCAGCACGATCGAAAAGTACCCCTTGCGGTTTATGTACTCGGCGGCTTGGTGCTCCGGTGCCAAGATAGGGATATGGGTTCCGTCTATAGCCCCACCACAGTTAGGGAATCCCATTGCAGCAAATCCACTATGACCTGCACATTTCCCAGGGTCACTACCCTTGATATCAGCAGATCTTTGATTGCGTGGGCTACTTGCATCACAGCAGCCCCCACAGTAGATTTGCCCACTCCAAATTGATTCCCAACTGACTGGTAGCTGTCTGGCGTTGCAAGCTTCCACAGGGCTATCGCGACTCGCTTCTCAACTGTGAGGGCTGCTCTCATCTTGGTATTCATGTGCCTCAGGGCAGGGGAAAGCAAGTCACAAAGTTCCATGAAAGTGCCCCTACGCATGCGAAAGTTTCGCAGCCACTGGGAATCGTCCCAGACCTGCAACACTATGCGGTCCCACCAGTCTGTGCTTGTTTCCCGAGCCCAGAATCGGCGTTCCACAGCATGAACCTGCCCCATTAGCACCATGATGCATGCATTGGCAGGGCCCATGCTTTCAGAGAAATCTGTGTCCGTGTCCTGATCACTCACGTGACCGTGCTGACGTCGCCTCCTCGCCCGGTATCGCTTTGCCAGGTTCTGGTGCTGCATATACTGCTGGATAATGCGTGTGGTGTTTAATGTGCTCCTAATTGCCAAAGTGAGCTGAGCGGCCTCCATGCTTGCCTTGGTATGGCGTCCGCACAGAAAAAAGGCGCGGAACGATTGTCTGCCGTTGCTCTGACACAGGGTAGGGGCGACTGATGACACGGCTTACAGGGTTGGCTTCAGGGAGCTAAAATCAACAAAGGGGGTGCCTGTACATCAAGGAGTATTTCAGGCAGGACTTCACGGAGGGTTCCAATAAGAAATGGTGCACCTAAGTTATCGTTCTTATTGGAACAAGGAGGTTAGCCTGGCCTCTGATTGATACATGGCTAGATTTACCTCGCTGCACCTTCTCTGTGAGTGACTGCAGTGTGACCTAGAAGAATGAGTCCCCTAGACAGGGGAGGGAGGGAAGCAAATGAGTACAAAACAAATCTGGTCTATTTCTTGTTTTGATCCACTCCATCTATCTTTTACATCTTTGGCTGGCGGCAGATGGTGCAGAAGGACTGCATGCCATCCACATCTCTTGCCTGCCCGGCAGAAGATGGTACAGTATGACTGCTAGCAGTCCGTATCGCCTGCCCACTCACCATAAGACGGTTCAATAGGACTGACTGCAGGACTAAAGAGAATGACCTGGTCAAGTCACTCCAAATTTAGTCCCTGCGCCCATGTCTGCCCAGGTGCTCCCAGCCGACGTGGCCAGGAGCACCTCGGACATGACGATGACGGCTACCAGTCGTACTGTACCGTCTGCTGCCACAAGGCAAGGGGTTGCTGCTACTGTGTAGCAATGCCGTACCGTGTCTGCCAGCACCCAGGAGACATAGGGTGACCGTTACCTGAGCGGGCTCCATGCTTGCAGTGGTATGGTGTCTGCACAGGTAACTCAGGAAAAAAGGCATGAAATGATTGTCTGCCCTTGCTTTCACGGAGGGAGGGAGGGAACGGGGGCCTGACGATATGTACCCAGAACCACCCGCGACAATGTTTTAGCCCCATCAGGCATTGGGATCTCAACCCAGAATTCCAATGGGCAGCGGAGACTGTGGGAACTGTGGGATAGGTACCCACAGTGCAATGCTCCGGAAGTCGACTCTAGCCTCGGTACTGTGGAAGCGCTCCGCCGAGTTAATGCACTTAATGCACTTAGAGCATTTTCTGTGGGGACACACACACTCGAATATATAAAACCGATTTCTAAAAAACCAACTTCTATAAATTCGACCTTATTCCGTAGTGTAGACATACCCTAAGGGAGAGGGGTGGGGATCCTCCGAGATCCCGTGTGGTAATTGTTCCTGTTCCATCTTCCTGGGCTTCTCTTGCCCTTTAATTGCTTCTCCTGCCCCCTCATCCCACCTCCCCCTGCTCAGCCTCCCCCACAGCGTGTTTGCTTTTATCAGCTTGGGCCATGCTGTCAATTATTCAGAGCCACCGGGGAAAGGAATTAGCAACTGGCTGGAGACTGCTATGCTGTCTGGGGGCAGAAGCAGGGAAAAGGTCGAGGAGGAGAACGCTGCCTCTGGGAGGTTAGAGAGCGCAGAGATGGAGCATGAGAGAGGGGTTGTTACCCGGTGGTATTGTTGCTGCTCCAGGGTTATGCGTGCAATGCCTCCCGTGGCCTTGGTGAATCCCCCTCTGAAGAGCATGGGAGGTGCTGCAGCCGGAGCAGTTTAGGGGCCCATCTAGTCCAGTACCCTGAAGCCAGGGGAAATTTCTGGGCCTCGACTAGAACCCTGAAGCATGAAGACTGAGACTGAAGCATTTGCTTCCAGCCAGCCTCATAAGCCCCTTCCCCCACCAGGTGATCCCACTCCCAGCCACCCGCTGCTAGGCTGAGCCTTTCCTGCAGGGGACAGATTGTGTGGCGTACACCATGCAGGCAGCTGTCTGAGACCTGCAGGGTAACGTGTGATGGTTTCTGGGGCCACTGGGAAGGGGAGTGACCCAAGTGCTTGAACCTCAGCCCAGTGGGGGACACCAAGGTGTGTTAACCGCACAGGGGCATCCAGCTGAGTCTGCAACCAGGAGGGGAGCGAGAAGTGGTTTGTGCACTTAGGTGGTGAGCCACCTGCATCAGCTCGTCCCATGTCCGTCAGTGGCCCGGAAAGAGGAATCTCTTGCAGCCAGTTCACAGAAATTTCTGCCCCTGGATCTTCCCACCCAAGGTGTTCCCTGTCATTAATGCTGAGAGCCTTCATGCGTAGTTGTGCAGAGGTGAATTTTACAAACCTAGTATGATAAGTGACAGGTGCCCAAGGGGCTTCTGTGCTCAGAATCGCAGCATTTGCATGGGCTACCTGCTGCCTGCTTCCTCTGAGCACAGGGAATTTATTCCTCAGATGATCAGTGGAATTACAATGATAGCACCTCCTGGACTCTTCTGTTTTTACAGGAGATTAGGATTGGGGATCAGAAGAATTGCATAAAAGGAGACCATACTTCCCACCAAGTGTAAACCCCTGCCAGTGGTCTATAACAAATCTTTGGCCCTAGTCCTGTCATCTCAAATCCGTTTAAGCTTCATCAGGGAAACTCAAGTCACAAGACTGAGGTCTCCAGTTACAGTCTGGATCACCCTGATACTTGACATTAGACTGCAATCTAAGGATTAACTCAGAAAACTTTTTGCAACTCTAAAGCTCACCAACTTTACCATGAAACTGACTTAAGAATTCTATTCATGTCTCTATGTATAATGATGTCCGGTTACTGCAATGCGGAAGAAGGCACTGGGTCATTAACTGGGGCCACCTCCTACCCACGGGCAAGCTCCTTCTCAGGCTGCAGCAGCTCCCGTCCCAGCTTGGGAGCAGAGGGAGCCCAGCTGCAGGGGTTGGGTGGGAGGTGGAGATTGTGACGGGATGTAGCCCCAGTATGAAGCCTGGGCTGTTGGAAACGCTGTGCCCCTAAACCATTAAGCTGGGTTGGCCTCTCCCCGGCACTGCTGGTGACACACAGTGAGCCCCTCTGGGCCGTATTGTTACCCAACATGACAGCAGGTGGCACCGCACACCCAACTAAGTTACATGAGTGCCTTACCTAAGCAACAATGGAGGCACTAACCAGTTTCCCAGGTCTCCAACCTTGCACCCCTGCTGAAGCATAAACCCAGAATTAGTCTGTCTTGAACTGCACAGCGATCTGTACAGCGTAAACTCATTAAATAGTCTGCTCCCCCTCAATGGAGGGAAAATATTCAACATCCTTTCTTGACAGAGCTAAGATTTCCAAACACTTCACTCAAAAACACACTGGTTAACATAAAACATAAATCAGGTTTATTAACTACGGAAGGATATGTTGCTGGCACCCAGTGCCGAGAGGCAAAACAACAGCAGGGGTTCGTTACCCGGTGTGCTTCACTCAATAATCACAACGGGGTGGAGAAGCAGAAAAGTTTATTTGCAGCTGCAAACAAGGTACAGGGAGAATAGAATCTGAAATCCTGCACCCCAGAGCAGATCATTACACACACTTTTATATTCCTTAATGCTACTGCACGACACATCAGCCAATCAAAGCTTTGCACAAATGCTCTGCCTTCCTTATATAGGTTACAACAATGTTTATTTCCTGCAACCTCTAACAAGCATTCCTAGCAACTTAAACAACCAACACATTCTGTCTGGCCTTGTAACTATCTCTGATTATTTTTTAACTTGGCGTCAGCAAACCTTACACTATAAGGCATTATCTGCGGCTGCAACATTGTTTTTAGAGCAAAAGAGCTTACTCAAACCAGCCAGGCCTGAATTCTATTAAGGGGGGTTGAGAAGAAGCCCTTAGGCCTCCAACTGGGAGGAGTGGTAGATACGCTGGAGGGGAGGGATAGGATACAGAAGGACCTAGACAAATTGGAGGATTGGGCCAAAAGAAATCTGATGAGGTTCAATAAGGATAAGTGCAGGGTCCTGCACTTAGGACGGAAGAACCCAATGCACAGCTACAGACTAGGGACCGAATGGCTAGGCAGCAGTCCTGCGGAAAAGGACCTAGGGGTGACAGTGGATGAGAAGCTGGATATGAGTCATCAGTGTGCCCTTGTTGCCAAGAAGGCCAATGGCATTTTGGGATGTATAAGTAGGGGCATAGTGAGCAGATCGGGGGACGTGATCGTTCCCCTCTATTCGACATTGGTGAGGCCTCATCTGGAGTACTGTGTCCAGTTTTGGGCCCCACACTTCAAGAAGGATGTGGATAAATTGGAGAGAGTCCAGCGAAGGGCAACAAAAATGATTAGGGGTCTGGAACACATGACTTATGAGGAGAGGCTGAGGGAGCTGGGATTGTTTAGCCTCCAGAAGAGAAGAATGAGGGGGGATTTGATAGCTGCTTTCAACTACCTGAAAGGGGGTTCCAAAGAGGATGGCTCTAGACTGTTCTCAATGGTAGCAGATGACAGAACGAGGGGTAATGGTCTCAAGTTGCAGTGGGGGAGGTTTAGATTGGATATTAGGAAAAACTTTTTCACTAAGAGGGTGGTGAAACACTGGAATGCGTTACCTAGGGAGGTGGTAGAATCTCCTTCCTTAGAGGTTTTTAAGGTCAGGCTTGACAAAGCCCTGGCTGGGATGATTTAACTGGGATTTGGTCCTGCTTTGAGCAGGGGGTTGGACTAGATGACCTTCTGGGGTCCCTTCCAACCCTGATATTCTATGAACAGGGAGACCTCCTCGACCCTTATGGCCTTCCATCCCCTCAACTTAATTAGTGGCCATGCCCTGGGGTCTCCAACAGATAGATGCTAAGTGATGATAACAAAGAGATCAAAGCAGGTTACCTAGGAAATCAAACAAATTTGCAATCTAAGATTTCTACAAACTAGAGAGGATTTGATTTAGCAATATCTCACCCTGACGGAAGATACAAGCAGGCTTACAGATTCTTGAGGCACAGGCTTCATCTGCTTTGCAGTCTGGGTTCCCCTCCCCATTTCAAAGTCCTTTGCCTTTCAGAGCTTCTTGAAGGTTTTGAGTTGTGCAGGAAAGAATACAAAAGATGATGTATCTCCCCATCTTTTATAGTTTCTTCCAGCTTGCTGGAAGGTCTATGCATGTGATGTGGGGGAATCCACCCCCATTCTCCAAATATTCTCCATTGTCTGCGTGCTCCCTCCGAGGAGCGTTCCTTATACAGTGTTCCTTGCTAGTGGTTTCTTCCCTCAATGGGTGTTGACGACAGCAATTAACGTTGTCTGGCTACTGCATTGACATTCCTGAAAGGCTAGTTTTGGGTCTTTCCAGCCTCACATCACACTTTAGTAACACACACATAGCACGATTTCATAACTTCACATATAATGATCGCACATACAATCCAAGGAAATATCAATGTTTAGCAGATGAAGACTTTTAGAATGGTACCACACGGAATATTTTGCACAAAACATACCATAATTACATCACCATGGTAAATATAGGGTGCTTTGGAGTGCAGAGTATCACAGGGATGATCCAGAGAGTGACAGGGGGAGGAGAGGAGAGAGTTGCAGGTGGGGCCTTGAGGGGAAGAGGTAGAGCAGGGGTGGAATGTGGGGGAAGAGGCAGGGCATAGGGGTGAGGCCTCAGGCTTCCAATTACCAGCAGTTAGAAAGGTGGCAACCCTATGAGTTACACAGACAGATTCCCCAGTTTGTCACGCTAACACAGGGCAGTAAGGTCAGGAAAGGATTTAACGACTCTTTGACTGGCCAGTCAGTGAGTCAGGGAAGAGGCCCCAGCACCATGTCACCAGCCAGCTCTGCATGGAGCTCAGTCTGAGAGCCAGAGCACTAGGAGAAAGCTTTAGGTCCTTTTATCAGTAAAGAGCTGGAGGAGCCTATCCTGGATCTGTTGGGTCCTCACCCCATAGATGATAGGATTTAACATGGGGGGCACCAGGAGATACAAGTTGTCTGTGACAAAGTGGAAATGCAGGGCCATAATTGTGTCCAAACCTTTGTGTGAGGGCGGAGAGGAGATATGGGACATAAATGGCTAAGATGACACAGAGGTGGGAGCTGTAGATCTGAAAAGTCTTGAGCCGGGCGTCCTTTGTTGGGAGGCTGAAGATGGCCCTGAGGATCTGGGTATAGGACATGGCGATAAAAACACATCCAGACCGATCGCCAAGAATGTCACAGAGAGGCTGTAGTAACTACTGATGCGGATTTCAGCACAGGCCAGCTTCACCACAGCTACGTGCTTGCAGCCTTTGGCGAAGAAATTGTGGAGGTGTGAACACTACAAAGCCACTTTTGACGACAACTCCTCAGTTTCAGTGATGTAATGAAGGCACCTTGATGAGAGTTTTAAGGCTTTTTACTCAAAAATTTTGTCACTGAAGTGCCAGTGTAGACACCGTCCTTGATTTCATGGCTGTAACTGGCCTCTGGAAGGCATCCCACAATGCCCATCCTAACCATTCTGGTCAGGAGTTTCAACTCTGCTGCCCTGCATCCAGGTAAATACTTTCCACTCCTCCCCCTTTAAATGCCCAGGAATTTTGAAATTTCCCTTCCTGTTTGCTCGGTGTGGAGTGTTCACATCACATCTTCCCAGGTGGCCATCGTGGATCCATGCCACAAATGGTCTTCCACTTGGACCAGTGTGGATCTGCTGGATCTGCTCAGTATTTGGGGAGAGGAGGCTGTGCAGACCCAGCTGCGCTCCAGCTGTAGGAATTTCAATACCTAGGGGAAGATTTGTTGCAGCTTGTGGGAAAAGGGCTATGATTGGGACAAGCTGAAGTGCAGAGCAAATGTGAAGGAGCTGAGGCATGCGTACCGGCAGGCAAGGGAGGCAAATAGTCGCTCTTGTGCCCCAGACTTGCCATTTCTGTAAGGAGTTGGATGCTATCCTTGGCAGTGACCCAACTTCCACCACCCAGAGCCCTGTGGATACTTCGGTGGGGCAGGAGCTGATGGAAATGGACCTAACCCAGAGGAGGAGGTCATTGATGCAGAGATGGAGGCATTAGAAGATGTGGAGCCCAAGCCGGGGTTGCCCAGTGCTATGTCCAGTCAGGAGCTGTTCTCCGCTCTGGAGGTGTCCAGCCAGTCTCGGCAGTCACAATCAGGTGAGCCAGAAGCAGGAGAGGAGGACCCTAGTAAGTGGTTTTGCTTTGTGAAGTGCAGAGGTGGGTTGAGGGCAGAGAAATGTATAAGGCTGGCTGTGTTTGAGTGTGCTGGGCATTTCCCCAAGCAGCTAGGCAGTATGGCAGAACAGGGTTTTGATGCACATTGAGATTTCACTGGAATCCTCCAGAGAGATCTCTAGGAAACCTTCCTGCAGGTACTCTGCAATCCTCTGCTGGAGGTTCCTTGGCAGAGCTTCTTTGTTCCTTCCCCCATTGAGGGACACTTTCTTTCACCACTCTGCAATTACTTGGGCAAGGACCAAAGCAGCACACAGGCGAGCAGCATAGGGACTGGGGCGGAAACCGCAAGCATGTGGTAGATGCACCTTTGCTTACCCTGAGGAGAGAGATATCTTCCACAATGACCCCCTCCTGTGGAAAAGGGTTGGAAACTTTAGAGTATTGTCCCCCGAGAAGTGCCCCATGACCCCTTTCACACTGCTTTTCTCCCATGCACAATGTCCCCCGCCCCTGGGAACACTCACCATGCTTGTAGTATTCGCCGGCTGGTGTGCTTGTCAAGGGTCAGCGGGAAAGTGACTGGTGTGTTACCAGCAGTGTACTTTAATGTAGCGTTTCAATGCTGTACATATAGTTAATGATAATGCTTTTGTTTATTGTTACTTATGCTTTACAAGATAGGTCTTTGAAAGGAGGCACCCCCTCCACTCCAGCCGAGTGTCTCTGCCAGATAGAAAGTGCCCAAGATGGAGAAAGAAAGATATGTTCCAGGAGGTGCAGCAGTACTTTCATGCAGACAAGACGGAACGTAGGCAGTGGAGGGACAGCGACAAGCAGGAAAGTAAAGAAAAAGAGGCATACCCTAGGGATGCAATGGAGAGGCAGATAAAAGTTTTGGAGTGGGAAACCACCATGCTGCAGTCCCTCCTGATGCTCCAGACTGAGCAGATGGGTGCCCGCCCTCCCCTTCAGCACATTCAGAACTCTTTCCCATGTCTTCCCCAAACTCCGCCCACTCATTCCTTTCCGATTTCTGGGACGTCTCACTTTACTGTTCACTCCACCTCCGCAGACACCTTTTCAAATGAAAGCTGGACTTAGGCTCAGCTGTGTGTGTGTGCATATGGTGTTGTGGGTTTTTTGGCAATAAAAGCAAAGTTATCTGAATAATAAGCACTCTTTATTTGTTTCCGTTGACGTTATGGTACCAGATGGCAACAGCAAACCCACAGGCAGTTTTATCATTTCGTTACATTGAACCCTGGGCCTGAACAATCACAACTGCTTCCTACCCTACCAAAACTGGACTTTATTATGCATTACAATCCCAAGCATAGCAACAAACATTACTCCTCATTTACAAAGTGTTGACGCAAAAACTTCCTGATTTGAATTGCCCCCATTGTACCCCTCTAATAGCCTTGGTATCTGGCTGCTCAAAATCAAAAACCAAGTGTTCTGTCTCAGCAGTGCACCCCAAGCAAACTTTTTAAGCTTACCTTCACAAATATTATACAATGTGCAACACATGGCTATGACCATGGGAATATTTTCCTTGAATAGATACAGGCCAGTCCTCGCTTACAGACAGCCCCCCAGCCTGAAGCAAATACTCACCAGCAACTACACACCACACAACAAAAACACTAACCCAGGAACCTATCCCCACAACAAATCCCATTGCCAACTCTGTCTGCATATCTATTCAAGGGACACCACCATAGGACCGAACCGCATCAGCCACACTGTCAGGGGCTCGTTCACCTGCACATCTACCAATGTGATATATGCCATTATGTGCCAGCAATGCCCCTCTGCCATGTACATTGGCCAAACCGGACAGTCTCTACGCAAAAGAATAAATGGACACAAATCAGACCTCAAGAATTATAACATTCAAAACCCAGTCAGAGAACACTGTAACCTCCCTGGACACTCAATAACAGACTTAAAAGTGGCAATTCTTCAACAAAAAAACTTAAAAAACAGACTCCAAGGAGAAACTGCAGAACTGGAATTAATTTGCAAACTGGACACCATCAAATGAGGCCTGAATAAAGACTGGGAGTGGATGGGTCACTCCAAAAACTAATTTCCCCATACTAATTCTCCCTACTGTTACACCTTCTTGTCAACTGTTTGAAATTGGCCACCCTGATTACATTGGCCTCATTACCACTACAAAAGTGATTGTTCCTCCCTTGGTATTCTACTGTTAAGAATAGTCCATTTCCACTTTAATTGAATTGCCTCATTAGCACTGACCCCCCACTTGGTAAGGCAACTCCCATCTTTTCATGTCCTGTGTATATATACCTGCCTACTGTATTTTCCACTCCATGCATCTGATGAAGTGGGTTTTAGCCCACAAAAGCTTATGCCCAAATAAATTTGTTAGTCTCTAAGGTGCCACAAGTACTCCTCCTTTTTTCTGCTCTGGAGATGCACTCAGTTTTGGTCACCCAGTTGCTGTAAAGGATATAGCAGATAGAAAGGGGATTTGCCAGACAGGCTATGAGAAAGGGGGAAGCTGCCATATGCGGACAGACTGAAAAGTCTGAGACTGGTTAGTGTAGAGAAGAGACAAATAATGGGGCATAGGATAGAGGAGAACAAAACAAAAGCATGGAACTGATTACATTGAAATGGACAAGCAGAGAACGCTCCCAACCAGTAATAGCTATCTACAGCTACCCTTCAAAGGGGCTAATTTCCCAAAGAGGAGACAAATCATCAGCAAAACTGATTGCGAGGAAAAATTTAGACAGAAAAATGGAAAGGAAAATAGGGAGCTTTTAACTCCTCCCTGAACTTTAACATGTGTTTAGTTACTGGTTTTCCTTTCCCTTTGGTATATCCTTGTAATGAGGCAGCCTTTGGTGGGACACTACTGAGAGTATCAATTCAGAACAAATTGCTTAGAGCAGGGCGGTCTCAGCCCAAGGCTGGGGGTTCTTTATATTTAAGGCACGCCAAACCAGGCAAACAGAGAGGACTTTGGTTTTACCCCACTGGCTAACCAGAAGCAATTTATTCAGATACTCCAGTTCCCTTGCATCACCACCAGCACCACTCCTTATGGGGATGAATTGTTATGAAAACCAATACCCCAGTAAAAGGAAAAAGGTTCTCCCGATCCCAAAGGACCAAGCCCCAGACCCAGGTCAATATACAAGTTAGATCTTACCCACAAATCATGCTGTTGTCAATCCTTTAGAATCTAAAATATAAAGGTTTATTTATAAAATGAAAGCAATTTAGATAAGAGTTAAAATTAGTTAAATGGAATCAAATACATAGAACAATTGCAAAGTTCTTAGTTCAGGCTTGTTTCATGATTGATGGGATTACGGCTGATTGAAAGCAATCAAGTCTCTGGACTACAAACATCCCTTCCTGGATGGGTCGTTCAGTGCTTTGTTCAGAGCTTCAGTTTCAAGCACAGTTCCTCCAGAGGTCAGAAGCAGGATTGAAGACAAAATGGAAGGGATTCCAGGGCATTTTATATCCTCTGCCATGTGGAAGGATACCCCTTTGTTTTTACTGTGGAAAATCACAGCAGCAAGATGGAGTTTGGAGTCACATGGGCAAGTCACATGTCCATGCATGACTCAGTTTGCAGACGGCAGCCATTCATAGAATCATAGAATATCAGGGTTGGAAGGGACCTCAGGAGGTCATCTAGTCCAACCCCCTGCTCAAAGCAGGACCAATCCCCAATTAAATCATCCCAGCCAGGGCTTTGTCAAGCCTGACCTTAAAAACTTCTAAGGAAGGAGATTCCACCACCTCCCTAGGTAACCCATTCCAGTGTTTCACCACCCTCCCAGTGAAAAAGTTTGTCCTAATATCCAACCTAAATCTCCCCCACTGCAACTTGACACCATTACTCCTTGTTTTGTCATCTGCTACCACTGAGAACAGTCTAGAGCCATCCTCTTTGGAACCCCCTTTCAGGTAGTTGAAAGCAGCTCTCAAATCCCCCCTCATTCTTCTCTTCTGCAGGCTAAACAATCCCAGCTCCCTCAGCCTCTCCTCATAACTCATGTGTTCCAGTCCCCTAATCATTTCTGTTGCCCTCTGCTGGACTCTTTCCAATTTTTCCACATCCTTCTTGTAGTGTGGGGCCCAAAACTGGACACAGTACTCCAGATGAGGCCTCACCAATGTCGAATAGAAGGGAATGATCACGTCCCTTGATCTGCTCGCAATGCCCCTACTTATACATCCCAAAATGCCATTAGCCTTCTTGGCAACAAGGGCACACTGTTGACTCATATCCAGCTTCTCATCCACTGTAACCCCTAGGTCCTTTTCTGCAGAACTTCTGCCGAGCCATTCGGTCCCTAGTCTGTAGCGGTGCATGGGATTCTTCCGTCCTAAGTGCAGGACTCTGCACTTGTCCTTGTTGAACCTCATCAGATTTCTTTTGGCCCAATCCTCCAATTTGTCTAGGTCCCTCTGTATCCTATCCCTACGCTCCAGCGTATCTACCTCTCCAAACTTGCTGAGGGTGCAATCCACATCATCCTCCATATCATTTATGAAGATATTGAACAAAACCAGCCCCAGGACCGACACCTGGGTCACTCCACTTGATACCGGCTGCCAACTAGACATGGAGCCATTGATCACTACCTGTTGAGCCCGACAATCTAGCCAGCTTTCTGTCCACCTTATAGTCCTTTCATCCAGCCCATACTTCTTTAATTTGCTGACAAGAATACTGTGGGAGACCGTGTCAAAAGCTTTGCTAAAGTCAAGGAACAACACGTCCACTGCTTTCCCTTCATCCACAGAACCAGTTATCTCATCATAGAAGTCAATTAGATTAGTCAGGCATGACTTGCCCTTGATGAATCCATGCTGACTGTTCCTGATCACTTTCCTCTCCTCTAAGTGCTTCAGAATTGATTCCTTGAGGACCTGCTCCATGATTTTTCCAGGGACTGAGGTGAGGCTGACTGGCCTGTAGTTCCCAGGATCCTCCGCCTTCCCTTTTTTAAGGATGGGCACTACATTAGCCTTTTTCCAGGCTATCTTGTGCTATCTTGAACGTTCCCAGAAAGGCTCCTCAGATGTGGATGGGAGTCTCCCAAGGTCTATTGTCAGTTAAATGTTTCTTCACTGGGCACTTACTCAGAATCGTCCTTTCTCGAGAAGCTTACCAAATGCTTCACTGATGCTACTTAGAATCAAACAAATTGAGATACAAGTACATAGCCAATATTCATAACTTCAAATACAAAAACGATACACACATACAGACAGCATAATCATAACGAACAAATTACAACCTTTTCATGACCCCTTACTCAACCTTCTTTGTACAAGGTTTGGTGCCACTATAGGACCAAACAATGATCTCTGTGGTCACAGTTCCCATCAATAACATCAGCCCCGTTCAGTAGAGATCTCAGTCTAAGGCGATCTTTGGGGTCCTGGTATGCCAGGGTCTGATGAGTTAAGGAAGTAAGAGGGATTTACATGTTTTCTAGCCCTCTGCAGAGCTGCTTCCCAACCCCAGGGTTATGCTTATGGAAATAATCCACCCCCCAACCTTGGGCTTTCCCTGTGATCCCCACTGCCAGCACTGGGACCTTCCCTCCCCCTTTCCTAGAGGGTTGTGATCTGTGCTCTCTGGGCTGGGCTAAGAGGTGTGTCTTTTCACAGCTGCTTTCTGTGTCTTCCCAACCCTGGGAATTTCCTCTTCCCCTCTGTCAGTTGGGTCATTAGCATTTCCATTGATTCAGTTGGACCTACATCCTGTCTTCAAGAGACAGAGTTAGTTCTCACAAGCACGTCAGGAACAAAGTCCTGAAAAATCGTGACCTGGTATGGAATACCCTGCGTCACCCCTCTCTCTACCCTGAGAGGTCGGTTGTGTGACTGCTCCCCTCCGGCAGGTGACTTACACAGTTCCCTCTTGAAGCCGGAGCCACAGGTTGGGTGCCTGGGAGCACAAATGCTGAATCATCCATTC
Source organism: Caretta caretta (assembly GCF_965140235.1). Taxonomy (NCBI): domain Eukaryota; kingdom Metazoa; phylum Chordata; order Testudines; family Cheloniidae; genus Caretta; species Caretta caretta. Next base: position 8,048,697 of record NC_134206.1, read on the forward strand.
TGTCATGGGCATCCTCCCCCATGTGATCAGTGAGGAGACATTCTCCCACTATTCCTCCCCCAGTTTCCTCCTCTGAGCCCCTCTAGGACACATACCCCTATGCTCTCTAGAGTGGGAACTATCCCCTGCTCAGCCGTGAAGGACTCTCAGCTAGCAGCCTGGACAGTTGTCTCAGTGGCAGGCTCCACACACCCCTTTCTTCCTGAGGTGGTGTTGCCTCCTGCTGCAGTGTTAAAGGAACCCACACCCACCTCTGCATCTCTGATTCTATCACCCTTCTCTAGGCTCCACTCTGGAACACATCTCCCTATGCTGCCTAGGACTGGGTTTATCCCGTGTTTAGCTGCAACATGGACATTTTTCTCCCTGAGGCAGCGCTACCTTCAGCTGAAGAGCAGGAGCTGGACTCAACCACCCCCACCCCTGGAAACATGCAGCTTCCTCCTCCTGCAGAGGAATCAAGGAGACTCTCTCTGTTTCTTTCAGCAGTTCCTGGGGCTTTCCCCTTTTCCTCTGAAGTCCCAGCAGAACGCTTCTTCTTGCTGCATGCGGACACTTTAACAGCCTGAGCTACACAGAAGAAATCATAGCCAATTAGCATATCAATAGGGGTTTCGTCTACTACCCCCACTGATAATACAGCTTCCAAAACCTTGGTTTCTGTGTGCACTTTAGCCAAAGGCACAAGGATTTTGTAACTGCCAAATAATAAAAGCTCTGCTATCTGTCCTGTCAGTATGTCTCCTTGTTGCACTATACTCCTCCTAACCACCAAAATTTCTGCCCCTGTATCTTCCCACCCACGATGTTCCCTGCCATTCAGTGCTTCATGCCTAGTTGTGCAGAGGCTAATTTTACAAACCTAGTATGATAAGTGACAGGTGCCTGAGGGGCTTCTGTGCTCAGAATCGAAGCATTCACATGGGCTACCTGCACCCTGCTTCATCTGAGCACAGGGCATTTATTCCTCAGGTGATCAGTGGAATTACAATCATAGCACCTCTTGGACTCTTCTGTTTTTACAGGAGATTCGGGTTGGGGATTAGAAGAATGGGATAAAATGGGACCATGCTTCCCACCAAGTGTAAACCCCTCTATCTGTAGTTTATTCACAATAGATGCTTGTGTCTGCTCAAAGTCATCAGCTAGACAAGCCATCTCATCCATAGTTTTCACCTTTTGGTCCCATAGACACTGTTTCACATCATCTTTACATATGTTTAAGAAGTGCTCCTAACCAGCCAGCTAGGTCAAACATTCCTTCACATTTTATAACAGCTGTGCCCCTTACCCACTTTCCCATCAAACCTTTCATTTTTTAAACATATTCCATGTTACACACCAGCACCCCCTTAAGATTCCTAAATTTCACACTATATCTTTCAGGGGGAAATCTGAAATTGTTTCAAAACCCTTTCTTTGAATTTACAATAATCTAAAGCATCATCAGTTGGCATTTTATTGATTATAGCCAGAACTTTACCAGTTAAATTAGCAACTAAAGTGGGCATCTTCTGGGCATCAGGAATCTTATGAATTACACACAGACTCTCAAAGGTATTCAGCAACGTCAGCTGCCTCGTTGTATGCAGGACACAGCTGTTCCCATTTGAGGATTTTTGGAGAGGTGGGAATCAGTGGAGTGGAAGGGTTCTGGTTCTGCTTTTCCAGCAAGTCCAATTGGTAATTCCGCTCTCTCTCTCTTTCCTCTCACTTTCTTGTTGTTTCTTGATGTAAGCTGCCATGTGGGAGTTACCACAGGAACAAACACATTTGAAATACAGGTACATTGTAAATATTCTTATCTTCAGATACAAAAATGAGACATGCATACAAATAGGATAATCATATTCAGCAAACCATAGCTTTTCTACTGACACCTCACATGACATAGTTTGTACAAGATTTGTGGCAACTATATAACAGTGGTGAAAACGGCGGTGCCAGGGTGTTGTTTTGGGGTAGTGCCTGGAAGCTGTTGGAACTGCTGTGCCCCCAAACCATTCAGCTGGGTTGGCCTCTCCCCCTGCTCTCATGGTGACACAGAGCCATCCCCTCTGGGCCCTGTTATCACCCAACAGAACAGAAGGTGGCGCCACATACTCAACTGAGTTACCTGAGTGCTTTACCAAAGCCACTCATAGACCAACAATGGAGGAACCAGACAATCTCCCAGCTCCTCAGCCTGGCAACCCTACTGGAGCATAAACCCAGGATTAGACCGTCTTGCACTGCATAGAGATGTGTACAGCGTGAACTCATTAATTAGTTTGCTCCGCCCTTGATGGGGGAAGATATGCACCAGCCTTTGTTAACAGAGCTAAGATTCCCAAACACTTCACTCAAAAACACACTTGTCAAGGTTCCTCCCCACTCTGAACTCTAGGGTACAGATGTGGGGACCTGCATGAAAAACCTCCTAAGCTTATCTTTACTAGCTTAGGTCAAAACTTCCCCAAGGTACAAAATATTACACCCGTTATCCTTGGAATGGCCGCTACCACCACCAAACTAATACTGGTTACTGGGGAAGAGCTGTTTGGACGCGTCCTTCCCCCCCAAAATACTTCCCAAAACCTTGCACCCCACTTCCTGGACAAGGTTTGGTAAAAAGCCTCACCAATTTGCCTAGGTGACTACAGACCCAGACCCTTGGATCTTAAGGGCAATGAACAATCCTCCCAACACTTGCACCCCCCCTTTCCTGGGAAATGTTGGATAAAAAGCCTCACCAATTTGCATAGGTGACCACAGACCCAAACCCTTGGATCTGAGAACAATGAAAAAGCATTCAGTTTTTACAAGAAGACTTTTAATAAAAAATAGAAGTAAATAGAAATAAAGAAATCCCCCCTGTAAAATCAGGATGGTAGATATCTTACAGGGTAATTAGATTCAAAAACATAGAGAACCCCTCTAGGCAAAACCTTAAGTTACAAAAAAGATACACAGACAGAAATAGTTATTCTATTCAGCACAATTCTTTTCTCAGCCATTTAAAGAAATCATAATCTAACACATACCTAGCTAGATTACTTACTAAAAGTTCTAAGACTCCATTCCTGTTCTGTCCCTGGCAAAGACCAGCATACAGACAGACACAGACCCTTTGTTTCTCTCCCTCCTCCCAGCTTTTGAAAGTATCTTGTCTCCTCATTGGTCATTTTGGTCAGGTGCCAGCGAGGTTACCTTTAGCTTCTTAACCCTTTACAGGTGAGCGGAGCTTTCCCCTGGCCAGGAGGGATTTCAAAGGGGTTTACCCTTCCCTTTATATTTATGTAACCCTTCTGCCCGTCAGAGTTGGCAGCAACAAGGGCCGGGTTCAATATCTAGGGGTTCCATTCCAATAACACAATGCAAACCGGCTCGAGCCCCCACCCAGTGACCTGGGACAAATATATACCACCCCCGCTGGGCGCCTCCAAGAGGCAATACTTCCCCTCTCGCAAGCACATAGTCTGAGTGTAGCAAAAGCCTTTTAATAACAGAGAGAAACAATGTGGCATTATGTTGGGGAAACACCACCAACAGGATTCATAACACAACCCATGAGCAAAAAAAAAGAACCCACCCCAGGCAAATTGGGGCATGCCCTTTTCCCTTTGGTTCTTGAGTCCAGCAACCCCAAATCACCCAAAGTCCCAAAAGTCCAATGCCCCAAAAGTCTCTGTCCCTGGTCAGGGCAGCCCCAGAGTTTGAAAGTTTATCTGCGGAGCTTTACCTCCCAACCTGGGTGGAAATGGGACGGGGGTAAGAGGCACCTTACGTGATCTGAAGCTGACCGCCCCATAGCTCCATAGCGGCACTCCGCTCCGCCAGCCGCCCCACAAACTCCTTCGCTCAGCTGCACTCCGCTCCGCCAGCCGCCCCACGAACTCCTTCGCTCCGCTCCGCTCCGCTCCGCCAGCCGCCCCACGAACTCCTTCACTCAGCTGCGCTCCGCTCCGCCAGCCGCCCCACGAACTCCTTCGCTCCGCTCCGCTCCGCCAGCCGCCCCACGAACTCCTTCACTCAGCTGTGCTCCGCTCCGCCAGCCGCCCCACGAACTCCTTCGCTCAGCTCCACGGCCCACAAGCTGCTCCTGCCATCCACACACTGCTCCGCGTCGAACTGCTTCACCAGCCGTCCCACAAACTGCTCCACAATATATGTTCAGGCTCCCCCACTACTTAACACAACACTCAGTGATTTCAGCTCTTAGGTGAATTCAGCTTGTAGTCGGGGAGCCCCAGTGCTGGTGCACTGTCAGCCCAAAGTGAGCTCAGCAGCCTATAACTAGACTTCTAATGAAATCAAAATTAGCTCTGATATTCCACACTGGAGAGAGGAGGAAGTGCAATTAGCATGTAAGGCCCTCACCAACGGGCCCATGCCACCAAGTATTAATACTTGTCCCCAGCCTCTCTCCATTCACACAGTTTTGGAACCCATGACCCTTGCCTAGCGAGTGCTACTTAGTTGATGGTGAATCCCTCCATCATAACAAAAGGCCACGTACAGTTCCAAGCACAGTTCCCATAATCAGGGTAATAACAATTTATTCTTCCTGCCCCAATAACAGAGACACTGGGGATCCCACAGCAGCCAAAGTGACCATTTGGGCAGCTATGGTCTCATTCTAGGCGGGGTGGGTGTGCCTATGCAAATGAGATCGGCCCCTGAAGTTCTTTTCCACAACTTGCCACACCTCACCACCAGATGTCAGGGTGGAGCCTTGCCACACCTCACCACCAGATGTCAGGGTGGAGCTCATCCTGACACTGCTTACATCCTCCCCCCAGCCGAGACTTTGTCGTCCCGACAAATCACACTCCCTTTATACCAACTCATTGGTTTCCTCCAAAGGGCCTCAGGAAGCCCACTTTAGCTTCCACAAGCCTGTGTGCTAAATGTATTGGCTCCTCACTAGTCACCCCAGGTGCATCATAAGTTAACCGTTTCACTGGTCTTATCACCCTGTCTCGTCTATTGAGAATCTCTGTTGTCGAGGTAGGGGGAACATCCTCTTGAGTGACGGATGGAGAGGCTTCCCTGGAGGGTCCCTCGGCTACTGGCGTAGGCCCCTGCACTCCTAGTTCTAACGCTGGAGGGTCCAAGGTGCCCAGGACATCCTCTACCTGTCTGTCCCCATTGTCCAATAACCTGTGTGTGTCATCACAGGGGGGTCTCATCAGCAGCACCGGGGTATCAGAAAGGGGCCTAAATAGTTCCGCCATTGGGTTTAGGGCGGAAGAGGGAAAACTCTCGTTTGGTTCAGCTGATCGAGACTGAAATCTTGTCTCCATCCCAGGATACACCAGGGTTGTGTCTTCCTCCTCAGACTCACTCTCAGATGTGCAGAATAGGGATAAGTTAGCTGCAGGGGGCCCACTGTCTGTGTTGGATGGCGGCTTTGGTCTAGCACCTCTGTTCTGCCCGGCGGCCCTGCCGTGGCCCATCTCACAAGGGGTGCTTACCAATTCCCCCACAGGGAGCAAAAGGTTTCTATGCACCGTCTTTATTTGCCCTGGACCGTCTTCAGGTTTGATCTTGTAGACCGGCAGATCTCCCAGCTTTTCCATCACCAGGTAAGGTATTGCCTTCCATCTGTCAGCTATCTTGTGTTTGCCAGCAATACCCAAATTTCACAGCAGGACTCTGTCCCCCGGCTGGAGCTCCTGCGAACGCACTCTAGCATCATATCGATGTTTGTTGCGGTCTGCGTTCTTCCGAGCCGCAGCGGTAGCTAAGTGATAAGCATCCCGCAGCTTTTCTCTTAGTCGGGATACATATTGCTGATGAGTTTCATAGCTATCTCCATCCTCTGATACACCAAAGCACAAGTCTATGGGTAATCTTGGTTCTCGCCCAAACATCAAGAGATATGGGGTGACTCCCGTAGCATCGTTCTTTGTGGCATTGTAGGCATGCACCAGAAATGCGACATGCTGGCTCCAGGTTGCCTTCTGCTCTGGTCGCAAAGTTCCCAACATATCTAATAGGGTTCGATTGAACCTCTCTGGCTGAGGATCACCTTGGGGGTGATAAGGCGTTGTCCTAGACTTTTTAATTCCTGCTATCTTCAGCACCTCCTTCAGAAGGTGACTCTCAAAATCCCTCCCCTGATCAGAGTGTATCCGAGCCGGGAATCCATAGACTGAGAAATATTTGTCCCACAATACTCGAGCAACGGTGGTGGCCCTCTGATCACGTGTGGGATATGCTTGTGCATACCGTGTAAAATGGTCAGTCACTACTAGAATGTTTCCAACATTCCTCTTGTCTACCTCTACAGACAAGAAATCAATGCATACCAACTCCAAAGGTTTGTTGCTGGTGATGTTCTTGAGATATGCAGCCCTTGTGGGCAGAGTTTTCCTTTGAACACATCGAGCGCAAGTCTCACATTTCCTGCGAACATCTTCAGCCATTCGGGGCCAATAGAACCTACTACGAATAAGTTCCAGGGTCCTCTCCATCCCTAAATGCCCAAAGTCATCATGAAGGGCCCTCATGGCCAGGGCTCTGTACTTTTTTGGCAGTACTAGTTGTGCTCGTTGTTTTTGTAAAGGGTCAGTGGTCATTCGGTGTAGCACTCCCTGAATCAGTTTTAGTTTGGTCCATTCTCTCAATAGTAGTTTACCCTCCGGGTTAGGTGGGACAACCGCAGCTGGGCTTCGCCCCTCCCTTTTGGCAAGTAGTGTATCACGAATGTCAATATCTTGCCGCTGGGCTTCTTGCCAGTCAGCCGCATTGAGCATGGGCAAAGGAGATTGGTCTAATGCAATATAGTTCACCGAAGCAGAAGGCATGCATTCAGGGGGCAGGCCCAAAGCTTCTGCAACACATCCCTGAAAGCCCTCACGGGCCTCTGGCTCTCGGCGACTCACACTGCAAATAGCTCTCACTCCATCTGTGGGTATCACAGCAACTTCTGGAGCCTGCGGACGCCTGGACAATGCATCTGCATCTACATTGCTTCTCCCTGATCGGTACTGAATGCTGAACTCATAGCTAGCCAAGGCGGCCACCCATCTCTGCCCTGTAGCATCCAGCTTAGCACTTGTTAACACATAAGTCAGTGGATTGTTGTCTGTCCACACCTGGAACTGAGCACCATACAAGTAGTCTCGAAATTTCTCAGTGATGGCCCATTTCAAGGCCAAAAATTCCAGCTTGTGGGTGGGATAGCGAGTTTCACTATCAGACAATCCTCGGCTGGCAAAGGCTACCGGTTTACATTTGCCTTCCACTTCCTGGTACAGGACTGCTCCCAGACCCTCCAAACTGGCATCAGTGTGCAGGATAAATGGTTTGCTTGGGTCAGCAAAAACTAGGACTGGAGCATGAGTTAGGCAAGTAATGATTTCTCGAAAAGCCCTTTCACATCTCTCATCCCACCGTGGCCCAAATGGTGCAAAGGGGCCATTGTGTCTCTGCACAGGAGGCTTTGGGGACCTCCCCTTATTCTTGGACTTAGATTTGTTCTTGCTGGACTGATGTCCCCTGGTAAGATCATTCAGAGGCTTTACAATCGTAGCATAGTTTTTCACAAATCTGCGGTAGTAGCCACTAAATCCAAGGAAGGTCTTGAGTTCTCTGTAGTTACTTGGACGTGGCCATGTAGTGAGTGCTTCTATTTTATCAGGATCAGTACTCACACCTTCTTGGGACACAATGTGACCCACATACTTCACTGAGGTTCTGCAGAACTGGCATTTGTCAATTGAAAGCTTCAGACCATAATCCTCCAACCTATCAAGCACTTTAAGAAGTCTTTCTTCATGCTCCTCTAAGGTTCTTCCAAACACAATCAGGTCATCCAAATAAACTAACACTTGCAGTAAATTCATGTCTCCCACAACTTTCTCCATGAGACGTTGAAAGGTGGCAGGTGCTCCAGAAATCCCTTGGGGCATGCGTTCGAACTGATAAAACCCTAATGGGCAGATGAAGGCTGTCTTCTCCTTATCTTCTTCTCCCAGAGGGATCTGGTAGTATCCACTTCGAAGATCCAACACAGAGAACCACTGGCTTCCCAGCAAACAGTCTAAGGCGTCTTGCACTCGAGGCATAGTGTACTGGTCGACCACAGTACGGCTGTTTAGGGTGCGGTAGTCAATACACATCCGGATTTTCCCATTCTTTTTGCGGACTACCACAATGGGTGAGGCGTATGGGCTGCGGGACTCTGTAATGATGCCATTCGCAGCCAGCTCCTGAAGATGATGTCGCACATCTTCCATCTCAGAGAGAGCAATCTTCCTAGATCTCTCCCTGAAAGGTCGAGAGTCATGTAGTCTGATATTGTGCTCTACTCCTTTTGCACATCCCACATCCCACTCATGCAGTGAGAACACCTTGGATCTTTCATAAAGTTTCTTCCTCAGGCGATCTTTCCAGTCCTCGGACACTGGTGAATCTCCAAAGTCAAACTTTGCTGGGTCTATTGTCGGAACTTGAGTTTCACACTGGGGTTTTACAATCGACTCAGGCTCAAAGAGGTCTGCTATCTTTTGTCCTTGCTTCACAAAAATATCACGACTCGTTTCATTAGCAATCAGTATAGTCACCCTTTCCTGGGCGTCAGCAGGTAGGGTTATGACTCCACTGGGGACCAGCACTCCTTCAGGGAGCTCTCCTCCCATTGGCTGCTCTATCATTGCTAACGTCCCTTTACTGCCTTTCAGACAGGTACTCATGACAAGCACTTCTTGCTCCGTCCTTGCAGGCACTACTAAGGGGGTTGTGCCCGCGTACTTCAGTGCCCCAAGTGGTAGCTCAGATGTGTCCCTTTTAGCGCTCTCAATTTTCCTATAGGCTTCAGCACAAAGCGTATGGATCATCAGGGTATTCAGGTACTGGTCCCCAGCCCGCCTTCTGCAGTAATCCGCCAGTACCTTGAAGAGACTGGAGTTGGTCCCTATCAGCACAGACACATCAGAAGTCCCTTTAGGGTCAGGGCATATTAAGGCAGCTGTGTCTACCTCTTCTCTTACCCCAGCAACCTCCTCTGGGAATTCCAGGTGCACTATGACATACCCTTGGTAGGGGTATTCATCCATGCTGAGGCCACACAGGCCAAGGCCAGTCAGTGGCTGTATAGGCAGGTGCCTAAGCATCTGTTGGTAGAATGACTGAAATATAATAGTCACTTGAGATCCAGTGTCAAGCACTGCTTTACACTCCACCCCTTCGATCCTCACCTTGACCTCTGCTCGAGGCCCTATCAGTCCTGCAGGGATCCCAGCTGGACAGTCTTTTCTGGGGGAATCTTCAAATCCTGCAGACCTGGGGGGTCCCCGTCCCCAGACCCTTTGGCAGCTACCAGATCTCTCCCAACTGATCCTCAGCTTTCCATACACTAAGGAGGGGTTTTCTTCATTACGGCACTTGGCAGCACTGTGTCCATCCTGACCACATCGGTAGCAGAAGAATTGACCTTTCCCCCTTCGCCTGGGGGGGATGGTGGCTCTAAGTGCGGGCTTCTCAATCGCCACAGTTTGAGGCTTCTTATTCCTGGAAGTCTTAACTCGGTCAACGGTACTTTGCAGCTCAGCTATCCGTTCCGTCAGGACCTGCATTTGTTGGGCAAGTTCCTCTCTGGTGCTCACCATCCGTACACTGGCCATTTGCAGTGGTGTTGTGCTGGCTGGATCCGATGTTTGGGCTTCCCAAAACTCACTGGCAGCCTGCCTCTCTTCCTCCTCTCGGACCTCTTTTATCAGCTGGTAGTAACTTGGGGGATGTTCCCGTCGTTCTCTTAGCTGGAGATGAAATAGAATCGGGTTCTGATACTGAGTTCCTCTTACAATTTGAGCCAGTCTGGTCTGATCCATCTGCTCAGCAGTCACTGCTCCCCTCATGACAGCTCTCTGAAGCAGTCTCTCCAGTCTCTGTATGTAGGCTGAAGCCTTCTCGCCCTTTTGTTGTCGGGAATTAAGGAACTTACAGTAGCTGTCTTCAGGGCCCTCTACGCTCCCAAAGTTGTGTTCAAGGGCCTCTAGGCAGTCCTTCACACTGACCCCAGGGTCAATGAGCTTCAGGGTGCGAATCACATCTAATGCTGGGCCGCCAAGGCTCTCTATAAGGCATCTTCGCTTTTCTGCATCTGGTACGGCCCACTCTTGCAGCATTTCAGTGGTATGCTCTAACCAGGGTTCAAACTCCTCCTCCCCAGCAAATAATCTTAACTTACGACAAGAGTCTGACTCAGCATGGGGCAGCACAACCTTTTCCAATATTTGCCCCAGAGCTTTTGTCCAATCATCAGCCGAGGCTGCAGCCTCTGAGCTAGAAGCTGCTGAGCCAGGGCCCAACAAACCTGACATATTAGCCATTATACAAACAGTAATTTCCTCAAAATATAAGCACAAACAAAAAAATATAAATTGTTTCCCAATGTAGTGGATCACTCAACAGGTGCTTGCGAGGGGTACTGACCCAGGCGATCCCGGACGAGCCCCCAAAAATGTAACCCTTCTGCCCGTCAGAGTTGGCAGCAACAAGGGCCGGGTTCAATATCTAGGGGTTCCATTCCAATAACACAATGCAAACCGGCTCGAGCCCCCACCCAGTGACCTGGGACAAATATATACCACCCCCGCTGGGCGCCTCCAAGAGGCAATACTTCCCCTCTCGCAAGCACATAGTCTGAGTGTAGCAAAAGCCTTTTAATAACAGAGAGAAACAATGTGGCATTATGTTGGGGAAACACCACCAACAGGATTCATAACACAACCCATGAGCAAAAAAAAAGAACCCACCCCAGGCAAATTGGGGCATGCCCTTTTCCCTTTGGTTCTTGAGTCCAGCAACCCCAAATCACCCAAAGTCCCAAAAGTCCAATGCCCCAAAAGTCTCTGTCCCTGGTCAGGGCAGCCCCAGAGTTTGAAAGTTTATCTGCGGAGCTTTACCTCCCAACCTGGGTGGAAATGGGACGGGGGTAAGAGGCACCTTACGTGATCTGAAGCTGACCGCCCCATAGCTCCATAGCGGCACTCCGCTCCGCCAGCCGCCCCACAAACTCCTTCGCTCAGCTCCACGGCCCACAAGCTGCTCCTGCCATCCACACACTGCTCCGCGTCGAACTGCTTCACCAGCCGTCCCACAAACTGCTCCACAATATATGTTCAGGCTCCCCCACTACTTAACACAACACTCAGTGATTTCAGCTCTTAGGTGAATTCAGCTTGTAGTAGGGGAGCCCCAGTGCTGGTGCACTGTCAGCCCAAAGTGAGCTCAGCAGCCTATAACTAGACTTCTAATGAAATCAAAATTAGCTCTGATATTCCACACTGGAGAGAGGAGGAAGTGCAATTAGCATGTAAGGCCCTCACCAACGGGCCCATACCACCAAGTATTAATACTTGTCCCCAGCCTCTCTCCATTCACACAGTTTTGGAACCCATGACCCTTGCCTAGCGAGTGCTACTTAGTTGATGGTGAATCCCTCCATCATAACAAAAGGCCACGTACAGTTCCAAGCACAGTTCCCATAATCAGGGTAATAACAATTTATTCTTCCTGCCCCAATAACAGAGACACTGGGGATCCCACAGCAGCCAAAGTGACCATTTGGGCAGCTATGGTCTCATTCTAGGCGGGGTGGGTGTGCCTATGCAAATGAGATCGGCCCCTGAAGTTCTTTTCCACAACTTGCCACACCTCACCACCAGATGTCAGGGTGGAGCTCATCCTGACACTGCTTACATTTATGACACGCCCCCCAAATCTCAGCTAAAGAAATGGAAGCAAGGGCCAAAGAACTGGAGGAGAAGGAAAAAGAGAGGAAGCATGTGGAGGAGGTGAAGAAGATAAAGGCCCAGCAGAATATACCAACAAACCCTAGCAATCCTTCTCCAGGTACCACTTCCCATCCCAGAAAGTTCCCCACCTACAAGGCAGGTGATGATACTGAGGCCTTCTTAGAGAACTTCGAAAGGGCCTGCCTTGGGTACAACATCTCTACTGACCAATACATGGTAGAGCTGAGGCCGCAGCTCAGTGGACCCTTTGCTGAGGTGGCAGCTGAAATGCCTAAAGAACACATGAACAAGTATGAACTGTTTAAATCCAAGGCGAGAGTCAGAATGGGGATAACACCCGAGCAGTCTCGTCGGAGGTTCAGAGCCCTAAGGTGGAAACCAGACATGTCATTTACCCGACATGCCTACCACATTGTGAAACACTGGGATGCCTGGATATCAGGAGCAAGTGTTGAATCTCCAGTAAATTTGCCCTTCCTAATGCAAATGGAACAATTCTTAGAGGGTGTTCCTGAGGAAATAGAAAGATACATCCTAGATGGGAAACCCAAAACTGTAATCGAGGCAGGAGAGATTGGAGCCAGATGGGTGGAGGTGGCAGAGAAGAAGAAAACTGGTCGCAGTTGGAGCGGAGACCAGAAGGGACCACCCCAGACCACACCCTATTACCGGGGGCCGCCCAAAGCCCCACCTACCTCCCAAAGAGCCCTCCAGACCCCTTATCGTCCCACCACCCCGTTCTCCAGCAGCCCTCCTCGCCCCAGTGACCCGTCAGCTGGACGATGTTTTAAATGTAACGAGCTGGGGCATGTAAAGGCCAACTGCCCCAAGAACCCCAACAGATTACAGTTCATTGCACCGGAATCACACCAGAGGTCCACAGGCCCAGATACCTCCCAGATACCCTTGGAGCGGAGGGAAACTGTGAGTGTGGGCGGGAAGAAGGTCACCGCGTGGAGGGACACCGGAGCACAGGTGTCAGCTATCCATGCTTCCTTAGTGGACCCCAATTTAATCAACCCAGAGATCCAAGTGACGATTCAACCCTTCAAGTCCAACTCTTTCAATTTGCCTACAGCCAAGTTGCCTGTCCAGTACAAGGGCTGGTCAGGAATGTGGACTTTTGCAGTCTATGATGATTATCCCATCCCCATGCTGTTGGGGGAAGACTTGGCCAATCATGTGAAGCGGGCCAAGAGGGTGGGAATGGTCACCTGCAGCCAGGCTAAACAAGCCGTGAGGCCTAGCTCTGTTCCGGAAACTTCTATCAGGACCCAGTCAGAGGTGATGGACCCGGACCCCAGGCCAATGTCTGCAACAGCAGTAGTGGATCCAGTCCCAGAGACCCAGACGGAACCAGTCCCAGAACCGGAACCAGCCAAACAACCAACACCAGACCCCGTGCCAGCACTGAATCCAGTACTTGCAACCTCAACACCAGAGGGCCCCACTGAACCTGAACTGGCAGCAGCCGATAACCCTACACAAGAGGCTCAGCTGGAGCCTGAATCCCAACATAGTGCACCAGCGGAGAGCGGTTCACAGTCAACAGAAACAGCTCCATCCCCTATATCGCTTCCAGAGGGACCAAGCCTAGGTCCACAATCCAATGAGGGACTGATGTCTCCAGCATCAAGGGAACAGTTCCAGACCGAACAGGAAGCAGATGAAAGCCTCCAGAGAGCTTGGACGGCGGCACGGAGCAACCCACCGCCTCTCAGCTCTTCTAATCGATCCAGGTTTGTTATAGAAGGAGGACTTTTATACAAGGAAACTCTTTCTGGTGGACACCAGGAAGACTGGCATCCTCAGAGACAGTTGGTAGTTCCAACTAAATACCGGGCCAAGCTCTTGAGCTTAGCCCACGATCACCCTAGTGGCCATGCTGGGGTGAACAGGACCAAAGACCGTTTGGGGGGGTCATTCCACTGGGAGGGAATGGGCAAGGATGTTTCTACCTATGTCCAGTCTTGTGAGGTGTGCCAAAGAGTGGGAAAACCCCAAGACCAGGTCAAAGCCCCTCTCCAGCCACTCCCCATCATTGAAGTTCCATTTCAGCGAGTAGCTGTGGATATTCTGGGTCCTTTTCCGAAAAAGACACCCAGAGGAAAGCAGTACATACTGACTTTCATGGATTTTGCCACCCGATGGCCGGAAGCAGTAGCTCTAAGCAACACCAGGGCTAAAAGTGTGTGCCAGGCACTAGCAGACATTTTTTCCAGGGTAGGTTGGCCCTCCGACATCCTCACCGATGCAGGGACTAATTTCCTGGCAGGAACTATGAAAAACCTTTGGGAAGCTCATGGGGTAAATCACTTGGTTGCCACTCCTTACCACCATCAAACAAATGGCATGGGGGAGAAGTTTAATGGAACTTTGGGGGCCATGATACGTAAATTCGTAAATGAGCACTCCAATGATTGGGACCTAGTGTTGCAGCAGTTGCTCTTTGCCTACAGAGCTGTACCACATCCCAGTTTAGGGTTTTCCCCATTTGAACTTGTATATGGCCGGGAGGTTAAGGGGCCATTGCAGTTGGTGAAGCAGCAATAGGAGGGATTTACACCTTCTCCAGGAACTAACATTCTGGACTTCGTAACCAACCTACAAAACACCCTCCGAACCTCTTTAGCCCTTGCTAAAGAAAACTTACAGGATGCTCAAAAAGAGCAAAAAGCCTGGTATGATAAACATGCCAGAGAGCGTTCCTTCAAAGTAGGAGACCAGGTCATGGTCTTAAAGGCGCTCCAGGCCCATAAAATGGAAGCATCGTGGGAAGGGCCATTCATGGTCCAGGAGCGCCTGGGAGCTGTTAATTATCTCATAGCATTCCCCACCTCCAACCGAAAGCCTAAGGTGTACCATATTAATTCTCTAAAGCCCTTTTATTCCAGAAAATTAAAGGTTTGTCAGTTTACAGCCCAGGGAGGAGACGACGCTGAGTGGCCTGAAGGTATTTACTTCGAAGGGAAATGTGCTGGTGGTGTGGAAGAGGTGAACCTCTCCATGACCCTTGGGCGTATGCAGCGACAGCAGATCCGGGAGCTGTGCACTAGCTACGCGCCAACGTTCTCAGCCACCCCAGGACTGACTGAACGGGCATACCACTCCATTGACACAGGTAATGCTCACCCAATTAGGGTCCAACCTTACCGGGTGTCTCCTCAAGCTAAAACTGCTATAGAACGGGAGATCCAGGATATGTTACAGATGGGGGTAATCCGCCCCTCTGAAAGTGCATGGGCATCTCCAGTGGTTCTAGTTCCCAAACCAGAGGGGGAAATACGTTTTTGCGTGGACTACCGTAAGCTAAATGCTGTAACTCGCCCAGACAACTATCCAATGCCACGCACAGATGAACTATTAGAGAAACTGGGACGGGCCCAGTTCATCTCTACCTTGGACTTAACCAAGGGGTACTGGCAGGTACCGCTAGAGGAATCTGCCAAGGAAAGGTCAGCCTTCATCACACATCTCGGGCTGTATGAATTTAATGTACTCCCTTTCGGGCTGCGAAATGCACCCGCCACTTTCCAAAGACTTGTAGATGGTCTCCTAGCAGGATTAGGAGAATATGCAGTCGCCTACCTTGACGATGTGGCCATATTTTCGGATTCCTGGGCAGACCACCTGGAACATCTACAAAAAGTCCTTGAGCGCATAAGGGAGGCAGGACTAACTGTTAAGGCTAAGAAGTGTCAAGGTTCCTCCCCACTCTGAACTCTAGGGTACAGATGTGGGAACCTGCATGAAAAACCTCCTAAGCTTATCTTTACCAGCTTAGGTCAAAACTTCCCCAAGGTACAAAATATTACACCCGTTATCCTTGGAATGGCCGCTACCACCACCAAACTAATACTGGTTACTGGGGAAGAGCTGTTTGGACGCGTCCTTCCCCCCCAAAATACTTCCCAAAACCTTGCACCCCACTTCCTGGACAAGGTTTGGTAAAAAGCCTCACCAATTTGCCTAGGTGACTACAGACCCAGACCCTTGGATCTTAAGGGCAATGAACAATCCTCCCAACACTTGCACCCCCCCTTTCCTGGGAAATGTTGGATAAAAAGCCTCACCAATTTGCATAGGTGACCACAGACCCAAACCCTTGGATCTGAGAACAATGCAAAAGCATTCAGTTTTTACAAGAAGACTTTTAATAAAAAATAGAAGTAAATAGAAATAAAGAAATCCCCCCTGTAAAATCAGGATGGTAGATATCTTACAGGGTAATTAGATTCAAAAACATAGAGAACCCCTCTAGGCAAAACCTTAAGTTACAAAAAAGACACACAGACAGAAATAGTTATTCTATTCAGCACAATTCTTTTCTCAGCCATTTAAAGAAATCATAATCTAACACATACCTAGCTAGATTACTTACTAAAAGTTCTAAGACTCCATTCCTGTTCTGTCCCTGGCAAAGACCAGCATACAGACAGACACAGACCCTTTGTTTCTCTCCCTCCTCCCAGCTTTTGAAAGTATCTTGTCTCCTCATTGGTCATTTTGGTCAGGTGCCAGCGAGGTTACCTTTAGCTTCTTAACCCTTTACAGGTGAGAGGAGCTTTCCCCTGGCCAGGAGGGATTTCAAAGGGGTTTACCCTTCCCTTTATATTTATGACAACACTGGTTAAGATAAAACATAAATCAGGTTTATTAACTACAGAAGGATAGGTGTTACGTAATTATAAGTGATAGAAAACAGATCAAAGCAGGTTAATTAGGAAATCAAACAAACGTGCAATCTAAGACTTGAGCACACTAGGTAGGAGTTGAATCAGAATATCTCACCCTGACTGATGATACAAGCAGGCTTACAGATTCTTGAGGCACAGGCTGTATCTGCTTTGCAGCCTGGGGTCCCCTCTCCCATTCAAAGTCCTTGGTCCTCCTGAAATTCTTGCAGGTGTTGAGTTGTGGGGAAGTGAAGACGAGATGATTTCAATCCCCATCCTTTATAGTTTCTTCCAGCTTGCTGGAAAGTCTGTGTATGTGACATGGGGGGTCCACCCCCATTGGCCAATCATTCTCCATTTTCTCTCTACTCCCTCCGAGGAAGCTTCCTTATGCAGAGTTCCTGTGCTAGTGGATTCTGCCTTGGATGGGTGTTGATGACAGCAATTAACAGTGTCTGGCTACTCCAAAAACATCCACTGGCTACTCCACTGACTGGCTGGTTTTGGGTGTTTCCAGTCTCACATCACACTTTAGTAACTCACACATAGCACGTTTTCATAACTTCACATACGACCAAAGGAGATATCCATGTTTAGCAGATTAAGACTTTTAGAATGATACCTCACAGGACATACTTTGTACAAAACATACCATAATTACATCTGTCATAAATATAAAGGGAAGGGTAAACCCCTTTAAAATCCCTCCTGGCCAGAGGAAAAATCCTCTAACCTGTAAAGGGTTAAGAAACTAAAGGTAACCCCGCTGGCACCTGACCAAAATGACCAATGAGGAGACAAGATACTTTCAAAAGCTGGGAGGAGGGAGAGAAACAAAGGGTCTGTGTCTGTCTGTATGCTGCTTTTGCCGGGGACAGAACAGGAATGGCATCTTAGAACTTTTAGTAAGTAATTGAGATAGGTATGTGTTAGATTATAATTTCTTTAAATGGCTGAGAAAAGAACTGTGCTGAATAGAATGACTATCCCTGTCTGTGTGTCTTTTTTGTAACTTTGCCTAGAGGGATTCTCTATGTTTTGAATCTAATTACCCTGTAAGGTACCTACCATCCTGATTTTACAGAGGTGATTCCTTTACTTCTATTAAAAGTCTTCTTGTAAGAAAACTGAATGCTTTTCATTGTTCTAAGATCCAAGATGTCAGCAAGTTAAAGAAGTATGTGCTGGATGAATGCACTATAAGGTGGGTAGAAAGTTGGCTAGATTGTCGGGCTCAACGGGTAGTGATCAATAGCTCCATGTCTAGTTGGCAGCCGGTATCAAGTGGAGTGCCCCAAGGGTCGGTCCTGGGGCCGGTTTTGTTCAATATCTTCATAAATGATCTGGAGGATGGTGTGGATTGCACTCTCAGCAAGTTTGTGGATGATACTAAACTGGGAGGAGTGGTAGATACACTGGAGGGCAGGGACAGGATACAGAGGGACCTAGACAAATTGGAGGATTGGGCCAAAAGAAATCTGATGAGGTTCAATAAGGATAAGTGCAGGGTCCTGCACTTAGGACAGAAGAACCCAATGCACAGCTACAGACTAGGGACCGAATGGCTAGGCAGCAGTTCTGCGGAAAAGGACCTAGGGGTGACAGCGGACGAGAAGCTGGATATGAGTCAGCAGTGTGCCCTTGTTGCCAAGAAGGCCAATGGCATTTTGGGATGTATAAGTAGGGGCATAGCGAGCAGATCGAGGGACATGATCGTCCCCCTCTATTCGACATTGGTGAGGCCTCATCTGGAGTACTGTGTCCAGTTTTGGGCCCCACACTACAAGAAGGATGTGGATAAATTGGAGAGAGTCCAGCGAAGGCCAACAAAAATGATTAGGGGTCTGGAACACATGACTTATGAGGAGAGGCTGAGGGAACTGGGATTGTTTAGTCTGCAGAAGAGAAGAATGAGGGGGGATTTGATAGCTACTTTCAACTACCTGAGAGGTGGTTCCAGAGAGGATGGTTCTAGACTATTCTCAGTGGTAGAAGAGGACAGGACAAGGAATAATGGTCTCAAGTTACAGTGGGGGAGGTTTAGGTTGGATATTAGGAAAAACTTTTTCACTAGGAGGGTGGTGAAACACTGGAATGCGTTACGTAGGGAGGTGGTAGAATCTCCTTCCTTAGAAGTTTTTAAGGTCAGGCTTGACAAAGCCCTGGCTGGGATGATTTAATTGGGGATTGGTCCTGCTTTGAGCAGGGGGTTGGATGAGATGACCTCCTGAGGTCCCTTCCAACCCTGATATTCTATGATTCTAAGGGTTTGGGTCTGTGGTCACCTATGCAAATTGGTGAGGATTTTTACCAAACCTTTCCCAGGAAGTGGGGTGCAAGGGTTGGGAGGATTTTTGGGGGAAAGACGTGTCCAAACTACGTTTCCCAGTAAACCCAGTTAAAGTTTGGTGGTGGCAGTGGAAATTCCAAGGGCAAAGGGTAAAATTAATTTGTACCTTGGGGAAGTTTTAACTTAAGCTGGTAAAAGTAAGCTTAGGAGGTTTTCATGCAGGTCCCCACATCTGTACCCTAGAGCTCAGAGTGGGGAAGGAACCTTGACAACATCACAGTGGTAAATATGGGGTGCTTTGGAGTGCAGAGTGTCACCGGGACAATCCATAGAGTGACAGGGGGTGGGGAGGGGAGGAGAGAGTTGCAGGAGGGGCCTTGAGAGGAAGAGGCAGAGCAGGGGCGGAACCTGGGGGAAGATGCATGGTACAGGGGTGGGGCATCATGCTTCCAGTTACCACCAATTAGAAAGGTGGCAACTCTATGAGTTGTTCATAGACAGATTGCCCAGTTTGTGATGCTGACACAGCACAGTAATGTCAGGAAAGGATTTAATGTCTCTGTCATAAATATAAAGGGAAGTGTAAACACCTTTAAAATCCCTCCTGGCCAGAGGAAAAACGCTTTCACCTGTAAAGGGTTAAGAAGCTAAGATAACCTCGCTGACACCTGACCAAAATGACAATGAGGAGTCAAGATACTTTCAAAGCTGGACGGGGGGAGAAACATAGGTTCTCTCTCTGTGTGTGATGCTTTTGCTGGGAACAGAACAGGAATGGAGTCTTAGAACTTAGTAAGTAATCTAGCTAGATATGCGTTATGTTTTGTTTAAATGGCTGAGAAAATAAGCTGTGCTGAATGGAATGGATATTCCTGTTTTTGTGTCTTTTTGTAACTTAAGGTTTTGCTTAGAGAGATTCTCTATGTTTTGAATCTGATTATCCTGTAAGGTATTTACTACCCTGATTTTACAGAGGTGATTCTTTTACTTTTTCTTCAATTAAAATTCTTCTTTTAAGAACCTGATTGCTTTTTCATTGTTCTTAAGATCCAAGGGTTTGGGTCTTTGTTCACCTATGCAAATTGGTGAGGATTTTTATCAAGCCTTCCCCAGGAAAGGGGGTGTAGGGTTTGGGGAGGATTTTGGGGGGAAAGACATTTCCAAGCAGGCTCTTTCCCAGTTATATATCTGTTAGACGCTTGGTGGTGGCAGCAATAAAGTCCAAGGGAAAAAGGAAAATAGTTTGTACCTTGGGGAAGTTTTAACCTAAGCTGGTAAAAATAAGCTTAGGGGGTTTTCATGCAGGTCCCCACATCTATACCCTAGAGTTCAGAGTGGGGAAGGAACCTTGACAGTCTCTTTGACTGGCCAGTCAGTGATTCAAAGAAAAGGGCCCAGCACCATATCACCAGCCAGCTCTGCATGGAGCGTGGTCTGAGAGCCAGAGAATCAGGAGAAAACTCTAGGTCCCTTTCTGAGTAAAGAGCTGGAGCAGCCTATCCCGGATCTGTTGGGTCTTCACCCCATAGATGATGGGGTATAGCGTGGGGGGCACCAAGAGATACACATTGTCCATGAGAACATGGAAATGCAGGGCCACATTATGCCCAAACCATTGCGTGAGGGCAGTGAAGAGATGAGGGATGTAAAAGGCTAAGATGACACAGAGGTGGGAGCTGCAGGTCCCAAAAATCTTGAGCTGGGTGTCCTTTGTTGGGAGGGTGAATATGGTATTTGTCCTGCCACCATCACCCTAAACCCTGGGCACATAAAGGAAGTCAGGGAATGTACAGTACATTCAAGAGACACCACTGTGCCTCAGGATAGGACACCTTCTTTCTTACTCCATGTCAGATTCCAACTGAACCAATTTCACGAAGCCCTCCACCTCCATCCTGCTGGGCATTCCTGGCCTGGACTCAGCCCATATCTGGATCTCTATCCCCTTCTGCACCATATACGCCATAGCCATCTTGGGGAACTTCGCCATCCTGTTCATCGTGAAGAGGGAGCCGAGCCTCCATGGGCCCATGTATTATTTCCTCTGCATGCTGGTCATCACCGACCTAGTCCTTTCTATGTCTATCCTATGCAAAATTTTGAGCATATTCTGGTTCAATTCCAGGGAGATCAAATTCAGTGCATGCCTCTTGCAGCTGTACTTCATTCTCAGCTTCTCTACGATGGAGTCTCGGATCCTCATGGCCATGGCTTTTGATCGCTATGTGGACATCTGCGATCCCCTGAGACATTGTACTACCCTGACAAACCCCATGGTGGCCAAAATTGGCCTGGCCATGGTGCTTCGCGGATCCATGCTCCTACTGCCCACTCCCTTCCTGGTGAGGAGGTGGCCATATTGCAGAACCATCATCATTGCCCACACACACTGTGAGCACATCTCTGTGGTGAAGCTGGCCTGTGCTGACATCCACACTAGTAGTTACTACAGCCTCTCTGTGGCATTCTTGGTGATCTGTCTGGATGTGTTTTTTATTGCTGTGTCCTATACCCAGATCCTCAGGGCCATCTTAAGCCTCCCCACAAAGGACGCCTGGCTCAAGAGTTTTGGGACCTGTGGCTCCCACCTCTGTGTCATCTTAAACTCTTACATCCCAGCTCTCTTCTCCTTCCCCATGCACTGGTTTGGGCACAATGTGGCCCTGCATTTCCACATTCTCATGGCCAACAGGTACCTCCTGCTGCCCACTATGCTAAACCCCAACATCTACTGGGTGAGGACCCAAGAGATCTGGGATAGGCTGCTCCAGCCCTTTACTCATAAAGGGACCTCAAGTTTTCTCCTGGTGCTCTGGCTCTCAGACCAAGCTCCATGCAGAGCTGGCTGGTGACATGGTGCTGGGCCCTTGTCAGGGTTCCCTTCCCACTCTGAACTCTGGGGTACAGATGTGGGGACCTGCATGAAAGACCCCCTAAGCTTATTTCTACTAGTTTAGGTTAAAAACTTCCCCAAGGCACAAATTCCTTCCTTGTCTGTTTATCCAGCAATGTGTGTGAGGCTGAGGTCTGACAAACGGAAAGTGCAGGAGACACTCGCTGAACAATGAAAGTGAGATGGACATTTTCAGGGGGTCACATATTGCACATGTGATGGGTAGCTGGAAAATCACTCATTCAATTTTCTTTGCTCTGAACCATGGCTTGGGACATGGATGTATGGCTTATATTAAAACACAAAATTAGACCTTAGAGAGCTCTAGTTTGATAGATATGTTGCTGTAACTCACTGTACCCCAAAGCAACACCCTGGAACCCCCATATTCACCACTGTTATATAGTTGCCACAAATCTTGTACAAACTATGTCATGTGAGGTGTTAGTGGAAAAGCTATGGTTTGCTGAATATGATTATCCTATTTGTATGCATGTCTCATTTTTGTATCTGAAGATAAGAATATTTACAATGACCTGTATTTCAAATGTGTTTGTTCCTATGGTAACTCCCACATGGTAGCTTACATCTAGTTGAGCCAGCACATTATGAGAGGACTATTCAAGTTGATGGCCCATCAATGAGCACATAATGGGCCATGGAAGAATCATAGAATCATAGAATATCAGGGTTGGAAGGGACCCCTGAAGGTCATCTAGTCCAACCCCCTGCTCAAAGCAGGACCAATTCCCAGTTAAATCATCCCAGCCAGGGCTTTGTCAAGCCTGACCTTAAAAACCTCTAAGGAAGGAGATTCCACCACCTCCCTAGGTAACCCATTCCAGTGTTTCACCACCCTCATAGTGAAAAAGTTTTTCCTAATATCCAATCTAAACCTCCCCCACTGCAACTTGAGACCATTACTCCTTGTTCTGTCATCTGCTACCATTGAGAAAAGTCTAGAGCCATCCTCTTTGGAACCCCCTTTCAGGTAGTTGAAAGCAGCTATCAAATTCCCCCTCATTCTTCTCTTCTGCAGGCTAAACAATCCCAGCTCCCTCAGCCTCTCCTCATAAGTCATGTGTTCTAGACCCCTAATCATTTTTGTTGGCCTTCGCTGGACTCTCTCCAAATTATCCACATCCTTCTTGTAGTGTGGGGCCCAAAACTGGACACAGTACTCCAGATGAGGCCTCACCAATGTCGAATAGAGGGGAACGATCACGTCCCTCGATCTGCTCGCTATGCCCCTACTTATACATCCCAAAATGCCATTGGCCTTCTTGGCAACAAGGGCACACTGCTGACTCATATCCAGCTTCTCGTCCACTGTCACCCCTAGGTCCTTTTCTGCAGAACTGCTGCCTAGCCACTCGGTCCCTAGTCTGTAGCGGTGCATTGGATTCTTCCATCCTAAGTGCAGGACCCTGCACTTATCCTTATTGAACCTCATCAGATTTCTTTTGGCCCAATCCTCCAATTTGTCTAGGTCCTTCTGTATCCTATCCCTCCCCTCCAGCGTATCTACCACTCCTCCCAGTTTAGTATCATCCGCATATTTGCTGAGAGTGCAATCCACACCATCCTCCAGATCATTTATGAAGATATTGAACAAAACCGGCCCCAGGACCGACCCTTGGGGCACTCCACTTGATACCGGCTGCCAACTAGACATGGAGCCATTGATCATTACCTGTTGAGCCCGACACTCTAGCCAGCTTTCTACCCACCTTATAGTGCATTCATCCAGCCCATACTTCCTTAACTTGCTGACAAGAATACTGTGGGAGACCGTGTCAAAAGCTTTGCTAAAGTCAAGAAACAATACATCCACTGCTTTCCCTTCATCCACAGAACCAGTAATCTCATCATAAAAGGCGATTAGATTAGTCAGGCATGACCTTCCCTTGGTGAATCCATGCTGGCTGTTCCTGATCACTTTCCTCTCATGCAAGTGCATCAGGATTGATTCTCTGAGGACCTGCTCCATGATTTTTCCAGGGACTGAGGTGAGGCTGACTGGCCTGTAGTTCCCAGGATCCTCCTTCTTCCCTTTTTTAAAGATTGGCACTACATTAGCCTTTTTCCAGTCATCCGGGACTTCCCCGGTTCGCCACGAGTTTTCAAAGATAATGGCCAATGGCTCTGCAATCACAGCCGCCAATTCCTTCAGCACTCTCGGATGCAACTCGTCCGGCCCCATGGACTTGTGCACGTCCAGCTTTTCTAAATAGTCCCTAACCACCTCTATCTCCACAGAGGGCTGGCCATCTCTTCCCCATTTTGTGATGCCCAGCGCAGCAGTCTGGGAGCTGACCTTGTTAGTGAAGACAGAGGCAAGAAAAGCATTGAGTACATTAGCTTTTTCCACATCCTCTGTCACTAGGTTGCCTCCCTCATTCAGTAAGGGGCCCACACTTTCCTTGGCTTTCTTCTTGTTGCCAACATACCTGAAGAAACCCTTCTTGTTACTCTTGACATCTCTTGCTAGCTGCAGCTCCAGGTGCGATTTGGCCCTCCTGATATCATTCCTACATGCCCGAGCAATATTTTTATACTCTTCCCTGGTCATATGTCCAACCTTACACTTCTTGTAAGCTTCTTTTTTATGTTTAAGATCCGCTAGGATTTCACCATTAAGCCAAGCTGGTCGCCTGCCATATTTACTATTCTTTCGACTCATCGGGATGGTTTGTCCCTGTAACCTCAACAGGGATTCCTTGAAATACAGCCAGCTCTCCTGGACTCCTTTCCCCTTTAAGTTAGTCCCCCAGGGGATCCTGGCCATCCGTTCCCTGAGGGAGTCGAAGTCTGCTTTCCCGAAGTCCAGGGTCCGTATCCTGCTGCTTACCTTTCTTCCCTGCATCAGGATCCTGAACTCAACCAACTCATGGTCACTGCCTCCCAGATTCCCATCCACTTTTGCTTCCCCCACTAATTCTACCCGGTTTGTGAGCAGCAGGTCAAGAAAAGCGCCCCCCCTAGTTGGCTCCTCTAGCACTTGCGCCAGGAAATTGTCCCCTACGCTTTCCAAAAACTTCCTGGATTATCTATGCACCGCTGTATTGCTCTCCCAGCAGATATCAGGAAAATTAAAGTCACCCATGAGAATCAGGGCATGCGATCTAGTAGCTTCCGTGAGCTTCCGGAAGAAAGCCTCATCTACCTCATCCCCCTGGTCCGGTGGTATATAGAAGACTCCCACCAGTACATCACTCTTGTTGCACACACTTCTAAACTTAATCCAGAGACACTCAGGTTTTTCTGCAGTTTCGTACCGGAGCTCTGAGCAGTCATACTGCTCCCTTACATACAGTGCTACTCCCCCACCTTTTCTGCCCTGCCTGTCCTTCCTGAACAGTTTATAACCATCCATGACAGTACTCCAGTCATGTGAGTTATCCCACCAAGTCTCTGTTATTCCGATCACGTCATAGTTCCTTGACATCACCAGGACCTCCAGTTCTCCCTGCTTGTTTCCAAGGCTTTGTGCATTTGTATATAAGCACTTGAGATAACCTGTTGATCGCCCCTCATTCCCAGTATGAGGCAGGAGCCCTCCCCTCACAGACATTCCTGCCTTCTCCCCACCTGGTGGACTTTCCTGTAGATGTCTGGCCAGAATGTGGGTAATGGTCCCTGTGATGACTCATTGAAGGATACAAGGACATGTGACCAGGTCATGTGACATTGGACTCCATCTTGTGCCTATACTTTCCCACTGACAGTGCTTGGGGCTTTGTTTGGAAAAATGAAGTTCCCTGAACATGGCAGAAGCTATAAAACAGGGAAGTGACATCAACACTTAGCCACACTCCCCCCACAATAAAACACCAGAAGACACATCTGGAGGGAAAAGATTTTGACTGGGGAGGTGGTCCCAGATTGGAAAGGAGAAATCCTGGCCTGTGTATGGAAGATTGTCCAATCAGGGTGTTTGTGCCATCAGGGTGAGATTCTGCTTGACTCAAACCCTGTCTAGTTTATAGTACTCAGATTGCGATTTTGCTTTATTTTTTAGGTCATCTACTTTGAGCTGTACACTTCTTAGTGATAATCACTTTCTGTAGTAAATAAATCATTTTAATATTTTTATCTAAGATAGTTGTTGTTTGAAGTGTAAAGGGAAATCTGCTAAGGAACGGGGGCTGGTGCATTGTCCTCTCCACATTGAGGGAGGATTGTAGTGGAAAATAAACTTACACTGGTCAGGCTACTGCCCCGGGCTAGATGGGAAAGTGGGTAAGGGGCACAGGTGTTACAAGGTTTGAAGGAATGTTTGAACTTGTTTCTCAGGACACTTTTTAAACACAGGTAAAGATGATGTGAAACAGTGTCTATGGGACAAAAAGGTGAAAACTGTGGATGAGATGGCTTCTGTAGCTGATGATTTTGAGAAGACAAGCAATTATTGTGAATAAACCACAGACAGAGGGGTTTACACTTGATGGGAAGTATGGTCCCATTTTACCCCATTCTTCTAATTCCCAACCCTAATCTCCTGTGAAAACGGAAGAGTCCAGGAGGTGCTATCATTGTAATTTCACTGATCACCTGAGGAATAAATGCCCTGTGCTCAAAGAAAGCAGGATAGCCCATGTGAATGCTGCGATTCTGAGCACAGAAGCCCCTTGGGCACCTGTCATTTATCATAAGGTTTCTAAAATTAGCTTCTGCTGAACTAGGCATGAAGCACTTAAAGGCTGTCAGCATTAATAGCAGGGAACACCTTGGGTGGGAAGATACAGGGGCAGAAATTTCAGTGGTTAGGAGAGGTATACTGCAACAAGGAGACATACTGACAGCACAGATGGCAGAACTTTTATTATTTTGCTGTTACAAAATCCTTTTGCCTTTGGCTAAAGTGCACATAGAAACCAAAGGTTTGGAAGCTGTTTTATCAGTGGGGGTAGGAGACGATAATCCTATTGATAAGCTAATTGGCAATGATTTCTTTCATGTAGCTCAGGCTGTTAGAGTGTCCACCTTCAGCAAGAAGGTGCTTTCTGTTGGGACCTCAGAGGGAAAGGGGAAAGTCCCAGGAACTGCTCAAAGAATGAGAGGTCTCCTTGATTCCTCTACAAGAGAGGGAAGCTGCATGTTTCCAGGGGTAGGGGTGGTTGAGACCAGCTCCTGCCCTATAGCTAAGGCCAGCGTTGCCTTAGGGAAAAAATGTCAATGTTGAAGCTAAACAAGGGGAAAACCCAATGCTAGGGAGCACAGGGAGATGTGTTCCAGAGGGGAGCTGTAGTGAAGGAAAGATTCACTGGTGCGGCACATTGTGCTGGTGGTCCTGGGAATTAGCCCTTTGCAGCTTCGGAGCGCCTCTTTCTGGCCAGTGTCTCACCTGCCTCAGGCCCCATGTACCTCCTGAACCCCGGTGCCCTTTAATGTCAGGGTTCTGCCTCCAGCAGTACCCCCTTACTCTGGGTTTCCCCTCCCAGGGGAGCCCCCCAACCCTCTATCCCCACCCTGCCTCAGTGGGGCAGCCCTCTTCAAAGGGCCAGCTGGGCCCTGATTGGGCTGGCCACAGCTGTGGCTGCTTCCCCAATCAACTGGGTTTGCTGCTTTCACTCCCTTTCTCCAGCCACAGCCCTCTGCAGGGCTGCTTTTACTATTGGCTCCCAAGAGCAGCCCTCTCCCAGGGCTGTTTTAACCCCTTCAGGGCCGGAGTGGGGTGCTCACCCCTCTACAGGAGCCCAGAGAAGACTGATAGAATCATAGAAACTACTGAAGAGGTGGTTATGGGTTCCTTTAACAAAGCAGCAGGAGGCAAGGCCACCTGAGAAAGGGAGAGGGGTTTGGAGCCTGCCACTGAGACATCTGTCCAGGCTGTTAGCTGTTAGTCCTTCACGCATGAACAGGGGATAGCTCCCACTCTAGAGAGCACAGGGGTATGTGTCCTAAAGGGGGTCGCAGAGGAGGAAAATGGGGGAGGAACAGTGGGATTACAGGAATGTCTCCTCACTGATCACATGGGGAACGATGCCCAGGACAGAATGGCTGATTCAGCATCTGTGCTCCCAGGCACCCAACCTGTGGCTCCAGCATTGAGAGGGAACTGTGTAAGTGACTTACTGAAGACGAGCAGTCACACAACTGACCTCTCGTGGATAGAGAAAAGGGGGACGGCGGGTACCCAAATCCAGAGTTATTGTTACATCTCATGATGCAATCATAGAATCATAGACTATCAGGGTTGGAAGGGACCTCAGGAGGTCATCTAGTCCAACCCTCTGCTCAAAGCAGGACCAATCTCCAATTAAATCATCCCAGCCAGGGCTTTGTCAAGCCTGACCTTAAAAACCTCGAAGGAAGGAGATTCTACCACCTCCCTAGGTAACGCATTCCAGTGTTTCACCACCCTCCTAGTGAAAATTTTTTTCCTAATATCCAAGCTAAACTTCCCCCACTGCAACTTGAGACCATTACTCCTTGTCCTGTCCTCTTCTACCACTGAGAATAGTCTAGAACCATCCTCTTTGGAACCACCTCTCAGGTAGTTGAAAGCAGCTATCAAATCCCCCCTCATTCTTCTCTTCCGCAGACTAAACAATCCCAGTTCCCTCAGCCTCTCCTCAGTCCCCTAACCATTTTTGTTGCCCTCCGCTGGACGCTATCCAATTTTTACACATCCTTCTTGTAGTGTGGGGCCCAAAACTGGACACAGTGCTCCAGATGAGACCTCACCAATGTCGAATAGAGGGGAACGATCACGTCCCTCGATCTGCTGGCAATGCCCCTACTTATACATCCCAAAATGCCATTGGCCTTCTTGGAAACAAGGGCACACTGCTGACTCATATCCAGCTTCTCGTCCACTGTAACCTCTAGGTCCTTTTCTGCAGATCATTTATGAAGATATTGAACAAAACCGGCCCCAGGACTGACCCTTGGGCACTCCACTTGATACCGGCTGCCAACTAGACATGGAGCCATTGATTACTACCCGTTGAGCCCGACAATCTAGTCAACTTTCTATCCACCTTATAGTCCATTCATCCAGCCCATATTTCTTTAACTTGCTGGCAAGAATACTGTGGGAGACAGTGTCAAAAGCTACGCTAAAGTCAAGGAACAACATGTCCACTGCTTTCCCCTCATCCACAGAGCCAGTGATCTCATCATAGAAGGCAGTTAGATTAGTCAGGCATGACTTGCCTTTGGTGAATCCATGCTGACTGTTCCTGATCACTTTCCACTCCTCTAAGTGCTTCAGAATTGATTCCTTGAGGACCTGCTCCATGATTTTTCCAGGGACTGAG
Source organism: Caretta caretta (assembly GCF_965140235.1). NCBI lineage: Eukaryota > Metazoa > Chordata > Testudines > Cheloniidae > Caretta > Caretta caretta. Next base: position 8,077,568 of record NC_134206.1, read on the forward strand.
GTAAGGCTGACTGGCCTGTAGTTCCCAGGATCCTTCTTCTTCCCTTTTTTAAAGATGGGCACTACATTAGCCTTTTTCCAGTCCTCTGGGACTTCCCCCGATCACCATGAGTTTTCAAAGATAATGGTCAGTGGCTCTGCAATCACATCCGCCAACTCCTTTAGCACTCTCGGATGCAGCGCATCTGGCCGCATGGACTTGTGCTCGTCCAGCTTTTCTAAATAGTCCCGAACCACTTCTTTCTCCACAGAGGGCTGGTCACCTTCTCTCCATGCTGTGCTGCCCAATGTAGTAGTCTGGGAGCTGACCTTGTACCTGAAGACAGAGGCAAAAAAAGCATTGAGTACGTTAGCTTTTTCCATTTCCCCTGTCACTAGGTTGCCTCCCTCATTCAGTAAGGGGCCCACACTTTCCTTGACTTTCTTCTTGTTGCTAACATACCTGAAGAAACCCTTCTTGTTACTCTTAACATCTCTCGCTAGCTGCAACTCCAGGTGTGATTTGGCCTTCCTGATTTCACTCCTGCATCCCCGAGCAATATTTTTATACTCTTCCCTGGTCATTTGCCCAATCTTCCACTTCTTGTAAGCTTCTTTTTTGTGTTTAAGGCCAGCAAGGATTTCACTGTTAAGCCAAGCTGGTCGCCTGCCATATTTACTATTCTTTCTACACATCGGGATGGTTTGTCCCTGTAACCTCAGTAAGGATTCTTTAAAATACAGCCAGCTCTCCTGGACTTCTTTCCCTCGCATGTTATTCTCCCAGGGGATCTTGACCATCAGTTCCCTGAGGTTGTCAAAGTCTGCTTTTCTGAAATCCAGGGTCCATATTCTGCAGGCTCTCCTTTCTTCCCTGTGTCAGGATCCTGAACTCGACCATCTCATGGTCACTGCCCAGGTTCCCATCCACTTTTTCTTCCCCTACTAATTCTTCCTGGTTTGTGAGCAGCAGGTCAAGAAGAGCTCTGCCCCTAGTTGATTCCTCCAGCACCTGCACCAGGAAATTGTCCCCTACATTTTCCAAAAACTTCCTGGATTGTCTGTGCACCGTTGTATTGCTCTTCCAGCAGATATCAGGGTGATTGAAGTCTCCCATGAGAACCAGGGCCTGCCATCTAGTAACTTCCGTGAGTTGCTGGAAGAAAGCCTCATCCAATGTTTGTTGCTAATGGTAAATCTTATAACAAAGAATTTGGTACTGATGGTAAATTCTATCAAAAGTTGTAACCTGCTACATGTAGTAAAAAAGAAGCCCTATGGGAATACTACTTCTCAGCTAACACCTCTAAACAGTCTCAAAGCTTGTTACGGCAGGGAAAGCATAATAAACCTGGTCTGCTGTGTGGAAGGGGAAACTGAGGCAAACCACTTCATGGCATTGATGACTATCTGCATTGAGTTATCACCAGTTGGAAAAACACAATGGTTGACAATCCTGCACATTTACAAAGACAGGCTTTCTAGTGACAAATAGAAGGCACACAGAACTTTGTAAAAAAACATGTGGATCACACTCCAAGGTTTGCAACGCTTGGGCATTGTGTGTTCCAAACCTTAAGAAGGCCTTGGGCACACTCCCTCCAACCCAGTCAGTGACTAACACTTCTGCAGTAAACTAAGGGGGGAGGTGTGACATTCTGTGCCCCCAAAGGAACAGGTATCAATGGTATCAGTGAAAAAGTTATGATTTGCTGAATATGATTACCCTATTTGTATGCATGTCTCATTTTTGTGCCAAAAATTCTGAAAGCATGTGAGGGCATATGAGCAGCTCATGTGACACTGGACTCCATTTGTGCCTGAGCATTTCTGGTAATTGTGCTGGGGCCTTCTGCTTGGAAAAATGAAGGTCCCTCTGAATGACAGAAGCCATAAAAGGTGGAAGTAAGAAAATCGCTTGGCGTCACTCCCCTGCATAACTCAACACCTGGAAAAATCTTAGGAACAAGGACAGAACTGAGGATTTTCTCCCAGGCTGAAGGCATTTCTAGCCTGTGCATGGAGGAACGGTGGACTGTTTGTACCATCAGGGTGACACACTGTGTGATTCAAATCCTGTCAAGTTTATAGAACTCAGATAGTCATTTTCCTTTATTTCTTAGGTCATCTCCTTTGATCTGTACACTTATTACTTATAGTCACTTAAAATCTATCCTTCTGCAGTTAATAACTCAGTTTTATATATATTTTTTTAATCTAAAACAGTGTGTTGTGTGAAATGCAAAAGGGAAATGTGCTCAGGAACAGGGGCTAATGTATTGTCCTCTCCACATTGAGGGAGGGGTGGACTGGGTAATAAACTTACAGTCTCTGGGCTTCTGACCAGAGTAAGACTGTACAGCTCTGGGTTCCTAGCCTGGGGAACTCTGGGGGTAGGGGCGGGCAGGCGGGGAATTGGCTTTAGCGTCTCTATTGTTGGTTCATGAGTGCCTCGTGAAAACATTCATGTAACTGCAGCTGGGTGCAGTTGTCTGGCTGTGAGAGTCCAAACCTGGAGAGGATTGCAGTTTGTCACATCCTCAAAGTGTGAAAGAGAGCCCAGGTTGGTATGCCAGAGGGCTCAGCGATACCCCCTTTCCAGGTTGCATCCTGGGCAAGTCCGTCACACCCACCTAAAGAACAAGCCCTGCTAGACCATGAGTCCATTTCCTTCTTCTCATGCACTCAGTTACTAATGGAGAGATCATGGTTAGAGCAGGGAAGTCACGAGTCCTGGGTTCTGTCTGTCATTCTCTGTGTGACCTTCACCAAGTCAGTCTCCCTTTGCGTCAGTTTACCTTTCAGTATAATGACGATATGTTGATAGTTGACTTTCCTTTACTTGGTGTTTTGAAGATCCTTCAATGAAAGGTGTTACACAGTATGATGACAGTTACTGATGAGAATTACTGATTTCTGATGCCTTAGCGATAGCCCTGTGTGCCTGCAGAAAGTGTTCGTATCTCTCCTCACTTACCTTAAGAACATAAGAACATAAGAACATAAGAATGGCTGTACTGGGTCAGACCAAAGGTCCATCCAGCCCAGTATCCTGTCTACCGACAGTGGCCAATGCCAGGTGCCCTAACAGGTAATGATCAAGTGACTTCTCTCCTGCCATCCATCACCCCCCTCTGACAAACAGAGGCTAAGGACACCATTCCTTACCCATCCTGGCTAATAGCCATAAATAGACTTAACCTCCATGAATTTATCCAGCTCTCTTTTAAACCCTGTTATCGTCATATAGTCACTTTTCTCCAGATCTCTCTGTCTACTATCTACCCATTAATACTGGGCATTTACAGGGTATCAAACCCTCTGGAGAGCTGCCCATTATCCCTAGTTTTCTTCCGAATCAACTCTACTTTTTAAATATACACAAATACACAGAGCAGCCAATTCCTCTCTGACTCAGTGGAGAGCCCAAGAGTTCTCATCTCCCTTGGGGAACGTCCCTTAATTATTGTTTACTTCTAAACCTGGATAAAGAACACAGAAGCACAGACACTGAAAGAGAGACATTGGCTAGAGTGTCTACGGTTTCCAGCCTATTTGCATCCAGATGCCGCTTCTCCCCTAGAGGCTGAGTGAACCCACCTGGGAGTGTGCACAGCTAGATTATAAATGGTGCACACCCATGGTCGGCTCTCGGCGTGGGATGCTGCTGCAGATGCTGGGGTGAGAGAGGTGTGGGAAACGGCTGCCTGCAGGGGGTTCCCAGGGAAGACACGTCTGGCTCAGAATTCACAGGTACCCATCTCTTGCTGAGGAGCTCACCTGCTCGACAGACCGAGTGCAACGTGGGTATGATGGGATAGAGAATAGGTCTGTGGTCCTTTCCGTTCTGCAAAACCATTAACCATGCTGGGGCCCTTGCTACAGGGGATGAGTTTGCTCCAATATCACTGGCCAAAGTGTCCCCTTTTCTCTGCCCCTGGCTGATGGGCTCCAGCCCCGAGGTGGCTGCACTTCAGTGGCACAGGGGATGCTCCAGAATGAAAGGTTTCAGTAGATGTAGAATACAAGGCCAAATTATGAGGCTGTGGCCCATACGTTCTCAGGCCCCACAGAAGCAAAACTCCCCTTGGAGTAAGAATTGAGTAAAGACCTCAGGAGCCAGCTGTGTGTGAGCTAATGCACAGGGACTCTCCCTCCTCCTCTTGCATTTCAGGCCTCTGGCTGTTAAAAGGGGTGGCTTTCACCTGACTTTGTGATGGAAATCATGGAGGGGCTAGGGCTCCTCACTGGAAGAATTATTTGAATTTTTCAACATGGGCAAGACCTCTTTTCTCCTGGCTTCAGTTGAGAACTTGGCTGAACTGTTATGCCTGAAACTTTCAAAAACAATTCAGCTAGAAGCAGAAACCCAGTGTGGGAAATTTCAGTCCAAACGATTAAAATTTGGCAAACTTATAACCAACTGAAAATGAGGTCTCCTAATTGAATGTGTCAGACAGCGTTAACTAAACATGGTGTCCCCAGCACCACCTACAATGGCCAATCCATTTGTGAATCCCATTCACCTGTGCTCTTTGCTCCAACAATGTCTGTGGCAATGAGTTCCACTGGCCAAATATGGATTAGGTAAACAATTTTCCTTTCTCAGTGTTATATATTCAGACTTTCAATGTACTTGAATGTTCCCTTGTTCCTGTGTTATGAGACAGAGTAAATATAAATGCTTGACCTACTTTCTTTATCGATAGATTCATAGGTTTAAGATCAGAAGGGACAATTAGATCATGCTAGATTTTTTTTAAATTATCCAAAATCAGATTTTCCATTGTTTCTTAATCTTGTCAAATCTTCTTTTTAAAACTTTCCTTTATTTTTTAGCAGTTTAGGTTTAATGCAGAACTGTCTTTTATTTCCTTTGGGGTGGGGGAGTCTGTTGCTGCCCGACTGCCTACTTCTGATTCGGAATGAGATGTTTGGTGATCGGTCAGCTCGTAACTCTAGTTTTTGTAACTCTGAGGTTCTACTATAGATGCTGTTTAACATCCTCCTTGACTGCTAATGGACTGGAAAGTGTTTCATGACCGTATGTGATCTGAGTACCTGATACTGCTCCTTTCCAAATGCAGAACAAAACTAATTCTTGAACACATCTCCCTTTTCTTCAACATTTACAAGTTTCCTTTCTCCCTCTAGGAATTGGCCTATACTTTTTCTAGGATTTCTTTTCTTCTTAATATAATTAATAACCTCCTTTTTGTTATCCTTAGCCCTGCAAAGCATGGATTTCCCCCTGATGTCTGTAACATCCTGTATTAATTTTCATAACTTCCAATTTGTATTGCTTGCTATCTCTTTTCCCTTTTCCCCATTTGTTATATATTGCTTCCCCCCCCCTCAATTGCTGCCTTCACTTTGCTACTGAACTGGGTTTTTAAGCAAAGTTCTCCACTTTCTTGATTGTGGAATCATGGCTTTTTAGCTCTCTCATAAACTCTTCTTAAAGAACTTCCCCCATTTTTCATTCCCATTTTTCTGTCTACATTTTTCCTCCCAATCAGTTTTGCTGATCATTTGCCTTATCTTTGTGGAATTGGCCCTTTTGAAAGGTATCTGTAGATAGCTATTACTGGCTGGGAGCTGTTCTCTGTTTGTCCATATCAATGTAATCAGTTCCATTCTTTATTTTGTTCTCCTCTATCGTATGCCCCCTTAATTGTCTCTTCTCTAAACTAACCAGTCCCAGACTTTTCAGTCTATCTGCATACACCAGCCTCCCCCATTCTCACAGCCTGCCTGGGAAATCCCCTTTCTATCTACTAGATCCTTTATAGCGACTGGGTGACCAAAAGTGAGTGCATCTCCAAAGCAGGATATTCTCCATCCCATTCCTTACACATCTGAACATTGTCTTTGTTGTGGCCAGTACTGTAAATGAGCAGGTGTTTCTGTGGAGCTGCTATCAATGGTGCCCAAGTCTTTTCCCTGAGGTGGGTTCTAGTTGGGATGTTTTCCCCGGCACATGTCTTAGCAAAGGTGTTTTTTCCCCACTCTCAGATTTTCAGTAATTAGGTGAATGGGAAACTGCCTACAGCATGGACTCTCTAGTCTGGGTTTCATTTCATTAAGCCTATGTGTAAATTGGCAGACTTTTTTCACTGAAAGTTTGGTCAATGACCAAAGAGCCTTGAAAAGAAATCATTGTTGCAAACCCTTACACCTCTCGTTAAGGTGCCTTTATTACGTCACTGAAACTGAAGAGTTCTGTCTTCAAAAGTGTGTTTGTAGTGTTTACACCTCCACTATTTCTTCAGCAAATGCTGCCTCTTGGCAAAAAAACTTGGCAGTGCAGATAAGGCCTAAGGAACAATGAGGGAAAACCAGCATCCACTCGTGTTTCCTGCTGGTGCCTATTAATGTTTCCCATACCACGATGTGTAGGAATTATTGACGAAAGGAGCACCATAAAATATGGAACTGACATTAGTAGGGTCAATTGTTCATGTCAATGTTCCTCCCCCACTGTGAACTCTAGGGTTCAGATATGGGGACCTGCATGAAAATCTCCTAAGCTTACTTTTACCAGTTTAGGTTAAAACTTCCCCAAGGTACAAATTAATTTTATCCTTTGTCCTTGGAATATCCTTGGAAGAAGTATTGTTTCTTTGTCTTTGGGACAGACCACTTTTGGATAGCATCCACTTTGGCCTGTAGGGGGCTGATAGTTCCTTGACCCACCTGGTGTCCAAGGTAAGTCACTCTGTTTAGGCCTATTTGACACATTTTAGTCTTAACAGTTAGTCCTGCCTCCCTTGTGTGCTCAAGGACTTTTTATAGATGTTCCAGGTGGTCTGCCCAGGAATCCGAAAATATGGCCACATCATCAAGGTAGGTGACTGCATATTATCCTAATCCCTCTAGGAGACCATCTACAAGTCTTTGGAAGGTGGCGGGTGCATTTCGCAGCCCGAAAGGGAGTACATTAAATTCATACAGCCCGACATGTGTGGTGAAGGCTGACCTTTCCTTGGCAGATTCATCTAGCGGTACCTGCCAGTACCCCTTGGTTAAGTCCAAGGTAGAGATGAACTGGGCCCGTCCCAGTTTCTCTAATAGTTCATCTGAGCATGGCATTGGATAGTTGTCTGGGCGAGTTACAGCATTTAGCTTACGGTAGTCCACGCAAAAACGTATTTCCCCCTCTGGTTTGGGAACTAGAACCACTGGAGATGCCCATGCACTTCCAGAGGGGCAGATTACACCCACCTGTAACATAACCTGGATCTCTCGTTCTATAGCAGTTTTAGCTTGAGGAGACACCCGGTAAGGTTGAACTTTAATTGGGCGAGCATTACCTGTGTCAATGGAGTGGTATGCCCGTTCAGTCAGTCCTGGGGTGGCTGAGAACGTTGGCACGTAGCTAGTGCACAGCTCCTGGATCTGCTGTCGCTGCATACACCCTAGGGTCATGGAGAGGTTCACCTCTTCCACACCACCAGCACTTTTCCCTTTGTAGTAGACACCTTCAGGCCACTCAGCATCGTCTCCTCCCTGGGCTGTAAACTGACAAACCTTTAATTCTCTGGAATAAAAGGGCTTTAGAGAATTACTATGGTACACCTTAGGCTTTGGGTTTGAGGTGGGGAAAGCTATGAGATAATTAATAGCTCCCAGGCGCTCCTGGACCGTGAATGGCCCTTCCCACGATGCTTCCATTTTATGGGCCTGAAGCGCCTTTAAGACCATGACCTGGTCCCCTACTTTGAAGGAACGCTCTCTGGCATGTTTATCATACCAGGCTTTTTGCTCTTTTTGAGCATCCTGTAAGTTTTCTCTAGCAAGGGCTAAAGAGGTTCGGAGGGTGTTTTGTAGGTTGGTTACAAAGTCCAGAATGTTAGTTCCTGGAGAAGGTGTAAATCCCTCCCATTGCTGCTTCACCAACTGTAATGGCCCCTTAACCTCCCGGCCATATACAAGTTCAAATGGGGAAAACCCTAAACTGGGATGTGGTACAGCTCTGTAGGCAAAGAGCAACTGCTGCAACACTAGGTCCCAATCATTGGAGTGCTCATTTACGAATTTACGTATCATGGCCCCCAAAGTTCCATTAAACTTCTCCACCATGCCATTTGTTTGATGGTGGTAAGGAGTGGCAACCAAGTGATTTACACCATGAGATTCCCAAAGGTTTTCCATAGTTCCTGCCAGGAAATTAGTCCCTGCATCTGTGAGGATGTCGGAGGGCCAACCTACCCTGGAAAAAATGTCTGCTAGTGCCTGGCACACACTTTTAGCCCTGGTGTTGCTTAGAGCTACTGCTTCCAGCCTTCGGGTGGCAAAATCCATGAAAGTCAGTATGTACTGCTTTCCTCTGGGTGTCTTTTTCGGAAAAGGACCCAGAATATCCACAGCTACTCGCTGAAATGGAACTTCAATGATGGGGAGTGGCTGGAGAGGGGCTTTGACCTGGTCTTGGGGTTTTCCCACTCTTTGGCATACTTCACAAGACCGGACATAGGTAGAAACATCCTTGCCCATTCCCTCCCAGTTGAATGACCCCCCCAAACGGTCTTTGGTCCTGTTCACCCCAGCATGGCCACTAGGGTGATCATGGGCTAAGCTCAAGAGCTTGGCCCGGTATTTAGTTGGAACAATCAACTGTCTCTGAAGATGCCAGTCTTCCTGGTGTCCACCAGAAAGAGTTTCCTTGTATAAAAGTCCTCTTTCTACAACAAACCTGGGTCGATTAGAAGAGCTGAGAGGCGGTGGGTTGCTCCATGCCGCCGTCCAAGCTCTCTGGAGGCTTTCATCTGCTTCCTGTTCAGTCTGGAACTGTTCCCTTGATGCTGGAGACATCAGTTCCTCATTGGATTGTGGACCTATGCTTGGTCCCTCTGGAAGCGATGTAGGGGATGGGGCTGTTTCCATTGACTGTGACCCGCTTTCCGCTGGGACACTATGTTGGGGTTCAGGCTCTGGCTGAGCCTCTTGTGCAGGGTTATGGGCTGCTGCCAGTTCAGGTTCAGTGGGGCCCTCTGGTGTTGAAGTTGCAAGTCATGGATTCAGTGCTGGCAAATGGTCTGGTGCTGGTTGTTCCGCTGGTTCCGGTTCTGGGACTGGTTCCGTCTGAGTCTCTGGGACTGGATCCACTACTGCTGTTGCAGACATTGGCCGGGGGTCCGGGTCCATCACCTCTGACCGGGTCCTGATAGAAGTTTCCGGAACAGAGCTAGGCCTCACGGCTTGTTTAGCCTGGCTACGGGTGACCATTCCCACCCTCTTGGCCCGCTTCACATGATTGGCCAAGTCTTCCCCCAACAGCATGGGGATGGGATAATCATCATAGACTGCAAAAGTCCACATTCCTGACCAGCCCTGGTACTGGACAGGCAACTTGGCTGTAGGCAAATTGAAAGAGTTGGACTTGAAAGGTTGAATCGTCACTTGGATCTCTGGGTTGATTAAATTGGGGTCCACTAAGGAAGCATGGATAGCTGACACTTGTGCTCTGGTGTCCCTCCATGCGGTGACCTTCTTCCCGCCCACACTCACAGTTTCCCTCTGCTCCAAGGGTATCTGGGAGGTATCTGGGCCTGTGGACCTCTGGTGTGATTCCGGTGCAATGAACTGTAATCTGTTGGGGTTCTTGGGACAGTTGGCCTTTACATGCCCCAGCTTGTTACATTTAAAACATCGTCCAGCTGACGGGTCACTGGGGCGAGGTGGGTTGCTGGAGAATGGGGTGGTGGGATGATAAGGGGTCTGGAGGGTTCTTTGGGAGGTAGGTGGAGCTTTGGGCGGCCCCCGGTAATAGGGTATGGTCTGGGGTTGTCCCTTCTGGTCTCCGCTCCAACTGCGACCAGTTTTCTTCTTCTTTGCCACCTCCACCCATCTGGCTCCAATCTCTCCTGCCTCAATTACAGTTTTGGGCTTCCCATCTAGGATGTATTTCTATTTCCTCAGGAACACCCTCTAAGAATTGTTCCATTTGCATTAGGAAGGGCAAATGTACTGGAGATTCAACACTTGCTCCTGATATCCAGGCATCCCAATGTTTCACAATGTGGTAGGCATGTCGGGTAAATGACACGTCTGGTTTCCACCTTAGGGCTCTGAACCTCCGACGAGACTGCTCGGGTGTTATCCCCATTCTGACTCTCGCCCTGGATTTAAACAGTTCATACTTGTTCATGTGTTCTTTAGGCATTTCAGCTGCCACCTCAGCTAAGGGTCCACTGAGCTGCGGCCTCAGCTCTATCATGTATTGGTCAGTAGAGATGTTGTACCCAAGGCAGGCCCTTTCGAAGTTTTCTAAGAAGGCCTCCGTATCATCGCCTGCCTTGTAGGTGGGGAACTTTCTGGGATGGGGAGTGGTACCTGGAGAAGGATTGCTAGGGTTTGTTGGTATATTCTGCTGAGCCTTTACCTTCTCCATCTCCATTGCATGCTTCCTCTCTTTTTCCCTCTCCTCCTCCTTCAGCCGCATGAGTTCTATCTGTCTTTCATGTTCCCTTTGTTTTTCCTCAGCCTGAAATCTGGCTAATTCCAGCTTTTGTGGAGCCATGGATTTTGTCATCCTAACCTCTGTTTTTAACTAACTTTACACCCGAGGTTTAGAAATAAAGAAACAAAACTTGGCTGTAAAGTTTCGCTGTGCTGGACTAGAATACCTATTCTCTGATAGTGATTGTCAGCATACAGAAAAAGACAATTCCCTTGTCTCTGCTCTGGCCCCAAATCAAAGCAAAAAACCTCCAACTACTTGGAAACCTGCTTACCAGCAGCCCAAAAGAAAAAAAAATCCTTTTCAAACTTGTGCTCCTTGTAAAAAAATCAAAATCCTAAAAAAAAAAAGCCCCTGCCACTTTTGTCTCCAGGCAAATGGGTAGAACAACCCCCTATTTACTTTTAGAAAAAAAACCTTCTGGTTTACCAAGACTGTGAATTTCCCTGCAGGAGTTAAGTACCCTGCCTCCAGGCAAAGAAAACCTGCAATTCACAAAGATAATCCTCTTTTGTCTCTGCTCTGGCCCCAAAGCAGAGAAAAAACAAGCTGCTTTCCAGCAGCTCCAAAGGAAAAAATAATTTCCTTTTTAAAATCTATATTTCTAGTTCAAAAAATCTCAAATTGATCTCAAAATGATTTCAGGTTAATCCCACCACTCTGCCACCATGTCAAGGTTCATCCCCCACTCTGAACTCTAGGGTACAGATGTGGGGACCTGCATGAAAACCTCCTAAGCTTACTTTTACCAGATTAGGTTAAAACTTCCCCAAGGTACAAATTAATTTTATCCTTTGTCCTTGGAATATCCACTGCCACCACGAAACTCTAACTGGGTTTACTGGGAAACATAGTTTGGACACGTCTTTCCCCCCAAAATTCTCCCAACCCTTGCACCCCACTTCCTGGGAAAGGTTTGGTAAAAATCCTCACCAATTTGCATAGGTGAGCACAGACCCAAACCCTTGGGTCTGAGAACAATGAAAAAGCATTCAGTTTTCTTACAAGAAGACTTTTAATCGAAATAGAAGTAAATAGAAGTAAAGGAATCACCTCTATAAAATCAGGATGGTAGATACCTTACAGAGTAATTAGATTCAAAACATAGAGAATCCCTCTAGGCAAAACCTTAAGTTACAAAAAAGACACACAGACAGAAATAGTCATTCTATTCAGCATAATTCTTTTCTCAGCCATTTAAAGAAATCATAATCTAACACATACCTAGCTAGATTACTTACTAAAAGTTCTAAGACTCCATTTCTGTTCTATCCCGGGCAAAAGCAGCAGATAGGCAGACACAGACCCTTTGTTTCTCTTCCTCCTCCCAGCTTTTGAAACTATCTTGTCTCCTCATTGGTCATTTTGGTCAGGTGCCAGCGGGGTTACCTTTAGCTTCTTAACCCTTTACAGGTGAGAGAATTTTTCCTCTGGCCAGGAGGGATTTTAAAGGGGTTTACCCTTCCCTTTATATTGATGACAGTTCATAATTCATTTATCTTAATCATTAAAATGTCATTTTTCAGTGTGTGAAGAGCGACCAACCTGCTTCCTCCATGAGACAAGCCTCCAGCTGTGTATGTAGTGTCTAATATTAACATTTTCTTTCCATCCAGACATTTGTCCTGCGACCATCGCCCTAGACCCTGGGCACATACAGGAAGTCAGGGGAACGCACGGTACATGCAGGAAACACCATTCTGCCTCAGCGTTGGAAACCTTCTCTCCTACTCCATGTCAGATTCCAACTCAACCGACTTCACCAACCCCTCCACCTTCATCCTGCTGGGCATTCCTGGCCTGGAGGGAGCCCAAGTCTGGCTCTCCATCCCCTTCTGTGCCATGTATGCCATAGTCATCCTGGGGAACTTCACCATCCTGTTCATCGTGAAGAGGGAGCCAAGCCTCCATGGGCCCATGTACTATTTCCTCTGCATGCTGGTCATCGCCGACATGGTCCCATCTACGGCCGTCGTACCCAAAATTCTAAGTATCTTCTGGTTCAATTCCAGGGAGATCAATTTCAGCGCCTGCCTCATCCAGATGTTCTGCCTTCTCAGCTGCTCTTTGGTGCATTCTGGGATCCTTGTGGCCATGGCTTTTGATCGCTACGTGGCCATCTGTGATCCCCTGAGATATTCCACCACTCTGACAAACCCTGTGGTGGCCAAAATTGGCCTGGCCCTGGTGCTGCGTGGCGTCATGCTCGCATTGCCCTATCCCTTCCTGGCGAGGAGGTGGCCATATTGCAGAACCAACATCATTCCCTACACATACTGCAAGCACATAGCTGTAGTGAAGCTGGCTTGCGCCGACATCCGCCTCAGTAGTTACTACAGCCTGGCTGTGGCATTCTTGGTGACCGGCGTGGATGTGTTTTGTATCTCCATGTCCTATACCCAGATCCTCAGGGTCATCTTCAGCCTCCCAACAAAGGAGGCCCGCCTCAAGACTTTTGGGACCTGCGGCTCCCACTTCTGTGTCATCTTAGCCTGTTACATCGCACATCTCTTCTCCGCCCTCACGGAACGGTTTGGGCACAATATGGCCCTGCATTTCCACGTTCTCATGAACAACATGTATCTCCTGGTGCCCCCCATGTTAAACCCCATCATCTATGGGTTGAGGAGCCAACAGATTCGGGATAGTCTGCTCCAGCTCTTTACTCATTAAGGGTCCTAAAGCTTTCTCCTGGTTATCTGGCTCTCAGACTGAGCTCCATGCAGAGCTGGCTGGTGACATGGTGCTGGGCCCTCTTCCCTGAATCACTGACTGGCCAGTCAAAGAGACCTGAAACCCTTTCCTGACTTTACTGTGCTGTGTCAGTGTGACAAACTGGGGAATCTGACTATGTGCAACTCCGAGGGTTGCCGCCTTTCTAATTCCTGGTAACTGGAAGCATGAGGCCCCACCCATGTACCATGCATCTTCCCCCAGGTTACGCCCCTGCTATGTGTCTTCCCCTCAAGGCCCTGGCCCTCACTCTCTCCTCTCCTCCCCACCTCCTGTAACTCTCTGGATCGTCCTTGTGACACTCTGCACTCCAAAGCACTCCATATTTACCATGGTGATGCAATTATGGTACGTTTTGTACAAAGTATGTCCTGTGAGGTATCATTCTAAAGGGCTTAATCTGCTTAACATTGATACCTCCTTGCGTTGTATATGAAGTAATGAAATCATGCTTTGTGTGAGTTCCTAAAGTGTGATACGAGGCTGGAAACACCCAAAACCAGCCTTTCAGTTATGTCAAAGGATTAGCTAGACAGTGTTAATTGCTGTCATAAACACTCATCGAGGGAAGAATCCACTAGCACAGGAACTCTGTATAAGAAAGCCTCCACGGAGGGAGTACGGAGACAACGGAGAATGTTTGGCCAATGGGGGTGGACCCTGCACGTCACATACACAGACTTTTCAGAAAACTGGAAGAAACTATAAAAGGTGGGGAGTGAAATCATCTCTTGTCTTCACTGCCCCACAACTCAACATCTGCAAGAAGCTCAGAGGAAGACAAAGGAGTTTGAATGGGGCAGGGGAACCCAGGCTTCAAAGCAGGTACAGCCTTTTCCTCAGGAATCTGTAAGCCTGCTTGTATCATCAGTCAGGGTGAGATATTGCTGATTCAAATCCTATCAAGCATGTATAAGTCTTAAGCTGCAGGTTTGTTTCACTTCCTGAGCAACCTGTTTTGATCTGTTCTTTTATCACTTATAATCATTTAGCATCTATCCTTCTGTAGTTAATAAACCTGATTTATGTTTCATCTTAACTAGTGTGTTTTTGAGTGAAGTGTTTGGGACTCTTAGCTCCATTAGCAAAGAAAGGTGCATATCTTCCCCCATCGAGGGGGGAGAGGCTAATTAATGAGCTTGCACCGTACACATCTCTGTGTTGTGCAAGACGGTGTAATTCTGACTCTATGCTCCTGGAGGGGTGCAAGGCTGGGGAGCTGGGATATTGGCTGATGGTCCATGAGTAGCTTAGGTAAAGCACTCAGGTAACTTAGTTGAGTGTGTGGCAACACCTGCTGTCGTGTTGGGTGAGAACAGGGCCCGGAGGGGCTGGCTGTGTGTCACCAGCAGAGCAGGGGAAGAGGCCAACCCAGCTGAATGGTTTGGGGGCACAGCAGTTCCAACAGCTTCCAGGCTTCTCGCAGAGGTACATCCCATCACAATCTCCTCCTCCCACCCAGCCCCCCCAGTTGGGCTCCCTCTGCTCTGGGGATGGGACGGGAGATGCTGCAGCCTGACAAGGAGCCTGCGTGCGGGTAGGAGGCGGCCCCAGTTAATGACCCAGTGCATCCCTCTGCCCTGCAGTAACTGGACATCGTTATACATAGAGATATGAGTAGAATTCTTAAGTCAGTTTCATGGTCGAGATGGTGAGCTTTACAGTTGCCAAGAGATCTTTCAGAATTAACCCTTCGCTTGCAGCCCAATGTTCAGGATCAAGGTGATCCAGAATGGAGCTGCAGACCTCAGCCTTGTGACTTGAGCTTCTCCTGACGAAGCTGAAGCGGATTTGAGATGACAGGATCAGGACCCAAGTATTCTTTTAAGGACCATTTGCAGGCTATGATAATGAAGAATTGTTGCTTTGAAATAGAATTACCTATTTTCTGTGAATACACTGGTAACTCTTCCATTCATCAGCATAAGGTAATTATCCATTAAGCATGCATTGGTAGTTAACTACAAACATCAAATAGAAGTCTAGACAATGAAATTATTACACCCACGTTTAATTTCAATGTTACTATTTTCTTTTGATCTTTGAATCAACAGATATACCAACAGACAGGAACCATCTGTTTAGATGGTTAACATCTAACAAGATATATATAAACACATACAATTAGGATTACCTCTTGTCATAACCATACAGCTAAGGGTAGGCTAGAATTCCTCCTTTACCTGTAAGGAGTTAAGAAGCTCAAGTAACCTGGTTGACACCTGACCAAAAGGACCAATATGGGAAAGAAGATACTTTCAAATCTGGGGTGGGGGGTGGGAGGCTTTGTTTGGGCTCTTTGTTTGTGAGCTCTCTCCTGGGACTGAGAAGGGCCAGGCAGAAAACTCCTTCTCCTGCAGACCATCCTGAAACGAGTCTCTCATACTACAAAAAGTGAAAGTAAGCAAGGTGAGGTGCATTAGGTTATCATTTGTTTGAGCTTGTGACTTTTCTCTGTGCTAGAGGGAGGTTTATTCCTGTTTTTGTAACTTTAAAGTTGCCTAGAGGGAATTCCTCTGTGTTTTAAATCTTTTGTTACCCTGTAAAGTTACCTTCCATCCTGATTTTACCAAGGTGATTCTTTTACCTTTTTTTAAAAATAAAATTCTTCTTTTAAGAACCTGATTGATTTTCAGTGTCCTAAAGACCCAGGGGTTTAGGTCTGTGCTCACTTTGTAACCAATTGGTTAGGTGGTTATTCTCAAGCCTCCCCAGGAAAGGGGGTGTAGGAGTTTGGGGGGATATTTTGGAGGAGATAGGGCTCCAAGTGGCCCTCCCTGAATGTTTGTTTAAATCACTTGGTGGTGGCAGCGATACCAAGGGCAAGGAAGAAATTGTGCCTTGGGGAAGTTTTTAACCTAAGCTGAAATAAGCTTAGGGGGTCTTTCATGCAGATCCCCACATCTGTACCCCAGAGTTCAGAGTGGGGAGGGAACCCTGACACCTCTAATTCTCTAACAGTACAGGTTTGCATTTTAAAGCTCAAGTCCATTTCCCATGGCTATGTTGCTATTTATGAGAAATGGTCCTATTGACCATTTATATACTTCTCTAATATGTCTTTAAAGGTTGAATTTTGGTCAATTAGCATGCTAGTTGCATAACCCTTTCTGACCATGTCACACCTATTTACTCACATTTGATTGTAGGAACCATCTCGACATTGGTGAGGCCTCATCTGGAGTACTGTGTCCAGTTTTGGGCCCCACACTTCAAGAAGGATGTGGATAAATTGGAGAGAGTCCAGCGAAGGGCAACAAAAATGATTAGGGGTCTGGAACACATGACTTATGAGGAGAGGCTGAGGGAACTGGGATTGTTTAGTCTGCAGAAGAGAAGAATGAGGGGGGATTTGAGAGCTGCTTTCAACTACCTGAGAGGTGGTTCCAGAGAGGATGGTTCTAGACTATTCTCAGTGGTAGAAGAGGACAGGACAAGGAGTAATGGTCTCAAGTTGCAGTGGGGGAGGTTTAGGTTGGATATTAGGAAAAACTTTTTCACTAGGAGGGTGGTGAAACACTGGAATGCGTTACTTAGGGAGGTGGTAGAATCTCCTTCCTTAGAAGTTGTTAAGGTCAGGCTTGACAAAGCCCTGGCTGGGATGATTTAATTGGGGATTGGTCCTGCTTTGAGCAGGGGGTTGGACTAGATGACCTCCTGAGGTCCCTTCCAACCCTGATATTCTATGAT
This sequence comes from Caretta caretta, assembly GCF_965140235.1. Classification (NCBI taxonomy): domain Eukaryota; kingdom Metazoa; phylum Chordata; order Testudines; family Cheloniidae; genus Caretta; species Caretta caretta. Next base: position 8,094,431 of record NC_134206.1, read on the forward strand.
TCTATGATCTCTATCCTTATGTCTTGGGGCTTTTACTGTACTCTTCGCTCATGCTCCTTGTGCTCAGAGGCAGGAGGCTTGAGTGGATAGAAGAAAGGAGTAACTGCATTTTAGATAAAATCCGTTTTCTCCAGCTTCTCTGCTGAGGGGTGGGCTTGGAAGGAATGGAACCTCCCCAGAAGAGGGACCAGAGAGAGGCAGTATTGGTCCAGCCCTTTACAAACACAGAGACTGGATGAGTCAGAAGAAGCTGGGGCAGGAGAGAGGCACAATGGAGGCAGAGGGGACTCTTTGGTTTCAGAGCTATGGCTGCAGCAGAGAGGCAGACTCCAGATGGAGGAGAAGCCAGGAGGTGGCCTCTGGACACCTTAGAGGGCTCTGACGAAATCCCAAAGAATGCTCCAGGGCAGTGAGGACACTGAGGTGGGAATAGTGTACAAGTGTGGTACTGTGTTTAACTGGATCCGGGTATCTCTTGTGCTGTGTAAAGTAGAGGAATTGGTTTAGCAACCCCTTTTGGAAAGCCTGGATCTGTTTGCTTTAACGATCCTGTGCCCTGAAAGAAGGAAACTGAAAACAGAGTTTGCCCAAGGCGGGGGGGCGGGAGGGGAGGGGCTCTGGGAAGGTGTGTTGAAGGAATTGGAGAGTCTGGGGGAGTGAAGCCAAATCTAGTCTCTGGGCCCTGGCGTTTGGCATGCAACTCTCTCTGTATAACCCACACGCCTCCTGGGTGTGGTGTTCTGTCCCATCTAGTGGCACCGAGACCACTTAAAGAGAGAGATAAAATGAGTCTGCTTGACAGCCTTAACTAATAGGGAGTTGGCTTTTACCTCATGTGGTAGAGGGTCATGTACTAAGCTCCAAAGGTCCAAGGTTCGATCCCGCCCACTGACGACCAGCGTCTGTTGGTGTTACAAGTGGTGAATCATCCGGGATTTCAACTGAGAAATCTTTTATGCTACCGAGGAGGTTTGATTCCTGTTTTTGTAACTGTGAAGATGAAGCTAGAGGGGAATCCTCTTTCTTTGAAATCTTTTTATTAACCTGTAAAGTTACCTTCCATCTGGATTTTGCAGATGTAATTCTTTTACTTTTTTCTTTATCATAAAGTTCTTCTTTTAAAAACCTGATAAATTTCAGTGTCCTGAAGACAAAGGGTCTAGTCTGTGCACACATTGCTAAGGCAATTAGTTGGTCTATTCTTCTCAAGTCTCCCCAGGAAAGGGGGTGAAGGGGCTTGGGGGGATATTTTGGGGGAATAGGGATTCCAAGTGATCCTTCCCTGAGTTTTTGATAAAATCACTCGATGGTGGCAGCAATACCGTCCAAGGACAAGGACAGGAATTTGTGCCTTGGGGAAGTTTTAACCTAAACTGGTAGAATATAAGCTTACGGGGTCTTTCATGTGGGTCCCCACATCTGTACCCCAAGTTCAGAGTGTGTGGGGAGGGGGAACCCTGACAGTCTCTCCCTTGGAAAGTGCTCCGCAGAATGGAAGAGGCAGGGAGTCCCTGTTCTCGTGGATTTTGTCCCATCTCACTCTCTCTCTCCATGAATTTTGGTGCCTTTTCTCTCCCTTTCCTTTCTAACTCCTCACACACACACATGCCTCCCTCTCTCTGCCACTTCTAATGCGCATCCCACCCTAGGTGCCAGTTACAAACACTCAAGGCTCTGTAAGTCCATCCACTTCAGTGGAAATAGCAGGTGTAGCACTGTGAACTGCTGCGGTTGAGCACTGATCTGGCTGGGCATGAAGCAGTGCGCATTAGTCTGGTTAATAATCCACATAACACTAAGTCCCTCATCATTACCACCAAGCAGCCTGCAATTGCAAACTGCAACCAGCTCAGTATTAACCTGTCTAGAGGCACTGTTGGGCAGAAGGCAGCTTCTTAGATAGGGCTGGATGCTGCTAGAAAGATGTGGGGGCTGCGCTCTTACAGTGCAGCATTTGTGGGAATGTCATGGCCGCAGGCTTGCTACAAAGCTAGAGATCTATAGAACAATGGGTACCCCAGCTCCAGTGGATGAAAGGAAAATGTGGGGGGCTGAGGAACTCCAGGCTGATGTTTTCATTGCTCACAGTCTCCAGCAGCTGCTCCGTATCAAGATCAGCAGCACAAGAACAGGCGTGAGGAATTCTTGAACCCACTACCGCTCCCATCAGCGTTGTGCCAGTCTTGGCAGCCTTCTTGCTGGGGACACATAGCTAGAGTGAAAGACCAGCATATTCTGAAGTGGGCATACCAAGGAATATCACAATGTGGCCAGTGATCACCTGGGTGCCAAAAGTTTAGGTGACATAACAGACCTGCCACTGCGTGAATATACAACCTGATCCCCTTAAACAGCTTCCCAGAGATTAATCGGAGCAGCACTTTAATGAAGAACTGTCCTTTATTTCATTTGGGGGTCTGATGTGGGGAGGCTCTGTTGCTGCCCGACTGCCTACTTCTGATTCGGAATGAGATGTTTGGTGATCAGTCAGCTCGTAACTCTGGTTTTTGTAACTCTGAGGTTCTACTGTAGATGCTGTTTAACATCCTCTTTGACAGCTAATGGATTGGAAAAGTATTTCATGACTGTGTGTGAGCTGAGTACCTGATACTGCTCCTTTCCAAATGCAGAACAAAACTATTTCTTGAACACGTCTCCCTTTTCTCCAACATTAACAAGTTTCCTTTCTCCCTCTAGGAATTGGCCTATACATTTTCTTGGGTTTCTTTTGTTCTTATGATAATTAATAACCTCCTTTTTCTTATCCTTAGCCCTGCAAAGCATGGATTTCCCCCGATGTCTGTAACATCCTGTATCAATTTTCATAACTTCCAATTTCTATTGCTTGCTATCGATTTTCCCTTTCCCCCATTTGTTATATATTGCTTTCCCCCCCTCAATTGCTGCCTTCACTTTGCTACTGAACTGGGTTTTCAATCAAAGTTCTCCACTTTCTTGATTGTGGAATCAATGCTTTTTGGTTCTCTCATAAACTCTTCTTAAAGAACTTCCATTTTTCATTCCCATTTGTCTGTCTAAATTTTTCCTCACAATCAGTTTTGCTGATAATTTGCCTCCTCTTTGGGGAATTGGCCCTTTTGAAGGGTATCTGTAGATAGCTATTACTGGCTGGGAGCTGTTCTCTGTTTGTCCATTTCAATGTAATCAGTTCCATTCTTTATTTTGTTCTCCTCTATTGTATGCCCCCTTAATTGTCTCTTCTCTAAACTAACCAGTCCCAGACTTTTCAGTCTGTCCCCATACTGCAGCCTCCCCCATTCTCACAGCCTGCTTGGGAAATCCCCTTTCTATCTTCTACATCCTTTATAGAGACTGGGTGACCAAAAGGGAGTGCATCTCCAGAGCAGGATATTTTCCCTCCCATTCCTTAGGCATCTGAACATTGTCTTTGTTGTGGCCACTACTGCAAATGAGCAGGTGTTTCCGTGGAGCTGCTATCAATGATGCCCAAGTCTTTTCCCTGAGGTGGGTTCTAGTTGGGATGTTTCCCCCGGCATATGTCTTGGCAAAGGTGTTTTTTCCCCACTCTCAGATTTTCAGTAACTTCATGAATGGAAACTCCCTGCAGCATGGGCTTGCTAGCCTGGGTTTCATTGTATTGAGCCTATGTGTAAATTGGCAGATTTTTTTCACTGAAAGTTTGGTCAATGGCCAAAAAGCCTTAAAAGGAAATCATTGTTGTATGTTCATGCTGTCTTTCTCTTTCAGCATAGAGCGTCCACATGTGGGGCAGTCGCAAAGACAGTGAGAGCAGTGCAGTATGGGTAGCTATCCCACAGTTCAGTTCTCTATCTTGTGCCGATTGGTGTTGTGGGAAGGCAAAGCAGATTGCATCACATCATAGCTCCGGAATCAATGTCCCATGATGCATTGCTTTCCATCCCAACATTCCATGTGCTTCTCTCTCCAGTTTCTAGCATTTTTCAACGTCCCTTGATTTCTGCTCAGCCTGATACCTCTTTCTACAGGAATGGATGCCGCACAGCTCTGCTAGCTGTCAGTAGCACATCACGAATGGCAATGTTGTCCCCTGAGAAGTGCCCCACGACCCTTTTCACATTGCTTTTCTCCTAAGCACAATGTCCACCACCCCTGGGAACACTCACCATGCTTGTAGTATTCACAGGCATGTGTGCCTGTCAAGAGTCAGTAGGAAAGTGACTGGTGTGTTACCAGCAGTGTATTTGCTGGTAACAATCTTGAAGTTGCAAAGGCAACAGGAGTCACAGTTGGCTGATGTGGTGTCTGATGTGGATAGCAGCAGCTTTAGATTAATTTTGGCATTCACGGAACAGTTAACATGAGGGAACGTCACATTTGGGCTTGGGAAACTAGAACGCAGTGGTGGAATCGCATTGTTATGCAGGTCTGAGATGACAAGTAGTGGCTGCAGAACTTTTGGATGTGAAAAGCCACCTTCCTGGAATTGTGTACTGTGCTTATCCCAGCCCTGCAGTGGAAGGACACCCAAATGAGACCTGCTTTCTCGGTGGAGAAGCATGTGGCGATTGCAGTGTGGAAGCTGGTGACTCCAGGCTGCTACTCTTCGGTCACAAATCAGTTTGGAGTTGGGAAGTCATTCGCTGGGGCTGTGTCAACCCGACTGGGCAGGGCATTAATCACATCCTGCTGCACAAGACCTTGACTCTTGGCAACATGCATGACATTGGTTTTGCCTAGAGGGATTCTCTATGTTTGAATCTAATTACCCTGTAAGGTATCTACCATTCTGATTTTACAGAGGTGATTCCTTTTTTACTTCTATTAAAAGTCTTCTTGTAAGAAACTGAATGCTTTTTCATTGTTCTAAGATCCAAGCGTTTGGGTCTGTGGTCACCTATGCAAATTGGTGAGGATTTTTACCAAACCTTCCCCAGGAAGTGGGGTGCAAGGGTTGGGAGGATTGTGGAGGGAAAGACGTGTCCAAACTACATTTTTTCAGGAACCCAGATAAAGTTTGGTGGTGGCAGTGGAATCCAAGGGCAAAGGGTAAAATAATTTATACCTTGGGGAAGTTTTAACCTAAGCTGGTAAAAGTAAGCTTAGGAGGTTTTCATGCAGGTCCCCACATCTGTACCCTAGAGTTCAGAGTGGGGAAGGAACCCTGACACTTGTCAAAAAGGCATCACTAGCGTGCCAAATGCCCATTCCACGGTCATCCTGCTCCTACTCAGCCTATTGTTGAAATGCTCCTTACTTGTCTCCAGTTTCCCTGTGTACGGCTTCATGAGCCCTGGCATTGAGGGGTATGCCAGGTCTCCCAGGATCACTGTGGGTCTTTCAACATCCCCTACAGGGATCTTCTGGTCTGGAAAGAAAGTCCCTGCTTTTAGGATTTTGTAAAGGCTGGTGTTCCTATTTTCATGCATCATGCACTTTTCCGGACCATACTACATTGATGACTATGAATCACCTGCGGTGATCCATGAATGCCTGCAACACCATGGAAAAAATATCCCTTCCGATGGATATATTCCATCACAAGGCATCTGGGGCCAAAATCGGAATATGTGTGCCGTCTGTCGCCCCTCCGCAGTTGGGGCAGCACAGCTATTTTATCAGCCATTTAAAGAAATCATAATCTAACACATACCTAGCTAGATTACTTACTAAGTTCTAAGACTCCATTCCTGTTCTGTCTCCGGCAAAAGCATCATACAGACAGACACAGAGCCTTTGTTTTTCTCCCTCCTCCCAGCTTTTGAAAGTATCTTGTCTCCTCATTGGTCATTTTGGTCAGGTGCCAATGAGGTTACCTTTAGCTTCTTAATCCTTTACAGGTGAGAGAATTTTTCCTCTGGCCAGGAGGGATTTTAAAGGGGTTTACCCTTCCCCCATATTTATGACAACAAGTTAGACCTCAATGAGGAAAATATTCCCATAGCCATGTGTTGCTTGTTGTATAATATTTGTAAAGGGAAGGGTAAAAAGTTTGCTCAGGGGTGCACTGCTGAGACAGAGCACTTGGCTGTTGATTTTGAGCAGCCAGACACCAAGGCTGTTAGAGGGGCATAATGGGGGGCAATTCGAATCAGGGAGGCTTTGCAGTAGCACTTTGAAAAGGAGAATGAGTAATATTTGTTGCTATCCTTGGGTTTGTAATGTATAATGAAGTCCAGTTTTGGTAGGGTAGGAAGCAGTTTTGATTGTTCTGGCCTAGGGTTCAATATAAGGAAATGATAAATCTGCCTGCTTGTTTCCTGCTGCCATCTGCTATCATAACTTCCACAGAAACAAATAAACAGAGCTTATCATTTAAATAACTTTGCTTTTATTGCCAAAAAAAACGCAACATGATGCACACAAGCACAGCTGACCATAAGTCCAGTTTTCATTTGAAAAGGTGTCTGCGGAGGTGGAGTGAACGGTAAAGTGAGACGTCCCAGAAATCGGAAAGGAATGTGCGGCTGGAGTTTGGGGAGGACATGGGAAAGAGTTCTGAATGTGCCGAAGGGGAGGGCGGGCACCCATCTGCTCAGTCTGGAGCATCAGGAGGGACTGCAGAATGGTGGTTTGCTGCCCCAAAACTTTTAACAGCCTCTCCATTGCATCCCTAGTGTATGCCTCTTTTTCTTTACTTTCCTGCTTCTCGCTTTCCCTCCACTGCCTGCATTCCGTCTTGTCCGCATCAGAATACTGCAGCACCTCCCAGAATATATCTTTCTTGCTCTGGCTTGGGTGCTTTCTCACTGGGAGGAAACACTCAGCTGGAGTGGAGGGAGTGCCTTCTTTCAAAGACATATCTGGTGAAGCACAAGAAACAATAAAAAGAAGCATGATCATTAAGTACACGTACAGCATTGAAACACAACGTTAAAATACACTGTTGGTAACACACCAGTCACTTTTCCACTGACCCTTGACAAGCACACCTGCCGGCGAACACTACAAGGATGGTTTCAGAGTAACAGCCGTGTTAGTCTGTATTCGCAAAAAGAAAAGGAGTACTTGTGGCACCTTAGAGACTAACCAATTTATTTGAGCATAAGCTTCAGTGAGCTACAGCTCACTTCATCGGATGCATACTGTGGAAACTGCAGCAGACTTTATATATACACAGAGAATATGAAACAATACCTCCTCCCACCCCACTGTCCTGATGGTGAGTGTTTCCAGGGGTGGTGGACATTGGGGGTGGGAAAAAAGCAATGTGAAAAGGGTCGCGGGGCACTTCTCAGGGGACAATACTCTAAAGTTTTCTACAGGTGGGGGTCATTGTGGCAGATACCTCTCTCCTGAGAGTAAGCAAGAAAGCAAGCATGCATCTACTACATGCTTGCGGTTTCCGCCCTGGTCCCTATGATACTTGCCTGTGTGCTCCTTTGGTCCTTGCCCAAGTAATGGCTGAATGGCGTGAGAAAGTGTCCCTCAATGGGGGAAGGAACAAAGCAGTTCTGTCAAGGAACCTCCAGCAGAGGATTGGCAAGTACCTGCAGGAAAGTTTCCTAGAGATCTCTCCGGAGGATTCCAGTAAAATCTTGGTGTGCATCAACACCCTGTTCTTGGTGTGCATCAACACCCTAGCTGCTTGCGGAAATGCCAGCACACACAAACACAGCCAGCCTTGTACATTTCTCTTCCCTCAACCCACCTCTGCACTTCACAAAGCAAAACCACTTACTAGGGGCCTTCTCTCCTGCTTCTGGCTCACCTGATTGTGACTGATAAGACACCTGCAGAGTGGAGAACAGCTCCTGACTGGACACAGCACTGGGCAACCCTGGCATGGGCTCCACATCTTTTAATGCCTCCACATCATTATTGATGACCTCCTCCTCTGGGTTAGGTCGAATTTCCATTGGCTCCGGCCCCACCGAAGTATCCACAGGGCTCTTGGTGGTGGAAGTGGGGTCACTACCAAGGATAGCATCCAACTCCTTATAAAAATGGCAACTCTGGGGCGCAGCACAGGAGCAACTGTTTGCCTCCCTTGCCTGCTGGTACGTGTGCCTCAGCTCCTTCACCTTTGCTCTGCACTTCCACTTCTCCCGATCAAAGCCCTTTTCCTGCAAGCTGCAAGAAATCTTCCCCTAGGTATCGAAATTCCTACAGCTGGAGCACAGCTGGGACTGCACAGCATCCTCTCTCCAAATACTGAGCAGATCCAGCAGATCCACACTGGTCCAAGTGGAAGACCATTTGCGGCATGGATCCACCATGGCTACCTGGGAAGATGTGATGTGAACACTCTACACCCAGTAAACAGGAAGGGGAATTTCAAAATTCCTGGGCCTTTAAAGGGGGAGGAGTGGAAAGTATTTACTTGGATGCAGGGCAGCAGAGTTGAAACTCCTGACCAGCGTGGTTAGGATGGGCATTGTGGGATGCCTTCAGGAGGCCAATTACAGCAATGAAATCAAGCATCGTGTCTACACTGGCACCTCAGCGACAAAACTTTTCAGCAAACGGCCTTACAACTCTCATTCAGGTGCCTTTATTCCGTCCCTGAAACTAAGGAGTTCCATCATCAAAAGTGGCTTTGTAGTGTTTACACCTCCACTATTTCTTCACCAACTGCTGCATTTTGGCAAAAAAACTTGGCAGTACATATAAGGCCTAAGGAACAATCAGGGAAAATCAGTATCCACTCGTGTTTCCTGCTGGCACCTATTAAGGTTTCCCACACCACGATGTGTAGGAATTATTGATGAAAGGAGCACCATAAAATATGGAATTGACATCAATAGGGGCAATTGTTCATAATTCATTTATCTTAATCATAAAAATGTCATTTTTCAGTTTGTGAAGAGCGACCAATCTGCTTCATCCATGAGACTAGCCTCCAGCTGTGCATGAAGTGTCTCATATTAACACTGTCTCTCCATCCAGGCATTTGTCCTGCGACCATCACCCTAGATCCTGGGCACATTCAGGAAGTCAGGGGAACATACGGTACATGCAGGAAACACAGTTCTGCCTCAGCGTTGGACACCTTCTTTCCTACTCCATGTCAGATTCCAACTCAACTGACTTCACCAACCCCTCCACCTTCATCCTGCTGGGCATTCCTGGCCTGGAGGCAGCCCATGTCTGGATCTCTATTCCCTTCTGCACCATGTATGCCATAGCCATCTTGGGGAACTTCACCATCCTTTTCATCGTGAAGAGGTAGCCGAGCCTCCATAGGCCCATGTACTATTTCCTCTGCATGCTGGTCGTCACCGACCTGGTCCCGTCTATGACCATCCTACCCAAAATGCTGAGCATCTTCTGGTTCAATTCCAGGGAGATCAATTTCAGTGCCTGCCTCACCCAGACGTACTTCATTCTCAGCTGCTCTGTGATGCATTCTGGGATCCTCGTACCATGGCTTTTGATTGCTCCGTGGCCATCTGTGATCCCCTGAGACATTCCACCACTCTGACAAACCCTGTGGTGGCCAAAATTGGACTGGCCGTGGTGCTGCGTGGCGTCATGCTCATACTGCCCCATCCCTTCCTAGCGAGGAGGTGGCCATATTGCAGAACCAACATCATTCCCTACACAAAAGATTATGCTCAGATAAATTGATTAGTCTCTAAGGTGCCACTAGTACTCCTTTTCTTTTTCTTTCAAAACCATTTCTTTGAATTTACAATAACCTAAAGCACCATCAATTGTCATTTTATTGAATATATCCAGAGCTTTACCAGTTAAATTAGTAACTAAAGTGGCATCTTCTGGTCATCAGGAATCTTATGAATCACACACAGCCTCTCAAAGGTAGTGAAGGATTCAGCAATATCCCCTGCCTCATTGTATGCAGGACACAGCTGTTCTCATCTGAGGATTGTTGGAGAGGTGGGAATGAGTGGAGTGGAAGAGTTCTGGTTCTGCTTTTCCAGCAAGTCTAATTGGTGATTCCGCTCTCTCTCTTTCTTCTCACTTTCTTGTGTTTTAGTTCCATACCCCTTCTGTGTTTAGCCCCCTATCTGGCAGACTCTGCCTGCATTAGCTGCGAAATTCTCTTGTGTTTTTTCTTTTTCTACTGCCTGCAAACTGAATATCTCCGATTTCACAATCCTTTTGCTGTTTGCACTCATCTTGCTGCTTCTCTGTCCCTACTTCCTTTTCCCAAAATAAGCAAACAGAAAATAACAAACTGGTCACCTCTTTGACTAATCTCCAGCCACCACACTTCAAATCTCACTTAAAATTTCTATACCAGTGTATGAAGTACAAATCTCAGAACAAGAAGTGGTGCATTTCACCCTGCTCATTGTGCTGGACTTCCCCAGAGCGCAACCTCAAACTCGGGTACCCCTGAGCCCTCTGGCACACTATAATCTGAGTCCCCTCTCACACTGTGATTATGTAACAAATTGCAGACCCCTCCAGGTCCTGCAGTCACACAAACATTCACAGGAAGTGACACACCGAGCTGAGTTACATGACTTTCGCCAGCCACTCATGAACCAACAATAGAGAGGCTCCAGCCAATTCCCCCCAGCTCCCCAGTTTAGGACCCCAGAGCTGTACCGTCTTGCCCTGGTCAGAAGCCTGACCAGTGTAAATTTATTACCCAGTCTGCATCTCCCTCAATGTGGAGAGGACAATGCACCAGCCTCTCTTCTTGAGCAGATTTCCCTTTTGCATTTCAAACAACACACTGTTTTAGGTAAAAAAACATAAAACCGATTTCTTAACTACAGAAAGATAGATTTTAAGTGATTATAACTAATAAGTTAACAGATCAAAGTAGATTACCTAAGAAATGAAGCAAAATTGCAATCTAAGTTCTATAAACTTAAAAGGGTTTGACTCAAGTACTTTCTCACCCTGAGTCTTCCATACATGGGCTAAGATTTCTCCTTTCCAGCTTGAGAACAGCTCCTCATTCAAAATCTTTTCCCTCTAGCTGTGTTTTGAGGTGTTGAATTGTGAGGGGAGTGAGGTCAAGTGATGATGTCACTTCCCCTTTTTAGAGCTTCTGCCAGGTGCAGGGAAATTCATTGTCCCAAACGAAGCACAGTAGTGTAGAGCGTCACAGGGATGATCCAGAGAGTGACAGGGGGTGGGGAGGAGAGCAGTGAGTGAGGGGTGGGGTCTTGAGGGGAAGAGGCAGAGCAGGGGTGGAACCTGGGGGAAGAGGCAGGGCAGAGGGGTGAGGCCTCAGGCTTCCAATTACCAGCAATTAGAAGGGTGGCAACCCTATGAGTTGCACAAAGATGGATTCCCCTGTTTGTCACGTTGACACAGCACAGTAAGGTCAGGAAAGGATTTAATGTCTCTTTGACTGGCCAGTCAGTGATTCAGGGAAGGGGCCCACCACCATGTTACCAGCGAGCTCTGCATGCAGTTTTGTCTGAGAGCCAGAGACCAGGAGAAAACTTTAGGTCCCTTTCTGAGTAAAGAGCTGGAGCAGCCTACTCTGGATCTCCTGAGTCTTCACCCCATAGATGATGGGGTTTAGCATGGGGGGCACCAGGAGGTACATGTTGGCCATGAGAACGTGCAAATTCAGGGCCACATTGTGCCCAAACCGTTCCGTGAGGGCGGCAAAGAGATGTGGGATGTAAAAGGCTAAGATGACACAGAGGTGGGAGCCACATGTCCCAAAAGTCTTGAGGTGGGCATCCTTTGTTGGGAGGCTGAAGATGGCCCTGAGGATCTGGGTATAGGACATGGTGATAAAAAGCACATCTAGACCGATCGCCAAGAATGCCACAGAGAGGCTGTAGTAACTTCTGAGGCAGATGTCGGCACAGGCCAACTTCACCACAGCAATGTGCTCACAATAGGTGTTTGGAATGGTGTTGGCTCTGCAATATGGCAACCTCCTCACCAGGAAGGGATAGGGCAGTATGAGCATGACACCACGCAGCACCACAACCAGGCCAATTTTGGACCACCACAGGGTTTGTCAGGGTGGTGGAATGTCTCAGGGGATCGCAGATGGTCACAGAGCGATCAAAAGCCATGGCCACGAGGATCCCAGACTGTATCACAGAGAATCTGAGAATGAAGTACATCTGGGTGAGGCAGGCACTGAAATTGATCTCCCTGGAAATGAACCAGAAAATGCTCAGCATTTTGGGTAGGATGGATGTAGACAGGACCAGGTCGGTGATGGCCAGCATGCAGAGGAAATAGTACATGGGCCCATGGAGGCTTGGCTCCCTCTTCGCGATGAACAGGATGGTGAAGTTCCCCAAGATGGCTATGGCGTACATGGCATAGAAGGGGATGGAGATCCAGACATGGGCTGCCTCCAGGCCGGGAATGCCCAGCAGGATGAAGGTGGAGGGGTTGTTGAAGTCAGTTGAGTTGGAATCTGACATGGAGTAGGAGAGAAGGTTTCCAACGCTGAGGCAGAATGATGTTTCCTGCATGTACCGTACGATCCCCTGACTTCCTGTATGAACCCAGGCTGTAGGACGATAGTCGCAGGACAAATACCTGGATGGAGAGACAGTGTTAATATGAGACACTTCATGCACTACTGGAGGCTGTTCTCATTGATGAAGCAGGTTGGTCGTTCCACACACACTGAAAAAAGATATTTTCATTATTCAGATAAATGAATTATGAACAAAAGACCCTAATAATGCCAATTCCATATTTTATAGTGCTCCCTTTGTCAATAATTCCTACACATCCTGGTGTGGGAAACCTTAATAGGCACCAGCAGGAAGCATGAGTGGATACTTGTTTTCCCTTATTGGTCCCTCGGCCGTGTCTACACTGCCAAGCTTTTTTTGCCAAAAGGCAGCATTTGGTGATGAAATAGTAGAGGTGTTAACACCTCAAACACTTTTCATGATGGAACTCCTCAGTTTCAGTGACGTAATAAAGCCACCTGGACGAGAGCTGCAAGGTTTTTACTCAAACTTTTTGTCGCCAAAGTGCCAGTGTAGACACCCTGCTTGATTTTATCACTGTAATTGGCCCATTGCTCACTCACCATGCTTGCATTGTTCACTGGCATGTGTGCTTGTCAAGAGTTATGGGGAAAGAGACTGGTGTGTTACCAGCAGTGTACTTTAATGTAGCATTTCAATGCTGTACATATAGTTAACAATAATGCTTCTGTTTATTGTTACTTGTGCTTCACCTGATATGTTCTTGAAAGGAGGCACCCCCTCCACTCCAGCCGAGTGTCTCCACCGGATAAGAAAGCACCAAAGATGGAGCAAGGAAGATATGTTCCGGGAGGTGCAGCAATACTCTGATGCAGACAAGATGGAACGCAGGCAGTGGAGGGAAAGCGAGAAGCAGGAAAGGAAAGAAAATGAAGCATACTCTAGGGATGAAATGGAGAGACTGATGAAAGTTTTGGAGCAGCAAACCAACATGCTGCAGTCCCTCCTGATGCTCGAGACTGAGCAGATGGGTGCCCGCCCTCCCCTTCAGCACATTCAGAACTCTTTCCCATGTCTTCCCCAAACTCTGCCCACTCATTCCTTTCTGAGTTCTGAGACGTCTCACTTTACTGTTCATTCCACCTCTGCAGACACCTTTTCAAATGAAAGCTGGACTTACGTTCAGTAGTGTATGTGTGCGTATGGTGTTGTGGGTTTTTTGGCAATAAAAGCAAAGTTATTTGAATAATAAGCCCTCTTTATTTGTTTCTGTTGAAGTTATGATAACAGATGGCAGCAGCAAACTAGCAAGCAGTTTCGTCATTTCCTTATATTGAAACCTGGACCAGAACAATCACAACTGCTTCCTACCCTACCAAAACTGGACTTCATTATGCATTACAATCCCATGCATAGCAATAAACATTACTTGTTCTCATTTTCAAAGTGTTGCCGTAAAGCCTCCCTGATTTGAATTGCCCCCCATTGTGCTATCTGCTAGCCTTGATATCGGACTGCTTAAAATCAGCAGCCATGTGTTCTGTTTCAGCAGTGGACCCCTGAGAAAACTTTACGCCCTGACCTAGGATTCCAGGTTTCCCAGGTACGGCTTCATGAGCCCTGGTGTTGAAGGGTATGTCAGGTCTCCTGGGAGCACTATGGGCATTTCAACATCCCCTGTGGGGATCTTCTGGTCTGGAAAGAAAGTCCCCACTTTCAGCTTTCTGTAAAGGCCGGTGTTCCTAAAGATTCATGCGTCATGCACTTTTCAGGACCACCCTGCATTGATGTCAATGAAATGCCCACAGTGATCCTCGAGTACCCATAACACCATGGAGAAGTACCCCTTCCAATTAATATATTCTATCACAAGGCATCCAGTGCCAAAATTGGAATATGTGTGCTATCTATCGCCCCTCTGCAGTTGGGGAAACGCATTTCTGCAAAGCCATCCGCAATGTCACGCACGTCCACAAGAGTTACGGTCTTATGCAGCAGGATGTGCTTAATGGCCCTGCACACTTGCGTTAACGCAGCCCCAAAGGTCGACTTCCCAACTCCAAACCATTTTGAGACCGATCAGTAGCAGCCTGGAGTTGCCAGCTTCCACAATGCAATCGCCATGCGCTTTCCCACCGAGAGCACAGCTCTCATTTGGGTGTCCTTGCGCGGGAGGACTAGGGTGAGTTCAGTACACAATTCCAGGAAGGTGGCTTTCCACATCCAGAAGTTCTGCAGCCGCTGAGCGTCATACCAGACCTGCAGAACGATGCGATTCCACCACTCACTGCTAGTTTCCCGAGCCCAAAAATGTCGTTCCACCATGCTCAGCTGTTCTGTGAATGCCAAAAGCAATCTAACGCTGCTCTTATCTGTGTCAGACATTGTGTCAGGCAACTGTGACTCCTGTTGCTTTCGCAGCTTCGAGATTGACTCCACTGCCATTCACGATGTGCTACTGACAGCTAGGAGAGCTGTGCGGGATCCATTCCCGCAAACAGAGGGGGCAGACTGAGCAGAAAACACTGGACGTTGGAAAATGACACATAGGACGTTGGAAAATGCTGTGACGGAAATAAATGCATCATGGGACATTGAGCCTGGAGCCATGATATGCTGTGATCTGCTCTGCCTTCCCACAACACCTATGTGCACAAGATGGAGAGCTGAACTGTGGGATAGCTACCCACAGTGCATTGCTCTCACTGTCGTTGCGACCGCCCCACCTGTGGACGTGCTATGCCGAAAGAGAGAGGCAGTGTGAACATGCAACAACGATTTTCTTTAATGGCTTTTTCGTCATTGACCAAACTTCCAGTGAAAAAAGTCTGCCAATTTTCACATAGCCTTAATGCAATGAAACCCAGGCTACAGAGCCAAGCTGTAGGAAGCTTCTCATTCACCTAGTTACTGAAAATCTGAAAGTGGGGAAAAAAACACCTTTGCCAAGACATGCGCCGGGGGAAACATCCCAAATAGAACCCACCTCAGGGAAAAGACTGGGGCGTCATTGATAGCAGCTCCACGGAAACACCTGCTCATTTGCGGTAGTGGCCACAACAAAGACAATGTTCAGATGCCTAAGGAATGGGAGGGAGAATATCCTGCTCTGGAGATGCACTCAGTTTTGGTCACCCAGTCTCTATAAAGGATGTAGCAGATAGAAAGGGGATTTCCCAGGCAGGCTGTGAGAAAGGGGGAGGCTGCCATATGTGGAGAGACTGAAAAGTCTAGGACTGGTTAGTTTAAAGAAGAGACAAATAATGAGGCATAGGATAGAGGAGAAGAAAATAAAAGAATGGAACTGATTACATTGAATGGACAAACAGAGAACAGCTCCCAGCCAGTCATAGCTATCTACAGATACCCTTCAAAAGGGCCAATTCCCCAAAGAGGAAACAAACTGGGTATGTTTAGTTTGGAAAAAAGGAGATTAAGGATGGACATGATAGCGATCTTCAAATATTTGAAAGGCTGCCATAAGAAGATGAGGAAAGTTTGTTTCTCTCCTGAGACAGAGGGCAGAACAAAAGGCAATGGGTTCAAAGTACAGCAGAGCAGATTGAGATTAAATGTCAGGAAAAACTTGTTGCTGGCACCCAGTGCCGAGAGGCAAAACAACAGCAGGGGTTCGTTACCCGGTGTGTTTCACTCAATAATCACAACGGGGTGGAGAAGCAGAAAAGTTTATTTGCAGCTGCAAACAAGGTACAGGGAGAATAGAATCTCAAATCCTGCTCCCCTTAGCAGGTCATTACACACACTTTTATATTCCTTAATGCTACTGCACTACACATCAGCCAATCAAAACTTTACACAAATACTCTGCCTTCCTTATATGGGTTACAACAATGTTTATTTCCTGCAACCTCTAACAAGCATTCCTAGCAACTTAAACAACCAGCACATTCTGTCTGGCCTTGTAACTGTCTCTCCTATTATCTTTAACTTGGCGTCAGCAAACCTTACACTATAAGGCATTATCTGCTGCTGCAACATTGTTTTAAGAGCAAAAAGAGCTTACTCAAACCAGCCAGGCCTGCATTCTATTAAGGGGGGTTAAGAAGAAGCCCTTAGGCCTTCAGCAGGGAGACTTCCTCGACCCTTATGGCCTTCCATCCCCTCAACTTAATTAGTGGCCATGCCCTGGGGTCTCCAACAAACTCCCTCACTGTAAGAACAGCAGGACAATGGAACAGTCACCTAGGCAGGTGGTGGAAGCTCCTTCACTGGAGGTTTTCCAAAGGAGGCCGGATAGCCTCTGTCCTGGATGGTTTCGACACAACAAATCCTACATTTTGGTTTTGGGTTAGACTAGCTGATCCTTGCAGGTCCCTTCTCACTTACTGGAGGCCATCAGCCAGGGGTAGAGGAAAGAGGGACATTTTGGCCAGTGAAATTGGCACTAACACCTCCCCTGTGGCAAGAGCCCCAGCATGGTTAATGGCTGCGCAGTGTGGAAAGGACCACAGACCTATTCTCTAGCCCATCTCGCCGACGTTGCACTGGGTTTGTCGAGCAGGTGAGCTCCTCAGCAAGAGATGGGTACCTGTGCATTCTGAGCCTGACGTGTCTTCCCAGGGAATCCCCCCAGGCAGCCATTTCCCACACCTCTCTCACCCCAGCATCTGCAGCAGCAACACAGGGGTCTGCAACATTTATAATCTAGCTGTGCGCAATCCCAGGGGGGTTTGATCAGCCTCCAGGGGAGAAGCAGCATGTGAACGGAAACAGGCTGGAGACTAGAGACACTCTCGCCAATGAGATCTGGAGAAAGGTGACTGAGGGGAGATACAAACACTTTCTGCAGGCACATGGAGCTATCGCTAAGGGGTCAGAGATCAGTAATTCTCATCATTAACCATCATCATATTGTGCAGAAAGTGTCATTGAAGGATCTTCAAAACACCTAGCAAAGGAAGGTCACTAGGAACATATCCCCATTATACTAATAGGTAAACTGAGACGTGACTTGGTGAAGGTCACACAGAGAATGACAGACAGAACCCAGAAGTCCTGACTTCGCTACTGTCACCACGGTCTCTCCATTAGTAACTGAGCGCATGACAAGAAGGAAATGGATTCATGGTATAGCATTGCTTGTTCGTTCCATGGCTTTGAGAGACTTGCCCAGGATGCAACCTGGAATTGGGGTACCACTGAGCCCTCTGGCATACCAACCTGGCTCCCTCTCACACTGTGAGGCTGTGACAAGCTGCAATCTGCTCCAGGTTTTGCACTTCCACTGCCAGAGACGCACCCAGCTGCAGTTACATGAATGCTTTCACTAGGCACTCATGAACCACCAATAGAGAGGCTCCAGCCAATTCCTGTCTACCCCCAGCTCCCCAGCCTAGGACCCCAGAGATGTACTGTCTTACCTTGGTCAGAAGCCCGGCGAGTGTAAGTTTATTACTCAGTCTGCCCCTCCCTCAGTGTGGAGAGGACAATGCACCAGCCCCTGTTCCTGAGCATATTTCCCTTTTACATTTCAAACAATACACTGTATTCGGTAAAAATATATAAAACCTCTTTATTAACTACAGAAGGATAGATTATAAGTGATGACAAGTAATAAGTGTACAGATCAAAGGAGATTACCTAAGAAATAAAGCAAAATGACAATTGGAGTTCTATAAACTAGACAGGATTTGAATTACGCAGTGTGTCACCCTGATGGTACAAACCGTCCACCTGTCTTCCATACACAGGCTAGAAATGCCTTCAGCTTGGGACCAAATCCCCAGTTTGGTCCTTCTTCCTAAGGTTTTTCCAGGTGTTGAGTTATGCGGGGAGTGAGGCCAAGTGATTTGTTACTTCCACCTTTTATGGCTTCTGTCTTGTGGAGGGAACCTCATTTTTCCAAGCAAAAGCCCCCAGTACAGTTAGTGGAAAAGTACAGGCACAAATGGAATCCAGTGTCACATCAGCTGGTCACATGCCCTCGCACGCTTTCAGAGCTTTAGATACAAAAATGATACATGCATACAAAGAAGGTAATCATATTCAGCAAAGCGTAACTTTTTCATTGATACCTTACATGACATACTTTATATAAAATATATCACAGTCATATCACCGTGGTAAATATGGGAGTGCCAGGGAGATGCTTTGGGGCACAGAATGTCACACCTCCCCCAATAGTTTACTGCAGGAGTTTTAGTCACTGACTTATTTGGAGGGAGTGTGCACAAGGCCTTCTTAAGTGTTGGAACATACAACTCCCAAGTGTTGCAAACATTGTAGTGTTCTCCACATGTGTTTTTGCAAAGTTCTGTGTGCCTTCTCTGGGTCATTAGAAAACCTCTCTTTGTATCTGTGCAGCATTGTCAACCATTGTGCTTTTCCAGCTGGTGATAACTCAATAGAGATATTCATCAATGTCATGCAGTGGTGTGCCTCAGTTTCCCCTTCCACAAAGACAACCACATTTTTTATGGTTTCCCTGCTGTAAGGAGGTTTGAGCCTGTTTACAGGTGTCAGAGGAACAGCCGTGTTAGTCTGTATTCGCAAAAAGAAAAGGAGTACTTGTGGCACCTTAGAGACTAACCAATTTATTTGAGCATGAGCTTTCGTGAGCTACAGCTCACTTCAGTGAGCTGTAGCTCACGAAAGCTCATGCTCAAATAAATTGGTTAGTCTCTAAGGTGCCACAAGTACTCCTTTTCTGTTTACAGGTGTTAGCTGAGAAGCAGTATCCCCATAGGGCTTCTTGTTTACTATTTGTAGCATGTCCGAAAGCTTTTCTCCAAAATCATGCATGTTGCACCTTTTCATACAATTTACCATCAGTACCAAATTCTTTATTATAAAATTTACTATTAGCAACAAATATTGCATCATGAGATTTAACACCACCACCAAATCTTTTATCACAGATAGGTGTTTTCAAATATTTTTATTATACCATGCCTTCTGCTTCGACAGTTTGATTTGTTCAATACCCATTGTGTCTTTCAACTCCTTCCTGAACCTTAACAGTTGTTTAGTTACTGGTTTTCCTTTCCCCTCAATATCCCCTTGAAAAGAGGTGGCCTTTGGCAGGACACTAATGAGAGTATCAATTCTGGACAAATTGCTTAGAGCAGGGCAGTCATAGCCCAAGGCTGGGGTCCTTTACCTTTAAGGCACGCCAAACCAGCCAAACAGAGAGGACTTTGGTTTTACCCCACTGGCTAACCAGAAGTCATACAAGCAATGCCCTCAGATACTCCAGTTCCCTTGTATCACCACCAGTGCCACTCCTTATGGGGCTGAATGGTTATGAAAACCAATTCCTCAGATAAAGGAAAAAGGTTCTTCAGATCCCAAAGGACCAAGCCCCAGACCCAGGTCAATATACAAGTTAGATCTTACCCACAAATCATGCTGTTGTCAATCCTTTAGAATCTAAAATCTACAGGTTTATTTATAAAATGAAAGAAATATAGAGGGGTGTTAAAATTGGTTAAATGGAATCAAATACATACAACAATTGTAAAGTTCTTCATTCAAGCTTGTGTCAGGCTTGATGGGATTACTGCTGATTTAAAGCAATCAAGTCTCTGGAGTACAAACATCCCTTCCTGGATGGGTTGTTCAGTCCTTTGTTCAGAGCTTCAGTTTCAAGCACAGTTCCTCCAGAAGTCAGAAGCAGGATCATAAACATACAGCTAAAGATAGCATAAAATCCCTCCTTTACCTGTAAAGGGTCAAGAAGCTCAGATAACCTGGCTGGCACCTGACCAAAAGGACCAATAAGGGGAGAAGATACTTTCAAATCTTGGGGGAAGGTTTTTGTTTTGTGTTTTCTTTGTGTTTTCTTGGGAGGCAGAGAGGCACCAGGTCAGGGAAATCCATCTCCTCCAAACAATCCTGAAATGAGTCTCTGATACTACAAAAAGTGTAAGTAAACAAGGCAAGGCGCATTAGGTTATCTTTTGTTTTAGCTTGTGAATTTTCCCTGTGCTTAGAGGGAGATTTATCCCTATTTTTTGTAACTTTAAAGTTTTACCTAAAGGGGAATCCTCTGTGTTTTGAATCTGATTACCCTGTAAAGTTACCTTCCATCCTGATTTTACAGAGGTGCTTCTTTTACTTCTTTTCTTTATAATAAAGTTCTGTTTTTAAGAATCTGATTGGGGTTTTAAGTGTCCTAAAAACCCAAGGGTCTGGTCTGTGCTCACCTGGTTTACCTATTTTGTTGGTAGATTATTCTCAAGCCTCCCCAGGAGAGGGGGTGAAGGGGTGTGGGGGGATATTTTAGGGAAACAGAAACTCCAAGTGGTCCTTTTCTTGAATCTTTGTCTAACTCACTTGGTAGTGGTAGCAGTACCCATCCAAGGACAAGGAAGTATTTGTGCCTTGGGGAAGTTTTTAACCTAACCTTGTAGAAATAAGCTTAGGGGGTCTTTCATGTGGGTCCCCACATCTGTACCCTAGAGTTCAGAGTGGGGAGGGAACCCTGTCACGATTGAAGACAAAATGGAGGGGATTCCAGGGTCTTTTATATCCTCTGCCATGTGGAAGGACACCTCTTTGTTCTTACTGTGGAAAATCACAGCAGCAAGATAGAGTTGGGAGTCACATGGGTAAGTCACATGTCCATGCATGACTCAGTTTGCAGACAGCAGCCATTGCTCACATGCTATCTTGATCGTTCCCAGGAAAGCTCCTCAGATGTGGATGGGAGTCTCCGAAGGTCCCTTCTCAGTTAAGTGTTTCTTCACTGGGCACTTAGAATAGTCCTTTCTCAAGAAGCTAACCAAATGCTTCACTGATGCTACTTAGAATCAAACATATTGAGATACAAGTACATAGCTAATATCCATAACTTCAAATATAAACATGATACACACATACATACAGCATAATCATAACCAGCAAATTACAACCTTTCATAGACACCTTACTTGACCTTCTTTGTACAAGATTTGGTGCCGCTATAGGACCTTGCTTGCAACAATGATCTATATGGTCACAGTTCATGTCAATAACATCACACCCCTTTAGTAGCGATCTCAGTCTAAGGCAATCTTTGGGGTCTTGGTACGCCAGGGTCTGATGAGATAAGGAAGTAAGTGGGCTTTACATGTTGGCTAGCCCCCTGCAGAGCTGCTTCCCAACCCTAGAGTTATGGCCATGGAAACAATCCACCTCCCTCTTGGACTCTCCTTGTGATCCCCACTGCCAGCACTGAGACCTTCCCCTCCCCTTTCCAAGAGGGCTGTGGTCTGTGCTGTCTGGGCTAAAAGCTGTGTCTTTTCACACCTGCTTCCTGTGTCATAGAATCGTAGAATATCAGGGTTGGAAGGGACCTCAGGAGGTCATCTAGTCCAACCCCCTGCTCAAAGCAGGACCAATCCCCAACTAAATCATCCCAGCCAGGGCTTTGTCAAGCCTGACCTTAAAAATATCTAAGGAAGGAGATTCCACCACCTCCCTAGGTAACGCATTCCAGTGTTTCACCACCCTCCTAGTGAAAAAGTTTTTCCTAATATCCAACCTAAACCTCCCCCACTGTAACTTGAGACCATTATTCCTTGTCCTGTCCTCTTCTACCACTGAGAATAGTCTAGAACCATCCTCTCTGGAACCCCCTT
This sequence comes from Caretta caretta, assembly GCF_965140235.1. NCBI lineage: Eukaryota > Metazoa > Chordata > Testudines > Cheloniidae > Caretta > Caretta caretta. The sequence continues at coordinate 8,116,314 of NC_134206.1, forward strand.
TCAGGTAATTGAAAGCAGCTATCAAATCCCCCCTCATTCTTCTCTTCCGCAGACTAAACAATCCCAGTTCCCTCAGTCTCTCCTCATAAGTCATATGTTCCAGTCCCCTAATCATTTTTGTTGCCCTCCGCTGGACGTTTTCCAATTTTTCCACATCCTTCTTGTAGTGTGGGGCCCAAAACTGGACACTGTACTCCAGATGAGGCCTCACCAATGTCGAATAGAGGGGAACGATCACGTCTCTCGATCTGCTGGCAATGCCCCTACGTATACATCCCAAAATGCTATTGGCCTTCTTGGCAACAAGGGCACACTGTTGACTCATATCCAGCTTCTCATCCACTGTAACCCCTAGGTCCTTTTCTGCAGAACTGTTGCCGAGCCATTCAGTCCCTAGTCTGTAGCGGTGCATGCGATTCTTCCATCCTAAGTGCAGGATTCTGCACTTGTCCTTGTTGAACCTCATCAGATTTCTTTTGGCCCAATCCTCCAATTTGTCTAGGTCCCTCTATATCCTATCCCTACCCTCCAGCGTATCTATCTCTCCTCCCAGTTTAGTGTCATCTGCAAACTTGCTGAGGGTGCAATCCACACCATCCTCCAGATCATTTATGAAGATATTGAACAAAACCGGCCCCAGGACCGACCCTTGGGGCACTCCACTTCATACCGGCTGCCAACTAGACATGGAGCCATTGATCACTTCCTGTTGAGCCCGACAATCTAGCCAACTTTCTATCCACCTAATAGTCCATTCATCCAGCCCATACTTCTTTAACTTGCTGGCAAGAATACTGTGGGAGATTGTCTCAAAAGCTTTGCTAAAGTCAAGGAACAACACGTCCACTGCTTTCCCCTCATCCACAGAGCCAGTGATCTCGTCATAGAAGGCAATTAGGTTAGTCAAGCATGACTTGCCCTTGGTGAATCCATGCTGACTGTTCCTGATCACTTTCCTCTCCTCTAAGTGCTTCAGAATTGATTCCTTGAGGACCTGCTCCATGATTTTTCCAGGGACTGAGGTGAGGCTGACTGGCCTGTAGTTCCCAGGATCCTCCTTCTTCCCTTTTTTAAAGATGGGCACTACATTGGCCTTTTTCCTGTCCTCCGGGACTTCCCCCGATCATTATGAGTTTTCAAAGATAATGGCCAATGGCTCTGCATTCACATCCGCCAACTCCTTTAGCACTCTTGGATGCAGCACATGCAGCCCCATGGACTTGTGCTTGTCCAGCTTTTCTAAATAGTCCTGAACCACTTCTTCCTTCACAGAGGGCTGGTCACCTCCTTCCCATGCTGTGCTGTCCAGTGCAGTAGTCTGGGAGCTGACCTTGTTCGTGAAGACAGAGGCAAAAAAAGCATTGAGTACATTAGCTTTTTCCACATCCTCTGTCACTAGGTTGCCTCCCTCATTCAGTAAGGGTCCCACTCTTTCCTTGACTTTCTTCTTGTTGCTAACATACCTAACTTCTTGTTACTCTTAAGATCTTCCACTTCTTGTAAGCTTCTTTTTTGTGTTCAAGATCAGCAAGGATTTCACTGTTAAGCCAAGCTGGTCGCCTGCCATATTTACTATTCTTTCTACACATCGGGATGGTTTGTCCCTGTAACCTCAATAAGGATTCTTTAAAATACAGAGTCTTCCCAACCCAGGGAATTTCCTCCTCCCCTCTGTCAGTTGGGTCATTAGCATTTCCACAGACAACCATTGATTCAGTTGGACCTGCATCCTGTCTGAGAGGGACAGAGTTACTTTTCACAAGCATGTCAGGAACAAAGTCCTGAATCATCGGGAGCTGGATTGGAATACCCTGCGTCACCCCTCTCTCTATCCCCGAGAGGTCAGTTGTGTGACGGCTCCTCTTCCGGAGGTCAGTTCTTTCTCAAAGGCTGAGCCACAGGTTGGGTGCCTGGGAGCACAAATGCTGAATCGTCCATTCTGTCCTGGGCATCCTCCCCCATGTAATCAGTTAGGAGACATTCCTGTACTCCCACTATTCGTCCCCCAGTTTCCTCCTCTGGGCCTCACCTAGGACACCTACTCCTATGCTCTCTAGAGTGGAATCTATCCCCCAGTCAGCCATGAAGGAGTCACAGCTAACAGCCTGGACAGTTGTCTCTGTGGCAGGCTCTACACGCCCCTCCCTTCCTGTGGTGGTGTTGCCTCCTGCTGCAGTGTTAAAGGAACCCACACACACCTCCTCAGTGATTTCTGTGATTCTATCACCCTTCTCTAGGCTCCCCTCTGGAACACATCTCCCTATGCTGCCTAGCACTGGACTTGTCCCTTGTTTAGCTGCAACACAGACATTTTTCTCCCTGAGTCAGAGCTGCCTTCAGCTGAAGGGCAGGAGCTGGTCTGAACCACCCCTACCCCGGAAGCATGCAGTTTCCCACTGCTGTAGAGGAATCAAGGAGACTCTCTCTCTTCCCTTCACCAGTTCCTGAGACTTTCCCCTTTCCCTCTGAGGTCCCAGCAGAATGCTCCTTCTTGCTGCAGGCAGACAATTTAACAGCCTGAGCTACATGGAAGAAATCATTGCCAATTAGCATATCAATAGGGGTATCGTCTACCACCCTCACTGATAATACAGCTTCCAAACCTTGGGTTTCTATGTGCACTTTAGCCAAAGGCACAAGGATTTTCTCACCTTGTTGCAGTATACTCATCCTAACTGCATGCTTCATGCCTAGTTGTGAAGAGGCTAATTTTACAAACCTAGTAGGATAAGTGACAGGTGCCTGAGGGGCTTCTGTGCTCATAATTGCAGCATTTGCATGAGCTACCTGCTGCCTGCTTCCTCTGAGCACAGAGCATTTACTTTTTAGGTGATCAGTGGAATTACAATGATAATTCTGGACTCTTCTGTTTTTACAGGAGATTAGGGTTGGGGATTAGAAGAAAGGGGTAAAATGGGACCATACTTCCCACTAAGTGTAAACCCTCCGTCTGTGGTTTTCAACTTTTTATCCTATAGACACTGTTTCACATCATCTTTACATGTTTTTAAGATGTTGTCAAGGTTCCTCCCCCACTCTGATCGCTAGGGTACAGATGTGGGGACCTGCATGAAAACCTCCTAAGCTTATCTTTACCAGCTTAGGTCAAAATTTCCCCAAGGTACAAAATATTCCACCCTTTTTCCTTGGATTGGCTGCTACCACCACCAAACAAATACTGGTTACTGGGGAAGAGCTGTTTGGAAACGTCTTTCTCCCCAAATACTTCCCAAAACGTTGCACCCCACTTCCTGGACAAGGTTTGGTAAAAAGCCTCACCAATTTGCCAAGGTGACTACAGACCCAGACCCTTGGATCTTAAGAACAACGAACAATCCTCCCAACACTTGTACCCCCCCTTTCCTGGGAAATGTTGGATAAAAAGCCTCACCAATTTCCATAGGTGACCACAGACCCAAACTCTTGGATCTGAGAACAATGAAAAAGCATTTAGTTTTCTTACAAGAAGACTTTTAATAGAAATAGGAGTAAATAGAAGAAAAGAAATCCTCTCTGTAAAATCAGGATGGGAGATACCTTACAGGGTAATTAGATTCAAAACATAGAGAATCCCTCTAGGCAAAACCTTAAGTTACAAAAAAGATACACAGACAGAAATAGTTATTCTATTCAGCACAATTCTTTTCTCAGCCATTTAAAGAAATCATAATCTAACACATACCTAGCTAGATTACTTACTAAAAGTTCTAAGACTCCATTCCTGGTCTATCCCCGGCAAAAACCAGCATATAGACAGACATACAGACCCTTTGTTTCTCTCCCTCCTCCCAGCTTTTGAAAGTATCTTTTCTCCTCATTGGTCATTTTGGTCAGGTGCCAGCGAGGTTACCTTTAGCTTCTTAACCCTTTACAGGTGAGAGGAGTTTTCCTCTGGCCAGGAGGGATTTTAAAGGGGTTTACCCTTCCCTTTATATTTATGACAGATGTGCTCCTGCCCAACTAGGTCAAACATTCCTTCGAAGCTTGTAACACCTGGGCCCCTTACCCACTTTCCCATCAAATCTTCCATTTTGTTAACATATTTCACGTTACGTACCAGCACTCCACTTAAGATTCCTAAATGTCACTCTAGACATTTCAGGAGTAATCTGAAATGGTTTCAAAACCATTTCTTTGAATTTACAATAATCTAAAGCATCATCAGATGGCATTTTATTGAATATATCCACAGCTTTACCAGTTAAATTAGCAACTAAAGTGGGAATCTTCTTGTCATCTTGTCGTCAGGAACCTTATGAATCACACACAGTCTCTCAAAGGTAGTGAAGTATTCAGCAATATCTCCTGCCTCGTTGTATGCAGGACACAGCTCTTCCCATTTGAGGATTTTTGGAGAGGTGGGAATCAGTGGAGTGGTTCTGCTTTTCCAGGAAGTCCAACTGGTGATTCCGCGCTCTCTCTCTTTCTCCTCAGTTTCTTCTTGTTTTAGTTCCATAGCCCTTCTGAGTTCAGCCTCATCTCTGGCAGCTTCTGCTAGTTTTAGCTGCAATATTCTCCTCTGCTCTTTTTATTTTTCTACTGCCTGCAATCTAAATAGCTCCGATTTCACAATTGTTTAGCTCTTTGCACTCATCTTGTTACTTTTCTGTCCCTACTTCCCTTTCCTGAAATAAGCAAACAGAAAACAACATACTGGTAATCTCTTTGACTGATCTCCAGCCGCCACACTTAAAGTCTTCCTTAAAATTTCTACACCAGTGTATGAAGTGCAAATCTCACTCAGAGCAAGATATGCATTTTACCCTGTTTGCTGTACCACTGTGAAGGACTTCCCCGGGGTGCAACCTGGAATTGGGGTACCGCTGAGCCCTATGGCACACCAGTCTGAGTCCCCTCTCACACTGTGATCATGTGACAAGCTGCAGACCCCTCCAGGTCCTGCATTCACACAAACATTCACAGGCAGGGACACACCCGGCTGAGTTACATGAATGCTTTTGCCAGCCATTCATGAACCAACAATAGCGAGGCTCCAGTCAATTCCCCCCAGCTCACCAGCTTAGAACCCCAGAGCTGTACCATCTTGCCCTGGTCAGAAGCCTGGTTTATTAACAAGTCTGCCCCTCCCTCAATGTGGAGGGAACAATGCACCAGCCCCTCTCCTTGAGCAGATTTCCATTTTGCATTTCAAACAACACACTGTTTTAGGTAAAAAACATAAAAGCGATTTATTCACTACAGAAGGATAGAGTTTTAGTGATTATAACAAGGTGTAGAGACCAAAGTAGATGACCTAAGAGATACAGCAAAATCACCATCTGAGTTCCCTAAACTAGACAGGGTTTGAATCAAGCAGTATCTCATCCTGATGGTACAAACAGTTCATCAGTCTTCCATACACTGGCCGGGATTTCTCCTTTCCAGCTCCCCAGTGAAAATCTTTTCCCTCCAAATCTTATCCTTTGACATGTTGCATTTGCGGGGGCAGGGGTCGGGGGGGGGGGGGAGTAAAGCCAAGTGATGATATCACTTCCCCTTTTTATAGCTTCTGCCAGGTGCAAGGAACTTCATTGTCCCAAACAAAGCCCCCAGCACAATTAGTGGGAAAGTACAGGCACAAGATGGAGTCTGGTGTCACATGAGCTGGTCACATTTTCTTGCATGCTTCAGTGAGTCATAGCAGAGGCCATTACCCATATTCTGGCTACAACATCTACAGAAAAGTCCATCCGTGGGGAGAAGCTTCTCCCATGGCCCATTGTTCTCAAAGCGCTGGCTCGACTGGATGTAAACTACCTTGTGGGAGTTACCACAGGAGCAAACCCATTTGAAATACAGGTACATAATCAATATTCATATGTTCAGATTTTAAATATGAGACGTGCATACAAATAGGATCATCATATTCAGCAAACCATAGTTTTTCCAGTGACACCTCACATGACACAGTTTGTACAAGATTTGTGGCAATGATATAAAAGCCATATTTGTGGCAACTATATAACAGTGGTGAATATAGGGGTGCCTGGTTGTTGTTTTGGGATACAGCCCGGAAGCTGTGGAAACCACTGTGCCCCCAAACCATTCAGCTGGGTTGGCCTCTCCCCCTACTCTTCTGATGACACACAGCCAGCCCCTCTGGGCCCTGTTATCACCCAGAATGACAGCAGGTGGTGGCCACACATCCAACTAAGTTACTTGAGTGCATTACCTAAGTCACTCATGGACCAATAATGGAGGCACCAGAGAATTTCCCAGCTCCCCAGCCTTGCACCCCTACTGGACCATAAACCCAAAATTATACCATCTTGCACTACACAGAGATCTGTACAGTGTGAACTCATTAGTCTGCCCTTCCCTCAATGGGGGAAGATATTCACCAACCTTTGTTAGCAGAGCTAAGAGTCCCAAACACTTCACTCAAAACCACACTGGTTCAAATAAAACATAAATCAGGTTTATTAACTACAGAACGGTAGATGTTACGTAATTATAAGTGATAGCAAACAGACCAAAGCAGGTTACTTAGGAAATTAAACAAACTTGCAGATTAAGATTTTTAGAATGATACCTCACAGGGCATGCTTTGTACAAAACATACCATAATTACATCACCATGGTAAATATAGGGTGCTTTAGAGTGCAGAGTGTCACAGGGATGATCCAGAGAGTGACAGGGGGAGGAGAGGAGAGAGTTGCAGGCAGGGCCTTGAGGGAAGAGGCAGAGCAGGGGTGGAACCTGGGAGAAGAGGCAGGGCAGAGGGGTGGGGCCTCAGTGTTCCAGTTACCAGCAATTAGAAAGGTGGCAACCCTATGAGTTGCACATAGATGGACTCCCCAGTTTGTCACGCTGACACAGCACAGTAAGGTCAGGAACGGATTTAATGTCTCTTTGACTGGCCAGTCAGTGATTCAGGGAAGAGGGCCCAGCACCATGTCACCAGCCAGCTCTGCATGGAGCGCGGTCTGAGAACCAGAGCACCAGCAGAAAATTTTAGGTCCCTTTCTGAAGAAAGAGCTGGAGCAGCCTATCCCGGATCTCCTGAGTCTTCGCCCCATAGATGATGGGGTTTAGCATGGGGGGCACCAGGAGGTACATGTTGGACATGAGAACATGGAAATGCAGGGCCACATTGTGCCCAAACCGTTGCGTGAGGGCGGCAAAGAGATGTGGGATGTAAAAGGCTAAGATGACACAGAGGTGAGAGCCGCATGTCCCAAAAGTCTTTAGTCGGGCGTCCTTTGTTGGGAGGCTGAAGATGGCCCTGAGGATCTGGATATAGGACACAGCGATACAAAACACATCCAGACCGATCACCAAGAATGCCACAGAGAGGCTGTAGTAACTACTGACGCTGATGTCGGTGCAGGCCAGCTTCACCACAGCGATGTGCTCACAATAGGTATTTGGAATGATGTTGGTTCTGCAATATGGCCATCTCCTCGCCAGGAAGGGATGGGGCAGTATGAGCATGATGCCGCGCAGCACCATGGCCAGGGAAATTTTGGCCACCACAGGGTTTGTCAGGGTGGTGGAATGTCTCAGGGGATCGCAGATGGCCACATAGCGATCAAAAGCCATGGCCACCAGGATCCCAGACTCTATCATAAAGAAGCTGAGAAGGAAGTACATCTGGGTGAGGCATGCACTGAAATTGATCTCCCTGGAATTGAACCAGAAGATGCTCAGCATTTTGGGCAGCACTGATGTAGACAGCACCAGGTCTGTGATGGCTAGCATGCAGAGGAAATAGTACATGGGTGCATGGAGGCTCGGCTCCATCTTGACGATGAACATGATGATGAAGTTCCCCAAGATGGCTATGGCATAGATCATGCAGAAGGGGATGGAGATCCAGACATGGGCTGCCTCCAGGCCAGGAATGCCCAGCAGGATGAAGGTGGAGGGGTTGGTGAAGTCGGTTGAGTTGCAATCTGACATGGTGTAGGGATGAAGATGTCCAACACTGAGGCAGAACAGTGTTTCCTGCATCTACTGTACATTCCCCTGACTTCCAGTATGTGCCCAGGATCTAGGGTGATGATCGCAAGACAAATACCTGGATTTAGAGACAATGTTAATATGAGACACTTCATGCACTACTGGAGGCTGTTCTCATGAATAAAGCAGGTTGGTCTCTCTTCACACACTGAAAAATGATATTTTCATTATTCAGATAAATTAATTATGAACAACTGACCCGAATAATGCCAATTCCATATTTTATGGTGCTCCTTTTGTCAATAATTCCTACACATCCTGGTGTGGGAAACCTTAATAGGTACCAGCAGGAAGCACGAGTGGATACTGGTTTTCCCTTATTGGTCCCGAGGCCTTGTCTACACTGCCAAGCTTTTTCGCCAAAAGGCAGTGTTTGGTGACGAAATAGTGGAGGTGTTAACACCTCAAAGACATTATCCGTGATGGAACTCCTCAGTTTCAGTGACATAATAAAGCCACCTGGACGAGAGTTGCAAGGTTTTTACTCAAACTTTTTGTCACCATAGTGCCAGTGTAGACACCCTGCTTGATTTTATCACTGTAATTGGCCCATTGCTTTTCTCCCACGCCCGGTGTCCCCCACCCATGGGAACACTCACCATGCTTGCACTGTTCACTGGCATGTTTGCTTGTCAAGAGTTATGGGGAAAGAGACTGGTGTGTTACCAGCAGTGTACTTTAATGTAGCATTTCAATGCTGTACATATAGTTAACAATAATGCTTCTGTTTATTGTTACTTGTGCTTCACCGGATATGTTCTTGAAAGGAGGCACCCCCTCCACTCCAGCCGAGTGTCTCCACTGGATAAGAAAGCACCAAAGATGGAGCAAGGAAGATATGTTCCGGGAGGTGCAGCAATACTCTGATGCAGACAAGACGGAATGCAGGCAGTGGAGGGAAAGCGAGAAGCAGGAAAGGAAAGAAAATGAAGCATACCCTAGGGATGAAATGGAGAGACTGATAAAAGTTTTGGAGCAGCAAACCAACATGCTGCAGTCCCTCCTGATTCTCCAGACTGAGCAGATGGGTGCCCGCCCTCCCCTTCAGCACATTCAGAACTCTTTCCCATGTCTTCCCCAAACTCTGCCCACTCATTCCTTTCCGATTTCTGAGACGTCTCACTTTACTGTTCATTCCACCTCTGCAGACTCCTTTTCAAATGACAGCTGGACTTACGCTCAGTAGTGTGTGTGTGTGTATGGTGTTGTGGGTTTTTTGGCAATAAAAGCAAAGTTATTTGAATAATAAGTACTCTTTGTTTGTTTCCGTTGAAGTTATGATAACAGATGGCAGCAGCAAACTAGCAAGCAGTTTCGTCATTTCCTTATATTGAAACCTGGACCAGAACAATCACAACTGCTTCCTACCCTACCAAAACTGGACTTCATTATGCATTACAATCCCATGCATAGCAATAAACATTACTTGTTCTCATTTTCAAAGTGTTGCCGTAAAGCCTCCCTGATTTGAATTGCCCCCCATTGTGCTATCTGCTAGCCTTGATATTGGACTGCTTAAAATCAGCAGCCATGTGTTCTGTTTCAGCAGTGGACCCCTGAGAAAACTTTATGCCCTTACCTATACAAGTATTATACAAGATGCAACACATGGCTAGAACCAGGAGAATATTTTCCTCATTGAGGTCTACCCTGTCAAAAAGGCATCACCGGCACACTTTTAATCGGCCAAATGCACATTCCACCATCATTCTACTCCTACTCAGCCTATTCTTGAAATGCTCCTTACTGTTATCCAGGTTTCCCAGGTACGACTTCATGAGCCCTGGTGTTGAAGGGTATGTCAGGTCTCCTAGGAGCATTATGGGCATTTCAACATCCCCTGTGGGGATCTTCTGGTCTGGAAAGAAAGTCCCCACTTTCAGCTTTCTGTAAAGGCCGGTGTTCCTAAAGATTCATGCGTCATGCACTTTTCAGGACCACCCTGCATTGATGTCAATGAAATGCCCACAGTGATCCTCGAGTACCCATAACACCATGGAGAAGTACCCCTTCCAATTAATATATTCTATCACAAGGCATCCAGTGCCAAAATTGGAATATGTGTGCTATCTATCGCCCCTCTGCAGTTGGGGAAACACATTTCTGCAAAGCCATCCGCAATGTCACGCACGTCCACAAGAGTTACGGTCTTATGCAGCAGGATGTGCTTAATGGCCCTGCACACTTGCGTTAACGCAGCCCCAAAGGTCGACTTCCCAACTCCAAACCATTTTGAGACCGATCAGTAGCAGCCTGGAGTTGCCAGCTTCCACAATGCAATCGCCATGCGCTTTCCCACCGAGAGCACAGCTCTCATTTGGGTGTCCTTGCGCGGGAGGGCTAGGGAGAGTTCAGTACACAATTCCAGGAAGGTGGCTTTCCACATCCAGAAGTTCTGCAGCCACTGCACGTCATACCAGACCTGCAGAACGATGCGATTCCACCACTCACTGCTAGTTTCCCGAGCCCAAAAATGTCGTTCCACCATGCTCAGCTGTTCTGTGAATGCCAAAAGCAATCTAACGCTGCTCTTATCTGTGTCAGACATTGTGTCAGGCAACTGTGACTCCTGTTGCTTTCGCAGCTTCAAGATTGACTCCACTGCCATTCGCGATGTGCTACTGACAGCTAGGAGAGCTGTGCGGGATCCATTCCCGCAAACAGAGGGGGCAGACTGAACAGAAAACACTGGACATTGGAAAATGACACACAGGACATTGGAAAATGCTGTGACGGAAATAAATGCATCATGGGACATTGAGCCTGGAGCCATGATATGCTGTGATCTGCTCTGCCTTCCCACAACACCTATGTGCACAAGATGGAGAGCTGAACTGTGGGATAGCTACCCACAGTGCATTGCTCTCACTGTCGTTGCGACCGCCCCACCTGTGGACGTGCTATGCCGAAAGAGAGAGGCAGTGTGAACATGCAACAACGATTTTCTTTAATGGCTTTTTAGTCATTGACCATACTTCCAGTGAAAAAAGTCTGCCAATTTTCACATAGCCTTAATGCAATGAAACCCAGGCTACAGAGCCAAGCTGTAGGAAGCTTCTCATTCACCTAGTTACTGAAAATCTGAAAGTGGGGAAAAAAACACCTTTGCCAAGACATGTGCCGGGGGAAACATCCCAACTAGAACCCACCTCAGGGAAAAGACTGGGGCGTCATTGATAGCAGCTCCACGGAAACACCTGCTCATTTGCAGCAGTGGCCACAACAAAGACAATGTTCAGATGCCTAAGGAATGGGAGGGAGAATATCCTGCTCTGGAGATGCACTCAGTTTTGGTCACCCAGTCTCTATAAAGGATGTAGCAGATAGAAAGGGGATTTCCCAGGCAGGCTGTGAGAAAGGGGGAGGCTGCCATATGTGGAGAGACTGAAAAGTCTAGGACTGGTTAGTTTAAAGAAGAGACAAATAATGAGGCATAGGATAGAGGAGAAGAAAATAAAAGAATGGAACTGATTACATTGAATGGACAAACAGAGAACAGCTCCCAGCCAGTCATAGCTATCTACAGATACCCTTCAAAAGGGCCAATTCCCCAAAGATAAGGCAAATGATCAGCAAAACTGAGTGGGAGAAAAAATTTAGACAGAAAAATGGGAATGAAAAATGGAAGTTCTTTAACAAGAATTTATGAGAGAGCTAAAAAGGGTTGATTCCACAGTCAAGAAAGTGGAGAACTTTGGTTAAAAACCCAGTTCAGTAGCAAAGTGAAGGCAGCAAGGGGGGCGGGGGCGGGGCGGGAAGCAATATATAACTAATGGTAAAAAGGGAAAATAGATAGCAAGCAATACAAATTGGAAGTTATGAAAATTGATACGGGACATTACAGAGATCAGGGGGAAATCCATGCTTTGCAGAGCTAAGGATAACAAAAAGGAGGTTGTTAAGAACAAAAGAAATCCTAGAGAAGGTAAAGGCCAATTCTGAGAGGGAGAAAGGAAACTTGTTAATGTTGGAGAAAAGGGAGATGTGTTCAAGAAATGTTTTTGTTCTGCGTTTGGAAAGGAGCAGTATCAGGTACTCAGATCACACACGGTGATGAAACACTTTCCAGTCCATTAGCAGTCAAAGAGGATGTTAAACAGCATCTACAGTAGAACCTCAGAGATAGAAACACCAGAGTTATAAACTGACCGATCAACCACACATCTCAATCGGAACCAGAAGTAGGCAGTCAGGAAACAATGGAAAAGCTGATATGGGATAAGTTTAAAAAAAAGTCTAGGCGTCTAATTAATTCCAGTCAACAACATGGTTTATGGAAACAGGTCTTGTCAAATAAATCCGATTTCATCCTTTCATGAAAGTACACGTTTGGTTGATCAAGGGTACCAAGAGATGCAACAGACTTCGACTTCTCTGAGGCATTGGATTTAGTAGGGGAAAACATTCAGTTTAAAAAATGAACACTGTACAATACCAGTAGATTTTGTGAAATGTTAAATGGACTAAAAGCTGGCTATCTGAGAGATCTGAGAAAGCAGTTGTCAATGGGCCATTGTCCGCAAATGGGGGGGTTTGTAGTGGGGTTCTGCAGGGATCAGTTCCAGGCTAGATGCTATTCAATATTTTCATCAATGATCTGGAAGCAAATAGATTATTGTTGCAAGTAAAATTTGCGGACTACCCAAAGATTGGCAGAGTGGTTACAATGAGGCAGCCAGGGCAGGCATACCGATTGATCTGGAGCATTTGTTGAGCTGGGCCCATGTAAATAAAATGTTTTAATACTGTGAAATGCAAAGTGATCCTCTCGAAACAGGGAATACCAGCCCGACCCCCAGACTAGGGCACTGTATTATGGAACGCAGGGATCCTGAAAAGAATTTAGGGTTGATTGTGGACAACCAACTCATCGTGAGCTCCCGGTGTGATGCTCTGGTCAAAATGACTGATGCGATCTTTGGATGCATAATCAGGGGAGTGGTGAGTTGGAGCAGGGGAAGGATTTACCTCTGTACATGGCATTGATGAAACTGACTGCATCAAGTTCTGGGGTCCCCATTTCAAAAAGGATGTTGTAAAATTGGAGAGGGTGCAGAAAGAAAATATATTAATGATTGGAGACTGGAGAAGATGTCTGACAGAGAAAGGTTGAAAGAGCTTCATCTATTTATCTCATCAAAAAGACAATCAAGCAGAGACTTCCCTGGGGAGAAAACAGTGGGTGCTAATGGGCTCTGTAATCTAGTTTAGAAAGGCAGAGAAAGACCTAATGGCTGGAAGCTGAAACCAGATAAATTCCAATTGGAAATATGGGCCAAATGATTTGCACTGCAAAGGGAAGTAAGTGGTGGATTCTCCAATGCCCCATGTCTGCAGATCCAGACTGGATGCTTTTCTGGAAGCTCTGCGTGAGGGTTTGTCTACACTTAAAACACTACAGCAACACTGCAAAGCACCGAAGTGTAGACACTACTTACATGGATGACATAGGTAATTCACCTCCCCGAGAGATGGTAGCTAAGTCGATGGAAGAATTCTCTCGACCTCATTCTCTCTACATTGGGGTTAGGTTGATATAGCGACAGCTCTCAGGGGTGGGGGTTCTTTTGCTGTAAAATGCAATTTTGGGTTGCATTAACAGAGGCATAGCATGCAAGTCATGGTAGGTGATAGTACCGCCCTACTCAGCACTGGTTAGGTCTCAGTTGGAGTGCTGTGTGCAATTTTGGTCCAGTCTAGAAAGGATGTAAAGAAACTGGAAAGGATCCAGAGGTGAGCGAGAAAGATGATCCAAGGGATGGAATGCAAACTGTGCAAGCAAAGGCTGAAGGAACTGGGTATGTTTAGTTTGGAAAAAAGGAGATTAAGGATGGACATGATAGCAATCTTCAAATATTTGAAAGGCTGCCATAAAAAGATGAGGAAAATTTGTTTCTCTCTTGAGACAGAGGTCAGGACAAAAGGCAATGAGTTCAAAGTACAGCAGAGCAGATTGAGATTAAATCTCAGGAAAAACTCCCTCACTGTAAGAACAGCAGGACATTGGAACAGTCGCCTAGGCAGGTTGTGGAAGCTCCTTCACTGGAGGTTTTCCAAAGGAGGCTGGATAGCATGTGTCCTGGATGGTTTAAACACAACAAATCCTACATTTTTGCATTGGGTTAGACTAGCTGACCCTTGCAGGTCCCTTCTCACCTGCTGGAGGCCATCAGCCAGGGGTAGAGGAAAGAGGGACATTTTGGCCAGTGAAATTAGCGCAAACACATCCCCTGTGGCAAGGGCCCCAGAATGTTTAATGGCTGTGCAGAGTGGAAAGGACCACAGACCTATTCTCTAGCCCATCTCGCCCACATTGCAGTGGGTGTGTCGAACAGGTGAGCTCCTCAGCAAGAGATGGGTACCTGTGCATTCCGAGCCAGGCGTGTCTTCCCTGGGAATCCCCTGCAGGCAGCCGTTTCCCACACCTCTCTCACCCCGGCATCTGCAGCAGCAACACAGGAGTCTGCACCATTTATGATCTAGCTGTGCGCAATCCCAGGGGGGTTCACTCAGCCTCTAGGGGAGAAGCAGCAGGTGAACAGAAACAGGCTGGAGACTGGAGACACTCTCGCCAATGAGATCTGGAGAAAGGTGACTGAGGGGAGATAGGTTTTAGAGTAACAGCCGTGTTAGTCTGTATTCGCAAAAAGAAAAGGAGGACTTGTGGCACCTTAGAGACTAACCAATTTATTTGACCATAAGCTTCAGTGAGCTACAGCTCACTTCATCGGATGCATACTGTGGAAACTGCAGAAGACATTATATACACAGAGACCATGAAACAATACCTCCTCCCACCCCACTCTCCTGCTGGTAATAGCTTATCTAAAGTGATCACTCTCCTTACAATGTGTATGATAATCAAGTTGGGCCATTTCCAGCACAAATCCAGGTTTTCTCACCCTCTGTCCCCCCCTCTCCCCACAAACTCACTCTCTTGCTGGTAATAGCTTATCTAAAGTGACCACTCTCTTTACAATGTGTATGATAATCAAGGTGGGCCATTTCCAGCACAAATCCAGGTTTTCTCACCCTCTGCCCCCCCCTCCCCCCACAAACTCACTCTCTTGCTGGTAATAGCTTATCTAAAGTGACCACTCTCTTTACAATGTGTATGATAATCAAGGTGGGCCATTTCCAGCACAAATCCAGGTTTTCTCACCCCCCCCCCCCAACTTTTTTTTCCAAAAACCACACACACAAACTCACTCTCCTGCTGGTAATAGCTTATCCAAAGTGAGCACTCTCCTTACAATGTGTATGAAAAACAAGGTGGGCCATTTCCAGCACAAATCCAGATTTTCTCACCCCCCCACAAACACACACAAACTCACTCTCCTGCTGGCAATAGCTCATCCAAACTGACCACTCTCCTTACAATGTGTATGATAATCAAGGGTGGGCCATTTCCAGCATAAATCCAAGTTTAACCAGAACGTCTTGGGGGGGGGGGGGGGAGGAAAAAACAAGGGGAAATAGGCTACCTTGCATAATGACTTAGCAACTCCCAGTCTCCATTTAAGCCTAAATTAATAGTATCCAATTTGCAAATGAATTCCAATTCAGCAGTTTCTCGCTGGAGTCTGGATTTGAAGTTTTTTTGTTTTAAGATAGCGACCTTCATGTCTGTAATTGCATGACCAGAGAGATTGAAGTGTTCTCCGACTGGTTTATGAATGTTATAATTCTTGACATCTAATTTGTGTCCATTTATTCTTTTACGTAGAGACTGTCCAGTTTGACCAATGTACATGGCAGAGGGGCATTGCTGGCACATGATGGCTTATATCACATTGGTGGATGTGCAGGTGAACGAGCCTCTGATAGTGTGGCTGATGTTATTAGGCCCTGTGATGGTGTCCCTTGAATAGATATGTGGGCACACAGTTGGCAACGGGCTTTATTGCAAGGATAGATTCCTGGGTTAGTGGTTCTGTTGTGTGGTATGTGGTTGTTGGTGAGTATTTGCTTCAGGTTGCGGGGCTGTCTGTAGGCAAGGACTGGCCTATCTCCCAAGATTTGTGAGAGTGTTGGGTCATCCTTCAGGATAGGTTGTAGATCCTTAATAATGCATTGGAGGGGTTTTAGTTGGGGGCTGAAGGTGACGGCTAGTGGCATTCTGTTATTTTCTTTGTTAGGCCTGTTCTCTAGTAGGTGACTTCTGGGAACTCTTCTGGCTCTATCAATCTGTTTCTTCACTTCCGCAGGTGGGTATTGTAGTTGTAAGAATGCTTGATAGAGATCTTATAGGTGTTTGTCTCTGTCTGAGGGGTTGGAGCAAATGCGGTTGTATCGCAGAGCTTGGCTGTAGACGATGGATCGTGTGGTGTGGTCAGGGTGAAAGCTGGAGGCATGTAGGTAGGAATAGCGGTCAGTAGGTTTCCGGTATAGGGTGGTGTTTATGTGACCATTGTTTATTAGCACTGTAGTGTCCAGGAAGTGGATCTCTTGTGTGGACTGGACCAGGCTGAGGTTGATGGTGGGATGGAAATTGTTGAAATCATGGTGGAATTCCTCAACGGCTGCTTTTCCATGGGTCCAGATGATGAAGATGTCATCAATATAGCGCAAGTAGAGTAAGGACGTTAGGGGACGAGAGCTGAGGAAGCGTTGTTCTAAATCAGCCATAAAAATGTTGGCATACTGTGGGGCCATGCGGGTACCCATAGCAGTGCCGTTGATCTGAAGGTATACATTGTCCCCAAATGTAAAATAGTTACGGGTAAGGACAAAGTCACAAAGTTCAGCCACCAGGTTAGCCGTGACCTTATCGGGGATAGTGTTCTTAATGGCTTGTAGTCCATCTTTGTGTGGAATGTTGGTGTAGAGGGCTTCTACATCCATAGTGGCCAGGATGGTGTTATCAGGAAGATCACCGATGGATTGTAGTTTCCTCAGGAAGTCAGTGGTGTCTCGAAGGTAGCTGGGAGTGCTGGTAGCGTAGGGCCTGAGGAGGGAGTCTACATAGCCAGACAATCCTGATGTCCGGATGCCAATGCCTGAGATGATGGGGCGCCCAGGATTTCCAGGATTATGGATCTTGGGTAGTAGATAGAATATCCCAGGTCGGGGTTCCAGGGGTGTGTCTGTGCGGATTTGATCTTGTGCTTTTTCAGGAAGTTTCTTGAGCAAATGCTGTAGTTGCTTTTGGTAACTCTCAGTGGGATCATAGGGTAATGGCTTGTAGAAAGTGGTGTTGGAGAGCTGCCGAGCAGCCGCTTGTTCATATTCCGACCTATTCATGATGACAACAGCACCTCCTTTGTCAGCCTTTTTGATTATGATGTCAGAGTTGTTTCTGAGGCTGTGGATGGCATTGTGTTCTGCACGGCTGAGGTTATGGGGCAAGTGATGCTGCTTTTCCACAATTTCAGCCTGTGCACGTCGGCGGAAGCACTCTATGTAGAAGTCCAGTCTGCTGTTTAGACCTTCAGGAGGAGTCCACCTAGAATCCTTCTTTTTGTAATGTTGGTAGGGAGGCCTCTGTGGATTAGTATGTTGTTCAGAGGTATTTTGGAAATATTCCTTGAGTCGGAGACGTCGAAAATAGGATTCAAGGTCACCACAGAACTGTATCATGTTCGAGGGGGTGGAGGGGCAGAAGGAGAGGCCCCGAGATAGGACAGCTTCTTCTGCTGGGCTGAGAAAACCTGGATTTGTGCAGGAAATGGCCCAACTTGTGTGATGGCTCCTCTTCCGGAGGTCAGTTCTTTCTCAAAGGCTGAGCAACAGGTTGGGTGCCTGGGAGCACAAATGCTGAATCGTCCATTCTGTCCTGGGCATCCTCCCCCATGTAATCAGTTAGGAGACATTCCTGTACTCCCACTATTCGTCCCCAGTTTCCTCCTCTGGGCCTCACCTAGGACACCTACTCCTATGCTCTCTAGAGTGGAATCTATCCCCCAGTCAGCCATGAAGGAGTCACAGCTAACAGCCTGGACAGTTGTCTCTGTGGCAGGCTCTACACGCCCCTCCCTTCCTGGGGTGGTGTTGCCTCCTGCTGCAGTGTTAAAGGAACTCACACGCACCTCCTCAGTGATTTCTGTGATTCTATCACCCTTCTCTAGGCTCCCCTCTGGAACACATCTCCCTATGCTGCCTAGCACTGGACTTGTCCCTTGTTTAGCTGCAACATAGACATTTTTCTCCCTGAGTCAGAGCTGCCTTCAGCTGAAGGGCAGGAGCTGGTCTGAACCACCCCTACCCCGGAAGCATGCAGTTTCCCACTGCTGTAGAGGAATCAAGGAGACTCTCTCTCTTCCCTTCACCAGTTCCTGAGACTTTCCCCTTTCCCTCGGAGGTCCCAGCAGAATGCTCCTTCTTGCTGCAGGCAGACAATTTAACAGCCTGAGCTACATGGAAGAAATCATTGCTAATTAGCATATCAATAGGGGTATCATCTACTACCCTCACTGATAATACAGCTTCCAAACCTTGGGTTTCTATGTGCACTTTAGCCAAAGGCACAAGGATTTTCTCACCTTGTTGCAGTATACTCATCCTAACTGCATGCTTCATGCCTAGTTGTGAAGAGGCTAATTTTACAAACCTAGTAGGATAAGTGACAGGTGCCTGAGGGGCTTCTGTGCTCATAATTGCAGCATTTGCATGAGCTACCTGCTGCCTGCTTCCTCTGAGCACAGAGCATTTATTTTTTAGGTGATCAGTGGAATTACAATGATAATTCTGGACTCTTCTGTTTTTACAGGAGATTAGGATTAGGGATTAGAAGAAAGGGGTAAAATGGGACCATACTTCCCACTAAGTGTAAACCCTCCGTCTGTTGTTTTCAACTTTTTGTCCTATAGACGCTGTTTCACATCATCTTTACATGTTTTTAAGACGTGCTCCTGACCAACTAGATCAAACATTCCTTCAAAGTTTGTAACACCTGGGCCCCTTACCCACTTTCCCATCAAATCTTCCATTTTGTTAACATATTTCACGTTATGTACCAGCACCCCACTTAAGATTCCTAAATGTCACTCTATACATTTCAGGGGTAATCTGAAATGGTTTCAAAACCATTTCTTTGAATTTACAATAATCTAAAGCATCATCAGATGGCATTTTATTGAATATATCCACAGCTTTACCAGTTAAATTAGCAACTAAAGTGGGAATCTTCTTGTCATCAGGAACCTTATGAATCACACACAGTCTCTCAAAGGTAAGTGAAGTATTCAGCAATATCTCCTGCTTCGTTGTATGCAGGATGCAGCTGTTCCCATTTGAGGATTTTTGGAGAGGTGGGAATCAGTGGAGTAGAAGGGTTCTGGTTCTGCTTTTCCAGCAAGTCCAACTGGTGATTCTGCACTCTCTCTCTTTCTCCTCAGTTTCTTCTTGTTTTAGTTCCATAGCCCTTCTGTGTTCAGTCTCATCTCTGGCAGCTTCTGCTAGCTTTAGCTGCAATATTCTCCTCTGCTCTTTTTATTTTTCTACTGCCTGCAATCTAAATAGCTCCGATTTCACAATTGTTTAGCTCTTTGCACTCATCTTGTTACTTTTCTGTCCCTACTTCCCTTTCCTGAAATAAGCAAACAGAAAACAACATACTGGTAACCTCTTTGACTGATCTCCAGCCACCACACTTAAAGTCTTCCTTAAAATTTCTACACCAGTGTATGAAGTGCAAATCTCACTCAGAGCAAGTTGTGCATTTTACCCTGTTCACTGTGCCACTGTGAAGGACTTCCCCGGGGTGCAACCTGGAATTGGGGTACCGCTGAGCCCTATGGCACACCAGTCTGAGTCCCCTCTCACACTGTGATCATGTGCAGACCCCTCCAAGTCCTACACTCACACAAACATTCACAGGCAGGGACACGCCCGGCTGAGTTACATGAATGCTTTTGCCAGCCATTCATGAACCAACAATAGCAAGGCTCCTGTCAATTCCCCCCAGCTCACCAGCTTAGGATCCCAGAGCTGTACCATCTTGCCCTGGTCAGAAGCCTGGTTTATTAACAAGTCTGCCCGTCCCTCAATGTGGAGGGGACAATGCACCAGCCCCTCTCCTTCAGCAGATTTCCGTTTTGCATTTCAAACAACACACTGTTTTAGGTAAAAAAACATAAAAGCGCTTTATTCACTACAGAAGGATAGATTTTTAGTGATTATAACAAAGTGCAGAGACCAAAGTAGATGACCTAAGAGATACAGCAAAATCACCATCTGAGTTCCCTAAACTAGACAGGGTTTGAATCAAGCAGTATCTTATCCTGATGGGACAAACAGTTGATCAGTCTTCCATACACTGGCCGGGATTTCTCCTTTCCAGCTCCCCAGTCAAAATCTTTTCCCTCTAAATCTTTTCCTTTGACATGTTGAGTTTGCGGGGGCGGGGGGAGTGAGGCCAAGTGATGATGTCACTGCCCCCTTTTATAGCTTCTGCCAGGTGCAGGGAACTTCATTGTCCCAAACAAAGCCCCCAGCACAATTAGTGGGAAAGTACAGGCACAAGATGGAGTCTGGTGTCACATAGCTGGTCACATTTTCTTGCATGCTTCAGTGAGTCATAGCAGAGGCCATTACCCATATTCTGGCTACAACATCTACAGAAAAGTCCATCCGTGGGGAGAAGCTTCTCCCATGGCCCATTGTTCTCAAAGCGCTGGCTCGACTGGATGTAAACTACCTTGTGGGAGTTACCACAGGAGCAAACCCATTTGAAATACAGGTACATAATCAATATTCATATGTTCAGATTTTAAATATGAGACGTGCATACAAATAGGATCATCATATTCAGCAAACCATAGTTTTTCCAGTGACACCTCACATGACACAGTTTGTACAAGATTTGTGGCAATGATATAAAAGCCATATTTGTGGCAACTATATAACAGTGGTGAATATAGGGGTGCCTGGTTGTTGTTTTGGGATACAGCCCGGAAGCTGTGGAAACCACTGTGCCCCCAAACCATTCAGCTGGGTTGGCCTCTCCCCCTACTCTTCTGATGACACACAGCCAGCCCCTCTGGGCCCTGTTATCACCCAGAATGACAGCAGGTGGTGGCCACACATCCAACTAAGTTACTTGAGTGCATTACCTAAGTCACTCATGGACCAATAATGGAGGCACCAGAGAATTTCCCAGCTCCCCAGCCTTGCACCCCTACTGGACCATAAACCCAAAATTATACCATCTTGCACTACACAGAGATCTGTACAGTGTGAACTCATTAGTCTGCCCTTCCCTCAATGGGGGAAGATATTCACCAACCTTTGTTAGCAGAGCTAAGAGTCCCAAACACTTCACTCAAAACCACACTGGTTCAGACAAAACATAAATCAGGTTTATTAACTACAGAACGGTAGATGTTACGTAATTATAAGTGATAGCAAACAGACCAAAGCAGGTTACTTAGGATATCAAACAAACTTGCAGATTAAGACTTTTAGAATGATACCTCACAGGGCATGCTTTGTACAAAACATACCCCATAATTACATCACCATGGTAAATATGAGGTGCTTAAGAGTGCAGAGTGTCACAGGGATGATCCAGAGAATGACAGGGGGAGGAGAGGAGAGAGTTGCAGGCAGGGCCATGAGGGGAAGATGCAGAGCAGGGGTGGAACCTGGGAGAAGAGGCAGGGCAGAGGGGTGGGGCCTCAGTGTTCCAGTCAGTGATTCAGGGAAGAGGGCCCAGCACCATGTCACCAGCCAGCTCTGCATGGAGTGCGGTCTGAGAACCAGAGCACCAGCAGAAAATTTTAGGTCCCTTTCTGAGTAAAGAGCTGGAGCAGCCTACTCCGGATCTCTTGAGTCTTCGCCCCATAGATGATGGGGTTTAGCATGGGGGGCACCAGGAGGTACATGTTGGCCATGAGAACGCGCAAATGCAGGGCCACATTGTGCCCAAACCGTTCTGTGAAGGTGTCATAAATATAAAGGGAAGGGTAAACCCCTTTGAAATCCCTCCTGGCCAGGGGAAAGCTCCTCTCACCTGTAAAGGGTTAAGGAGCTAAAGGTAACCTCGCTGGCACCTGACCAAAATGACCAATGAGGAGACAAGATACTTTCAAAAGCTGGGAGGAGGGAGAGGAACAAAGTTTTTGTGTCTGTCTGTGTGCTGCTCTTGCCAGAGACAGAACAGGAATGGAGTCTTAGAACTTTTAGTAAGTAATCTAGCTAGGTATGTGTTAGATTATGATTCTTTTAAATGGCTGAGAAAAGCATTGTGCTGAATAGAATAACTATTTCTGTCTGTGCATCTTTTTTGTAACTTAAGGTTTTGCCTAGAGGGGTTCTCTATGTTTTTGAATCTAATTACCCTGTAAGATATCTACCATCCTGATTTTACAGGGGGGATTTCTTTATTTCTATTTACTTCTATTTTTTATTAAAAGTCTTCTTGTAAAAACTGAATGCTTTTTCATTGTTCTCAGATCCAAGGGTTTGGGTCTGTGGTCACCTATGCAAATTGGTGAGGCTTTTTATCCAACATTTCCCAGGAAAGGGGGGGTGCAAGTGTTGGGAGGATTGTTCATTGTTCTTAAGATCCAAGGGTCTGGGTCTGTAGTCACCTAGGCAAATTGGTGAGGCTTTTTACCAAACCTTGTCCAGGAAGTGGGGTGCAAGGTTTTGGGAAGTATTTTGGGGGGAAAGACGCGTCCAAACAGCTCTTCCCCAGTAACCAGTATTAGTTTGGTGGTGGTAGCGGCCATTCCAAGGATAACGGGTGTAATATTTTGTACCTTGGGGAAGTTTTGACCTAAGCTGGTAAAGATAAGCTTAGGGGGTTTTTTCATGCAGGTCCCCACATCTGTACCCTAGAGTTCAGAGTGGGGGAGGAACCTTGACAGAAGGCGGCAAAGAGAGGTGGGATGTAAAAGGCTAAGATGACACAGAGGTGGGAGCCACAGGTCCCAAATGTCTTGAGGCGGGCGTCCTTTTGGGAGGCTGAAGATGGCCCTGAGGATCTGGGTATAGGACATCGCAATAAAAAGCACATCCAGACCGATCACCAAGAATGCCACAGAGAGGCTGTAGTAATTACTGAGGCGGATGTCGGTGCAGGCCAGCTTCACCACAGTGATGTGCTCACAGTAGGTGTTTGGAATGATTTTGGTTCTGCAATATGGCCACCTCCTCGCCAGGAAGGGAGTGGGCAGTATGAGCATGATGCCACGCAGCACCACGGCCAGGGAAATTTTGGCCACCACAGGGTTTGTCAGGGTGGTGGAATGTCTCAGGGGGTCACAGATGGCCACATAGCGATCAAAAGCCATGGCCACAAGGATTCCAGACTCTATCATAAAGAAGCTGAGAATGAAGTACATCTGGGTGAGGCATGCACTGAAATTGATCTCCCTGGAATTGAACCAGAAGATGCTCAGCATTTTGGGCAGCACTGATGTAGACAGCACCAGGTCTGTGATGGCTAGCATGCAGAGGAAATAGTACATGGGCGCATGGAGGCTCGTCTCCATCTTAACAATGAACACGATGATGAAGTTCCCCAAGATGGCTATGGCATAGATCATGCAGAAGGGGATGGAGATCCAGACATGGGCTGCCTCCAGGCCAGAAATGCCCAGCAGGATGAAGGTGGAGGGGTTGGTGAAGTCGGTTGAGTTGCAATCTGACATGGTGTAGGGATGAAGGTGTCCAACACTGAGGCAGAACAGTGTTTCCTGCATCTACCGTACATTCCCCTGACTTCCTTATGTGCCCAGGGTCTTGGGTGATGGTCGCAAGACAAATACCTGGATTTAGAGACAATGTTAATATGAGACACTTCATGCACTACTGGAGGATGATCTCATGAAGAAGCAGGTTGGTCTCTCTTCACACACTGAAAAATGATATTTTCATTTTTCAGATAAATGAATTATGAACAACTGACCCTACTAATGCCAATTCCATATTTGATGGTGCTCCCTGCATCAATAATTCCTACACATCAAGGTGTGGGAAACCTTAATAGGCACCAGCAGGAAACACGAGTGGATACTGGTTATCCCTTATTGGTCCCTCGGCCTTGTGTATACTGCCAAGTTTTTTCGCCAAAAGGCAGCGTTTGGTGACAAAATAGTGGAGGTGTAAATACAACAAAGCCGCTTTTGTCAATGGAACTCCTCAGTTTCAGTGACGTAATAGAGCCACCTGGATGAGAGTTGCAAGGTTTTTACTCAAAATTTTTGTTGCCAAAGTGCCAGTGTAGACACCCTGCTTCATTTTATCACTGCAATTTGCCCATTGGTTTTCTCCCACACCCAATGTTCCCCACCCCTGGGAACACTCACTATGCTTCCAGTGTTTGCTGGCATATGTGCTTGTCAAGGGTCAGCAGGAAAGTGAGTGGTGTGTTACAAGTGCTGTATTTTATTGTAGTGTTTCAATGCTGTATGTGTACTTAACAATAATGCGTCTGTTTATGGTTACTTGTGCTTAAATAGTTATGTCCTTTAAAGGAGGCACTCCTCCACTCCAGCCGAGTGTCTCCACCAGATAAGAAAGCACCCAAGACGGAGCAAGGAAGATATGTTCTGGGAGGTGCTGTAGTACTCTAATGCAGACAAGATGGAATGCAGGCAGTGGAGGGAAAGCGAGAAGCAGGAAAGGAAAGAAAATGAGGCATACACTAGGGATGCAATGGAGAGGCAGATAAAAGTTTTGGAGCGGCACACCAACATGCTGCAGTCCCTCCTGATGCTTCAGACTGAGCAGATGGGACCCTTCCCATATTCAGAACTCTTTCCCATGTCCTCCCCAAACTTCGCCCACTCATTTCTTTCCCATAGATAATGGGGTTCAGCATTGGGGGCATCAGAAAGTACATGCTGGCCATGAGAATGTGCAAATGCAGGGAAAGATTGTGCACAAACCGTTGTGTGATGATGGTGAATAGATGTGGGACGTAAAAGGCTAAGATGACACAAAGGTGGGAGCCGCATGTCCCAAAAGTATTGAGCTGGGCGTCCTTTGTTGGGAGGCTGAAGATGGCCCTGAGGATCTGGTATAGAACATGGTGATTAAAAAATAATCCAGACTTATTGCCAAGAATGCCACAGAGAGGCTGTAGTAACTACTGAGGTGGATGTCGGCACAGGCAAGCTTCACCACAACGATGTGCTCACAGTAGGTGTTTGGAATGATGTTGGCTCTGCAATATGGCCACCTACTTGCCAGGAAGGGATAGGGAAGTATGAGCATGATGCCGTGCAGCACCACGGCCAGGCCAATTTTGGACCACCACAGGGTTTGTCAGGGTGGTGGAATGTCTCAGGGGATCGCAGATGGCCACAAAGTGATCAAAAGCCATGGCCATGAAGATCCCAGATTCTATCATAAAGAAGCTGAGAATGAAGTACATCTGAGTGAGGCATGCACTGAAATTGATCTCCCTGGAATTGAACCAGAAGATGCTCAGCATTTTGGGCAGGACAGCCATAGACAGGACCAGGTCTGTGATGACCAGCATGCAGAGGAAATAGTACAAAGGCCCATGGAGGCTCGGCTCCCTCTTCACAATGAACAGGATGCTGATGTTCCCCAAGATGGCTATGGCATAGATCATGCAGAAGGGGATGGAGATCCAGACATGGGCTGCCTCCAGGCCAGGAATATCCAACAGGATGAAGGTGGAGGGGTTTGTAAAGTCAGTTGAGTTGGAATCGGACATTGTCTCGGGGAGAAAGTGTCCAGAATTATGTTTCCTGCATGTACCGTATGTACCCTGACTTCCTGTATGTGCCCAGGCTGTAGGGCGATAGTTGCAGGACAAATGCCTGGATGGAGAGACAGTGTTAATATGAGACACTTCATGCACTACTGGAGGCTGTTCTCATGGATGAAGCAGGTTGGTCTCTCCACACACACTGAAAAATTACATTTTCATTATTCAGATAAATGAATTATGAACAACTGACCCTAATAATGCCAATTCCATATTTTATGGCGCTCCTTTTGTCAATAATTCCTACACATCCTGGTGTGGGAAACCTTAATAGGCACCAGCAGGAAGCACGAGTAGATACTCACTTTCCCTTATTGGTCCCGAGGCCTTGTCTACACTGCCAAGCTTTTTCACTAAAAGGCAGCATTTGGTGACAAAATAGTAGAGGTGTTAACACCTCAAAGCCACTTTCCATGACGGAACTCCTCAGTTTCAGTGACATAATAAAGCCACCTGGACGAGAGTTGCAAGTTGCAAGTTGCGACTCAAACTTTTTGTCGCCAACGTGCCAGTGTAGATACCCTGCTTGATTTTATCACTGTAATTGGCCCATTGCTTTTCTCCCACACCCAGCATCTCCGACCCCTGGAAACACTCACCTTGCTTGCACTGTTCACCGACTTGTGTGCTTGTCAAGGTTTATGGGGAAAGAGACTGGTGTGTTACCAGTGGTGTATTTTAAAGTAGCATTTCAAAGCTGTACATATAGTTAACAATAATGCTTCTGGTCATTGTTACTTGTGCTTCACCGGATATGTTCTTGAAAGGAGGCACCCCCTCCACTCCAGCCGAGTGTCTCCACCGGATAAGAAAGCACCAAAGATGGAGCAAGGAAGATATGTTCTGGGAGGTGCAGCAGTACTCTGATGCAGACAAGACGGAATGCAGGCAGTGGAGGGAAAGCGAGAAGCAGGAAAGGAAAGAAAATGAAGCATACCCTAGGGATGAAATGGAGCGACTGATAAAAGTTTTGGAGCAGCAAACCAACGTGCTAGTCCCTCCTGATGCTCCAGACTGAGCAGATGGGTGCCCGCCCTCCCCTTTAGCACATTCAGAACTCTTTCCCATGTCTTCCCCAAACTCCGCCCACTCATTCCTTTCCGATTTCTGGGACATCTCACTTTACCGTTCACTCCACCTCCACAGACACCTTTTCAAATGAAAGCTGGACTTATGCTCAGCTGTGTGTGTGTGCATGGTGTTGTGGGTTTTTTGGCAATAAAAGCAAAGTTATTTGAACAATAAGCACTCTTTATTTTTTTCCATTGAAGTTATGATAGCAGATGGGAACAGGAAACCCACAGGCAGTTTTATCGTTTCCTTACATTGAACCCTGGGCCTGAACAATCACAACTGCTTCCTACCCTACCAAAACTGGACTTCATTATTCCTTACAATCCCATACATAGCAATAAACATTACTCGTTCTCATTTTCAAAGTGTTACTGCAAAGCCTTCCTGATTCAAATTGCCCCCCATTGTGCCCTCTTATAGCCTTGGTATCTGACTGCTCAAAATCAGCAGCCATGTTCTCTGTCTGAGCAGTGCACCCCTGAGCAAACTTTTAGCCCTTACCTTCACAAATATTATACAAGGTGCAACACAGAGCTACAACCGTGGGAATATTTTCCTCACTGAGGTCTAACCTGTCAAAGAGGCATCGCCAGTGCACTTTTAATCTGCCAAATGTACATTCCATGGTCTTCCTGCACCTACTCAGCTTATTGTTGAAATGCTTCTTACTGCTATCCAGGTTTCCCATGTTTAGCTTCATGAGCACTGGTATTGAGGGGTATGCCAGGTCTTCCAGGATCACCTTGGCCTTTTGACATCCCCTGTGGGGATCTTCTGGTCTGGAAAGGAAGTCCCCACTTTCAGCTGTCCGTAAAAGCCGGTGTTCCTAAAGATTCATGTGTCATGCACTTTTCAGGACCACCCTGCACTGATGTCAATGAAACGCCCGTGCTTGAGTGCTCGCAACACTGTAGAGAAGTACCTCTTCCGATTGATATATTCCACTGCAAGGTGTTCTGTGCCAAAATTGGAATATGCATGCTATCTTTCACCCCTCCATGGTTGGGGAAACCCATTTCTGCCCCATCCACAATGTCACGCACGTTGCCAAGAGTTAAGGTCTTGCGCAGCAGAATGGGATTAATGGCCCTGCACACTTGCATTAACACAGCCCCAGTGGTCAACTTCCCAACTCCAAACTGATTTGTGACCTACCAGTAGCAGCCTGGAGTCACCAGCTTCCACACTGCAATCTCCATGTGCTTTTCCACCTAAAGTGCAGCTCTCATTTGGGTCTCTTTGCATCGTAGGGCTGGGGTGAGCTCAGTACACAATTCCAGGAAGGTGACTTTCCACCTCTAAAAGTTCTGTAGGCACTGCTCGTCATCCCAGAGCTGCATAACAATGCGATTCCACCACTCAGTGCTAGTTTCTCAAGCCCAAAAGCGATGTTCCAGCATTCTCAGCTGTTCTGTAAAAGCCAAAAGCAATCTAATGCTGCTGTTATCCATGTTAGACACCACATCAGGCAAATGTGACTCCCGTTGCCTTTGCAACTTCAAGACTGATTCCACTGCCTTTGTGATGTGCTACTGATAGCTAGCTGAGCAGTGCGGAATCCATTCCTGCAGAGAGAGGTGGCAGGCTGAGCAGAAAACATGGGACGTTGAAAAATGCCACACACTGGATACGGAAGCACATGGAATGCTGGGATGGAAAGCAATGTATCATGGGACATTGATTCCGGACCCCTGATGTGCCATGATCCGCTCTGCCTTCCCACAATACCTATGTGCACAAGATGGAGAGCTGAACTGTGGGATAGCTACCCACAATACATTGCTCTCACTTTCGCTGTGACCACCCCATGTGTGGACGTGCTATGCCGAAAGAGAGAGACAGCGTGGACATGCAACAATGATTTTCTTTAAAGACTTTTTAGTCATTGACCAAACTTTCAGTGAAAAAAGTCTGCCAATTTTCACATAGCTTTAATGCAATGAAACCCAGGCTACAGAGCCAAGCTGTAGGGAGCTTCTCATTCACCTACTTACTGCAAATCTGAGAGTGGGGAAAAAACACCTTTCACAAGACATGTGCTGGGGGAAAATCCCAACTAGAACCCACCTCAGGGAAAAGACTGGGGCGTCATTGATAGCAGCTCCACGGAAACACCTGCTCATTTGCGGTAGTGGCCACAACAAAGACAATGTTCAGATGCGTAAGGAATGGGATGGAGAATATCCTGCTTTGGAGATGCACTCACTTTTGGTCACCCAGTCTCTATAAAAGATCTAGCAGATAGAAAGGGGATTTCCCAGGCAGCCTATGAGAATGGGGGAGGCTGACGTATGTGGAAAGACTGAAAAGTCTGGGACTGGTTAGTTTAGAGAGGAGACAATTAAGGGGGCATACGATAGATGAGAATAAAATAAAGAATGGAACTGATTACACTGATATGGACAAACAGAGAACAGCTCCCAGCCAGTAATAGCTATCTACAGATACCCTTCGAAGGGCCAATTCCCCAAAGATGAGGCAAATGATCAGCAAAACTGATTGGGAGGAAAAATTTAGACAGAAAAATGGGAATGAAAAATGGAAGTTCTTTAACAAGAATTTATGAGAGAGTTAAAAAGCCATGATTCCACAATCAAGAAAGTGGAAAACTTTGCTTAAAAACCCAGTTCAGTAGCAAAGTGAAGGCAGCAATTGAGGGGGGAAAGCAACATAAAAAAATAAGAAAAAGGGAAAATAGATAGCAAGCAAAACAAATTGGAAGTTATGAAAATTGATACAGGACATTACAGACATAAGGGGGAAATCCATGCTTTGCAGGGCTAAGGATAACAAAAAGGAGGTTATTAAGTATATTAAGAACAAAAGAAATCCTAGAAAAGGTATCGGCCAGTTCCTAGAGGGAGAAAGGAAACTTGTTAATGTTGCAGAAAAGGTAGTGTGGTGATGAAACACTTTCCCGTCCATTAGCAGTCAAGGAGGATGTTAAACAGCATCCACAGTGGAACCTCAGAGTTACAAACACCAGAGTTACAAACTGACCGATCAACCACACATCTCAATCGGAACCGGAAGTAGGGAATCAGGCGGCAGCAGAGCCCCCCCTTACTCCAAAGGCGAATACAGAACAGTTCTGCATTAAACGTAAACTATTACAAAAATAAAGGGAAAGTTTAAAAAAAAAGATTTGACAAGATTAAGAAACAATGGAAATGCTGATATGGGATTAGTTAAAAAAAGTCTAGGAGTCTAATTAATGCCAGTCAACAACATGGTTTATGGAAACAAGTCTTGTCAAATAAATCCGATTTAACCCTTTCATGAGAGTACATGTTTGGTTGATCAAGGGAACCAAGCAGATGGAACGGGCTTAGATTTCTCTGAGGCATTTGATTTAGCAGGGGAAAACATTCAGTTAAAAAATGAACACTATACAATATCAGTAGAGCACATGTTAAATTGACTAAAAACTGGCTAACAGACAGATCTCAGAAAGCGGTTGTCAAATCCATCAATGATCTGGAAGCAGATAGAAAATCATTACAGGTAATATTTGCGGATGACCCAAAGATTGGCAGAGTGGTTACAATGAGGCAGCCAGGGCAGGCATACGGATTGATCTGGAGCATTTGTTGAGCTGGGCCCATGCAAACAAAATGTTTTAATACAATCAAATGCAAAGTGATCCTGTCAGAACAGGGAATGCAGGCCTGAGCCCCAGGCTAGGGCACTGTATTATAGAACATAGGGACCATTGTGGACAACCAACTCATTGTAAGCTCCCAGCGCAATGCTGGGGGCAAAAGGGCTCATGTGATCCTTGGATGCTGTCATAAATATAAAGGGAAGGGTAAACCTCTTTAAAATCCCTCCTGGCCAGAGGAAAAATCCTCTCACCTGTAAAGGGTTAAGAAGCTAAAGGTAACCTCACTGGCACCTGACCAAAATGACCAATGAGGAGACAAGATACTTTCAAAAGCTGGGAGGAGGGAGAGAAACAAAGGGTCTGAGTCTGTCTATATGCTGCTTTTGCCGGGGATAGAACAGGAATGGAGTCTTAGAACTTTTAGTAAGTAATCTAGCTAGGTATGTGTTAGATTATGATTTCTTTAAATGGCTGAGAAAAGAACTGTGCTGAATAGAATGACTATTCCTGTCTGTGTGTCTTTTTTGTAACTTAAGGTTTTGCCTAGAGGGATTCTCTATGTTTTGAATCTAATTACCCTGTAAGGTATCTACCATCCTGATTTTACAGAGGTGATTCCTTTTCTTCTATTAAAAGTCTTCTTGTAAGAAAACTGAATGTTTTTTCATTGCTCTAAGATCCAAGGGTTTGGGTCTGTGGTCACCTATGCAAATTGGTGAGGATTTTTACCAAACCTTCCCCAGGAAGTGGGGTGCAAGTGTTGGGAGGATTTTGGAGGGAAAGACGTGTCCAAACTACATTTTCCCAGTAAACCCAGTTAAAGTTTGGTGGTGGCAGTGGAAATTCCAAGGGCAAAGGTAAAATTAATTTGTACCCTGGGGAAGTTTTAACCTAAGCTGATAAAAGTCAGCTTAGGAGGTTTTCATGCAGGTCCCCACATCTGTACCATAGAGTTCAGAGTGGGGAAGGAACCTTGACAATCATAGCCTGCCAGTGGTCTGTAAAAGAATACTTGGGTCCTGATCCTGTCATCTCAGTTCTGCTTAAGCTTCATCAGGGGAAGCTCAAGTCACAAGACTGAGCTCTCCAGTTCCATTCTGGATCACCCTGATATTGGACATTGGACTGCAACCTAAGGATCAATTCTGAAAGAATTCTTTGCAACTCTAAAACTCACCATCTCTGCCATGAAACTGGCTTAAGAATTCTATTCATATCACAATGTATAGTGATGTCTGGTTACTGCAGGGCGGAGGGAGATGTAGAGTCATTAACCAGGACTGCCTCCTATCTTCAGGCAGGCACCTTGTCAGGCTGCAGCAGCTCCCGTCCCAACCCCAGAGCAGAGGGAGCCCGGCTGGGGGGGTGGGGGGGAGGTGGAGATTGTGACGGGATGTAATCCCTGGGGGAAGCCTGGTAGCTGTTGAAACTGCTGTGCCTCCAAACCATTCAGCTGGGTTGGCCTCTCCCCCTGCTCTGCTGGTGACACACAGCCAGCCCCTCCGGGCCCTGTTCTCACCCAACACGACAGCAGGTGGCGCCACACACCCAACTAAGTTACCTGAGTGCTTTACCTGAGCCACTCATAGACCAACAATGGAGGCATCAGCCAATTTCCCAGCTCTCCAGCCTTGCACCCCTCCTGGAGCATAAACCCAGAATTAGACCATCTTGCACAGCACAGTGATCTGTATAGCATAAACTCATTAAATAGTCCGCTCCCCCCACGATGGGGGAAGATATTCAACACCCTTTCTTAATGGAACTCAGAGTCCCAAACAGTTCACTCAAAAACACACTGGTTTAGATAAAACATAAACAGGTTTATTAACTACAGAAGGATAGATGCTAAGTGATTATAAGTGATAACAAACAGATCAAAGGAGGTTACCTAGTGAATGAAACAAAGTTGCAGTCTAACACTTGTACACAGTAGATAGGATTTGAATCAGCAATATCTCACCCTGACTGATGGTACAAGCAGTCTTACATATTTCTTGAGGCACAGGCTGCATCTGCTTTGCAGCCTGGGTTCCTCTCCCCTGTTCAAAGTCCTTTATCTTCCTGAGCTTCTTGCAGGTGTTGAGTTGTGGGGGAGTGAAGACAAGTGATGATGTCACTCCCCATCTTTAAAGTTTCTTCCAGCTTGCCGGAAAGTCTATGTATGTGACGTGTGGGGGGGTCTGGTCCCATTGGTCAAACATTCTCCATTGTCTCTGTACTTCCTCTGAGGAGGCTTTCTTATACAGAGTTCCTGTGCTAGTGGATTCCTCGCTGGATGAGTGTTGACGACAGCAATTAACACTGTCAGCCTACTCCTTTGGCATACCTGTAAGGCTGGTTTTGGGTGTTTCCAGCCTCACATCACACTTTAGTAACTCACACATAGCAAGGTTTCATAAAAACAACAAGAAGTCCGGTGGCACCTTAAAGGCTAACAGATTTATTTGGGCATAAGCTTTTGTGGATGAAAAACCTCACTTCTGCAGATGCATGGACTGAAAATTACAAATGCAGGCATTATATAAGGGTGACACATGAAGAGAAGGGAGTGACCTCACAAGTGGAGAACCAGTGTTGACAGGGCCAATTTGATCAGGGAGGATGTAGTCCACTCCCAACAACCAATGAGGAGGTGTCAATTCCAGAAGAGGCAAAGCTGCTTTTGTAATGAGCCAGCCACTCCCAGTCCCTATTCAAGCCCAAATTAATGGTGTTAATTTTGCAAATGAATTTTAGTTCTGCTGTTTCTCTTTGAAGTCTGTTTCTGAAGTTTTTTTGTTCAAGTATAGCTACTTTTAAATCTGTTATAGAATGTTCAGGGAGATTGAAGTGTTCTCCAACGCTTCCTCAGTTCTCGTCCCCTAAAGCCCCTACTCTACTTGCGCTATATTGATGACATCTTCATCATCTGGACCCATGGAAAAGAAGCCCTTGAGGAATTCCACCATGATTTCAACAATTTCCATCCCACCACCAACCTCAGCCTGGTCCAGTCCACACAAGAGATCCACTTCCTGGACACTACAGTGCTAATAAACAATGGCCACATAAACACCACCCTATACCGGAAACCTACTGACCGCTATTCCTACCTACATGCCTCCAGCTTTCACCCTGACCACACCACACGATCCATCGTCTACAGCCAAGCTCTGCGATACAACCGCATTTGCTCCAACCCCTCAGACAGAGACAAACACCTACAAGATCTCTGTCAAGCTTTCTTACAACTACAATACCCACCTGCAGAAGTAAAGAAACAGATTGATAGAGCCAGAAGAGTTCCCAGAAGTCACCTACTACAGGACAGGCCTAACAAAGAAAACAATAGAACGCCACTAGCGGTCACCTTCAGCCCCCAACTAAAACCCCTCCAACGCATTATTAAGGATCTACAACCTATCCTAAAGGATGACCCAACACTCTCACAAGTCTTGGGAGACAGGCCAGTCCTTGCCTACAGACAGCCCCGCAACCTGAAGCAAATACTCACCAACAACCACATACCACACAACAGAACCACTAACCCAGGAACTTATCCTTGCAACAAAGCCCGTTGCCAATTGTGCCCACATATCTATTCAGGGGACACCATCACAGGGCCTAATAACATCAGCCACACTATCAGAGGCTCGTTCACCTGCACATCCACCAATGTGATATATGCCATCATGTGCCAGCAATGCCCCTCTGCCATGTACATTGGTCAAACTGGACAGTCTCTACGTAAAAGAATAAATGGACACAAATCAGATGTCAAGAATTATAACATTCATAAACCAGTCGGAGAACACTTCAATCTCTCTGGTCACGCAATCACAGACATGAAGGTCGCTATCTTAAAACAAAAAAACTTCAAATCCAGACTCCAGCGAGAAACTGCTGAATTGGAATTCATTTGCAAATTGGATACTATTAATTTAGGCTTAAATAGAGACTGGGAGTGGCTAAGTCATTATGCAAGGTAGCCTGTTTCCTCTTGTTTTTTCCTACCCCCCCCAGATGTTCTGGTTTAACTTGGATTTAAACTTGGAGAGTGGTCAGGTTAGATGAGCTATTACCAGCAGGAGAGTGAGTTTGTGTGTGTATGGGGGTGGGGGGGATGTGAGAAAACCTGGATTTGTGCAGGAAATAGCCCGACTTGATTATGTAAAGAGTTGTCACTTTGGATGGGCTAGCACCAGCAGGAGAGTGAATTTGTGTGGGGGGGTGGAGGGTGAGAAAACCTGGATTTGTGCTGGAAATGGCCCACCTGATGATCACTTTAGATAAGTTATTACCAGCAGGACAGTGGGGTGGGAGGAGGTATTGTTTCATATTCTCTGTGTATATATAAAGTCTGCTGCAGTTTCCACGGTATGCATCTGATGAAGTGAGCTGTAGCTCACGAAAGCTCATGCTCAAATAAATTGGTTAGTCTCTAAGGTGCCACAAGTACTCCTTTTCTTTTGGCTTTTGTATGTTACCATTCCTGATGTCTGATTTGTGTCCATTTATTCTTTTACGTAGGGACTGTCCAGTTTGGCCAATGTACATGGCAGAGGGGCATTGCTGTCACATGATGGCATATATAAGATGAGTAGATGTGCAGGTGAATGAGCCCTTGATGGTGTGGCTGATGTGGTTGGGTCCTCTGATCTTGTTGCTCGAGTAGATATGGGGATAGAGTAGGCAACGAGGTTTGCTACAGGGATTTCTTTCCTGGGTTAGTGTTTCTCTGTTGTGGTGTGTAGTTGCTGGTGAGTATTTGCTTCAGGTTAGGGGGCTGTCTGTAAGCGAGGACTCCTTGTTGTTTTTGTGGATACAGATGACACTCTGATACAAGATTTCATAGCTTCACATACGACGACAGGTTTCAGAGTAGCAGCCGTGTTAGTCTGTATCCGCAAAAAGAAAAGAAGTGCTTGTGGCACCTTAGAGACTAATGAATTTGAGCATAAGCTTTTGTGAGTTATAGCTCACTTTATCAGATGCATGCAGTGGAAAATACAGTGGGGAGATTTATATACACAGAGAACAACCCAAGGGGATATCAATGTTTAGCTGATTAAGACTTCTAGAATGATACATCACAGGGCATACTTTGTACAGAACATACCATAATTACATCATCATGGTCAATATGGGGTGCTTTGGAGTGCAGAGGAAACCTGGTCTGCTGTATGGAAAGGGAAACTGAAGCACACGACTGCATAGCATTGATGAATACATGTACTGAGTTCTCACCAGTTGGAACAGCACAATGGTTGACAATAATGCACATATACAAAGACAGGTTTTCTAGTGACCCAGAGAAGGCACACAGAACTTTGTAAAAACACATGTGGAGAACACTGCAATGTTTGCAACACTTGAGCATTGCATGTTCCAAACCTTAAGAAGGCCGTGGGCACACTGCCTCTGAATTAATCAGTGACAAGCACTCCTGAAGTAAACTAAGAGGGGAGGTGTGACATTCTGCACCCCAAAGCAACTCCCTGGCACTCCCATATTTACCATGGTGATGTGATTGTGATATGTTTTATACAAAGTATGTCATGTAAGGTATCAACTGGAAAGTTATGATTTGCTGAATATGATTACCCTATTTGTATGCATGTCTCACTTTTATACCTAAAGTTCTGAAAGCATGCGAGGGCATATAACCAGCTCATGTGACACTGGACTCCATTTGTGCCTGGACTTTTCCACTAACAGGGCTAGGGGCTTTTGACTGGAAAAATGAAGCTCCCTCCACAAGGCAGAAGCCATAAAAGGTGGAAGTAATAAAATCACTCCCCTCATAATTCAACACCTGGAAAAACCTTAGGAACAAGGTCCGAACTGGGGATTTGGTCCCAAGCTGAAGGCATTTCTAGCCTGTGTATGGAAGACAGGTGGACGGTTTGTACCATCAGGGTGACACACTGCGCGATTCAAATCCTGTCTAGTTTATAGAACTCAGATTGTCATATTGCTTTATTCCTTAGGTCACCTCCTTTGATCTGCACACTTATTACTTATCATCACTTAAAATCTATCCTTCTGTAGTTAATAAATAGGTTTTATATATTTTTACCTAATACTGTGTGTTGTTTGAAATGCAAAAGGAAACCTGCTCAGGAACAGAGGCTGGTGCATTGTCCTCTCCACACTGAGGGAGGGGCGGACTGGGTAATAAACTTACACTCGCCAGCTTCTGATCAGGGTAAGACATTATAGCTCTCGGGTCCTAGGTTGGGGAGCTGGGGGTAGGGGAGAATTGGCTGGAGCCTCTCTATTGTTGGTTCATGAGTGCCTAGTGAAAACATTCATACAGTTGCATCTGGGTGTGTCTCTTCCTGTGGAAGTGCAAAACCTGGAGCAGATAGCAGCTTGTCACAGCCTCACAGTGTGAGAGGGAGCCCAGGTTGGTATGCCAGAGGGCTCAGTGGCCCAGTTGCAGGTTGCATCCTGGGCAAGTCTCTCACAGTCATGTAACGAACAACCACTGCTACACCATGAATCCATTTCCTTCTTGTCATGCGCTCAGTTACTAACAGAGAGACTGTGGTGACAGTAGGGAAGTCAGGACTCCTGGGTTCTGTCTGTCATTCTCTGTGTGACCTTCACCAAGTCACGTCTCCCTTTGCCTCAGTTTACCTATTAGTATAATGGGGATATGTTCATAGTAACTTTCCTTTGCTAGGTGTTTTGAAGATCCTTCAATGAAAGTTGCCGCACAGTATGATGATAAAAAGAAAAGGAGGACTTGTGGCACCTTAGAGACTAACCAATTTATTTGAGCATGAGCTTTCGTGAGCTACAGCTCACTTCATCAGATGCATACCGT
Source organism: Caretta caretta (assembly GCF_965140235.1). NCBI lineage: Eukaryota > Metazoa > Chordata > Testudines > Cheloniidae > Caretta > Caretta caretta. The sequence goes on from NC_134206.1 coordinate 8,153,455, forward strand.
GGAAACAGTTTCTGATGAAACTGGAAACAGTTTCTGATGAAGTGAGCTGTAGCTCACGAAAGCTCATGCTCAAATAAATTGGTTAGTCTCTAAGGTGCCACAAGTACTCCTTTTCTTTTTGCGAATACAGACTAACACGGCTGCTACTCTGAAACCTGTCAGTATGATGATAGTTACAGATGAGAATTACTGATCTCTGATCCCTTAGCAATAGCTCCGGGTGCCTGTAGAAAGTGTTTGTATCTCCGCTCAGTCACCTTTCTCCAGATCTCTCTGTCTTCTCTCTACCCATTAATACTGGGCATTTACAGGGTATCAGACCCTATGGAGAGCTGCCTATTATCCTTTGTTTTCTTACAAATCAACTCTACTTTTTAAAAATACACAGAGCAGCCAATGCCTCTTTGACTCAGCGGAGAGCCCAAGAGTTCTCATCTCCCTTGGGGAAGGTCCCTTAATAACTGTTTACTCCTGAAGCTGGATAAACAGCACAGAAGTGCAGACACTGAAAGAGAGACATTAGCTGAAGTGTCTCCGGTGTCCAGCCTGTTTCTGTTTAGATGCTGCTTCTCCCCTAGAGGCTGAGCGAACCCCCCTGGGATTGCACACAGCTATATTATAAAGGGTGCATGCCTCTGTGTCGGCTCTCAGAGTGGGATGCTGCTGCAGATGCTGGGATGAGAGAGATGGGGGAAACGGCTGCCTGCGGGGGATTCCCAGGGAAGACACGTCTGGCTCAGAATTCACAGGTACCCATCTCTTGCTGAGGAGCTCACCTGCTCGACAAACCCAGTGCAATGTGGGCGTGATGGGATAGAGAATAGGTTTGTGGTCCTTTCCGCTCTGCGCAGCCATTAAACATGCTGGGGCCCTTGCCACAGGGGATGTGTTTGCTCCAATATCACTGGCCAAAATCTCCCTCTTTGCTCTGTCCCGGCTGATGGGCTCCAGCCCCAATGTGGCTGCATTTCAGTGGCGCACAGGATCCTTCAGGATAAAAGGTGACAGTAGAAGGACAATACAAGGCCAAATTCTGAGGCTGTGGCCCATATGTTTTCAGGCCCCACTGAGGCAAAACTCCCCTTGGAGTAAAAACTGAGTAAAGACCTCAGGAGCCAGTTGTGTGTGAGTTAATGCAGAGGGACTCTCACCTCCTCCTCTTGCATTTCAGGCCTCTGGCTGTTAACGGGGGGGCTCTCACCTGACTTTCTGAGAGAAAGCATGGAGGGGCTAGGGCTCCTCACTGGAATAAATATATGCATTTTTCAACATGGGCAAGACGTCTTTTCTTCTGGTTTCATTTGAGAAGTCGGCTGAACTGTTATGCCTGAAATGTTCAAAAAACAATTCAGCCATAAGCAGACACCCAGTGTGGGAAATTTCAGTCCAAACAGTTAAAGTTTGGCAAACTGAAAATGAGATCTCCTAACTGAAGATGTCAGACAGCTATTAGCATATAGATATTCAGGCCTGTCTGCAAAGGCCTATACTTTAAGAATTTAGGTGTATTCTTATCACTTAGCTAGTTATAGAGGTACAAAACAAGAATCAAAATCAGTCTGCCTGTTTATAGGCCTTCTCTCGCTATGATAGTCTAAGGCCTTGTTCTTAGGCTAAGGCCTTTGGCTAAAGAGCAGGGGCAGCAATGAGCTGGAAAGTGAACAGTCACGTCCTCACCAGTCACACTGAAATAGAGCAGTTTTGGGCTGTTAAAAAGGTGATCCAATCTATCCTCTCCAGAGAAAGGGAAGAGCCTGGAAGATTTAAAGAAAACTTAGCTTGATAGCCTCCTGTTAGGCAAGAACTCACTTATCAATAGCTGGGGTGCAAAATCCCTCATTTCTTTGTTGTTCTATCACTGTAGTCCCCACTTCCCTATTGTTTGTCTGTATAATCTCTGTCTGGCTCTGTGATTGGTTCTTTTTTTATAAGGGGGGCGGGATTGGGAACAGGGAAATGGGAACAGGGACACAGGCAAGGCTCTGTGACATCAGAAGTGGAAAGGAAAGAAATTGGAATCGTTACTTGAGGGAAATTCATCCCAATAAACATCAAATTGTTTGCACCTTCGGACTTTGGGTTTTGCTGCTCTCTCTTCATATGAGAAGGACCAGGGAATGGGAGGGTGAAGGGATAAGCCCTCTAACAACAGCCTTAACTAACGGTGGAGCCACCAGCACCCCCTGCATTTGTGAATCCCATTCAGCTATGCTCTTTGCTCCAATAATGTGTGTGGCAAGGAGTTCCACTGGCCAAATATGGATTAAGTAAATAATTTCCCTTTCTCAGTGTTATCTATTCAGACTTTTGAGGTAATTGAATGTTCCCTTGTTCATGTGCCTGACCTACTTTCTTTATCGATAGATTCACAGGGTTTAAGATCAGAAGGGACAATGAGATCATCTTGTGTGACCTTCTGTATAACACAAGCCATGAAATTTAATACAGTTACCCCTGTATTGAGCTCCAAAACTTGTGTTTGACTAAGACCTATTCTACACTAGGATTTTACATTGTAGAATCATAGAGCCACAGGGTGAGAAGGGACCTTCAAGGATCAGCTAGTCTAACCCCCTGCCAAGATGCAGGATTTGTTGTGTCTAAACAATCCAGGACAGATGCTATCCTGCCTCCTTTGGAAAACCTCCAGTGAAGGAGCTTCCACAACCTGCCTAGGTGTCTGTTCCATTGTCCTGCTGTTCTTACAGTGAGGGAGTTTTCCCTGAGATTTAATCCTAAATCTGTTCTGCTGTACTTTGAACCCATTGCCTTTTGTCCTGCCCTCTGTCTCAAGAGAGAAACAAATTTTCTCCATCTTTTTTATGGCAGCCTTTCAAATACTTGAAGGTCGCTATCGTGTCTGTCCTTAATCTCCTCTTTTCCAAACTAAACATACCCAGTTCCTTCAGCCTTTGCTCATACAGTTTGCATTCCATCCCTTGGACCATCTTTCTCGCTCACCTCTGGATCCTTTCCAGTTTCTTTACATCCTTTCTAGACAGTGGTGACCAAAATTGCACACAGCACTCCAACTGAGACCTAACCAGTGCTGAGTAGGGCGGTACTATCACCTACCATGACTTGCATGCTATGCCTCTGTTAATGCAACCCAACATTGAATTTGCTTTTTTTCCAACAGCAAAAGAATCCACACCCCTGAGATATGTCGCTGTATTCAACCTAACCCCAATATAAACAGCATTCTTCCATCGACCTCGCTACCATCTCTCAGAGAGGTGAATTACCTACAGTGACGGGAGAACCCCTGTCATCCATGTAAGTAGTGTCTACAACTTCAGCGCTTTGCAGCACTGCTGTATTGTTTTAAGTGTAGACAAGCCCTCAAGCAGATTTTTCCAGAAAAGCATCCAGTCTGGATCTGCAGACATGGGGCTTTGGAGAATCCACCACTTCCCTTTGCAGTTTGTCCCAAAGATTAATCACACCGACTGCTAATCATTTGGCCCTTACTTCCAATTGGACTTTGTCTGGCTTCAGCTTCTAGCCATTGAGTCTTCCTCTGCCTTTCTAAACGAGATTACAGAGCCGCTTAGCACCCACTGTTTTTTCCCCATGGAATTCTCTGCTTGATTGTCTTTTTGATGAGATAAATAGATGAAGCTCTTTTAATCTTTCTCTGTCAGGCATCCTCTCCAGTCTGCAGTCATTTTTGTGTTTTTTTTTCTGCACCCTCTCCAATTTTACAACATCCTTTTTGAAATGGGTACCCCAGAACTTCACGCGGTCAGTTTCATCAGTGCCACGTACAGAGGTAAAATCCTTCCCCTGCTCCAACTCACCATTCCCCTGATTATGCATCCAAGGATCTCATTAGCCATTTTGACCAGAGCATCACACCGGGAGCTCATGATGACTTAGTTGTTCACAATCAACCCTAAATCCTTTTCAGGGTCCCTGCGTTCCATAATACAGTGCCCTAGTCTGGGTGTCTGGCCTGCATTCCCTGTTTCGAGAGGATCACTTTGCATTTCACAGTATTAAAACATTTTGTTTGCATGGGCCCGGCTCAACAAATGCTCCAGATCATTTGGTATGCCTGCCCTGGCCTCCTCATTGTAACCACTCTGCCAGTCTTTGGGTAGTCTGCAAATTTTACTTGCAACAATAATCTATTTGCTTCCAGATCATTGATGAAAATATTGAATAGCATCTAGCCTTGAACTGATCCTTGCAGAACCCCACTACAAACACCTCCATTTGCTGAGAATGGCCCATTGACAACTGGTTTCTGAGATCTGTTAGAAAGCTAGCTTTTCGTCCATGTAACAAAATCTACTGATATAGTGTTCATTTTTTAAACTGAATGTTTTCCCTTACTAAATCCAATGCCTCAGAGAAATAGAAGTCTATTGCATCTGTTTGGTTACCTTGATCAACCAAACATGTACTCTCATGAAAGGATGAAATCAGATTTATTTGACAAGACCTGTTTTCCATAAACCATGTTGTTCACTGGCATTAATTATACTCCTAGACTTGTCGCTTTCCCTCCACTGCCTGCATTCCATCTCGTCTGCATCGGACTACTACTTCCTTGCAGAACATATCTTCCTTGCTCCATCTTGGGCGCTTTCTTATCCGGTGGAGACACTTGGCTGGAGTGGAGGGGGTGCCTCCTTTCAAGGACATATCTGGTAAAGCATAAGTAATAATAAACAAAAACATTATTGTTAACTATATGTACAGAATTGAAATGCTACATTAAAATACACCGCTGGTAACACACCAGTCACTTTCCCACTGACCCTTGATAAGCAGACATGCCTGTGAACAGTGCAAGCATGGTGAGTGTTCCCAGGGGCGGGGGACATTGTGCATGGGAGAAAAGCAGTGTGAAAGGGGTCATGCGGCACTTCTTGGGGGACAATACTCAAAAGTTTCCAACCCTTTTCCACAGGCAGGAGTCATTGTGGCAGATATCTCTCTCCTGAGGGTAAGCAAGGGTGCATCTACTACATGCTTGCGGTTTCTGCCCCAGTCCCTATGCTGCTCGCCTGTGCGCTGCTTTGGTCCTTGCCCAAGTAATTGCAGAATGGTGAGAGAAAGTGTCCCTCAATGGGGGAAGGAACAAAGAAGCTCTGCCAAGGAACCTCCAGCAGAGGTTTGGCAGGTACCTGCAGGAAGGTTTCCTAGAGATCTCTCTGGAGGATTCCAGTGAAATCTTGGTGTGCATCAAAACCCTGTTCTGCCATACTGCCTAGCTGTTTGGGGAAATGCCCAGCAAACACAAACACTGCCAGCCTTGTACATTTCTCTGCCCTCAGCCCACCTCTGCACTTCACAAAGCAAAACCACTTACCAGGGGTCTCCTCTCCTGCTTCTGGCTCACCTGATTGTGACTGCCGAGACTGGCTGGACACCTGCAGAGTGGAGGACAGCTCCTGACTGGACATAGCACTGGGCAACCCTGGCATAGGTTGCACATCTTTTAATGCCTCCACCTCTTCATGAATGACTTCCTCCTCTGTGTTAGGTCCAGTTTCTGTAGGCTCCAGCCCCACCGAAGTATCCACAGGGCTCTTGGTGGTGGAAGTTGGGTCACTTCCAAGGATAACATGCAACTCCTTATAAAAATGGCAGTCTGGGGCTCAGCACTGGAGCGACTGTTTGCCTCCCTTGCCTTCTGGTACGTGTGCCTCAGCTCCTTCACCTTTGCTCTGCACTTCAGCTTGTCCCGATCATAGCCCTTTTCCCGGAAGCTGCAAGAAATCTTCCCCTAGGCACTGAAATTCCTACAGCTGGTGCTCAGCTGGAACTGCACAGCCTCCTCTCCCCAAATACTGAGCAGATTCAGCAACTCCACAGTGGTCCAAGCGGGAGACCATTTGCTGCATAGAGCCGCCATGGCCACCTGGGAAGATGTGATGTGAACACTCCACGTCGAGCAAACAGGAAGGGGAATTTCAAAATTACTGGGCCTTTAAATAGGGAGGAGAGGAAAGTATTTACCTGGATGCACGGCAGCAGAGTTGAAACTCCTGACCAGAGAGGTTAGGATGGGCATTGTGGGATGCCTTCCAGAGGCCAATTACAGCCATGAAATCAAGGACGGTGTCTACACTGGCACTTCAGTGACAAAATTTTTGCATAAAAAGCCTTACAACTCTCGTTAAGGTGCCTTTATTACATGACTGAAACTGAGGAGTTGTGTCATCAAAAGTGGCTTTGTAGGGTTTACACCTCCACTATTTCTTCACCAAATGCTGCCTTTTGGCGAAAAAAGGTGACAGTGTAGACAGGGCCTAAGGAACAATCAGGGAAAACCAGTATCCACTTGTGTTTCCTGTTGGTGCCTATAAAGATTTCCCACACCACGATGTGTAGGAATTGTTGACACAGGGAGCACCATAAAATATGGAATTGGCATTATTAGGGTCAGTTGTTCATAATTCATTTATCTGAATAATGAAAATGTCATTTTTCAGTGTGTGTGGAGCGACCAACCTGCTTCATCAATGAGAACAGCCTCCAAAAAGTAGTGCATGAAGTGTCTCATATTAACACTGTCTCTCCATCCAGGTATTTGTCCTGTGACTATCGCCCTACAGCCTGGGTTCATACAGGAAGTCAGGGGAACATACGGTACATGCAGGAAACACCATTCTGCCTCAGTGTTGGACACTTTCTCTCCTACTCCATGTCAGATTCCAACTCAACTGACTTCAACAACCCCTCCACCTTCATCCTGCTGGGCATTCCTGGCCTGGAGGCAGCCCATGTCTGGATCTCCATCCCCTTCTGTGCCATGTACGCCATAGCCATCCTGGGGAGCTTCGCCATCCTGTTCATCGTGAAGAGGGAGCCCAGCCTCCATGGACCCTTGTACTATTTCCTCTGCATGCTGGTCATCACTGACCTGGTCCCGTCTACGGCCGTCCTACCCAAAATGCTGAGCATCTTCTGGTTCAATTCCAGGGAGATCAATTTCAGTGCCTGCCTCACCCAGATGTACTTCATTCTCAGCTTTTCTGTGATACAGTCTGGGATCCTCGTGGCCATGGCTTTTGATCGCTATGTGGCCATCTGCGATCCCCTGAGACATTCCACCACCCTGACAAACCCTGTGGTGGCCAAAATTGGCCTGGCCATGGTGCTGCGTGGCATCATGCTCATATTGCCCTACCCCTTCCTGGTGAGGAAGTGGCCATATTGCAGAACCAACATCATTCCCTACACATTCTGCAAGCACATAGCTGTGGTGAAGCTGGCCTGCGCAGATATCCGCATCAGTAGTTACTACAGCCTCTCTGTGGCATTCTTGGTGACTGGTGTGGATGTGTTTTGTATCGCTGTGTCCTATATCCAGATCCTCAGGGCCATCTTCAGCCTCCCAACAAAGGATGCCCGCCTCAAGACTTTTGGGACCTGCAGCTCCCACCTCTGTGTCATCTTAGCCTGTTACACCCCACATCTCTTCTCTGCCCTCACGCAACGGTTTGGGCACAATGTGGCCCTGCATTTCCACGTTCTCATGTCCAACATGTACCTCCTGGTGCCCCCCATGCTAAACCCCATCATCTATGGGGTGAGGACCCAACAGATCCGGGATAGGCTACTCCAGCTCTTTACTCAGAAAGGGACCTAAAGTTTTCTCCTGATGCTCTGGTTCTCAGACCACACTCCATTCAGAGGTAGCTGGTGATATAGTGCTGGGCCCTCCTCCCTGAATCACTGACTGGCCAGTCAAAGAGATATTAAATCCTTTCCTCACCTTACTGTGCTGTGTCAGTGTGACAAACTGGGGAATCTGTCTATGTGCAACTCATAGGGTTGCCACCTTTCTAATTGCTGGTAACTGGAAGCCTAAGGCCTCACCCCTCTACGCTGCCTCTTCCCCCAGGCTCCACCCCTGCTCTACCTCTTCCCCTCAAGGCCCCTCCTGCAACTCTTTCCTCTCCTCCCCCGTCACTAAACATTGATATCTCCTTGGGTTGTACATGCGATCATTGTATGTGAAGTTATGAAATTGTGCTATGTGTGTGTTATTAAAGTTCAGGCTTGTTTCAGGCTTGATGGGACTATGGCTGATTTAAACCAATGAAGTCTCTGGAGTACAAAGATCCCATCCTAGATGGGTTGTTCAGTCCTTTGTTCAGAGCTTCAGTTTCAAGCACAGTTCCTCCAGAGGGCAGAAGCAGGATTGAAGACAAAATGGAGGGGATTCCAGGGCTTTTCATATCCTCTGCATGTGGAAGGATACCCCTTTCTTCTTACTGTGGAAAATCACAGCAGAAAGGTGGAGCTTGGAGTCACATGGGCAAGTCACATGTCCATGCATGACTCAGTTTGCAGGCGGCAGCCATTGCTCACATGCTATCTTGAACGTTCCCAGGAAGGCTCCTCAGATGTGGATTGGAGTCTCCCAAGCTCCCTTGTCAGTTAAGTGTTTCTTCATTGGGCACTTACTCAGAATAGTCCTTTCTTGAGAAGCTGACCAAATGCTTCACGGATGCTACTTAGAATCAAACACATTGAGATATAAGTACATAGCCAATATTCATAACTTCAAATACAAAAATGATACACACATACAGACAGCATAATCATAACCAGCAAACTACAGCCTTTTTATAGAAACCTTACTCAACCTACTTTGTACAAGATTTGGTGCCACTATAGGGCCTTGCTTGCAACTATGATCTATACGATCACAGTTCACATCAATAACATCACCCCCCTTCAGGAGGGATCTCAATTTCAGGCAATCTTTGGGGTCTTGGTATGCCAGGGTCTGATGAGTTAAGGAAGTAAGAGGGATTTATATGTTGGCCAGCCCTCTGCAGAGCTAGGTCCCAACCCCAGGGTTATGCCCATGGAAATAATCCACCCCCACCCCCCCACACACCTTGCACTTTCCCTGTGATCCCCACTCCCAGCACTGGGACCTTCCCCTCCCCCTTTCCTAGAGGGTTGTGATCTGTGCTCTCTGGGCTAAGAGGTGTGTCTCTTCACAGCTGCTTTCTGTGTTTTCCCAACCCTGGGAATTTCCTCCTCCCCTCTGTCAGTTGGGTCATTAGCATTTCCACAGACAACCATCGATTCAGTTGGACCTGCATCCTGTCTTCAAGAGAGAGAGTTAGTTTTCACAACCACGTCAGGAACAAAGTCCTGAAAAATTGTGACCTGGATTGGAATACCCTGCGTCACCCCTCTCTCTATCCCCGATAGGTAAGTTGTGTGATGGCTCCCGTCCGGCAGGTCAGTTACACTGTTCCCTCTCGAAGCCTGAGCCACAGGTTGGGTGCCTGGGTGCACAAATGCTGAATCATCCATTCTGTCCTGAGCATCCTCCCCCATGTGATCAGTGAGCAGACATTCCTGTTCTCCCTCTATTCCTCCCCCAGTTTCCTCCTCATGGCCCCCTCTAGGACACCTACCGCTATGCTCTTTAGAGTGGGAACTATCCCCTCGTCAGCTGTGAAGGGCTCACAGCTAGCAGCCTGGACAGTTGTCTCAGTGGCAGGCTCCACACCCCCCTTTCTTCCTGAGGTGGTGTTGCCTCCTCCTGCAGTGTTAAAGGAACCCACACCCACCTCCTCAGTGGTTTCTATGATTCTATCTCCCTCCTCTAGGCTCCCCTCTGGAACACATCTTCCTATGCTCCCTTAGATTTGGTTTGGCCCGTGTTTGGCAGCACCATGGACTTTTTTCTCCCTGAGGCACCGCTACCTTCAGCTGAAGGGCAGGAGCTGGTCTCAACCACCCCCACCCCTGGAAACATGCAGCTTCCTCCTCCTGCAGAGGAATCAAGGAGACTCTGTCTCTTTCTTTCAGCAGTTCCTGGGACTTTCCCCTTTTCCTCTGAAGTCCCAGCAGAACGCTCCTTCTTGCTGCGTGTGGACACTTTAACACCCTGAGCTACATGGAAGAAATCATTGCCAATTAGCATATCAATAGGGATATCGTCTACTACCCGCACTGATAATACAGCTTCCAAACATTTCGTTTCGATGTGCACTTTAGCCAAAGGCACAAGGATTTTGTAACCATCAAACAATAAAAGCCCTGCCATCTGTCCTGTCAGTATGTCACCTTGTTGTACTATACTCCTCCTAACTACCAAAATTTCTGCCCCTGTATCTTCCCACCCATGATGTTCCCTGCCATTCAGTGCTTCATGCCTAGTTGTACAAACGTTAATTTTACAAACCTAGTATGATAAGTGACAGGTGCCTGAGGGGCTTCTGTGCTCTGAATAGCAGCATTCGCCTGGGCTACCTGCTGCCTGCTTTCTTTGAGTACAGGGCATTTATTCCTCAGGTGATCAGTGGAATTCCAATGATAGCACCTCCTGGACTCTTCCATTTTCACAGGAGATTCGGGTTGGAGATTAGAAGAATGGGGTAAAATGGGACCATGCTTCCCACCAAGTGTAAACCCTCCATCTGTAGTTTATTCACAATAGATGCTTGTGTCTGTTCAAAGTCATCAGCTAGAGAAGCCATCTCATCCACAGTTTTCACCTTTTTGTCCCATAGACATTGTTTCACATCATCTTTACCTGTGTTTAAGAAGTGCTCCTAACCAACCAGCTAGGTCAAACATTCCTTCAAATCTTGTAACATCTGTGCCCCTTACCCACTTTCCCATAATATCTTATTATTCATTCATGAACCAAAAATAGAGAGGCTCCAACCAGTTCCCCCCAGCTCTCCAGCTTAGGACCTCAGAGCGGTACCGTCTTGCCTTGGTCAGAAGCCTGACCAGTGTAAGTTTATTATGCAGTCCACCCAGTCTCAATGTGGAGAGGACAATGCACCAGCCCCTCTTCTTGAGCAGATTTCCCTTTTGCATTTCAAACAACACACTGTTTTAGGTAAAAAACATAAAACCAATTTATTAACTACAGAAATATAGATTTTAAGTGATTTTAACTAATAAGTGTACAGATCAAGGTAGATTCCTGAAGAAATAAAGCGAAATCACAATCTGACTTCTACATAGTAGACAGGGTTTGTATCTCACCCTGATGGTACAAACAGTTCACCAATCTTCTATACACATGCCAGGATTTCTCCTTTCCAGCTTGGGACCAACTCCCCAGTTAAAATATTTTTCCTCTAGCTGTGTTTTGAGGTGTTGAGTTGTGGGGGGAGTGAGGCCAAGTGATGACATCACTTTCCCCTTTTATAGCTTCTGCCAGGTGCAGGGAACTTCTGCCAGATGCACAGTTAGTGGGAAAGTACAAGCACAAGATGGAGTCCGGTGAGCTGGTCACATGCCCTTGCGTGCTTCAGTGAGCTATAGCAGGGGCCATTACCCATATTCTGGCTACAGCGTCTACAGGAAAGTCCATCCGGTGGGCTTCTCCCATGGCCCATTGTGCTCACTGATGGGCCATCAACTTGAATAGTCCATTCACAAAGTACTGGCTCGACTGGATGTAAACTACCTTGTGGGAGTTACCACAGGAGGAAACACATTTGAAATACAGATACATAGTCAAAATTCATAACTTCAGATAAAAAAAATGAGACATGCATACAAAGAGGATAATCATATTCAGCAAACTATAGCTTTTCCACTGACATAGTTTGTACAAGATTTGTGGCAACTATAAAACAGTGGTGAAAGCAGGGGTGCCAGGGTGTTGTTTTGGGGTAGTGCCTGGAAGCTGTTGGAACTGCTGTGCCCCCAAACCATTCAGCTGGGTTGGCCTCTCCCCCTGCTCTCATGGTGACACACAGCCATCCCCTCTGGGCCCTGTTATCACCCAACACAACAGAAGGTGGCGCCACATACCTAATTGAGTTATCTGAGTGCTTTACCTAAGCCACTCATAGACCAACAGTGGAGAAACAAGACAATTTCCCAGCTCCCCAGCCTGGCAACCCTACTGGAGCATAAACCCAGAATTAGACCGTCTTTCACTGCACAGAGATATGTACAACGTGAGTAGTATAAGGGCCCTACCATCAATCAAACCCTAGCCCCGCCCCTTGACCCCTTAGCCCCGCCCCTTAACCCTTAGCACCGCCCCTTGACCCCTTAGCACCGCCCACCGGAAGTCCTTACTTACACATCGGTAGCCCTGTGGGAGTAAGTGTATCATGCATCAGCTGTTTTTGCTCATGTCTGAGACACAGATCTCAAGAGGAAAAGGACAAAATGGAAGAATTAACCAGCACAGACACCCTCATGTTAGGAGTCATGGCGTCCATTTTTACAGGCGGTTGTAAAAGGTTGTGTTAAACCAGGCGATTAATAAAACTTATTTAAATGTGTTAATATGAATGTTGTCCCCCACCCACACTTGTGTTAGTAAAAGATGGTACCAGTAACAGTCATGTCTCCACAGGCGGCTCTGTTAAAGAAAATATATTACACCCCCGGGGAAGTTGGGAGCTTTGGCGGAGTGAACCCTCTTTTTCAAGTGGCCAAAAAGCACAGTAAAACTTTCAATAGAAGACAAGTAACAGCTTGGCTTTCAGACCAGGGTGCTTATACTTTACACAAACCGGCTCGAATACGTTTTAAAAGAAACAAGACCATTGTTTCAGAAGTGGATGCGCAATGGCAGGCAGATTTGGTGGATATGCACCAGTTCTCCAAACAGAACTGCAATTTTAAGTACATCTTAACAGTGGTAGACATTCTATCCAAATATGCCTGGGCCTTAGGCCTAAGAGACAAGACGAGTGGTGAGGTATCCAAGGCCTTTAAAGCTATTTTTAGCGAAGGGCGTGTGCCTCAAAAATTACAAACCGATCGGGGGAAAGAATTTTTAAACAAACCCTTAAGCAGATTGTTAAAACGGCATGGCATTCACCATTTTGTTACTAATAATGAAGTCAAAGCAGGGGTTGTGGAGCGGTTTAACAGAACTTTAAAAACTAGGATGTGGAGATATTTTACAGCCCATAACACCTTTCGCTACATCGATGTGTTACCTGACTTTATAGAGTTACAACCAGAGCTTTCACAGAACTATACATACCAGACCCGCTGATGTTAACCCTTCAAATTCTCTGAAGGTATGGAAAATGGTTTATGGAGATGATTTTAAAATAAAACCGGTTGTTGCCCCTTTTCGAAAAGGCGACCACGTGAGACTATCTAAAACCAAAGGAGCTTTTGAAAAAGGTTATGAACAGACATTTACCGATGAGATATTCATAGTGGATGAAGCCTTAACCAGGGGTCAGAGACCTGTATACCGATTAAAAGACTACGAGGGTGAGACAGTTACTGGATCTTTTTACCCTGATGAATTACAAAAAGTAAACCCCAACGAGAAAGGATTTACAGGGTTGAAAAAGTTCTAGCGGAGAAAGGAAAAGGGAGAAAAAAGCAACTACTGGTAAAATGGTTGGGGTGGCCTGATAAGTTGAACAGCTGGGTGAAAGCTTCTCAACTCTGTGACATTTAGACGCAAACAACAAACAAACAAAAGTTATTCCTCCCCGCAAAGTCAGAGAAGATGAGCGACGGCGGTTTTACATTACTTTGCCCAGCAATGCCAGCTCTGCAGTTTTTCCCCAAAACACCAGCTTGAACTTTACAATACGGCTAATTAAGCCCTTGGATCTCCGGGGTGCCTGGGAGGTGGGGTTAGTGGAAATACAATACCCGCACAGCTGGAACACTATCAACGAAGACACCCCTTTTGAAGTCACCTTTGGAGATATGGCACGGAGTTTCATCCTACGATGAGGTTATTACGCGTCCATACCCGAATTGCTGGATCATATGAACAGAATCATAGCTCGTCACCCCGGACCGCCTGAGATGGTCATGAACTACGACTCTGTGGGTAGAAAAATTAGACTTAAATCCGCCGCTTTTACTTATATGTTTTCTACCGGCGGGGAGCTAGCTAACATTCTGGGCTTGGGTCCCAAACACAGCGTCCAAAAATTCCCTTTCTCGGCAGACATTACAGGGGGTTTTAATTCCTTGTATCTGTACACGGATATCGTAGAACATCAGTTTGTGGGGGACTTTTCTGTTCCCCTGTTACGTTGTGTCCCTGTCCAAGAAAGGAACAACGAGTTTGTCACCATCACCTACGATAAACCTCATTACGTCCCTATCAGTAAACACCACATCGACACCATTACCATTGAAATAAAGACAGATCAGAACAAAAGCGTCTCATTTCGCTTTGGCAAGGTGATCATCAAGCTACACCTGCGCCCCCGGAGAGAGCGAGTTTTCTAAAAAAGAAAAACAGTATTATGGCGATCCTAAAAAATTGTGGCGACCCCAATGTCTACAGAAACTATTACAAACCCCAGGCAGGATACGCCCTTCCCAGATATCATGGGGCCCCCATGATGTATGAGTCAGGCATGGGTGGAATATTCCGTAGCCTCTTTCGAAAAGCCGTACCGCTTTTGAGGAGGGGGCTAGAGATTATTAAACCCCACGTAAAAACCGCCACTCAAAACATAGCTAAAGACGTGGTAGGACACAACGATACAAAACACATCCACACCGGTCACCAAGAATGCCACAGCGAGGCTGTAGTAACTACTGATGCGGATGTCGGCGCAAGCCAGCTTCACCACAGCTATGTGCTTGCAGTATGTGTAGGGAATGATGTTGGTTCTGCAGTATGGCCACCTCCTCGCCAGGAAGAGATAGGGCAATACGAGCATGATGCCACGCAGCACCACGGCCAGGCCAATTTTGGCCACCACAGGGTTTGTCAGAGTGGTGGAATGTCTCAGGGGATCACAGATGGCCACGTAGCGATCAAAAGCCATGGCCACAAGGATCCCAGAATGCATAGAAGAGAAGCTGAGAAGGCAGAACATCTGGGTGAGGCAGGCGCTGAAATTGATCTCCCTGGAATTGAACCAGAAGATGCTCAGCATTTTGGGTAGGATGGCCGTAGACGGGACCACGTCGGCGACGACCAGCATGCAGAGGAAATAGTACATGGGCCCATGGAGGCTTGGCTCCCTCTTCACGATGAACAGGATTGTGAAGTTCCCCAAGATGGCTATGGCATAGATCGCACAGAAAGGGATGGAGATCCAGACATGGGCTGCCTCCAGGCCAGGAATGCCCAGCAGGATGAAGGTGGAAAGGTTGGTAAAGTCGGTTGAGTTGGAATCTGACATGGAGCAGGAGAGAAGGTTTCCAACGCTGAGGCAGAATGGTGTTTCCTGCATGTACCGTGCGTCCCCCTGACTTCCTGTATGTGCCCAGGGTCTAGGGTGATGGTCGCAGGACAAATGCCTGGATGGAAAGAAAATGTTAATATTAGACACTACATACACAGCTCGAGGCTTGTCTCATGGATGGAGCAGGTTGGTCGCTCTTCACACACTGAAAAATGACATTTTAATGATTAAGATAAATGAATTATGAACAATTGACCCTACTAATGTCAGTTCCATATTTTATGGTGCTCCTTTCGTCAATAATTCCTACACATCGTGGTATGGGAAACATTAATAGGCACCAGCACGAAACACGAGTGGATGCTGGTTTTCCCTCATTGTTCCTTAGGCCTTATCTGCACTGCCAAGTTTTTTTGCCAAGAGGCTGCATTTGGTGAAGAAATAGTGGAGGTGTAAACACTACAAATCCGCTTTTGAAGACAGAACTCCTCAGTTTCAGTGACGTAATAAAGGCACCTTAACGAGAGGTGTAAGGGTTTGCAACAATGATTTCTTTTAAAGGCTTTTTCGTCATTGACCAAAGTTTCAGCAAAAAAAATCTGCCAATTTACACATAGGCTCAATACAATGAAACCCAGGCTACAGAGTCCATGCTGTAGGAAGTTTCCCATTCACCTAGTTATTGAAAATCTGAGAGTGGGAAAAAAACACCTTTGCCAAGACATGTGCCAGGGGAAACATCCCAACTAGAACACACCTCAGGGAAAAGACTTGGGCATCATTGATAGCAGCTCCACGCAAACACCTGCTCATTTGCGGTAGTGGCCACAACAAAGACAATGTTCAGATGCGTAAGGAATGGGATGGAGAATATCCTGCTCTGGAGATACACTCACTTTTGGTCACCCAGTCTCTATAAAGGATGTAGCAGATAGAAAGGGGATTCCCCAGGCAGCCTATGAGAATGGGGGAGGCTAGAGTATTTCAATGCAGGGGTAACTTGGCTTAAATTTAACGGCTTTTGTTCTACTGGAATTCAGACAGAATGATCTAATTGTCCCTTCTGATCTTAAACCCTATGAATCTATGGATAAAGAAAGTAGGTCAAGCATTTATATTTACTCTGTCTCATAACACAGGAACAAGGGAACATTCAAGTACATTGAAAGTCTGAATATATAACATTGAGAAAGAAAAATTGTTTACCTAATCCATATTTGGCCTGTGGAACTCCTTGCCACACACATTATTGGAGCAAAGAGCATAGTTGAATGGGATTCACAAATGGATTGGGCATTGTAGGTGGTGCTGGTAACACCATAGTTAGTTAATGCTGTCTGACACATTCAATTAGGAGACCTCATTTTCAGTTGGTTATAATTTTGCCAAATTTTAACCATTTGGACTGAAATTTCCCACGCTGAGTTTCTGCTTCTAGCTGAATAGTTTTTGAAAGTTTCAGACCTAACAGTTCAGCCAAGTTCTCAAATGAAGCCAGGAGAAAAGCGGTCTTGCCCATGTTGAAAAATTCATATAATTATTCCAGTGAGGAGCCCTAGCCCCTCCATGCTTTCCATCACAAAGTCAGGTGAGAGCCATCCCCGTTAACAACCAGAGCCCTGAAATGCAAGAGAAGGAGGTGAGAGTCCCTGTGCATTAGCTCACACACAGCTGGCTCCTGAGGTCTTTACTCAATTCTTACTCCAAGGGGAGTTTTGCTTCTGTGGGGCCTGAGAACGTATGGGCCAGGGCCTCAGAATTTGGCCTTGTATTCTACATCTACTAAAACCTTTCATTCTGAAGCATCCTGTGTGCCACTGAAATGCAGCCATCTCGGGGCTAGAGCCCATCAGCAAGGGGCAGAGCAAAGGGGACATTTTGGCCAGTGATATTGGAGCAAACTCATCCCCTGTGGCAAAGGTAGCATGTTTAATGTTGTCACTTGCTTGACAAACCCAGTGCAATGTGGGCGTTATGGGATAGAGAATAGGTCTGTGGTCCTTTCCGCTCTGCACAACCATTAAACAGACACTGAAAGAGAGACATTGGCTAGAGTGTCTATGGTTTCCAGCCTATTTGCATCCAGATGCCGCTTCTCTCCTAGAGGCATGTTTAATGGTTGTGCAGAGCGGAAAGGACCACAGACTTATTCTCTATCCCATAACGCCCACATTGCACTGGGTTTGTCAAGCAAGTGAGCTCCTCAGCAAGAGACAGGTACCTGTGAATTCTGAGCCAGACGTGTCTTCCCTGGGAATCCTCTGCAGACAGCCGTGTTCCACACCTCTCTCACCCCAGCATCTGCAGCAGCATCCAACGCTGAGAGCCGACCTGGGGTGTGCACCGTTTATAATCTAGCTGTGCACATTCCCAGGGGAAAGGAGTACTTGTGGCACCTTAGAGACTAACCAATTTATTTGAGCATGAGCTTTCGTGAGCTCAAATAAATTGGTTAGTCTCTAAGGTGCCACAAGTACTCCTTTCCTTTTGCGAATACAGACTAACACGGCTGATCCTCTGATTCCCAGGGGGTTCACTCAGCCTCTAGGAGAGAAGCGGCATCTGGATGCAAATAGGCTGGAAACCATAGACACTCTAGCCAATGTCTCTCTTTCAGTGTCTGTGCTTCTGAGTTCTTTATCCAGGTTTAGAAGTAAACAGTCATTAAGGAACGTTCCCAAAGGGAGATGAGAACTCTTGGCCTCTCCACTGAGTCAGAGAGGAATTGGCTGCTCTGTGTATTTGTGTATATTTAAAAAGTAGAGTTGATTAGGAAGAAAACTAGGGATAATGGGCAGCTCTCCAGAGGGTCTGATACCCTGTAAATGCCCAGTATTAATGGTTAGATAGTAGACAGAGAAATCTGGAGAAAGGTGACTATATGACTATAACAAGGTTTAAAAGAGAACTGGGACTATGACAGGGTTTAAAAGAGACCTGGATAAATTCATGGAGGTTAACTCCATTTATGGATATTAGCTAGGATGGGTAAGGAATGGTGTCCTTAGCCTCTATTTGTCAGAGGGGGGTGATGGATGGCAGGAGAGAAATCACTTGATCATTACCTGTTAGGTTCACTCACTCCAGGGCATCTGGCATTGGCCACTGTCGGTAGACAGGATACTGGGCTGGATGGACCTTTGGTCTGACCCAGTACGGCCATTCTTATGTTCTTAAGGTAAGTGAGGAGAGAAACGAACACTTTCTGCAGGCACACAGGGCTATCACTAAGGCATCAGAAATCAGTAATTCTCATCAGTAACTGTCATCATACTGTGTAACACCTTTCATTGAAGGATCTTCAAAACACCAAGTAAAGGAAAGTCACTATGAACATATTGTCACTATACTGATAGGTAAACTGAGGCAAAGGAAGACTGACTTGGTGAAGGTCACACAGGGAATGACAGACAGAACCCAGGACTCTTGACTTCCCTGCTCTAACCATGGTCTCTCCATTAGTATCTGAGCACATGACAAGAAGGAAATGGACTCACAGTCTAGCAGGGCTTGTTCTTTAGGTGGGTGTGACGGACTTGCCCAGGATGCAACCTGGAAAGGGCGTATCACCGAGCCCTCTGCATACCAACCTGGGCTCCCTTTCACACTTTGAGGATGTGACAAGCTGCTATCCTCTCCAGGTTTGGACTATTACAGCCAGACACAGCCAGACACATCTCTACCCAGATGCAGTTACATGAATGTTTTCACAAGGCACTCATGTACCAACAATAGAGCGGCTAAAGCCAATTTCCTGCCTGCCTGCCCCCACCCCCAGAGCTCCCCAGGCGAGGAACCCAGAGCTGTACTGTCTTACCCTGGTCAGAATCCCAGAGACTGTAATTTATTACCCAGTCCACCCCTCCCTCAATGTGGAGAGGACAATACACTAGCCCCTGTTCCTGAGCACATTTCCCTTTTGCATTTAAAACAACACACTGTTTTAGATAAAAAAAAAATATGTAAAACCGAGTTATTAACTGCAGAAGGATAGATTTTAAGTGATTATAAGTAATAAGTGTACAGATCAAAGGAGATGACCTAAGAAATAAAGGAAAATGACTATCTGAGTTCTATAAACTTGACAGGATTTGAATCACACAGTGTGTCACCCTGATGGTACAAACCGTTCACCTGTCCTCCATGCAAAAGTTAGAAACGCCTTCAGCCTGGGACCAAATCCCCAGTTTGGTCCTTCTTCCTAAGGTTTTTCCAGGTGTTGAGTTATGCGGGGGAGTGAGGCCAAGCGATTTTCTTACTTCCACCTTTTATGGCTTCTGTCATTCGGAGGGACCTTCATTTTTCCAAGCAGAAGGCCCCAGCACAATTACCAGAAACGCACAGGCACAAATGGAGTCCAGTGTCACATGAGCTGCTCATATGCCCTCACATGCTTTCAGAATTTTTGGCACAAAAATGAGACATGCATACAAATAGGGTAATCATATTCAGCAAATCATAACTTTTTCACTGATACCATTGATACCTGTTCCTTTGGGGGCACAGAATGTCACACCTCCCCCCTTAGTTTACTGCAGAAGTGTTAGTCACTGACTAGGTTGGAGGGAGTGTGCCCAAGGCCTTCTTTAGGTTTGGAATATACAATGCCCAAGTGTTGCAAACCTTGGAGTGTGATCCACATGTGTTTTTATAAAGCTCTATGTGCCTTCTATTTGTCACTCGAAAACCTGTCTTTGTAAATGTGCAGGATTGTCAACCGTTGTATTTTTGCAACAGGTGATAACTCAATACAGATAGTCATCAATGCCATGAAGTGGTTTGCCTCAGTTTCCCCTTCCACACAGCAAACCAGGTTTATTATGCTTTCCCAGCCGTAACAAGCTTTGAGACTGTTTAGAGGTGTTAGCTGAGAAACAGTATTCCCATAGGACTTCTTTTTTACTACATGTAGCTTATTACAACTTTTGATAGGATTTACCATCAGTGTCAAATTCTTTGTTATAAGATTCACCATTAGCAACAAACATTGGATGAGGCTTTCTTCCAGCAACTCACGGAAGTTACTAGATGGCAGGCCCTGGTTCTCATGGGAGACTTCAATCACCCTGATATCTGCTGGAAGAGCAATACAGCGGTGCACAGACAATCCAGGAAGTTTTTGGAAAATGTAGGGGACAATTTCCTGGTGCAAGTGCTGGAGAAACCAAGTAGGGGCAGAGCTCTTCTTAACCTGCTGCTCACAAACCGGGAAGAATTAGTAGGGGAAGCAAAAGTGGATGGGAACCTGGGAGGCAGTGACCATGAGATGGTCAAGTTCAGGATCCTGACACAGGGAAGAAAGGAGAGCAGCAGAATACGGACCCTGGACTTCAGAAAAGCAGACTTTGACAACCTCAGGGAACTAATGGGCAGGATCCCCTGGGAGAATAACATGAGGGGGAAAGGAGTCCAGGAGAGCTGGCTGTATTTTAAAGAATCCTAATTGAGGTTACAGGGACAAACCATCCCAATGTATAGAAAGAATAGTAAATAGGGCAGGTGACCAGCTTGGCTTAACAGTGAAATCCTTGCTGACCTTAAACACAAAAAAGAAGCTTACAAGAAGTGGAAGATTGGGCAAATGACCAGGGAAGAGTATAAAAATATTGCTCGGGGATGCAGGAGTGAAATCAGGAAGGCCAAATCACACCTGGAGTTGCAGCTAGCAAGAGATATTCAGAGTAACAAGAAGGGTTTCTTCAGGTATGTTAGCAACAAGAAGAAAGTCAAGGAAAGTGTGGGCCCCTTACTGAATGAGGGAGGCAACCTAGTGACAGAGGATGTGGAAAAAGCTAACGTACTCAATGCTTTTTTTGCCTCTGTCTTCAGGTACAAGGTCAGCTCCCAGACTACTGCACTGGGCAGCACAGCATGGGGAGGAGGTGACCAGCCCTCTATGGAGAAAGAAGTGGTTCCGGACTATTTAGAAAAGCTGGACGAGCACAAGTCCATGGGGCCGGATGCGCTGCATACGAGAGTGCTAAAGGAATTGGCGGATGTGATTGCAGAGACATTGGCCATTATCTTTGAAAACTCATGGCGATTGGGGGAAGTCCTGGAAGACTGGAATAAGGCTAATGTAGTGCCCATCTTTAAAAAAGGGAAGAAGGAGGATCCTGGGAACTACAGGCCAGTCAGCCTTACCTCAGTCCCTGGAAAAACCATGGAGCAGGTCCTCAAGGAATCAATTCTGAAGCATTTAGAGGAGGGGAAAGTAATCAGGAACAGTCAGCATGGATTCACCAAAAGGAAGTCATGCCTGACTAATCTAATTGCCTTCTATGATGAGATCACTGGCTCTGTGGATGAGGGGAAAGCAGTGGACGTGTTGTTCCTTGACTTTAGCAAAGCTTTTGACACGGTCTTCCACAGTATTCTTGCCAGCAAGTTAAAGAAGTATGGGCTGGATGAATGGACTATAAGGTGGATAGAAAGTTGGCTAGATTGTCGGACTCAACGGGTAGTAATCAATGGCTCCATGTCTAGTTGGCAGCCGGTATCAAGTGGAGTGCCCAAGGGTCAGTCCTGGGGCCGGTTTTGTTCAATATCTTCATAAATGATCTGGAGGATGGTGTGGATTGCACCCTCAGCAAGTTTGCAGACGACAATAAACTGGGAGGAGAGGTAGATATGCTGGAGGGTAGAGACAGGATACAGAGGGCCCTAGACAAATTGGAGGATTGAGCCAAAAGAAATCTGATGAGGTTCAACAAGGACAAGAGCAGAGTCCTGCACTTAGGATAGAAGAAGCCAATGCACCGCTACAGACTAGGGACAGAATGGCTAGGCAGCAGTTCTGCAGAAAAGGACCTAGGGGTTACAGTGGACTAGAAGCTGGATATGAGTCAACAGTGTGCCCTTGTTGCCAAGAAGGCCAATGGCATTTTGGGATGTATAAGTAGGGGCATTGCCAGCAGATCGAGGGATGTGATCTTCCCCCTCTATTCGACATTGGTGAGGCCTCATCTGGAGCACTGTGTCCAGTTTTGGGCCCCACACTACAAGAAGGATGTGGAAAAATTGGATAGCATCCAGCGGAGGGCAACAAAAATGATTAGGGGACTGGAACACATGACTTACGAGGAGAGGCTGAGGGAACTGGGATTGTTTAGCCTGCAGAAGAGAAAAATGAGGGGGGAGTTGATAGCTGCTTTCAACTACTTGAAAGGGGGCTCCAAAGAGGATGGCTCTAGACTGTTCTCAGTGGTAGCTGATGACAGAACAAGGAGTAATGGTCTGAAGTTGCAGTGGGGGAAGTTTAGGTTGGATATTAGGAAAAACTTTTTCATTAGGAGGGTGGCGAAACACTGGAATGCATTACCTAGGGAGGTGGTGGTATCTCCTTCCTTCGAAGTTTTTAAGGTCAAGCTTGAGAAAGTCGTGGCTGGAATGATTTAGTTGGGGATTGGTCCTGCTTTGAGCAGGGGGTTGGAATAGATGACCTCCCTTCCAACCCTGATATTCTAGGATTCTATGATTGCATCACGAGATGTAACAATAACTCTGGATTTGGGTACCCGCCGTCCCACTTTTCTCTATCCATGAGAGGTCAGTTGTGTGACTGCTTATCTCCGGCAGGCCACTTAAACAGTTCCCTCTCAATGCCAGAGCCAGAGGTTGAGTGCCTGGGAGCACAGATGCTGAATCAGCCATTCTGTCCTGGGCATCATCCCCCATGTGATCAGTGAGGAGACATTCCTGTACTCCCACTGTTCCTCCCCCATTTTCCTACTCTGCGGCCCCCTCTAGGACACATACCCCTGTGCTCTCTAGAGTGGGAGCTATCCCCTGTTCATGCGTGAAGGACTAACAGCTAACAGCCTGGACAGATGTCTCAGTGGCAGGCTCCAAACCCCTCTCCCTTTCTCAGGTGGCCTTGCCTCCTGCTGTTTTGTTAAAGGAACCCATAACCACTTCTTCAGTAGTTTCTATGATTTTATCAGCCGTCTCTGGGCTCCTGTAGTGGGGTGAGCACCCCACTCCAGCCCTGAAGGGGTTAAAACAGCCCTGGGAGAGGGCTGCCCTTGGGAGCCAATAGTAAAAGCAGCCCTGCAGAGCGCTGCGGCTTGAAAAAAGGAGTGAAAGCAGCAAACCTTGTTGATTGGGGAAGTAGCCACAGCTGTGGCCAGCTCAATCAGGGCCCAGCTGGCCCTTAGAAGAGGGCTGTGGGCCAGGAGCTGGGAGGAGACCCTCTCTCTCCAGCCGGGAGGGAGAAGGATCTGGCTACCTGAGAGAAAGGGTACCTGAGGCAGAGTAGAGCTGGGGAAAGGCAAAAGGAGCTGGGGAGCTCCAGCCTGGCAACTCCCCAGGCTGCAGGCCTTGAGCAAGGCCTATGGAGGTATTGGGGTTGCAGAGGGGCAGCCCAGGAATAGGCAGAGGCAGCTGGTCCCAACCTCCTTGACAATGATGAGCGGCCTTTACAGACTGCAGTTTGGCCCAGTGAGAGGGGGCTAGATGATGACTGGCAGTAGCCACTGAGGTAAGGTGGGGATAGAGGGTTGGGGGGTTCCCCTGGGAGGAAGAGGGTACTGCTGGGGGCAGAACCCTGACATTAAAGGGCACCGGGGTCCAGGAGGTACATGGGTTCTGAGGCAGGCGAGAAACTGGCCAGAAAGAGGCGCTCCGAAGCTGCAAAGAGCTAATTCTCAGGACCACCAGCACAATGTGCCGCACCAGTGAATCTTTCCTTCACTACAGCTGCCCTCTGGAACCCATCTCCCTGTGCTCCCTAGCATTGGGTTTTCCCCTTGTTTAGCTTCAACACTGACATTTTTTTCCCTTAGGCAACACTGTCCTTAGCTACAGAGCAGGAGCTGGTCTCAACCACCCCCACCCCTGGAAACATGCAGCCTCCCCCGCTTGCAGAGGAATCAAGGAGACCTCTCCTTTTTTTGAGCAGTTCCTGGGACTTTCCCCTTTCCCTCTGAGGTCCCAACAGAAAGCACCTTCTTGCTGAAGGTGGACACTCTAACAGCCTGAGCTACATGGAAGAAATCATTGACAATTAGCTTATCAATAGGATTATTGTCTACTACCCCCACTGATAATACAGCTTCCAAACCTTCGGTTTCTATGTGCACTTTAGCCAAAGGCAAAAGGATTTTGTAAGAGCAAAATAATAAAAGTTCTGCCATCTGTGCTGTCAGTATGTTTCCTTTTGCAGTATACCTCTCCTAACCACTTAAATGTCTGCCCCTGTATCTTCCCACCCAAGATATTCCCTGCTCTTAATGCTGACAGCCTTTAAGTGCTTCATGTCTAGTTCAGCAGAGGCTAATTTTAGAAACCTTATGATAAATGACAGGTGCCCAAGGGGTTTCTGTGCTCAGAATCGCAGCATTCACATGGGCTACCTGCTGCCTGCTTTCTTTGAGCACAGGGCATTTACTCCTCAGGTGATCAGTGAAATTACAATGATAGCACCTCCTGGACTCTTCCATTTTCACAGGAGATTAGGGTTGGGGATTAGAAGAATGGGGTAAAATGGGACCATGCTTTCCACCAAGTGTAAACCCTCCGTCTGTAGTTTATTCACAATAGATGCTTGTGTCTGCTCAAAGTCATCAGCTAGAGAAGCCATCTCATCCACAGTTTTCACCTTTTTGTCCCATAGACACTGTTTCACATCATCTTTACCTGTGTTTAAAAAGTGTCCTGAGAAACAAGTTCAAACATTCCTTCAAACCTTGTAACACCTGTGCCCCTTACCCACTTTCCCATCTAGCCCGGGGCAGTAGCCTGACCAGTGTAAGTTTATTTTCCACTCCATCCCTCCCTCAATGTGGAGAGGACAATGCACCAGCCCCCGTTCCTGATCAGATTTCCCTTTACACTTCAAACAACAACTATTTTAGGTAAAAAATATTAAAATGATTTATTTACTACAGAAAGTGATTGTAACTAAGAAGTGTACAGCTCAAAGTAGATAAGCTAAAAAATAAAGCAAAATCACAATCTGAGTACTATAAATTAGACAGGGTTTGAATCAAGCAGTATCTCACCCTGATGGCACAAACACCCTGATGGGACAATCTTCCATACACAGGCCAGGATTTCTCCTTTCCAGTCTGGGACCACCTCCCCAGTCAAAATCTTTTCCCTCCAGCCATGTCTTGTGGTGTTTAATTGTGGGGGGAGTGTGGCTAAGTGATGATGTCACTTCCCCATTTTATAGCTTCTGCCATGTTCAGGGAACTTCATTGTTCCAAACAAAGCCCCCAGCACTGTCAGTGGGAAAGTACAGGCACAAGATGGAGTCCAGTGTCACATGACCTGGTCACATGTCCTTGCATCCTTCAGTGAGTCATCACAGTGGCCATTACCCACATTCTGGCCAGACATCTACAGGGAACTCCACCAGGTGGGGAGAAGCTTCTTCCATGACCCATGGTGTGCTCATTGATGGGCCATCAACTTGAATAGTCCTTTCATAATGTGCTGGCTCGACTAGATGTCGACACATGCTTGTCAAGGGCCCTACCATCAATCAAACCCTAAGCCCGCCCCTTGACCTCGTAGCCCCGCCCCTTGACCCCTTAGTCCCACCCATTGGAAGTCCCGCCCCCATGAGTTATTGCAAGGTGTGTCATGTGACACCCACCCCACCCCTTAACCCCACCCTTTGACCTCTGCCCCCCACCGGAAGTCCCGCCCCATGGGGTATTACTTCCAGGGTCAAGGCTGCCACGTGGCCAGAAGCAAGGTATGTCATGTGACCCCCTCTAACAACTCCTCCCACTGCCCTCTACCAATCAGGATGGGTTTTGCTCCTGTAGGACTTCCCCCAAGAGGAGCTTTGACCAATCAGGGCGACTTCCGGGGCGGGGTGTCCTCTCCGGAAGTGGGTCTTGTGACCCCTCTAACAACTCCTCCCCCCATCCCGCTACCAATCAGGAGGGGTTTTGTTCCGATAGGACCAAGAGGAGATTTAACCAATTAGGATGAGTTCCGGGGGCGGGGTGACCCGTCTGGAAATGATTCGTATGACCCCTCTAACAACTCCTCCCACCAACCTCTACCAATCAGGCCGGCCCGAGAGCAGATTTGACCAGAGCAGGTTCTGGGATGGGGTGAACTGCCCAGAAGAGGGGCGTATGACCCCTCTGCCAATCAGAGCACAGCACCATCACCCCATAAGGCCCAGCATCGGGCAGAAGAGGCTGTCTTTTACCAAGAGCGCGTGTTTTAGAAATCTTGGAATCATGGACTCCTTCACCACCCCCGTGAGAACTTCAGATTTTGTTTTAGCCCCGAAGGCCTTTGGACTTGTGTGGAGAAAGCACTACATCAGCGAGAGTTCGGAGGAGGACCCTTTGGCCCAGCCGTTGATGGACACACCGGAAAACGACCCCGAAACCCGGCTGCTTGTGAGGCACCGCGATGAGCGTGATGGCCTCTTGTTGTCCACCCCCCAAGAGGTGGAAGGTGATCACGGCTTGGGGAAGTCACTAGTGGACAAGGTGAATGAAAAAGACGTGGCTCAGGTAAATGAATGTTTAAGAAGTGATGGTCGGGGTGGGGGTGTGTAATGGGGGGTGGGAGGGCTAGGAACCAGGGATTGTGTAAATCAAAAACCAAGCAGTGGGGTGCTTACGCTGTTTCTTTTTTGAAAAAAATCTCTCAACAGCTCGATGATGCCTTTCTGGAGGCCTTTGAGAACTTACACATTGGTAGCCCTGTGGGAGGAAATGTATCATGCATCAGCTGTTTTTGCTCATGTCTGAGACACAGATCTCAAGAGGAAAAGGACAAAATGGAAGAATTAACCAGCACAGACACCCTCATGTTAGGAGTCATGGCGTCCATTTTTACAGGCGGTTGTAAAAGGTTGTGTTAAACCATGCGATTAATAAAACTTATTTAAATGTGTTAATATGAATGTTGTCCCCCACCCACACTTGTGTTAGTAAAAGATGGTACCAGTAACAGTCATGTCTCCACAGGCGGCTCTGTTAAAGAAAATATATTACACCCCCGGGGAAGTTGGGAGCTTTGGCGGGGTGAACCCTCTTTTTCAAGTGGCCAAAAAGCACAGTAAAACTTTCAACAGAAGACAAGTAACAGCTTGGCTTTCAGACCAGGGTGCTTATACTTTACACAAACCGGCTCGAATACGTTTTAAAAGAAACAAGACCATTGTTTCAGAAGTGGATGCGCAATGGCAGGCAGATTTGGTGGATATGCACCAGTTCTCCAAACAGAACTGCAATTTTAAGTACATCTTAACAGTGGTAGATATTCTATCCAAATATGCCTGGGCCTTAGGCCTAAGAGACAAGACGAGTGGTGAGGTATCCAAGGCCTTTAAAGCTATTTTTAGCGAAGGGCGTGTGCCTCAAAAATTACAAACCGATCGGGGGAAAGAATTTTTAAACAAACCCTTAAGCAGATTGTTAAAACGGCATGGCATTCACCATTTTGTTACTAATAATGAAGTCAAAGCAGGGGTTGTGGAGCGGTTTAACAGAACTTTAAAAACTAGGATGTGGAGATATTTTACAGCCCATAACACCTTTCGCTACATCGATGTGTTACCTGACTTTATAAAGAGTTACAACCAGAGCTTTCACAGAACTATACATACCAGACCCGCTGATGTTAACCCTTCAAATTCTCTGAAGGTATGGAAAATGGTTTATGGAGATGATTTTAAAATAAAACCGGTTGTTGCCCCTTTTCGAAAAGGCGACCACGTGAGACTATCTAAAACCAAAGGAGCTTTTGAAAAAGGTTATGAACAGACATTTACTGATGAGATATTCATAGTGGATGAAGCCTTAACCAGGGGTCAGAGACCTGTATACCGATTAAAAGACTACGAGGGTGAGACAGTTACTGGATCTTTTTACCCTGATGAATTACAAAAAGTAAACCCCAACGAGAAAGGATTTACAGGGTTGAAAAAGTTCTAGCGGAGAAAGGAAAAGGGAGAAAAAAGCAACTACTGGTAAAATGGTTGGGGTGGCCTGATAAGTTGAACAGCTGGGTGAAAGCTTCTCAACTCTGTGACATTTAGACGCAAACAACAAACAAACAAAAGTTATTCCTCTCCGCAAAGTCAGAGAAGATGAGCGACGGCGGTTTTACATTACTTTGCCCAGCAACGCCAGCTCTGCAATTTTTCCCCAAAACACCAGCTCGAACTTTACAATACGGCTAATTAAGCCCTTGAATCTCCGGGGTGCCTGGGAGGTGGGGTTAGTGGAAATACAATACCCGCACAGCTGGAACACTATCAACGAAGACACCCCTTTTGAAGTCACCTTTGGAGATATGGCATGGAGTTTCATCCTACGACGAGGTTATTACGCGTCCATACCCGAATTACTGGATCACATGAACAGTATCATAGCTTGTCACCCCGGACTGCCTGAGATGGTCATGAACTACGACTCTGTGGGTAGAAAAATTAGACTTAAATCCGCCGCTTTTACTTATATGTTTTCTACCAGCGGGGAGCTAGCTAACATTCTGGGCTTGGGTCCCAAACACAGCGTCCAAAAATTCCCTTTCTTGGCAGACGTTACAGGGGGTTTTAATTCCTTGTATCTGTACACGGATATCGTAGAACATCAGTTTGTGGGGGACTTTTCTGTTCCCCTATTACGTTGTGTCCCTGTCCAAGGAAGGAACAACGAGTTTGTCACCATCACCTACGATAAACCTCATTACGTCCCTATCAATAAACACCACATCGACACCATTACCATTGAAATAAAGACAGATCAGAACAAAAGCGTCTCATTTCACTTTGGCAAGGTGATCATCAAGCTACACCTGTGCCCCCGGAGAGAGCGAGTTTTCTAAAAAAGCAAAACAGTATTATGGCGATCCTAAAAAATTACGGCGACCCCAACATCTACAGAAACTATTACAAAGCCCAGGCGGGATACGCCCTTCCCAGATATCATGGGGCCCCCGCGATGTATGGGGCAGGCGTGGGTGGAATATTCCGTAGCCTCTTTCGAAAAGCCGTACCGCTTTTGAGGAGGGGGCTAGAGATTATTAAACCTCACGTAAAAACCGCCGCTCAAAACATAGCTAAAGACGTGGTAGGTCACGTCTCCCGTGCTGTTCTGGAGAAGGTGGGGAACACAGCTTCACAGGAAGGATCGGGGCTGATGTACATTAAAAGGAGGAAGAAGAGAAAGAGAAATGCGTCATACCCGCGACGCGCAGGTCCCCCGAAACCCTTTAAAAGAAGGGCTTTGGCCCGCAGGTTCGGCCATAAACGAAAGTCCAAGAGGAAGCCTGGGCGAAAGAGGAAACACTCACCGGCTGATACGAGAGATATATTTTAATCAACATGGCTTTCGTTCACTGTGGGTCTGAAGAATGCACCATATCCGAACTAGACTTGTTCCAAATAGCCCCTACGCAGACCAGCATTGAGAAAAGCATCTACCTCGAGGTGCCACCTCTGTCGGCCGTTACGGAGTCTGCCCCCATTGACTTTTTTATAGCAGGGAATGGCATAGATTATATGGATTTAAAGAACACACTGCTGTACCTGTGTTGCAAGATTGTAAAAGGAGATGGAACTGAACTCGAAGCGGACGCCGAGGTGGGCCTGGTGAATTACCCAGTGGCCTCTATTTTTAGTCAGCTGGATGTCACGCTCAGAGACCGTCTTGTAAGCCAAAGCAACAACTGTTACCCTTACAGGGCCTTTATAGAATCGGTGCTCAATTACAGCAACGACACCCTCGCCACACAATTTTCCGCTGGCCTCTTTTACAAAGACACTGCTGGACAACAGGAAGACACAGACTTGGATGGCGAGAATCTAGGGTTTGTGAGGCGTGCAAAACTGACCGCTCAAAGCAGAACAGTAGAGCTTCTGGGTCATCTACACAGCGACCTGTTTTTTCAAGAAAAACTATTGTTGAACTGAGTGGATGTGAAAATTAAACTGACGCGCAGTAAAGATCCTTTCTGTTTAATGGGCAGCGGAACCAACGGCTTTAAACTGTGCATTCTATCAGCATCCCTTTTTGTGAAGAAAGTACGGGTGGCCCCGAGCGTTCGTCTGGGGCACGCCGAGGCCCTGCTTACCGCTAATGCCAAATACCCCGTGGACCGTGTGGGAATGAAAGTGTTTAGCATCTCTGCAGGCAGCAGGGTCAGTAACCAGGAGAACCAGTTCCTGGAACAGTTGCCCAAAATGCTTGTCCTGGGGTTCGTGGATAACGATGCCTTTAGCGGAAGTTATGCTAAAAATCCCTTTCATTTTAAGCATTACGATATTAATTTTGTGGCCTTGTATGTGGATGGTGAGCAGATACCGACCAAGCCTCTTCAACCAGACTTCGAGGCAGGACGCTGCATGAGAGAATACATGAATCTGGTACAGACGGCCGGTAAACACATGAAAGATGGTTCTCTGTTAATCGACAGTGAGGAGTTTGCACAGGGTTACACCCTGTTTGCCTTTGACCTGTCCCCCGACCAGGAATGCGCTGATCACTATTCCCTGATTAAAACCGGGAACCTGAGAGCAGAAATTCGTTTTGGGAAGGCTTTAACCATTACTATCAATATGATCGTGTATGGGGTTTTTGACAACGTCATAGAGATAAATCAGAGGAGAAATGTTCTGTTTGACTACATGTGAACATGGACACCGTGCAGCTCTCACGTGTCTTATCAACGGACGCTTACACGAAAAAGAATTTCTTAGACGTGTTTCCCTGCGATTGGCTCCCTGGCGGCAAGCTGTCTCAGAGACCCCTAGGTTTGGTGGTCAACACGCATCCACACAGCCGACCGGGTGAACACTGGCTTGCCGTGTATCTGGTGGAGCATAACCTTGGAGAGTTTTTTGACTCATACGGGCATCCCCCGAACAGTGTGTTCTTTCCTAAAAGCATTATGAAATTTTTAAACAAAAATGCCACAGACATTGTGTTTCACAACAGACAATTACAAGACCCCAGCTCCGTTGCCTGTGGCTATCACTGTGTGTTTTTCTTACACCCTCGTAGCAAGGGTTTATCTTTTGACCGGATTTTAAAATTGTATTCTAATGACTTAGTGCAAAACGACCGGATGGTGATGAATTTTGTAAAAAATAAATTTAAATACTTGGCCATGCCTAGCCTTGCTCAAAGCATGTTTCAACAAGCCCAGACATGTGTATCTTGCAACGATTTTCATAGTCATGTTACCCAATAAAGCACCCCAGGTGAGGGGTTTAAAGACAATCGATGTTTGGCGTGGTTTTTTTAAAAAAAACAAAACACAATGACCCAATTCAGAAATGTTTTATTTAAAGTAAAACATTACCAGTTTTAAAAAAAATAGAACGTGAAAAAGATCACAAACTGAGTCATTCGGCTCTTTTAGCCAATTTTCGTTTTTTAGATGGCAAAAAAGGGGTCACTGTTTCTTGGTCCACACCGGTGTCGGAGATCGAGGCCTTGAGGCATTCCAAAAGATCTCTATTGGTTGCGTTGCCCATGACGAAGATGGTATGTTCAGTTCCGCCATGACATTCATAAACACATCCCATCCTTTAGGTACATGTCTGCTAGGAACAGAGCGCGTCTGGATGACGGCCCTGACTAAGTCGAGCATGTTAGAACCATTAACCACAGAGCCTTTGTACACAAAAAACCCTTTATCGGTCCATGAAGAAATGTTTTTATCTTGGCCCAGCTTATTTAGCAATACTGATGCATTTTTCTTATAACGCTTATTCACGTTATCCAACACCTCCTGAGCAACAGAGTCTGAGGTCTTTGGTGTTTCAGAGGGTTTGGCAGTCACACTCTGTTCCTGTTCTGGTAGAAACAGACTTATTTTTCCTTTGTCCACATCGCTCTGCTTCACGTACGTTAGGTACCTTTGAAGCATGGTGCTGTAAAGTTTAGCCTTTTCATATTCACCTAAGTCAGTTCTTTGAAGAACAGATTTCATTTCAGCATCCAGTAAGCGTGTTGCGGTCGTTCTGATATTTTCCTCTGCCGGAGGGGGAGCACTTAATTGCTCCAACTGCCGGCTGGGCACCAGGTACATTTTTTCTGCATACTCCATTATCGATTAGTTAAAAGCCCCGTTATCAGAGGGATAGCAAAACTTAACAGGGGTCCTATAAACCCCCCAGACTGCTTCACCAGATGCTTCTTTCTTTTAAGTGAAACCCTTTTATTACACAAAGTTTTTATAAGCGTGTGTTTCTTTTTCAGCACACGCACTTGCTTTGGTGTTAAAGGTACGTTTCCTTTTAAGATGTTGAGCGCTATTTCTGAGATGGCTGCTACTAGATCGTCAGAGGCCGAGCACAGTATAGCCCTCCTTTGCTGCGGGGACGATTTGCTAAGTAATTCTAAAAGGCCCAGGTTTCTTTTCACGCAGCTAGACATGTTTTCAGTCAGCACCCCCGGCTGCTAAAAAGGGGCCTGCCAATAATTCATCTCTTTTTATACCGGGCTGTTGTTCTTTTTAAAGTATAAACTGCCGGCCAGTCTGGAGGGAAAAGACCAGTTCTTAGCCTATAAGCTTCTGGTGTGGAAGCATTTAAATCCACCACCAGGTAGCCATAAGGCCTTTTGGTAGCATCCTCAAAAGCTTCTAGAAAGAACTGAGCTTTGCCGGGATACATTTGCCGAGCGAGTGTAGCAATTTGCAATCTGTCCCTGGGGTTTTTGAACAGAACCATGTATTTTGTGTTTAGGTTAATAGTGCAAATCTTTTTTCCCTGGCAAAATACGTTCTGAACGATATACATAATGCTCAGGTTCCTGTGATGCACGTACTTGGTAAAGGCTTTCTCGATTTCATCGCTTTCACAAGCGGAGTTCATCAGATCGTCTATGATAATCATGTTCACTTTATTGGTAGGAAACAAACGGTCATCGTCAAAAGCATCAGGCAGACCATCCAAAAAATTGATAAAGGGGTATTTACAGAGCAGTTCTTTATACAGAGGTTGCCAACAACTGTAACACCACACAATATTCTCAGGCGTAACAGACAATGTTTGTTTGGCATTATCCAATACATTTTTTATAAAGTAACTTTTCCCGCAGTTGCTAGGCCCCGCGAGAATTGCAGAAAAGGGGTGTTTCCACCTCGTATCCGTTTTTCAAAAGCCATAGGGCAGGGTTTTAAACCCTTCTCCTAGGACCCTCTTGTTGTAAACGACTTTCTGTGTTTTTTTAAGGGTTTTTGTCTCTATTTGCCACTGATTTTTGTTTCTTACAATAGAGGGTTGCTGCACCTCTATCTTTTTTGAGGGGTTCTCTCGCAGACCCATGCAATAGTTCAGGACTAGATCTTTCACACTGTCAAAGTTGATCTTTTCACAGTTTGCTACGTTCAGGGTAATACCTTTGACCTTCATACAAGCCTTTCCTCCCGACAGTTTATACCCGTATGTTTTTGGACCTGCCAACACAAACTCGGTGATGTGTTGATCTGGTGGGATCTCGCTCGTGAGGTCCCCTAAATAATCCCCCAGAGGGGGATTCCAGGCTCCCTCCCTTTTCACAAGTATCACAGAGTCAGTGTCGTGGTACAGGCACCGCTCTTGCAATCCGTCTAGGAGGTTGTATAGTTCTAAGTGGGCATAAGCGGTGGTGAAACAGGCTATGAAAATATTGGTATTGCCAGAGACAGAATAACGGTCTTTTGCATGCTTCCAAGATACGCCCGCTGTTTCATCGTCGATAAACTCACAGGATGAAACCTCGTAGTTGGGGGAAAATAGGTACTGAAAGAGTTTGTCGGGGTCTCTCACGATGCTGGTATTGGGTAGGTTGGTTCTTTGGCCGAATTTACCCCACAGAGAATTTAAAAACAGTTTAGCAATTTGGCGTTTAGCGGGGTTTAGCCTGATCTCATGTCGGCGTAAAAGCACGCCTTCTTTCTGGTAGAAATCGTTAACATACTTATTTTGTTTGTCTTCGTCTGTGCACCAGCTGGGATACCCTGAAGCCTCTTGTTTCTGGCGGAGGTGTAATTTTATGTACTCCGAAAAGAGTTCATCAGATTTTTCATTAAAATGCCAGATTTCATAGATTTTAGCCACCACGTACCCCTTCGCTATGGCTGCGTTCAATTCCACCGTGCACCAAGTCCCCAGGATGGCCCTCTCCTCGTCAGTGTGGGTGCACATCTCCCGCTGCACGGTTTCCGCACAGGTTCGGCATAGCGGGAACATAAGCTTGCCGCCCACTCTGACAGGTAACAATGGGAAAAAGAGGCCTCGTGGGGAGTACACTTTAACTTTTGCAATTCCAAACTAATTTGCAAGGGGTCATAGAATATCAGGGTTGGAAGGGACCTCAGGAGGTCATCTAGTCCAACCCCCTGCTCAAAAGCAGGACCAATCCCCAATTAAATCATCCCAGCCAGGGCTTTGTCAGGCCTGACCTTAAAAACTTCTAAGGAAGGAGATTCCACCACCTCCCTAGGCAACGCATTCCAGTGTTTCACCACCCTCCTAGTGAAAAAGTTTTTCCTAATATCCAACCTAAACCTCCCCCACTGCAACTTGAGACCATTACTCCTTGTGATGTCCTCTTCTACCACTGAGAATAGTCTAGAACCATCCTCTCTGGAACCACCTCTCAGGTAGTTGAAAGCAGCTATCAAATCCCCCCTCATTCTTCTCTTCTGCAGACTAAACAATCCCAGTTCCCTCAGCCTCTCCTCATAAGTCATGTGTTCCAGACCCCTAATCATTTTTGTTGCCCTTTGCTGGACTCTCTCCAATTTATCCACATCCTTCTTGTAGTGTGGGGCCCAAAACTGGACACAGTACTCCAGATGAGGCCTCACCAATGTCGAATAGAGGGGGACGATCACGTCCCTCGATCTGCTCGCTATGCCCCTACTTATACATCCCAAAATGCCATTGGCTTTCTTGGCAACAAAGGCACACTGCTGACTCATATCCAGCTTCTCGTCCACTGTCACCCCTAGGTCCTTTTCCGCAGAACTGCTGCCTAGCCATTTGGTCCCTAGTCTGTAGCTGTGCATTGGGTTCTTCCGTCCTAAGTGCAGGACCCTGCACTTATCCCTATTGAACCTCATCAGATTTCTTTTGGCCCAATCCTCCAATTTGTCTAGGTCCCTCTGTATCCTATCCCTGCCCTCCAGCATTTCTACCACTCCTCCCAGTTTAGTATCATCTGCAAATTTGCTGAGAGTGCAATCCACACCATCCTCTAGATCATTTATGAAGATATTGAACAAAACCGGCCCCAGGACCGACCCCTGGGGCACTCCACTTGACACTGGCTGCCAACTAGACATGGATCCAAATTTGTCATAAACTATATCGGGGTGCCCGATAGGGTAGTCTTTGGTTTTGTTTACAAAAGGGTACAAGCTGGTAAAATCATAATAGTGGATTTCTTCGCCGGGCTTAGGTTTATAATATAGACGGATTGCATTTGTCCTCCCCCCAAAAAGAGCATCCCTAGGCATGAAAGGCTGGGGTAACTGGGCTCGGTTTAAAAAGCTCGCAAGCTCCCTGTCTGTTTCTTTCATCACCACCCACTCGTGCTCCCAAAGAGTCCTCACTACAAAACCAAGCCATTTTAGATAGTCAGTCTTGAGCTGCGTCTTGCAATTAAGAAATCCAAAAGTTGTACCCATCATAGGGTTTTGTGCTTTTTCACAATGACAGGCGACACAGCCGTGAAAAAAACACCCATTAAACTCAAAGGCTGTGTGTACCCCGTCAATATTGGCATAACCATCTAAAAAGTAGGGGCCTACCTGTAGTTCCCCACCCTGTAAAGCGTGCCGTATTTGTATATTTTCTTTTTGAGAGATATACAACAGCCACTGGATAGATGGGGTTGAATATCTCTTTTTCTGTCTGTGATAGTTGTCTGGAGGGAGAAGAGCTACCATGTTAGGCTCCAAAAACATAAACCTGTACATAGCCATGCAGACAGATGCCAGCGTTATGTACCGGAACAGATCTATACACAGTTTTATCTCGGTGAATTTACCGGGTTCTCTTTCTACTAGATCGACCTTCTCCGTCATATTCATAATTTATTTTCTGTATAGGATACAAGCCTGTCTCAAAATTTTTACATCCTGCTGGCAGTAATACGCAAGCTCTTTCTGCAGGTCAAAAGTCTCAGAGCTGTGGTCTTGATACCAGTCGACAAACTCTGCTTTTTCCCTGGGCATCATGCTTTCTACACCGTAGTGCTCCACACCGGGCATAGGCCCCACATAATTTTGATTTTCTAAAATGTTAAAAAAATGTGGAAAATACCCTTTGCAACCTTCAAACCCCATCGCCTGTGGGAGCTTGCTAAGCTTCATGGGCAAGAAGTTTAAAGAGTCTATAAAACGAATACCAAGGGCCTTAACTTCCACACACATTAGTTTACTTCCCTGAGTGATCAGTTCTATGCACATCTTTTCCTTCAGTAACTGTCTAACGCAGAAATACGCATCATAACCTTTGGAATTGTGTGCTAGGAACGTGTAGTCCCGGAACTCTTTGCCAATAAAGGTCTTAACAAACATAGAAAGACATTCGTCACCCTTAAATTCCCAGGATTTTTCCGGCTTTAGGGACATCGCAAAAATATAATTGGGAGTGTGCAACCCAGTCTCCTGCATGCATTCAAAATCATAAAAAATATACTTTTCTGATGATTCGGGCTTTCTAAGGCTGTCCATAAAACAGAGGTGAACGTCTACATCTCCAACGATCAAACCCTGACACTGCTTACAGCGCCTCCCTTTACACCTGTGCCGCTTGTCCACATACGCCTGACACTTATCGCACCAAGTTTTAGACAGGCATTCAACTTGGTTTTTTGACGCACAGTTGACATGTCTGTCTAAACACTCTTTGGACCGACAATACAGTTTACAGCTAGGACACCTCAGCTGCACACCCATGTTGTCAGAGCAGAGACGGCAACGATACCTGCAAGAGTGGTCATGACTGTACACCGTGTGGCAAAACTCACAGTAATTTTTTGCTCCAAACAACTTTTTCACATCCAGAACCCCATAGTAATGTTCATTGTGCAACAGGATGAAATAAGTCTTAGGGTACACGGGGTCCCCCGTTTTAAAAAAACCCCAGCCACCTTTCACCGCATACAGCATCACCTGTATGTTAACTCTTAAATGCTGTTCAAACTTTGCTACATCACTGAGCAGAACCTTTTTTTGATCTGACCATCCCAGTTTCTCGTGCAACTTTCTTGCCTCTGCTAACAATTCTGCATCCGTAGGTTTATGACCGGCCATGACGGCCAAGAGCCCTCCCACAAAACATAGATTGGTACCGGTGTAAGTCAGGTCTACTAAACATTGTCTCTTTTTATGACTAATCTGACTACTAAGGATAGAATTTAAAACTCTTCGAGCGCCCCCACCCCTATTTTTTACAACTGTCACAACGAGGCGCAACGTCCCATCGAGATGCAATTCTCTATTGCTCTGAAGCAGCTTTGAGGCCTGGTTTAAGAAATCCTCAGCGGACAGCTCATCCCTAGTTCTTCTGACTGAAAACAAAGGGTTAGTTAAACGATGGCTCTCTAAACATAACTGTACGTAATCATCAGGGCCTACCCTACCATTAACGTCATCAAGAACTAGCTGTATCCCTCTGTGTATGGCTTCAACAGCCTGTTGAGCTGAATTTATTTGCTCAAGATGGACAAAACGAAACTCCTCACAATACACCGACCCCCCAAATCTGGGTAATTCACGTTGCCAACTTCTCACTCTCTCCATATACACCTCTGCATTTTCAGGGTTACTTGGGGGTTCCTCT
Organism: Caretta caretta; assembly: GCF_965140235.1. Taxonomy (NCBI): domain Eukaryota; kingdom Metazoa; phylum Chordata; order Testudines; family Cheloniidae; genus Caretta; species Caretta caretta. Next base: position 8,191,312 of record NC_134206.1, read on the forward strand.
ACGGAACCATCAGTGGCATCTTCTACATCCGATACTAATTGAGAGTCAGACTCTGAGACGCCTCCGTGAGGGTCATTGGGAGTAGATGGGACTCCGTCTAGAGAGCACTCTGGGGAATTTTCTAAACCAGAGTCTGATTTCGCCTCCCCATTTTCAGACATACCAGTTTGAGAGCCTCTGGTAGGGGGCATCTCTTTTTGTTTTTTTTCCCTCATTACCTCTTTAGCCCTTTTTAAATTTTTTACAGCGACCCTGGCCTGGAATTTTTTGGCAGCCATCTGTTTATCCCCCAAGCGCCGTCCGCCCTTTTGTTTACACACGAGCTGATGTGCACCCTTGAGGGTACCCCTTTCCACACCTAGTCATGCCTGATCAGAGCCACCCTTTCCAGCCCCCCTTTCTGGTATTACTTCCAGGGTGAAGGCTGCCACGTGGCCGGAAGCAAGGTGTGTCATGTGACCCCCTCTAACAACTCCTCCCACTGCCCTCTACCAATCAGGATAGGGGGGTAAAAAGATAAAAGATAGCCTCTTCTGCCCGACGCTGGGCCTTATGGGGTGATGGCGCTGTGCTCTAACTGGCAGAGGGGTCATACGCCCATCTTCTGGGCGGTTCACCCCATCCCAGAATCTGCCCTATTTTGGTCAAATCTGCTCTCGGGCCGGCCTGATTGGTAGAGGTTGGTGGGAGGAGTTGTTAGAGGGGTCACACGAATCATTTCCGGACGGGTCACCCCGCCACCGGAACGCATCCTAATTGGTTAAATCTCCTCTTGGTCCTATCAGAACAAAACCCCTCCTGACTGGTGGCGGGATGGGGGGAGGAGTTGTTAGAGGGGTCACAAGACCCACTTCCAGAGAGGACACCCCCACCCCGGAACTTGCCCTGATTGGTCAAAGCTCCTCTCTGGGCGGTCCTACGGGGAGAAACCCATCCTGATTGGTAGAGGGGGGGAGGAGTTGTTAGAGGGGTCACAAGACCCACTTCCGGAGAGGACACCGCGCCCCGGGAGTCGCCCTGATTGGTCAAAACTCCTCTTGGGGGAAGTCCTACAGGGGCAAAACCCATCCTGATTGGTAGAGGGCAGTGGGAGGAGATGTTAGAGGGGGTCACATGACACACCTTGCTTCTGGCCACGTGGCAGCCTTGACCCTGGAAGTAATACCCCATGGGGCGGGACTTCTGGTAGGGGGCAGAGGTCAAGTGGTGGGGTTAAGGGGTCAAGGGGTGGGGTGGGTGTCACATGACACACCTTGCTTCCGGTCACGTGGCAGCCTTGACCCCGGAAGCAATAGCTCATGGGGGCGGGACTTCCGGTGGGTGGGACTAAGGGGTCAAGGGGCGGGGTTAGGGTTTGATTGATGGTAGGGCCCTTATACTACGTACGGTTCATGCAGGAGGCACCGTTGTGCCCCAGGATAGGACACCTTCCCTCCTGCTCCATGTCAGATTCCAACTCAACCAATTTCACCAACCCCTCCACCTTCATCCTGCTGGGCATTCCTGGCCTGGAGGCAACCCACATCTCGATCTCCATCCCCTTCTGTGTGATCTATGCCATAGCCATCTTGGGAACTTCAGCATCCTGTTCATCGTGAAGAGGGTGCAGAGCCTCCATGGGCCCATGTACTATTTCCTCTGCATGCTGGTTGTCACTGACCTGGTCCTGTCTACGTCTATCCTACTCAAAATGTTGAGCATCTTCTGGTTCAATTCCAGGGAGATCAATTTCAGTGCCTGCCTCACGCAGCTGTACTTCATTCTCAGCTTCTCTATGACAGAGTCTGGGATCCTCGTCACCATGGCTTTTGATAGCTACGTGGACATCTGTGATCCCCTGAGACATTTCACCACCCTGACAAACCCCGTGGTGGACAAAATTGGCCTGGCCATATTGCTGCGTGGCTCCATGCTCCTACTGTCCACTCCCTTCCTGGCGAGCAGGTGGCCATCATCATTCCCCACACACACTGTGAGCACATCTCTGTGGTGAAACTGGCCTGCGCCGACATCCACACTAGTAGTTACTACAGCCTCTCTGTGGCATTCTTGGTGATCTGTCTGGATGTGTTTTTTATTGCTGTGTCCTATACCCAGACTCTCAGGGCCATCTTAAGCCTCCCCACAAAGGATGCCTGGCTCAGGAGTTTCGGGACCTGTGGCTCCCACCTCTGTGTCATCTTAACCTCTTACATCCCAGCTCTCTTCTCCTTCCTCATGCACTGGTTTGGGCACAATGTGGCCCTGCATTTCCACATTCTCATGGCCAACATGTACATCCTGCTGCCCGCCATGCTAAACCCCATCATCTACTGGGTGAGGACCCAAGAGATCTGGGATAGGCTGCTCCAGCCCTTTACTCATAAAGGGACCTCAAGTTTTCTCCTGGTGCTCTGGCTCTCAGACCGAGCTGCATGCAGAGCTGGCTGATGACATGGTGCTGGGCCCTTGTCAGGGTTCCCTCCCCACTCTGAACTCTGGGGTACAGACATGGGGACCCACACGAAAGACCCCCTAAGCTTATTTCTACTAGCTAAGGGTAAAAACTTCCCTAAGGCACAAATTCCTTCCTTGTCTGTTTCTCCCGTAATGTGTGTGAGGCTGAGGTCTGACAAACAGAAAGTGCAGGAGACACTCGCTGAACAATGAAAGTGAGGTGGACACTTTCAGGGGGTCACATATTGCACATGTGATGGGTAGCTGGGAAAACACTCTTTCCGTTTCCTTTGCTCTGAACCATGGCTTGCTTTTCTCCTGTAGTACAGAACAGAATGTTGTCTTTTTCAGGACATGGATGTATGGCTTATACTAAAACACAAAATCTTAGAGAGCTCTAGTTTGATAGATATATTGCTGTGACACGCTGTACCCCAAAGCAACACCCTGGAACCCCCATATTCACCACTGTTATATATTTGCCCCAAATCTTGTACAAACTATGTCATGTGAAGTGTCAGTGGAAAAGCTATGGTTTCTTGAATATGATTATCCTATTTGTATGCAAATATGAATGTCTACCATGTACCTGTATTTCAAATGTGATTGCTCCTGTGGTAACTCCCACATGGTAGTTTACATCTAGTCGAGCCAGCACATTATGAAAGGACTATTCAAGTTGATGGCCCATCAATGAGCACACCATGGGTCATGGAAGAAGCTTCTCCCCACCTGGTGGAGTTCCCTGTAGATGTCTGGCCAGAATGTGGGTAATGGCCACTGTGATGACTCACTGAAGGATGCAAGGACATGTGACCAGGTCATGTGACACTGGACTCCATCTTGTGCCTGTACTTTCCCACTGACAGTGCTGGGGGCTTTGTTTGGAACAATGAAGTTCCCTGAACATGGCAGAAGCTATAAAATGGGGAAGTGACATCATCACTTAGCCACACTCCCCCCACAATTAAACACCACAAGACATGGCTGGAGGGAAAAGATTTTGACTGGGGAGGTGGTCCCAGACTGGAAAGGAGAAATCCTGGCCTGTGTATGGAAGATTGTCCAATCAGGGTGTTTGTGCCATCAGGGTGAGATACTGCTTGATTCAAACCCTGTCTAATTTATAGTACTCAGATTGTGATTTTGCTTTATTTTTTAGCTTATCTGCTTTGAGCTGTACACTTCTTAGTTACAATCACTTTCTGTAGTAAATAAATCGTTTTAATATTTTTTACCTAAAATAGTTGTTGTTTGAAGTGTAAAGGGAAATCTGCTCAGGAACGGGGGCTGGTGCATTGTCCTCTCCACATTGAGGGAGGAATGGAGCGGAAAATAAACTTACACTGGTCAGGCTACTGCCCCGGGCTAGATGGGAAAGTGGGTAAGGGGCACAGGTGTTACAAGGTTTGAAGGAATGTTTGAACTTGTTTCTCAGGACACTTTTTAAACACAGGTAAAGATGATGTGAAACAGTGTCTATGGGACAAAAAGGTGAAAACTGTGGATGAGATGACTTCTCTAGCTGATGACTTTGAGCAGACACAAGCATCTATTGTGAATAAACTACAGACGGAGGGTTTACACTTGGTGGAAAGCATGGTCCCATTTTACCCCATTCTTCTAATCCCCAACCCTAATCTCCTGTGAAAATGGAAGAGTCCAGGAGGTGCTATCATTGTAATTTCACTGATCACCTGAGGAATAAATGCCCTGTGCTCAAAGAAAGCAGGCAGCAGGTAGCCCATGTGAATGCTGCGATTCTGAGCACAGAAACCCCTTGGGCACCTGTCATTTATCATAAGGTTTCTAAAATTAGCCTCTGCTGAACTAGACATGAAGCACTTAAAGGCTGTCAGCATTAAGAGCAGGGAATATCTTGGGTGGGAAGATACAGGGGCAGACATTTAAGTGGTTAGGAGAGGTATACTGCAAAAGGAAACATACTGACAGGACAGATGGCAGAACTTTTATTATTTTGCTCTTACAAAATCCTTTTGCCTTTGGCTAAAGTGCACATAGAAACCGAAGGTTTGGAAGCTGTATTATCAGTGGGGGTAGTAGACAATAATCCTATTGATAAGCTAATTGTCAATGATTTCTTCCATGTAGCTCAGGCTGTTAGAGTGTCCACCTTCAGCAAGAAGGTGCTTTCTGTTGGGACCTCAGAGGGAAAGGGGAAAGTCCCAGGAACTGCTCAAAAAAAGGAGAGGTCTCCTTGATTCCTCTGCAAGCGGGGGAGGCTGCATGTTTCCAGGGGTGGGGGTGGTTGAGACCAGCTCCTGCTCTGTAGCTAAGGACAGTGTTGCCTAAGGGAAAAAAATGTCAGTGTTGAAGCTAAACAAGGGGAAAACCCAATGCTAGGGAGCACAGGGAGATGGGTTCCAGAGGGCAGCTGTAGTGAAGGAAAGATTCACTGGTGCGGCACATTGTGCTGGTGGTCCTGAGAATTAGCTCTTTGCAGCTTCGGAGCGCCTCTTTCTGGCCAGTTTCTCGCCTGCCTCAGAACCCATGTACCTCCTGGACCCTGGTGCCCTTTAATGTCAGGGTTCTGCCCCCAGCAGTACCCTCTTCCTCCCAGGGGAACCCCCCAACCCTCTATCCCCACCTTACCTCAGTGGCTACTGCCAGTCATCATCTAGCCCCCTCTCACTGGGCCAAACTGCAGTCTGTAAAGGCCGCTCATCATTGTCAAGGAGGTTGGGACCAGCTGCCTCTGCCTATTCCTGGGCTGCCCCTCTGCAGCCCCAATACCTCCATAGGCCTTGCTCAAGGCCTGCAGCCTGGGGAGTTGCCAGGCTGGAGCTCCCCAGCTCCTTTTGCCTTTCCCCAGCTCTACTCTGCCTCAGGTACCCTTTCTCTCAGGTAGCCAGATCCTTCTCCCTCCCGGCTGGAGAGAGAGGGTCTCCTCCCAGCTCCTGGCCCACAACCCTCTTCTAAGGGCCAGCTGGGCCCTGATTGAGCTGGCCACAGCTGTGGCTACTTCCCCAATCAACAAAGTTTGCTGCTTTCACTCCTTTTTTCAAGCCGCAGCGCTCTGCAGGGCTGCTTTTACTATTGGCTCCCAAGGGCAGCCCTCTCCCAGGGCTGTTTTAACCCCTTCAGGGCCGGAGTGGGGTGCTCACCCCACTACAGGAGCCCAGAGAAGGCTGATAAAATCATAGAAACTACTGAAGAGGTGGTTATGGGTTCCTTTAACAAAGCAGCAGGAGGCAAGGCCACCTGAGAAAGGGAGAGGGGTTTAGAGCCTGCCACTGAGACATCTGTCCAGGCTGTTAGCTGTTAGTCCTTCACGCATGAACAGGGGATAGCTCCCACTCTAGAGAGCACAGGGGTATGTGTCCTAGAGGGGGCCGCAGAGTAGGAAAATGGGGGAGGAACAGTGGGAGTACAGGAATGTCTCCTCACTGATCACATGGGGGATGATGCCCAGGACAGAATGGCTGATTCAGCATCTGTGCTCCCAGGCACTCAACCTCTGGCTCTGGCATTGAGAGGGAACTGTTTAAGTGGCCTGCCGGAGATGAGCAGTCACACAACTGACCTCTCATGGATAGAGAAAAGTGGGACGGCGGGTACCCAAATCCAGAGTTATTGTTACATCTCGTGATGCAATCATAGAATCCTAGAATATCAGGGTTGGAAGGGAGGTCATCTATTCCAACCCCCTGCTCAAAGCAGGACCAATCCCCAACTAAATCATCCCAGCCACGACTTTCTCAAGCTTGACCTTAAAAACTTCGAAGGAAGGAGATACCACCACCTCCCTAGGTAACGCATTCCAGTGTTTCGCCACCCTCCTAATGAAAAAGTTTTTCCTAATATCCAACCTAAACCTCCCCCACTGCAACTTCAGACCATTACTCCTTGTTCTGTCATCAGCTACCACTGAGAACAGTCTAGAGCCATCCTCTTTGGAGCCCCCTTTCAAGTAGTTGAAAGCAGCTATCAACTCCCCCCTCATTTTTCTCTTCTGCAGGCTAAACAATCCCAGTTCCCTCAGCCTCTCCTCGTAAGTCATGTGTTCCAGTCCCCTAATCATTTTTGTTGCCCTCCGCTGGATGCTATCCAATTTTTCCACATCCTTCTTGTAGTGTGGGGCCCAAAACTGGACACAGTGCTCCAGATGAGGCCTCACCAATGTCGAATAGAGGGGGAAGATCACATCCCTCGATCTGCTGGCAATGCCCCTACTTATACATCCCAAAATGCCATTGGCCTTCTTGGCAACAAGGGCACACTGTTAACTCATATCCAGCTTCTAGTCCACTGTAACCCCTAGGTCCTTTTCTGCAGAACTGCTGCCTAGCCATTCTGTCCCTAGTCTGTAGCGGTGCATTGGCTTCTTCTATCCTAAGTGCAGGACTCTGCTCTTGTCCTTGTTGAACCTCATCAGATTTCTTTTGGCTCAATCCTCCAATTTGTCTAGGGCCCTCTGTATCCTGTCTCTACCCTCCAGCATATCTACCTCTCCTCCCAGTTTATTGTCGTCTGCAAACTTGCTGAGGGTGCAATCCACACCATCCTCCAGATCATTTATGAAGATATTGAACAAAAATGGCCCCAGGACCGACCCTTGGGCACTCCACTTGATACCGGCTGCCAACTAGACATGGAGCCATTGATTACTACCCGTTGAGTCCGACAATCTAGCCAACTTTCTATCCACCTTATAGTCCATTCATCCAGCCCATACTTCTTTAACTTGCTGGCAAGAATACTGTGGAAGACCGTGTCAAAAGCTTTGCTAAAGTCAAGGAACAACACGTCCACTGCTTTCCCCTCATCCACAGAGCCAGTGATCTCATCATAGAAGGCAATTAGATTAGTCAGGCATGACTTCCTTTTGGTGAATCCATGCTGACTGTTCCTGATTACTTTCCCCTCCTCTAAATGCTTCAGAATTGATTCCTTGAGGACCTGCTCCATGGTTTTTCCAGGGACTGAGGTAAGGCTGACTGGCCTGTAGTTCCCAGGATCCTCCTTCTTCCCTTTTTTAAAGATGGGCACTACATTAGCCTTATTCCAGTCTTCCAGGACTTCCCCCAATCGCCATGAGTTTTCAAAGATAATGGCCAATGTCTCTGCAATCACATCCGCCAATTCCTTTAGCACTCTCGTATGCAGCGCATCCGGCCCCATGGACTTGTGCTCGTCCAGCTTTTCTAAATAGTCCGGAACCACTTCTTTCTCCATAGAGGGCTGGTCACCTCCTCCCCATGCTGTGCTGCCCAGTGCAGTAGTCTGGGAGCTGACCTTGTACCTGAAGACAGAGGCAAAAAAAGCATTGAGTACGTTAGCTTTTTCCACATCCTCTGTCACTAGGTTGCCTCCCTCATTCAGTAAGGGGCCCACACTTTCCTTGACTTTCTTCTTGTTGCTAACATACCTGAAGAAACCCTTCTTGTTACTCTGAATATCTCTTGCTAGCTGCAACTCCAGGTGTGATTTGGCCTTCCTGATTTCACTCCTGCATCCCCGAGCAATATTTTTATACTCTTCCCTGGTCATTTGCCCAATCTTCCACTTCTTGTAAGCTTCTTTTTTGTGTTTAAGGTCAGCAAGGATTTCACTGTTAAGCCAAGCTGGTCACCTGCCCTATTTACTATTCTTTCTATACATTGGGATGGTTTGTCCCTGTAACCTCAATTAGGATTCTTTAAAATACAGCCAGCTCTCCTGGACTCCTTTCCCCCTCATGTTATTCTCCCAGGGGATCCTGCCCATTAGTTCCCTGAGGTTGTCAAAGTCTGCTTTTCTGAAGTCCAGGGTCCGTATTCTGCTGCTCTCCTTTCTTCCCTGTGTCAGGATCCTGAACTTGACCATCTCATGGTCACTGCCTCCCAGGTTCCCATCCACTTTTGCTTCCCCTACTAATTCTTCCCGGTTTGTGAGCAGCAGGTTAAGAAGAGCTCTGCCCCTACTTGGTTTCTCCAGCACTTGCACCAGGAAATTGTCCCCTACATTTTCCAAAAACTTCCTGGATTGTCTGTGCACCGCTGTATTGCTCTTCCAGCAGATATCAGGGTGATTGAAGTCTCCCATGAGAACCAGGGCCTGCCATCTAGTAACTTCCGTGAGTTGCTGGAAGAAAGCCTCATCCAATGTTTGTTGCTAATGGTGAATCTTATAACAAAGAATTTGACACTGATGGTAAATCCTATCAAAAGTTGTAATAAGCTACATGTAGTAAAAAAGAAGTCCTATGGGAATACTGTTTCTCAGCTAACACCTCTAAACAGTCTCAAAGCTTGTTACGGCTGGGAAAGCATAATAAACCTGGTTTGCTGTGTGGAAGGGGAAACTGAGGCAAACCACTTCATGGCATTGATGACTATCTGTATTGAGTTATCACCTGTTGCAAAAATACAACGGTTGACAATCCTGCACATTTACAAAGACAGGTTTTCGAGTGACAAATAGAAGGCACATAGAGCTTTATAAAAACACATGTGGATCACACTCCAAGGTTTGCAACACTTGGGCATTGTATATTCCAAACCTAAAGAAGGCCTTGGGCACACTCCCTCCAACCTAGTCAGTGACTAACACTTCTGCAGTAAACTAAGGGGGGAGGTGTGACATTCTGTGCCCCCAAAGGAACAGGTATCAATGGTATCAGTGAAAAAGTTATGATTTGCTGAATATGATTACCCTATTTGTATGCATGTCTCATTTTTGTGCCAAAAATTCTGAAAGCATGTGAGGGCATATGAGCAGCTCATGTGACACTGGACTCCATTTGTGCCTGTGCGTTTCTGGTAATTGTGCTGGGGCCTTCTGCTTGGAAAAATGAAGGTCCCTCCGAATGACAGAAGCCATAAAAGGTGGAAGTAAGAAAATCGCTTGGCCTCACTCCCCCGCATAACTCAACACCTGGAAAAACCTTAGGAAGAAGGACCAAACTGGGGATTTGGTCCCAGGCTGAAGGCGTTTCTAACTTTTGCATGGAGGACAGGTGAACGGTTTGTACCATCAGGGTGACACACTGTGTGATTCAAATCCTGTCAAGTTTATAGAACTCAGATAGTCATTTTCCTTTATTTCTTAGGTCATCTCCTTTGATCTGTACACTTATTACTTATAATCACTTAAAATCTATCCTTCTGCAGTTAATAACTCGGTTTTACATATTTTTTTTTTATCTAAAACAGTGTGTTGTTTTAAATGCAAAAGGGAAATGTGCTCAGGAACAGGGGCTAGTGTATTGTCCTCTCCACATTGAGGGAGGGGTGGACTGGGTAATAAATTACAGTCTCTGGGCTTCTGACCAGGGTAAGACAGTACAGCTCTGGGTTCCTCGCCTGGGGAGCTCTGGGGGTGGGGGCGGGAAGGCAGGAAATTGGCTTTAGCCTCTCTATTGTTGGTTCATGAGTGCCTTGTGAAAACATTCATGTAACTGCATCTGGGTGGAGATGTGTCTGGCTGTGTCTGGCTGTAAGAGTCCAAACCTGGAGAGGATAGCAGTTTGTCACATCCTTAAAGTGTGAAAGGGAGCCCAGGTTGGTATGCAGAGGGCTCGGTGATACACCCTTTCCAGGTTGCATCCTGGGCAAGTCCGTCACACCCACCTAAAGAACAAGCCCTGCTAGACTGTGAGTCCATTTCCTTCTTGTCATGTGCTTAGTTACTAATGGAGAGACCGTGGTTAGAGCAGGGAAGTCAAGAGTCCTGGGTTCTGTCTGTCATTCTCTGTGTGACCTTCACCAAGTCAGTCTTCCTTTGCCTCAGTTTACCTGTCAGTATAGTGACAATATGTTCATAGTGACTTTCCTTTACTTGGTGTTTTGAAGATCCTTCAATGAAAGGTGTTACACAGTATGATGACAGTTACTGATGAGAATTACTGATTTCTGATGCCTTAGTGATAGCCCTGTGTGCCTGCAGAAAGTGTTCGTTTCTCTCCTCACTTACCTTAAGAACATAAGAATGGCCGTACTGGGTCAGACCAAAGGTCCATCCAGCCCAGTATCCTGTCTACCGACAGTGGCAATACCAGATGCCTTGGAGTGAGTGAACCTAACAGGTAACGATCAAGTGATTTCTCTCCTGCCATCCATCACCCCCCTCTGACAAATAGAGGCTAAGGACACCATTCCTTACCCATCCTAGCTAATATCCATAAATGGACTTAACCTCCATGAATTTATCCAGGTCTCTTTTAAACCCTGTTATAGTCCCAGTTCTCTTTTAAACCTTGTTATAGTCATATAGTCACCTTTCTCCAGATCTCTCTGTCTACTATCTAACCATTAATACTGGGCATTTACAGGGTATCAGACCCTATGGAGAGCTGCCCATAATCCCTAGTTTTCTTCCTAATCAACTCTACTTTTTAAATATACACAAATACACAGAGCAGCCAATTCCTCTCTGACTCAGTGGAGAGGCCAAGAGTTCTCATCTCCCTTTGGGAACGTTCCTTAATGACTGTTTACTTCTAAACCTGGATAAAGAACTCAGAAGCACAGACACTGAAAGAGAGACATTGGCAAGGGTGTCTACGGTTTCCAGCCTATTTCCATCCAGATGCCGCTTCTCCCCTAGAGGCTGAGTGAACCCCCCTGGGAGTGTGCACAGCTAGATTATAAACGGTGCACACCCATGGTCGGCTCTCAGCGTTGGATGCTGCTGCAGATGCTGGGGTTAGAGAGGTGTGGAACACGGCTATCTGCAGAGGATTCCCAGGGAAGACACTTCTGGCTCAGAATTCACAGGTACCCGTCTCTTGCTGAGTAGCTCACTTGCTTGACAAACCCAGTGCAACGTGGGCGTTATGGGATAGAGAATAGGTCTGTGGTCCTTTCCGCTCTGCACAACCATTAAGCATGGTGGGGCTTTTGCCACAGGGGATGAGTTTGCTCCAATATCACTGGCCAAAATGTCCCCTTTGCTCTGCCCCTCGCTGATGGGCTCCAGCCCCGAGATGGCTGCATTTCAGTGGTACAGGGGATGCTTCAGAATGAAAGGTTTTAGTAGATGTAGAATACAAGGCCAAATTACGAGGCCGTGGCCCATACGTTCTCAAGCCCCACAGAAGCAAAACTCCCCTTGGAGTAAGAATTGAGTAAAGACCTCAGGAGCCAGCTGTGTGTGAGCTAATGCACAGGGACTCTCACCTCCTCCTCTTGCATTTCAGGGCTCTGGTTGTTAACGGGGATGGCTCTCACCTGACTTTGTGATGGAAAGCATGGAGGGGCTAGGGCTCCTCACTGGAATAATTATATGAATTTATCAACATGGGCAAGACCGCTTTTCTCCTGGCTTCATTTGAGAACTTGGCTGAACTGTTAGGTCTGAAACTTTCAAAAACAATTCAGCTAGAAGCAGAAACCCAGTGTGGGAAATTTCAGTCCAAATGGTTAAAAATTGGCAAAATTATAACCAACTGAAAATGAGGTCTCCTAATTGAATGTGTCAGACAGCATTAACTAACTATGGTGTCACCAGCACCACCTACAATGCCCAATCCATTTGTGAATCCCATTCAACTATGCTCTTTGCTCCAATAATGTGTGTGGCAAGGAGTTCCACAGGCCAAATATGGATTAGGTAAACAATTTTTCTTTCTCAATGTTATATATTCAGACTTTCAATGTACTTGAATGTTCCCTTGTTCCTGTGTTATGAGACAGAGTAAATATAAATGCTTGACCTACTTTCTTTATCCATAGATTCATAGGGTTTAAGATCAGAAGGGACAATTAGATCATTCTGTCTGAATTCCAGTAGAACAAAAGCTGTTAAATTTAAGCCAAGTTACCCCTGTATTGAACTCCAAAACTTGTGTTTGACTAAGACCTAGTCGACACTAGGATTTTACATTGTAGAATCCTAGAGCCACAGGGGACCTTCAAGGGTCAGCTAGTCCAACCTCTGCCAAGATGTAGGATTTGTTGTATCTAAACCATCCAAGACAGATGGCTCCAGCCTCCTTTAGAAAACCTTCAGTGAAGGAGCTTCCACAACCTGCCTAGGGGACTGTTCCATTGTCCTGCTGTTCTTATAGTTAGGGAGTTTTTCCTGAAATTGAATCTAAATCGGCTCTTCTGCACTCTGAACCAATTGCCTTTTGTCCTGCCCTTTGTCTCAAAAGGACAATTTTTCTCCATCTTTTTTATGGCAGCCTTTCAAATACTTGAAGACCACTCTCATGTCCCTCCTTAATCTTTTTTCAACTAAACACACCCACTTCCTTCAGCCTTTGCGCACGGTTTGCATGCCATCCCTTGGATCATCTTTGTCACTCATCTCTGGATCTCTACATCCTTTCTAGACAGCGGTGACCAAAATTGCACACAGCACCTAACCAGTGCTGAGTAGAGAGGTACAATCACCTACCATGACTTGCATGCTATGCCTCTGTTAATGCAACCCAAAATTGCATTTGCTTTTTTTGCAACAGCAAAAGAATCCACACCCCGAGAGCTGTCGCTATATCAACCTAACCCGATGTAGAGAGAATGAGGTCGGTGGAACAACTCTTCCATTGATCTCGCTGCCACCTCTCGGGGAGGTGAATTATCCTCACTGACGGGAATACACAGACCATCCCTGTAAGTCGTGTCTACACTGAAGCACTTTGCAGTGCCTCAGTAGTGTTTTAAGTGTAGACAAAACCTCAAGCAGATCTTCCAGAAAAGCATCCAGTCTGGATCTGCAGACATGGGGAGTTAGAGAATCCACCACTTCCCTTTGCAGTTTGTCCCAATGATTAATCACCCCGAGTGCTGATCATTTGGCCCATAATTCCGAGTGGAATTTGTCTGGCTTCAGCTTCCAGCCATTGGGTCTTCCTCTGCCTTTCTAAACTAGATTACAGAGCCTCTGAGTTCCCATGGTTTTCTCCCCATGGAAGTCTCTGCTTGATTGTCTTTTTAGATGAGATAAATAGATGAAGCTCTTTAAATCTCTTTCTCTGTCAGGCATTTTCTCCAGTCTCCAAACATTTTTGTGGTTTTTTTCTGCACCCTCTCCAGTTTTTCAACATCCTTTTTGAAATGGGGACTGAAGAACTGGACACGGTCGGTTTCATCAATGCCATGTCCAGAGATAAAACCCTTCCCCTGCTCCAACTCACCACTCCCCCGTTTATGAATCCAAGGATCGCGTGAGCCATTTTGGCCACAGCATTGCATTGGGAGCTTGCGATAAGCTGGTTGTCCACAATGACCCCTAAATCCTTTTCAGCATCCCTGCGTTCCATAATACTGTGCCACAGCATGGTTGTGGGGCCTGCATTCCATGTTCCGAGAGGATCACTTTGCATTTGACTGTATTAAAACATTTTGTTTGCATGGGCCCAACTCAACAAACACTGTAGATCAATCGCTATGCCTGCCCTGACTGCCTCACTGTAACCACTCTGCCAATCTTTGGGTCGTCCGTAGATTTTACCTGCAATCATTTTCTATTTGTTTCCAGATGATTGATGAAAATACTGAATCGCACCGGGCCTAGACCTGATCCCTGCAGAACCCCATGAGAAACAACCCCTTTTGCTGGCAATGGCCCACTCACAACTGCTTTCTGAGATCTGTCAGTGAGCTCGTTTTTACTCCATTTAACATGTGCTCTAGTGACGTATATTGTTCATTATGTTAACTGAATGTTTTCCCCGACTAAATCAAATGCCTCAGAGAAATCGAAGTCTGTTGCATCTGTATGGTTCCCTTGATCAACCAAACGTGTACTCTCATGAAAGGATGAAATCGTATTTATTTGACAAGACCTGTTTCCATAAAACCATATTGTTGACTGGCATTAATTAGACTCCTAGATTTTTTTTAACTTATCCCAGATCAGCTTTTCCACTGTTTCTTAAACTTGTCAAATCTTTTTTAAAAAACTTTCCTTTTATTTTTTAATAGTTTAGGTTTAATGCAGAACTGTCCTTTATTTCCTTTGGGGGGTAGGGGGTCGGGGGGGGGTCTGTTGCTCCCCGACTGCCTACTTTTGATTTGGAATGAGAAGTTTGGTGATCGGTCAGTTCGTAACTCTGGTTTTTGTAACTCTGAGGTTCTACTGTAGATGCTGTTTAACATCCTCTTTGACTGCTAATGGACTGGAAAGTGTTTCATGACCGTGTGTGATCTGAGTACCTGATACTGCTCCTTTCCAAAAGCAGAACAAAACTATTTCTTGAACACATCTCCCTTTTCTCCAACATTAACAAGTTTCCTTTCTCCCTCTTGGAATTGGCCTACACATTTTCGAGGGTTTCTTTTCTTCTTAAGATAATTAATAACTTCCTTTTTGTTATCCTTAGCCCTGCAAAGCATGGATTTCCCCCAATGTCTGTAACATCCTGTATCTATTTTCATAACTTCCAATTTCTATTGCTTGCTATCTATTTTCCCTTTTCCCCATTTGTTATATATTGCTTCCCCCCCCACCCCCCCAGTTGCTGCCTTCACTTTGCTACTGAACTGGGTTTTTAACCAAAGTTCTCTACTTTCTTGATTGTGGAATCATGGCTTTTTAGATCTCTCATAAACTCTTCTTAAAGAAGTTCCATTTTTCATTCCCATTTTTCTGTCTACATTTTTCCTCCCACTCAGTTTTGCTGATCATTTGCCTTATCTTTGGGGAATTGGCCCTTTTGAAGGGTATCTGTAGATAGCTATTACTGGCTGGGAGCTGTTCTCTGTTTGTCCATATCAATGTAATCAGTTCCATTCTTTATTTTGTTCTCCTCTATCGTATGCCCCCTTAATTGTCTCCTCTCTAAACTAACCAGTCCCAGACTTTTCAGTCTTTCCGCATACGCCAGCCTCCCCCATTCTCACAGCCTGCCTGGGAAATCCCCTTTCTATCTACTAGATCCTTTATAGAGACTGGGTGACCAAAAGTGAGTGCATCTCCAGAGCAGGATATTCTCCATCCCATTCCTTACGCATCTGAACATTGTCTTTGTTGTGGCCACTACCGCAAATGAGCAGGTGTTTGCGTGGAGCTGCTATCAATGATGCCCAAGTCTTTTCCCTGAGGTGTGTTCTAGTTGGGCTGTTTCCCCTGGCACATGTCTTGGCAAAGGTGTTTTTTTCCCACTCTCAGATTTTCAATAACTAGGTGAATGGGAAACCCCCTACAGCATGGACTCTGTAGCCTGGGTTTCATTGTATTGAGCCTATGTGTAAATTGGCAGATTTTTTTTGCTGAAACTTTGGTCAATGACGAAAAAGCCTTTAAAAGAAATCATTGTTGCAAACCCTTACACCTCTCGTTAAGGTGCCTTTCTTACGTCACTGAAACTGAGGAGTTCTGTCTTCAAAAGCGGATTTGTAGTGTTTACACCTCCACTATTTCTTCAGCAAATGCTGCCTCTTGGCAAAAAAACTTGGCAGTGCAGATAAGGCCTAAGGAACAATGAGGGAAAACCAGCATCCACTCGTGTTTCGTGCTGGTGCCTATTAATGTTTCCCATACCACGATGTGTAGGAATTATTGATGAAAGGAGCACCATAAAATATGGAACTGACATTAGTAGGGTCAATTGTTCATAATTCATTTATTTTAATCATTAAAATGTCATTTTTCAGTGTGTGAAGAGCGACCAACCTGCTCCATCCATGAGACAAGCCTCGAGCTGTGTATGTAGTGTCTAATATTAACATTTTCTTTCCATCCAGGCATTTGTCCTGCGACCATCACCCTAGACCCTGGGCACATACAGGAAGTCAGGGGGACGCACGGTACATGCAGGAAACACCATTCTGCCTCAGCGTTGGAAACCTTCTCTCCTATTCCATGTCAGATTCCAACTCAACCGACTTTACCAACCCTTCCACCTTCATCCTGCTGGGCATTCCTGGCCTGGAGGCAGCCCATGTCTGGATCTCCATCCCTTTCTGTGCGATCTATGTCATAGCCATCTTGGGGAACTTCACAATCCTGTTCATCGTGAAGAGGGAGCCAAGCCTCCATGTGCCCATGTACTATTTCCTCTGCATGCTGGTCGTCGCCGACGTGGTCCCGTCTACGGCCGTCCTACCCAAAATGCTGAGCATCTTCTGGTTCAATTCCAGGGAGATCAATTTCAGCGCCTGCCTCACCCAGATGTTCTGCCTTCTCAGCTTCTCTGCTTTGCATTCTGGGATCCTTGTGGCCATGGCTTTTGATCGCTACGTGGCCATCTGTGATCCCCTGAGACATTCCACCACTCTGACAAACCCTGTGGTGGCCAAAATTGGCCTGGCCGTGGTGCTGCGTGGCATCATGCTCGTATTGCCCTATCTCTTCCTGGCGAGGAGGTGGCCATATTGCAGAACCAACATAATTCCCTACACATACTGCAAGCACATAGCTGTGGTGAAGCTGGCTTGCGCCGACATCCGCATCAGTAGTTACTACAGCCTTGCTGTGGCATTCTTGGTGACCGGTGTGGATATGTTTTGTATCGCTGTGTCCTATATCCAGATCCTCAGGGCCATCTTCAGCCTCCCAACAAAGGACGCCCGCCTCAAGACTTTTGGGACCTGTGGCTCCCACCTCTGTGTCATCTTAGGCTCTTACATCCCACATCTCTTCTCCGCCCTCACAGAACGGTTTGGGCACAATATGGCCCTGCATTTCCACGTTCTCATGAACAACATGTATCTCCTGGTGCCCTCCATGTTAAACCCCATCATCTATGGGTTGAGGAGCCAACAGATTCGGGATAGTCTGCTCCAGCTCTTTACTCATTAAGGGTCATAAAGCTTTCTCCTGGTGATCTGGCTGTCAGACTGAGCTCCATGCAGTGCTGGCTGGTGACATGGTGCTGGGTTCTCTTCCCTGAATCACTGACTGGCCAGTCAAAGAGACCTGAAACCCTTTCCTGACTTTACTGTGCTGTGTCAGTGTGACAAATGGGGAATCTGACTATGTGCAACTCCGAGGGTTGCCGCCTTTCTAATTCCTGGTAACTGGAAGCATGAGGCCCCACCCATGTACCATGCATCTTCCCCCAGGTTACGCCCCTGCTCTGCATCTTCCCCTCAAGGCCCTGCCCCTCACTCTCTCCTCTCCTCCCCACCTCCTGTAACTCTCTGGATCGTTCTTGTGACACTCTGCACTCCAAAGCACTCTATATTTACCACGGTGATGTAATTATGGTACGTTTTGTACAAAGTATGTCCTGTGAGCTATTATTCTAAAGGGCTTAATCTGCTTAACATTAATATCTCCTTGGATATATGAAGTAATGAAATCATGCTTTGTGTGAGTTCCTAACTTGTGATACGAGGCTGGAAACACCCAAAACCAGCCTTTCAGGTATGTCAAAGGACTAGCTAGACAGTGTTAATTGCTGTCATAAACACTCATCGAGGGAAGAATCCACTAGCACAGGAACTCTGTATAAGAAAGCCTCCACGGAGGGAGTACGGAGACAACAGAGAATGTTTGGCCAATGGGGGTGGACCCCACACGTCACATACACAGACTTTTCAGAAAACTGGAAGAAACTATAAAAGGTGTGGAGTGAAATCATCTCTTGTCTTCACTGCCCCACAACTCAACAGCTGCAAGAAGCTCAGGAAGACAAAGGAGTTTGAATTGGGCAGGGGAACCCAGGCTTCAAAGCAGGTACAGCCTGTTCCTCAGGAATCTGTAAGCCTGCTTGTATCATCAGTCAGGGTGAGATTTTGGTGATTCAAATCCTATCAAGCATGTACTAGCCTTATGCTGCAAGTTTGTTTCATTTCCTGAGTAACCTGCCTTGATCTGTTTTTTATCACTTATAATCATTTAGCATCTATCCTTCTGTAGTTAATAAACCTGATTTATGTTTCATCTTACCTAGTGTGTTTTTGAGTGAAGTGTCAGGGACTCTTAGTTCCGTTAGCAAAGAAAGGTGCGTATCTTCCCCCATCGAGGGGGGGAGTCTAATTAATGAGCTTGCACCATACACATTGTTAGAGAGCTTATTCCTTCACTCTCCCACTTCCCTGGTTCTTCTCGCATGAACAGAGAGCAACAATACCCGAAGTCCGAAGGTGCAAACAATTCGATGTTTATTGGGGTGAACTTCCAGCAAGCTAAATACAAGTTCCTTTTTCCTTATTTTCGAATCCCAACTTACTTCCTGTTTGCCCCTAATTTATATAGTAATATTCTTAGCTATACATTAACCAATCATTCTACTAAAATTTAACTAACCAATCCTAACATGGATTAGCTAACCAATTATATCCCACCACCTTAATTAGTTTACACCCAGCAAAATTAATTATACAGCAGACAGAAGCAATCACAGAACCAGACAGAGACCATGCCAATAAACAATAGCAAAGTGGGAACTATAATGACAAAACAATACAGAAGTGAGGATTTCACAACTACATCTGTAAAGACATAAGAGTTTCCCAGCTGTGTCTATTGATAAGTGAGTTCTTACCAGACAGAAAACTATCAACCTCAATTTCCTTTTACAGCTTCTAGGCACTTCCCTTTCTCTGGAGGTGATAGGCACTATAAGGACAGGATTAAATTCCTAACAGCCCAATAGCACCTTATTTCAATGTGACTAGTTTGGAATGTGAGGATGTGACCATTCACTTCCCAGCTTATGGCTGCCTCTGTCGCTTAGCCAAAGGCCTTAGCCTAAGAACAGGGCCTCAGACTGTCACAGTAAGAGAAGGCCCTTACACTGGCAGACAGTGATTTTGATTCTTTCTTTTATACCTCTAACTAGCCAAGTGATAGGAATACACCTAAATTCTTAGAGTATAGGCCTTTACAGACAGGCCTGAATATCTATATCCTAACACTCCACCCCTTTTTTTTCTTTTTCTTTTGGGATCCTCCTGCCCAGGTATCCCTGGAAAAGCATAGGACATATGGCGACACATTTCCTGATAGGGCCAGGCATCGAGGTGGAAGGTGTCGATGCTCCATCTGTCCCACTGCCCCTTGTGTAGTATAGTGCCCTGCACCTTCTCTCGTACGGGCATACCACACCTATTCCAATTAGTGTTCCAGACTTCCCAGTGTAGTGGGCCGGAGAAGGTTGGGTCCAGGTTGTCTAGTACACTTGGGGGGGCCTACTACATTACTTATAAGTTATAATTAGTGGCTGTTCTCTAGGGGGTTGTGCCCCCCTTGATCGTTTCCATATGCAATGTAACACACATATAGTTAACAATACACTAGCTGCTATGATACTCCACAGCAACACCGAGAGTCCTGACCACTGCAGTATGGTCCAACATCCTGGCCACCACCAAAAACACTGTTTCTCCTCCTTTGATAAGGTTAAAATTTTGTCAGCACCATCCTGTAGTGTGTATTGTAAGTGTGTCCAACTGTTGTCGCTTGCAGCAAGTTGCTCTTGTAATCTTTGTGTACTTTTGTCCATATTGTGTGTCCATTGAATATCCACAGTGAAATTTGGTATTGTCCAAACCAATTCAACTACTTGGTACGGTATCGGGTAGTAGGTGCTGGTTCGATTGTTTACAACGATTGAGTCCACTGATCCATTGGTGCACCATAGTCCAGGTGGCAGAGTATAGAAGTTCATAATTTTGTCATACACTGGAAGGATTTTGCCTCCTAGTGTTATATTGCAGGATTGCATACATTCCCAACAGAATACACCATACCCCATATACATTACCCCTAAATGCCCCCCCTTTGCAATAGGCCATTGATCCTGCTCCTCCATAGTCATAGGAGAGGGGCACATCCATATTCCTCCTCTGGATATACAACTGCTTAATGTGATGACAGTCCAATTTACCCCATTCCATGCCCCCACCTATTCCCTAGTAGCTCCCAACGTGCTCCCCCTTCCCTACTTACTCCCATAGGGTACAAGGGAACCACCTTATTTGCATTTCCTTCCCATGGTATCATAGTAACAACTACACAAGAACTGTCCCCACAGGTCGGGGATGTTATTTTCCAGGTAGATGGGTATGTTTTTGCAATTGTGGATAAATATGGGCTAGCTTCCCGATTCAATACTGAAGGCCATTGTTCTGACCAAGCATCTCTCATAATATCCATTAACATTATTAACTGAGCATTTTGAATACCTATGCACACTTCTCCCCATGTTAGTCTTCTGAAGCCATCTTCTACCCATGTCACCAGGTCCCCTGCCCAATGAGTTAACTGCAAGTTTACCTCTACTGCTGTCCTCCACCCTGTGGCAACTGCTGATAGTTGCTGTGCCATTAATTCATTAATTTGTTGTTGAAATTTCACATTTTGGCTTACTAATTGTTTGGTTACCCACTCGTCCCCCAGATTCCATGTACCCAGCATAGTGTTCCCAGCTGCCCACAATCCCCTTTTCCGACGACGATTCCAGGTGTGTCCCCTCACCCATGCATTGAATTGTTGTTTCAATCCTTTTATGTACATACTACAATTAGGATGGATTTGGTCCACCCACCATTCCTTGGGGCGTACCACCCATGTAATAGAGTGAAAGGACACGTTAAAAAGTGCTGGCTGCACCTGCTCCCACAATGGCTCCCAGACATTTGCTCGTCGGGGAATATTCTTGGCTCCAGGCTGTGGCCACTTTAAATTTGGATTCTTCCAACTTGACATCCATATCACCTGTAGGGTTACATTCTGTAAAATGGTTAACTCATCGTACACCCAGCGTCCCAAAGGGGATTTTACGCCTAATGTAATATGTACATAACAATCACACCCTCGGGGATTATCTTCCATGGAAGTACCATTGTGGTTACATATGGTAACATCACACCCTAAATGTGGGGCCCTATTTTCCCAAGAGGGTTCATTTGCTCCAGGGGACCAGAGGGTTATATTCTTTGGACCCTCTGTAACAAACCACATAGCTGGGTAACTGTGTTTTTCACTATCGTTAATCATGGCAGCACCCAGGGAGTACCATGCAATATTTCCTGATAAATTTGATATTCTCCACCTGGTTGGGATTCCCCCATCTAATCCATAAACCATATACCGACACTGCCAAATTCCTGTTGGAGTATTAGTGGTACATCTTTCTATGGGGAGATTCTCATAATCTTCATTAGCTTTATTACCACAGGTTGCATGTGTAGCCGTCCATGTGTTTCCTCCTTTTGACACTTCACATCGTGGGATCTGAATAGAATTTGTAAATGTGACAATTGTGATTAGCACTAGTAATTGTTCCATCCAGGGCCAGGGAATTTTCATCCTTTTCTCCTTTTTGAATTAACCTGTAATACACACATAAAACAATTTACATGTCCCCTTTCCCAATCCCCTGTTTGTACCTTTTTATTTGCGTGCAGTGAACCCACTCCCGTCCTCCATTCTCTGTACCCAGTAATAGCAGACTGGGCCCTAATTGGTCAAGGACAAGATAAGGGCCCTTCCATTTAGGAGCTGGGAATGGATGGTGTTGACCTGGAATCTTGTACATCACTAGATCTCCCACCGTGGGTAGATTACGCTCCCCAGGCAGGTCATACCACGCTCTGACTCTTGCTGCTCCTTGCTCGTCTCGCCAGGCCACCGCCTGCTGTACCTGTTTTACATGTTCGATTAAAGTTAAAATCCATTCTTGTGTTAGGCCGTGTGTAGTGACTTCCCCAGGTACTGGGGTAAGTAGATTTTCCCACCGTTCCATAGGCCTTCCCATGAGAGCTTCATATGGAGAAAATCCTGTGCCCTTTGATTCTCGGGCCCTTATTCTCATTAAGACAAAGGGCAGTAACTGTGACCAGTTTTTTCCTCCAATTTCCACTCCCTTTCTTAGCTCACTTTTAATGGCGCGGTTCATGCGTTCCACCTGCCCCGCAGCCTGGGGGTGATAAGCAATATGGAACAACTGTGTGATTCCAGTGAGGGCTGATAGCTCCCCTAACAGATCTGATCGAAAAGCAGCTCCTTGGTCTGAGTCAATCACCTTTGGGACCCCCCAGCGAGTGAATACCTCATTTACCAGTATTGCAGCAGTTACCCGGGCAGTTTGATACTTTGTGGGGAAAGCTTCCACCCACCGGCTGAAAGCATCCACTACCACCAACATGAATCGGTTTTTCCTGTGATCTGGTGGTAGGGGTCCTGTGTAATCAATCTGTATCCTTTCCCATGGTCCCCTTGGGGCTTGTCTCATTAATTCTCCCCTTAGCACCTTGTGAGGTGGGCTGTGCCTGGCACAGTCCAAACAACGTTCCAGATGTGATTTTAAATCAGCTGCCATTCCTGGCCACCAGCACAACCTTTTTAAAGTTCCCAGTGCCTCCTCAAACCCGGGGTGTCCCCCTGCCAAGCTTCCATGCACCCAGCTTAAGAAAGCCGTCCGACTTCCCTGAGGGCACAACATGACCGGTCCCTCAGTTGTTAAGACACACCAAATCCCTTCCATTAGTTCCACCTTTGGCACATGCCTGTCCCCAAGTTTCATGATGCCTTCCAGTCCTGGGTCAGATTCCTGCAACTCTCGAATTCGCCCTCCCCGATCTGTATCCACCCCGCTTCTTGTTAACACTGCTACAGGCACACTCTCTTCTGGCTCCCAGGGCCATGGGGGTGCCTCTGTTGCAGCCCGCTTGGCCTCTACATCAGCCAGATTATTCCCTTTGCTTAGGGGTCCTGCTTTCTTGTGTGCCTTTACCTTCACCACATTGATCCGTGTAAAACAGTGACTCAGCTCCTCCACTCGCTTCCACCAGGTAGCATGCTTGATTGTGGAGCCGTCTGTCGCCCTGAAATGATTATCTGCCCACCATCTCAGCATTAATGTGGCACCACGAAATACATAATCTGAATCTACCACCACCCAACATTCTGCCTCAAATTTGGGATCCACTTCATTTAAAGCTGTTAGCAAGGCTGCCAGTTCTGCCTCCCGAGCTGACTTTGCTTCTAGTGAGAAACCAATGGTGCTGACTGTCTCATTGCCTCTGATTCCCACAACAGCTAAGCCTGCAGTTTTCCGTCCCCCTTGATAGCTACAACTTCCATCCAAAAACCATACCAGTGTCCCCTCCTTTACCTGATTGGGATTAGCTGCCCGAAACACCTGATGTTGGGTTTTACCTGGGCTGGCTTCACATTGGTGTGGGGTGCCAGCCAGATGTAATCCAGCTACCCAGACTATGGGTTCCTTTAACACCTCTGCTTTAATGTTTTCTGCCTGTAGAGCCAGCAACCATTTAGCAATACGCTGCCCACTCACTTGTCCCTGTAAAATAGTGTGCATGTTTAACAGCCGCAGGGGGTCATGATGAGATCGGATTATTACTTTCTGCATTCCCGTAAGGTATTTAAATTTCCCTATCCCCCAGTAGGAGCACAACAGCACCTTTTCACACCATCCATACTTCAATTCCACAGCACTCAAAAGTCGAGAGGCAAAGGCCACAGGTCGGTCCTTTGCTCCATACTCCTGTGTTAATGCACAACCAATGGTAGTGTCCGATACCAAAGGATACAGATAAAAGAATTTCTCCCCATCTGGGGAGGCCAGCACTGGAGCACTGGCCAGGTTTTCCTTTAGCACTCTCACTGCCTCAGTACACTCTTCTGACCATTCCCAAGTTGAGGCTCGGGTTAGGTCAAATAGAGGCTGGGCTATTTCTGCATAATTGGCCACAAAATCCCTGCAAAATCCAGTAAGACCCAGAAAACTTTGCAAGCTTTTAACATCCGTAGGCAGTGGCAGGGACTGGATCAGTTGCACCCGTCCCTTATCGATTTCCCTTCCCATCTGAGACACTTCCACTCCTAAGTAGGTCACTCTTGTCTGTCCCATCTGAGCCTTTTTCCCATTGACCTTCAATCCTGCTCTTGCCAAAGCTTGCAAGACCTGCTCAGTTAGTTCCCTGTCTTCTTCCTCTGTCCCTGACATTAGCAACAGGTCGTCTACATATTGTATGCACCTTGCTGAATCCACCCCCTCCAGAGCCTGTCTCATGTATCTGTGAAAAATTGCAGGGGAGTCCCTATATCCCTGGGGTAGGACTGTCCAGCAGAATTGTCTGCCCTCCCATGTGAATGCAGTTTTATACTGACACGAGGTAGCTAGTGGCAGAGACCAAAACCCGTTAGCTATGTCCAAAACAGTGAAAATTCGG